>NC_083334.1:29993402-32614652 GCF_963455315.2 Globicephala melas | reverse complement strand
AGTTCCAAGGAAGCATGGCATGTTTCCTTATTAACAGCAAACAATTGGAGACAACCTAAAAGTCCGTCCCTGGGGGCTGGTTAAATAGTGTGGGACACATCCCTCTGATGAAATATTAAGCGGCCATTTAAAAATCAAAGGGCAGCTCCATATGCAGAGCTTATGGGAGTGTCCCGTATGTTTCAAGTAATAAAGCAAGTGCAGAACAGCGTGAGTGTTACGGGTACCTGTGTGTACACATACACTCCTGTGCACCTGCACGTGTTTGCATCTCTCTCTCTCTTTTTTTTTTTTTTTTTGGCTGAATTGGATCTTCCTTGCTGCGCGTGGGCTTTCCATAGCTGCCCCGAGCAGGAGCTACTCTTTGTTGCAGTTCTTGGGCTTCTCATTGCGCAGCACAGTCTCTAGGCGCTCTGGCTTCAGTAGTTGCAGCACACGGGCTCAGTAGTTGTGGCTCGCGGGTTCTAGAGCGCAGGCTCAGTAGTTGTAGCGCACACGCTCAGTTGCTCCGCGGCCTGTGGGATCTTTCCGGACCAGGGCTCGAACCCGTGTCCCCTGCATTGGCAGGCAGATTCTTAACCACTGCGCCACCAGGGAAATCCTGCATCTTCTTAGGAGAGCACTGTGGAACCAGAGCATGTAGTGGGGAAATGAAAACTTCCTTCTCACAATATAGTCTTTGGTACCTTTTGGATTTTGTCCTACGCACCATGTATTATCCAAAAAAAGAAAAAACGTTTATAAATCACTTTAAAATTGCATTTGAATACTAATGAGATTTGGAGCTCTCCATAAGGTGCCTGAGCTCTTTTTAAAAATGTTTTAATAAATATTAATTTAAACAGTATACATGGATAACAAGTACCATTAACTCACAGATTGGGAAGGTAGTCAGAGCGCCAAAGCATCTAAGTACACACCTCGGGGCGCTCACTGTATAATTGATTGTTACATCAAATTAATCACAGGGCTTCCCAATTAAACAAATATGACATTACATTAGGGTGCTTTTCCTAATTACAAAATGGTATATAGTCACTGAAATGAACTATTGAATCCCAATGACATGGATGATTTTTCCACATGGATACAAATAAAAATTGTTACTTATTAATGACTTACCAAATAATGAGTTAACATCTATTGAGCACTTACTGAACATGGTGTTGAGGGTTTGATATGCATTATTTCTTTTAATCTTTCAAACAAACCATTTGCCTATTATACAAGTGAAGAAACATGGAGAAGTGTTCTTCCATTTACCTAATATCATACAGCTAAGAAAGCTGCAGAGGCTGGATTTGAATTCACATCTGACTGACTCTAAAATCTATGTTCTTAACCTTTACACGTCACTTTTCAAATTATGGTGAAAATATAGGCTCAGTATGAATCTCTAATCCTGAGGCTTCACAGATTTTTTAAATTGAAATATGTTGCTTCACGACGTTGTTACTTTCAGTTATACATATATATTCAATCATACATATATATATATATATTTCTTTTTCAAGTTCTTTTCCCTTATAGGTTATTACAAAATATTGAGGATAGTTCTCTGTGCTATACAGTAGGTACCTGTTGGATGTGGCTTCCCAAATTGAATCAAAAGTTTCTAACTATTAAGAATTAGACTATATTTGAGGAAACATCCATTGTAAACAGTATAGTGGACCTATGAAATTTTAACTCATGCTGTAGTTTGGTTGTGCAGAGTAAATATGAGGTCTGTGTTTTGTGAATAACTAATGTAGCCTTTATTTAGATGTCCATAAATCAAGCTGAATTGGAATCAAACATGCTCATTCCTCTATGTATTGTCTGGCTGCTTTTGCACCACCATGGCAGAGTTGCATACTTGTAAGATCAACTGTATGGCCCACAAAGACTAAAATATTTGCTGTTTGAGCCAAGACTTTGGAAACAACCTAAATGTCCATCGACAGGTGAATGGATAAAGAAGATGTGCTATATATCTACAATGGAATACTACTCAGCCATAAAAAAGAAGTAAATAATGCCGTTTGCAGCAACATGGATGGACCTAGAGATTATCCTACTTAAGTGAAGTAAATCAGAAAGAGAAAGACAAATACCATATGATATCACTTATATGTGAAATCTAAAATACGGCACAAATGAACTTATCTACGAAACAGAAACAGACTCACAGACATAGAGAACAGACTTGTGGTTGCCAAGTGGGGTGTGGGGGACAGATTGATTGGGGGTTTGGGATTAGCAGATGCAAACTATTACATAGATAATGGATAAACAACAAGGTCCTACTGTATAGCACAGGGAACTATATTCAATATCCTGTGATGAACCATAATGAAAAATAATAAAAAGTATCACTGAATCACTTTGCTGAACAGCAGAAAGTAACACAACATTGTAAATCAGCTATACTTCAATATAATAAAATTTTTTTTAATATTTGCTATTTGGCTCCTACAGAAAATATTTGCTGATCCTTGATCTAGAGTTAGGTCATGCTCTCAGAAAGGCAAAAGAGGGAGGGACTTTTTAAAAAAATTCTAGCCCCATTCTAAAAGTATTATTTTAATATTCACCCAAGTATTCCACTCGTGTTCAAAGCTGTGCATTCAGGGCTGTCCCCAGGGGCTTTAGCAATGAGAAATATACTTCAGTTCTTACAGGATAAGATCGGTAGATGTACTGACGTAGGTGTTCCTCAGCCACGATGCTATTTTTCTTCTGTGAGAAGCAGCTCACTGATAAGCGCCATCTTTTTGCTTTGGCAGCTGTTCTTAACCGAAGAACTTCCAGAGGAAGAAAGAAGCCAAAGATACATGATGATGTGCCAAAATGCAGCAATTACCATGATTGAAATATATAGCTTGTGATATCACATACGGTAGTTGGAACCCACTGAGAGAGATGATTGGCACTGTTTTCCTTCGATTTCAAAGAATTGTGTTCCCTTTTCTCTTTAAAAGCTTTTGTGGCTCTGGAAACCCTGGAGAAGGTTGTGTGAATTTGTAAAAATTAGTACATTGGGGAGAGCAGTGTGCCATCTGCAGGGACAGTTACCACTAATCTCAGGGTAAAACTTCTAGGAAAACCAATGTTGGGGGATTTTTATCCCTGTTACCCCTCCTCTTCATTGCTATCTGTGTCACCTTCTAGCCCAGAGCAATGGCTGTTGCTCCCTTGTTGCGCAACCAGAAAGTCCTAGGTTATGCCCACGGACAACACCTCCTCGTAAGAGCCAAAATCTGTAGATGTCTTAGGCAGCGAGCCAGATGACTTTTTGAGTTTGAAGTTTTGTTCCTTTCTTTCTTTCTTTCTTTCTTTCTTTTTTTTGAGGTATGCGGGCCTCTCACTGTTGTGGCCTCTCCCATTGCGGAGCACAGGCTCCGGACGCGCAGGCTCAGCGGCCATAGCTCACGGGCCCAGCCGCTCCACGGCATGTGGTATCTTCCCGGACCGGGGCACGAACCCGCGTCCCCTGCATCGGCAGGCGGACTCTCTACCACTGCACCACCAGGGAAGCCCTGAAGTTTTGTTTCTTTAAGCTGGGGAGAACTCTCTGGAAGCTCCTCCGCCCAGCTAACAGCTGACCTGTGTTGGCTTGTTTAAAGCATTCATGAAATTGGCCACAGTACAGAGCTCTTATGAAACACTGGCTTTACCAGTAGGCACAGAATACTTTCTGCGTAATTATGGTAGAGCTGTCACTCCATCCAACATCACTCAGTGGCTTAGGCAAATATGAACTCAAGCCAGTAAAAATTAAATTCTGACTGTAACCTAATTTGTGGGTATATGGGTGTTCATTGTTCAATTCTTTCCAATATTCTGTATGTTTGAAATTTTTTCTGATCAGATGTTGGGGGAAAATTAGATTCTTATCTGAAAGCTCCATTTTCTCCAAGTTTCTGAGGAACGAAACAAGACTGATATTTGATAAAACATTAGAACTTTTCATTTAAAAACATATCCCTCCACTGTAAGAACAAAACAAAACAAAACAAAACACCTCCATTAAGATCATAAAAATACTATGGGGCTTCCCTGGTGGCGCAGTGGTTGGGAGTCCACCCACCGATGCACGGGACGCGGGTTCGTGCCCCGGTCCGGGAGGATCCCACATGCCGCGGAGCGGCTGGGCCCGTGAGCCATGGCCGCTGAGCCTGCGCGTCCGGGGCCTGTGCTCCGCAATGGGAGAGGCCACAACAGTGAGAGGCCCGCGTACCGCAAAAAAAAAAAAAAAAAAAAAAAAAAAAAAAAGAATACTATGCACTATGAATAATAGAAACACAGATAGGGATCGACGAATGGATAAAGAAGATGTGATGTGAGATATATATATATATACATATATATATGCACAATGAAATATTACTCAGCCATAAAAAGAATGAAATAATGCCATTTGCAGCAACATGGTTGGACTCAGAGATTATCATACTAAGTGAAGTAGGTCAGAGAAAGACAAATACCATATGTATCACTTATATGTGGAATCTGAAATATGACACAAATGAACTTACCTATGAAACAGAAACAGACTCACAGACATAAAGAACAGATTTGTGGTTGCCAAGGGGGAGGGGGGTCCGGGAGGGATGGATTGGGAGGCTGGGGTTAGCAGATGCAAACTATTACATAGAGAATGCATAAACAACAAGGTCCTACTCTATAGCACAGGGAACTATATTCAATATCCTGTGATAAAGCATAATGGAAAAGAATATGAAAACCTATATATATATATATATATATGAATCATTTTACTGTACAGCAGAAATTAACAAAACATTGTAAATCAACTATACTTCAATAAAATAAAATTTTAAAAAATCAGAGGGTAGGGTTCAGAGGCTAAAATAATTTCAGTGGTCTGTTCCCAAGCTTGAAAACACTTTCAGGAAAATATCTGGACATTTTCTAATAAAATAATTCCCAGTACTATTCTTAAATTATCAAGCAATGGTAATAACACTGACTGTGTATGTGAGTGAAATGCTCTTTTTTCCCACCATATTCAATTTTAAGTTGTCGTTACTTGTTTCAGACTCCCAGATTGCCCTCTTAGTAGGTTTTCATCTATCAGAAGTTCTGAAAGGGCCACAACTTAATGCAGATGTCAAAGTCTTCTCTTTTCTCTTCTCTCATCTCTAGCATAAGCATCCATGGGCATTTCTTCCCACAGCTGTCAAACTACCCACTAACTTCTATTCAATCCATCTCTTAGTCCTTTCAGCACACATACAGTTAAATAGGAAAGAATATGAAGGGACTAATGAACATTTGCATTTAGTCAATTAGGCAATGAATTTTCTCAGCTTATTGTCTAATATTTTTTCATGTTACTATACTAATATAGCACCCTAATGCCAATCCCCAACTCTATAAGAAGTCTCTCGGGCTTCCCTGGTGGCGCAGTGGTTGAGAATCTGCCTGCCAATGCAGGGGACACGGGTTCGAGCCCTGGTCTGGGAGGATCCCACATGCCACGGAGCAACTAGGCCCGTGAGCCACAACTACTGAGCCTGCGTGTCTGGAGCCTGTGCTCCGCAACAAGAGAGTCCGCGATAGTGAGAGGCCCGCGCACCGTGATGTAGAGTGGACCCCGCTTGCCACAACTAGAGAAAGCCCTCGCACAGAAATGAAGACACAACACAGCAAAAATTTAAATAAATAAATACAATTTAAAATAAACAAACAAAAAAAACAGACAATGCTATACACTCTTAAACTTCGTTTGCCAAACTATAGCTTAAAAAAAAAAGAAGCCTCTTGATTAAGTATGTAAGGAGGTAAGTATTTATCTTACTAAATTAGAAAAAAGGGAAAAATTATGAAGAGAAAATGAATATACAGTAATAATTGAAATTAATTACATTGAAAACTGATCAAGGAAAAAAAGAAAGTAAAAATGGAAAAGAATAAGAAAGATGTAACCATGGGTATAAAAGAGAGTTTTTAAAAAGTTTTCTTCATGGAATTATGAACTATGTGGCATCAAACTGGATGATCTAGATGAAATGTATAATCTCCAGGTAGAATTTAAATGACAAAGATGACCCAAGAAAAATAGAAAATATGAGTGGTCTTTTATCATAGAAGAAATTGGAAAGGTAATTAAGTATCTTCCATTAGAAGAAGAGGAAAACAAAAACTATTATTAGTAACTTCAGAGAGGTAAAAGGGATGCACAGAATGAGAACAGAACAATATGAGAAAGCATCAATAGAGAGCAAAGACCAAGAAAGAACTCAGAAATTTTAAGTATGGCCACCTTAACTTAAAAGTTCAATAAAATGTCTGGAAGAGTAAGTCTAGAAATCTCCCAGAAAGTATAGGAAAAAAATGTAGAGAAAATATTAAAATATTAGTAGACCAATGCAGGAAGTCTAATACCTTTTTTTTTTTTTTGGTCGCACTGGGTCTTAGTTGTGGCGTGTGAACTCTTAGTTGCAGCATGCATGTGGGATCTGGTTCCCTGACCAGGGATCGAACCTCGGCCCCCTGCATTGGGAGTGCGGAGCCTTAACCACTGCGCCACCAGAGAAGTCTAATATCTTACTAGCCGGAATGCTATAGAGAATGGAGAAATTGGAGAGAAGGAAAAAATTTTAATCTAGTAAATTTCCCAATACTGAAGGGCCTGAGGATCTAAACTGAAAGGACTCACTGAGTACCCAAGTCAAAGAATGAAAACCAACTTACAGTAAGAAAAGAAAATATCTAAAACCTATATGGACTCAAAGAGAGAGAGAGAAGAAAGAAAGAAAGAAAGAAGGAAGGAGAGGGGAGGGGAGAGGGAGGAAGGGGAGGGAGTAGGAAGGGAGGAAGGAAGGAAAGAAGGAAGAAAGTAAGAAAGAAGATGGAGGAGGAAGAAGAGGAGGATTGACAGGTTACCTGGTGCATTTGACAGGTGGGAAATAATGGAGAGGGGCTGTATAGCTCTATTGGAGAGTGAAAGAAGAATGATTTGGGTACATAGAAACCTGAGGAAGCCAAGAAACAAGAAGTAAGTGTTAATTTCAGGAAAAACAAAGTTGTACAAGAAAGAAAATATCACCACAGTATATTACTCGGCTTATCAGTGATGAGTTGATATCTAGAATATATAAAGAACTTCTACAACTCAATAGCAACAAAACAACCTAAATAAAAAATGGACAAAAGACTTGAATGGACAATTTCTCCAAAGATGGAATACAAATGGCCAAGAAGGAGCTTCCCTGGTGGCACAGTGGTTAAGAATCCGCCTGCCAAGGCAGGGGACACGGGTTTGAGCCCTGGTCCGGGAAGATCCCACGTGCCGCGGAGCAACTAAGCCCATGCGCCACAACTACTGAGCCTGTGCTCTAGAGCCCACAAGCCACAACTACTGAGCCCACGCACCGCATCTACTGAAGCCCACATGCTCTAGAGCCCATGCTCCACAAGAGAAGCCCGCGCACCGCAATGAAGACAACACAGCCAAAAAAAAAAAAAAAAAACCCAAATGGCCGGGAAGCATATGAAAGATGCTCAACATCACTAATCATAGGGTAAATGCAAATCAAAATCACAATGAGATATCACCTCACGCTCATTAAGACAGCTATTATAAATAACAAGTGTTGGTAAGGCTGTGGAGAAATTGGAATCCTTGTTTTGCATAACTGGTGGGAATATAAAATGATGTGGCCACTGTGGAAAAGAGTATGGCGGTTCCTCAAAAAATTAAATATAGAAATACCTTATGATTCAGCAATCCCACTTCTCAGAATATATTTAAAAGAATTGAAGTCAAGGACTTGAAGAAGTATTTGCACACCCATGCTCATAGCAGCACTTTCCACACAACAGCCAAAAGGTGGAAACAAGCTAAGTGTCCATCAATGGATGAATGGATGAACAAAACGTGGTCCCTATACATAATGGACAATTATTCAGCCTTAAAAAGGAAGGAAACTGACATATGCAACAATATGGATGAACCTGCAGGACATTATTCTAAGTGAAATAAGCCATTCACAGGAAGACAAACTATTATATGATTCCATTTATGCCAGGCATCTAGCGGAGTCATATTCATAGAGGCAGAAAATAGAATGGCAGTTGCCAGAGGCTGGGGGCGGGACGAAATGGGGAGTTGTTAGTTAATGGGCATAAAGTTTCAGTTTTGCAAGAGGACAAAGTTCTGGAGATTGATTGCACAACAATGTGAATATACTTGACAGTACTGAACTGTACACTTAAAAATGGTTAAGAGGGCACATTCTATGTGTATTTTGTTACAATTAAAAATTTTAAATTACTTCAAAATAGATCAAAGATCTTAATGTAAGAGTTAAACTGTCACTCTTAGAAGGAAACAGGTATAAATCTGCATGACCTGGAATCAGCAATTGTTTCTTAGGTATGACACCAAAAGTACAAAGAACTGAAGCAAAAATAGATATTGGACTTCATCCAGGTTCAAAAGACACGATCAAGAAAGTTAAAAGGTAACTGAAAACATGGGAGAAAATATATGCAAATCATATATCAGATGAGGCTCTAGTATCTAGAATATAAAGAACACTTACAATTCAACAAGTAAAATACAAACACCCAACTTTAAAATGTGCAAAGGATTTGTATAGACAGTTCTCCAAAGAAAACGCACAAATGGCCAAGAAGCACATGAGAAGATGCTTAAGCTTATTAGTCAACAGGAAAACGCCAATCAAAAGCACAATGAGATATCACTTCATAGCCACTAAGAAGACTATAATAAAAAAACAAAAAATATCAAGGGTTGGTGAGGATGCGGAGAAATGAGACTCTGCCGCTGTTGCTGGTGGGAATGTAACATGGTACGTCTGCTACGGAAAACGGGATGGTGGTGCCTCACTAGGTGAAACATAGAGTTATCATGTGACGCAGCAATTCCACTCTTGGGTGTTCACCCAAGAGAACTGAAAACATACGTTCACACAAAAGCTGGTAAACGAATTTTAATAGCAGCATTATTCATAAAAACGAAAAAGTGTAGACAACCCAAATATCCACCAACTGATGAATAGATAAATTGGTGTACCCACACAATGGCATGAGAAGGCAAGCACTGATACACGCTACAACAGGGTGAACCTTGAAAGCACCATGCTAAGTGAGAGACACCAGTGACCAGAGATCACATACTATACGATTCCATTTATGTGAACTGTCCAGAAGAGGTAAATTCTAGGGACAGGGCTTCCCTGGTGGCGCAGTGGTTAAGAATCCACCTGCCAATGCAGGGGACATGGGTTCGAGCCCTCGTCCGGGAAGATCCCACATGCCGCAGAGCAACTAAGCCCGCGTGCCACAACTACTGAGCCTATGCGCCAGAACTACTAAACCCATGTGCCACAACTACTGAGGCCCATGTGCCTAGAGCCTGTGCTCCGCAACAAGAGAAGCCACCGCATGAGAGGCCCGCACACCGCAACAAAGAGTAGCCCCTGCTCACCGCAACTAGAGAAAACCTGCGTGCAGCAACGAAGACCCAATGCAGCTAAAAGTAAATAAAATAAAGTAAATTTATTAAAAAAAAATTCTAGGGACAGAGAGTAGATTCGCCTGGAGTAGGAGCAAGGCCGAGTGGAAATGAGAAAGGACAGCTGATACGGAGTTTCTCTGACGGGGAGGTGAAAAAAATCTAAAATTAGATTGTGGTGATGCTCACACAACTTTGTGAACATACTGAAAACCACTGAACCACATACTTTATTTATTTTTTAAAAAATATTTATTTATTTATTTGGCTGCATTAGGTCTTAGCAGCCGTGCGTGGGTTTCTCTCTAGTTGTGGTCCGCTGGCTCCAGAGCTCACGGGCTTAGCTGCCCCGAGGCGTGTGAGACCTCAGTTCCCCGATCAGGGATCGAACCCGCATCCCCTGCACTGGAAGGCTGATGCTCAACCACTGGACCACCAGGGAAGTCCCAGAACCATATACTTTAAATGAGCAGGTTTAATGATACGTGAGGTCTATCTCAATAAAGCTCCAAAAAAGAATGCCAGTAAAAGGGGGCAACCATTATCTCCTCCCCATTGCTGCATCTTCTCATTGTTACTGGACCGCTTGCATTCTTTTCATCTTCCAAATTCTTGGGCGGCTTTATAAACATTCTGTTTTCTCTAATACAGAGAGAGTGTCTTTCTACTCGGTCCCTCCTTCCTCCACGTGTGAGGACTAGATGCTTGGTTTTTTGTCCTCTCTTTTATCACCTGGGAGTGGCAGGAAGTCAGGGAGCTGAAAGCAGGGATTCCAGGTAAAAACCTACTGCAATAATGAAGGTGAGAATTGACCAGGGTAGCCTCGGTAGAGAGAGTGGAAGTAGTTGGACTCTCTATATAATTGAAGGTAGGGCCAAGAAGATTTGCCAGAAGACTGGGTGTGAAGTGTGAGAGAGAAGAGTCAGGAATGACTTTAATGGATAAACAAGGTCCTACTGTAGAGCACAGAGAACTATATTCAATATCCTGGGATAAACCATAATGGAAAATAATTTTTTGAAAAAAGAATGTAGGGGCTTCCCTGGTGGTGCAGTGGTTAAGAATCCGCCTGCCAATGCAGGGCACACGGGTCCGAGCCCTGGTCCGGGAAGACCCCACATGCTGCAGAGCGGCTGGGCCTGTGAGCCACAACTACCGAGCCTGCGCTCTAGAGCCCGCGAGCCACAGCTACTGAGCCTGCGTGCCACAACTACTGAAGCCTGTGCGCCTAGAGCCTGTGCTCCGCAACAAGAGAAGCCACCGCAATAAGAAGCCCGGGCACCGCAAGGAAGAGTAGCCCCCACTCGCCGCAACTAGAACTAGAGAAAGCCCATGTGCAGCAACGTAGACCCAATGCCACCAAAAATAAATAAATAAATAAACTAAAAAAAAGAAGAATGTATATATGTATAACTGAATCACTTTGCTGTACAGCAGAAATTAACACAACATTGTAAAACAACTATACTTCAATTTTTAGAAAGTTTAATTTAAAAAAAGAATATAAAGAAAGAAAAAAAAAGAATGACTTTGAAGTTATTGGCCTGAGTGCCTGGGAAGAAAGAGACTGTAACTCTTTACTGAAATGAACAAGAGTACAAGGGGAGCAGGTCTGAGCTGAAACATCAGAAGGTCAACTTGGGACAGGTTAAGTTTGAGATGTTTCCAAGTGGAGCTGTTGAGTAGTGTGGTATAATAAAGAATCTATCTCACCTTTGTCCCAGGTTTCTGGCACAGAGCTTAGAAAATGCTGAGCATTTCCTGAGTGGTAGGAGTGTCTTGCTATGCTAACGAGGTGGGGCTTCCCTGGTGGCGCAGTGGTTGACAGTCTGCCTGCCAATGCAGGGGAGGCGGGTTCGAGCCCTGGTCTGGGAGGATCCCACATGCCACGGAGCAACTAAGCCCATGCGCCACAACTACTGAACCTGTGCTCTAGAGCCCATGAGCCACAACTACTGAAGCCTGCACGCCTAGAGCCCATGCTCCGCAACAACAGAAGCCACTGCAATGAGAAGCCTGCGCACCCCAATGAAGAGCAGCCCTCGCTTGCCGCAACTAGAGAAAGCCCACACGCAGCAACAAAGACCCAACGCAGCCAAAAATAAATAAATAAATAAAATAATGTATGCTGATGAGGTGACTCATGGTGGCCCATAGATGGCCTCAGGATGGGGGCTGGTCACCAGAAAGACTGACCACGTGATTAGAGGGTTGGAACTTTGGGCCAGCCTGACCTCAGGGAGATTGAGTGGAGTAACTTGGGCAATGAGAGCTAATCCAGCATGCCTATGAAATGAAACCCAATGGAAACTCTGGACATGGAGGCTTGGAGGAGGCTCCTGGTTGATGGGCACATGATGTGTCAGGAGGGTTATGCACCCTGATTCCATGAGGAGAGGGTACAGAAGCTCTGCACTCCCCACAAGGTCCCAACTATGTGTATCCTTTATAATAAAACTAATTGTAAGCATAGCACTTTCAGTGTGTTCTGTGAGTCCTTCTAAAGGAATTGCTGAATCTGAGTGCGTCCTGGGAATCCCCGTATTTGTAGCCAGCCAGGCTGAAGTGTGGTGGCCTGGAGACAGCGGTGAGTATCCTCAGAATTGAGCCATATTGCAGTACACCCAGTTGGTGTCAGACTAAGGGGCGTGGAAATGGAGTAAGTAGGTAGTTTGATATTCCACTTGGGAGATTCAGGGCAAAAGTCAGGGCTGGAGGGAGAACACTGTGAGCTTTGAGCATACAGATAGTGTTTATAAAGGCCCAAGAGTGGATGAAGTTATCTAGGGAGTGGGTGTGAGTAGAAAAGAGAAGACATCCAAAGCCATGCCAACATTAGAAGTGAGGGAGATGGGGAGGGAGCAGAAAAGGAGGCTGAGAATTGGGCAGAGAGGAAAGCCAGGTGAGGGTGGTCCCAAAGGAAAGAAAGTGTATCTAACATTGCTGACAAGTAAGATTGAGACAGAGAAATTTTCATTAGATTCAGCAATGTGGAGGCTTTGGGAGAACAAGGTCAGAGAAGTTTCAATGGAGTGATGGGGTTCGAGAAAGAATGGGAGGTGAGAAATGAGAGCAACTCGTTCAAACAATTTTGTTCTATCATTTGCAAAGCAGAAATAGAGACACAGACGTAGAGAACAAATGTTATGGATACCAAGGGGGGAAGGCGGGGCAGGATGAATTGGGAGATTGGGATTGACATATATACACTACTGTGTATAAAAGAGATAACTAGTGAGAACCTACTGTATAGCACACGGAACTGTACTTAGTGCTCTGTGGTGACCTAAATGAGAAGGAAGTCCAAAAAAGAGGGGATATATGTATACATACAGCCGATTCACTTTGCTGTACAGTAGAAACTAACACAACATGGTAAAGCAACCATACTCCAATGAAAATTAATTAAAAACTAAATAAAAGAACAAAAGAATTTTTGTTCTAAAGAGAGGAAGAGAAATGAGGCCAAGGCTGGAAGAAGTAGGAGGGCCAAAGAAGGCATTGGTTTGCTTCTTCAGTGGGAGAAGTAGCAGTAGGTTTATATGCTAATGGAAATGATGCAGTAGAACAAGGAAAATGTACACAGAAGAAGAGCAATCGCTAGATGGGGCAGGCTGGTGGAGTGACAGGTGAGCTGGGACAGGACCTAGAACACAAATGGAGAGGATCGTCCAGTGTGCAGTTCACCCCTTGTCACAGGAGGAAAGGCACAGAGCACAGACGGAAATAAGTCTGAAGGTTTGGTGTTAGGAGCTACAGAAAGTCTTCCCTAATGGCTGCTGTCCAAGGTTGGATTCTCCAGGAGCAGACACTGAAACACAGATGTTTATGAGGGATCACCAGCTACAACAGGAGGTGGAGGTGACAGGATTAGGCAGAGAAAGAACGTGAAGTGTGAGGTAGGCACAGCAAAACCCTGGCCAAGCCAGTGGGGAGCTATGGAGGAAGTGTGGCCCACCAGAGCTACCCTGCCCTGAACTGTCCTCCGGACACCAACTGCCCCAGCCCACTCTACAGCCTGGGCTGTGGTAGGATTCTCCTGGTTCTCCCAGTAAAAGGCTGTCGCACAGGTGGGGTCTTGCTCAATGGGGCTGTGAGTCCCCAGGTGTGCTCTGAGACTATGCCTCCTCTAGTCCACTTGGTACTGTCACTGGCCTCCAGAAACCGAGTCGGGGACAGCTAGTCATGTACATATTGTTCAGTATCTCTGCTCTGTGGGAGGGATGAGGGATATGTGGTGTGCAGAGTGGGGCTGCGGCAGCCTACGTGTGGGAAGAGCCAGAGGGAAATTGAGAAGATGAATGGAAGGTAGGCCAGATTGGGTTGTTGAGAACAAGCTCCAGAAGCCATGCTCAGGCCAAGACTAGACCCTCCCCAGTCCTCCACTGAAATGACCTCCTCTGGTGTGAATTTGACTAACTGTCCAGAGCCATGAACTTCTCGTTTGGTCATCCCGGGGCCCTCTGATATGGGGAATAATGCCTCTGTGCTGCGTATTTTCTGTTTGCCCCCAGAAACACTTTCCACTCCTCTCTGCCCTGATTCCTGCCCTGGGAGGCTGATCTGTATAATTCAGCCTCCTCCCTCCCTCTTCTGGTTGGGTTCAGTCCCTAGGGAGAACCATCGGGAAACCCGAAGTAGGGGGGAGGATGAGGCCAGAGTATTTGTCCCCCTGCTTCCGCATGACGTCACCTTGGGCTGCCTGTGTCACTGGTAAGTGGTGTCACAGCATCCTTTCCACACTTGATGGTCAGCCTGACAGGTGGTCAGGTTGGGGGAGGTGGGCAGTGGAGGTTGCAGATTGCTTTGAAATGTGACCATGTCTCCTGAGATGGGGAATGACCTGGAGCCTCCACGTCTGTTTGGACAGCTCACGAGCAGTGCCACGGACAGCGGGGGTTCTGGGAACCACGCGAGAGGGGGAGCAAGCGTGCCTTCAGCCCAGCAGAGCCTCAGCCCGGGAGCTGTGGGAGCTAGCAGGCAGACGGGCGTGGGTGCCAGCCACTGCCAGCCTCCACCAGGCTCCTTCGCCCTCTTTGGGGCCTAAGCAGCTTCATCACGCAGGGCGCCATGAGGCATTTTTGGAACTCTGTGCCTTGATGTTTGGCTCTTCCTCAAGGATTTGGCTTAGACCCACCTCACTGGTTTAATTTTTGATGTACCAGTTCAAGAAAGAAACCCTGCCCAGGGGGCTTCCCTGGGGGTCCAGTGGGTAAGACTCCGCGTTCCCAATGCAGAGGGCCCGGGTTCGATCCCCGGTCAGGGAACTAGATCCCACATGCATGCCGCAACTAAGAGTTCGCATGCCACAGCTAAGGAGCCTGCCTGCTGCAACTAAGACCCAGTGCAACTAAATAAATAAATAAATATTAAAAAAAAAAAAGAGAGAAAAAGAAACCCCGCCCAGTTCAGCAATCCTAAGCACAACCGTGCTAACATCCACCATGCTGGCTCTACTACGGAGAGTGGGCTGCCCACCTCTTGGCTGGCTCTTCTGGGACAGGTCCAGAACTTCTGGCTGTTACAGCCACCTTGCGAAGAGGAGAGGGCTCTAAGGTAGTTCCTTCCTTCCATATGTCCTCGAACTGTCCTGCTAAACATGCATCCTTGCAGAGCTGCAAAGGGTACGGTTCTCCCATTCTGTCTCCCACTTGCTCCATGAAATTCTCAATTTCCCCTCCCAAGGTAGCTGTGAAGTGAAGGGTGCCAGGGTCTGTGGGCCAGGAGTTCACGGGCCATCTGACCCTCTAGGAGCCAGAGTAGCATCCGGAGGCCGAGGCTCCCTTGGCCTGTACCTGGGGGCTGTCAGCGGGAAAATGGCCTGGGCCGAGCAGAAGGTCCTCTCCGCTGTTGGTCAGACCGGCTGGGCCAGAAGGTGATAAGCAGTAAGGCAAAGACTAGCCGGGACACTGGAGGCTGTGGACACGAACATCCAGAAATGGGCAGGCACAGGGGCTCGGTCGCAGAGAAGGCAAAGACGTTATGAAGGGCAGACATGGACTAAAATCAGGCAATTAATACTATGGACACCAGGCTTTTGGCAAAGGAAGGTCTTTTTTATATTTAGCTGTCATGTCCCCATCAGGTAGGGAGTAGGTCTTAAAGGGGCAGGCGCCACCAGACCCAGGATTGCCTGTAGGTCCCTAAAAGTGATGATCCCACCTGACCAGCTTAGACTAGAACCAAGAGTTCTAGAACCGTGTCAGTTGCCTTTGGGGCCAAGTTGCAGAGCCCAGGGGGGTCAGATGTGTGGCGTCTGTTGGCTTCCATCAGGAGAGTGAACAAGCAGTCAGGAGGGGAACGTTTGGGAGGGGGTAGGTGGATAACAAGTAAATTGGGACACTGGAGAATTAGTTAAGGTGAGGTCCTGAAGTTAGAGGGGTCCCTGGTAGCACACAGGAAGTTAGGAGGATAGAGAGGTGGAACTGATTATCAATAGGGGGCAGAATTTGTAGTTCCTGGATAAGACACTATCCTAAGATAAGATATGACAGGGCATAGATGCCTGGTCCTAGCCTCTGCAGGTTTTCTTCCCGAGGCCTTTGGGTGGTCCCAGGGCCAAAAGCAGAGCGTTAGAGCAGCAGCCTCTTTCCACATATTCAAATAATATAAAAGTATTTGGGGTAGGGATTAGGAGAATTGTTGGAGAGGGGTCTCCAGGGAGAGAACTAGCATCAAGCAGGGCTTCAGTGATTAGGAACTCTGCAAATAGATCAGTTAAATTCTGCAGGACTCACTTTATACCCTTCACCCCTCCAGAAAAGGATGAAGAAGAGAGAAAGAAAGAAAGAAAGAAAGAGAAAGAAAAAGAAAGAAAGAAGAAGAAAAAAAGAAAGAAAAAGAAAGAAAGGAAGCAAGGAAGGAAAGGAAGGAAGGAAGGAAGGAAGAGAGAGACATAGCAGGTAAGCAAATGGGCCTGACCAGGTCAGTTTCTGAGACCAGGCATGAGAATCCATGCTCCGGGCAGGACAGGGGTCATTCCCAGTCCTCCACTGAAATAGCCTCTGGTATGCATTTGGTGTGTTGGCCACAGCCATGAAACACTCCTGGGCCAATCATGGTCACCTGGGGGCACTCTGGAATGACTCAAAGACCAGATTTTGGAGGGCCCAGGTGCTATAGTCTGTCAGTCCTTCCCCAAACCTTCCATGCCCTGTAGATGTGGTCACCCACCTCTCACCAGCTCAGCTTTGCTCAGGCCCTGTGTTGATTCTATTTTCTAACGATGGCTGCCGTAATGACTCTCATCCCATTTCCTTTTTTTAATAGCAGTTTTATTGAGATGTAATTCACCTGCCATATAATCTACCTCTTTAACATGTTCAATTCAATGGCTTTAATATATTCAGAGTTGTGAAACCATCGCCATAATCAATTTTAGAACATTTTATCACCCCCTCCCAAAAGCCACCACTTATCCAGGAATCATCTTTCCTCCTCCCCAGCCCTAAGCAACCAAAAAATCGAATTTCTCTCTCTATAGATTTGCCTCTTCTGGACACTTCATATAAATGGAATCACAATATATGGTTATCTATGACTGGCTTCTTTCACCTAGCATGATATTTTCTTTTTTTTTTAACTTTTTATTTTATACTGGAGTATAGTTGATTAACAATGTTGTGATAGTTCCAGGTGTACAGCAAAGTGATTCAGTTATACATATACGTGTATCTATTCTTTTTCAAATTCTTTTCCCATTTAGGTTGTTACATAATATTGAGTAGAGTTCCCTGTGCTACACAGTAGGTCCTTGTTGAGTAACCTTTTTTTTTTTGGCTGCATTGAGTCTTCGGTGCTGCGACTAGGCTTTCTCTAGTTATGGCGAGCGGGGACTACTCTTCATTGCAGTGTGTGGGCTTCTCATTGCGGTGGCTTCTCTTGATGTGGAGCATGGGCTCTAGGCGTGTGGGCTTCAGTAGTTGCAGCACGTGGGCTCAGTAGTTGCAGCACACCAGACCTAGAGCAAGCGGGCTTCAGTAGTTGCGGCTCGCAGGTTCTAGAGCACAGGCTCAGTAGTTGTGGCGCAGGGCTTAGTTGCCCCGCGACATGTGGGATCTTCCCAGACCAGAGCTGGAACCCGTGTCCCCTGCATTGGCAGGTGGATTCTTAACCACTGTGCCACCAGGGAAGTTCCTCCATTTTAAATATAGCAGTGTGTACATGTCGATCCCAAACTCCCTTACTATTCCTTCCCCCCACCCTTCCACACTGGAATCCATAAGTTCCTTCTCTAACTCTGTGAGTCTGTTTCTGTTTTGTAAATAAGTTCTTTTGTATCATTTCTTTTTAGATTCCACATATAACCAATGTTATATGATATTTCTCTTTCTCTGTCTGACTTACATCACTCAGTATGACAATCTCTAGGTCCATCCATGTAGCATGATATTTTCAATTTCATCCATGTTGTAGCAAGTATCAGAAATTCATTTTTTTATGGCTGAATAACATTCCATTTTATGAAACTACATTTTATTCATCCATTCATCAGTTGGTGAATATTTGAGTTGTTTCCATATTTTGGCTATTATGGATAATGCTGCCACAAACATTTTTGTACGGGTTTTCTTGTACACATATCTTTTTATTTCTCTTGGGTATATACCTAGGAGTGGAATTGCCGGGTCATATGGTGACTCTATGTTTAACCTTTGAGGAACTACCAGACTGTTTTCTAAAGTAGATGTACTATTTGTATTCCCATCAGCAGTGTATGAGGGTTCCAATTTCTCCAATCCTCATTAACCTTGTTATTATCTGTTTTTTAAATTATAACTATCCTACTGGGTGCAAAGTGATGTCTTACTGTGGTGTTTATTTGCATTTCTCTGATGACTAATGATGTTGAACATTCATATTTGTATATCTTCTTGGGAGAAATGTCTATTCAGATCCTTCTCCCATTTTTAATTGGATTGTCTTTTTATTACTGAGGTGTAAGCATTCTTTATATATTCTAGATACAAGACTCTTATCAGATATATGTTTTGCAAATATTTTCTTCCATTAGTGGCTTGCCTTTTCACTTTCTTGATGGCGTCCTTTGCAGCACAACAGTTTGCAATTTCAATGTAGTCTAATTATTTTTTTTGTTGTTTGTGTTTTTGATGTTGTATCTAAGTAACCATCGCTTAATCCAAGGTCATGAAGATTTATGCCTGTGTTTTCTTCTAAGAATTTTATAGTTTTAACTCTGATAATTAGGTTTTGATCCATTTTGAGTTAATTTTTATATATGGTGTGAGAATATTTGCATGTAGATATACAGTTTTTTTAAAAAAATAAATTTATTTATTTATTTATATTTTTGGCTGCCTTGGATCTTCATTGCTGTGCACAGGCTTTCTCTAGTTGCGGCGAGCGGGGGCTACTCTTCCATGCAGTGTGTGGGCTTCTCATTGCAGTGGCTTCTTGTTGCAGAGCATGGGCTGTAGGTGCGCAGGCTTCAGTAGTTGTGGCATGCAGCCTCAGTAGTTGTGGCATGCAGACTCAGTAGTTGTGGCTCACGGGCTCTAGAGCACAGGCTCAGTAGTTGCGGCACATGGGCTTAGTTGCTCCGCGGCATGTGGGATCTTCCTGGGCCAGGGCTTGAACCCGTGTCCCCTGAATTGGCAGGCAGATTCTTAACCACTGTGCCACCAGGGAAGCCCTAGATATACAGTTTTCATAACACCATTTGTTGAAAAGACTATTCTGGTTTTTTCCTATTGAATGTCTTGGCACCCTTGTCAAAAACCGAAATGTATTGACCATAAATGTATAGGTTTATTTCTATACTATCAATTTTATTTCAATGATCTATATGTTTAGTATTATGCCAGTATTACACTGTTTTGATTACTGTAGCTTTATAGTAAGTTTTGAAATTGGAAAACATGAGTCTTCCAACTTCGTTCTTCTTTTTCAAGATTGTTTTTGCTATTCTGGGTCCCTTGCAATTCCATATGAATTTAGGATCAGTTTGTCAATTTCTACAAAGAAGCCAGCTGAAGTTTTTGTAGGGATTGCATTGAATCTGTAGATCAGTTTGGGGAGTATTGTCATTTTAAAATATGCAGTCTTCTGTTCCATGAACATGGTATATCTTTCCATTTATTTAGGTCTTCTTTAATGTCTTTCAGCAATGTTTTGTTGTTTTCAGAGTGTAGTTTCACACTTTTGTTAAATCTGTTTCCAACTATTTTGTTTTATTTTCTCAATTTTATTTTTGGATTGTTCATTGCAAGTATACAGAAATACAATTGATTTTGTATATACTGATTTTGTATCCTACAACTTTGTTGAACTTGTTTATTAGTTCTAATAGTTTCCTTAATGAATTCTTTGGGACTTTTTTACACACAAGATTGTGCCATCTGCAAGTAAAGATAGTTTTACTTCTTTTCTTCTAAACTGGATGCCTTTTATTTCATTTTATTGCCTAATTGTCAACTTCTAGAAGTGGTGAGAGGGGTGCTCTCTGTCTTATCCCTGATCTCAGAGGTGAAATATTCATTCTTTCACCCTTGAGTTGTGGGTTTTTTTGTAGATGTCCTTCATTAACTTGAGGACCCGTATGCTTTTCTGCAACGTGATGTGTCACTATCTCATTGGAATAAGTAGAGTCTAATTCTCCTCCCCTTGAATGTGGGCTGAGTTCCTTGACTCACTTATGGCCTGTGACAGTCTAAAAGCTAAGCCAACCTTTGAGTTTTCCCAGCTCAGGCACCAGATATGTAAGTGAATAAATGATTCCACCCCTCAACCATACGAGTTACTGTCAACTGTTTCAATCCTCCCACTGTGGTCCCAGATATGGTGGAGTACTGCATCTTGTTGGAATACCTGGTCATGCAATCTATAAGTATGATAAAATGGTTATTATTTTACACCATAAATTTGGGTGTAAATTATAAATTATACAGCAGTAGGTTTCTAGGTCTCAAACTTTCAAAAGCAAGCTTATTCAGGATGCTCTTCCCATCAGTGGATGTGGGCTGGGTGTCTAAGCCTGCAGTAGTAGTGGGCAGGGGTTGGGGGTAGGGGAGGACATGAGATTACAAGTTTCTCTGAACCTGTCTGTAGGCGGCCCATCTGCAGCACCAGCCTTCAGTGCAGGTGGCCTCCCGGGGGTGGAGACCAGACTTGAACCTCAGGCCAGCTGATGGCTCTTGCTAGTCTCTAGTTCCAAGAATGGACACTGTTCTCCCCCAAGTTCTACTTGATTCCTGCATCATCCTGGACTGTCCTCAATTGAGGTAATGCCCAGGGCCTTGTTGCAGCCCTGAAACATCATAACATTTAATACTAATACATGTTTTATAAATGAATGATAAATTTTATTAAAATGAATATAAAATGAACAAATTTTATAAAAACCTGTGACTCTGAGGCTGAGGATAGCTATGTGCTTTCTGGCCCAGATCCCTTGGACAACAGGGCTTGAGTCTTCTGTCACCCCTTGAACTTTATGATTTGAATAGCTCTTTTTGTAGAATTTCTTCTTCTCTGGCAAACCTTAGTTTTTGCTCTTAACACCTTCAGTTGATTGGATGAAGCTCCTCCACATTATTGAGGATAATCCCCTTTACTTAAAGTCAATTAATTGATTTTGGATGGCAACCACATCTATAAAACGCCCTCATAGCAGAACCTAGATTAGTGTTTGATTAAATAACTGGGTATATAGCCCAACCAAGTGGACACATAAAACCAACCACCACAGATGTGGACATCTTTGCGGGGGGCATTACTCTGCCCTCTACAGCTGAGAATAGTGAGAATGACCATCCTGTCTTCTGAGAGTATGAGGCAGGCCCTTAGCAAGGGAGGGTATTCCACAAACGGCTAAAACACACAGAAGAGACTATTCCAGAGACGGAAACGTCTCATATGAGGCAAGGCATTGTTCAGCTTACATTTTGGGGTTGGACAAGGGGTTTCCAAGAAGCACTCATAAGAGCTGTCAGTTGCAAGAGGGTAGTAGGGTAGCAGGAACCACCCTTGGGAACCCTCCTACACTGTTGGTGGGAATGTAAATTGGTGCAGCCACTATGGAGAACAGTAGGGAGGTTCTTCAAAAAACTAAAACTAGGGGCTTCCCTGGTGGCGCAGTGGTTGAGAGTCCGCCTGCCGATGCAGGGGACACGGGTTCGTGCCCCGGTCCGGGAGGATCCCACATGCCGCGGAGCGGCTGGGCCCGTGAGCCATGGCCGCTGAGCCTGCGCGTCCGGAGCCTGTGCTCCGCAACGGGAGAGGCCACAACAGTGAAAGGCCCGCATACCACAAAAAAAAAAAAAAAAGAATGAGAGATTTCCCTGGTGGCGCAGTAGCTAAGAATCCTCCTGTCAATGCAGGGGGAACAGTTTCATGCCCTGGTCTGGGAAGATCCTACGTGCTGTGGAGCAACTAAGCCCGTGTGCCACAACTACTGAGCCTGTGCTCTAGAGCCTGTGAGCCACAACTACTGAGCCCACCTGCCACAACTACTGAAGCCCGTGTGCCTAGAGCCCATGCTCTGCAATGAGAAGCCACCGCAATGAAAACCCCGCCCGCCGCAACGAAGAGTAGCCCCCGCTCGCCGCAACTAGGGAAAGCCTGCCCCCAGCAAATGAAGACCCAATGCAGCCAAAAATAAATAAATAAAAATAAATTTATATTAAAAAATGTTAATTCCTTAAAATAAAAAAAAGATTGAAATAATGCCATTTGCAGCAACATGGATGGGCCTAGAGATGATCATACTAAGTTAGTCAGAAAGAGAAAGACAAATACCATATGATATCACTTATATGTGGAATCTAAAATATGACACAAATGAACTTATCTACGAAACAGAAACAGACTTACAGACATAAAGAAGACTTGTGGTTGCCAAGGGGGAGGGGGTGGGGGAGGGATGGAGTGGGAGTTTGGGATTAGCAGATGCAAACTATTATATAGAGTATGGATGGACAACAAGGCCCTACTGTATAGCACAAGGAACTATATTCAATATCGTATTATAAACCATAATGGGAAAGAATATGAAAAAGAATATATATATATAACTGAATCACTTTGCTGTACAGCAGAAATTAACACAACATTGTAAATCAACTATACTTCAATAAAAGAAAAGAACAGAACTACCCCTGGAATTAACATAGTGGGGTGAAGCCTTAGCCAGCTCCAAAGTTTCTCAGGTGAGTGAGATCAAGAGCCACTAATGAACAAATTTCCAACTTTCTTAACATCTCCATGTTTCCTCCACAACAAACAGAAATTAAGCTCCGTAGTCCTATGTGCTCCTTTGTGGGGAAGAGCTCTGAAGTTAAGAGTGAGTAGCCTTGTGGCTCACTGGTCAGCAGGCTTAGGGAGAGGGGAGGACAGCTCCAGAGTGGAGGTGGCCGCTGCTGAGAGGGGGAAAGAAGACAGAGTTTTCAGGTCTGGCCACAAGGGAATGAACCGGTTCCTGGTTTGTGTTGAAGAAGAGGTCTTAGTGCTGAGCAGTTGACAGGCACATACATAATCCTTGAACACTTGCTGAGCTCTGGGGAGCATGGGATGTCCTTGGCTCTCACCACTAACCTTGCTTAGAAGCCTGGATCTCATGGCCAATCAGCATGTCCCCAGCATAGCCTGGGATCGTGAAACACATGAATTCCAAGCTTTGCTGGTACGTGGGTGACGGGGGTAGGGGGGCTGGATCAGCTTCTCTGGAACCATCTGAATGGACTGATTGTAGACATGGGTTTGGATACTGTCCCCTAGAGCCGGACTGGGAGCCCATGTGCCATTCATCACTTCGTAGACCCTCACCTGATGGAAGGGCGTCAGCAGCCAGCCTCTGTATGAACCCAGCCTCCCTAAAGCAGGTCTAGAAGATTGGGGAGCACCCGTAGCAAAGGGAGCAAAGTCCGACATAAACAGAGGTCCCAGGACATCTTACCCAGTAAGGGTAAGATGTGTGCCTTACATCTTACCCAGTAAGATGGTAGCCCTCGCAGATGAGGTGAATAAGCAGACAAAACCATGCTGTAGACTTTTTCCTCAAGAAGCACTTATAAGATTTGTGCCCTTGGCTAATAAAGAAATTGTACCCCAGGAATTAGGGGGTGACAGAACTCAGAATGAGCAAATTAAAGTTATCATGAGATGGCTCAGGTGGGTTCCCTAAAGGTAGGAGTTGAACAGCTCACTGCCAAACCCAGCTAGAAGGAGGGCCTGTGGAAGGAGAGGGGACTTCGGGTGGAATAAAAAGAGAATTCCCAGCAGCTTCCAAGAGCAACGCATAGCGTGGATCCTACAAACGCTTGGAGGTTTGAACGTAGAAGTGACAGCAACTCAAGGTTTCACATAGCGATTCAGAAAAAGAAATAGAATCAATGAATTTTTTTCACACGGAGGCTATCTCTGTCCAAGTTTAGCCACTTAACATCAGGTGTATGTGTCGTAAAGTCTTTTCCATTAACTAAATCTATCTGTGGCCACTTGGTCCAATAATCCCACATGAGATGTTAAGACAGATTTCGTGGATTGAAGTGCCACGTAAGCACTGAAATAAATGCACTTGGGGGAAGTTCAGGGTCTTCAAAAGGGACTCGCTGGTGGTAGCCCAACAAGGCTGAAAGGAAACCATGAAGGTGGCTATCGGTGGACTGAAAGCTATGTGGCCATGGTCACCATGCATCACACATGGGAGTTTCAAATGCGTCCGTATCTGTGAACGTCAGCTTTCTCTAGGTGAGGAGGGACCACATCTCTTGGAACCTGATTGCACGGGTTGAGTTGCTTTCGTGGAGTCCCATGAGGTTTGCGGTGGTTCCCATCAAAACATTTACATCTAAGCCGACCGAGGATCTGGCTTTGCATGTACCTGCAGACTCACCCAACTTCCCGCCTTGTGCTACCATCAGCTGCTAAAGAACATGACTTGAGCCACATCTGAAGGAATTCACCCTTCATGAGTGTTATTAGCTGGATGAGAAATCCTAAATTTCATGGGATTTCCAACCATTACAATGGAAACCCAAAAAGGCAGAGCGGGGACCTGATTAAGATGGGGAGATCAATTGTCAGGTTCTTACACGGCTTAGTTTTCTGTCCACACGGCGGAATTCACGGCCAGGACAGGGGAGAGGGGTGCAGCGACCTCATCTGTGACCTTGCTCACACGTGGGTGCCGTTCAGGAGGACCAAGTTGCATCTGGTGCCGAGTGATGGAATCCGGAGCCTGGTCGGGGAGGATCAAGTATGTCTGCTCCCCAGAAGGCAACACAGGGGTGGGCGTGGAGGGCTTCCAGGGTGCCAGAGAGAATATTATGCCTTTTCCCTGGTTTCCTCTCCCCCATGATGTGACCCAGGCAGGCCAACTAAGTCCTAAAGGACTCTTTTTTTTTTTTTTTTTTTTTTTTGTGGTACGCGGGCCTCTCACTGTTGTGGCCTCTCCCGTTGCGGAGCACAGGCTCCGGACGCGCAGGCTCAGTGGCCATGGCTCACGGGCCCAGCCGCTCCACGGCATGTGGGATCTTCCCGGACCGGGGCACGAACCCGTGTCCCCTGCATCGGCAGGCGGACTCTCAACCACTGCGCCACCAGGGAAGCCCTAAAGGATTCTTGTATCTGTCCTTTCCTCTCCATTTCCACCACCAAAGCATTAGTCATTTCTCTCCTGCTCTGTTACGAACATCCCCTTGCCCGACTCCTCTGCCTCTTCCATGCCCCCCTCCAGTTAACGCCCCACAGTACCCTCAGCTTTGGTCAATTCACTCCATTACCTGCAGTCCTTCAACGAAACCCCATTGGATCTCCACAGTGAAATCCAAACTTTTGCTTTGCACCAAGAAAAAAAATTTTTAATCAAGAGAATGTTCCCCATTATATGCTTATTATAAAAACTGGGCAATGTAAGGAATTCCCTGGTGGCTCAGTGGTTAGGACTCGGCGCCTTCACTGCCGGGGCCCGGGTTCCATCTCTGGTCAGGGAACTAAGATCCCACAAGCTGGCCCGTGCTGCCAAAACAAACAAACCAACCAACAAAAGACCTGGGCAATACAGATAAGTACAAAGAAAAAGCTGCAATTCACCTGTAATGATACCATCCAAAGATAACAACTGCAAATATTTTGTTATGTAATAGGAATGTTCTCTGGGAACAATTGAGATCACTAAGGTGACCGCCTAAATTACAGTGGTTCTGAGATTGCGTCTCACAACTGAGTGTCCTTCTGAATCCTCCCCTTCAAAGGCTCCCTCAGCTATTTCTGAGTCTGGGATGAGTCCCACGTGTGCTCAAGAACAAGCCAGCCCTTGACTGACTTGTCAAGAAACCCCTTCAGTTTCCTCGTGGAGATTCTGCTACATTCCAGCCCTTCAGGAAGGTGCATCAGCTACAGGTGTCACCATAGGAACACTGGTTTCCGGTCCTTCCACTGGACACTACCGGCCCCCGTAAGCTCTTCCTCCATCCTCTGGGGTGACTGGGTCCCTGGGTTTCCCTCTTTCATTCTCTAAGCTCCTCCCAGGCATTCAGGCACCCAGAACACAAACAAACGGGAATGGAAACCCCAGTAACCACAACAAAACGTCTTCCTCTTTCAGGAACCAAGACCGCACAAAATCTCCCCGCTATATAATAGCAAACACTTACATGCGCTTTCTGCATGCCAGGCTCTGTTCTAAGCATTTTCCATATATTAGTTCCTTTAGTCCACAACAATCCTATAAAACAGGTATTATTGTACCTTCATTTTACAGGTAAGAAAATTAAAGCATAGAGAGGTTAAGTGACTTACCCAAGGGCTCACAGCTAGTAAGTCTCAGAGCTGAGACTTGAACCCACACAGACTGGCTTAAGTGTCCACAATCTTAGGGTTCATGTCCACTACTTCTGAAGACAGCAATCCAGGTTGAAGTTTACTGGGGTACCATGTTACAGGTGTGTTTCCTTCTACCTTTTTCTCAATGCTTCTGTTCACATCCACAAGCCCAAACTTCTCAGCATTGCGCCCAAGGCTGAGATGGCTCCAACTTCTACGCAGCGTCTTTTGCCCAGCTCTCCACCACCCACCCCGAGGAATAGTTTCTCTGAACCATGGGCCCTCCCCCAGCCCTCATGTTCACCCAGGCCTCTCTGCCTTTTCATGTAACTACTCACCTTGACCTTGATGTCTGTGTTGCTGGGGGGCCAGGCCCTTCTTCCCAGTCCCAGTCCGGGGGCTCTGGGGTCTCAGGCCTTCCCTGACTTCTCCAGAAGTTGGGTGCTTCCTCCTTCCCACGCCCATGCCCTAATTCTGCTAAAGGCCCAACGCACCGTATCAGAGTTGTTGTGTATGTGTCTGATTCCCCTTGGAACCGTGAGCTCCTGGTGGGCGGGAACTCTGCTTTACTTACCATTTCCCTAGGGCCTACCTAGCATTAATGAACTCATCTTAATAAACTCATTAACTCTACAAATGAACGTTTATTGTATTTTTCAACAGTTTCTAGGAAAGGTGATTCCATTGCTTTTCTTAGTGGTCAATTCCAGCCTCCACACCTTCCACTTAGACCTTTTTTCCTAGTTAACCTATACATTCTCCTTTTTCTCTCCACAACAGTTACTGCCAACTCTGCTTCTTCTCCTGTGGAGAATTGTGCAAAATGGATTATGGAATAAACCCAAGACGACAGGATGTCATAAACAGCCCTGGAAACGCAAGTGCCAAGACACACTGATTGAGAAGCAGCGCCCAACTCCACCCCACCCTCTGGGAGGAGAAACGAGTTCTGTCTTTTATGGGGAACATTAAAGCTAATTTTTAATCTTCACTGGTTCCAGGTGTGAAGCCTCTGGATCTGCAGTATCTTTTATGTCCTACCGCATAAGAGACAGCATGGAAACACTTCTGATTCGAGTCAAAGACGAGTTACGTCAAAATCCAATCTCTGAAGTTCTCGTCACAAGAAAAAAATTGTTTTCTGTTTGTTTATGTGTCTATACGAGACGATGGATGTTCACCAAACTTGTGATAATCACTTGATGATGTATGTAAATCAAATCATGATCTGTACCCTTTTTTAATGTTGGCTGCGTTGGGTCTTCGTTGCTGCGCGTGGGCTTTCTCTAGTTGCGGCGAGCTGGGGCTACTGTTCGTTGTGGTGTGCGGGGTTCTCACTGCGGTGGCTTCTCTTGTTGCGGAGCATGGGCTCTAGGCACAGGGGCTTCAGTAGTTGTGGCTCGCGGGCTTAGTTGCTCCACGGCATGTGGGATCTTCCTGGACTCGAACCCGTCTCCCCTGCATTGGCAGGTGGATTCTTAACCCCTGCACCATCAGGGAAGTCCCGATCTGTAACCTTGAAACTTATACAGTGATGTGTGTCAACGAGATCTCAAAAAGACTGGAAGAGGGGCTTCCCTGGTGGCGCAGTGGTTAAGAACCCGCCTGCCAATGCAGGCAACACGGGCTCGAGCCCTGGTCCAGGAAGATACCACATGCCCCAGAGCAACTAAGCCCGTCTGCCACTGCTCGCCGTAACTAGAGAGAAGCCTGCGCGCAGCAACGAAGACCCAATGCAGCTAAAAATAAAATAATAAAAAAAAAACTGGAAGAAAAAACAATCCAGTCTCTGAGACTTTGGTTAAGAGATGTGCCTTTTCTTTACAATTGTCCTTTATTTGCCTAGTTGTTTGAGTGGGAGGGAGGTTATTGCCTTAAGTATTTTATCATTAAATAATTCCAGTTCCTTTAACCTTTTTGGAACCATCTATTTTTTCTGTGTTGTTTTCTGAGTCTACTTTAGGCTGTGGGTGTGTTGCATGGCCCCTGCTGTTGGATTCTGGGGAAACGCCCCAGGGAGTTTACCCGTACGGAACTTTTATTGTGTTAGCAAGAGCTCCTCACTCTTGAATATCCCTCATGAAGCCACAATATAAAAAGCAGTGTTCACTTGGGAAACCAAGGGCAGTGTAGGCTGGCTTGGACACAGCGCGATGTGATGAGTAACTCCTTTCATCAGAGGTTACGCTTGATGATGGGACAGCTGCACGTGCTGTGGTCACGTGGGCTGCGAGTCACAGCTGCAATATTCTCTGCTGCAGGGTAATGACCAAAGTTCTTTGGCATAGGTCAGCTTTGTACTGAAGCTCCACGCAGTGTGGGGCAAATCATCCTAACATCCTCACTTCTCCTGTACCTCCTTCATGCACCTTTGCGTCTGCCAGACCCAGGGAGTGACATGGCCTGGCGTCTCCTGCTGTTGCCCACCTTGGAGTTTCGCTCCTACCCTCCCAGCTCTCTGGAAACTCCTTCAGGGCATACCCAGTTTCTTCTTAAAAGTCATTTGTTGTCTGAATTAATGGATACTTTCTGCTCTGATGTCTTTGCCCCTCTTTTTCTTTCCCCGTTCAACCAAAATAGTAAAAACCTGCCCAGGTTACACCCCTCACCAACGTGCTAACAGCTATCATTTGCTGAGTGTTTATCTCATGTCAGACGCTGTGGGAATACACACAATCTACAACAAAAAGCCCTGAAAGGTTTTTAAGTAAATATGTATTTTACATTTGAGGAAACTGAGAGTCAGACCCAACGATTCCTCAGGGTCACAAAATTAGTAAATGTTAGAGCTGAAATTGGATCCCAGGACTAACCCAAAGCCCATACTTTATTTTTCTATTATTGTTATACATGACAAGTTAATGTCTATAAAATACATTTTTCAAATGTAGAAATGTAGTGCTTGTTGACATGCTTGTTTCGTCCTTATGACTTGCAAAGATTGAAGCCATTCTTCAAAGAAAAGTTACTCAAATTACCAAGCGATAGCTGGATCTGAGGTTTCTCCTCTATGGACATGTGACTTCTTTGACCTTTAGTAGGAAGAATCATCATGATATTGGGGTGAGGCTGCTCCCAGATCCTCTCAGTGGACATACACAGATATGTGTATGTGCATACATATATGCATACGTACATATATATACATATATTCCCTATGTCTATTCCCGTATATATGTATACACACACACACACACATATATATATCTATATCTAAATTCATTTTATTATCCAGCTCTTTATACTGAGCCTGAATTCTCACCAATACCTCTAGTTCATCCAATTTTCTTCCTTCCCATCTTCCTTCCTTCCCATATTCCTTTCTTCCTTCCTTCCTCCCTCCTTTCTTTCTTTTTCTTTCCCCTTCCTTCTTTCTTTCTTTCTCCCTCCCTTTCTTTCTTTCTTTCTTTCCTTTCTCTTTCTTTCTTTCTTTCTCTCTTTCTTTCTCTCTTTCTCTCTTTCCTTCTTTCTTTCTTTCTCCCTCCCTCCCTCCCTCCCTCCCTTCCTTCCTTCCTTCCTTCCTTCCTTTCTTTCTCTCTCTCTCTCTCTCTCTCTTTCTCCCTTCCTATTTCGTAATGCCAGAATTTATCTTCCTGATAACAGACACAACTAGAAAACACTTCACTCCAACAGACTAACATTCTCATCTCACCTGGCTCATCTGGCAAGAACAAAAATGTCTGCATGCTGTGGTGGAGACGGTGGACAGATTTCTCCATCCTTGTTTCAGCCTCCTTCTAGGGTGTTTCTTGTTCCTTGTACCTCAAAAACAGCAGGGCTGAGCACGGCCTTCCCCACGCTCCCTTGCAGCTTAGGGGCTGGTATGATTTGGGTTCCACCGATCAGATGCCTTTGTGCAAGAAATGAATGTGAAACTGAATAAGTGGGAAGAGGAGCCCAGGCTTTGACTGCTCTGGATCTCAGTGGGGGGTCTGACTGGTCCAGTGGTGCTGTGGACCCACAGATCACGGCCCACGCAGCTTGTACCTGGAAATAACAATGTGGCAGCAGCTTCCCGAGCCCCTGACTGAGGTTAGACTGCCGTATGCTAGAGCCATGGTTGGCGACCAGGGACCACTCTGCACCCAGGCCATTTAGCAGTCCGGAGACCTTTTTGATTGTCACCACTGAGGACGTGCTATCAGCATCCAGCAGGCAGATGCCGGGGATGCTGTGAGACCTTGCTCAAGGCACAGGACAGCCTTGCAACAAAGAATCGTCTTGTTCCAAATGCCAGCAGGGCCTGTCCCGAGCCTGGATTTCAGATGGTGGCATCCTGATTCCTTGTCCATCAAGACAAAAGAGTCACTCCCTCATAGGGTCAATTTTTTTTTTTTTTTTGCTTGTACTTTAATTTTGTTCTGGATTTATTCCTGAGTCGTTAAGTGTTCGTTTCTTCAGTTTCTCCTGGGATATCTTTTTCTTTTTTTTGGCGATACGCCGGGCTCTCACTGTTGTGGCCTCTCCCGTTGCGGAGCACAGGCTCCGGAAGCGCAGGCTCAGCGGCCATGGCTCACGGGCCCAGCCGCTCCGCGGCATGTGGGATCTTCCCGGACCGGGGCACAAACCCGTGTCCCCTGCATCGGCAGGCAGACTCTCAACCACTGCGCCACCAGGGAAGCCCTGGGATATCTTTTCTTCGGTGCAACAACCGCTTCGGGTTCAGGAACAATTTGTTCTTTCTCAGTAAGGACCACGGTAATGTGGCAGGAGGAGTTGGTGCAGGGGCTGATGCCACCCTAAGCTCTATAAATTCAGAGGCCTCTTCAGGACTCCTTCACCGGGATGAGCTCAGTGCTCAGAGAATTGACGTCTAAATCCTTAAGCATTACTGTCTGCATTTTTAAGTACGTACAACAAAATTTCAGTGCTCTTTTTGGGCCACCAATGTTGGATCCAGGGCCAGGCACCTGCCAGCTCCACCATCATAACCGTGAATGCCGAGCGGCTCTTCAGTAAAGGGACATCTTTCTGAGATGCGGGGGCCTTTCGGATATGCACACCCTTGAAGGCCCGTGCAAGTTCACAGGTGTCCTTGAAGTGAACATGAAGATTTGAACCTCTTGAACTGCATGGTTTTGTGGGTGTTTCTGGGTTAAGTGAGCAGCAAACCACTTTCAGAGATCACCCCGGACCGCTTTGGGAAGAAGACAGGGTCACTTCTGTAGAATCATTCTGAGAATCATTCCTCAAGTTTCAACCTAAAGCCTGCTTTTCTAACCCCTCACACAATTTCGTAAGCACCTAATTCCTTGGATTAAATTCCTTTTCTGTGTAAGGTACCCACAGCAGTTTTTAATCTGCCACTGAACTCTGATACACATGGCATTGCCAGAACTGATTCCCAGATGATCCCTCCACTGAAAACCCACATCAAAGGTAATTGTGTGCTAATAAACCATGAGGAATATTAAGCTCTTGCCTATTTGTTTGTCTCTCTCCTTTTCTTTTACCCACAGAGACGTCTGTTGATCTATCTGCAGAATCACATGTCGCATGCTTGCTCCAAGGATTTTTAAGATACAACAAAGTGAAGATGTGTAGAAGAAGAGGATGGAATGGGCCTTTCCTGATTTATCAGGATATAAAACCAGCAAGACATTTTAAAATATAACCGCCCCCCCCCCCGAAAAAAAACAGGAATTCACTATGGGCTAGAGTGGGCATAAAAGGCTTTAATGGAGGCAGCATGGCATGGAGTTGACAGCATGGACTCTGGTCCAGAGCAGGTGTTTGGGCTCAAATCCTGATACACACTACTATATATAAAAGAGATAATCAACAAGGACCTACTGTATAGCACAGGGAACTCTACTTAATATCCTGCAATAACCCAAGTGGGAAAAGAATCTGAACAAGAATGGATATATGTATATGTATAACTGAATCACTTAGCTGTACACCTGAAACTAACACAACATTGTAAATCAACTAGACTCCGATATAAGATAAAAATTAAATTAAAAAAAATCCTGGCCACGCACCCTCAGGAAAGTTGGTGAACTTCATCTGTAATTTGGCGATGGATAATAGCCCCTATGTCACGGGGATGCTGTGCAGACTGAGGTAATTAATATGAGGAAAGCAGTTAACAGTCCTTATGCATAATGATGCTATTAAAGTGTCTGTTAAATAAAATTTAAATGGAGGTAGAATTTCACTTGGATGGGGTGAGTATTGTTAAGGGAGTGAAGAGCTTTCTGCGGTGGGCACCAGAATAGCCATGCTAGGGAACAGGAAGGAAGTGGTGTGTCTGCTGTACGCGCTGGGCGTCGAGCAGCGGTGACAGAAAATGTTGGCCCCGTAGGGTGAGGCCATGGGTGTAGAGTCTTGATCATCTTCCTAAATCGCCTGGGCTTTCACCTGTCAAACACTAGGAATCTCCGGAAGGGTGGTCAGCCGGCAGGTGACGTGGAGAAAAGTGACATTTTAGGAAGAGCGCTCTGAGGGCATCCTACATCTTTACACCCACCTGACACGCCCAGGAGCTACTTGTCAACTGGCCCATCAAAGGACACTTTCCGTACCTACAAATATTCATGGCAACCAGCTGGCCCTTCTCAACTCTGAAATTTTTCTTGCCCTAGACAGCTTCTCTAGCCTCTGCAGTTGGGGGAGGGAAGCTTGGAAAGTCATTAACTTGAATAAACTTTAATTTTTTGGTCTTAAAAAGTAGCATAGTTATATGAAGTTCTATTTCAGTTAAAAATTATTGGTGTCTCTTGGCTGATTGATTTCTTTTTCTTCCTTCCTTCCTTCCTCTCTTTCTTTTCTTTCCTTTCTTTTTTCTTTCTTTCTTTTCTTTCTTTCTTTCTTTCTTTCTTTCTTTCTTTCTTTCTTTCTTTCTTTCTTTCCTTCCTTCCTTTCTTCCTTTCTCTTTTTTTCTCTCTTTCTTTCTCTCTTTTTCTTTCTTTCTTTCTTTTTTTTTCTTCCTTTCTTTCCTTCCTTCCTTCTTTCTTTTTTCTGTCTCAGCTAAATTCTTATAGGTCCTGAGTGCCCCTGGTCACTGTTGGTCTTTTAGACGTTCGTAAGTGTTCTTAGACCATACCTCCAATTGTCAACCAGCTGATGTCATTCCCACAAACACAGACACTACAAAGGATGAAAACTAAGCATAGCTGTTATTTTTTTCTTTCTCCGCTATCCGATGGGGGAAAAGCGTCATAGGTAGCTTAATCAAAACCAGGATCATTCCAAATTTCTTTTACTTATCTGCACTAAGTCAGTGGCATTTGGAAATGAAGATGCTAGAAATATCTAGAAAATAAACTATAGAGTTATTTGTGGGGGCATAGGAGAGAGGGATAATGCCCAGATTTCTGGCTTGGGGGATTGGAGTGGTTGGCATCATTGATTGACATAAGGAAAGAGGAGGTGCAGGCAGGCATGTTACATAATTTACAGCGTTTACTGCGAAATGAAAATACAGGTCCCTAGTTCAAAATGCAGGGAGAACTCTTTCCTTTCTTCCATGGTGTCTCTCTCAACTTGTCATGGTGGTCTTTATTTCCTACTTAATGTCACACTCTCTTGGGTACAGGGACACATGCAGAGTGAGCACAGACCCTATAGATGAGAAGGCACAGGGCAGCCAGGTTATGCCTCCTGCCAATCAGGGACCAGCACCCGTGGAACTCAAGCCAGGCATCTCCCCTTCCCTGACGCCGCAGTCCCAACCCAACTGTAGGCGGGTGACCCCCAAGAATATCGTTACTTCTGTGCCAGGATGCACTAGGTACCTGGATAGGGGTGGGCAAGAGGCTTACACGACTGCCAAGTTGCCCGCTGAATGGGACCGTGTGCTGCCAGCCTGACACTGGAACGGCCACTGCTTTGCCCTGTCCCGAGATACACACACTGAGCATGTCCATCCCCCACCCTCCCTGGACCCGTGCCCAGGATCCCACCACTGGGGACAGAGGTGCAGAAGCACGGGAGATGGGAAGGTGAGGCCCTCAGTGCAAGAGGCCAGGAGCAGCAGGCTGAGAACCTCTCCCAGGGGTGCAGGGTGGCTGAGGGAGGGAGGATGGCGTGTGAGCCGACACACGTGTTCCATTGTCTCGTAGGACTTCACCTACAAAACATAAATTCAAAGATAAAGTTATTAAGAATTTCAAAACAGCTAATGCAGAGCACTAAACGCCAAGTATGAGACCCTTCTGAGCTTGGGTCCCTGAGTGACTGCCTGGTTGTGGACCTGTTGTTATGGACTGAATGTCTGTGTCCCCCCAGAACTCATAGATTGAAGCTCTCTATCCTCCAATGAGGCTCTATTTGGAGACAAGGCCTTTAGGGGGTGGTTAAGGTTAAATGAGGTCTTAAGGGTGGGGTCCTATCTAAGAGGATTGGTGGCCTTATAAGAAGAGGGACACTGCACACACCGAGGAAAAGCCAACCGGCAGCCAGCCAAGGAGAGGGCTCATACCAGAGCCCAACCAGGCCAGTACCCTGATCTCAGACTTCCAGCCTCCAGAACTGCAAGAAAACAAACTTCTGTTGTCTGAGCCACCCAGTCTGAGGTACTTTGTTAGGGTAGCCTGAGCTGACTAAGACATCCATGAAGCCAGACCTGGGAGCAGGTTTTTTGAGAAAGATCATGAATTCTGTTATGGATCTGTTGAGTTTTGGTTTTTTAAAAATAAATTTATTTATTTTATTTTATTTATTTTTGGCTGCGTTGGGTCTTCGTTGCTGCGTGCGGGTTTTTCTCTAGTTGCGGAGAGCAGGGGCTACTCTTCGTTGCGGTGTGTGTGGGCTTCTCATTGCGGTGGCTTCTCCCGTTGCAGAGCGTGGGCTCCAGGTATGTGGGCTTCAGTAGTTGTGGCACGTGGGCTTCAGTAGTTCCAGCTCGTGGGCTCTAGAGCGCAGGCTCAGTAGTTGTGGCGCATGGGCTTAGCTGCCCCACGGCACGTGGGATCTTCCCGGTCCAGGGGTTGAACCCGTGTCCCCTGCATTGACAGGCGGATTCTTAGCCACTGCGCCACCAGGGAAGCCCGGATTTGTTGAGTTTTAAGGTACCTAAGTTATAGTCAACTGGCAATTTCTCACATACAGACTTACAGATCCATCAGCCGAGAGAGGCTGAGTGAGGCTGGAAATACCAGTTTGGGAGGAATTAATACATAAACAGCAATTAGATCCAGGGAAGGTGATGAGATCACTCAAGCACAATGTTTGGAGTGAGAAGAGCGTGAGGATAGAAAACAAGGTGAGGGTTGCCAGCATTTAGGATGTGTCCAGATCACAGGGAGGACCGTGACAAGGAAGGAGAGGTCAGAAAGGAAGGGAGGAAATCCAAGAGCAGAGTGGTGTTCCAGGAGCTAAAGAAGGAAGTTGGACTTCGGGGCTGTTCATCAGGAGATTGTGGCTTGGCAGATCTGGGGTGGGACCCAAGAACCTGTGTTTTTGAAAGGTCTCGGCATGATGCTGTTGCCCTGCCAAGTTTGGGAACCACTGATAGAAAGCAAATAACACGACTTGTATTCAAATTGACCTGGGCTCTAATCCTGACGCTGTCACAGTTAAGTGGTTTGAGCTGAAACAGGATACTTAAATCTTTTTGAGCCTCGGGCACCTCATACATTACAAAATGGGAGTGATGGCCCTACTTAGTGGTATTGACTTAAAGACTGGAGATAATGTATGTAAATCGTCCAGCTCACAGTAAATGTTCAGCAAATAGCAGGCAATGCAATGAATGTCATGAACGTAGACCACTCCCTTAATAAATAGCTTGACCTGGAGGGGCAGGAGAAAAGTGTCAACAGCTGCAGGTGTACAAGAGTCAAAGAGGGACAGCGTTTTGTTTTGTCTTAATTTTGTAAGATGGCTGAAATTTGCACATGTCTGTGAGCTGAGAAGCAAGAGTAGGAGATGCGGTGTGATGAGCTCAGATCCCTGAGTTGATGAGAGGAATTGTCTCCAATTGATGAGAGGAATTGTCTCCACAGGTGTAATGATTAGCTTCAAAAGGGAGGAGAAACCCCCTGGAAAGAAGTTAGTTGGTACAGGAGCAGGACATCTGGAGGTTTCACTCTGAGTAATTCCAATTTTCTCCATGAAGCAGGAGGCAATATCATCTGCCAACAGGGGTAGGGTTCTTGAAAAGAGGCAAATTTTGGAAAGAATATGAAAGAAGTTTGAGGAATAGCAGAGCCAGATGACAAAAGACACACAGAAGGATTAAGAGGAAGTGCCAACGTCTTAGCTTGCTTTCATGTCTCGGCTATTGTGAATAGTGCTGCTATGAACATTGGGGTGCATGTATCTTTCTGAATTAGAGTTTTCTCCAGATATATGCCCAGGAGTGGAATTGCTGGATCATATGGTAACTCTATTTTTAGTTTTTTAAGGAACCTCCATACTGTTCTCCATAGTGGCTGCACCAATTTACATTCGACCAACAGCGTAGGAGGGTTCCCTTTTCTCACACCTTCTCCAGCATTTATTATTTGTAGACTTTTTGATGATGGCCATTCTGACTGGAGTGAGGTGATACCTCTTTGTAGTCTCGATTTGCATTTCTCTAATAATTAGTGATGTTGAGCATCTTTTCATGTGCCTGTTTGCCACCTGTATGTCTTCGTCTGCCCATTTTTTGATTGGGTTGTTTGTTTTCTTGTTATTGAGTTGTATGTGCTATCTGTATATTTTGGAAATTAAGCCCTTGTCAGTCGCATCATTTGCAAATATTTTTTCCCAGTCCATAGGTTGTCTTTTCGTTTTGTTTAGGGTTTAAGATGCCCCTTCTTGAACAGAACATGGAACAGGGCGAGAACACCTTAACACTTATTGGACCACGCCCCTCTTAAGCTGAGCTCAGTTCCCCCAGCCACACTGCTGCTAGGGGGGAGGGGGGGAGTGGATATTAGAGCATCAACCATAATGCTGTCTGTACTTTTGGTTTTTTCCAGAACATATAAATCAGAAGACATTTTTGTATTCAAGTTTTTTTTTTTTTAATAAATTTATTTATTTTATTTTTGGCTGCGTTTGGTCTTTGCTGCTGTGCTCCGGCTTTCTCCAGTTGCGGTGAGCAGCGGCTACACTTCATTGCGGTGCGCGGGCTTCTCATTGCGGTGGCTTCTACTCGTTGTGGAACACGGGCTCTAGGCATGCAGGCTTCAGTAGTTGCAGCACGTGGGTTCAGTAGTTGTGGCTCGCGGGCTCTAGGCACGTGGGCTTCAGTAGTTGTGGCGCACAGGCTTGGTTGCTCTGCGGCACATGGGATCTTCCCGGACCAGGGCTTGAATCCGTGTCCCCTGCATTGGCAGGCAGATTCCCAACCACTGCGCCACCAGGGAAGCCCTATATTCGTCTTATTATCACAAAATACAATGTATTACAATGCTTTTGACTAATGGTTGAAAATATTGTTGATTGCTTATGAATGGAATTATCTTGGAAATTGTAAAAATTAAGTTTGTTAAATAAGAATAAGAAAATTGAAAGAAATGGAGGGAATGGAGCTACATAAATTCATAATTGTACTGCTATTTTGGGTAAGAGTTCCATTTTTTCCTGTATAGAAATATTGATATTTTCTAAGAAAATTTTATTTGTAGTTAGCTCTTACCCTTTATAGATTTTTGAATATTTTTGAATTCACATCTTACTAAATATATATATATATATATATATATATATATATCATCAAAGGTGCAAGCAGTGAAAGAAAAAAATTGATAATTTGGACTACATGAGAATTAAAAACCTTTGTGCTGCAAATGATACCATAAAGAAAGTGAAGACTATTTGGAAGTTGCTAAATGAGAATCTCTTAAATATTCTCAGCGTGTACACACACACACATACACGAAAGATAACTATGTGCAGTGACGGATGTGTTGACTAACCTTATTGTGATGATCATTTCACAGTATGTACATATACCAAATCATCATGTTATACACCTTAAAGTTAAACATTGTTATATTTCACATATCTCAATAAAGCTGGGGGCAAAATGATGGTGAGAAGACAACCCAAAAAAGGAGAGAAAATATTTGCAAATCTTATGTCTGATAATGGGCTGTATCCAGAATACATAAAAATGCTTATAACTTAGTAATAACCCAAATTTTAAATGGGTAAGAGATTTGAATATACATTTCTCTCAAGAAGATATACAAGTGGCCCTTAAGCACACGAAAAGATGCTCAGCATCATTGCTTATTAGGGAAACCAAAACTTACTTTAGCAGTAAGATTCTGCTAAAGCACCCAACCTATAGGGTGGCTATAATAAAAAAATGTGGACAATAACAAGTTTTGGTGAGGATGTGGAGAATTGTAAGCCTCATAGGTTGCTGGTGGGAATGTAAAATGGTATAGCCCCTTGCAAAAACAGTTTGGCACTTCCTCAAAAATGTAAACAGAGTTACCATATGACTCAGTAATTTCACTCTTAGGTATACACCCAGAAGAAATGGAAGCATATGTCCACATAAAAACTTGTACACAAACAAATACTTCTAGAAGAATTATTCATAAGAGCCAGAAAGTAGAAGCAATCCAAATGTCCCTCAACTCATGAATGGATAAATAAAATGTGACATATTCATACAATGGCGTACTACTCAGTCATAAAGAGAAACAAAGTACTGACACATGTTATAGCACAAACCAACCTTGAAAACATTATACTGTGTGAAAGAAGCCAGTCACAAAAGACCACGTAGTGTATGCTTCCATTTATATGAAATGTCAAGAACAGGCAAATCTACAAAGTCGATTAGTAGTTATTAGGGCTTTTGGTGAAGTGGATGTGGGATGGGGGGTGGGAAGGAGATGAGAGGTCACAGCTAATGGGTATGTTATTTTTAAGGGGGATGAAAATGTTCTAAAATTAGACTGTGGTGGAAATCACACAACCCTGTGGACATAGTAAAAGCCATTGAATTATACACTTTTTAAATTGTGATTTCTGTGGTTGTTGAATTGTATACTTTAAATGGGTGAATTTTATGGTATGTGAATTATATCTCAACAAAGTTGTTTTAAAAAATGAACTTCATCAATGAGGGGTAAGTGGAATTCACATACCTCCAGAGATGTTACCCTGAGAAGGACACATCACTTTTGGAGTATTCTGGCTGGGGATGAGTAATTAGAATTTAATCCTGAGCAAAAGAGGCAAGATACAAAATCAAACAGAAAAAAAAAAAAAAGCCCAAGTTAGAGAATCAGAGAGCACACAAGGAGAAAAAACGTGGGCAGGGGCTGGGGGGACTATTATTCACGTCCTCAGAGAGATAAGACAGTGTCACATTCATGACATAAGAAGAGGATCCTGTGACAAGGAACACTAGGAGAAGAAAAACACAGCCCTTAGAAATTAAATACATGTTAGCAGAAATGAGGAGCTCCTTGGAAAAACAGTTTTGGAAATTTCCACAAAAGTGGAGAAAAAAGACAGAGATAGAAGATTAGAGAGAATAGGTGAGAAGGTAAGAGGATCTGTCCAGTGAGTACGAAACCTAAGTAATAGGAAGTCCAGAAAGAGAGAAAATGGAGAGGCAGAAATCAGCAATTAAAGTAATTTAAGAAAAAAATCTCAGAACTGAAGAACAAGGTGTTTGATCAAAAGCCCTGTTGAGTGAATTTCACAAATCTAGAAACCTGAATTTTTCTATCATCGGTAGGTGAGGAGCAATTGCCCAGGGGTGTAGAGTCTGGCACAATTGACTAAAAAGACTTACACTAAGGTACCTCACTGTGAAATTTCAGAACACTGGGAACAAAGAGAAGATTCTACAATCTTCTAGAGATGTTGTGTGTGTGGGGGGGGTTTTAGAAAAGAGAGGGTAGAATTTGGAATATGAATGTTTTTGATTTTCCTTTAGAAACTCTGGAAGTGAAAAGACTACAGAGCACTGCCTTCAAGATTCTGAAAGAAAATTATTTTCTTGCATAATTTTATTTTATACCCAGCTCATTTATTATGTATGTATGAAGATAGATTTAAAATATTTTTAGACTTTCAAAATCCCTCCAAATTTGCCTCCCATGCACTCTTTCCTCAAGAAGCTCTCAAGGAGGAAAAAAAAAAAAAGATTTAGCTGAGAACCAGATAAGATATGAGGAAAAAGAAGATTCCACATGGGAGAGGGGTAAAGGGAATCCCATGAAGTACCATGAAAGAAGTACTAGGATCACAGCTACACCCTGGATGTGAGGGCAACCTATCCAATGTACTCAAAAGACCAGTATATTGAAGATTATAATTTCCAAGATCTCTATTGCCATTGTACCATCTTTTTGAGGACAGAGTGAGCCTGGCACTGATTCTTATGTAAGCTTGACTTAGCTTAACCATATGGTTATGAACTTCCACTCTTCTCTTTATGCCCAGACAGTTAGTTCACTCCACCTAAGTGGTCGCTTTCATTTATTCATGAGCACTAGAGGTGGGTCATAAACATAGAAGCTGAAAATACAGGGCAATCCACTCTCTCTGACAGATTTCTGCTGTGCATCCAATACCTGGTCCATACGTACTCCAACCCCACCTGCTGTCCTGACCATGGTGCGCCCTGTGATTCTTGGCCACACTCACCCATGACCTTACTTTACCCACTGACTCCCAGGTCACAGTGGCCCTTTCTTTACACAACTAGGTTTCTGATACTCAGTTTTTCAAAACAATGTATTGTTTGTTTAGGAATACAAACATAGGTGGAAAACTGTAAAAAAAAAAAAAAAGCAAGGAAATTATTAACACAGAATAGTGGTTACTTGGAAGTTGGGGAGGGCGAAATGGAGGAAAAATATTAAAGGTACCAGTAAATATTCTATTTATTACCCTGAGTATGTTTAGGTGTGTTGTGTCTGTGAGTGAGAAAGAGAGAGGGAGAGATGTGTATGTAGATGTTCACCATATCATTATTCTGTAAATGGTACATGTGTTTTTATATTATTTATCCGTGTATTATAGCTTCGTTTGCTATATTTCAAAACAAAAATTTCTCTCAAAAGACAGTAAGCAAAATCACTGGCATTTTGCTCAGAACTTCCTTTTCCTTAATCAAGGATTTATAGACATTGGCAGACTAATTTAAAACAGTTTTTTCCTGAAGGAATTGCAATGGTCCTTCTAAAATCCACGTTTATTTTATTTTAAAAGAATTTTTGGCTGCAACGCGCCTGGCATGCGGGATCTTTGTTCCCTGACCAAGGATCAAACCCACGCCCCACGCAGGGGAAGCGCAGAGTCCTAACCACTGGACCGCCAGGGAAGTCCCTAAGATCCATTTTTAAATGCTCAAAAGTTGGAGGAAGGATGAATGTAACAGAGTTCAGGAGATGAATTTCTAGAAACAGACAATGCCAGATCATGAAGGACCTTGAATGCTAGAATCATCCCGGCCTGCAGGGAGGTCTCTAACTACACCTGGATGAGGACCAGATATGTGTGGCTGGTGATTTCCCCCACCCTCGGCCTTTTTTCATCAGTGTGTTTGGGGCAGATCAGGAGGTTACAGAGCCCCAGTAACAAGTGATGTGCAAGCTCACGGGAAATGTCTCAGGTTCTTAGAGGAGGCGAGGTTTTTTTTGTTTTTGTTTTTGTTTTTAAGAAAGAGCTCTTGTATTTTTTATTTTACTATTATTATCATAAAATTTTTAAAGATTTTTTTTAAAAAAGAAAGAAAAAGAAACAGCTTTTGACTTGCAACTGGGCCATTAGACACCATGTAACCTATGCTGCCTTATGTGGGCCAGGTGTTAGCTGGTCCAATTAGCTGTTATACTACTCCTGCCCAGAGGTGCTACATCAAAAAAAGGAATAAATATGTATAATAAGGACTATGCCTGAACAGGTCCTGAAAGATAACTGTTTCAAGAGCAGACGGATTGGGACTTCCCTGGTGGTCCAGTGGTTAAGACTCCACGTTCTCAATGCAGGGGCCCTGGGTTCGATTCCCTGGTCTGGGAACTAGATCCCACATGCCACAACTAAAGATCCTGCATGCCGCAACTAAAGATCCTGCACGCCACAATGAAGATCCTGCATGCCGCAACTAAGACCTGGTACGGGCAAATTAATTAATTATTATTTTTTTTTTTAAAAAAGAGCAGATGGATCATATTTGCTGTGTGTCTGCTCATGCTACACGCTGGCCCCTGCTTGACTGTGGACACTATTGTGTCATTGACTGAGGAGAAACTATTTTGAGCCTCATTTAGAGATGCTGCTTGTGATGTAGCCCCTCTCAGAAGTTGTCCTGAAGGACAGGGAAGCAGAAAAATCCTCCCAGTGGGATGAACATTAAGCAACACATCTCCTTGTCCTCTACATCCAGAAGAAGAGATTAACCTGAACTAAGAAACTCCATCAATTCCTGGGCAAAGGCTAGTGTCTTGACTGGATGACCAGTGACTTGGAATGACCACGATGGGGAGACTGCTAGTGAGGAGCTTTGGGCCAAGAGTGTGCAACTCATTTGTGCACAGGTAAATGTTCACCAAGAGTCCTCCACTGCGGACAAGGCTCATCATAATCAGTTTGGCAAGACAACTCACTTTGCAGATGCTGGTCAACCTCCTCGTCCAACCATTTCAGTGCTTGCTCGTAAATAAAGTGGTAATGGTGTCAAGACAGAAGCTGTGCAAAACCTCATCAATCTGGACTTGCCCTCACCAGAGCCAGCCTTGTGTATCATAGGCTAACTGCCATTGCTGAGTGCCCGACATGCCAGCAGAAGCAATCCTGTGCCCCTAACGTGGTACCACCTCCCAAGGGAAACAGATGTCACATGGTAGTAGGTCGATTACGTACCACGGGACCTCCTCAGTTACAAAGTGGGCAGGAATCCACCCTCACAAGGATGTATACTTATTCTGAATTTGGATTTGTTTTCTTTGTTGTCCTTCTAGCACCATCATCTGGGGACTTACAGAACACTATACTGTCATATACTCCCAAATAATATTACTTCTAACCTAGAAAATCAATCCACACTGAAAGAAGAAAGGTAATGGGTTTATCTTCTCAGGACTCTCTGATCTTACCATGTATTCAATCACCCAACAGCAGACAGCTAGCTGCCCACATAGAATGGTAGAATGGCCTGTTAGCAACAGGCGGGGATCAACAATGTAATTGCCTGCAGCCTCAGAGAGACAAACAAGAAAAGAACTTTCCAGTCAGAATGGAACTGCATATGTGGACTCATGTAGACAGGAGAAAACACAGCATATCTGATGTGTTACAAGTAATTCAGGAAGGCAGAGGATGGGGAGGGCAAGAAAATGTGCTTAGCAGGTGAACTCTGCAGGTCTCACTGAGAAGCATGGCCTTTCTTCCATAGGTGATCGGGAGCCAAGGAAGGTTGCCGTGTGAGAGTGACAGGTACAATTTACAGCACAATTTGCAGTTTGGAGGGGTGCCCTTGCCACCACACATTCCTCCTTTGGAGGGTAAATCATTGCTTGAATGCTTGGTCGTTCTTCAATCCTTCTCCAGGAGGTGAAGCTTCCCTTCCCGCGATGCAGGCAGGATTGCGGTGACTGGCTTCTAACAACAGGGTAGATAACAGAACAATTGTAACTGTACAGACAAGAAAACCCCTAAACTAAGCCATCAAGGGTAACATCATCAGAAATGCATCACATTAATATAAGGCAGCCTCTGATGTGATGCCAGGAGAGGAACACACCATCTCTGTGATGTTCTTCCCGAAAGCTGGGTGAAGGTTATGGTGGAACTTTCTGGACTATCATTTCAACTCTTCCGTAAACGAGAATTATTTCAAAATAAAAGTATGAAAATTATTTTAAAGTAAAAAGAAAAAAGGGATAATACCTTGTCCAAAAGATCTTCACTAAAGATAATTTTAGAGAATATATTTCAAGCAGAGTGAAATGATTCTGCATGGAAGGTCTGAGATTCAGGAAGGAGTGATGAGCAGAGAAATTGTAAGTATTTGGTAATTCGAAACAAACGTCAACTATATAAACTATAGGGACTTCCCTGGAGGTCCAGTGGGTAAGCCTCCGCGCTCCCAGTGCAGGTGGCCCAGTTTCGATCCCTAGTCGGGGAACTAGATCTTGCATGCCTGCTGCAGCCAGGAAGCCTGCATGCTGCAACGAAGACCCCGAGGGCCGCAACTGAGACCTGGCGCAGCCAAAAATACATAAATGAATAATAAATAAGGGCCCGGCCCTCCTGCTGGTGCAGTGCTTAAGAATCCACCTGCCAATGCAGGGGACATGGGTTCGAGCCCTGGTCCGGGAAGATCAAACATGCTGTGGAGCAGCTAAGGCCGTGAGCCACAACTACTGAGCCTGTGTTCTGGAGCCCGCGAGCCACAACTACTGAAGCCTACACGCCTAGAGCCCATGCTCTGCAACAAGAGAAGCCACCACAATGAGAAGCCTGCGCACCACAACAAAGAGTAGACCCCACTCGCTGAAACTAGAGAAAGCCGGTGCGCAGCAACGAAGACCCAATGCAGCCAAAGATAAAATAAATGAAATAAATTTTAAAAATAAATAAATAATTAAAATAAATAAATAAATATTTTAAAAAACTATATAAACAATAATATTTTGAGGAGTTAAAGAGCCAATACACATGAAAAAAATGCCAAGTATACTAAGAACGGGGGTATCACAGTTTAACTGTTCTAGGATTCTTGTGCCATTCAACAAGATGATAAAAATATTAACTTTAGACATTGACAAGTATATGTATTAAAATGTCTGGCATTACAACTAAAAGAAGGATATTTATCATCCACTTCAGTAAATTTTTAAAAAATCTTAAAAAATTCAAAATAAGGCAAGAAAGTAACTGCAAATAAGTATAGAAAAGATAGGATAACTAAAACCCACAAAATAAAATAGTAGAAGTAAATACAAATAAAAATAGATAGACTAAGTGCTCTAGTTAAAGAAAAAATATTAAACTATGTTTTTATAAATTTATTTATTTTTTATTTATTTTTATTTTATTTTTGGCTGTGTTGGGTCTTCGTTGCTGCATGCCGGCTTTCTCTAGTTGTGGCGAGCAGGGGCTACTCTTCCTTGCAGTGCACGGGCTTCTCATTGCAGTGGCTTCTCTTGTTGCGGACCACAGGCTCTAGGTGTGCGGCCTTCAGTAGTTGTGGCTTGTGGGCTTCAGTAGTTGTGGCTCATGGGCTGTAGAGTGCAGGCTCAGTAGTTGTGGCGCACGAGCTTAGTCACTCTGCGGCATGTGGGATCTTCCCGGAACAGGCCTTGAACCCCTGTCCCCTACACTGGCAGGTGGATTCTTAACCACTGTGCCACCAGGAGAGACCTAAACTATTTTTTTTAAAGTCAAGATATTAGTTGGCTTACAAGAGACATTTTTAAGACATAAGTATACAGAGAGTTGAAGGAAAAGAGTAGAAAAAGATATATCAGGCAAATACCAACCAAATGTAAGCTACAATCAGACCAAATAAACTTTAAGGCAAAAAGTACTATTGGAGATTATTTACCACAGTATAATAATAAAAAAGTTCATGTCCCAAGAATGATATCACAATTATGTGTATGTGAACCTAATAACACAGCCTCAAAACACACTTGTATTTTTAAACTTGGAATTTCAAGGGAAAATAGGCGAATCCATCATCATTGTAAAGAATTTTACGTTACTCTTAATAATGGATTAATCAAGCAGGAGAAAAACATCATAAGGTAACAGAAGATTTAAACAACACAGTTAAGAAGCTTGATCCAACAGCCATACATAGAGTATTGGTTTCCAATATCACTTTTTTTTTCAAGCACGGTGAAATACTTATGAAATTGATCATATGCACTAGGCCATAAAACAATTCTCAACAAATTTTCAGAGGATTAATATCATGCAAATTATGTTATTTAACCACAGCTTAATTAAGTTAGGAATGAAACATAAAAAGATAACTGGAAAAGTTCCCTATATTTGAAAATTAACAAATACAATATTACATAACTCAGAAAAATATTTTTATCTTGAAAATGATAAAAATACCACATACCATTGTTTAGCAGTGTTAAATTCTTATATTAGAAAAGAAGAAAAGTATCCCCTCAAGAAGTTAGATAAAAAACAAAAGAATAAATCTAAAGTAAATAGAAGAAAAGAAATATTGATAAAGATGAAAATTAAGGAAATTAAAAAATAAACAGAAATAGAGATCAACAAATCCAGAAGCTGTTTCTTTGAAAAGGTTTATAGCATTTTCTCCAATAATGTTCAAGGAAAAAAAGATGAGAAGGCAAAAATAAACAATAGTAAGAATAATAAAGAAAAAATAATTACAGATACTACAGAAATTACATGGATATTAAAGGATATTATAAACAACGTCCTGAAATGAAAATGAAATAGACAAATTCTTAGAAAAATATGTTTTCAAAACTGATTAAAGAAGATGGGAAACCATAATAATTTTACAACCATTATAAGAAATTGCATCAGTATGCAAACATTTTCCCACAGGGAAAACACTAGGTCTGGATGGTTTTACTGGTGAATTTTTCCAAATATTTAAAGAACAAATAATTTTACCTTATAAAACTATCAGGAGGGACTTCCCTGGTGGACCAGTGGGTAAGACTCTGTGCTCCCAATGCAGGGGGCCTGTGTTCGATCCTTGGTCAGGGAACTAGAACCTGCATGCATGTGGCAACTAAGAGTCCGCATGCCACAACGAAGACCCTGCACGCCATAACTAAGACCCGGAGCAGCCAAAATAAATAAATAAATATCTTAAAAAAACTATCTAGAGAATAGAAAAAGAAAGAACTCTCCTTTCTCATTTCATGAGGCAAGCATAACTTTGATAACAAAATAAGAAAGAATAATTCAAGACAGGAAAATTATAGACAAGATTCACTCAGGGACATAATCACACAAATCCTAAAAAATTTACCTATGCATGTAAATCCTCCATTTTTTTTTTTCTTTTTTTTTGCGGTACGCGGGCCTCTCACTGTTGTGGCCTCTCCCACTGCGGAGCACAGGCTCCGGATGCGCAGGCTCAGCGGCCATGGCTCACGGGCCCAGCGGCTCCGTGGCATGTGGGATCTTCCCGGACCGGGGCACGAACCCGTGTCCCCTGCATCGGTAGGTGGACTCTCAACCACTGTGCCACCAGGGAAGCCCAACCCTGCTATTTTTTAAATATAATATATCATGACCAAGTTGGATTTGTCCAGGATGCAAAATGGATTTAACATTAGAAAAATAATCATTGCCCCTCACTGCCTTCAGAGGTTAAAGGAGAAAATTAACAATCATATCATTAGTTGCAGGAAAAGCATTTGACAAAATTCAGCATTTGGTAATGTTAAAAACTCTTAGCAATATGGAAATAGAAGGTAAGTTCCTCATTCTTATTAAGAGCACCCTCAAAAACTATAGCAAATATCACCCTCAATTTGAAAGCATTTCTTTTGCAAGATTAGAAGCAAGACAAGGGTTCAAACTATCATCACACAAATGATAAAAAGAGAGGATTGACATATTTATGTAAATTAATAATAGGAGCTTTTGTTCACCAAGAGACACCACTAAGAAAAGTGAAATGACAAGCTAAAAACTAGGGGAAATAATATACAACATATATAACTGACATGTATCAGGACCTGGAAAATATAAAGAATTAAGAAAGATGCAAGCAATGCAATAGAAAAATAGGCAAAAGATTAGAACAAGAACTTCACAGAAAAGAAAACTGAAATGGCCAATAAATGTATAAAAAAAGGTCGATCTCACTAGTAACCAGGGAAATGCACATTAAGCTACCACAATAATAACAATACTAAAAATTGTGCTTATTATATAATGCAGACTATTTTAGCGCTATAACTATAGCAACTTTAAACTCTCACAACAGACCTATGTGACAGTACGGCAGCTATTACTACTGATGTGCCCTGCATGAGAAAACTTAGAAAGTCGTAAAGACAGGCAGTAAAAACTCCTTCAACTTTGTTCATTTTCAAAGTTGCATGGCACTTCTACATCTTTTGTATTTCCAAAAGAATTTTAGGATCTGCTTGTCAGTTTCTAGAAATGAATCCTGCTGGGATTATGATTGCGAGTGCAATGAATCTATAAATCAATGTGGTGATAATTGACATCTTAACAATATTGAGTTTTCCAGTCCAGAAGAAGGTATATCTTTCCATTTTCTTAGGCCTTTTTTAACATTCTCAGCAATATTTTGTACTCAATAAACATATCTTGTACATTATTTGTCAGATTAACCCCTAAATATTTCATATTTTTGATGTGATTGTAAAATATATTGTTTTTTTACATTTTCATCTCCAATTGTTTGTTGCTGGTATATAGAAATACAATTTATTTTTTAACTCTGGTAAAATACACATAACATAAAATTCACCAACTAACCTTTTTTTTTTCCTTTGGCCATGCTGCACGGCTTGTGGGATATTAGTTCCCTGACAAGGGATCGAACCCGGGCCCCCAGCAATGGAAGCATGGAGTCCTAACCACTGGACCACTAGGGAATTCCCCATCTTAACCATTCTCAAATGTACAGTTCAGTGGTGTTAAGTACATCCATCATGTTATTGTGCAACCATCATTACCATCCATCTCCAGAGCAAGACTGAAACTCTCTTTATTAAATAATAACTTCCCATTCCCCCCTCCTGCTCTCTCCTGGAAACCACCATTCTACTTTATGTCTCTATAAACTTGACTACTCTAGGACCTCATTATAAGTGGTATGATACAATTTTTGTCTTTTTGTGACTGGCTTATTTTGCTTAACATAATATTCTCAAGGTTCTTCCATGCTGTAGCAGAAGTCAGAATTTCCTTCCTTTTCAAAGGTGAATAATATTCCATTGTACGTATAGACCATATTTCATTTATCCATTCATCCATCAATGGACATTTGGGTTGCTTCTACCTCTTGGCTACTGTGAATAATGCTATGAATAATAGTTCATAGCTATTCGTGCTATGAACACGAATGTGCAACTATCTCTTCAAGAACTTGCGTTGAATTCTTTTAGATATACACCCAGATGTGGAATTGCTAGATCACATGGTATTTCTATTTCTAATTTCTGGAGAAACAACCATGCTATTTTCCACAGTGGCTGCAACATTTTACATTTTGAACAACACACAAGTGTTCCAATTTCTCCACATCTTCATCAACATTGTTATTTTCTGTTGTTTGTTATTTTTTATAGTAGACACCCTAATGGGCGTGAGGTGGTATTTCATTGTGGTTTTGATCTTGCATTTCCCTAATGATTAGTGATGTTGAGCATCTTTTGATGCGCTTATTGACCATTTGTATATCTTCTTTGGAGAAAAGTCACTTCAAATCCTTTGCCCATTTTGAAATCAGATCATTAACACTTGCTTTTTGTATGTTGATCTTACGTGCTACAACCTTGAAAAACATTAATTTTAGCAGTTGTTTGTAGATTCCGTATGATTTTCTAGATAGACAATCATGTCATCTATGAATAAAAGCTTAATTTCTTTCTTTCCAATCTAAATGCCCTTTAATTTTCCTGCCTTATTGATCTGGCTAGAATCTAGAGCACAATGTTGAATAGACGTGGTGACAGCAGGCATCTTTGCCTTGATCATGTCTCCGAAGGAAAGTATTGGTCTTTTATCATTAAATATCATGCTAGTTTTACATTTTAAAAAATACTCTTCATCAGGGTGAGAAAAGATTCCCTTCTATCCTTAATTTGATGAGAGATTTTTGTGTGGAATAGATGTTGGATTTTGTCAAATGCTTTTTCTGTATCTGTTGTGATGATCATATGATTTTTTGTTTTTTAGTCTTCTAGGATGGTGAATTATTACCTCAACTGATTTTCAAATGTTAAACCAGCCTTGCAGTCCTGGATAAACCCAGTTGGCCATGATATATTATCTGTTTTATATACAGTCATATTCAATTTGCTAAAAATTTTGAAAGAATTTTGCATCTGTGCTTCCACATTCATGAAGGATACTCCTTTTCTAGTAATGCCTTTGTCTGGTGCTGCAATCAGAGTAATGTTGACCTCAGAAAATAAGTTGGGAAATATTCTCTCCCCTTCAATTTTCTGGAAGAATTTATGGAGAATTGGTTTTATTTATTTATTAAATGTTTGGTAGAACTTACCAGTGAGACCATATATCCCTGAAATATCTTTGTGGAAGGTTTATAAACTATAAATTCCATCCCTTTAATAGATGTAGGATTATTCAAATTATCTATTTCTTCTGGTATATCCTTTAGTAGATTGTTATTCAAGGAATGACATTAATCTAAGTTGTCAACTGTTTTGGCATAAGGTTGTTCATATTATTCCTTATTCTTTTAATGTGTGTAGTATCTAAGGTTATGTCTCTCTTTTCATTATTTAGATTGTTAATTCATGTCTTCTCTTTTTGTTTTCCTGGTCAGTCTCCTTAGAATTTAATTGATTTTTTAAATCTTTTCAACAAACCATCTTTTAGTTTCATTGATTTTTCTCTTTTGCTTTCCTGCTTTTCATTGATTGCAACTCTTTATTATTTCCTCCCTCTATTTACTATGGGGTTTTTGTTTGCTTTTCTTTTTCTAATTTCTTAATGTAGATGCTTCATTAATTGATTTGTTCCCACTCTTCTAATAAAACTGTTTAGTGCTCTAAATGTCCCTCTAAGCACTGATTTAGCTAGCCTCTACATATTTTGATATGTTTCATTTTCATTCAATAAAACACTTTCTAAGTTCTCTTGTAATTTATTCTTTGACCCACGTGTTCCTTGCTTTGCAAACATTTACTGATTTTCCAGATACATTTCTGTAATTAATATCAGCTTAATTTCATTTTTGATAGAGATCACAGTGTGTATAATTTCAATCTTCTTGAATATATTAAAATTTGTTTCATGATCCAGAATATAGTCTATTTTGGTGAATATTTTGTGTGCACTAGCAGAAAATGTGGATTCTTCTGTTGTTAGGGACAATATTTTATAAATCTCTATTAGTGGACAATGTTCTTCACGTATTCTATATCATTACTCATTTTCTTTCTACTGATTTTTTAATCAATTATTGATACAGGAGTGTTGAAATTTTAACTGTAATTTGTCTATTTCTCTTCATTTCTATCAGTTTTTGCTTCAGTATTTTGAAGGTTTGTTATTAGTTCTATATACATTTATGATTGTTAAGTCCTTTTGATGAATTGACTCTTTTATCATTCTAAAATATCCACTTTTATTCCCGGTAATATTCCCTGATCTAAAATCTACCTTTTTTTTATATTAATACAGCCATTCCAGCATTCTTTTGATTAGTGTTTGCATGGTGTATCTTTTCTCATTCTTTTAATAGTAACTTATCTGTGTCTTTTTATTTAAAATGTATTCCTTACAGACACTACATATTTGGCTCATGCTTTTATTCAATCTGATAATCTGTACCTTTTATTTGTATGTTTATACCATATATATTTAATATAATTGCCAATATGGTTGAGTTTAAATCTATCATTTTGCTATAGTTTTCTATTTGTCTCATCTGTTCTTTGCTTTTTTTCTTCTTTTCCTGTCTTCTGGATTGAGTAATTTTGTGACTCCATTTTATTTCTAGTATTGGCCTATTAGCTATACCTCAGATTTATTGTTATTGTTCCTTTCAGTGATTGCTCTAGAGTTTACAATATGCATCTTTAGCTTACCCCAGTCTACCTGCAAATATTATATCACTGTATGTGCAGTGTAAAACCTTGTGACAGCTACTCCCATTTCCTTAGACAACCCCATCATCCACTTCATTCTACATAAGTTTTTTTTTTTTTGCGGTACGCGGGCCTCTCACTGTTGTGGCCTCTCCCTTGGCGGAGCACAGGCTCCGGATGCGCAGGCTCAGCGGCCATGGCTCACGGGCCTAGCCGCTCCGCGGCATGTGGGATCTTCCCGGACCAGGGCACAAACCCGTGTCGCCTGCATCAGCAGGTGGACTCTCAACCACTGTGCCACCAGGGAAGCCCCAATTCTACATAAGTTTTAAACTCCATGTTTATTGTCTTTAATTTGCCTTCAAATCAATCATCTTATAAAGGAGATTAATTTAAAAACATTATACTTATCCACACATTTCTCATTTCCAGTACTCTTAATACTTTTCTACAAACACACATTTCCATCTAATAAAGGATATATACTTTCCTCTTCTTTCTGAAGAAATGTTTTTCACATTTCTGGCAGTTCAGGTCAGCTAGGGATAAACTGTCTTAGCTTTTTCTTTGAGTGTCTGAAAAACTTATTTTGCCCTCATTTCTAAAAGACATTTTTTTTTTTTGCTGACTAAGGAATTTCAGATGGAGTTTTTAATCTTTCAATAATTTAAAGTTATTTTTTCTCATTTTCTTCTTGGTTGTATAGTTTCTAAAGATAAGTCTAATGTAATTCTTACCTTTGTTGCTTTATATGTAATGTGTTTTTTTTAATCTGGCAAATGTTAAGATTTTTCTCTTTATCATTGATTTTCAGTAACTTTACTATAATGTGCCTTGGTGAGGTTATAATTTTGTTTATTCTGCTTGGTGTTCATTAAACTCCCTTGAATTTATGGATTTACAGTTTTTATTCAATTTGGGAATATTCCAGCCATTATTCTTCAAATCTCTCTGCTAACCCCCAATATAGGGTAAATTCATCCTCAGTACTAAGATGATACCCTCCTGAGGACTCTACCCAAGGCCAACAGTGTTGAAAGCTCTTTCCATTCTGGCTTCTGGAAACAGGCACTATTTCCACCCACATGGGAGCTCTGGGAATTGTTTTACCTGTCATTTTTTGGTGGTTCTTTCCCCACTTAGTTTGTTCTCAAACATGTGCAAATTAATACCCATCCACAGACCCTGCAGATACCTGGGATTATATATATATATATATATATATACATCCTCCCCCCTTTCTGGTTCTCTGTCCTGCAAATGTTAGCTACCTTGCTCTCCCTCAGTTGTGATCTTTGTATCCTCAACTCAGCATATTGCTGGGCTCTGGGCTGAGGCCTGGATACTGTCTCAATGCAGTAGGCTGGGGCAATTAGATGGTTCCACTTGTGTACCTCTCTTGCTTCAGTCATCACTGCCTTACACTGTCTATTGCCCAATGTCTAAAAACTGTTGTTTCATATAGCTTTTTTCAGGTTTTCTAGTCATTTAAGAGGGGAGGATAAATCCAGTCCCCAGTAATCAATCATGGACAGAGCAGAAGTTCTTACTTGGAGAGCTTTTTAAAACACAGAGTCAAATTCATCTCACTCTCAGAAACTCAGATTCAGTAGGTTTGGCCTGGAATCCTGGAATCTTTACTTATTAAAAAGTACTCAGGTGATTCTGATACACAGGAAGCGTTGGAAACTATATCTTGATACATCAGGCAAAGCCTTGTTCAAACATTCTTCTAATCAGAAGGAGGGACAGACCTTTTCAGTTTTAAAACTTTTCCTGGTTCTGAGTATGGTGGGGGGTACTTACAGCAGACCAATGATCCAGTGAAAACAATAACTTAATTCAGTCTCTGATCTATTAAGGTGCTCAGTCCTCCTAAGGGCTCTGCAAAGGAGATAATATTATCTGGATAATATTATCCAGAGCCTCTATAGTGTTTTTGTTTTGTTTTGTTTTGTTTTTGCGGTACACGGGCCTCTCACTGTTGTGGCCTCTCCTGTTGCAGAGCACAGGCTCTGGACGCGCAGGCTCAGCGGCCATGGCTCTCGGGCCCAGCCACTCCGCCACATGTGGGATCTTCCCGGACCGGGGTACGAACCTGTGTCCCCTGCATCGGCAGGCGGACTCTCAACCACTCCGCCACCAGGGAAGCCCCCTCTATAGTTTTAATGTGTGGCAGTCTATTAAAAATTACCAGGCAGGCCAAGAGCTAGTTTAAAAAACAAACAAACAAACAAAAACCCAAAAACCAATGGAAAGAAAATGTAATAGAAATAGACCCACAGAATATCTAGATATTGTAATGATCAGAAAGAGATTTAAAATAGCTGGGACTGATGTTCAAGAAAGTATTGGCAAAAGTGGAGAAAAATAAAAAGATGGAAAATTTCTCCAAATGAATTAAATTTTATTTTTTTAAAAATCACATGAACATCCTAGAACTTGAAAATACAATGATCAATATTAAGAACTCAATACATAGATGTAAGATAAGATTTAAATTGTGCGTACAAAATGTACAGACTCACGCACAAAGAGGCAAAAAATATAATAGGAAATACAGGTGGTAAACAATGAAAAATTCTGACATAGGTGTACATGAAATCCTAAAAGGAAAAGAGACGTAAGAAGAGATAGTGACCAAGATGTTTCTAAAACAGAGAAAAGATATCAAGCTACCAATTGAAGGGATTATGTAAGTGGCACTCATCCCATGACCCAAGTGGGATGAGTACAAAGAAAACCATATTTAGACACATCACAGGAAAATGGCTGAAAACTAAGCAAAAAACAAAAAAACTAAAAGAAGCCAGAGGAAAAAATGACATTATTTTCCAAAGGAGTAACAAAGGAATGATGGAAACCAGAGGAGATCTTCGAAGTGCTGAAAAAAACTTGCTAAACGAGACTGCTATACCCAGCAAAAATACGAAGGATAAAATGAAGTTCTGAGGCAAACAGAAATGGAGAGAAATTGTCTCCAGCAGACCTGCTCTGAACAGAGGAATATTCAAACAGAGGGAAAAAAATTCCAGTCATAAGCACATAAATGTATATTGGAACAAGAAGCAACATAAAGGGTAAATATGTAGGCGAATATAATGAGTATTGACTGTACGATGATTATAAAACCTTGTATGGTTTAAAATATATGCACAATTAAAATCCATGACAATAAACACAAAAGGGGAAGGGGTAAGTGGAGGCACAATATTATTCTAAGCTCTTAGCATTTGGGGGAAAGTGGTAAAAGTAATCATTTATATTAGAGTGTAATAAGTCAATCAGGAATGCTGTAATCTCTAAGATTTCTTTAGAAATGTATAATTAATAAACTGATAGAGGAGGTTAATGGTATACTTAAATATTTAAATTAATTCAAAAGGCAAGAAATAAGAGAATAAGGGATATAAAGTAAATGGGCAAAGGAAATGAATAATAAGATGGCAGGTATAAATCTAAATACAGCAGTAATTATATTAAATGTAAATGGACTAAAAACTCCTGTTGAAACAAGGACAGAGCAGCCTTCCAATTTTAGGCTTAGGTGGACTCTGCATAAACTGTAGTTTATAACAGATACTACTGAAAGGGCAGGGATTCCTAGAGCGAAATGTGGAAGGGGGAAGAACTTTTAGCTGCCAGCCCTGCATGGCTGAATTCTGAGGAAGCTTGTACCAAAGAGAAGCTGTCCTCCCAGTACTGTGGATTTTGTTTTTTAACATGCAAAAGATGAAGACCTTAATATGTCTTTGTTGCAAATCTTTTATTTTGAGAAGACCGCCTGAATGTGCCATTAAGTTATGCAAATGTAAAGCAAAGAGTCTCTGTAGAAGCTGTTTGAAAAGCTAAACTGTGCTTTGTTGTTGCAAATTGTTTTAAATTCTTGCTACTGTGTGCTTAAACTCCAGTTTGGTCTTTTCACAGGAATGCCTGTGGCTAGTTTCCTTCTAAATTAACCAAAAGCAAACACAACTCATCTCTGTATTATTTTTCTTCTGAACACCACACACTAGTCTCACATGAAGAACTCATTTTCTTTCTATTAATATGACTTTATCTGTCCTCTTTGGGAAATAAAAACATTGCTTTACTCTTCGAAAAGAGAATTTCCCCCACTTCTTCCCCCCAAATGTATTTTCATTACAAATATCTCTTATTTTACCTGAGACTGCATCTATCTGATTCATCTAGGATGGAAAATATTCTAATACATTATTTTCTATCCCCAAATTTCTCTCCTAATTTGGGGATGGGGCTTGGCAGTAGGTGATGAAGGGTGATTCAGTAAATCTCACCACATCACACTGACGTTAGCAGTTGTCAGTGGTAGGATACTGAGTTGAAAATATAAGTTGTTCTGTTATTATTGAATGGTCTAGACAGTCTATGGTATAGAACAATAAGGCTAAGGATTAGAGTGGAGAAAAGCTATAGAGACAGGAAAGTATAGGTTGAGGTATAAACAAGGCAGGGCTTGATTTGGGGGGTGGAAATTCAATCTCTTAGTAACTGAAATAATGTTCATTCACTAGCAACATTTTTTGGAGTCTGTACTGCTTGCACAACTCTATGCCACTAGAGATGCAAAGAGGCATCCTAGAAGAGACTATACCTGGGAATGCATTCATAAAACGTAGATGAGGCCACACAACCGGTGCCACACGAAAAACAGGGCAAGTGGTCAAACTACAAAAGTTCAGAAAAGGAAGTAGACGATAAGGTAGTAAGCGAGAAGGTGCACTTTAAAAGGTAAAGCTGAGATAAAACGAGGAGGTGTTGGGGAGAATAGTCTACCAGATAAAAAGGTCCAGTGGCAGGAAAACGCTTCCACACAAGATTATCAATTATTTAGTATGTCTTTTCATTTGTCATTTACTGCCCTTCCAGGGAATGCAGGCTAATAAAAAGTATGACTCAGTCTCTGCCTCAGGAGTTTAAACTGGAAGAGAGACCAGACAAAGAAACATCCATGCAGCCAGTAGAGGACAGGCAGGCCATGAAAAGTGCCAGTCCGCAGCTCAGCCATAAATTCGGACAAGAGCAGTGCTGCGTAGGGCACGGGTACAAGACAGGCGTCGGCATTAGACAGATGGAGGCTCCAAACTCAGAAGTGTGCCACCAGACAGCTGTGTGACCTGTGCGGATCTCACCACCGAGCCTTCGCTGGTCCCTACAAAGATGGCTCTGGTGAGGTCCAACAAGTCTCCTGGGGTAGGGAGGATGAGGTCATTGTGGTGAAAGGGCTCGACACGGCACCCAACTTTCTACCCTTCCCCTCCTCCTCGCACCTACTGATTTTCCCGCAAAGGGGTGGATGTGTGGGGAGAAGATGCGCGCAGACAGGGAATGATGAAGCGAGGCGGCCTTCTCCCCGCCCTCCGCCCCAGCTCCCGACCCGGTTCCGGGGAGTCGCCGTGGGAGCGGGGCGCGGGCACCGCGGTGCGGAGGGAGGCTCGGTGACGGTAAACACAGGCGCCATCAGAGTTCAGATCCTACCGGATTTCCGCGCCGCACCGATGCCTCCCCACCCCGGCGCGACAGCTGTGCAATGGGTACACAGCACCTCCTGCCCCGGCTATCGGCCCGGCCCAACCGCGCTAGAGGGTCGAGCAGGCGGCCCCGGCCGACGGCCTCCTCCAGTCCTCCTCCCGCTTTGGCTTTGGCCTTTTGTACCGGCCCCACGTGATCCGCCCGGCCGGCTCTTCCCTCCTGCCCCGCCCCGCCCTCCGGCCTTTCCCGGCTCTCGGCCCAGCTCTTCCCGCTCCTCGGCCGTCCCCCTCCCGCGCTGCCCCTTCCTCCCCCTCCCGCTCGCCTAGCTCTCGGGCTGTTCCCGCGCCCTCCCCCAGGCAGCCGTTCCCTCGCGACGCTTCCCCTCCCCCCGCGGCTGTTCCACCGCCTCGCCTCCCCTCCCCCCGGCCGGAGCTCACTGTCTCCAAGATGGCGGCCGTGTCAGTTTGGGGCATCTCCGCGGTCCGGCCCGGGGCCCCGCTTACCCGGCGCTCTTCTCCCCCGGTAAGTAGTCGAGGGGCCGCCCCCGGCCGCCCCCGGCCGTCAAGCCCGAGGCTGAGCCGCTCCGGGACCCGCCTCGCCGCTTCGCGGGGCCGGTGGCCGCTGCAGGCCCCGCCGCGGCCTGCGCCGCCTCCCGCTGCTCTGCGCCAGGCCTCGGGCTGGGGCGCCGCGGCCGCCCCCTCGCGCCCGGCCGGCGCCCGGCTCCCGGCTCCCCCACCCCGCGGCCCGCGCGCCGCCGCCGGCGGCCCGGGCCGGGCTCGGCCGGGGAGCGGGCAGCCGGGAGGGGGCGGCGGCGGTGGCCCAGGCCGCGAAGCCGCGGGCGGGCCGTGCAGGCGGTCGGCTCTCCCTCGGGGCGCGCCCACCGGCCTGGCTCCTGCGCCCGCCGCCCGGCCCGCCCGGCCCCTGCGCCCGCGCTCCCGGCGCTCGCGCTCGGCCCCTGCGGCCGCGCGGCGCGGGGTGACAGGCGGCCGTGTTGTGGTGCGGAGGGCGCACGTGCGGCGGCGTGTGCGCCGGGCTGTCAGCCCCAGCGCCGGGGGCGGCGGGCGCCTGTCAGCGCGGAGCCGCCAGGCCCGCCCGCGCCCCACCGCCCGGGACCGGCCTCCGGGCGGCCGCGGCTTCGGCGAAGCTGGGAGCGCAGATGTGCGGCTCTCAACTCTTTCACGTGATTTCATTGTTAACTTCGTCCTCGGGTTCCGTTCCCGTCCGGTGGGAGCCGCCGACTCCCCGTCGGCAAGCCGCGGGCTGGTGCCGTTACAAGTTTCTGAAGTTTCTCTCCCTTTAAAAATAGAGCGCGAAGAGGCGTTCGCGGGGAGGTGGGGGGGATGGAGGTCGGGGAAGGACTGCCGGAGGCGAGCTGCACTTTCTCTCCGGCCGCCGGGGTACTTTCCTGGAGTTAAAGCTCAGGTCTGCAGGCGCTTCGCTTGCTGAAGACCTGAAGACCCGTGCGCATCCCGGCCCGAGAGACCGCGGGTGACTGTCCTTCGTTCTCTCACCTGCGAGGTTAAGCAGCCAGGACGGGCCCAGCGTCTGCAACTCGGGCTGAAGCCTCTCATTTCATTGTAGCGTTAATGCCTCTGTAATGCACCCACTCCGAGTAATACCGTGATTTCTGTCCTCTCGAGACTCTCACCACGGTGAAGCTGAGTTCTTCCCTCGGGGGACTGCTTTTCAGTCAGCTAATTTAGAAAAGAAGTCTTGGCTCAGGTTTGCGTGTTTCCTTCAGCCTTTTCTTTCTTATCAGAGTAATACTATCAGTTTCTTCATATCTGTTAGTTTTCCTTTTGATTTTAGAGGCACTCGGAAGAACGATTACTGTGGGAGCCATTTTTCTAGGATGTTTATGTTGTAAGTGCTCCTCAGAGTACTCCTTGGAGTTCTAAAAAACATTTAGGTAAAGGTAAATTTATTTTTGGAAGCAAAGAAGTTATTAGATTCGGAATTCATTATTTTGGTGATTTTCAAAAAGATTTGTATCTGCCAGATTCTTTTGTCTGAAAGAATACTGACTTTGATCCTGGAGAGGCAACGTGTGTGTGTGTGTACATACATAGATGTGTGTGTGTATAAGTATACGTTGGTGTCTTATTCATTAATGTTCATTTCAGGACAGCAATCTTGAATCTTTACGAGGTCGTCTTCTCTTTAGACTACAGACAGGCAATACATTTTTCTCCTGTGCTGTACATTTGATATGTAGTGTGTACATTTGAAGCCAGTGATTCTGGGCCATTCTCATTTCTAGTTGCTATGTCTGTAGATTGGTTATGAACATTTTGACAGTTGTTGGACTCTCTCCAGTATATTGAATGTTACTAGGAGAAGCTTATCAGCATGTGATTCCTAAAATTTGAAGGAAATTGGAATTTAAAAAAATTCTTTGAACACTTTTCGCACTTGACTATTTTCAAAATGTTAATTTTGTTTCCACTTGGAATGTTGAAAGTAATATCATACTTAAAATGTGAACTTGGTTTGTGGAAATTGTATTTGTTTCTTTTACTATATGCAATAGTTAAAATTTTCTCAATGGTTTTCTGTCCATCTTATTGACTGTTTTCATCCAGTCTGAATGTCTGGAATTTTGAAAGATGAAAGTTTCACTCTTACTTTCATTGCAGGATTCTTTCTGCTAATCTAGATACTTGTTGAAGTGCTGAATAGTTTCTTGGAGAAAGATGTCAAGGAAGAGTTTCAATTCATAGACTGGTGAGCAGAGATTGTGGAGGGCAGAATAGCCAGCACCCCTCTGGTTAGTTGTGGCCTAAGGTCATTCACAGTGCATCTCGTCTTGTTTCCTCATTGTATCCTAATTTTTAATATTTTCTTCCTTTTCTTCGTTTTTCCAGTGGTTCACATACATGATCGTTTTGGAATGTTGATAGAAACATGATCAGACTCCTACAGGTGCTCAGTGAACACTGTTTGAGTGCTTTAAAGACTAGGATGTTTCAGTTCCAGTGTATTTATAAAACGGGCCTTGATAGGAAACTGACTTTGTTTTAATTGTTTTCCAGGCATAAGATGCACATTTTTCTGCTGGGAATGAGATGTTCTTGAGTTCTTACAACTTTATGAACAGACCCATGTGTGGTGCTATTGAGAAGTTTGAAGATATTTCAGATAACAGGTTGTTTTGGTTTCTAAAGTAAAAGTGGGGAGGCACTCTGTTTTGTGAAAGGAGGAAGGACTCAGGCCAGAAAACTTGTATGCTATGGTTAACTGGTTCCCAGCCTCCGGGAATGTTGTTTTCCATGGTGTAAAACTTATTCAGCATCAGGATAAGGGATAACGACTCTATGGATATACAGAATCCTTCACCATGGTAAAACTCGCCAACCCGCTGTATACGGAGTGGATTTTGGAGGCCATCAAAAAAGTGAAGAAGCAAAAACAGCGTCCTTCAGAAGAAAGGATATGCAATGCAGTGTCTTCATCCCATGGCTTGGATCGTAAAACTGTTTTAGAACAATTGGAGTTGAGTGTCAAAGATGGAACAATTTTGAAAGTCTCAAATAAAGGACTCAATTCCTATAAAGATCCTGATAATCCTGGGCGAATAGCACTTCCTAAACCTCGAAACCATGGAAAAGTGGATAATAAACAAAATGTAGACTGGAATAAACTGATCAAGCGGGCAGTCGAGGGCTTGGCAGAGTCTGGTGGCTCAACTTTGAAAAGCATTGAACGTTTTTTGAAAGGTCAGAAGGATGTGTCTGCATTGTTTGGAGGCGGTGCTGCCTCTGGCTTTCACCAGCAGTTACGATTGGCTATTAAACGCGCCGTTGGCCACGGCAGACTCCTTAAAGATGGACCTCTTTATCGGCTCAACACTAAAGCAACCAATGTGGATGGGAAAGAGAGTTGTGAGTCTCTTTCTTCTTTACCTCCAGTGTCACTCCTTCCACATGAAAAGGATAAGGTAAGAATGGCCTATGCATCAGTGTTCACAGAGCTGATGATACAGCATGCTACAAAGCCACATTTCTAGGAAGTTGAATAGAAGTTACCGTTGGTGTTTGGGGCCTTTTGTGGAATAATCACCTCCTGTTTTTTATTGGTGAATTCTAGGTGTGAGAACTCAGTAGATGCTAGTTGTTCTGATACTTTGACATATTTGATGACTAAGATTCAAAGTGTAGAGTATTGCTCTGCCTAAAAGAACATACCTAGATTAGAATTAAAAAGTAGCACACAACTTTAAACCTGTTACATAAAAGTTCTTATAATACTTTATTGCTGAAGTTGATGAGCAGCCAAATGCTGGAGACTTTAAGAACCTGTCTTCTTTCTTTTTTCCGTTTTGATGCCGATTACTAGACAGGAATGAGACCGATTATCCTGACCATAGTAGTGGCTAAGCAGATTTAGCAATTCTTATTTTTGCTCTTTGTATTCTAACTTTTGGTCATGCTTTATTTTTTGCATATGATGAAGTCCTAAACATTATTATTTACGACAGGTGTAACTGCATGCATCAGGAATACAGTAGCCTATGTTCCTAAAGTTCTGGGGAGTCCGGAGTCTTGATACTCAAATGGTATACTTTACTGTGCTGTGTGTTTTATGCCATTATTTTGTACCGTTGAAAGTATGTCTTCTTAACAGTCAATCTTGGCCCTTAAATAGATATTTGAGGATGAGGAGAGTTTTGTTAGCAGCTCCTTTGTACGTTGACCTGGTGTCTTAGCTGTGAATTTATTTCAGGTGTTCTGAATTGTGGTTCTGTGGGGAGTGGCTGTACTTTAAGTTGTTGCACACCTTACTGTACACCAGTAACATCATCGTCATTGCTTAAGATCGTGGAGGCTATTTCTAGGGTGTTAAGATTCTAAAGTTAACATTGAATGTATTTTAAAATATTTGAGATTTGATCTAAATTCATTGCAGTTAGTAACCCACCAGTAGATTTTTGTTTAAATAGCAACTGAAAATGAACAGGTTTTTTTTTTGGATGCAGGTTTTAGAGATCTATTTTAAGGTTCAGTTTTCCCTGTGAACTTTGAAATAGAAGCATTATCTTACTGTTACTACCCTTAAAATGATTCTGATGGAGTCATGGATTAATAGGCAATCCCATTCATAACATGGTTCATGCTCCGCGGCATGTGGCATCTTCCCAGACCAGGGCTTGAACCCGTGTCTGGGGAGGTCCCGCTAGGATTTTACTTTTGAAAGGGACTTTTAAGAACCATCTAATCCAGCAATCCTTATTTTGCAGCTGAGCCTGAGACTTTTGCATTAAAAAAATGTTTAATCCAGTAGAGATCTGCTGGTTTGCTTTGGTTAGGAACATCTCTTTGGTTTATATAACTTTAATATACAGTATTGTTAACCAAAGTAACTAAACTTGGAAAAATTGTGTTTCGTTGAGTAGACTTTTGTATATTTGTACTGGTCTGATTGGGAAACAAACTTATGATAGTATCTACAAAATTAGAGTTGATGAGATCCATTATATATTTTTGAATGGAGTCTTATTTTCAGTGGTTAAGTTTTGTGCATGACTTTCCCCAAAGATATGAAAAGCTCACATTAAAAATAATAATACAGTAAACTTTAGGGCAAGGAATTATTCCTCCTATGAACAGATTACGTTTGTTCCTTTTGTTGTATTTAACTACTTTCCTCTTTTTTTAAAAAAAACAAAACTGTCCAATCATTCCCCATTTGGAATTGATTGATTTGCTGTTATGAAAACCTAGATATTCTTTAAAAAAATTATCCAGATTATATTTGACAGGGGTGGAGAAAGGAAAGTGTAGGCTAGAAGTAGTTTCACTTTTAGGGCATTAATTAATTCAGCAAATAGTTACTGAGCACTTACTGTGGGCCAGGCGCTCTGCTTGGAGCTGTGGTGGCCTTACCTGCTCTGGAGTGCATGTGTACCTACTGGTCTGCTCAGCTGTGGGTGAGAGATGAAGTTCAGGGACTATGGAGCAGCCTGAGTACATTCTTCTTTTTTCTATACGGTTCTAACTTTTATTGTGATTATTAACCTTTGGAAGGAACTGTACATTAACTTTTCAGCCACTGAGTGGTTTTTGTTTTGCTGTTTTTGGTGAGATAGCTGTACAGAAATATTTTTAAGAGTTTTTGTGAAGACACTTGAACTTAAGTGTGTTTTCACTTGAGGGAGAATCTGGAGATACTGTGATTTAAAAGTTTTATCCATGTTATAAGGGAGATTTGCTGTACTAACTTTAGGTTGTTGTAGTTTATGGTGAGTTTATTTAACTTAATGATGTATTTATACTATATGCCAGACGTTACTTTACAGCCAGGCATATATTAACTCGTTTAATCCTCAGATAACTCAATGAGATAGGTACTGTTGTTTTACAGATGGAGAAACTGAGGCATAAAAGAGGTTCAGTAACTTGTCCGAGTCACAAAGGTATTAGGTGACAGAGCTAGGTTTTGGACTTGGGCATTCTGGCTCCAGAGTCTTTGTGACAGCGATACCTACTGCCTCTTGGGAGTTGTTGGGTATAATGCCTGTCACCGCATTCAAGTACACAATTGTAAATGTTCTTGGTGTTAACTTCAAGGCACATTCTCTGATTGTAAAAGGACATGTCCCGCCCCCCCACCGTTCCCATTTCACTGACTGCGTCCCTTTTTTCTCTTTCTGTCATAGAATGAATTCTAAAATTTACTTTGAACCAGCACTAAGAACGTATCAGAAACCAGAGATTATGAATAATCTAGTTTTGTATACCTGAGGTCCATAAATTAAAAAAACAGTTTGGTCTGCATGACTTTTTTTTTTTCTTAAAGATATTTTCTGTGTTTCATTTTCCTTTCAGATGTCACTGAAGTCTTCTGATTTGTAGTTTGGGATTGGTTGCATGGCTGTAATAGAGTGCTTTCATTTGGGACAAAATGTTGCTTTCCCTTGAATTATGGGATATGGGTGAGGGTGATAGTGTGTAACTAGCTTAAATAACAACGTCCTCCTTGCAAATTTCTCTTTTTTTTGAAATACAGATATTACTGTAAGATAATTTGTTCATTTACTTCATTTATTCATTATTTATTCAGGCATTTAGGCATCTACCATGAACAGTGCATTTAGGGTTTAGGTCCTGTTGGGGATTAAGGCATAGAAATGTGAAATAACTTCTTTGCAACGTTTGTTTAGCTTATGAAATATAACTTAGTTTTTTGCATTCACTATTTTTTTTTTTTTTTTTGGTAACAATTAGGTATTGTGAATCTCTGAGAAAGAATGAGATGTTTCTTGGGTGAGGCTAATTATTATTTGAGATTCTAATGGTCCATTAAAAGAATTACTTTGGACACTGAGTCTCCATTTCCCTTTCAGGAGTAATTTTCACCTTCATTTCAAATTTCTGGGTTCATTTTACACAAAGAATAATTTACTTGAATATCTAAAGCTTATGTTCCATATTACTAGTACAGAAAACTATACGCTTATGGTAATCAGCCACATCAGGAAAGTGTTGTTAGTCTGTGGAGTATTGTGGAACAGAATTATATTTTGCTGAAGCATTCCACTTGGGAAAGGAAGAGAAGATATTGTCAACTAATGTTATTGTTTAGCTTATTACCCATTAGGTTATTAATGTTATTATTTAGGTGACTTGGAGCAGAAAGATCAAATGATAAATACTAGCCTTCTAATATAAGTTATATCACAATTCAGTAAACTCTTAGTGCAGTCCAGATTATTTTGTGTTACTGGAACTTGGCATTTTAAATTCATAGAATAAAAGGGGCATTGACAGGAACTTTGGTATTTGATGTAGAGTTGCTGATTAGAATGGAAATATGTTTTCAGGTTACGAGAGTTAAGAATGATAGTTTTGATTTAGCTATTTGGAAATGGCCTTTATTGTAAAATTGTTTCACATGTTATGTGTTAGAACAGTGATATGATAAAATTGTTTATAAATGTAAGCTTGGTAATGTTGTTTTCAGATATTTTGTTGCTATCATACTTTTTAGTAATTGTCTATGCTATTAAATTCAGGGGTGTGTTAACTGCCTGGCAGAATGATTGTCTATTTAAAAAAAAAAAAAACACAGGCACACCAAAAAACTGCAAAGCAAAGGTGCTACAGAAAAGTTGAGAAGAGATACATTAGTAGTAAAAAGTGGAAGAAGTTCTCAATTTAAAAATCCTTATGAGAGCATGCAAGGAAGTGTATTTCATAGTAAAATTATTGGGAAACTTTTTAAGTTCCAAGTTTTAATTCTTACATCATGGGGGAGGGAATGGAGGATAATGCCAACTGTATCAGTCTTTAAGTGAAGAAGGATTATTTTAGTGAAAATTGTCCTAACCTCATGTAGTTGACTTTATTTTTCAAGTAATGGCAAGGATACAGCGACATGAATATTGTAGATTTTGTAATGTCACCGAGTTTGCAACTGATTGATCTCAGTAGTTATATTTTCTTACATTATAATTAATTACATTAATTATAATTACAGTAATTGTACATTTCTTACATCATTGTTTGTACCATTTTTTGGTGACTCTTAAATATCCTGGGTCCTGAGGAGAAACTGGCTAGAAATAAAAATTTGTTACTAACAAGTCATTGAGGTGGATTAAATATAAACGTGGTTAATATAAACTGACTTCGTCTCAGCAGACTTGTTCTATTTAAAAAAAAAAAACAAATTTAAAAATAACTCAGGCAGAGATATGTTTGTAATGCAATATTTATTTAAATACAATCAATTGTACAGATATTTTAAAAAATTTTATTTTTGGCTGTGTTGGGTTTTCATTGCTGTGTGCAGGCTCTAGTTGCGGCGAGCGGGGGCTACTCTTCGTTGTGGTGTGCAGGCTTCTCATTACGGTGGCTTCTCTTGTTGCAGGGCACAGGCTCTAGGCACGCAGGCTTCAGTAGTTGTGGTGCATGGGCTTAGTTGCTCCGCGGCATGTGGGATCTTCCTGGACCAGGGCTCGAACCCATGTCCCCTGTATTGGCAGGCGGATTCTTAACCACTGCGCCACCAGGGAAGTCCCTGTACAGATACTTTTCTGGTCTTCTAGTTAGCCTTTGAGCTATGTGTGCTTTGGTAGTTTTCAGTCCATGACACACCCTGAAAGAAAACTTGAGCTACTAAAGCAACCTTTGATTTAGCCATTGCTGATCAAACTTCTGTACCCAGCCAGTGCATACAACCTAAACATTTTTCTTAGAGTTACAGTTGCTAACACTTTACTCTTTCTTGGGCTAACTTCTTGTAAATTGATGAAATAAATGGAAGAAATTAACGAAGACATCAGATAGTACTACAAATTGCTTCTAACCTCTTTCTTTATCCTGTATCAGGAGGCCAAGGGAATGTAAGCAGTTGCTTGTAGAAACCTATTAATAGCTAACATTTGTTAAGGCCTAACAGTGTGTTGGGCACTGTTCTGAGTACTTTCTTATTGAAGTCTCAAAAGAACTTTACATGGTTAAGTTTTATAGGCATGATATATTTATATAATAGCTATTTAATAATACAAGTTTTTATTATGGCTTCTTATAAAATGCCAAATGGAAAATAAATGTATGCAAAATACATTATTTTCTTATTCTGCTGCCTGTTTTTTATTCAGTTCATTCGGACACATGGGCCAGCACTTTTTTACATTGTACTTAACTGTTAATACTATGAAAGCAAATAGATAACAGGAACTGTGCGATGAATCTGGGGAAAGAAATATTGTATCATTCCAGGTTTCTTGAGGTTGTAAGAATCTCCTTCACAGATATTTCTTCCCTTTCTATTTAGAATACTGGATAAAGTATATTTACACTGACATGTTTCTTAGATATGTGAGAGGACTGAATCTGGGTGCCAAGTTTGCTGGTTAAACTAGAGTTAAAAATGTTGTTTCTAGTGAACTGGGAAATGTTTTTTAAAATTATAATACTGAATACTTTTCATGCTCTGATTTGAAATTTTTTAAAGAACCAAGTAAATGTTACATGTAGGGATTAATTAAGAGCCTCAGTCTGGTAAAGTTGTTTACCAGTTGGCTACTCAGGGGTGGAGTCAGTTCATAAAGAATCTGCAGCAGATGAATTAAGCCAGTAGCCACTTCACCCTTCTGCTTTTCCCAGCTGGAGTAGGATTAGGACTCATTCAGCTGCAGCTGGTTCCCAGGAAAATCTAGGCTGTTTCTTCTGGTTTTCTCCTTTTGACAGGAAAGTCAAAGTTCCCAACAGATGGCTTTCATCAGCACTGTACATAACTCTGTAAATTCAAGTCAAAAGAATTACTTTCAACTTTATTAAGGGACAGGTGAAGAAACAGTTCGTAGTATGGCCCTATTTGGTTTAGGGTTGAAATTAAGCATAGAGATTATAGGAGTGTAGCATTTAGATTTGCAGAATGCCATTCTGGGTCAAAATAGTTTTTAACTGCTAGCAATTAAAGAAAAAGACCTGCTAAGAAAAAATAAGTCTGGCTGTAGTGTTGAGTAAGGTATATTTTTTGATTACAGTATATTTTATATATTTATGTTTTATATATTTTATGTTAATATTTTATATTCAAGTGTACATTTTTATTAAGGTATGTAATTTTTATTTTGGATTATTCTTACAAAGCATAGTTACATTCTTAGAAAAAATAAAGGGTAGAATCATCTCCATTTTGTAGAACTTGTAGCCAGTAGCAATCTTGGATAAAAATGATTCTCATCTTATTTCACAAATAGAGAAACTGAGGGTCAGAGAGATTTGAGTGTCTTGCTTAATGCCCCACAGGAAGTTAATTGCGTCTGGGAGAAGTGGTCGGGCCCTTCTCGGTTCTGTGCTTTTTTCGTTAGGCTGTAGTACTGTCTTACAGTTTTAGAGAGCAACGAGTATAAAATAACATTGTTAGAAATCTCTTCCTTAATGGAAACCATAGGATGAACCCTGGTGTAGAGAATTTTGGTGGTTTTTGTAAACCACAAATATGTAAATCTGCTTGTTTCGGTGTTTGAAGACTCCAGAAAGTCGAAACAGTTTTTTGTTTTGTTTTGTTTTTGGAAAAGACTGCTTTCTTATGACCCAAACTAGAGGAATTAGAAAGTTTTCTTCTGTTTTAGCTAAATATTAGGAGAACATGTTAAACTACCCTAATGCTGGGAGATGAAGTACTCCTTGAGTTTTGAAAAAAATGTCCACTTCCAGTTAAGTCTAATTTTCAGAACGTCTGCAACTCACGATGTCCGCATGATTTGGGTAATTGGTTTGAACTTAAAATATTTAAGACGGAGATAGAAAGGTACAAGCCTTTCTATTAATTAATGAAGTAATTCTCATTAAAGGCATTAAATATGGGTGGCCTAGGAGTGTACAGTTCATCACTCATTGTTATGTATACATAGTATCTTGGTTCTGGGTGAGTTTGTTAATACCAGTAAACAAACCTTACAGGGAAGGCAACAGGCAACAGGTCATGTTTGTCTTTTTTGGTCTTTATGACTAACCGTTCATCTCTGCATTACTTTTAACTTTTACTTTGTTGTAAAACTTAGCAAATAGACTAGGAAGTGGCAAATAAAGGTTAAGATTGGGGACAGTTATAAAATAATTGGATAGAGTAGTATGGCACTATTTGGTTTAGGGTTAAATTAAGCATAGAGATTATAGGAGTGTAGCATTTAGATTTGCAGTAGGTGGTTTTAAGATTATTGGTAAAACTTGTTAAGGAGAAAGTGACTGCTGTAGAAAGACAATCAGGCAGACTAAAAAACTTAAAACCTTTGTATATGTGAAAGAAGACAGCTGATTCCTTTACCTTTTGTGCAGAAGAGGTAGAGTCCATGTACGTGAGATTATTATCGTGCTTTCACTGTAGGCTGCCTTTTCCTCCAGGGAGTTGTGAACTGTAGTTGACCTAGAGAGCTGTTGTTCAGTGTTGGTTTTCAGTTCTTTCTGCTTAGTACAGTGCAGGTTTGTCTTTTTTCTTAGTCATTGGCTACAGCGAAGCATTTAACTCCTGAGTTTTCTAGAACCTATAACAGAACTCTTGGAAACATTACATTTTTGGGTGTGTGTTGAGTATGATGCTGTGTTTTAATAGTTTCCTAACTTTTCTATTCAGGACATCTTTAAATATCTGACGTAGGGTTTAGATCCTCTTTCACCATTTTCCTGCTTTAGTTATTTCATTTCTTCTCATGCCAGTCTGTTTTCCTTTAATTCTCTAACATAAAGCTAAAGTCCTGTTCTTTCTAAAGCAGTGGTTCTCGACGCTAAATCCACTTTAGAATTACCTGAGGAGCCTTAAAAAATAACCACCAAGCCAATTAGACTCCAACAGTGGGGCCCAGATTTCAGTTTGTTTATTTGTTTGTTTGTTGAAGTCTCCATGTGCATCTGATATGCAGCTAGGGTTGAGAACCCCTGCTCTAGCGCTTCGAACCAACATGTCCTGTGGTGGGAACTGGCTGAGGGAGTCAGGGGACAGAATTGCCTAGGGATTGAAATTCAGATACAGGAAACAGCACATTTCACACCTACTCTCATGAACGCACTTTGAACCCAGGACAGGGTACCTCTGGAAACCTGAATTTTGTTCTACTCCGTGACCATAACTGCCTTAATTTTCCACTTTTCTCTTTTCACTCTTGCTGCACCTGCTCTTTTATCTCATCAAGGTTTCCCATAGGGAATGTAGTTCAAAGAAGGTTCCCTGTGTGATTCTGATGCCCCTCCTATCCCCCCATGAATGCTTTTCTTCTAATTGTGTGGCCTTACGGTTTATCATTGCAGTTACTCACTTTACTCCTGCATCTAATTGGCAAACCCCAACCTTGAAATTAAGCCAACCATCCTCTCCCTGCTCCTCTGTGAGACTCGATCATTTTGAAGAAAATGGCACAAACCCACTGGTAGGTTGCCACTTGCAAGTTTGTGGCCTCAAATCTCAGCTCTGTCTTCTGCTTGGGGATGTACGTCTGTGTCTGTAGTCTGTTTTCTCTGCAGCAGTTCAATATTCCCTCCAACCCTTTTGCCTCTCTCATTTTCAGCAGATACTCCTGTATTCTGCTTCATAGAGAGAAGAGAATCTTTCTGACCATATGAGCTCATCCAGCTTTACCCTTCCCACGCTACCCTAAATACATTTGTACTTACTTTTACCCCCTTTAATACCCCTTCAGAGGACGTGAAAGAAGCATCTAGAGGTAATATCTCTGTTTATGTGCAGGATCCTTTTCTTTCCTGCCTTAGGAACCTTGCTCCATCAAGTGTTCCAGTCTTTTCGCTCTTTGCCCCTTAGCATAGAGAAGTCTCTCCCATCAAGTCAGAATAGAAGCAACACTGCTCCAGATTCTTCTCTCCATCTATACCCTGTCTCCTTCCCTTCGTTTTGAAACTTCTTGGAAAAAAGTCTACAGTTGTTCCAGATCTGTTGCAATCTGGCCTTTGGCCCTAACACCGTCTGAAACAGCTCTTGTGGACAGTTTTCAGTCTTTATCTTACCTGACCTCTCAGCAGCACTTAGCATTTGTTTACTCTTCTCTCTTCCCTTGACCTCTGGGATGATTCTTTCCTAGGTCTTCCCCCACTCCTCCCATCTTTCTGGTGATTCATTTTCAGTTTACTGACTTTTTATCTTTTGCCTGTAGCTTACATGTTGGATTCCCTAAGGTTCTGTTCTTTGTCTACTTATTGTGTTAACCTTCCTGAGTTATCTCCAGATGTACCTTCTCTATACTGATGACTCTAAATTCATATCTTAAACCAAATCTCTCTTTTGAGCTCTGGACTTATATATCTCACTGTGTAGTGTAGTGTCTTATCTCAGGCACTTCAAATTCATGATGACCCAGAAGGAGTTTATCACCCTCCTTCAGCTTGCTCTTTTGATTTTTTACTGTGGTGAGAGGCATTGCCATTGACTCTGATTCCTAAAACAGGAACTTCGGTGCCATCTTCTACGCCTCGCTTGCTCCTCTTTTGGATTCAGTTCTAGTCCATCCCCAGTCTTTTCTGCTGCTTTAACATCTCTATTAATGAGCCCTTTCTCCATTCTAGCTGCTACTCTCTTGGTGCAGGTCCTCATTGTTTCTCTCCTGACTTAGTGTAGTAGCTTCCTCACTGGTTTTCCTTCCTCCAGTATCATCTCCTTCTGGTTCACATTATTGCCAAGAATGATCTTATCAAGAAGCAGTTAAGAACACAGGCTCAAGAACCAGACCATCCAGGTTTGCATCCCATGTTGGTACTACTTGCCTTATGACCTTGGGTAATTTGCTTAATCTTTCTTTGCCACATTTCTTTTTATAGAATGGGGATAATACAGTACCTCTCTCATAATGAAGTAGTGAAGATTTAACGGGTTAATGTAATGTACATCAGTGTTGTCTAATAGAGCTTTGTACGATGGTGGAATGTTTTATACCTGTACTCAAAGCAGTAGCCACTAGCCATATGTGGCTCTTGAGCTCATGAAGGATGGCTGGTTGACTGTAGAACTTAAATTAAAATTTTATTTAATTGTAACTTAAGTGAAATAGCCACATATGACTAGCAGCTATTGCATTGAGCTACACGTAAGTCTAGTGCTCTGTAAATGTTACGTATTACCATCTTTCTAAAATAAACTCTGCTTAAGATCCTTCAGTGCCAAATTCTGTGGCATCATATATATGATTTTTAACCCCCTACTTTACCTCCCATGTTGCTCCAAATTGTCTACTGCTACTGCTTCATGTGCCCTCTGTGTTTCACTATACGAGTGATTCTCAAAGTGTGGTCCTAGGACCAGAAGTAGCAGTAATGTCACTGGAAAACTTGTTTGAACTGCATATTTTTGGGCCATATTCCATGCCTACTGAATCACAAACTGGGGGTGGGGTCCAGCAATTTGTATGTTAATAAGCCCCCCATTGATTCTGATGCGTGCTGAGGTTTGCACATTCCAAACTACTTGGAGTTCCTCAGGTCTACCTTGTTTTCTCTTGCTCCTTTGTTTTCGTCCCATCTGGAATCCTTTCTCTCTTCTTTACCAGTTAGCTCTTATTTCACCTTGAAGACTTAGCCTAGGCATATCCTTTATTTCTTCCTTGTCACCCATCCTGCTTCCAGGCTGACTTAGAGAGCTCTCTTCAAGCCCCTGATATCCTGAACACCCCTCCTTCATAGCCCATTTTACACTGTATTGATAGTGAACTTAGGATCTGGTTTTTCATCTTTATACCCTGTCTATCTAACGCAGTGTCTGGTGCTTTGCAAGTATTTATGGAACATCTTCCAGGTGCCAGCACAGTGATTAGGTCCTGAGTGAAGAAGATACAGTCCTGTAATTAACACACACAGTGATAAGTGCTCTGATGGGCTGAAACAGAGTGCTGTGGAAACCCAGAAGAGCGGGTGGGGAAAGTTAGGGAAGCCTTCTCAGAGGAAGTCACATGTGAGAGGTTAGAAAATGGGGAAGCAGATGGGTGGGGTGGGAAAGAGAGTGGTTCCTGCAGAAGGAACAGCGTGTACAAAGACCTAGAAGCAAAACATTGTGGGCCCATAATAAATGTTTAATTGAATATGAATAAAAAAGTCACATGTTTAACTTCTAGGTTTTGGTTTTGAAGTCGCTACTCTCCCTAGTAAACTTTAGTTAGCATTTTATGTTTCTGCATTTTATAAGCAGCTTTGGTATTTGATATCATGCTTTCTTTGAGCTGATGATTAAAGGTATGATAGGGTAACCTCCAAGCCAGCAGGATACATTTATCTTTTTTCTTTCTTCCTTTCTGTTTTTTTTTTTTTTTTTTACCTTTTTATGGTAGAAGAAAGAATTTATCTGAAGAATTATCCTTCAGGGTGAGTAACACATCGGTGGTAGCAGAGGTAAACAGCATTCCTTTCACTGCATAAGAATAGGCCAAGATTTTAAGCAGGCAACTTCAAATTTAGGGCATTGACAAAGCATATCATGAGGAGGGCTGAAAGGCAGCCAGCATGACAGTCACCACTGGTCACTTCTGTAGCCCCGCTCTGTGTTGGCCCTTTTTGCCCTTGTTGCTGCCATCCTTGGCTTCTTGTTGCTCTCATTTACCCTCCATTGTAAGCGCATCAAGGCCTTGGTTAATGTGCTATGTAAGCTCCCTTTTTCATAGCTGTTGAATACCCACTTTATCTATGTACGTTTTAGTAAAATCTCACCTTTTACTCTCTCTGAATGTTCTACAGGTGGGTTGACTCCATCATCTACTAACTGTGAAGAAAGTTAAAAATACACGATTTTGTTTCTGATAACTTCAGCTACGCGGAGAACTCAACTTCAGCCAAGAAAGCTAGAGAAGGGGAAAGGGAAATAGTCTTTTCCCCCCAAACTTTGTATGAGTGGTAATAACATACTCTGAAGTGTTGCACAGATTAAAAAGAATTTTGCTTTCATACATATTATTTTTGACATAGTACTTGTAGTAAGGTAGGCAGTCCAAGTGCTATGGTGGCCAGGTTTTGCTTATGCAGAATTGTATGGTTGGTTAAGGGAATAAATAGAACTAGAACCAGGTCCCTTTCAAGCCCAGTACTCTTTCAGCCACATTAGGCTGCCTCTTGTTCATGAAAATGACAAGCATTAAAAAAAGTGGGTACTTCTTCAGCATTTATTACATACATCTGTTAAACCACTTATCAAGTCATACATGTTATTAATCCTGTATCCAGGTCTTGACAGATTGTAATATGCTCAGAAAATGTTTGTTGAATGGAAACTGTCAGGTTTAAACTGGAAAGGGGAATGATAGAAATTAGGTTGATTAAAAAATTTTTTTTAAATATTAAGTCTCCTAGTAAACTTAGAAGCTGAACCATTTATCCTCTCAAAATAATATAGATTGAAAGGAGAGAGAGTTCAGACGTTTTCTGCAAATGCTTGACACCTCAGCTGAAAAGTACCATTTGCCACTTCCTTTGGGGTAATATTTGTTCTCTGTTACCCCTGTAGTATTTTTAAAAGTGTAAACAATGGTGTTTTCCCAATAGGTAATACATTCACGGGTACATAACATTTCAAACGTACGGAAGAGTATCCCTCGAGAAGTGTTCTTCTGACTCTGGTTCCCTAGCCGACCGGTTCCCTTCCTGGGCAGCGGTCAGTGGCTTTCGTTTCTTTTTTACCTTCCAAGGAGATTCTGTGTGTATGTAAGCAGTCACTTTATATATACATTTTTTTCCTCACAGTTGGTAGCATATCTTAACATACTGTTGTTCACCCTCCTTTTTTCCATCTCTACTTAAGGACATATCTTAAGTGTGTTCCACATCAATACGTAAAGTTTGGTGGTATTCCTTTATGTGGGTGTGCCATAATTTATATAACCAGTCCCTTGCTGATGGACATTTGTTTCCAATTTTTTGTGACTACAAATAGCACTCAATAACCTCCTTTGTGCATTATTTTACTTACAGATTCCTAGAAGTGGAATAATTGGGCAAAGAGTGTGTCTTGGTAATTTTGATATTTCTCAATTTCTCTCCATAGAGATTCACCCACAGTGTATCAGAATAGTTGTTTCCCTACACCCTTGGCAACACAGTTTATCAAACCTTTTGATCTTTGGCAGTCTGATAAATGAATAATCATTATCCATTTTTGACTCTATGCTTTTGCTTTCATTGGAGTTAGCTCTTCCGACCTAGTGACCAGAGACAACCTCTGATCTGTATTTCTACTGTTAGACTGTCTTAAGCCTGATTACTTGAAAATGTACAATTTTTGGGGTCATCGTAAATTTTTTTTAACTGCTGCTTTGTTGCTTTAAGAAGTATCTAGGTCTTTTTGCTGGACCTCCCTTGTGAGCAGCAGCTTATAGTGATAGGTTTCTGTCACGTAGAGTCAGCTCCCACAACACCCCCAAGTAGAAATCTTAGCCTGTCGCTTTTCTACTGATGGCAAGGAGCAGATGATTTAGTATGACCTTCTTTGTCAATCTTTTTAAGTGCTTGTATTTGAAAACTTATATAATTTTGAATAAATATTATATGCTTGATGTTACATTTAGGTCATAACAACATTTTAAGGAAGACTGTCTATTTTATAGAAGAAACAAAGGCTCATAGAGGTCTAGTGATATGCCCAAGGTTGTATAGTTATAGTATACGTGCCAGAATGTAGAGGCTAGTGGAGTGTCAAAAGAAAAAAGCACTGTGAATTCAGAGTTGAGATAAACTGAAACTCTGGTAAATTGGTGCAGTGGTTTAAAGTATTCCTGAATTATTACAACATTATTTCTGATTAGTTTAGGGCTTATATTTAAGAATACATTATCTTGACCTCATCAATTACTTGTTGTTTGATCTTTAAATTACTTTGCCCTCCATGAGCTTCAGTTCCTTTTCTGTAGGAGAGAAGTAACCACCCAATGCATGCAGCAGCTGCCTACTAAGGATTGTTTTAAGCCTGAGCAGGTCATGGCTCCAGGGATTTTTTTTTTTTTTTTTGCCTTCACTTTCAAAAATAAACAGCAGGATATAGTGCTGATTTTCCTCTCCTTTCTCCGGTAAAACACCAAACACCAAACCAAACAAATCAATTTATTAAACCACAAAATCTTGCCATCATACTTTAAAGACTGAAGTTTTCATGAACACATGTCAATTTTAACAGGACATAGAAGCAGACATATAAATAGCTTAAAAAGCATTTTTCACATATCTGTAATCCATTTAAGTTAGGATGGATGTTCTCTGGTCATGTTCTTTTGGAATAGGCAAAATATTTGACAATCCCTCATTTGGTCCTGTTTTTTAAGTAATAGTAGCTCTCTCTTCCCCGAGTAAAAACAACAACCAAAACACCAACAACCCTCACCACCCACCTCCCCGCAGAGTACCCCCTTTGTTAAAGTTGTTCATATAAGTCTGTATTTTGTATCTTGAATTTCAAGATTAGAGTAATGATGAAGCCTTAGAGCTGTTGTTTCTCCCCATGCAAAGCAACCTGGCCCATATCGGAAGTCAAACTAAGGACTTTAATATAATTAAGCACCATGTTTTATTTTTATAGCACTGCTTCTCAAATTTTCATCTGGGAATCTTGTTAAAATGCAGTTTTATATCTTTGCTGAAGCCTGAGATTTTGCATTTCTAACAAGCTCCCAACAGTTCCGCTGCTGCACAGAACACACTTTGAGCAGCAAGTTTCTGTAGGACTGAATCTCTCCTTTACTCTTTTTTTTAAAAAATTAATTAATTAATTTATTTTTGGCAGTGTTGGGTCTTCGTTGCTGCACGCAGGCTTTCTCTAGTTGCAGCGCGCGGGGGCTACTCTTCATTGCTGTGTGGGCTTCTCATTGCGGTGGCTTCTCTTGTTGTGGAGCACAGGCTCTAGGCGTGTGGGCTTCAGTAGCTGTGGCACGCGGGCTCAGTAGTTGTGGCTCGCGGGCTCTAGAGCACAGGCTCAATAGCGTGGCACATGGGCTTAGTTGCTCTGCAGCATGTGGGATCTTCCCGGACCAGGGCTCGAACCTGTGTCCCCTGCATTGGCAGGCGGATTCTAAACCACTGTGCCACCAGGGAAGCCCCTTTACTCTTGACTGATTGTGTCTTAAATCATACGGTTATTTTCAGGTATTTATTTAGACTTCCACTGAACGTCTATGTCACAGGCACTGTGCTAGGACTGGGATTATAATGGGGATGCTGGATAGATACTCTGCTCTCAGTCAAGGGAAAGCCAAGGAAATAATAACAACCAAGTATATGAAATTGTGATAAGTCCAGGGAGCTCTGAAAATCTAAGTACAAAACTACTTTTTAAGAAGATAGTGAAGCTAGGTTGTCTGGTACATTGACGTCTAAGTTCCCATCTAAGTTCCCAATAGGCATAAAGTGGAACTCTGATCAAAGTGTCAGTCTAAAACAGATGATGGCAAACTTTTTTTTGTAAAGGGCCAGATAGTACATATTTTAGGCTTTGTAGGCTCTATAGCCTCTGACCTAACTACTCAGCTCTTAGCAGAGTAGCCATGGGCAATACGTAAATGAACACGTGTCATTTGGTCTGAAGGCCATAGTTTGCCCACCCTGCTCTAGAACAGCAGTATATTACACTCAGTTGTAAGATGTGTTGAAAATAATTGAAAATAAAGTAATGATTTATTTAAAAAATTGAGGTGGTTACCTCTATAATAACATTACTGATTTGTTTGCATTCAAATATGCTATCTTGGAACATGAGTTGTTCATATACCTATAGATACCCCTGAGAATAGATCATGCATGTGATTGTCATTTGTCATGTGTATCATCGGGAAAGGAAGGATAAAGAATCATAGTGTTCTTAAAGAGTAGCAGAAACACTTATTTCCTCCTTTTATATGGGGAAAGAAGCTGTGACAGGTTAGAGGGGTTAGGGAATTTCAGTACAGCTATATAATGAAACGTTTCCATAAGTTACTTTTTCTGGCCAGTATTGAAAAACATGTAATTCCTGGACCAGAAGAGGATGGCATTCATGGGCACTCAAATGAGATATCATTTAGGGTGGTGAATAGAATTTGGGCTCTGGAGTTTGCTTTCTGGTTTCACCACATAACTAGTTGTGTCATCTTGGGCAAAGAATTTAACCTCTTTGCCCCTCAATTTCTTAATGGGATCATGATACTGAATACAGTTTTTGGAGATGATAAGAAACACTATTTGATAGCACTGGTAAATAGTAGGCCCTCAGTAGATGTTGCTTCCCCTCCCTTCTGACCTGCCTGAGGAAAATTAAGAAAAAATGTTTCTGTCATATAAGAATGTTAAAATTTTCTTGGAGGTAAAAAAGTGAAAGAGGAGCATGTTCAAAATAACACGCGAACAAATGTAAGGCCTCTTAATAGAGAGGTAAGTAGGTAAGAAATTATCATTTAATTGTGGAACTAAAAGTCTTAGGAATTCTTTCAATTCAAATCCATATTTTTACAGATGAGAAGAGATTAAACGACTTCCCCTAAGCGTCTCTATGTTGTCTTTGTAAATAGGTAGAGAAGGACACTCGAACGTTGATGAATGCATGTTACTGGCTCTTGGTTAGGATTTTCTTTATCTCTAAGCTCAATTCATCTTGTTTCATTTTAAGCACCTAATAGCTTTCTTTGCTTATTTTGGAACCTTGGTAAATGTTGACTCAAATAATTTTCTGACTTCAACAGAGATGAAGAGTAACTATAGTCTTGACTATAAATTAAATAATCTTGATTTGTTTAATGTTGCCACTAGGAACAATTTTTAAATGACATTTTTGTAGCTCTTTTAACTTGGATTTTTTTGCAGACCTAAGAACTTATAATACTGCGAGTCTTTTTGAATTGCATTAGTAGAAGGGAAAGGAGATATTGAATACTGACAAGCCAGAAAAAATTATACATATATATAAGATAATTGCTGTTTAGTCATGCTCCTGTATCTGTCTCCTGTTGCTTTAACTCAGTTCTTTTCTATCTTGGTTTATTGCAGTTGTCTTTCAGCTGGCTTTCCTTCACTTATTCAGTAAATGATACCTGACAATAAATGCTGTGGATTGAGCAGCGAACCGAATGGATAAAAATCCCTGCCCTCATGGGCTTATATTATCTAGCAGACTCCAGTCTAGACTTTTGGAGCTCATATCTATACTGTCTGATTATTCTCTCTAAAACATCTTGTCTTCTCGTTGTTTAGAATCCTCAAGCCTGTTGCATTTCTGTTAATGTCTGGATAAAATTCAGGCTCCCGATACTTCATGCAGCTTCATCTGTTGCCACACTCTTTTAACTTATTGTCTTTCGACGTATTGCAGTTCCCTGTAGGCACCACATTCTCGAGCTAATAAGCCTCCTTGACCTACCCACTACATTACTGATTTGGTGAGATGACTTTCTTCCTGTATGACCATAGCAGACATATTCTCATGGTACATTAGGCATGCTGATTTTTCTCCCTGTATTATGATAGTCTATTTAGCTGCCTCTGCTACTGGAATTAAAGGCAGAGTTGCTTTTTATCCTTTATTTTTCAGTGTCTGTCAAGGGGCCTGGCTCATAGTTTGAAATTTTTATTGAACAGTGAATGAAATGCCTGTGAAATGAAACTTATACTATCTCAGCGCTATCAAGATGACTAAAGAGTGTTGGGGGCTCATTCAGTAAACCTTTGAATTTGTTGAGTGCTTACTATGTGTCAGATAATAGATAAGTAGATAACCTGCTCTCAGATGAGTCAATGATAAGGCTGACAACTTCCTTTTATAACAGGCTATCTTTTTTATTATTACACGCGCGCGAGCACACACACACACACACACACACGTGCATGCACACACATGTAAATAATAGTCTCTGCTATCAAGTATCCAAACAGTGTTGATGTTATCTTTTTAGTAAAGCAGTGTTTTAAACTATTGAATAGAGACTGATGAATATTTGGGGACCCACAAACCATTTTAGGGTCATATGAAGAAGGAATATGAGTCCTGGTTTGTCAGAAAACTTCTGTGGACACCTTCTGGTAAGATTAAGAAAGTGTCAGCGTCTGAACTTGGAGAATGGGTCAGTAGCTTGGAAGAAAATTCTGGAGACCACAGTGAAATAGTCTTTAAGAATTACTGTATCACTGACACCTGCATGGTTCAAAGAGTGATACTCTAAACAAACAAAAAACCACCAACAAAAAATGAGCACTGACAACTCTGAATAGAAAAGTGTTCCAAAAGAGATGAACTCTGAATTCAGAAAAAGGTTTAAGGATACTTAATTAACTTTGCTTACAGTTTTCCTTCTTGATTGCACAAGATTAATAATGATAAAAATATGTCTAAATAAGAGCACTTTCAATAAGTTTACATTAAAAATTTAATAAGAGTTTGGGAAAAACTGGGGAAATGGAAGTATAGAAGTATATAAAATGCCAATATTTTTTGCAACCCTCAGAGATCCAAAGTCATTTGCATAGTTTAGTAGCGTACAAAATATATTTTAAACAACTGTGTTTGCTCATTAAATCATTGTATTTATTATCTTTAAAAATGTGAAGGCTTGTAAATGTTTTCTTCCGCCAAATAAGAATAAAGTTTTGACCTTAAATGACCTTTGTAGTAGAGCTGTCTACTTGTATATCTCATATTTCACCAATATCCCTCCTTTTTTAAATAGTAGATTAGTTATTTTCATATTGCAGTTCTCTCTGTGTTTTGTAACCGTTAATCTCTCAATCTGTTGTTGTATATTTTTAGAGATGTTAAAAGTGTTTGTATGCTCATGCTGGTATTTTCAATTCAGGGATATGCATATGTAAATCTGCTGTTTTGAAAAGGATTGTTAAAAAGGATTGTTAATATACACACACAGTGTGTGTATATTTCTTATAAGGAAAAGGTTTAGTTAATCTTCGACTGATGAGCCTTGATGTTAATTTTTATTGCGCACTTTTAATACTAATTTTAAAACAATAAGCAGAAGAGAGTTGTGTTTCCCAAATTGCTTCCTTGGTATACCAGTTCCTGAATTCGTGTTCGGAGAACAGAGGAATCCCGGTCAACAGTAAGTTTAGGAACAGTGCATATTCATAGTTCACATAAACATATTAAAAGCATTGTGGAATCTCCACCCCTACACCTTTTTCACTTTGCTTAACTAAACCTATTTGGATAAGGGGAGACAACTCCCCCCTTTCCCACCTCTTAACTGCCCTTGAGACCTGTTTAGGAACCACGGCTGTCATGCTTTTTCTGGGGCTCTAATATTCTTTCAGAACCTGGCCTTTTGATTGTTAATGGCAGTTGGAGTCTGTGCTCTTGCCTGCTTTTGCAGTAAAATATCTAGGGGAGTTACTTAAAGGGGGAAAAAGGAGCCAGCCTTTTTTGGTTGGAAAAACCTGTGGCTAGAGCATCTGTGTATGTCCATGAGCAAACTTCTTTGCTGTCTTTTAGTTCTTATATGAACATCAGACTTGTTGGCTGTTTGGATTATTGGAGCAGGAGTAAACTGATGTTCAGCTCAATTTTTCATGGCATTGGAAGGGACAAAAAGATGTTTAAAACAAAATTGTGATTAAATCAATGCCTTTTTTTTCTTTTCTTAAAGAAAAACTTTCAAATGAAGAAAAATACCCTTGAACATAACTGTTTGGCTCGGGCTTTTTAATTACCTGTTTCTCTGTTGAGAAGATAGGATAATACATATTCCAGGAATTGAAATGTGTCTAGAAAACTTACAGGAAATTGTGAACTCGCATTGCAGGCTTTTTAGATTTACTAATCTGTAAGCGCCTTGAAGGTAAAGTGTTCATCTGTATGTTGCTCACGGGCAAATATTGTTTTACGCGCCACAGTAATTTGTGTCCTCATTTAAGGCAAGAAGGGCTTTGTGTTCAGTTATCAAGTGCCTCCTGTGTGTCTTGACATTGTTCATCACCTGGGATGGCCATTAAATGTGACTGTGGTATCTGGAAAGTTGTTTGTGTAGTTACGTCCTGATTCATCTGCCCTCCTTGCTTCCCAGCTCTGCTTTCCCCCAGCTCACAGGGGCTGAAGGGATCTGGCTGTAGATTGTAGTCCTGCTTACTGTAACACAGGCCTGTCAGCTTGAGCCAGGATTCTCTTCAGTACAGAAGGGACACAGGCATGGCCCTGACCTCAGTGGACAGATGATTTGTGGGTTTTGATGTCAGTGATATATCAGGAGGTTTTGGTATGTCTTTGTGGATGGCATTGGTGGAGCATCTCTAACTGTGACTTGACATTTTCTAGCTTACTCTATTCTCATTGCCTTAGTGTCTCCCCTCATGCAGTGGTTCAGCCATTTGAAAGAGTCTCTTGAGGCTTAAGGATGAGGAGTAGTTGAAGAATTATGAACAGTGTTTCCTCAGCTAATTAAAGAGACCTGAACCTATAATCTAACCTAACCTAATGTAATCCTGAACCTGTAGCTAAAATTAATCATTGCATGTACCAAAGTTTGTTATTCTGCTTCAGTTTCTGTCTCCTTTGTACGTGAAGTTGCTCATTCTAATTGAGTAACACATCTCTGAATTTCTTTGTGTGTGTAGGGTTGGCCAAAAAGTTCGTTTGGTTTTAAGTAAAAATAAGACATTTTCACCAAGAACTTTATTGAAAAACGGATTCATTAACCGAACGAACTTTTTGGCCAACCCAATATATATGCATGCTAATCTGCTGTCCTCCCTGCCTCACTTTATCCTTTTCTTGTTTCTTACTTTGCTTCTCTTTTGTCTTCCTACCTATCCTTGTCTTATTGCTGTGATTTCTGCCCCACCCCAACATAAAAACAGAAACAAAAACTGATCATGCTATGGATTGAAGGGCTATTTGTTGACGTAATTTTATATATTAAAAAAAAGCAGACCCTGGTAGCTTGAGACTTCTCTGTGTGTGTGTTTTAAGAAAGAGCATAGCCCCTAAATCTTAAGCCAAAAATGTGGCTGTTTTTGCTGGTATATTTGCCTTCAGTTGATTTTTCTATGGGATTTGGCCCTGGATAGCTATACCATGGGTACAGTGACTGTGAACGGCCTATAGTAGCTGATTACAGGAATTAAAAAGTTCTTACAGAAGTGCACTTGCTTTGTATTGTGTATGGGGCAGTGCGGTAGGAGTACTAACTTATAGCAGAGAGACTGGTAGTGTGTCTGGCAGCTTTTTCTCACATATCACCTGCAGTCCAGTAGCAAACCCTTCTGGCTCTGCCCTCAGCAGGGGTTGGTGATTTACGGCCCCAGCCAAATCTGGCCCCCACCTTTTTTTGTACAGCCTGTGAGCTAAGAATGTTTTTTTTAAGAATGTTTTTAAAAACATTTTTAAATGGTTGAAAAGGTCCAAGGAAGAATAGTATTTCATACATGTGTAAAGTATATGTAATTCAAATTTCACGTCTTTATAAGAGTTTTATTAGAGCACAGCTACACTTGCTCGTGGCTTCTTTCACACTTTACAGCAGAGTTGAGTAATTGCAGCTAATATGCCCTGCAGAGGCTAAAATATTTACTTCCTGGCCCTTTACAGAAAGAGTCTGCCAAGCCCTGCTCTGGAGCAGGGGTCCCCATCCTCCCCGCCCCCCCCCACCCCGCGGTCCATGGAAAAATTGTCTTCCATGAAACTGGTCCCTGGTGCCAAAAGGTTGGGGACCACTGCTCTAGAGTACACAGCAGGATCCATCCACTTCCCACTTCCTCCTCTGCTACTATCTGGGTCAAACTTTTTTTTTTTTAAGATTTTTTTTTTGACGTGGACCATTTTTAAAGTCTATATTGAATTTTGTTACAGTATTGCTTATGTTTTATGCTTTGGTCTTTTGGCAGTGATGCATGTGCGATCTCAGCTCCCCGACCAGGGATCAAACCTGCACACACACCCCCGCATTGGAAGGCGAAATCCTAACCACTGTACTTCCAGGGAAGTCCCTGGGTCAAACTTTTTGACTAGACCATTGCTGTTGCTTCCTAATTATCTCCTTGCTTTTGTCCTTGTTCCCCTATATCTGCATGGCCAGAGGACTTTTTTTTGAAAGTAAACCAGATTTTGTGACTGCTTTGCTTAAAACCATTTAATAGTTTGCTGTCTTGCTCAGAGTAAGTGTGAAAAGTGTGTAAAATTTCTCTGATTGTAATGGAAAAGCAAACATAGCAGTATGAAAACAGATGGACATGGCTGAGTTCCAATAAAACTTTATTTGCAGAAACAGGTGGTAAGTTAGATTTGCCCTGTGGGTTTTAAGTGTTCTGACTTCTGCTCTAGATACTATGAAATCCTCCCAAACCCTTTCCTTCCACGTAACACACACTTCCTGGTTTTACTTCCTGCTATTCTCCTCCCCTGCTGTCCACCAGCCACATGGACTTGCTTTTTGTCCCCAGGTACATCCCTGCCTAAGCACATTTTGCATTTGCTGATCCCTCTACTTGGAACTCTCTCCACCCAGTCGGTATCTGTTGTGTGCCTGCTATGTACCAGGTACTGCCCTCAACTCTTGGGATTTATCTGTGAGCAAAACCTGAAATCTTATCACCTTATGTAGCTCACATTGGTGTGTGTGTGTGTGTGTGTGTGTAGACAGTAAAAATAGTAGCAAATATAAAAAGTAAAGGATACAGTTTGTCGTAAGACACATGAAATGGGAAAAAATAGACTGTGCTAAGAGAGGCCTTGTGGATAAAGTGATGTATGCAAAGATCTCTGGGAGTGGCAGTGCGGGGAGGGGGGAGTGGTCTCCAAAATAAATATTTGAGTGGCTTGTGTACCTCACCTTCTTCCCTGACTGCCCTATAGAAAATTGCAGTCTCTCCACCACACTGGGGATTCATTAGTGCCATTTTTGCGTTGTTTTTGTATATAGTACTTACTGTCATTTGACATACTCTGTATTTTATTTTTGTTTGTCTCCTCCTACTAGAATTAGAATGTAAGCTCCAAGAGAGCTTTCTTTTTGATTCCTGCTTTTTCCTTAGTGTCTGGCACATAGTGGGTATTCAGTAAGTATTTCTGAAATGAATCAGTCTAGGTGAACTGTTAATCCCTAGACTTATTCTTTACCAGTGGTATTTATAGCATGCTTATCACTGCATGTATTTACTGCTTTTTAGTAAGAAATAGATTATTGGGTGATAAATTTGGAAGCAAAGGAGGAAGTTCAGCACCACTAAGTACTCTTCAAGATGATTTTGTTTCTTTTCAGATCAAATAGCTACCTATGTATAGTCGAAAGATAGCCATTTAAAAAAAGTGATGTTGGATGGTGATGGAAGGGGGAAAAAAACAAGACTGTGCTTAGTGATACATCTAGATAGGCAGTGACCTGAATGTCCTACTTCTAAATAGGAATGCCCATAAGGAAGTCTACGCAAATGTTCCTCCCCTCGTCCATGATTCTTCTCTTTCCTAATTCAAAATAGCCTCAAAACAATTGATATAGAGCAGGGGTCAGCAAACTAGACCCAGCCTGTGGGCCAAATCCTCTCCAAGACCTATTTTTATATGGCCCTTCAGCCAATTTTATATTTTTAAGGGTTATTTCAAAAAGAGAGACTATAGATGACACAGACTTTGCATGGCCTGCAAAACCTAAATACACTTACTTTCTGATCTTCTACAGAAACAGTTTGCCAACCTTTGACTTACAGGTAGGCACATTCTTGGTTGCTTCCAGGGTAGAAAGGTGCTTCTCTATGGTGGTCTTCATAAATAATAGAACTTTAGAATTGGAACATGTACTCCATCTCACTTGTTTTAAATGTTGTGTCGAGACCTAGAAAGCTACGTTAACTTTTTGGGGTAACACAGCTTTCTAGGTATAGATCCTGAGTCTCTAGTCCATTATTTTTTATGTACCTTTTTTCGTATCAGTAAGGAGTGGTATTCCCGCTTCTGTGATATCTTAGGCAAACTGTCTTCTTCTAAGCCTAATTTTTATCATCTGTAAAACTGAGAAATTGATACTGTAGGCGTTCTGTAATAATTAGATGAAATAATGTTATAAGATACTAGTATATAGTTAAAAGTGCTCAACAGATTATAGCTATTATATTTTGTCACGTTGTAGTTAACAGATTTCTGGTGCCTAGAAGTCACACCCTCTCCCTCCGCCCACACATTTTTTAGGGGATAGTCCCAAGGAGGGAAGGTGTTTCTGTCATCTAGAGCTTTAATTCACACCTTCTTTGTGTATTGAAAAGTAGTTAGAGATCTAACTATTTCAGTAATAGTTCAGTTCAGTTCATGAGTTTTGCGGGGCTTAATCAACTTTTAGAACACTGTTAAAAAATGGGACATTTTGTTGCAAGTTGTAAACACTGATTTACAAACAGACTTTTTGAAGTTGAAGTGCTGATTGAAGATTACTTTTCTAAAAAGTTTAGGCAGAAGGGATTTTAGGGGGAGCTGAAGGAAAAGAATGAGGGAAGGGAGAGCGAGAAATAGAGCACCTGTGGGAATTCAGGACTGTGGTTTTACAGGCCAGGCTTATTTCTAGTGTGTGGTGATAGAAATGCTGGGAGGCTGTAAAATGCTCAGAATGTCATTTATGCATGGACTAGTTTACCTAGTCTGTGAGGGGTATATTATGAGATTAGAAGGCCATCACGTTGTTCGCCTATCTCCTCTCCTACTATACTCTCTGTCTAGATGAAATAGGGTCAGTAAATTAATATCAAGCACAGTTTTGAAAGAAAGTCATAAAAGGACAAACAACCTTGGTTAAGATAGGAGCAGGGAATCACATATTTGGTGTTTAAATGTTTATTGAATAAAAAAGTGATTTTACATGTGTGCCTGTGAACTTTCTTTTAAAGTAGTAAATGGCAGAGTTCTTGTAACTCCTTCCTTCCTTCCTCCCTCCCTCCCTTTATGTACAGTAATGTATTCTTTTTGGTGTATAGTTTTTACAAGTTTTGACAAGTGCGTAGGGTTGTCTAACCACCACCACAATTAAGATACAGAAAAATTCCATCATCTTCTCCAAAATACTTTCTCTGTGCTACCCTTTTGCAGTCAAACCCTGCTACCCTGTGACCAGGCACGCTACTGAGCTGCTATTCTCCTTATAGTTTTGCATTTTCCAGACTATCATATAAATGAAATCATAGCCTTTTGAGTCTGGTTTCTTTCATTTAACATAATGCATTTGAGACTCATCCGTGTTGTTGTGTATGTCAGTATTTTGTTCCTTTTTATTGCTGAGTAGCATTCCATTGTATGGATGTACCATAGTTTATCTTTTCCTTTATTGAGGGTTATTTAGGTTGGTTTCAGTTTTTATCAGTTATGAATAAGGCTGCTATGAACGTTCATATTCAGGTTTTTGTGTGGACATAGATGGCTTGGTTTCCTGTGGCTGCTGTAACACATTGCCAGACTGGGTGCCTTAAAGACCATGGAAGTTTATTCCTGCACAGTCCTGGAGGCCAGAGTCTGAAATGGTATTTCAAGGCCAAAATCAAGGTGTTGGCAGGAACACACTCAGTTTACAGGCTGTTTCAGCTTCTCGTGCTCCTGACATTCCTGGGCTTGTGGCCGCATCGCTTCAGGCTCTGCCTCCATCTTGACATCAGCGTCCGCCCTCTGTGTGTCCAGTCTTCCTCTGTCCCTCTCTTATAAGGATAAATATGATGGCTCACATGGTAATCTGGGATAATTTCCAATATCAAGATCCTTAATTTAATCACATCTGCAGAGATCCTTTTCCAAATAAATGAACATTTACAGGTTCCTAGGTTTAAGACCTGATATCTTCCAGGACAGTCATTCAGCTTACTGTAGTAGGTTTTCATTTCACTTAGGTAAACACCTAGGAGGGGGACTGCGGGGTTGAATGGTAAAGGTGTGTTTAACTTTATAACACACTGCCAGGCTGTTTCCACAGTGGCTCTACTGTTTCGCAATTTTTTTTTTTTTTTGGTCTGCATTGGATCTTCGTTGCTGCGCACGGGCTTTGTCTGGTTGCTACGAGCAGGGGCTACGCTTCGTTGCGGTGTGCAGGCTTCTCACTGCGGTGGCTTCTGTTGTTGTGGAGAACGGGCTCGGCACGCGAGCTTCAGTAGTTGCAGCACACGGGCTCAGTTGCTCTGCGGCATGTGGGATCTTCCTGGACCAGGGATCGAACCCGTGTCCCTGGCACTGGCTGGCGGATTCTTAACCACTGCGCCTCCAGGGGAGTTCCTGTTTCACATTTATACCAGCAATGTTTGAGTTTCATTTGCTCTGCATTCTCACTAGCACTTGGTATTGTCATTTAAAAACCATATTCTAATAGGTTTATCATTGTGATTTAATTTGCATTTCCATAGTGATTAGGCATGTTGAGCATCTTTTCATGTGCTTATTTATTTATTTACATCTTCTTTGGTGAAGTGTTCGTATATTTTACCATTTGAAAAATTGGGTTATTTTCTCAGTTGAGTTTGTTCGTGGTTTTTTTTTTTTTTTTTTTTGCGGTATGCGGGCCTCTCACTGTTGTGGCCTCTCCCGTTGCAGAGCACAGGCTCCGTTGCGGAGCACAGGCTCTGGACGCGCAGGCTCAGCGGCCATGGCTCACGGGCCCAGCCGCTCCGCGGCATGTGGGATCTTCCCAGGCCGGGGCACGAACCCGTGTCCCCTGCATCGGCAGGCGGACTGTCGACCACTGCGCCACCAGGGAAGCCCGAGTTTGTTCGTTTTTTAACAACTCTGTTCTCCCCAAGTTAGTCCTGGGTCCCAGGAAATTAGGAAGCTGTTGGTGCTTTTGTAATCCTTGATGTTTCTTACATTTCCTTGCTACAAACTTTCCTTTTTGAGTTTCTAAAGCTAAATAAATTAGACTTGAGTCCTTTTCTAGCTCCTAATAGATTTACTATGTAAAAGAAATGAAGCTAAATCAGCATGTGGTGGGGGTGTTAGTCAGGTCTGGGGTTGTAAGGAGAGTGATTTATTAGTGCATATGAACAAACTGCAAGGAAAGGTAGAGATGGAGCTGGCTTTAGGGACCGCTGGTCCAAGGACTAGATCATTGCGAATTCTCTCTTCCCTACTCTGCTTCTCTCTTTGAATTGGTTCCATTGTCCCCTGTCTCAGACAGGTTTTCTCTCACTGGTCGCACTTCTCTTAGGACTCAGATCCTTCCACCTTAGTGACCCTAGAGGGAAAAAAAGATCTTCTTTGCAGACTTTGTTCAGAAAACCCCTGGGGTTTTCAGCATGAAGGCACATGCAGATCAGTAAAAAGCAGTCACTCTGACCTACTTGAACATCTTAACTCAAATTTAACGGGAATGAAATAAACTCTTGTTTTCTTCTCTCTCTTTCCCCCCCCATAGTTTTCTTTCTATTAGTAAATCCACCCCTTGTCAAAGCCAGAGAATAAGGAGTCCTACTCGATTTCCTGTAAGGAATAGCCCTCTTCTTCCATATCCAGACCATCACCCTTGCTTGCTGCTCTGTAACCACACTGCTATTTCCCCAGTTTCTCCATGTGCCAAGCTCTTTGTCTTCTTGAGACCTTTGCACATGTTGTTTGTTCCTTCTGCATGCAGTGACTTACCCCTCTAGGGGTATAGCTTCTTCTCTACCATTAGACCTCTGCTTAAGTGTCACCACCTCAGAGGTTCTCTTTCTAAGGAGTGTAGCTCCTTCTTCATTCCCATCTCTTTCCAAACTCCTTATTTATTTGCTTCATAGTACTACTTATAACAGCTGAGAGTCGTTTGATCCATCTCTTTGCTTGGATTTTGTCTTTTTACCACTAGACTCTAAATTGCTTGAATTTAGGGACTATCTTGTTTACCTTCGTATCGCCAATTCTAGTGTAGTGAGGGGCATGTGGTAGGATGTAAAGGTTTTTGAATGAATGAATCAGAATGCCTTTTTACAGTTGGCCCAACCTGGGTTTAGTGCCCATTTAGGGTGGGGGTTGGTGGATAGACAGAAACACAGTAGCCACCGCAGTAGGCTCCAAGTTAACCTATGATGAGACGCCACATTTCTTTTAGTTTTTTAAAGAAAAATAATAGTGATTAATTCTGGTATTAGTCATTGTATTTACTAGTATAATTATTTGAATAGAAATAATCTCTAAGAGTTATCTGCAGGCATTGGTCTAAACTAAATTTAAAATCTTGATTTAAAACAATAGCCAATAGAGTCTGATTAACGCTCTTTTTCTAGTACCTAGTGTGGTGTGGCCATGTTATGGGCCAACCAGATGTTTTAAAGCATCAGTAATGACATTCACCTTCATGTTGCTCCATTGTGCTTATCCTAGGAGGCTTCTGTTCAGCTGCTTGTATTGTCCCGTCCTGTCACTTTCCTTTTGACTGTCCATTTATTTGCTGCTCTCTTAACCAGTGCTGGGAAGTTCAAGACAGAGAAGGATCTGGTCAAGAATGTTTGGCCATGCACTAGAGCACAAAGTTTATAACCTGTCTGGGAATGACTGTTGAATTAGTGAGGGTTAAGGTGATTATACAGTTTGTCATTCAAATGAGGTGGTTTCTGAGCTGAAAGGGAGTGCTGGGAAAACAGGTGTAAACCTGGACTGTCTCACAAATCCCAGTGATGGGGAGGTGATAATCAGTTGTTGCAGGATAGGGTGCTCTGAGCCTGAGAGCTTTGAATGGGAAACACCTTGCCTAAAAGTGTGTTAGAGGAACCCAGGCGGAGCTCTGGGCTTTCTTGAATCTTTTTGAGGACTGAATGTAAACAGCGAGCCAAGGGTTCTGTCCCATTTAGTAGATGTAATTGCCTTATGGATAAGGTTGAAATCCTAGAATCTGAACCAAATTCTCTTTTTGTTTCCCATAGGAAACTAGTATTGTGTTTTGCTGAAATACTCAGAGAATACATGGGTTGTCTGACTGCGTCTGGCCTACTGTCAGTAGAAGATTACTGCGTGTCTTTTGCACTAGTGTTTGAAGGATTTTCCCTTTACAGCCTCTTGCCAGTTTGTGCTATTGATAGTTGTAGTGCACATTTGAGAGTAGGTTGGAAAGATGGGCTTTAAGAGTAGTTTTTAAGTCTTATTTATATGAAGCAAACTTGAACTCTTAAATTAGAGGGAGGGCAGAATTTTATAGCCAAGTACATACCATAGAATTTTGGCTTCGCTTTTTAGATTCCAATCTGGGGATTGTTAATAGGAGCATGGTAATTGAGATTAATAGCTTTTACAGTATGTAGCATGATGGATTCTATAAAGGTAAACTTATCACTCAAGAATTGGGTTTATCTTCTTAAATTAGGTAAAGGTGTACTTTTTCTTTAATAAGATTTTTGTGCTTTTGACAAAGGATGCTAATATCTAATGTTTTGTGGGAAAACAGAAAAAAGCATTAAAAGTTTTGTGAGGAACGTAAAATACATACACACACAGAGTTGACTTAGGACCACCTCATATGTAACTTTTTCAATGAAGACACTTTTGTTATGCCTTTTCTTATAGCTTTTTTTAAAAAAAACTCCCTTGTTAAGTTACATGTACCTAGATAGAATAAATAGTACTGTATATGGTTTTCCAGTGAGAATCAGTTACTGTGAAGTTTCTTGAGATAACAACATTAAAAATAATATTTAAAATTTTATTCCTGTATAAAGTAGTGGCAATGCCTTTTTTTTTTTTTTTGGCAATGCCTTTTTATGTTTTAATTCAGAGTACTTAATGGTTTCCATTTTATTTCATTTAATCAAGTCAGACAGAGCTAGTTACTGTTATCTCCATTTTATGGGGGATGAAAGAGAACCAGTATAGGTAGCTAGCTATATTTTCATCAGCCGACTAAACTAAACCCTCAGAGCATTATATTAAAGGTGAGGGATGACACATGATGTGAAGCACTTGGTATTAAAAAGTGGCCTTGCACAGGGTGCTGTGCATGTAGTCATACACTGGTGAGTTTGTCAAAAACTGTTTTTCAGGGTAAAATATTGCTGTGTAGACATTGCTGTATTCACTTTCTATAATTGTCTTATGCATCAACTTTAAAACTTTATCAGTTTTAAAATGTGATTTCCCTCTATATGGATTTTCTAGAATGGTACCCATACAGATGCCATTAGCCACATGTAGCTATTTTAATTTAAATTAATTAAAGTTAAGGGGCTTCCCTGGTGGCGCAGTGGTTGAGAGTCTGCCTGCCGATGCAGGGGACACGGGTTTGTGCCCCGGTCCGGGAAGATCCCACATGCTGCGGAGCGGCTGGGCCCGTGAGCCCTGGCCGCTGAGCCTGCGTGTCCGGAGCCTGTGCTCCGCAACGGGAGAGGCCACAACAGTGAGAGGCCCACGTACTGCAAAAGAAAAAAAAAAAGTTAAAAAAATTAACGTAGCCACATTTCAGGTACCTACTAGCCCACACGTAGCTAGTGGTTACCGTATTGGACAGCAGAGATCTAGAACATTTTCATCTTCACAGAAAGTTCATTTAAGAACAGTATTAAAGAAAGTATCATGGGAGGACAGGGTTTGCTTTTGTTTATTAAGCTTTAGGGTTTTTTGGAGTTAAAAATGTGAGCTTTGAATTATTTATCCTAATGAGATGAGCTTTGTGATTTACTATCTGTGGATCAAGCTTGTCATGTTCACACTCGCCCTAATCTTTTTTTAGTCTCTCTGGCTCTGTATAAATCAGTCATACTAGGCTGAGGGTATTTTGGGCTAAGTAATACAAAATTTGCAAATGTGTTTTATGTTGTTAATGTTTAATATCTTTTAAGCCTTAACGCTTAATATCTTTTTCCTTATCGATAGAGGTAATGAGATAATGGCTACCTGGAATTTGAATTAATTGATTGGGGTTATGAAGTTAACAGTTCGAATCCCGATGAACCTCCTGGTCCCAGCAGAACTCTTTGCTCTATTTTGAAGTTATCTCAGCCTCAGTTTTCCTTCAGCCTCTAAAACCCTTACTTAACGTCAGGACTGTCAGCTCAGTGCCTCGCTGAATGGTCTCACACTTGTGTCACTCCTCTGGACCACTCACTCACTGTCTTACATTATTTGCTAATTCATTTATGATTACCCAATACGATTACCCTTAACTAGATTATGAGCTCCTTGAAAGTAGGAAACCCTGTTTTGTATTTAACCTGTAATTTTAGAAATTAAGAACTGAAAGAGGCTTTAGAGATAATCGTGTCAAATATTTTCATTTTACAAATGAAGAACATGACAGGCTAAGTTGCCCATTACTGGAGAACTAGGACTAGAGAACTTGGATAGCTTCCTGGCAAGCTGTCTCCTTAATTAGCTGATTTTAAAGTTTACACTGAAGCTAGTCCTAAGCACAACTGTTGGTTGAATCTATTTTGTGTGTAAACTATGTCAGTGTACAACAAAGTTATTTATAACTACTGATTTCAACACACGATATTTCCTGTTTGTTTCTTATGACACATTCTTAGGGGCAGATTGTATTCTATTTTTGGAGATACAGCATTTGATCTTGAAAAGGCATTTTTGGTTTTAGACTGAAATAGATTGGTTTCTCAGGTTAAATAAATACTCAGGGTTTTTATTTTCATGTATTGCGTTTGGTAATAGTGACTCATGCAATGTGTCATGGGGTTGCAGTATTCATTTATTGAAACTAATAGTGTTGAGTTTCTATGAGCTATGAATTCTGATCTCTACTTTCATATTCCAGTTCCAGTTTCAATATTATTATTGTGTACACACACATGCATGCCGGCACACACACACACACACACACACACACACACACACACACAGGAATACTAAGAACAGCATACTTCCCTACATATAGACAAGACTTTCTAGGGTATATGAACTGTTCCTTGAAATTCATTTTTATTCTCTGTAGTCATTGGCAAAGTGTACATTAGGTATTTATAAGGTAATTGTTATTAGACAGGATGCTTTTGCTTCTCAGAAGTATTACTGGTTTATTTCTGTGGTAGCATATGCTTGTAGTGGGCATGGACCAGACCAGCTGAGGCTTTTTTGCGGACTGTGTTGTTTCCCCACAGGGTCAGAATACCTCCCCTCCTCCTTCCTTCTTCCAAGAACTGACATCAGTTTCAGAAGGGAGTCATTGCTTGTGAATCAAGACTTTAAGTATAGGCTTTCTTCTTTCCACGGGCAGCTCTGTCCTCTGCAGTTGCTCTTGGGTGGAGTGCGCGTGTGTGTGCATGTGCGCGTGCGTGTGCACCGTGTGTTTGCAGCGTTTGGATCTGTGCAGCGGCGGCACACTGGCTTTCTACACATCCTTTGTAGAGTGACAGCACGTGTGGAGGGGCTGGCAGCCTGTGAAACAGTTTTTTTGGTCTTCCTCCTCCTCTCAACCTCACTCCCTCCCTAGATCTGGTGACATTACAGAGATAAATGTGCTGGCTAGGAAAACAGCAGAAGGAATTGACTGTCTGCCAAAAATGTGCAGCATGAAGCCAAGCTGGCTGCTCAGGCTTGCTTCCTTGATCTCTTATTGTGTGTGCAGTCTGTGAGCCCAGGGCTTTCCTTGTGGAGCATTACGTCACTGTGTTCTCCACCCTCAGGACACTGCCTTTTCTCTTGACAAGCTACTGTCCTCAGGCTTCAAACTTGTTAAACACTTAAGGCTTTATTTATACTGTTACGGAGGTAATATTGAAGATGAAATATATTAGTGTCTGAAAGAGACATTTTATTTTATTTTTTTTAACATCTTCATTGGAGTATAATTGCTTTACAATTGTGTGTCAGTTTCTGCTTTATAACAAAGTGAATCAGCTATAACATACATATATCCCCATATCTCCTCCCTCTTGTGTCTCCCTCCCATCCGCCCTATCCCACCCCTCTAGGTGGTCACAAAGCACTGAGCTGATCTCCCTGTGCTATGCAGCTGCTTCCCACTAGCTATCTGTTTTACATTTGGTAGTGTATATATGTCCATGCCACTCGCTCACTTTGTCCCAGCTTACCCTTCCCTCTCCCTGTGTCCTCAAGTCCATTCTCTACATCTGCTTCTTTATTCCTGTCCTGCCCCTAGGTTCTTCAGAACCTTTTTTTTTTCTTTAGATTCCATATATATGTGTTAGCATACAGTATTTGTTTTTCTCTTTCTGACTTACTTCGCTCTATTTGACAGACTCTAGGTCCATCCACCTCACTACAAATGACTCAGTTTCATTTCCTTTTATGGCTGAGTAATATTCCATTGTATATATGTGCCACATCTTTATCCATTCATCTTTCGATGGATGCTTAGGTTGCTTTCATGTCCTGGCTATTGTAAATAGAGCTGCAGTGAACATTGTGGTACATGACTCTTCTTGAATTATGGTTGAAAGAGACATTTTAATTTGATGTAATATCCACTTGGGCATGTGTGGGCATGTGCTCATGTGTTCTGGACAACCTTAGGGTGGTGTAGAGAAGTAAGGTCCTGGTAACTACCTGAAATTATTACATCACTTTAAAAAATCTGTTCTTCAGGGCTTCCCTGGTGGCGCAGTGGTTGAGAGTCTGCCTGCCGATGCAGGGGACACGGGTTCGTGCCCCGGTCTGGGAAGATCCCACATGCCACGGAGCGGCTGGGCCCGTGAGCCCTGGCCGCTGAGCCTGCGCGTCCGGAGCCTGTGCTCTGCAACAGGAGAGGCCACAACAGTGAGAGGCCTGCGTACTGCAAAAAAAAAATCTATTCTTCAGGAACAGGCATATCGTCTCAAATGACTTCGAAGACAGTTCAGAGACGTACTCATTTTTAACTGTTGATCTTCATTGCAGATAGACATTTCTAGGACAAGTGATTTCATTTACTTTGTTGAATTAAAGAAGATAATATGAGATCTGGAAGTTTGGGGTTCTTATTTTCAAGACTACTAATGAAATTGAGTATCTAGATTGTGTAAAATGTGTCAGTGATTTTAGAGAAAAAAATTAGCTTTTTGTTCTTTTCCATAGTTTGGTGAGACTGTTTAAATCCATATCTAAAGAAAATGGTTTTAGCTATTAATTAAAGATTTATATAGTCCTTTAAAAAAATAAGATGAGGTCCTACTTTTTATCATTTTAGAAAAGCATTATTTTAAATAGGTTCATTTGGGTGCCTTGAACCATAGTATTTTCATTGTATTTGTTCCTTATCATGTGTTACCCTGTATTGTAACGTATTTTTAATGTGTATGTTCTGGTTTTACAACTAGATTGTGAGACCCAGAAGCAGGGAACTAGTTTTGTTACACCTTGTTTCTCCAGCATCGAATTTGGTGTCCTTATGCATAATAGATGGTACGGACAATAGTATGTAGAGGTAACATTGAAGATGAGAATTGTGTGAGGTGATTTTACTAGCTGACTGTCTAAGTCAGCTAAGGCTTCCATTGAAGAATACCATAGACTGGGTGGCTTAAAAAATAGAAATTTCTTTTCTCACAGTTCTGGAGGCTGAAGTCTGAGATCAAGGTGCCAGCAGGGTTGGTTTCTCCTGAGGCCTCTCTCCCTGGCTTGCAGATGGCCACCTTCTTGCTGTGTCTCACATGGCCTTTCCTCTGGGCACACCGCCCTGGTGTCTCTTCCTGCTCTTACAACACACCAGACCTCTATGATTAGGGACCCACTCTTGTAACCTCACTTAACTTTACCTCCTTAAGAGTCCTATCTCCAGATACAGGTGTCCCATTGAGGGTTAGAGTTTAACATATGAATCCTGGAGGGATACAGTTCAGTCCAGAACACTGGCCTGAAGATAGATATGCCAGGTTATTAAGGTATGAGATAACACACTTTGCTGTACACCTGTAACTAACACATCATTGTTAGTCAACTATACTCCAGTATAAAATAAAAACTAAAAAAAAAAAGGTATGAGATAACATACCAAGTCAAGATGTAGTCAGAAAAACAGAAACCCTGAGAGAATGCAGGATAGGGCATTGATAAAGCAGATGTTGGAGAACTGAAAAGCACAGTGGGAACACTGAAGATGATAACTTCCATAAGCAGCTACCACTCCTAAGGCTGGGATAACAAAACAAAAGGAAGAGATTTGGATTATTAGAACATAGAAACTTGGAGGAGGGGCCCCATGGAGCTGGAGTTCAGACCTATGAGGAGGGCCCACTGCTTGGTTGCTTTTAAAAGCTTGGAGAGGGCTTCCCTGCTGGTGCAGTGGTTAAGAATCTGCCTGCCAGTGCAGGGGACACGGGTTCGAGCCCTAGTCCGGGAAGATCCCCCATGCCTCGGAGCAGCTAAGCCTGTGCGCCACAACTACTGAGCCTGTGCTCTAGACCCCGTGAGCCACAGCTCCTGAAGCTCACTTGCCTAGACCCCTGCAACAAAAGCAGCCACCACAATGAGAAGCCTGCACACCACAACAAAGAGTAGCCCCCGCTCGCCCCAACTAGAGAAAGCCCGCACAGAGCAATGAAGACCCAACACAGCCAAAAATAAATAAATAAAATAAATTTATAAAAAATAAAAGCTTGGAGAGGTGCCCGACAGAGTTGGGGTGCAGACCTCCCAAGAGGATAGAGGATATACATTGTCCTGCTGCTGATGAGGCTGATCCTGAGAGAGCTGGAAGAAGCTGAAGACGGCAGATGACTGTTGCTGCTGGGAAAGGACCAATGCTAGGATGGCATTGGCAGGAACAGGAGACAGACCAGAAGGAGCAAGTCCACTCTTTTGTCTTTACCTTCTGGTCTCCCTCTAGCACCCTGACTGGTGGAGCCTAATGGGAAGGCAGCTGAGCAAGGAGAAACGAAGTGTGCATTCTGAGCGCAGCATCACAAAGCAGCCTAAGGGTGAGATTGGAATTGAGAGACAACAGCTTTCTAGCTGGCACAGGTACTACTGGTGGGAGTCAGCTTCTCTCAAATTCAGTTGGCAGCATGTGTCAGAAATCTTAGAAATGTGCACCCCTTTGACCCAGCAATTCCAGTTCAAGAAATATATCCTAATATATATATATATATATATATATATATCTATCTCCTAAGGAAGTAATCCCAAAGGTGAGCAAAGATGTATGTACAAGGATATTTGATTACAGTATTGGATATAATAAAATATTAGAAGCATTAGATGTTCATGTATATGGGATTGGTTAAATTATCTTAAAACATGTAATGAATGTTATATAGGCATTAGAAAGATGATGTTGATTTAGATTTATTGTGGAAATAAATTTAACAAAAAGCAGATTGTACGTCATATGTAATATGAGCCTATTTATGTCTTTTGTTTAAAAAAAAACCTGTATATATAGGGAAAGCTGAGAACAATGTACATGAAAAGAGGCAGCACAGTGTCAGGTTGAAGAGTGTGGGCCCTGAAGCCAGTATGCCTGGGGTTTGTATAATATCTGGCTCTGCCCCTTTTTATGACCGAGGATACGTTAATCTTTGTAGGGATCTGTTTTCTCATCTGGAAAATGGTGATAATAGTACCTACCCCATAGGGTGGTTGTTAGGTGTAAAAGTGTTAGTACTATAAAGTATATATGACAGTGTTTTGGTTGCTCAGTAAATGGTAGGTATTGTAGGGGAGGAAGAGAAAGACTAGGGAGAATTTAACTGTCTCTTCTCTCTTTCTTAGCTAATTTTTAAAATGAGAATATAATGATTTTATTATTAGGGTAAACAATAAAGTTTTCTATTAAAACTTTATTATTTCTATTAAAAGTTTTCTAGTTTCTATTAAAACTAAAAATGAGGAAGCTGACAAATATATAATAAGTATTCTTGTTTACTTCTGGAAGTCCTAGAACCCCAGGGTGCTTTGTATGTAGGAGAGCATTTCCCACTGCAGCCTCCATGCTGAGGCTGGTCTCCTAACAGCCTCCTTCCTCCTGTGGGGCAGGTTTACTCAGATGCCCAGGGACAACCTTCTGACTGGGCTCCTTGAGTGGGCTCTCTTACCTCTGCCCTGCTCTGTGAAGAAACAAACTGAAGTTCCCTCACTTTTTTTTTTTAATTACTGAAAAATCGCTCACTTCTGTTTTTCATGTGGAGTACAAGTTTCAACATCTTTATTGTAGCATGGAAACAGTCTTAGAACTGAGTGTTACACAGTTCTTCAAAGTCCTTTTACTGGCCACCTCTTTATCCACATTCCAGCCGCCTTCCACATTTCTTTTTTTTTTTTTTTTTTTTTGCGGTACGCAGGCCTCTCACTGCTGTGGCCTCTCCCCTTGCGGAGCACAGGCTCCGGATGCGCAGGCTCAGTGGCCAGGGCTCACGGGCCCAGCCGCTCCGTGGCATGTGGGATCCTCCCGGACCGGGGCACGAACCCGTGTCCCCTGCATCGGCAGGCAGACTCTCAACCACTGTGTCACCAGGGAAGCCCCCTCCACATTTCTTGACCCTCTCTCAATACCCTCTCTTGGTTTTTTAGGCAGACAGTTTGCCTTCCTCGTTTACCAAGACCCTAATGTGCTGTGCTGAAACAGAAGGGCTCTTTAGCCTTTTAGTTACAATTAGGAACCTGCTGTGGCTTCTACATTTTTGTTTTCCTTACCCCCTCCTTAATCATTCCCTCAGAGTAGGAAAAAGGGGTAAAAGATTGATTCCTTTTTTTTTTTTTTAACTTAGTTATTTTTGGCCGCACCAGGTGGTTTGCGGGATCTTAGTTCCCTGACCAGGTATTGAACGCAGGCCCACGTCAGTGAAAGCGCCGTGTCTTAACCACTGGACTGCCAGGGAATTCCCAAAGATTGATTTCTTACTGCTGCGAATAATGCTTCTCTTTGAAGAAGGCAGGAGAGGATGACTGGTCAGCTTTAGTTTTAAGTATGTAAGTTTAAATCCTGCCACACCATATTATTAGTGAATGGTATCACTGTTTACCAATAATGGAAACTCAACCTTTCCCATCTGTAAGGTCTTTCTTTCTTTTAAAAAATTATTTTATTTTTAGGTTGTTTACTTGAGTGACTTAGTTGAAGCTGTTGACTAGAGTTAATACTCTAATGAATAGATTCAGACTTATCTACCTGACTGAATAACTTAATTACTTTACTAGTCATGTATAGCCTTTGACAATGTTTTTTATCTTTGGTAAAATTAGTATATAATGTTTTTTTGAAGATCCCTTCCAATTCCAAACACCGTGATTCTGGTAGTAGCAGAGCACTACCTGTTCTGTCAGATATGTGTCAGTTATTATTTTTGGTAAGGACTTGAGGAAATGATGCTTTTTGCCAATTTGTTTAAGTGCTACTTGTTTTAGACCTTAGTTTGGCCAGAATAAATGCCTATAATTGCAGTCTCTTAAAAATGTAAGGGAACACAAAAGTCTTGTTGAACATCTTGCGTCGTGTAAACCATCACTTTTGTATATTTATAGCATAGAAAATATTCTTTTGCTAATACTGTTATACTCAGGTACCACTAAAGTTTTTTTTAAGTGCTAAATGTGTGTGTGCAGAAAGACTTAAAAACTTAATGCAGTCTTGCAAATAAATAACATATATAGAAAATCTGTAAGCCCATGGAAAATTTTTATCACCATGCCTTTTTGGGGGTGTCAAAACAAAACAAACATTTGCCCTGACTTAAAAAGTGGTGGTCATTTAACAAAGGTAAACTTTGAAGGATAGATACAGTTTTGAAAAGGAATATAAGAAGTCAGAGTTTTTAGGTGCTTCTTATGTTTGAGTTACACACCCAATAACTTTATCTCATTTTATCTTCGTGATAACTTGAAAGGTAGGTATGTTGTACCGTTTTACACCAAAATGTTAAGTAACTTGGCCAAAGTGATGCCGTAGTAGGAGCCCAGTCTGTCCCTAAGCTGTACTGAGTTGATTCTTAGAGGCAGGGATACAAAGGACTTTGAGGGATGGGGTAAAACAACCTGGAGAAAGAGCATTAAGTATGATCTTTGAAGACAAGTGAGTAATTGGAAGTAGAGGAAGATAGTGTGAGGAAGGTAGTTTGGTGTATGGTGGAGGGAATGGAATACCAGCCGGCAGGAGTTGGTATGTGTTGTGTAAGTTTTGAGCCAGGCGAGTAACTGGATGAAAAAAAGTATTTTAGGGGGATTAATCTGGTAGTAGTGTGCAGAAACAAAGAGCAGAGAGAGTCAGTCCGTGTAGAAGATTGTATATGGTGATATGACTGTGAATTAGGGGAGAGCCATAGGTATAGAAAAGAAACTGAAATAGGAAGGAAAGGCCCACAAAGGAAAGGAGAGGCAGTAATAACTTGGCAGTATCATATTTGGATGAATGAGGAAATTGATACATAGTGATATATCTGACAAACTGAAAGTGGAGCTTTCAAATAACTGATGAATATGTGAAAGAAAGACAACTCTTTACTGTTTCTTAGCATAGAATTTAAATCCAGCAAATAAGCATATTATCATTTTTGATGTCACCTCTGATTAAGAAATAGAAAATTGTTATAGTATCTTGACAGATGATTACTTTCTCATCTAAATATACAGTAATCTGTATACATAGTAAAAGTGTAAATTGAAATTGATTGTTACTGATCTCATTATATCAGTAATGTATTTTCTTTCACCAGTGATCTTGTTATGGTATCTAAGTGTAGAAGTTATTGAATGAACTCATAATAATAAAAGAACTCAATTTAGTACCCCTATTAAAGCTTTGTAATGGCTAATGGATTATGTTGGAACTGATTAAAATTATGCAAGGTTACCTTATTGTAGACTGTAAATAGTAGAAAATGGACTCTTTTCCAGGCCATTCATGTTGTTTTATTATTATATATCTTTTATGACTGTATGCTGTTGAGGAAAAGATTATCCTAAAAGAATGTTTAATAAGCAGCCAGAGTACTTAATAGCCTATGAGGTGCTGAAGAATTTAAAGAGATTAAATCCTACCCAAGTTATGTCTCCCCTGAAGGTTATCGATTCTTGGAGGAAAGGCTTTGAGGAAGTAGCTAATAAACCTATTTGGAGCTAAGCATGATTTTGTTGTATTTTAATTTCAGCAAGTGCTTAGTACATACTGTGTACAGGCACTTAACGAGATGAATTAAGAGGTCTAGGGTGATTTCTGCTTACCTAGGGTTGTCTTTCTGGAAAAGATGAAGGCAGATTGGATTCTAAGCTGTTGGAAAGGATTTGGAAGGAGCATGAGTTCACCCAAGGCCGTTGGTAGTGAAGGAATGAAGAACTGGGTGAAACCGAGAGGAGGACTTGCCTGACTGGAAGAGGGACAGTGTATGTTAGAATGTCCAGCTTTTTCAACAGTGTATAAATGCCTTCCAACAACGCATTGATTTCCTAAAGTGAACTGTTATGGGCAGTTTGCTTCTTTTCTAATATTGGAAAAAACGAATCGTGCAAACATCCTCTCAAAAGGCTTGCTTTTGAATTTTTTTTTGTGTGTGTGTAAGTGGTTAATGTGAAAAGTGAAACCAATTTAATTGGTTTCTAATTATTTTGTGTGGATTTTTTGTATTTACTGACATTTATAAGTGCTTTAAAAATGTGAGTCCTGATTCTTTGTCTTCTCAAATTTTTATGTTACATTAAAGTGCTTACCAAACAGTAGTATTTACCAGACTTCTTATGCTTTGGATAGTATTTTGAAAAGGTAGCAATATTTGCTTTCCGTGTGCTCTGTCACTGAGCAACATTTTGGTTTCCTTCACTATACCATACCTAAGAATAGTTCAGTTTTCGTCTTTTCTAAGCTAAGACTTACCTCCTCTTTATCCTTTGGGTACTTATTATATATAATAGAGCCATTTTTTTAGCTTTATTATATATAACAGTACTTCAGCAGTAGATATTATCAACTAATAAATGATATCTCTGCTGAAAGTTATTTAAATTTCAAGTTGTGTGAAATAAATATCCATTGAAGAAAGTTAATTTGCAGTTAAATTTATTTTACTTGATTATAATTGCAGTAGAAGAAACAGGATAAACAAATAGATCTGAACCACTAGAAAAATTCAAAGAGGTAGGTGAGGGCTGTGGTTTTAGGAAAAGTTAAATGTAAGGAAGAGAAATTCAGTGGGTAGATTTGAGAGGAGCTTATGGTGGTTCAGAAACTGGCTGGATCACACAGTGGTCAGAAAGAGGTTTCAGCTTGAGACTGGTGCTTGATTGATAGACTTTTATTCTTAGACTTGTTTTACAAGAAAATTGTTAAGGCATAAGGGTGAGCTATTTTTATGTAATTGGATTAAAAGGTAACCAACTTCGGTGTAGGTACAGTGAGAATAAAATGCCTAATGGTTAAATTTAATAACCATAATTTGTTATTAGTAATTAAAAACGTTTTCATTTTGGGGAGAGTTAAAACTATATTTCTAAGTCTTAATTACTGCACTCAAAGTTAACATAATAAGGGGTTCCACAGGAACAGTTAAAAGATACAGGTTTTCAAGATGAGGACAAATTATAGTAGTTGCTTCTCACCTTTATCAATTTTGACCTTATTACTTCAATCATCTGACTTGTGAGAATATGAAAAATCATAGCACTTAATTTTTTTATTTTTTATTGTAAAATTTACATAAAATTTATTTTAAACATTTTTTAGTGTACAATTCAGTGGCATTGAGTATATTAACAGTGTTTTATTTTAAAAAATGTTTATTTATTTATGGCTGCGTTGGGTCTTTGTTGCTGCTCATGGGCTTTCTTTAGTTGCAGCGAGCGGGGGCTGCTCTTTGTTGCGGTGCGTGGGATTCTCATTGTGGTGGCTTCTCTTGTTGTGGAGCATGGGCTCTAGGCACGTGGGCTTCAGTAGTTGTGGCATGCGGGCTCAGTAGTTGCGGCTCGCGGGCTCTAGAGTGCAGGCTCAGTAGTTGTGGCGCATGGGCTTAGTTGCTCTACGGCATGCGGGATCTCCCAGGACCAGGGATTGAACCCGTGTCCCCTGAATTGGCAGGCGGATTCTTAACCACTGCGCCACCAGGGAATTCCCTTCACAGTGTTTTAAAGCCATCACCACTATCCATTTCCAGAACTTTTTCATCATCTTAAGTATGTACTCATTAAACAGTGACTCCCCATTCTCCCCTTCTTCCCAGCTTCTGGTAACCTCTATTCTACTTTCTGTATGAATTTAACCACTCTAGGTACCCCATATAAGTAGAATCATACAATATTTTTCCTTTTTGTGATTTGCCACTTGATTTTTTAAAAAATGAGTTGCAACAATTATAGTTGAACATTAAGTTTTTTATATAATGTTTTTATAGTGCTTTATAGATATTTCGTATTTAAGTCTAAGAACGATATGACCATTATTATTGCTTAATGCATGTTTGAGTATTATAGGGAGTCTTATATGAATTACGTACTTCTTTCATACTCTTAACATTGGCTCTGCTAACTTGTCTCAATCATTTCTAGTGGTCATAAAACGAGAATTTGTAGCTTTTAAGAAGTCACAAATCTTTATTTATTTATTTAAGAAGTCACAAATCTGATAGTCTGTGACAGGATCTCTTAGAGGTTTCTGAAATCATAAGTCTAAGTGCAGGGTTTTTTTCCTTGAAAATTCGGGTGGTCACAATTCCAGAATTTATCATTCAGGTCAGTCTTGAAAGAAATAATTGCAACAAAACAGATTCTTGATTATCCTTTATGTCAGTGTTTAAGAACAGAGACAACATAAAGGTGGATTTGAGGTCCTCAGAAGATATTAGAAGATGAAGACAGTGACAGGTATATAGTGGATTAAAAAATTAACGTCAAGTCTGGGAAAAATTAAAATTGGACTTTAATAAAGATGGGAATATCTCAGATAATGTGTCTCAGCATTTAGAAAATGTCATTATATTTAAGATTGTCTAAATGATTGTGTCCAAAATTTATTTTCTTTCATGGCGTAACCTCATGTAATAGAGATCATTGGGCAAAATTTTTGCTGTTCTTTTTTTAATCATAGTTATTTCCAAAAACGCAAGTCAGAATGCTACTCAACCATCTGTCTACTAATGGGAGCATCTACTGTGTATTTGACTCAGTGCTGCCATCCAGTGATTATTGTGGAGATCTCAACGTGGTGCTTAAGGCAGCCTAGGGCAACCCATGACACAGGGTACAATTTAAGTGCCTCCTGCCACAAATCTCCCCCTACTTTTGAGAAATTGAATGGCAGTAGGTTGCTGTGACCGAAATCTTACTTAGCTATTGAGGCCATGAAATCACTTGGTGAGATTACTTTGAAACAGTAGAGCATTTTTATATTATTAAGATTATTATTGAGCTGTGCATAGCTTCATCAGGCTCATAACCAACTCATAGTTCTTTCTGAGATACTGTTTTTCTTATTATTACCAGTTTTTCAAGGTACTTTGATTAATGTATTGAACACTTCTCAAATGCATATTACATGCTAGGCACTGTTCTTAGTACTAGGAATACAGTCCTCAACAAACAGAAGTCAGAGCCTTCATGGAGTTTACATTTAGTGGGGGACAAATGATAAGATACACATACACACACAATATTTTAATTAGTGAAAAGAGTTAAGAAGAAAAAATAAAGGCAGGGGTTTATGAATTATTGTAGCTGGTGAGTTGCTTTGAATTGTTGGAGTGGCCACAGAAAGCCTTACTGAGAAGGTGACTTTTGCGTAGAGGAAGGATCTAGGGAAGAGCATTCCAGATAGAAGGAAAGCAAATGCAAAGGCCTGGAACAGTTGACTTGTAAAGAAAGAGCAAGCAAGGGGGCTGGAGTAGAAAGTGAGAGGGAGAGAGCAATAAGAGATTAGGTCAGAGAGGCCACTGTGGGCTTGTGTGCGGGGGTACAGATCACATGGGGCCTTTAAGCTGGAAGTGCTTGGGCTGGATGGAGAGTTTGGGGCACCAAGCGACTGTTCTGATTTACCTTCTAACAGGCTCACTCTGGCTTCTGTGTTCAATGGTGTGTAAAGTCATTTGCTACAATTTTTTTTCTTGTTTTATTAGCTGTAGGAGTAGGTTTACTTTATATAGATATGAGAACAATCAGATATAAGGACTACGTTTGGACAGTTCTGGGAACAAGTGATTATATTGCATATTGTGTATCTCTATACATATTTTAAAAGACTTTACTCATGGATTATCAATTGTTCTTATTTTATCTTTGTGATACAGGATAATTGAAATCAGCTGGTAAGAGTTTTACTTGGAAAATGTTATGAATATCACTACCCCAGTACATTTCAGGTTCAAATCTTACAGTGAGCACAATGTAGTGTTAGCTTTTCTCACTGATTTTCATGCTCAGTGATATTTTGGGAATGAGAATGATCTGGAGTTGTAAGTTTTTACGCACTTCACTATATGGTTAGGCATATGCTAAAACAAATCACACAGTTAACTGATTAGCAGTTCTATTTGATCAACACAGAAAACCTCAGATTTATTTTGTAACCTAGATGATTTATTTAAACCACTTTTTTGCTTCTAGTTCATCAGCTAAAATGACTCATCCTCAAAGTACTGTTACTCTTTCCCAAATTGCACTTAAAAAATGCCCTGAAAATAATTTTTTTTAAAACCCTGAAATTATCAATTAGTTAAAATATCACGATCACTGTTGGTAATAGTATTTCTTTATGGATTCAATTTTGTTTTGGTAGCTGAAATATTTATTATTTTTATGCTTGGTCCTATGATGTCAAAGAATAAACATCTTCATTGTACAGTGTTTAGTTCAAGGAAATTATGGCTGTACTGCCATGTGTTACTGAAAAGTATCTGTCTGTATAAAATTTGAGTCTGTTTGGACCAATGTCTTTAATTGACTTAACAAATTGCTTTCCAGCCTGTCGTATTTTCACACTGTAAATACCAATACTGTTTAAACTTTTTATTGCTGATAATAATCGAATTGTTTTGTGTAGGGAGTAGGCAAGGTCTAAGACTGTTGTTGTTTGATAAGTACCAGAATAACTGAGTTACACTGCCTGCACAGCTCCAAGTTAACCATGCAGCCAGTGTGTCTAAATCACTGCCCACCCCTTTCCCCCAACTTTAATGAAAGACTTGAATGAACTCAATTATTTTGTTTGAGGTAGACAAAATCTAGTAATATGGAGCAGTGATCATATGTTAAAAATATTAACGGCAGAAATATTACAGGGAACATACAGGAACATATGGGGATAGTTTTGGTAAAGATTTCTTAGGTATGATTTTAAATAACATTTCTGCCATTAAGAACTTTATTGTCTGGTTCTAGATGACAAAGATATATGCTTGAAGACACAGATTACTGCATAGTTTTACTTTTTTAAGACTATATTTCCTATACTGAAGAATAGCAATTTGTTTTACAGACTTCCTCTTTTCTTCATCCTTGCATGTTTGCTTCCTTAAGTATGATCTAATCTATCCCTCAGAAGTAGCAGCAGATTAACTTAATATCTGTTAATTATGTTAACTAAATTTGAGTTATGATACTGTTCCTGCTCTGCCCTGTAGCTTCTTATTGTAACATAGGTTTCTCCAGCTCCACGATTGCAGGTTATACAGGATTCTTTATCTGAACCCAGCTTTGTTTCTTTTTTAGCCAGACTGCTGAAGAGATACACTGCACTTTATGTGAAAGTGGAACCACTAGTCTGCCAGTAGCAGATCCTTACATTGGACTGTGTCCATATCTTCCTAGTGGAGCTACTTTTCCATACTCTTATCCCTATTTTAAAAAGAGGGTGGGTAGGGAGAGACCCAGGAAGACAAGTTGATACACAATCCTTGATCTTTACCACTTCTCAGATGATTGTTGTTCTCTTATGGAACAAGTTCTGACATGAAGTTCTTCCCACCATGAGCTCTGATTGTGTGTGTGTGCGGGCGGGTGGTGGGGAGAGCTGTCATTTACCAATATTCTTTTCTCTAAAACTTAAAGTTTTTGCAGAACTTTCCTATCTTGGGCACAGTCGTCATTTTCACTTAGTTGAACACATGTATATGATTCTTCTAAGATCATGCTTTCCCAGCTTTTTGACTTTTTATTGTCTTCAGTTTTACTTTCTTCTGCTTTCAACTGGAATGTAAAACTCTTTGAAAGTGGGAGCTTTGTCTTTCTCACCATTGTATCCTCAATTGTCTAGAATAGTGTTTACTAAATGTTAAAGAATTCATGCACATTTGCCATTTGGGGTTTTCTTTATTAGCAAGAACTTCATACGTAGGAAATCAGAAACTCTAACACTCCTCTGCTAACTACAATCTTTAGTTTTTCTACTTTTCTGTTTCTTTTACTTTCTACTGGACCTTTATTTCCATTTGATCAGGATTCCTATTGGTCCTTAACTCAGACTTTGAGTTTGTCAGGCCCTGTTCTGCTTATGATGTCCAGCCTTAACTTTGTGGCCCACTGTTGTAGAAATATTTGCATTTGCATTCTGGGGAATTCCCACCCGTTAGCTTATCTTGTCTATCTACAGTTCTCTGATTTTGTGAGTCCAAGGCTTCAGAGGTGCTAAGGAAAGTTGTACAACCTTCTCGATTGGAAATACTACACATTGATTCTCTATCTTAGCTTTGTGGTTAGGGCTGATTGACAGTTTTATTTTCCATCACGAAGTGATTCCCTGTCACTTTCCACACAGATTTTCAGACTTTTCTGCTCTGTAAATGCCCAAACCCATACCTATCTACTTCTCTAAGCAAAAACATAGCCTTCTATTTTAGTGAAAATATAGAGGCCACTTTGTAGGGATTTCATCAGCTTTTCTCTTCTGTATTTCAAATTTATTCTATGTTAATACATACTTTGCTGATTCTGTCTTGCCTGAGGAATGTGTGTCCATTTCCATTTTGATAGGAGGTTTTTCTGTTGTTGCTGTTATCTCTGTTCTTAAACCCAGCCAGTCTCACCTCTCAGTTTTCTCTGTCAGTTATCACTTTCTCATGGTCTGTCTAGCCAATCACTGTCCCACTTATAGCAGGTGATTTTATTTCCTATTTTCCAGAAATAATGAGGCTATTGAAAGTGAACATCCTCGACTTTTCCCTGTTCCCACCATCCCACCTGCAAGCAGTATGCATCTACACCATTCTGTCTGCGAAGGCCAGTCCCTTTACCTGTGCTTACAAATCCATCCTCTTTTCTAAGCCAGTGTTTTCCAATAGAACTTTGTGTAATGATGAAATAGTTCTGTATTTTTGCTGTCCAAAACTGTAGTCAGTAGCCACATGTGACTCTTGGGCAATTTAAATGTAGCTGGTATGACTGAGGGATTAAATTAGTTTTATTTTAAATTTAAATAGCCACATGTTGTAGTGCCTGCCATGTTGAACAGTGTAGCCTAATCCTTACTACATAATATGTTCCTGTTATTTCTTGTTTCTTGAATCTCTTGGACCATGTGTGTCTTCTCTTCCACATTTAAATAGGTTTAGTCTTTCTCATTTGAAATAACTAGAACACATCAAAACCCTTTGTCATTTCCTTTTAGCTATCTCCTGTCTACTCTCCGTCCCTGCATGGCAGCTTGTTGGTTCCTATGACTTCAGTTCTTATCCTGTCACTGAGAAGGGCTCTGTCTTAGTGAGGTCTCCAGCTATTTCTCAGTTGTAGAATCCAGTAGTTACTTTATCTTCCCAACATTGATTTTTGATTGCTCTCTGCTTCTTGAAATTCTTGTGTCATCACTTCTCTTGGTTCTGTTTTGTCTTGGTCCTTTCTGGCCTGCTTTTCCTCTGATGCTTCTAAATGTTGCTGCTCTTCTATCCCGACTTTGTCTCACTTCTCTACTCCCCTCCCTTTACTGTCTACCCCTTCCACCTACTCCACTTACCTCCACCCTCTCACTGGGCATTGTCAGTTATCACCTGCACACTCATGTCTTTTGAATCTATCTCTAGCCTCTTTTCTAAGTTCCAAACTTCACTGTCTAAATCACCATCGGTATTTCTTTCAGAATATTCCAGAGGTACCACAGTCCTCCTCAATAGATGTTCATAATTAAATTTAACTTTCTAATTAAAATATATATTCAGAAAAGTACACAGATTGTAAGTGTATGCCTTAATTCCTAATTAAGATCCATGAAACCATCATCCAGGTCAAGAAAAGTAACATTATTTATACCTCAGAAGCCCCTCTCCAATTCATTACCTCTTTCTTTCTCCCTAAAGGTATAATCACTATCCTGACTTACAATAATATAGAACTATTTTTGAACTTTATATAAATAAAACGATATATTATGTATTCTTCTGGGTCTATTCTTTCATTTGCTGTTGTTTGTGATATGTTGACTGTAATTTATTTTCATTACTGTTTAATGTTCTACTGTAGCAGGATATAACATAATTTATTTGTGTAACCATTCATTGATAGTTATTTGGGTAGTTTTTATTTGAGTAGATTTTGGTGTTATGAATAATGCTGCTCTGCTCATTTTTGTGTATGCTTTATTATATATTGTGTGTATGTACTTCGTTTGGGTATATAGCCAGGAGTGGAAGTGCAGGATCATATGGTATGCTGTGTTTATTTTTAGTAGTTTTCAGAGTGGTTTTGTCAATTTATATTCCTATCAGCAGGGTAAGAGAGTTTCTTTTGTTCCATTTTCTTACCAATACTTACTATTGCCAGTCTTCATAATTTTAGCCATCCTTGAAGATCTGCTTCCTTGATGGCTAGTGAGGTTGAGCATCTTTTCTTATGTTTATTGGCCACTTGTATATTACATATGTATTTTCTGTTGTAAAGTACCTGTTGAAGTCTTCTGTCTGTCTTTTCCTTATTGACATGTAAGAGTTCTTTGTATATACAGTACTGGATATGAACATTTGTTGGTTAAATGTGAGTTAATATCTTCCATTCTGTGGCTTTGCCTCTTCACTTCTTTAATGGTGTCTTTCTAGTCTTGCGTCCTTCTTACTGTGTTTCCTAACCCAAATCAGTTAGCCAGCAGTTCCTGCCAGTTATACCTTTAAATACCTCTTTTGTCTCTTCTCCAGTCCTTTCATCAGTGCCTTAATGCAGGCCCTTGGTACTCAGTGCCTGGATCATAGATCATATCCCTTCCCATCCATTTCCAACCACGTACAGAGTGACTTTTCTAAACTTCAAATCTTACTCATACCATTCCTCTGTTAAAATCTTCTTGTGGTGCTTAGAGGCTACAGCATAAAGCTTAAGCCTCATGACCTTGCTTCTACCTTCTTTAGAGGTTACTTCAAGTTTCTACTCCTGGATGAAGTCTTTCCCGACGTTAGTCCCTGGTTCCTTTTCATATTTCTTTTTAAAGAAAGGCTGTGGTTGTCTTTACCACAGGCCCAGTTGTTACGACAGCTTCCTGCTGTTCATCTCTCATTTCACTGCTTGGCTGAGCAGTACTGTTAGTTTGCTTGTGTTGGACATTTTTACGTTGATGTACCATCCAACTCTCTGACTAGTCTGTTTCCTTTTCAGGCTTTTTCCTCTGCCAGTCCCTTAAATTTTGATGTTTTGACCTTGGCTTTCTTCTTTCCACCTGTTCTCCATGGGAGAACTCATCAACTGTGATGGCCTTACTGCCATTTTGTACGTGCAGTCAGCCCTCAAGGTATCTGCAGGGTCTGGGTTCCAGATTCAACTGATTAGGATCCACGGTTGGTTGAATTCAAGGATGTGGAACCTGCGGATATGGAGGGCTGACTGTCTGTGACTTCCAGATTTTTATTTCCAGACCACCTTTTCTCTTGAACTCCAGATCCATGGGCATTGCCCCTTTGATGTTTCTTAGGCATTTTAACCTCATTAAGTCCCAAACTAAGCTCATACCTCCCATCTCCCAAATCCATTTCTGTATGATTCTATATTTTCTTTGAACATCCCCTTCAGGTATGCCTGCCTGTCAGATACCTCTGTGAAGCCCTTCCCTGATACCACTTTTCCCTACTTGGTCACTTCTTCCTTTGTTTCCCTATCATAGTACCTGCAAACATCCGTTCTCCCCTGTAGACTAAAAGCATCTTGAGGGGTTTGTATCACTGTCCTGCACAATGCTTAGCATATGTAGTTGAGAGGTGAATGAGAGTACCTCCAACTAAACACACCTGAAATCAGATTCATCATCCCTTTGCTTTCCTCCTGGTTTTCTTCTTTAAAATGACTCACCTTTCACAGTTGATGACATTCCCATCTTTTCAGTTAAGTTAGTCATGTTTAATTCCTATTCTATCACTTCCACAACTAGCTGGTTTCTGAGTCCATAGCTATGTTTTCCTATTCCTTTCCCTTAGCTTTGGTTCAGCTTCTTATCTTGCCTTCACCAGACTGTTGCAATCACTGTTTAATTGTTCCACTTATCTTTAGGTTTTCCCCAGTTTGTCTTCGTTATTGCTACTGGAATTATTTTTGTCAAATACAGTTGATCATCTTTTGGTTCAGTAACCTTTTCGTCTTTTCTTCAGGATAAAGTCCAACTTCTTTATAAGACATTCAGTGGCAATCTTAAAGAAGTGGTCTAGTCTTCCTCCCTCCACTCATCACGGAAGCCATATCCTTTAAGCACTAGCCTTGGCAGACTGCAAACCGAAGTTCACCTTGTTTACACTACCTGTATTGCCTTTCTCTCCATCCAGTGCTGTGGAGGAACCTAGAGACCTAGGTTTAAACCTGCTTTTAACAGTTACTATCTGTTGTCCTTGGACAAGCTTCTTAAGATACCATAGCAACATGTATTAAGTACTGGCACTTAATATGCGTTATCTTCCTCGTTCAACCCTTCTCCTCCAAACCACAGTCGCAATTTATCTTTCCCATTTGTACAGAGCTCTTAGTGTTACCTTTCATTATGCTTATTAAACATCTTATTTTTCTCCTACATCACATGCCTTTTAAGGGCTGATACTATGATTTCTTGTGCTTAATTCAGTTGAAGTTTTCAATCTTAGGTAATGGATTTGCTTTGCCTAATCCACACTGTATCATTTAGTTTCTAAGTGACCAACATGATTGGGATATGATTTTTTGGACCAAACTTGTCACTATGGGGACTGTTTGTAAAGGCCCAGCCAAAGCAGCTTGGTAAAAACTCACCTACTTTGTTGGAAATTCAGGAGGGGGATACATTTGTCCTAAAATTATATGTAACTCTCGAAGGAATTTACAACTGTAATTGTAATGTCTTTATATTTATACTAAAAAAAAAGCCCAGTACCTGAGTGAATTGTGTTTTTCTTTACAGCCAGTTGCTGAACCAATCCCCATCTGTAGTTTCTGTCTTGGTACAAAAGACCAAAACCGAGAAAAGAAGCCAGAGGAACTAATCTCCTGTGCAGACTGCGGCAACAGTGGTATGTAGCCCTTGTGTCCTTGTGACAGGTGCCCTCAGGCGAGAGGATGTTTGACTGGAGTTTGTACCCTTGGTCCTTAAGAAAGGAACATTTTAATTTGATTCTGGTTTTAGGTACCTGAGATGAGCTTCTAGATGAGGGAGGGATTTAAATGTATAGTTGAAATGTTTTATTCAGTTAAGTTAAATCAGGCCTCAGCTGTTATTGTTGTTTTTATAAAAAGCTTTCCATAGACTTATTTTTTTCTGTTGATCTTTATATTTCACTATCAAACATCTGTTCAAATCACAGCAATCAGTTAGAAGTTATTGCTGGTTTCTTTAATAATCACTACTTATCTTTCTTGATTTATGCCTCAGGCTTCATGAATAGAACCAGGATGATAACAGATTTGTTTTTCTTGATAGAAACTTACATATGTCACATTGGGAAATAGAGCGTTGACACTGCAATTTAGTGAGCTGTGTGAAACTCTGGGCTCTAAAAAAGGTTTTGCAAAGAGTCTCCTAATTTGTCAATTCCAGAGATAGTCTTGGTCTGCATTTTAAGAACTTAAGAGGCTTTGCAGTATCTTTAATCATTGGCTTAATAGTCAGTGTTTTATACCAGTGACAAATAGGATTTAGTCCAGAAAGCAGAAAACACACTACATACTTCCACGGGAGAGGAATTTAATACTAGAATCAGGTTTTTGTGAGATCGTTGGAAGGGCTGAAGAGGCAAGCTCTGGACTGGGCCTCAAGGACTGATTCCTGGGACGTTGCAGAACTGGCCCACCAGGGAGCCACTGCATCTGCCTCCATCTGGAAGAGGTGGAAGTGGGAAGTACTGCAGAACCGTTGAGTTCTGTAGCTGGTGCTGAAATACTGAATTCGGCCGTCGTCACAACTGCTTCTGGATAGCTATGAAGGTGGAGAGTAGACACTGGCGTTTTCATAACTTTTCATTAGAAAACAGTATCAGGAAGAAGATGGTCTTTGCTTCATTACTGCCTTTCAGAAATCACTCAAACACATCCCATTGGTAGAATTTAATTCGTATCTAGAGCCTAACTGCAAGAGAGTCTGGGAAGTATAGTCTTCAGCTTTTCGGTTTTTATGTATAGAAGGCATTAGAAGGAGGTGGGAAGAGATCTTGAGTAGTGGTGACCATATCCAGCATAATACCATAAACCAAAATGAATTCTGGGTGGTTTCACAGTTAATATAAACCATAAAATCATAAAAGGTTAGACAAAAATATAGTGATATGTCATACAATACAGTGATTTCCAAACTATTTTAGTAATGGAACCCTTCAGAAGTCTTATGAGAACTCAAATATATAAAACAGATAAAAATGAATCTGCTTTAGGTGAGGTAGGAATGAAATGGGAGCAGGGAGAGGGTTGTGTTGTAGCCCTGCCTTCCAAGAAGCATTATATTTGAGGTGGTCTCGGAGTTTCTGTAAGATAGGGAAGAGCGTACTTTGAAAATCTTACTATAGAGGGGACTTTTAAAGAACTAGTAAGATAACTATTAGTTACCATTGCTATAGAAATAAATTACTACAAAACTTAGCAGCTAAAAGCAACAACAAACAGTGTTTATTTCATGTTGTTTCTTTGGGTCAGGAATTAGGGAGTGGCTTATCTGGGTGGTTTTGGTTTGGGATCTTTCATGAGGTTGCAATTAAGATTGCAGGTCCTGTGCTTGTGTCATCTGAAGGCTTTCATGGTGACTCATTTACCTGGCTGGCAAGTTAATGCTGCCTGTTGACAGGAAGCCTCAGCTCTTTGCCCTGTGGACCTTCCTATAGGGCTGCATGAGTGTCCACAGGTGGCGGCTGATTCCCCCAAGCAGGTATCTGAGAGAAAGAGCAAGGTGGAATTGGCAGCATGTCTTATACTTACCTTAGAAGTCATGCTGTCATCTCAGCAGTATCCTGTTAGCTGTGGGAGAGAACTACACAAGGGCGTGAACTGGTGGTGTTGCCAGGAGGGCTGCTTGGAGCTTGGCTATCAGAATAACCAAGGAAGAAAGTATGGACATGGTCAAGTATACGAAATTTGGTATTTTTCAAATTGAGAACTAAAATACCCCAAATTTTTAAAAGCAAGAATTGTTTGAGAAAAATAATTGCATTAAATATGGCAAGGGGCCAAAAGCTCTAAAGTATAGAGCACGTGCTTACATTCTAAACGTGAAGTCTGGGGGCAGAGCCTATGAATAGGCAGTTCACACGAGAGAAATTTAAGAGTTGAGCGTGTGAAAAACGTTCTACCCAAATAATAATAGGAGCGCACACCAAAGCAGCAGCGAAGTGTTACTTTATAGCTTTTATAGAGCTCAAAAGATAAGAGAGCCCAAACTGGAGCTGATAAAATTGTGGTGAAGTATTTGTGCTTTGCTGGTGGCACTGGGTATTATATCATAGGACTTGAAGCATGTTTTGGCAGAGCAAGTCTACCTCTCAAGCTATAGCAATGTTTATTTCATCTCACCAACTCCTCTTTCAGTAATTTATTCTCAGGAATTAACTTAAAAGAAGGAAAGAATCTATCATCATGAAATAATTCACTTTAGTGATCTAATAACTGTTACGGGTAATTGTCTAAATATTTGCAACAGGGAAATGGTCAGGTAGGTTATAGTGTGTCAAGTCAGTGGAATATAATCAGTTTAAGGAATGTAAAAAAGTTTGCTTGAATAAAATAATGAAGAAAAGCAAATCAAAGCCGTATATATTCTATAATTAAAACCATGCAAGGGCTTTAGTTAGTTTACAAAGGAAGAGTAGGACACGAAAATGGCTATTGTAGGATGATGAGATTATGGGTGAGGTTTTTACACCTCTTCCATTTTCCTTGGATGTTAGTGATGTTTTGGTGATAAATTTCTTATCATCTCTTAAAAGAGAAAATTATTTAGGACTAGAAGAGAGAGGAGAGAAGATAATTTAACCAACACTTTCTCTCACTGAAGAAAAATAAACATAACGAATTTTTAGAGGAAAGGGATAAATCTTTTCAGAGTTAAGAGCAAATTGGCTACCCTAAGTTTTTGAGAATCAAACTGATACTAATTTTCGGGAGAGGAAACATTTTTTTCTGTTACTATTAATTTTGATCACAATAGAAATATTGCTTAGGTTTTAATTTTAGCTTGAGTGCCTTAAATCATGAGCACATAACTGACATTTATTTATTTATTTATTTATTTTTTGTGGTACCTGGGCCTCCCACTGTTGTGGTCTCGCTCGTTGCGGAGCACAGGCTCCGGACGCGCAGACTCAGCGGCCATGGCTCACGGGCCCAGCTGCTCCACGGCATGTGGGATCTTCCCGGACCAGGGCACGAACCTGCGTCCCCTGCATCGGCAGGCTGACTCTCAACCACTGCGCCACCAGGGAAGCCCCATAACTCACTTTTAAATGATGGCATTTAAAAAATATATTTTTTAGTTGTAAAAGTAACTCATGTTATTGTTTTAAAAATGAGAGCACAGAAGGGTATAAAGTAAAATGTAAAATCCTTTTCCTGCAAAATATTCATAGCTCTATATCCTAGGATGTTACAGTTGTAAACAGTTTTTGTGTTACTCTTCCAGAAATGGCCCAGGTATGTTTTGTATTCATATGCATGGGAGCATGTGTACACACATAGTGCTTTAATTAATGCGGGCTTAATAAAAGTTTGGAGTTTGTCAAGCTTTTATTTTCAAATTGGGGAGGGTGATGTATTTAGCACGCATAAAACTGAATTGAGTGCCCAGCCCTGATGAGGCGTGTGTGGCAAGCTTCCAGGGGCTTCTTGTTTTCCTTGATGTTTTGGTTTAAGAAAATTGCCTTTTTCTACCTCATTCCTTTAATACAGTTACAAAATGATTCTTCATTGTTTTGTTTGCGAACTTTCCCCTTATTAGGTCATCCATCCTGTTTAAAGTTTTCCCCTGAGCTAACGGTTAGAGTGAAGGCCTTACGGTGGCAGTGCATCGAGTGTAAAACGTGCAGCTCCTGTCGAGATCAAGGCAAAAATGCAGTGAGTATCTTCGTCTTCCAATGTGAATATTTCATTTATAAGTAGAATGTACAACTGGCATTTTCCTCTAAGTTTGGTTGGTTATTTTCAGTCACTTGGTCCAGCAGAATTTAGAACAGTAGCTCCTTCAGTAGCTCCATCATTAGTTTAGAATAGTTGCTCATTGACACTTGGATGATATCTAGGTAGTTTCTAAAGCACCTTAATTGTATGTTTGCAGAGAGACTAGCTACTTTAAAGAAATACTCGTGAAATTTGTTTGAGTGATATGGAGGTATTCATTTAGGGATGGTCAGTTATATTAATTACAGTCATCCATTTCTCTTCTTTTATTAAAACAGACCAAAGTTAGCTTGTATCTGGCTACTGGATAAACTTAAAAATAATAAAACTTTAGTTCTTTATTAAAGATGGATGAAGCAAAACTTTTTGCTAACTCAGGCTGTCCGTTTACTCAACTAATACAAATTAAGGGAACTTTCATTATTATGGTAACTCATCTTCTTTACGGAAAGGAGCTTCCTAGGTTTCATGAAGTCATGATCCTGACATGTTTCACAAGGTTGAACCGAACTGTTCTTTCTCTCCTTTAGGATAACATGCTCTTTTGTGATTCCTGTGACCGAGGTTTTCACATGGAGTGTTGTGATCCGCCACTCACCCGGATGCCAAAAGGTAAGACATACTTTCTGAAATCAGTCTGGCAATATAAAAGGGCAGGTTAGTGAAAGCGCTTTTTAATCTGCTTTGTTAGGATGAGAGAATAGTTTGCATCTTTCTATTTGGTGTTGTATAAGTAGGAAGAGAGCGGGCAGTCACCTTAAAGGTGGGGATAGTCTTTCTGTTGAGGCATCCTAACATTCTTATGTGGTGTGGATTTATTATTAGTTTCCTCTGTTTTCATTATTTAAGTATCCATGGAGGGTGAAGGTGTTCATTTATAATTTTTTGCCAGCTCTATAGCTAGAGGGCAAAATACTTGCCTCCTTATGTAATAGTTTGAAATATCTATTTCTTGAAAGGAAGAAGTGAAATTGTATTAGGTCATGTTGATTATATCACAGCTCATCACTTTTGAGGGGCCTAAAGCTATTAGGGCCTCTGATTTATCGAAAACCTTAAAAATTTTATAACATTTTGCAAACAAACAGGTGCCCAAATCAGAAGAATACAGCTTAATAATGTTATTCTATTCTTTTGACTCCTGTTCCTTGAAAGGTATTTAGTTGGGATACAGTTGCCTGTTGGTTGGATTTCCATCTTATCCTATGCTTATAGTTTCTTAAAAAAAAAAAAATCATTAGTCTTCCCTGCTTTGTCTTACCATAAATTCCATTCTCAACTCGTATTTTGTGATTTATAGGTTTCTTAAGTAAAACGCTTATGGGATACTTGATGTGTCTGTTTGAAGAACTTTTTCCTGTTGATGGAAAGGGACTCAACCTTAGTTACAGCCAAGTTATTCCACTTTAGGATTTTACTTGAGTCCCTCTGTGCCACTATTGATTGTCACCTTTTGAAGAGTCTACACTTATATGTACTGGAAGAATAAGTATCCCCCATTTCCTACCTCTTCCATTTACTTGAAATGTGGACAAAAGGCCTTCTGAGAATCCTTCAAGATAGTAAAGATTTTCTTAGGACTTCATTCCTGTGTATTTAATGCCTACAAAAGAAGTTTTATGGAAGCTTAAAGCAGGCAACATTTTATTTTGAAATAATTTCAGATTTACAGAAACGTAGTACAAATAGTATAGAGAGTTCTCATTGTACCCTTTACTCAGCTTCCCCTAATGTTAACAGCTTACAGTTATTGAAACCAGGAAACTAACATTGATCTGATGTGATTAATCTACAGACCTTATTTGAATTTCTGGTCCTGAGAATCCAATCCAGGATGTCACATTACATTTAGTTGTCATATTTCCTTACTCTCTTCCAGTCAGTTCCTCAGATTTTGTCTTTCCTGACCTTGACACTTTTGAAGAATACTGGCCAAGTATTTTGTAGAAAGTCCTTCGTTTTGGGTTTGTCTCTTGCTTTATCGTGATTAGATTGAGGCTATGCAGTTTGACAAGAATACCAGAGAAGTGATGTTGTGCCCTCTTAGTGTATCATAACAGGGGTATATTATACTGGTGTGTCTTATTACTAGTGGTGTTAACTTGGATCACATGATTATAATGGAGAAACTTGACAGACACCTTAAAGTTACTCCTTTTCTGCTTTGTATCTCCTTTAGCATCAGTCATTGATTCGTGCATGCACCACTTTTTACTGTGGTGTTTGTCTACATAGTGATGAGTTTTCTATTTCCATCATTTCTTCTACATTTACTAACTGCAATTCTGCTATAAGAAAGAGTGATCCCCAGCTGTGGGATGATCTGAGGTGATGCCTGTTTGGCAGACTTTGGTTTTTGCTGTCAGAGCTCCCATCCTGGCTTCTGAAGCCGATATGGATGCCCTGGGGTGGGCACCACCTGGCTCCCACGGGCTCCCAGGTTTGACTCTATCCATTTGGAGTGGCTTGGGGACCCCAAAGCCTTTGCTCCTGTTGGTTTGTCCCTGGCAGCAGACAAAGCCTCGTGCTACCCTCAGTTTTCCCCCTTTATTTCTTTTGAAGAACCAGTTTTTCACGGTACTTGTCCTGATTGTTTTCATAGTGTTCAAATCTGTATTTTTGTATGTAGGGGGAAATAATTTTCTCAACAGTAATTGTTAATAAATACTGTATTAAATTGTCATGAAGGAGTTCTTGTTTAATAAATGGACATGTAAAAACAACAAAACCCACCCAAAAAAAAAAAAGTAAGAGTGATCCCTTTCTCCCACTTATTTATTTATTCAGCTATTCAAATCATTATGGACTCATGGATATTTATTTTATTCTATGGCTTATAGTCCATTGCTGTGATTATTCCTTTTTTTCTGGATTGACCCAGATCTGGCTGTTGGGAGTTCCTTCACGTTGGCTTCTGGGTCCTTTTCACATGCCTTCATCATCTGTTGAGCTCTTCTTTATTTCCTGGCACCACAAGCTGTTCCAGGTTATCTTGTATTTTCCCAGCTCCAGTCCTGGACTCAGCCATTCCTCTATGGGAACCTGGCTTCTTTTCTTGCAGAACAGTAATTAGAAGCCCGTATGTGGGTTCTGGGTATAAAGTGAGGATCAGTGGACTTCAGCCATGTGTGGCCTTCAGGATATTTGTGAGTCTCTTCCAGTTGTTTGTAGAATTTTGTGTGTGTATGTTTTCATGTTTATTTTTCTGGGGGGCTTTTATCAGATTTTCAAATGAGAGTCCTTGACCTGAAAGAGGTTAAGAACTCCTGGCTTAGAGTATCTGAACTCTTTCATTGTATTTATGTTCATTATGCTTTTATGTGGAATTTTCTTTCTTTATAGGCATGTGGATATGTCAGATATGTCGACCTAGGAAAAAAGGACGAAAACTTCTACAGAAGAAGGCGGCACAGATAAAACGGCGCTATGCTAATCCAATAGGACGTCCAAAAAACAGGTTAAAGAAACAAAACACGGTGTAAGTTGTACTTGTGGCAAGGTGAGGGGAGAAGAGCGTAGGGTCTTCTCTGTAGCACAGGATTCACTTGTTTGCTCTGCGAAAAGACACGCAGTTGTCACAGCTGCCACTTTTATGTAATAATAATGGCTAACTCTTACTGAGCCCTTAATAAAGTACCAAGGCACTCACTGTTCTAAGTGCTTGACATGTGTTAAATCATTTAATTCTCCCACCAGCCCAGTGAAGTAGGTACTGCTGGTACTCTCCTTTTTCAAAGGAGGAAACTGCAGTCTAGAACGATTAACTTGCATAGTTTATAGTAAGTGTTCAACTGAGGTTAAAACCCCAGTAGGCTGGCCCCAAGGTCTGGCTCTAAACCGTTACCTTAGATTGCTTCTTTTACCTAAAAAACAAGGAAGAAAAAAATTACGTTATGGAAGCATTTCACAGATTCTTCTCTTGATGTAATCTCAGTAGTTTATTTCTGTCATATGTACAGATTGCTGGATAGCTTCTCCTATTGAGGTCATAGCTAAGTCCCATTTCTGTGTCCTGAAGTAAAATAATGTGAATTTTCATCTGTTAGCAGAAATCAGGGATATAATTATCTCTTGTGGACTAGAAAACTGGGCTAGGTTTGGAGGAGGTGGGGCAAGATTAAGTAGCTAATTTTCTCTTTTCTTTGGAGTATCTTTACAGTAATTCACCTTTGATGATATGTAAACTGTCTTTAGGCCTGTCAACCTCTCACAGAATTTACCCACCCTTTGTACACTTAAGACGAAGGTGGTATAGCTGAAATGAGTGGGCATTAGCAGCTTGAAATACATAGAACCAGTATTGTAGTTCATATTTTAAATCTTAAATCAAGCTTTAACTTTCCTGTAAAAAGATCTTTTGATTCCTGACTTGCAGAGAGTAACCCATCCTTATGTTTAGAGGTAAGAGTATAACTCTGAGTTGGTGCAGAGATCCTTGGACTTCATACCTGGAAAGGTCTTAGTTTTTCTCTGGTACAACTCTCATTGTATAGATGAAGACACTGTTGTTTAAAGAGAATGTGATTTGTCCAAGATGTGCAGCTAGTAAGTGGTAGAATTATGACTCAGATATGCCCTCTGACTCCTGACCTAGGATTCTTTTCTCTATAAAATGAAAAGGCTTCCCAGAAATAGATGTTTCTAATAACATTACTTTTTAGTCATATAATATTTACAGTTTATGGAATATTCTTAACAATATAGATTTTTAAAATATAGTTTTAGGTTATTTACTGTGTGTTATATATTAAATAGAAACCATATAAAGATTTCTTTTTAATAGTTTCCCTTTTCCCTGTCTGATTCTTTAGGTCAAAAGGTCCCTTCAGCAAAGTTCGAACAGGCCCTGGAAGGGGTCGGAAACGTAAAATCACTCTCTCCAGCCAGTCAGCGTCGTCATCAGAAGACGGATATCTAGAGCAAATAGATGGCTTGGACTTCTGCAGAGATGGCAGCGTCCCCTTGAAGTTCAATAAGAAAACCAAAGGGCTCATCGATGGCCTTACCAAATTCTTTACCCCTTCCCCTGATGGGCGGAAACCTCGAGGGGAGGTGGTGGACTACTCTGAGCAATATAGAGTCAGGAAAAAGGGCAACAGAAAATCAAGCACTTCAGATTGGCCCACAGGTAAAAGCTGTTCACTTAGAGACAAAAAGTGTTCCGAAGTGTGTTATTTGGAATAACAATAGTTATCTGGAGTAGATTCATATTTGATTATTAAAAATTGGTCTTGGACTATAAGAATGTGCTAAAGATATGTATGTAGGTGATACTCAGGTGATAACTGTGGCAGGAACTTAGAGGCTAGAGATGAAGTTGGAGAATGGGCAAGTAGGAGTTTTAGACAAAAGAAGATGCTTTTTGGGTGGAACCACAAAGAATCTGCCTACAGAAATTTGGTGTATAACCTTCACTCAAGGATAACTTTATGTAATATTTCATAAATTACAAAGTAAATGATGTGATGAACATCAAGATGCTTACTTTATTCCTGGAAGGAAATTGCAGAGTATAGGTAAATATTGGGTTGGCCCAGAAGTTCGTTTGGGTTTTTCCAAGCCTGAACGAAGTTTTGGGCCAACCCAATAAAATGCTGATGATATGAGCATAAGTGAAAGACCAAATTATATGCAAATATGATGAGGTCATTGATTTTTCTACTTCAGATCTTGGCAAATACAGTTGTAATTTTTCATGGAGTATACTTAAAAAGAGAGAAAGAGAACCACAGCTTCACACCATTTGCTTATGTGTCAGGCTCAGGTCCCTAGTTTTCAAAGTAGAAAACATCTGTGGAGAAGAGTTAAAAGTATAGCAGATAATTCAAGTCAGAGGAGAACATTTTGATGAGCTGTCCAGATAATTAGAGCTGGTCTTATTGAGTTGCGAGAGCCTAACCTGTGAAGAAAGTTAGAAAGGGCTCTTGGATCACAGGGCCGAATCTGTAGTGTCTCATGTGCTGCAAGGACTTCCTTAACTTTTATTTCCTTCCCCGCAGTGTCCCATTGGTGATTGTATTCACTTCTTCATCATTCCTGCTTATATCAATGATTGATTGGTCCACTGCAGGAGAGAAAAATCCTCATCCTTGTCAGGTCCCCCCTTTTATGCTGTATTGATTGGCTTTTCACCTGAGTGGCAATCAACTAACTACAGTTTAAGCATTTAAGTACTTTTCAGGTCTTTATCAGCCATGTAGACTGTAGATAAGCTCCACGCTGAGTACATTTATCTAAGAAAATATGCAAGCCATTTAGGTTGGATTTAGGAAGGAATCTCTTAAAGCAGATCGTGATAAAAGACATTTTTGAATTAACCATTTCACTGGTGGTGGATTATTAGAAGAATCTACTGGAAAGTGTTAGAAATTATTAGAGCAAATGTATAAAGTGTATGGAGAACCAGTATTGAGCTTTAGGCATTGGTATGAGCTTTTGCTTTAATTGGCTCTGTCATTTTCTTTATGAATTGTAGAGTGTAAGAAGCAATCTGCACCATCTGACACAATGCTACGGAATACTGTGCTAGATCTGTGCCTGCATCGTCTGTGTCATGCACTAGGGGGCATTAAAGGCACAGAATATCTTCAGATTAGATATGTATTTTTCAGTTTAGGAATATTGTCAAGAGTGAGTCCTTGTCCTTCTTCTTCTTACACTAAATGAGTAACTGTATGTGCAATTGATTTTTAAAAGAGAACTGTGTGTCACTAATGGGGTTTTTTCAGCCACACTCATACAGAGAGGAAGTGAGACCACATCAGTGTCATCTTCAAATGCAAAGGATAGTGATCTACTTAATCCCTCAATGCTCCTTTCACTCATTTCTTTACCCATTTGAGGAAGGTGCATCATTTAGTGTATGCTTATTATAATTTGTCATACTTACCCAGAGGATTACCACCTGTGATACTCAGGCTTTGGAGTTTGTGCTTTAAAAGGGTACCCAGAATGTGAGGGGAGTTGGTAGTACTTGGCATCAGTTAAAGTAGCTATTTGAAATACATCTTTTTGTTGAGATAAGAATGTATTGGCCTTATGAAGATTGCGGAATCATTGAGCATCTTAAAAGGAGCAAAATTTCCTTGTTTTGCTCTGAAGTGATAAAAATTATGTCTTGCTATAACATAAACTTCATCCATACTACCAAAGAATGAAGAAGCAATATTTGCATGTTGACATGTTAAACTCATATTAAAAGTTTTATATTCATGTTATTTCAAAATAGACTTCATACTTCTTAGACCCTTTCCCTGTTCTACTTTTATATGTATGTATGTATATACTGAAATATAATCTCTTTTAATGAAGTTTAAGTTTAGTTATTTAGCTAGTATTTTTAAGCAGCTTTAAGTCAATTCAGGGTTTTCATTATAAGGCAAGATATAATATGTACATATTGTTTATTGACTAGTATCTTTCTGGGAGTCAGTTTAATGTTATCCTCTTCTCTTTTATATAAATAATATTAAGACTTTTGAAATTTGTTCTAGTTCATGTACTAAACTGAAGGTAGCATTAATAACGTGAGCCCTTTCTTAATGTGCAGACAATCAGGATGGCTGGGACGGCAAACAAGAAAGTGAGGAACGGCTTTTTGGGAGCCAGGAAATCATGACTGAGAAAGATATGGAATTATTTCGTGATATCCAAGAACAAGCACTGCAGGTAAAGTTGAATATTCAGATGGGACAAACAGTTTGTTCATGGATGAGAAACAGAGGATTAATTATATTGTGGGTAAAGCAGTAATAGCAATTTATTTATCCATCTGATCTGCAAATAGATGTGGTTTGTGCGTGTGCATAGTTTGCTGGTGTTCTTTTCAAACCCATGATAACTGCTTTGGTTTTGCAGATAAACACATTGCTTTGACTACCAGTATCAAATGAGCTTGGTTTATTTATCAATATTTTCTGTCTTATGTATGAAGAAGAGTTTAGGATTTTACCAACAAACAAAAACCAAGCCTCTCTCAAGTGATAAAACACATATTCATTAATTCAGGAAATATTTATTAAATGCTTCTGCCTTAATCCTTTGTTAACACGTAGCAAGATACAAATGTACAGACACAGAACCTACGTCTGTGCCAGATGCTAGAGATGCCAAGGTAAATGACAGGATTCCTTCTCTAGCCAGGAGAGACTTGTAAATAGATAATTTCCTTAATGTGAAAGTTTAATTATAGAATACATGGAATTTGGGGAGTATGGGAGGCAAGTATGTACTTCTTTCTTTCTGGGGAGGTCAGAGGAGGATTCATTGAGGGGAAATAATACTTGAGGTGGTCTTAAGAATGTATAGGAGTTTATCAGGATGACAAGGAATGGGGTCCCGTATAATTAGAAGGAACAGAAGTGTGAAGATTTGAAAATGGGGGGAAATGTGACGAACATAGGGTGTAGATAATGGCAGAAGAACAGATTGGAAGAGTGCAGGGGTAGATCATAAAGGCTCCTTTGGATTGTGTTTATTTATCTTTTGTCTTTTCCTCCTTTGCCACCAACTCACTGTGTAAGCCAAGTTGAGTTCTGTCTCTTTTCTTGAAATTAAGAATTTATGAGGCTGATGCTGGGGATTCCTGTTGCATAGGTGAAACTCTTTGGATTAAGAGACCCATTAGTGAATAGACTGTTTATGTAGAGTATTTTTGAAAAATAAAGACAACAGTATAAATATTCAGCAAATATTTACTCGGCATTTCACCGTCTTATGATTTAACCAGGTATGGCTTTGAGTCAGGTAGATCTGAGGTCAAGCCTTGGTCTGTCATTTACTAACTTCTACTTCAGGCAAGTTGCTTAACCTCTGAAGGCATATTATTTTCCGGACAATAAGTAAAAAAAAAAAAAAAAGTGTTATAGGTACTGTAGTAGAAAGTTACATGATGTTCAGTGGGAATTCAAAGGAGTTCTTCACTTTTTAAGAACCTTTTTTTTTCCCTGAATAAGTTGCAGACATATGCTAATGCCTTTTATTCCTGCTTATTTGTGTGTATTTCCTAAAAACAAGGACGTTCTTATACTTGACCACAGTACAGTCATCACATCAGGAATTTAACACCAATGAAGCATGTTACCTAATCTGGAGATTTTAATCAAATTTCACCAGCTGTACCACTAATGTTCTTTATAGCAAAAGGAAAAATAAGCCATGTCCTGGTCCACTGTCCAGTCTAGGATCATGTGTTTCGTTTATTTGTTGTGTCTCCTTAGTCTCCTTTAACCTGAAACAGTTTCTCAGTCTTTATCTTTCATGCCCTCGACATTTTTGACGTGTGCAGGTCATTTATTTTGTTAAACGTCTTACAGAGGTGACGTGTCCTCGTCAGTGTGTCATACCAGGAGGCACGTAGTAGGTGTTCGTCCTGTTACAAGTGATGTTAACTTGATCACTTGGTTACAGTGGTATCGTGCCTTGTTTCTTCTCTGTGAAATCATTTGCCCTCTGTAATTATTAATATGTATCTTGTGGGAATACACTTTCTGTAAATATCCTGTTTCTTATCAGATTTTACCTGCTAGACTTTGCAGGTTGCTTTAGATGGAATTAGATGATTTTCTAATTCCATCATTTATTTTATGTTTATTAATTGGCGTACTGCTGTAAGGAAGAGCTTTTCCTTCTTCCTGTCTATCAGTCTATCTATCCATCCATCCATCCCTCCATCCATATGTCTAGCTGTCTATCTATGACTTGTAGATTCTTATTTTATGAGTTATCTTATCATTTGTTGCTATTGATATTTATTTTGATGCTCAGATTGTTCCAGATTTGGGCAGGGGGAACCTCAAGCCAGCCCCTGTGTCATTCTGACGTGTCTCTGTCATTTTTCCCCCCACACAGATTGAGAACATTTATTGTGATTTTAATCTCTACCTCACCCTTAACTTTGGTTTTTGTGTGTGTGTTACTTTCTCCAGTTTATTCATTTGGTGATTTTTAAAATTGAGGTATAATTGACATATAACATTGTATTAGTTTCAGGTGTACAACAAAATGATTCGATATTTGTACAGTCCATATTCGTATTTACTTTTGGCCACAGCAGTATATCCTAGGCTCTTGTTGTTCTAGTTGTAGATTCAGCCATTTCTCTAAGAATCCCTGGTTCCTTTTATTGGAGAACAGGAGTCAGTGGTAGTTCTGTTCTTTTACTTGCTCAGGCCCAAAGAGGTCCTTGATTTTTTTTCTGTCTCATGCTCTGTACATATTCAGTTCATCAGCAAATCCTGTTGGTTCTGCCTTCACAATATATCCAGAATATGACTCCTTCTTTTCCCTTCCACCTCTGTCTTAGCCTAAGCTGCCGGCACCTGCTTGGGCTGTTGTAACGTCTCCAGACCCAGCTACTTGCTTCCACTCCTGTTCCTCACCCCAGTCCTTAGTCTGTATTCTTTATACAGGGCCCGCAGTAAATGTTTTGAAACATACCACTCCTCTGCTCAGAAGCCCTCCAGTGTCTTTCAGTCTTGCTTAGAATGTTTAAAAAGGCCCACCATGACCTTGTGCCTGCTCTCCTCTTCCACGTTGTCCTCCCACTCTTGCCCTTGTTTGCTCTGCTCCAGCCACAGGCCTCCTCCTCTTCCTCAGACACACCAGGCACCCTTCTGCCTTGGAGCCTTTGCACTTACTGCTCCCCGTCTGGATTGCCCTTCCTCTGGCCCAGACGTCTAGTTGGCTCACTCTGTTTAGGTCTCTGCTCCTGTCACCCATCAGAGAGGCCCTTCCTAAATCCCAAACTGAAATAGCATACATTTATCCCCACTGTATCACTCTGTGTCCCCCTACCTGCTTGCTTGTCCTATATAGTACTTATCACTTCCTGAATGGAAATATTTATTTCTAGAATGTAAGTGCCTTGAGAACAGGCACTTTCTTTTTGGTCACTGCTTTATACCAAGTACCTGGAATATAGTAAAGGCTCAGTAAATATTTGTTTAATGAATGGATGTTTAAATGAAATTTTCTGCTGGGAGAAATGGGCCAGGAGTTGGAATAATAGGAGTGTGAAGAGAAAGATGACTAGAGAGAGTTAAAAGGGGTGCTGAGCCTTGCTGAGACCCAGTGGAGACAATATAAATTTGTATTGACAATAATCTGGCTAATTGTGTGTTTCTTCCAGCATTTTATTAAACTTGTGATTGTCCATGTACGTTATCTGGCACCAAAGAAATAACTAGATATTTGAATTCTAATCTGTGCTTATTTTCATTGGCAGTGCACTGAAATTCTGACGATGATAGTATTTCTGCATGAGGTTCATTCATTTGGAATTCATGTGCCCGGCATGGAACTAGAGCTATAGGCTGAACAAAAAGTCATAGCTTCTGCCTTCATGAAACTTTGCCTCATGAGTGAGACAGATAGTAAACAATCATACAAATAAATCTGTTATTACAAACTGATAAGTAACAGGAAGAAAATAAGAATGCAATGAGAGGTTATAGTAGACACTTCCTGGTCCAGGTGTCTGGGATTCCTCTTTTAGGGCAGTGATAATTTACACAGGGACCTAAAGGTTGAGTGGAAAAGTCAGCAAGGCACAAAACAGTTAAGAAGGATGTTCCAGACATAGGGGCTGCCTGTGTAAACGTCTTGAGGCATAAAGGATCTTGGTAAATTTGAGAAACTAAAAGAAGGCCAGTATAACTAGAGTACAGTGAATAAAATTCACAAAAGATAAAGCTGAAGAGATAAGCTGATGACATAAGTTAGGATTGGGGTTTTTATTGTAACTGTAGTGGGAAACCATTGAATGCTTTTTTTTAGAAAATTCTTTTCCATTATGGTTTATTATAAGATATTGAATATAGTTCCCTATGCTATACAGTAGGTCCTTGTTGTTTATCTCTTTTGTATATAGTAGTGTGTATCTGTTATCCCGAACTCCTAATTTATCCCTCCCTGTCCCTTTCCCCGTTGGTAACCATTAGTTTGTTTTCTATGTTTGTGAGTCTATTTCTGTTTCTTAAATAAGTTTCATTTGTATCATATTTTTTAGACTCTGCATATAAGTGATGTCATATGATATTCGTCTTTCTCTGACTTACTTCACTTAGTATGATAATCTCTAGGTCCATCCATGTTGCTACAAATGGCATTATTTCATTCTTTTTTATGGCTGAGTAGTATTCCATTGTATACATCCACCACATCTTCTTTAATCATTGAATGATTTTAGAAAGGAAATAGATCAGATTTGCATTAATTTTTTTTTTTTTTTGGCCACTCTATGAGGAATGGATTGGAATTAGGCAAGAGTCAAAGCTGGGAAACCAATTTAGAGGCTTTTTCAGTGATCCAGATGGAAGAAGATGGTGACTTAGACTAGAGAGGTGGCAGTGGAAATGGGAGAGAAGTGGATGGATTTAGAATGCATTTCAGAGACGGAGTCAGCAGAACTTGGTGGTAGGTTCAGTGTGCAGTGTAAAGGGGCAGGAGGTTGTCAAGGACAGCTCCCAGGCTCTCTGACCTAATGTAACAGAGAAAGTGGGTTGAAGCCAGTGGGGAGAGTCACTATTGATTAGATTAGATGATGTTTTTAAATAATAGAAGCATTCATAAACATAACATACAAAGTCATTTTTGAGAGCCTAGATATTCTTTAGTAGAAACTGCTTCAACCTTTGTTCCACAAATTTTGCAGGAAGATTTTATTACAGGGTCTTATGCAGTCTTCATAAGAGATAAATAAATGATAAAGGAGTTAATATAGGAATACATCCAAGCAAAAACCCATCATTTATTAAGTACCTACTTTGTTCTAGAAACTATGCTAGGTGCAGGGGCTATGAATGAGACATTGTTTTTATTTTCATAGAGCTTTTACCATTTAGTAGGAAACGAACTCACAAAAGCAAATCCAATAGTGATGGCTCATAGTGATGATCTTGAACAATTAAATTTTGTGTGATACATTATCTAATTAAGTTGAGCATTATTGAAACGTTTAGCAAGTGCCACCCCCCCCCCAAAAAAAAGTCATCTGTTAATTGGTTTTGTTTTGTTTTTGTTTTTGTTTTTGTTTTAATTTCAGGAGAAGGATATAGTTTGCCTGGTACTATGTTCCATCATTACTAGCTAGTCAGTGAACACTTCATAAAAAAGAGCCACCTCTAAAAAGAAAAACAGAAGTATAAGAAATTAGTAGTATAGGCTTTTGTTTGGAATTATATTTCAACAGTGATCTTGTGAGCTTGGAAGAAATGGTTTTTCTTAAAAGATGCATTACCAGAAAGAAGCATTTGTATTCAACTCATTACATTGAAGAGCATAACAGCCTCCTCGAAATATATAGAATGATATTTACATAAAATATCACCAAATAGCACATTATATTTCTATAGTAATTTTAGTGCTTTCTAATTTTGAAGGATTTGATTGTTTTTTTTTTGTGGTTCTAGAAAGTTAACAGCATTTTTGAAATCTGTGTGGGCCACTAAAATAATTTTCTTCTTTGCATAAAGAATTGAACAGTTAATTAGAAATGGAATAAACTAGGTTCAACAACTCTCTTCACCCTATGAGGTAAGGATTGTTATCCCTATTTAATTTAATTAAGTAATTAATTTTTTTCCTAGAAAAATGTTTATCTTAGAATTAACAAAACATGCATGTAAAAGCATTAACATTATATGCCTAATGTCGCAACTACCTAAACAGTCATTCTCAAGCCAGGATGTACTTCAAAACCACCTTAACCTGCCTAGGCTCTGTTAAAATATTCAGAAACTCCAGGGACTGAGGAGAAGGGGCCCAGGTACAGTATTTAGGAAACACTTGCCAGATGATCTTGTAGTTGGGAACTGCTCTAAGATATATGAGCCTGTTAGCTACAACTAGAATAGGAAAGTCAAGATGCAAAGGCGGTTCTATAACTTTAAGCAGTTAGTTCTCATCCACATTAACTGTCTGAGATTTTTGAAAGTGGTGACAGGTACATAGGTAACCAATGTATAGAGATTGTTTGGCGAATCTTCGTCTTCGTTACGTTTTCTGGACAACTGCACACGGATACGGTATGTGACATTCCTTATTCCTTTGGCCCAGCAGCTTTGTTGAGCCTGTTGTCAACGCGCACATCTGGAGTTCCCATCTCCTTCATGGCAAATTTCCGGATTTCTTTGAGTGCCCAAAGGGCATGCTTCTTGAAACCCACTCCACTTTACACAAGGAAACCGAGACTTTTAGTTGAGTGACTTTCCTGAAGTTATGTAACTAGTAATGGTAGAGGTGGATTAGAGCTGGAGCCTGTGTGACTTCCATTTTTGTGCCCCTGATCACAGTAACATCCTGCATTACCTTGTAAAAGACGTTACAGAGGCATCAAAATCATAAAGCCTGTACTGAATGCAAGTAGGGAAAGGTAAGATAAACAGCAAACAGTGGCCCAGAGTACCAGTTGATGTAATTTGTTGCTGTATTAAATGATATGGACTGTTTCATATGTTCACAGTATATTCTAGGATTAGTAAGAGTTGGTATGATCTGAGATGGTCACAGAAGAAGCAGGATTTAGGTAAATGAAGAGGATGAGGGCTTACCAGGTAGAGTAAACCGCATTAACTTCAGCTTTGAGGAATACAGTGTATATATTATATTAATACAAGAGACATTGTGATTATTGGTCCATCAGGTCAACAGATATTTGAGGGCCTACTATGTGCAGGTCATACTGTGGCGATGATGTAGAAACACAATAGCTGCCTGTGAAGGTGTTATAACACGGGCAGTCCTTGCTTTGCATGGCGCTGTGCTGATGGGGACACATGCATATCAGAATTGTGTTCGTGCTTCATGCACTCTGTAGCGACTGAGATTGGATCTCAGTTTTGATATGCATAAGTTTCAGTTAACATGGTAGCATGCAAAGCAAGGACCGCCTGTAGTTTAGTCTGAGAGGTAAAACTGCATGGAACATTGTTGGGTAATGGTAAAAAATACATTGAATTACTGGTATAGGGCTGGATTTTAGAGGACTTTGAAAGCTAGTAAGAGGATGTTAGTTTTAGCATGCTAGGGTTTTAAGGTATCTCCATGACTGCTTTTTTTTTTTTTTTTTTTGCGGTACGCGGGCCTCTCACTGTTGTGGCCTCTCCCGTTGCGGAGCACAGGCTCCGGACGCGCAGGCTCAGCGGCCATGGCTCACGGGCCCAGCCACTCCGCGGCATGTGGGATCTTTCTGGACCTGGGCACGAACCCGTGTCCCCTGCATCGGCAGGCGGACTCTCAACCACTGTGCCACCAGGGAAGCCCCATGACTGCTTTTTTGTTGCTGGAGTGGACTCCTTGGTACTGCTGAAATTAGGGATGGGAGCAGAGGGCTGTTTTAGTGTCTGAAGGCATTTACCCATTAATTATGAGTCACATATTAAAGGCTGTTTAGATGTATTTTGAGTTCATTCATTTGATGATTTAGCAAAATTGTATTGAGTATTTAGTAAGATAGTGGTTAAGAGCCTAGGTATTAGAGATAGCCTGCACGGGTTCAAATCCTGTCTCTGCTGAGTGACCTTGGTCAACCAAGTTACTTAATAGGTTTCTTGAAAGGATTAAATGAATTGATATTTGCAAGGCGCTTAGTATGTTATTCACATCATTTGGGGCATTGACCTTAGGTAGGAGCCTAGACCATTTATCCATAGCCTTAAGGAAGGGCAGGGTGTATGGCCACAAGGGTAGACATACAGATGTGCCGTGGAAAGCTGTGGAAGCTCTCTTCTGATTGCTTCTTAGAAAGCAAAGGCATTGCTTGAATGTGAAGATGGGGTACAAGGTATTGGAGGCTTGAGAGACAGGAGAAAGTAATGAAATAATCTAGAAGAGTAGGAGAGTGAATGGAGTAGGGAAGCATCAAGCGCCCATTGAGGTTAGTGGGTATGAATTATAAATTGAGACTAGTGAGCATGGTTCTGTGTTTTTCTCTAATAGTGTTCAGATATGAGGGTAATAACTTGGATTGTGTTGGAATATTGAATTTAACCAGAGTTGGGATTTTGGTGAATCAGGAGAAAAGCAAGGAAGTTAAGGATGTATGTAAAGATGAGGTACAGTAAAAGACCTTGGAATCTAAGCTGGATAAGAAGAAAAAGAAAGTCTAAGTCCCCATTTCTCCCTCCCCCAGCCCCTAGCAACCACCATTCTACTTTCTGTCTATGAATTTATCTACTCTAGGTAGACCTCACATGAGTGCAGTTGTAAAATATTTGTCCTTTTGTGTCGGCCTTATTTTACTTAGCATAATGTCTTCAAGGTTCATCCATGTTGTAATATGTGTCAGAATTTTCTTCCTTTTTAAAGTCTAAATAGTATTCCATTGTGTGTTTGTACCACATCTTTTTTATCCCTTTATCCGTCAATGGACACTTGGGTTGCTTCTGCCTTTCGACTTATGAATAAGGCTGCTATGAACATGGTGTACAAATAATTGTTTGAGTCCTGGCTTTCAATTCTTTTGGCTGTATTCCCAGAAGTGCAGTTGCTGGTTCATATGATAATTCTGTGTTTAATTTTTTGAGGAACTGCCATACTGTTTTTCCGCAGTGGCCGTACCATTTTACATTCCCACCAGCAATGCTCAAGAGTTCCAGTTTCTCCAGATGCTCGCCAACACTTGTTATTTTCTGGTGTTTTGTTTTGTTTTTTATAGTAGCAATCCTAATGGGTGTGAAGTGGTATCTCATTGTGGTTCACATTTGCATTTTCCTGATGATTAGTGATGTTGAACATCTTTTCATGTACATATTGGCCATCTGTATGTATATCTTCTTTAGAGTGAAAAAAAATTATAACTCATTTTATAGTAAGATCTTAGTTACCCTAATTCAATTGTTGGCAAAACATGATCTGAACTGAGTTTAGACTATATATATTCTTTACTTATCCCATTTAATGTGACTATTCATATGCTTTGCTAAAAAAAAATTAATGTATCTGATTATGGAGCATTGTCCCAAATCCTACTGAGGCTGTTGATTTAAGATACATATAGGTACTGTAGAACTTCTCTAACAAGAGAAAAATTCAGTATTCCAAAGTACATTCTATTCCAAGGGTTTTGGATAAGAGACTCTGGACATGTAGTAGCTTCATTTCTTTGGAAAACTAAGTTCCAGTTCAAAGAAACTTACACACAAACTTTTGGAATTCAGAAATTAATTAGTTGAGGGCTACCCATATTTTCTATCTCACCTTGTACCCGGTTGGTTCTTTTCTTTCTTTGTGCTTCACTCTTGATATTCCTGTCCTGGAGTTCTTTACCTCTTAACTTTTCTGATCCTTGGCTTCTCTCCCCTCCCCCCATCTATAAAGCAGGCATGTTGTTTCCTACTTTGAGGAATGGATTGTGGGGAATAAATGAGATGACAGTGCGAGGTGCAGAGACTGCACAGTAGGTGCCCCACACATGCTGAGTCTCTTTACTCCTTAAGGTCATGCTATCTCCACTTTGCAGCATGTGAACTCATTCTTATGCATCTCTTTCATCAGGTAACTTTTAATCCCTAAGGAACAGAATTATTTTTTATCATAGTTTTTATGGGAAAATGTTCAAATACCAGAAAGATATGTCCTCTCCCCACATTTCACATTCTCATACTGATACTAAGGGTACAGTCCTACCCTCCACTCCCACCCCAAAATGTCATTTCCCACAGGGAATGGGAAAGGAAGGTCCGGCAGAGGGAGGGAACAGGGCTGTATTTACATCAGTTGTAATTTTCGTTCTGTACCAGATCTAGACTTGGGGGTCTCTGTGTGCAAGAGTGGTCTCTGTATTGGAAAATATAAATTAGTCATTTGACAGAAGTGGAGTTTTTGCAGAAGAGTAACAGTCTTTTCTCAAATTGCTGGTAATAAAAGTTTCATTATCTAGAATAGGTATATTTAAAGTTACCTTTTGATTTAGCCCAATTACTAGTGCATTTAGTGCCCCCCCCTTACTTTCTTAGATTAAAAAGTCCATTCTGGCCCAGAATATATGTTATGTTTTAAAGATTTTGGCGTATTCAAATGAGAAGGAGGGCACAGAGTGGCAGAACCTGAGTTAAAAGTTTAAAAAAATGTTGTGCCCTTGATTATATTAGATATCTGCTACTTTGAAAGCTGCATGTTTAATGAAATTTTGACTGAAATTTAAAAATAAAATGATTTAGTAAAGATAACCTTGTAATTCAGATTTGACAATTTGAATTTGGCAAGGACTAGGTTAATGAGTGGTGTAGATGCAGCTGTTACTTCCTCACTGCACAGAGCCTTTGTTAATTTCCAGACCTTGGTAAAGGGAAACACACTGGCTCAGAGGCTTCTTTCCCAAGGGAGCTGGAGGTCGTGGAGCCCTGTGGCTGTGCGCATCTCACAGTGCGGGAAGGCGAGAGCTGCGAAGGCAGAGGAGGTCTGCTCTGAGTCTGGTTTTAGATAGACTCTCCTAGTGACGGCAATGTGCAGACAGTTGTACTGGGGCTGGGTATCCACGTTTGCGTTGGGCATCCACTTGGAGGAGCACCGGGCAGCGGATGGGAAAGCTCTCACACAACAGGCGGTGCCGGAGCAGGTGCATGGTCTCACCTTTCGTGCTTCCTGCTTGATCCTTGGCTCAGGAAGTTAGATTTGGTTTCTGATATTGGTTATTCTGATATTTTCTATACTACTATTCTTGTTGTTTTGAGCTGTGAAGATAGGCTAAAAGATACTACTGTATGAATTAGAATACATGATTCTGGAATGTAGTTTAAAGAACAGTGTGTTTAAAACCTTTTGCAGAGTTCTATTTTGGTTTTCAGAAATGAAAAAAATCTTATTTTAACCCTGTCTTGTGTTTTTCTTTTTGATTTTTGCCTTTGGAAGAGCCTCAGTACTCCTTGGTGTCATAACACAGTTTATCCAACTAATAGATGTTTGTCTTTTGTTTTGAGGTGTCTGAGGAAGAGGTGAGGTTTCACCTGGCTGTGTTCCAGCATGAAACCTGAGATAAGTCCCTTGGCCTTTTATAAAAGGGAATGGTTAGAAAGACCAGAGAGTTCTCAAATGAGTTGTGGTGAAAAGGCTTCTTAAATGAATTTATATGAAAAGTGAATAAAAGCCTCTAAATTTTTTTTAGTTTTGTTAGAAGGGGTGTGTGTGTGTGTATGTGTGTGTGTGTGTTTGTCACGAGCTCCAACAAGGGACTTTAGTAATCTCTCAGTGATTTTTAAAGCATGAAGTTGAAGGATAATTTTGGTTGCTCGTTTGAAGAGTTATTAATACTCGTGTTTGATTAGGCTAAATTCTAGCTCCTTTTTTAAAAAAAAAAGTCATTTAATAGACTATCCATAATAAATATACATGCATATATATTACGTGTTATATGCATAACACACACAGGGGCATACCTTGTTTTATTGCACTTCACTTTATTGTGCTTAATAGATAGTTAGATTTTTACAGATTGAAGGCTGTGGCAGCTCTGAGTTGAGCAAGTGTATCAGCACCACTTTTCCAGCAGCATTTGTTGTGCCTCTGTCACATTTTGGTAATTTTTGCAATATTTCAGACTTTTTCATTATTATATTTGTTCTCATGATCTGTTATGGTGACTTGCTGAAGGCTCAGATAATGGTTAGCATTTTTTAGCAGTAAAGTATTTTTTACTTAAGGTATGTCCGTTGTTTTTTTTAGACATAATGCTATTGCAAACTTAATAGACTAGAGTATAGTGTAAATAGCTTTTATATGCACTGGGAGACCAAAAAATTCGTGTGACTTGCGATATTCACTTTGTTGCTGTGGTCTGGAGCCGAATCCACAGTATCTCCGAGGTATGCCTATATACATGTATGAATCTTGCTGTAGTGGATGCAGGGCAGATCAGATTCCCCTTGAATTTAAGGTTTTAAAACCCGATCCTTGTAGTCAATAGCAGTGGCTTATATTTGAGCTGCTGCTGTGGAAGTCCTCAACGCTTTACAAGTTATTCTTTTTTTAAGATAGTGTAGTTCAGGTTATTGCAGGGATGGGGGTATAGAAATTATTTTAATTATATACAGAAGATAGATAAAAAGGGATAAAAGTGTGTGTTTAACAGAGTATTACTTTCTTTGGTTAAACCTATGAAAAACCACTAAGAAGGGAATTTTAGGGGCAGTGTAAAATGAAGACTCTTACTTGTTTTGTCATATTCCTTAATATCTGTTTTCACAAACCGGAGGATGATTCCTTTCTGTACGTGCTCACATGTTGAGTAGGTGGTTGCTGTTGCTGTCACTTGGGACACTGTACATGTGATCTCGGCCAGTGGGCAGCAAGCACTCCTCCCCACCCCGACTTTATATCCCCAAGTGCTGGCAGGGTCTCTTTAACAACTAAGTGATTAAGGAGTGAGTTTAGTTGAGGATATTCACAGTATTATTAAATGTGGAAACTGCAACGTTACCAACTGCATTTGGTTCTAAGAGATTTATTAGCATTTTTATTCTTCATTTGGATGCTCTATTTAAAGGATAATACAGCTTATTTCAAAACTTACTAGCTTGTTCCTGGCTTTTTAACTTTTCCTGTGGAATCCTGAGAAGGCGACACTTAGATTCAGATGGGTTTTTTTTGTTTTATTGGTTTTGTTATCTGTCTCAGTGTATTTAATTTAACTAACTTATGTAATTGATGTATTTTCTCACTGCACAGAAAGTTGGAGTGACTGGTCCCCCTGATCCACAAGTCCGCTGTCCCTCTGTTATTGAGTTTGGGAAGTATGAAATCCACACCTGGTACTCTTCTCCATATCCTCAAGAATACTCAAGGTATGTTTTAAGAGACCATTTACTTTCTGTTCTTAGATTCATAGAACTTCAGCACTAGAAGGGATCTTGGAGACACTGTAGTGCAGTTCATGTTTTTACATTTGAAAAAACTGGTTGGTTTTAAATGTCCATAATAGCAGCATACTTTGGCAGCTGCTTAATCTCAGTTGGCTTTAGATTTTCTTTGCTGTAACCTGTCCAAAGCTGTTACTTAAGATTGGAAACCCGACACATGGTCAGAATGAAAGGGGAACATTTTTTGTTTATGAGAAATTTGCCTTCATACTTCACACTAAGAATATTTTTAAAGGGAGATTCTTATTTTTAACTATAAATAAAGTTTCACTGAGTAGCCTTTTATTTAAATTTTTATAATTTAACGAACTTAGTAAATAATTTGTTTTCCCAGGAGTAATTGGACAAATATTACATATAAATGGCTTGGGTTTCTAGATATAAAAACTGGTCAGTCACCAGCTTTTTGGGGTAAGGCAGCATGCCAGATTTGTTTCATGACTCAACTCTGACATTTATAAGCTACGTAACCTTAGGAGTTACCCAGCTACTTGTTACCTCAGTTTCCTCATCCGTAAAATAGAGCTAACAGTAGTTCTTACTTCATGAGGTTTATTGTGAACATTAAATGAGTTGAAATATGTAAATCACTTCAAAATGGTGAGTGCCCAGTAATGTCAGTTATTATTACTTTTTTCTTTTAGGGTTGAAATTGAAAGAGTTAAAGTAAGATTTGGTCAAAAAATTAAATACTGGCCTACCATTTGAAGTACAGCAGTCATATTAATTCTTTCTTTAATCCCTAAGCTACATATGCCTCAGTTTCCCATTTAGCAGAGTGTTATAAGAAATAATAAATTACGGTGCTCTGTGGGTTAAACACGTATTCAGAGTACTCATTATATAACTTCTTACCTATCTAGTAACATGGTTTGTCTAAAATGTTAGCCAAAATAATTATACTGACAGTGATTTATTTAGTGCTTTATAGTATACACAGTGCTTTAATAGGGGTTATTTCTAAGAAGCTGGGAATAGGCCAGTATAATTTGTTAAAAAACTAGAACTCAGTATTTTTTTAAACTTTCCATGTAACTTAATAACTTGCTTGTGGTTTCCAAGTCTAACAGAAATAGAAAAATAAGAATGAGAATGTTCTTACAGACCTACATCTCAGTGACCAAAAGAAAAAGAGAGAGAGAGAGAGAGAGAGAAAGCAAAACTCCAGGAAACTAACATAAAGCTTATGAAACACAGCAAACTGAGACCCATTTATTGTAGGGTCAGTTAGCCCCAAACTCTGTGGTAGATCTTTAAGGCAGCATTCTGTTTATTTCATGGAAGAACAACAATCTGAGTTTATTAAAAAGATTAAATTATATTTATATATTATTTTATGTATATATGTTAAAAGAGGGAAGGAAATTCCTCAACTACCTACAGAACACAGGTATTCAGTGCAATTTCCTCCTCAGGAGTTCTGGGTAGCCAGGATATTGTATGATCAAGAACAGCAAAGTTGAGGAATTAATTCCTTAATTAAAATAAATTATTTAAATAAATAAATTATTATTTAAAGTAATAGTTTTTGCTTTTTGGTTTTTTTTTGCGGTATGTGGGCCTCTCACTGTTGTGGCCTCTCCCGTTGCGGAGCACAGGCTCCGGATGCGCAGGCTCAACGACCATGGCTCATGGGCCCAGCTGCTCCGCGGCATGTGGGGGATCTTCCCGGACCGGGGCACGAACCCGTGTCCTCTGCTTCGGCAGGCGGACTCTCAACCACTGCGCCACCAGGAAAGCCCAGTTAATAGTAATTTAAAATAAATTATTGCCGTTTTTAAGTGAGCTGTCCAAATCACAAGAGTGCTTCACTTAGAAAAGAAAGCTTGTCCAACACATGTGTCACCTGTTCCAGGGATTGTAGTGCAGAGATTAGAACCACAGGCACCTTCTCTCTTCCTCTCAGGGGGAGGAGAGGAACTCCATTTACTAAGGAATGGAGATAGAAGATGAGAATGGACCCAACCATGAGGCTGTTGACTTTAAGATATTAAGCCTCATCAAAAATGTGCTTTTTGTTCTGATGAGGTTGTCACTAGAACGTGACTTCTTAATCAGCTTTGAGGGAATTAGTTATCAGTGAAAGAATGAACAAACATTGCCAGCAGAAAAATACATAACCAAAAAAGTATAATAGGAATTGTAATAGAAGGCAGCAATAGGGTAAGAACTGTAAAATTCATCAACTTTCTTAAGTAGAATTTTAGACATTTTCTATTCATTTTCTTATCCACCACTGTGGAGGGTTCCCTGAATTTTGCATCAGAAAATATTCTGTAATTTAATAAGCTCTTTAGTATGGATAATTGTGATCTTTTTCTATCTATTCATAATTTTAAGTACATTGTTAGAAAACCACATAATCTATTTAAAATGAGTTTAGGTTTGTTTCACTTCTGAGTTCTTTTAAACTTGAGTTGACTAAAATGTTTAGAGATCTTATGTTTTCCAAATAATAAACCTGTATTTTTACTTTGTTAATGACTATTATTCTCTGCTAAATTACTTCAAATTATTTTCTTGTTGTTAAAGGTTTTAAACACTTTAAAAAAAATTCCAAATCCTAAAGCATGCAAAATAGGACAATTGGAGCAAAAACAAAAACGATCACAGGAGGAAAAATCTTTTGGGAAGTGGGATTATGCATTGTCTCCCATAATATTCAGATATTTGTGTGTGTAGTGTATGTTAAGTAATCTTGCATCCATGACTTAAAAAAAAAAAACAAAGCAAAATGAAACAACAGCAATGAAGCAATAATGCTGCTTCATTTGGAGCAGTATGATTAAGTCTCAGATGTTGAAAAATAGAAACCAGAGTTTTAACCCTAGGTTTCTCCAACAGGGCCATGTTATGCACACACATGGAAGACAGGTCCATAGAGGGCCCTGCTCTGCCTTTAAAAACATGACATTGATGGGCTAGAGGCAAGAGGAACTGTGATCATGGGATAGCCTCTTCTCCTGAGCTGCTTAGAGCCTAGCTTCTTAATGACCTCTTTGCTGCAAGATCATATTAAGATCCTAAGAAGGCAGATTCCCACATTATTGAGTAGCTTAGGAACCTTGCTCTACCTTTTGATCCTGTTCCTGACTTGATTTGATGCGTAGATTATGTACAGCCCCAGTTACTAAAGAACAGCATCCTTGAAGTCCTTGAATGCCCATTAAATGATGACGTAAAATGGATGAAAGGAGAATAAAAATATTCATAGTATTAATTATAAATAATAGCAGCTATAGTTACCATTCACTGAGCTTGCTACTGGACTAAACATCTCTGGAGTAATTCTGTGAGGTGGATATTGCTTTCTTCGTTTTACAGCCTAGGGCCCCCAGCAAACATATTTAAGACCATACAGTTTATAAGTGGCAGAACCAGGATTTAATCCCACTTTTCTCTTACCATATAGCCATAACCTTTAACCTCTCTGCTTCACTACTCCATATAGCATTGATATCTAGATTGATCTTAGATGGCTTGTACCATAGTCTTTGACTCAAGTAGTATTTGATACAATTTTTATTGTATTAAAATTTTACTACAAGTTGACCTGTTATAAAAGTCACACAAACTGCTACTATCTTGGGCAATGTTCAAAAGCCAAGAAGGTATTGTAGGGACTTCTAGGAAGAATATTTGCATCATCCTAGAAGTAAGGGAAACAATAAGCTGCAGCCCAGTCCTGACTTCATAGACTGTGGTGTCCATATAATGGGTGACTTTAAAATTGAATGTCAAGTATGGGGGCTATACCCCATGATGCAGCTAATCACAGTGACCATACACCAACTTGATGGTCAAGGCCGAGGTGCTCTCAGGAAGAAGATGACAGAAAGCAGCACCCAGCAGTATTCTTTAGGGCAGGGAGTATTCATAATCTCAATAACTGCATTTCATTTCATGTGAGCTAATGTTTTTCCTATATGATAATATCTTTTCAGTGAGAGAACTGCAGCCGTTTGTACTATTACAAGAAGAAATATTTTGTTTTTTCCTGGAGTTTTATTGGATGATTCCCTTTAGACTAACAGTGTCATCCCAGTAGGCTTGGTTTTAATAAAGTAAGAGGCTTTTAAAATACAAAGGATCATAAGAGACTATGACAAACAACTGTATGCCAGTCAAATGGACAACCTAGAAAAAATGGAAAAATTCCTAGAAATTTAGAATCTCCCAAGGCTGAAGCCTGAAGAAATAGAAGATATGAACAGACCAATTCCCAGTAATGAAATTGAATCAGTAATAAAACAACTCCCAATAAACAAAACCCTAAGACCAGATGGCTTTATAGATGAATTCTACCAAACATTTAGTGAAGAGTTAACACCTGTCCTTCTCAAACTATTCCAAAAAACTGCAGAGGAAAGAATGCTTCTGAACTCATTCTATGAGGCCAGCATCACCCTGATACCAAAACCAGATAAAAATAACCACAAGAAAAGAAAATTACAGGCCAATATCACTGATGAACATAGATACAAAAATCCTCAACAAAATACTAGCAAACCAAATACAACAATACATTAAAATGATCATAAACAATTGTAAGCAGTAATCAAGTGAGATTTATCCCAGGGATTCAGAGATTTTTCAGTATCTGCAAATCAGTCGGTGTGATATATACCACATTAGCAAATTGAAGAAGAAAAATGATATAATCATCTCAGTAGATGCATTAAAAGCTTTTGACAAAATTCAACATCCATTTATGATAAAAACTCTCCAGAAAGTGGGCATAGAAGGAACATACCTCAACATAATAAAGGCCATATATGATAAGCCCACAGCTAATGTCATACTCAGTTATGGAAAGCCAAAAGCATTTCCTCTCAGATCAGGAACAAGACAGGGGTGCTCACTCACCACTTTTATTCAACATAGTGTTGGAAGTCCAAGCTGCAGCAGTCAGACAAGCAAAAGAAATAAAAGGAATTCCGACTGGAAAGGAAGAATCAAAACTGTCACTGTTTGCAGATAACATGATACTATACATAGAAAATCCTAAAGATGCCACAAAAAACTTCTAGAGCTCATCAATGAATTTGGTAAAGTTGCAGGATACAAAATTAATATGCAGAAATTTGTTGCATTTCTGTACACTAACAGTGAACTATCAGAAAGAGAAATTAAGGAAACAGTCCCATTTACAGTCGCATCAAAAAGAATAAAATACCTAGGAATAAACCTACCTAAGGAGGTAAAAGACATGTACTCAGAAAACTATTAAGACATTGATGAAAGAAATTGAAGATGACACAAACAAATGGAAAGATATATACTGTGTTCATGGATTAGAAGAATTATTATTGTTAAAAATGACCATATTACGCAAGGCAATCTACCGATTCAGTGCAGTCCCTATCAAATTACTAATGACATTTTTCATAGAACTGGAACAAAAATTTTAAACTTTGTGTAGAAACACAAAAGATCCTGAATAGCTAAAACAATCTTGAGAAAGTAAAACAGAGCTGGAGGCATCATGCTCCCTGACTTCAGACTATACTACAAAGCCACAGTAATCAAAACAGTATGGTACTGGCACAGAAACAGACACACAGATCAGTGGAACAGGATAGAAAGCCCAGAAATAAACCCACACACTTATGGTGAATTAATCTATGACAAAGAAAGCAAGAATGTACAATGGGGAAAAGACAGTCTCTTCAGTAAATGATGGTGAGATGACTGGACAGCTACATGCAACAGAATGAAATTAGACAATTTTCTTAAACCAGGTACAAAAGTAAACTCAAAATGGTTTAAAGACCTAAAGATAAGACCTGAAACCATAAAACTTCTAGAAGAAAATATAGGTGGAACACTCTTTGACATAAATCGCAGCAGTGTTTTGGGGGGATCTGTCTCCTAAAGCAAAGGAAGTAAAAGCAAAAATAAACAAATGGAACCTAATTAAACTTAAAAGCTTTTGCCCAGCACAGGAAACCACTGACAAAATGAAAAGACAACCTACTACTGAATGGGAGAAAATACTTGCAAATGATATGACCAATAAGAGGTTAATATCCAAAATATATAAACAGCTCATACAACTCAACATCAAACAAACAAAAAAAACCCCCAAAACCAGCTGATTAAAAAATGGGTAGAAGACCTGAATAGATATTTTTCCAAAGAAGACATGCAGATGGCCAACAGGCATGTGAAAAGATGCTCAACATTGTTGATCATTAGAGAAATGTAAATTAAAACCACAATGAGATATTACCTCACGCCTGTCAGAATGGCTGTCATCAAAAAAAATCTACAAATAACATGTTGGCGAGGATGTGGAGAATAGAGAACCATTGTACACTTGGTGGGAATTTAAATTGATGCAGTTACTGTGCGGAACAGTGTGGAGGTTCCTCAAAAAACTAAAAGTAGAACTACCATATGATCCAACAATTCCACTTCTGGGTGTATATCCAAAGAAAACAAAAACATTAAATCGAAAAGATATATGCACCTCAATGTTCATAGCAGCATTGTTTACAATAGCGAAGACATAGAAGCAACCTAAGTGTCCATCAACAAATGAATGGATAAAGAAGATGTTATGTATATATAACATCTTCTTTATCTATGTATGTGGTGTGTATCTGTATATATGTACATATGACAAAGGAATACCACTCAGCCATAAAAAGGAACGAAATAATGCCATTTGCAGCAACATAGATGGACTTGGAGGGTATTATGGTTACTAAATAAGTCAGACAAAGAAAAATACTATATGATATCACTTATGTGTGGAATCTAAAAAATAAACTAGTGGATGTAACAAAAAAGAAATAGACACACAGATACAGGGAACAAACTAGTGGTTACCAGTGGGGAGAGGGAAGGGGGAGGGGCAAGATAGTGGTGCAGATGAAGAGGTGCAAACTACTATGTATAAAATAAATAAGCTAAAATGACATATTTTACAGCACAGGGAACATAGCCAATATTTTAATAATAACTATAAATGGAGTATAACTCAAAAATTGTGAATCACTATGTTGTACACCTGGGACTTATTGTTCATCAGCCATACCTCAATAAAAAAAAAGAAAGAAAAATAAGTAGGAGGCTTTAAAAATGTTTTCAGCAGGAACTGATTTAGAATAAACTAGATCATATTATGCTTGCTTCTGTTTTATTAGTTTTCACATAATAAGGCCCAGTGAAGTTTTTAAAAAAATAATCAGTAAAATGCCATACATCTTGCTATTCCAAGTAAACAGCTTGAAGTTGGCATTTGTCATTATTGTAACCTGGAAAAGTCACTGGTTCTTCCTCTCTTCCCTTCTCCCTCCTCTCCCCCCTTCCCTTCCCCCTCCTCCTCTCTTCTCTTCCTTCCCTCCCTCCCTCCCTCCCTCCCTCCATCTCTCTGTCTCTTTCTTTCTTATTTCAAAAAGCTCAGAATTTTGTTTAGGTTTTTTAGATTCACATTTGTAGGAAATATTTATTTGTAATATTTAGGTGTCACACAGAACCTATACTCAAGGATTCTTCTCTGTCTTCATGTTGTAACAAGTTAAAATTGGTCGTTGAGAATTTATTTATTTATTTTATTAAAGTATAGTTGGTTTACAATATTGTGTTAGTTTCAGGTGTATAGCAAAGTGATTCTGTTATATATATTTATATATATTATAAATAATTTGATATATATTAGATTATTTTCCATTATATCAATAGGTTATTACAAGATAATGAATATAGTTCCCTGTGCTACACAGTAGATTCTTGTTGCTTATCTGTTTTATGTATAGTTTATATCTGTTAATCCCATACTCCTAATTTATCCCTTCCGCCCTCCCTTTCCCCTTCGGTAACCATAAGTTTGTTTTCTGTGTTTGTGAATCTGTTTCTGTTTTGTATGTAGATTCATTTGTATTCGTTTTTAGACTCCACATAGAAGTGATACCATAAAGTGTTTGTCTTTCCCTGTCTGACTTCACTTAGTATGATATTCTCTAGGTCCATGCATGTTGCTGCAGATGACAATAGTTCGTTCTTCTTCATGGCTGAGTAATATTCCATTGTATGTATATGGGTGTATATGTACCACATCTTCTGTTGATGTGCGCTTAGGTTGCTTGCATGTCTGGGCTATTGTAAATAGTGCTGCTATGAACATTGAGGTTCATGTATCTTTTCAAAGAGTTTTTGTCTTTTCTAGATATAGCCCATTGAGAATTTAGAACAGGTAAAGAATAGGTAAGTAGTAGAGTAGTTGCAGGGAGGAGGATGCCATTAAGTACATTTATAGGGAGAACCTCATTCTTCCACCTTCCTTTGAAGAAGAAATCGTTCAAAATCCAAGATATTCAGGAAGACAGGCTGGCAGTTGTGGGTCATCTTTGAGACTCAGTTAATACAATTAGTGCCCACATTAGATGATGAAGTATACAACTGGGGCCATTTCATTTTGAGTTTTTTTTAGTTCTGGTGGTAAAGAAGGAAAAAGCTATTTATCCTGCTGTCGTTGCTTCTCTGAGTAGTTTGAGGCAACGTGCAAAGGAAATAAGCAGAGTGGCCTAGGAAGCCTTTCTTTTCTGTGCTCTTGGCGCCTGCTGCTTTTATTTGTAATGTCAGTCATTATTTGGTTCACTCAGTACTTTATTTTGGAATGGCTTATTTTTGTACTAATGATATAATTTTGGGTTGTTTGAGTTTGACTAATATTAGACATTATTTTTGTGTTACATATTGTAGACATTTAGAAATATTATATACCACAGCAGTTCCATGGAAGCTTTTAGTGTGCTGAATGGCAGTTTTAAAAATAAGATGTGGGATTGTAGAGAAGGAATTAATACACATTGTGAATCCCCAAGGGAGAAGAAAAAATTAATCACATGCCTTTTCCCACTTTACTTGAGCATGAAACACTTAAGTGTATACAGAACTAGTGTTCCATAATACACCTGGGAAAGGCTTTAGTTGAATGTTAGGTGTTTTCAGGTAAATATGCTTCAAAAGCTGCTTCTAAGGTAGAACTTGAAAAACTAGTTATGGTCTTCACACGTTAACAAAGGAAACATTTTTGTACATTAATCTACTTTTTCTTTAATTCCAGATTAATCTTTTTAAAGCATAGCTATCTAAACTGATGGCAACTAAATTAATGAAGTTTTTTAAAAATTTCCTTCCGCCTCAGTACTTATTTATATGAGGGAAGATACCGTATTTTATTTGGATTATACTTTTTGTCATATCATCCAGTATTTTCACATATGCAGTTTTCATTGTAGGATCAGATCTTAGCTTACCAAGGCATGCTTACCAGTTTTGGACACAGTTCAGGACGCAGGGAAGCCTCTGTGCTGAGGAAACATGGGGTGTATGTTTTATAATAGAGAGCCGTTGGGGGTCTTCTCAATTCAGACTAAAGTACATATAAAGGCCACTGGGTTTTAGTTTAGGTTATGTTCCTTCTGTTACTTTATGAACTGATCTCATCACTTTGTTGCCTAGCTCCTCATAAAAGGGACATTATAAGGAAGAAATCCTGTTAAACTACGGCTAAAATAGCAAGACAGTTGAATAAATATAAATGATATGACTATAACAGAGAATATGTGAATGAATAAATTGAAATTTTATTTCACCTTGAAAAATAGACTTTTGAGTTGCAGGATTTAATGTGATATTTAACTAGAGAGGAAGCCAGAATTTCAGGGGTGGAAGGAAGGAGGTAGTGTAGTATGTCCTGACTTGAAAAAAACATACTATAATTTTATACTTAAAAAGATATACAAAATCTGCTTTTATAATACCTACTATATGTCCATCCTACTCAGCACTCTGTACCTAGTGTACCTAGCACAGGGGCCTGATAGTATTCAATAAATGTTCATTTTCTGAAATTAATGACTGAATGATCAAATAAAGGAAGAAAGAATATATAGCATAACAAAATCTTCAGTTATTGGTGTGTTCTCAAGGTAGACTTTACTTTTTACTTAATGGAGATTATCAAGGAGTAGAGAAGGTGAGATTTTCATATCTGTCCCGTGGGTAACTTAAAAAGACTGCAAAATATTAGTCTAATAGGAAGAGCACTGAATTGGGTGAATTGATTCTCACCCCTGCCTTCTTGCCGTTAATTAGTTGGATCCTGTTATTCAACTTAGTTTTATCTTTAGTTTTTGTTTTTCCTTTTTTTCATTTGGTTAATGGGGATAATGATACATTCTTTACCTTTTTACCTGGGTAGTAATGAGAATCAAAAAAGAATAGTGATGAAAGTTTAAAGTCTTATAAAATATAAAGCCCTCTTATTTGTGTAATTATTTTTTACAGGCTGCCTAAGTTGTATCTCTGTGAATTCTGTCTAAAATATATGAAAAGTAGAACTATTCTACAGCAGCACATGAAGAAATGTGGTTGGTTCCATCCTCCTGCTAATGAGATTTATAGAAAGAATAACATTTCTGTCTTTGAGGTAAAGTAGAAGATGTTTAGTAGTTGTCTTCCTACCCATTTCAAATACAGTGCCACCTGTACTTTAATTGCACAACTTGATTTTTTTTTTGGAAATGTTATTTTACTGTTGTTCATTCACTGTTGAGTCAGTAATTCAGCTGTATGAGGGAGAAGCAGAATTAGGCCAATCTAAGTGGTACCCAGTTCACAAGCTTGATCTCTGAATAAACTATTCTGTATTTCACTGAATCAAAGACATCAGTTGTAATATATCTTATTTTATGTACTACTGAGAAGGTAAAGGTACTGCTAATTATGATCAAACTCCATTTGATTATTAAATGCCAACGGATTTTACTTATGTTTAGATGTGATAAGATTGTGTCTTAGAATCTATGAAATAAGACACTTAATTGAAAAGATTTCTACTGCTCTATTTAAAGGAATATTGTGTAGAGGTATGTGTAATAGCTGTATATTGAATAAATCTTAATATATTTCCTGACTGCATCATGTTTGTATGACTTATGCTACATCTGTGATTCTGTGTTGTTAGTAGTGGTTTTTAATTTCTTGATCTCAGTTCTGTGGTTTAATTGCCAAGTATTAATTGAGTACCTGCCATGTGCTCAGTTCTGTTAATTACTATGATGATAGAATTTCAGATTGTCAGGAACTATTCCATCCCTCACTTTCTTCATCTTCCCAAAGCCTTTATTTTAGGTGAGGAATAGAGGAGCTCTTGACCTCGTGGGGAGGGAAAGGGTGTGGTGTACAATAAATTACTTAAATTGCTAAAGAAATTGCAGTCTTGAAATGTCAATGTCTTTGGGTCTGATGTAGGCAATTGTTGGCATTTTCATAAAAGAACTGGCTCCAGCAGTGCCAAGAATTACAGGGGTATTGGGAGCGTGTAGCCTAGTCCTCCTGATCTTGGCCAACCGGAGTCCAAGAAATAACCTTACTTGCCAGGTTGCTGCCTAGGGAACCTGCTTGGTGCTTCTGACAATAGATAATAATCCCTTGAGTAGCTTTATTTGGGGGAAATCTCATCATGGCAGTCAGATTACATTGCTTTTAGCTGCTGGCACAGATTAAACTATCGTTTTACCTTGCTTTACTTATATGTATTTTAGAAGAGAGGTTGCATTTAGATCTTTTGTTGAATTAAATACTTTAAAAAATACATCAGATCAGCTTGCCATCTGAAGGATTCCTGTAGTCAATCTTGTTATAAAAGCAAAAAGTGCTGTTTTTAAAACCGGCCATCACCTCCTTGTCTAGACTTTTCATGCTTTGTTGAAGTGCAGTGTTTTATATATTTAGTTGTTTTAAAATAGCAGGCACTGTACTCTGCCGTTTCAAGGGACCGCTTCCAGGTCCATTTTGTTCTGATAGCTGCCAGCTCATCTTAGGCTGGACTGTGGGTACTCACAGGTGCTTGTTTCTGATGTGTGTTATTCTAGAACTAAAGAGACACCCTGCTGACCATTTTGTCTATTTTTTTCCTCTAGGTTGACGGGAATGTGAGTACCATTTATTGTCAGAACCTGTGTCTTTTGGCAAAATTGTTTCTTGACCACAAAACACTCTATTATGACGTGGAGCCATTTCTTTTTTATGTACTAACCCAGAATGATGTCAAGGGCTGCCACCTTGTTGGCTATTTTTCTAAAGTAAGTATATCAGCTTAAATTTGTTTTGAATTCATATGGAAATCTGAAACAGTCTTTGCTGGTTCTCACTAGGAGACACTACAGGATGCAGCACCTCTGGGTGCCATCTAGCTTTCTGGAAAGGGAAACAGAAGGAACATAGAGAAACTTACTTGGTACCAGCAGGTGCCTAGTAATGTTCAACAGACTGTACTCTGCTGGGAACATAAACTGCTGCTTACCCAGAGGGAAAGCTTTAATATGACTTCTACTCCCATGGTGATGATAGATAGAACTCATGAAATAAACAGAGTCATTACCTCTCTGAGTTCTTTCTCATTTTAAATCTCTTCCTAATTTGCATTTTAGGCATAGAAGTAAGAATTTTTAGGAAGCCATTTTTATTAAAGGGTATTTTCTCTCCTTCAATTTTTCATTCTCTTGGGGTGAAAAAATAGTTTCTTTTGTAGTCAAACAATGTAGAAGATGTACTTTCATTTAAGCAAGCCCATGGTAAAATCTAAGTGTATAAAGATAGTTAAGTGAAAAGTCCTAGTTCTGTTATTAGGCTATTTCAGTAGTTAAATATAATTTTAAATATATTGCTTGATTTATAAAAGTGTACTTATTCCCACCCTATGTAGCACCAAAAAGGGAAATAAAGGAAACTTTGGTGATGAATCGTCCCACTTCTAGGGTGCCACACTGACACACCATTTGTAGCTTTGCAGATCCGTTGGGACTCGGATTCCTCTGCTCACCTCAGGCATTGACATACTGTTTTTGAGTTGCACATGGTGTTGGGTGGCGTCATTTCATTTTATATTTTTATTCTCCTGGTATGGTTGCTTTGTGGGTAATGGCAGTGACTTAACTGTGTCCTTTCTCCTCCCAGAGGGGTGTTTTTTTCTTGATGTGCATTGCTATTCCCAAAGGACCAGGGCTGTGGTTTTGACTATTAGTATTTGTTTCTTAAAAATTAGCATCAGTGTTTAGTCTTACCAGCCAAACACTTGGCTTTTGTTTTCTCCACCAGGAAAAGCACTGCCAACAGAAGTACAACGTTTCCTGTATAATGATTCTTCCCCAGTACCAACGCAAGGGCTATGGCAGGTTTCTCATCGATTTCAGTAAGGATTATAGTAACATAATTGCTCATTGTCTCTTCCTGTGGAGGTGTGTGTGTGTGTGTGTGTATATTTTTAAAGATTTGCAGATGATTTATTGGTTGCTTGTATCTTTTGTCATACTGCTGAGTGGAACTTATTTTATCCTTTAAAATTAAGGGTACTTTAATTTATTTATTTATTTATTTTTGTCTGTGTTGGGTCTTCGTTTCTGTGTAAGGGCTTTCCCTAGTTGTGGCAAGTGGGGGTCACTCTTCATCGCAGTGCGCGGGCCTCTCACTGTCGTGGCCTCTCTCGTTGTGGAGCACAGGCTCCAGACGCGCAGGCTCAGTAGCTGTGGCTCACGGGCCTAGTTGCTCCGCGGCATGTGGGATCTTCCCAGACCAGGGCTCGAACCCGTGTCCCCTGCATTAGCAGGCAGATTCTCAACCACTGTGCCACCAGGGAAGCCCTGCTGAGTGGAACTTTAAAGCCTAAGGCCATGAACATTCTTTTTCTTTTGGTTGCATGTGAATATTTCCAAAATAGCTAATATTGGATACGAGCTTCTGTGTGATCTATAGCAAATAGTTTTAATTTGCAGCTATTAATTTACAACAGAACTTAGTTCTGTTTTATGCAGTTAATTCTCACAACAATATTAAAAACACTGTAGAACTACTTAAATTAGTACTAATAAAGAAGTGCAGCACCTGCCCTCTTTTGATTACCCAGTTATCTGAGAAAATGTGTATGTGCATCGTTTTTTTAGTTACAGGCTCTATCTACCTCGTGGTTAAAAATATGCACCTTTAAAAATTTTAGAAGTAAATGATACAGTAAAAAATTTGAGTTAAACTTGAAAGCTAACAGTTCTTAAAAAAGGTTATTGTGGAACTTGCAATTTGTTGTTGTTGTTGTTTTTATAAATTTATTTATTTATTTTTGGCTGTGTTGGGTCTTCGTTGCTGCACGCAGGCTTTCTCCTAGTTGCAGTGAGCGGGGGCTACTCTTTGTTGCGGTGCGTGGGCTTCTCATTGCGGTGGCTTCTCTTGTTGCGGAGCATGGGATCTAGGCGCGTGGGCTTCAGTAGTTGTGGCTCACGGACTCTAGAGCGCAGGCTCAGTAGTTGTGGCACATGGGCTTAGTTGCTCTGTGGCATGTGGGATCTTCCCGGACCAGGGCTCAAACCTGTGTCCCCTGCATTGGCAGGCGGATTCTTAACCACTGCGCCACCAGGGAAGCCCTGCATTTTGTTTTATACATTGATAATCTTGCTTAGAAAGTAAATGTATGTTTGAGGTAAATTTTATACTGATTATAAAATAGTGGTATTTGAGGGCATATTTTCCCTCAGATAATTGGGCTAAAAATAATATTTAAAGGAATAATATTTAAATAAATAATAATATTTAAATAATAGTTAAAGAAGTAATTGTTAAACTGAGGATTTTGATACAGGAAATTCTTCTAAATATCAGATGATTACATCACTAGTATTAATTCTCATGCAGACCAATGAAGCTTATTCTACTTGGCCTTAGACTGTGTTCCTGACTATATTTTATTGGAAATATGTGCCATTGGTTATTTTTTACATTTTCTTGGTGTTTTTTTTCCCGACTAATAGTAGAGGGTAAAACTCAGATTATTTCCTTTAATATCAGTATACTGTTTTGAAATAGGACTCATGATTGGACATGTATGCCATTAAGTAGCAAAGTTAGGGGAAAATATTTTATTATGCATTTATTAGTCATTTTTTTGAGATATACAAATAATTGTATGATTACAGTATTTTTTATTATAAAACATTATTTTAATGTAATGTATTTTCCCACATTACCATTCTTAGACTGATTTCCCTTAGAATTTATGCCTTTCTTTTCCTGTTCTTGAGGCTCACGCACTGGACAAGAGGACAAAGTAATACCACCACGCACAGTGACACTCGCACACTGACATTCTTGTTCACCAGAAATTAGGGTGATAGGTAATTGTGAGGAGAGCTTTGGTTGAAGTTAGAAATCGTCATCTAAATCATTCACAGAAGAACTGCAATCTTCATAGATAGGGTTATGTAAAAACTAAAGGCGTTCTTTTGTATTGTGCAGTTCGTGTGGATCTCTTGCCATCTAGTGGTCTAAATAAAACATGCAAGGGTGGTTCCCCCCCTTGTACATTCGAATAAAAAGCATTCTTGCCTATTAATGTGAAGGCCTGGTTCTAACAGTGTGATTTATATTAACTAGAGACAAAGTAATACTAACTTAATGTTCGGTGTGTACAAATTATGTAATCTTCCTGCAAATTTGTTTTCAAGTGATTTTGTAATTTTGTTCTTTTTGTTGAAGGAATTTACCTTTGAAATTGTAGCGTATGATACTTGGATTGATTGTGGAAGAGGGGCTTGTTATTTTTGTAAACCGCCCTCTTTTAGGCTCTCTGACATATTTGTGATTTGGGGGTTTCTTTAGGTTATTTGTTATCAAAGCGTGAAGGCCAAGCAGGGTCTCCAGAGAAACCGTTATCCGATCTAGGTCGTCTTTCCTACATGGCTTATTGGAAAAGTGTAATATTGGAGTGCCTTTATCACCAAAACGACAAGCAAATCAGCATTAAGAAGTTAAGTAAGTTGACTGGAATCTGCCCTCAAGACATTACTTCCACACTCCACCACCTGCGAATGCTGGACTTCCGGAGTGACCAGTGAGTATCACATCCCTTTGTATAACCTTTGAAAGATAATTAGGTAGAAGGTTTTGGATCGGACAGCCAAATTATCAATTAAAGGACATAAACTAATACAAATGGTGTACTTGGTGATACTGAGACATCATTTTCCCTTCTGTATTTTATACTATTGACCATATTTTTTTTTACAACTTTTTTTCTGGTCTTCCTTCTTCTAACTTTTGTACCTAAGCTACTGAATCTTTTATTTATTGGGAGCTCCTTCACAATACAAGAGGTAACAACTGTAGAAATAGTGTCAAATAAAATACACCCTTGATTAATTTCCATACAAATGGGACAAAAGAAATACAGGTCAAAGGAAAGACAGCTTATTACCCTTTTCTAGTGTGGTTGAGAAAAGGTCACAAAGAAAGGAGGCATTTGGGCTAGAAAGATGGAGAGTAAAAGAGTACAGGAGAGTAGCAGAAGTTTCAGAGGTGGGAAATGTGAGAATGGGAAGTGGCTGAAACAACCTCATCCCTCACTCTAGTTGAGTGTGAAGTGTTTGTCCAGTTCATATTCTGAGCCATCTCAGTGGTGGTGTCTTCCCAGGCAGGCTTTTTGTGAAGCGTTTTTATCTCCAGGGCTTTCTGAGGGCGTAGCTCCATACTCATTGTTTGGTGCTCCTTGTGCGTCGTTGATCGCTATAAACTTTTCTCTGGTTTCAGATTTGTGATTATCCGCCGGGAAAAACTGATCCAAGATCACATGGCAAAGCTTCAGCTGAATCTGCGGCCTGTGGATGTAGATCCAGAGTGTTTGCGCTGGACTCCTGTCATAGTCTCCAATTCCGTCGTCTCGGAGGAGGAGGAAGAGGAGGAGGAAGAGGAGGAGGAGGAAGAGGAGGAGGAGGAGGAGGAGGAGGAGGAGGGAGAACAGGAAGAGCCTCAGAGCCAGGAAGGAGAATTAGAGCCGAGTGTAAGGGCACGAATGGTCCCTGTTGTTGATGATACAAGAGCATGTTTTGGTTTTCATGAGTGTTTGTGATGTACCTATAATGATATCTTAAACCAACACCATAAATTCACATTAGAATTTCTGAGTTTATTTCAATGATAGAAATTTCAGGAAGACTGGGTTTTGTTTACTTCTTTCTATATTTTTAAGCCTTCTATCATTAGGAAACCTTCAAATTTGTTATAATATGTTACTTATGAGTATATATTTCTTATCACAGTGCCAATAAGCAGCTAAATTTGAAGCTGTTTAGGAATTGAGGAATCTGAATTGAATCTAAATCTGACCATTGTTTAAAATAAAATGAAGATGCATTTTCCTTAAAACATTAAGGAAATAAACAGATGCATGTTTTCTAACAGAGCACCAAATAGTTCAGCGTCTCTAGCCATTAAAGGGTTAATGAGGGACTGTACTCCATTACATCATTTTCAGTATTTTTCTTCATGTGATGTGTACTTGTCTCTGTTCTTTTCTTATTTATTTATTTATTTTTAATTTAATTTTTTTTTTTCGCGGTACTCGGGCCTCTCACTGTTGTGGCCCCTCCCGTTGCAGAGCACAGGCTCCAGACGCGCAGGCTCAGCGGCCATGGCTCACGGGCCCAGCCGCTCCGCGGCATGTGGGATCTTCCCAGACCGGGGCACGAACCCGTGTCCTCTGCATCGGCAGGCAGACTCTCAACCACTGCGCCACCAGGGAAGCCCCTGTTCTTTTTTTTAAAGCAGTGCTTTTCATCCTTTAAAAATCTGTGTCCTCCTTTGATAAACATAAAGTTTCATACCCCTGTTTAGTGTAATTTTCAAAATAAAATAAAATATTCAGAATAAAATAAGTCAAAATAATTACAGAAATTTTCTTTCATTTTTTGAGCATCCTCTTTCTCTTGCCCATGCCCCAGAGTCCGTCTCCTCTGTTTATAAATTTGTTTCTGAGAAATTTCATAAACTATCTCTTTTAACATTTACCAGATTATAAGAATAATAATATTCACTTTGTTTATTGAATATGGTATTGTATAGCAGTTAAGAGCACTGACTCTTGGGTCAGACTGTCTGGGTTTATATCCCAGTTTCTTCATTTGCCATTGCATGACCTGGGGCAAGTTACTTACATTTCTTTGTGCCTCAGTTAACGTCATTCGTAAAATGGGGATATAATAATAATAATACTTCATGTAATTGGTGTGAATTATACCCATATAGTATTTAAAACAGTCCCTAACACATAAGAGATATTTGTTAGCCATTAAATAATAACTTTCTCTTTAAAGCTCTGTTTTCTTTTTTTATCTCAGTATTTAAAAGGTCAGAATAGGAGATATAACCAAATAAGACTGAAAATTAACCAGCATGGTTTTATTTTCTAACATCAGGTGGGGAAGTCTGCATCTCGTGAGAACAAAGAACAAGATTCTTATTCTTCAATAGAAAGTGAAAAGAAACCAGAAGTTACAGCACCAGCCAGTTCTACGCGTTTGAACAAACAGGTCCTTCCCCGTGACAGTCTTCCTGCCAATAATCAGCCATCTCGGAGAGGCCGCTGGAGGAGGAAGAACAGAAAAGCCCAGGAGCGCTTTGGTGATGAGGATTCAAAACTGCTTTTGGAGGAGACATCAGCTCCTCCGGAGCAGTATGGAGACTGTGAGGAAAAATCAGAAACCTGCCAAGAAGAGTACACGGAAGGCCAGGAGCAGTCGGCAGCCTCGCAGGAGCAGCCGAGCCAGGACGCGAAGCCAGACGGTCCCAAAAGAAGACCGAGTGAGGGGCTCGAGCTCTGGCGAGGACCGCTCAAGAAAAGCCCCGAGCCTCTGAAGTGTGGGCTGCCAGAAAGCCACGACAGGCTGCCCCGTCGCTACAGTGAAGGTCGCTACAGCGATGGGGACAGGGCCCTCCTGCGGGGCTGCAGCGAGAGCAGCGAGGAGGAGGGGGAGCCCGAGAGCCCGCGGTCCAGCTCGCCCCCGGTCCTCACCAAGCCCACGCTGAAGCGGAAGGTGGGGCCCGTCTCTGTGCTGTCCTGGAGCTAACCCATAGTGTGTTAGCCTTTCAGCTTCAAGCCTCAGTATGTTGCAGCATGTGATGTTCCCAGTGAGCATTTGAAATGTGCACATGACTTCTTTGGTTCGTGGGAGTTCACTTAGAAGTCACAAACTTATTTAAGGGCTGACAGACTGTTTTCAGCTTGCTAGTTTGATTTCAAAGTATGACTTTTCAGGGATTTAAAAAAAACATACAGGGACTTCCCTGGTGGTCCAGTGGTTAAGATGCTGCGCTTCCACTGCAGGGGGCACGGGTTTGATCCGTGGTTGGGGAACTAAGATCCCGCATGCCACGTAGTGTGGCCAAACACAAACAAACAAAACGTACAGATTAGAAATGTTTCTATTAGAAAAGGAGAGGAAACCACTACACAGTTCGATGGAAAGTGGGCGTAACGGTGCCCTGCATTGCGATGCTCGGAGTGAAGCCATTCTTCTCACCCCTGGTGGTACTGTCTCTCCTGTCCTCTGTCCTCCCTTCTCGCTCTCCTCTCCAACCCTCCAGTGGTTTGACTTAACTTTGTTTTAAAAGTATTTTCTAAACTACATTTCATCATCTTGCAAAGGTTGAATGATAGCCAGATCGTTAGTAAACGCTGTGTGATGATGACAATGAATTCTGTTAATCTGTATACCAGAAATCTCCCAGGCTATGGGGTGAACTTTAAACATTGCTGCAGACCAGCCAGACTGAAGTGTGTCAGCTCTGGATGAGCCATTCTGTGCTAGTGAGGTACAGCTTTCATCCAGAGCAATAAAATCATTCTTTTCCTTAGCAGAACCTTTGAAAAAAAAAAGAAGATAGGGCTGTTTATTAAAGAATGAGCTTTCCATTTTAGAAGAGTTTTAGATTTACAAATTTATTGCAAAGAAAGTACAAAGAGTTCCTATATTCCCCAGTTTCCCCTATTATTAACCTTTTACCTTGGTATGGTACATTTGTCACAGTGAACCAGTACTGATGCCTTTCTAGCTAGAGTCCATACTTCATTCAGCTTTCCTCTGTTTTCCCTAATGTCCTCTCCTGCCCCAGCACACCACCTTACGTTTAGTCGTCATGTCTCTTTAGGCCCCCTTCTTGTTGTTGACAGTTTCTCAGACTACTTGTTTTTGAAGGCCTTGCCAGGTTTGAGGAGTACTGGCTAGATTCTGTAGAACGCCCCTTATGATAGTAAAATGGGGTGATGGGTTTTGGGGAAGAAGGCCCCAGAGGTAAAGTGCCATTCTCATCACATCATATAAGGGTATCTGCCGTCAGTCCATACCGATTACCGAATACAAGGGTATTTGCTGTCAGTGTGACTTCTCACTGTTCACGTTCACATTAACCCCGGTCGCCTGGCTCCAGGTATCAGGTTTGTCAGGTTTCTCTACTGTAAAGTTACTCCTTTTTTCAAACTCTTTTCCATACTGTATTCTTTGGAAGGAAGTTACTGCCTACAGCCCACACTTAAGGTACAGGGAGTTATGCTCTACTCCCTAAGAGCAGAATATCGTGTTAATTATTTGGAATTCTGTTTGGGGGATTTATCCATTTTCCCCCATCTATTTCTTGATTCAGGCATTTATTTATATCAGTATGGACTCATAGATATTTACTTTATACTTCAAGTTATAATCCAGTTCTACCATCTTACTAATTTGTTGCTCAAATTGTTCCAGCCTTGGCCATGAGGAACTCTTTCAGTTTTGCTCCTGTGTCTCTTCAACATACATACCGTCAACATTGTGAAGTGTTTTTGGTTTGTTTTGTTTTGAGCACTTCGTTACATTCTGGTTCTACAAAATGTTCCAGGTTCATCTTGTGTATTTCATGCCCCAGTCCTAGGATCAGCCATTTCTCCTCAGAGCAAGTCCATGTTTAACCTAGTTTGAAAACTGTGTTCTCAACTAGAAAACTAGTAAATTTGAAGTGAAGAAAAAATGATTAACCTGCTGTTCGTTACGTGACCATGAAGAATATATCTTTGCCATCCTAGGCTTGTATTGCCTTTTTATAAAATAAAATTGTGCTATTTGCCTGTGTAAAAAGAGAATATTATAACAGGCAGTGAGATCATGTACAGGATACTTTTGAAGTTTTTGAAGAGATTCACTTGACTAGGAGTCAGAAACTGTTTTACAGCCATTTCTCTACTGACTGGATATGACCTTAAAGCAAGTTCTGTAAATTCTCTGGCCTCTCTAGAATGAGGGGATTGAATTAGATCAGTTTGGGTGATACAGTATTATTTTGTGATATCTTTCATGTGATTCAAGGTGTTAGATCAACCCTAGTACAAAATTGTGCCTAATGTACCAGGTCCCAGTAACAGAGTTATTTTACTTCTGAATGCTCACGGACACCAAGGAGACCGGTACCCATTCCCAGGCTCCACTGTAACTCTTTGTGGATAGCCTATGAAAATGGTGTACAGCCTTCCTGATGGTTCTGCTGACCTGCACAGTGGAGCTGTGAGACGAAGAGTGTTTTATTTCTTTTTTTCTTTTGAGGAAAAGAGAAGTTAAGGGACTAGTCACTGTGTCATTTCTGAAATAGGCAGCTTCCCTAGGGTGCTAAATTTAACTGAACTGTTAGTAAGGGAATGTTAATATCTGCTCTGTAGGCATGCCTGTCTATTCTTTTACAAAGTTGTATTCAGTGATACTTTGTATCTGTGACACTTTATGTATGTATAGTGTCTTACTATAGTATTTTTTATCTTTTGCTATAGTATTTTGAAATAATATTCAAAATGTCTTTTGGCAAACGGCCTATTCATTTTGTATGTGCTAATTCTAGCAGGTTTAAAAACTATTAATCATGTTACTAATGGAAATGATAGCATTCATTACTGTAAATAAAATGCTCCTTTCTCTTTTAAATAGAAACCAATTCTTCACCGAAGAAGGCGAGTCCGAAAGCGCAAACACCACAATAGCAGTGTGGTCACAGAAACCATTTCTGAGACCACGGAGGTCTTAGACGAGCCTTTTGAAGACTCTGACTCAGAGAGGCCGATGCCAAGATTAGAACCCACGTTTGAGATTGACCAGGAGGAAGAGGAAGAGGATGAGAACGAACTCTTCTCTCAAGGGTACTTCCGTCACTTGTCCTCACAGGACGTTCTCAGGTGTCGACCCGCTTCTAAGAGGAAGTCTAAAGACAGAGACGAAGACGAAGATTCAGATGATGCTGACGGTATGTTTCGCAGAGCTGTTGCTTACTGTGGTTTTCTTGTTGTGAAAGATACAGCAGTGATAGTGGCAAACCTCCAATAGAGAGGGCTGAAAGGCAGACACGACCCACTGGGCAAGTGCAGAATGACTTGCAGCCTCTGAAGAGTTGTATCAAGTGTACTCATCCTCATTTTCTCACTTAGTCTTCTGTCCTTTTATAAAAGTGCTTTTTCATAGTTCCCCCTTCAACTCAAGACCTATTTTTGCCTCTGCAGAAAATATCTTGCTGTTAGGAAATTGTTCTTTTGCCTGCTCCTTTCTCGGCCATTATCTGAATCTTTAGTCAATGGGTATATTAGACTTAGCATCAGGAAGATATTTAATTAATAACCTTTTAATGGAATGTGCAGTCTATAGACCTGGCCTGTTTTGCTAATTGTGTATGCTCAGTGCTTAAAATAGGCACTCAGTAAATATTGTTAAATGACTAAGTGCTTAGAAGTGGTTCTCAAATAAGGTCAGATTCATGTAAATTGGACTTGCTTCAAATCTGTTCCTGAATCATATCTCTAATATGTCTTACTCAACAAGTAGTTAAATTTCTGATAAAAATGGTAACAGTACCTCAAAATAAGTTAAATTTTATGGCATAGCTAAAAATCCACTGATTAGACTTGTTGTCATTTCCTTTTTAGAGATGAAGAAAATGGGCTTATATATGACTTGGGTCCCAAACTAGCTGTTCATGTCTAGCCTAAAGTTTCTGCCCATGTGTCGTGCTGCTTCCGTCTGCAGGGCTTGCCTTGCTGGGGTCAGATTGAGCTGCTTTGCTTTGCTGGGTGAATTTGTAGGAATCTTGTTGTCCATGCTTGGTACATAAGCCTATAGCTTTTATGTACTAACCAGTTGGGCTTTTATTCTCCTTTTAAAAATAAATTCACTCAATTTCAAATCTAGTAGACAACTTGCATTTTCTTCAGTCTCATAGTTTTGTATAATAAATACTTTTAATATAGTAATGACTAAGTTTTTTGCTTTATCATGCATGATTTTCCAGAATTTTATTATGTTCTATTTTGAGATGTATAATCTAGGAAGCTAAAAATTTATTTTGTAAAACATGTGGCACTTTAGTAAAATTCTGTCTTGGATCATCATAGATTAAAATAGTATCCTATAAGTTCCTGTTGGACAAATTTTTCTCTAATGTAGACATTTCCTTTGTTTATTTTCAGGTTGTTACTGCTAACTACCTTTTCAGTCCCACCAGTGCCCCTCCCCCTCAATCCTATTAAAAAATAGGATTTGCTGGTCTTCTCTTTAAAAATTAATGGGAAATGTGGATGTACTTAATACCACACCAAACTGTACACCTAAAAATGTTAAAATGGTAAATTTTATGCTGTGCATATTTATAGTTTTTAGAAATAGAAGAAATCAATGGGGAGAAAATAATGCTAATAATCAAATTTATTTCTAATAAACCATTGTCATTGGTACATTAACTTTTGCTTCAGGTCAGTATTTGTCCGGGACTGCATGCCTTGCAGCTCTTCCTATACAAACACAACATTGGCTGGGAACTGTTGGTGTAGGGTTGCTCAAACATGGCCTGGAGTAATTGGCTTGATATTACCTGAAGTAGTGATTTTGTAGAAACTAAGAAAACCAGAGCAATAATATAAATTGCGAACAGGGGTGGGGGGAAAGAAGGAGAAATGAGCTGATGTGTAATTTACACAATAAAGACAGCTTGTCTAAAGTAGCTGTAGGAACTATTTAGTATTTGCATCCTTACAAAGCTTATTTCCATTTTAAAGATGGTGAAACTGAATATTAAGAGTAACTCTCCAAAGCCATGCAGTTGGTGATGATAAACTTGAACCTAGTGGGTGGGCCAGGATCCTCTCGTTGTTCTGCCGGTTCACTGTGTGGCTTTAGAGGATATCATGGAATGGGTGTCTCCTTTAGATCCTTAACTTGAAAGTGAAGATAGGAGTTCAGGATGATTATTAAAATCATTTCTGTTGCACGTGTGGTCTCAGAAAGAGGCACTAAAAAATACAAGACCCTGTAATCTGTTTTTATTTTTTATCCCTCCTGTGCAGACACTCCTATCCTAAAGCCAGTATCTCTTTTGAGAAAATGTGATGTGAAGGATTCTCCACTTGAGCCAGATACATCCACGCCCACGAAAAAGAAGAAGGGATGGCCCAAGGGCAAGAGCCGCAAACCAGTCCACTGGAAGAAAAGACCTGGTCGCAAGCCGGGACTTAAGCTGAATCGGGAGCTGGCAGCCGTTTCTACTCGAGAATGCGTTGTTGAGCCTGTTGTCCCCCTTCCTGAGCCTGGACGTGAACCCCAAGTTCAAGAGAACCAGGAAGCTGTTGGACCACGAGAAGACTTGCCTTTAAGGGAGGAAAGGAAGGAAGGGGAGGAGCTGCCCCTGGAAGCGGAGGAGGGGGAGGAAGGGGAGGAGGAGGAGGACACCACCAGCAGTGACGTCAGGGCAGCCTCTCCGGCAGACAGTTGCAGCCCCGAGACCGGAGCCAAGGGGCCTGAGGTGGGTGAGGAGGAGGAGGAGCCCCGCGCCCCTATGGGGCAGCAGCCGTCGGAGGAGGGGCCGCAGGACCTGGCTCAGCGTGCACGTGAGGAGGAGGAGGAGGAGGAAGAGGAGGAGGAGGACGCCGCCGTGGAGACCCAGCAGAGCGAAGACCGCGACGCGGATGATGAGGACGATGGCCACCTGGAGTCCACAGAGAAGAAGGGGCCGGAGGAGCAGCCGGCTGGGGGCGACGTCAAGGAGGAGCACGGTGGCCAGGAGTCTTTTTTAGATCCTGATGTGCACAGCAGTCGGGAGCACGCAAAAGACAAGGAGGAGACAGAGCCGGATTCCGAAGAGGAGCAGACTTCCCACGAAGCATCCGTGGTCTCGGAGCACATGCCAGGCTCTGAGGACGACCACGAGGAGGACTCCCACTCTAAAGAAGAGCTGCTGCAGCTGAAAGAGGAGGCGGAGATCCCTCACAGTGACCTGGATCTGGAAACCGTGCAGGCCGTGCAGTCTTTGACTCAGGAGGAGAGCAGCGAGCATGAGGGCGCCTACCAGGACTGTGAGGAAACCCTGGCGGCCTGTCAGACCCTGCAGAGCTACACCCAGGCCGACGAGGACCCGCAGCTGCCCCTGGTGGAGGACTGCCACGCCTCGGAGCACAACAGCCCGCTGTCTTCTGTCCAGTCCCACCCCAGCCAGTCGGTGCGCTCGGTCGGCAGTCCCAGTGTGCCTGCCCTCGAAGGGGGCTACACCCAGATCAGCCCAGAGCAAGGATCCCTGTCCGCGCCGTCTATGCAGAACATGGAGACCAGCCCCATGATGGATGTGCCTTCCGTATCGGACCACTCCCAGCAGGTGGTGGACAGCGGCTTCAGCGACCTGGGCAGCATCGAGAGCACCACGGAGAACTATGAGAACCCCAGCAGTTACGACTCCACTATGGGCGGCAGCATCTGCGGGAACAGCTCCTCCCAGAGCAGCTGCTCCTATGGCGGCCTGTCGTCCTCCAGCAGCCTCACCCAGAACAGCTGCGTGGTCACCCAGCAGATGGCCGGCGTGGGCGGCAGCTGCAGCCTGATGCCGCAGAGCAGCGTCCCGCCCGCCGCCGCCACCTGCAGCATCAAGTCCCCTCAGAGCTGCGCAGTGGAGCGGCCTCCCAGCACCCAGCAGCCACCGCCGCCCCAGCCGCCCCCGCAAGCGCCGCCCGCCCCGCCGCCGGCCCCGCCGCCACCGCCACCGCCGCCGGCCCCGCAACCGCCGCCCCCGCCCCCGCAGCCCCAGCCGCCGGCCCCGCCGCCACAGCAGCAGCAGCCCCCGCTGTCCCAGTGCAGCATGAACAGCAGTTTCACCCCAGCGCCCATGATCATGGAGATCCCAGAATCTGGAAGCACGGGGAACATCAGCATCTACGAGAGGATCCCTGGGGACTTCGGGGCCGGCAGCTACTCCCAGCCGTCAGCCACCTTCAGTCTAGCCAAGTTGCAGCAGCTGACCAACACCATTATGGACCCTCATGCCATGCCTTATAGCCATTCTCCTGCTGTGACTTCCTATGCAACCAGTGTTTCTCTGTCCAACACGGGACTGGCTCAGCTGGCTCCGTCGCACCCCTTGGCTGGGACCCCTCAAGCACAAGCCACCATGACGCCGCCCCCGAACTTGGCCTCCACTACCATGAACCTCACGTCCCCTCTGCTGCAGTGCAACATGTCTGCCACCAACATTGGCATTCCCCACACTCAGAGGCTGCAAGGGCAGATGCCAGTCAAGGGGCACATCTCCATCCGCTCCAAGTCCGCGCCCCTGCCCTCCGCGGCAGCTCACCAGCAGCAGCTGTATGGCCGCAGCCCACCTGCGGTCGCCATGCAGGCTGGCCCTCGTGCGTTGGCTGTTCAGCGTGGCATGAACATGGGGGTTAATTTGATGCCAACCCCCGCCTATAATGTCAATTCCATGAATATGAACACCTTGAACGCCATGAACAGCTATCGGATGACGCAGCCCATGATGAACAGCAGTTACCATAGTAACCCTGCCTACATGAACCAGACAGCACAGTATCCTATGCAGATGCAGATGGGGATGATGGGGAGCCAGGCCTATACCCAGCAGCCTATGCAGCCAAACCCTCATGGAAACATGATGTACACGGGCCCCTCCCATCACAGCTACATGAACGCTGCTGGCGTGCCCAAGCAGTCACTCAACGGACCTTACATGAGAAGATGAGCAAGACGAACTTGCAGTTAAAAACTTAAATATATATAAATAAAGGAACCTTTTATACTGACAAACCAGAGAAAAATGGACCTTTTTTCCAGTTAAAATATTGCTGTAGATTTAGAGGAATTTTTCTTTGGTTTATTTTATTTTTTAGAAAACCTGGTCTTCTCTTTTTTGGGGGGTTCATTTTGTTCTGGGTTTTGGTTTTCTTCACAATCTTGAACATTTTACAATAGAACTCATCTAAAAATGGATTTGGGGATGGGGAAACATGCACAAAAATCTTTTCATAATTAAAAAGAGCCTTACTTTCTTTACACACCACATGGACAGACTTTGTGTAAGAGTGAATTATCTTTATTTTATTTTAAGATGTATGTTTCCCCTCAGTGTTTGCAGCTCCCAATGTTGTCATTTTTAAATGTTATATATACATCTCGAGGGTTAGCCAGACCCTTTCCTCCACACCCAGCCTTTCATTCCCTACTTCATTCCAGCAGGAGGCACTTATGGGAGACTCGGACGGGGACATGGAGAACAACCCAAGCTCCTTAAACTTATTATTATTGTTAATATTATTATTATTATTAATAAAGTGAGGCAGGAAAATGCTTCTTCTCTTAAAATCCCCTCCACTCCCTACACACACACAAACACACACACACACACACACCTCTTGAAACCTTTCCACAAGAATGTTTCTATAAGTGAACTTCATTGAAATGTTTGTTTTTCTTAAATCAAGTGTAATATAATTTTTTTTTAAACTACTCCCACTCAGCACTCAGAGACACAAAAATACTGTAAGTCTCAGTTAACAGCGGAATCTCAGAGGAAAGCTGTTTGCAGTCCTAATCCAGCCTTGGAGGAATAGATGGTCAATTAACAATCAAAAAGAGGCAGTTAACCTCTTGTTTTTTACCACCTGGTGAATCAGCCATACGCACATATTCCACGCAGCCTCTTGTTTTTAGTATGTACTTTGAGATGCCAAGGGTCTTGATTCTTGAGCCTTTGACTCTGATTAAACTCAAACAGCAGTCCCCAGTGATTAGCCTCTTACATTCTCACGTAAAGCGTTGGTGGATGACTGTACATGTCAGTGATTTGAGAAATAGCTGACTAACCTTTGACACTGTTTACTTTGTGTTGGAAGAGATGACGCAGAATGTGTGTCGTGAGGGAGATCGTGGTGTGAGTTTTATAGCTACTTCAGTGATACATACCTCTAGTTTTCCTTTGTCTTTTGAGATCCTGAGTTCCTCCCCTGTGAATCAGAGTGCGCCAGCCCCTCTCCTGTGAGTGGCTGAAGAGAAGAGGGATTAAACCAACCACCAGCATAGTAGGGCAAATCTGGACAGCAGGGTTTTAGCAGGCTCCTGTGTTGCTCCCAGCTTCATTCTCTTTTCTCTTGTGCAGCCAGTTCGCCCATTCTCTTCTTGTTACTTGCTCCAGGGATAGGTAAAAAAAATATATATATATATATATGTATATGTATATATACATATACATATATACGTTCCATCATTAGAAGATGGAGACTATTATACCACTTGGTATGTGCAGTCAAATATCCAAAAGGGGGAAGTACTGCTTAAAGAAATATCTGTAAGCATTAAATTCTCTCCTTTATTTGTACATTTTATATAGATAAATTTTTGAAGTACAAATTAGGCATTAAATTTTTTCAAATGCACAGGTTTGTTGGGTTTTTTTATACACTTTAATTGACTTTCTCAATTAAACGTGTTAGGTAGAAAAAGGCAGAATTCCACATCTTACCGCTGTCGATTCTGAGCATGTGCAAGGCTGTGTAGGACCCAGTTCCTCTGTATATACTGTTCCAGTTCCCAGTCCTCTGTGTAGAACGTGCACTGTGCTGCCCTCTGCCTACTCTTCGGCGCTGTCATTGCTTCCTGGTTGGGGTGGGGACGGGGTGGGTCGGGAGGGAGGGAGGTGTATTGGGAGGAGGGTGGGTCAAGGCAGAAGGAGAAGCTGTTGAAATGAGGGCCGTGAATTCAGTTTCTGTTGGTTTGCGGTTGTGTTTGGGTTTGTTTCTTTAAAAAAAAAAAAAATTTCAATCAGGCAGCTCCCTTTTCCACAAGCCTTTTTGTGACTTTAGAACTATTGTAGAGAAAATGTTCTTTTCTATATTATAAAAGAAATTATCCAACACAGTAATATTGGTACCTGTCATTTTTTCACTTCTGTTTAAAAAAATGTATTTTTAGCAAGATAACTTGGGTAATCTTCTAAAAAAAGAAATTTAAAAACTCACTGTTAGTGACTTTGATGCCTTTTAAAATAAGAGCTTTTTCATTTCATTCCATCTTTAAAATTTTTTATCTTTGTTGTAGAATATTAAAAACTATTTTAAGAAAGATAAAAATTCTCTTTAAAGAGATCTCTAGAGTGTGTGAATAGAGCTCCAGATGCCTCTAAAAGCCGCATGTACAAATGAAGCTAAGTCTATTCCTGTCTGTTTATATTTGCTTTTCCTGTTTTGTAACCTCTTTGTACTTTGTTCATGGTGACTCGTAAGCTAAGGGGAAGGGGTGCCTAGATGCCTTTGTACTTCTCCATGTCACGCGCTCCTGGGCCAGCTGGTCTCCTTCCTCTCCTGTATGTAATATCACTTTTTTTCCCCCTTTCTAGCAAGTACTTTCAAAAGAACTCTGTACATTTTAACATTAAAAAAAAATAAATTATGTTGAGCCATTTTGGATGTCTGTCTTGCATGTGGAATTTTTCTCCCTTCCAAGTGTTTCAAATTCTCTGATTCTTTTTCTACACACAGAGACTTAGAAATATAAGCCTTTTCATGTTCTTCTTTATGTAGCAAGTATAAGTTTATGACCTTTGAAATTTCAGTTTTCACTCATAATGTGTTTCAGTGCCAAGAATATAGATGGTTTTCCCTTTTCCAAAGAAAATGGTATTATAACCTCACTTTGGATTTTTTAGGGAAACCCATTTGAAAACCTTCTAAAGAGATTGTAATTCCTCCAACCAAAAAAAGGAAATACAGTTGCAATAACAAGTAGCTCCCACTTGGAACAAAGTGTTTTTTCTCATTTCAGTTGACTTGATTATGTAATCTAGGAAGATTTGCCAGAAATCCGGGCCCTAAATACTGATGATCTTTTCTGATGCGTTCTGAGTTAATGTGCTCGCCTCTCATCATTAGCAACTTTGCATATAAGGCAGATTCCAGAATTAGATTTAGCTTTGGGAAGCTAACAGCTTCCTGGGGTACAGGGGTGAGGCAGACACAGGTTTTCATGCCCTCCTGACTTGATCTGCTGTTCCTTGCCGCTGAGTTAGGAATTTAGGAAGTGATGTGAACACTGTCCGTAGCAGGCGTTTGTTCTAAACTTCGTGCCATTGAAGTTTTAGGCCATAGAGTCATGTCATCTCTGGAAAATAAATGGCTTGTCTCCCTTGATTTCTTGCTTCATAGTCACAGTTTGAGCCCAAGACTGCCACTGCTCTACGCACTTACTAGTGAATTGTCCCAAAGACATACTGCCTTTGCTACTGCAAACTACCTGCTTTAAGTGAGTTCAGCATAACAACAATTACGATTTTTCTACAAGGAGGTGATGTGACCAAAGAATATACTATAGATTTCATTGAAGTGCTAACAACCCTCACTATGTATTACATGTAAACTGTAACTTGAGGAATCTCATGTGTAGCCAACGCTCTCCTTTACCGTCTACATCCGGCCTTTTCACTCTCAGAAGGTACATATTGGGGGAATCGGCAACACATTTGACTAACGTGTGTACTGCTGAGAGCCTTGGTCTACCGGTTTTCGAATCTACTGCCATACCTTCAGTTACTAGGGTTCCAGGGATCAGTTTCCTATACGGCCTCTCTGAGCATCTCAGGTGGTGCCGACTTCTTCTGTAGTGTGGTGAGAACCATGTGTATTCCCTGAACACCGAGTGTCAGGTTGACAGCTCTAGCTCTTTAGGTGAGAATTACTGCGTTAGGTTCTCCCTGGGACACCCTCAGCAGTGTATGGTTTTCGCCCTTCCTCTCGTCTTTTCGTAATGTACAAGATAAAGGGTCAGTGATGATGATGGAAAAGCATAGTGAAAAGAGAAAAAATGACCTTGTTGACGGAACAAAGTAAGCAGAGTTATGACAAATGGTGGGCGGGGGGGGAGCTCCATATTCTTAATGTAACTTAAATCTAAAAATTCAAGTGACATATTCTATAAATGAACTCAAAACCATGAAGAGTGACATTTATTTGTGTTGTCAAATGTCTGGAATTCTTGAGCATGGTCCATCCAATTAAAAGCTGAAAATCCCCACAACAAAACCCAACTCGTTTGTTTATATATTTCTGTTAAGGGGCAGGTTGGGTTTGTTAATCTAAGTTGGTGTGGTTATATAATGCAGCACAGACCCATGGATTTTCTCTCCAGAATGACAGCTTTACAAATTGGGCTTAACTGCAATTCCTTGCTGTATTAATAAGGAGCCTAAATATTAGTATACAGATTACATAAACCTCAAAAAGGTGGCAGGTGTAATTTTTGCCTGAAATAAGGACAGCCATGGAGTCTGATGGACTTTGGTTTTTTGAGTTCTTTTGAAACAGTAGACAGACATAGTCATAAGGAATTGTTTTCCTGTGACTATTGTGAATACTCTTTTTGAAGGTGAGAGATATGTTAGCAAGAAAAAATATTCTAACATTTAACTCTATACTAACAGACATTTCTGAAAGCCACATTTAAGCAACATTCAAAAAAAAGTTAAGCGTTCTCTGGGGTGATGTGTTCATTTTTAACCGTTTTCAGTTTATGCACACACAAAGAGGAGAAAGCAAAGGCAAGCAGGTGAACTGAGGTAAACTAATCACCTTTGCCTGCATTCGAGAGCTACAGTGCCTGGACTCACCGGGATGTCTATGAATATGCATTGAGAAACTGACATCCGGTTGATGCTGGGAGGCCAGCCAGTTCAGATCGCCTTTCAAGTTGTTTACATTGACCTTAAAGAGCTTTCTGAGCCTCAGAATCTTCTGTTTTTGAAAATGTCACTTAAAACCCTTCAACTCTTATCCTAAGTTCAAAGTCTCTTGTGAACAAAGTAAAGAACAATATTCATACACAAAACCTCTTTGCTAGGACTGAGGCTCTGCCCCATGTACAAACAGCTCTAATTGTTTAATTGATGTATTACATTGAATAAAATTGGTTGGTTTCATTTTCTTTTTAAAAGAAGGTTAGAAAATCATTCAAAATGACTGAATTTGATCATAGCTTTCAAGAGAAAGTGAGGACAGTTATATGTTGAATAGGAGACAGTGGCAAAGGCTTTGCTGGAGGCAAGGACCTCTTGCAAAATGGAATAATTACACAATTTTTTAAAAGTTTGTCTAGCTCCTGTTTAAGGAAAAGAACTAGAATTGACTAGGACCCCTAACTTGACGTCCCCAAAGGGTTCTTGATGGTAAGAAAGTCGTGAATCTGAAAACTGAATAATACGGAATATAGTGAGACCAACTGTAGAGGCTAAGGAAGAAATTCTATTAAAATTACAAAGGAAAACAAAACAGGTCCCAACCAGCCACTACAGCCTATCTTAATTATTTCTTTGGGGGCTCCCAGGTATTTCTTTTTTTAAAAAAAATATTTATTTATTTAATTTTTGGCTGCTTTGGGTCTTAGTTACAGCATGTGAGCTCTTTCATTGCAGTGCGCGGGCTCTCTAGTTGTGGTGCATGGGCTTATTTGCCCCGTGGCACGTGGGATCTTAGCTCCCTGACCAGGGATCGAACCCACATCCCCTGCATTGGAAGGCGGATTCTTAATCACTGGACCACCAGGGAAGTCTTGGTATTTTATTCTTTTTGATGCAATTGTAAATGGGATTTTTTCCCTTAATTTATCTTTCTGATAGTTTGTTTTTAGTATAGAAATGCAACAGATTTCTGTACATTGATTTTGTATCCTGCAACTTTACCGAATTCATTGATGAGCTCTATTAGTTGTCTGGTGGTGTCTTTAGGATTTTCTGTGTATAGTATCATGTCATCTGCAAACAGTGACAATTTTACTTCTTCTTTTCCAATTTGGATTCTTTTATTTCTCTTTCTTGTCTGACTGTTTTGGCTAGGACTTCCAACACTGTGTTGAATAAAAGAGGTGAGTGGGTACCCTTGTCTTTTTCCTGATCTTAGAGGGAATGCTTTCAGCTTTTCACTGTTGAGTATGATGTTAGCTGTGGATTTGTCATATATGGCCTTTATTATGTTGAGGTATGTTCCCTCTATGCCCACTTTCTGGAGAGTTTTTATCATGAATTTTATCAAAAACTTTTACTGCAGTTATTGAGATGATCATATATGGTTTTTATTCTTCAATTTGTTAATGTAGTGTATCAAATTGATTGAATTGTGGATATTGAAAAATCCTTGTATCCCTGGGATAAATCTTAATCATGATGTATGATCCTTTTAATGGTATGGTTGGATTTGGTTTGCTAGTATTATGTTGAGGATTTTTGCATCTGTGTTCATCAGTGATATTGGCCTGTACTTTTCTTTTTTTTAATCATATCTTTGTCTAGTTTTGGTATCAGGGTGGTGCTGGCCTCATAGAATGAGTTCTGAAGTGTTCCTTTCTCTGCAATTTTTTGGACTAGTTTGAGAAGGATAGGCTTTAACTCTTCTCCAAATGTTTGATAGAATTCACCATCTGGTCCTGGTCTTTGTTTATTGGGAATTTTAAAATTACTGATTCAATTTCGTTACTGGTAATTAGTCTTTTTGTATTTTCTTTTCCTTCCTGGTTCAGTCTTGGGATATTGTACATTTCTAAGAAGTTGTCCATTTCTCCTAGGTTGTCCATTTTATTGGCGTATAATTGCTCATAGTAGTCTCCTATGATCCTTTGTATTTCTGTGGTGTTGGTTGTAACTTTTTTTTCCATTTCTGATTTTATTGATTTGGATCCTCTCCCATTTTTTCTTGATGAGTCTGGCTAAATGTTTATCAATTTGCTTTATCTTTTCAAAGAATGAGCTTTTAGTTTCACTGATCTTTTCTTTCTTTCTTTCCTTTTTTTTTTTTTTTTGTCTGTTTCATTTATTTCTGCCCTTACCTTTATGATTTCTTTCCTTCTGCTAACTTTGGGTTTTGTTTGTCCTTCTTTCTCTAGTTGCTTTAGGTGTAGGGTTAGGTTGTTTATTTGAGATTTTTCTTGTTTCCTGAGATAAGCTTGTATTGCTGTAAACTTCCCTCTTAAAATTGCTTTTGCTGCTTGCCATAGATTTTGGATTTTCGTGTTTCCGTTTTCATTTGTCTCCAGGTATTTTTTAAATTCCCTCTGTGATTTCTTCAGTGATCCATTTGGCTGTTTAGTAGCATTTTGTTTTGCCTCCACATGTTTGTGTTTTTTGCAGTTTTTTCTTGTAGTTGATTTCTAGTCTCATTGCCCTTTCACTTTCTTAACGGTGTCTTTTGATGAACAGAGTTCTTCCTTTACGGGTAGTGCTTTTTCTGCTTGTGTTAAGAAATCTTTTCCTACCCTGAAGTTATAATAGTATTCTCTGTAATTTCCAAAAGCTTCATTGTTTTGCTTACATAGTTAATTTTTTAATATATCTGGAACTGATTATTGTTCAAAGCATAAGGTAGGGGACCAGTTTCATTGTCTTCCCATGTGGATATACAGTTTTAACATCACTCTATCTTTCACCACTTCTCTAAATCAGAATAGCTTCACTGCCCTGAAACCCTCTGTGTTCCATGTATTCATCCTTCTCTCTCCCCTAAACCCTGCCAATCACTGTTTTTTTACTGTCTCCCTAGTTTTGCCTTTTCCAGAATGTCATGTAGTTGGAATGATACCTATGGAGCCTTTACCTATGGAGCCTTTTCATATGGGCTCCTTTCACCTAGTAATATGCATTCAAGTTTCTTCAATGTTTTTTCTTGTCTTGAAAATTCATTTCTTTTTATCATTGAATAATATCCTATTGTCTAGACATGCCACAGTTTATCTATGTTGTTTCCAAGTTTTGGCAGTTATGAATAAGTCTGCTATAAACATCCACGTGCAGGTATTTTTGTGTGGACATAAATTTTAAACTCATTTGGGTAAATCCCAAGGAGTGTGATTGCTGCATCGTGTATTAGGAGAATGTTTAGTTTTTTAAGAAAATGCCAAACTGTCTTCCAAAGTGGGGTTGTACCATTTTGCATTCCCACCAGCAGTGAATGAGAGTTCCTGTTGCTCTACATCTGCACCAGCTTTTGGTGTTATCAGTGTCTTAGATTTTGGCCATTCTGATAGTATCTCACTGTTGTATTACTTTGCAGTTCCCTAATGCCACATTGAACATCTTTTCATATGCTTACTTGCCATCTGTATGTCTTCCTTGGTGAGGTATCTGTTCAGATCTTTTGCTCATTTTTTAATTGTGTTGTTCATTTTCTTATTGTTGAGTTTTAAGAGTTCTTTGTATATTTTGGATAACAGTCCTTTGTGAATATATCTTTTCCAACTATTTTCTTCCAGTCTGACTTGTTTTCTTTTCCTCTTGGCATTGTCTTTCACAGAGCAGAAGTTTTAAATTTTAATGAAGTCCTGTTCATTAATTATGTCTTTCAAGGATCATGCCTTTGGTGCTGTCTCTGAAAAATCATAGCTATACCCAAGATCATCTAGGTTGTCTCCTAAGTTATCTTTTGGGAGTTTTATTGTTTTGTGTCTTACATTTAGGTTTGTAATCCATTTTGAGTTAACTTTTGAGTTTTGCGAAGAGTGTAAGATCTGTGTCTAGATTCTTTTTTTTTTCTTGCGTGTGGATGTCCAGTTGTTCCAGCATCGTCTGTTGAAAAGATTATCTTTTCTTCATTATATTGCTTTTGCTTCTTTGTCGAAGATCAGTTGACTATATATGTGAGACTATTTCTGGGCTCCCTATTCTGTTCCATTGATCTATTTCTCTCCCTTTCTCTGTCTTTCTTTGTGGGGGGGGCAATGCCATGCTGTCTTGATTATTGTAGTTTTATAGTAAATCTTGAAGTCAGGGAGTGTCAGTCCCCTGACTTTGTTCATTAATATTGAGTTGGCTATTGTGGGTTTTTTTGCCTCTCCATATACACTTTAGGATCAATTTGTTGATATCCCCAAAATAGCTCGTTGAGATTTTGATTTTGATTGGACTGAATCTATACATCGAGTTGGGAAGAACTGCCATGTTGACAGTGTTGAGTCCTCCTATCCATAAACTAGAATATCTCTTCATTTATTTAGTTCTTCTTTGATTTCTTTCATCAGAGTTTTGTAGTTTTCCTCATATAGATATTATACATATCTTGTTGGATTTGTACCTCAGTATTTAATTTGGAAGGATGCCAGTGTAAATGGTAATGTGTTTTTAATTTCAAATTCCACTTGTTCATTGCTGGTGTATAGGAAAGCACAGGGTGGGATATTTTAATGACTTTTCTAAGTAAAAAAAAAAAATGACTAAGCAGGCTAGTTCTATCAGTCATGATATAAGATAATTGCACAAGAGGAACAAAACTGTCCTAATGAACACATATAAAATACAGCATGCAGGGCTTCCCTGGTGGCACAGTGGTTAAGAATCCTCCTGCCAATGCAGGAGACATGGGTTCAAGCCCTGGTCCGGGAAGATCCCACATGCTGTGGAGCAACTAAGCCCATGCGCCACAACTACTGAGCCTGTGCTCTAGAGCCCGCGAGCCACAACTACTGAGCCCACGTGCCACAGCTACTGAAGCCTGTGTGCCTAGAGCCCGTGCTCCGCAACAAGAGAAGCCACCACAATGAGAAGCCCGTGCACCGCAACAAAGAGTAGCCCCTGGGCTTCCCTGGTGGCGCAGTGGTTGAGAGTCCACCTGCCGAAGCGGGGGACGCGGGTTCGTGCCCCGGTCCGGGAAGATCCCATATGCCATGGAGCAGCTGGGTCCGTGGGCCATGGCCGCTGAGCCTGTGTGTCCGGAGCCTGTGCTCCGCAATGGGAGAGGCCACAGCAGTGAGAGGCCCATGTAGCCCCCTCCCCCCCCCAAAAATGTAGCCCCTGCTTGCCACTGGAGAAAGCTCGTGCACAGCAACAAAGACACAACGCCGCCAAAAATAAATAAATAAATAATAAAATAAAATACAGCATGCAAAAATAGCAGAATATGCATTGTCTTTAAACATTGACTGTATACTAAGCAATAAAGCATGCTTCAACAAATACTAAAGGACTGAAATCACATAGAGTAAGTCTTCTGACTACTCTGTGATAATGCTAGAAATCTGTAACAAAAAGATAACTGGAAAATCTCCATATGTGTAGAAATTAAGAAATACACTTTGAGATAATTCATGGTCCAAAGAAAAATAAAAATTAGAAAATATTTTGAGCTGAAATTATTTGCAACCCATATGAAATAGTGGATCTAAATGAAGATCATCAAATGCTGCTAGCATCACAATAAGAGAGACATCCAGGACACATGTGCTTTGCACACCACCTATGAAAATATTCATGCCAGAAAATCAACCTGATTTGGAATCAGCCTCAATCTATCCGTTTACAGGAAATACAAGAGACAGTGGAACATGCTAAACACCACCACAGGGACGCAGTCAACAAAATCTAGAATATGAGAAACTTTATGGGATAAATGACTCAATTTCCTCAACAGGTAAATTGCAGAGAATAATAAAAGATAGGAGGTGGGGGAAGAGCAGCAGTGTGGTGGGAACTTACAAATTAAGGGATTTAAGAGACACGAATGAAATGCAACATGGGGACCTTGTCTGAATCCTGAGTCTAGGAAATTAATTTAGAAATGTTTATGATACAGGGAAATTTGAACACTGTATATTTGATCTTATCGGAGGTTTGTTATAAAGTGTGTTATATTACACCTGTAGTGTAATATAATGATATTGTGTTTCTTTTTTAAAAGATCACTTCCTTTTAGAGTTAAATGCTAAAATACATATATAGATGAGAGGATATGTGTGAATGGGACTTGCTTCAAAATAACCCAGCACTGGTGTAAATGACATAATATTAGCAATGAGCTGATAATTGATGAAAGTGCCTAATGAGAACAGGAGAGCTCATTATACTATTTTCTCCAATTTTGAATACATTAAAATTTTTTCCTGATAAAAATGGTTTTAAAAATCATGAGATGCAACCAAAGAAATATTTAGAGAGAAATGTATGGCTTAATTGAAATACAACTATTCAAAAAGAAATTCTGAAAAATGAACGGCCATTGTGTACCCAGCAGATTAGTAAAAGTGAAAAGGATAAAAAATATAAACCATTCTCACGTTGGTGAGAATGTGAAGCAAATGGAACTCATAAACTGCTGGCGGAAGTGTAAATTAGTTCACCTCCTTCTGGAAACTACCTGGAATTATCTGGTACAGTTGAAGTTATACATGTCCTATCACTCACCCAGCAATTCTATTCTGTTACAAACCTAGAGAAATACATGCACATATGTCCCAGCATATGGGTACAAGTGTGTTCATAGCAGTGAAACTTATAATGGCTGAAGGAAACCCACACATCGTCACCAATAAAATGGATAAATGTGCAGTCTGTACATGCAAGGGAATCCCATACACCAGTAACAGTGAAGGAACTACAGTACACACGATGAATGAGTCTAAGGAATAACAGTGAGCAAAAGAAACCAAATATAAAAGAATCCAGAGGACACCAAATACATGAACCGTACAACGAAACAATTGATAAACTGGATTTTATCAAAATAAAAATTTTCTCTTCAAAAGACACCATTAAAAGATGAAAAGTTTGGCCACAGTCTGGGAGCTATACATACTTGCAATACGTATATCTGACAAAGGACTTGCACCCAAAATATATAAAGAGTGCTTACAATTCAATGATATAAACAATCCAATTTAAAAAAACCAGGGGCTTCCCTGGTGGCGCAGTGGTTGAGAGTCTGCCTGCCAATGCAGGGGGCACGGGTTCGTGCCCTGGTCCGGGAAGATCCCACATGCCGCGGAGCGGCTCGGCCCGTGAGCCACGGCCTCTGAGCCTGCGCGTCCGGAGCCTGTGCTCTGCAACGGGAGAGGCCACAACAGTGACAGGCCCGTGTACCGCAAAAACAAAACAAAAAAAAACCAGACACCTCACCCAAGATGATGTATGAATGACCAACCAATAAGTATGTGAAAAGATGTTCACACCATTAGTCATCAAGAAAATGTAAATTAAGACCACAATGAGACATCACTTCACATGGCTAGGAAGGAAGAGGCTGACCTTATGACCTGTGGATAAGGATGTGGAGCGCTCTGAACTTTCACATAGCACTGGTGGGAATGTGCATGATACCACCCCTTGGCAAAAGTTCGGCAGTTTCTTATAAAGTCAAACATAAACTGACCGCATACTTCACTGCACGTCCACTCCCTGGGTTTTACCCAAGAGCAATGGAAGCATACATCTTCCCAAAGACTGCTCTGAAAATATTCATAGCAGCTTGTTTCACAAATGCCCGACCCTGGAAAGAACCCAGTGCTGAATGGATGAACAAATGTGGTCTATCCATCCGATTGACTAACGTATTCTGCAATAAAGGAAAAACTACAGATATATAACAGCAGAGATGAATCTCAAAAACACTATGCTGGGACTTCCCTGGTGGCACAGTGGTTAAGAATCCACCTGCCAATGCAGGGGACATGGGTTCGAGCCCTGGTCCAGGAAGATCTCACAATGTGCTGAGCAACTAAGCCCATGCACCACAACTACTGAGCCTGTGCTCTAGAGCCTGCAAGCCACAACTACTGATCCCATGCACCACAACTACTGAGCCTGTGCTCTAGAGCCCATGAGCCACAATTACTGAGCCCGCGTGCCACACTACTGAAGCCCTCGTGCCTAGATCCCGTGCTCTGCAGCAAGAGAAGCCACCGCAGTGAGAAGCCCACGCACTGCAACGAAGAGTAGCCCCCGCTCACTGCAACTAGAGAAAGCCTGTGCGTAGCAATGAAGACCCAACATAGCCAAAAATAAATAAATAAATAAATAAATAAATAAAATTTATTTAAAAAAGAACCCACTATGCCGAGCACAAGAAGTCAGATTCAAAAGAGTACTTTCTCTATCTTTCCATTTATATAAAATTCTAGAAAAGGCAAAACTAATCTCTAGTGACAGAAAGCAGATCACTTGTGGCCTAGGGGTGGGGAGAGGGATTGACTGTGAAAAGGCACAAGGGACTTTTGAGGTGATGGACATGTCTTATATCTAGTCAACGCTAATCAAACTGCACACGTAAAATGGGTAAATTTTGTTGTATATAAATTATCCCTCATTACATTTGATTTCAAAACAAAACAAAACAGGAGATAGTTGTACACCCATGTTCACAGCTGCATTATGCTTTATAGCCCCAAAGTGGAAGCCACCCGAGTGTCCACTGATGGATGAATGGATAAACAAAATGTGAACTATACATACAATGGAATATCATTCAGTCTTAAAAAGGAGGGAAATTCTGACACATGCTATCATACAATGTGGATGACACTTGAAGACATTATGCTAAGTGAAATAAGCCAGACACGGAAGGACAAACACTAATGGTACTACTTAAATGAAGTACCTGGAGGAGTTAAGTTCGTAGAGAGAAGGTAGAATGTTGGTTACCAGGGGCTGGGACGGGGGAGGGATGGGGAGTGTTTGATGGGTTCAGAGTTTGGGAAGATGAAAAAGTTCTGGAGGGGAATGATGGTGATGGTTTCACAACAATGTGGATATACTTACTGCTATGGTACATTTAAAAATGCTTAAAATGCTAAAATTTATGTTACATATATGTTACAACAATTTTTAAGAGAAGAGAAGGGAAAGGCCCAACAAAGGGGAGCTAGGGACCAGTTTTTTTCTTTGTACGTCTTCTGAGAGAGCCGTGACTGCAGGTCTGGGGGGTCTCAAAGGCCCATGTGCCAGCAGGGTGGGAGTCGGGGGGGCCAACACCTGGCACAGCCAGCTCAAACCACTGATAGGAGAAGAGCTGAAAAGCTGCTGACGGTGCCCACGAGAAGGGAACACACGGGAGAGAACCAGAACCGTCTTAGCTAGGCTTATGCCAGCTCAGACGTGAGTCCTTTATCGGGGCCCTGCAAAGAGGTGACTGAGACCGTCCGGGAGAGAACAACCAAAGACGAGCCGAAAAGTGATGCTTCTGGGAGCAATTAACTAGTAGTTAGTAGTAAGTAAAGTAAGACGTACACGCGTTAGAGAAGTAAAACCGCATAGAAGTGTATGTTTGCAATGAACAGTTAATTCCTCTCTCCTCCCATCTCCTCCATTCCCTCCCCCAGGGGCAGCCTCGTTAACGATCTCCCTGGATCTTTCCAGACACCTTCTGTTTAGAGCATGCATGTAGCTCTCCGGTTTCACTCCCCAGATGCAAGCCCACCATCAACGCTGTTCTTCCTCTTCTCTGTGTCCCTGGCTCCCTCTTGGAGGGGTTCTGTGCAGCCATCACTACACATGGAATTGCCTTGTTCTTTGTAAAGGCTGCATGGTTTTCCATCATGGGGAAATGTTTCGTTATAGGCTAATGCAAACCCCTTTCCACTTCTCCCCGGGGCCGCGCGGTCTCTCCTGGTGGCCTTGGCTGGTACTCAGGTGCCCCTGCCCCGCGGTGTCTTCTCTGCACAGGGCTGCGTGGCCCACGTGCTCGGTCAGCCCTGCAACAAATCACGTGGAACCTGGTCCATCCTCTGGCCCTAGAAACCTCTCTGTCCTGCACAGCCTTTCCCGCTCCACTCTTCCTCATTTGCTTTTCCTCCTTGTTCATTTTCTTTCCTCCCTCCTACCCGGCTTCTTGCTTCCTTCCTCCTGAGCTGCCTTTGTGGGGATGGCTCCCCACACACCTCCACCGTCACAGCCTTACCCTCTACTCTCATCCAGACGGCCTGTCCACCCAGAGGGCCTTCACCTTCTGCTCGATTAGAACAAAGCCAAACCCACAATCAAAGGTCCAACGTGCTGATATATGCATATTTCTGGACAGGTCTACATTTAAAGTGTGTTTGGGCTTAGTAGCTGAGACTTTTAACTTGTACTTCACGGGCTGTGGGCGTATCCAGGTGGCAGGGCCTTGCAGAGCAGCTCCTCACAGACATGAGGGGCCGGGCCCAGGGCGGTGAGGCTCTGGGGACCTGCCTGCGGTCACACGACGTGATGGTCACTTTGAGGCTGTGTGTGATTGTGGTTATGGAAATGGGTCTCGCTCATTCACTCAACAAGCATTCATGGCTGGAGACTGGCCGAGGCTGCAGCTACAGCCGTGAAGGGGCAGAGAGGCCAGAAGAGCCTCGCCCCCGCCTGCTGAGGCTCAGTGTCGCTTGTCCCAGCGCGGATCCTGGCGGTCACTGCTAGGAAGAGGCCACACGGCCTGTCCCGCTCTGGACTCGGCTCCAGATGGCCTAGGCCCGGCCGCATCGTCTGCCCCCTCCCCGCGGCCCCTTCCCTCCCTCCTGCCCTCCCCCGCTGTACTTACCCTCGGGGCCCCCATGGGATGCGGGGCTCCTTTGGCCTTTCTTGCAGCCCGCGCCGCCTCTGTTTGAGGTGCGACCTCAGGCTGCAATCGCTGGGCCACGTGCACCCGGCGGACTCACCGTGCCGCTCGCCTCGGGCCTCGCACCCCTCCGTGGGCTCCAGGGTCCCTGAACCTGGGCCCAGCACGTCTCGGGTGACCTGGCCTTCCCTCCTGACCCCTCCAAGCCACGCCCCCTCCCCACAGTGCACCTCAGTTTCTCCTCTGCAGGAGGAGGGTCGGAGGATCTTGGCGAGCCTTTGGCTGCGACATCGGGGATTCCGCCGACAGCCTGAGTCCTGGAGGCCGCCCTCCTTGGTGGCCTTGACATCCTGAGGAACGAGGGGGATGCCTGTGAAATCTTCTAAGTCCCATGCTGAGAGGTGGCTTGTCCCCGGTCACAGGTGAAATCAAAGGAAGCTGGGAGCCCCCATACCCCCGCCCCCGGGCACTGGGGAGCAGAGGACCAGCCTCCCTCCCTGACCCCTCCCTGTTACCCCAAATCACCACCCCGCGCCCTCTGCTCACTCACGCTCTTGATTCCAAAATTGGGAGCCCAGAGCAGCCATTTAGAAATTCTAGGGGGAAAAGATGAAAAGGTCAAGGAAAGGCCTTTTACCAAAGAAATGCCAGGACAGCTGTACCTAACGATGCAGTACGAGTGCTCTGTGTGGTACTGTATGAATGCAAATGCATATGTCAGGTCACATTTTAAAAGCACCAGAGGAAAACCACTATTAAGGAAATGCACACCGAATGCTTAAAGAGAAACTAATAATTTTTTTAATTTATAATTTATTTTATTCACTTAGTACAGTAAGAACACCTTTCCATGCAATTAAATATATTTCTACAGAATCTTTTTTTTTAACATCTTTATTGGAGTATAATTGCTTTACGATGGTGTGTTAGTTTCTGCTGTATAACAAAGTGATCAGCTGTACATATACATATATCCCCATACCTCCTCCTTCTTGCGTCTCCCTTGCACCCTCCCTATCCCACCCCTCTAGGTGGTCACAGAGCACCGAGCTGATCTCCCTGTGCTATGCGGCTGCTTCCCACTGGCTATCGGTTTTACATTTGGTAGTGTATATATGTCCATGCCACTCTCTCACTTCGTCCCAGCTTACCCTTCCCCCTCCCCGTGTCCTCAAGTCCATTCTCTACGTCTGCGTCTTTATTCCAGTCCTGTCCCTAGGTTCTTCATGACCTTTTTTTTTTTTTTAGATTCCATATATATGTGTTAGCATACGGTATTTGTTTTTCTCTTTCTGACTTACTTCACTCTGTATGACAGACTCTAGGTCCATCCACTTCACTACAAATAACTCAATTTCATTTCTTTTTATGGCTGAGTAATATTCCATTGTATATATGTGCCACATCTTCTTTATCCATTCATGGACACTTAGGTTGCTTCCATGTCCTGGCTATTGTAAATAGAGCTGCAATGAACATTGTGGTACATGACTCTTTTTGAAATATGGTTTTCTCAGGGTATATGCCCAGTAGTGGGATTGCTGGGTCATATGGTAGTTCTATTTGTAGTTTTTTAAGGAACCTCCATACTGTTCTCCATAGTGGCTGAACCAATTCACATTCCCACTATCAGTGCAAGAGGGTTCCCTTTTCTCCACACCCTCTCCAGCATTTATTGTTTCTAGATTTTTTGATGATGGCCATTCTGACTGGTGTGAGATGATATCTCATTGTAGTTTTGATTTGCATTTCTCTAATGATTAGTGATGTTGAGCATTCTTTCATGTGTTTGTTGGCAATCTATATATCTTCTTTGGAGAAATGTCTGTTTAGGTCTTCGGCCCATTTTTGATTGGGGTGTTTGTTTTTTTGATATTGAGCTGCATGAGCTGCTTGTATATTTTGGATATTAATCCTTTGTCAGTTGCTTCATTTGCAAATATTTTCTCCCATTCTGAGGGTTGTCTTTTCATATTGTTTATGGTTTCTTTTGCTGTGCAAAAGCTTTTAAGTTTCATTAGGTCCCATTTGTTTATTTTTGTTTTTATTTCCATTTCTCTAGGAGGTGGGTCAAAAAGGATCTTGCTGTGATTTATGTCATAGAGTGTTCTGCCTATGTTTTCCTCTAAGAGTTTGATGGTGTCTGGCCTTACATTTAGGTCTCTAATCCATTTTGAGTTTATTTTTGTGTATGGTGTTAGGGAGTGTTCTAATTTCATTCCTTTACATGTAGCTGTCCAGTTTTCCCAGCACCACTTATTGAAGAGGCGGTCTTTTCTCCATTGTATACTCTTGCATCCTTTATAAAAGATAAGGTGACCATATGTACGTGGATTTATCTATCTCTGGGCTTTCTATCCTGTTCCATTGATTTATATTTCTGTTTTTGTGCCAGTACCATACTGTCTTGATTACTGTAGCTTTATAGTATAGTCTGAAATCTGGGAGCCTGATTCCTCCAGCTCCGTTTTTCTTTCTCAAGATTGCTTTGGCTATTCGGGGTCTTTTGTGTTTCCATACAAATTGTAAAATTTTTTGTTCTAGTTCTGTGAAAAATGCCAGTGGTAGTTTGATAGGGATTGCATTGAATCTGTAGATTGTTAATAATTTTTTTAAAAAGTATCTTACTGAAGAAATCACCCTTCCCTTTTGCCCCCTACCTTTAGCTGATGTTTTTGGCATTTTCAACTTTTTATGTATTTCAACCTTTTAAGTCTTCTTAAAGCAAGGCCCACAATTACAGAAAATTCACCTGGAGGGAGAAAAAGGCTGTATTTATGCCTCTCAGGGTATATTTTTAAATACCAAATAGAAGGGCAGGAGGGAAAAAAATTACACGCCTTCTTGTGCCAAAAGGAGATTAAGAAACAAAAAGGCCTTTTGTAGTTGGATTGAGGGAAAGGTACCAGGGAAAAAATAGTCCACTAATAGATGAGCCACGCCTGCCGCTTATGATGACAGCGAATGTTTTAGATGATGAGTCCATTTTCAAAGTTCATTAAAAAAAATCTGTAATAAAAATATCCAGAGAAAGAAATATGAGCACCAGGGTGTTCTAGAGGCCTTGTAAAAATAGTTGTGCCTTTAATTATATATGAATTATATATGAATTTAACATATATGAATTATATATGTTAATGATGTTGTATTAGCCTAGCGTCTGCTGTGTCCCCGGCTCTGTTAGAGGCATGGGGGTAACGCAGTGAACACAAGAGACAAAACTCTGCTCTCACGGGGCTGACATTCAAGTGGGGAGACAGATGAGAAATAAAATACAGATTTAAAACACACAGTGTGACCAATAAGTGATGAGAGCTAAGGAGCAAAATATAAGCAGGAAAGGGAGATATGAAGTGTGTGGGGTGGAGGGGATGAAATTTTAGGGAAAATGGTTAAAGAAGACTGGGATGGGCTTGAATTGTGTCTCCCCAGATTCATAAGCTGAAATCCTACTTGCCAGCACGTCCCAATGTGACTGTATTTGGAGACGGGGCCTGTAAAGAGCTAATTAAGTTAAAATGAGATCATTAGGGCGGGCCTGATCCAGTGCGGCTCGTGGCCTAATAAGGAGAGAAGGTTGGGACACAGACGCACACAAGGACGATTGTGTGAGGATGCGGGGAGAAGATGACCGTCTACAAACCCAGGAGGGAGGCCTCAGAGGAAACCAGCCCTGCCGACACCTTGGCCTCAGACTTCTAGCCTCCAGATCAGCGAGACATCAATTTGTGTTCCTCAAGCCACTCGGTGTGTGGTACTTTGTTACGGCAGCTTTAGCGAACTCATACAAAGACCTCACTGAGAAAGCAAGGGGACGAGCCAGCAGCGGGGAGTGGGGAGGTGGACAAGCAGGTGCAAAGGCCCTGAGGCAGGGATATGCCCCATGTGCCGGGACAGAGCAGCGGGGGGCTGGGCAGAGAGGTAGCAGGGGGTCCGGGGAGGTGGGCGGGGTTGGGGGGAGCTCTGGCTTTTACTCCGAGATGGGAAACTGCTGGAGGGTTTTGGACAGAGAAGTGAGACATGCTCTGACCTACATTTCAACAGAGGCGTTCCGGCTGCCGACTTGCAACTCAGACGTCAGGCCGGCGAGGGAGTTAGCAGGGGCACCACTCAGGAGGCGTGTCAGAGCTTTCGATGAGACATGACGGCAGCTTGCACGAGGGTGGGGTAGAGGGTTTGATAAAACGTGGCTGGATTCTGGCTGTATTTTGAAGGCAGAGCCGTTAGGCTTGGCTGACGAATCTCATGTAAAATGTGATAGAACGAGAAGAGTGGAGAGCTCTGCAGTGTTTTTGTTCTGAGAGACTGGAAGGACGCAGCCGCCAGCACCTGGGATGGAGCCGGGTGGGGGACAGCCCAGGGCTCGGTGTTCGGTGTGTTGAAGCCCCTGGCCTTAGAGAGGTGGTTAGAAATCCAGAGGGAGACTGGTGTCCATCCAGGGGTGAGCGCGGCCTGAGGAGCGACGCGGGCGAAGCTTCAGCAAGAGGAATATTAAAATGGTCGATAAACACACAGAGGTGTGCACAGCTTCTCTAGTCATCAGCAAATGCAAAGTGAAACCACAGTAGGTGAGCACGGCTCGCTCGCTGGAAGAGCTGAACTCAGAACCAAGGGCGATACCAAGTGCTGGCAAGGATGTGGAGGCCCCGGGATGCTCTTACGTTGCCGGTGGGAACACAAGTCGGTACAACCACTTCGGAAAAGTGCTTGGCAGTACCCACCAAAGCAAAATACATGTATGCCCGACGATCCGGCCATGTCACTCCTGGTCCACACCCAGCACAGATGCATATCTGTGCTTCTGTCCACCAAAAGGAACATACATGAGTGCTGTGTCCATAGCAGCTTTATTTATAGTGTCCTCGAAGCAGAAACAGCCCATGTCTATCAGCATGAGAATGGGTCAACTGTTGTACACTCACACTGTGGAATATACTGCACAGTAACGGCAAAGAACCCACTCCTGATATATCCTGGAAACTTTCCTCAGGTTGATCTGAGTGGTGTTACACAGGGTCGACGGATTAAATTGTCGTGTAAGGGAGGGACAGAGAATAGGGGCCATTGCTGCAATCCATCCCTACTTGCCAACTCCAAGCCTGCATTTTAACAGATCCCTAGGTGACTTGAATGTGCATTCAAATTTGAGAACAGGCTTTGAAGAAAGACTCTGGCATCTAGTGGGCAATGGAACTGGGGGTGGAAAGGAGAGGAAGGGGGGAGCTCCATGGGACCTCAGGTTCCCAGCTTGAATGATAGGTGGATGGTGGTGCTGTTACCTGGGAATTGAGATGCCAGGAGGCGTGATGATGGATGTGACCTCTGACGATGCTGCCTAGAAGGCTTGGGTCCACTACTTGTCTCCCAAGGAGAGAGATCAAAGCTGGAGTTAGAGACCCAGGGTTGTTGGAAAGCGGGTGCAGGTTGACACCCAGACTGGGATCATGACGGGAGGAGCACTAGACTGAAAGGGGCCAGGCAGGAGTTCTTATTAATGAGCCCTTAAAGAGCATTCAGGAGACAGGAGGGGAACCAGGCGAGAGCAGGGTCTTGGGAACCAGGGAAGTTTGCAACCAGGACAAATGCCAACAGGGAGTTAGTTTCAAGATAGAACTGTGGCTGTAGGTTCCACGGTGCGAGGACAGAATTCAGAGTGAGGGACAAGGGATGGGGATGGAGTGACCGTGCTTTGGGGCAGCTTGGCCACGGAGGGAAGAGATGGTGGGCATGGCTTGTGGACAGGCACGCTGTGGATGTCTGCTGAGGGAAGGGGTGATTGAAGCCGTGTTTTCTGAGGAGGTGAGAAGGGATGAGATCCAGAGGATAAACGAGAGGAAAAGCATTGACAAGGGGGTGGGTTTAGACAAGAGCAAATGCTGACGATGGGGAGGAAGCTGCGGATGGGCAACCTGGCGGTTTCTGTTTCTTCTGTGAAGTTGAAGACACTGGCATCTGTGGAGAGTGATGGGGAGGACAGGCCTGGGGTGGAGGAGCAGACAGGAGGGTAGCAGACGGCATCTCCGCGGGCTCTGGGGGCCCAGTGCAGGGTGAGTGGATACATGAATTTTATTCCAGCGTTTTCGGAACGCCTTGGCTTTACGCTCCTTTACCTCTTCAAATCCCACTCTGGAAAACGCAGTGATTAAAATGGTAAGTCGCCTTCCTTTGTAAACCTTGGGCAGGAAATGAGGAATTCTTGAGCTCAATATTCACCTTTGCTATGAACTTCTGACATTATTTTGAACAAGCATAGGAGAGAAGTGAAAGCTCTCCTCAAATATTTGAAGGGACATCACATGGAAGGAGGGTTTGAAGAGTCTCTGTGTCTGGCCAGAGGGCAGCGCGGGGTCTGATGTGCACACACTCGGGGAGATGGTTTGGACTCAGGTGCAGCAGAGGATCGGCCCTCGGGGGCAGGCCGTCCAGGGAGCGATTTGGCCTGGGAACATGAGAGTGAACAGAGAAATCCAGTCCTCACGTTGGTCGGGAAATGGAAAGGCAGTTCCTTCGAATTCTGAGAGTCTCTGATTTCGAGCCCTTCCTGACTCAAACCTGAATTGCACACCTGCAGGGGTGGCACTGGTCGGATGGTGGGCACAGCCTCTGTCTCCAGAGGGCTCAGGAGCTGCTAGGGGCTTGGTTGTACCTTCTTTCCTAAAAGAGATTAGGGCACAGGGACAGAATAGGAGCGACCTTCAAAACCACTCTCCACCGAGGATGTCAGCCCTAACACCGCAGTAAAAACACAGACTCTAAAGATTGACTTTTTGTTTCAACCCTAGGTCCCGTGACTTACCAGCCATCGATCTGGAGCAAGTTACTCATTCTCGGTGCCTCAGTTTCCTCACCTGTAAAATGGTGATGGTGAAATGGCACCGCCCCACATGGAGTTGTTCTTAGGGTCAAATGTGCTCAGAAGAGTGCCTGGTGCACTCGGTATATTTTAGCTATTTATATTATTTAACGCAGGAGGCAGCTTTTATCTTGGGAAGCTTTATTAATTATTGACAATGTTTCTTTTAAGAACACAAATCGGTCCAGTTGCATAAACTCATAATAACAGAATGGGGTTGGGGGAACCAGTTGGAAATCTTAGGGAAGAAAGCAAAAATTAAAACCTGGATCCCTTTCCCTTCACTTAACAGCAAAATTCAAAGGCTCCACTGAAATATAGAATTTACTTGAGTAATAATTGTCTCTGGGGAGAAAGAAAAAGAGGGGCTTCTAGGGACTGTCTCTTATGCTGGGGTTTCAACATGCATCTCACGCCGCCCTCCTGTGCATCTGAGTGAACAGCCCGCGCTGACCGTGGGTGCACGCAGGACCCCGGGGAGCAAGGAGAAAAGGCAAGAAGAGCGCGAAGAGGGATCACAGCCCAGCACCGCCAGCTGGACAAGAGACGTGGGAGACGGCCCCTGGCGAGGCTGTGCTCTGTGGGTTCTGCTTCTACAGCTGCAGAGGGATAGGCTGGCCCTTTGGTTGCCTGCCTGGAGATAGCATCCCATGTGTCTAACTCAAGTAATTACTATTACTTCCGCACTGCGGGGGCCTGCTGAGTCACTGGCCAAACCAGTCTCCTGCTGGCTTCCTTCAGGTCAGCCTTGGAGTTAGGGAGCTTGCCTCTGAATTCTGACTCTGCCCATGAGGTGTATGACCTCGGGGAACTTAGGTAAACACGCTCGGCCTCAGTTTCCTCATGTGGGAAACAGGGATCACAAGGCTCTTGTTGCGAGAAGTAAATGTTACACAAATGACTATCAGTGCCTCAGGCATAGCAAACCATTCATAAATGGGGACTCTTATCACTATCGTCTGTTGACATAGGAGTGTCTAGAAGGGTTATCTTCCGAACCCCATAGATGCCCGACACCGTCTGTCCTCTGACCAGGAGGGAGGAAGCCCTTCCAGCGGCCAAGGTGGCCGACATCACCGTTTTCTCCGGTCTCTTCATCTGCTGGCGGAACTCAACGAGAGCCCGGCGGTCCCCTCTTCACCCCGCCCGTGTCCAGATCACCCTGTTGGGACAGATGCCTTCAGACAGCACAATCCCATTTTCTCCTTCTGAGTTTGCAATCTTCTCAATACAGAATAAGATCCAAGGGAACCACCTTACAAGTGACCCCTGGACATGGACCAGACTTTCATCTTGCCCCCCACTGAGCTTTTGGAAATCCAGGGCCATCACTAGTGGTGATTTGGGGGAACCGAGGCAGCAGATCAGTGACACCCACTGTTGATCAATGACAATGTTTCCCCTTTGCATCTCAGAGGGTTTTTGTTTTGCTTTTCATCTTCAAAAGGCTCCTATAAGGATATGGATATATAAGAGAAATCAGGGTTCTGGAGCTGAAAATGGCCGTGGACACCAAATTGTCCAACTCATTGCCTTAAGAAACAGAAGTTCAGTGCAGCACAGTCTGGTTCCAGAGTATGCACTCTGGAACCAGACTGCTAGCGTTCAAAATCTGCCTCCACCGTTGACTAGCTGTGTGACCTTGAGAGAGTTACTAAACCCCCGTGTGTCCAGTGTCCCCATCTGTAAAACGGTGGTAACTCCCGGTGCAGTGGAGGGGCTGAACGAAGGTCCGCTAGTTTTATTGCTGCAGGCAGACCTTGGAGATACTGTGGGTTCTGTTCCAGACCACCGCAGTAAAGCACATATGTCAATAAAGTGAGTCACCTGAATTTTTTTGGTTTCCCAGTGCAAATAAATTTATGTGTACACTCTACTGTGGTCTACTAAGTGTGCAAAAGCATTACATCTTTTAAAATGTGCACACCTTAATTAAAAAACACTTTCTTGCTACAAAATGCTAACCATCACCTGACAACGCAGGGTTGCCACAAACCTTCACTTTGTAAAAAATGTATCTGGGAAGTGCAAGAAGGCGAAATGCAATAACACGAGGTAGCCTGTATTCCTTGAACCAGTACACAGTAGACTTGTTGATTTCTTCAACACACGTTTATTGAACCGCTACTATGGGCCAGGCACCATGCACGGTACTGACGATACAACGGTGGGCAAAACCAGACACTGTTCCTTCCCTCATGGAACTTAACGTCTAGTGAGGAAGAAAGGCATCAGTGAAAACAGTCACACTCACATACAATTGCACCAGGGCAGGTGCTATGAAGGAGGCCCCGTGCGGGGCAAATGGGAAGGTAGAGTTGGTCAGGGGCTCCAGAAGGGCCCATCCAGAAGTGCTTCCTTGAGGAAATGATGACCACCTTGACATCTGATGAGTGAGTTGGACTTAGCCAGCCTGGGGATGGTGTGGGGTGTGTGTGTGTGTGTGTGTGTGTGTGTGTGTGTGTGTGGTCAGACAGAACAGTCTGAGCAGAGGGCAGCAAGGACAAAGGCCCTGTGGAGGGACAGCGCTGACCCCAAAGACTGCTGAGGCTGGAGCACTGGTACCAGGGCAGACCTGGGGTAAGACCCATAGGTGGGAGGAAGAGCCCAATCATTCAGGGCCTTGCAGGCCACACGAAAGATTTTCATCAGGACTTCCCTGGTGGCGCAGTGGTTGAGAATCTGCCTGCCAGGGCAGGGGACACGGGTTCGAGCCTGGTCCGGGAAGATTCCACATGCCGCGGAGCAACTAAGCCCGTGCGCCACAGCTACAGAGCCTGCGCTCTAGAGCCCGCGAGCCACAACTACTGAAGACCTCGTGCCTGGAGCCCGTGCTCCTCAACAGGAGAAGCCACCGCCATGAGAAGCCCGTGCACCACAACGAAGAGTAGCCTCTGCTCGCTGCAACTAGAGAAAGCCCGCGCGCAGCAATGAAGACACACTGCAGCCAAAAAAAGAAAAGAAATTTAAAAAGATTTTCATCTTCATGCTCGGAGCAAAAGAAGGATGGTGAGCTGAGACGTGACAACCACCAGCTCTGTGTTTTGAAAAGATTAGTATACCAAAACTCCTTCACTACCCCATCCAGGTCGGGACACACAGTTTTGAGGGCATTAGCTCGCTGTGGCCCTCTTTGCCTGGCAAAGCAATAAAGCTATTCTTTTCTTTTTCACCCCCTTCCCCCCCCCCCCATCAGCAAAAGAAAAGAATAGTGTGACTGCAGTGTGGGGCATGGATTGTGGTTGACCAGAGTGGATGCAGGCATGAAGGTAGGAGGCTGGGGGGCACAGGGGCATGGGCTCATGCCCCTGTGCCCCCCAGCGTCCTAGAGGTCTGGGCCGGAGATAAAATATGTGCTTTGTTGGCCAGGTGATTGCAGCCAGGGATACGGGTAGGCTGCCCTGGGGAGAGGGTCTAGAGCCCCCTTGTACAGTACAGTAACCACGAGTCACATGCAGCACTTAAGTGACTAACACGTGCCTCCTCTGAATTTAGATGTGCTGAGTGTAAATTACACACTGAATTTTGAAGCCTTAGTCTAAAACAAGGTGAACTATCTCACTGATACTTTTGTATTGGTTGCATGTTGAAATGATAATATTTTAGACACACTGAATTGAATAAAATATATTATTAAAATTAATTTTACCGGTTTCTTTGGACTTTAAAAAAACGTGGCTCCTTGAAAATTTAAATTACATACGGGATTGGCGTTTGTGGCTCCCGTTGTGTTTCAGCTGGACAACGCTGAGTTATTGTGAGACGAGGAGAGGGTCCTGGACCAGTCCTGGGGAAGGACGGTGTTCAAAGGAAGGCTTCAGCCAGTACTTTTCAACTATTGGCAAGCAGCTAGGTGGAGAGGGTTGCCCGGGATAGGGAGATGGAAGGGGAGTGGGGAGGGCTGGGGAGGGAAGGTTCCAGAAGGAACTGAAGAGGAGGTGGCCGACTCAGCCGCTCCCCAAGTTTGTGCTGTCGGGGGGCCGGTGCCCAGCGTGGAGTCCTCTGAGCATCATTCCCCGCCCACAGTGCAGCCGACGCCTCCTCCGCAGGCTCTAGTCCCGCTGGTTAGTCTGCTTCAAGCCCTCAGTTTAGGAGGGCCGAAAGAAGCAGACTGCTTCCCAGGAACTTCTCACCCACTCTTGAATATTGTCTTCCACCAGTCCCTCTCTAGCCCCCTGTGGACGAGGAGCTCCGTCCCCGCGGACGGGCCAGAAGTGGGTCGGGAGCGGCACGGGGCCGAGGGACAGGGGGTCGCGAGCCGGGGCCTCGGCCACGCGAGAGGGTGGGCGGATGAGCGCCAGGCCCCTTCCCCCTCCCGCTGCCTGGCGCTGTGGCCGGTGACCCGCACGGCCAGGGGTGCGGCTCTTTCCCGCTGCACACGGGCGCAGGTGCGGGAGGCCGGGAATGGGGGTTGGGCGGTGCCCGGCGCAGAGACCAGATCCACTCCCGACAAAAGACAGCCGAAGGAAAACTCTCTTCATCTCGGACGCGTTTTCTCTCTGTACCGGGAAAATATGCAAATGAAAGGCCCCCATAGTCTGACGGGGCAAATCAGCCCTAGGCGAGCGGCTGGGGGAACGGGCGCTTCCCGGGAGCCTGGCCACCGCGCCCCTCGGCGGGCGGGCGCCCGGGGCGGACGGCGGGGCGGGCTCGGGGGGCTGCGTCCCGGACCCCGCGGCCGCCGCCCCCGCCGCGGCCTCCTCGCCCCGCGATGCGGTCGCTTCCGCCGCCGCCTCCAGGCGCGCAGGTCCGCGGGGTGGCCTCGGCGCGGAGCCCGTCGCCCGCCGCAGCGTCCCCCCGGCCCCCGGCGCGGCGCTCCCGCCCGCAGGAGGGCCCTCCGAGGCGCCCCGGCAGCTCCGGGGAGCGCGGCGGCTTTGTTGCCGCGACCCGACGGCGCGGGGGCCGGTGCGTCTGGCGGCGGCGGCGGCGGCGGCGGCCCTGCAGTGGCGGAGCCCGGCCGGCCCGCGCGCCCGCAGCCGGGCGCTCGCAATGCGCCAGCGCGGGCGCCGAGCGCGGGCGCCGAGCCTCGTCGGGCTGGCCGGGCCCCCCGGCCGCCAGCTGCCCCCGCGCAGCCCTGCGTTAACTGCTGAAGTCCGCCTCCTCCCCGCCGTTCGCCGCTCGCCGCAGTACGAGCCGCCTCCCCGCAGCCGCCGCAGGAGAGGGAGGGGGACGGGGGGAGGGAGGGGGAGGGGGGAGGGAAGGGGAGGGGGGAGGCGGCGGCGGGGCCGAGCCCAGAGCCCGTCCCGGGCGCCGGCGAGGAGCTCCGGCCACGGCGGGAGGCGCCATCCGGGGGCCGCCTCGCCCTCCGCGCTTCTCGCGGCCGCGTCCCCCGCCGACCCGGCCGCCGCCTTCCCGCGGCGGGGAACGCCGCTCTCCGCTCCGCCGGCGCGCAGACTCCTTTTTTTCCTCCCCGGGAGGGTGTCGCCACCTGGATCGCCAAGTGTGAGGGGTCCGGGAGGCGGGGACCGAGCGGGGCACCGTGGCCGGCCATGGCTCAAGCGGCCAAACAGCTGAAGAAAATCAAAGACATCGAGGCGCAGGCCCTCCAGGAGCAGAAGGAGAAGGAGGAATCCAAAAGGAAGCGGAGGAACCGCTCCCGTGAACGAAAGAAGAAGGTAAGGGGGGCGGCGGCGACAGCCCGGCGGTAGCGGCGCCCGGAGGAGGCTGCGGGGAGAAGCTGCTCGGTAGAGCCGGGAGCGGGGAGGGGCGCGGGGCCCCGGGGCCGGCCGAGTCGGAGCCGCCGGGTGGAGGGCGCGGGGCGGGAGGGGAGCGGGGAAGAGGCTTCGGTGCGGCCGGAGGAGGACAGGGCAGGAGGCTGGAAGGGCAGAGCGGGCGGCCCGGAGGCTGAGAGCGCGCGGAAGCCGGCCCGCCCGCTGCCCGCGCAGCCCCTTCAGCACCCTGGACAGACGCCGGCGGGCCAGCGCCGCGCCGCGCCGCGCCCGGAGGAACTTTTCCGGCCTCGGGCGGCGGCGGGATGCTGGGCTGCTCCGCTCCGGCGCGCCGCCTCGCCGGGCTTTGCAGGGAAGCCCGTTTGGGGAAAGGCGGCTCCGGGCTCCGAGGCTACTCTGCCCGGCGCCTCGCCCTTGGTGACCCACTCTCGGGAGCGCGGAGGGCCTCGTTCCCGGGGCTCTGAATGGGGGGGGCTCCTGCCCCTCCCCGACCCTCCTCGAGCCCAGGAAGCGCCCTTCCCAACCCTGTGTGCCCGGGGACAGAAGGGCTTGGCCCGGCGTCACTTGGCAACGTCTCCTGTTCTTGTCACTCAAGAGGAGCGGCGGATGGGCAGGAGGGGAAGTTCCCTTGGAAGTCGGGCGCGGGTGCTGTCCAGCCTGGCCCGAGGGCCTGCTCAGAGAACAGGTCTCCTCTCTGTGGAGGAGTCGGGGGACAAGACACCCCCCAGCGAAGGCCAAGACCCCTCAGGGCAACCGCTGCTGTGTTCAGCGCTTCCCTTCTGGGTCTGGGGCCTTCCTACCCCCAACTCAAAGCACCTTTAGAAACACCTTTGGTGAGAGACACCTTCCCTTGTGAAGGGAGGGGGTTAGCTGACTGGGCCGGGGCTCCAGCAGAGGTGTTTTAGAGCCCCCTGTGCAGGAGGCCGGGAGTCCATGGATGCGGTTCTTTGGATTGGAGATTGGGCTGAACTAACTTCAGCTCCCGCAGAGCCATTTCAACCTGCGGACCTCAAGGCGGACCACGGCCTGCAAGCCCTTCATTGGGGAATGGGGCCCCCGGGGTTCCAGGGCTGAGACTCTGGTCTTCCTCGTTGAGAAGGAAACATTTTTTCTTGAAATTGTCTCACTCTGAGAAAGAAGTTTGGAGCCTCTGCTTGACAGCCGAGGGGGGACAGGCTGCCTGTGGGTCAGGCTCCTCATACCAGGTTGGTCAGCAGGACCCACACCCAGCCTGTTCCTCGAGATGAGACCCAGGGGCAGAGATGTTCTCTGACCGTACCCAGAATAGCCGGCGTGCTAGGCTTAGCCGTACCCCTTCCAAAGGCGGCCCTCTCCCTGACTGCCCCCGCCCGGAGTGCCGTCTTGTGTGTAAATAGTAGTTTCGCAAAGGCACCACCCCTTTAGCAGGACCTAAAAAGAAGCCTTCCCCAAACCGACGGGGAATCGGAGTCTGGGTTGGTGCCACTTAGAGAGAGAGTCCCATCAGGTCCTTCTGCTGGGTCCGAAATACCAGAGCCCATCTTGTGAGTCAGGCAGGGGGAAGTCTGGTTATATCTGACAGCGCTCACCCACTTCCTTGGCATGAATGTAAACTTCTTCTGAGGAAGGCGTGCTCTCTATTTCCATTCCTGTCTGGTGTTTTAGGAGCGAAGCCCATCCTCTCCCAAACTGCTCACTCTATGTTTTTATCCCACTTCTTGCTCCCCAGCTTCTTCCCTGATGCTTCTGACACTATAAATAATTTTTTTTTTCTTTTTGGGGAGCCATAGTCAAAACAAAACTCTCCCTTTCTCTTCTGTGAATTCTTTCCATTCACTGCAACTCCCTTCAGTATAACTCCGAATCCTGACTGCACGTAATACACACAATAGGAAAGTGGCAACTCCAGTATTCCTTTTGTTCCTTGATCTCAGTCTTTACATTCTTGGTGAACTTGATCTCCATGGTGAGTGCTGGATGATAATATATTCCCTTCCCCACCCCCTAGTTGTGTTATTTTGTTTTACTAGCTGGTCATACCATACTGCGTCAGTAAGCATTTGAAAATCTGCCGTATACAGATTTTCCTTATTTTATGCAGTGTCCTGGGTGCTAGGATGGATCCAGCAATAATAAGGACATCTTAATTCAAAGTGATAGTGATGATGTGAACTCTTAAGTTCTTGGGGTGAGGGGCGAGGTGGTATGGGGTGAGGTGTGAGGGTGCCTGCTTTGAGTTTCGCAATGATGGTGAGTACTTTTCGCCATCGACCAGGTCTTGAGAGCCATCTTAGAGAGTGGAGTTAAAATTTATAGCAAAATACAAAATCACAAGAAAGTGGAAGGCCCTCAGGAGAAAGGTATGGGAGGTAAAGCAATGCAGAAAGCCTTTTTAGAGAAGGCAGAGGACGCTCGTGTAGGAGCTGGTTGAACAGATGGCCGAGGTGGGGCTGGGGGCCAGAGTGAAGGTTCACGTAAGGTGAGGTCTAATGAAGACTCGTTTTCTACAAGAAGTCATTTTCTTAAGGCAAAGCATATTAAGATCAAGCAGCCGAGGACTCTAGCCTGGTCACCCCAGACGTGGGGGTGCTGTGGAACCACGCTCATTTCAGCAGGAAGAAAGAACTTCACACAGGCAGGTAGACGTTTGATGCCAGTGAACTGGTGGTTTGGGTGAACGCGTAGCTGAGCAAGGGAATTCTGGATTTACTAAAAGGAAAGGTGTTTGTCCCACGGGTAACCTACCTATCACAGGGGACTAACTGAGCCGAACCGCATCCCTCCCCATGTGTGGAAATCATCGCGGTTGTAACTTCAACGGCGGTTGCAGCTTTTACAGTTGGTGGTATTCTGTGGGGAGGCGCTGGCTGACAGGTGCTGTGCGGCGGGGCTGGAGGCTGATGTTGTGACGCACTGACTGACACAGATAGAAACCACCTCGACTCAGGCAACTGAGCTAAAGCTCTGGAGCTCGAGAAAGGCCTGCGTCCTTCTGGGGCTTCATTCAGTTTTCTGCTGTGCAGCTCACGTCCTCATCAGACGCTTGCTGTTGGAGCTGCAGTTTTTTGGGAAACAAAAATAAGAGCCAGTATTTATGACGCTGACTGATAAGTCCCCTGCTTCTGAAGATGGGGTTGGAAGTAAATAAATTGCAAAGCATGTGTCAAGCAGGCATTTGCATTAAGGACGACAGCTTTCTAGGGCTGAGGAAGCCTTGGGCATAAGGATGTGTGTGCTTTTTCTGTTTACTCAGAGCTTGAGGTTGGGAGAGGAGGGTGAGGAGGCTGGAGAAAAGGTGAGGCCGAGGATGGATGAAGAAGAAGAAGGACAGAGTTAAAGAAAGGAGGAGAGGAGGAGGGGTGAGGGAGGCAGGCAGACAGGGAGGGAAGGGGGCTGACATCTCAGCCCTCCTTTAAGCGGTGACACTCAGCCTGCAGTGCCAGTAAGTTCCCTGGGGTAGCGTTTACTGAGCTCTCTCCTTTCCTCTTGTTCTGTCCACCTCCTTCATCCTCTGATGTTGGTGAAGGAGGGGACCAGGCCCTGTACATAGCCGTCCACCCAATACCTAGCTCAGCACCTGACACACAGTGGGCATGCCACGAACGCGGGGGTCAAGTGCTTGAATGAGTGGGGTCGTACGTCTGTCTCTGTTTGCCTAGAGGTTTCTTGGTCATAGGCTTGTGTTCAGATGAGCAAGGCACTCTTTTGGGGGGCATCTGAAGAAAGCCTGACGCTTCTTTCTTTTCGAATCATTTGCAAACCAACAGAGATTTGTAGGCAGGCAGTGGAACCATCTAATTTTTTGGTGCAGTGAATTCTACCGAGCCTGTAGTTAGTTCCTTGCAGGGTCTCTGCTGCACTAAATGACAAGTGCTTTTAGCCATTGGGAATAGCAATGTTTGCACAGGACCCCAAGGAGCCGAGCAGAGGAGGGCACAGGAAGAAAAAAAGCAAGCCCGGGAGCGGAAAGTGGCCATCCCCACTTAGCCGTGCAGGCAGCGTTGTCAGCCCTGCCAGTCTCTGCAGCATCCCCAGAGGGCCCTCAGCCTTCCTCACATAGCTGGACCAGGCCCTGCTCCTGGGCTGCAGAGATGTCTTTGGTCGACCCAGTGACTAGAATCACAGGGATGAGCCGAGTCTGTGGCCAGGGCTTACCCGCAGGGGGTGGGTTAGGATGGGGAGTGGGGCAGTGAATAAGAGTGGGATGAAGGGCAGGAGATTAGGCAGGAGGGTCACGGGGACCCGCGTCTCCCATTCATAGAGAGTCTCAAATGTAAGCTTCTGCTGCTATCTCCAAACGAGTCTATATATTCAATCCAAGAAAGAACGTACAGGATCAAAAAGAATCATGTTCCTCCCACATCCTTAAACCTAGGTCCTGCTGCGAAACCGCAGCACTCGTATAACTGTTGCCGTATGAACTGGTATCTGTATATAAAGTCTCTGTTCGGATGTTGAAGAGCATAATGATGTCTCATTGCGTGTTGATTATTAAACGTGTTAATTTATTTAGTTTTGAGCCTTTAAAATACGCCACAACTTGGGTACCTGCCCCTTGGCGCCTTTTCTTATTTTACTACCTGGGGAGCCTCAAAGAATGGAAGTGGCCCCCCTCCTCTCTGGCACTGGCTGAAGATGTGGGAACTCTCCCAACAACCTGTCTATCCATCTTCCAGTCCAGCGCCTCCCTCCGTGCTACAGTAGTGGTGGGGCTGTTCCCCGGGAGCTACGGTCGCCCGCAACCGTCCACTGGACCAAGAGAGCAGGATCTTGCGGGCAGAGGTGTTACACCCTCAGACGTATCCAGCACTGTGTGGTTGGCGCATCACAGCCACGGCTCAAAGTAGGTCGGGTGGCAGCTGAAATTTAGAGCCTGAGGCAAGGGCCCTCCCTGTGAAAGGGAGCAGAAGCCAGCCCTGGGACCCTTCTCTTGTTTACCAGTTCTGCTTTCTCCTCTGAGTATGGAAGAGCTTTTATTTTAACTTCAGCCTGAGGATGCTTCTCCCTTCTTTCTCTAGAAACGAGCAAGCTTTAGTGAGTGGGTACCACGTGCCAGGCAGTTTTCCTGTGTGTTGGCCCATCCCCGGCCTTTGCCTCTACAAGTGGATCCATCAGTCATTCCTTCCACCTTCTCTGTCAAAGCCCGTCACTCTCTTCTTCAAGAAACCTTTCCTGAATGCCCCCCATCACTCTTTCTCTGCACTCTGGGGGGTTCCAGGCTTTGTTCTGGCGCGTGTGCATGTGTGTGAGACACGTGTTCTTGTTTTATTATCCCTTCTACTAAATTGTAAGCTCCTTGAAGCCAAAGCCAGAGTCTTTGCACATAACCACTCAATAAATATTTATGGCTTGAAATGACTCAGAAGCTACATTTAACTGGTTCAGATTTTTTTTTTCTTGGTCTTTCTATTTGATGTTGGAAGAGCTGGCCCTGTAGAAGTGGAACCAAGTAAATCTGTGTTTTTCCCTGAATTATTCCGACTAAAGCAAAGGCTGTTGCCATCAGTGTTTGGTTTTTGGGAAAAAGGCAAATAAGCTTCGCTTGACTCCATCTCTCCATTCCTGGTTCTTGAAAAGCATCTCAGACGTCTACCTCGTGCAGAGCGCTGGGCTGGGAGTCAGACGCCTGGATTCCAGTTTCAGCTCTCGTACTTATTAGCTACCTGGGCATGAATAAGCTGCCGAATTTCTATGAGCCTCAGTTTCCTCATCTGTAAAATTGGGATGAGAGTCAAAGGAGAGTGTGCTTTGTAAAATTTAAAACTCCCGTATATTTAAGAGGTTACAGTGAATAACATAATAATGATTGTTAATTAAATTATTCTTTCTAATAAACCCACAACTCCGGCCCAGCCTTCCAGAGGTTGCATGAAGTCTTGACGTTTGCTTGGGAAGGCCAGCACATTATTATTTCAGTGCTGGTAAATGAGAAAAGGACACTTTAAATCATTTTCTTCATTTCATTTTCAGGAAAGAAATGAATTTCCTATTTTGACAAGATTCATTATCGCAGACTTAGTTATCTCCGTGGGGGCAGTCTGCAACTTTGAGATGGACTTTATTAAAGCCCTGCGTGGCAATTATAGCTGTATATCAAAAGGGGAACATAAAAGTGGTTCCTGAACTTTCTGAGAACGCCATCCCTGTTAGGGCCCGGGCTGATAAATCTGGGGTGTGGAATATCACAGACAATGGAACACGTGTTGTTGTGGGCAGACCAGACTCCTCCAGGGAGACTCTGTACATCTCAGGAGTGTAAGCATAGCACATCCTCCAAGAAAGGAGGACTTGCATTATGACCCTCAAAGGTAAAACAAAGAAGATTGAATGGCAGCCAATTTTGAACAAAAAGCCCTTTCTTTTCTCCTTTGCTTCCCCTCGAAGAAAAATGTCCTGTGTTTTTGCTAAGGTGATAATACTTTTTCAGTGTCAGTTAATACATTTTTTATCCATTTCAGAGCACTGTCGCCAATGATAGCTACTAACAGCCTTTGCTTATCCAAGGAGGGCCTGTCTTTATTGAGAGGCTGTGTGTCCTATGGGCATCGTCTCGCTGGATCCTGCAACAGCCGGTGACTGCACAGCCGGGGCCTGGCTCCAGAGTTTGTTCACAGGCCTCTGCACTAGGCCGCCTTCTTCCGTGTTTGTTACGTCCTCAGGGTGCTCAAGGCTATGTGGGCCCTGGGAGGGCAGTCAGACTGAGGGTATCTTTCCTGCCTTCTCATGCAGGACTTGCAATTCGTGGGAAAGCTGCCACAGCGGGAAGTAACCTGAGGCAGAGAATGGAGGCAGGTGGTCTGGGCTCAGGACAGAAGTGCGAGTGTCCAGATTCCAGGCGGAGCGTGGTGTCTGTCCATGGGCTCCTCTGAACGTCTCTGGAGCAGCCCGCCTGATGGTGAAGACCCTGTTCAGGCCTTGGGTTAAGACAAGAGGCCAGATGAAAGGCCAGATGACAAGTGACTGCTCTAGGGCTCACCTGCTCTGGTTCTGTCTCGTCCACCTCACGAAATGGTTATTTCCCCCTTTACTTTCTGTTTTGGAGATTTCTCTTCCTACCACAGGGTTGGCATCTTCTCCATATGATCATTTAATAACCTGCTTCTACAGGGAGTTACAGGGTGATAACGTGTCTGCCGTTTTCATCTATTTTTCCTTACTTTCTGGGACTTCTGCTTTTTTTTGTGGATGCGTGGAGGGCCTCTGAGGTCCTGGGCCTGCATGAGAAACACTTACCAGGAGCCCGACTAGGATGGGTGGGAACAGAAATGAGCATGGCCCGGCTGTTGCCCAGATCTCTCACGTCCCTCCCTTGAATTTCCGTGGTTTCTTTTCCCGCCCCTAAGAAGTCAAGCGGGCTAAGTGATGCCCACGAAGAGGAGTGCAGTCAGGGAGAAAACAGGCTTGGGAGCTTAAAAGGCACAGACTAGCATTAGAGTAGAATTGGGAGTGTTAGGATGGAGTCAGATGAAGCACCACAGGAGAGGAAAGGAGGTGCCTAATTACGGACTGGCCAGAGCCATGACTCCTAAACCCAATTCTGAGGTTGGAGGGATGGCCCCAGATACTCACGGTGAGACCCACAGGGAAAGAGGGAGGGGAGAAATGGTCCCAGAGGCCCCTCAACTTGGCTGATGTCAGCACCACCTTGGGGACAGGGCTTACTACATGCAGACCTGCCCCACCGCCCACCTGCAGAATCAGATGCTGGGCACTGTGGGGCCAGGTACCCACGTGTCCAGCAAGGTCCCCTCAGGTGAAGCTCGCATAGAGCAAAGTGGAGCCTCTGTTCTAGCAGATGGACAGGAACCAGCTGATGGGTGATGGTAGAACTAAGGGAGAATCAAGCCAGGAGACGGAGGAACGAGGGGAGATGGTAGGGGATTTGTATTTACTTATTATTTATTCTGTATCCACTTTCCCAAAGGAAGTGGGCAAGGAAAGAGTTGACTTGAGCACCGTGGCCAGTCCTATGGGAGAGGGGAGCCTGGCCAGGACCAGGGCCTGGGGCAGCTTCCTGGGGGGAGAGGCTGGGTCTTCACGGACTGTTAGGAGTCAGCCTGGTGAATGGGGGCGGGACATTCAGCTGAGGCGGTAGCATGGGTGGAACGTGAGCGAGTGGGGTCTGGAGGGGGAGGTGATCCAGGACCTGTGGGCCCAATAGCAGGAGCCGAAAGGGCGAGGTGGGGGGGCAGGGTGCGCTGGAGCGGAAGCTGGGACGGGGCCAGCCTGGGTCCAGAGCACAGAGGAGGCCCGAGGCACTCCAGGCAGAAGTCTGAAAGGCTACTGCGCCTTCAGTGCAGAACTGGGACGGTGCGGCTTCCCGATAAGCAGGGCATCTAGAGTGCAGAGGAGTAGTTCAGCGGAGGGACGGGCTGGCTTGTGCTAGGGTGGCCAGTGGGGATGCAGCATGTGACAGACTGGAGACGTTTGGGCGGTGGAGAAAGTTGGTCTTTGTGAGTAACAGAGTGGGTGTGAGTAAGTAATCAGCGATGCTGCTGTGGGTTTCTTCTTGACATATGTTAACATATCTGTGCGCACACGCGTGTGCACGCACGTGTGTGTGTGTGTGTGTGAATTAAATGTCAGCAGGGCCTCATATCTGACTTGGTGTTGGGGTAGTTAGTTGGTGGTGCCTTTTGTTGAGCTGAGAACAGGTTAGGAGGAAAATGACAAGTCCTTTTTATGGAATATGCTGTTAGGTAGCTTCGTGGGGCTCTCATCTGATGGCGGGAGAGCTAATAGAAAGTGTCCTTCGAAGTGTGGGAAGCTGTGAGGCTCCCTGGAAAGGAGAGGCCGTCCGTCCAAGTCCGAGCTCACCAGCGAAGCCCTGGTGTGCAGGCCTTCTGAGAGGTTGCCTTAAATAGGGCGTGTGCACGTGACAAAGCCTGCGAGGCCTGGCGGGAGCTGAGGCATCTGACTGGTGGAAACTGACGACAGCAGGGAAAGCAAGGCCTGGGGGCCACACGTGGGCTGCAGGAAGGCAGGCCTCTCGATCTTAGTTCCCCAGCCGGGGATGGAACCCGGGCCCTCGGCAGGGAGAGCGCTGAGTCCTGACCACTGGGCTACCAGGAACTTCCCTCGCCACTCTTAAACGTGTGACCCAAATGGTGAAATGCTATGCATTCACTCAGAGCGATGCTTAAAAGAATAGGTTTTTAAGAATATGCTTCTAATAAAAAAGTAGGAATATGCTTCAGCTGTAATGTCATTAAAAAAAGTAATGTGATGGAATTAAAAGGAAAGACGGAGGATGCCTTGCTTGCCAAGGGGGGGAGCCAGGCATTCTCTGCCTGTGTGTCTCCTGCAGGCACAAGCTGGGATGGATGGATGACCTCACACCCCAGGAGAGAATTCCAGGGTGATGTGGGCTAGAGCCCAGTAGGTAACGAATGTTCTGACTCCAAGTGGAGCTGGAGTGCGGTCCAGAGAGTCTGAGCATCTGGGTCTTGGCATGGGAAGCCACCCATTGTAAACCAGCTTGAAAATGTGTACGTGATGGGTGGAATACTCCACTCCACAGCCAGAGTGACCTTCCAAAAATGCAAATCAGATCCTGACACTCCTGCCTTTGGAATCCTTCGGTGGCTTCCTAATTGCCCTTAGAATAAAGTCCTGGTGGGTTCCTCCAGCTTCCGAGGCCCCCCGGCTAGCCCGTAGCTGCCATTCCTGAACCGTCTTTCTTTCCTGCAGGCTGCACTCTGCTGTCCTCCGAACTTCTTCTAGGACGTAGGATATACACGTGTTCTCTGCCTTCAGATCTTCTGTCGGCTGAATCTTTGGCCTCAAACACTAATGCCAGCTCCTCTGTCAGAATTCAGTTTAAACCTTGCCTCCCAGGTGCTAGATGAGGTTAGGTTACGCCGCCCCGTAAGGCAACCAGGAGATTGCGTGGACGTCCGTGTGTGCCAGGAGGGCGTCTTTGATCGAGATGTCAGAGCAGCGGAGAAGAGATGCCGGCAGTGGCTTTAGATGGAGTCAGATGGTCCAGGGCTGGTGCCCTGGGTGACTCTGGGCAGGGTGCTCAGTTTTCCTCTCTGAGTCTTGGTTTTGCCAGTTGTAGGGCGGAGGGAATAATATCTACCGGACAACCATGCAGGGTTGGTGGAAGGATGGTAAAGCACCTGGGATACAGTAAGTACTCAGTACATGCCAGGTCCGATTCCAATGACGCCTTAGTTCCCACTCACACCCATCCCTGCCCACACCCCCGCCCCCAGTGGGAGCAGTCAGTGAAATCCAAGGTGTGGCCCTTGGCAGGCTGTGAGTTCCTTTCCAGAGATGGCCGTCAAGGATTCATCCCGAGGTTGGTAGTGCTCATCTGGCATCACTGCCAATTCCTTAAATGAATTAGGGAAAGCTGGAGAAATGTGATCTCAAACGCCAGTGAAAGTGAAGAATCGGGGAACCAGCCCAAGTCAGAAAAATGTCAAAGTCTGAAATGTCGGTGGAGCAGCATTGACCCTCTGGAGATGTTACATTCTCCTGTGGCGTGGAGGTTTGGCAGAGTCATTTTAATGCCCTTGGAAAGAGCCGCTTTGGTCTCTGCCAACTGGGAAGCGGGAAGTCTGGCGTGCTGATCCCAGGTTACGTGGTGCGCCCGCCGCTCGGGACCCAGTGCCTCTGTAGACGTGGAGTAGCGCCCTGGGAGCCGCGATGCTGCAGCTGGGCCTCGCTTTCTGCTGTAGGTGGAGCAAACCGCAGTCCGACGGTTGGTCTTTCTTTTAACGCTGCCTTCTGGCTTCTCGCGTGTGTCATGGCCTGTGGGCCTCATCCTTGAGCAGATATGCACCTGAAGGACATCTGGGCTACAGCCGCATGGTTGACTCTTGGCACTTTAACCCACTTGTCAGTGTTGCCACCCACGCGACAGGACTTAGAAGAGGCAGGTGGAGAGAACATCCTTCATGATTCGGTACTGAGGTAAGCGCTACAGCATCATTAGATCCTTCAGGAAGAGCGTGTAGGGTCCCTCCCAAGCACTCAGCTTCTTCCACTTGGCCTGCACCTCCACTGCTCCTGCCGGAGCCTCCCCTGGTCGCTCTTCCGATACAGCCTTCATCCAGTGCAACCTCCACGGTGCCACTCCCCTTCATGAGACCCTCCACTTCCCTCCCATCACCTTTAGGATAAAGTCAGACTCTTTCCCATGGCTTCCGAGGTTGTGGACGCCCTGCCTACCCCTGGGGGCTTATCCCATCCCCCCACTGTGACCCCTGGGTTTGTGGTGCTGCCCTGCCACCACCACCCCGCCCCCCCGCGCCCAGCTTCGCCTCCTCCAAGAAGCTCTCCTGAGTCTGGGTCAGAGATGCCATAGAAGAAGGGAGGTCGGTGAGGCCGTGTCCAGGATCCCCTCCCATTCGGCCGTCTTTCACAGATAATGGCGCTTTCAACCAAGTCCTAGGATAACACAGGAGCATGGGCCCGTTACCTTGCACTTCTCAGCTGACGACGCCCGTTCGTGATGTGGATAGTACGGACCTCCCCTTCCTCTCCTATCACCCCCAGAATTGCGAGCATTAGCTACGCATGGTTGTGGATGAGAAGAGCAGGCCGCGGAGTGAGGAGAGGTGGGCATGCATTCTGGTTCTCTCCACTCTCTTGCGTAGCTCTGGACACTTCTCCGAGCCTCGGTTTCCATGCCTCTAAAACAAGGGGATTGGTTTAGCGAGCTTCTAAGGCTCTTCTGGGGGCGCTGATAATTCCGTGAATATGTGAATTTCCAAGGCCAGAGCAGAATGGTTCCCAGAGGCCAGCTAGCTTGCCCTGGCCTAAGGTGTGCTGGGCGGGACATCTGGATGCAGGAGGCTGTCGGGTGTCAAGGTCCAGCTCTGATGGATACCAGACCCCAGGGCATAGGGATGTTGGCAAATGTGAAATGCTGCATAGCCCAGGGTGCTGGTTCAGCGCGTGGACACTCACCCCCCCCGATGTGTCATTTCCATGAGGCTGGTGCTATCATGGGCAGGCCAAGGAGAGGAGGGCATGCTGCAAAGGGCCAGGGTCACACGGGCTGCTGGAAGGTGGCCGTGCTCAAGGTTGACAGATCTGGTCTCCTGGGTGCGTGGCCTTGGAAAGCCCGTGTAAACAGGCGGCCCCGTGACTCTTCAGACTTCCTGCCGCAGCCAGTTTGGAGCCACCTCCTACCTTTGTCACAAAGAGCAGCGTCTGGGAGGGCAGAGGGCACCTGCGCAGGTGAATGGAGAACGCAAGACGCAGGCTCCTGCTATTTTCAGTGCACGGCGACTGGGTCTGTCACCTGCTTTCAAGGTCGTGAGCAAAGCCAGCGTCCTCCGTGAGTTCGGAGGAGCCCAGGAGGCCCTGACTCTGATGGGGGAGGGGCTCAAGCAGCCCTTGCTGCTGGCGTTTTCCTGGAAAGCAGACTCAGCAAACCCACAGCCCAAAGAACAGGGGATGCGCTGCGGGGTACGCCATGCGGTGTGTCAGACAGTCCTGGCTTTTCAGAGACACTGCTTTTAGAGATGAATCGTGTAATTTGGAAAATCCCTGCTTTGTCACTCACTGAGACTCCAAGGAGCCAGTATTTTCAGGAGAGGACAGTCCCGCAATTTAGCCCCAACTGAAGCTCTTTTTTGATTTCAGTCTCTGCCCCTGTCGCCCTTTCCGTCTCCCGGGGATACAGTGGCCCAGGGGACTGAAAACCAGTCCAGTTTTCTCCAGGGGCTGCTCAGCTGGGCCTGGGAGGGGAAGGAGAGACATCCCAGGAAGGGGATCTCCACATCCGGAACCTTCTCCAGTGGTTGCATCTCCTGGGAGATGAGCGCCCGGGTCTCAGGCCTCAAATAGCCCCGTGGACAGTGGCCATCGTCACACAGAGCTGGACGGGTGGCCAGCGCAGCCCGTGCGTTACTTTGCTCTGCTCTCAGCGGCCCTGCAGAGAGGCAGGTACCAGGTCCCTCTCACGGGGGAGGACAGTGAGACTGGGAAGACTAAGTGTGGTTCACACCACCGGGGTGTGCCTGTCCTGTGGCTGCAACCTGGGGCTGTCTCTCTCTGAAGTCCTGGATTTTTGTAACAAGCAGGCAGTAGAAGATGCAGGGTGTTGTGGATTGAAATTCATGTCGTTTTCTGTCTTCTGCATCCATCAGCTGCCACCCTCAGAAACACAGCGAGGCCCGGCCATTGGTGGCCAGTGTTCTCTCCATGAAGGACAGAAGGGACAGCAGGGGACCCCCCGAGGGGCACATGACTCACCTGAGCCCACTCAACCCGAGGGGCTGGCTGAATGGCCCATTTTACAGGACACTGGAGGGCTCAGGAAGGTTACGCAACCGGCCCAAGGTCACACACCTGATCAGAGCCAGGGCTGGGTTTCACACCAGCTGCCTGATGCGAAAACCTTCACCTTACTGCCTCTAGGGCTGTGATGAGGAAAACACAGAACGAAGTATATTCCTAAGGGATGAGAGGCCAAAAATGGAGAACATTTTACAAGCGCTTGACACAGAGCCTAGAGACAGATGAGAGCTCCACAGGTCAGTTCCTTGACTCTGCGGGATGAAATACATCCCACCTCGTGTGGGCCTCCAAACCACTTGGGAAGAGAAGGCATACATTCCCCCAGAAGCGCCCAGACAGACAGAGACTTGGAGCTGGATACAGACACAAGGCAGTACCTGACCCGTTGTTTGTAATGGGAGCTTTAGGAACTAAGAGAGCTGGCCCTGACTCTGCCTCTCAGGAAGTGGCTGGGCGACCTTGGGCACATCGCTTCACCTCTCTGGGCCTCTGTTTTCTCACCTGTAGCATAGAGGGCCTGGAGGAGGCGAGCTGACATAGCATCTCACACCCCCGCCTCTTCATGGGGAAACCGCAGTCCAGAGAAAGGAAATGACTTGTCCAGATCTCATAGCTATTGTTTGTGGCCAAGCAAACACTAGAGCCAGGCCTCCAGGCTCGGCTCTTGTGTGCCCTGGTGAGAAGCCTCAGCCCTTACAAGCTGTGATTCGTTGAGAACAACGTGGTAGGAGGAGCTCAGAGAAGGGATGAGGGACTCTGGTCCTTTGGTTCTGCGTGGAAACAGCCCCACCAAGGTCAGGCTGCACATGGAAGAGCCAGCAGGGATGGGATGTTTCCCTCTGCACTGCAGGTGGAGGGGCTGGCTGCCTCATGCGGGGCCTGCCGGGCACCCTGGCAGGGAGGAGGCTGCCAGGGAGCGGGGTTTGGGCGCAGAAGCCTCAGCCCTCTCTGGGCCTGGTGGAAGGAAACGTGCCCTGGATAGATTGTTCCAACAGGCCCTCATCCCACTGCCCTCATTAGTGCTCTTCGGTGTCACGTGCAGCTCGGGGCGCATTCAGGGCCTGGTACGCTGCCAGCCACGGCCTGCTGTCGACACTGAGTTTGTTCCGTGCATCTGTGGCCTCAGGGGCACCTTCGTCAAGTACAACCTCCCCATTCTACACATGGGAACTGAGGCCTGGGTTGGGGTGGGGTCACCTCTCCCGGGGGCACAGCTGAGCAGGGCCTGAACCTGGGCCTTCTGAGTACTATTTGGAGGCAAGGTCTGGTTGCCCCTGAGTTACCAAGCGTGTCTGTCTGTCTATCTGTCTATCTATCTATCTATCTATCATCTATCTATCTATCTATCTATCTATCATCTATCTTAGTTACCTACTATTTTATTGTGCTCTTTCTTGGGGAAAGAGGGAATAAGAAAAACTCCCTTGCAGGCACACTGTGTTCTTCATACTTGGTCTGAGCCCATCTTTCCAGCTTTAGCTTCTCCCCTGCCTTCCCACTCTTCATCTCTAAATTCGTGCAGGGTCGTTGCCTACATGCTGCCGCCGTACCCCCCCAGGCCTTATTCATACACATGATGCTGCACACAAAATTCGAAACCCTCCTCCCCTTGGCCTCCCAATGAACTCCTATTCATCTTTCAAATCCAGAAAAACTACCACCTCTTCCGGGAAGCCTTCCCTGACTACTAAGCAGAAATAATTGCCTCCTCTTTTATGTTCCATCGGCCCTGCTAATCTCACTATCACAGCAGTCATTGTTTTGTTTGTTTCAGCCGGAGGTGGGTGAACTTTTTTTTGTTTGTTTTTTCTTTTGGTTTTTGTTTTTGTTTCTTTTCTGCGGTACACGGGCCTCTCACTGCTGTGGCCTCTCCCGTTGCGGAGCGCAGGCTCAGTGGCCATGGCTCACGGGCCCAGCCGCTCCACGGCATGTGGGATCTTCCCGGACCCGGGCACAAACCCGTGTCCCCTGCATCGGCAGGCGGACTCTCAACCACTGCGCCACCAGGGAAGCCCAATGGGTGAACTTTTAAAAGGCCGGATAGTAAATATTTTCTTAGTCTCTGTTGGAGGTATTCAACTCTGCCATGCTGGCACAAAAGCAGCCATAGACAGTATGCAAGTGAATGAGCATGGCTGGGTTCCAGTAAAACTTTATTTATGGACACTGAAATTTGGATTTCAGCTCATTTTCACGTGTTACAAAATGTTATTCTTTTTTTTTCTCCTACCATTTAAAAATGTGAAAGCCATTCTTAGCCTGTGGGCTGTACAAGGACTGCCAACAGGCTGGATCTGGCCCTTAGGTGACAGCTTGCCAAGCCCCGGGTTAAATGCTGTTTCCTTGTTACACCTTACACAAAGGCTGTGCCGTGGTCATCTCTGCATCCCCAGAACCTGCTGGCTGAATGAATGAATCTGGTGATTTACATTCAACACATGTGCAGAGAGAGAAGGATGATGATCAACCTATTAAAGGATCCTTTGAGGGACGGAGGGGTGAGGGGCATTATTGCCCCTATTTCACAGACAGGAAAACTGAGGCTGGAGGACTGGTCCATGGAAGAGCTTCAGGGCCTCACCTCCAGCAGGGGTGCTGCTGCTCTGAGTGCTGAGTCCCCTCAGTCTCTGGGGAAGCTTGGAGGAGCCGTGCCAGCAGCATGGCTGGGCTGTGGGGTGTGAGAGCAGCCGTCCAGGAGCGTGTCTTTCGGTTGTGAAAATAGAAACAATCTGGTGCCCGCCTCGGGGGAAGGCCTGTGTCACAGCGCCTAGGTTTCCTTCCCGCGCCTCTGATAAGAGACAGCAGTGTCTGTTCTGCTGAGGGGGAATTGTCACACATAGCTAAAATTAGATGTTTTGTTGGAATTATGCTGATTTGACTTAATTGCTGGGGGATGTCAATGTTCCTCAGCGATCCAAGCGCTCTGCCGGTCTGGGTGAATAATAGTAATCCCTTCTGTTTGTGTAGCGCTTGCCACCCCGGCCCTTCCACCTTCATTATCTGATCTGATCGCTCACAGCAAACTCGGCCCAGAGGACCCCATCCCCAGGGGACCGGGGTGGGTGGGGGTCAGTTACCAGGTCATATGGGTCTGAGTCCTCGGTGGCTTCTGTGTCACTAGTGCTGGAGTTTGAAAACTTTGTGCCTCGTGTTTTTAGCTGTGAGCAAGGCTGGGACCCCCTGAAATTGCAGGGGGCCCTGCCCTTTGATAAGTCCCGTGCTTGCTTTCATGCTCTGCTATGGTTATTCTGAATTATTCCTCATTTTTTAACACTGCATTTTCATTTTGCACTGGGCCACGCAAAGTACGCAGCCGGCCCTGGCCATGAGATTGTCTTCGTGGGCCACGGCACTTGTATATTTCTATCTGGTTAACCTTGGGTGTGATCTGACCTTGGCCGTGGCAGCTGGGGTGTTCAGAGGAGCATCTTTTTATAAACAAGTTCCCCGACCCTGGCTCAAGGTGAGATTCCGGCGTGGCTTCTGGCGAGAAGGCCAGCTGGTCAGCCCCCAGCTCCTCCCCCTTCCACCTTCTCTGCCCTGGACCACAGGGCAGGTGTGTGTCCCCATGTGTGCAGGGGATGAGTCTCCCATTCCCCCGTCAGAGGTGAAGTTGGAGATGCAGAGAAGCGCCCTCCGCTGCCCATGACTGTGGCGCCAGGCTGGGTGCACAATGAATCTTTGGGTGCTGTCTTCCTAGCGGGCTCGACTATTCAGAGCCATCCCTGCTCTCCGGGTCTGGTGCAGAGGAAGCTCTCTATTAGTTTTTGTCACTGTTGCAGACGGCGTTTGGGATGATTACATAGGTCTCAGAATGCGCTTGAGGGGAGTGGGTGTCTGGGACTGCTGCTGGACCTGCCACCTTCTAGAATATCGGAGCCTGTGCTTCTAGTGGACTATGTTCTGCCAGGAGTGACCGCAGCCGCCGGTTCGCTGACCCCGGCTGGGTACCAGGTGTGACAGCCAAGCCCCAGCCTCCCCCTCACATGCTGGCCTGTGATCTGCTCCCCAGGCGCACCTGCCCCGCCGTGCCCCGCCCTGCCCAGGGCCTTGGTGCTTGACATTGTCTGTGTCTCTGTCCTCCGGAGCTCCTGGCTCCTTTTTGTCTGTCTCAGCGCAAATGTCACTTCCTTAGAAAAGACCGCTCTGAAGTCCCAACTCAATCCCCCACCGACTGTCCATCTCCCATCACATCATACTGTTTAATTTTCTTCATTATCTGGAATCATCCTGTCTCTGTTTTTTTATCTGCCTCCCCCTCCCTGCATTAAAAGATACATTCCCTGAGACCAGGGACCTTGTCTGCCTCATTCACTACTCTATTTCCAGAGTCTAGAAGAGTGTGTGGCACACAGTAGGCGCTTAATAAGTATTTATTGAACGAAGTGATGCATGCTCTCTACCCTCCTGTAAATTGGATACCATCAGCCTCCTCTTATAGATGGGCAGACTGAGACCCTAGAGCAATTCAGAAACCTGCCCAAGGTCCCACAGCTTAGAGAGGAGGGATATTGCAGGCTCCACAGCCCAGGTGTGCCACCAGGGGCACAGGTGTGCCACCTCTCCAAAGACCCGGCCCCCAACCCAGCCTGGAGTTCACGTCAGGAGCGTGTGTGTACTTCTGCAGCTGGGGTCTCACTTTTCTTTTCTTCTTTTTTTTTTAAAAAATTAATTTTTTTTTTTGGCTGCGTTGGGTCTTTGTTGCTGTGTGCGGGCTTTCTCTAGTTGCGGCGAGCGGGGGCTACTCTTTGTTGCAATGCTCAGGCTTCACATTGCGGTGGCTTCTCTTGTTGCAGAGTGCGTGGGCTTCAGTAGTTGTGGCACATGGGCTTCAGTAGTTGTGGCACATGGGCTTCAGTAGTTGTGGCTCGCGGGCTCTAGAGCGCCGGCTCAGTAGTTGTGGTGCACGGGCTTAGTGGCTCCATGGCATGTGGGCTCTTCCCGTACCAGGGCTCGAACCTGTGTCCTCTGCATTGGCAGGCGGATTCTTAACCGCTGCACCACCAGGGAAGTCCAGGGGTCTCGCTTTTCTGACCTGTGCTGTGCCTGGTGATTCCTTTGCTGGGGTCCTTCTATGACAGTGTGGAAGGTCCATAAAATATTTTTGTTCTTCTAAAATATTGGACACAGAAATGATTTTGATTTGCAAATTTTGAAATGAGTCTTTCCACTAAATCACATTTGGTTTTACATTTTACACTAGCTTTATATTGATCAAGTGGCCTTTACTGAAAAGAAAAAATTCCACAAAACCTGCCTGAACCCTGATGGATCATCCCATAAACAAGTGATAATGTGCGGAAAACTGGTCGGAAGAGTTAGAAGTGGTACAGAAATGTGAGGGGTACCCAACAAATCTTGGTTTCTTAATAAAATCAATCAATCCAGTGAGGACCAGGTAAAGGGATCTTGGACATTTCTTTTTGCCTTCTTCAGCGTTCGGGTTGGAAGTCGAACCTTTTAGTGGTTGGTGTAAAAGGAAAGCACACAGGTTCTGGGGCTGGACAGACCTCCCCTCAATCTGAGCTACACCACGGGCTTTTTTAGCTCATCTGAGCCTCAGTTTTCTTACTAGTAAAATAGGTCATCCGTCCCTCCTCAACCCCTCTGCGTGGCTTGGAGGTTAAAGGAAATGTTAAACGCACCCCTCCACCCACTCAGGCGCAAGCTCGAGGTCAGCCCTTTTCCAGGTTGGGTCGGCGGATGGGTGCAGTGGGAGCACAGGCGTGAAGACAGGACGGCCAGCGTGCGTGGGCTGCCCACAGCCTGCGGGAAAGGAGATTGGCTTCTGTGTTTGGGCAGCAAGGCGAGCGCAGGTAGATGGCGAAGGGGCTCCTGTCCTGGTGGAAAGGTGCCACCCCAGGCCGCTCCAGGCATGCGCTGGGCCCGAGGGGGTGCCTCAGGGGCAACCCACTGATGAAAGCGGCGGAGGTGTCCTTGGGCCCTTCTCTCCCTCCCGGCTGCCCCCCTGCCCCTGGCACTTGCTGCATTAGATCACCTGAAAACACAGCAAAAAGCACAGAGAAGCTGCAATCCCTGTGGGAGAGAGGGTACCACGGCGCCCTGCTGACGGGCGGGAATCGTCCCGCACTGGAGAGCCTGCGCTCTCCTGTAAGTGTCTGTGCGCCCCGTGTGCTTAGGAAGAGAGACCCGTGGGCTGCCAGTTGTTCTGGCAGCAGTTACCGGGGACCTGGCACAGCGGACGGAGTGAGCAGGACGTTGCAAGGGTTCACCTCCTATGTGTGCACATGTCTGACTGTGGCACTGCCTTGGCCCTGACGCTGGGTGGCCCGTTGGAGAGAGCCGGGATTTGGGGGTCGGGTGATCTGGGGCCAAGTCTAGACTCCACCCACCTGGGCCACGTGGCGCTTTTCTCTTCTCACCTTGTTAGGTGTCCAGTGTCAGCCCTGAGACCGAGCATCTAACGCAGACCCATTCTGTGCATCATCCCCTCCCTGCTCTCCACCCAGATTCCTAAGCCACGGCGGCTTCTGCCAGCCTCTGTGTGCGGGGAGCCTGGTGCCGTGTGCCAGCGGGCCGCAGAGACCCAGCTTCCGGCCTCCAGGGCCTGGAGGAACAGGCAGGAGGGCTTGGCGTTGAGGAGAGGGCAGAGGGGGGCCAGGAAGAGGGGGAGCTGGTCATCCCCGGCCCTTCCAGCCTGATTCTGTGCCCACCAACCTGCCACCCCAGGCTCCATAAGTGGACTGGAGTACATTTTCCGGAGGGTCCTCCTCGGGCATGAAAGAGGCCTCCCCCCTGGGCCACTGCGGTCTCCCACCCCTCTGTCCCAAGAGCAGCTGGGATGACGCTTTTTGTCTCAGAGTTGGACACCCGTGGTGAAAGGGCCAGTGCCTGCAGGAACAGCCCCTGGAGGGCCTGTCATCCTGGAGAAACACAGGAAGTCGTGACACTGTAGGGAAGGCAGAGTGAGCTGAGGCCGGAGCCAGAAGCAAAGCCCTCAGGGGTGAATTTTTGTCCTTGCGGATGGATGTGGAGACCGCCAGGGCCTTCTTGGTTATAGACCAGTCAGGGAGTGACAAGGACATTTGTTGTCACCTCCTTGTTAGGACATCATGCCTGGGGAGATAAAAAGAGAGGCAAAGGGAACTTGGGGGGTGCTCGTGGGCCCTGGAGAGTGGGGTGTTTATCCAGCACCGAGGGCCTGTCCAAGGGCCTGCGGGCACACGACCCGGGTGCGGTGAAGATGGGCAGGTCGACCTCAGGAAGTGCTCCTTTGCTACCCAATTCTTAGCCTAACTCACTGTCCTTCTCCTGGGCCCAGGTCAACCGTTCAAATTTAATTTAATTTAGTAGAAACCAATTATGATGGATATGAGAAAAAACAGGGTCTGAAATAGAGGCATTTCCAAATTTCTGTGGGCCCTTGATAAGTGGCAATGGCCCCAGTCGCTGCGGCCCAATGAGGGCATCCCCTCGATGCCCAAGGGGCGTTTCCACTGCCTCGTCCACCCGAGAGTGCAGCTGCCCTCCCCCAACCCCGGGAGGTCCGAAAAGCTGGGCACCACCCATCCCTGTTATGTGTCCACGTTGCTGGTGGCTCAGCTACCGATCCTCTGCCTCTGTCCCCAGGGACATGGGCCCTCTGCCGCCTCCGCCACTGGGGGGGATGGAGGGGAGGATGGGCTCTGAGGCTTGGGGTCAGGGCAGTGGGTAGCCGTGTGGGAAGGGGGACGCCAGAAAATCTCTTAAAGACCATTCCAGGGAGAGACCTGGGCAAACCTCCCTTCTTTCCGAGGCTTTGTGAAGCCTTTCTGCAGGTGCTTCACCTTCAAAAACGAAATCTTCCGTTCCTTTTATGATCGAGGTTGAGGATAGAGCGAGGGCCGCCCACCCCCTCTGGCACTTGCCGCAGCTGCGCTGATCAGACTCCCACGGCTGGACGTGTCCCCGTGGCTCTCAGGGTCTGACTCTGTCTGGATCTTTGCTCTCACTGTCACCTTGGCCCGGAGTGCCCTTCCAGAAGGATGGCACAGTTAGGAGGAAAAGCTGGGGGTTTGGGCTTTAGAGCTAGATTAGAATCCTGGCTTCAGATCACCACCAGGGGGGCTTCTGGCATGTTTTTGAACTTCTTTGGACTTGAGTTTCTTTTTCTCTGAAATGGGGGCATAGTGGCATTGGAGGGGTCCCTGGGATGGTATGCACAGAGAGCCTGGCCCAGTGCCCGGCAGATGGAGCCGGACCGTGGCAGGTAGGGAGACGCGGGACGGACGGAGGGGCAAGCTGGGCTCAGCGAGGCCAGGCGCTCCCGGCGGCTGTGTTCCGGCTTCTTCCCTCTGCACAGCCTCTGAGATGTTGAACTTGAAGTCATCTTGCCGCATCCCTTTGGAGGAAGTGATGTGTGTGACTAAGAGTATGAATCAGCTTGGGCGATGCTAGACTCATCTGTTTCTGAAATATTAAAAACTCTCTGAAGAGAGTTAGAGCAGAGTGATGACAGCAGCTTATAAATAATAAACCACCTGGGGCCGCTGAGGCCCTGTCCTCCGGCGTGTGGGCCCTGTCCTCCGGCGTGTGGGTGCCTCTCCTGGGCCTGACCCTCCCCCACCCCAGGGGGCTCTCCGCCCAAGCCGGGGCCCTCGGGAGGGGCTTTTCACGATGCATGGCTCTGCGGCAAGCACACCCCCTGCCCTCTGCTCATGGCAGCTACTGTGGCTGTGTGCCTCCCCCCAGGCTCCAGACACACGCCTTCTAGCGGGGCTTCTACATACCTGGTGTATTTGTTTGCTAGGGCAGCAGACATAGCAAAGCACTACCAACCAGGCGGCTTAAACCACAGAACATTACTGTCTCACGGTTCTGGAGGCTGGAAGTCCAAGATCAAGGTGTCAGCAGCCTTGGTTCCTTCTGAGGCTGTGACGGGGAAGTGTTCCAGGCCTCTCTCCTGGCTGCTGGTGGTTTGCTGCAAACCTTCCGTGTTCCGTGGCTTGTAGACAATCACCCCCATCTCTGCCTTCACGTTTGTGTGGCCTTCTCCCCATGTGCGGGTCTGTCTCTGTGTCCACATTTCCCCCTTTTGTAAGACGCCAGTCATATCGACCTCATTTTAACTTGACTACTTCTGTAAAGACCTTATTTCCAAATAAGGTCACATTCCGAGGTACTGGGGGTTAGGACTTGAATGTATCGTTGTTTTTTGGGGGGAGGGCGGTGTAGGGGGAACTTAATTCATCCCATAACATGTGGGTGAGCCCATGCTGAACTTGTGTGCCTGGGGTCACAAGCTGTGGACAGTGTTACTCAGAAACCCTTGACCGTCCCTGGAGAGGGGCTCTGGACCCTGGAATCTCTGGGCTCTCAGAGCTGGTGGGGACCCCCTCATTTACTGATGAGGAATAAGCTCTGAAAGGGGGAGGCTCTGAGGCAGAACGCCGGCCGCCTGGACCCCAGGCCGGTGGGCTTGTCACCTCACTCCGCGCCCCCTTTGCTGGAACTGTTGGGTCCAGGGCATGTGTCTCCATGACTGGTGGGGAGAGGGAAGGAAGGAAACACTTAGCGGGCGCCAGATGCTTTCACACCTCGTTTGACTTTTATGAGAATATCGAGGCTGGATATGACCCTCCCCATTTTTCTTTTCTTTTATTGTGGCAAAATACATATAACCTGAAATTTACCATCTTAGCCATGTTTAAGTTACGTGTCATTAAGTACCTTCACATTGCCGTGCCACCACCACTGCCATGAATCCACGGAGAGCTTTTCATCTCACAGATCTGAAACTGTGCCCATTAAACAGTAACTCCCCATTCTCCCCTCCCCGCAGCCCTTGGCAACCACCATCCTCCTGTCTGTCTCCATGAATTTGACCCCTCTAAGTACCTCGTGTAAGTGGACTTACACAGAGTTTGTCTTTTGTGACTGGATTATTTCATTTAGCATAATGTCCTCAAGATTAATCCATGTTGCAACATATTGCAGCATTTTCCCTCCTATTTAAGGCTGAATAATACTCCATTTTATATATATATATATATATATATATATATATATATATATGACATCTTGCTTATTCATCCGTCTGTCGATGGACATGGACATTTGGGTTACTTCCATGTTTTGGCTATTGTGACTAGTGCTGCCATGAACATGGTACACAAACATCTGTTTGGGAGTTCCAGTTTCTCCACATCCTGACCAACACTTATTGTTTTCTGCTTTTCTGATAGTAGCCATCCTAATAGGTGTGCGGTGGTATCTCATTGTGGTTTTGATTTGCATTTCTCTAATGATTAGTGATGTTGAGCATCTTTTCATGTGCTCATTGGCCATATTCGTATATCTTCTCTGGAGAAATGTCTACTCAAGTCCTTTGCCCATTTTTGAATCGGATTTTTTTTTTTTTTTCTGTCGTTGTTGTTGAGTTTCCACCCCCGTGTTAAGGATGAGAAAATCAAGGCTCGGAGAAGTTAGGTAACTGGCCAAAGATTGCATTGCATGGGTAGTGGTGGACCTGGAATTAGGATCCAGTTGGTCCACAGCAAAGATCCCCCTCTTTCCATTTTCCACTGTGTGCTGCCTTAGAAGTGGTGCTTGGATCTAATGATTGGTGGGAAAGAGGGGGAGGGGGGCAAGTCTATTCAGTACGGATTGGTTGAAGCACCCACTGTGGACCCAGCCCCTGCCCAGAATTGTGGGGAAATTAGGCGGGCATATCCAGAGCTCTATCTTCCAGTGGCTTCCAGCCAGCTGGGGAGAGAAGATTCAGACTCAGAAATGAATCCGAATTGGGATTGACATATACACACTACTACATATAAAATAGGTAACTAATAAGGACCTACTGTATAGCACAGGGAACTCTACTCCATACTCTGTAATGACCTACATGGGAAAAGAATCTAGAAAAGAGTGGATATATGTCTAACTGATTCACTTTGCTGTATAGCAGAAAGTAACACAACATTGTAATCCACTATGCTCCAATAAAAATTAAGAAAAAGAAAGAAAGAAAGAAGTTGGAGGCTGATACAAGAGCTATGTTACAGTCTACATTGGTCTGAGCAGGCGAGTCGTGCTCTCCGCCGAAGCTCCAGGGGAGTGGGTAACGGGCCTGCCTGGTGGAAGGGGCTGGCCTGGGTGGGCGTGTGGTCTGGGAGGAGACAGGGGGACTTGCTCTGGACATGGCGGCTGTAGAGAGGGCACTTCCTGAGTGACAGTGACTGTTGGACATGAGTTTGGAGGACAAGGAGAGAAAAGGACGGGAAGGGACAGACAGGCCACGTGCTTGTCCTGGATTCTGGATAGAGCTTTTTGCCAGGTGGAGGCAGTGACCCACTCTCCCCAGTGGTGCCCTTTGCCCTGTGCACCCTGGGATGCAGCACCCAGGTGCCCTGCAGAGCATCTCCAGCAGGACCAGGAGCTCTGTGGGTGCGAGCTTGGGCTGCGCTGTGGGAGCCATGGGGATGCGCTGCTGTGTGCCGCGCCCGCCCCTCCCCCAGCCTCTCCCAGCTTGCCCCTGCACAGACTCACAACCGATTTCATTGACTCTCTAGAACTCGTGTCTGCTCATCGTCCCAAGAATTGAGCCTCTTAGCGATGCTCTTGCCCACGGCCGCCTGTTTCGTGGGCCCTTGGCAGCCTTGCTGATCTGTGACCCGTAGAGCTAGGGGGTAACCAGAGGCCCCTGGCAGCTGTACTTGGGTTCCCTGCAGTGTGGTCCTGCCACCACCTGAATCTCAGTTGTCCACAGTGCCTGTTAAAATCCCAGAGTCCTGGGCTTCCCTGGTGGCACAGTGGTTAAGAATCCGCCTGCCAATGCAGGGGACACGGGTTCGAGCCCTGGTCCGGGAAGATCCCACACGCCGTGGAGCAATGAAGCCCGTGTGCCTAGAGCCCATGCTCCGCAACAAGAGAAGCTACCGCAATGAGAAGCCTGCGCACCGCAACGAAGAGTAGCCCCCGCTCGCTGCAACTAGAGAAAGCCCGCGCGCAGCAAAGAAGCCCCAACGCAGCCATAAAAAAAAAAAAAAAAAATCCCAGAGTCCTGCCCTCCTCAATCTACTGAACTGGATTCTCTGGGGTAGATCTCGAGAATCTGTATTTCAGATCTTTCTTCTTAGGTAAGTCTCTGTATGCTAAAGTTTGAGAGACCAACGTTATTGCTAAATGATTGAACATTTGAATTTGTGGCAAAACTGAAAATACATGTAACTCCTAGTCACCATTTGACTGACATCCACTTTTACTGTGTACGGTATCACCGAATTTTAAACTCTTGTGTCAGTTGACCGCAGCTACAGAGGATCCGGGTGTTGGAAAGCGTCCCCAGGCCCCCAGGGGCGCAGCCCCTGTAAGTCCTTGGGCTGCTTTCCTCCTTAGGGCGGCATCTCTCAGGGTGGTCCTGGTCTCACCCGGGTCAGGGTGCAGAGCCTGTTGTAAAAATGCAACATCTGGGTCCTGCCTCAGAAGGACGGAACGAATATCTCCAAGGATGCTGTCCCCAGGTCTGCATTTTCAGCAAGATCCCTGATGGTTCTTCTGCTCGGGAACGTTCCAGAATCACAGCTTTTGCCTCCCTGCCTGGGACCTTAAAGATGGCATGAGGTAGAGGGGGACCTGCTAGTCCTGAGGGCTGGGAGCCCCTGCAGACCAAGCTTGTCCAGGCGCACAGGTTTTGAGATGAGGTGGCTGCCATTTTCTCATCTCTCCCTGCTCTGGGCCCATGACTCTCCCCTCTCGGCACAGGAAGGTCCCCAAAGAAAACCAGTGTATATGGAACTCGAGAATATGAAACGTGTTTAGCCAATATTCCTCCTGCCCCTTTCTGATTAGGACACGCTTCACCTGGTGCTAAAACCCTGGGGGTTCTTCCTCTTCCTCCCTCCCCAGGCCTCATCCTCTTCTGTTAAATAGGCCTTGTGTGAAATTTCTTCCATCTGAAAGTTTGGGCCTTTGGGCCCTGGAACAAACTTTTGTTCCAGGGGCTTTGCTCCCCCCGCTCCCCCCACCACCCAAATTTTCTAAGCTCTTTAAAAAGGATTTGGAAGGGAACCGCTTTGCTGCAGCATTTCCTCAACCCAGGCTTTAGTGAGGTTTGTAAATAATGAACCAGACTGGGGTCAAGATCTATGGCAAATGATCGAAGATTCCTATCAGACGATCTGTTGGAAGAGGTTCCCAGGTACATTTCTTAAGTATTCACAAGATATATAAAGTTATACATCATTCACGAGATGATAACGAATGTGGTGAATATTTCTGATGAGATTTCATATGTTGGAATCTGCATCCAGGCCGTGCACTTTTTTTTTTTTTTTTTTTGCGGTACGCGGGCCTCTCACTGCTGTGGCCTCTCCCGTTGCGGAGCACAGGCTCCACCAGTCGCGCAGGCTCAACGGCCATGGCTCACGGGCCCAGCCGCTCCACGGCATGTGGGATCTTCCCGGACCAGGGCACGAACCCGTGTCCCCTGCATCTGCAGGCGGACTCTCAACCACTGCGCCACCAGGGAAGCCCCAGGCAGTGCACTTTTAAAAGGTTCCCGAGGGGACCCTGCCCGAAACCTACGTCCTCTCCGTGCAGTGGTTCTGCCTGGGAGTGGTTCCCCCGCCAACCCCCATCCCCGGGGGACATTTGGCAAAGTCCAGAAACATTTCAGTTGTTGCAAGTGGGCAGGTCAAGGCCAGGGATGCTGCTAAACATCCCACAATGCACAAGGACAGCCCCCTCCGCCCCAGCAAAGAATTCTCCAGCCCTTGCGTCAATAGTGCCGAGGTCAAGAGCGGCCCTATCTCGGTTCATACCAGTGTTCTTGGCCTCAAACCTGCCTGAGAAATACCCTTCGCCTGTCCAAAAATATATACAGAGTTTCAACTGTGCTAGGTTTGGGGGATACGGAGAGGTCTTTTCAACAAAGGAACACAGTTTCGTGGGAGTGATGGAAAGCAAACCGGAAGCCGGCTGATGGCGATGTACCGGGCAGCTTGGAGCACAGAGGCGGGCATAGCTAGCCTGCGGGTCGGCTGGGAAGGCTCCCCTGGGAAGGTGGTGCTTGAATGAGATCCTGGAGCGTAAGTAAGAGACTGGCGGCAGGCTGGAGGGGGAGGGCAGCTGCTCCGGGTGGAGGGAACCCACTTGCCGAGACCCGGAGGGCCTGTCGTAGGCTGTGGCCAGAATGGAGGGCACCTGGGTCGGGGAGGGGTGGGCTGCCCAATCCGGAATCCCCCCTTTCAGAAGTGCTGTTCCTGAGGCCTGGCTGACATCATTTTCAGAGATTTTTACTGGTCTCATGATATCAGCTGGACACCATGGGAAACAGGGCACGAGCATCTCCGCGTAGCCCTTGAGTGGCTTATTTCCGAGAAGACAGCTCTTCCCTCCGCAGACCTTCACGGCTGCCTCCCAGCTCTCGCCCCCTTCGACCCTGGAACAAGCCCATCATAAGACGAGGGGAGAGGAGAGTTCTCAGAGCCGTGGGGCTAGCCTGACCCTCCCCCTTCTCACAAAGACTCGTGCCCTGAGAAGTCTCACTCTAAGGCTTCCTGAGGAACGTTTAGCATCTCACACTTTGGCTGCTTCTCCGGGGGTTGGGGTCTGTCCGCCCGCATTCAGGATCGGTAGGTGAGATGGATGGAAAAAATGACATTTGGATGGAAGAGAGTCTGGTGGTTCCTCAAAAAATTAAACAGAATGACCATCTGATCCAACTATTCCCCATCTAGGTATATATGCCCCAGAAGAATCGAAAGCGGGGACTCAAATAGATATCTGTCCACCCACATTCACAGCAGCACTGTTCACAATAGTCGAAACATGGAAGCAACTCAAGTGTCCATCGACGATGAACGGAGAAGCAGAATGTAGTAATACATACAGTGGAATATGATTTTTAGCCTTAAAAAGGAAGGAGATTCTGACGCATGCTACAGCACGGATGAACCTTGAGGACACTGTGCTGAGTGAAAGAAGCCAGTCACGAAAGGACAAATACTGGATGGTTCCATTCAAATGAGGTCCTAGAGGAGTCAAATTCATCACAACAGAAGGCAGGCCGGTGGTCAGCAGGGGCAGCAGGGAGGCAGGAATTGGGAGCTACGGTTTAATGGGCGCAGTTGCAGTTTTGCGAGATGAAGAGAGTTCTGGGGTGGATGGAGGTGAACAGGTGCACAACAATATGAACGTACTTAATGCCACTGAATTGTACCCTTAAAAGTGGCTAAAATGGTAAATTTTACGTTACATGTATTTCACCCAATTAAAAAAAAAGAAAATTCGATTTGGGGAAAGGTGAAGGCAGATACAAAAGAGAATACAGGTTACCACTGGGTGGCCCTGTGTATTTGGAAAGGAAACATAAAAAAGGAGGGGGGACCAGCCCCTCCACTGAAGGGGTGTCTGCAGAGTCCCTCCAAGTCCAATGGAAGCCGGTGGCGGAGAGGAGAGAGAGGGTAGAGAGGCTGGTGGTGGCCGGGCGTGAACCGGCTTGTATACCAGGCGTGTTGGAGACCCGTGGAGTGGCCCTGTCACACTGGCATTTTAGAAAGACTTTCTGGGATCACTGTGGACCACGGCTCTGGGAGATGGTGCAGGGACAGGGGAGTGATGGTGCTGAAAAGGAGCCTGGGGGCAATTAGCAGGTGATACAGTGGTCCAGCTGGGAGGTGATGGAAGACTGAGGGAAGCAGTGGAGGGTGGAAAGGAACTGTTTCCAAGGCCCTAGGTGGGGAGGAGGGGCGCTGCGGAGGTGGGAGCCTGAGGCGCCCCCGGGTCATCTGCTCGGGTAGCCCTTGGGGAGCATGGATTTGGCATAAAGGAGGAAGCGCTGGAACAGAGATACAGACTTGGGAGAAGGCGCGGCACAGGTCCAGCTGGGTCAGTGAGGAAGCCATTCACTTACTCAACCAGCAGGCGTCCACCGAGTCCAGCTTGGAGTCAAACACCGTGCTGGGCATAGTGGGGGACAAACGTTCCCTTGGTTATGTGCTCAGGGAAGATGGGCCGAGCATTGTGTATGGACTGGGCCCTTTGCTAGGAATACAGATAGGGGAAGGCCCAGCTCAGCCCAGTGCAGGCCCTGCTGCGCCAAGGAGACCGTCATCTTTAGTTTTTAAAATTCTTAAAATATATTTATTTGTTCATTTTTGATTGCGTTGGGTCTTCGTTGCTGTTCACGGGCTTTCTCTAGTTGTGGAGAGCAGGGGCTAGTCTTCGTTGTGGTGCGCGGGCTTCTCATAGCGGTGGAGTCTCTTGTTGCGGAGCATGGGCTCTAGGCGCGGGGGCTGCAGTAGTTGTGGCGAGCGGGCTCAGTAGTTGTGACGCGCGGGCTCTAGAGCACAGGCTCAGTAGTTGTGGTGCATGGGCTTAGTTGCTCCTCGGCCTGCGGGACCCTCCCGGCCCAGGGCTCGAACCTGTGTCCCCTGTGTTGGCAGGCGGGTTCTTAACCACTGCGCCACCAGGGAAGTCCCAAGACCACCATCTTTAGACGGTGGTTTAAAGCCCCTCCTCAGACTCACTGGACGCCGGGGCCCGCGGCACCTGCAGAGTTAACACAACCCCGGAAAGTGTGGAGTTTATAGTAACTCACGTAGCGTCTCCTTCATAATATGTGATACTGTTCCTATAAAAGAGTAAAATCCCACGGGACGCGTGGCCAAGTTTTTCACGTTTGAATCTATGGGAGTGAAATCTGCTAGCCCTCACCAGCGCAGTTGGCAGCAGCCTTGTGAGTTCTGTTTTTTTTTGCCAAGACTGAAACAGAAAGTTTGCCCCTGCTGATGCTAACTCAGGCATCTGTGTTCGTGAGTCCAAACTGGGTGCAGCAGGCAGCTCGTGTCCATGGATCCGAAGCTCGTGGAGTCTTCGGAGACCCGTGGATCTGAGACACAGAGCCAGAAGGTGTCTGCAGCCGGGCCCGTGCCCAGAGCTCACAGCTGGGCCACAAGTGGATGGCAGGAATGGGGACCGTATCCTGGGTCCCTGAGGGCTCAAGGCTTCCTGAAGGAAAGTTACCCCGACTGGCCTCTTGTCAGCTTGTGATCGGGCTGGTCCACATTCCAGCCAGAGACTCACCTTTCCTCGAGGGGAGAGCTGAGTTGCTTGGGGTGCGGAAGGTTTAGTAGGAAACAGTTCACACAAACCCAGGCATTTAGCTTCATGTGTTCACAGCTTGGATCAGGACGCCTGGAAGAGGGCGAGGGGGGGAATTGGGTCAGCAGTGGTCCTGGACCGCTCAGCACACACTCCACCATCCACGGGTTCAATGACCCCCATGGTGCCGGTGATGGGGAGGCCTGAGCGATCATTTCCCCCTTCTGCTTCACCCTCTCCATGCTAATCTCCCTGAAGGGCTTAATTTTCCTTAAATTCTTCCGTTTGTTTTATTGATGATGAACTAGTGCTTGTGGTTTGCTGTCGTTTACGACGCAAGCCAGCATGGTTACCAGACAATAAATCCCGCGCTCTGATGTGAGGCTGTTTTCTACGGAAGGAGGAGCCCCGGGTAGGGAGGGCCTGGGTGTTTAGACGGTTCCTTCACAGCCGGGCACACATGCCAGCACCTCGCCTCTGCAGGACCAGTTGTCCACGGCCCCTGTGGCCACTGACAATTATCCTGGGGGTTCAAATAAGGAAATCTTCGTGTTGGCTTTTTCGTATGTAATGCAATGGGAGAAATAATATTCCAGTTGACTTTTGGAGGAAATGGTTAAAGAAAGCACTTAATACAAAGCCAGCTCATTCTTTGTACCTAATGTTATACAATACGAACAAATATGAACTGACCTCTGGCACTTTTTCAGTCCCAAGACTCTTAAAAACAGGCTGAAGAGGAAGACTATTTGCCATTTCAGAAGGCAGGAGGCCTCAGCTCTGGGCCCCAGTCCACCTCTTACAGCTTGTCTGACCTTCCTAAGGCACCACGTGGGGCCTCAGTCGCTTCATCCACAAAACGGGTTAGTGACACTTCTCTCACAAGGGTGCTATTCGGGAGACTTTTCAACTAACCCATCCAGGGCCTTCGTGCCCGAAGCTAAGGTTCTGTGGCTGTTATCAAATGCAAACAACGTATTTTTATTTATTATGTATGGATATGCATAATAAAATGCATGTACTAATGTGCATTCAGGAAAATAAAGCAAATTACCAAGCAGTAGATGTTGTATGATGTCATTTTGGTCAGAAAATAAATATTTGCAAACCTGAAGTGCCTGGCAGGACGGTCATCAAGCTGTCCACGGTTTGGAAATTACCCTTAGCCAGCGAGATTATAGTGCTTTTTCTAAGAAGGCCTGCTAATAAGGTAAGATACAAGTCTCTCTTAAGACTTAGCAAGGAGTCCAGAGAGCGGCCGCACACCACGCCCCCCAACCCCGGGGTCCCGCCTGTGTTCATTTCTGCTGCAGCATCGCAAGGTCCTTAGGCCTAGCTGTCCCTGGCGGGCTGGCTGGGGGCTGGTGGATCATGAGTGTGAGGTCCTGGGGACAGGAGGTGACAGCTGACTTAGCTGCATAGTGGGGGCCCCCAGGCCGGCTTCTCTTGCATAGCAGAGCTCCACCGTGGCACCGCCAAAGTGGGTTCCGTGGGTTCTACCGCAAACCAAACACGCTTCCACTCTCAGATGAGCTGCAGGGGTCCTTGGTGTCTTCCCCTGGCATTGCAAATGGACGAGGGGGGTTCCATTCGGCAGGGTTTCCCAAACGCTTCCGACTCTGGACCCCTTTAAAAATGGAGCACCTTCTAGGATGGTTTCCACAGACTACTCTGGGAAGTACCACCCCCCGGGATCCTGTGAGGACTGTCGAAGTCTGCACCCCGTAAGCCATGCCCGTCAGCTCCCACCTCATCGAGAGGAGAGCTTTGCTGTATCCAGTTCACATCGTTGCTGTGCTCCTTGAGAGTTAATTCCACCCGAGGCTGGTGTCTGTCGGTCTGTCTCTTCCGAGAACATCTCGCCCAGACAGCCCTCCTCCGCGGCCATGCGTGGAGACCTCAGCTCCTGTGGATTTTCCCGCGAAGCCGTGGTTCCAGGGACCCGCCTAGTATTTCAGCCCCTCATCCCAGTGTTTCTAGGAGGGAGCATTTCTGAGGTTGTTACGATGACAGAGGGGCGTTCTGGAAGCAGCTGCTGAGAATACATGACCCGTCCCCGTTGTTTCTGTTGCAGCGTTGCACCTGGTTATGGAAATGTTTATTTGACCTTGGGTGTTGCTCTGGGCACACAGGGGCGGTGCTCCAAGGACCTGCCTCACCCTGTTCTGTTTCTCATTTGGCTCCCACAGTGCCCTAGGAACACCACCTCCTAGAGAATGTTCTCAGTCACCTGGACGCTCCTTCGCTTATTTATTTCCCCCGAATTCGGGAGAGATGCCGACATTAAAAACGACGATTCCTGTTGAATGCTTCCTTGGTTCCAGGCATTGCCTGTATTGATCCTCACAACAGTCCTATGAGCTGGGGACTTTTATTACTCCCGTCTTGCAGATGAGGAACCTGAGGTTCAGAGAGGCTAAGTGACCTGCCCACGCCACACAGCTAACATTTCCACCACGACTCACGGCCTTGAGCGCAGCCCTCACCATCTGGGTGTCTCCTGAGTGCTTTCACGGGGGTCACCGTCTTGTCCTGGCCACGTTTTCACTAAGGGTGTTAGGTTTGGCCTTGACTGTTTGTTGACTGCTCCGTCTCCTTGTCTGGGGAGGCTCTCGCCCCTTTATAGATTGGGCGGCCTGGCCCATGAGCCTCAGCCTTGGAGCTGGTCAAAGCCACAGCAAAGTTGTTCCTCTTACCCAGAGGCAGCATCCAGGCCGAGCAGGACTCCCCAATGTGGGGCATAAATCTTGAGCTATTCTTGGCCCGAAGAGACAAGATTTTAATGACCTGGCACCTCCAGGCTTTGGAGACTTATTTTAAAGAGTCCATGGAGAGCACAGGCCCCGCCCCGCTGGCTCCGCCCCCTTTAGTGTCATAAATGTTTGAGCAGGTTCTGTCTATATCTGTCTTCTTTGTTGATTTAGGCGTCAGGAGGGTGGGTCCTTGTTCCAGACCCTTCTCTCTGATCATGTCCGCCTCCTCTGTTTTCCTTCTTCACTGCGAGGGAGGCCTCGGCGGCAGAGGTCAGTCGGAGCACTGGCAGTTTTCTAGGGAATCTGGTCTGCGGACACATTGACTCTGCCAGTTGACTGGGCCCAGACTCACCGGTCGAGCTGCTGCCCTTTATTGCTGCGGCCCGGCCGACCTCTGCTGGCCCTGTCACGCTCATAGCCGTGTGCTTGAGACACTGCACAGATAGTTTCAGTAGCCAAGGAAGAAGTCAATCAAATCGTAAGTATTTGTTGAGCACGTAGTCTGTAACTGTCGAAAAAGGTGGCCACTGAAGCAATCTGGATTTAAGAGACTCAGCTCCTGTGAGAGAGCCACGCCCCGGGGCCACACCGGCCTCCTGCCCTCCCAGCCCTGGGGAACCACCTGCTGTCCCGTTGTGCCCAAGCCTGTGGCCTGGGCCTAGGCTCTCGTGGGGGCACCTCAGGGCCTCAGAAACCCCCATGAGGCCACCCAGGCCGGCCCTTTTCGGATGGGTAACCCCCAGAACCTGATGGCATTGGTCCCCTGTTCAGCATCCTTCTTCCCCGGGGGTACCGTCTCTGATGACGGAGGCAAGGTGTGTGGGAGGCCTCCTGCTCCTATGTCTGCCCTCACTCCCCACCTCCGCCTGCCCTGAATCCTCTCTGCTCTTTATCCATCACCCCCAAAGCCTCCTCCGTCACCCTCACCCCACACAGGCATGAGCACAGCCTTGAGGTATTCAATGCTCTAAGTGGCATCCCAGGCTCGGTGTTTATGTAAGCAAGTCATTTAATCCATGCACAACCCTGTGAAGCAGGTTTTACAGTTGCCGTTTTCTGCTTGTTTTTTCAGACCAGGAGACTAAGATGACCTTGCCCTGTATTTTATAGGTGGTAAGTCGGGGGGCCAGCCTTCAAACAGAGGTCTGCCTGCCCTCTGAGCCCAGGCTCTGATCACCAGGCCCTCAGGTGCCCCTCAGTGTCTGCACTCACCGTCTGAATGGCTCACCTGGCACTTGGTAGCCACCACCTGTGTCACGTGGTCTTTTTGGATGGGTTACACTCCTTTCAACTTACAATCTGAGGACCATCCTACGGTACCTCCCCTGGTGACTCACGCGGAAAGAAGTGTTAAACAAATGTTTCTCGACATTTGTGGGCATTACCTCCTCATCCAAGGTGGATTTTTTTTTTTTTTTTTTTTTTTTTTTTTGCGGTACGCGGGCCTCTCACTGTTGTGGTCTCTCCCGTTGCGGAGCACAGGCTCCGGACGCGCAGGCCCAGAGGCCATGGCTCATGGGCCCAGCCGCTCCACGGCATGTGGGATCTTCCCGGACTAGGGCACGAACCCGTGTCCCCTGCATCGGCAGGCGGACTCTCAACCACTGCGCCACCAGGGAAGCCCCCAAGGTAGATTTTTAACAAAGCCCATCAATCAATGTCTTAGCGCAAAGGGACGAGTCAAAGAGGGGGTTCAAGGTATTTTAGGGGAAGAAGCTTTCTTGGGGGGCTCTGTCAGTTCTCATTAAGGGAAAGGAAAAGAGAGGGAGGGACTGTGGAATAATATGTATTAAGCATCAGTGTAATACATAGTAGTCACTTTTCATGCATTGTCTGAAAACTACGAGGTAGTATTACTATTCCTGCTTTTCAGATGAGAAAATGAGACTCAGAGAGACGAAGTGGCTTTGCCAATACACAGAGCTATTAAATGAAGAATTGAGACTCAAACCCAGGTTTATCTGATCAGAATCCGTATAGTTCCCACCCTGCGCAAAACCTCTTCTCTCTAATTCCTAAGTAAGCTTTAGGCCAAAGATTTAAATCAATTCTCGTTGGTGTCAACATTTGATGAGGTCCAGTCATGTTTAAAAAACCAGAGCAAAAGGCTTCAAGCTTGCATTTCTATCAGGGATTATTAACCTAGAATTTCTGGACCCTAGAGAGTCTGTGAATAGCTCTCAAGAAGTTCCCTTAAAATTAAAAGCAAAAAGTGTGCTTATGTGCATTTTCCCTCGAAGAGGGAGAGGAGCCTTAAACGGGCCAGTTTCTCGCAGGTTCCATGACTCAAAAAAAGGTTAAAGTTTTCCAGTTTAGAGGGACAGAAGATAGATTCCCAAAGGACATTTCGTCTGTGGACTTCTGATAGGTCGTTGGCAGAATTTCATGTGTATTCAGGAGGGAATCAGAGTCAGAAGGTCTCTCAAAGCCCCTTTGAAGTTCAGGATTCAGGATGTCCTGGCTCTAAACCCATGGAGACTGCAGTCTCCATGCCCGTCCTACGCTGGGTGATGAATTGGATGTGACAGAAGGTGGACGGTAGGGAGCCAGGAGCCGCAGGATTTTCCACTTGGCGGGGGCAGGTTCCGCAGGAGGCTCTGCCCTCTCTGGTTAATGTTTTCCGGCGATCTTGCTGATGCCAGGCGAGCGGAGGGGAAGTTGTGTCCAGGCTGTAGGACGCACTCAGAGCCACGTCCAGATCCAGATAACCCAGTGTCGTCACGGTGTTCACTTCTATAAAAATAGAGTCGGTTATCTTGGGTAGGCAGAGCCCTTCCTCCTGACTTCTTTTACTCAGAATAATTCGATTTCCAACGTGGCTGAAAAACAAACACATCACAGTGACTCTGTGCGTTTCTCTATACATCAAGTGGCTTCTTTCATTGAATTGGACTGTGAAAAATTCTCTCTAAACATGACCCAGTGATCTGAAATGTTGACCAAGGGAGGATGGATGGCTTCTGTGCAGTACGGTTCATTGTACATCTTCCTCCACCCAAGCGTGTTCTAAAGGGCAGGCTCCTGTCAGGCCGTGCAGCCCACTTTCTTCACCTTGAAATAAAAAATGGAAAGAGAATGAGTCTGGAGATGACCTGGATTCTACTTGGCCCACACATCTGTGGCTTTGATCACATAACATTTTCTGTGTCCTATCAGAGCGTATCTTGTTTATTTGTACAATTGTCCATGCATCTGCCTATCTGTCTATCTATCTATCTATCATTTATCATCTGTTCAGCTAACATTTCTTGAGTATCAGCTATTAACCAACACCACAGTCCAGAGCACAAAGATGAATAAAACATAGTCTCTGAGGTCTAAATACTAGAGCAGCACTTCTCAACATCAATGTTCAGACAAATCCCCAGGAATCCTGTTAAAAGGCAGATTCTGAGTTGTAGGCCTGGACCCAGAGTTCTGTGTTTTTAAAATGCTCGCAGGTGGTGCTGACTCTCCTGGCCTGGGAACAAGTGGCTCCGAGGTCCTTGATGTGCCCCCTGCCTGGCCCCCATCTCCTCAGCGCCATTGTGAGGATCCAGTGGGTAGGTGTATATGAAGGCACTTCTGAAAAGCAGAAGGTACTTGTCAAATAGGATGTTTGTTCTTACAAGAATCCCTTCTGGGTCTTCAGACAGTTAGGTGATATGGAGGTTAGGTTCAGACAGTTAGGTTCTGCTGGAGGTGTTATTGGCCTCCTGGTTGACTCAGTGGAATTGGGGCCAAGCTGGGGTATGTGGATGCCAGCAGATGCAAGTTTTAATCTTGATTCAGAGTTAGATCAGGTTCTTTTTCAGATTTTTTTCCCTTATAGGTTCTTACAAAATACTGAGTAGAGTTCACTGTGCTATGCAGTAGGTCCTTGTTGGTTATCTATTTTATATACAGTAGTGTGTAATGTTTATCCCAAAGAATGTGAAAAAGAATATATATGTGTGTGTGTGTGTGTGTGTGTGTGTGTGTGTGTGTATATATATATGGCTTCACAGGGGAATTCTACGAAACATACAAAGAAGAACTTATACCAATCCTTCTCAAACTCATCCAAAAGACTGAAGAGGAAGGAACACTCCCAAACTCATTCGATGAAACCACCATCACCCTGATACCAAAGCCAGACAAAGACGTTATCAAAAAAGAAAATTATAGGCCACTAACTTTGATGAATATGTGTATATATCTATATATCTATATATATCTAAATCACTGTGCTGTACACCTGAAACTAACACAATATTGTAAACCAACCATACTTCAATAAAAAAAAAAGACAATGGTCACATACACTAAGTCCCCTCTTCCTGCTTGCCCTCCCTCCATTTCATGTGAGCTTTTCTTTTTTTTTTTAGTTATTTCTGAGATATACATTTTAAAGTAATAACTAGAATTATGACTTATAACATTATACCAGAACATATAAGATTTTTAGAAATTTCATGTCATGTTGAAACATTTATGTTAACATATTTCCATACAAATAACCCAAAGAAAGTTTAGTATTAGTTGTTTTTCTTGTTTGTTTTTTTATACTGCAGGTTCTTATTAGTCATCAATTTCATACACATCAGTGTATACATGTCAATCCCAATCACCCAATTCAGCACACCACCATCCCCACCCCACCGCGGCTTTCCCCCCTTGGTGTCCATACGTTTGTTCTCTACATCTGTGTCTCAACTTCTGCCCTGCAAACCGGTTCATCTGTACCATTTTTCTAGGTTCCACATACATGCCTTAATATACGATATTTGTTTTTCTCTTTCGGACTTACTTCACTCTGTATGACAGTCTCTAGTTCCATCCACGTCTCAGCAAATGACTCAATTTTGTTCCTTTTCATGGCTGAGTAATATTCCGTTGTATATATGTACCACATCTTCTTTATCCATTCGTCTGTCGATGGGCATTTAGGTTGCTTCCATGACCTGGCTATTGTAAATAGTGCTGCAATGAACATTGGGGTACATGTGTCTTTGTGAATTATGGTTTTCTCTAGGTATATGCCCAGTAGTGGGATTGCTGGATCATATGGTAATTCTATTTTTAGTTTTTTAAGGAACCTCCATACTGTTCTCCATAGTGGCTGTATCAATTTACATTCCCACCAACAGTGCAACAGGGTTCCCTTTTCTCCACACCCTCTCCAGCATTTGTTGTTTGTAGATTTTCTGATTATGCCCATTCTAACTGGTGTGAGGTGATACCTCATTGTAGGTTTGATTTGCATTTCTCTAATAATTAGTGATGTTGAGAAGATTTTCATGTGCTTCTTGGCCATCTGTATGTCTTCTTTGGAGAAATGTCTGTCTAAGTCTTCTGCCCATTTTTGGATTGGGTTTTTTTTTTTAATATTGGATTGGGTTTTTTTTTATATTGAGCTGCATGAGCTGTTTATATATTTTGGAGGTTAATCCTTCGTTCATTGATTCGTTTGCAAATATTTTCTCCCATTCTGAGGGTTGTCTTTTCATCTTGTTTATGATTTCCTTTGCTGTGCAAAAGCTTTGAAGTTTCATTAGGTCCCATTTCTTTATTTTTGTTTTTATTTCCATTACTCTAAGAGGTGGCTCAAAAGAGATCTTGCTGTGATTTATGTCAAAGAGTGTTCTTCCTATGTTTTCCTCTAAGAGTTTTATAGTGTCCGGTCTTACATTTAGGTCTCAAATCCATTTTGAGTTTATTTTTGTGCATGGTGTTAGGGAGTGTTCTAATTTCATTCTTTTACATGTAGGTGTCCAGTTTTCCCAGCACCACTTATTGAAGAGACTGTCTTTTCTCCATTGTATATCTTTGCCTCCTTTGTCATAGATTAATTGACCATAGGTGCGTGGGTTTATCTCTGGGCTTTCTATCTTGTTCCATTGATCTGTTTCTGTTTTTGTGCCAGTAACATATTGTCTTGATTACTGTAGCTTTGTAGTATAGTCTGAAGTCAGGGAGTCTGATTCCTCCAGCTCCGTTTTTTCTCCCCAAGACTGCTTTGGCTACTGGGGGGTCCTTTGTGTCTCCATACGAATTTTAAGATGATTTGTTCTAGTTCTGTAAAAAAAAATGCCACTGGTAATTTGATAGGGATTGCATTGAATCTGTAGATTGCTTTGGGCAGTATAGTCATTTCCACAATATTGATTCTTCCAATCCAAGAACATGGTATATCTCTCCATCTGTTGGTATCTTTAATTTCTTTCATCAGTGTCTTATAGTTTTCTGCATACAGGTCTTTTGTCTCCCTAGGTAGGTTTATCCCTAGGTATTTTATTCTTTTTGTTGCAGTGGTAAATGGGAGTGTTTCCATAATTTCTCTTTCAGATTTTTCATCATTAGTGTATAGGAATGCAAGAGATTTCTGTGCATTAATTTTGTATCCTGCTACTTTCCCAAATTCATTGATTAGCTCTAGTAGTTTTCTGGTGGCATCTTTAGGATTCTCTATGTATAGTATCATGTCATCTGCAAGCAGTGACAGTTTAACTTCTTCTTTTCCAATTTGTATTCATTTTATTTCTTTTTCTTCTCTGATTGCCATGGCTAGGACTTCCAAATCTATGTTGAGTAATAGTGGTGAGAGTGGACATCCTTGTCTCGTTCCTGATCTTAGAGGAAATGCTTTCAGTTTTTCACCATTGAGAATGATGTTTGCTGTGGGTTTGTCGTATATGGCCTTTATTATGTTGAGGTAGGTTCCCTCTATGCCCACTTTCTGGAGAGTTTTTATCATAAATAGGTGTTGAATTTTGTCAAAAGCTTTTTCTGCATCTATTGAGATGATCATATGGTTTTTCTTCTTCAATTTGTTAATATGGTGTATCACATTGATTGATTTGCATGTATTGAAGAATCCTTGCATCCCTGGGATAAATCCCACTTGATCATGGTGTATGATCCTTTTAATGTGTTGTTGGATTCTGTTTGCTAGTATTTTGTTGAGGATTTTTGCATCTATATTCATCAGTGATATTGGTCTGTAATTTTCTTTTTTTGTAGTATCTTTGTCTGGTTTTCATATCAGGGTGATGGTGGCCTCATAGAATGAGTTTGGGAGTGTTCCTTCCTCTGCAATTTTTTGGAAGAGTTTGAGAAGGATGGGTGTTAGCTCTTCTCTAAATGTTTGATAGAATTCACCTGTGAAGCCATCTGGTCCTGGACTTTTGTTTGTTGGAAGATTTTTAATCACAGTTCCAATTTCGTTACTTGTGATTGGTCTGTTCATATTTTCTGTTTCTTCCTGGTTCAGTCTTGGAAGGTTATACCTTTCTAAGAATTTGTCCATTTCTTCCAGGTTGTCCATTTTATTGGCATAGAGTTGCTTGTAGTAGTCTCTTAGGATGCGTTGTATTTCTGCGGTGTCTGTTGTAACTTCTCCTTTTTCATTTCTAATTTTATTGATTTGAGTCCTCTCCCTCTTTTTCTTGATGACTCTGGCTAATGGTTTATCAATTTTGTTTATCTTCCCAAAGAACCAGCTTTTAGTTTTATTGATCTTTGCTATTCTTTTCTTTGTTTCTATTTCATTTATTTCTGCTCTGATCTTTATGGTTTCTTTCCTTCTGCTAACTTTGTGTTTTGTTTGTTCTTCTTTCTCTAGTTCCTTTAAGTGTAAGTTTAGATTGTTTATTTGTGATTTTTCTTGTTTCTTGAGGTAGGCTTGTATAGCTATAAACTTCCCTCTTAGAACTGCTTTTGCTGCATCCCATAGGTTTTGGATCGTCGTGTTTTCATTGTCATTTGTCTCTAGGTACTTTTTTATTTCCTCTTTGATTTCTTCAGTGATCTCTTGGCTATTTAGTAACGTATTGTTCAGCCTCCATGTGTTTGTGTTTTTTACGTTTTTTCCCCTGTAATTCATTTCTAATCTCATAGCTTTATGGTCAGAAAAGATGCTTGATATGATTTCAGTTTTCTTAAATTTACTGAGGCTTGATTTGTGACCCAAGATGTGATCTATCCTGGAGAATGTTCCATGCGCACTTGAGAAGAAAGTGTAATCTGCTGTTTTTGGATGGAATGTCCTATAAATATCAATTAAATCTATCTGGTCTATTGTGTCATTTAAAGCTTCTGTTTCCTTATTTATTTTCATTTTGGATAATCTGTCCATTGGTGTAAGTGAGGTGTTAAAAAGTCCCCCACTATTATTGTGTTACTGTCGATTTCCTCTTTTATAGCTATTAGCAGTTGCCTTATGTATTGAGGTGCTCCTATGTTGGGTGCATATATATTTATAATTGTTATATCTTCTTCTTGGATTAAGCCCTTGATCATTATGTAGTGTCCTTGCTTGTCTCTTGTAACTTTCTTTATTTTAAAGTCTATTTTATCTGATATGAGTATAGCTACTCCAGCTTTCTTTTGATTTCCATTTGCATGGAATATCTTTTTCCATCCCCTCACTTTCAGTCTGTATGTGTCCCTAGGTCTGAAGTGGGCCTCTTGTAGACAGCATATATATGGATCTTGTTTTTGTATCCATTCAGCAAGCCTGTGTCTTTTGGTTGGAGCATTTAATCCATTCACGTTTAAGGTAAGTATCGATACGTATGTTCCTATGACCATTTTCTTAATTGTTTTGGGTTTGTTTTTGTAGGTCCTTTTCTTCTCTTGTATTTCCCACTTAGAGCAGTTCCTTTAGCATTTGTTGTAGAGCTGGTTTGGTGGTTCTGAAGTCTCTTAGCTTTTGCTTGTCTGTAAAGCTTTTGATTTCTCCATCGAATCTGAATGAGATCCTTGCCGGATAGAGTAATCTTGGTTGTAGATTCTTCCCTTTCATCACTTTAAGTATACCATGCCACTTCCTTCTGGCTTGTAGAGTTTCTGCTGAGAAATCAGCTGTTAACCTTATGGGAGTTCCCCTGTATGTTATTTGTCGTTTTTCCCTTGCTGCTTTCAATAATTTTTCTTTGTCTTTAATTTTTGCCAATTTGATTACTATGTGTTTTGGCATGTTTCTCCTTGGGTTTATCCTGTATGGGACTCGCTGTGCTTCCTGGACTTGGGTGGCTATTTCCTTTCCCATGTAAGGGAAGTTTTCGACTATAATCTCTTCAAATATTTTCTCTGGTCCTTTCTCTCTCTCTTCTCCTTCTGGGACCCCTATAATGTGAATGTTGTTGCGTTTAATGTTGTCCCAGAAGTCTCTTAGGCTGTCTTCATTTCTTTTCATGCTTTTATCTTTAGTCTGTTCTGAAGCAATGAATTCCACCATCTGTCTTCCAGGTCACTTATCCGTTCTTCTGCCTCAGTTATTCTGCTACTGGTTCCTTCTAGTGTAGTTTTCATTTCAGTTATTGTATTGTTCATCTCTGATCATTTGTTCTTTAATTCCTCTAGGTATTTGTTAAACATTTTTTGCATCTTCTCGATCTTTGCCTCCATTCTTTTTCCGAGGTCCTGGATCATCTTCACTGTCATTATTCTGAATTCTTTTTCTGGAAGATTGCCTATCTCCACTTCATTTAGTTGTTTTTCTGGGGTTTTATCTTGTTCCTTCATCTGGTATATAGCCCTCTGCCTTTTCATCTTGTCTATCTTTCTGTGAATGTGGTTTTTGTTCCACAGGCTGCAGGATTGTAGTTCTTCTTGCTTCTGCTCTCTGCCCTCTGGTGGATGAGGCTATCTAAGAGGCTTGATGGGAGGGACTGGTGGTGGGTAGAGCTGACTGTTGCTCTGGTGGCCAGAGCTCAGTAAAACTTTAATCCACTTGACTGTTGATGGGTGGGGCTGGGCTCCCTCCCTGTTGGTTGTTTGGCCTGAGGCAACCCAACCCTGGAGCCTAACTGGGCTCTTTCGTGGGGCTAATGACAGACTCTGGGAGGGCTCATGCCAAGGAGTACTTCCCAGAACTTCTGCTGCCAGTGTCCTTGTCCCCATGGTGAGCCACAGCCACCCCCCGCCTCTGCAGGAGACCCTCCAACACCAGCAGGTAGGTCAGGTTCAGTCTCCTATGGGGTCACTGCTCCTTCCCCTGGGTCCCGATGCGCACACCACTTTGTATGTGCCCTCCAAGAGTGGAGTCTCTGTTTCCCCCAGTCCTGTTGAAGTCCTGCAATCAATTCCCACTAGGCTTCAAAGTCTGATTCTCTAGGAATTCCTCCTCCCGTTGCCGGACCCCCAGATTTGGAAGCCTGACGTGGGGCTTAGAACCTTCACTCCAGTGGGTGGACTTCTGTGGCACAAGTGTTCTCCAGTTTGTGAGTCACCCACCCAGCAGTTATGGGATTTGATTTTACTGTGATTGCACCCCTCCTACCATCTCATTGTGGCTTCTCCTTTGTCTTTGGATGTGGAGTATATTTTTTGCTGAGTTCCAGTGTCTTCCTGTTGATGATTGTCCAGCGGCTAGTTGTGATTCTGCTGTTCTCGCAAGAGGGAGTGAGCGCACGTCCTTCTACTCCACCATCTTGGTTCCTCCTCTTCATGTGAGCTTTTCTATTAAAAGCGTTCTCTTTCTCCTGAGATTACACAGGACCTGTACCACCCACAGGACCTAGTACCACCCAGTGAGAAGCAGTGGTCTGCAGCAGAAAGATGTGATTTTGCCATTTAACTAATTGGCAAGATTGGCAGCCATAATAAATAGCCAAATATTTAATCCAAGATTAATTAGTGAATAAATACTATACTAAAAGTGAGGCTGATAAGGAGAAAGTATTCCTGTCCTGTATGGGGAAATGGGTATGTTGTATCCTATGCCTAGGATGGGCCGGTGACACACCTTCCTTAACCGATACAACGTTACAATGTTAACCCAAGGGGAGGTGACCTTGTGTTTCAGGAACACCCATCCTCTTGTCTGTTACAAGGTGGCGGGGATGTGAGGGGATTGAACTCAGGGAAGACAAGAAGCAGTTTATTCTAGTCTCATCCTTTCACCATCTTTAAGATATAAAAATTAAAATAAATGTGATTTTTAAAAGGAGCGGTACATCAATATCGCCTAGAGCAAAATCAATAATAAAATCTCAAGTTGAAAAATTACACAGAGGAAGAAAAACATGAAGTGTTCAGACCCCAGAAGAAGGAAGAATCTAAAATATACTTCATTGATCTCATTAGAGTATTTTCAAGTTTGCTGGTTTTCGCAATGCAGAAATCCCAGAAGTTTATTTGAACACTGCACTAAAGAGACGATGTAAGCAAAGTTGCCAGAACATTTTTGTAAAGCAAATCACTTTTCAGCAAACCCTGACTCTCTTTGGCATGTCGGTATCAGGAGGAAAGCAGGAACGAGAACAGTTTTGTTCTCCTGTAAACTGATGATAGTATTGTTCCTGAAAAGTTGAGTGTCAAATGGATTTTGTAAATTGAGTCTTATTTTTGAAAGCACTAGGGGAATCCTGTAAAAACAAAGAACCCGTTTGGTTAAATGAATACTTTCTCTTTCTCTCTTGTTTTGCAATTAAAATTTTTTTTCCAGGTTTGGATTTTTGTATATTTTGTCTGCTCAGAGCAGGGACCACCTGTGAATGAAGAGAAGGGAAGGAGGAATAACTTGTCCCTGAGGATTGTGACTTGTGAGTCACAATCCTCAGGGTTCAGGCTGGGAGACCCTTTCGGAGAGTCAGGCCAGCTGCAGGGATGCCTAAGAGCAGCCTTCTTCACGGAAGGCCTTTAGGAGCCGGACGAATCCACATCCTAAGTGGTGAGGGTACCAGGAGGGGGCCAGGCCAAACTGGCTTTGGCTGCTGGTTCCATCAGCCACCAGCTGTGTCCTAGAAAACTCATCCAACCTCAGTGCCTGCAATTGCTCAACTCTGTGATGAGGCTGTTTCCCTTAGAAAGTGCAGGATGAACCAGGACTGCGCCAGGCAAGCAGCAGACGCTCTGTAAGCGGGGTTGCCACGTTTAGGGAGAGCCCGGGGTGATTTGGTGCAGAGCCCCTTGACCCAACTGGGATATCCTGTGTTTTCCCCACTTCTCCCATTCGTGTCCCTACTTTGGCTGTTCTTACCGTCTCCTAAAGGTGGTATTTCTCCCTGTGATCTGTGTGGGGAGGGCCAAGATCCAGCAGCAGAATCTCTCACGAGTGCGGGCACACCGGAACGGCACAGGCACCATCTAGTTTTTATACCAAGCTGCTCCCCTCACGCTCCCCGCCCCAGGCACCCAGGCCAGAAGCTTTGGGTGCGCCCCTTGCTCTTACTGGCCCACTCTCTGTTTCATGGCTAATGACTTCGAACAGCCCCGACTCTCTGCCTCCCAGAGAGTACAGCTGCCTCCCATCCTAGATGCCTTCCCAAGGCATCCTTGTGCCTCCGGCCTCCCCTTCAAGGCTCAGCATCCCAAACTCTGCTCTCCTTCCCTCCACTTGAATTTTCCCTCTCAGGTAGGTGGCCGGGGCTCAACCACCTACCGCGATCGTGCTCCAGCAGCCTTCACCCTGAAGCTACAGAACCGGGTGATGGTATCTGACTGATAAGGTCCTGAAGACCGGAGGATCATGTGTTGAGAGCCCCGGATCCTGGTTATTGTTCTGAGCTGAGCCGGCAACATATTTGCATTTGGCGGAAGCTTTCAATACTTGGATGCGAAGGAGTCATCCCTAGAGGCAGAGACGCTGAGAAGCAGGGCCGCAGGCAGGAGGGAGGGAGGGGATGAGCATGGCTGAGAGCCCGCTCTGTGCCAGGCCCTGTGCCAGGCCCTGGTGTTGGTTTAGCCTCGTGAGAACCCTCTCTGCACCTCTGGGTCCCCTGGGTCTAGTTCCAGGAGATTTAGGTCTAGTTGGTGGCTAGGTGGGCCCTGGCCTTCCGGCTGACCCTGTAACAGCCATGTCTCCCAAGTTCTGTGCTGTTCTCGGTCCTGGAGTAGCCTTCGAGAGAGAAGGAGAAAGAAGAGAGAGGGAGAGGAAGGCATAGTGAGGCGCAGCGGAGTAAGCTGATGACCGTGCCGTGCTGTTGATACTGATCCAGATGCGATCGATTTCCTTCTGTGAACTCTGCAGCGCCGCTGTTGATCCCTAAGCGCTAAAATCGAACAGGAAGGCATCTTATTGTCAGAAGGCGGGCGCACCAGCCAGCTCCGGTGCTGGAGCGCATTTTGAGCGAGGAGACACAGGGACGATTGCTGTGGAGGGACCTTCCTTTCCAGAGACCGCTGGAATCCCTTCGAAGGACTTCCTTGTGGTGGCGATTCATCGCCTTGGCGTGGGGATGCGCAAGTGGGCTTTGGGGTGAAGCCCACCGGGGTTTGGCTCTGGCTCAGCTGCTTCCTTTCCTAGCACATTGCACAAACTTTGCACTCATTTGTTTTCCATTCAGTAACTATTTATTGAGCATCTACTATATACTGCGTACTTGGAATACATCAGTGAAGGTGTTGGGTCTGATACCTGTTTTAATAACATTCTTTTATTCTCTTGCTTGGAAAGATAACTTTTTATTTTAAATTTTATTATGAAGAATGTCGAATATACACAGAAGAAGAGTTTTCACTGAATCCCCACTCATTACAGGGCACTGTAACACATGCTAAAGAAGTTGCTGTGAGACCTGAAGTGTCTCCATTGCCCCAGGGATTTGAGCCCCTCTGAGCCTCAGTTTCTTCATCTGCAAAATGGGGGAAAATGCACTTACAGTGCATTACAGAGGATTAAATGCTGTGCTTCATGTCCTGTGCTTAGGGCCCTGAATGCAGGGTGGAGAGGACCTCATACACGTGAGCGAACATATGGCTACTGGGAGGACTCTGTGAAAGACGTCTGAGTGATGGTGAAGGGATAGTAACAGTGGGACAAGGGAACATTGGGATCATTGTTGTGATGCTGACTGCTTACAGCAAGTGCCTGACCAATAGCAGACCCTCAATAGGTGAGGATAACGGTGAAGAAGATGATGATGGTGGTGGTGGTAATGGTGATGGTGATGATGGTGGTGGTGGTGATGGTGATGATGGTGATGGTGGTGATGGGGATGATGGTGACAGTGATGATAGTGATGATGGTGATGGCGATGATAATGGTGATGATGGTGGTAATGATGATGGTGGTGATGATGATTATTATGCTGGTGGTGACTTCATTTTCTCAAATTTAAACATGGTTGGTAAAAAAGAGTTAAAAGGATAAAAGAAAAAATTGTGATTGACATGAGCTAATGAAAGGAGCTAAAGAGATCATTTAGAAAAGGCATTATCCTGTTAGATGGAAATAATATAAAGTATTACATATGAAAGTATTAAAATGCTGAAATGATGTAAAACCCCTAGTGTGTGTTGAGGACCTTCCACATGCAAGTCATCTGGCTGCGTTCTGGGGGCCCACGGTCAAGGTCAGGTGTTTGCCTTTGCCTTCGAGGAGATTATCCTCTATTTGGGGAGACACAACAGAAGCTCCTGATAAATTATGACAACAAATTATTTAAACAGCAGCCTGGCACCGAAAAAGAGCTGACACAAGGTGAAGTGAATTAATCGGCCCATTAACTGTGCAGACGTTATGTGACCCTGAGTTCAGAGGAGAAGAGATCCCTTCATGCAGAGCCATCAGGGCAGCCTTATCTGGAAGAGGGGTTTCTGGGTTTCTGTTAGGTCTTCAAGGATGGGCAGGAGAGAGAGTAATCCCTCCGAATGTGGTTCAGAGGTCAATGAAATGATGTCGAAACTTGGTTCAAAGTTCATACGGTTTAGCGCTTTTCAGATCATTTTTAGGTTTGGTTCAAATCCCTGGGGCCCTGTCTGGCACTGGAGAGTAGAAGCCCATTAAATAAAGCTTCAGGGTGGGCTGCTGGTCCCAGGCCTGGGGAGGCAGCCTCACGTGCAGGTGGGGGAATGACTGTGCAGCCAGCCTTGGGCAGTCCACCTCCCACTTGAACTTGGCCGTTCCAGCTGTAAAATGGGGGTAACCAGACCCTCTGCATAGCAGGGGTTATTGTGAAGATTACGAGGTAACTTGAGGGCACAGTATACTCAGCTGTCCAGACTCGGACTGTTTTCAAACCGGTTTCGTCTAATCCCACTTTCCAAAAGGGTGAGTTTTTCCTTCACCCTCAGGGACCTATTTTTCCCAGCCCCCAATATCCTGGGTGGTTTAAAAGATAGTCGACATAGGACAGAGTCTAGTCGACATAGGACAGAGTCTCAGGTACAGATGTGAGTGTCCCCAAACCAGGCAATGGGCCAAGGGCCGGCTGCTGGCAAGAGAAGACATTGGCCCTGTCCTCCTGGGTCTGACTCTACAGAGACAAGTGACGTTGAGCTAAGGTGTGAATGACTATTGTGCTTCGTGCTCTACATTTCTCTTGGGAGGTATTTGCATTTTAGCCAAGACCTTATGGAGATGGTACCTTAGGCCCAAAGAATTACTCCTTGGTTGAAATCTGGGAGGTTGGGTGATCTGGTGATCAAACACTGGATACTTATAAGGAGGTGTGCATTAGATTTTGTTACAAAATAATGTATGTAGTACAGGTCTATTTTTTAAAGAAAATGACAAATCAATCGGATAATCACTGTGAGTACATTCATGCAATATAAATGCATGCACACAAAGGTCCACGAAGACACGCATCAAACTGTTAACAACAGTGAATTTGGGAGGGATTTGGGATGGAAGGTAGGATGGCCAGAAAGGATGCTAGTCTTCTCTACACTGTTTCGGTTTTGTCCAGGGAGACTATGTTCATGTGTCAAAGCAGGGGATTTGGAGTCAGAGACCTGGGTTCTCTGAGTCGCCTCATGTGTAAACAAAGATGAATAATCTTCAGTGAGCTGTCACGGGGATTGAATGAGATGATGTTTATGTACCTGCCCGCACAAGAAAAGTGTCATCATCCCTCTGGAGCAGAGTGATTAGATGCTCACCTGTCCATTTCCTCTTCCTGGTCCCACAGGAAGACTACATTTCCCAGCCTCCCTTGCATTTAGCAGTCACATGACTAGTTCTGGCCAATGAATTGTGAGCAGAAGTACTGTGTATGTGTTCTCACCACAAATCCACCTGTACCATCCTCCTCACGTTTACCTCCCCAGGTGAACATTAGAGACAGAGATCTCTTGGAGGACAGCCACCTGGAAAGCCACCCAGGGCACAGTAGAGAGTGACATAAGCAAGGAGCAGACATATTTGTGTTGAGCCATTGAGATTTGGGGGTTGTTTGTTGGCAATGCTGATGTGATAATCACCCTAATATATATTCTCCTAAATCCTTGGAGGGTTGTCTGTGAACACCCAATAGGAGACGATTGTGAAACTGCTCTGTGGCTGTGAAGGAGCCCACGTGGTACAGGCCAGGCTGAGTGGTGAGGCTCCTGAGAGGGAAGGCATGGCCTCAGACTGTCTGAAGGGCCTGGGAGGGGAGGGGGGAGAGAGGGGCTCAGGAAGAGGGCTTTCAGTCATCCGCCAGCTGCAGAGAGGAGCCTGTGTCTGGAGACGGTCGCTGCTGCTTCTCCAGTTACAGTAGAATCCAGGGGTCGGGCAAGGCTCAGTTCCCCAGATCAATTCACTGCAGGCTGATAAGAGACTCGATGTGTGTGCAGGGTTGGCCGTTGCCCAGGCCAAAGCAAAAACTTGCACTGTAAGCAGTAATTAAGAAGCGATTTGCCCTTGGCCCCTGTTCCTGGGATGAATGCCAGGCCCTGCGAGCCTTCAGAGCTGCTGGTCTCTGGAGCTGGCTCAGATGGGGACAGGTGACACGCGCCTGCATGTGCTGTGGCCCACGTGGGCCGCAGCAGGGCTGTGTCCTAGCTCCAGCCCTGGCTCATCTGTTGCTCCTGACCTGTGGGTGAGTACTGCTGGAAAGGGGTCTTTAGGGCAGGAAGATGAGTCAGCCCAGTGGACCAGCTTGCCAGTATGATGGGTCAACGTGGAAGTGTCAAGAGCAGGCTGTGTGAACCTGGCCACAGCCACGCTCTGGGACTTTTTCTCATCTCTACAATGGTCAAGGGGGACTTGTTTGTCCAATTTTAGACCCAGGGAGACAGCACGGCACAGACTCCCTCTGGAGCATCTGGTCTGGTTCATCACTACGTGCCCCACAGCTCGAGAATTCTCAGGTGCTGTGAACAATGAGCACTGAAATCTGAAGCAGCCCCTTTTGCAGACAAGATGGCAGAGATGGGTTTGGGGATGAGGCGGGGGGAAAAGATGGAAGAAAGTGGGACTTGTTGGTGACCCCAGTGTATAAACATTCTGCAAGTCTCTGGGATATATGCAGTGTACTTTTTGCATGTGGAAGCTTAAGATCGTGTTGGGATGTTTGAGAAAGTTTTGGGAGGGGAGGGAGAAAAACAGACGGGGAAGAGGGGCAGAAGGCTCATTTCCTTTCACCCGGGCTCTGGGCGGATTATTTTGTAGGAAGGCACCGTATACGTTCCTCTCGACAAATGATCTGCTTTCCTAGTGTTAATCATTCCTCCTCTCCCCCTCACGGAGTGCGGGGAACTGCGGCAGGAAGGGAATGACTCACCGTTTCACAATCAACCCCCCCCCGCCCCCTTCCCGCTGGGGGTCCCTTAGGCCTTCTAGGGAAGCAGGTCCTGCGGCAAAACCCCAGCCAGCGGTCCACTGCAGGATGAGAGCTGAATGAAGCATCCGTCAGCTAAGAAATTCCCATCTTTGCATGATGAGATTGGCTGCCCTGCTGTTTTGTGGGGTGGAGTGTCTCTTTCAGAATAAAAATGAGCTGGTGGATTAGCTGAGTGAGGATGCCTTTTTCCTTCCCTGCGATCCTGTGGCTGGCGCAGGGCTGGTCTCTGGCCCGTGGAGGGGCAGGTGGGTCCAGAAAGGTGGTCCCAAGGGCGCCTTCCAGGCTGCTGCTTCTGACCCGCCCTCCCCAGCCCTTCCTGCCCCTCCGCCCTGCCCCTGCTTGTAAGCCTCGCTCGATGTGCTGAGAACAGAACCAACCGCTTAATGACAGCAACAGCGTACACTTATAATCTGATTTACGGTTTACACAGCTCTTTCACAGACCTTTTTCCTGTTTGTTCTTTATCAAGTCTCTTTGGAGGTAGGTCTGCACGCAGAGCTGTGGGGAGATTAAGTGACGTGCCGGGGACCAGTAGAGCCCGGCTCTGCATTCTGTGCTCACCCCTCCATGGCAGCGTGTGTGTGTGCTGTGGCTGGTGTGTGCCTGTGTGCGTAGGGATGAGGTAGGGGGTGTGCAGGGGTGATGGAGGTCGGGGGGGCTGTCACGTGTGCTGGCTTGTCCTGGGTCAGCAGGTGCAGGGGCCCGGGACCCTGTCCATCCTCCTTCATGACCCGGGTCTGCCTGGACGCCCACAACTCCAATGTTGCACCTGTGTCCGGCCGTCCTTATTAGACCAGGTCACACCCACAGTTTGCCTGTGGACGTCCCAGAGAGGGTACCAGGGTCTGGCAGGTGGAGGGTTGGATGGGGCCGGGCACAGCTGGTTTCTGAGACGTCAGCTTCAGAAGACCAGCGACACTGCCACGCCTACTGGCCTCCTCAGTGACAAATGTATGGTTTCATGATTTCTGGAAGATTTCTGGAAGCCTCCCAACCTCCTTCTCTCTGATTTCCAGGCCGCAGTGTATCTGGGGTTAACAAAGTCCATGCATTTATAAGCTGCTGTAAATTCGTTTCCAGATCACCACCTTCAAATTTCGAGAGAGATCAGCTTGCGGTGTGTTCCGGGGTTTGGTAAACAAGTTAGCATCCTCAGGTCCCCCTCCTTGAGATTCCCCAGACTCCCATCACCGTCATCCTTTGGCCTCCCCAGGAAGCCCCAGGGATTGCCTCGTGTGACAGAAGGAATCTTCCGACCCTGGCCACCCGGTTTGCACCAGTGCCGAGCGCTGGCTCTGTGTGCTGACGCTGGGCTGAGCTTTACGTGCACAATCTCACCCTTAAACACACTTTCCAAGTAACTTTATCCAAATAATGTATGCACGTGGTTCATTGAAAGCAACGGTCCCTCCCCTATCCCTTCCACCCCTGGCCCAGCTGTCCAGCAAAGCAGCTTTAACTGCTTCTCCGCTTAGGTCTTCGGGCCTCCTATCTCAGTATTAACACACGCTCTCGGTTAATCTCCACCACAAGAGGCAGCTGCTCTGAGTGTCTCCATCTAACAGATGAGGTGACTGAGTCTTAAAGGAGACATGCGGTTTGCCTGGGGTCCCAAGGCCCGCCTCCACACCTTTACCTGAAAGCCACAGTGCATCCAAGAAGCCACCCTGTGCGTCCCCTCTTTCTGCCCGGGACCCGCTGAGTCCTGGCCCTCTTGCCACCCCGTGTCCTTCTCCGGCTCCAGGGTGGCCGGGCTAGTGATTGGTACAGCGCCCTCTAGCTTCCACCCAGCTCTAAGCATGGCTGTCACCCCATCTCTAGGCTGTTTTTTCTGGAAGTGATGCTCCCAGTAGACAGAGCTCGTGGCTGAGGGATGTGTGCTGCTCCCGTCCTACAGGACCTGCCAAAGCGTGCCCCACAGAAGGAAAGGGCCCTGATGATCGGCGGGAAGCATCACTTTTCCTCCCTCCCTCCCTCTCTCTCTCTCCCCCCCCTCTTTCTTTCTTTCTTTATTCCTTCCTTCCTTCTTTCTGCTTTCATTCTTCCTTTCTTTCTCTCCTGTTCTCTCCTGTCTCTTTTTATTTCTTTTCTCTTTTCCTTCCTTTCTTTCTTTTTTGTTCTTCTTCTTCTTCTTCTTTCTTTCTCTTTTTCTTTTCTTTCTTTCTTCCCTCCCTCCCTCCCTTCCTTCCATTCAGCTTTATTGAGGTATGACTGATATATTAAAAAGCTGCACGTTAGATGTATGTAATCTGATGAATTTGGGCATAGGTGTACACCCATGATACCATTACCACAATCATGGTAATAAACATGTCCATCACTTCCAAAAGTTTCCTTGTGTCCCTTTGTTTTGTTCTTATAGTTTTAGGTGTGTGTGTGTGTGTGTGTGTGTAAGAACACTTAACGTGAGATCTACCCACTTAACAAGTTTTTAAGTGCACAATACCGTATTGTTAACTATTGGCACAAAGTTGTACAGCAGATCTCTGGAACTTCCTCATCTTGTATAGCTGTAACGTTGTACCCACTGGACAGTGGCTGCATTTCCCCTCCCGCAGCCCTGGTAACCACCATCCCACTGTCTGTGTCTGTAAGTTTCATTACTCTGGGTCCCTTGTGCAAGTGGGGTCAGGCAGTGTTTGCCCTTCTGCATCTGACTTACTTCACTCAGCATAATGTCTTCTAGGTCCATCCATATTGTCACAAATGGCAAGTTTCCCTTCCTTTTTTAAGGCTGAGTAATAGTGATCGCATGTATTCACCACACTTTCTTTATCCATTCATCTGTCCATGGGTATTGAGTGGTTTCCATACTATTTTGAATAATGCTGCAATGAACACGGCAATGCTAATATCTCTTTGAGATCCTGAGTTCAGTTCTTTTGGATACACACCCTGAAGTGGGATTGCTGGACTACAAGGTAGTCCTGTTTTTAATGTTTTTAGGAACCTCCATGCTGCTTTCGAAAGCAGCCACACCATCTTACTTGCCCAGCAACAGTGCACAAGGGCTCCAGTTTCTCCACATCCTCGCCAACACTTGTTATCTCTTTTGATAACAGCCACCCTGACAAGTGTGCGGCAGTAGGAAGGATCACTCACATTTTGAATGGACCACTTTTTTCTTTTTTGGCATTCATATACCGTTATTAAAGTCAACTGTGTTATGGACTGAGTGCTTTCTCCCCAGAGTTGTACGTCGAAGCTCTAACCCCCAGCGTGATGGTGTTAGGAGGTGAGTCCTTTGGGGAGGTGGTTAGGGTTAGATGAGGTCATGAGGATGAGGCCCTCATGATGGGGTTAGTGCCCTTATAAGAAGAGGAAGAGACAGCAGAACTTGAGCTATGTGAGGACACAGCCAGAAAGTAGCCGTGTGCCATCCAGGAAGAGGGTCCTCACCAAGAACCGAGTCAGCCAGCACCTTGACCTTGGACTTCTAGTGTCTAGAACTGTGAGAAATTAGTGTCTGTTTTTAAGCCACCCAGTCTATGGTATTTTGTTATAGCAGCCCAAGTTGACTAAGACAAATTGAAATATGAAAAGTGGACATAACTGTAAATTTAAGTAGTATCATTAATGGGTGTGCATTTTTTATAATTCACTTTAGTTTTAGAACAATTTTAGATTTACAGGAAATTGCACATATAGAGAGTTCCCATATGCACCGCACCCAGTTTCCCCTATTATTAGCATCTTACATTAGTGTGGTATATTTGTTACAGTTAATGACCCACAGCTGATACAGTTTTATTCACTAAATTCAACTTTATTCCGATTTTCTCAGTCCTTTCCCCACGCCCTTTTTCTGTTGCAGGATATCATCCCTAATGCCACACTGCAAGGATCGTGTGTCCTTAGGCTCCTCTTGGCTCTGCAGTGTCTCAGACCATCCTTATTTTTGATGACGCTGACATTTGGGGAGCACTGGTGGCCACTTGTTTTCTAGGATGTCATTTTGGCTGATTGGTTGTTTTCAGTCATTGGGGAGGGCGAGGCCCCCAGCTGACACTGTCCAAGCCTTATGTTGGGGAGTTCCTGCAGTGGGTGAGGATTTGCAGCTAAATACACCAATTTCCTGGGCAAAATTTCAATCAGAGGAATTCTCATCCCACCCATCTGTGCGAGCCGGAGATGGAAGCCGTGTCCAGGACCGGGGGAGGCCAAGCCTCCGAGGCTCGGGAGGGGTGCTGGGCGGCTCTGGGGCCCCACCGCCTGGGCCTGCATCCAGCTGTGCCCCTGCAGCCCACAGCCCTGCCACGTGACTCGGCATCCCCACCTCAGTCGACAGGAGGGTGCCAGCAGCACCCATCTTAGTCAGTTTGTGTAGAGAGCTTGGACGCGCCCGGCACCAAGTCACCACTGTGGTTCTGATATAAAAGTATCTGTTGTGTCTGGAAATCACTGACACACGGAGGAGACAGGTGAGTTCTCTTCCGCAGCACCGCTCCTAACTGATGCAGGTGGTGTGGTTGTTCTTATACTTTTAAGATCTCTTTAAGACACAGTACAAGAGTGTGTGGCACATAGTAAATTCTTCACAAACCTCAGCTCTCATTAGGATAGTATGTTTCACAGGCAGCTGGGCTCATTGCCGGCCCCCTGACCCTCCCAGGTGATTCCCGTCCTATAGCCCCATGGGTAACCCATAGGCTCTGAGGTCAGATGGACGAGGGTTCAAATCCTGGCTGCTCTTGAGACAGGCTGGGACCAGGAACCCTCTGCTGTAGGCCTAGACGTCTCCTCCAGCAACAAAATACAAAGAAACAATAAGGGACTAAAAATAACTCCATGCATGCACAGCTGGGGCAAATTATGAAAGACAAAATACAAAAAGACCAAAACCCAACTGTCACTTCTGAAGAGCTGGGAGTAAAAACAGGGTGTTTGGAGCAAAAGCAGGTACTACACATGCCCCCTGCGCACACCACCACCAAAGGGGTGGGCAGAGCACCTAAGCCACCCTTCAGGCCTGACCGCTGGACACACCCCTACCCTGACCTCATGTAAGGAACTAGCTCCCTTCACCTTGGGGAGTGAGCAAGGGAAGATGTTACTTGTTCTCGCTTTACCCTGCTGCAGCAGGGGCCCCAATAAAGCCTCGTCCAAATTCCTTGCCTGGCCTCTTATCAATTTCTATTGATTAGGGAAGGCCAAGAACGCTGGTCGGTAACACTCTCACCACCAGCTGTGTGATCTCAGGTAATTTACCAAAACTTTCTGTGCCTCACTTTCCCCATCTGTAAAATGGGGATAACAGTGCCACTTCTTTAGAGCATTGTTGTGAGGGTTAAATGAGATGACAGGTGTGGCATATAGTAAGTGCTCAATAAACAGGAGTGATTGGTGTCATTAACACATCTGTGGGCACGGCCCTTGTGGAAGGTGTTGATCAGGGGCTCAGGAGAGGTCACCAATGGGGAGGCATGGAAGTGTGCAGGAGGTGGCCTCTGAGGTGCAGTCCCCCCTCCGCTGGGGACTCAGGTTACCCGAGCTTTCCCCACAGCCTCAGTCTTGAAGGTGAATATGCTTCCGCTTCCCTATATTGTTTATTGGGGTGTCATCCGATTAAGGTAACGTTTTTTTTTTTTAAAGCTCTGCCCTGTGCCACAGACGATGCTCCATGCTTTCATGTATATTATTTCAACTTAATTTTCACAAACATTATCCCATTTTACAGGTAGAGCAACAAAGGCTCACATATCCATCCATAGGTCACAAGACCACTGACAATGTGTGTCCACGGGTCCATGCATTTGCTCCCCAGCGCTTGACCACAAAGATCATGTGCTCCAGTAATTAAAAGCACAGCATCCTTATTATGAAAAGTAGACTTAATCTCTGCCAGAGCAAGGGCTGTTTCTGTCTTGTTACCGTCATCCCTGACCTTAGGCCAGGAAGTGGCAGCGAGTAGCTGTTTAATCAGTGTTTGCTGAGTGAATACACTACTGTCGAGATTTGTAGTTTATAGCTCTATCGCTTCCTTCGTCTCACCCCAGCCTCAGAACCACACTGTGGGAAAGGGGTTGATGATGTGATCTCCAGCTTTGGGGTCAAGGACATGTATGGGGAATTAACACTCACCTGGGGTCTTCTGCAGGGGGACGTTTTGCGGGTGTAACCTTGTTTAATCCATGCAAGTAGTCTCTGAGGAGGTGTCCCCAGCTGCAGACTGCAGAGCCAGGACAACGGCCTCTGCGTCCAGACACCCAGGCCCATGTGCTGCCCCACTTCCCCTTGCCCTCCTTTCCACAGGTCCCTGCTCTCACGGCCCTTAGCCCAGGCTGCCATTAGAAGCCGGGGCGCTGAGAAATGGAACTTGGCCTAGGATCCCATGATACTCGGCACCCTAACACCACCCCCGGGGGGAAAGCAGGAGCCCGGCCAGCACTGCTGGGACAGTACTGTCAGTAAACGGCCTGGCACGGCGTCCGGCACGCGGGCTGTGCTCACAGCACCAGGACCCGTCATGGGGCGCTAGTGCTTTAATCAGATGGTTCCTGCCATTGCAGACAGGAGACAGAACAAGAATCCCTGGAGGGTGAAAACCTTGCCTCATTCATTTATGTTACAGATGACTTCCTCTCCCCTCCGTAAGGGCAAGAACTGAGGTTTTCTTCCTTCTTTTTTGAAAAAAATTGAGGTTAACAAAGGAACTGAATCATCAGCAGGTTTTCCTCATCGAGAAGGGATTTGCAGCGTGAAAGGAGGTCATCTTGACAAGTGCTGTGAGTTGTGCTGGGCACAGGGGAACTTTCTGGCGAATCTGGGCCCACCAGAACTGCTCAAGTATTTTTCTGAGGCCTCAGAGAGCCGTGTCATCCCGACAGAGTCCAAGGGGGAAGCGTCACCCCTTCCCACACTGGAGCAGCTGTGCTGGGTGCAGAGGGCCCTGGGGGGCAGCACGTGGACCCGGGCTGCTCCCTTCCAGCTCTTTCCGCCCTCCCTGCCCTCGGCTCCTGTCCGCTTTCCGTGGTCAGGGCTCGCAGGAGACTGGCCGGGCTGGATGCTGCGTGTGAGGGTCTGGGGCGGGTGGGGCCTGTCTGCTGGAGGAACCAGGACCTCTGGGTGACGATGTTCCCGGGCAGCCTGGCCCCGGTCAACATCTCAGATGGGAGAGACATCAGCTGCACCCTAGGCCAGGAGTCAGGAAACTTCTGTAAGAGGCCAGGCAGCAGATACCTTAGATTCTGCAGACCATGCAGTTTCTGTCACAACTGTTATTCTTGATTGACTTTTTTCAACCATTTAAAAATGTAAAAGACCTTCTTAGCTAGTGAGCTGTACAAAAACAGCCAGTGGCTGGATTTGGCCTGGGGGCCCAAGTTAGCCAACCCCGATCTGGTCCATGCTCCGTCTCCTGCCTCCTGAAGCACCCGCCCCCCCCACCCGCCCACCATGACCAGGTGTTTTTCCAGCCCCGGCCTGAATGTCTTCCCAGCAGTGATCACCCATCACTCCTGCGAATGGATGTGAAAAGGCTCACTGGTCTCTGGGACACCTCCCTCCTTCCAGCTACGCCCACCTTCTCCCTGCCTTCGGTTCAGAAGTTCAGTTACTGGGAATTAGCCTGGCCCTGGCGCTCTGTGACCCTCCCAGTCAGAGCCCTGCCCTGGGAAGTGCATCTGGGGAGTGGGCGATCAGTGATGCTGAGTGTATGCAATGGCAGGAGGAGAGCAGTAGGCGGCAGCACTGAGTGGCATTCATTCATTTTCACCCTCAGCAGGCTCCTCGGACCCCCCAGGACGGTGGCCTTTGCATACTCCTCACTGGGCAGACAAGGATGCCCAGCTCCAGAACGGGGGCAGGTGCTCCAGAATCCTCACCTGGGGTTCCATCCGCCAGTGCTTCCACCAAGATTGGGCCACATTCTTGTACTTTGTGTGACCTCTTTGATGCCTTCAGGACATCCCCGTGGTGACCACTAAAAGTCCGTTCTGGGCCCTGATCACCTCTCTGCAGATGCAGGTCCAGCTGCACCTGTGCACCAATGCTGCAACGATGGGGGCGGGGCGGGGCCAGGCCGGAGACTCTGCAGAGCGGACTTTGCTGTCGGGCTGGGGATGGGTTTGAGCGGCCGGGCTGGTGCTTGGGGTGCTGCTGGACTTTGCAAGAATGAAACCCCACTACTGCCCCCTGACGTCAGAGCCACTTCATTTACATCATCCCCGCTAGGTGACTGGTGTTCAAAGCCTGAAGGGCCATGGATTCTAGAAAGCTGGTGTGCACCTTCCCCGCCGCTGCCTCTCCTCCCACACCCAGTTCATCCCCAGGTCTGCTGTATCGCCTCCCGAGTGCTTTGCCAGCCAGTCTGCTACTCAAGACCTCGGCATCCTAAGCCTAGGCCAGCCCCGCCCCTCTGCCTCCGAGCACCCGTCCTGAGATGCACTTGGACTTGGCACTTTGACCTGTTAAAAACCCTCATGCTCTCAGGATCCAGTCAGACCCCCTAACCTGTCACGCCAAGCCCACCAGGCCCTCCACTCCCATCTCCTGCCTCGCTCCAATTTTCTGCTCCAGCCACACCGTTTCCTGGACACTCTCCGCTTTTCTTGCCTCCGTGCCTTTGGCCGAGCTGGGTCCCCTGCCTGGAGTTCCATCCTCCTCCAGTCTCCAGCCCCACCTCCTCCTGGCTCACCTCTGCTTGTCCCTTCAGACTCAGCTCAGACATGGCCTCCAGGAAACCCGGCCAACTCTCCTGCTTCAGCCCCCGCTGTGCTCCCAGCTCTGTTATCAGCACGGCCCGTTGGGCGCTGGTGGTCACCAGAACGTGATCCCCTTGAGGGGCAGGCAACTCTCACCCGCGTCTGGGGAACCCAGGAGCAGAGATGACCGATTGTAAGCAGGGACCGTTCCTACCTTTGACTATCTTTCTTTTCACCACTGCTTCCCGAGATCTAATCAAACCCAAATCCCCGGCGCTTCAGTTTAACCTTGTTCCATCAGCCCCATAGATGGAGAGCAGCTGCTTCGCATCTGCTGGAGTTTTAATATAAATGACGGACAGATTTTCCCTCTGTTAATGGCTAAATAAAAGGCACCAGAAAGGAAGCGGCACCCCCTTCCCTGCATGGCGGGGGCCTGTGGATGGTACCTCCCCCAGACACCTGTTATAATCACAGGGCCTCAGAAAGTGTGAGTCCCCCAGGGGTGACTGGGAGGACCCAGGAGGTGGGCTGGTGGCAGAGTCCATCTGACAGCGTGACCCCTGATATCTCTAGGGTCTGATACATCCTGGATGGGGGCCCCGGATGGGCAGGGTAGCCTTCGCCCCAGCCTGTTTGTGAGCAGAGTATCAGGCTGGGTTTCCCTTCCCCACGCACCCACCTACCTGCCCACACTTGGCCTTGGAGTCCAGCTTCTGCTGGGGGGTAGAAATTGAAGAGGGTATGCCCTTTGCCCTGCCTTTTCTCCCCCTTCCCCAGGGCCCCAGTCTGCTTTGGGGCCGGGTTTGTAGACAGGTTTTCCTAACAGACCCGGTGTGTAACCCCCAGGGGATGCGCCAGGAGGCAGGCAATGTGAGGGCGGGGATCTGGACTGATGGAGACGTAACAAACTACCTTCTGACGTCTGGTAGGAAGGGCCGCACTGAGGGGGTCGGGAGGGGGAAGGACAGGGTTGCCAGATCTAGCGAATAAAAACACATGCGAATACTGCACGGGACATACTTACACCAAAACGTTACTCGTTACTTACCTGAAATTCAAATTTATGAGGCTTCCTGTATTTTCTCTGGCAATCCTGGTGGAGACGGCTCCCTTGAAGGGGGTGGGCCTTCCCGGTGTCAATCAATCCGAAGCAGGTCCTCATTCAGGAGAAGGGGATTGGGAAGCTGGGCCCAGGTACCAAGGTCGCTCCTCTTGGCTTTGCTTTCCTGGGGTTTCGGGTCTTTGGCCAGCCTGGCGGTGGGAGAAGTGGCCTTTGTCCCATTGGTGCCGAGCAGAGCTAGGCAGGGAGCCCATGAGCTGGATGTTAATCTCTGGGTTTCCTTCCCCCTTGTTGGCCCCAAGCCTTTAGTCTGAGGGCTGAGCGCATCGGGGGAGGGGCAGGGTGTGGTCCTCGAGGGGCAGCAGTACCCATGGAGGCCCGCAGATGGGTGTGGGAAGCGGGTCCCAGGGAACCGAGTTCACTTGGGAACCACTTCTCTTTCCCTGCCTCTCTCGTCCCAGTGGGGAGCCCTCCTCTCTTTTCAGCCTTAGAAGATCTGGGCTTGAGTTTTAAAATAACTTTTACTTTAAAAAAAAAATTCAATAGCAGTAAAATCCACCTCTCTTTTTGTTCAGTCCTATGAGTTGGGACAAATGCACGGAGTCCTGTGCCGTCCCAGTGAAGGTCAGAACAACGCCGTCGCTCCCCAGATTCTTCCACGCTGCCCCTCACTGGCCAGGCCCTCCTCGACCCATACCCACAGTGCTGTTCTCCACGCCTGGTTTCGCCCATAACCGAGATCGTGCCCAGTGCCTCTGAAAGGCATCGGTGCCATTGGCTGTATCAGTGGTTCATTCCTGAGTAGTGATCCGCTGTATGGACGTGCCAGCGTTCACCCACTCGCCCGCCAAGGACATCTGGGTTGAGTCCAGTTTGGGGCCATTATACATAAAGCCGCCATAGACATTCACGTATGGGTTTTTTGTGTGAACATAGGTTTTCACTTAACCTTGGACACATACCCACCAGTGGGCTTGCTAGCACATGCCGAGTCTATGTCTGACGTTATAGGACGCTCTCGGGCCTGATGGTCATGGGGAGCCCGGTGGGTGCTCACAGTCTCTCGCACTCTTTGGTCGATGACACCGTATTGCCGTATGGCATTTTTCCAGATTGGGAGATGGAGACCCAGAAGGTCAAAGGACCACTGCAGAGTTTTAGAGCCGATTGCGTCAGGGGCCAGGCCAGAGCCTGGGTGTCCCCCTCCCAGGTCACCTTTCTGCTCTGTCTTACACCCCCCCTTCGTCAGCTTCGGCTGCGACTTCATTCTCATGGGAGGCCCTTTGGGGACACACCTGCCAACCACCGTGGAGCTTCAACATCCATTGATAAGGAACGTGACCAAAAGGACTAATCCATTTGGTGGAGAAAGCCAAGTGGTTGTGTAAACACGGCCACATCGACGAGCCAAACTGCTCTTCAAGGGTTGAGGGGACCCCAGACACAGCCCTCGCCCTGGTTGGTTGGCAATGATGGAGTCACCTACAAAAGAGTTCTTCTGTGATTCACCTACTAAATGATTCTTCTGAGACCTTCTCAAGCAGAATCCACACGGAACTGGTTTCCCCTTGGGCACTGGTTACGTTTGCTTTGTCTCGTTCAGTTCTGACTACATCGTACCCCAGCGCCTGGCTGTCGTTTGAGACTTGTGTCCTGTCCCTGCAAGTTCGAGTCCCAGGCAGCACTTCCTTTATCTGCTCCAAGTTTAGAATCAAGACAGCAGGTCCTGATACTCCCTGGGAATCTTGCCTTGACTACAATCCCAGCTTTTGAACGTTTCCATGGAGGATTAATTGTTATTCTCACTGTCATTGTTATGTAGGTCACTTTTTCTTTGGAGCAGTTGATGGGATTTTATTATCTGTGGAAATCAGCCATGCCAGAATGGACAGTACTTTTGATTGATGATTTAGCTTAAAAATAGTTTCCTATTTCAATAATTCTCATCAGGAACAGACGACCCCAGAGAGCAACTGCCTGCTTATCTGGTGGTCTGTGTACCTTGAAGAAATGTGTGTATCTTGAAGGAAGGGAGACGCGCTCTGGCGGCCTCGCATCGGGGTGTGTACTGACTGTCCCAGCTTGACACACTTGCTTCTGCATAGGGACCCGTGGTGTCCCTCAAGCCGAGAAGTCAGGTGGTGGCCGAGTGGATGTTTCCAGGTGCATTCATGCAGGCACAAAATTAGATTCAACCAATATTGAGTACCCACTGCGTGCCAGGCAAAACCTGCTAGGTACTTTCATTTATATTATCTGAGGAATATATGGGCAAGGGTATGGGAACCTCACTAATAAAAACAAAATGACTTGCCAGGTCAGGCTTTTCTTTGTAACACTCCAGTTTGGGGGATGGCGGTCCTTTGAACAGTGAGGTCCCCTAGTGCACTTCATATGGAGAATCGAAATAGAATCTCAATTTTGGAAGACAGTTTACGCTATGCTAGGGAACTCTAAATGCCAGATCTTGGAGAGTGGGTTAGACCAGGAGAAAGCAGAGCTTAGGGAGAGGATTGGGACTCTGGAGTCGGACTGCCTGTGTTCAAAGCCAGCTCCATTCACTGCTTGCATAGCCTCGAGCACTTAGCCTCTCTGAGCCTCAACTTCTGCACCTGCGAAATGGGGGTAGTGATGGCGCCGCCTCATGAGGATTGTTCTGTGATCCTCAGAAACACCGTCTAAGATCATGAAGCCACAGGAAGAAACCGCAGATGTTTTTTTTTTTTCTGGGAGACACCGCAGTTGAGGGTTTCCCTTGAAGCCTTGTGAGGGAAGCTTCTGAAAAGCAGCTCACAGCTCTGGGAAGGTGCTTCCCCCAAATGCCCCTGCTGTGTAAACAGTGGTCCCCACAGGAGGCGGAGGAGGCCGGGAGGGGACATCAGCGAGATGGTGGCAGGCTGTGCAGTGAGCGGGGGACCGTCCCCCCAGAGCCCCCCACTAACGGTTCTAAAGTCCGGTCAAGATAGGATTAATTTCATTTGATCTTAAGCAGTGAGCCTGTCCTCTGCTTGCGGCCGGTGGGACCCAGACGGCCCAGCGGCCGCCAGGGGGCGCTGCGGGGAGGCCGGCGCCGGGCGGAGGGGCGCTGCTGGACCGGAGCGGGGACGGGGGCGGGGGGCCTGGGTCTCCGCGGTGGGCCAGGTGATGGGGAACCCCTCCTCCCCTTGTCGTTTTCGAGGTTCTCCAGGAGGAGGGGCAGCCCTCCAGCACCTCCACCCTCCCCTCCCGTTTTGCAAAACTCCTGCCCCCAAAGTCTCCAGCTTTGCGTGGAACATTTAAAGGGAAATGAAAAGTAACTGTCTCACCAAAATGTCAAGGGCTGCGGAGCACGCGGGAGAAACAACGCCTATTTTTGTTACCAGTGCCCTCTCCCCAGCCCTGGGAGCAGGACTAATCCAGTAACAGTTGCACCCAAGGGCATTTCAGTGCCCCTGTTTGCAGGACAGATAGCGTGGGTATAAGACTCACCACAGAGGAACAAACAAAATGCACTTGGAGCACAGAGCAGGTTCATTCCAGGTGGTGGTGGGGATGATATAATTACAAGGAAAGAAAGGCTTCCTGGAGGAGGTGACATCTGGGGTGTGCCTGGGTGGCTGTTTCAGGGAAGGGGAGTTGGGCAGGACTTAGAGGCTGGTGTCCTCAGATGGAGCCTGCCCCTCTGTCGCCACATCACACCCCTCAGACAGCACTTTGAAATCTGGAGCATGAGATGGGGAAGGTGGAGAAGGTATTTCATAGAATGTTGGAAGAAGGCTGCCATGCATGTATGAAAAAGGAAAAGTAGCTCAGAGAGGTAAAGTGATGTGTCCAAGTCACACAGATAACTAAGCAAGTGCAGGGTCAGGGGTGGGGTGCACGGGGAGGAATGGCAGAGGGTCTGGAGGGAAGGGGGAGCATCCAGACTTCCTGTTTCTTTGTTACCCGGCACACAGCCTTTCATGTGAAAATGAGCATTAAACATCAATGGATGGAAAACTGATAACTCCAAGTGGATGCCGAGGTCTGGAATTAGAATCCGCCCCACCCCTCCCCTGGTGAGCTAGGGAGGAAGTGTTCCATTTAGTTTCTGCTGCCCTGGGACAGCACTGGACTCATGAATTATCTTGGTCTGTTATCACTAATAGGTGAGTTGCAGCAAGCGGGGCCCGGGCTCTTTCTTGCTCCAGCTGGGGGTGGGGGAGGAATCTTTGTGTGGGAGTGGGAGGGAATAGCCTTTGCAAAATAGGACAGAAAAATGCTACTTCAATGTTAGCAAATGACTCTTAATTTGCAATCCCATCGAGCCTAAATTTTCCTTTGATGACCTTTTTATTTCATTCATTTTTAAGTTTTGAAGAGAGTATGAGAAGGAGAGCTTGCACCTCATTATTTCTTTGCTTGATGCTTGAACCGGTCCAGCTCTGGGATGGTCCACCCTCGGGAAACTCCAGCCCAGAAAGGTCCAGGATGGTTCTTGTTATCGAACCATGTTATGTCTCCTCCACCGGCCAAGGGAAGGGCTGAATTAGGAAAATACAAGATGTGAGCCCAATACTTTTCTAGAATCAACTTGACAGAAGTGTTTTTACCATGAGATTGGTGTTTATTCCTGACTTCTGGTGGCTTCCCTGAGAATTTCCACTTCTGTGTACAAACAACAGAGGGCAGGGGGAGTAATGGAATTTGCAAAATACGAAGCTGTCTGAACATCAGCAAATACTTATTCAGCACCTACTGTGTGTGAGGCACAGTTGCTGACCTTTAGGGGCTTATATTAATTACAGGGACATAAGACCAATTCAACTAGAAAAGACAAATGCTAGATGAAGCACTGAATTATGCAATCTGTATAACAAAGGCAGAACATATTGACTGGAATGAAATTAATACAGACTGGGATTATCAGGCAAGGCTTTATAGGACCGGGAATTAAAGGTAGGGGGAAACTTAGATGGATGGAGGGGAGGGGAGGGGAATTTGAGAGCAGTATGCCTGAGATACAGAGGCAAGAATAAGAGTGATGTGTTTACTGTGGGAGTGAGGCTGGAAAAAAAAATCACAGGGTACAAACTATTATACACGGTATAAATCCAATTTTGAAAAAATATGTTTTATTCATATGCAAGAAAAAACTGCAAGCAAAGGTATCAAAATATAAACAATGCTTGTCACATGATAGAGGGATGATGGGTGATTTTTAGTTTCCCTTTTTTACTTCTTGGTATTTTTTTGTTTATAATGAAATGACTTAGTCTTATAGCCAGAAAAAGGAAACAAAACGCTGTCTTCCTTATTAAGAGAGGGATGTACTCATGTACCTGTGGCCAACACCTGGCCGCCCAGGGAGGGTGTGCCTGGGATCACGCAGACCAGCACTGGGCAGATGTGTGGGTGGACAGCCTGGCCCCAGCGGCGGGGAGGTGAGGGCCAGTGGGTGGTGTGGAGAGGGTAGTGCCCTGCAGGCTGCGTTTACCTCCTGTCCAGCAGTTGGGGGAGGCGGGGGGGGACTGGGGAGGACCAGCTCAGAGGCGGTCACAGTGAATGATTCAGAACCAAGGGAACGAGAGCCTCGGCCCCAGTGTGACGTGGACAGTGAGATAACTGGCTGGGCCAGAGAAAACCTTTTCTAGAAAAATAGGACAATTGTACAGACAAGAAAGGGAGGATAAAGCATCTAAGAGTGGGCTGTCCAGAGCGCTGAGAGGCCCTGAGATGACCTTTTCCATCCCTAGGATTGGATGCCCTCTGTCGGGGAGGGAAAATCCCCCACTACTCATCTTGAGTTCTTGTGGCTGGGCTAATAATAGAATTGACACAAGATGGACACACAGGAGAAAAAAGAAACAAATCTCAACTCGTGCCCACCAAGGGCTCATAGAAATGGGGCCTAAGAAGTGGCCAAAGCAGGAAGCTTTTATACTTTTTACACAAGGAAACGTTAAAATTGTGAGGAATTGACAGGACAAAGAAACTTAGGGTTTGGGGGCTCGGTTAGTGAAGAATCAGAGTTCTTCACTGGCCTCAGAGTCGTCACTTAAAGAGGAACCAGGGTTTGTTTATACAGGATTCTCGGCCCCAATTACCCAACATTGGCGACAAGGGTGTCCTCCTACATCCAGATATGGGGAGGGCACCTTTCACATGGAAGATTTATGTCCTGCTTTCAGGGAAACAGAGAGGAGGGTCAGCGTGTGCCTCTTGAATTTCTCAGGTAACTTTAATTCAAAGTAACCAATATGCCATGGAGGCGTATTTGGGGGCTTCCCTGAGCCCCAAAACCTCCATCAGCAAGTGGTGAGAGTTCCCAAGTTTCTGGGCGTCTTTGGGTTGGGACCGATGGATCCGTGATCGCTGCAGGCAGGATTGGGGTGAGATCCCATCGCTCTGTCCCAAAGTCCCGCCCGGAAAGGTGGTGGTTCCCTGGTGCCGAGCGCCTGCCTAGGACTCCGGGAACCTCCGCTTGGCCAGCGGGACAGCTTTGACCACACGGGTGGCCCTGAGTGTGTGTGGGGGGCACATCAAGAGGGCCCTGGGGCGTTGCATGGCCATTTCCAGGCGCGGAAGAGCAACCTCGCCGCATTTCGCTTAGGACAGAATCAGCGCTAATGCCACCGCTCACTTAACCGGGACTCACCCATCCAGCGACCCGAGAAACATTAGATTTTCCCTGGTAAACGTCACTGATTTCCGTCCCTTGGGGGCTGGAGGTGGTTTTCCCACCCAGAATAAGGGGTGCAGTCGGTGAACACCTCTGTGTGAGTGTGATTAACCAAAAACGTGACCCCCAAGGTCAATTCTGGGGCGACAGAGACGACTCAGTTTTGCAACTTACAAACAATTGCAATGAAAGATGAATAGCGTGTTGATCACTTACATTCATAGAAGGATTTCTATGTATCTCGTCCCAAGGACAAGAGCATCGTGAACTCCAGAAGCCCGTGGAAAAGAGAACCGGACTGGCTGCAGCAGTCACCCCAGCTACTCTGCTGGGGATTGGTGAAATTGACCGCACTTTCTCGCCCCGCCACTGATGACCCGTGAGAGGCAAGAAGCGGGGGCTTGAGGTGTTCACCCTCGAGGAGACGCATGGCTGGAGCCTGGGCACACGGTCCCAGGCCTCACAGCGGGTCTGTAGCCAGCCCTCTGCACACACAGCTACCTGTGGATGGAACTGGGAGTGTCAGGAGGGTCTTTCGCATGAATTCCTACCCAGATGCCTCCACAACTAAACTCTCTGGGATGCGATTCAGGAGAATCCCACTCTGTTCTGGACTCTGTGGTCTAGAGCTGAAGCCTTCTGGAGCGGGGGTTCGAGACGGAAGCCCCCCTGTCCTGGACACCAAGCCGGCCTTCTAGGGGAGAACCCGTTGAGGCATCTGTGACATTTTTTTATGCCTCATTTCTCAAAGCACAGTATCCCTCATTGCTCTGCCTAATAACAGAGCAGTGGGTTCTTTCAAGAGATAGTGAAATAGAAACAATAGGAATTTGCAAAGTCTGAAAATGATTTTGCAGAGGAGTCATTTTTCACGTAGTTGGTACTGACATCTTTCTGGGGAAGTGAAGGGATTTCCATTCATAGTATAATTCATCGTGACACAGACAGCATAGTAGGCGCTTTATAGATATCTGTTGTGTGGATGAGTTAATGAAGCAACGCGATCAAAATGATGTAAAGTAAGACGTTTTTTAAGTTTAAAAATACTTCACTTCTTCACTGATAAAATACTAGAGGTTGCTTAGGGATACATACATATGTTATAAAGAGGTATAGACGTGTGTGGAGTGATAAATACCAAATTAATATGATTGGTTGGGAGGAAGTTGCGTTTAACTGTTTCCAGTGTTTTATTTCTTGAGCTGAGTATTGGATGTATAGCTGTGTATCATACGTTTCTGTATCCTCTTTGGGCATGTCTTCAGTGTTGTAGGATACATTTGAAATATAAATAAAACTACAGGGAAAAGATATCTCTAACATAAAGATTGCTTCACTGGAGAAAAAGTGGAGGGCGGGAAAGTTGAGTAAATATGTCTGTTTCTCCCCAAAGTTGGGCACTTTTTTCTCAAGTTGCTCCTAGCCCCACTCCCTTCCTTATCTACACCAACCACTTCTCTGCCCCTAGATTGTTCCTTCCAGCGTTTCTAAGTTATTATATCTTCAACCACCGGCTAGAAGAAAAATACTTCCATGCATCAAGTTGGGGGCTCTTGATATGATCTGAGCGGCTTCGTTTCTTCCAGACACCACCTTCTAAATAAAAAGACCATGCGTTGTACGTGACAGGGGACAGACTTTGTTGGCTGGGCACCAGTTCTGTGCCCACGTGGCACCTGTTACCTCATTTAATCCTCGTAACAGCCTGAGACGTAGGTACTAGCCTTCCTACTTTATAGATGAGCAATGGAGCTTGGTGGTCCTCAGCAGTTTGCCCAGGATAAGTCACCCCTGGGCGGTCCCCAGTCACAGTCTGTGGCTCAGTGGGGCTCACACCCAAATTGGCATCGGCTGCCCGTGCTCTCGAGCTGCGCTCCCCATAAAGGGGTGCCGATCCTGCCGCGTGTTGGGGCTTTCCATCTTGTGACCAGTGGCTCCGATTTGGGAGATGCTTAGAGGGTTAAGGGTACAAGCTAGGTGGCTGTGCAGGGCAGTGAATCTCTCTGGCCTGCAGGAGAATTGGCTCATGACCCTGACAGTCCTGTGGTCTCCAAACTGGGGTCCATGTATCCCCATCGGTGTGCAAGAAGATGCAGGAGGAAGATATCTATCCTTTAACAGTTCCAATCTCATTGTGTGCTTTATAATGTACATAATGCATTGGTACAGTCGTACACGTGTAAGATTTATGGGTAAATAATAGCCAGATATTGAAGGTATATGCTCAGAAATACTTGTATTAATAGGAGTGTGCAATTGAAAAAGTTTGGAGGCTTTGCAAAGTCTACTCAACGGCACTGATCCATCTTGTTTCCAATCAGCTGCTGTGTTAGCACACGCGTGTGAAATGAGTCCAGGTCTTCTTGTCCAGACACATGTTCTCCCTGGTGCTGAGAACATTGGATGTGAGGTCACAGAGACACTCTGGGGAATGTCGGTGAAATCCTGAAAAGTTGGAGAGGAAAACTGGAGGCGGGTAGATGTCTCACTTTTCAAGAAAGCAGATTTCACAGTGCCACATTCCTGGAAAAAAAATTTAGCATGGCTTATTAAGCAGATGGTTTATGACCAGTTAGGGGAAATCACGGTCTCTGGCAGCTGGCATGGGTCTAGCAGGAATGAATCCACCCAGCTGAATTCCTTTGCTTCTTCATACTCGACAGTGGTTTATTGGGAGAAATTGTTCGTTCATTCATTTCTTCATGCATGCGTACAGTTCATGGTCCACTTGACAGGTAATGTGTAAGCATCTATTGTGCTCAAGATCTCATGCTTGGATGACATCTAATGATGAATGTGTTGGAATCTCTGCCCCCAAAGAGCTTTCCTTTTAATAAAGGAGACCAACATGTACACGAATACCTCTAATAAAGTAGAGTACTTCTTGGGCGCCACATAGCGGTTCTATCATAAGCAAAGTGGTTCTATTATAAACAAATGTGGCCAGGATTTGGCATCAGGAGCGTACTCGAGGGAGAGTGATCCTGAGAGCGGGACCACCCATTTCAGGGAGGAGGGAAAGCCCTTGAACCTCTGAAATAGTTATTTTAAATATCATATTCCAATTGTCCATTTCGTATGTGTTTCATGTTGGCGGAGTTGCTCAAGATGTCTTTGTGGACAAAATGAAGAAAACTGAAGACGGTTTGGATTGGGTGATGATAGGTGACTTGAACTAGTTGAACAACCATACCCAAAGTGGATTACTTGGTGGACCTTTACCAGCCCCAGGAGAGGGCTTTGGTGATGTGTACTAGGCCCCATCCTTGGTGGGCACTAGTTAACCCCCCAGTTTGCCTGCAGACGTGCGAACGTATTCACCTAAGTCTGGGGGAAGGGGAGCGTTGCGTGCGTTCATGTGAATGGAGACTGTGATTGCCCTGTGTCCTGTGCTGGAACATGCTGGAATATTTCATCAGGCTCTCCAGATGAAAGACTTGGAGAAACACAGGCAGCCTAGAAGTAAGTGTGGAGGAAATAAAGATAATGATAATAATAATAGCTATGTTTCCTGAGCACACGCTACGTGCGTGGTGAGCCTGTACACACATGATCTCGTGAGTCCTCACAGAAGCCCCGCAAGGTAGCCACTGTGCTCATTCCCACCAGACAGCTGGACACGCTGAGGTTTAGGGAGGGTACCCAAGCCTGCCCGGCTGCCCAGGGCTGGGGCAAGGCCCTAGAGCTGTGGCCGGGAGGGAAGGTGGCCTGTGGAGGGGGAGCCACAGCGAGGAGGTGCGGGATTGCAGCCCCAGCGTGTAGGAAGGGCCTTCTGAATCTCTGGAGCAGTCATCCTGGAGGGTCAAGGGGAGGTGGCCTTCTGAATCTGAAGAGGGATTCTGGCACTAGATGGCCTTTAGGGTCTGTTACCACTTTGAGTTCCATGGTGCGTGTGAAACGTTGGACCCACGGTGTAGACAGCGTGTTTGCCGCCCTTAAAAGAGTTATTGATCTGACTCCGGGCAGCCTCCGTGGAGGAGCCGCAGATGGCTTCCCTGTGGAAGCCAGCTCCTTTCCAGAGAGGCGGGATCCATGGCCTGAGGGGCGGAGAGAACCAGCATGAGTTGCTGTTACCTGAGATTTGCCTTTTGGGGGAGGAATAAAAATCCATCTTCAACCTTGACACCCTCTAACGTGAAACTTTAGATCCACTGATTATTCAGCTGAGTTTTGAACCGTCAGCATTTGTCAGTGTGGCTGACTCTCTCCCCAAACACTGCCTAGACGTAGGAAATGCCAGACTATAAATGATCAGACAAACTGCGACATATCGGAAACATAAGCTGAAGAATTGATGCGTCTAAACGCCCTCCAGGTGGAAAATGACTGGGAGACAGAACAGTCCACACTTCAGACGTTATTATCATTAGATCAAGGGTAAAGTTAGAATTGGGGGGAATCCGGAGGGAAATTCTCTCTCTTTCTTACCCTCCCTCCCCCTTTGCTTCTCTCTGCACCCCTAACATACACCCCCCCATCCATCAGATACCTATGGTTCACTCTAAAATGATGATGAAAAAGCATCTGTGATCAGTTAACCCCCAACAACATGATCGATTTACTTTCACGAAGTAGGGGAAGCCGTGCAGTGTGAGTCTGTGATTTAGTCGGAAGGATGGATTCCAGCCTCAGTCACTAATGAGCTGCAGGACCAAGGCGACCCAGTTTGATTTTCTGCGTTTCCATTCCCCACCTTGTAAAACAAGTAATAATCATCATTTTTAATGATAATAAAAAATCCGGGGGGCTTCCCTGGTGGCGCAGTGGTTGAGAGTCCGCCTGCCGATGCAGGGGACACGGGTTCGTGCCCCGGTCCGGGAGGATCCCACATGCTGCGGAGCGGCTGGGTCTGTGAGCCATGGCCGCTGAGCCTGTGAGCCATGGCCGCTGAGCCTGCGCGTCCGGAGCCTGTGCTCCGCAACGGGAGAGGCCACAACAGTGAGAGGCCCGCGTACCGCAAAAAAAAAAAAAAATCCGGGATTTTATTTCACAGTGTGAGCCGATGCGTTTGCAAACGGCTCTGCAAATGTACATTATTACCATGACTATTACAAGATGGAAACCTCCCGCTGCTTTGGAGGTTCTTTGACAGAGGTGCATATTTGCTGTAAATGCAGGTTTTGTTTCATGGCTCCTCAAAGGGTGGGATAATTATGTAAATAAATCTCTGCTAAGCCAGGATGTGTAACCGCCCAACCAGGTGGTCATGCCCTTACCTTGTAACATGTACACAGAGGAGCAGTAAGGAATGCAAGCACAGTGGGGAGTTGGCGCTACTCCCCAGATAAGGACGGTTCTCAAAAGCCGTCCCTGAGGGTGCGCAGGCCCTGGGTGGAGCCCCATCACCGTGGTGAGTCTGGCTGTCCACATCAGGCCCCCAGGCCAGACCACAACTCGCAGGGCTGGCACGCAGCTGGGTGAGTGGTGTGGGGTGATAATCCTACTGGAAGAACCTCACTTTTCAAAGAGTTTAAAAAGAATAATAAATCCCCATTGCCAGCTAGGTGCCGGGAAACAGTTGCACCCATTTTCTGGAGGAAAATTGACAATGCCCATCAAAGCCCCAGAAATGTTTATAACATTTGACTCCAGCCAGCCTAGGAAAAAACCCAGGAACGATCTTAAAGAAATCATCACATTCAAGAACACAAAGGTATTGACTGTGACATTGTTTAAACTGGCAAAATAGTTTAGGAAGAACCTAAGTGTTCAGCAATAGGGGATGGGTTAAGTGAAATAGCAAACCTTCTTAAGAACCCTTTCTCTGCAGCTAATAAAAGATGAGCAGATCTGTATTTTTTTCACATCTGATTTTAATATGAAGTAATATTTCATATTGAAAAATATGACATATGTTGTTAACAAAAGCAGGATATAAAGCACCATGAAGCCTATTTTTGGAGCCACATATATAGTCATATGTGTCATGTGTGCATTTTTAGAGGTCTGGGGTGTAGTCACTTGAATAATAATACCCCCTAACGTTTCTGGAGCACTGGCTACAGGGCAGGCTCCACGCATGCGTTATCCAATTTAGACCTCTCACCGGCCCCCGAGGCAAGCAGGTGTATTCTTATCCCACAGTGGGAGGTCATTCAGGGGCTGAGAGCAGTTAGTAAGGAGCCCAAGCCTGTGCAGCTGCGAAGGGGCAGAACCAGGTCCGTCTGACTCCACAGCTGGGGTTGACAACCCTGTTTTGATACAACCTTCCTCTCAGTAGTAGTTCTATTCGAACCGTGAGATTACAAGTTACTTTTATTCTTTTTCTAAACTACTTGGTTTTTAAAAAACATTTCTCTGATGATAAATTCTCATTGCGTGTGTATTTAAAACATAAGCATGTTCCTCCCGATTGGATCAGATGGGGAAGTCAACACAGGGAATGATTGGGTACCAGAGGCTACTGGCATTTTTTTAAATAATTTTTTTGTATTAATCAATTAATTTATTTATTTATTATTTTTGGCTGTGTTGGGTCTTCGTTTCTGTGTGAGGGCTTTCTCTAGCTGCGGTGAGCGGGGGCCACTCTTCATCGCAGTGTGCGGGCCTCCCTAATTGCCGAGCACAGGCTCCAGATGCGCAGGCTCAGTAGTTGTGGCTCACGGGCCTAGTTGCTCCATGGCATGTGGGATCTTCCCAGACCAGGGCTCGAACCTGTGTCCCCTGCATTGGCAGGCGGACTCTCAACCACTGTGCCACCAGGGAAGTCCTTTAATAAATTTATCTGTCTATCTATCTATTTATTTATTTATTTAATTTTGGCTGTGTTGGGTCTTGGTTGCTGTGCACGGGCTTTCTCTAGTTGCAGCGAGCGGGGGCTACTCTTCATTGTGGTGCGCGGGCTTCTCATTGTGGTGGCTTCTCTTGTTGCAGAGCACGGGCTCTAGTTGCGTGCGGGCTTCAGTAGTTGTGGTGCGCAGGCTCAGTAGTTGTGGCACACGGGCTTAGTTGCTCCGAGGCATGTGAGATCTTCCCGGACCAGGGCTCTAACCCGTGTCCCCTGCATTGGCAGGTGGATTCTTAACCACTGCACCACCAAGGAAGCCCACTACCGGCATTTTGAATATGGCCCTAGCTTATTGAATTGTAGGAACAGGGGAATACGTAACCCTGGAGCATGGCATTGTTCAGTGGATCATACTAAAGCACTTGTTGTTCTCATAACAATCCCACGAAGCAGGCAGGGAAGGTATTTTTATACCCATTTTGTAGGTGAGGAACACTGAGGCTCAGAAACGGTGAGTGGCCTGTCCCAGGCTCCATGGCCCGAAGTAACAAAGGCTCCATTAAAACCGAGACCCTATGATTCCTAGTCCAGTGTTTTTTTCAGGAAGAGCTGTGCTGGAGTGGAAACACATCCATGGGAGTTTGGGTGGGACTGAAGTTGGGTGGTGGGTCTGCAGCAGGGATGTCTGAGTCGGTGCAGCAGGAAGCAAAGCCCTGTGCCCCAGAGGAGGTCGTGCCCTGATTCCATCCATGAGGACACTTTTTGGGTCTGGCTCAGAGCAGAGAGCTGCTGACCTGGAGATGGGCCACACAGGCTCTTTCTCCAGAAAGATACCCTCCACCTTCCCCTCCTCCCCCTCCTCTTCCCCCCCCACCTCCTCCCCTTCTCCCCCTCCTCATTCTCCTCCTCCCCTCCTCCCCTCCTCCCCCTCCTCCCCCTCCTCCCCCTCCTCCCCCTCCTCCTTTCCCCTCCCCTCCTCCCCTTCCTCCCCTCCTCCCCCTCCTCCACCTCCTCCCCCTCCTCCTTTCCCCTCCCCCTCCTTCTTCCCCTCCCTTTCCTCCCCCTCCCCCTCCCCTCCCCTCCCCTCCCCCTCCCCTCCCCTCCCCTCCCCTCCCCTCCCCCCTCCCCTCCCCTCCCCTCCCCTCCCCTCCCCCTCCCCCTCCTCCCCCACCTCCTCCCCCTCCTCCCCCTCCTCCTTTCCCTTCCCCTCCTCACCCTTCTCCCCACCTCCTTCCCCTCCTCCTCCCCCACCTCCTCCCTCACCTCCTCCCTCACCTCCTCCCCCTCCTGCTCCTCTTCCACACCCCCCTTCTCCTACAAGGAAATCCAACTCTCCCCTTTCTTCTCCTTCTTGTAGACACTTGTAGAAAAGGAAGTTTCACCGACATGAATCTGACCTTCTTCAACTCAGGCCCCTTGAAGACCAGTGTTTTATTCTCCAATTTAAAAATAAAAGAGAGGAACTTAATGTCCTTAGATTTTTAATGATTATCTCAGGACCTCTTAGAGATGGTCGGAGGTTTGGGTACCACCCTGCCCCATCACTGTCATCATCACCATCACCACCATCGCCATGGGATCCATCATGGCTCAGCACACAGCCATCTCTTAAGCTCCATCTCCTGTCAAGTTGCAGCAGCAATGTCATACTCTTGGGTATAAGGTCACAATGTTGAGTTAGACCCTCAGAGAAAGAAGGTGAGAGGGTTGAAAGGGGTGGGGCAACAGTGACTCTATTTTCCACACTGGACTTCAGGGGGGGTATAAATTCAGATAAATGAACTGCAAATGACTGAGAGCCATTTGCAGACAATGCACCGTTGTGGTGAAGGGAAACTGCTCCAGAGTAAGACATGTATTCCTTCACTAGCTCCATGACCTTGGTAAGCACCTTTCCTACCTTGGTTACTTCATCACGAAAATGGGGGTTATCACAGCATCTACTCCATCAAATTGATGGTCTAATTTGATGGATGCAAAGCATTTAGACTGTGTCTGTTTTCTTTATCATTGTGTCCCTGGTTCCATGTGTGGCATGTAATAGGTGCTTGGTAAACATTGAAAGATAGAAAGAAGGAGGGGAGAAAGGGAAGGGGGAAGAAAGAAAAGTGAATGAATGAATGAATGAACAAGCTCATGATAAGAGCTTAATAAAGGTTATTATTATTATTGTCAAGAACTTAATTCTTCCACCCCTCCTCTTGAAAGGGTAAGAAGTACAGTTCTGTCGATTTGAATTTGATTACCTGTTTTTCTCCTGACTTCTGATGGTGAAACTGCTCAAAATGAGAGAATGGTCCGATGCAGCACTAACAAGGGATTTCTGAGGAAGAGAAGGGCCTGAAAAAGCCCTCTGTTGGAAAATCAGCACGTAAAACAATACAAGAGGGGTCTCTTGGAGTTGCCTGTCTTAGAATTGTGTTGCTGCTGTACTACCCTCTTCCTCTTCTTTTTTTAAAAATTTATTTATTTAATTTATTTATTTTTGGCTGTATTTGGTCTTCATTTCTGCGCGCGGGCTTTCTCTAGTTGTGGCGAGCGGGGGCTACTCTTCATTGCGGTGCACGGGCTTCTCATTGCGGTGCCTTCTCTTGTTGCGGAGCATGGGCTCTAGGCACATGGGCTTCCATAGTTGTGGCACGCGGGCTCAGTAGTTGTGGCACACAGGCTTAGGTGCACTGTGGCATGTGGGATCTTCCCAGACCAGGGCTCGAACCCGTGTCCCCTGCATTGGCAGGCGGATTCTTAACCACAGCGCCACCAGGGAAGCCCCTCTGTGTCTTTCTTTTCTCCATCTTCCTCCTCTTGTTTTTCACCCAGGAGCAGGAACAGTAGAGGCTCTGCCAAAGCCCTGAGCAAGTCACCCTATCTCCTGGGCTGCACTTTCGTTTTCACAGTAAGGACACGGGCGTGGTTGCTCTCTGAGTCGTGATCAGTCTCTCATGCTCCGGTTCCGCAATTATTATTTAATAGCTCAGCGTTAGAGAATATTTGAGTGCCCCTATCTGCAGTTTTGAAAGTCTTAGGGAGTCCATCAGGCGCTTTCAGCAGGAGTGGGAGATGGGGTGTGTGTCCAAGGTTGAAACTAGAATTTATATGATTAACTTAAAAGGCTGTGAAATACTCTTCCCTTTCCCAACTACACACCTGAGTGAGGCCAGATCTCCATGCACCTCAACCAAAACAACATATTACAACAACTGAATGCCGAGGCAGATGAGAATTCCGCTGCCTTTTCTTTTAAGCCAGACATCAGACAGATCTGCAAAAAGAGCAATGACCCTCTTCTGACATTTAAAAAAAATACAGTTATTTTTCATAGAAATGTTACCTATGTTAATGTGAAATGGGTTTATTATGCCATGTTCAAGTGAATTAGTAAACGCTAGTTTAGAAAAACTCTCAGATTTCATTGCTAATACAGTAAATATCAATAGATAAAACCCACACTTAAGAAAAAGCTCTACGGGGTTCTCAATTATTTTAAAAGATAAAGCAGTCCTGAGACCAAAAAGTTGGAGAGTCACTATCCTAAATTTACCAGAATGAGTGACTGTCTACCATTGGATTACTTGTTATTAACTAAGTGTCTATTATTTAACCTCTTTAACCTTTTACTTTCCCCAGCTCTTCATGCTGAAATACTTTTTTAAGTGAGTGAGGTCACTTCTCTGTTTTAGTGTTTCACCTGAATGTAAGAATTTTGCAGTAGCACTAGGCCAGTGCTGAGCAGATAAAGATGTATAAGGTTTAAGAAAATGGGAGTAAAGTTTTCAGAGTCTGGAATATGTTGATAGAATATTGATATAAAAATATTGATCTCTTATCAAACTTGTAACCTGAATACATGTATAACACTAAATAAAACAAGTCATTATTCTCCCTGCCAATAGTCACCCTCGCTTTGAAAAAGACAAAGGGCGAGATGATTTTGCAGACAATTAACCCCTCGAATAGACAAACCATTGCAGAAAAGGAAGAAAAGCTATCGACTCATTTTGTGAGTTTAGCACAGCATGATAAGAAAACTGAAGACAATATAGGAAAAGAAAATAGTAGACCAATGTGGTGCTTTAAAGTATGTCCACAAATTCTTTGTTACACTTCCCTTTGACAATACTCTTGCCCTTGGGTGTGGGCTGGATTTAGTGAATGGTTTCTAGCAAATAGAATCTGGTAGAAGTGATGATGTATGATGTCCAGACTAGGTCAAAAGAGGCTTGTGGCTTCTGCCTTGCTCTCCTGTGTCCTGGGGAGCAGCCAGCCGCCATGTTATGAGGACACTCAAGCAGCCCTATGGAGAGGTCCATGCAGTGAGGAACTGAAGCCTTCTGCCAAAAGCCATTTGAGTGACCCACCTGAGAAGCAGAGCCTTGGAAGCAGAGCCTTCAGCCTGAGTTGAGCCATTGGGTGACGGCAGCCCTAGTTGACACCTTGACTGCAATTTCATGAAATACCCTGAGTTTGATCACCCGGATAAGCTGCTCTTGAGTTCTTCTCTTTTCTTTTTAAATTTTTATTTTATACCAGAATATAGTTGATTTACAATGTTGTGTAGTTTCAGGTATACAGCAAAGTGGTTCAGTTATACATATATATATATATATATATATATATATATATATATATATGCTTTTTAGATTCTTTTCCCATTTAGGTTATTACAGAATATTGAGTAGAGTTCCCTGTGCTATACAATAGGTCCTTGTTGATTATCTATTTTATATATAGTACTGCCCATGAATTCTTAACCCACAGGAACCATGAAGTAATAAATTTGTGTGTATTTTAAAACACTAAAATTTTGGAGTAATTTGTTATGTGGCAGTAGCAAACTAATACAACCAATATAACTTATGAATGCAAAAATTCTATATAAAACCTCACAACTCTAATTCAGTGGTGTTAGATTAAAAATAATACATTATAGCCAAGAAGGGTTTAACCCAGGAATGCAAGGATAGTTTAGCTTTAGAAAAATCTGTTAATGCAAGGCACTACCTTCACAGAAAGGAGAACAAAAACTTTAATTTCAGCATTTATGCATGGTTAAAAACTTTAATAAACTGAGATTAGAAGGTAACTTTCTTAACTGATAAACGGTTACCTACACAAGCATCACACTTAATGGTGAAGCTTTAAAAGCAGCCCATTTAAGTGAGCAACTAGATAAATAGGCTGATATCACTGCTTCCATTCAATAGTGTATTGGCTATCTTACCCAACCTAATAAAAATGGACAAGATCTTTGATGGAGAAAATTATGAAATTATAAAACATTGTAGAAGGCCTGAAGAGAGATACACTGTACCTTGTATATATATCAAAGCATAATAAAGTTGTCAATTCTCTTGAAACTGGTAAACAAGTTTATGGAATTGCAGTAAAAATCCCTACCGAGTTTTTTCCAAATGTACATGGAAAAGCAAAGGGCCAAGAGAAGCTGTGACACTTTTAAAGAGGGATGAAGCCAAGAGACTTACCTCACTGATATTAAGGCTTATCACAAATGACACTGAAATCATGATGAAGCAATAGCAGTGAAGACTGTGATATTGGCGCTGAGATAGATGCACAGGCCAGTGGGTGATGGGAGGCAGCTCCCACAGACCTACGTACACAGAGACTTAACAAATGATGTCAGAGGAATTGCAGTCCAGGGCAGAAAGGATGGACTCTTCAGAAAATGGTGCTGGGATAACTGCCCATCTATATGGAAAAAAATGAGAATTCTTAGCTCACACCAACACGAGTCAGGTGGATTTAAACCCCTAAATATGAAATCCAAAACTAGAAAATACTTAAAATACAGGAAAATGGGTTTATTAGCTCCGAGTAGGGATGGAGTTCTTAACAGAACAGAAAAAGAACAAACTAAATAGGAAAAGATGGATTCATTCGACGACATTACAATTGACAACTTCTGTTCATCCAAAGACACTATTTTTTTTTTAACGTCTTTATTGGGGTATAATTGCTTTACAATGGTGTGTTAGTTTCTGCTTTATAACAAAGTGAATCAGTTATACATATACATATGTTCCCATATCTCTTCCCTCTTGCGTCTCCTTCCCTCCCACCCTCCCTATCCCACCCTTCCAGGCGGTCACAAAGCACCGAGCCAATATCCCTGTGCCATGCGGCTGCTTCCCACTAGCTATCTACCTTACGTTTGTTAGTCAAAGACACTATTTTTTTTAAAAAATTATTTTTTTGAAGTATAGTTGATTTACAATGTTGTGTTCATTTATACTATACAGCAAAATGATTCAGTTATACATATATATATTCTTTTTCTTATTCGTTTCCATTCTGGTTCATCACAGGATATTGAATATAGTTCTCTGTGCTACACAGTAGGACCTTGTTGTGTATCCATTCTAAATGCAATAGTTTGCATCTGCTAACCCCAAACTCCCAGTCCATCCCTCCCCCACCCCCTCCCCCTTAGCAACCACAAGTGTACTCTATGAAAAGACACTATTTTAAAAAGTGAAAAGCTGAGCCCCGCCCTGGGAGAAGCTATTTATAATGCGTGTAACTGAGAGACGATTGGTATCCAGACTATGTCAAGAGCTCCTACACCTCACTCAGAAAAAGACAAACAACAGAATGGAAAAACGGGCAAAGAGCTTCACATCATTTCACCGGAGACAAGAAATAAATGGCCAAGAAACATGTGAAAAGATGCCCAACCTCATTAGTAATCCAGGAAATGCAAATTAAAACCACGACGTCGGACCATCTTACACCCACCCGGCCGACAAAAGTGTAAAAGTCTGACAGTAGCAAGTGCTGATGATCAGACTGGGGAGAAGCTGTATATTCTGCTCTTGGGAGCTTCACACACAGCTCCCCGGGGTCTGAGAGCTAGAGTGCAAATTACAATCCCGTGATTTCTCTCCCGCTGGCACACACGCCAGATGGATCTTGCACACCTGCAGCAGGAAGTGCTTATAAGAACATTCATAGCAGTAAATAGCAAAAATCTGAAGACCAATCAAATTCCATTATCTGCAACATGGATAAATAATTTGTGATATTCGCGTCCCACAGAACACCTACCAGCACTGGAAAGGAATAAATTACTCCAACTGAATCTCAGGAATTATGTTGCATAAAAAATGCAAGCACTAGAAGAATCTATACAGCATAATTCTACTTACGCAAAGCTAGAAAACATGCAAAACTAAACAATATATATATATACTTTTTGTTTGTTTGTTTGTTTTGTTTTGTTTTGTTTTTTTGCGGTACGCGGGCCTCTCACTGTGTGGCCTCTCCCGTTGCGGAGCACAGGCTCCAGACGCGCAGGCTCAGCGGCCATGACTCACGGGCCCAGCCGCTCCGCGGCATGTGGGATCCTCCCAGACCGGGGCACGATCCCATGTCCCCTGCATCGGCAGGCTGACTCTCAACCACTGCGCCACCAGGGAAGCCCTAAACAATATATTTTTGAGGGATACATCTGGAAGTGGTAAAACCATAGGCAAGAGAATGATAAACACAAAATTTAGGATAGTGTTTGCATCTGGGGGGCGGGATGAGGGCATAAGGTAGAAGGAATCAGATGGAAGACGTGGACGTGGGCACCTATAACCTCCTCTTCATTACCTGGGTCAGGGTACTTGGTGTTCATTTGAATATCTTTCTTTATGCCTTCCATGGAATAGGGTTTTTTTGTATTGAAAATTCATGGGACTGATAAACACCAAGGTCTGGTTAGTTGTTACCTCTAAGCAAGAAGGGGATGGGATTGAGATGCATTGCACTGGGCCTTTAACAGTAGAGCACAGGGAACTCTGCTCAATATTATGTAACAACCTAATTGGGAAAAGAATTTGAAGGAGAATAGATACATGTATAGGTATAACTGAATCACTTTGTTGTACAACTGAAATGAACACAACATTGTACATCAACTATACTCCAATATAAAATAAAAAGTTGAAAATATATATATATATTTGTGAGAACATATTAATAGCATGTGAAATCACTCTTCCTCACAATCTAATAGGAAAGAATAGATGTAAACCCCATTAGTTCCACTGAGCAAGAGATGATATTCCATAAAAAAACAACAAAAAAGTATCAATTAAGTTTTATTTCTTTAGAAAACCTGACATGTGGCAAAATTTTGATGAAGCTGGGAAATGGGCACAGGAGTATTTGTATAGACATTCTCTGTAATTTTCTTTTTGTTTGAAATATTTCCTAATAGAAATATTAAAGGAAAAGAAACATGTGCAGGGGTCTTCCTGGTGGCGCAGTGGTTAAGAATCCGCCTGCCAATGTAGGGGACACAGGTTCTAGCCCTGGTCCGGGAAGATCCTACATGCCGCAGAGCAACTAAGCCCATGCGCCACAACTACTGAGCCTACGTTCTAAAGCCCGCGAGCCACAACTACTGAAGCCCACACACCTAGAGCCCGTGCTCCGCAGCAAGAGAAACCACCACAATGAGAAGCCCGCGCACCACATCGAAGAGTAGCCCCAGCTCGCTGCAACTAGAGAAAGCCCGTGCGCAGCAACGAAGACCCAAAGCAGCCAAAAATAAATAAAAATAAAATAAATAAATTAAATTTATATATATATATATAAAGAAATGTGTAGAAAGAGAGTTTGGAGGGAAATACATCAAAAACTGGGTGTGGTCGTGTTGGGGGTGCAGGGGCTAAGATTATAGGTGATACCCTGCACTTGTCAAAAAATTTTCAATGAGGAGTCATTACTTTTTTTTTTTGCTGTACACGGGCCTCTCACTGTTGTGGCCTCTCCCGTTGTGGAGCACAGGCTCCGGATGCGCAGGCTCAGCGGCCATGGCTCACGGGCCCAGCTGCTCAGCGCATGTGGGATCTTCCCGGAGCGGAGCACGAACCCGTGTCCCCTGCATCAGCCGGCGGACTCTCAACCACTGCGCCACCAGGGAAGCCCGTCATTACTTTCATAATTAAAAATCTATTAAAAATCTCTTCCATCAACTTATTTATCATCTTCTAAAAATGGAACACCAAGATAAGAACCCTTGAAGCATTCAGGCAGTTGTTGAATTCCACGCTTATTAAGGGAAACAGACTGGCCAACTGTTTGAATGGAATTAGTGTTCATCCCAAAGCAAGATGGCGACTTGGCCTCCAGGCCCCGGGTGCAGACTGCTGGGGTTGGAAACTGGCTCTGTTTCTTGAGTAGGTTTCCTGTTCTTTGTGTGCTTCATCGTCCTCTTCTGTAAACTGGGTGTAAGGCAATGAATACCTTACAGGTAAGTATAAGGATTATATGCGTGAATGTCACATGCTTAGAATAGTCTGGCACATAGAAAGCCCCAGGTGTAAGCTTGTGCATTAATAAGTCAGTGGAACAAAGGAGGGGGGGCTTGGGAAGGGGGTAGTGCTGAATTTTGAGGGGATCCTTGCGATCCTGACATAAGCAGGCCTTGCACTTCATGGGTTGGGACAGCTTCTGTGGCTCCCTTTAAGAGGTTAAGAAAAAAGAAAGGCAGAAAACTTGTGAAAGCTGTTGGGAGCAGTCTGCTGACCAGGGGTGACAATGTCACTTCATCTCCCATCACACAGTGCACCCACCCTTAGCCTGGTTGTCACAGAAACCCAGCTCCAGGGAAGAATCGGGGCCTCAGTGCGTTGTGAGGCCAGCTCTTTGCAGCCCAGTGGAGCCTGGTTGTTGGGTTTACCCTGTGTGCGCCTGGCCTTTCCCTCTTTTATTTCTTTTTTTGCGGTACGTGGGCCTCTCGCCGTTGTGGCCTCTCTCGTTGCGGAGCACATGCTCCAGACACGCAGGCTCAGCAGCCACGGCTCACCGGCCCAGCCGCTCCACGGCATGTGGGATCTTCCTGGATCGGGGCACAAACCCATGTCCCCTGCATCGGCAGGAGGACTCCCAACCACTGCGCCACCAGGGAAGCCCTGGCCTTTCCCTCTTGATGGATCCATGGGAGAAGAGCCTTGCGTTGCCTGCAGGGCTGGTTCTGGGGTAAATTCCAAGGCACCCTGGGTCCCGGAGACCCAGAGCTGCTGGAAGTTCAAGGCTCAGGGGCCTGTGAGGTCCATCTTGTTACTGCAAGCACCACCCAAGGGCCTCGCAGAGCCCAGCCTGCCTGACGGTCTCCTTGCCAAAGATCTGAAGTTATAGTTTCTACTACAGGCATTTTCTAAGTCATTGTTACGCTCTGCGTTTAGGTGTTGCTGGCATGTTCTCCTCAGATCTCAGGGACTCTGAAGAGGAAAACAGTTTCTCCTCTTCCCCGGATGGGGAAACGGCTTCTTGGTCTCATCACCCCGCTGGTGACAACCATGGATCCGTCCAGAACCGCCACTAAGCACTTCTGTGCCAATTCCTAGGAGTGCAAAGTCCTCCCACGCCCAGTGGCTGTGGGCAGGGCCCTGCCACTGTTAGCCAGCCTAGCCCAACTACTGTCACCATATGAGACCATTTGTCCTGTGGTCGACTTGTTTGAAGGCAAGCCTCACATGACCTGCTTGTTATATTTATTACCTTTCTGGACCCTCAAAAAAAAAAAACCAAAAACAGCCATTGTTTTCAATTCTATGCTATAATGACTGTGGTGGGTATTTTTAGTCTAAATGTGGCCTGGAGCCTGCTTTGCCCTCCATAGCCATGTCAGCTGCTGGTTTGCTGGGGGATGGCCCGGCCTCCACTGGGGGCCTTCCAGCTGCTGTGGAAACAGTGGGTCACAGAGCAGCCTTTGGTGGCGTTTCTCACGGCAGCTGTGGCCTCACAGCAGGGCCCGCGTGGATCAGCAGAAAAGCTCGGAGGCCAGATGGCTGCCCGCTGGGGGATCTGGACAAGCCTCAGCCCAGAGGGAGGCCAAGGGGCACAGGAGGGAGGCTGGAGAGACCCTTCTCAGGCAGGACTGAACTCAGCGGTGTCCATACACCTGTAGAAGCAAAAACACGGATGTGGAACACCGAAGTGGTGGCTCACACACAGGGGAGGCCACCCCCAGGCCCACGGGAAACGCCACCCACCAGGCCTCCCATTTCATCCTCACCCTCGGCCACTGACTGCAATTCCACGCCACCGTGTCCTCACCGGATAAAGCCACTCTGAGCAGGTGCCCCCTCATCCCATCGGGCAATGGACAGGTTTTGCAAAAGAAGCCTTCCAAGCCAGGCCTTGGGAGCATGGCCACGGCTGAGCCGCTGAGCAGCCCCGGTGGTGCAGTGGTTAAGAATCCTGGTCCCCTTCCCTGGCAGCCGCTGTTTGTGGTGACTCACCTCTGGTTCCCAGGAACATGGTTATTTTGGACCCCAGTATTATTAAGATCAGGCCCAGATTGCCTACAAATCAGCAGTGAAGAAAGACAGGGGCCCCAGTGAAAGCAGGTCAAAACCTAGACCTCGTGTCCCTGCAGCCCCAGGGCTGGTTAAGCAGCTCCCGGAGAGCCCTCTGCCCGTGCATGGGGTGCCACCCTCACTTGGGGGCCTTGTCCTCTCCAGACGCCTCCTCCAGGCAGCCCCGTCTCTGCAGGACTCCTGCACCCAAACCAGGGGGAGGTGGGCAAGGGGTGCCCTTGCTCCCAGCTCTTGGAGGAGCTGCCCGTTCTGCTCACAGCCCGAGGGGCCTGGGGGAGTGGAGTCAGGCCTCTGGGCTGAGCGCGCGGGCGAGGGCAGCCCTGCAATCTACACGCCCCAGGCGGGCGCCTCCCCTCTGCGCAGCTCCGGGGCCGATAGCGCCTCTGCTGCTGATAAAGTCCCCAGGCTCCAGCCTACCAGGCCCCACAGAGGTGTCGTGGCTGCAGCAGCCCCAGCTGTTCCCGCAGCCAGTGGTGACTGATCTCAGAGATCCTGGTAGGGATGCACTTCCCGGGCTTCAGCAAAGTGAGTACTGGAGCAGCTGCTCCAAGGGGAGAGGGCGCTCGGGAAAGATGCGGAAGCAGGAGTGGGTGGGAAGGAGCGGACCTGTGTGCTCACCCAGGGCAGGCACCCCGGGCTCTGAGCTTTACAATCACATCATCACTCATGCTCTTCGTTGCCGAAGGTAGCAGGTGGCCTCTGCTTGACTCAATTAATCCAGTTCATATTTTTTACAGCCCGAAATTTGCTGTCACATTGAGTTCCGCCTACCTGGGTCTCTGAATTATGTTCTCTCTGCACTAGGGGTTGGGAAGAAGAATCTTTGGGTTCTATTTCTTCAGTCTGTCTGTGGAGATTCTAGAAGCTTTCCTTTGATGTTACTGAGCCATGCATTTGCCAGGTGTGTGGTCACAGGCCTGTGGCCCTGAGGGAGCATAAGGGCACTTGTCAGGGGGTGCTCTGAAGGGGGCCGGGTCACCCCTGTCCGGAAGGGGCTTGTTTTCTCAAAGACCCACAAAAGCCAGTCACCTCATTGTCACGACTGCTCCGTTGTTGAAACACTGAACTTCGGATTCATGTTGCTGACTAAGGAGAGGGAAAATGTCTAAGAAAGAAGGGCTGAAGGTGGCTCTGGGATAGAGGGTATGAGGGTGCTCTTAAAGTGGCCACAGAGCGTTACAGGGGTCACCCCACCCCTGATTCTCCCAGTGATGATAGGACGTATCACTGTACCTCCAGCTGTGCCGTTTGTAAGGTGTCCTGGGTCAGGGTGAGGTTCTTTGGTTTGGGTGGTGGATTCAGGCCAGAGATGGACCCCAGGCCACAGGCTGAGAGGGACGCTGGAGTCGACTCCAGGAAGGACATCTGCCCTTCCCCTCGTCTGAAAGTCTTCGGGTGCGGGGGAAACGACACTTAGTGGGAATTTCTTTTTAGTGGTTTGGCATCTTCACGGTTTGCTTTTCTGATGATTGATTTTTCCCCCCCCCAGGAAGGGGGAGGGTCTGTGGAGGAAGCCAGTGACCCCGTTTTAGTCTCTTCAGCAGCATGAGTCAGGTTAAGGTCACCAGAGTCTGTTCCTTTCACTTGGTCACCTGGGCCTCAGGTTCGCATTGAGTTCTTGGAGGTCCGCTCACTCCGGACCTCAGGACGCAGGGAAGTGGCTGTGGCACATGGGACACAGGGACTATCTCCAGAGCCAAATACACGCCCGACGTTTTGCAGGAATGAATGAGCAACGGCTTATGAACCACTTGCTTAAAATCAGTGTGATCGCCTTCGTCGACCAAATTGCCTTGTGCGAGTCTCTGTTTTCTGTGTGTTTCTCTCTCTCTGGAAACTGGGTCTGCTCTGAAGCTGAATGTGAAAACCTTAGGAAAGGACATAAGTCTTGAGGGTGGTTTCTATAAGCAGGGCTGTCTAAACTCAGCTGACCCCTGACTTCAGGGGTCAGTGATTATGAGCTTCTAAACCCAGGTTGCCACCCCTCACCCCCCAGTGTCTGCAAAATCAGCTGACTTATCTTGAGCGGAACACGTTGAGAAAGGCAGGCTTTTCATTGTTGCTGTTGCCAAAAAAATAAAAGAGAGAAAGTAAGAAAGATAAGAGAGGCAAAGACAAAGGCAAAGTAACGGAAAATCGCCATCTTCAGAGTCTGCCCAGCATTTAAGCAGCTCTCCTCACGTACCGCTGTGGCAGTCCTGGTGTGGCCCTGGGGACGCAGCCGTGAACAAAACATACACAGCCCTGCCCTGTGGAACTGACGATGCAGCAGGGCCTGGAGACAGACTAAAAACAAAATAAATGAGTCCTCATTTATTAAAAGATGAGAGTTGCTATGAGGCAGGGAGCAGGCAGGGGCTAAGATGCGTGGGGACTTATGCCATTAAAATAGGCACTCAGAGGCTTCCCTGGTGGCGCAGTGGTTGAGAGTCCGCCTGCCGATGCAGGGGACGCGGGTTCGTGCCCCGGTCTGGGAAGATCCCACATGCCGCGGAGCGGCTGGGCCCGTGAGCCATGGCCGCTGAGCCTGCGCGTCCGGAGCCTGTGCTCCGCAACGGGAGAGACCACAAGAGTGAGAGGCCCGCGTACCGCAAAAAAAAAAAAAAGGCACTCAGCAGGCCTCAGGGAGGTTGACTTTGGCTGCTGTGTTTCAAAGCTAGATTCCACAGGACTATTAATACAGGGTTGTAATTTGCTGTCCAGAATCTTAAATATCAGACTGCGTTGATTGTCAGAAGCTACAGATCTCTCAGTTACATCATCCCCGTTGAGATGGGTTCCCTTAGAAACCAGCAGAATTTGCGATGCCTGCACACGCTGTCCCGTGAGGCTCCGGTGGGCCCAGGCTGGAGGCTCACCTTTCTGGCTGGCCCAGCTGCATGGATGGCATTTTAGGCCTCTTGTCTCTGGGTTGCCAGGATTTCTCACGTCAAACTGCTGATGATTGTATTTGCCCATTGTGATTTGGGGAGGTGGGGAACTTGTATAGCGTGGCTAGTTAAATGTGTTATGGGCACCAACAAACATAATGATCTTGGTTAGGAATATTCTTAAGAACAAAGAATATTACTTTTTACACCTCCTATTTAAAAAAAAACAAAAAAACGCTGAGCAAAGACTTGAAGGAGGTGAGGGAGGTCCTGCAGGGCTCTGGAAAAAATGGCAGATGCCGGGCTTCCCTGGTGGCACAGTGGTTAAGAATCCGCCTGCCAATGCAGGGGACACAGGTTCGAGCCCTGGTCCGGGAAGATCCAACATGCCGCGGAGCAACTAAGCCCGTGTGCCACAAATACCGAGCCTGCGCTCTAGAGCCCGCGAGCCACAACTACTGAGCCCGTGCACCTAGAGCCCGTGCTCTGCAACAAGAGAAGCCACCGCAGTGAGAAGCCCACACACGACAATGAAGAGTAGCCCCTGCTCACTGCAACTAGAGAAAAGCCCTCACGCAGCAATAAAGACCCAATGCAGCCATAAATAAATAAATATTTTAAAAAATAAAATGACAGATGCCAAGGCCCTGTGGCAGGCATGACTGGAGCAAGAGGAAGGTGGAGTAAGAGGCAGTGGGGTCACAGCGGTGGCAGAAGGGAAGGATGGGGTAGGGGCAGGGGCAGTGGTACAGAATGCGTGAGGCCTCGTGCACCATCAGAAGGACATTACTTCTACCCTGAGCAAGATAAGAGATGTTAGACAGTCTTGGGATTAGACAGATGGTGCGATCCAACTTATCCCTTGACCCATAACCTTCTGACGCCTTTGAAACCAAACTCCGAGGGACGGAGTTATCTCTGACCTCTCGTGCAATTGTTCTCAGCCTTTCTTTTTCCTCTGGGATGCACAAGGCTGACTGCTGACATAGTTGTGGATGATCGATTTCAAGGCCACCCCCCGGGTATTGATAACCCCCTCTCCCTTACACTTTGCGATTTAATGAGAAAATAAATAGTGCCACAGATGCTCTTTACTTAAAAACTTGCCATGGGTAAAATTAAAAAGGAAACAGAAGCCACTATAAAATCACAATTCACACGCAGTACAGCAAGTTGCCATTCCTGCTGCTGGTCCTTCGTTGTTTTCTCTGGACCTCCGTGTGGATGGAGCAGACTGAGGTTCTGGAGCTCTGGCTGCCCAGAAGGCTTACTGGGTAAGCGTGAGGAAGCAGAGTTGCCAGAGGGGGAAGCTTGAATTTGCTCTAAGTTTTGAAAAGTAGTAATGGTCTACTTCTTATAGAAGGCCTTGCTCCCCGGGATCCATTCTTCTTCTTCTTTTTTTAAATAAATTAAGTTATTGATTTATTTTTGGCTGCATTGGGTCTTTGTTGCTGCACGCAGGCTTCTCATTGCGGTGGCTCTCTTGTTGCAGAGCACGGGCTCTAGGCGTGGGCTTCAGTAGTTGTGGCTCGCTGGCTTCACTAGTTGTGGCGCACGGGCTTAGTTGCTCCACGGCATGTGGGATCTTCCCGGACCAGGGATCGAACCCGTGTCTCCTGCATTGGCAGGCGGATTCTTAACCACTGCGCCACCAGGGAAACCCCCGGGATCCGTTCTTTCCACACAACCAAGGTGATTCTGTAGCGAGCCCATCCCACCCTGTCACTGCCCTGCTGCGAATCTTCTATGGCTTCACCTTGTTCTTAGGATGGAGTCCAAACTCCTTCCTGGGACCCCTCCCGCCCTGCCTGCCCATCTTTGCCCGCCCTGCTTCCTACTCTGTGTTTCCAGACCTGTCAGCTCCTCCAAACTTGGAAACTGTTCTGTTGCATCTGTAAACTTCACACGTGGGGTCTTGTGCTTGCTTTGTTCACTGTTGTTTCCTCGGCACACAGCACAGTGCCCAGCACAGAGCAGGTGCTCATGAAATACCGTTGCATGTGTGAATGAACAAAAAGTTACTTGCAAAAAGCACCTCACGACTGATTGCTGCTCACTAGTTTGGTCACAAACCTGCAGTCCGAGCTCTAGTGGTTTGTGTGTGTGACTTTTTAGATACTCTGCTCTTGAGACTTTTTTTTTCAACCCACAAGATAGTTTCTCCTTCCTCTGAAGCCTCCTTGTGTTTTATTGGAACCTCCCTTGAGGCACTTGTCATTTTCCACGTCTTTCATTTATTTACACGGGTATCATCTCCCACAGGCCAGGGCGGCAGGAGGAGGGAACAGCCCAGCTGACTCATGTCTGAGTCACTTTATGTTCCCAGGCACCAACCCAGGTCTTGAACGTGGGGCTGAAAAAAAACATATTTGTTCAATGAAGTCGTTTAAAACCAATGAATGAGCCTGAACTCTTGCTTCTCCTTCACTTACCCACACTGTGAGCCCTGACTGAGTGTTAGGAATATATCGGGGCGTTTATTTGGAAAATCAATCTCCTGCAGACCCCATGCAGAAGCCGCAGTCACAGCCCGGTGCCCCGCTGGCCATACAGCCTGGTTTCTCTGAGATGTCCGGCGTGGATGGAGGTCCACGTGAGTTGGCCCAGGGCAGGCTCGAAGTTTGTCATCATTTCCCGACAGGCAGTGACAACCAATTAGAGCTCCAGTGAGAAACTGAATTGTTTTCTCCCTTGTCTCCCACTCACCTCTGACCACCACCATCCCTCTGCGGCTTGCTCTCCGAGTCCAGGCTGATTTATCTCCTGAATTTACTGTCACGGCCCGGGAAGGAAGGCGCATTCAGGGAGGAAGCGGCCCCACGGCTCATGGGCCTGAGCGGCCTGCTGCTGAAATCTGTCAGCCGGCAAGGGAAGGCGGCGGGATGCAGGCTGCCTGGATGGCTCGACGGGAAACTCGCTTATGGAGAGATGAGGGAAAACAAAACAAGCAAACAACCCCCTGCCCCCAGCCCTTCTCTCCTGCCCAGGGGCGGTGGCTGGAACTCGGTTCCGTCCTAAGGAAACTGCAGGCACCAGAGTTGCCAGGATACAGAGCGCGCAGCGGGAAGCCTGTCTTGGCCCCCTCCCCAAGAGCGTATTGGTCAGAATGCCGCTCTGCCTTTCCAGGACGGTTGGATTGTGAAGCCGCATAATTTGTAAGGAAGAGCTCCTGGTTTCAGTTCCCTTTGGAAAACTCATGCCTATAAAAGCTGAAAAGAAGCTGGCTTTGGTCCAGCCATTGATGGAAGGGGATGATGATTTGCAAACATCAGAACAAATCCCAGTTGCTCTGAAAACCCATTCTGGGCTCCACTCCCTTTTCCACTGTGGCAACCTCCCCGGTGGGCTGGGTCATGGTGTGTACCTGTGGTTTTCTTTTTCTCCAAAGGAAGGGAATGGCTCGGGGCGGGGGGTGTCATCTGTATGTCACCCCCCGGGGCTGGCTGACATGTCTGTCTAAGTGCTGTGATTTAAAGGTACCGTTTGGGGCTTCCCTGGTGACGCAGTGGTTGAGAGTCCGCCTGCCGATGCAGGGGACACGGGTTTGTGCTCCGCACCGGGAGAGGCCACAACACCCGCGTACCGCAAAAAATAAATAAATAAAAATAAAGGTAGCCTTCAGCTGTGAAGCCCGAAGTTCCACCATTAGAAAGCGTCCCGTAGGTTCTTAAAGGGATTTTCATCTCTGAAAGTCTTCTGTTCATTGCATACACTTACGTCTTTCCAATAGGATCTCGAGCAAGGATCTAACTCTTATCTTGTGGGATTAGCCGAGGATTAGGCAAAAGCGGGGAGTGGGATTTAGGGCAGGTTCCTGGAATGGGACGGAGAGGGATGAGGGGAGGATAGAGGGGCTAAAGGGAGGAAAAGTTCACCCCTCGCTTAGGACAGTGCCTGGGCCCATGGCTCCTTCCTAGGTACTCACACGTCCTAGGATGTGGGTTCCAGGAGGTCTGGGTTCCTGTCACAGTGTGGAGTTTGATAAATGATGTTGGACTGAAAGTGGAAGTAGGGACCAGTGGTGGGGTCACGTGGAGTTTGAATCCCCTCCTCATGCACATGCCATCCAGGTGGCTGTGCTGTCAGCCCAGGAGTCGGCTGGGCTTCTCAGCCCCGGTGCCCAGGGTTTTCTCTCTTGCCCTCCACTAGACTTTCAAACGCTGTGCGGAATCATGTAGTTTTGCATTATTACATTAATCTACGTAGAGTAATGTAGCACTTGCTTTGCATACTTCATCTGAATGTGATCTTGAGACCACCCCCTGAGGTGGGTATTATTATCCCCACTTTCCAGATGAGGAAGCAGAGGCTGAGCGGTCCTCTGTGTCCCACAGCCAGGTTCCCGGCTCTTGTCTGTTTCCTAACACCCTATAGACGATGCTCACGGGTGCGAACCTTCCTCATCTCACGTACTGGCCATGCTGAAATCATTATTTTATGTGCCCGTCTCCCCACTGGTCTGCACCCCAATGCCCAAGCTGTGCAGGGCAAGGGGTCTCACACGAGCATCACTAAAGGCTGACGTTGTGACCGCCGTGGTCCAGCCTCTGAGCTCTGCCGCCTGATCACCTGGGTTAGAATTCCTGCTCTGCCACTTTCTAGGTGGCGCCCTGAACTAGTTCACTTCAGATGTCTCCTTGACAGATTGGATGCCTCTCAGATAAATAGCAGTCAGAACATGGCTCATCTGATTACGGCTCAGTGGAAGAAGAAAAAGACAGAGATAAGAAAAAGGAAAAACAAGATGGCCAGAAATGGCTGCTATGACCCTCCCACTAACACCCCAACCCTCCCCCACCTTGCGCCCAGAAGACGCTGCTAATTTATCACATGCGCTTTCCCGCGAGCCTCGTAGCGGCTCCAGAATCCTCAGCACAGCACCCCAGGCGGCTGCTACCAACCGGATGGGCGTTGACACAGGCAACGAGACCCGTTTTCTGTTCCGGTGTTGCTCAACCAGCAATTTGGTGAAAAAAACAAATTGTTTATATACCCAAATTGCTATAAACCCTCCCCGTACCTCTATATTCTCCTCTGTAAACTGGAGACAATGGTGGTTGTCCTGGAGTTGTACATGAGATCGGAGGCTGGCGTACCAGGAAATGTTGGTTATTACGATTTTGGGGGAATCACACGTTCGGCTCTGGACTCCTAACTTCCAACATGCCAAGAACTTCGGGAATTAAAAAAAAAAAAAAATCTTTCTACCTTCAGTGTATCTTCAATTCAGGTCAACAGAGTCTGCTGAGTAGGAAACAAGATTAAAAAATCCTCAAGAAGTGGTAAGTGAGCCATTACTGGGGGACTGGGATGAGGCAGAATTAGGTCCGCTTGTCGGGAGAACAAGGGAGTCGATCAGGGAAGCGCCGCAGAGGAAGAGGACTTTGCACGGGCCTGGCAGAACCAGTAGAACTTCACAGAGGTTGGGAAGGCGCGGGCATCGGAGGAAGCATGGGCATGAGCGTGGCCAGGGCAGGAGGTCGGTGCTCAGGGATGGGCAGGTGGTGGACCGTGGTACCGGATGAGGATGCAGAGGATGCTGGAGGCTGGAGTGTGCATGTTTCTGAGCGGCAGCTTCAGACTCTGGACTTTCTTCTACAGCTGCTGGGGAGCCAGCAAAGGGCTTTGGGTAGGACAGTGTCACGACTGGAACGCTGGCTCTGGCCAGGAGAGTAAGAGGGGCCATCAGAATGGTGGGGAGTGGAAACCAGTTAGGAAAATGTCGCCCTCTCCGGGAGAGACTGGATGAGGTCCTAATTAAGAGGATGACGGACGGCTGACATTATTGAGGGTACCAGCCACCACGCTGTGCGAGTCACACACCTCAGCTCATGCAGTGCTCACAGCAGTCCCACCAGGAATCACTACCCGCATTACCGACGAGGAAACCGGGTCTTGCTGCAGCCGGGAAGGGCGAGGGAATAAGGTTGCTGTCTGGGGCATCATAAGGGTGCCCCTGTGGTCTGGGATCCAATCCTCAGCTTGCAGTCTCAGCAACTTGATTTGGAGGCACAACCAGAGGACAAGCAGCTTTGGGAAGTGACTTAATGCTAATTCAACCCACAGGAGTCTGGCACTGGCTCACCAACTTCACAAGGAGAAGGATGGCTTTTCTGGTCCTCTGGTGTCCTGCTGTCTTGTGTTCTCTGGTCAGTGCGTTCGTCCCTTTAAGAGAATCTAAATGGCCAGTCAGTTATAGCAGTGTCTGGTGAGCGCGCAGTCAGAGGAACGGGGCGAAATCATCTTGAACACGTCATCGAGACCGTGGTGAGGCCTGATGATCTTCTCTTGCCCCACAGCCGAGAGCATCACACTCGTTACACGTTGTGAAACAACACTGCAGTAGCAAATGGGTCTCGTGGCCTGTGTCAACGCCGATCCGGTTGGTAGCAGCCGCCTGGGGTGCTGTGCTGAGGATTCTGGAGCCGCTATGAGGCTCGTGGGGAAGCGCGTGTGATAAATTAGCAGCGTCTTCCGGGGCGCCAGGTGGGGGAGGGCTGGGGTGTTGATAGCAGCCATTTCTGGCCATCGCTGTTTTTTTCTTCCCTCTGCTTTTCTTCTTTGTTTGAGGCGTATTCAGGTGAGCCATGTTCTGACTGCTATTTATTTGAGAGACATCCAATCTGTCAAGCAGACGTCTGAAGCGAACCAGTGCTGTGCATTGGGTTTGATTTTGCTGGTTAACTCTCAGAGGGTGAGATTATAGCACATGTCTTTCCTGGCTGCCACTGTCAGGTTCAGGGGTTAAATTCAGGTCAGAGAGCCAGGAAGTGGCAGGGTCCACGCGCAGACCCCAGTCTGTGGGAACATGGAGCCCCCTGCCCCCTGGCACTGAAGTGATGGCAGTGGAGGCTGCCTCATCGCCACACGTGTGTGAGTTGCCACGCACATCCCTGTTAGAATGGAGCTTTCCAGCCCAACTTCCCCAACCAAAGTTTTAATAGAATCACCAACAAATCAGGACTGTTGGCCTCTGGGCCGGGCCTGTCTCCACCCCCATCTCTCTGTGCCCATCCAAATGCCACCCTCCTCTGGGCCGGAGAGGGTCCCACGGTCCCCCTTCGCCAGCTCCCATGACCCTGCCGCCCTCCTGTCCTCCCCAGGCTGTGTCCTCATCTAGCAGGCGATGCACCTCTGCACTGGGATGGCTCTGGACCAAATAAATAAATATTTACGGTGTGAAAAAAGTGAATAACCATTGAACACCACCTCTGACCTCTGTGTGTGTGTGTGTGTGTGTGTGTGTGTGTGTGTGTGTGAAATGCGACAATGTGTGGAGTTTGTTGCACTGAATGACAAGTCAGTGGCGCGTGTTCCACCGCTGCCTTTGTTCTTCTCCTTATGGACCCCTCCCTCGTTGAAACAGCCTTTAAGGAGAATTGCAGCCTTTCTCAGATTTGGTTAAAAAACATTTGCAGATGGAGTGGTGAACTGACAAGCTGGGAGGTTTGGGTTTTCAGTCGCCATCTAAACTCTCTTCCTGTAGTGTTTTGAAAAATCACTTCATTTTGAAAGTGCTTGTTTCTCCGTCTGAAAACATGCACTTGGTACCGAGGACCATGAAGGAGTTTCGTGTCAGGCACTGAGTTCATGTTAGTAGGTTGTCCTGCACGTCTCGGGCACACAGCAATGCTCAGATAGATGCTCTGGGATTAGGATCCCTGTCCGCGCCCTTTCTCCGTACCCCATTCATCACCAAAGTGGCCACTGGGAACTTTGTCCCCAGCTGTTGAATAAATGGGATATATTTGGAGTGTGTAGTGCATAGAGCAGCCTTAAGGTTTCTGTTTTTTTTTAATTGAAGTATAGTTGATTTACGATCAATTGTACAGCAAAGTGATTCAGTTCTACATGTAATATATACACTCTTTTTTATATTCTTTTCCACTATGGTTATTTACAGTATACTGAATATTGTTCCCTGTGCTATACAGTAGGACCTTGTTGTTTATCCACTCTCTATGAAATAGCTTACATCTGCTCACCCCAACCTCCCACTCCATCCCTCCCCCAAACCCCTCCCCCATGGCAACCACCAGTCTGTTCTCTATGTCCGTGAGTCTGTTTCTGTTTTGGAGATGGGTTCATTTGTGTCATATTTTAGAGTCCACATATAAGTGATATCATATGGTATTTGTCTTTCTCTTGCTGACTTACTTCACTTAGTATGATAATATTTAGGTCCCTCCATGTTGCTGTAAATGGCATGATTTCATTCTTTTTTATGGCTGAGTAATATTCCATTGTATATATGTACCACATCTTCTTTATCCATTCATCAATGTCAATGGACATTTAGGTTGTTTCCATGTCTTCAGCCTCAAGTTGTTGATTGAAAGTCAACAAAGGCTTTGTTTGTTGGTGTCTAATTTTGTTTGCGTAACAATGCAGGTGTGCCCTGCTTAGAGAAATTGCTGATGGCTGAGCTGGGGAGTCTGTCTCTGGGGTCCCCCATGATCTAGTGGGTCTCCTCTTGAGGCAGCTGTGCCTGGGCCCAGGGTGGCATGCAGAGCTGCCTGAAGACTCCCTTCCATCATGCCTTTCCCACATGGAGACCTTGCTCTGAAATTTCCTCCTTTCCTCATCCCCAGCAGGCCTTGCCCTCGCTCCTGTTCCTTCAGAGTCTTATTCTGGATCATTTCCCAAGCTGGTGAGTGATTACTGAGCTCCTGAGATGGGGAAAGTCCTGGGGAGCTGCAGACATTAAGCCTGGGGTGGCCACTCTTAAAGCACTTGCAGGAGCTTCCCTGGTGGTGCAGTGGTTAAGAATCTGCCTGCCAATGCAAGGGACACTGGTTCGAACTCTGGTACGGGAAGATCTCACATGCCACGGAGCAACTAAGCCCGTGCACCACAACTACTGAGCCAGAGCTCTAGAGCCCGCAAGCCACAACTACTGAGCCCACGTGCCACAACTACTGAAGGCTGCACACCTAGAGCCCGTGCTCTGCAACAAGAGAAGCCTGCACACTGCAACGGAAGAGTAGCCCCCGCTTGCCGCAACTACAGGAAGCCTGTGCACAGCAGCGAAGACCTGATGCAGCCAAAAATAAATAAATTTATTTTAAAAAAAAAAAAAAAGCACTTGCAGCCGGGAAGGGGAGAGGAGGCGGGTACAGAAACCACAAGATTCTAAAGAAGGAAGGAACCTGCCACGAGGGATAAAAGGCTTTGGAAATTCAGAAGAGAGAGAATCCTTCGAGCAGAGCAAATCAAGGGAAGTTCCACAGAGATAGTACAAGTTGGCTGTAAGGGACAAGTTTGGTGCAGACAGTCGAGGGTGGAGGGAGAGGAGAGCATGGAAGGGTGTCCCAAGGGAGGGAACAGAGTGTGTGGACAGCCCTGAGTGGTCAGCTCATCTTCAGTCGGTTCGGGGCAGGACAGGAACGGAGGTATGAGGTCAGGTTGGAAGCTTAGCTGGAAAGGGGACCAGGAAGGGCCTGGGGATGACCTACAGGCTCTATTCTCAGGATACACAGGATCCCAGCCACGGCTCTGTGAGGTCATTGCGTGTGACGCTGAGGACACAGAGGCACAGAGAGATGAATCTGCCCACGGCTGCAACAGCAAGTATGCAGTGGGAGTAGGATAAGTGTCCAGGAAAGCTGGCCCCAGGGCCTGGCTTCTGAGCCAGTACCTTATTCTGCTTTCATGCGAGCTGCCGAAGCAGAAGGCTCAAAAGGAGAGGCAGGGGCTGGGGACGGCTGGCATCCATCTTGCCGGGTCCTGTGGTGGCATTTCATGGGGAGCTGTCGAGCCCATTGGCTGAGTGCTTGACTCCAGGGTGCCAGTGTGTGGCTCTGTGGCGGGATCCTGCAGGCCTGGCTTTTGGACCCTTCGCATCACCCCCTCTACTCACTCCTTCAGCCCAGGCTTATTGGGCCCCCTGTGCTCTATAAACCAAAGCAGGACCACCCCAGTAAGCGGGTGCCCATCTGAACTCAAAAACCAGGTGTGTGGCAGGATGTTTACCTAATTTGCAAAAGCCTCGCTGTGGGACTTCTTTAAGTAGCTAGCTCCCAAGTGCATAGGAAAATTATAATATATAAAAACTTCCATGGAAGGCAAAAAAAAAAAGGAAATAAAAAGCTTTAACTGAATAGACTCGGATATACTGTACATGCTGAAAGTACCTAAAAATGTTTCCAATTTTCTCCTTACCTTTCATACTTGTCAGTGAATTTAATGACAAACACCAATCACCTAAAAAAAGTATCCATGTGGTAGCACTGAATCGTTTCACAGGTCTTACTGAAGAACTGAAGATGTAATCCCGTTCACGTGTCCCAGACAGGAGAATTATGGAATTGATTAATTACATCCCCAAGGGATGTTCTGCCTTAGGAAGGAATCCACTAAATATAGTTTGCTATTGCAGTTCTTGTTTTTATGTTATTAGTTCATGGGGGCCGAGGAGACGGGGGTCAAGCGGGGAGGCTAGGGCGACAGAGCAATGAAGTGTTATAAGGCTTAACTAGCTGGACATCAGCCAGAGTGAAATGACCAGCCTTTCCTCACGTGGGCGAAAATAAATAGAGTCAAATGCCATGGGGGAACATGGGCTTAAACACCCCTGATCAGCGTTTCCCCAAGAAGACTCAGAGCCTTAATATGCTCCATTGTTTTTGAATCTCTAAGGATAAAGTTTGCATTTCCCACGCTTACCTGGCCAGCGCACCCTTGGGGTGCAGTGGGTGACATTGCACAAGACTGGTGTTCCTGGGAACACACTTTGGGAAATGGAGTCTCAGTTTCCATGGAGAGGATGGTGTTCAGATTTTCATTTCAGGGCAGACATCGATCGCTGGAGTACATATGTAGGGTCCAAATTTTGAATGGGAAAGAACTTTCCAACGGTTAGAACTCTCCAAAGAGGGAAGGATTTGATCAGAGGCCTGTCGAGAAGGTCAGGAAGAGGAGCTAGGTGGACCGGGGGGAGGACTTAGATGACCTTGGAAATGATAGCCCTGAATGACGTGATGATAAGATACATGACTCAGCCCGGAAGCAGGGTTCGGTTAACAAACACTCCATGTGCTGCGTTCACTTCGGTGCACAGTTACTTTGTTAGGGGGTTGACTTATCTAAACGTCCTCTAATTTCTTTCTCCTGCTGGGTCTGTGGGGCCTTGATACTTGCATGGCTGGTTTAACAGCTCTCTGCGGAAATGAGAAAATCATTCAATCAGGGGAAATGGATTTGGGATGAGCAAAGGAGCTTTTTCCAGTGTGGGTATTTTAGGAATGCCTCTACCATTTAGTATATACGGCACTTAAAAATCTTGGGACGTTCTGATTAGCTGGTGTCTAATGATCAAGTCGATGAAATCCTTGAAATTTTATAAGCTGAATAGGATGGAATTCTTTCATCTAATTTGGGATCCAGAGTTACATTTTTTTTTTTTTTTTTTTTTTGCGGTACGCGGGCCTCTCACTGTTGTGGCCTCTCCCGCTGTGGAGCACAGGCTCCGGACGCACAGGCCCAGCGGCCATGGCTCACGGGCCCAGCCGCTCCGCGGCATGTGGGATCTTCCCAGACCAGGGCACGAACCCGAGTCCCCTGCGTCGGCAGGCGGACTCTCAACCACTGCGCCACCAGGGAAGCCCCAGGTTACATCTTATTTACTTAGATTTGCATAGGTCATTAGAGATAGAGAGGTCCTAGTTCCAAACATGTAAGATGAAATAAAAATTAATTTATGTGATGTGCTATCTTTTGATTCAGATAAAATGCTCAGATTTTGATTCACTAAGGATCCAAGAGATGCCCCCTGAGATCTTCTCAGCAGGCAGCACCTTTCCCCCATTGGCGTTAGGAAGTACCTGGGGGGTGGGAGGGCGGTACGGATATTTAGGGACAGACCTGCAGGACGCAGAAGTGACTCACTCGGTATGCCACTCCCGCTGGGAAATAAGGTCTCATGTCGCGGAGGTGGAGACAGAGCGGAATGGTTGGGTGACTTGCTTGCCGGCAAATAGATCCAGGGAGACATGCAGGGGTGATATTAGGAAGCCTGAAGGATGGCAGCTTTTTGCTCTCTCAGTTTGAAATACCCACCAGGGAACGCCAGGCACATCCTCATCAACACCGATGTGCGTTTCTACAACATACTCTATTTTTTCTGGCTCTGTATTTGGGCTTGAGAGTGTGCATGTTCAGTTTAACAGCCCTGCAGGAAATATTCCTCCTTCCATCAGGCAGCCTCAGAGCAGGGGTAGACTCTCCCGGAACTGGGGTGGGCTGGGGGGTGACTTCCTGTCGGGGATGAGGGCGTGGCAGGCACATCCCTGTGCCGGAGGGCTCCTGGCGCCCTGAGGCTGGTGCCAGGTACAAGAAGCTGGTATCTGGCATATGAAGGGTCTACCGTCTCCAAACCAAGGACTCAGCATATGCTGGCTGAGCTCCTGTTTTGTACCAATGATTTACATCCTTGGGTTGCTTAGCTCCATTCCCCATTTGGCCAGAGCTGTCTCTGACTGCTCTGTCCTTGGCCTTCATTTAGGGGGGCCTCCCCAGCTGCTCATGCAGGTGAGCTGGGAACAGCCATGGGCCCCCAGCCCCCGCTCAATCTGCTCCTTACTCCCAGCACTTGTTCTCACCTGCCAAGCCCTGGACTCTGGGATGGGACCTGAACTTGGCCCTGTGGGCCTTGGGGACCTTGTGCCTCCCCTCCCCTGCTCCCCTCTCCTGGGCCCGTTGGTTCTAGCTCTATGTCCTGAGCACACTCCCACCCAGGAATGGCAGGGAGAAGGGGTGTGGCCATCCAGGGGTGTGGAAGGTACTGGACCAGAGGACGGATGACTTGGTTTCTGGTCCTACTTCCACCGCGACCTGTGACCTGGAGCCCATCACTTCATCTTTCCAGACCCAGAGTTGAAGGGTTGTTCCCGGGTCCCAAGATCTGTGCCTTTCCATCTGCACCCAGAGCGTGCAACTCCGAATTTGCTTTTTGATTTCCACTCTGGTTGAGATTAGGAACGACTGCAGGCTGACTCCTCTGCAGAAGGCAAGAGCGGTGTGTGTGGTGGAAGTAAAAAGAGGGCGGGGAGGGAAGGTGGCGAGAGCAGAGCCTGAGCACCAGGGTCAGGGAACCTGGGAAGGTGGTCTTGCTGGGATCCCTGGGGTGTGGCCCCCAAGCAGAAGGCAGGCGGCACCCCTGCTGGGAGGGGATGCTTCCTGTGGTACCCGGCCTGAAGGGGATCTCTCGGATCACACAAAAATTAGGGGGATTCCAAAGCAATTAGGGAAGCACCCCTAATTGTTTGTAGACGATCCAAAGATTGCTGACCGTCTAGGAAAACTGCAGAGGGCAGGGAAGGTGGAGGTGCCGACGAGGCTCGGGGCGAGGGGCACACATGAACCTCACTCCCCTCACAACTTCCAATGACTTTCTTCTCCTCTCTCGAGCCTCCCAAACGGAGTCCCCCCAGTTAAAACATAAAAGGATGACTTTTTTTTTTTTTTCCCAGAGAGGGAGACTTCCCACCAATGTAGAAGCACAGGGCAGAGACGTTTCTCCTGAGCATCGCTGGTTAGGGATTCCACCCGTTTTCTAGTGTCTCTTGAGCACTGCTGGTTAGGGATTCCACCCGTTTTCTAGTGAGGCATGGTGAGACGTTAAATGCCGAAAACACTCCGCCCTACACGTGGTGTGGCCTCCTCCCCAGCCCACCTGCCTTTACCCGCTTCCAGTAACCTCTCTAGTAAAACTGCAACACATCCACCCACAGAAAAGACGGTGAACCCAGTAGGCCACTGCCCTCCTCGGCACCCTCCCCCACCCAGCCCCCAGCCCCGGAGCCTAACGCCCTCTGACCCACTGCTTGTCTCCACGTCTGAGGTTGCCCCGACAGTGACGGTCCACACGCACTCACACACAGTCACACACACACGCGCACGTGCACGCGTGCATACACATGCACACAGATGCACACCCATTCCCTGGGCAAGGATTGGAGCCACTGCGGCCTTGGAGTCTAGGAAAACCACCCCCTGTGGCCCGAGAAGCTTCAATCACGTGGGTGGGAAGAATCTAGTAACACAGAGGAGTCTGCTCCCCCCCTCCTGCCGCCGGCGTGGGGTGTTGGGATGTAGGAGGATGTGTCATCCCATCCCGGGGAGGAGAAGAAGCTGGATGCTTTCACAATGAGTCACGCAGGTTAACTCAACAAACTCCTACAGACACTTGAAAAATGTTCATGCTATTTATGGACTCAGAGTCCAAGAGGAAATCATGGAAAGATACTGGTTCAAAATGAAGAGGAGGTGAACTTGGGCCTCCGAGCTGGTCTGATTAGCCAGCTGCGTTCCAGGTGAGGTCCCGGGAAGACCCAGGAAGGTCTGTGACTGCAGCCTCCCTGATGGGCTCTGGGACAGAGTTGGCACTTAGCAAATGAGAGATGATCACTAGAGCAAGTGCCTGCAATCTGCACGGCCATAGAACACACCAAGCTGCCCTTAGAGAGCAGAGACCTTCCCAGGCTTTCTCTCCTCTCTTTCCCAGCCAGACCTGCCATCTCTTGTTTATTGCTTTCTCCAAGTTCCCCAGGGTTTCTATGCTTCTAGTCTCATCATCCCCTAGAGCACAATGCTTACAGCAGTGGGCTTGGCTCCAGATTGCAGAGTTCAAATCCTGACTCTACCCCATATGTGCTGTGTGACTTTGGGCAAGTTTCTTAACCTCTCTGTGCCCCCGTTTTCCGCTCAGAAAATAAGGACAATTAGAGCATCTACCTTCCGATGTTGCTGTGAGGATTGAATGAGTTCACACTTGTAAAATGCTTAGAACAGTGCCTAGCATGCAGTAAGCACCCCCAAAATGTTACTTCTTTTTCTTTCTTTTGGTTTCTCTACCAGTACCTCTTCTGGTCCCATGGGCATCAAAAGACGCATAGGATCTGTGGGTGTAGGGGAGGGCATTCCAGACCCGGCAAGAGGTGTATCCTGTGATGGGAGAGGGGTGGGGAGGGCGTTAGAGCGTTTCTTGACTGCATCAAGCTTACCTCTCACGGACTTTGCATTTCCAGACACACAGTGTCCATCCCTGCCTGCAGTCAGACCTCTGCTCCAGGGTCACCTCCTCAGAGAGGCCACGTGTGTCTAGGGCTGCATCCCACATGGCTCTCCATCCCTATCCTTGCTTGGCAATTATCACTTCCCCATAGGAGACGTGTACCTGTGTCTTACTTACGGCCCTAACCACTTCCCTTCTCCCATCAGAAGGCAAGCTCTGTGAGAGCAGGTTTTCTCTCTGTCTGTGGAAATGCTGGGTCCTCAACAGTCCCAACACCTAACAGGCACACAAATATTTTTTAAGGAAAGAATTGAATCTAACAACTATCATCTCATCTTCCTCTTTGCACAACCATCTTTGTGAGGGATGGAAACTCCCTTCAACCTCATGATGGCAGACATTTCAAACTTTAAAGGCTGTACTATCGTTAGAAATAAATTATTCTTGTATGTAATTTTCACACCATTTCCTAGAGTAGGCGTATTTATTTTGTTGACTAACATACATATTTTTAATTGACAAGTGTTTGTTTCTGGATCCCCGCCTTCTGTTGGAAGAATGCATTCCCTTTATCTTCTAGAACCAAACACCTGGAACACAGGGGACTCCAAATAAGCATTGAAATTGATCCCGGTGACTCCCTAAAAACTGGCAGCCCTTAAGGCTTGGTTCAAATCTCACTGCTCAATAAAAGATTTCCTCCGAGCGCCATATTCCCCTCCGATCTCAACCTTTCCTTTGAATTCCTGGAACTTCTTGTTCGAAACTCTCATTTTCTTTTTTTAAAGAATTTTACTGGAGGCTAGTTGATTTACAATGTTGTGTTAGTTTCAGATGTACAGCAAAGTGATTCAGTTATACATGTACATATATCTACGCTTTTTCAGATTCTTTTCTCATATAGGCTGTTATCACAACATATTGAGTAGAGTTCCCTGTGCTATACAGTAGGTCCTTGTTGGTTATCTATTTTATATATAGTAGTGTGTATATGTTAACCTCAAGCTCCTGATTTATCCCTCCCCCTGACCTTTCCCCTTTGGTAACCATAAGTTTGTTTTAGATATCTGTTAAGTCTGTTTCTGTAAGTTCATTTGTATCATTTTAAAAATTAGATTCCACATATGAGTGAAATCATATGATATTTGTCTTTCTTTGTCTGACTTATTTCACTTAGTATGATAATCTCTAGGTCCATCCATGTTGCTACAAATGGCATTATTTCCTTCTTTTTTAAGGCTGAGTAATATTCCATTGTACATATGTACCTCATCTTCTTTACCCATTCCTCTGTCGATGGACATTCTCATTTCCTCCTTTTTTATTAATTAATTAATTAATTTTTATTTTTGGCTGCATTGGGTCTTCGCTGCTGTGTGCGGGCTTTCTCTAGTTGCAGCGAGAGGGGGCTACTCTTCGTTGCGGTGCACAGACTTCTCATTGCGGTGGCTTCTTATGTGGCAGAGCACGGTCACTAGGCACGTGGGCTTCAGTAGTTGCGGTATGCGGGCTCAGTAATTGTGGCACACGGGCTTAGTTTCTCTGTGGCATGTGGGATCTTCCCGGACCAGGGCTTGAACCCCTGTCCCCTGCATTGGCAGGTGGATTCTTAACCACTGAACCACCAGGGAAGTCCCTCATTTCCTTTTAATCATACACTCAAGAGATCATACACTCATCTCTTGAGCTATTGTGTTACTGAATCTTTAACCCATTTATTGTTCTATGTATTTTCCATATAACTACATCTTTCACCTCTACTAGTTTGCAATCTTCCCAAGGCTAGGAACCACAGAATATGCTTATATGTTCTCGGATTGCGCATGGCAATTCGGCAGTTTGACTGGAAGGGTAAATGAATGAGGAGAAGCAGACTTATCAGTACCACTAAGTCCTGCAGTGTCGATAATTGACCTCCGCTACCGCCACCCTAAAAGCGCTTGTGGAACTAAAGGTTGATGTGGATATTGACAATGACTTTCCCTTGGAAATGTTGATTGGCCTCTAGGTATCTGATTTCAGAAATCCTGGAAATGTCTTTCTCTGAAGGCTAAGGACTAGCTCAGTCATTACAGAAACAATAATGGTTGTATTAGTGATAATTGATTCACTGCCCGTTTCTCACTTTCTTTCTCTAATACTTATCCTTCCTTTATTTAGGAGTTCAAAGTCAGGGTGCTAAGAAAAGTCTTGTTGAAAGGTAGCTCATGGAAGTGGTTGTCAAGCGTGATTTTAGAGTAAAAATGAGGTCTTCATAAAGTCATAACATTTTGGAGATGGAAAGAACATCAATACATCTATAACATTTTATTTCTTTCAAAAGATATGAAGCCAAGATTTCAGAGAGGGAACATCTAGTCATGCTTCATCATTGTCTAGATTTGAAATGTCCAAATGAGAAACATACCTCAGGATTCACCTGTGGTAGGTGGGGTTTTCTGCAGATGAAGCAGGACGTAGAGAAATGTAGATCAGGCTGATGACTTATAGCTTATTTCCTCACCTTTTTTCATTTAAATAATTATAAAAGGGGTGATAAATATACTGCATGAAAAGATATTCGAAAGAGAAGCCAGCCAGAATTCACGAGAGGATTAACTAGAAAGATAATGGTCTCTATTCAATTATTAAGAACACTATGATGAGCCTGTGTGAGATACTACGTGTGGCATCTGCCCTGTTGCCTTGGTCGTAAAGAGAAAATAGGACCAAGAATTAGAAGGCAGATGCCAAGGTGCTTTTCTGTGGTAGCCACTAAGTACCCTGCTGAAAGGAGCTTAAGAGCATCTCGAAGGAATGCTTGCCTTCCTGTCCTCGAGCCTGCCTTCCTGTCGTCAAGTTGTGAAAAATGGCAAACTTCAGGGGGCTGTAGGTAGGCTGGGTGGTAGCTTAATTGGGTTTGGTTGCCTTGAAATGTCTTGGCTCCGGGAAGAGAGAGGAAACCTCTTCAGTCAGCAGTTGGCCAGCTGGGTCCACCCTTGACCATTGAGGCCCGAATGAAAGGGGAGAGAAGTTGGTTCCACTGCAGAGGGTCCCTAAGGGTTCCACTGCCTCGGGGCTGAGCACCCATGGCAGCTGGGCAGGCTTAGCTCCTGCTTCTTGAACCTTCCCTCGCCCGGTTCAGAAGGGGTTGGTATTGAAGTCACGGTTATGATTCTAGAGAACTCAACTGGGGTAGCCTGGGATTAAGGTCAACCTTATAGTTTCAAGACTCTCCATTTTCCCAACCCTCTGGGAAGGACAGTTTCAACCATCTCTAATTAAACCTTTAATATAACAAAAGAGAAACAGACACAGATACAGAGAACAATCTAGTGGTTACCAGTAGGGGTAGGGAATTAAGAGACACAAACTACTATGTATAAAATAAATACAAGGATATATTGTACAGCACAGGGAAACATAGCTAAATGTCATAATAACTCTCAATGGAGTGTAATCTATAAAAATATTCAATCACTACATTATACACCTGAAACTAATATAATACAGTAAATCAACTATATTTCAGTTAAAAACAAAACAAAACAAATAACACTTTAGGGCCTGGGTTCATAGAAACAGTGGTCTAACATTTCTGCATTGAACATGCCTTGGAGCAGTGGCTGGGGTCTTTTCTGACCAGAGAGAATGGCCAAATTAATAGAGAGGCCCTAGTTGCACTCAAATTTCCAAGGCTGAGCAATTCTTTCTGGAGAACATTGAACTTCACGTTTCTCACATACCCTAAAAATACCTTAGGCTCATGTAATCAAGCAAAAGCCGGGGCAACCACCTTCACTCTGCTCCACACACCACCCCAAGCATCCTAGGACTCTCTGGTGACTTTGGGTAAATTATTTAATGTCTTTGTGCCTTCACTCTTTCTTCTGTAAAATGGGGACAATAAGCTACCTCATAGGGTGGTTGTTGAGGATTAAAGGTGTTAAGACATCTAAATTGCTTAGAATGGTGCCTGGCTTGTACATTTCAGCTATTATTATTTTCAAATCGTTTCCTTCTTCTGCCCTTTCATCTGTATTGCATTGTCACTACAGTAAAGTATTATGGGCCACAGGGCATGGAAGGGGTCACCCAGCATCATCTTCCCAGGCCCCAGTTCCTAGTGGATGTCCCAAGGGCACCTCTGCCAATCTGGGAAAGCCTTGCTACACAGGCTGGACAAACTTGGGGCCCCTCTGGAACTCTTCAGGAAAGTCTCCAGGTGGCTGGCAGTGGGCCACCACCCATCCTGGCTCTGTCCCTTTAGGGAGAACTGTTCAAATAAAGGATCTACTGGGTGGCCATGCAGGGCTGTCTGAATGGACACTTGAGCATCCTTCAGAAACTCTGGAACCATGGGTTTCATTGCCAATACGCAAGCCCACTGGGCAATCTGAAAGAAAAAAAGGGGTTTCCATCTTAGCATGTGCAAGTGAGAGGTGAGTGTAGTTGTGCATTTTCTCCAGTTATCACACTCTTCTCCCCATGCCAGCAGGCTACAGGGGCAGGTTCCGTGAGGTGTGGAAGCACTGGGCGGGCATAGTTCAGTCAACGGGACCATCCCGGCAGCGCATAGCGTCTCACACACGTTTTCCAAAATGTGTGTAATTTCCGCCCCGCGTCTGGGCTCCGCAATCAGCAGTGAGGCAACATGTTCTGAAGCGTCAGTTCTGAACGTAGCCAGCGCCTCACACTGTGGGGAAAGCGAAGCATGATGGTCCGACGTGGACCAGTGCACCTGACGACGGGGGATGCTCTTGGCAGGATACTGATGCCTCTCATGAAAGCTCACCACCTTCCCAGCCTCCGCAGAGAGGTATGAACTCCTGCAGACCTGTCTGCCCCGTTGTCCCGGGAGTGAGGAGACGGAGCTGCTCTGTGGGGCCTGGGCTGGCAGCTCATGGAGGCTGTGGGTGAGAGCTGGGAGGTGCGGGCTGCGGTCTGGGATCCTTGCCTGCAGCCCAGTCCACCTAGGATCGTAACCTCCCCACCTAGGAAACGACAGTGGTTCCAAGGCTATATCCGCAGGGACCATCATGGCTTATGGGGAAATGAACAGTCTGTCAAACAGCCCTGGACATCTGATCTTTTTTTCACTGACGTGACAGTTACAAATCGGAATCAATCAGTTCAGATTGCAATTTGGCTAACGTTTACTGAGCCTCTGGTGTGTGGCCAGGATCGTGCTAACACTCGTTTTGAGCCGGCCTGGCTGCAGCTCCCATTCAGTTGAGACACTTACTGAGAGTGGCTTCTGTGCTGGGCATGGGGAGTCTGAGATGCACAGGAGAAGACGCCTCATCGCATCCTAACTGCCCTGTCTGGCGGTCCCGGGTGGTCCCAGAACTGCTCAGCAGAAGCAGGTGCTTGTTCTCAGGGCAGTTTGTGCCTTAGGAATTCCAGGTCTACTTCTTATCCAAAAAGAGGAATGGATACTGAAGCTGCAACCTGTTATTGTACATAAAACATTGTGTTCCCTTCATCTGGTTATTTGATGAGAAACTGAAGTTTGGTGCCTGTTGGCTTCTCACTATTGGGAGAATAATCCCGTGCCCTGCAGACTCGCCCTTCGAGCCCCCTTCCCACCCTTCTCTTCAGCACAGGGACGAGATTTCCAGGGCGGGGGGTGGGCACAGAGACCCCTGCAGAGGTCAGGCTTTGCTTGCATCGGCAAACTTGACTGTGGGCGTGCAGTGCTGGGGGGCGGGTGGAATGTGCGGGTTTCTGTTCCTGATTTGAAAATCAAAAGAGAGATGACAGACACATAAAAAGGCATGTTGATTTTTCACAGGGCGGGGGGTATATTTTTAAAATCTCAATACTGAAACATAGTCCCAGCGAGTAGCTCAAGCGTTCATGGTCAAGAGTCAAATTCCACAAGGTCACGTCCAAGAGGGGCCTGCAACTAAAGAGATCCTTTCGATGGACCGTCAGTATCTGTCTGGTCCCAGGGCTAAGGGGAAGCCCTGTGTGTACGTGAGCAGAAAATCCGAGATCCAGCTGCACTCTCCCCGTCTCCCCGGTGTGATCTCGGGTTTAACGCTGGCCCTCCGTGGAATCCATGTAGCACCTTCTCATAGGTTTAAAAATAGATTTCGGGCCTGCGAACCCTCTTAAGAGGAACACGACAGAGCCCAGTGCCAGCACCGTGGCACCCGATACCCGGCTGCGATCACTTCCCTAAATAGGCGCCGCTCTCGGGATCCTTGCGCCAGCTGAACTGGCGCGGAGCTCACCACACAGCGTTAAACGGAGAAACAAGCCAGGCTCTCTTCCCTCGCCTCTCTCTCCTCTCTCACTATCAAAGGTCTGGAGGAGTCACACCGGATTTCTTGGTTCATTCAACACGCCAGCTGGAGCATCTATCCTGTGAAGTTCCTTCCTAATTAACTGCGGAGGGGGTTAGGGCAGGAGGGTGCCATAGGGCACATACGACGAAAGACATTTCCCCCGGCCCCGCCCGGCGATGCTCTAGGTGGTTCGCAGACTCCCCGGGTGGTTAACCGCTGCCCCAGGTGGTGATAAGCCAGCCAGCCTTTCTGTGGAAAGGGCGGGGCTCCTGGCGCGCGCCCTTATCGGCCTCGTACAGAGACTCGGGGGGCCGGGGCAACTCCCTGAGCGCGCGCGGGGCGACGCAGATAGAATGGCGGGGGGCAAAGCGAGCCTTGTCAGCAGGGGAGGAGCTGTGGACCCGGGCTGGGCTCGGGAGCAAGGCTTCAGCTGTACACGCACCCTGAGAATTGGTTCTCCACTGCAGAGACAATGGAAATTGAAAATGATGCAGTGAAAGAAAGCCCAAGAGGTCCAGTGGCTCCAGCAGCGTGCTGGGGGTGCCTGGGGGCCTGCATCCCGCCGTGAGTGTTCCGACCTTGCAGAAGCGGTGACGGGGCCCTAATTTTCCAGCGTAGAAGCAAAATCAGTCACACCCCCTACCTCGGAGCGGGAGGCGGGAGTTAACCTTTGACCCAAGCTTTGGTGAAGGAAGGGAGGGGCGGAGGACAAAAAAGCATCCCTGTCGTTTACTGAGGACCTACTACGCGCCCGCAGTGGTGCTGGGCATTTTTACATAATCCTCACAATACCTGGGGGTGGGGGACAGGAGAAGGTTATTTTCATGTCACTGATGAGGAAGCCCATGCTCAGAAAAGTTACTTCCCTTTATCAGAAGTTACACAGCTCGACTGTTGGCGGCCCGCTAATTGTGAGTATTTTAAGGATGCCCGGAAAAGCAAATGATGACGTTGCAATTCAGTGAGGCCCAAGTCTGACTTGACTGCAGAGGATTAAAATGAGAGAAGCAGGAGGCCCTCTGCCCTCCAGTGCCCTGCAGGGGGAGAGAAGTGGTCACTGCTCGGGGCATGAGGTGCCAGGTGGCCCGTCTCTGGAATCCCGGGTCTGCCCTGAATCTCAGCTTTGACGTCGCTGTAGAGAGGAGCCAGCCTGGGTGCAGGCTGGCTGCCGCCTGAAGCTCTGTTCCCCCAAAGCATCCTGGGGTTCATCTGAGAGCCCCGCACACCTGGGATCCTTTGCTTCAGGCTTTTGAGCAAGAAGCATCATCCTCCCAGTTTCTGGAAGAGCCAGAAATTCACGGGGGAGTTCGTGGCAGGGGGGCCCCGGAGCCGTGCCAGGCTCCCACTCCATCCGGGGGTTCTGCATGCTGCATCCCTTTCTTCTCCCCACACTGTCTCCTCCTGATGTAGCTGATATAGCCTGGAGGAAAGAACTCCACGGCCATAGCCTCCAGCACCTCATTACGCTTGTCTGTGAGGAACTGCAGAGACAGCTGGTAAAATATTTAGCACGATGGAAAAAAACTGCACACGCCATGAACCTGGAAGATAGAACAAGGGGTCCTTACCAAGCACCCCTCGTCTTTTTCTTTAGCCCATCAATTCCTTTCTGGTCCTTTGCCTTGGTTGTTTGCTTTGGTTTCAGTGATTCTCACAGGCAATCTCCCGGGCACACTAAATACCTGTAATAAAAGTGCAGCCCTAAGGTACGAAAAAAATTAGGAAACAGGCAAGGAGCAGTTGTCGAAGGGTATGGGAGTGATGGAGGGTTGAGGAGGGACAGTCAATTAATGGTAAAAAAAAATAAGGGCTTATCTTTCTGAATCCCTAGAGCCCAAAGAAACCCTTCCAAGTCATCTAGTTTATCCTGCGCTTCTCTACACCATATCAAATGATGAGTTACGTTTCTCTGCTACCCCGAAGATCCCCAGCAAAGATTCAGCTCTTTCTGAATAATGAGTTCTGTTAAGTCACATCCCTTACCACTGGAGAAAATTCTTTCTTTCTGATCTAAACCTTCTCCACATCAATGTAACCCCATGATTTACAGTTTCCTTATGACCTGAGGAAATGTTCATACAGCAGTCAGCACCACTGCCCAGGTCTGTGCTAGTCACATAGGGGAGCAGGTGGGAAAAGTGAAGCAGAGGGACTGGGAATACAGGACACGTGAACCAAGCTGCCTCTACCTGTAGGAAGCTTATAATTGAATCATGGTGGTTATGGCACCTGGAAAGGGGTACCATAGAAGTAGTCCCAATCTGAGACCCAGACTCTAGTGCTGGAGGGGTTTACATCTTAAGGGCTATCTCCTTGAGCCTTCTCTTCTTTAATGTCGATCTCCCCAGGTCCTTTAACCTCAGGCCTTACTGGGTAACGTGCCTGAAGTTGCTTCCTTCTTCTCCTCTTGGGCTTTGTCCGACTCTGCGTATCTAAGTTGCAAAACCTCAACCCTACTGAGGTCACAGCCAGAGTCAAGAATTCTTGGCAGTCCTTGCGGAGCAACTGAGCCCTTGCACCACAACTAGTGAGCCTGCACTATAGAGCCTGCGAGCCACAACTACTGAGCCCACGTGTCACAACTACTGAAGCCCGCTTGCCTAGAGCTCGTGCTCCGCAACAAGAGAAACCACTGCAATGAGAAGCCCGCGCACCGCAACGAAGAGTAGCCCCCACTCGCCGCAACTAGAGAAAACCCGCGCGCAGCAACCAAGACCCAACGCGGCCAAAAAAAAACAAACGGAATTTTTGGCAGTCCTGAGTACTCAAGTCCTCTGATAATACCTCAGTCCCTCTCCCATTCTCTCAGCAGTACCATGGGTTGTATTCAGCTTCTGGTCCACTATGACTAGTTCATCCTTTTTCTTTGTGATTGTATATAAGCCATAGCAATTATGGTATAAAGAACCCGGGGCTTAGGAGTTATACTACCTGGGTATCAGAATTGGGCTGGGAATTTTTGCTATTTAACTTTGAACATTTCCCTTTACGTGTAAGATCTCAGTTCATCTCACCTTTAAAATAGATGTGCTGTCTAGAAAGAACCCTCAAAATTCAGTAATCAGAAAACAAACAACCCAATTTAAAAATCGGCAAAAGATTTGAACAGATACATCACCAAAGAAGTTATGTGGATGGCAAGTCGGCCCCTGAAAAGATGTTCAGCCTCATTAGTTATGAGGCAATGCGAATCAAAACGACAATGAAATACTCCTACACATCTATTAGAATGTCTAAATTAAGGCTAACTGTACCAAGTGCTGGCAAGGGTAGGGACCAACGGGAGGGGCTACAAAGGGGCAGAAGGAAACTTTTGGAGGTGATTTTGGAGGTACATTGTCTTGATTGTAGAGATGTTTTTATATATATATATATATATAAACTTACTAAATGGTACATTTTAAATATGCAGTTTACAGTGTGTTGGTTACACTTCAACACGGCTGTTAAAAATGGTCTATTTTTCAGTCCATCGTGTGAGTCAATTGAATTAGTGCTTTTGAAACTGTTATATTGTTCATATTGTTCATCTGCCATTTGAGTAGGGCATTTCTCTCTCTCTAAATATTAATGTTGGAACAGTGCTTTGGAATCCCTTGAGATCCTGCACTGGGCTATGATCAGGGCTGTTCCAGTAACCATAATTTATTAATTGAAGCTCTCTATGTGGAGGCTTTTAGCAAATCTGAGAGGCAGTTTTAAGAAGCACAGAGCAAGAGACCTGGAGGGTGACCCGTGTCTTTAAAATGTGTGCATTTTTGTGCTCGGAGAAGGGGCCGTGGTGACTCCCCCAGCCAGACACCTGCCTTTGGTACAGGGGTGTGGCGTTTTCCACCTTGCAGAGGTTGCCTGTCCTCTGATGGTGTTGAGGGTCTCAGGCCTGGAAAATTCTGATGCCGCTGTCTTCAAATTCCAGTGTTTTCATCCACATGGGAGAGGTTAGTTGCATTATACACTTCAGATCACTCTTTTTCGGCAACATCCTGTCCTTCTCTCTTGATCTTTATTTATTCCATTTATTTGGGACGTTCCCCTAATTGTCGAATGGATTTGAAGAGCACCTTACTTTTTTTCTTTTACTTGAAGTAGAGGTAGTTTATAATATTATATTAGTTTTTAGTTTCAGGTGTACAGCATAGTGATTTAATATTTTTATAGATTATACTCCATTTAAAGTTATTATAAAATATCGGCTATATTCCCTGTGCTGTACATTACAACCTCATATCTTATTTATATTATACCCAGTAGTTTGTACCTCTTAATTCCCTTCCCCTATCTTGCCCTTCCCTCACCCCTCTCCCCACTGGTAAGCACTAGTTTTCTGTATCTGTAAATCTATTTCTGTTCTGTTAATATTCATTTGTTTTACGGTTCCGTTTCCACATATAAGTGAAAAAGCATAGTGTTTGTCCTTCTCTGTCTGACTCAGTTTCACTAAACATAATACCCTCCAGGTCCATCCATGTTGTTGCCAATGGTAAAATTTCATTCTTTTTCATGGCTGAGTAATATTCCATTGTATCTATGTACCACATCTTCTGTATCCATTCCTCTGTTGATTGGACACTTAGGTTGCTTCCACGTCTTGGCTATTGTAAATAGTGCTGCTATGAACACTGAGGTGCATGCAAATTGGTGTTTTTGTTTTTTTGGATAAACAGCCAGGAGTGAAATTGCTGGATCATATGGTAGTCCTATTTTTAGTTTTCTGAGGAACCTCCATACTGTTTTCCACAGTGGCTCCACCAATTTACAAGAGCACCTTACCGTGGAAAACACTCCGTTTTTTCTAACCTCAGGGTATCCCGCGTGTTGTCCCCTCCTGGCACTGGGCACACTTGGGCTGGGGATCTTGTCAGTGTTGCTAATGGAAGGGCTTTGGGTCAGCTGGCCCCTCTGTTTACTGGTAGTAACCTTGGTCCTGACCTTAACCTCCCTGGGCTCAGCTTCTCCATCCACACAACTACAATAGCATCTTCTACCTCAAGAGGCGCCTGCGACGGTTAAATGAGGTAACGCAGTATGTCCTTCACCTAATAGGTACTCAGTGGGTTAATTCTTCCCAAACACACAGCTGTCCGGTGCCCCCCATGCTTCGGGGCAGGAGGGGTGGGAAAAGAGCATTTGGTGCCGTGTCTAAACTGCTATTTGAAGAGAGCATGAAGCTGGGCTCATGATACAGAACATCCAGGTTGGGACAAGCAGTATCGCCAGCGGCTGTGACAATCTCTGTCACTGCTTCTGCTGGCCATTGCTCATCACTCAGCGTAATCCCTGGTGTCACCGCCCCCCCCAACACACACATGCTCTTGACATCTGTCCCCGAAATGACCACACGAAAAGGTGAGGGTGGTCCCGGAGCAGAATCTGGGAGCTTCCTCCGGCCTTGGGTGACATTCCCTAAAACAGCGTCAGACTGGGGGGATGAGGGAGACGTAGTAACAGATCCGCGTCTCAGCTTCACTCCGCCTCGCGGCTCCCGGCAGCAGCTGGAAGAGGCTGATGAGCTGGCATCTCAGGACACGCTGCAAGAGCTGGAAACATGCAGATCGGTGATGGGGCATAAATAGCCTCTGCTGAGCTCGTCCTGGCCGTCTCCGCCGGCCCCGGGGCCCACTCACCCGGGCGGTCGGGGAGACAAGAGGCAGGGCGGGAGCGCCATGCAGCGTGGAGCTCCTCACCTCGCCTGGACGTGTGCGCCTCCCGCCTGCCGCCGCAGAACGCGGCCCTCCACGCGCCCGCGCCGCGGGGCTCGGCCGCAGGGGCCTCGTCTCCGGAGATCGCTCCGCGTTACCTTTCGCGTCAGACGCGAGGATGAGGAGGAAATGAAGAGGCCCCACTAGCGGCTGGCGGGCGGGCGGGCGCCAGGGTACGCGCGCCGGAGCCCAGCCGAGCCGAGGCGAGCGGCGGGCGCCTGTATTTTTAGCCTGATGCCGCTTAACTTGCTGGCGCTCCGCGCGCAGCCGAGCAGATAACGGGGGAGGGGAGCCGGCCGCGGCCTCGGATTTCCGCGCCGGCGCCGGACGATGGCAGCGCGACCGCGCAGGTCGGGTCCAGACGCCGCGGTGAGTGCCAGGCCGGCCCGCGCCGGGCGGGGTCCCTGCCGCCGCGCCCCCTGCCGCGGGCTCGTCGGGCGCCGGCCACCAACTTTCCCGGCGCGGGCGCGGGCGAGGACGCGCGACAGCCGCCCTACTGTTGCCTCACGTCCGCGGGCGCCGAGGCTTCTAGCGGGATCCAGAGGAAAATTCCTCTGGCCTGGAGGCCGCCGCCGCGGAGGGGCTGGTGTCGGGAGGCGGCCGGACCCGTGGCCGGGCGGCCGGGCGGGCGCGCGGAGGTGCCTGGAGGACAGTCCCGCGGGGCTGACTCTGCGGTGCGGGGCGACCGGCCGCCCCTCGCGGGGACCAACTCGGACCTGCGGGGATGCCCCGGCCTTGGCCTTGGCCGGAGAAGGGCCGCCTCGGGCGCCCGCGGCACGCCTGAGCCCTAGACCTTAGAAACACGAGCGCCCAGAGGTCCAGAGTCAGCGGGAAATGAATGGGGGTGAGAGGGAGCCGGGGGACCCCCCGGCGAGCTGTGCACCGTCCCCATTTTATTAATGGAATTGAGGTCTGGGAACTTGTGCGAGGCACAGCATCAAGTGGCGGAGCGGGGCTTCACGCCAGGTCTGTCCAACGTCAGGGTCCACTGTGGCTTTTCTCACATCCTGCATCACCCAGCCTCCCAGCGTGAGGCTGGAAGAGCGCAGGAACGGACGGGGTTTTCCCCAAGGCCTTGTACTTGTGCGGAGAGGTCATAAGAGGACCTGGGAGTCTGGCTTACGCATCTCGTTTCCTCAGTGACACCTTTAATAGCACAACTTTCTGGAAAGAAAAATGAAAGAAACCTAATGAAAGCGCACACTGGGGCCCAGGGTTCACTTCTGTTTCTCTGTCGTCAGTAGCCTAATGCAGGGGCCACACAGGTGTGTGCGGGCGGGCACTGCCTGTTCTTTCTTGGAGGCCCGGCCTGGGCTCCAAGGAGCACCCGGGCGCTGAGTATGAAGACACTCTCAGATGTGAAGGGCACCTCCCATATACAGGCCAAACGCCGCCTGCTGTACTTGGTCTTCCGGATGTGCTGCAGCCCCTCAGGAAAAGGTCCAGAACCTCTACTGGGAGTTCTGACAGTGACTCTGCCTTTTGCCCAAGCAAGACCCTTTGGGAAGGAGATACTGTCTTATCACTGTTTACAGAAATTAATGAGAGCTCAGTTTCCATTCATCTTTTGAGGTGAGATTTTGCACTGGGAGACCTTGAAAAAGTCAGTCATGATTTGTTCTGGGAAAACTGAGGCCATCTCAAGCCCCAGAGAAGGCGTGAGGAGGCCCTGGGTTCTCCCACCTGGTCTAAACCTAGACTCCACCTGGCTCCGGTGTTTCGGCAGCCTCCCCTGCCCCTGGGTGCAGACTTGCTGACATTTAGCTCCCTGCTTCCGGCGCTCCCTCCCCGGACACTGGAGTCCCCTCTGCTACTTACCTATTGCTATATTCGTATCTGCCCCACTCAGGAAGTGCAAGTTTAATAATAGTCGGGCATCTCAGGTAACCAAGGGTTCACCTCCCTTTTCTGACGAGCAGCCCTGATGAGAACTTGAGTCCCAAGAGGAATTCCATTCCCTTCCTTTCCCCTCTGCTTCCTTCCTCCTGAAGCGAGGGCTGAAGTGGGCACAGCCTCTGAGTGCTGAGAGGCGGAAGGCTCTCTCCGGCCAGAGCTGAACTGGAGTGGAATCTCTGGGCACTAGAACATGGCTAGTGAGGAAGCACTACTTAGATTCCTGCCCAGCCAGGATTCGCTGTGTGACCTCGGACAAGATGCTTAACGTCTCTGTGACCCATTTACCTCATCTGTGAAGAGGAGACAATGAAAGTACCTGCCTCTGGGGATTATTGGGAGGAGCCAGTGAAGTCGTTGGTGCAGAGGGCTTAACACACAGGAAGGGCTTTATAAAGGTGACTTGTTTCATTGTGAAAAGAAGTTCGGGGACATCACGTGGGTTAATCTGTAGGGATGTGGGCGGGGTATGCAATGAGATGTGTGCGACCCCCTCCTCCCCTCAGTGCCGGCAGTTTCCTCAAGGGGAAAATTAGGTTAAAATAAAGCTCAAGATGAGGAAGGGGCAAAGGCGCAAGTGGGCAGCCTTGGTGTGGGTGCTCAGAGGGGTGACAGCTCTCGGTGGCGGTACAGGGTTCAGGGCCATCGTGGACTGATTTTTCTGGACGCAACGAGCGGCTTTCTTTAGCTCCTCTGGTCTCTCCACACAGAGAGGCCTCTCTGAGGCTGCCCTGCAGGGACGGGGCGCTCAGGGAGGGCCGGGGACTCTGGTCCAATTTATCCTAGCGCTGAGATAGTCTGGTTCGTATTTTGTCATTATTGTTGTTTTTCTGGTTGGTATTTACTCAGGTAAATATTCTGAATGGAGCATATTGGATTCTTTTGACTCTCTTTCTGCCCTACTGGGTTACAGGCTGTTCCTAGACGCACCAGGAAACGGCACCTAGGACAGGTCATTAAGTTGCAGGAAACTGAGTTAGAGATTCAGCAGAACAAGATGGCAAGAGTGGGTCTCATATTCCAAAGAGGGCCATTTGCTCTGCAGCTGAAGTATTCTCTGGCACCCAGGAGGTGCCCACTGCATGCCTGTGGAATAGATCACTTTCTAACTCTATCACTTTGCTTGTCAAGTCACGAGGGCAGAGACCTATATTCAGGATTTTTACTCTCTCTCTTTGCCCTAGCAGGATTCTGGACTTGAAACAGGACCTCAGGAAATAAGTTGTAGAATTAAAACTGGGGGGTACACAGTGGAATGACACCGTTATTACCTATAATCCACCTGTAAGATACCCTGAGGATCCTACCTGGGTCCTGACGACTCTATGCCCAGAGAAGACTGAAAAGAAAATGAAAAAGCCTTAGCAATTGAACTTCACCTCTAACTATCTAGGTGACCTTAGCCGGTCACTTTATTTTTACCATCAGTTTTATCATCAGGGAAGGGAAGGCCTGGGACTGGATGATTCCTTCCTAGAGGCCTGTCTTGGCCTCAACGCAGCAGGTCAGGGTCAGAGCCGGGACCTGCCAGGGACCCTTTCTCTGCCATAGATTCACTGTTTAATTGGGAAAGGCATGGGGGCCCTCCCAGCCCCTACACCTGTCATGGGTTTCCGGTCACCCTCAGGTTTGAAATCGCTGAGAATGCACCTCGGGGTCAAGGGCAGTAGGCAGGTTTTGGCTTGATTCAGGGAGTCCTGGGCTGAATCCCTGAGTGTTAACTAACACAGAACTTGGGCGTGTTATTAACCTCTCCAGACCTCAGTTTTGTCACCTCTAAAATGGACATAATAATTACACCTGCCTCACGGGTTGTGATCAGGATTGAAAGATAGAACTGATTGATATTAGTATTATAATTTCATGGTTCAATTAGACACAACAGAAACTATTGAGCCTTCTTCACCTCATCCAGATTGGGCTTCCCCAGCCCTCCGTGTATCTGCTTGTCTGTCTGTCATAAATATTCTCCTTTGCTTCCTAGATTCAATGCTTTGAATAGTGACAGTGTCCTTAGTTGGTGTTACCTCTATTTGTATCCACCATGCTTAGGTTTTCATCCCACATCCTATGATTGTGGTTTGGACAAGTGGGAGATGTGTCTCTCTCTAATACTCTCATTTTGGGGAAATAATGTACTATATTTTTTTCCAGACAGCTGAGTCCAGACAGGCTTTCTGAACCAGCAGGCACAGACAGACATTTTCAGAGGGACTGAACCTTGAGCCTGATTTTTCTGGGAATCCAGCTCATGAGGAACCAACAGATTAATCCTCGCCTGAGGTGGCAGGGACGGGGGCACGGGGCAGCCCTCCGGTGTGAAGATCTGTAAAGCTGGAGAATCTTTCCTGCCCTGGATTAACTGTTTAATTGGTGAAGGTGTGCAGGCCTGCTTTGGTTTCATTGTAGGACGCTGAGATTGTCGGCTGTAGACTTTGAATCTAACAGGTTTAGGGACCGTCATCCCTGTGACTGCTCTAACAGGGTACCACAAACCTGGTGGCTTAAAACGGGAGAAGTATCTTCTCTCACAGTCCGGAGGCCAGAGGTCTGAGTCAGGGTGTTAGCAGAGCCACGCTCCCTCCGGAGGCTCCAGGGCAGACTGCTCTTGACCGCTTCTAGCTTCTAGCTTCTGCTGCTTGCCAGCTTCCTTGGCTCGTGGCCGCTTCACTCCGACCTCTCGTGTGTGTGTGTGTATGTGTGTGTGTGTGTGTGACTGTGTTCTTCTGTCTTTTGTAAGGACACTTATCACTGGATTTAGGGCCAACCTAGGTAATCTAGGACAATCTCATCTCAAGACCCATAACATAATTACATCTGCGAAGACGCTTTTTGCAAGTAAGGTCACATTCAGAGGCTCCAGGGGTTAGGGTGCAGGCGTATCTTGGGGGGCCACGGTTCAGCCCACTACAGCACGTTCTTGGAGGAGGGGAGCTTGGAAGGAGACAGAGCACCCCTGGGTGGATCTTCTGGAGGAACGGCATAAGCCCCCCAACCCCAACCTCCCCCCACTTCACACGTGGCTTGTCACCTGACAGTTCTCACCTGTTAAACTCACCCAGAGTGCACACCGTGTGCGAGCACCGTGCTCCGCGCTTGTGCTGATGTAATAATTATAGTCATGTATAATATTTCCTCTCAGCTTCACAGCCAGGCCTTGTCCCCCTCCCTCCCTGGCTTACAGATAAGAACACAGGAGCAGAGGTACCTGCAGACTGTAGGGCCCCCCTAGACGCAGGGGAGCTGCTCGGAGCCCCTGCAGTTGTCTTCCATTCCCCCAGCTCTCATTCATCTCTAATACAAACCAATGTCCTGGGCAGGGTCTGGATGTGCCTGTAGGTGTCTGAGCCTCAGCATACAGACCCCAAGTGCTTTACTGTCATTCAGGAAAACTGGCGAGGGGCACCTGCCGGCTCAGGTGGCAGAGCCAGACCGCCTGCTGTGCCTCTTCCCTGCTGTGTGAACCTGCACAAGTCACTTGGGCTCTCTGGGCCTCCGTTCCCTCATCTGTAAAATAGGGACGGCAATAGTACTTACCTCTTGGGGATATTTTAAATGACGAAATGCATCTCTGTGTGTGTGTGTTGATACGTATTATATGCCAAGTGCCGATAATGGTTCTGGGCACGTAGTAAGGGCTACGCGCTGTTTACTTAAAAACAAAACCACAGAATAGCACTGAAGAGCTTGCGTGTGGTTCCTGTGGTCCCTCCAGCTGTGACTCAGTGGGTGGGGCCGGGCAGTGCGCTTTGGGCTCCTCAGGAGGAGGGCGGAGCCCGTGGAGGCATCGAGGCAGTGAGACGCCAGGCCTGCTGAGCGGTCACTGGTGGAATGGGAACCCTCTCGAAGGCCGGCCCCTCCCGGGTCCTAGCCAAGATCGCTTGCTCATAAAAACACCAACAGGAAGGGAGGCTGAGCTCTAAAGGCTGCCCCGCACGTGGGCGGAGAGCGGTCTGTCCAGGGGCTCCAGGCCCGTACGCGCCTGGGGACCATGGTGGGCACCTGAACGGGAGGGTGTGCTGGCTGCCGCCGTGACCTTGGCCCTTTTTCACAGCTCTGGGCTTGAATGGATCGTGAGATCTGTGTCACACAGACCCACTCACAGCTTCTCTTTCTCCTCACAGGCCGATGCTGCTACCAGCTTTCTGAGGGCAGCAAGATCAGGTAACTTGGACAAAGCTTTGGACCACCTGCGGAACGGGGTAGACATTAACACCTGTAATCAGGTAAGTGAGATGCAGGGTGCAGGCAGGCATGTGGTCTCTGAAGAGCGGCTCTTGCCTGGTGCCCTTTCCTGAAGGCTTGAATCTGCCTCTGTTCACCTTTTCCCAGTGGCCTCAAACATCCCTCGGGGCTCCCGCCCTGCTGAAGGCCCTAACCTTCAGCAGGGCGGGAGTTTGTGGCCCTGCAGCGGCCCAGGGCCCCATAGAGAAGCGCTGGTGCCCGAACAGTGTGGGCTGCACCCGGCTCCATCCCCTGCGGCCTCTCCCCTTAGAAGTCTCTGGCTGGTCCCTGCTCAGTCTTAAAATTTGTGGCCTTTGAAAGTGGGCTGGAGGAAGGGCCTTTGAAGGATGCTGTGTCAGTGGTGACATTCATCTCCTTTGTCCACCAGCGGGCTTTGTGGGTGTGCTGCTGGGCTGAGAAGGAAACAGTGCTGAGGACTTGCTCTGTCCTATGCTGACAGAGACTGAGAACTAGTGCGGCTGAAAGGGCTTCTCTGGATGTTTCTGGTGCTGAGTGACAGGGCTTGGTTTGGAGAGGGGGAGGGGACTGAAAGTGTGCGGGATGGATCGGAAGACAGAGAGTCAGGTTTGGGGCCAGAAATCTAGGCACTGACTGAATAGAGAGCATCTTACTCCCAAGGAGGAGGACAGGGGTGTGGCTAGGGCCGTGGATGGATGACTTTTGTTGTGTTTGTTTGTTTCTGCCAGTTGTTCACGTACACAGCTGATTCCGTTTCTGATTGAGAAGAAAGTTACCAATTGTGACTTCTTAAAAAATCATCTTAACCATTAAAAAAATTGTTCTTAATTGTGGTGAAAAGCACATAACATAGAATCGACCATCTTAAGCGTTTGTAAGTGTACAGTTCAGTGGCCTTAAGTACATCCATGGATGTCACCACACTCCATCCCCAGGGCTCTTTTCATCTCATAAAACTGAGACTCTGCACCCATTAAACAGCAGCTCGCCCTTCCCTCCTCTCCAGCCCCTGGAGACCACCAACCTCCTGTCTGCCTCTAGGAATCTGATTGCTCCAGGTACCTCACGCATAACAGTGGACTCATGCAGTGTATGTCTTTTGTAGCTGGCTTATTTCACGGAGCACGGTGTCCTCAGGGTCCATCCGTGTTGTGCTGGACTGGATGACCTTTACAAGCCAGCAGGGGAAATACCAGGAATGCAGCTTAACTTTTCCGCTGGCGGCGTGCCTCTGGCCCCGGCCTCTCAGCCTCACTTTCCTGGCCCTCATCCTACTTAAGGTGTACAATACCCTGTGCCAAGACTCCTTTTGGATCCAGTTGGTCTTCTGTGGTCTAAATCCACAGCTGGAAGATCAGAGAGGATGGGGCGGGGGGGGTGGTGTGATGGGGAACAAGTAGGTGTGTGATACGAAGGAGCAGCCATGGCCGTGAACTTCAGAGGGGAGACAGGCGTGTGGACAGACTTGGGGGTGCAAACTAGATGAGGAGAAGCAAAGCCCCCTTCTGTCATCCCTCCACCCAAATATCCCAGCCTGCGCGCGTCCACAGGCCTGAGGACATTCGAGGTGATTCTAAGTAAACGTACAGCCCTAAAGGTCGCCTTTGGAGAGGTTGACACTCTGGACCCGTTGCTTTCATGGGGAGAGACAGTAGGAGCGAAGTCTGGGGGCCACGGGAGTGTCCTGAGGTCAGAGGGCTCAGGAGAGGGGCTGTGTGAGTTGTCCTTGCGGTGTCGCCAACCACCCCCCAGCCCCGTGGGGACACCCGCGGATGCATCTCTGGGCGGCAGGGATGCGAGTTCTGGCTTCCTTTGTTCAGGCCCAGAAACCCAGCTGAGTGTCCGCAGCGCGCCCACTTGAGACGCACCAGCCCCTCAGAGGCCTTCCAAGGATTAAGACGCCAGCTCTCAAAGGAGCCACTTAGCAGAAGTGGGGGCAACTGCATGTCCCTAAGCGCTGAGCCAGAGCTGATTTTCCGTGTGAAATTGGAAGATTCTGATGACACCGGGAGGGGCTCGGTCCTGATCGGGCTGCTGGTGGTGAGGCCCCGGCGTGTGGGTGGCCTGTCCCTCTGCCGTTGCTCCTCTAAGGCACCTCCTCGGTTCATCTCAGGCTCCACGAGCATGAGGCAATATTTGCACTTCATGGACACGCTTTACGATGGGCTTAGCGCCAGAGGAAACTGCTAACTGCTGCAGGCGAGGAAATGATGTGGGGGGCGGGTGTGCGAAAGGAGGGCTACCCTTGGTGCACAGCCCCTCCTATTGGTTTAGCCCCGCGGCTCCTTCACGCCCTCCCCCAGATCTGGGCCCCGCTGCTCTTTGTCTTGTGCTGCCGCAGGGGCAGAGCTGCAGACCCGCCCAGGAGTGCCAGCATCGCTGGAACCTCCTTCTGTTGTTGACGGGTGATTCGGCTTTTGCTCTGAGTGGAGTGTGTTGGGCGGGGGAGGGGGGAGAGGACTGAACGGTGGGGCGCAGCGGGGCCAGAACTTGAACCTCGGTGAACCTCAGCACACCATCCAGGCAACGCCCTTGCCCTGTGATGCGCACAGACCCGTCCTCCTTATGGGATGAGAGCTTCTTCTTTTTAAAGCGCGCGTTCACTGTTTTGAGAAGATAAAAACAGGCTCTTGTCCTGGGGTCGTGGCTCGAGAATTTGCTTTTGCTTGACTCTTTGGAGCCAGTGGACCATGATAGCAGTAATATGGCAAATGCTGATGCTTATATAAGCAACACACTTTCAAAGAGTGTGTCTCGTGGAAAGAATGGGAGTTGTTTGCCATCCTCAGAAATAATAACGCTAAGCAGTGTAAAAAGAGGCTTATTTAAGAGACATCTGAATATTCAGGGCAGCTTTCTTATTGCATAGATTATGTCTACTGATTTTGATCACCATGATTATAGTTATAGAAAAGAACAAGTCCACACGCAAGGACACATGTCTACGTGTGCCTACGCCAGTATCTTTCCATGAATACCCGCGTCTTTCATTGATCCAAGCATTTTTCCGCCTTCAGACCCGGGTAGCCAGTGTCTCCCTGGATACCTCCTCACGTGTAGAGCTGGGCTTTAGGAAATTAGTGGTTAAAAGAAGAAAAAAGCCATCATCCTCATCGTCTCTGAACTATAGTCTACTGGCTGTGAGAGCCGTTAAATCAAATAATCACGCAAATGGGTCTGCAGACCAAACTATGTTAGGAGCCATGAGGAAAGGCAGGGGGTGTTAGGAGAATGTGTAAGAAAGATGTGGGGGGAAAAAAAAAAAAAAGAAAGATGTGGGGTAGGGCTGGAGGTCAGAGAAGACTCCTAGAACAGGAGATACTGAGCTGAGGGGTGAGATGGGGTTAATGAGGGAGGGGAGGGAAGAACATTCCAGAGGCAGAGAAAAGCCTGGAGAGTTTAGTGGCAGCCAGAACGGCTGCAGGCGGAGAGAACAGGGACCCGATGAGGCCGGAGAGGTGACCTCAGGGCTGTGCTGGACCCGAGAGGCAGGGGCAATGGTCAACAGCGGCCAACAACTGGGTCAGCGTGCCCCAGGGCCCGAGCCCTGTGTGTGTGCATCACAAGTGTGGGCACGTGTGCGCCACCGTTTCCTGCCGAGCCCCACGTTGACCCTCTGGTTGCCGAGTGAGGAGAAGGGTCTTGGGGAGGGACAAGAACGGCAGGAGTGGGGGACTGACCGAGAAGGATGGAGGGATTTCAGCCTTTGCACGCCGGCACAGCTGCATCCGTGTGTCCTGGTAGAGCATCTGGTTAAGGATTCTGCTCTTTATCCTAAGAGCCGAGGGGAGCGACCACAGATTCAAGCACAGGAGTGACAAGGCCGCAGGTGGCCACTGTGAGCACGACAGGTGGAAGGGCCCACAGGTGGATACAGGGAAGCCAGTTATAACAGCGGTCCCCAACCTTTTTGGCACCAGGGACCGGTTTCGTGGAAGACAGTTTTTCCACGGATGGCGGTTCAGGTGGTAATGCGAGCGACAGGGAGCGTATGTGCAACCAGTAGTGCTCCGCGCCCGGGGGTGGGGGACCCCTGGGTTATAAGATGACAGCAGTAGTGCAGGAGAGACACGTCGGGGGCCTGGGTCAGGGTCGTGGCCATGGGGATGGGTGAGTTGGAAGGGGCTGGGAGAGGGGAAGGAGGCTTCCAGGGACCCTGCTGAAGGGTGTCTGGCTTGTGCGGGCCGTGGAGGCTGGCACTGCTCACGGACAGAAGAAGCGGGAGCAGCCTCGGTGTGTGCAGGGCTGGGCGGGCATCCTCTTAGGGAGTCTTTGAGGAATCCAGTGAAATATGCAGTAAGCAATTGCTGTATTTGAGCCTGGGACTCAGATAAGAGGTCCAACCCAGAGAGATATTTGGAAGCCACTCAGCACTCATGGAAGCGGGCGTCGGCGCATGGGAACAGGGCCGAGAGGTGTGTTGAATCTAATCCCCCAGTGTCGTCATGGGGCTCATTTCACACGTATTTATTAAACACCTTGTTTGTGCCAGGTATCAGGCACTGAGCAAGATAGGCAAAAGAGACAAAGTCTGTGCCCTCGCGACATTTATCGCTGGTGAAGGAGACAGAGAGTTAGCAAGAAAAGGAACATACATAACATCAGCTAATGAGACATCCCATGAAGGAGGGAGGGAAAGGGGCCTCATCTAGAGGGTAGTTAAGGCAGGCCTCTCTAAGGGGATGATTTAAAAAGAAGTAAGGGAGAACCATGTGCTTTCTGGAGGTGAGTGTTCCTGGAGGAGGGGATGTGCTAAGGTCCTGGGGCAGGGGTGAGCTTGGTTTGTTTGGGGAAGAACAAGAACAGTGTGGCTGCAGTGGAAGGATGGAAGGGAGGCATGGTAGGCGGGGAGGTGGGAGAAATTGCCGGCACGGAATCTTGAAGGGCTTTCGGGCCTCGGTGAGGATTTGGATTTTGCTTCAAGGGTGATGGGACGCCTCTGGAAGGTACTCCATCTAACTTAGGTATTTAAGAGATCGCCCTGGCTGCTGTGTGGAGAATCGACTTGGGGCACAGGGACAGAAGCGGGGAGACTTGGGGGGGAAGCTGAGGCAGGGGACCAGGCAGAATCCCGAGGGGGCTCTGAATAAGGGGGGAGAAGGTTGGGAGCGAAGCCCAGGGACTTGCCCCCGCCAGGCTCACAGGGTTGTCACCCTGACTGTGGTGGTCTCAGCACACACGGCACAGGGCATCTAGGGGCCAGGGGCCCTGACTCAGCCTGGGACCGTGTCATTCTCGCACATGGCGGTGGGCTGGTTGGGTCATGTCTCAGCTCGAAAGCCATTGTGAAGACACAGTTGTCCCCAGGGCCTGAAGCAATGTCCGCTGTCGTCACCCCGATCCCCTCACAGCTCAGCCGTGTCCGACCGTAGAGCATAGCAGAGTCGTCTTATCTGTCGTAGTAGATGCTAAGCGACCTGTGGCGAAGCCCATGGCTGCCTCTGCCCCTCAACACCCAGCACACGACGTGTCATATGGTCGATACTGGCTTGAATAAATGGCTCCGTAATTAGACACACACTAACAGCAGCCTCGTGTGTCCAATTTCCAGAATTATTGCTAGATTACTTACATCAAATTAAAATATTTTATTATGGCGGCCATAGCAAGAAAAAAACATACTTTCTGGGATGCACTCATCGACCTTACGTGCTTAGCAGTTAGCCCAATAAAAAGAGAACGAGGGGCCCGCAAGTCAAGAGCCTCTGTTCTCCCGAATTCCTAGAATTGCCCGGTCTACATGGGGCTCCACTGGGAACGGCCAGCTCTAACTCCAGGGGCGAAAAGCCTCACTACTTTAGGTTTCTGCTGTTCTTATGACGCTCACAAACCCTGGCTCATTGGCCTTCCTGATAGGAATAAAGGAAATTTCACTCCTACAGGAGAAGCCTTGTCTGCAGTGCTGGCATAAGGCAAAGAGTTAGAAGAAGGGTTTTCTGGAGCATCCCAGGCAGCCTCCATCCCCTTAGCCTGTCTTATTCTTCTCCATGGTACTTACTGTTGCCTGACTTGCTATGCGTCTGTGTCTTACTGTCTGTCTTCCCTGCTACAGTGGAGGCACCTCGAAGGGAGAGGACTTTGCTTTATTCAGCACTCCTTGTCAAGATTCTGCCTTGCACGTAGTAGGTGCTCATAAAATCAGTCAGTAGCTCTCCAGTCTGCTGTAACCACTAATGATGAAGCCTTATTTATTTGACGCTTAGCCCATGTAGGAACTCCATCTAAGCACTGCCACTTTTTCTTTTTGAGTTTTAAAAATTTATTTATTTATTTATAAGTTTTTATTGAAATATAGTTGATTTACAATGTTGTGTTTGTTTCAGGTGTACAGCAAAGTGATTTAGTTATACATATATATATTCTTTTTTTACACTCTCTCCCATGATAGTTTATTATAAGATATTGAGTATAGTTCCCTGTGCTATACAGTAGGTCCTTGGTGGTTAGCTCTTTTGTATACAGTAGTGTGTATATTTTAATCCCAAACTCCTAATTTATCCCTCCCTCCCTTCTGCTTTGGTAACCATAAGTTTGTCTTCTATATCTGTGAGCCTATTTCTATTTTGTAAGTGAGTTCATTTGTATCTTTTTTTTTTTTTAGATTCCACATATAAGTGATATCATATGGTATTTGTCTTTCTCTGTCTGGCTTACTTCACTTAGTATGAGAATCTCTAGGTCCATCCACGTCGTCGTAAGCAGTGCCACTTCTAAGAGCAGCGTGAAATAGTCCCTCTTAGGATAATGACTCTCCTGCGTGATGGTGCTTCTGGCACCAGCCACACTCATCAAATACGTGGCAGTGTTCGCTGCCGTATCCAGAAGCTCGACCATCTGAGCAATCACAAAAACGTAAACAATTTCCGACACAGCCCACGAGAGCATGTGAAACCATGCTAGTTCCATTGATGTTCCCTAAATTTCCACATGTGCCTTCCACATGCACCCAGCATTGCTGGGTACTTGTTTATCTTGAAGGTGAAGGGTTTTCAGCATTTCAAATAAATGGTGCACCTGAACAAGAGCTACAGAATAATCTCTTCTACAGCAGCCAAATGCCAAGTCTTTTGATCAGGATTTGTGATAATTGCTACCTTTCCAAATTATAGTCTTAGAACTTAGAGGAGATCTTGGCATTCAACTCTGTGTCACTTTATAGCTCAGAGAGCTGAGGTCTAGAGGTTACTTCTGAATATCTTCTGAGCTTTATAACTTTGGATTTGGAGAGATGGGCTGGCAAAGACCCCCTGAAGTTTCTCTGCTCGTTCAGGTACTCAACAAACATGTATGTTTACATTTTTCTTTTAATTCATTTTTTTCCTTTTTCAAAATGCATTTTATTTTCTTGAAGTAGAGTTGGTTTACAATGTTCTGTTAATTTCTGCCGTCCAGCCAAGTGACTCAGTTATACACATATATATATTCTTTTTCAGATTCGTTTCCATTCTGGTTCATCACAGGATATTGAATAGAGTTCCCTGTGCTACACAGCAGGACCTTGTTGCTTACCCGTTCTCTATACCATAGTTCTATAAACATGTATTGAGCACTTAGAACACCCCCAGGACCTTGGGAAACACTAAATTCAACCATGCCCTGCTCTCAAAGAACTTGGAGGCCAGTGAAGAAGTCCAGCTTGTAAACAGAGGGTTACAGATCCAGCGCCATCCAGAATGAGGCTGTCCTCATTCACTTATTCATCACTCAACACATTTCTTGAGCTGCTCTACTAAGCCACGTGCGAGCCACTCACAGTGAGTGCTCCGCTATCACTTCTAGTCTGGGGGTGGTGGCTGCGGTGAGTCAGAGAAAGCCCTGGAAGGAAGAGCGGGAGTTTGCCAGGGAAATTGGGAACGGGGAACTGCAGCGGGAAGGAGCAGACTGTGCAGAGGCAGGGGTGGCCAAGGGCACAGGCAGTGGGGATGTTGGTGAGCTTGGGGTACATGAAATGTAAGAGGGGAGGATGGGGTGACCAGGCTAAGGAGGGTGCATCTGGATCAGGGCCAGTATGGAGGCTGTTAGTCTTCTCTGGCATCATCTTTTTTTTTTTTTTTTCGGCCGCACTGCTCAGCACGCGGGATCTTCGTTCCCCGACCAGGGATCGAACCCAGGCCCCCCTGCAGTGGAAGTGTGGAGTCTTAACCACTGGACCACCAGGGAAGTCCCCTCTGGCATCATCTTTTGCTTAGGAACTGCTGACAGGTGTAGAGATCATGTTCAACTACACTGTTCCCTAATTCTACCTGCACCCCCCAACTCACACAGAAAGCCTCTCGATACGTGGTATACCATACGATCACATGGTAACGTTAAGGCTTCTGGAAATGTGCTGTTTGTCGCAGCTCTGGAATAGTGAAGAAGCAAGGGGAAGGGTGTGTGATTGCAGCTCCCCCATGTGGGAGAGTGGTGGTCTGGGGTGTGCAGGTGTACAAGGGGAACACTAGACGCCCCAGAGCCTGGTTCCAGGGACTCTTCTGGAGCTCCGGTTCCTGCTAGAAAAGGTACTAGTGAAAAAGACAGAACCTGAAAACCTCCTTCCCCTGAATTATTTTAAATAGGTAAATGACTTCTGCATCGTGGCAGAAATGAGCTACTTGGTGTTCCTCTTGCTAGTTACAGTGGCTAATTTATAGTTGGAAAGGAAGTTGATTGCCTGACATGAATCAGAGTGACCCATGGTGTTTTAAGAATCACAGATTTCAGTTCTCTGGTGTCTCTGCTTTCCCAAGCCCTTCCAGGCATGGCCGCTTTGAAGGCTCACATCACCCCTGTGGAGTGGATAGAGCAGGTGCTTGATAAGTGAGGTCGGTGAAGAGGCAAAGAGTCTTCCTGAGCTGGAGCCGGGGCCTCCCAACCCCTAGCCTGGCCTCTGTGCACCGAACCCCGCGGACAGGCTGACTGGTTTTGTTTTCATTTCCCTTCCCTCTTGGTGAAGAGAGAGTTAACTGACTGCTTCAGGTGTATAAAAATGTCCACTTGTAGCAACAACGGGGACATCGCTGGGATCCGAGGGACTAGAAAGGGTGATAGCATCGTCAGGAAGGATCTGGAACATATTACAAGGAAAGCACACCCTCCAAAGTCCACTTTATGGTTTGATTGCTGTGAATTTACAACGTGAAGACTAGATGTGGCATTCTTAGTCTCGAGAGATTAAGAAGAAAGATAGCTCTGTGTGTGTGTCAGGTTGCATGTGTGTGAATTCAGTTCCGTCAACTCTTAGGGAACACACGGTGTGTGCCAGGCCCGTTTTTGTCATTTGTGACAACCATGTCCCTGAGTGTGTTTTGAGATTTTTCATTTAACAGCAAAACGAATGCAGGGTAGTTGTTGAAAAACTCACACTTTACAGAAATACAGAAAGTCAGTCTTCTGTTAGTCTCCCCTTCTGCTCCCAACCCCCCCAAATTACTGTGAACAGTTTGGCAGGAGTCTTGTCGTATGTGTTTCTGCATCTCTATGTGCAAAAACACATATGTTTTTTTTTTATTGCAGTAAAATTGCTTTACAATGTTGTTAGTTTCTGCTGTACAGTGAAGCGACTCAGCTATATGTATACCTATATCCCCTCCCTCTTGGACCTCTCTCCCATCCCCCATCCCACCCATCTAGGTCACCACAGAGCACCGAGCTGAGCTCCCTGTGCTATATAGCAGGTTCCGACTAGCTATCTGTTTTACATATGGTAGTGTATTTATGTCAAACCTCATCTCCCAATTCGTCCCACCCTCCCCTATTTTAGTTGTCTTCTGAGAGTGCGTACACGATTCTGGAATTATGGAATTAAGAGAAGCAGGCCTGTCATTTTGAAGATTCACAGGCTGAGGCCTGGCAGGTGAAGTGACATGTCTAGACATCAGGAGGACAGTTTAGAGGCCCTCGTCCCGTGTCCGACGTTCTTGCCTGTAAACCCCACTGCCCTGCTTCTGAAGAGCTGGTTCTTTTTATCCTGTTAAAGGAATGCTGAGATCTCGGACGTGGGTTCTCTTTCTAGTCCACAGGAGATATTCTTAGCTGCTGAGCTGAATTTTAGAGTCCCGTTAGTCCCGTTGTCTCATTAACCTGAGCTCACACTTTCCTCTGTGTCCCCAAGGACCTCCAGCCCCTGCGGCCGCTGAGCTGCTGAGTACAAGGAAGCTGCCCAGGTGTGTATGGAGAGGAGAGGGAAGGGGACCGGGTCGAGGCATCTCCTCCCGAAGCTCCCAAAGAGGTGTGGATTTCTGGCTTTTTCTTTCTTTTCTTTTTTTCTTAAGATAATGAAAGCACTCAAGTGTTTTTCTCCTTGTGAATATCCAGTAACCTCTAAATCATAAGCGCTGCCTGGGTAAGGAGGTAAACTTCGATTGTAATAGGGCAGAGCAGGGGCACGTGCAGAGCTGGTCCTGTGCCTTCCCCTCTGACTGTACGCCTTCCTCTCCGTTTCTGAGCTGCTTCTACCTTCCCCGGCCCTGGACCGGAGACAGGATGGCAAAGGAGACGAGGGCTGATTTCCCGCCAGGGTGACAGCAATCGCTTCAGCTCTTTCTGGCTTCCGATGTGTTAGACCCAGGGTCATATATTTTTAGCAGACCTTTCCCACCAAGCGGTCTCCAGGGAGCCACGTGATAGCCGGGTCAGAAGGAGGCTGCGGTGAGGTGTGTGGGGGCCCTGCCCTGCCCTCCTGTCCGCTGGTTCCCATGTGGGGCTTCGGCTGCTCTCCGGGGTTTCCAGCCTAGAACGGGCTTCTCAACTCCGGTAAAGGTCGCCCCTCGCGGGGCCTGTAAAATAGGAGGGATGTGCATGCTCAGCCTCTCACTCTGGCTTTGATCCTTACACGCGCGGGAACCGCAACGGGCTGCCCATCCTCTCCCACCAGAGCCAGAGCCCAGAGTAACGCAGAGCTCTGCGTCCGCTTCTCTGACAACCTCTTCTACCCCTCCCACTCGGCTCCTTCCTACCCCCCACTTTCTTTTTTAAAATTGTAACATTTCAAACCTATAGAAAATTTGCAAGAACTGTACAAAGAATCCCCACATCTCCCTCACCCAGATTCTCTGCGACCTTTCCTCTCTATTGATCTGTAATATGTACTACAGATGATGGAGTTCCCCATCACCCCTAAACAGCCGGTGCGTACCACCCAGTAGTCAGGACACAGAGTCTCTCCAAGAAGCCCCTCTGGGATCACTTGTCATGTCTTATCGGCCTCCTTCCACCTGGAATGCTTCCTCAGCCTTGGCCTGTTTCTACTCTTTTTGACCGTCTTCCGTTCTGTAGTTTGCACCTGAGCTGCGTCTGCTGACGTTTCCTGGTGACCAGGCAGAGGCAGGGCATTCCTAGCAGGATCCCATAGAAATCATGCTCCCTTTCCACTCCAAGGATGTTAGCCTTGATCACCTGCTGAAGTTGGTGTCTGCCAAGTTTTTCTACTGTGAAATCATCCATTTTTCCCTCTGTAGTTGATCAGTATTTTCTTGGGGAGGAATATTCCAATATAATGCCAATATCCTGTCCCTCATCAAACTCCCAGCCACCATTCCTGGCACATACACGGATGACCTCTGCCTGCATCACTACCACTATGGTGTTTCCAAGGAGTGATTCTCCATCTCCATCATTTCTTCTACGTTTATTAGCTGGCATTCCACTGAAGGACAAGCTTTCCCTTCTCCCTCATTGATTTGTTTTTTATTCATTATTTACTTATAATGAGTCTCTTCAGACTCATGGGTTCCTGTTTTATTTGATGCATTGTAATCTGATACTCTCATGCCTTATTTTGATGTTCAGATCTAAACCAGGCCACTGGGAGCCCTTTCAATAAGCGGGCTTCTGTGTGGTGTGACGTGTTTGCATCATTCTTGATTTCCTTACTTTCTGGCATAAGTTATCCCAGTGGCATTTTGTACTTGCCCTGCCCCAGCCCTGGATCAGCCACTTTTCCAAGGCCCCCTGTTTCCTTTCAGTGGAGGCTGGTACGTAGACACCAAAACCTGATCACTCGGTGTGCCCACTGCTACTGCTAGTCATGTGTGTACACACATCTGTACCTATTTCTACATCTATCTGTGTATGTGTATTTTTAAAAACCCATGGGATCAAGCCAGTACTTGTAATCCTGGTCCAAGACCTCAGGGTTCTTCCCAGCCTTTCCTCTTTCCAGGTTTTAAATCCCTTCAGACAGTGAGAAATCTGACTTCCACGGATTCGCATCATCCTTAACATGTTTGTTTATTCACTCGATGTGCCAACCTCCCAAGCACTCCAGAGCGGCCCTCCCCTCCCTCTCAGATGCCTCTGCAGGGCACCCCTCCAGTTCACTGTCCTGCTTCCTCAGATGCCAGCATCTTCCAGCTGGGAGGTGAGGGACGGGAACAAGAAGAGAAGGGAAGATGGGAAAACCCCTGTTCCCTTTTGATTTCATTTCTGTTTGGGCTGAAAATTTAATGCAGGCAATTTGAGGAGAGGACCCAAGATTTATATTGTTGTAGCAGTTTCTTTGCCAGCAGCTTCATTCATGCCCTCATGTCGTTGAGCCCAGAGTGACAGTCGCTCCGTCTTTCCTTTCCCGTCACCTTTGTTGCTCGTCTTTCCCTCTGTCTTTGGTTTCCATGGTCTCTGCCTTTCCTTCTTCCCTCCCTCTTTCTCTCTTTCTCATCAATTTCAGGATTTGGAGTCGGGATGGCAACCATTTCAGTCCTTTTCTCTCTCCATAGCCCTGTTTAGATTTTTATTTCCTACTCTGTTTCAGGGCTGCAGACCTGGAAATATGTAATGTCAGTGATCGTGCCCCACAGATAGGAACCAATAATAGAGCAAAGCTAGAGGTCACGAATGTACAGGCGGGTTGTTACTCGGGGAATTAAGCTTCTGTAACGTAGAGTATAATACTCATCTTCCCTGGACAGATATAACAAGCTACTAGAGGATCCGGACTGGGTGGGAAAGTAGCGTATAAAATATAAGAACTAGGTGCGTGATCCTCTGTGTATACAGCCTTGTCCTTTATGGGCGAGACCTTCACTCCTGGCTGACTGCCTGGGTAAAGTGGGTGTGGCCTGAAGGCAAGTTACCTAGAAACTCCTCCCCCACTGCGTCTTGTTCCCCTCTAGGGCCCTCAGCTTCTTGGCCTTCTCTGCCGCTGCTGCTCTGGCTTATTCTTCCAGGACTCCACTCCTTTCCTTCCCCATCGAAGCCTCCCCTGCCCAAGGCTCCATAGCCTCTGATAATAGGGCAGCCAATTAATCTGCTAAGCGGAGCCAATAACAGGGTAGTAGGTGCTTATGAATAAAAAGGCCATGCTTCCCAGCTGCTACAGGAGCACACACTGCTTAGCTCAAAGAAAGGGTGTAGGGGCTGGAATCATGAGGTTCAGGGGCTGTGGGGTGGCAGGGGCAGGTGGGCAGGAGGGTCCTCCGGACACAGCCTGAGGCTGCTCCAGGGCCACCTGTGTGTGTGTGCGTGAAATCACCGGGTGTGAGAAAAGGAGTGGAACGGGGCGTGTCCACACGAGAACGCCAGCAGCAGCCTCGGAGGTGTTCTTGGAGTTTTCAAAGAGGCAGAGGATCTCCGGACACCAAGGCCTCTCGGTTTGAAATCGTCCTCTGCTCTGGACAGGATGAGAGTTTAATCTCCTGTGACACGTCTACTGGATTTGTGCATTGAGAAATCAATTAGTGTAATTGGGGCAATCGGAGACGTGAAACAGAGGGATCATTTACTGAGAACAAATGTCTGGAATTGTCTATTTTACCAGTGGAATTTCTCACAGTTGGTACAAGAAAATACTCCAAATTAAATCATTCAGGCTGAATGAGACTTTAGTTTTCTTCTTCTTCTTCTTAAAAATGTTAAAAGAAACACGGCCTGGCTGAGCTCTCCTCCCCTCCCATCAGACAGATTGCTCCTCAGAAGGATCCTCTAGACTGACATTTTACCTGAAAAAAACAGAGCAAAGGCAGAAGAAACGCCAGGTGTGCATGTTTGGCATGAACATTTTTGCCCAAAAGATCCTAAAATGGTTGTCTGCCGTGTTAAGACCACGTGGGACGAGATCATATGGGACCAGGTGGCCTCAGGGGCTCAGGATAGGGAGTTTCTAGGATGTAAAAAGCTTCGAAGAGCATTGCTCCCACCCTAACAGAGAGAGAAAAGCTTGGATAATCTACAGAATGACAGTTTTCCCTGAGCCCATCAGAGGGCTGAGGCCACAAGGCAATGGACGTTTAGCTGAATTCCAGAAAGCGCTGAGCCCTCCGGGGAGAGGGCCACCATTTCAGCTTTGGCAGAAGCAGGAGAGAAAAGCAGTTACCATGCAAGTGAGGTCGTCACAGACTCCCGCAGGCCGGTGTGGCTTGAGTGTGTCTGGAGCCCCAGGCCTCCACCAGGTGCTCCTGAGAAATAGTGGGGTAAATCAGGAGGCCAGAGGACACCCATGGGCAGCACAGGAGAGCAGGTGGTGCCTGTGGCTGTGGGGTTGGGGCGTGGCCCCAGACTCTTCCCTTGTGTGAGGCCAAAACAGACCCTCTCCCCTTCAGACCTCAGGCAAAATCCCTTCTCCAGAGGGGGAGTAGTGGCAAACTCCCTCTGCCCCTGCGGAGGGTAGGAAACCTTCCAGCCCCAGGACAGGCAGAGACACAGTGCTGCTTCAGGAAAGGGAGAGGCACACCCCCTGTACTCCCAGGGAGGGCAGGAAGCCATTTGGGACAAATAACTAACTGCCTTATACCAATAAAAAGCAGAGGTCTGCTGCCACTGGGGGAGGAGCAAGGGAATCTCACTCAGCACCAAGTATACAGACAAGGCAGGTTTTGCTGCTGCAGAGAAGAGGGGAAAATGATGAAGAAAAAAATCCCACCTTTGAGGCCCAGGAGCAAAGCCTGCCTAGGACTGAAGCTGGAGCAGGACAAAAGAGAAGCTCTGCTCCTACCTTGAAACAAGGAAGAGCACAGGACTGCTGGCAGGGGGCAAGAGCGTGGAGAAAGACCCCAGCTGAGGCACAGGCAACATAAGGATGGCTGGAAGCTGAGCGGCAATCAGGATCACAGAACAACCCTCTGGCACCTTAGCTCCTACTCTGAGCTCCGGGTGACAGCAGCCTACCTCTGGAATAATCTGAAGGCTGTGTGCACCCGTGGTAACAGCAAAACCCAGGCGCAGGTCAGCTCCTGACTAGATTGACTCAGCCCCCATCCCCAGCCCTGTGCTAACAGCTTCACAGAAGCAGAGGCATGTCCATTTCCAGGCACAAATTATTTCAGCCTCTACTGCTCTTCTATATATAGTGTCTGGCATTCAATTAAAAATTACAATACACACAGTAAGAAAAAAACAACAACAAAGAATTGTCAATAGACAAAGCAATCAACAGAACCAGACGTAGAGATGACCTGGATTTTGGAACTATCAGATGGACTTTGAAATAACTATGCTTAATATGTTAAAGGATCTAGTAGGAAAAGTGGACACTGTTCATGGACAGATAGGGGATTTCAGCAGAGAGATGGCAACTGTAAGAAAGAGCCCAATGAAATGCTAGAAATTTTTAAAAACTTTCATGGCAATGAGGAATTTCTTCAACAGGCTCCAGAGTAGACTGGACACAGCTGAGGAAAGAATCAAAGAACTTGAAGACATGTCGGTAGAAATGATCAAAATTGAAACAAAAAATAGAAAAAGAGTGATGAAAGAAAAACAGAAAAGAGCAGTCAAGGGCTGTGGAACAAAATCAGTTAGTCTACCATGCGCGTAACTGGAGACGCAGAAGCAGGTGTCTTCGGGAAGAAGAATTTGGGAAGCTGGCATTTTCCTGAGAAAAGCCTGTGGTTAAAAAAAAATGCCCACAAGTAGCTACTGCTTTGCTCCCTAGCTGCTAATTTAGCTGAAGAAGTTCCTCTAATATCCCTCCACCTCCTTCTTGTTTATCTTCTACACCCAGTTACTTGGGGGAGGAAGTATGTGATCTCTCCCATAATCCCCCTCAGTATTCTGTCTGCCCTTCAGCGTGGAGTGGAGTGGCTGTCAGGTTAGCAGGACTAGCTGCAAAGGTGCCAGGAAGATTCAGCGGCCTGCCTTTTACTCTTAGCCATAACTTAAACTTGATTTGACTCAAGCACACCACACGGATCCTGATTTTAAAGAGGTGGTAGATTGCAGTTCGTCTCTGTCCACAGTTTTAGTTGAGAACGAGTAGCTCCCAGAATTTGCACCCCTCCCCCCTTCAGATCTGAGCAATAACAAGTCTGCTTAAAGAAAAAGAAAGTATGAAATGTAGTATTTATCCATGAAACGCTCTTTTGAAATACTGGAAGTGGTCTCCTGCCTAGACTAGTTATGCCTCTAATAAGACAGTTGTACAAGCTCCTTTGGGTACATATGCCCTAAACTTGCTTTCAGGCTTTCAGCGACTTCAGCTGCTGGATGTGGCCATCCATCCATCTGCTGAGGCCAGTTGCTGGAGAAAACTCGCTGCAGTGGTTCTGGATGTTTGTACGGTCCTGGAATCCAGATGCTTCATGGAAGAAAGAGGAGGGCCCTTGATGAGAAGGGCCGGGAGCATAGTTTCTAAAACCTGAGCTCATGGGTTTCGAATTTAAACTCAGACATGTTTAAACTCACGTTGCCATTGTTCACGGACTTGCACCCCTGGCTGTGTGCAGACTGCCCCGAAAAGCCCTCTGCGAAGCTTTCCTGACCCCTTAAGCAAGCAGCTCCTTTCTCCTCTGTGCTACTATCAGTCTTCTACCTGCATTTTGGGCGTTTTGCACGTGATTTTGCATTTATTATATGCATCTCCTTTCTGTCTTAAACTGAGTTCTTTGAGGGTCAGGGTTTGTGCTTCAGGCATCCCTAGCGTAGTGCCAGGCACAGAACAGCTTCTCAGTAAACGTTTGCTGAAGCGGATTTAGTGCCTGCTCGGCGTGAGGTAACCGTAGTTGGGACAAGAGTTTGTCATAGCCGTGCCCCTGTGTGATTTTGTTCTGCACTAGATTCCTGGGTCTTCTTGCCCACCCGTCATAGCTGCGCCACATGGGCTTCTTCTGTGGCCCTGGTGAGGGAGTTGGATTCAGATCATCACAGTAATGGACTTGGAAGTAACTTAGTGTGACTATGTTGGACACAAATCAAAGATAAAGTAAGAAAAATAAAGTCATAAAGAAGAAAGAGATCTTTGAACCAGGATCCGAGGTGGAGGCTGAGTAAAACTATTAGAGACACAGATCTATGGATATTTAGACGGTCCCTTGCCTTCTGCCAGAGTTCAGCTTTGGGAGGGGGTATGTGACCCAGGGAGGGAAGCAGAGGGGCTTCCTAGGGACCAGGGCAGCGAGTAAAATCCTGGGGACCACCTACAGCGGTCGTGACCAGTCCCACACGGATGGTTATGGTGACGGAGCAGTCCCTCTAAGCTGCCTGGTAATCACAAAGGGAACCTGTGCTTTCATCAGCTGATGAAAAGAAACATACCATTTCCTCGGGTTAAAAAAAGCCCCAAACTCTTTCTTCCTGGGGCATCCAGGTTGGTTCTATATGTGACTGTGACCTAGAAAGGCTGTGTGACCTGAACCAATCATTTGACTTCTCTGGGCCTTGGTTTCCTCAGCATTCAGGGATCTCCAATAACCCTTTGGACGCCAGCATCCTCTGGGCAGACTGTGTGTCTAGAATCCCTGTGGATTGAGATCCTGACTCTGGCTCCAAAGAGCAGGGACAGCCACCCCTGGGGTGTTAGCAGCAAACATTAGTGTTTTCCTTGTAGACTGGCCACTTCCCCAGCTTTGAGGCATTCAGGACCAACGACTGCTCCTGGAAAGTGACTGCACCCCCCTGGGAGCGCTGAAAGCCCCGCGGTCAGCACACGCACGCTCGAAGCCCCAGCCGAGTCCCCTGCAGTGAGCAGACTGTGACGCCCACAGTGGTATGCCCACCCCGGATTCCCACATGACCACAGGGTGCCTGCGCTCAGCACCCAGAACCTTCCAGACAAGGCGCTGCTGAGTGTGAAGAGGGGATTGCAGATGGCAGCGCTGGGGAAGGAGGGGCTCCCTCCGGTGCAGACCCTTCCCCGGGGTACAGTCAGGACGCAAAGCTGGAGAGAGTGGCTCCAGGCCCCCCGAGCGGGTCGCCTGACAAAGGCTTTTCTGCAAGTTTGTATTTTGCAGAATGATTTGAGGGGAACTGGCTTCAGCCCCGAGCTCCTCCCCTCCCTCAGATTCCTGCAGTCACAGACCTGCTGTCTTGCCTTCAACCACTTTCTCCCTTTCTGTTATCAGAACGGGCTCTGACCTCGCCTTTATCTGATAAACTCATTCACACTGGGGTGTGGATTACTCACACCGCTTTGGACCCTACATTTTCACGGTGTCCAAAGTCTGCAAGAGGAAGAAATCTAATGGAGATTTTCAGGCATTGGCGAGAGGAAATATTGCAGCGGGCTCTCCCATCCCCTCCACATACACCCACCCTGGCAAGGCTGGCTGTGCTGACGGGCGAAGATTTGGCCAGCTGTACTCTGTGGGTTTGGGGCGCAGGGCGGGTCCGATCTAAATAGGAAGTAGGTAAAGTTCCCTTCAAGCCTACTCTGGGCTGTTCTCTGACACCCAAGGCACCAGTTATATTTGCCCCGTCCAAGGCCCCTGACGTAAAGAGGGTCTTATACGTGTTCCATTCTCCCATCATGAGGCACTGCTGTCAGGTTAGCGGGACTAGCTGCAAAGGTTACAGCGTTACAGCAGTAATCACTCAGTACTTTCCGGTGCAGGTTTTAGCAAAGCAATAGGGCTAATCTGTTAATGGGTTAATGCACTAGAACTCGCAGGCAGAATATTTGTGTTTTAATTGGAATCTCCTGAAAATGATGCCCTGATACAAAGGGAGAGCGGGAGTTTCAGGACCCCATGGTGGGGATGCAGAGATATTGGGTGAGCCAGGGACCCCTCCATTCACACCATCAGGAACCAACCCCTCCATCTTGGTGATGAGGGTCTTTCTTATCAGGCAGAGCCCACGGTGGCCCTGGGCTCCCCCCGAAAGGGGAGGTGGGAGAACAGAGTTGACCAGCAGAGGAGACAGGAAGGAGGAGATGGGAAGAGGGGAGATTGCTGGTGGAGAGGGAGGGGGGTGGAGATCACTGACTGATGAAAATCATTCTCTGTGCGGAGCCGAGATCTACTTCTCCATTGGAACTGAAAGCTAGTTCCATCGTGTAGTCAGTTATTTGTGTTCTGAGTAGCTCTCTTTGAAGGCGGCTTTTGCCAGAAAGTTTCAAGACATCTAAGTGCAAGGGTCAGAAGGGTCTGAAGCAGGAGGGGACCAGTGAGCTTGCGCTGGCCGCTTTCTTTAGAGCCCGGGCGGCTGGAACTTTAACTACCCAGTGAGAGTTCTGCTTTCGTGGACTTGATGGTTGGCCCTGGAAAATGTTTGCTTGGTTTTTTCCCCCTAAAATTTAACTGTCAGACAAGCTTTGGTCACAGGCTGGCTCTGCCCTGCGCCTATGTCGACACCACTCGGGGTCTCCCCTTCGGGCCCTTTGCACGGCCCCTCGCGGTCAGGGACCTCGGTCCAGCCGCCTGGACCAGCAGGACGCACGGACCCTCTGACCCCGCCGTCCCTGCCTCTCTGCTCTTCACAGAATGGGCTGAACGGCTTGCATCTGGCCTCTAAAGAAGGCCACGTGAAGATGGTGGTCGAACTTCTGCACAAAGAGATCATCCTGGAAACGACAACCAAGGTACGTCTCTTGGTGGCAGGGGGTGGGGGGCGGGGCGGGAGGTTTCCATCAAAATTCACATATCGTACCAAACCCTAAAGACACAGAAACCAGCCCTTCATGACAGAGACCCAAGCCTGATTCTGAACTCCTCTCATCCTTCCAGTCACTTCCTAGCCCTGTGAGCCCCTGAAGTCACCTGAAAAACCCAGGACCCCATTTCCACAAGGATTCAGGAGGCCTTTATCCTCATCACTCGACTGTAAATCTAAAAATAAAACCCTTTGCCCAATGGCTTCATGCTTTCCCAAGCTAAGAGGTCCACAGGCAGGTGCCTTGGGTCCAAATCCTCGCTGAGATGTTTCATACTCTGTGACCTGAAGCAAGTCACTCAGCCAGTGAGAAGCCTCAGTTTACTCATCTTTAAAATGGAGATTATAATATGTAGTTGCAGGATTGGTATGAAAATCAAATGTGGTAGTGAATATATAATGCCTATATAGGAAGAAATCAATAAATATTGGTGACTATGTCGTTCATGAGGGCTGTGGAAGAGCCCACACCCTTCTCATTCATCCTTCTCCAACCCTGAGTCTTCCTTGGTCAGCCCCAAACCCATTTCCTCTCCTTACTGGGTCCCTTGAACAGTGAACAGTGTTCTGTTTACTCCAAGCATTTGTGTGATGTCACACCTCTCACAGCAGGACGGTTCTCCCCAAAGCAGTAGATTATAAACACCAGTGACTTAAGTCCAGAAACTGCAGTCATGAAATTGATGCACCTACATGTTGCAAAATCAGTTTCATTTCTTATGCATCTTATTTGTTTACTAAGCAACAAGCAGCCAGCATTTAAAAACAAACAAAATGAAACCAAAAGAATCACCTCTGTTTAACGTGTCAAGTACTGTTTCCTCTTCTCCCCTTTCCTTTGTTACATCCCATGGTTTTCTTCCTGGGCTGGTCCCTGCAGCCTCTTATTTTCCATTTGCTGTTTATTCAGCGTGGTCTCACGCACAGCCCCGATTTCAGTTCCACGCAGTTACCACCTCGTGAGCAGAGAACCAGAAGAACAACAGGTAGAGAACAGATATAATTTATGGTTATGAAGTGAACTTCCAAAATATTATGAAGGTAGACTCATCTCTCGAGGGAAAATTCTGTAATTTTCATGTCATTTCCCAAAGGTGAAAAGATCTCACGGATGAAATAGACTGATTCGCTCTTTCTGAACGTGCACAGAGCATTTTTTTTCTAACCCCGTGACAAATACCAATTGTTTCCACCCGGCTTCTTCTGCGGATGAAAGGGACGTGGTTATTTCTCATCCGATGCTGTCAGCTGCCTGGCCGCAAGCATGGTACCATCTGACGGGCTGTGGTGGCCAGAGTGGCTGTCCTCCCCCTGGCATCCCCACAAGAGCTGCAGAAACACTACGCTTCAGCACGTTTACTCTCTCCGAATTTCCCCCTTGGATCGGTATTCTGCAAGCGAACGCTTGGTGTGTCTCTGTATTTATAGAAATTGTATAAGCCAACGTGGTTTCTGAGGGCCCAACAGAGGGAGGAAAAAAAGGGTGAAGCTGAAACCGTGGGCAAAGCAAGAGCCACAACAGATTGGGGAATTGTAACGGGTCTCGCAAGCAGGAGCGAGATTAAAAAAGACAAGACTAAAAAGCCAAAACCAATATAGGTTCCTAAACTGTGCTTAGAAAATTTAAAAGCGTGAAACAAATGCATTCTTTGCCTCCCCCTGCACCCCCCTCCCCAGCCCGGGCACTCACTCAGCACCCACTGCAGCCACCCTCCCTGCCGTGAGCTCTGGGACTCCCTGGAAATGGAGAAATTGGGTCTTTGTGGATCCAAATATAGCTAAGTACTTTTTCCTGCTTCTTTGAGGGCACGTTCCTTCATGCTGCGGGAGGAGCAGAAAAAAACCATCTCCCTGTGACTCCGGACCTGAGGCTGGGGGTCTCCTTGAGCCTTGCGGCGCGTGCATGTGTGTGTGGAGGGGGGCATACATTCCTCACCAGGGCTGCTCTCAGCCCAGGTTCTGAAGACGTCACGGGCTGAGTCCCACGGCCAGGCCTCCACATCTCTCCCTGGCCAGCTTCCCTCCACGTGGGTTTGTATGGGGCGAGTCCTGTCGTCGTGGGATTTCAGGCAGGAAGGGGCAGACGGAAGGAAATGTTTGAAATTCCCTTCTCGAGCTGGCCCAGTGCCTGACACACACATGCTCAGCGTGTGGTGAGTGGATGGATGGACACGGCATGCCTCCTTCTAGGTGGGGAGGCGTGGAGGTCTGAGTCCTGATTCCTAGAGAAGGTTCTGGTGCCAGCAGCCCTGCTCCACTTGGTACAGCGAGTGAGTTGGACCCAGGTGCCAAGGTGTCTAAGTGGAGGCTCTTCGGACTTCGAAGGAGAAAAGATTACTTAGCGTCTTTATGCTCATTTCTGACACTTATTCTCTGATGGATATTTGAGGAAGAACCCTTCTGCTTATCAAGTGGGACTTAAGGAGAAATCAGAAAGACACATTTGGGAGGTAACGAGAGGACCCTCCTGCTTGAAACAGGCCACGCTTTAGAGACAGAAACATGAGCCCTGGGGCACCGGGTGGCCCTGTGATGCTCAGACCCCCTGGGGGAGGCGCTTGGCTCCCAGTGGCCGGTGGCCCCAGCGCACAGACTAGATTTGAAGTCCCTGTTTGGTGGGTTTCCTGAGTTGGATTGGCAAGTGTTCATGTAGTTTAGTTAAAAACTATATGCCGTCTGAACTAGAACACGTGAGGTCGTGTGAGATCTGTGCGCCTTAAGTAGCAGAGGGACAGATGGGTCCAGCTGTGGTCCCTGTTTGATGGACGTTGTCAGGTGGGCCTGCCCCGCCTGCCCCTCCCGGAGCAGGGATGCCCGTGGGATCACGTCGGGGAGAGGGACTTGGGAGGGAGGCAGGAAGGAGCCTGGCAGGGAGGCGCATCCTGGAAACGGAAGCCACCTGCCGGACCTGAGCCCGCCCATCCAGGAAGTGCTGTTAAATGCCCAGGATGGATCCAAACAAGAAACCTCACACGTCCCCCCACTACCACCACCTTCAGAGCCTGCCTGGTGTCTTAGTCTCTGTTACCAGTTCTCAGCTTCTGAAAAGTTTACCTTAAAACAGCTGTGAATTTCATTTGCTTCTAATGTTTCTTCTCTCCGGCCTTCCTCTCCTCTCCGACTTGGTGAACTCTGACTCACTGTATTTTACTTATTCATCTTCTTCCTTGTGTTTTCCTCTGCCAGGTTCTATTCTATCTTTCCGCACTTGGCTTTATATTTTTCTTTTCTTCTACGCACATTATATAGTTCCTTTCACTAACCCTCCCCCCAACTCCTTTCCTGTTTCTGCCCTTCCCGCTTCTATCTGATGCTTGACTGCCCCTCACCCCGTGCCCCCTTTGGTCCAGCCTTTGGCCGGTGCGTGTTGCTGTAATGGCGCGAGGGAGCTGGGCCCGCGGGATCTGTGGCCTCCTTTTCCCTGGAGCTCGGGGCCTCCGCCCCGTCCTGCAGGGCCACAGCCCGGGAGGAGCCGGACATCCAGGGAGTCAGCTGGCCTGGCAGCTCTTCCGCAGGTGTCCCGGGGAATCCTGACTGCCCATCGGCCGGTGTTGGGACGCCGAGCCCAAGAGCAGCAGATCCGTGCTGAGAAGTTGGTGTTCTTGTTCTGGGGCATTCTTTTTTCAGGAGAACGGGAAGAACTTCCCTCCCTGGGTTTCCAGGGCTGTTCATGATGTCTGATGGGTCAGGCACACACGTGTGTGGGGTCCACCCCTTGGGGCCATAAAGGAAGCCCACTGCCTCCCCACAGACGACACCCTTATCCCACACCTGTGACAGCCCTGTACCTGTGATGGGCCCCTGGGAACCTCCTGTCTTCCCTCCCCGTGTTTCAGAAGGGGAACACGGCGCTGCACATCGCCGCCCTGGCGGGTCAGGACCAGGTGGTGCGGGAGCTCGTCAACTATGGCGCCAACGTCAACGCCCAGTCACAGGTGATGCTCAGGGCCCCGGGCGGTGGGGCTGCCCGTACCCTTCACCCGGGTGGACACGCTGTGTGGCGGAGTCCAAATGTATTCAAATGTCCCCAAGCACCTTCTTGCTTTTTCCTGCTTCACGGTGGACGTTCTAAGCACGATGGGGTGGGTCATCGTGGACCCCGTCTCTGTTCCTTTAGCTGAATGATGTATTTAGTTGTGGCTCATCTGTGCATGGGGGGACGTGAGGGGGGATGAGGAAAGGAGTGAAATTAGCGGGGGGTGGGTGTGCGGAAGAGGCTGACCATTCTGGGAGGGGCAGGAGCAGACTTCTGGAGAGGATCGCCCCCACCTGGTGGCCTTCTGAAGTAACCCCGCTCCGCCACTGCAGAGTGTCCGTGTGTTTTTATAGCTGGAGACGCAGGTGGGGATGTTGCCACAAGGGCTGGGTGGAAACAGGTTGCAGGGAGAGCTGTCTGCGAGTCTGGAGGATCCTGCATTGGTTTTAGCGTCTGTCACTAACGTGGGTGAATGCCAATGGCTTTTTCTCTTGGCCTACAGAAAGGCTTTACACCCCTGTACATGGCAGCACAAGAGAATCACTTGGAGGTGGTTAAGTTTTTGCTGGAAAACGGAGCTAATCAGAATGTAGCCACAGAAGTAAGTACCTTGGGGACGCGGCCTCACGGCTGAATGTCTCTTGGGGGGAGGACACGGTCCCAGGGGAGTGTGTTCCTGGGACATGGCTTGCATTCTCTGCCATGATCAATGTCCTGGGTGCTGTTGGACCCTGCAAGGGGGCAAGAGACAAAGTTATGGCCGTTGAGGGATGCCCAGACATGTACCAGAGAAGTGACAGCAGGGGTGAGCCTGTCATTCCCACTGTGACAAACACTGGAGGCCGGGCTGGGGTGGGAGGCGTGCGCGCACGTGTATGTGTGTGTGTGTGTGTGTGTGTGTGTGTGTGTGTGTGTGCATGCGCGCGCACGTGTGGGTGACAGGTCTGCCTAGGACCTTAATGAGAAAGGCTCTTGCCGGGAACCCACGTACACTCTTGGACAAGTCACTCGACCCTGAGTTTTGTCACTGGTGAAATGATGAAATCGGACTAGATGGAACCAAAGCTTCTCTTCACTCTTAGCATCAGATGACATCTACTTTGCCAGTTCAGGGGGCCCTGTGCCCCTAGCACACACCGAGGAGATTAATAACAGTAGCTCACAACTGAAACCTCGGTGCCTGGTGTGGTTTCCAGCGTTTGGTAGGCGTTCAATAATACTTGTGAGATGAATGAAGGAATGTTGGTCGGCCATCAGTTCACGGCACTGTCCTGACACCGGGTGATGGGGTGAGAGGGAGGCAAAGAGACAGGGCAGTAAAACTCTCATCAACGCTCCGACTAGGAGCACGTCCTAAGGAAGAGTTAAATACGCACCAAAGGGAAATTCCTGGAGGTGCCGTGAGACGGCAAGGCACGAAAGCAGGGCCAGGGGCGGCGTCAGGGAGGAGGTGGCATCTCAGCCGAGCTCGCAGGCTGTGGAGGAGGGAGGTCTTCTCGGGCACAGGGCAAGAGCCCTGAGCTTGAAAGCGCGTGTCCTGCCCTGAGGACCGAGTGGTCAGGACGGTCAGAGCCAACGGTCTCTCCTCTCCCCCTCCCTGGTCAGGACGGCTTCACCCCTCTGGCCGTGGCCCTGCAGCAGGGCCACGAGAACGTGGTGGCGCACCTCATCAACTACGGGACGAAGGGGAAGGTGCGCCTGCCGGCCCTGCACATCGCGGCCCGCAACGATGACACGCGGACGGCCGCGGTGCTGCTGCAGAACGACCCCAACCCCGACGTGCTTTCCAAGGTGAGGCGGCTGGCGGGGCCGGGATCATGCCGGGGCCCGGACCCGGGGCCCTCGGGGTCTCCACCGATTCCGGCAGTTACCTGGAACCAGCCAGACCACAGAAGCTCCAGCGTGCACCCCAAGCACCCGCCCCGCTGCGTCCGCCGTTCCACCAGCCAGCTGAGAGCCACAGGGGACGCCCCCCTTTAAACCCCCGGGCAATGCTGAAGGACGTGTGCTCGCTGTGGCTCCAAGTCACCCAGAACAGCGTCCAGGCGGGGCAGGAGGGGCCTCTGGCCAGAGGAGGACTTTGCAGTCCATCCCCCCCACCCAGGTGGTGTTCTAGAAGTTTATTCCAGCTCTTTTCCCAGCTTCCCCCCGGTTGGAGGGAGGGAGGGAAGGGTTCCCACATGGAGATGGGACCGGAGAGGGGCCTCCCAGGGGCCTGGACAGCCCGCCATCTGCACACGCTGTCTGATGTTTTCACTACCTGTAAGTTTAGACTTAACGTCTAAACTTAACGTCTCCCTCCCGCTGCGAATGCACTTGCACTGAGTCAGTCACACAGGCCCCTGCCCCATGGTCACGGGGTTCCGCCAGGAAAGCTGCTGCCTGGATTGTTAGGCGTGGTCGGGGGTTAGGAACAGAAGGATGACAAGGGACCCACCGAGGGTCAAAGGGCCACCCAGCTGGCCACCCAGGGGCCACCGCACCCCTATGGGGGCTGGAACCGTCCCGAGGATTAAGGTCGTGGACCCCATAACACTTCTCACTCATTCATTAAAATCTCTTCAGAAGTAACCGTTCAGAGGAACGGGCCCTGCCTGCAGGGTGGGAGGTGACCCTGGTCCATGGTTTGTCCATGTGAACCACGGAGACTGGGTGTCCCCAGAGGTAGCACCTCACTTTTGGATGTAATTGCCGTGGGACATCTCTTGACCCCTTCCTTCTGAATCTGCCTGCTGTGTGAGGTCCTCTGGTCCTGCCGGCTTTTCAGAATCCCAGGCTGATTCTGAGGTAGAGATGACAGTATGTGGCTTGTGACGCCTTGTCCCCCTCTGTTGTGTGCCAGACGGGATTCACCCCCCTCCACATTGCAGCTCATTACGAGAACCTCAACGTGGCCCAGCTGCTCCTCAACCGGGGAGCCAGTGTCAACTTCACGCCCCAGGTGAGGCCCTTTGGTGAGGCCGCCCATGCATGCGGGGACTGGGCGTCTAGAACCCAGTGCCCGCCTCTTGCGGCACCAAGGACATCCCCGCACTGCAGACGTGCCTGCGGGTGAAGCAGCCCTGGGTGGGTTTCTAAGAAATTGCAGCCTGTGCACTGCAGACGTGCCTGCGGGTGAAGCAGCCCTGGGTGGGTTTCTAAGAAACTGCAGCCTGTGTTTTTGATTCTGGGGGACCTGGGCTCAGCCAGCTTGCTGTGATGAACCAAGAGGCTGGCGTGTCCTTAGAGGCTTTGAAATCTGTCTTAGGCGAGAAGAGTCCTGACAGTGGGCCCCGACGGCCGCTTGCCTTGGGCCGGGGCAGGGCCACAGGGGAGCAGGGCGCAGGGCAGCCGCCTCGCAGACAAGGACGCACGCCCTGACCAGCCCCTCCCTCCCTTCCAGAACGGCATCACGCCGCTGCACGTTGCTTCCCGCAGGGGGAACGTGATCATGGTGCGGCTTCTGCTGGACCGCGGGGCCCAGATAGAAACAAGGACCAAGGTGGGTGCCAGCCAGCTGCCCGGCAAGGCCAGGGGGGCGAGTGCTGCCTTCCAGGGCTCCACCCAGGTAGTGGGCTCCCCGTGACCAGCTAGGGAAGGGCGTCCAGCCTCTAGAACAGCCCACAGGGGCAGCTGGAGACCAGACTGCTCCATCGGGCTGGTCCTTAAGGAAGCCTTCTCGTGCCTCTCCGGCTGGAATGATGCCACAGGTGCCTTCTCTCCAGCGACCTCTGATGGGTGCCTCTGGGGCTTTCTCTTTTTGACTGTCTTTTAAAGGATGAATTGACACCTCTCCACTGTGCAGCTCGGAATGGGCACCTGCGAATCTCAGAGATCCTGCTGGACCACGGGGCGCCCATCCAAGCCAAAACCAAGGTGCGAGCTTCCTTTCTGCAAGGAGCATCTCTTAGGCGGGGCTCCAGCTCAGGCCGACCCGGGTCGAATCCCATTTCTGAGAAACAGAGATGCTAATTCTACTAACTCAGCAGTGTGTGTGACGTTGACCCTGATGTCTGTCACACAGGAGGCACTCGGCTCTAATTATTATCTAGATCAAGGTTGGCACCTTTCTCTCTAAAGGGCCAGAGAGTAAATATTTTTAGGCTTTGCAGGCCCTGGTCAATGTCACAACAATTCAAATCTACCACTGTAGTGGGGAAGCAGCCGTGGATAACGTGCAAACTAGCAGCCCTGTTCTAGTAAAACTTTCTTGCCAAGCACAGGCAGCAGGCTGGATTTGTCCCATGGGCTGTCATGTGTCTGTACAGCTCGAGATCAGGCCTCATCTCTTTTACCCTGGCTCCAGAAAAGACAGGAACTAAGCACTCGGGGAGTCTTCAGGGCCTGGGCCGGACTGGATGATGTTGAAAAGAAAACAAAATGGTTCTTCTCGAGGTCCTTTCGGGGCCAGAGCAAAAGCCCAGCCCTCAGTTCTAACATGAGGTCTTGAGTCTTACTGGGGCCGAAGCTGTCAGACTACCTGGTGTTGCCTGCACCGCCTCCAGGCCCACTGCCTCGTTCTTGGGGTGAATTTAGAAGGTGGTCAGAGCAGAGCAAGGCAGAAACCAGACCCACCCATGGCCACTCCCGAGGTTTGCTGTGCGCAGCTCCCTGTCATAAGATCCTACACCATCAGAGCAGTTTATTCCCTGACCGAGGGTTATGTGAGTGTTCAGTGGAGCTCGCTGAAATCTGGGTCATGTTCACGGCCCAGGCTGTCGTGTGTGTGTGTGTGTGTGTGTGTGTGTGTACATTTCCCCTTTTTATAAGGACAGCAGTCATATTGGATTAAGGTCTACACCAGTGACCTCTTCTTAACTAACTACATCTGCAATGATCCTGTTTCCAAATGAGGCCACATCACGAGGTCCTGGGCTTTAGGACGTCAACATGTGAATTTGAGGGACACAGTTCAATTCAGTCACTAACAATAGCCGTCATGCCGCTTGATTGTGTTCCTCCCTCGCTGAAAATCCTGCTTTCAGTTGTCTCTTGCTAAAACCTAACGTCCCAGTTTCCTCGCTCAGGGGTTTCATGATGCAGCTCCCGCCTGCCCCTGGAGTCCAGCTCTATGCCCTTGGTCTCCCGCGTGTTTACCTGCATGGAGCTCCCTGGGTCCCAGGGCGGCTGCCTCTGTGGCACTGCACACGCCATTCCCTTCTCGGGGATGCTCTTCCTGTGTCGTCTTCCTGGCAAGGTCCTAGCTCAGGGATCACCTCCCTGGGAAGACTTCTCTCCCCATGTCCCCCCGACCCCATCATGACTCCACACTCCCCTGCTCCTCTGTGCTTTATCAGGCCTTCCTGATGTCACCACACGGAGTGGCAACAATGTATCTCTTTTCCCATCTTTAACCTACTAGTCTGCCAGCTTCCTTGGCCTGGAATTCTGTCTGTTCTGTTTCCCCAGAGCTTATCCCATACCTGATGCACTTTAATCACTTACTATTTGATGAATTTATGTCTGAATGAATGAGAGTGAGTCTTCTCTGTCTTTAATTGTTTGAAATAAATTGCTATTTAAGAAACAGTGAGGATCCTTGACAGTTCTTTAAAGTGATGTGCACTTGTCAAGGACAAAGAACGGAGGGTTTTAGATCCAAATTCCATTTTAGCATCATTCATTCATTCAAGACCACACTGATTAAGGACCACTGTGTGTGTTACATGCATGCGTGGGGCGTGTAAGAGATACCAGGCACAGTCACTGATCTTAAGAAGCTTCTAAGGAAGGAGAGAAGATACATACACCTGAAAAGTTAATTATGAAAACAATTCGGCAAGTATATAAGTACGGTCCGAGTGAGGGGTACAGATGAGAAAAGCCCACAGGAATCAAAGGTGGCCAGGGGAGGCCTCGTGGAAGACGTGGGCCTGGCTAGAGCGGGCCTGGAGGATTTGGCGGGGTGAGAAGAAGGAGGTTTGCAATCAGAGACCAGCAGGAACGCGGAGGCCGGAATGAACCAGGCTCACCCGGGAGCCACATGGAAGCCCTGTGTAGGGAGGAGGTGGGAAGTGAGGTTGGAATCATTGCCTGCCTTGAATTTCCATGTTCATTTCCTTTGCAACTGGTTGTTTTCCCTCTTCACCAGAATGGCTTGTCCCCAATCCACATGGCGGCTCAGGGAGACCACCTTGACTGTGTCCGACTCCTATTGCAATACAATGCAGAGATAGACGACATCACACTGGACCACCTGACCCCGCTCCACGTGGCTGCCCACTGCGGCCACCACAGGGTGGCCAAGGTCCTTTTGGATAAAGGGGCCAAACCAAACTCCAGAGCCCTGGTGAGTAGGAGGCTATCGGAAAAGGTGCCAGAGGGGCTAGGGCCAGAGCTGCATGGCTGAGCCCCCCAGGAGGTACCCACTGGTGCCTGGAGCTGCCCTGGAGATTCAGGGCGGGGACAGTGTCGGGGGTGGGGCGCTGAGACCCACGGGGCGTGGCAGCGCACAGGCGGATGTGACCTTACTCCCTGCCGCATCCCACACATAATGACCGAGCCCCCGTAACAGGCTGAGGTCTGGGTGGGTTTGGGCCCAGGACACCTGACTCACAAGCAGTGTGTGCGGTAGGTATGCGGGATGTCACTCCCGTCCGTGCCCAGAGCTGAGGGTTGGTGATTTCTAGCGACTGCCTGGCTTTTTGACCTGCTTTGGGGGCGAGTGAAATGGGCTCAGCTAAGCATCCTTCCTCTGCAGAGGGGCTCACAGTGGTCATGGTGCTTGAGCAGAGGTGAGTTCAGGCCTAAAGTAAATTCCCTCCTGGGACTGTGGTTCCTTTTGCTCGCCCCAGGCCGGGGGCTCCCGGGGAAGTTGCTGGCGGGGCCGGAGCGGTGCACGGAGCCTGCCCACACCCGCCATCTCCCCTCTGCCCATTCCCAGAGGAGGAGAATTTAGAAGGCCGGACAGCCTCCAGGCCGCCAGGATGGCTCGTTCATTCATTTATTCATTCATTTGTTCAGACAGCTTTCACCGAGCAGTCCCCACTTGCCGGGCACTGTCTGGGGTAGTCGGGGTTTCTCAACCTCAGCACTACTGACATTTGGGGCCCCATGTTCTTTGTTGTGGCGAGACTGACCCGTGAATAGATGTTTAGCAGCATCCCTGGCCTCCGCGCACCAGGCGCTAATAGCACTCCTCCCCTCCTTGTGACAATCAAAATCGTCTCTAGACATTGCCAAGTGTCCCGGGGGCGGGGGCTGGGTGGTGAGACAAAATCCCCTCCCCTCACATTGAGAACAACTGCCCTAGGGGTTAAAGCACTGAAAAAACAAGCAGACGGGCAAAACCCAGCGAACAGAAATCCCTGCCCTGGTGGAGTTTACATCCTAGCGTATCACGTTCGAGCAGGGCTGAGGTTCAGAAATCCATTTGACTAGAAACGCACGGCGGTTTCAGGGAACGTGCTGGGCTTCACAGCAGTTCTCTTTATTGTAAATTTCCCCTTAAGGAAACTTTAAACGGCAGGCTCTTTCAGTGCGTCCAAAAATGAGACTAAATTTGGAAAAAGGGTTTACAGACAACATACCCAGGACCTCGCCTGGTGAGAGCCACCCGCCCCTTCCGTGATTCACAGTGATTGACGTTTAGGCTGGGCAGGGGCTCCCTTTTCATCAGCAGGGTGGTCTGGGTGTTCCTTGGGCTTGAGTGTGAGCCCCTGCTTGCCTGTCTCCCTTTGTGTGGGGCTGCAGAATGGCTTTACCCCCTTACACATCGCCTGCAAGAAGAACCATATCCGCGTCATGGAGCTGCTGCTGAAGACGGGGGCCTCCATTGATGCTGTCACTGAGGTAGGAGAAACTCCGCAGACGAGTGGACGGTCTCCGCGGGCCTTCTTCCAATAGCCATCTTGAGAGTTGTTCTTTGTGGCTGCGTGTGTGTGTGTGTGTGTGTGTGTGTTGTGTGTGTGTGTATGCTAGTCTAGAACTCTCAGGAATACATCAGGGGTCGCTAAGACCGGGAGCTGGTGTCAGATCTCAGGGAGCTGTCCAAGGTCAGATGCAAAATGTTTTGAGTTGTACATGTGGGTGGAATCACCCTGCAGTGTTTTTTTCCCCCTCCGGCCATTTTCCTAGAAGCAGACCCATTTCATAGAACTCCCTTTCCTTGGAAGACTCTTCTGGAGCCCCTAGAGGCAGGAAAGCTTAAGCTCCATCTGGCTATGTGTCTGGAGGAGTGGGCAAGTCTCCCCCGTCTCACTCCTGTCTGGTCTGTTCCAGTCTGGCCTGACACCCCTCCACGTGGCCTCCTTCATGGGGCACCTGCCCATCGTGAAGAGCCTGCTGCAGCGGGAAGCATCGCCCAACGTCTCCAATGTGGTGAGTCCGTGGGGAGAGCAGGCCCTTCCTGTGGACGGAGGGCTCAGAGGTGAGCGTTTGCCAGCGATCCCAAGCTCTCCTCTCGAGGACAGAGGTAGAATTCTCAGAATAGCAGACGCTTCGGACTTGGGGAGATGACTGTACGTACTGACGCTTTCTCAGTTAAATGTGTCACCCATGTGTAAGTCTTGGGAGTTTTATTTTGGACGATCATTTGGGAATTTCTGTGAGTGGTATCTGGGAATGCATGTATGTTTTTAAACATTCCTTAGCTCTGGGGTTTACCTTTAAGTGTATCTCACACACACACACGCGCGCGCGCATGCGCACACACACACGCGCGCACACACACACACACACACAGGCATCAGCAGACTAAAGGCTGAAGTTGCTTTTTGCTGGGGCATCTCCACCTCTTGGAGGAATGTCCACCGAGCTACTCCAGGCTGGCACTGCGGAGCCCTGTGTGTGCTCTTTTGCAAACCCAGCAGGTGTTAACACTTCCATAATTTTGTTATTTTACAGAAAGTGGAGACCCCGCTACACATGGCAGCCAGAGCAGGACACACAGAAGTGGCCAAATATTTGCTCCAGAACAAAGCCAAAGTCAATGCCAAGGCCAAGGTGGGTTCTGGAGGTGGGAGGGATCCCAGACGGAAGCAATTCAAGCGCGGGAGGAGCAATCCTCCCTGATCGGAGACCAGGCTGCAGGGCTCGTGGCACCGAGATTCCTTGTCACACCTGCTGGGTTGCAGCACACGCTCTGGTTCTGCTTTGCAAGGGTTCTGAGAAGCCCAGAGATGTGTTGGCATCAACAAAAGGCCAAGAAACAGTACTGCGGGGGGCGGGAGGGGGGGCGGGGCGGGCTGAAAGGTTGCGTGGTGGTTACAGTCACAGTATCAGAAGAGAAGCAACTTTTTGAAGAAAGCGTTGCCGGTGAAAATCAAGATGCCCTCGCGATGTAAAAGGCATCTCTGAGGTACTGAGTGATGCCGAGTTTGCAATCTGGCTTTGGCCAGGATCAGGCTTTCCTACCGCACAGACCACAGAGCCTCTGTTTAGTGTCAGGACTGTGGTTTGGGTTTGAGCCACAAACCCAAGGGAGGGAGGCCCCTAGCTGGGCCCAGTAACACAGAGACCCTGCCCACTGACCCCCTCAGCTTCCGGAGGAAACTGGAAAGGGGGGGGCGGGAGCTGGGATGAAAAGTCATCTTTCCCCAGGTCTGACCCTCCCATTGCCCCTGGCGTAGAGAAAACCAGAGTAGCCTTCAGACAGAAAGACAAGTGGATGCTTAGACAGGACTCGGGAGACAGTACAGTTCACCTTGTTTGATTGCCCTTCACTTTAGTGTGGACAGATAAAGTGTTTTTTGCAATAAAGTGTTTTTTGCAGATAAAGTGTTTTTTACAATTTGAAGTTTTGTGGCAACCCCGTGTTGTCAGGTGGATAGCATTTTTCTAGCAGTAAAGTATTTTTTAATTAAGGTAAGTGTATTTTTTAGACATAATCCTATTGCACACATAATGGAGTGTAATAGTGTGTAAATAACTTTTATATGCACGGGGAAACCAAAAAAATTCATGTGACTCGCTTTACTCTGTTACCCAATTTATTGCAGTGGTCTGGAACTGAGCCCACAATGTCTCCAAGGTCTGCCCGTAAGAGCAACCACAATGTATAGTGTGTGCCAAACGTGGTGTGAAACATCTTATACACGCCGTCTGCTTGATCCTAACCATAGCCCTATGAGGTCAATACCATTATTCCCATTTTACAGATGGGAAGGCTGAGCCTTTGGGCAATTAAGTAGGAATAACAACTAACTTGAAAGGTTGTTATAAGGATTAAATAATATAGAACATATTATATAGAACATAACTCAGAGATTTGAACCTCAGCTCTTCCTCTTACTAGCTGTGTAGCCTTGAGAAAGTCACTTAACCTCTCTGGGCCTCACCTGCCTTCTTTATAAAATGAAGAGTTGGGTTAGGTAACCTTAGTGTTCCCTGTTCTTTGTTTTTGCTTTGGGTTCCAGGATGACCAGACCCCACTTCACTGTGCAGCTCGCATTGGCCACACAAACATGGTGAAGCTCCTGCTAGAAAACGACGCCAACCCCAACCTGGCCACCACTGCCGGGCACACCCCCCTGCACATCGCGGCCCGAGAGGGCCACGTGGAAACGGCCCTGGCCCTTCTGGAAAAGGGGGCGTCCCAGGCGTGCATGACCAAGGTACAGCATTCCTCCTCCCGTTCTCCAGAGCGGCAGGCTGGTCCCAGCTGGTCCTGGGGCAGGGGAGGGCGTTCCCATCTGGTCCTCCGTATTGCCTTGACTGTGCTGAGGGCTGCTGGAAGGAATGGACCCACAGGACTGGCCGCCATCTGTGAGCTGGGTGTGTCCCGTCCTTCCCCAGGAAGGTGAACTGTCGTTTCTCATCCAGCCACCAGCCTTCGTCTGTTTATCATGGAATGGCTCAGGATCTGCTCTGGCCAGACCAGACAGGCTCTGGGATGCGAGAAGGCTGGCGGCCCAGGCCCTGCCCGCAACTAGCTGGCTGTCAAATAACAGCACCAGTGGTTTTGACTCCGTCACGAGAGGGGCAGGTGGCAGCCCCCTGGGCTCTGGGAGTCTCAGCGGGATCACACCTTCTGCGCCCTTTATTCTACTGGTGTCTCCACGCCAGTCGGGGTGGGACACCTCCTTTGCCGCGGGCCCTTTCTCCAGGGAGGATGGCGGGCCTCCCCACGGTTCCGACGGCCTGTGTTTCTCCTCAGAAAGGATTTACCCCTCTCCACGTGGCAGCCAAGTACGGGAAGGTGCGCGTGGCACAGCTGCTACTGGAGCATGACGCGCACCCAGACGCCGCCGGGAAGGTGAGCTTGACCTTCCCTCCTGCCAGGGTGGACCCGGGGCAGAGGGGCAGCTGCACCTGGGTGGTCATCTCTGCCTGAGCCGACTGTGTCCCCCTTGCGCATGGGCAGCCGTCCAGGAAGAATGGCCTCTGGGGAGACAGATCTTTCTGACAGAGGCCTTGCCCTTCTACAAAGACCCGGTGGCCCCTCTGAGCGAGGATGCTGCACTGCCCCATCAGCCCCTAGGACCCCCAGGAATGGAGGTGACCCCCAGGACTGAGGCGGTGACCCCAGGACTGAGGCGGTGACCCCCCAGAATGAGGAGGTGGCCCCAGGACTGAGGAGGTGACCCCAGGACTGAGGCGGTGATCCCAGGACTGAGGAGGTGACCCCCCAGGACTGAGGCAGTGACCCCAGGACTGAGGCGGTGACCCCAGGACTGAGGCGGTGACCCCAGGAATGAGGTGGTGACCCCAGGACTGAGGAGGTGACCCCAGGACTGAGGCGGTGACCCCAGGACTGAGGACGTGGCCCCCCAGGACTGAGGAGGTGACCCCCCAGGAATGAGGCAGTGACCCCAGGACTGAGGAGGTGACCCCAGGAATGCGGAGGTGGCCCAGGTCCAGCTGGTGTGTTCTTTAGTGACTTCAGCTCCAGACTGGCTCTGAAATGGTGTCAAGCAGATTTCCTGTGTAACAGAAGTGATACGGATCCCCACGTGGTGCTGCCTGGAGCCACAGGCATGGCCAGTGGGATGTCCCCTGAGCGAAGGCTGTCCCCTGTCCATCTCCCCGCAGAATGGCCTGACGCCCCTGCATGTCGCCGTGCACCACAACCACCTGGACATTGTCAAACTGCTGCTTCCCCGGGGCAGCTCCCCGCACAGCCTGGCCTGGGTAAGCCTCCTGCCCCACCCCGCCCCCACCCGAGACAGCAGGCGGCCGCCACCCCTCAGGGAGGGCTGTGCAGAAGCAGCCCGATTACCTGCAGGGCGATGGCTGCTGACTGGGAACCGGAGCGGGCCGGGAAGTGGGGAGCACTTCTCAGCCACAGGTCACCTCGCAGATGTGGAGCTCGTTTTACACAACTAATGTGTACCCCAAACTGGTGTCAGAGGTCAGCATGTACAGCGTGCTCGTGGATTCCGGGACCAGGGCCACAGCTGGAGAATATTCAGGGCTGGGGGTGAACTCACCAGAACCTTGGAGCGAGGAACCTGTTTTGAATGCGGAGTCTCCCCCCACATCTGTTTCTCTCTGGAGTTCCGGCTCTGAGATGGTGCCGTTTCTGTACACACGTTACACGTTGAGGTGTGGCCGGCGTGCACCCTCACGCCAGCCCCTGAGATGCTCAGAGCCATGGGTGGTGCATCGCCCCTGAGGGACCCGGAGTGTAGAGAGTGGATGGGGCTTATGTAAGAGTGGACTGAGAAGGCGCTGTACGAGGTACAGGGATAAAGCTGGGCACGAGGATCATTTTGGGGGGACAGGCTGTCTCCTGTGGGGTGAGAAGGTGTGCAGGGTCTGTGAGGGGAGGGGGGCCGAGGGGGCTGGTGGCCACGCAGATGAGGGGCGACGAGAGGGGGCAGGGCTCGGGTGCAAAGGACATCGCGGTCCCTGAGCGCGCCACAGTGCTCAGCCCTGTGGCAGAAGGGAGCCATGGGTGGGTCAGGGTGATTCCAGCCGACGCCTGCTGACTTCCGTGAGGACACAGGGCAAGGCAGGGCGGGGCTTCAGTTCCCCTCTCAGAACGGCTGCTCATCTGGATTCTACAGCCTCCCGTTCCTGCAGACACAGCATCTCCCAGACACCCCTTCTCCGTGGGCTCCGGTCCCGCGCTGTTGTAGCAGAGCCCACATCACTGTGTAGACAGCGTGCAGCCCTGCTGGGACATGACTTACTCCTGCTTCTAAAAATAAAACGCTGGACTCGCACCGCTCCTTATATAAAAGACATCAGAACCAGGCTCATGGTATTTAAAGGGAGCTTTATCCAAGCACAAACCCTGCACAGATGGGTTTTGTTTCCATGGCAAAAAATAGTTTCCAAAGCAGTCTGGCAATTTTGTAGAATCTCACATGCAAGTCTCTCTGCACCCAAACCAAACCCACCCCTTTCTAATTTTGATGCTAATGTTGTTTTAACGTTTGGGCAGAGCTCTCTCCAGTGTGCGCATTCCTTTGGACGAGCTCGTTTCCTTGCGGAAGAGGAGCCTTTTACTGGCTCACACCGTTCCTGAATCTTCCCCCCACCACCACCCCGACGCTCCTGCCTCCCTGCCCCTCGTCCTTGTCACCTACAGAAGGTCATTCATTCCCTGTAGTCCCAGCTTGGAGAAAGCTCACAGGGGTTGGTCCCTGATCTGAGACTGACGGTTGTTCTTGTATCTTGGTTTTAACTGCTGGTCACCTGGCAGCCTGACCTGGACGGGATGCCGTTCTTCCAGTGCGGACATCCTCCATTGCCCAAGTGGCCTGGACTCCTGATAATGCTAACGTGAATAAGTACTCAAGTTCCTGTCCTTTGTTCAGTAAAAGAGGCCCTAATAATCCTTGCTTCCATGCAGGGAATGGAAGGCAGGCTGCAGTCGGCACCCTAGGTGAGCAGCGGCCTCACCCCATTTCATCCTGACTTGGGAGCTTGTTATGAATGCAGAATCTGGGGCCCCCCCGTCAGAATCTGCACTTTACCAAGATCCCAAGTGATTTCACACACATTCAAGTTTGAGAAGCACAGCTCCAGCTAAAAGACCTGGGCTCTGGAGTCGGAAGATTCTCTGACACTCAGAGAGAAGGATCTCCATTTGGGGATGCCTCCAAATCCCAGGCCTGATCCACTGAACCACACCGCTTTTCTTTGCTCCCTTTTGATACAGTACAAAACTCATTTTGTTTAATTAATTTTATTACAGTCAAAATGCCGATCTTGTCAGGGGAACACAACCTGCAAAGAATTTAATGTTTTCTCATAACATAATCAAATTTAAAAGGAGGAACAGTAGGATGAATCATCTTACATAATTACTCAGAGAGAATGATTTTTATTATTCAATTTATTCTTTGGGTAGATGACAACTTTCCTTTCCCCAAAATCTACTTTGCAGACAGACGGGTCTCACCGTGTCCCCCAGTGCTTTAAACTGGGATTTTACTGTATTGGTCGGCCCCTTTTTTTCTGTTTCTTTTCCCTGATCAGTGGATCCTGGCAGAATCAGAAATGTTGGTTTCCACAATAAGGCAGTGGCTGGCAAAGGAGATTCAGTTCTGTGGGATGGCCAGAAGGATGCTGGCCGTGGCAGGAGACCATATGCCTTATGCCATCTGCTCTGGGACTGGGTGGGCATATGCTTGGAAGCTCCTGGGTCCGGCACAGGGGTCCTCAGGCCTGGCATCCCCCTTAGCCCTGAATGCTTTGTGGCCGACAACATCAGCCTTACCCATATGCTTGTTGGAAATGCAGAGTCCAGGGCCTCCCTATACCGTCTGAGTCAGAATCTGCATTTTACGGAGATTCCAAGTGGAATCTTGCTCCAGTTGAAAGAACCTGGAATCTGGAGTCACAAGACCAGACTTGGGTTCTCTGTTGTTTCACTTACTATGTGACACTAGAAAAGGCGTTTAACCTCTCCGAGAACTGGCTTCTTTATCCAGAAAGCAGGGTAGTAATAAAAATGCCTGTCTTACTTGCTGTACGTGGGTTGCAGTGAAGCTCAAAAAGGATAATGTAGGTGGAAGTGGTTTCCAACAGTGATAATCAAAGTAGGCTGCCTGCAGTGGGGTATGGAGTTTGCTCCCAGGCACTGCTTCCTTCATTGAGAAAGTCTTCCTCCCAAGACAAAGGGGAAAGGAAAGCCAGCTGAATAGAGAGTGCACAGTGACGTAGCTGATTTACTGTGGGACCGATCTCCTCATCTCATAACGGACTTAACAGATTTGTGAACCAGGGCACTGCAAAACCATACAAAGGTTTTATTAATTTTATATCTCAATTTTGGAAAGCACCTTCACATATATTATCATATTTGATCCATTCAACAACTTTAAGAACAAGGTAGATGTTACTGTCCTCTTACAATGGCTTAAAAAATACGAAAGGAAGTCTAGTTGACCATCTTGCCCCTAGTCACATGGCCGGTTAAAGTGGACCAAGGACTGACTCCACAGCCCCAGGTCCCTTGCTGGGGACATGTACTCTTAACGCCACCTGCCTGAAGCCACCAGGCCCAGGGGGAGCTTTTGGCCCAACATCACGAGGAGAGAAGGTCTCTGTTCCTTTTCCTCTATGAACTGGCTTTGGGGGGCATGTTTCTCACTGTAGGAAAGAGGGCATGGAAGCCTTTCCATTTTACTTGTGTGCCTAGCTTGCTGGGTGTTCTATAGGCCTGCTGCCTGGTTGAATCCTAGCATCTGTTTGGGACAGAGCACCTTGTGCACAGAAGATAGATGGAGAGAACGGGTAGGGCATTTGCTGGCTCTGGGAACCAGAGAAGAACCACAGAACCACAGAAGATAGATGGAGAGAACGGGTAGGGCATTTGCTGGCTCTGGGAGCCTCTCCAAACCAAATGGACTTGGTTGGTTGGTTTGTTTACTGAAATGGCCCTCCCAGGTGACACCAGCCCGGAACCAGGCCTCCTGGCCCCTCCTCAGAGGATCTAAAACATAAGGCATGTGCTAAGCTTGTCAACTCAGCACTCCTGTAACCAGGCTCCGGTGGCCCCTTCTATTTCAGAACGGCTACACCCCTCTGCACATCGCTGCCAAGCAGAACCAGATGGAGGTGGCCCGCAACCTGCTGCAGTACGGGGGCTCGGCGAACGCAGAGTCCGTGCAAGGCGTGACACCCCTCCACCTGGCGGCCCAGGAGGGTCACACGGACATGGTGGCTCTCCTGCTCTCCAAACAGGCCAACGGCAACCTGGGCAACAAGGTAAACACGCGTCTGCAAATATCCCTACAGACTCAATCACATTGGGGGGTCAGCTGACGACACACTGCATCTCAGGATCAAGCACCTGCTGTGTGCCCCGGTTCTGAATCAGGTGATGCGCACGTACACGTGCACGCGCGCGTGTGTGTGTGTGTGTGTGTGCGTGTTCTTCGTTGCAGTGTGTGGGCTTCTCTCTAGTTGTGGCGCATGGGCTCAGTAGTTGCAGCTCGCGGGCTTTAGTTGCCCCGTGACATGTGGGATCTTAGATCCCCGACCAGGGATCAAACCCGCGTCCCCTGCACTGGAAGGTGGATTCCTAACCACTGGACCACCAGGGAAGTCCCCCTGTGTAGGTTTTATCTCAGTTTTGTAAATGAATAAACAAGTTCAGAAAGGTTGCTTATTCCAAGATTGCAGGACCCCAAGCCTACCTGATGCCAAAGCTTTGGCTGGTCCTTTCTGAAGAGGTTGACTCAAGAATCTACAAAAAGATCACTACTGAAATCCACTGCATGCTTTCCCAAGTATAGGCCAGTGTCTACATTCAGGAATGTACTAAGTAAGCTGGGACTAAATATTCTTTTTCTGTGAGGAAGATATTGTTTTCAGTGCCAACCTGTCCCTTCAATGGAGTCTCAGTCCAGGGACTGTTGACGTGTGAGCAGGAAACCCTCTATGTGGTGTACCTGGCACGTGGGAGGATGGGCGTGGGAGCCGTTTCCCAGGGGACACCCTCATGGTTTTCATCAGCTTCTCAAAAGAACGCATGACCCAAGAAAGACTGAGTCACTTCTTTTGTTAAACACCAATTTTATTGAAATATAATTCACGTACCATAAAATTCGCTCTTTTGAACTGTACTATTCGGTGGGTTTTTTGGTATATTTGCAGAATTGGACAAACACCACCACTGTCTAACTGTAGAACTTTTCCATCACCCCCAAAGGAAGCCTCAGACCCATTAGCAGCCACGTCCCATTTCCCTCAAACCCCCGTCCCCTGGCAACTAATCTCCTCTCTGTCACTATGAATTTGCCTGTTCTGGACATTTCGTACAAGTGGAATCATACGATATGAAGAGTCACTTCTTTAGACGACAGATGAACATAATACAGTTTCAGAAAGGCAAGCGTTTTGAGGGTAACTTAAGATTTCTTAAAAGCGTGTGGATCCATTGGCTCTATCGGGACGGCTTTGGACAGGTGACCCCAGGAGGGAACTGTTAGGGCAGGACCATTGTGTTGGACAGGACTCTTGGTTTCTTGCTGGTACCATTTAAATGAGCCAGGAGGAGAGGGGGGTGCCCTGCCCTGAGACATCCCCACTCATCCACATCCACACTCACCAGTCAGGTTACCGCGTTATCCCAAGGATCAGGCAGGGCACCCGGACGCTTGTGACCGACCCAGGACCTGTTCTTATGTGGGCAGCCCCACCTGCCTGCGCGGGCTTCAGCTAGGCAGGCGCACCACTGGGCCTCCCATCAACCTGGGAGAAGCGCAGACGGCAGGGGAGGGCGAGTGGAGTCTCTGGAGAGGGGGCAGGCCCTGCCCGCTGGCTCCAATGACAGAGGAGCTGCAGCCCTGTTTGCCCCACGGTTAGGAAGGCGTGTCGAGCGGGCTCCGGGGGAGGGAAGCCTTTCCTGGCATTTTTGCGTGCATGTGTCAGTCAAGGTCGCTGGAGCGTCACCATCCTCGTGAGAAAGCTGTGATGAAAACTCCAGGAATCTGGGGGTTTCGGTCCCAGCAGGATCCTCCACCCTGTTTACTGGCTGGGATGTGCTGATCACCGGCTGCATTTAAATGTCCCGTCGTGGTTTACAATGCATTTTCGTCTGTTTTCTCAAGTGAGCCTTCCTTTGCCCTTGAGATTCGTCAGTTATAATCCCGATTTTCTCGATAAGCAAACCAAGGCTTTGAAGCTCATCTCGAGTCATGGAAATAGGAAATGTTACCACTGGAAAGGATCATAAAGTTCATCTAGTTCAGAATTCAGCAAACTACGGCCTGGGGTCCAAATCCAGCTCACCACTTGTTTGTACAAATAAAGTTTTATTGGAAGCCAGTCATGCCCATTCATTTACGTGTTGGCATAGCTGCTTTCTCACTATAACTGGCGGAGCTGGGTAGTTGCAAGAGAGACACAAGCCTAAAATATTGACCATCTGGCCCTTAACAGAAACTGTTGCTGACCTCTGATTCAGTCTAACCACCTCATATTTTAGTTAAGGATGGGGGGCGGGGCTAGAAGAGCTTGTCTAAGGTCAAACAACTGGTTGGAGCGTGCAAAGCCAAGTTTGACTCCCAAACCTCAGTGCTCTTTCAGTGTCGCCTGGAATTCTTTCCTGGCTCCAAGCTGATGAACTGCTTTTCCTTTCCAGAGTGGACTCACTCCCCTTCATCTGGTCGCACAAGAAGGTCACGTTCCAGTGGCAGACGTGCTGATCAAACATGGTGTCACGGTGGACGCCGCCACCCGGGTAAGGCCAGCAGCCGGCACTCTGTCCACAGGGACTCCCCTTTCCCCCTGCACCCACAGGCCTACCCACTCTGGCCTCCATCACTGGTCCATCTGAGGATATTGGATACCCCGAGGACCCAGTGGCCCATTCCTGTCTGCCACTTCCTAGGGGCGGCAGTGGAGTTTGAGGACCCCAGGCCAATGGGCTCGCTTTCCAGTGGGGAGTCTAAAAAGTTGGCTAGACCTTTGATCCTCTGTAGTGAAAGGACGTTTAATCATGATTCCAAGCCCTGTCTTACATGAGAAAGGTATCAACATGTCAGGATGCACTGGAAAATTCCGCCCCTTCTACTCCAGCATTTGGCTAAAAGCAGGTCAGCATTCTTTGAGCCTCTGTGTGTGCAGGGAGCTCTGGGGGTGGGGGTTGGGTGGAGGATGACCCAGTGCCCAGCACACAGTGCAATGAGCCTCAAGGCATCTGCAGATGACATAAGAGTCAGGAAGGGACAGCCGGTGTGATATGCGGTGCAAGGGGGCTTCTCGTGAACCCACGGAGCACAGAGGGAGGAGAGGGTGTTTCCATTTGGTGGAAGGAAGAGGCTTCCTGGAAGAAGTGACATTTTGTTCTTTTTCACCAAAAGGCAACTGTATTCAAAGGAAGGGACAAAGTGACGCCCCTGTAGCCCCAGCCCCTTCCAGCGTTCCTCCGGCACATCGGGCAGCAGTGTGACATTGAAGCCTCCCTGAGAAAAATCCAGAGACATATTTTATCCCCAGCTGCCTATAGCTTCAAAAGGAACCTGCTTTAAACCAAAGAATGTTCTGGATCTTTGAGGCTTCTTTTGTGGGCCTGGTTTCGTCTTTTGGGGTCCTGTCCTGAGAGATCTTATGTTGTGGGTTAGAACTTGGGGGTCCCAAAGCCATCCCATCACTCCAGATCCAGCCTGCAGGGTCTGGGTCCAGATCACCTCTGGGACCGGGCTCCCCAGGGACACTGAGGAGCCCAGAGAGCCTTGGCTTGTTGGCGTTTGGAGGGAGCATTAAAATATTCCGCAGAATGGCTTTCTTGACAATTACCTCCTCTGCAGACAAAACTCAAATGAACAAATGCCCAAAGCCACCGATTTCTAGCCATGGCCAGTTCCTATAAATTCCATTATGGTACAACTCTGTAACCTAGACAGCCTTCTGGGGAGTTTTTCAGTGGGATTTCAGCTTTCTAGTGGAAATAAGTGTGCAAGGCAGGTCTTGTCTGGGTCGGCAGTGATCTCTGCACTGCTGTCTGTGCTCATCTGAGTCTGCTGCTCTCCCAGGGTCTGCTGGCGGTTCCCTCCTTCTGGGGTTGACCCCTTTTGGCTTCTGTAACACGGGCCTCTCCTGGCTTTCCTCCCTCCTCTTTGCTGCTCCCTCCCCATCCTCTTTTCTGACCTCCCTGTAAGTACTGCCTCAGTCCATGGGCCCCACTTTTTCTCTCCACACTTATCCTGGGGGATGTCTCTCACCTCCAAGACTTTCAACTCCCCTCAGGTGCCTCCTTGCCTTGCCCTCTTCCCCGGGCTCAGTGTCGGTTTCCAGTCACCTACTTAACCTCTCCACTTGGGTCTCTCCTAGTCATCTCACACTGCACTTGACTGACACCGAGCCCTGTCCCTCCCAGGCCCGTGGTGCCCCACTGCTGACCTTGCAAAGGGCCTCCTCATCCATCCACTCTTTCAGTCACCACTGTCGTGAGACTTTCATTCCCATCCAGCTCAGAACGGCTCGTGGTGTCCCCCGAAGCCTTGCTGGTCACCCTGTCTCCTCTCTTGCTTTCCAGATGGGTTACACTCCACTCCACGTGGCGAGCCATTATGGGAATATCAGGCTGGTGAAGTTCCTGCTACAGCACCAGGCGGACGTCAATGCCAAGACGAAGGTACTGGGTTGCCTGAGAGCAGTGCCAAGTTCAGATGCAGCCAGGGTCACTCCGGGCGCACTTGGGGCCCCACCACAACTTTCAGCTTTGACGCTGGAGGAGGAAATGGGGAAAACGCCTTTCTACGTTGCACACAGAAGACGCACACGCTCTGTGGCAGGTGGGCAGTGCTTTCTCTCGTAGCTAGCTCACCCTGCCAAATGTCTGCCTGCTTTACAGCTCGGATACAGTCCCCTGCACCAGGCAGCTCAACAAGGCCATACAGACATCGTGACACTGCTTCTCAAAAATGGTGCTTCCCCAAACGAGGTCAGCTCGGTAAGTACCCACCCGGTTCCTGATTTCAGAGACCTGCTCTCACGGGCGGCCCCATGCGCTATCCCTTCACCAGGGAAACTCGGGTCATCCTCCTGTGTGTCTGGGGCCTGGACGGGCTCCCCAGGGCGTGGGCTGTTGGGATTAGTTCCTCCTTCTGGAAGACAGAAGGTTATCCTGGTAGCACTGTTTCCCCTCCCCCCTTTTTATGTTTTTTAAAATATTGTCAAAACCCTTTCTGAAATCTGTGGGAGTGAACAAAGCCAAATGTCTTGAGTGGTGTGTGAGGTTTGGGGGCCTCGGTGTCTTCAGCCACGTCCGTGGTCACTGTTCAGGGTGAACTTCCTGCCCTGGATAACGCGACTGTCAGCTTTACTAGGTTGTCGCCGCGGCCGCTTCCAGCTCAGCAAGCGTGCAGGCCTTTGTGGGTGCGGTTGCTGAAACCGTGGATGGGGCTGAATCGGAGCAGGGCACCCCCTGGGACCAGAGAACTTAGAAGAAAAGAAAGCCTCAGTATCCGTTTAGTGTCGCTTAGCTCTGCCTTTTAAAACCAGAGTAGAAATAGGCCCCTCCCCTGTTTCTGGTGACTCGTGATTTCTGATTGGCCTGAGAAGAGTTCACTGAAGTATGTGGATTACTCTAACTATTTGAATGCTCAGTAACTGACACCCAAAGAACCGGCCTTGGGAGCCATGGGCAGTACTGCCCGGTGCCCTCCTATTCCTACAACTGCATCTGGTGCCCCCCTGACCCTGACCTTCCCTCTGGCTCTCCTCTTGACCACCCTTGACTTTGGTGGTAAGATCTCCCCTGCTCCCATTCAAGGCTGGCGCACTGTGGCCTCCTCTCGCCCTGCAGCGTCGTTGTGGGCGTCGGCGACACACATCTGGGCCCACGCGTGTGCAGGGGTCTTGCTCTGGGTATGAACGACTGGGGCGTGAGCTCGGTCTGACCTCGCCCTCCCTCCGCTGTTCTCCCCAGAATGGAACCACACCTCTGGCCATAGCCAAGCGCTTGGGCTACATTTCTGTAACAGACGTGCTCAAGGTTGTCACCGATGAAACCAGTGTCGCGGTACGTCTGCTCCTCCCCTGCACCCCTACCCCGGACACACACAGCCTGGCCGCAGGGCGCCCCTTGGGGTACCCCGGGAAAGGGAGCCTAGGTGTCCTAGGATTCCCGCGGGAAGCTCAGAGCCAAAAGAACTGGGGACGGGGCGCGGGGGGCGGGGCTCCTCCTTCATCAGGCGGGTCTTTACTGCCACCTAGCGGCCGGAGGAGTAGGGGCCGCCACCAGACCGGAGCGGGTAGCCCTGGATGGGACTGGGGGCAGGTACCAGGCGCCGGGAAGCTGGGGTTCCGTTCATCCCTCTGCGGTTCCTGCCAGACCCCAGAGACCCTCTTAGCTGTCATTTTCTTCATTTGGGACAAACATCCTTTGCCGTCTCCTTCCTGTCTCCACACTCATAACCAGGTAACTGCTGAATGGGTGAAAGGGCCCACTGCTGTGTTTGGGTTGAAGTCTTTGCTTTTTCTCCTTTTAGTTGGTCAGCGACAAGCACCGGATGAGCTTCCCCGAGACGGTGGATGAGATCCTGGACGTCTCTGAAGATGAAGGTACAGGCTGGGATCAACACCGCGTCCGGGTCAAGTCAGGCTGAAAGGGGTGCTCGGGGCTCTGAACACTCCGGTGGGGGGGGCCCTGCTGTCGCCCCGGGGCACCTCACAGCATGCCCACCTCTGCCGACCTAGTCAGAGCTGGACAGAACCACGCTCTAAAGATGCTGTCCGTTATCCAAAAGACCCCTTTAATGTGATTTTAGAAGAAGGAAATCTACATCGCAGGGATTAAAATATAAAATCCCACAAAGTTTCACAAATACATGTGTGTCTGCCTATATCATACAAGGACTGTGATTCAACTCAGTCAACTCTCAGAGCTGTAAGGAGCTGTCATAAAATTCCACTTGGTGTGTTCCTTGTGCTTTGAACAAAGCTTGTTTCATTTAAAATCTGGAAGAATTGCTTTTCATAAGCTGCTCTTCTAACCACCCGCTGGGTCGACAGTCAGTCATTATGAAATGACTGTAGTTTCAACTTCTGTGGCCACGGGTACTTATGGCACTTTTCCTGCCCCAGGCAAGCCTGTCTTCCCACTGAACTTGGAAGAGAAAGATCGTGATAAAAAAGGGTGGGGCTGGATCAGATTTCTCTCTGGCCCCTTGCATATCAGTAACCCAGGGGTCATGTAGTTTTGTCAGCTAGGCGATGAAAGCTCTCTTGTATCCCCTTTGATGATATGCCTCTTAATTTAACTGACTTCAATCCTATCCATCCTTAAACTTGGCTCTTCTTTGCTTTCCAGGAACTGCTCATATAACTATAATGGGTATGAAACACTTTCTGTTCCCTGTGGTCCATTCTCACAAGTGCATTTCACTCTAAGCAATCCAAGATCTCACTAATCCATCCCTGGTTTTCATAACAATCAGAGCTTGACTAAAACAGGAAATTTCCATCGTAAGATCCGTGCCCTGGCGGGCGGCTCCAACCTGTCCATGTCTGTGTCTGTGCCCATGCCACTGTGTCTGTGATCATAACTGCATGAGCTGCTGTGATTCCATCCTGTCGGCTCCAGATCACAACGCCAGGACACACACTGCTGAGGGGCAGTAAAGGACCCTGCAAGGTCCAGGGCTCCAACTCCAGTTCAAGGAGGCGAGAGAAACAAAGAGGCAGTCTGGTTTGCAGACAGACTTTGAACCTCCTGGTGATGCGCTTAGGAAATAATGAGGGTTCAGCCGCCATGGTTATTAAAGTTCCTAGAGCCTCTCAAAATGGATGGGTTTGGTTCCACAGTTGTTTATTCTTCTGTTGCGTGTGGTGTGGAAAAGAACAGAAGCACCTCTTTCTTTGGTGTCAGTGCACACGCCACAAGGGCTGTTTTGAAGTGGAACTTGTCAGGCAGAAAAAGTTCTTTTTTTTGATGGGACTGTTTTCTTCTCCAAAGCCTGGTGCAGACTAAGATATCAGGGACTGGCTGCCCCGCTCCAGGTACCAGGGCTGGAGGAACAGGGTCAGGGCTGGTTGAAGACGTTGCTATGGTCCTCCTGGAGCATCTGAGACCTTCCCCCACTCCTCGGGGTGAGCGTTGAGAAGAGCAGCAGATTCCCTCTTTTCTTTTGAAAAAGAAAGAGGGAATCTCCGTCCTGTCACTCACTTAAACTTGTGCGGTTTCAGGGGAAGAACTTGTTGGCTTCAAGGCTGAGAAGCAGGATACCAGGGATATAGATGAAGAGAAAGAGCTGCTGGATTTTGTGCCGAAGCTGGACCAAGTGTAAGTAATGCTCACGCCGAGGCAGGTCAAGGTCCACCCCGGGGACTGAGTAGGAAGATTCCAGAGCTGGAAGGTTCCAGGAAGGCCGAGCCCGGACGGAGCGCTGGTCCAGCACCTTAGGATAAGCTAGCCCTGCACCAGGGGTGCCAGGCAGGCGCAGAGGTCTCTCCTACCGCAAGCCACCCTCTCAGGGGTCCCTGCCCCCCACTGTTCCTTCTCTCCTCGCTCAGTCTCCATACCCCTCCCCCTCTCACACACTCAGCTTCTCACCAGAAAAAATCCACCAAGGGAGATTGCCATTAGAAACCATTGCCAAAAAAGGGCGGGGGGGGGAATGTCATTATGGGATTATATGAAATCATGTGTGTGAAACTTTTGAAAATTGCAAAGCACTACAGAATTTTTAAAAGCTTTCATTCAATTAAAAGAATTTAAATAATAAAAAAAAGAAAGGAACTTTTGCCAAGCTGGCCTCAGAGGCTGGCCACGTCCCTCCATTGGCCTGTCCATTAGGGAAGACCCACGGAGGGTTTGTGTCTGCCTGTGTTTCTCATTCCTCCCTGAGATGCTGTGAGCTATTGCGACGTGGGTGCATCGCCACACCCGGGGACTTTGTGAATGAATCTAAAAGTGACAACTTTCTAGAAACACTGAGCCCTCGGTATTTTCTGAAAAGACAGGCGTGTGCCAGCTTGGTCCCAGGGCTTATACAAAATAGGGCAATGGACCAAGGAGAAGGAAAACTATGATTAGTATTTACTGAACTTCGTTTAGAAAGAAACTTGAGACTCGGACCCTGACCACGGAGAACCTACAGATATATTGGTAGAATCAAAACACACACCCAGTGGACAGATCGTGACGCAGAATAAGATGTAATGGCCAGAGCGAGGGTTCCCTCACCAAGGGGTCGAAGGCTGCAGAACAGGGGTGGTGCATGCAGGAAGACTTCCTGGAGGAGGCAGGTCCTTCACTCAGCCAGGACAGTCAGGCTCTGGGGACAGGCATGGGGGCAGAGGGAGGAGGCTGGTCAGTGTGTGAAGGCCAGGATGCACCACATGTGCCAGTGGGATTCAGGTGGTGGCGAGCGGTCGGATCGGATAGGTGATCCTGGGGGTACAGAAGTGTTTCACTAAGGCCTTCCGTGGAAGAGGGGGGCTACTCATAAGGATCATCCCTTGATGTCCCAACGTTCTCGGCACACAGGGTGGAATCCCCAGCCATCCCTCGGATTCCTTGCGTCACACCTGAGACAGTGCTGATCAGATCTGAAGAGCCAGAGCAGGTAAGAAGCATCCTTTCTCTTACTTCCCCTTGGCAGGGAGCAGGTCCCCTGGACAGTGATTGTTTTGAGACGACCTGCAGGACAATAGGAACTCATAGCTGAGAGCTGGCAGCGTTTACCAAGCCCCGCAGGTCCCAGATTCCACGTGTTCTTGGTAGCACTTGTGCTGTCAGTGCTCTTATCCTAGCTGTTGATGATCTGGGTCTCCGAGAGCCGAAGGGCGTGTGGGACACCCTCACGCTGGTCTCAGTGGGGCTGAGAACTGACTCCAGAAGTTTTGGCTCCAAAGCCCATGTTCTCGGGGCCACAGCCCCTGAGCACACGCCTTATGCACCTGTTGGGGCCAAGGGTCCCGGCGCCAGAGAGGGAGCCTGAGGCTGCATTTGCACTCTGTGAAGCTGCGGGCGGCTCTGGAACTCTGAGCTTTTTTTCTTTCACGTCCATAAAAAAAGGGGACAGTTTCTGCCTCACCTTCCTCAAGGGATTACCGGGAGCTTAAAATACCAATACAGATGGAAAGAGGACGGCAAGGAGAGCTGTTCCCGGCGTGGGCTGTTACTCATTACAATACCCTATTTTGTGGCTTCCCTGGATGCCACCTGAATTTGTCTCCAAGATCGGTGGGATGGTTTAAAACAATGTAATTCCTCTTGGTTTAATTTTAGGCCATTTGGCACTTTGTCACCTGGGCAAAGGGGTTTTCTAGGGTAAAAAGAAAGCAGTGTGGTATTTGAAGGTTGGGACTGGCCACCCTGAGGCCCGATCACCGAGCCGGGCTTGTCCGTTTTCCAGCTGAGGCTGGTCTCTTCCCCTGCCACTGAAGGCACGCGCATCCCCTCGACCCGAAAGTGGAGCCAGAGGGAGGCGGCTGTGACGCCGTCCAATCCGCCGTTCCACCCTCGGGCACATCATAGTGGTGTGACGTTGGTGTCACACCCCGGGTGACATTTGGGAGACCCGGTCAAACGTGGCCCTGGGGCTGCAGTGGCACGTTCCCCGGGGGCCGCCGAAGACGACAGTGAGAAGGTCCGAGCGGACCCGGGTCTTGCTGTTCCCTGGCCAACCGTGCCCTGAGTCCTTGCCTAAGTCATGAACCCGAGGCATGAACCTGGGTCTCCTGGCGTCCCGCTGTGCCCCGTCTGGGGTGGGAGGATGTGGGAGGAGACGGTCCAGCTGGGGAGGGGCTCAGAGTGCAGGGAGGGTGACTACCGCAGGGCCCAGCTGTGTGGTGGGAGCCCTTCCAGATCAGCGCCTCCTACGCTGGGCCGCTTGGTTCACGGCTGAGCCTCCCCGACCTTGGCCGAGACCATCAGCCGTGGCCCGGGGGTGACAGGACAGCTGGCCTTTGTCCCCTCTGCAGGCGTCTAAGGAGTATGATGAAGACTCGCTGATCCCCAGCAGCCCGGCCACAGAGACCTCAGACAACATCAGCCCGGTGGCCAGCCCTGTGCACACAGGGTGAGTGGCCTGGGAGGGGCTGGCAGCTCTGGCCCTGCTCGCCCACCCAGGAGAAGCCAACACGGACCTGCTGTGCCCTAGGTTCCTGGTGAGCTTCATGGTGGACGCCCGCGGGGGCTCCATGCGGGGCAGCAGGCACAATGGCCTGAGGGTGGTGGTCCCGCCCCGGACGTGCGCAGCACCCACTCGCATCACCTGCCGCCTGGTGAAGCCCCAGAAGCTGCCCACGCCGCCCCCGCTGGCCGAGGAGGAGGGCCTGGCCAGCAGGGTCATCGCCCTGGGCCCCACGGGAGTCCAGTTCCTGAGGTGAGAGGTCACTCCCATGCCCCCGACCTGTCCCTGCTGCGCTGCGACCACGCAGCCCCAGCCCAGCCCGGGCAGAGGGGAGGCGAGCCTGCAGCCCGCACCCGTGTTCTCTGTGTCCTGACCGGTCAGAGCCAGGGGTCCATGTGTTCCTTCCACGGCCTGTTCTAGGTACACGTAGGAGTCTGTTCCCCAGGGGGAGCTTAACGCCCTCAGCGCCTGTGTGACACTAGAGGGGGGATGAAGATGGCCACTTTCGGGGCCCCCAGGGTTTGATTATTTAAGCTCTGAAACGGTCTTCCTAGAAGGCGGCCCTGCAGCATGGCCCCCAAGGACAGGACTGATGGTTTCAGAGGCTCCCTCCTCACCTTTCCCGCAGCAGAAGGGCTTCTCCTTGGAGCTCTGCATCCCTCAGGCGCCACGGGCTCTGTGTTGGAACGGGTCTTGCCCAGGAGGCCCTGCCCTCCCATCTCCATCCACGGCCTGTCCCCGCTGCCAAGCTTTCATCCACCGATTGTAAAGCAGCTGTGAAACGCTTTCACGTTGACTTCCCCTTCACATGTAGTCCTCAAAGCCGTCCTCCCAAGGAAATGTCCTTTCACACACTGACACGGGAGGAAGCTGAGGCTCAGAGGGGTTGGGTCGCCCGTCTAGGACGTCAGGCGGGCCCTCGGGCTCAGGTCCAGGGGCAGCTTTATTCTGCTGAGCCTCGGCCGTGTGGCCATGGCAGGAGAGCCCCCTGTGAACTGAGGTTGGGGCCTGGTGGGTAGCTAGAGGGTCCGGGGGTGGGGGTTCTCTGGGACCTGAGGCGGGTCTGTCCGACTGTGAGGACCAGGCTGCAGACGGGACAGCCTCTTTCCAGGCAGGACCCGGCTACTCTTCCCTACTGAGCCCATGGCTGCCGCCCACACGGCACGCACACCTGCGTCCGGGCCCCTCTCCACTGTCCCCTGTCCCCCCAGCCCTGTCATCGTGGAGGTCCCCCACTTCGCCTCCCAAGGCCGTGGGGACCGCGAGCTCGTGGTGCTGCGGAGTGAAAACGGCTCCGTGTGGAAGGAACACAAGAACCGCTACGGAGAAAGCTACCTGGATCAGATCCTCAATGGGATGGACGAAGGTGCGCGAGCCCCAGGGATCCGGAGCACGGCCCTCCTCCTGGAGGACGGGGTTTGGGGTTGCACTTTGGGGTGGGCTGTCGGGGTCTCCCGGAGTGTGGGACCCCCTGAGAGGCTAGACGTGGCCCAGCTCCGGCGCCCGGGCCCCTGCAGCCTGGTGTCCTGTGCAGGACCCCCTGGGCCAGGACCTTTCTCCTTCCAGGTGGCCCAGCCTCCTGCCCCTGCCGGGGCCTGGGGAGGGGGCGCCAGAGTGGGGATCAGGGGCCCTGGGAAGCCACCATGGTGATGGGCGGGCACGGGCCTGTGGTTGCAGAGCTGGGGAGCCTGGAGGAGCTGGAGAAGAAGAGGGTCTGCCGCATCGTTACCACCGACTTCCCCTTGTACTTCGTGATTATGTCAAGGCTCTACCAGGACTACGACACCATCGGCCCCGAGGGGGGCTCCCTGAAAAGCACGCTTGTCCCCCTGGTGCAGGCCACCTTCCCAGAAAATGCTGTCACCAAGAAAGTGAAGCTGGCCCTGCAGGTGACACAGCCTCTCCTTACCTGCTGGGGCCCCATCACCTGGACCGGGTTCAGGGATGGAAGGCGTCAGGGCGCTCAGAGATGACCCTCCTCCCCAGGACATCTCCACCCGTTGGTCTAGGGCCTGAAAAGTCCCATTAGAGCCCTGACCTTGAAGCTCAGAAGAAAGTTGGGTGGGTGAGATAGGGCAGACGCCCTGGTAACTTGCAGAAAACCCCAGATAACGTGTTAAACCACAGGCTTAGCGTGAGGGGAAGCCACTTGGCTTCCTGGAGAGGTGCCTGAAGCAGAGCAAGGCCCCCGGGAGTGGGGAGCAGCAAGGAGATGGGGACGGGGGCTCAGAGAGGAGAGCCGGGCTGGCCGTCAGCAGGAGCGGGACCCGCCCCCCGCCCCCCACCCCGGGAGCCTTCGCACCTGCCTGGACAGCCGCTCTCTTCCTCCGTCCATGAGCCCCTCTGCTGCTCCGGGGCTGAGTGTGCCCCCTCGGCACTTCACAGGCCCAGCCCGTACCCGATGAGCTGGTCACCAAACTCCTGGGCAACCAGGCCACGTTCAGCCCCATTGTCACCGTGGAGCCGAGGCGCCGCAAGTTCCACCGCCCCATCGGGCTTCGCGTCCCACTGCCGCCCTCCTGGACGGATAACCCTCGGGACAGCGGGGAGGGAGACACCACCAGCCTGCGGCTGCTCTGCAGCGTCATTGGTGAGCGGTGCCCCCGCCCCGCCCCGCCTTCTGGGCAGCAGCTCCTTCCACGACACCTGGGGAGACGGGAGGACACAGAGCTAGGGAGTGATGGGCTCCTCGGAGGGACGAGCAGCTGCGTCCGCGTAGAGCTGCCTTGTCCCCGAAGAGCCCTCTGACCCCGGAGGAGGGCTGCTGCGAGGGGAGGGGCGGAGGGGTAGGTGTGCTCTCGGGGCCACGGCCGGGTGTGCACGTCCCACGTTGGCTTCTGGAGACAGTCCCCCAAGCCCTTTCTACTGCTGTCACAGGAGGGACAGACCAGGCCCAGTGGGAAGACATCACGGGGACCACCAAGCTCATGTACGCCAACGAGTGCGCCACCTTCACCACCAACGTCTCTGCCAGGTGACACCCCGCCTGCCCGGCGCCATGGGTCCCCGGGCCCCGCGTGAGGGGGCAGCGCTGTCCCCATGGGTGGCCATGCTTAGGCCGTCACCTGCCCACCCCACCACCGGGGCTGTCAGAGAGGCCACCGCCCGGCTTACAGGCCATTGGATGGGGGAGACGCTCCCCCTCAGGCACTTAGGGACAGGCTCACGGCTGCCCTCTTTTCAGGTTCTGGCTGTCGGACTGCCCTCGGACGGCTGAAGCTGTGAACTTCGCCACCCTGCTGTACAAGGAGCTCACCGCGGTGCCCTACATGGCCAAGTTTGTCATTTTCGCCAAGATGAACGACCCCCGAGAAGGGCGACTGCGCTGCTACTGCATGACGACAGATGACAGGGTGGACAAGACGCTGGAGCAGCACGAGAACTTCGTGGAGGTGGCCCGGAGCAGGGACATAGAGGTAGGGCCTGGCCCCCCTGGGCTGCTGTCTCGTGGCCCGGAGCAGGGACATAGAGGTAGGGCCTGGCCCCCCTGGGCTCCTGTCTCGTGGCCCGGAGCAGGGACACAGAGGTAGGGCCTGGCCCCCCTGGGCTCCCGTCTTGTGGCCCGGAGCAGGGACATAGAGGTAGGGCCTGGCCCCCCTGGGCTCCTGTCTCGTGGCCCGGAGCAGGGACACAGAGGTAGGGCCTGGCCCCCCTGGGCTCCCGCCTTGTGGCCCGGAGCAGGGACACAGAGGTAGGGGCCTGGCCCCCCTGGGCTCCCGTCTCGTGGCCCGGAGCAGGGACACAGAGGTAGGGGCCTGGGCCCCCTGGGCTCCCGCCTCGAGGGCAGCCGGCGCCTTTGGGACCCAGGGCTATCAGGAGGGCGGCCTCTGCAGAGGGGCTCCTGAGCCATGTCCCTTTAAGAAGCATCAGCGGGAAGCTTCCCCAGAGCCGAGGGACACCATGTGGGTCAAGGAGAGAGCAGGCTGTCAGCCCAGTGATTTGTGGTGCTAGTAGCTGACATTTATTAAAGTTCTTACACCCCAGGTACTTTTAAAAGTGCTTGAGTGGGACTTCCCTGGCCATCCCCTGGTTAAGACTCCGCAATTCCACTGCAGGGGTCACGGGTTCAATCCCTGGTCAGGGAACTAAGATCCTGCGTGCCGCACCGTGTGGCCCCAAAGCAAAAAGTGCTTGAGTGACGTCATCTCCCCTGATTCTCATAACTGTGTGTCCTTTTGTTATCCCCCGTTTACAGATGAGGAAACCGAGACTGAGGGAGGTTAAGCAACTTGCCCAAGGTCACACAGCTAAGTAAATGGCAGAGAAAGGATTTGTCCCAGGAGTCTGACCACAGAGCCCACTTTCCCTGCCACGCCAGGGGTTTTGCAGCACCCAGATGAGGAAGCAGGGGAGGGGCTGGGCAGATGGGGGAGCAGTAAAGAACGGGGACTAGGTTTGAACCTGTTACCCATCCCAGGGTCCTCACTCAGGTTAAGATGTGTGACAAAGCAGGACCTTTCTGAAGATCTGGCCTCAGAGGCTGTGCTGAGCCTTCTGGGGGCTCGGAGGGCCCGGAAGAAGGACCACAGGGCTGGGACCTGCCTCTAATGCTGTTTTGGGCACTAACCAGTCTCCTTGGGCCTCAGTTTCCTCCACTGTCAAATGGGTTCACGATAACGTCTCAGTTGAAAGCATTATATACACAGTAGGGACCATTATATCATGGGTGAGATTAAACCACAACGTGGTCCTCCTGGCACTCGTATAAAGTAAACATGGTTGGATGGTGTTAAAAGAGATCAATGTGTTTCGGAAGCCATATTGTGATTTCCTGGTGGAATTCTAGAGTATTCTGACAGCAACGCTGACCAACCATGCAGGGACACATGAAGAGTCCTGCTTACTATAAACTCCTCTGAAGGAAGGAAGCATCCACCATAACCTTTCCGAAACAGCCAGTGGGGCCTCCCAGAGCACGGCCCCTGGGGGGTCGTGGGGAAGCAGAGACGGGAGCGGACAGGCGGGCCCGGGCATCTGGGCATTGCTCCTGACCAGCTGCGTTTGCTTTCCCTTTCCTGCAGGTTTTGGAAGGAATGCCCCTCTTCGCAGAGCTCTCCGGGAACCTGGTGCCCATCAAGAAGGCCGCGCAGCAGCGGAGTTTCCTCTTCCAGTCTTTCCGGGAGAGCCGGTTGGCCATTCCTGTCAAGGTGCGGCCTCCTCTCGCCCACCCCTCGCCCGGGTCTAGAAGTCCGGGAGGTGGAGAGCTCTGAGCCAGCTGGGCTGGTGGCCAGTGGGGCGGCCCCTGACTCTCCCTTTTGTGTGACCGAGTCTAGGTGAGGGACAGCAGTCGAGATCCAGCAGGGTCCTTGTCATTCCTGCGCAAGGCGATGAAGTACGAGGACACGCAGCACATCCTCTGCCACCTAAACATCACCATGCCACCCTGCACCAAGGTGAGCGCCCTGCCGGGACTGTCAGCCGAACCGGTGGAGAAAGGCCCTGGGCTCTCCCCCGACACGGGCTGTGGCCCAGCCCTTCCCGCAAAGCTCGGGAACAAACGTCAGGGTGTGAGGGCGACGCGCGTGTTCACACCGAGGCCCCGAGCTCCCCAGGACGCCCCTTCCAGGACGTTGGAAGGCGAGGCCTGACAACCGGGTGGCCGGTGGCTCAAGGTGTCCCAGCCACGTCAGGGCTCTTTTGGAGCCTCTTTTTCCTCTACTTACTTGTCTTGCCCAGGCCCTCAGAGAAGGGAAGCCTGGTGTCTCAGCCCTGCGCTCGCCCAGGGCTCTGAGCTCAGCAGAGGTGTGGGCACCAAGCGTCACTGGTGCCTGGGAGCAGCTGAGTCTCCGCTGCGCTGGAGGGAGGGTCTCTCTTGCTGGTGTCGTCCTGTCATTTTCATCATCAGCCTTTCATGCCGAACTAGACAAACAAGGTCACATCCAGATATCTGAGGCTCATTTTCTCCTTTCTGTCTGAGGACTAGGGAGAACCGACTTCCCTTTCACAGGCGGGTTTCCCACAGCCTTGAACAAGCATCCCGGTGCTTTGCCACAGCGTGCGAAGGCTTGGGCATCAAAAACCGGTCTTTTGAGCAGAAAGGAATCCAAAAAGAAAAACTTTTTTAAAAATTCAAACTCCAGCTCCACCCACTTACTGGCTGAGTTACCTTGGGCGGGTTAGTCTGCCCTCTGGGTCTCAGTTTCCTCCTCCCCGGTGAGATGGGAGGAATGATGGTACCTACCTCATAGGGAGTTGTGTCCATCAAGCAGGGCCTGGCACGTGATGAGGGCCGTGTGAGCTTATCCTTAATGATAATAATAATAAAGTACGTTAAGACTCCCTCTCGCCCCCCCTCTGCCCACACTTCTACCCTGTGTGTCGAGGCTCCAGGCAGTGCAGCTGCCCATCGCCTGCCAGGCCAGGCGTCCTCCCCGCCTGCACCCACAGCGCTCTTTCCTGGTCTCTCTCTGGCAGGGCAGTGGAGCCGATGACCGGAGGAGGACCCTGACGCCACTGGCCCTGAGATACAGCATCCTCAGCGAGTCCACATTGGGTACCAACCTCTCTGTGACTCTCTGTGCTCACTCCCTTCCCGGGGGCGGTGAGGGAGGCAGCGTCCCCTCACCCCGACGGGAGCTCCGAGCTGACACCATTGGCTCAGCCCTTGGCTGGGGTCTCCACTGACCCTCGCAGGCCCAGCCAGCAATCGGGTGGACATGGAGCGGGCCCCGAGCCCCTCTGAGGTCCCTCGCCCACGCCTGTCGGCTCTGTGTCCCGCCAAGGCTACTAAATGGAACGCGATGCTTCCCCCCAGGTGTCCTCAGCGGCGCAGACCGGGCTGACATGAAGATGGCTATTATATCAGAGCACCTGGGCCTCAGCTGGGCCGGTGAGTGGGGCAATTGGGGCAGAAGAGCACTTTGCCTGTCTACACCTACCTCTGCACCTCCTCTCCGCTAAAGGGCAGCTGGTGAAGGCGTTTCTAAACCTCTTCCCTCCACCGGTGTGCCCCTGATCTGGGATTGTCGCCATGGTTTACCAATAGAGGGGGGCTCCCTCCCTCCCCCACTTCTCTCTGGTTTTCCTTTTTAGAAACTCAACTGCAGACGTTACAGGAGACCTTAGCATGGATCCAGGCTGCCCATTTTACAGATGGGGAGGCTGAGACCTAGCTAACTGGGGGGACTTCAGTTGTGCAGTGAGTTAGTGACAGAGCCCTGCAAAGCCAGCAAACCGAGAACACACACAAGCAAACAAAAAACGCGCGTCCCGCCTGCCTGCCACCGCCCCGGCCCCGCACATGCGCGTCCCGCCTGCCTGCCCACCGCCCCGGCCCCGTACATGCGCGTCCCGCCTGCCTGCCACCGCCCCGGCCCGGCACACACCGCCGGCCCCACAGGCTGGCGTGGCTGAGGGAAGGGAGGGAAGAAGATCAAGTCAGGACGTTTTTCATTTGTCATCTCTGGCCGTGGCTGAAGTCATACACGAGCCCCGTCCACCATGAGGGGAGACCTGACTCAGCTGAGGCGGTGACAGCTCAGGCTGCGTCCTACTCAGTCGCAGGCCCTGTGACTTAATCCCCACTTTCCTGTGAGATTTTGGATGAACAGGCCCCCTTCACTCAGCCACCTGCAGAGAGGGCTTCAGACAAGCTCGGAAACCTTAGCAGTAACTTCCTGGAAGGCGGCGTGGCGGAGCTCACAGTAGAAGTTGAGACTGCTCCTCCTTTAAGCCCGAAAAGCACATCTGCTGCTGCTTCTTGGTTTTGTGTGTGTTTGTGTGTGTGGCTTGTGTGTTGTGTGTGGGTGTGCATATGTGATGCATGTGGTGTGTGTGAGTGTATGTATGTGTGGTGTGTGTGAGTGTGTGTGTGGTGTGTGTGTGAGTGTGTGTATGTGTGTGTGTGGGTGGGTGTGTGGAGGGGGTACATGCATATGCTGATTCTCACCATCAGTTTCCCCTCTGGTCTTCCTCATCCTTGAAATGAGACTCCGATGCTGTTCTCTCATCTAAAGCACCTGAGAGAAATAACAATAAAAATCACAGGAGGGGAAGAGCTAGCATTCTGTATTGCCTTGCATTTAGATGGGAAATTGTATTTTCATTTTAAATGTGAATAACGCCTTTCCGGGAAGAAACGTAAACACAGTAATGCATTTCCATTATAACTGCTTCTCCCGGGAAAGGCAGTGGCATGCAGCGCAGACCACAGCACCGAGGGAGTCAGTGGGTCCGTCCCTCTCCCGCTGTGGCCCCAGCCTGTCCTGTGACCTTGGATAAGTGGCTCAGTCTCATTCATTCAATACCTATTTACTCTCCTGGGCACATGCCTCCTCCTGGCTCGTTCCCGGGGGATACAACAGTGTAAGTGTCAGCATTTCACCAGGTATTCCTTGGGAAGAAGGAATACCGAATCCAGAGGGAGACTGCTCTTTATCTCCTGGTCCCTGCCGGGCGCCCCACTCCACGCGCGGGCTCGGGGGCCGGGGCTGGGCTCTGGCTGGGCTCACACCCGGTCTTGGTTCTTTGTGCGCAGAGCTGGCCCGCGAGCTGCAGTTCAGCGTGGATGACATCAACAGGATCCGCGTGGAGAACCCCAACTCCTTGCTGGAGCAGAGCGTGGCCTTGTTGAACCTCTGGGTCATCCGTGAAGGCCAAGATGCAAAGAGTCAGTACCGATGGGCTGGGGAGCCTTCTCTCCCCAAAGCCTGTGCCAGGACCTCTTCTCACCAAGTAGTTCTCCCTCCAAATTCCCTGGGTGGTGTTGGCCTTTGGAACCAATCTCTTCTGCACACTCTGTCTCACACATACATACACGCACAGTCACGCACACATGCACCCCTCAGGATCCCTGGTCTTCTGGGCAAGGCTGCCGGGAGGGGATTTTGGAGAATCTTGGCCGTGATCTCTTCCCATCCTCAGAATGAGTTCACAGCGCACCAGGACCCCTAGAAGACAGACAGCATCTGTGTAGGGTGTGTGCCTTCCGGTTGAATTTCTCAAACAAATGAGGATTGTCCCCTCGGGACAGAGCCCAGTGAGGAGTCACCCCTTGGATGGAGTTCTTCTTCCAGGATTTTCTCCAACGGGGGAGGGAAGATTTGTCTCACTCTTTTCAGCCCCTCCTCCACCCCATTCCCGCATACAAAGCGCTAAGAGGAAATTGAGTGTTTACGTTTGCATGGCAAATCAGCTGGCAAGGACCAAGGATTTCCAGAAGACAGAATCCAATCATTCTCACTCATCTTCTTGTAGTATTCCTCTTAGGTTACAAAAAAACACTTCCCATGCCTTGAAATTCGCCGCTGTTAGGGTCTGGAAAAGATCGGTTAAAGGATAACAAAACACAGGTCTACCTCACTTTACGGCGCTTCGCAGATACTGTGTTTTTTTCCCAATCAAATTCAGCAGGTCTGTTCCAACAGCATTTGCTCACTTCGTGTCTGTCACATTTGGGTAATTCTCTCAGTATTTCAAAACTTCTCATTATGATTGCGTTTGTTACGCTGATCTGTTATCAGTGATCCTTATGTGACTATTAAGACTCACTGAAGGCTCAGAGGACAGTTAGCGTTTTTTAGCCATAAAATATTTTAAAGGTATGGTAGATGCCTTGTCTTTCTAGACAGAATGCTACTGCACACTTAATAGACTAGAGTGTAGTGTAAGCATAACTTTTATATGCACTGGGAAAACAACAACATTCGTGTTCTCGCTTTACCGCGATTTTGGCTTTATTGCGTGGGCCGGACGGGAACCGCAGTGTCCCCAGATCTGCCGTCTTCTCCAAAGAGGTAGTTTGCTTTGACTTCGACAAAAGCGGGGGCCTGCAATCCCCCTCCTCGCAGTCTTCCCCCCACCCCACCAGAGTTCAGAGCCGGGCGTCCCGCGCGCCCTGCGATGGGTAGCGGTCCCCCCAGCGCCCTCCTTCCTCCCCTCTGCCCGCAGTGGAGAACCTGTACGCGGCCCTGCGGCACATCGACCGCGGCGAGATCGTGAACATGCTGGAGGGCTCGGGCAGGCAGGGCCGCAACCTGAAGCCCGACCGCCGGCCCACGGACCGGGACTACTCGTCGTCCCCCTCCCAGATGAATGGTGAGTGTCTCCTGGACGAAGGGGCCGAGCCGCCGCCTCCTGACCCTCCCTGGAACCTTCTCTCCCGGTGACCGGAGGTCAGTCTCTCTCTGGACGGGCGGTGGTGAACGCAGAGGTGGTGGGGGGCGCCCGGGGCCCGGGCAGGACGGGAGGAGCCGAGGCCCCGCTCAACGCCCCGCGTGCCGCACGCCCCCCAGCTCTGCGCATGCGCGCACCCATCGACCCAGTCGGTGGGGAGACGCAAGGGCGCTAGGTTCTGGCGCAGGTCCCATGGGGACCAGCCAGGGGGCGTCCTGAAGCCCTATTGCCGCCCCTTCTCTGAGACTAAGCGGGATCTTTTCTTCAGCCCGGTCTCTGCTTTTCTCTCCCTTTTTTCTCGCCCCATCTCTTTCCCCTGACTCGTTTTGATGTGGTTCGTTATGCCAAGAAGCCCCCATGTGACCGGGCCCCGGGGGGTCCTGACCTTTGCCCCCAGCACCCACCCCTGCGGCCTTTGAGGACACCTTCCTTTTAGCAGGGGAAGCGGCCAAGTGAGGAGCAGGGCCGGGACCCCCACTGCCCCTCCATCTCTGTCGCTGACCAGGGGTGCAGAAGCAGGGCGGAGGCCCTACCCTGCAGTGGGAGCCGGGAGGCTGGCTTCTATCCCCTTTCCGCCTGACTCCACTGCTGAGTCATCAGCCTCTTCTCTAAAATCAGGAAGTTGGATTAGAGACCTGAGGCTCCTCACAGGCCTTGAAAAGCAATATGGTTCTGTGAACCGGCTTCCATGAGGCCGGCACATGCCCCATCCCGCAGCTGCGTCGCTGTCCTCCCCCAGCTCCTAGGTCACCAGCCTTCCCGGCCACGCGCACGTGCGCGCGCTGTGTGGGCCCCTGTGGCGGGGGTCTTGTGAGTGGAAGGTGGGGACAGGGGCCCTGTCCAGGGGGATGCTGTGCCCCTGACACTGGTGACTCTCCCACATCCTGTGTCTCCTGAAACATGCCATCCAGGGCCCCTGGGCACAGGGCTCATCTGTTGACTGCGTGCTGTGGCCTTTCTCTTCTGCCTCTGACCTCACCTGGCCTGCAAGTCCGCTCTCTCCCCCACTGCCTGTCTCCACTGTCTCACCTGGGCCAGGTGTTCAGGGGCCCTCAGCCTCCACTGATGCATGTCACCAAGGGCCCCCGCCCTGATGCTGGGGCGCCCTCGCTGCCTGCTGGGACCTGTGTGCCCTCAGGGCTGTTCCCACGGAGGAGGCTTGCCCCTCAGACCCAGCGTTGAGGGCTCCCAGGCTGGCCCTCTCCCCGCTCTTGGGGGACTAGGCGGACACAGCAGGGACTGCTAAGTGACCAACTCCCTTTCACTAGGAGCGAGGGAAGGGGGCTGATTGCTGCAAACTGGGAGAAGTCAAGTGACAGAACACTTCTCCCTTTTTTACGTGATAACCGGTGACTTGGTTGGGTTTCTTAACATCCCCAGAGCTGTTTCAATCAAGTCAACTCAAGTTTTGGGGGTTTTGTCCCCCAGTTCTACGGACACCAGGCCCATAAAATTACATGAGTATAAACAAGGCAGTTACAACAATCAAAAATCTGTCAAGAGGATAGAGCCCATGTCAAGTGTTCTTATCACAATAAAAAAACTGTTCAAAAGGGCAGTTACGGACCCAGGCGTTTATGAATGTCTCCGCTGGCCTCAGGATTCCAGTTGGGCCTGGAGACTCTCATCTAACGCCTGAGCAGAGTCCGACCCCCCGTGGGCCTGGGTCCTGTGCTCCGTGACCGTGGAAAGGCTGTGCAGTTGGTCAGCTCACTTGGCAAATATTTTCTGAACACCTGCCACATGCCAGGGGCTGTTCTAAGCGGGGCAGATAAGTCAGTTCTCAAACAGACAAAAAGAAAGAAAGAAAGAAAGAAAAGTCCCAAACTCTGCCTTCATGGAGCTTACCTTTTGTGTAGAGAGGCAAACAAAAATATAATATGTTAAGTGAATTGTATAACGCACTAGCAAGTAGATGCTGGGAAAAAACAGCCTCAAGCAAGGGGGATCAGAGTGCTGGGCTTGGGGAAGTAAATAGTGGGGTGGGAGTGGGTAGCATCTGAACAAAGGCTGGAGGGAGAGGAGGGAGAGAGCACCATACAAGCGTCCCGGGCAGTGGCCCTGAGCGCGCGTGCCTGGTGCATCCGCAGAACAGTGAGGGGCCAGAGGGGAGGAAGAAAGGGCAGGGGCAGCAGGAGGGCGGCTCTTCCAGGCCTTCCTGAGGACACTGGTTTTGCTGGGAGAGTGATGGAGAGCCGCTGGAGGTTTGGAGCAGAGGGGTCACAAGGTCTAACAAGTTTACAAGGGATCCTCCCCTGCTTTGGTTGCAGACGTCACACTCTGAATGCTTCTGTGCTTCCTGGCTGCTCTGTCGCCTGTCAGCCCTTCTGAACCCCCTCGTCCAGCAGGTGTCCCGGCAAACGCAGGCCGTGTGCCCTGTGTGCACGCTCCCCCAGGCCGGAGCAGACGCTCAGAAGCAGACGCCCGCTTGGTCCATCCTGCCTTTCTGGGCACCAGAGCTGGCTTCTGTGTATTTTTCCTGCCTTCTTTGCAGTCCCAGGAAGACCATCCCACATGTGGGTGCCCTTCTGGCCCGGAGAGAAGGAGCAGGAGGGATCAGAGGTGGAAGGACAGGGGGACAGCAGCCTCCTGCGCTTCCTCTGGCTTTCTGTCCTGGGCCGGCCCAGGCCTCTGCGCCGATGGCCACGGCGGCACCTTGCCTCCTCTGTGCTTTACCTCGTTCTCTGCTCGTCTCAGCCTCCCTGTGGGCACTCGAGGCAGGGACTGGTTGCTCTGTGGTGTCAGGAAGATAGGAACCTGAGGTCTCTTGTCCTGCCTTCCTGGCTCTTCTTGCTGTGTTTGCCTGGACTGGCCAGAGCAGAAGGGGCTTTAAGTCAAAAAGCAAGTTTGCTTCTCTTGCACAGGAGGGAACTACCCCAGGCCCTTGGAATAAACATGAAAAAAAATTGCCCGTGGAGCGAAAAAAAAGCATGTTCCTAAAAATAAAACAGATTTCTCATGTAAAAGGAAAAAATGGACATCTCACATCCTGTTTGGTCAACTCCATTTGGTGTGATGAGTTGGACACAATGTCTACTTAGAAATACAGTATGTCTCATTTCTACGGACTCTTAGTGAACACAGCTAGTGAAGTGCGGCTCCTGCCTGAGTTAGGGTTGTCTGTCCACCCTTGTCTGGTTTGCTGCTGACATCAAACTAGTGGGGGCAGCGTTAGGCCTAGGTTAACAGAGATCCAGTGTGACAGCCCAGATGAGGGGAGGCTGGGGGGCGGGCCACTGCTGGACGGCTCTGCTCCAAAGCTGTGTGTTTGGTTGCCTGTTACCTGATTTCCCCAAAAGGCAACCCCAGAGAGGAGAGCTCTAGACTGAGGGATGGGCTGGTGACCCAGGTATGGCAGGGCCACGTGAGACTGCCAGAGAGACAGGCACTTCTGGAGCTCAACCCAGGGGACTCAGCAAACCTTCCTGTGCTGTGGTCCACCCCAGACTGTGTGAGACGGCCCTCGCTGAGCATGGCCCCTATGAGCAGTAATCCCCACTCCACTGAGTATGGACACCTACAGCCCCAGATCCACGCTTCGGGGGTGAGAGTGGGGTCAGCGGGGTCTTCTGGAGACTGAGAGGGAGCAGGGGGCGTAGCCCCTAAACACTGCGACCAGGGGAGGGCCTCCAGGACAAAACACAAGGCAGAAAGAAGTCCTGGGGGAGGGTTGCACAAGTTCCCTTCATGGACACATTTTTGCTTGGGTGAAATTCCATTCACATGAACCCCAGGAAGTTTCAAGGTGGAAAAGTCACCAAGAATGAGCCTCGGGTGTTCTGTGACCAGCAGAGTTACCCTCTCCCAGCCTTTATGAAGTCTTACTGAGATTCCCAGGAGTGAACATGTTTATCCGGCCGTATCTGAGGGACTGTCTGTGATGCATCCACTTCTGGCCAAGATGAGGCAACAGGGACTGAATATACGCTCCTGCTTGAAAGCAAAAAATGGACAAATTATATGAAACAACGGTTTTCGAGACATTGGACATCAGGCAGCAAAGGACAGTGATCTATGAGACATGGAAAATAAGTGAGGTGAACCCTACAGTTGCCTAGATCACTGCCTCGAAAGAGTTTCTAAGTCATGGCAGAAGGAAGAGAAATCCAAGAAGACTCCCTGGTTCAGGAGAAGTCGCTGGGAGTCCAAGGAGACCAGGGCAGCTAGAGTTCCCTAGAGAGACAGCTGCACACAGAGAGAGCTCTGGAGACCTCCAGAAGGTTCCCCGCAAGTTTTGGTTGAATATTCATCATCTGTTCCCAATAGGCAGACTGATCGTTCACAGACACTGCATAGGGAGCACAGAATGGTCCTGTCTCGGAAATGGAGAGTGATTAGCCCTAGGTTGGTCAATGCTCCTACCTAATAAACCTTGAAAGCAAAACTCAAAAGGATCAAACTGTTTCCAAGGAACTCAACTACATAACAGAGCAAAGTTCAAGAATTGTTATAGGGATACAAAAATACCCAGCACCCAACTAGATAAAAGTCACAACATCCAATTAAAGATTACCAGACATACATACAAAGAGGCAGGGAAACACAACCCATAATAAGGAGAAAAGTCAATCAACTGAAACTGACGCAGATATTAGAATTAGCAGACAAGAATGGTAAAGCAGTTAATAACTATTTCAGATGTTTAAAAAGTGAAGTAGAGACTTGGAAGATTTTTTTTTTTTGACTGTGTTGGGTCTTCATTGCTGCGCATGGGCTTTCTCTAGTTGCAGCGAGCGGGGGCTACTCTTTGTTGCAGTGCGCAGGCTTCTCATTGTGGTGGCTTCTCTTGTTGTGGAGCACGGGGTCTAGGCTCGTGGGCTTCAGTAGTTGTGACACATGGGCTCAGTAATTGTGGCTCACGGGCTCTAGAGCACAGGCTCTGTAGTTGTGGCGCATGGGCTTAGTTGCTCCGTGGCATGTGGGATCTTCCCAGACCAGGGCTCGAACCCATGTCCCCTGCATTGGCAGGTGGATTCTTAACCACTGTGCCACCAGGGAAGCCCTGGAAGATATTTGTTAAAGACCCAAACCAATCTCCTAGAGATGAAACTATAAGGTATAGGATGAATGAAGTACACTGAATGGGATTAGACATTACAGAAGAAGGGAACTTGGCAACATAGCAATAGAAACTCCAAAATGAAACACAGGAAGAAAAAAAAAAAAGCATCAGTGAGCTGTGGGGAAATCAAGTGACCTAATATTTGTGAAGTTAGAGTTTCCAGCAGAGAAGGGGGCTGAAAATGTATTTGAAGAATTAATGGCCCAGAATTTTACAATTTGACAAAAACCGTAAATACACATATCCAAGAAGTTCAGTTAACTGCATGAAACATGGAAGCTACTATGCCAAGGCACATTTTAAACAAATTGGTCAGAACCTGTGACAGAGAAAGGTTAAAAGTAGCCAGAGGAAAAAAGCAAGACCTGTTATATACAAGGGGATAAAGATAAGGGTTACATAAGATTTCTCATAGGAACAATGGATGTAAGACAGTGGAACAATATCTTTAAAGTAGAACACATCTTGAAAGAAACACATCTCTAAAGTGATGTAGACTTCTATATCCAGCAAAATGACTTCCAAAAACGAAGGCAAATACAGACTTTTCCATACGCACAAAACCTGAAAATTCATCACCAGGAGGTGACTGCTACAAGAAAAGTTTAAAAACAAAATCCTTGAGGCCGAAGAGAAACGACAGCAAAAGAAATACAGCTCTACGCGAAGGAATGAACTGCCAAAATGCTCACCATAAGAACAAATACATAATTTTCTTGTTATTTAAATCTCTTTAAAAGATAACTGTTTAAACAAAAATAACAATATAATGTTGGGTTTCTAGCATGTGTAAAAGTAAAATATATTACCACAATGGTACAAAAGTCAAAAAATTTGAGAGAGGAGTATGGAAGTATATTATTGTAAGGTTCTTATACTATATGCCAAGCGTTATATGACATCACTTAAAAGTAGACTGTGATAGGGCTTCCCTGGTGGCGCAGTGGTTGGGAGTCCGCCTGCCAATGCAGGGGACACCGGTTCGTGCTCCGGTCCGGGAGGATCCCACATGCTGCGGAGCGGCTGTGCCCGTGAGCCATGGCCGCTGAGCCTGCGCGTCCAGAGCCTGTGCTCCGCAACGGGAGAGGCCGCAGCAGTGAGAGGCCCGCGTACCACAAAAAAAAAAAAAAAAAAAAAAAAAAAAAAGTAGACTGTGATAGTTTAAGGATGTATACTAAAAGTCCTAAAGTAACTACTAAAATCATCAAAGAATTATAGCTAATAAGCAATCAAAATAGATAAAGTGGAAAATTTCAATTAATCCAAAAGAGGAAAAAGAGAACAGATGGGACGAAAGTAGAAATTAGCAAATGAGAGGTTTAAACCTAACCATATTAATAATCTCATTAAATGTAAATGACCTAAGTAACCCACATTAAAAGGCAGAGATAGGGACTTCCCTGGTGGCACAGTGGTTAAGAATCCTCCTGCCAATGCAGGGGACACGGGTTCGATCTGTGGTCTGGGAAGATCCCACATGCCACGGAGCAACTGAGCCCATGAACCACAACTACTGAGCCCACGTGCCACAACTACTGAAGCCCGTGCACCTAGAGCCCACGCTCCGCAGCAAGAGAAGCCACCGCGATGAGAAGCCCGCGCAAAGCAACGAAGAGTAGCCCCCACTCACTGCAACTAGAGAAAGCCTGAGCACAGCAACGAAGACTCAAATGCAGCCAAAATTAATTAATTAATTAATTAAAGAAAAAAAGGCAGAGATAGACTGGATATAAAGGTAAATTTCAAATATATACTGCCTATAAGTAATGCCTTTCAAATATAAAAACACAAATTCCTTAAAAGTAAAAAGATGAGTAAATATAAACTGTGCTAACACTAATCAAAAGAAAACTGAAGTGGCTATATTAATATCAGACAAGTAGATTTCAGAACAAATAATATTACCAGGGATAAAGACAATAATTTCATAATAATAAGTAGTTCATCTAGAGGGCATCACAATCTTTAAATGTTTATGTACCAGTAATATAGCTATAAATACATGAAACAAAAACAGAAAAGCACAATGAGAAATAGACAAAACCACAGCTACAGTGGGAGACTTCAATACTCCATCTTGATAATTGATAGAGCAAGTAGAAAAATGAGTAACCATATAGAAGATTTGACAACACTGTCCTTCATCTTGACCTAATTGACATTAGGAATTGGAAAATGTAGAACATTCCACCCAATAACAACAGAATACACATTCTTTTCAATTGCCCCTAGAACAAACCAATATAGACCGTGTTATAGACTATAAAGTAAGTCTCAATAAATATGAAAGAATTCAAGTCATTCACTGACCACAGTGAAATTAAATTACAAGTCAATAACTGAAAGCTACATGAGAAATCTCAAACATATGGAAACTAAATCATACACTTCTAAATAACCCATGGGTCAAAGAAGAGAGCAAAAGGGAAATTAGTATTTTGAATCAAGATATCAAAATGTATGGTATGCCAGTAAAGCAGTATTAGGGAGAAATTCATAGCACTAAATGTCCACATTAAAAAAGAGAAAAGTTCTCAAGTCAGTGACCTCCGCTTTATAATATCTTAAGATATTTGAAAAAGAAGAGCAAATTAAACCCAAAGTAAACAGAAGGGAGATAATAAAGATCAGAGCGGAAATCAATGAAGTTGAAAACAGAAAACACTAGGGAAAATCCATAAAACCAAAGGCTGGTTCTTTGAAATGATCAATAAATTGATAAGAATCCAGCCAGACTGAGAGAGGCAACATCACTAAAGACTGAAGAAAACTATAATTCGAAGAGATACATGCACCCCAATGTTCACTGCAGCACTATTCACAATAGCCAGGACATGGAAGCAACCTAAGTGTCCATCAACAGACGAATGGATAAGGAAGATGTGGTACATATATACAATGGAATATTACTCAGCCATAAAAAATGAAATAATGCCATTTGCAGCAACATGGATGGACCTAGAGATTATCATACAAAGTGAAGTGAGTCAGAAAGAGAAAGACAGGGGGCTTCTTTGGTGGCACATTGGTTAAGAATCCACCTGCTAATGCAGAGGACACGCGTTCGAGCCCTGGTCCGGGAAGATCCCACACGCCGTGGAGCAACGAAGCCCATGCACCACAACTACTGAGCCTGTGCTCTAGAGCCCGTGAGCCACAACTACTGAGCCTGCATGCCACAACTACTGAAGCCCACGCACCTAGAGCCCGTGCTCTGCAACAAGAGAAGCCACTGCAATGAGAAGCCCGCGCACGGCAACGGAGAGTAGCTCCCGCTCACCGCAACTAGAGAAAGCCCGCACACAGCAACGAAGACCCAATGCAGCCAATAAATAAATAAATAAATTTATTTAAAAAAAGAGAAAGACAAATACCATATGATACAACTTATATGTGGAATCTAATATGACACAAATGAACGTATCTATGAAACAGAAACAGATTCACAGACATAGAGAACAGACTTGTGGTTGCCAAGGGGGAGGGAGGGTGGGGGAAGGGTGGATGGGAGGCTGGGATTAGTAGATGCAAACTATTATGTATAGAATGGATAAACAACAAGGTCCTACTGTATAGCACAGGGAACTATATTCAATATCCTGTGATAAACCATGATAGAAAAAAACTATGAAAAAGAATGTATATTTATGTATAACTGAATCGCTTTGCTGTACAGTAGAAATTAACACAACATTGTAAATCAACTATACTTCAATAAAATAAATTTTAAAAAAACCCAATATTCCCACCAAGAAAACTCCAAGCCTAGAGGACTTAAGTGGTGAATGCTACCAGACATTTAAGGAAGAAATAACTCGTTAAGAAAATTGTAAAGGACATAATGCTTCCCAACTCATTCTATGAGGCCAGCATTACATTTTTGGTGAAAAAAAAGAAAGCCATTACAGGAAAACTACAGACCAATATCCTTCATGAACATTCATGCAAAAATCTCTAAACTAAATTTTAGCAAATCAAATCCAACACTATATAAAAGTGCATCATGACCAAGTGGGGTTTATCCAAGGAATGCAAAATGGTTGAATATTCTAAAATAAATCAGTATCTGGTTCTGCATGTAAGGAGCTTGGATGTCACCACTCCATGCTAACAACAAGTAAAAAGCTACACGGTTTGAAAAATCAGTAACTCTTCTAGGGTCTGTAAGAGAAGTGAGGACTTAGGGCAAATCGCTGTCCCCCAAATTGGAGAGTCTGATAGCAGAGCCCTAAAAGGGCACCTACAAAAAACCTGAAGCTAGCATTACACTTAATGGTGAAAGACCGAGTGCTTTCCCTCTAAGTGCAGTAACAAGCCAATGATGTCTGCTCCCCTGGCTTCTGTTCAACCTTGTCCTAAAGGTGCTGCCGGTACAATAAGGCAAGTAAGAGAAATAAAAGGCAGCCAGATTGGAGAGGAAGAAGTAAACTGTCTTTGTTCACAGACAACATGATATATATAAAAATCCAATGGAATCTAAAAAATGAGTTTGGTAAGGTTGCAGGATACAATTTCAGTATATTAAAAAAATCAATTGAATTCTATATACTAGGAATGAACAAGTAGAAATTGAAATTGAAAAAAGAATACCCTTTAAGATAGCACTGAAAAAAATTGAAACACTTGGAGCTGAATCTGATAAAAGATGTGAAAGACACACATTGAAAACTACAAAACGTTGCCCAGAGAAATTTTAAAAGACCTAAATAAATGTAGAGATACACCGGTGTTCATGGGTCAGAAGACTCGATACTTTGTCAGTTCTCCCTGAAACAATCTATATATTTGATGCAACCCCAGTCAAAATCCCAGTAGGCTTTTCTGTGGAAAGTGACAAAGTGTTTCTAAAATTCATATGGAAAAGACCTAGAACATCCAAAACAGCTTTGAAAAAGAACAAAGTTGGAGGACTTACACTGACTTCAAAATTTATTACAAAGCTACAGTGATCAATACGGTGTGGTATTGCCATAAAGACAGATAAGTCAATGGAACACAATAGAATCCAAAAATAATAAAACTACACATATAGGAAAAACTGATCTTCAGCAAAGGTGCAAAGGCAATTCAGTGGATAATCTTTACAATATGTGTGCTGGAACACTTGGATATTCATATGCAGAAATGAACTGGGATTCACACCTTACATCACATACAAAAATTACCACAAAATGGATCATAGATTAAATGTAAAACCTGTGACTATAAAAATTCTTGGTTAAACATAAGAGAAAACCTTAGAGATCTTGGATAAGGCAAATATTTCTTAGGTGCAACACCAGAAGTACAATCCATAAAAGAACAAATGGAAGTTGGACTTCATCAAAATTTAAAACTTCTGCACTTTAAAATGCACTGTTTAAAAAAATGAAGAAGAAAAAGAAGCTACTGATTGGGAGAAAGTATTGGCTAATAATCATCTGATATAGGACTTGTATCCACAATACATAAAGAACTCTCAAAACTCAATAATAAGAAAACAACCCAAGTTTTAGAGTGAGCAAAAGACTTGAACTTAACCCAGAAGATAGACAAATAGCAAATAAGAACACAAAAAGATGCTCAGCATCATTAGTCATCAGAGAAATACAAATTAAAACTATAAGTAGATACGCTACACATCTATAAGAAGAGCTAGAACAAAAAACGAAAAAAACGAAAAACATACCAAGTGTTGAGGATGTGGAGGAACTGGGGGCCCATGCGCTGCTCGTGGGGATGTAAATGGGACAATCACTTTGGAAAAACTTTGGTTGTTTCTTAAAAAGTTAAACATATACCTACAGTGTGATCTAGACATTCAGCAATAACAATGGATGAATTATCAATACATGCAACAACATGGATGAAATTAGGCTGAGTGAAAAAAAAACAGACAAAAACGATTCCACACTGTATAGTTCCATTTATATACAATTCTGGCAAATGCAGCTCCTGTATAGTGACATGCAGATTAGTGGTTACCTGGGAGTCGGGTGGCAGAATGAAGGAGTACAAAGGATCCTGAGGAAACCTCTCAGGGATGATGAATGGCCCTTCTCTTCACGGTGGTGATGGTTTCATGGGTGTTTCCCTGTATCAGAAATGATCAGATTATCTACTTTAAATATGTGGATTTATTGTATGCCAACTATACCTCCTTGAAGCTATCTTTAAAATATATTAATGGCAAAATCTAGTGAAAGGACCACTCTCACTGTGTTCCTTAAGCAAGTTGCTCAATCTCTAGTTTCCTAATCTATAAAGTAGGAATAATGTTGTCGTGACAATTAAAAATAACATGTTGGATATATTTCATATGAAAGAGAGCTCAATTAGTAATGGTAATAATAGAATAATGCTTTCAAGAAGAAAAAAAATTATGTGATTCTTAAATGCTCTGCTCGCAGATATCTGGAGAGATTTCTGTAGAGGGTTGGAAGGCCATTTGCCCTGGTTTCCCAGTTAGGTCACAGTTTCACGTGCAGTGACTTGGTGTTACTGTCGTGGGAAGATCTGACCCACCCATTTCCCCCACCACCCTCCTCTCTTTGTCCCTCCTAGTTTGGCCAGAGCTGGAGGGGTCCCTTGGTCCCTGTCACTGCACAGCCCTACCCCCAGCCAGCCCCCCCGCCATGGTCTGTTTCTCGTTCTCCTAATTTTGGAATCTGGAACCACGTAGACTTGTAGAGATCAGTCAGGGGGAAAACTCTCCGGAAAGATTACAAGGCAGAATGAATGTCAAGCACGTGGCCTGGTTGCCGGCACCTTGAACACCTGTAATCGTTGGCAATTTCGGTTTCACTGCATATGGGCTAGGTCATCGGTTCTGGCTCCTGTGTCCCCCTCACATCTGAAAGCTCTGCAGTGGGACAGCATAGACAGGTTCCCTGTTCTTGGAGTTGACAGTCATGCGAACCAGGACAGGCTCAAAGATGGGGGAATACAAGGTGAGCTGGAGTCGTTGGGAGAACGTTGTGAAAGAAAGAGGACAAAGAGAACCTGTCGTGTGTGTGTGTGTGTGTCTGTGTGTGTTTATAATCCCCAACCCTTTAGCATGTATGGTGCCTGGCGTGGAAGCAGACCTCATTTCATATTTTCTGGTTGAAGAAGTGAGTGAAGGAGGACAGCTGAGTTCTATCAGAAGCAGAGAAGCTGGAGGACAGGAGCTGAGGCTCAGTTGGGAGTGACGAGGGCCCGTCTGGCCAGGAGAGAGGTTAAGCCAGATGCAGGGGTGGGGAGCGGTGAGGGTTGAATGGCAGGATGAAGATTGCAGACACTGGGTTAGGGGCCTCTTGGGACGTGGCAGGAAGGTCCCTGGAGACCCTGCAGGGGCAGCCCCACCCATGCCCAGGGTCCCCTTCGGCTCTGCTGGATCTTCAGAGGTTGTGAGCACACACCTGCTCCCGGGTCCCCAGACAGGCTGGGCCAAGTGGAGAATCTTGCCTTCTAGGCCCCCCTCAGACTGGCACCTGCTCCGAAGGGGAGGCAGAGGCCCTCTTCCCCTGCTGCAGGGACCGCCCCCCTCCCCAAGCTGGAGGAGAGCAGAGGCCCCACCCAAGGGAACCCCGTCCAGGACACGCACACTGATCCCACACTTAAACCTGCTGCCCCCTCAGCATCCTGGTCTGCACACCAGACCCAACCGGGAGACGATCACCGACTCGTGTCCGAGCCCGTCCCCAGGGAACAGGCTTGGGAACAGGCTTTGCTGACCACAGGGCTGCACGGTAGGGGCCTGGGCCCGCCGGCTCCCTTCCCCTGGGTCACAGCTGACCTGGCGGGATCGGCAGGCAGAGTTCTGAGGAAACAGCATTGTGCCCGGGACCTCGTGCGCCCTGAGGACACGCCCTCGTGCCACTTTGGCTCATTTACAGTTCTGGGAACACATACACTGCTTGCGGCTAAGCGACTTCATCCCAAACCGAGCGGTTTCCCGTTTGACCGCTGCACCGAGGTCTGTGGATACTCGGTGTGCTCGCCAGCCCCGCCAGGGCTCGGTCAGCGACCCTGGCTCTGGGGCTGCCCCCTCCCTTGGAGGTGCATTCCTAACAGAGCCCCCAAGGGCTGTGCCCAAGGGACGCTGGTGCAAAGAGACAGCAGCCCTGCCTTCCGCGCGGCCACTGAGCAGTGGGGCTTTCACCTGATTGCGGACGGCTCGAGCCCCAGCCTCTGGATCAAGACGTCTTGATCCCCGCTCTGGACTGGAAGAGAAAGCATTCCAACCTCTTCTCTTTGCGTCCAGCAAAGGAGCCCCCTCCCCGCCCTCACCCCTGGCTGCCCCCTCTTCCTCAGCCCCCAGAGCCTTGTTCTCTTGCCCGGGTGCCTGGGCAGAAGCCACAAGGCTTGGGGAGGCCCGCACCGCCGGAATGCGCATGCGCCTCAGTGGCCGTGCCTGTGCGCGCGTGACCGGCACGTGAGCGCGCGTGATGGAAGGTCACAGCTGGAGCATGTCGCCCTCTGTCTGCCCATCCAGGTTACTCCTCGCTGCAGGACGAGCTGCTGTCCCCCGCCTCCCTGCACTACGCGCTCCCCTCTCCGCTGCGCGCAGACCAGTACTGGAACGAGGTGGCCGTCCTAGACGCCATCCCCTTGGCGGGCACGGAGCATGACGCCATGCTGGAGATGTCTGACATGCAGGTGTGGTCCGCGGGCCTCACGCCCTCGTTGGTCACTGCTGAGGACTCCTCTCTGGAGTGCAGCAAGGCCGAGGACTCGGACGCCACCGGCCACGAGTGGAAGCTGGAGGGGGCGCTCTCCGAGGGACCCCAGGGCCCCATGCTGGGCTCTCTGGACCTCGTGGAGGACGACACAGTGGATTCAGATGCCGCAAATGGCCTTATCGATTTGCTTGACCAGGAGGAAGGTCAGAGGTCAGAAGAGAAGCTGCCAGGTCATGAGAGGCAGGAGGACTCGACAGGTGCAGGGCAGGGCTCAGGGAATGAAGTGTCTCTTGTTTCAGGCCAGCAGAGGGTACAAGCCCACATCACAGAATCCCACACCGTGAGTCGGGTGATGGACTCCAGCCAGGACAGGTAAGGGCTGGGCCGCCGTGCGGGATGCCTTTCACCGTCCTGGGCTTCTGGCAGCGAGTACGGAGGGAACTCGGGCGCCGCTGTCCCCCGATGCTGTGTTCTAAACACACTGGCGCAAATAAGTTCAGTAAGGCGCCAGCTCGCCTCTGAAGCCGCCCAGCCCGCGCTCAGGCCTCTGTCTTGTGAGAGTGGAGCTGTGTCTGCAAAGGCCAGTCCCTCCCCCAGAACCACCCCCCACCCCACCCCCCTCGCCAGCCCCATCTTTTGGCCAGCAGGAGAGAGGCTGAGGGTGTTGGGAGAAGGGAGAGCATCCCTGGGAGAGAGATTGTAAGGCTGGGAGAAGCCACGTCCCTGAAGTACAGCTGAGCTGGGTGCTCTGGGCCCCCGTCGCTGTTGTGTGTTGATTGCTGAAATCAAACCGTATTTGGAAACCTAGAAGCACCAGGGCCCAGGGAAGCTATGTGTGCCGTCACACAGCCTGCGTGTGACAGAGCTGATAAGGCTGCCCTTTCTACTTACACCCTTTTGAAGGAGTGAGGCCAGCGGGCTTATCAGGGGCAGGACAGAGCTTCAGCTGTTGAAGATGGTTATTCTCCTGGGTAGCTCCTTACCACCCTTCCTGCGATGAGAAGGCCTGTGATGACAGGTCCAGCAGCAGGATGCCCGTTGGCAGTGCAGGCAGATGGCCTGATGCCCCTCTGAGACACAGAATCCCCAGGCCACGTGCATGCAGTGGACATCCGCCACACTCCAGCACTGGGCTGAGAGCAGAGTGGGGCTTGGAGCGAGAGAGACAGACAGTGACAGGTATCGCCTTGGCCTCCGGGGCTGGCACAGGAAGGGAGGGGCAAAGGCCCTTTCCTCTGTGTCGCTTTGCTGCCTGAATTTTCCTAAAGCAAGGAGATAGTTCCTGTGCTCCCAGAAGGCTGTGGCCACCCAGGGAGCTCAGATCCAGCCAGGCCGTGGGAAATCTATTCTCCTTTCCTCTTCCCACTCGCATCCTCCTCCCAGAAGCCCGGGCAGACGGCCCTTCCCCAGGCTCCACTCGGTGTGGCCCGCATCCCCCAGCAGGAGGGAAAACGAAGTTGCTTAGGAGACAAGACAGCAAGGATTCATTTAGTGTCCCAAACGAATCCTTCGACGCTTCGGGAAAATCGGGCACACTGAGCCGTGAGGATTCAAGTGAAATCCCACCTTCCAACCGCTGGCGATGGCCGTTCACTCAACAAGCACTGATTGGATGTTCCCGTGTGCCGCCCACTGCACCGCTGTGACAGCAGGGTCCCTAGACAGGGACCAGAGGCCTGGGGGCCGGGCCTCAGAACGTTACAGGATGGCTCTGTGACCTGGGTCAGCTCTCCCATGGGGACAGATGAATTTCATTCACTCACTCAACAGTGTGTATTGAATGCCTACTGTGCGCCAGGCCCCTGTGTGAAGTGCCTCGGAGCACGGCTGTGGCATTGAGCAAAGCAGATAGTCTCTACGTGCAAGACGTTTATGTTCTAGTGGGGAGACTGACGATATAAACAGATAAAGTAAATGGAATTAAAAGTAATTAAAAGAGAGATGCTAATTAATGCTAAGTGCTAAACAGAAGAATAAAGCAGGGAAGGGGGTGGTTGAAATCATGGACGGGGCGGGCAGGGACACCTGAGGGTGACTCGCGGGAAAGACATAAAGGAATTCAGGTGATGAACGACGTGAACGCCTGAGCGGAGCCAGCAGAAGGCCCAGCCAGGGCAGAGGCCTCGGAGCAGCGTGCGGCCCGCACAGTCGAGGGGCAGCGAGAAGGTGCCTGTGCCTAGAGCAGGGTGATCACGGGAGGTGAGGTCAGGGAAGTGATGGGGCCGGACATGTCAGGCCTCGGGGTCCTGGAGAGACTGGCATTTCCTGGGTGGGATGGAGAACCATTGGAGGGTTTTGAGCAGAGGAGCGAGGTGATCTGGCCACGGCCGGCCACAGCCAAGGGTAGAGGCAGGAAGATGAGCTGGAAGCAGGAGTCGATGGTGACGTGGACCGAGATGGTGGCTGTTTGGTGGCCAGGAGTGGTCGTGTTCAGGGTGTGTTTTTGAAAGTTGAACCAAAAGGGTTTCCTGGCAAATAAGATATAGAGTGTGAGAGAAAGAAGGACGTCCAAGACGACACGGGTGTCCTTGGCCTGACACCTGGAGGGACGAGGTTGCCATCTACTGCAGTGGGAGGGTGGCTGGAACATGTCCGGGGAGAAGACCCTAAGTGTGAACTTGGCTGGGCTGCCCATGCGATGCCCATCAGAAACCCCAAGGACAGACGTCAAGGAGGCAGTTGGACACGCACACCTGCAGTTCAAGGAAGAGATGCTGGGGACCCACATCTGGGGTTAAGGCCACGGGTTGAATGAGCTTGCGGAGCACATGGGCGTAGACAGAGAAGAACTGAGTCTGGGGCCTTCCAGGGTCAGAAGCCAGGGAAATTAGGAGGATCCCGCAAAGGATGCTGAGAAGGAACAGCCAGAGAGGGAGGGAAAAACAGGCACATGTGTCCCGGAGGCTGTGGAAGAGCCTGCGTCAAGGGGGAGGGGTGATCATTTTGCCAGCTGAGCCCAGGCGTGAGGACCGTGCGGTGGGAGTGACCTGAGGGGCTGGAGGGTGGTGGGTGGGATGACGGGTGTGGGGACCCCGATGACGGGACCGTGAGCCACGTGCCTCGGGAGGCCAGAGCGTGGAGCCATCCATTCACAGGGTGGGGCCCAGCGCCACCGGTGTCCGTGGGCCTCTCCACCAGGACAGCAAGGATGGCCCACGCGGGCCTCTGGACAGGGCAGTCGCTGTGCGATAGCTCATGCTCTCCCGACCTCCAGTAGGCGGTACAGGATCCGTCCTGGATGGGCCAGGGCTCTGGAGGGGGAGGGTCTCTGAGAGCGGAGACTGGGGGTGACTGGTGTCCTCGGTCTCTTCCTGGGCCCCAGACTGCAGGACTGGGATGCAGAAGGCTCCATCGTCTCCTATCTGCAAGAGGCCACACAAGGCTCCTGGGGGGAGGAGACCCTGCAAGGCCCACACTCGTTCCAGAGAACCGTCAGCAGGTCTTGGGAGCACGAAGAGGTCCTGGGCTCTGCACCGGAGCGCGCACACACGGAGCAGCCCGAGGCCGGCAGGGACCGGATACCACAGGGCCCCAGCGAGTGGATGCAGGAGGCTGTCAGCACCTTCTCCCACCACGTACAGGTGAGAGCCCGCGGGGAGCCGCCACTGATGCTCCAGCCAGAGGGCCAGGCCTGGGGCAGCTGCTCACTTGCTCAGGCCCCTAGCCGGGCGTGTTTTCCAGCTTTAAAAATCGTGGCAGTGGCTTATCTTTTTCTCTTTCCACGTGTCTGCCTCCTTGATCCCTGAGAGGGAGGGGAGAGGCTCACCTTGATGAGACTTCCAGGCACCTCCCCTCCACTGCCCTCCAGATGCCCAGGGTCATAGAGTCAGAGGTTGGCTTTGCAGGGCCGTTGCCAAAGCTGTAGTTTTTTGTTTTTTGGGTTTTTTTCTGCGGTACGCGGGCCTCTCACTGTTGTGGCCCCTCCCGTTGCGGAGCACAGGCTCCGGACGCACAGGCTCAGCGGCCATGGCTCACGGGCCCAGCCGCTCCGCGGCATGTGGGATCTTCCCAGACCGGGGCACGAACCCGCATCCCCTGCATCGGGAGGCGGACTCTCAACCACTGCGCCACCAGGGAAGCCCCAAAGCCCTAGTTTTGTTTGCTTTCTTTTTCCCTCGTGGTTTAGGAAGAAGGGCTTAGCACCAGAGACCTGGAGGCCAGGCTAACTCGGGTCCCACCGTGTCTGTAGGGGCGAGGACCAGCCACTGTCCCGCCCCGGGTGCCCTTGTGTAAACGAGGTAGAGAAAGGATTGTCGCCAGGGTTCACTGGGGACTCCTTGCCCGTGCGGGTGGGCTCCCTGGGTGGAACAGACTGGGACCGAGGGCGCGATCCCGGCACAGGCTCCAGCTGCCTGCACCCTCCGCCCTCCTGGCCTCCCTTCAGTCCTCCCTACTTATTTATTTTATTTATTTGCTTTTATCTTCACTCCCCATTCCCATAGACATCATTTTAATGTGGTTTTGGAAACAGTTTTATTACGAAAGATTGCAAATAGATACCAAACCAGACAGAACAGTCTGTCACCTTTGCGCGCACGCAGTGCCCAGGCGCTGCCACTGCCTGCTGGCGGCCCTCTGGTTTCATCACCCCACCCTCACCCCCGAGGGGTCCCCCCACGTTATCTTAACGTTAATCCCAGACATCTTACGAACGTGTCTTTTTAATTCGTGCGTTTTTATAAAGTTCGCGTCGCTGCTCTGTGCACGTGTGGTTTTAACGCGTACGTAACAATGTGCTCCGCCCTCCCTGGCTTCTTCTCTTCGGTCAGCATCGGTTCCTCACCCTCCCTCCCCTCCACTGCCCTCTCCTCCCCTCCCCTCGCTCCTGTCCAAGCCCGAGCCTCGAAGGCATCTCTGAGGACCCCAGGACCAGGCGGGCTCCACAATGACCTGGGCTGCTGGCTGCCACGCGCTGCCAGGAATTAAACAGGGTGGTACTTAGAAGGCGTCCCTGCCGAGTCTGCACCACCGACGGCTGGGCGGCTGCACCCATTTTTTAACCCCAGGTCACCCCGTGCGTTCTTGGCCGAGGGGCTGTTCCACGGGACCCTCTGCTGCCTCTCCCGGTAGTGAGCGCTTGTCCCATAGCACAGATGGCCCCGCTCCGGGTCTGTGCCCCCGACCCCCGCCCGGAGTCCCGGGGAAGGAGCGTCTCTGCGGTTGGCTTTGGTGAGGGGAGGCCTGGAGAGGAAGCAGGACCACCCCAGGGGACTGCGAGAGAAACCCTCTAGGTCATTTGGCCCAACTGCCTCATTTACAAATGGGGAAACTGAGGCCCAGGAGAGTCTGGGACCTCCTGACCCCCAGTCCCAGTGAGCCAGCACCTCCCTGCCTAAGGCGGATGGGAGGGTAGGTGAGCTGTTTCCTAATCACCTGCCAGGGCTCCAGGGATGATAACGAGCCCTGTTTACGGTGACGGTTTGCAGAGCACCTGTTTGCTAGGATTTCCAGTGAGTCTCAAAAAACACGGGGTCGGGGAGTGGGGTATAACTGGGGGCCTGAACCTGCAAGGCAGCCAGTCCCTCTCTGCGGCCCCGGCGGGCAGCATCTGACCTTGAACTCCTAGGCTGGGCGCAGACCCAGGGCTCTCATGCCCCCTTGCACGTGTGGCTTCTGTGTCCCAGGTGCTCTCTTGTGGAGATGAGGCAGGATTGTGCCGGGGTCGGAGCTGGAAATCTGATCCTCATTGCCTTACTCTTTCACGTAGCAAGTTATCAATCTCTCTGTGCCTCTGTTTCCTTTGTGTGAGATGGGAAAATCAGAGACGCGATGGGGGGTGCTGCAGGCGTAACGGTTAGTGTGTGAAACGCACACAGAGCCCCTCCTGGGCAACGGGCTGCGTGGGGTGTTTGCTGTCACCACCCCTAGCGGTGGGCTCACAAACCGTGCGACCCCCCGGCACTCTCAGAACGGGAAGAGAGCTCCTGAACCCGCCCCTGTTTGACCGCCGGGGAAACCGAGGCCCAGAGAAGGCGCCCCGCTTCCCTGAGCCCCTCAGCGGGAAGCTGCAGGGTCAGTGTGCCGGGTCCAGTTCCTGGTTCTTTCTGCCACACCGGCTGCAGGCCAGAGAGGAACGGCCTGATCCCAGGAGGGGAATTCCTTTCAGCCGCAGCTGCTGGGCTGCATTAGGGAGTCAGCTCTGCAAAGCTGAGTTTAATGCGCATGGTTCCTGCCCTGGTGTTGACAGCCCAGCCTGGGAAGAGCCTTTAAGGACAGGCCTTAAATAGACACACCAGTGACACGCTCGCATTTGGGGTTGCTGTGCCGTGTAAGCAGGGACCGAGGCCAGAGGGGCTGATGGAGTTGCACGGGCTCCCAGGCCCCTCCCTGGACGCCTGCACTCCCAGAGCTGGGCCTGAGCAAATCACTCACCAGGGGCTATTTTTGAAACAAACCCTGCACCCTCCAGGGTGTTAGCCGGCCCCATCCCATGAGCGAGCGGGGTGACATCATTCTGATCATGGCAGTAGCAGCCCAGGGACACACACAAGTAGCCACGTTCTGGAGACATCTTATTTTCCCAAGTCCGAATGGGACAGTTTTCCTGGGCAGAGCTGCCTCTAGCTGTCACGGGGCCACCGGCTCTCAGGGCTGGTGTCGCACACGGTGACTTTAACACGCGCCTCCTGCGCCCAGGACATGCACACCTGCCTGCTTCCTTCTAGCCCTGCCGGACAGCCCGGCAGCTGGCTTGGGAGCTAAAATTACTGGAGCCTGACGTCACCCGGGCCGAGGGCAGAGCTGGGCTCTCAGCAGGAGGGCACTCTGGCGGCAGTTCCACTAGGGGCCCTGCCGCCTCCCTCGCGTGGAGAAAATGGAGGGTGTCCCAGGGGGCCTCCAGAGTCCCAGAGGAGAATGAGAGGCTGGCCCCCCGCCTGGTGGCCCCCTGGCTGTGCAGGCCCCGGAGGGCCAGACTGGTGAGGAGGTGACGATGTGGACCTTCATCACCCAGCTGCTGGTCACCCTGGTGCTGCTGGGCTTCTTTCTGGTCAGCTGCCAGAACGTGATGCACATCGTCCGGGGCTCCCTGTGCTTTGTGCTGAAGCACATCCACCAGGAGCTGGACAAGGAGCTGGGGGAGAGCGAGGGCCTGAGCGACGACGAGGAGACCATCTCCACCAGGGTGGTCCGGCGCCGGGTCCTCCTGAAGGTAACCCAGGCGGGGGCAGCGCCGGGATGTGCGGGACGCTGGTGAGGACGCCTGCTGGAAGAGGCCGGGCGGGCCTCGGGTGGAACGTGCAGGGCCGCAGCTGGGCGGCACTCCCTGCCCGGCCCACCCCCGACTCCCCGGCGCGGCAGAGGAAGCTCGGCTCCGGGACTTAGGAAGCCGGCCCCCTCCTGCTTCTGTCCCCAGCCAGCCCAGTGAGGCAGCAAGTCACCCTCTGGGCAAAGGCGTCTGGGGCAGGGGGTTGTTTCCTGTCAAGTGCCGTTGGAGTAGAAATCGGGGGCCTCCCTCCGTCTCCATAAATCCCGCATAATCGCCCCTGTTTTGCCCATCCCCGCTGCCGGGGCAGCGCTCCTGGGAGCCCAGGGCTCCCTCCTGTCCTGGGCCCAGGACCCCCCGGGGTGCCCCTCATGCAGAGCCTGGTTTGGCGGCCGAGTTGCAGTTTCCTGCCAGGATGGGGACTTGTGGGACTGTGGCTACTGCTGGCGCCACTTTATTTCTTCATCCTCTGTCCTTATTCCCAAATTCCCGCTTATCAATCTTGAGTTTTCTCCCTTTCTCTAATTCCAGGGGGATGAGCTTCAGAATATTCCAGGGGAGCAGGTGACAGAGGAGCATTTCACGGATGAGCAGGGCAACGTCGTCACCAAGAAGGTGGGTGCAGAGTCCCCCTGAGCTGGGCAGAGGCAGGCGGGCTAGAAGCTTACAAAGGTGGTGGACTCACCCCCAGCTTCTTGCTGCTGCCCTAGCAGAGGGGTAGGCACCTGCCACAGTCCAGATGTGACATTCCTTACAGCCACCTTGCCTGATTCAGCCTGAATTCAGCTCCTCCGACTGGGTTCCAGAATAACCGGGCCCCGTGGAACCCCCCAAACCTAGTCCTGTGATGCCTGGCCCTGAAAACAGCTGTATGACAGCAGTACGGGGGTCCCTGTGGGCCTCCTGAGATAAAAGGACGTGGGAATGCATGGGGTTGGCAGTAGGTTTACACCAGGAGACGTGATTCTGCCTAACGGGTGCTGGGCACGGTGCTAGGTGTGGGCAGAAGGCAGACCTGTGTTGCTCCGGGGCTCATGCTAGGTCAGAGCAGGACCCCATCTTCCCTCCTGCACGGGGAGCTTCATGCTCGTGTGTGTTCTCACCTCCCACTGCTTGCACGCGGTAGGTGCAGAGCAGACTGTCGTTGGAATATCTGGATGCGTGAATAGGGAACAGGTGGATCCCAGGGACAGGAACGCCCTGCCCTTCGGGGGCTCCCAGTCCTAAGGGGAAGACGGAGGGCGTAAACTTCCAGCACACCAGGAGGCAGGATGGACCGCCCTGGGCTAGAGATAGAAGTCGGGGGGGGCGGTGGTGAGACCCCGATCATCCATGAGCCTCAGTAAGAACCCCCCGCAAATTCCAGCCCCTCTGAGGCTGCCCAGTGCGAATTCCCCACCCGATGGGGGCGAGAGGCCGTCCCCGATCTTGACCGCTCAGGGAAGGGCACCTGGGGACAAAGGCTGCTTCTAACCCCCCAGCTCATTCTGGGACCTGCTCTTTTCGAGCTCTGTCTGGCCGGCTTCCCCAGCCCCTTCTGCCCTCCCTCTCTTCTGCAGATCATTCGCAAAGTTGTTCTCCACGTCGATCCATCCGGAGCCGATGGCACCCAGGAGCCCGAGGAGGTGATTTCTGGGGGGCCCCTGGAGGACCCTAGTGAGATGGAGGCCGGTGTTGATTACTTTATGACTCACGCCAAGGTACTGCCTGAGCTGCAGCCTCCCAGGCCCTCGCTCTTCCGAGGGGCCGGCCCGTGACTCCTGCTGCCCTCTGCGCCAGCCCCCTTGGGGCTCACCTCTCACCTCTCTGCTCCCCCTCGAGCCTCCTGCCCCTGGTGGCACTGTTCCCACCACCTCCATAGGGCGCCTGTGTTCTCTTGCCGTCTCTGTGTGTGATCTGTCCTGCCTTGTGTCTGCAATGCTGTCTCCAGGTGGAGCTGAGAGGGTACAGTAGCCTGCAGCCGGACCTGATAGAGGGCAGGAAGGGGGCTCAGATAGTGAAGCGGGCCAGCCTCAAAAGGGGGAAACAGTGATCTCGAGCCCCTCCCTGTGGAATGGCCTCTTTGGAGGTAATGCCGTCGTTCTCCGTCTTCTCTGCATGGCCTGGTCCCCCGCGACGCCCCGCTGAGAGGCTGCGGACTTGCGCACCCCTACCCCGCTCCTCCTGGAACTCCCTCCCCTCCCAGCCCCTCCCGCTGCCCAGCATGACGCAGGAGGACCAGGCACCGCTGTGGGCTGCAAGCACAGACTCCCACCTGCTAACGGTGCCTCTGAGCTCCATTGCCTCCGAGAGAAAACAGCAGCACCTGCTGACCTATTCCTCGGCAAGCGCAAAAATACAGATTTGAAAAAGTGCTTCCGTGAGTGCGAAGCACTCGGTACATCTCAGTAGGAACGTTACCCTGGAAGCCCAGCAAGGGGGTCTGGAGGAGGAGGGGCGGGGCCCTGGAGGGTGCAGCGGGGTCTACTAGGCTGTGCTGTTTCAGTGCACGTGGCCAGGAAGAGCTGGACAGGGAGAGGCCTGGAACCCAGCTGTGCCTTGAACCTTGAACCCAAGGCTCCCATCCTCCTTGGTATTTCCTGAAGCATGTTGCGCCCTTGCTTTCTAGGAAGAGGCAAAGTTAACAGGAGGCTGTGGGAGCACTGCCGGCTGGGGGGCGGGGGCGTGATGTGCAGTGAGGGAGGGAGGGAGGCCGAGAAGACGCGGCGAAGGCTCTCCAGCGGACTGAGCAGTGCTGGGGGCTTCAGGGCCAGCTCGGACCTCCGTCCTCCCTGAGGGGTCCTGTACTGAGCTGCCCCGAGGCCCTTCGCTGTGCCCAGCTCGGGCCAGCTCAGTACCGGGCGCGTCGGGGTGGGAGTCGGCCGGAAGCAGGAAGCACGTGGCCCCAGCTCCCGCTGGCACCGGGTTATTGTCACCTACACCCCCAGGGCCCGGCTCCGGGCCCACGGCCAGCAGCCTCCCCTTCCGCATTCGGCAAAAAGCAGGGCCACCGCCTCCCGAGCCCCCAGAAGTGCTGACTCCGGGCTTCCCTCAGCACTTGGGCAAAAGAAAAAGGTCTGGCCTATCCAGTTATAGGATAAAATTAGACCTGACTTCTCAGCAGCTTAAGGAGGTCACAGTGTTAACCCCCGCACTGCCAGGGGTCCGCCGGGCTGCTGGTTTAGGACGTCAGCTGTGATCAGTCCTGGAAATAGTCCAAAGGTGCAAGTAATTCGAAAAACCAGAGAGTGGAAGGAAAAGTACACTCTTGGGCCTTATTTTCCTTAGGGCAGAGACTGAAGCTTTCAATCCCAGCTTCTGTTTGGCTCAGGTTTTGCTGTTGTTCCTGAACAGGAGAGAGGCAGCCCAGAAGCCAGGCGAGGGGAAGGGAGGAACCCAGACATTTTTCAAAAAATGTTTCTGTAGGTGATCTGCAAAGTGGCTGAACCCCCCACCCCAGGGCGTGGGTGTTAGGGGACGCGGAGCAGAGCAGCCAGGCCGTAGCACAGGGCCAGGGCCTCTGCCAGGAAGAGGCCAGGGGAGCGTGCAGTGGGGACCGTGGTGCGGAAGCCAGCGTGCGGGAGGGACAGCCCAGGGGACAGCCTGCCGTGCTCTACCCTCTGAACAAGACAAAGACCGCTGAGGGCTCTCTGGTCCTCCAGACGCACCGCCTGCCACTCGCAAGCATGCATGGCCCCCAGCATTGATGGATTCCAAATGACTGCAAACTTGCAAATTCGCCTAATAGCTACAGTTTATTGTACCCCCAAACGTAGCGCTCCCAGCACTTCCCTCCCGTGGCCTTTCAGGGACGCGCGCACAGTGGTGAAGCACTGAATGCCCTGCGTGCCTGTTCCCAGCTGAGGTCAAACAAGGAGGCCTTCTCTCTGTCCCCGTTTCAGCTCACACTCTGAACAATTGCCCTTTTTGCGGTCTATTCAGTGTCATGGGTTTTTTTTTTTGCATTTTTATGCTGTTTGTTGGTGATTTCGCTGTTTGAAATGGCCCTGCTGTCTTGTGTTCCTAAGAGCGGCAGGGCCGTGATGGGCCATGCGTGGGAAGTCGTGTTTAGAGGAGCCTCGTTCAGGCACGAGTTATAGCTCTGTCGGATGTGAGTTCAGTGTTCATAAAGCAACAGTATACAGTTGACCCTTGAACAACTCGGGGGTTGGGGCGCCAACCCCCAGGCAGTTGAAAATCCCAGCACCCCTCTCTCTGCCTCAAAAGTAAAGGAATTGATGAATGACTCACCCCCAGGGCGGGAAGCTGAAACAGCGCGGCTAGAATCCTGGGCTCAAACTCTAGTTCTTTTATTTCTATGTGTTGTGATCTGTAATCCAATACAAACTTGTCCCCACACTTAGTTCATTTAAAGGTCTGTAAAATGAAAATGCAGACACTGTATTTATTGGAGAAAAACAATGCAGAAGGGGACCCGTGCAATTCAAACCCACATTGTTCAAGGGTCAATTGTACATGAAATACGTTGTCTTTAAAGAGAGACACACAAGGTTGTGTGTTCATTGGTTGACAAAACCGTTGTGACCAGAGGCTGGCAGGAACCCTGCACTGTACTTTCCTCGGGAGCAGTGGTCCCAGTGTTGGCTAATTCAGGGCTCCTGGCGACTTGAGAGAACATGCCTCCTGCGAACACGGGGAATTGACTGTTTCAGAGAGAGTGAAAGTGGGTTGGGGCCCAGGGTCCAGGCCTGGCTCCTCCAGTTCCCAGGTTACCTTACATGTTGTTTCACTCCCGAAGCTTCCCTCTCCTCGAGGGAGGATGAAATGAGTCCCTCTGTGTGTCACACTGGTGTAAAAAGGCTTAAAAATAACCAGGGTAACTGTGAGGATGGCTGAGAGGGGTAAGAACAGTGTGTTCTGGCGCTCAACCAGTTGCAGGTCTTCCTTGTAGCGTGACCCGGGGCGGGTCAGCTGACCTCTCCCAAGCCTCAGGCGCCCCAGCTGTGAAATGGCAGTAACGCCGATATTCCCTTTGTACGGCGATCGATGATGGGTTTCTCTTCGTGAGCGGACTTTCTGAATTGTCCAGTCCTAATCCACCAATTCTCAAAGTGCCTTCCGCATCCCAGTCACCTGAGAGTCTGGTTAGGATGCAGACTCCTGGCCCCTGACCCGCACCTACTGCATGACAGTTCTGGAACTCGGGATTTGGCCGTAAGCTCGAGTGATTTTGATGCCCATTGAAGAGTGGGTTACTAGGACCAATTCTGGTTTTCCTTCCCAAACCTCCCGGAGGTGCCGTGGCACAGCTGTAGAATTTACACCTGAAGGGTGAGCAGAGATGAGTGATGGTGACAGTGTTCAAAGCCGTGGAACGCCCCAATCCTAGGCGCCTGTTCTGATTCCCCTGCAATCACGCCCAACCTCGGGAAGGATTTTGCAGGAGGCCCGGCGTGGGCGTGAGGGGTGCTTTCTGGTGGTACTTAAGCAGTTAGAAAATAGCTGTGGAGTCAAGCCTGATGGGGTGCAGCAGACAGTAGCAGCTGTGCCCAAGTACGTGGGTCCAAGAACCAGGGTGTCGGCGCTGCCAGAGGACAGCGGAGAGCAGGCAGCCTGTGTCCTCGGGTTAGAGGCACCTGGCCGGGCGCTGGTGGTACCACCCATGCGACGGCTGTTGTTGTTGTTTTGTTTCCCTTTTTAAGAGACACTTTCCATTTAGGCACTGTGGTTGCAAGACCTGTGTTGGCTCTGACTGACTAGAGTGTGTTAGTAAATTTGAAAATTCGCCTATTAGTAATCTCAATAGGAGAGGGCAAGGAGGCCAGGGGTCGTGTTTTACTTTGCTCTTTTAAGCGACAGTCCACCCTCACTCGCCAGCCCCGGCAGGTGTATCAGAGTCTGGGGCTGCAGGAGAGAGGAGAGAGGCGAGAGCTGCAGACGCTGGCGGGGGAGGGGCAGGTGGCACAGCACAGAGAGATGACACGAGGAAAAAAGCCGGACCGGCACAGCCACTAGAAGTGGCAGGAGGCTATTTTCTAAGCGTTTATAGGGTGAGACCGGGTCCGGGGGCACCTAGGGCAGTGGCAGAGTACTGGACGCAGCTGCAGATCGTGGCTCTATTAGAGACTAATAGAGACGCACTGTATTCCCACCCCTGCTGCTGCCGGGGGGCTCCCGCCGGGCTCGTCCCTGCTCCTCCTGGAGCCTCAGCTCACCCAGAGATGGGAAGAACGGTTACGCTAGAATGATCTCTCAGCCTTGAACTTTCTCCTCTGCTCTGTGTCCGGGCAGAAGAGTGGGAGGGAGATGGTAGCCTGTCTTCCCCAGGCTCAAGCTTTCATAACATCTCCTATGTGGCGTGCTTAGCGCTGGGGTAGGCGCTGTGGGACTGGTAGGAAGGGTAAGGGCTTTGCTCTTGCCCTCAGAGTGTTTATACTCTAGCCGGGGAAGTAAGCAGACAAGAGAGAGGACAGACAGGACAGGGCATTTCTGGAGCCCAAGCACGGCGGCATCCAGTACCGCTCAGTACCCTGAGCGCTTCCTAGGTCGTTAGCTCTCCAGCATCACGACAATCAAACGAGGTACGTCCTGCTCCTGCCCTCGTCTTACGGCAGAGGAAACTGAGGCCCAGAGAGTGTAAGTAACTTGACCGAGGCCGCACAGCAGGAACTTGGCAGAGACAGGATATGAACGCCGGCAGACCGGCTTCAGAGTTCATACTCTTAACCGCACTCTGAGGTTACTCTGCACGCAAGGCAGCAGCAGGAGAGGACAGAGAAGGGGAGGCTGAAGGCTTCAGGAAGGCCTGTGGAGGAGAGGTCTGAAGGGTGGTGGGCAGAACCTCAGCCGAGTGGAGACTGGATGGTGTCCTGGACGGGGGAGCCGAGGACAAAGGCGGGCGTGCGGGCTTTGGACTTGGAGGAGGGGCTTGGCTGGCGGTGATGGGACGGTCCCCTCCCGGGCAACCGCTCGCTCAAGCCACGGCAGTAGGAGGCCTGGCCTTTTGCTCTGGGGAGGAGCTTAGCCCCACCCTCCATCCCTGGGGAACCACTCAGGGTTGAGTTCCCCTTGATCACCTCCAGCCTCCTCCCCAGCCCTGGCACTTGTAGCACCCACGACGAGCTCCCTGTCCGGGGACACAGCTGTGCCTCAAGTGACTTCCCACCCCACCCAGGAGATTGTCAGCTCCTCTTAACGTTAAGTCCCTGCAGACAGAACCCTGGGTGGCTGGGCTTGGAGATGGGGTTGTCCCCCCATCTCCCCCAGGCTGGAAGAGCAGTCCCCACGGGGTGGCAGGAGCCCCGTGTCGCTGTGATTCCCAGGCTGCAGCGTTGAACTTCACTCTGGCAAAGCTGCTGTCTCCCAGCCTAACATACGTAGTCCCCTGGGGAGAAGCCATCTGGTTTTCAAAGATCTCTTTGCCCCAATAGAGGTTGTCCATCCAAAGGGCACGGGGAGAGGAGCCTGAGGCCCCGACAGTAAGGGTTGTGCACCATAGCCGAAGAGGCGCTAAGGTCCCTTGAGGCCGTGAGCTCCCGAGGCCATGTCTGTTCCATCCCCGGGTCCCCAGGCTGGCACACAGGAGACATCAATGCATGTTGGCTGAACCAAACCGAACAAGCCAGGGTGCTGCCACCGCCTAGCCTGGCCCTTGCTGGGCTCGAGCACACGGCCCCTCTCCTAGGTGCTGGGTACACGGGGACGTCTCCCCAGGTGACCGCGCGGGCACAGAGTACCCCACAGGAGGGTCTCCCGGGGAGCTCATCGATGGGCACGGAGCTAGTGGCAGCCTCTGCGTCGGGCAGTGCGATAAGGATGGCTGGTGTTTCAGGAAGGTCCGGGCCAAGCTCAGTGCCTTTCAGCTCCTGCCTGGCTTGGGGAGGCTGCTTTTCCTGACTCACCCCTGCCTGAGCCGCCAGCACAAAACTCTGCATAGTGGGTTTTGGCTGGGAGTTGCGCCTCTAAATTCTAAGTGACTCCTCTCTGTGTGTCCCTCAGGATCACACCTCGACACCCAACCCTTGAACTCCACACACTCTGCCACGCACCCGAGAGCTGGACCGAGGCCCCGGAAGCCGCGCACACGTCCCTGGAGGCTTACGGCATGACCTCTGTAAGGGACGTCCTTTAGTCACCTGTTCGCATGAACGACCGACTGTAGACGCATGACCTACAGTCCTCTATCCTGCCTCTGGCGACGGTGGATCTCTTTCAGGAGTCTGGACGGAAGCAGCAAGAGGGGGGAGAGAGAGAGGGGGACGTAAAACAAGCGCAGGAGAGCACGGAACGCAGCAGCAAACAAGGGCTCTTTTGTGGCTGGGATGAGATATTTTTTTAAATCATTTCAATTTCGACTTGTTACAGGGTACTTTCTTTTCAACCTCATCTGTAAGAAATCCATGTGAGCTTCCTGGAAAGGAAAAAAAAAAAAAGAAAACTAGACATGAAATCAGTTCCACACCTTAATCCCTTACCCTCATCCACCAGCCTTCCCCACACCTCCACGCTCCACGTGTGACCAGCCCTGCCGCTGCCCCGTGGACCGAACCTTCCAGAACTCTCTACATGGCATCAGGACACACGCACGCATACACACACACAAACACACACACACCCCTCTCCCCTCTGCTCAGTATACACACAGATTTTACTGTGACATCCGAAGTTGTATAGACTCTCCTGTGGATAAACTGGAAATTTTTTATGTTGTCGCTCTCTCTCTCTCTGCCAGTTTCAGTATTAATCATCTTCCAATGGAAAATCATTACCTTCAGAGTGCATTCGGGGTTCCTCGTGTTAGGGACTTAAGACTCTGAGGCGAGGACCCCCAGGCTTAGCTGTAGGGCTCCGAGGGAGCCAGTGCCCATCTGAAAGGGTCTTCACTCTCAGCTGGGGGAAGGCCGGTGGCTGTCCCAGGATTGCACCAGCATGTTCAATAGAGAAGAGGTTTTCTATATCTTCAAGCACTTATATCATAGTCCGTGTTCAAAGTGTCAACTGTACAGTAATCAGCCTTGTGTATATGAAAAACAATAAATACTATGCAAACCAATAGAAACACTTTAGCAGTATGTACAAAGCACTAACAGCTCAGCTCCTGAGGACTTCTCCAGGCTGTGGGAGGAGTACAGCCTGTCTCTCAGTGAAAGAGGAAGGAAGGGAGTAGGCCTAGGGAATGCACCTGCCCGTTCTCAGGTCAGCCGCCGCCCCGAGGTCTCCCAGAGCGAACTTGGTGCTGTAGGTCCAGGCAGCCGCGGGATGCGGGGCCTGGGCTGGGCAGCCTCAGTGCCCCCATCTGACCAACACCTCACCCTGAACCCCCTGGAGAGGCAGCGCAGGGGGAGAAACGGCTGACCACCAGGAGGCCCCAGCCTGGAAGGAGACCTTCCTGGGCCAGGGCCCCGTCAGGGCAGAACGGAGACGGCGGCTGGCTGTTCCTCGCCTCGGTGCCATCGGGGAAGAGCCTTAAGTTACACCAGAGCCCCCGGCAGAGGGAGGCCCGAATCAGCACAACGCGCCTGCCCCGCACGGCACCCTCCGGGCCAGGAGGGAGACTGCAGGCTCTTCTCGTCCGCCCGAGGGCCACTGTGTGTGGATGTCTGGTCACCTTCCTCCCTGCCTCTCTGCCGAGATGTCCTCAGAACACATCCGAACCTTCCAAGTAGCACAGAAGCTCCCTCGATGTCAGAGCCCCCCAACCCCCGAGGCCCCGGCTGGCCCCGGCGCACAAGTGTTCTGGTGGGTCCGGGCGGGGCTGGCCGGGCTCCCCGAGGGGCGGGCGGGGAGTGGGAGCTTGAGCGCGCGCGTCGGTCCGCGAGCTCCAGACCCAACCCCCGCGGGGGCCGCGCGCAGAGCATCCCCGCCGGCCGGTCCCTCCGCCCCGCCGCGGCCGGCCGGACTCAGTGAAGGCCGAGGAAGACAGGCGCAGGGCCGCCTCCCGCCGCGATCTGCCGCCGCCGACCCAGTAGCTCCTGTAGAGCCGCGGCCCCGGCCCCGGTTGCGCTTTGGCTCGTCGCTCTGTCTGGCTTGGCTGCTTGGCCCGCCGGCCCCCGGGCCTCGGCGGCATGCTGCGTTCGCTGCTAGTAGGAGCTGTAGGGGAGAGGTTTGGGGTCGCCACATAATGCCTAGAGAATGCTGCAGTCTGCACCTTAGACGCTGTTTAGAAGTTTTGGAATCACCTTGATTTTTTAAATTGTTATGAAAATGATTCTTTTCTTGACTCCCACACGCTCTGTTCTTGGGAGGGACTTCCCACCGCACACCCCACCCCACTCTGATGTATAGACCATTCTCCCTACACCAGCTGAACAAATGTCAAAATTAATAAAGAACTCGACTCATGGCACAGGCCTCCATCTCTCCTTCCCGGCGCATCTTTGGGGAGTGTGGAGAGGGGGCGCTGGGGGAGTCTGGGGGTGATCAGTCTGCAGGGAGGCGCCCACCTTCTCTGGAAACCTGGACAGCCCCTTAATCAGGACCACCCACTCTAGGAGAGGCACTCCCCAGCCCGCAGATGGTAGAGCAGATTTCTGTCCCCCCCACCTGAGGACCATGTGATGGGGCAAGTCCAAGATGTTGGGAGGGGGGCGCACCACAAGCACCAGGGTACGTGGCTGAGCCCACAGTGGGCATACACTAAGGGGGACCCTCCCCCACAGTGCTCCCTGTGAAGGCATCTGGCCACTGCAGGCAATGCCACTCAGAGTTCAAGAACTTCCAAGAAAATCGCCCTGTTCCCAACTAGCTCCTAACACTTCATGCAAGGCTGGTCACCAAGCTGGCCTCAGTTTCCTCATCTGTCAAATGGGGGAAGGAATTAAGCGATTGCAAAAGTCTCTTCAGTTTGTCATCCTGGGAGTCCTGAACACAAATGCCTTTGTTAAGCTTGGCGATAAATAAGAATAAAATTATTTACTGCAGGTTTTCCTCCTCACGAGTTCCCATCATTGGTGGGGGGTCGGGGGTGGCCAAGCACAGTCACAGGGTCCTAGGAGCTCTCCCCGCCCTCACTCTGATTGTGAAGCTTCTCTCTCAGCATCAGAAAAGACATCCAGGCCAAGGGACCAGCCATGGCTGTGCACTGGCCTCGCCCAGAGGGTTTTGTAAAGCACAGGTTCAGGATCACAAATGCCTAGGTGATTCCTGCAGCAACACTGGGAACTGGAGCTGTTTCCCAAATGGTTGTGATGGGCAGCTTCGGAGCGCAGCCAATTCAGACCGATAAGAAATTTTCTCGTTTTTAATCCAAACTTCCAGAAAAACAAGGTCCACAGCCTTGTTGGGGTCTTTCTTGTGTTAACCTACATCATCTACGCTACAGGGTCATGGCCAATTCCAGTCCGAGCAGATAACAGCAGCATGGGGAGAGCCGGCTCTCTGTGAGAGGGGAGCCTCCCCTCAGCCTGGGTGACCATGGGCTGGTCAGAAGCGGCTTTGGGACTGCCAGGCAGAGGAGGGACAGAAGTCCATCTGTCAGGCAGCCACTGTTTCTCCTGTCATTTTGCGTGTCCGGACCAGCGACGTGCTGATTGCCATTTTAAAAAAACTGCAGGAAAGAGTGCTGTTCCATGCAGAAATGACCCAAGTTATTTACTGCATTTTCCCTGTTGGTAAAACAGGAGAGAGACCCCAGTAGAGCCTTGTATGTTGTAAAAATTCATTAGGAAAAGAAAGTCATATGGGTGCTCGGCGATTCAACCTAGTCTCATCCGTCAAATATTTACTGAACACCAACCTAGAGCCCGGCACAGGCGCCGCCACTGAATCAGCAGCCATCTCAGCCATCAGAGGTTTCCATCCCAGGTGCCCAGCCAGGCAGAACATGACAGAGGCACAAATGAGTCCTCAGAGGAGGAGAAAGGGAGGACAGAGGGATCAGGGAAGGCTGCCCAGAGGCAGAGGCAGAGCCAGGAAGCACCCGCAGCCAGCACTCCCAGAGATGCCCCGCTCCCACCCCCTGCCCCAGGCTGCCGGGCAGGTTCCCACCCCCAGGCTCTCAGGCCCCAAAGTCCAGCCTCCCCACTTACCCGGCCCAGCACGGAGGAGGGAAGCGAAGCATCGTGTCCAGACTGCACACTCCCCCAGAGGCTTGGGCATGTGCACAGAAAGGGGCCTGGACACCTCAGAACAGCATCCCCTGAGCCCGCAGGGGGGGCCCCCCGGAGCGCTTTTTCCTAGATGCTCACTTGGGGGACCAGGAGCTGGTGGACCCTCTGAGAATGAACATAGGTTCCAGAGCACTCTCTCTTTTCTTTCTCCCCTTCTCTCTCCCCACACCCCCCATCTCTCTCTTTCTCTCTCTCTCTCTCTCTCTGTCGCGCGCGCGTGTGCGCACACACACACACACACACACACATGCTGGCTGATTTTACAGTCAATCTTTCAAAGTGCAATTTGTCTAGGAAAAGCCAATGTGAGGCCCGTGAGGGTTTCCACCAATGGCGACGCGGCTGGAGCAGCTCAGCCAGTCTCGGGTCTGTATTCTAATGGGCCCCATCTTTATCAGGGAAATGTTGCTTCTCTGAACTTGAAACTTCTCATGGAGGATCCCTAGACTCTGAGGCAGAGAAGGGGCCTGAGCTGAGGCGGGGGGAGCCGCCTCTCCCCAGGCCGGGCAGGGACAGAGGGCTCGCACCTGCCCTGGGAGCACCTGACTTCCCGCGGCTGACGTGGTCGCGGCCCCGGGCAAGGGCTGGGCTGGATGCCTGGGTGGGAGGGCGGCCTGGGGCTCGGGCAGCTTTGACCCTCCGGAGCTGCCATGGGATTCTGGGCCGGAGCTCGGGGGCTCTAGGGGTCTGGATTTGGGCTTCCCACCTCCCCTTGGCCCTTTGGCGGGGCCATGGAGTCCAACCTGCAGGGCCCGTTCCTGCTGAACAACGCGCCGCTGGCTCAGTTCTCGGAGGTGAAGGCCCCTGTGTGCCAGTACTCTGTGCAGAACTCCTTCTACAAGCTCAGCCCCCAGGGGCTGGGCCCCCAGCTGCCCGCCGGGACCCCGCACGGGATCACGGACATCCTCAGCAGGCCCGTGGCCGCGCCGAACAGCAGCCTCCTCTCCGGCTACCCCCACGTGGCCGGCTTCGGTGGGCTCGGCTCCCAGGGGGTCTACTACGGTCCCCAGGTGGGGAATTTCTCCAAGGCGGGGAACGAGTACCCCACCCGGACCCGGAACTGCTGGGCGGACACGGGCCAGGACTGGCGAGGTGGGCGGCCGTGCGGCAACAGTGAGTACGGGGAGGGGGGATGACGGGGGACGGGAACGGATGCTCACAGGGGTCCTCGGCCTCCATCCGACAGCCTGGGGCAGACCCCAGGGTCCGGCCCTCCACCTGGTGCAGCACAGGCTTCTCCCCTCCCCCTCCCACCCCGGCTTCTCTCGGATGGGCGTCTTGACCCCCGCCCTCACTCCTCACCAGCTGCCCTCCTGGGGTAGCCGGGGTCCCAGGAGACCACACGGCTCACCCCCACCCTGTGTACGGTCCTGCTCACCTTCCATCTCCCGCCCAGAGCCCATGTCACCACTTCGTCCAAGCAGGCAAGTGCCGTCCCCAGCGAGAATCTGCCACTGCATCACCTTCCCAGAGCCCCCCGCGTGCGCCGGCAGCACTCAGGGACACAGAATGTACCCTGAGCCCATCTCGGTCCCGCTGCCATCAAGGGGGCCTGCTTCCCTCCTCGGGGTTTATGTCAACAACAGCACCCGTACCACCCAGCCTCCACAAACAGCTGCTGAGTCCAGCCCCACTGGGCCCTCGCTGTCGGGGGGCCTCACCCACCCATCCCCAAACCATGGTTTTCAGAGAGTTGGTCCGGGGCCCCCAGGATGCCAGTCAGACCTGGAGGAGGTGGCAGGTCGTGCACAGGCAGGGGAGCGTCACCCGGGAGGCAGGGGGAGTGACAGTGGCTGCAGGAGCCACCCCTGGGCCCGGATCAGGCAGGGGCAGAGGGGCCCTCCACTTCCGTCCCACCTGGGGGCTCCTCCACTGGCACAGGGGCTTGGGGCGGCCCAGGAGAGCCCAAACCACACCTGCCTTCCGCCCACTATGCTGCTCGGGACCCTCACACCCCTCGTCAGCCTGAAACACGGCGAGCCCCACAGGGGGCCGAGACCTCATCTCTTGGAAGCTATTCTATAACCTGGTTTGTGGGTGCTTTAGGCCTTGAGCTGTCCCTGTCTCTCACTTCCATGTCCCCCTACCCACACGCACCCCGTTTCCACACCCCTGCTCTTCAACCCCGCATGCACGTATACACATAGGGAAGTATCTGAGTCAGTGGCTGGATTAACACAAGGCGGGGGGACTGAGGGTGACAGCCTCTCAGGAGGCCTCATCTCCTTTCTGTGCCTCGGCTTCCTCACCTGTAAAGTGAGGACATGGGGTGTGAGGGTCGGCTGCACTGCACAAGGCCCTGCACGTGGGCATTCTGCTTCCCCTGGTCCCTATCCGCCCCCCCGCCCCCACGCCGAGCTCCCGAGAGGCTGCCCTGGCCGGGCAGGGGTCAGTTCTTGAGGCTCCGTGTCCGGACCCTCCATGGGGTTGAAGCCACATGACTCCCAGGCCTGGTGGCAGGGGAGAGCAGTAACTTGGAACTTAGGGTTCTAGCTTCCCAAAAACCTGGAAAAGGGGATCTCAAGAGCAAGGAAGTGGGGGAACTCCCAGGCCCCTGGGGCCCTGACGGTGGGTGGAAGGTGCTAAGTCCGTTTCTCGGTGACCTGAAAGAACATCCCTGAGACCCAGAGGAAACTCCTACCGCCCCTCGGGCTGGGCTGCATCACTGCGTAGTGAGGGCATTGCACAAGGAGACCCAGTTCCAAGCATCCTCTGGCCCTAATCAGCTGAAGACTGGGGCAGGCGCCCTCGGGGTCCCCGCCCACCCAGACATGGCGGAGGTGTGCTGCTTGGGTGAGAGGTGCCGCCGCGCCCCTGCAACCTCAGCGGCTTCTCCATATGGGTGCTCACCCTGTGGGAGAGGCGGGGCAGGGCTGGCACCCCCAACCCCACGAACCGCACACTTCCTTCCTCCCACCAGCCCCGGACCCCCTGAGCGACAGCATTCACAAGAAGAAGCACACCCGGCCCACCTTCACGGGGCACCAGATCTTTGCCCTGGAGAAGACCTTCGAGCAGACCAAGTACTTGGCGGGTCCCGAGAGGGCGCGGCTGGCATACTCGCTGGGGATGACCGAGTCGCAGGTCAAGGTGAGTGTGAGAGGGACAAGAAGGTGTCTGCCTGGCAGCGAGGAGCCCCACTCTCCTGGCAACCGCAGCTCAGTGGGAGGCCGTCCTGGCGTTTGGGCACCGCCTGCCCACCTAACCCTGGAGACGGTAATAATGACCCTAACGCCAAATGGCTGTCATCTCCTGAGCCCTGTTCTGAGAGCCTTATGTGTAGCAGCCCAGTTAAACCTCACAGCAACCTGGCGGGTGGGCCTTATTACCCATCTTACAGGCGAAGAAGCAATCTCAGCTGAGCCTCTTGCCCAGGTCGCCGGCTGGTAAGTGAGTGCCCTGGGTTAGAGGGCTCTAACCTCATGCCTTCCCCTCCTCCGCACGTCGAGGCTAGACGTTTCAAGAGCTGATGGCAGCCTCCGGGCCGGATCAGAGCTGGCTTCAGGCTTGTTCCGTTAGCCAGGCAAACGAGCCCACCTTGGTTCACCAAACTCGAAAGTGAAGATAACTGCCCCCCACGCCTGCCCATGAAGTCTGAGCCTCTTTGCTCAGCTCGGGGCAAGGCTGCCTCTCACACTGCACACCTCGGGCCTGAGCTCGGTGGGTAAGGCAGCTTATATCCCCTCAGGCTCCCGGGGGGACCCCTGGCAACTCTGAGGCTCACTGTTCCCTGAGGGGCTCTGGCGGGGGGCACCAAAGAAGCAAGCTCTGGGCTGTGCTGTAACTGCCCGGCACTGTGACAAGGCGACGGGCTTGAGGGGAGAAGGAAGCACAGGGGCAGCCGGGGACCCTGGCCTGGGCTCCTTCAGGGCGCTGCATCTCCAGCCGGCCAACCCCCAGGCAGCTCCCTCCAGCCAACGTTAACTCCCAAGGAGAGGAAGCGCCGAGTCTAAGAGGAAGGCCTTTCCGTACCACTCCGCTTCTTTGGGTCCTTTCTGCACGCTTCTGTCTCCAGTAATGAGCACGTGTTATTTTTATAGTTGGGGGGCAATGATTCATGAAGCTCAGTGAAGGTCTGTGAGGTTAAAAGCACGTCAGCCCCTTCCACCCAAGTACTCAGATGGCAAAGGAGAGGCAGATTCACCGCAGGGAGGCTTGGAGCTAAGACGAAAGGGCTGCTGCACTCACATTTATTTTTATTTTATTGCCCCCTCAGAAAAAAAAAGTAGTGTGACTATGACAGCCTAGTCCATTGCTGAACCATTTATTTTACGATCAAGATGAGGCTGGGGAGGGGGCGGGGGGCTTCCCTGGTGGCGCAGTGGTTGAGAGTCCACCTGCCGATGCAGGCGACATGGGTTCGTGCCCCGGTCCGGGAGGATCCCACATGCCGCGGAGCGGCTGGGCCCGTGAGCCATGGCCGCTGAGCCTGCGCGTCCGGAGCCTGTGCTCCGCAACGGGAGAGGCCACAGCAGTGAGAGGCCCGCGTGCCGCACACACACACAAAAAGATGAGGCTAGGGGGATACTTGCCACCGAGTGGAGCCGCCCTCCCCAAAGGGGCCCTGTGCACGCTGCATGCCAGCGTGTCCTCAGGGCCCTTCTCCTCCCAGGTGTGGTTCCAGAACCGGAGGACCAAGTGGCGGAAGAAGAGTGCCCTGGAACCCTCGTCCTCCACGCCCCGGCCCTCGGGAGGGGACCGCGCGGCCTCGGAGAATGATGACGACGAGTACAACAAGCCGCTGGACCCCGACTCAGACGACGAGAAGATCCGGCTGCTGCTCCGCAAGCACCGCGCCGCCTTCTCGGTGCTCAGCCTGGGCGCGCACAGCTGACCCCGCCGGCCTCCGCGTCCCCGCGGTTCCCAAAAGGCTAACGGGGGCTGCGGGGGAGGAGTGGGGAGGGGGGAGGATGGAGGGGGAGAAGCAGGAGATGGAGGGGAAGAAGGAGGGGGGGGAGGAGGCCAGTCTCCTAAGGGAGGAGGGGGCAAAGAGGGAGACGTGAACTTGTCCTGAGACCGGGCACACCTTCCGCCGTCTTGCACCTCTGTGGGCCCAGGCCTGGCCCTGCCAGCTCTGCAGAGTCTAAGTACACAGGTAGCTGAAAAGCGATCAGGCTCTGCGGCCAGGACACCGGCTGTGGGGTCCCAGACACGCCACCGTGGCAGTTGTGGGGGCGGGGGAGCCTTCCCCCAGGGAAACCGTTGGCTCCGGCAAGGGTCTCCCTGTGGGCTGACTGCAGAAGAAGAGCTGGCATGTCCAGGGACCCTCCTCGGACCCTGGCACAGGAAGGATCCCACTTGAGGGGCCAGAGCCCAAAACCTAATCCAGGCGGGAGGAAACCCACCCCAGGGAGGGGAAATGGGTCCCAGCAAAGAAGGAATACCCCTGACACCCAACTCAAGGATCGTGCCCTTGGGAGGAGCTGTCCTCCTGTGATCCCTTCTCCACTCTGCCCTCAGAGGGGATCCCCCAACCCAGGACGGGAAGAGATTAGAAGCGCCCACTGGGGTAAGAGGCAGAGAGAAGGTGGGAAACGCCGGCACCCATGCTGCACCCCAGAGCCTCCCACCTGGGCTCCCCTCGGTGCCTGCCAGTGCACGGACAGGACCCCCAGAGAGAAGGGAGCATCCCGCCGGGGAGGGACTCGGGGCAGGAAGGGACCTCAGAACCCCCTGTTCCTCCAATGGGGTACCCCCGCAGGAGAGGAGAGGACCTGGCGGGAGGGGCTCGCATGGAACCCACAACCCTCCCTTCCCGGGAGCACCCAGCAGCCTGGCCTTGGAGCTGGTGCTGCGGAGGGCGCTGCCCAGCAGGTGGGAAGGACGGGGGGCGGCAGCAGGCGGGGTGGGTGAGGCCCTAGAGGAATGCAGCACAAAAGGCACCAAGCAGTCGCCCATCTTCACTGGCTTTTAACAAATAAAGGGTAAAAATAAAAGTCCCAGAAACCTCCCCATGGCTCATGTGTTTCCGAAAAACTGTCTGTGGGGTCCCAGGCGAGCCAGCTGCCGGGGGGGCCCCTCCAGAGGGCAGCGTCTCTGCCCCCAGGGGACAGGGCTCTGCAGGCGTGGGTAAGTCTCGGTGGTATGCGCCAGGCAGCGCCATAGTACAGAAGCCCGAGAGGCGTTCAGCAGGGTCCTTGACCTGTAGGAGCTCATGGCCTCATGGGGGAAATTATCTGTGGGGAATTCGGTACCGTAAGGAAAAGATCCCGGGGCAGAGAATAGCAGCAATGACAACGACTGAACACCTACTAACTCTTCCGACGTGGAAGGCCCGACGATGTCACGTGACCCCACCGGAAACCCGGGAGGAGGGCTTGTCCCTCTTGCATGGATGAGAAAACACAGGCCCAGAAGGTACCTACACCAAGTTCCAGAAGTGGGATGAGGCCACCTGAGCTGACGCCCAGGCCCTCACGTCTACCGCGAGGGGCGGCGCCTTTTGCAGGCCTCTCCTGTAAAACCAGAGGCTGGGATGAGATGTGCTTTCAGGACCTTCCAGCTGTAACCGTCTATGACAGCTCCAGGAGGCCTCCGAGCTGTGAGAAGCCTGCCCCCTTTGCTGTCCCAGCAAGTCCTTCTGTGGTCCCTTGGGCCCCAAAGGGTGGGAGAATGGGCTGGTGCAGTCAGCCTGGAGCGGGAAGGAGGGTGGGAGGGAGACCCCAGCTCGGGGCCTCTTGGAAACAGCGGCACCAAGGCTTCATCATAACCCTGCTGGACCCGGAGGATGGAGGGCCATAACAAGAAGACATAGGATGCTTCTGAGCTGTGATCCTCATTCCACAATGAGGCCCACACTCGGTCTCTCTCCACGTAAGGTGGGAAGGAAATAAGGACGCACCTGCCTGTATGCTCCTGGCCACAAGCTGACACGGGGGTCCTGAGCTGCAGCAGGCCGGACGGCCACCTGGGAGGACCCAAGGACCCTCCGGGTACAGCCACAGAGACGAAAAACTCTGTGAGCCAGACGGGGCCCAGGATTTCCTGAGCACGTTGAGGAGAGTCTGCTGGCCAGAGGAGGCTTTCAACATAATGCAGGTGCAAAGTCATGAGGCAGGCGTGGGGAGAAGCCAGGGACAAGAAAACTGGGCTCGTATGCCTTCTTCGTAAGTGTATTACAATCCTAACACTCTATTATAGCTATAATTCTTGCATGTCTGAGTCACATTGTCTGGGGTCAGTATTATATCAAGTGAAGGGAAAATTTTTTCTGCCGAGGAAACATTTGCTGAGCTAAACAAAACTTCCTCCAATGTCCAAGTTCTGGGACACCTGTCACTGGAACCTCTGAGTCAAGGCCTCCAGCCTTCCTGGAGTCCCCCTACCTCACCCCTGCTCCCAAGTATGGGGCCAAGCGAGGAAGAGGCACTGCTCAGGCCTCATCTAGGGACCAGATTCCCAGTTTGAAGGAGGAGAAGAGCCACAGGTGAATGGCCCAGATGCCCGAGGGTAATTTGGATAAATTTTGCCCTCTGTGGATGCGAGCACACTCGTGTTTGTGTGTGTGTGTGTGTGTGTGTGTGTGTAGCTGGGAGGAACTCAGGACTATTTCACTTCATCCATCATAAAGAAATCATAAGTCACAGCACCCCCCTTCTCCTTCTCCATTCCTGGTCACAAAGGGCCTTCTTGTATGTGCTGAGTTAAAGAAAACTACACGACCTTAAGAATATTCATGCTTCTGGCAACTTCCCTCTGACCACAGGAGAAACTTTTCTCCTGTGGGAGGAATAAAGAGAAAGACGCTCAGCCCTAGGCTCCTGAGAGCGACCGAGTCCTGCCCTGCCAGCAGCCCAGGAGGCTCCCAAGGCAGGCAAGACTCTGCCCCGTCCACAGCCCTCCCGCTTGCGGCTTCCAGTGTAGGAAAGACCTGACGTGTCCCGAGCAGGGCGGGGCTGAAGCTAGGGATGACAGTGTCTTAGCAGGTTCCGAATGGCCATATCCCGATGGCAACAATCAAAGAAAAGAATGGGGACTGAAATCTCACTGCTGGCAATCCCTCCTCCTTCTCAGCCACCCCCAGGATTTGAGCCCAGATACCAGCCAGCCCGAGTCTTTGCCTGAGCATGGCAGAGGGGACTGGGTTCAGTTAGAGCTGGGCTCGAACACTGGCGCCACCACTCTCTGTGTCACTGGGCGAGTGACTTAACCTCTGAGCTTCAGTTTACTCATCTGTAAGATAGGAGTAATTATACATACCTCTCACGGTCTCTGTAAGATCAGAGCTCACGAGCATGCGTGGCATATACAGACACCCAACAGTATCTGCTATGTTATTTCAAGAGGGCTGTGGAGGCCGACAGGCCCGAGTCTGGGTCCCCATGTCACCAAGTAGTCGCTGGGTCACCGTGACCAAGTTAGGTAACCTCTTGAAATCAGTCTCCTCATCTGTAAAGTGAAGCTGATATGGTTATCAGCAAGACCCAGCAGAAGATGCACTGAAGTCACCTGCAAGGTGTAAAAGGGGGCGGGCATTCCCATAGCGGCGTGCTCACACCCTCTCCTTCCTTCCGCCAGGAAGCGGCAGAGCCAGTCCTAAGCGGGTCTTCTTCACAGTGGGACAGGCAGGTTCAAAGTCACAGCTACCCATTCCTATAAGTACTCAAGCCCCGGCAGGTCAGCTGCTATCGGGAGGTTATGGAAGGCCTCGTGTGTGACCAGATTCATTTACCTGCCAAAAGCCTGAGGTTCTGGACTCTGGGCCACGGAGTCAAGTCAGATGCTGAGGGTTGAATTCAGTTTGCAGACGTGTTTCTTTGCGGGGGCAGAACAGTGCATTTACAGAAACTTTAGCTGGTCTGTAGGCCGAGCAAGCCTGGTGCCGTGAGTGACCCTCACGATTTCCTGGCACATCCCCGGCCTGGTCCCCACAGGGTCCATCCCCTGTCTGATCCCTGAAGGCATGTGGGTCTATACGTCCTGCTCTGAAGCCTCGATACCCTAAGACATGGTCCATGGACGAGCAGCAGCAGCCTCCCCGGGGCACTTGTTAGAAATGCAGACTCGCAGGTCCCATCTCAACCCTCCCGAATCCGAATCTGCATTTGTAGCCAGATCCCCAGGTGGTTTGTAGGCGCGAGAAGATGGACGGCGGGCATGACCGTGTGAGTGTGTATGGACGACCCTCCTTTTCTCAGAGCACAGAGCCTGGCCCAAATTAGGTGCTCAACAAAAAACTGTTAGATACATAGAGATGCACTGACCTAAGTTGGGCTTTCTATCCCATCACCAAATGCCCACGGGGACCTGTGCTTCTGAAATCCCCCTTTCTCCTTTGTCAGCCACTGCTAAGAGTTGCCGCCCTGCGTCTCGGCTCTGGGCCTCTCTGAGCCTCGTCCCGCACCTGAGGTGGCCGTGGCCTTGCCTGGGAGGGCTGCGTGTGCCTTGTAGCACCTGTAGCAGCTGCTTTCTTGTCCCCAGAATGATCTCTCCTTTTGCTCACAGTCAGGTTCCAACTGTGTTTTACGTGGTTTCAAATGCTATGAATCTATGTACCCAAGGTCAAAACTCCTTGTCTTTCCATTCTAAGGCCAGGGCTGTGTCAGCTGCCAGGTGTATGAGGACCTGCAAGTTACAGAGGACACAAGCGGACTAGATGAGGGCCCCTCATCAAAGGCTCCCTGCTCAAGGGCACTGCAGTGCACGGTTACAGTGAACACCGTTCTTCTCGGTATGGTTTCTGATGCTTTATAATTGATGGCCAGTGTCCCTGGATGGAGCAGACACGCCACAGCCAGAGAAAATATTCATTTAGGCAGTCTCCTAAGCTCACCTGATGCTAGGCCTTGTCAGACATACAGATACCCAGGGCCTTTCCGGGATATTCTGGGCGGGTGTGGCCCTGGAATGTGCCTGGTTAGCAAGTGCCCCAGGACTTGGCAGTGGACAAATTTGGCAAATGGTGATCTTAGAAGCCCAATTTGACTTAAATTCACGTTGGCTCTCCCTGAGTTGTTCTGTGACCCACGCTGAATTCTACAACTTTTCCTTCCTGCCCAGGAGACAAAGACCCACATAGCCAGGGAAGGCAGCAGGGGTGCAAGAAAAGGAGCAGAGGGTCTGGGTCTTCTTCCTCAGGAAGGACAGAGAGATGGCAGGACCCTTCTGGTTTCCTGCTGCCACTGGCATCAGTCCTGTGCCTGTGATACTATGGAAAGATCTGATACACTCAAACCTCCAAGGGCTCTTGGGAGAGACCCTGCCCTAACTAAGGAATTTGCTAACCCGCTGCCTCTATGTTCTGGAAGAGAAAGCAGCGTTGGCCTTGCAGTTCCAGCGCTGCTTTGGCCGGGGCACCACATGCCACGGTGGAAACAGCCAGGGCAGAGGGCTCTGCAGCCCAGCTGCGGGAAAACTGTAGAGTACTGTGCACTGCCCAGTAAACGGCAGCTTCCCCTCTGCGAGGAGGAAAAGGGCACAGCGCGCTTCTGTGGTTTGGGCTCCCCGGGTGTGGACCCCTGCGGCCTCTGATAAGGCCACCCTGGAGAACAACCTACCTGCCATTTTTTTGATTGATCTTGTGTGGGCAGGCCGACCCACCCCCATCTCCGGGCACGGATGATTGACACCACTCTAAGCCAATCAGTGAATGCCACCTCCCCAGTCACGTGATGGATTGGTCCAGGGATGGGCCCGCGGCTCAGTCCCGACCAATGAGCGAAGGACCAGGTTGCTCTGGGGAGTGCCCGCTTCCCTCTCTACCTGGAGCGCCAAGTGGCCTGGCCATTGGCCTGCCCGGGAAGGGGCCAGCCCGGTGGAAAGAGGATCTGAGAGCGGGACTGAACTGGTGACAGTGTTTCAGCCAAGCCTAGCCTTTTCAGGAGACAAGACACACCCTTTTGTCTTCAGTCTGGTTGAGCTGGGTTTCTATAATTTACAGCTCAAAGAACACTATTGGAGTAAAAAAATGTTTCTTTTACCCCTGTTGTTTGCTTATAGGCTGGCCCTGCCAGGGAGCCTGTAGGGACATGGGGACAGATGGCCAAAGGGGAGCTGCCCTGGGTTCGGGTTTCCCTGCCTTCCTTCCTTGACAGCTGTCCCCGCACTTCCCCTCTTTACTCCCCAGCTCTCCTCTCTCGGCTCTGGCCCCCGGTAATGGACCATCCTTCGTGACAGGAAGGGACTGGGTTAAACCTCCCATCCCCAGCTTTTATTCTTCCAAGCCGTGATCAGATTCCTGATGAGAGCAGCGCCTAGCCCTGGTGGGGAGCCACACTTATGTTGCGGCCGGTGGGTGGCGGCATGTCTGCCGGCTCAGGCTGCCTGGGAGGAGATGGGTGGTCTGTCCGCCCCACCCCCAAGGCTGAGGAAATCCTCCAGAGACCCTAAGAGTCCAGGATTTGGAGTAGCAGCCGCCTCCCACCCCCTGCCGTGCCACCCCCTGCTGTGCCACCCCCTGCAGCCTCCTCTATCATCTGTCTTGTGCTGCTCTGCTGAGAAGAGTCGAGCTGCAGGCCCCTTCTTGCCATGTTTGAGCTGTGCCGAGTCTACGAGTAACAGAACAGAAGCTGCTCAGATCCAGTCTTGTTACCAGTCACTTGCAGGCCCAGGAGCCTTCTGCCCTAAGGGCTCAGACAGAGCATCCTCGGTGGTCCTGATGCTTCTCTCCCAGAAGCCCCACCTTAGATGCCCTGACCTGGCCCCTCCAATACTCTGTCACTCTTCAGAGCAATGAACCAGAGGCTGACCCGACCTTTGACGACAGCTTTGGGGGCAGGTGGGGCGAGGACCCAGTTTGCACAGGTGGGAAGAGAGCTTCAGAGGACGGGGGGGCGGGCTGGGCGGGCTAACCTCAAGCAGAACCCCCTGGGGCAGGACACATTCTTTTTTTTTTTAATGTTTTGATATGTGGAAATTTTTTTTTTTACTTTTATTTATTTTTTGGCTGCATTGGGTCTTCATTGCTGCACACGAGCTTTCTCTAGTTGCGGCGAGCGGGGGCTACTCTTCGTTGTGGTGCACGGGCTTCTCATTGTGGTGGCTTCTCTTGTTGCAAAGCACGGGCTGTAGGTGCGTGGGTTTCAGTAGTTGTGGCACATGGGCTCACTAGTTGCGGCACACGGGCTCTAGAGCGCAGGCTCAGTAGTTGTGGCACGCGGGTTTAGCTGCTCCGCGGCATGTGGGATCTTCCCAGACCAGGGATTGAACCCGTGTCCCCTGCGTTAGCAGGCGGATTCTTAACCACTGCGTCACCAGGGAAGTCCCCAGGACACATTCTTAAACCAACAGTTGTCTCGTCCTACTCGTTCCAGGGGGAAGGCGGTGATGTTGGCAGTGGTGGAGAGGCTGGTTGCCCCCCACGTAGAGCAGCTTGCCGGCCTCTTTCCCACAGCCAACCCAGAAGGCTCTCATTCAGGGCCCTTCATTAGGCCTCTCTTAGTGGGCAAACACACATCATTAATCTTGGTAAAGTGAGTGAAAGCACATTCACCTGTCCAAGCAGGAGAATTAATGTTGTGTCAATAGGAAATTCGTGTTTACCTCTGGCCTTTATGTCTTCCCTTTGCTATGAACACCCCAGGGTGGGGTGCGGGACCGCCCAGATGCGGGACTGTGGTTAGAAGAGAAAAACAAAACCTCACAGCCCAGGTGCTGGCCGCAGACAAGGGGGTGGTAACAGCAGTGCATCGGGGCAGAGCCTCTCTCCCTGCACCGTGGGCCTAGGGACACATGCTCCCTACCCCGTGGGGACACAGTGGCTGCCAGAGACACCTTTTTCTTTTTCTTCCCAGCACACAAGGCTATGATCTCTCACACCAGCACGGGCTGAATGGGGCCACTGTTTACTGAGCACCTACTAAGTGCCCGGCACTGTGTGTGGTGACTGACCCATAGTTCCCAAGAATCCTCCAAAGCAGGTATGCTGCCTTTTTCTCAGATAAAGAAGATACTGCAAGCTGTACAGCAGAAATTAGCACAACATTGTAAATCAACTATACTTCAATTAAATAAATAAATAAAAATTTAAAAAGGGAGGTACTGCCGTGCAGAAAAATGCAATAGGTTAGCCTCGAGGCCACACACGGAGAGCAGGTGGGTTTGAACCCAGGTCCGACTCCAAAGCCAGCATTTCCCCAGTAAGCCTCACACAGGCACTTTCACTGCAGGCGGGATCAAGTACAACGCGTGAGGATAAGTGTAAAGACGGGAAGACTCCAGAAGGCCCTTCTGGGTCGTTCTCCACCGCCCCGCCCCAGGAATGGCTCACTGAGGGAGGGGCAGGGAGCAGCCGGGCTGGGCCACTGACTTGAGTGTGAGGGTGTGTGTGTGCCTGTGTGCCCCAGGAAAAGAACCCAAACCGGCCGATAAGATCCCTCCTTTCCAGAGCAAAGCACCAATTAAACACAGGGCAGATGTGAGCAAATAAAGCTGTGGCTTCCGGAGGGAAAATCAATATGAGATTATACGCCCGAGCCCAGTCATATACCAATTAATAAGCACGGGTGCGGCCGGGTGCCGGGGGAGATAAGTCCCCCAGCCACAGGCGGGCGCTGCCTGTACCTGCCCCCGGCTCAGAGGGGGCTGCAGGCCCTGGCTCCAGAGGGGGCCCCAGACTGAACAGTGAAGGGTCGGGGAAGGAAGCGGGGAAGAAGAGAAAGAGAGCTTCCCTCAGTCAGCTGGGAGTAGAAGGAAGAGGGTGTGATGGGTGAGAGATGCTTGCGAGGGTGGTACCCACTGGAAGGGGACAAGCAACTCAGACCACGCAGACAGGCTGCTTGATACTTCATTTGTCACAGAAGATATAAGGTGCTCGCTTTTGGAAAGTGAGTGGCAAAAAATGGCAAAAATGGGAAAACCGGAAAACAAATTTCTACCCCCAAGAAATGATTTTGGAAGCCCCTGGTTTATTCGGTCCACGTTTTATTTAATTTAGAAAGTACAAAAGAATCTAAAACAGAATGAATATATGTATATGTATAACCGCATGGCTTTGCTGTACACCTGGAACTCACACAGCCTTGTAAATCAACTAGACGCCAATAGAATCTAAATTTAAAATAAATGAATTTTTTAAAAAAGAAAGTACAGCCAAGCAGTTAATCAGGTGATAAAAGACAAGTAGCAAAGGTTTGCCACACAGGACCGGGTGACCAACGGGGTGGGGCTGTCCAGAACATTCCATGGACGGACTTCAGGCGCACTGCCGGCTGCCAGGGACAAGGCGGCGTGACCCGCAGCCACCTGCCACAGAGTTTACCAAGTATAGCAGCGCCGCTGCCCCAGAGAGGTGGCTTTGGCGTCAGCGGGACAAGTTAAAAGTGCTGGGGAAAGGGACCCTGGCTGCGGGCCTGGCGCCCGGCCAGTCGCAAGGGCAGTTACAGATAGCAGAGTCCTTGGGGTCCAGACATGGGGTCCAGAGCGAGCACTGCATCCCCGAAAATTACCAACCCTCTTGGGGAAAGGAGATCCAATGTTGTTCTGGAAGCAGAGAACAAAAGTGGAAGGAAAGATGCAAATCAGTGATGAAACAGGCACCTGCTTCCGTCCTTCCTACCGGAAGCTCCCTGCACCCCGAATACTCCCGGACTCGAGCCCCAGAGGCGGAGGCCCCTCGAGAGTGGGAGTTCTGCGGCCCAAGGGCTGCTGCGTGCCAAAGAAAAACGAAATTTGCTAGCCGAATATTTTTTAGACATTTTGCAAGATGCACGGCCTCCCTGACAATTTTTAATGTACTAACTGCCTGGTCCAGTGAGCTGATTAATTGGTGCTGGAGCGATCAATAAAAACCAGAAAATTAAAACAATTTTAAAGTGATTAAGTAGTTTAACACCTGTCTCCCGTCACGTCAGCACAGGAAGAAAAATAAAGCAGGTGTCGAAGGGGCTCCTGAAGCAAGAGAAAACAGCGCCTGCCTCGGAGAAATGACAGATCACGGCTGGGGGATCAATCCGAGGGCTCGCAGCCCTTCCCGAGCCCGGGAAGGCGCCGCAAGAGCTGGGCGCCCTCGGCCCCCCTGCAGAGCCGCTCCTCAGCTCGGGAGGGTCGGTGTCTGTCCAGACCCCCAAAACAGGGCGGGAGGGGGCGGGGGGGGAGCAGAACATCTTGCCCCAGGGCTCCGGATGGCATCTGATGCGACGGTACCAGCTCACCTCCCGACCCCAGTCCCCGCCCCTCGGCGCTGAGTCTGCAGTACGCGGAGCATTATGTGCAGTGAAGTGCAGTTTGCGGACCCTGGGGTCACAGGTCTCCGGGATCACCGGGTCTTCCATTCTAGAAGCTTCAGGCCTCCACTCTTATTCTCTAGGGAAACAGAGCTTCCCACCGTCCACCGTTCCCCGCCGCCTCCTGCCTGGCTGTGCCTACAGGAGCGGCAGGTGCCTGCCTGGCGCTGGCCAGATGCCCCTCTAACTCCTTGTGCCGACCTCACTCGCCCCCGACCCCCCGCCGTCAGCTGGAACAGAAGCCGGACAGCAGGAGTCACTTCTCTCCCAAGTTAATGTACTTGACTCAGAATTCCCGGAAGGAAACACACAGAGCGCAAGAAACCCTAAGATGAGTCTTCTCCAGCTGCCCCACTGAAGTCCTAACGCAGAGTTGAATGAGCAAGGACAGGGGAGGGAAGTCGGGGAGAATTAACAAAGGCTAGAAGTGAAGCCCAGGTGAAGCATGGGCCACGTCTCCAGTTTCACCTTGAAAGTGGACTTGAACTGTGCACGTGTGAAGTGCAGAATATACTTACTGTTACTCACGTTCTAGACAGCTGTCCTGTGGCTTTCTGGCCTGGGCTTACCTCTACGCCCCACTAGGGGTGAGTGGGACCAACCCCTAGGGACAGGACCCAAAGCTCCTCCAGGGAGAGGCTGGGCATCTCGGGCAACCCCTCAAAATGGGGCAGAACGGGCCATGCTCCAGGACAGCCGTGTCACCACTCACCTGCCCTGTGCACCTGAATCCTGCCCACCTTCAGGGTCCCCGATGCCGCAGCTGTCACCCCCAAGACCAGGACAGAAAAGGAACTCAAGCAACAAGAGAAACCTTGCAGCAGGTTTAAAATATTAAAATTTTAAAACATCTTAAAATGTGATTTAAACGTTTTATAATAGGTTTAAAAACATTCAAGCCCTCAGCTGAACTTCTTACTAGCCACCCTCGCTTCAGCAGCCCCTTCCCGTTAACACCTGTCACGCTGGTTATGAATGGAAAAGAGGGTGCAGCAGTGGCCTGGATCAGGGCAGGGTTGGGGTCGGCCATCAGTCCTAATAAGAGCATTTCCCGGGTCTCATACTTCCCTCCGGGCTGGGAGTTCTGGTTCTGTACCCAGTGGTTGGGCCTCTCTGTACACAAGTCTGTTTGGGGCCATATCAGTCTCAGTGAAAACTTGCCAAATCCTTTACAGCGAATTTTATGCCAATGACAATCTCACCAAAAAAAGACTCCAATCTTCAGCTCGTTAGCCCACTTTCTGAGATAATCCGTATAGCCAGACCTCCACCTAACACATGAGCCACTTCTTGGCATTTCCTGCCGCAAGGTGTGACTTTGGTGATTTGACCAGGGAGGAAGCTAAGAGGTCCCGCCGTCCAACTCTTCTCATGGATCCCAAACGTCTGTCCGTCCAGGGTGACTACTCCAGGGTGCACGGCGGGTCGCCTGCAGCACGAGGGTCTGTGCTGCCCAGGTGGCAATCGCGGGGGCCCAGCCCTGGCACCTCGCCCCTCTCGGAAGCAAACAGCAAGTTCTTGACTCGGCGCCCCCGGCCTGCAGCTGCTGCCTGCAGAGTGAGCCTCAAGGCTGCTGGAGATAAAGTTTCCCTGGGCCCAAGTTCCAAACTCGGCTGTTTCGTTTCTGTTAAAACGCAATTGTTTTTCTCTGGAGTGCCGTGACCGCTCGGTGTCAGGAAGATGTATGAAAACCTCCACTTCAATTCAGCATCCTTTTTCTCCCAGACAAACATGGTCGGATTTTAATAAATCAAAGAGCCACACTGTTTAATAAAAATTTATTGACTTACAAGTGATTATTTATCAAAAGACCATTAATAGCAGGTACCGGAATGATGTGGTACTGGGTGGTGCTGGGAGACTAATAGGAAATCAATGCCGCTGGCCGGCTGGAATGCATATAAGAAGCCCACCCCCTCGACAGCCAGCGCAATTTCACCCGCAAAACACACCTGACGCTACCCCTGCTGCGATGAAAAGTTCCCCCTTTTTATTTATCGTTTACAAATGAAATGATCAATACTTTTAATCTAGAGCAAAATTTATTAACTTTCCCATCGGAGAGAGACATATTGACTGGGGGAGAGGAGGGTTAGCGCAGCGCAAGACGGATGGCGGGATGGCAGTCTCTGGGCCCGTCCAGAGGCAGTGTGCGTGCAGCTGCCCTCCCAGCCCGGGCGACGGGCCACTCAGGGCAAGTGCAACCAGAGAAATCAAGTCTGGCCGCCCGGGATGCAAAGCAGGTGGATGGGACATGCCACGCCATGGACTCTGATCATCAGGGACCGCTGGAAGCGCCATCCCCCAGACCACTGAGGTCAACTCCAGGAAGGAAACGCCAGGGTTTAAAGACCCGGAGGACTTCCACAGGACAGCAGGGTTAGTGCCCATGGCTGGGGAGGTGCTGTCGTGAAGGGCTGAGCTGGGGTGGTGCCCGAGGGCTCGTCCCGGCCTGGTCTGGGCACTCAGGCCTCTGCGGCCCGTCCCCCCAAAACACACACACACACACACACACACACATTCACATCGGGCTGCAGGGCGGCGACCGGCAGTGGGGTCTGACCCAGTAAAGAATCAAATTCTGAAGTTGGACGTCACGTCAGACTGCTCGGCCAAGCTGAGCTCCCCAAGCCCCGGCCTGGAGACAGCCTTCTACAGAGCTTCCCGTCAGGGGGATCTTACCAGCCTTTTCACAAAGTTCCTTCACCAACCTGCTGGGAAAAAAAATAGCTCACGTTTCAGTGAAAAAAGTCTTCCCAAGATGCACAATCAAATCCACTCAGCCCCACTACCACCTAAAACCCTGGGGACTCTCTGACATGTTGTGACACCCTCTGAAGGAGTTTCACAAGCCCAGTGTTCTGCAGGAAGCAAGAGGATTCAAACTCATTTATGTCTGAACCCAGATGACTTTACAGCTCAGAGTTGTCTGAACTAGGGGTTTAAAACTTACAGACATTTCAGATGTGGAAAGGGCCTTAGGGGTCACCTAGCCCAAGTCCCAAGTTATGGATCAGGAAATAGAAATAAAGCCCAAACGGCAAATGAGTAGCAGGTCGGGAAGGTGATTTGATGCTGGCCAGTACTCATCCCACTACTTACTACCACTTGGTTTCACTCCAAGACCTGTCCTCCCGGGTGCTGGGATCCCAGAAGTGGGCGTATTTTGTACATTACGTTGCTTTACCTGCTTCATTGTTGTTATTCCTAAATGTCGGGAGGTTTAACCATACAAGACCGACTCAGTTATCCCAAGCCAGTTATGAATAACTGGGGGCCTGCAGGGTCCCCAATTTAAAAGGATGGAGCGGTCTGATGATTCTGTACTCTTGTAACAAGCATTAAATAAAAATTTCTATTTATGGGGTGTAATTCACATCCCTTCTCAGCTGGTAACAGTGAAAAGAATCATTAGTCTCCACAAGTATTTCCTTACATAGCAGCAAGTCTAGACCAGGTTCTTGCAGTCCTCTGCTATGTCATCAGCAACAGACAGATGTGCTGAAAAGAATGTGAGAAAACTAAAAGCAAAATGTTTAAAAGTACCTATGAAAATTATGAAATAAACGTACTAAATGGCAGAAAGAAAAGGGAACTTTTAAAAATGGAACTTGATCTTTAAGACCAGTTTGTAAAGATCATTCCAGATAGCTTTTTTTTTTTAATGGTGTTTTTGTTGGTTTTTAAAATTTTATTTATTTTTGGCTGCGTTAGGTCTTCGTTGCAGTGCGCGGGCTTCTCATTGCGGTGGCTCCTCTTGTTGCGGAGCACAGGCTCTAGGCACATGGGCTTCAGTAGTTGTAGCGCATGGGCTCAGTAGTTGTGGCTCACGGGCTCTAGAGCACAGGCTCAGTAGTTGTGGCGCACGGGCTTAGTTGCTCCGTGGCATGTGGGATCTTCCTGGACCAGGGCTCGAACCCGTGTCCCCTGCACTGGCAGGCAGATTCTTAATCACCGTGTCACCAGGGAAGTCCCCAGACAGCTTTTAAACACTGAACAGTACTGCCTACAAAAGACTAAAAATCACTGTTTATTCTTGCACATTTTGTAAAACAGTTCATAAGAGGCTGTTCTTACTGTCCTAACAGTGTTTTAGTTTGAGAGAAATGGAATAGAAAGAGAAACAGAGTTTCCTGCCCGTTGGCAGGGGCGGGTAGGAGGAAATGAGAGGCTATCCAGGGGACAGGAGCAGCCGGCAGCTGGGTGGAGACTCAGACTGAGGTCAGAAGCCCCTGGAGCCAGGCTCACTGCCACCACCTCCCCACGTCGAGGCTGGAGGGCGGCTCGGACAGCTGACCCTCCCCGCGGCCGCGGCAAAACCCTGAAGGGTGTGGTGGCTGCTCTGCCAGAGCAGGGAGCGGGGAGGGACGGACGGACAGACAGAGAAGTTGGGGGAGAGGCAGCTCTCCCCTGAGGGATGTGAACTCAGGCGAGCCTTGAAGCCATAAGGGGGAAGGGGCCTGGCTTCGGACCTGCCTCCAGGTGACCACAGGCTGGCGCAGGCGGCCAGCGGCTTCCCTCTGCTGCGTGAAGCCCACAGGGCACCCAACCCCCAGAGCCCCCGCTGCTGCCCTGTCCGGGGATTTTCTCGTCGCTTCCCCCGCCCTCACCTCCAGACCGCCTTGCACGCCCTCCACCCGCCGTCACACACCTCCAATCCCACGGCACCCGTATGTGGGGAATCCCAAATCACCCAGAGCTACGCAAACACCTAACACGAGGGCTTTACCTTCTTCCCACCTGCGTTAGTCCCTGTTCCAGAAGCCAAGTCTCCGCGACGGCTCAAGTCAGAGAACCAGCCTGCTGCTGGGAAGCATGCTGCTCGGGCCCACAGCCAGGGGCGTGCGCGTGAAGGAAGAGACCTCGCAATTCAGTCACCATCGAAGACAATTTTATTTACTCACAGAAACAAACCCGGAGCCCCGTGGGCAGCTCCAGCTCCCCTCGTCCCGCCCCACCCCGGCCCTGGAGCCGCAACACTGAGCTGACCGGCCTCCCCTCGTGGTAGCGCGTGAGCTGCCACAGCAACCCGGTGAGGTAGGTGTCGCCACACCCCCAGCCCAGGGGACAGCGGGGCAGCTGAGGCCGAGCTGGCAGAGTGCGGCCGGAGTGGGAGGACCGGTCCCCATGCCCACCCGGCCCCGTGGCCAGCGGCCCAGGCCGGGGACCGTCAGTCTGCCGAGGGCCCCTGCAGACCACATGTTCTCTTCTCGAGTCTGCGGGGCCCCGAGGCTGCGCCTTCCTCGGGGCGGGCCTGGCCTGGTGAGGTCCCCGCCCACAGGCGGGTCTTGGGGACAGACCGCACCCCGGGTCCCGAGTGGGGATGGCAGGCTCTCGCCCAGCATTCAGGCCACACGGGCACGGTGGGGAAGGGACTTTAATGGCACTCCTCCCGCCGACTCGGCGGAGAAGGAACAAGAAGGCAGCTCATCCTGGGAGCGGCCCGGGCGGCTCGAAGAAGCCCGAAGAGTCCTGTGCGCACAGCGGCCCATGGCGCCTGCGTCCCGGGCGGAGGTGGCCGGGCGGCAGCGCGGGCTCAGGACCGGCTCCGGTCCTCGTGGTTGCCAGCGATCATCTTGCTGTACAGCTTCTGCTGTTCCTCCTTGAACGTGTCCTTCACCTTCTCCCGCTTCAGACCACCGTCCCTGACGAGAGAAAGAGGAGGGCTGGATGCAAGAGCAGAGAAGCCTCGCGGCCGCCCTGCGCCCCGGCCAGGTGTGCCCCCACCGGCCGCCCGTGCCGCTCCCACCCGGAGAAGCCCCGCGGCTGCCCTGCGCCCCGGCCAGGTGCGCTCCCACCGGCCGCCCCTGCCGCTCCCGCCCGGAGAAGCCCGCCAGAGTCGCAGCGGCTCCCTCGTCACAGTGGCCTCGGAAACCGGCCCTGGGCCTGTGGGACCCACCCTCTCCGCCTTACAACTCTCACCCCTGCCCTGGGGTCAGAGCTCACTCCTCTTATCCAGGGTACTTTCCAATTGCTCACACCTGCCAAGGAGTTAAAAGTTCTTTCTGCTCAAACATTCATCCTCACCTTACAGAAAGCAAAGGAGGCCCTGGCTTTATGGAAGGTGAGCCAAGCTTTAAGAAATACCAGGACTTATAATGAATCTGTAAAACTGATCTGTAAAATAAAATCTGTACAATTCAGACGCCGCGATTCTCCAAATTCACGCAAATGAACACAATGGAAAATACAAGTTCTTACTTCTTCGCGCTCAAGGGATGGTCCCGTAAGGGAATGGAAGTAACGCAGAGTTTGGGGCTAACCACCCACCTCCTCCAATAGCCCCAAAGAAATCCTCTAAACGTGGATTCGCTTCTTCAAAGTCTCCCCCCACCTGACAGACACCCCAACGCCTTGCCTGCACCCTAGAATCATCATCATCTTCAGTGACTGATGCAAACCCAAGCCCACCGCAGTCTTTCTCTCACACTTTGAGTGTGGAGGCGGGCTGGTAGGAAAAGTCTCTGGTGAAGCCCTCACCACCGGACCCGCCTTACCCTGGGAGCCCTGACACCTGCCACATCCTTTAAAATCCCCAGCAAAGGCCTCCTTTGGAAAGCGGCCACCCTTGTCTTCGTTGGGCTTCAGCGACAGGGAACGTGGGGCAGTGGCTAAACATTCAAGCCGGTCAGACCTGAGCTCAACATGCGACTCCAGGGCTTATTCTGTAGCTTTGAAAGACAGTTACTTAACCTCTCCGAGTTTCAGTTTCTCATCTGAAACATGGCAGTAATGATTTTCCTACTCATGGAGTTACTGAGGGTGAGGTGAGATGATCAGACCAGCGGCAGCAGCACTGCGTCTGGCGCACAGCAGATGCCCAATAAACGTCAGCATTTTTAAAAAGGGCCAAGCAGACCTAGAGACTGCCATACTGAGTGAATTAGTCAGAGAGAGAAAGACAAAATCGTGGTAGCGCTTATATGTGAAATCTAAACAAAATGATACAAATGAACGTATTTACACAGAAATTGAGTCACGGATGTAGAAAACTTAACAGTTACCAAGGGGGAAAGGGGAGGGGAGGAATAAACTGGGAGATTGGGATTAACACATACACACTATGATATATAAAAGATAAGTACTATGAAGAACCCACCGTATAGCACAGGGAACTCTATTCTGTGCTCTGTGGTGACCTATGTGGGAGTGGCGTCTGGAAGAGGGCGGCTATACGCATATGTATGGCTGATTCACTTCGCTGTACAGCAGAAACTAACACAAGTGTAAATCTACTATACTCCAATAACAAAATTAATTTTATAAAAAAAGGTTACAGGTCAGTTTAAACGCCCAGTCAGTCAAATGCACTCCAGAGCTGACCCCTGCACTTAAACCTAAGGGTCCCAGGAGCGGGGATCAGTCCCCCTGACCCAGTGTTCAACCACATCAACCTCCTGTTAGCTGGAGTATAACTACCTCATACCCTAGCGTAAGGGTCTGCAAGCCATGGCCCACGGGCTGAATCCACCCGACGCCTACGTCTGTAAGTGGAGTTTCACTGGCACACGGACTCGCTCCTGGACTGTCTCTGGCTGCTTTCCTGATACAATGGCAGTCAGGCAGTTGCACCAGAGACCATGTGACCCAGAGTCTAAAATACGTACTGACTCTTTTCAGAAAAAGTTTGCTAACTCTGGCTCTAGTAGGTAACAAGCTACAAAAAAACAAAACTGGCCTTTCTAAGGATGGTGCAATTTGCCAAATACACGAGATGAGAGAGCCCAATGCTCCTCTGAGGTTTCCAGGTTGGCACGGAGTCCCTGCCCGCAGAGACAGGGCTGTCCCGGTGCTCAGGTGGACTGTGTCCCCAGGAAGGGGCGCCAAACGCACCGCTGCGTTCAAACATCCCGGGCTTCTGAGAGTGAGTCAAACTGCTGACTCTCCATGACTGGTGGGCTCGTTCTTCACACCAGGGAGAGGAGGATCCTTCGTAAATGGAGTCAACCACCCAGCACCTGCTTCAGAAATTCCCATCCTCCTGGACTCGGCTGCTAAGATCCGGCTCTGACTCACCACAGCAGGTCCACAAGGCCTCCCTGCCTGGCAATGGCGGACTTCACCCTGTTTGCGAACTGGACGGCATCTTCCTCGGCCTCTCTCGTCATGGGAGGCAGGTACCACACGCTGCAGACGATGGCCCAGCTGGTCATCATCCTCAGCAGGTACGTCACCATCCCGTACTTGCTGCTGTTCCAGAAAGCATCACCGAACTGGGGGTCGTACTGCAAGACAAGGGAACACCGGACAGTGAGAAGTCAGGAGTTCCAACCTGTGTGAGCGTCAACGGCAGCTCTGCTGAACGCTCCCTGCCATGCCCGGGGCAGGACCGGTACTAGAACGCTGCTCCCAGCCCCCTACGTGGACGCTTCCGCAGGAGCCCCACACCTGCGCAGGTGTGACACCTAGCACATCCACCCCCGAGCGCAGATCACTCAGGGGGACCAGCAGCCTTCCTCCAAGGTCCTCCCTCTTTGATCCAGGGGGCCTGTCTCACTCACAGGTGTCTACTATCTATTCCTCAAGTCCTCAGGCGCATCCGCACACAGAAGAGGAGCACATCCTCCAGGGATCCACGCCCTGAGTCAACAACCCCCAACGTTTCGCCCCACCGGCTCCATCAACCCCTCCTGTCACGTCACACACTCACAAAGACCGACACGTACCTCCACAGAGAGAGACTTTCTTACACAACCGCCAGCTTTCAAAGATCGCTTCTGGTGCCCAGACCAAGGAGAAAACAACTAGAAAGCTCTGCTTGTGTCACAGCGCTTCTAACGGAGCTGCCTGTCTGTGTAGGGAGGCCGCGCTGCCCCGAGGAAGTCGCAGCGGCCACAGCGGGCGGGCGGGCATCAGATACTGCCACCTGCCAGCCGCTCCGAGGGAGGCGAGGGCTGTGCCTCAGGGGCATTTTGTGAGCCATGTGGCCGCAGCTGCGACCCTCATTCTCCCCAAAGAGAAGAGCTAGTGCAGGCGAGTCGGGAGGGAGAGCTGCCGCAGGAAGTTACACAAGAGGCAGCGAGAGGAACCGGTTCCTGAGGAGAAAGCCTGAAAAGGGTTAGGGCTGAACTGCCACTGCACGTCTGAAGGGCTCTCAGAGACAAGCCGTCACATGGAGTGTGTGACTGTGAAGCAAAGACCCAGGACCCGAGTGAAAAAACCAAAGGAGATGCAGTTTCACGAGCGGCCTCACAGGACCCAGCTGCCACCAGTGTGGAGGACGCCCCTCCCCGGAGACCCTGGGAAGGGACACCGGCCAAGATGCCGAGTGCAGGTTCTCACACTTGGGGGCGAGGGGGCTGGGTTACAACTATATGATTTTTTTTCAGGCCTTTCAAGCCGAAATTTTATGATTCTCAGAATAAAAATTAGAGCATTTTGCCTAATTGCACACCTGACTACAGAAATGAAGACATTTAGACTTAATCATAGAAACTAAAAAATCCGGATGTAACTACAGAAGGCTTAAAGGGTTCATGTTATAACACCACAAGGAAACGTGGGAGAAGAACGAGTCTTAAACAGGAGCTAGTGTGCGTGACTGGAAGAAGGTGCTGTTACAGTTTACACGGCATGACTGGAGAGAAACCTTAGCTGAGGGCTGATTCTCTATTCCATGCTGGGCAGACACCGTAGAGAGAAAAACAAGGCAAAAGTTCAAACCAGCAATACATTCCTCAAAGTCAGACAATGGCTTAATTTTGGTGGAAATGTAACAAGAGCTTTAAAACCGCTAAGGTCATGCAAGTTTGGTTACCAATGACGTCTTCACAAAAACTAGAAAAGTATCTGGGAGGCAGAAGTTCTTAATCACATGTGAGCTTTAATAAACCTGTGGGTGGAAGGAAAATTTATACGCCGTGTTCTGGAGCTGGCACGACTGTCCAAGGGTCCATGTTCCAAAAGTGGCGAAGAGCAAGCAGGCTCTCAGTGTGGCCCCCGACCAGCAGTGTCAGCAGCGCCCAGGGACGGGTCAGAAACGCAAGTTCAGAAACTCCAGGCGTGGGGCCCAACGATCTGCCTTTTCACAGCCCCCCCAGGTGATGCTGACGCAGCTGCACAGAACCGATGCTCTGGAGTGAGCAGGAAGGGCTTCTGTGCAGCAACCGGTTTTTAATAAACACGTGGGGTGAGGCACTGGGCTCCCAGGACATTAAACTGTGGGACGCACGCACGCAATGCAAACATCTCTCCCCGTTCCCACACCCACGGCACACAATACGAACAGAACGTTTTCTGCTGCTCCAGACCCAGCACCCTCAACGAATCCCGTGGGCAGCCCTGGTCCAGGGACCTGTAACTGTGCAGCCACCCTTCATTCACCATCCCTGCCCTGGTGCTCGGCCTACCTGGGAAAGCAGCATGGCTGGAAAGTGTTCGCTTAACCAAGAAGAACACCTCCTCCCCCAAATGCCCCAGTTGTGCTGCCAGGTGACAATGAGGAATATTTCTTCAGAAGCCTTTGCAGACAAAAGACACTCGCAAAAGTATGGAGACTAAATTCTAACAGCAACTCTGACTCACTCTTACCCCGATCTGAGACGTCAACCTAAATACTCTAAACATAGTGACAAAGGCTGTGTTTTTTTTGAGGAAGTAGTGTAACAGCATTCTTTTAGAAATAATTATGTGTATCTATTTATAAAATCAGATGGATACGAGGGGGGAGAGAGAGGAGGAGGAAAAGGGGAAACTGGCTGAGTGCGTCCCATCTTCCTAAGCAAGTTTGGACTCTCAGAGGTTCAAGTTCCTAAAAGGTGGGGCAGACTAACAGGTTTGTTTAAGGCCCCTTTACTTTCACGAGAGGCCTTCGGTCTGTCATATGCCACGCGAACCACGGGAGCCACAGCAGCAGGGCTGTCTCTTCCTCCAGCAGCAAGGACACATCTGCACCTACCCACCCTTACCTCTAACTGACCAAAGGCACAGACCCAGCTGGGCAGCCCCGTGCCCGCAGGAAGCCCCTCAGGTGGACTGCCTTCCACACCGGCGGGGCTTAGGAGGAAAGAGGAACCAGTGGGGGAGATGCGCCAAGCTCAGGGCTCCGCAGTGTGGGCTGCTCCATGCAGAGGGGGCCCAGCTCCCCGCTGTGCGTCACAGCGGCGGCGGTGATCACCTGGCCTCAGAGGGCTCGTACCTTGATCGCAACGGGGTAAACTGTGGCTCCAATTTCGAAACTTCCCTTTTTGAACATCATCACAGATGTATTGTTGATGCAGGTTCCTAAAACGCAGGAGAGAGTGAAATGCTATTTCCTTCCGTCCTTTACCCCAGAGATTAGGAGTTTAACGATTAAATATAATAATAAAAATCATTCTAATGGCTCTTCAATGAGGATAAACCTGTCATCTCCCCAGCTCCTGAACGCACACTGAAAACAGATGAACAGACTACTGCGCTGCTTCCTCTTCTCTTCTTATAGGACCGTCTTCCCTGGTTCCCACGACAGCCCAGATGAGAGGCCAGAGGCCCTGGCCGACTCGGGAGGGTCCAGGGAGGACCCTGCAGGAAGCTCAAGGAGCCTGTCAGCAACACTAGAGAAGGGGCTCCCGCGACGGGGAACGCCACACGGCGGCACTCTCAGTCCATATTCTGAATCCCCTGAGTTTTCAGTCCCACGACCAATCTAAAGGGCCCCCACGTTGCTCAGTGAAGACAGGTCCCCCCAACAAGGGTGAGGGCCCGGGCTCCAACACAACGCTGGACTCACCCTCCTGCACGGCCTCCCCACACAGAAGCTTACCCTCCGGGAAGATGAGGATGGGCAGCTTGCTTTTATCCTGCACGTGCTCGGTCAGCCTTTACAAGAGGAAAATAAAGCGAAGGGTCAGACAGCCTCACGTCCATCATCACCCAAAGGCGTCTATCGATACCCTGCCTAGACGTGACGCTGGACGTGGTATAAAAGCAGGTTAACAAACACGACCCTCTCTTTTATAAACCCATGGGCTAACAGACAAAACTCCCAAGGACAGAGAACACCGGATGATTACTACTTAATGTGCACAGCTGTTCAATGAAGTACGTGAGTCTGTGCACAGGGACCATGGCTCAGACCTAGGACTGTCTAAAGGGCTCACCCTCCACAGAGTCCGGCAAAGAGCAGCCTCGAGAAACGCGCACCCCCGACTTCCTACAGCCATGCTTGCTTCCTCTCAATTTACGGCAAAGCTCTCGCCATCACTTGCACCATGTTTACTTTTTTTTTTTACCTTGAAAACAGAGCTGCACTCTGTTCTGTTGCCTTCAGTCTCTCTTCATTTGTGACAATGAATTCATTTTGAGATTCCCCTAGATCCCACATGCATGCCGCAACTAAGAGTTTGCATGCCTCAACTAAGGAGCTGGCAAGCCGCAACTAAGGAGCCCGCCTGCCGCAACGAAGGAGCCCTCGTGCTGCAACTAAGGAGCCGGCAAGCCGCAACTAAGACCCAGCACAACCAAATAAATATTTAAAAAAAAATCAAATCACATTAAAAGTTCATACAGTGTTCATTACAATGGGTACAAGGAATAAAAAAGGTTACAAACATTACTACCTTGGGTTAGTAATAACACTAGGGTTTTGATACTTTTTATACTCCCTGTTTCAGAAAAACACTACTATGAAAGCGGCTGGGGCTCAGTGGAGAAGGCTGTAGACGCACAGCTTCCCCTAAGCGCAGACTGTGTGTCACTTGTTTACCTTTTAGCCACCAGGTGGCGATCCTTCACTTCCGAGCGCTCGAACCAGACGTGGGGGCAGGCCTTCACCATGGCTCTCTGGATGACGCCCATGAGGCCGCCGTGCACCTGCCCCACCTGCTCTCAGACAAAGGAGCAAGGGCAGCGAAGCCGTCCTCACGCAAGCCCCCAGGTCCCCTGAGACACAGACCCCAACCTCTCACCCCGTAACGCTTTATCAGTAACCACAGGCTCTCACTGTTCAGAAACCACCATTAGACTCTCTGAATTTAAATTCTCCTTCTAATCAGTGATACCAGAGATGTGTAACTATTGATAAAAACACAGCTGAAAACCCTAAAACGAACCGTGAAGCAGAGCACACCTGTGTCCAACGCCCTCCCTGGGCGGATTATCCAAAGCCCCCGAGCCCAGTGCCTTCAAATCCTCCCTCCCCACCTTCACCCCTCCCCACGGTGCTCACTCTGCTCACAACATCCAGGTCCCAAGGAGTCCCCAAGGCCACAGAAACAAAGGCAACAACCTAGGTCAGGCCCGTGTATAAAAACGTGCTTACCTGTTCACACCCTTAAGAAAGAGCTCCCAGCCCCGACCAGCCTAAAGGAGCAACAGAGAGAGGCCTTACCATGGCGTAATAGCCATCACTGGCCAAAATGATGACGTCAATGGGAGACGTATGATTGGCCACGCAGATGCCGCCGTTTCTAGGCCGGTTCTTCCTGCGTTTAAATTGTAGGCAAAGCAACAAAAATCAGTGTGAAACAATTCATCTGGAACTCACGCCTGGCCTCAGCAGCTTCCTCGGCTCTAACGACGCTCTGAGGGCCCACGGGCCGGCTGCCAGCCCCCCGTGTTACGCCAGCGCACCCCTCTGTCCCACCCCGAGCCCCCTCACCTGTCGTGGTAGGTAATGATGGCCGTCAGGGCTCGTACGCAGATGCGATAGCACATTAGGTGAACGTGCTTACTCAGGAACTCCTTAAACCTGCGACAACAGGACAGAGATTTCTGTTTTTATTTTTCATACGTATAGGAAGACAGGAAAAGGTGCTGAGTCCAACCATCTAACCATCACTGCCTATGGCCTTTATGACTGAGGAGTATTTTTACAAATATTAGTGTCTATGGTAAAACTCTGTATTAGCATATTTCTGTCTACAGGCAAAGAAAGAAAGAAGGAAGTGATGAGGGCTACTCAAATTCACACAAGGTAATGGGCTTAGAATTCACAGCCCTAAAATTTCCAGCTCACCTGAGTCTCCTAGATTCCTTTCCTTCTTGCTGGTCAACACCCAGAGGCAAGGCAAAGGCCAGAGAGTCAAACCTCCCCACCAGCCCGGGGAAAAGAGAGGTTTGCCAGCCCCATAACTTCCCAGAATAAGCCCATTTCTCTTATTAAAAAAAAAAAAAAAAGCAAACAAACAAAAAGGCCCTACCTACACGTCTTATCCTCTTACCAATTCATCAACACAGCAGAATGCTCAAAACTCAACAACATGCTATAAAACCTGCTAGTCCTGGACACTACTGGCTTGTGGTTTCTCCCTTTTGTCTTTAAAATGGGAAGAGTGTGAGGGCTGGAGGGCAAAGAGAACAGTCACAGATCAAGATCAGCTGGAAGAAAACTTTCCTGCCTATGTCATTGCTGTCGTTGGGTTACTTTCTCCCTCTAAGAGTCTGTGGTTTGGGCTACGCCCAAAGAAGTGGCCTGGCCTTCAAGATGGGAGCCGTCCCCCAGTACCTGTAGACTCGGATGCCCGCGCTCTGCTCACCTCCCGTTTGGCAGGTATCCCACCACCGTTGTGCCCACCACCAGGAGGCTAATCCCCGTGAAAGCAAGAGCTATCCTGTAACGAGAAGACAAGTTACAACACAGCAGACAAATCTGTGCCCCGAGTACAGAACTGGACGTGTGAAAATGGAACTGGGCGTCACGAAACCCCCCCGCAAGATCTGATCACCTGGACCCCGACAGGAGTCCGGGTCCCTAGAAACGCGGGCAGGCCTATCAGAAGCAGAGGGCGTTCCGCTTCCAGGGTGGCAGGACACCACGGGTTTGGCATTCAGCCGACACCCTCTCCGCAGGCACTGGCAGCAGCCAGAACGACGGGACGGCCTACTGATGGCTGCGCCGCCCTCACGCACCTGCTGCCCTGTGGTCTTACCCTTCCCTTTGGCCCAGCTTCGCTGTGAAGCAATAGGAAATAGGGCCCGAAGGTACCAGCAGCCGACAAGACATACTCAGAATAGCATGTGGTACAGAAACACTGGGAGATCAATACTGCCTCTGTCCTGGAGAGGAAGCTGCAGGAACAGAATCAGCCAGGCCCGGGGAGGGGCGGCCAGGAAGAACATCGTGTTCCCCGTCCCTGTGTTTAGTCAGTCCAGACAAGCAATTTGTCTTTGAGAAACCCAGCTACGTCTGATACGCAGACAATCCGAGGGCCCTTAAAGGACAAGCCCCGGTGCAGCCTTCCGAGAGCCAGACGGCCTGGCCGGTGAGAGAACGGTACTGTCCTCCTCTCTAAAGTGGGAGAGCAAAGCGGAGGGGCCGGGGGCACGGGCAGGCAGATCAGGCATCGGGCTAGGCCCTGCCTCACCTGAGGGGCAGGAGGAAGCAGTACCGAATCAGCACTCCTAAGCCCCAGAGCACGGTGAGCCGAAGGCTGATGTACTGGAAGTTATAATTGGTCCTGCTCAGCAAGTTCCAGGACTCCAACTCCTCTGCCGAGAACCTCTTTGTCACCTCGTCGTCCATGATGGTCTCCATCCCTTTCCGGCAGAAGTAGAAAATGTCAGAGAGCTCAAACTCGCGAGTGTTGTCCAGAGCCTTACTGCTACCACTCCGGCGAATTTCTTTGATCTCTTCTTCTAGTGACGTGGGATCTTTTGCAATGATTCCTGCAAGAGAACAGCCCGGTCAAGCGGCCCACTGGGAGAAAGCACGCTGGGAACGCTCAGGGTGCTCACCAGTGACGAGTGGGAGTGGGGCGAAAGCGCGCGGGAACGCAGCTCCAGGGGGCCGCTGCGCCGGGGGACGGACACCCCGTCTTACCGTTGGTGTAGGGCTTGTAGAGCTGGTGGTTCTTCTCCTTGGCGCCTCGCTCCATCCTCAAGGTCGCCCACTGCGGAGGGAACAGCCACACACCGCGATGAGTCCCTTCCTCGCTCGGGGGCACCTCCACTTCCGTTCCGTGACAGACTCCAGCCCGGTGCCCCGAGAGCAGACTGCGGCCGAGAGAGCACTGGCTCTGGAAGGAACCTCGGAGCCCTCTCCTCCTAGAGGACACCCGTCCCAGATAACCTGGACCGAAAGCCACGTCCCCGGCGGTCACGAGCAGGGAACTAGGAGCTGGGGTGAGCTGCTCGGGCCTCGATTCTCACGGCCTCCCGGGTCCGACAGTCCACGGACCTCGTGGGTTCCTTCGTTTCTGCCAAACAGCAGCGCTTCACCAACAGCAAAACCAAGCACCCTTTAAGCTACTGCCCGCCACCCGGTGCTGCCTGCCTTCCAAATTATTCCAAGAAAGCAACAATTTTAGTTTTTGAGTCGATAAAGGATTTAAATAATATATATGTCTGGACTGCCCATTCACCCTCTGGGTAACCTTTAACAGGAGACCCCACAAACTTGACACAGAAAGCCTGAGAATAGCTTAGTGTTTAAAATAAAATAAAATTTAAAAGGAAAAAAGGTATTAAAAAACACTATTTGGAGATAAAAAAACAAAAACAAAACTAGGCTCAAATCCCAAGTTTGACAGTTATGCTGTGTCCCTTAAGCAACTCATTCCAACACTCTGGGTGCTAGTCTTTTCTATCCACAGAACAGAATGATGGTCCTTCAACCTCCTACTTCACGAGGATCCAATGAGACCATATGTGACAGAACTCGGGAAACGGCAAACCCCCCGAATTGTCCTCAGTATCACTGAAATAATATGGGCTCCAGGAAAGTGAGGCTCTTCCTAGATCCTCCCTTCCTTCATTAAAATCCTTTTAGCTGTCTGAAGAGAGCCAGAGGCTGGGTCCCTCCTGCTCTCAAATGCTGAGAGGCAGACACACGGGCTCCTCCTGTCCACCCTCACGCAACGTGGTACCGCAGAACAGAAAGTTATGACCGCAGTGAGTCAAGGAAACAGAACGGACATTTTAAAAGGTGTGTTTTCACACTTCTGTTTCCACAGTTCTGCAAGGTAGAAAAGAACCCTATCATTCCATGACGCAGCAGAATCCACACGGCACAAAGCCTCTGGTGAGACTCTGCTGGCAGAGCCTGAAGTGTTAGCAAGGCATCAGAGCCAGGAGCAGGACACGAGCTTAATCAGCCGTCTGACCTCATCTGGAAGTTTCTTCAAACACCACTGTCTAGAGAAAACAGAGTTTACAGAGTCACCCAGTTAGAGTCTAGGGCAGGAAAACTCACACAGCCCACTTCAGGCAGTTAACCCTTGATGGCTTCTGGCACAGGTGATTTCCTTCTAGAAGAAAATGTAAACCTAGCTCCTACAACGGAGGAAGATGAACTCCATCTGGGAATGTCATCGAGGGAAGAGGTGGCTAAGGGGCGAGAGAGCTTACAACAAGCCCGGCACACCAGAGCTGAGGGTTGTCCATTCTGGCCAGGACTCTGCACTGGAGCTGCAAAGCACAGAGCCAGAGAAGCTTGGTTCTGCACTGACAGTTCTGATACTTGGATCCGCTTCTAAGCGGCAGGTAGCACCTGCCTTCAGGCCGCTGGATCACTAGGACTCAACGTCTGTGAGGACGCCTCACGACGGAATGTGCGGGAAGGCTGTGGCTTCTGTTTTAACTGGAAAGGTGCTGGTTGCATGAGAGTCTAGTCCCCTAGCTCTGTCACAAATATCCTCCTGCCCTCCCGCTTTGTACTCGAGCTTTACTTTTCCGAACTTCAGGCACACCTCAAAATGTCTCTGCGCTGAGGAGAGAACCGTCCAAGGTCAGCAGAGCAGGGGAAGAGCGCCGGGCGGGGCCGCCAGGGGCCAGTGCTCGCGACGGGCTCCTTCGCCTTGCTGCGGTGACTCCCGGGAGGGCGATGGAGAGCTACGCTTCTCCAGCTTCACTTCAAGAAGCACTGCGTCCAGACGCCCAGAATAAAAGCGAGAGCTCCGGGTTCAGAGGTCATTTCCCCACAACCCCCTCCGTTCCCTTGATCCGGGATGTTCAGGACCAGATTACTTAATTATTCCCTTTTCAGCACGTCCCAGACAGAGACTGTTAGGGGCAAGGACAGTGCTGCACTCGAGCTAACAGTAAACCCAACACAGCCCTCGCAGGTGAACGCAGGCCCGGCCCCGAGAGGTGTGGGCGGCACCAGTGCATCTTTACTGCACGCTGTTGAGCACTGCGGGTTAGGAACTGAGTGCACCGGAGGCCTGACAGTCTCTGCAGCACTAATCTCAGCGGAGACCCGCCCCTCTTCTCAGCCAGCCTCCACCGCACTTCGCACGACCGCACTAGAGACACCCAAAGAACCAGACCCCAGCACCCGTCACCGGCCACCGCCCAGCCAGCGACGACATCCCCTCTCCCTGCTCCGCGGGAATCTCTCAGTAGCTACTGTCAAATCAACAATCCTGACTGCACAGCGGCGTCAGCCTCACGTTTCCAATCACCTGCTGGGCATGACCGTGTGCAAGTCCCCCCATCCTCACACCCGGCCTGAGAGCGAGCGGCAGCCTCACACACCTGACCCCAATGTGCTCCCCTCCGCCCGGCCCTCCTTCCATGGTCCCCAAGCTTCCCCGCCTGAGAAGGGTCCTCCCTGGCTGCCAGTGTCAGGCCACCCCCTTCATCCACCCGCGGCTTCTCCCACCTACAGCTCTCTCCCCCGCCTTCCCCACTCCAGGCCGTGTGGACGCGCACTCCCGTCTCACCATGCAACGTCCCCTCCAGGCCCCCAAAGGCTCTTCTCTCCTGAACTAGGTACTGCCTCTAAACCAGACCGCACTTTCTCGCCTCTACCCACTGCACTTCTAGAATGCTTTCTCTCTTTTAAGATCCAGTTCAAAGGCCAAATCTTACATGAAATGCTACCTAACCAATTCCTGCAGTCACAGTTCGTCTCCGCCTGTGTATTTTAACTGGCATCACATTCTGAATTAGTTCTGTATGCAGACATCTGTCTTTCCTACTAAACTATAACTGCCTCGAGGGGCAGGAGGCAGAACCCAGCGGAAGCTGACCAAGCGCCCTGCACTTCGCAGGCAGTCAGTAAGGGCTGCATTTAATTTACCAGCTCCCAGTATCTCTCTTCATCAAGGTCTCCGTATGAAAGACAGCCCTGAACCTAAAACCACTCCCTAGCACCATAATCCCACTCTCATCTCCTTCAGTTCAGCCTTTAAGCTACCCCCGGTGATGCTGGGACGGGGGGTGGGGGCACGGACCCATGTGAAGGAGGCCTTACTGCTCCCACTCCCCAGAGGAGGACGTAGATTGCAGGGTCTGAGGACTTCGGTCAAGTTCCCGAGCTGGTAAAAAACCCTCCAAAAAGTCACGCCTATCCCACCCGGACCCCGCGACCTGTCCAGTCTCTTCACCCCCCTCACGGCCATCACTGGTTTCCGACCCATTCCGCTGTGGAGCTCGACGCCGCTCATTACAGCTGGCCCATCATCACTGTACTGAGGGTAAATGTGAAGCACAAACATGAGGACAACTAAGGTACTTTAAGTAACACGCTGCCCTCCGCACACAACCATCTCCCGTAACTCAGCATTAAAAGGACCTGCACTGAGCTGTCTTCCAGGAGGAAAGACCTGGAGGACCCGCCCACGCACACATCCCCCCTTGGCAGGTACCCCAAGGTTCCTTTATATGGGGAGATGAGCTGATCGTGGGAAACCATTTGTCAAGCTGCGCCAACCTAGGTCTCCCAAAAGCACAGGTATGTGTACTGCACGGACTACCAGACATCCAGCTTGGATCATCTTTATGAAGATTACCTACTAAACTGTAAAACTGGCTTATAAGATCCCAGAAGAAAATGCAGACATAAAATTAAATGTACATGCCATTAACACAGCCATAAAATACTGCCAAGACTGAAAGGTAACAAAAAAATTTTTAAGGTGTTGTCAGCTGTGAGACACGAATGAATGTTTAAAATTCTTTACTATTATATTATTTGTCTGGTCATCTACTGCTGTGTAACAAACCACCCCATAACACTGGCTTAAAATACCACCACCATTTATTCTGCTCATGAATCTGCAAACTGCACAGGGTCCGGCATCGGCTGGGTGTCAGCTGATGCTGGTTGTCACAGCTCCCCTGGGACTGGAATATGGAACACATATACGGGGCCTAGGCTTCCTCACAATGTGGCAGCCAGGCTCCAGGGGCAAGTACCCAGAGGCAGACGGAAGTTAATACTGCCACTTCTAACCTAACCTCACACGTCACACAGCATCACGGCCACCACATTCTATATGTTAGAAACGAGTCACCAAGGCAGGTCCCCAACTCAAGAGGAGGGCAATCAGACTCCACCTTTTGATGGTAGATGCTAGAATCACTCGGGGAGCTTTTTAAAAATGCCCACCCAAACCAATGAAATCAGAATTTCTGGGGAGATTCTAGTGCTCCCAAACAAGTGTTTTTAAAACACTCCCCAGGTGATTCAGATGCGTAGTTAGGAAGAGACCCATGGAATTAAGATGATCTCTGAGCTTCCTTCCAACTGCAAAATTACATATAGCACCCCAGTTTAGGAAGGGATGAAGAGGATAAAAAAAGGCAAAATAAAGGTCTCGTCTTTATTAAAAAGCACCCACAAGTTTAGGTGTATTTTATTTTATTTTATTTTATTTATTTTTTATTTTTGGCCGTGTTGGGTCTTTGTCGCTGCGCGCAGGCTTTTCTCTGGTTGTGGCGACCAGGGGCTACTCTTTGTTGCGGTGCGTGGGCTTCTCATTGCAGTGGCTTCTCTTGTTGCGGAGCTCTAGGTGTGCGGGCTTCAGTAGTTGTGGCACACGGGCTCAGTAGTTGTGGCTCGTGGGCTCTAGAGCGCAGGCTCAGTAGTTGTGGCACACGGTCTTAGTTGCTCTGCGGCAACTAAGGGCTTCCCTGGTGGCGCAGTGGTTAAGAATCCGCCTGCCAATGCAGGGGACACGGGTTTGAGCCCTGGTCCAGGAAGATCCCACATGCTGCCAAGAGGCTGAGCCCACGTGCCACGACTGCTGAGCCTGCGCTCTGGAGCCCACAAGCCACAACTGCTGAGGCCCACACGCCTACAGCCCATGCTCCACCACGGGGGAGGCCACTGCAATGGGAAGCCGCGCACTGCAGCAAAGAGTAGCCCCCGCTTACCGCAGCTGGAGGGAGCCCACGCACAGCAATGAACGCAGCCAAAAATAAATAAATTAATTAATTAAAAAAGGAAAAAAAAAAGATTACCTGTCCCATGGATTGGCCCAAAAATATATGATTATAATCGACATTAAAAGCCACAAGAACGTACATCTGAAAAACACAGTCAATAGTAATAAGGATTTACTTGGCTATGAACTTTAAAATACTAATTTGAGGGGACATTTTCAAAATGGAATAGGGAAGGTACATGGATTCTAGGTCTTTTGTTCCACCCAAAGTGATCCAAATTTTAAAAATTTAGCTACTACCAAAGAACTCTGGTCTGATTACTCCTATTTTTATGTTTTAAGAATAAGTACTTCCATAGGTCTATGAATTAATCAGTTGCTTATAAACTTGAATAAAAGCTAGACATCACTCACTGTTGTCTCCTGGAAGTTTATCAGCTGTTCTACTCACTCTATACTGATGTACGTTTTTCAGTGGCAAACGGGCATGGGTAGTTACGTGGTTCACAGGAACCCTGGGTTCTACTGAAGATTTTCAGGGACTGAAGTTTAAGAAAATTACATTTCCTTATTAATTAAAACAAACACTAAAGACTGACAAGATTACTACTTCTCAAACTTTACTGGGCACCTGGGGCTCGCTGGAATGCTGATCCTAATTCAGTGGGTCTGGAGGGGGCCTGTGACCTGCATTTCTAACCAGTCTTGGGTGACACTCAGCTGCTGGTCTCAGTGCACTCTCTGAGTAGCAAGACAACCCCAGAGACCATAGATAGGTCTCAGAAATCTTACTGTTGAATGTAAGTACTTAAGTAAGTACAAGCGCACCACAGCAGCATTACGGACAGCAGCCAGAAGGTGAAAACGGCCCGTCAACAGATGAATGGGTAAGCGGATTATGGTACAGACACACAGTGGAATACTACTCGGCCATAAAAACCGAAGTACTGAAACATGTTACAAAGTTATGCTACATGAAAGGAGCCAGTCACAAAAGAGCACACTTTATGTAATTCCATGAAAATGAAAGATCCAGAATAGGTCAAGCCAGAGACAGAGCCCAGGTTCACGGCTGTCAGAGCCAGGGGAGGGGAAGAAGGAGGGCAAGTGCTTAATGAGTGTGCGGCCTCCTTCCGGAGAGGTGAGAGTGCTGTGGAGCCACACAGAGGTGGTGGCCCGGCAACGCTGCAACTACCGCAAATGCCGGCGAACCGTTCCCTTTAAATGGTTACCTTTAGGTTCTGTCAACTTCACCTCCATTTTTTTAATGTGAAAAAAAGCCATATTCTTATATAAAATACCAAAACTCAAGATTCAGTAATATACCTAAAAATATTTCGTGCTGTAATGTAGCATTTCATACAGCTCACTTCATCTTCCAGAGTCACTATTTCTTCACTGGTTAAGTCTATCACTGATAGATACCCTGGGCCACTGCAGAATTACGTACAGGGAACCAAAGGAAAACGACTGAGACTATTCTGAAACGTAAGATACTATCTGAACAAATATAACTGCGCTGTGTTTCCTATTATGGTCTCAGCCATGGAAAAGATGAACCTGAAGATCTGGTGACTACTGAAAACAGATCCTGCTAATAAACCACCACATCTCTGAAGAGACAGTTAAAAGGCCTGTGGCAGAGATCACTTCCAGGAAATATCACTTCTCACTCATTTCCTTCCCACTGTGACCAGTTCTGTTCAGTGGTGTAACGACTTAAGTTCTGACATATGTTAAGAAATATACTCTTCTCCTCCTCTTTCAGAAAATAGAAAAATTCATCAAATGCCCTTTTCTGTTACTTCTTTTTGTCTGAAGTGCAAGAACGTATTAAGATAAACATCTGAAAGAGAGAAAAGACTCTCCCATACTTATCAGTCAGGGAATATGCCAGCAGCAGCTTTGAGTTGCAGTATCTGTTACATCACTGCCCGGCAGTGACTTTTTCTTTAATTCTTAAGGCCCTCCGTTTGAAATAAACAGGCAAGGTGTGGGGTCATGGAATAGGTGCCTTTGCTCAGACAGACCAAACACACAAGTCCCTTAGCTCAAAAGAAAGACTGCTGAAGGCTTTCACAAGCTCACGTTTAGTTATTCTTTCTACTCAAAATGCCACTTCCTTCCCATTCTCCCAACTCTCTCCACATCCAGCAGCGAGTTCACAATCAACCAGACAAGAACAGCTCTTTTTGCTAATGGTACTTCTTCCCTCCTCTGTGAAGCAACCATTTGTAAACAGCACACTCACCGCAAAGATCTTTAACAAAGTTTTCATGTAGAGCTTTCGGATACCAAAGGAGACTCCGAAAATGGCGGGGGCTATGATGAAAACCAGGAGGAGGGTGAAGAGGACGGTCAGGGAGATGCCCAGGAGGCTGACAATCAGGCTGTCAAAAGGCAGCAACAGGAACATGGTGGAGGATGCAGGCCAGGCCAGCGCCCTCCTCCCCACGAACAAAGCTCGGCCTCAGATGGTCCTCTCCGACAGCACCGGCCTGGGGAGGGGCACCAACTCCATTCCCAAGTTCACCTCACTCGACGGCCGGAACAGAGAGCCTGGGAGTAGGATGAGAGCAAAAGGGGGCCCCCGAGGCGGCCAGCCCCCCCCAGAAGAGACGGGCTGCAGGGGTGGACGGGGCAGGGTCAGTCTTCAGTGCCAGCATCCGAGGCCAGACAGAGTGTCTGGGCGAGTGAGCGGCGAGGGCGCGATCTGGGCTCTGCTACTCTCACGCTGCTTCCAGGAGTTTTACTTTTTCTCCTGTCCAAGAGCATTTAGCAGATAAATCTCTCCTGAGGATGTGTCATTGCCAGAAGTACCAAGAAGAGTTCAACTCGGTGCCAGAAAAATCCTGATAACTCCAGCGGAGGAGGGCGACTGCTGGCGCTTCCCACAGAAGGCTAGTGAACATGAATATGTGGAAGTTAAATAACTGTTCTCCTTAAAACTCCTTCATAAGCTGAAATTGCGTCCATCATAGAGGGTTCACACCTGGCCCCGTGCTTCCCCTGGAGAGGCTCCAGGCGCACTGCTCCCAGGACCCTCCTCTCTGGAGAGCTAGAGGCTGTGCCAGGAGGCCGCAGGTGCTGGCACGGCACGCCTCATGCTGCCTGCATGCTGCCTGCGGTGCGTGGAATTCCAGACGCGTCTGGCGCTGGTTTCCTCTGGATACTTTTCTCCCTAAGGCGCCCTTCTCAGCGGTGACCCGGGTCCTTGGCAAGAAGTTGCTCACATGCTGCCGAAGCTGGAGGTGGAGACAGAAACACCATCCGTCACACAAACACAAACCAAGGGGAGACACATCACGATGCTCTGGGGTGGGGCCCGGCGCGTTTTAGGGTCAGCCTAGAGCCTGTGCCGTTCTCACAACATCAAGGTCAAAGGGACTGTGCAGAGCAACAGGTGGCAGACGCGCATGTGGAGGAGAACCACAGATGTTTCATAGTTTTCAGCCCCGGTGAAACGACGGGGTTCTATTTCTAATAGAAAATGTATGCATATTTGGGGTTAGTAGAGGCAAACTATTACATATAGACTGGACGGACTACAAGGTCCTGCTGTAGAGCACAGGGAACCATATTCAATGTCCTGGGATAAACCATAGTGGAAAAGAATATGAAAAAGAATGTGTATGTATAACTGAGTCACTCGGCTGCACAGCAGAAACTAACTCAACATTGTACATCAACTATACTTCAATTAAAAAAAAAATCAATACCGTAGACTTCAAACAGAAGAAAAAGAAAATACATGGACATAAGACTCATCTCAAAAGACAAGGAGGGTGTACTAGGCGGAGTACACGTGCCTCCTACCTGTCCCCCCACTGCCCAGAGTTCTTGTCCACAGATGCAACCGCATCACCAGCTTCGTATTCTTCCTGAGACGTTCTACGCACACAAGAGGAAATGACTCTGGCCCACCTCGCGCCCAGGCAACAGTAATGACGGCACACCACAAACACTGCTTTTTGTTTTGTTTTGTAGCTTAACGTGTCTTGGGAGAGTGTTCCCGCAGTGCACACGGAGCTCCCTTACTCTCTGAAGGTGCATGGTTCTCAACTGTTAAGAACGTTCCCTGATTTGGTTAACTGCTTTCCTGAGGTTGGACACCAATGTTTCTACCCTTTTTTTGTTATAAATAATGTAATGAATGTGCCTACACGATTTAGCATACAAAATGCACATGCAAACATATTTGCAGGATCAATTCCTAGAAATGGAATTGCAGGGGAAAAGGAAATCTAGGTTTTAAAAAAATAATACCTCTTGTTTTTATTTATTTCCCCCCAGATTTACTGACATTTAACTGACAGGTAACACTGAGCAAGTCTGCAGAGTACAAAGCATGGGTGATACACCTACATATTGCACACCTGCATATCGCAACGTGACACCCACAGAGTATTAGCCAAACATTTACCTTGTGTGTGTGTGTGGTGGGAACACTTAAGATCTACCCTCTCAGCAACTTTCAAGTATCTAATAGAGTGTTGTTAACTATAATCCCCACACTGTACATTAGACCCCCAGAACTTCATTTTATAACTGGAAGTTTCTACCCTTTGCCCAACATTTCCCAACTTCTCCTACCCCTTGATCCTGGGTAACCACCATTCTTTTCTCTGTTTCTACAAGTTCGTATTTTCTGAATTCCACATTTATGTAAGAATACACAGTATTTGTCTTTCGCTTCTGACTTAGGAAATACAGTTTCAGTATTACAAGATATTGTCACATTTTCTGCATAGATTAACTCCTGCAGCCTTTCTGGCCACTCTTTTTTTTGTTCTTTAAGACTATTTACACTGGGGATCACGCTTGGTGTTGTACATTCTATGGGTTTCAACAAATGTATAATGACATGTATCCACCACTAAGGCACCACACAGAGTATTTTCACTCCTCTAACAATCATCTGTGCTCAGACTATTCATCCCTACCTACCCCAACCCCTGGCAATCACTGGTCTTTTCACTGTCTCCATAGTTTGGCTTTTCCCAGAGTGTCATATGGTTGGAATCAGAGAGTATGCAGTCTTCTTGGCTTCTTTTACTTAATACAGCCACTTATTTTTTTAAATTTCACTATTTCAATTTTATATTACTCATTCTTAACCACAAGTTACCACTCCAAGTTCTGAACTTGGGAACATCCTATCATGTCTCTCTGGCAAACATTTTGGCCTCACGCCAATCACCTTCTGGCTCGGTTCCAATACTTTTAGAAGTTCAAGAAATGGAACAAATGAACAGGTGTCTGACTTCACCTTGAGTTCTGTCCAGTGCTGTTTAGAATTCAAAGCCCTTTCTCATGTTATCTCACAACCTGTCAGTATGTATTCTTTCCATTTTACCAGTTAGGAAACTAAGCGAGGGAGACACGGATCCCGTTCTCTGACTCCTAACTGCTCCCATTACATCCCATACACCTAGCAATTAAATTAAAAAGACAACGTTTCAGTGGCAGGGATCCTCCACTTCTTCCACGTTCACGTGACCATAATCATTGCTAACGTTTACTGACTGCTCACAGCACGGACACTGAGCTAATACAACAAGCACTGTGCACACGCCGTCCTCACTGAATGCTCACAACAACCCCACAGGGGAGTTACCATCACGGCTATGAGAGGTGAGGGAGCGGAGCTTAGAGGACAAAGTCACCCGGAGCCACACAGCTATAAATGGCACAGGAGGAATCTGGACACGTGCGCCTGTCTCACAGCCCCGCTCTTTAACCACCAGGCCCTCCTAGCTTTCAAACTACCTTGAGCTACGTTAACACTTCCTTCACGCCAGGCCTGCTCGATAGAACTTCCTGCCATCGGAGGAAAACCACAAGACAAATCTGGATTCACGCATCGGAATTTGGTGTTCTCAGAATCCAAGGTACAAACCTGCTCGTTCATTTTTAAAAACTGGCCAAGCTGACAGTACCTGCCAGATTTCTAATGACATCCCAACGGACGTTCAGGAAATTAGAGGTATTTCTGGGACTTAAGTCAATTCGCTGAGTCACTGTATTCCTTAAACCTGTCCAATTCCAGCCTAATTCCAGGGCCACATCTCTGTCCCACTCTCCCATCCCTGCCCCACTGCACAGCTGCTGTCACATTAGCCAAGGTTACCTTGAGTTCCATGAACCAAAGGTGACCAACACCGGGGTCACTTTGACGTCCCAAGCCAGAGCTTAGATCTCTTTCCTCTGGATCACAATCAACTGAGAATTTCCAAGGTTATTCTGGGTTCGCGTCCCCAAAGCATCAAAGTAAACACATTTAGCAATAATTTCGTCACCTAGTTCAGAGGTGGACACACCAGGCCCACAGGACAAACCTGGGCCAGTTTTTACAAGGCTCGTGTCCTAGGAACGGTGTTTACATCTTTAAAGAGTTGTAAAAAAATAAATAAATAAAATAACATGTGACAGAGACCACGGCCAGCAAAACCTCAACTACTTACTGTCTGACCCTTTAGAGCAACAGTGTGCAGACCTCTGTCCCGGCTGCTCTTTCCTCCCCTCCAAGGCAGTGACCTCCCCCTCGTTGCCCTCCACTCCCCGCACCCCCAGAGGCTCCAGGACTCGCAACAGCAACTAGCCAAATGAGTTCTGTGGCCAACATTAAACAATCCTCCCGTGAATTCTTAGAGGCAAAGATGAGGCCAGCACACTGTGGTTATCAAACAGGCCTCCAAACGTCTCGCCGGACTAGCGGACCAGCCATCACAGCCAGAGGTGCTGGCGTCTTAAGGTCCCTTAACACAGACTTTGGTCTCTGGAAATATCGGGAAACTGCTCACATGAGAACTCCATCACACCACAATTTCTAGATAAATGCTCTTGTAAGAGAGGCTATCACTTTGCCTCAAGTAAATATAACCACGACTCCTTGGCAGGAGGCAGGGGAAGCTATCAGCTCAAAGCACTAGTTCCCCCTTCCCTTCCATTCCACACCTTTCAGCCAAATCCACTGAGAGTCGCTTGGACCAATGTTCCCCCAACAGTCCACATGGTCCAGAGAGAAAGAGAAGACCCAACCAGTTCGGAGCCTCTTAGGAGGGAAGATGGCCTCATCCTAGGAATGTGGCAGTCCACCACCAAGCTGATGAAACTCTTCAACCCACTGAATGGCAAATCTGGGCCCCCAGTGGCCCACTTTCCAGGGCTTCTCAGTTCTCAGGGTGACGACATCAGGGCACATACTGTGTGCCACACACCATGTTAGGCATTAGGCATTCAGTGCCTAGAGACGAGTATTCAGCAAACAGGCACATACACAGTCATCACTGCCCACTTCGATGACTGCCAACAAGAAGAGAGTCCTAGGTGGAGAAAGAGGAACCCTCCTGCACTGTTGGTGGAGGTGTAAACTGGTGCAGCCACTATGGAAAACAGTATGGAGGTTTCTCAAAAAGCTAAAAACAGAGCTACCATATGATCCAGCAATCCCACTCCTGGGCATTTATCCAAAGAAAACAGAAACATTAATTCGAAAAGGTCCATGCACCCCAATGTTCACTGAAGTATTATTTACAATAGCTAAGATACAGAAGCAACCTAAGGGTCCATCAAGAGATAAATGGACAAAGAAGATGTGGTACATATATACAATGGAATACTATTCAGCCATAAAAAAGAATGAAATTTTGCCATTGGCAGCAACATGGATGAACTTGGAGGGCATTATGCTAAGTGACATAAGTCAGACAGAGAAAGCCAAATGCTGTATGGCTATCACTTACATGTGGAATCTAAAAAATACAACAAACTAGTGAATGTAACAAAAAAGAAGCAGACTCACAGATATAGAGGGCAAACGAGTGGTTATCGGTGAGGAGGGCGAAGGGGTAATATAGGGGTGGGGAACTAAGAGGTACAAACTATTAGATATAAAATAAGCTACAAGGGTATATGGTACAACACTGAGGATACAGTCAATATTCTACAACAACTATAAATAGAGTAGAACCTTTAAAAATTGTGAATCACTATTTTGTACACCTGTAACTTACATAATATTGTACATCAACTACACCTCAACTAAAAAAAAAAGAATATAAGAGTCCTGGAAGAGAAAATAAAGGAGGGAACTTACAAATTTAAATCAGGGCTTCTAAACCAGTTCTGACTCGGTCACAAGGCAGAGACTATTACGATTTGCAGCTATAGAAACTTCTTTTCTGCTAGCTTTCCATGACTCTGTGACACATCCTACACTTCAGGAGACCATACCTACTACCAGAATATGTCCAGAGACATGCCACATACGAACTCAAAAAGGAGAAGATATGCCATTTCATTAAAATTAAGTGCTTAGGCTATACCGGGATAATGCATTTTTAAAGCACACTAAGCACAATGTCTGTTATATATATTAGATCTCAATAAATGGTACATATTATCCCTTCGTTACGATCAGAAGACACCCAGAGCACTGTCTGCAGTTCTAAGCTCCAAACTTTTTAAGAGGGCTAGACAGAGAGGAAGGCATTTCAAAGTATGTCACAAAACCCACAAAGCAAAAACGACTCCGTGGTGCCTAGCAAGCACTAAGTGCTCATACAAAGGGGAGCTGTAAAGCCAAGAAATGTGCATTAAAAGTACAGTGAGGGGCGAAAAAAGTTTCCTATAACCCACCCTATTGGTGAAAATGAGAAAATACCCTCAAATACTGCTGACTAGAGTGTACAACGGTACAACCTCTATGCAGAACAATTCGGCAATCACCGTCAGAACTTGAAATGCATATAACCTTAGATCCAGCAACTCGACTTCTGAAAACTTACGCTAAAGATAAACTGCAACAGTAGTTCTCAACCAGGAGCGACTGACTGTAGCCCCTGGGGAACATCTGGTAATGTCTGCAGACATTTGTGATCGGCCTAACTTGGGATGCGGGGCTCCTGGCATCCAGCGCTGACTGTGGACAGGGATGCTGCTAAACGTCCTAAAAAGCCCAGGCCGCCCCTGCCACAACAAGGAAGTATCCAGCCCCAAATGGCAACCGTGCGGAGGCTGAGAAACCCTGCGCAAAAGGAGGTATGTGCAAGGTTAGTGACTCCAGTACTGTCTGTAATATGAAGAGAAACATCACTGTCCATTAGTCAAGGATATAGTGGAATACTAGTCATCTGTTTAAAAAAGAGAGAGAGAGTGAGACATCTACATATGCACCGAGAAGAAACAACCTCCCAGTGAGATGCAGAACAAGGGCCACTGCAAATACCAACTGTGAGGGAGGGAGGAAAAGGACAAATACATACAGGGTGCGTGTGTACCTGCAAAGACACACATCTCTGGGAAGAGACACAGGAGACTGGCAATGGCAATGGCAGCCACCTCCAGGAATGGAAGGAAGGCATCACTTTATCTTTTTGGTACTTTTAAAACTGTATTTATCATTTTTGAATAGGTAACAGACTCATGATTCAAGAATCAAAACAAACACATCAGGGTTTGAATCCTCACTCGATCACTTAACTGGTAGTGTGAGTGTGACTTTGCGTGAATTACTTAATCTCTTTAAACTTCTGCTCAACATCTACTAAAAAGAATGTTCACATTTTACAGTGTCTGGAACAAGGTAAATGTTCAAAATACATTAACTGTTATTACTGCTACACTAAGTTCCTGTTATTATGAAGGAGAAGGGGGCACTGGAAGGTATTTCCCAAGAAGTCATGACATTACACTGACAAGAAATCTCTTTCAACACCACTCCTGCCTAAAGGTGTTTACAATCCCTAAGGTAGCTGTCGCAAACCACAACTTTATTAGTGAACCACTGAGAATTCTAATGCAAGCTCCTCTAATGGCTTAAATTATTGAGGCTTGGAAGAGTTGAGTGACGAGACAAGCTACAAAATTGGCCAGGAACAGAGGCAGGACTAGAACTTACATCTGCCTCCCAACCGCCCGTCTTGTGGTCTTTCTGCTCCCCAGGCTGGCCTCTCCTTTGCTTTGGGGCAGGTTACACTTGAGAGGAAAGCCATCCATTTTTCCTAGTTTACTCAGGTCACAGACCCAGCAAATGCCCCCATTCTGATGTGATGGTAAATAAATGCACGTACACAGAGGAAATGTACGCTGGGGGGAATTTGATGTCAAGCATGTCAGAGCAGTGGAGTATAAGAAATATGCCTGAATAGGACGCTGCTGCTTAGGAGGAAGGGTGTAAAAATGTTTCCAAGGAGTTGGGACAGCACAGAGCTGCTAGGTGAAGTGAACCTGAACTGCTGAAAAACCAGGGATATGCTTACGGCCAACAGCAATCCTGGGTAAAACAGATGGTCCAAGACAAAGCCAGGATATGTCAGGCTCAAGGATGACTCAACTCACTAGGAAGAAGATAGGAACATGGTCAGTTTCAGGGTCTTGGTCTTAACTAAGGTCATTCTGACCCTAAGTACTTTCTCCTTGCCTAGGAAGGTCTCACGTCAGCTGGACCTGGGTAACAAGAAACGTGGTACCAAGTTCAACCCAAAGCAACATAACCTGCAAAGCTGGAAAAGAAAAAAGGACAAAGATACAGGAAACACTGACATTCTGGGGCCATCAGTTTAAGAAAGGACAATTTCATTTGCTGGGACTATAAGACCCAAGAGGTTTCGTTACCCAACCTGAACGCTGCTCTCAGAGTTCCATTTCAAACTCAGTGCTCTGACATCTGAGTACTGTATATGTAACTGGAAGCAACTTCCTGGCCTTCTTTTTTCAAAAATTTGTGTCTGGTTTATTTTACTTAGCATAATCACTCTGAGAATCATTCATGCTGCTGCCCGTGTCAACAGTTCATTCCCCATTGCTGAGCTGTTTCCCTTGGTAGAACAGGCCACAGCTTCTTTATTCACTCACCTGGTGATGGGTCCTTCCAGCTGGGGACTGTTACAAATAAAGTCGCTACCTACAAACCTTGCATGGACATACTTTCATTTCTCCTGCGTAAATACCTAGGAGTGGAATGACGTAAGTGTACGTTTAGCTTTTAATGAAACGGCCAAACCGGCTTCTGAACTGGTTGTACCATCTTGCATTAATTCTCACCAGCAGTGTCTGAAAATTCCACGTGCTCTACATCTTCACCAACACTCAATATGATCAGTCTTTCTAATTTTAGACATGCTAATGGATGTTAGGTGGTATCTCACAGTTTTAATTTGTTTCCCTCATGACCAATGATATGAAGCATCTTCCATGTGCTTATTGGCCATCTGTATATCCTCTCTGGTGAAGCGCTCAGATCTTTTGCCTACTTTTTATCAGGTTATTTTATTATTGAGTTTTATCACTAGCCATTTTTCAAAAGTCAAACCTTCCCCCCCATGACTAAGCAGTCTCTTTACAATGAGAAAGCATTTCATCACAAAGGCACAAAATTTGTGAAACATCAGACTTCTTGGTTCAACTTGCCACAAGGTTGAAACAACCCTAATTGTGCAAAGAAAAGTCACCAAAACCACAAACTCTACTTTAACCTCAGACCTGTATATTACCAGGAACATAAAATGCTCTTTCATCTTTATGCTCAGCTGACAGTGATTCTGCACTGTCTAACACAGCCGCTGCTAACCACGTCTGACCCTTGAGCACTGGAGATGTGGCTAGTCTAAACTGAAACGTGTTGTAAATGTAAAACAGACTCTGGAATTTCAGTGATTTAGGGTAAAAAAAATGAATGTAAAAGATCTCGTTAATAATTTGTACACTGATTACATGTTGAAGTGATATTCTAGATAATCTGGGTTAAATAAAATATATTATTAAACTTATCTTCACCTGTTTCTTTTTACTTTTTTTTAAAGTGGCTACTAAAAAATTTTAAAAACTATACGTGTGGTTTGTGTTATGTTTCTATTGGATAGCACTGACCACAAAGTTTTAAGGCAGACTCTGAAGATAATGTATCTCCAACTGGTAATGGAAAAAATACATATAGTATCTTCCCCGCCCTACTCCTCGGAGGTGTGAAGAGAACAGTGCAAAGGAAGGGGCTGAGAAATGGACTCAGGAGTCGTCTGAGGTTGGAGGCCCAGCTCTGTTACTCTCTGCTCTGTGTGACCTTCAATAAGTCATTCACCTTCTGTGGATTTAAGTTTCCCCACCAGCTTTTTGGTTTCTGTTTTTTTAATTCAAAAAGTCAACAAAAGCGTATCATGTGCCTACTTTTTACAAAGCATCATTCTAGAATTGCAGATCTTGAGCTAACAGTTTAATAGAAGGCAAACACATTAACAACTATTATGAAGACAAAATAAAAAGAGCTCCCAGAGAGCAAACCAGCCTGTAGGGCTGGGTGGCGTGTGCATGTATCAATGTGTTTTAAAAGAGAGAGTACCTTTAAGGACTTGCGAAAAACTCCAAGCACTTACAACACTCCTCCTAACTCTAAAATTCTGTGCTCTTAAAAAGCATTCATCATGCTATAGAGTAAGCATTATTATACAGGGAACTGATGACATTTGCTCAGGTCCTCCCCATGAGTGTAGTGATACAGTAATAAGTAAATGACATGCCATGATGAGGTTGTTTTACGTGAAGAAACAATTCTGCAGTACAGCTCAAGCTTAACCAGGACCAAATATTCTCCAACACACACCAACCCCTCAGCCAAAACATACAATTCCCCCACCCCCTCATGTCTTCAGGGGCAATGATTTACCAAGACACCCTGATGCTGTTCATTTGAGCGGCATTTCCATAAACTGGATGTGCATGACAACTACTGTATTTAGGTCACAAACTCACAGAAGAAAAGTCCATCCTGAAAATAAATTTATAAACAATTATGTCATATCATATAAACTGAACTTACAAGCAAACTCCAAGAAGTCTACATACAAGGATTCCCTTGTTCACAGCATCCCTCAGGCAGCATTTAAGGGTAAAAAAAATTGAGGCCCAAATACTGAACTTAGCCGTCTTTCCTGAGGTATGGAAACTTAACTGCCTAGAGTGTGCTAGGAAATACAAACCATGGTTTTGTTTAAAAAAAAAAAAAAAAAAAAAAAGCCTAACCCAGCCCAGGATTCTTACCTGATCATGGCAAGGAAGGATGTTTTTATGGGAGGGCGCTACTGTTCTCTCAGCCACAAGAGCACAGCATCAGGGGTACACCCCCTAAAAAGCATTCCAGTTTCCCTTAGTCACTCTTCATTCAATAGCTATGAATGTCATCTAAATCTTTTAAAGCTTGTACTTATTCTGTTTGGATTTCCACTTTTAAGGTCAGCATCTTCCCATGTTTCCTAAAAGCTATGATGAGAACTCTTCAACTTGTCCCAAATCTAGCTTAAGAAATAATTTAAGGCCTATCCCCTAGTTTCACTATTCCATATTTTGGTGGAAAAGCTCATATTTGCCTACCCAAGCCCTTCATCGGAAGAGTTTTCAGTCACAGCCCTTCCACACACTTCTCTTTCCCAAAGGAAACAACATAAATGCAAGCAGCATGGTACAGGAGAAAGACTAGATGCGGAGTTGGGAGATGTCTTTTCCAGCCTCAGTTCAACCTCTCATTCTCTGTAGATCTGGACAAGTCACTGAACCTCTCTGGGCCTTGAGGGCTCATCAAAAATGAAAAAGACAAGATGATCTGGAAGTTCTCATCCATACCTTCTGTTTTAACCTGTCCTCCAGCCGCTTAATTAATTTTTAGATGCCCTTTTCTGGTGCTTCTCCAATGCTATTATGTATTTTGGACTTGAAGTACTTGTAATAGACTATGTCCCAATAAAACTAAGTTATGGCTTTACTCCATAAAGCCATAAAGTAAGATTTTTATTTTGACTCTCAAGCTACTTTCTTTTTTTTTTTAAAGAACTTGGCTCATTGAAGGAACATGGTGTTTTTTTTTAATAGATGTTGGGGGTAGGAGTTTAATTAATTAATTTTTGCTGTGTTGGGTCTTTGTTTCTGCGCGAGGGCCTTCTCTAGTTGTGGCAAGCAGGGGCCACCCTTCATCGCGGTGCGCGGGCCTCTTCACTATCGCGGCCTCTCTTGTTGTGGAGCACAGGCTCCAGACGCGCAGGCTCAGTAGTTGTGGCTCACGGGCCCAGCCACTCCGCGGCATGTGGGATCATCCCAGACCAGGGCTCGAACCCGTGTCCCCTGCACTAGCAGGCAGACTCTCAACCACTGCGCCACCAGGGAAGCCCTCTCAAGCTACTTTTGACATCAAGGATTTATCCCAGAGATATGGGGGCGCGCGGAAGGGGGATGTGGATTAGACATGCTCAGTCACAGGTGAGTTCTTGAGGCTGGATGATGGGTACATGCTGGCTCACTATTCTATCTACTTTTCCATGTCTGAAATTCTGCATAATACAAGGTTGAAAAAAACATCACTGTCAAAGTGAGAAAATAATACCGAACTGGCATTAATACAAGACTCTTTTCTACCATCTCTGGCATAAGGACAATTGCTTTTCATACCGTTTCCCTTGGGTTGAGATAGAATCTACAAGACATGAAACTAAACAGACGTACTCAAACGTCAGCCAAAATTAAGGAAAATGAACCAGAAAGCAAATTCTTCAACGGATCTCAAGAAACTTATCAGCGAGAAGGTCCACGGCACAGAGGCCTTGAGCAGTGAGGCACTGGTATGTAGTACAGCATGGAGCTTACTTCCACAGAACTACAGTATGTTTCATACGGTATATTTTCCCTAACTTTTCAACTGCGAAAGTTAAAGCCCTCTGTGACACGGAGAGTGAGGAAATAAGACCCTCCGGTAGGAGGATGCTTCGCAGGGCGTGAAATCAAAACGGAGAGGCAAGGGATATCGAGGGTTAAGAAATCCTGAAGAAAGCAAAATGGGGATCCTCTGGAGAACAGGAGCGGAAAACGTACATCCCAGGGACACCAAAGAACTTGAGCGGTCACGGTGAAGGCCTTTCCCCGTGATCTTTCACCCTCCCGAGCGCGCGGAGAGCAGGCCGCGGGGGCCGGGATTCGGCAGGACACGCGGGGGCGCGGGCCGGAGGGCGCCGCGGGGACGGGCGGGCCCGCTCTACCGCAGGGAGGGAGGCACGTTCCGGCGCCGGGAACCCCCCGGCAGCGGCAATGGTGCCTCCCAACGCCGTGGGGTGGGGGGCGCAGGGAGTGGGGTCGCTCGACCGCAGCCCTCACGGGCGCCGGCCCAAACCCCAGCTCCCGCAGACGCCCGTGACCTTCAGGAACGGGCCAGCCGGACCGTACTCACCTTCCTCGAGGCTCCAGGAGGCAAATCCCTCCGGGGACCGTCCGCCCCGCCCTCGCCGCCGCCGGCCGAGGCGTGCGTAAGGACGTGCGCGCGCCCGCCCTTTGTCTATGCCGCCTTGACGTGACCCTCGCGTCCAGTCCCCACCCTCCCGTCGTCTAACCTCACGCCCAGTACCCACGCGCTGGCGCGCGCCCGGTCGGGCTGGGCGGGGCCCCGAGGGGCGGGGAGATGGGGCGGGGCGCCGGGAGATAAGCAGACGGGGCGCCAAGTCTTGGGCCGGGGAGGCGGGGAGGCGGGGCGCCAAGGGGAGGGGCGCTGGGGAGGCGGGGCTCCGAAGGGCGGGGCGCCGGGGAGACGGGCAGACGGAGAACCGAATGGAGGGCCGAGGAGGCGGGGCTCCGCGTCCCGAGCCCCAAGTGGGCGCGCCCGGTACCCTCCAAGCTGCCACTTGGCGGGCGAGGACCGCTGCCTGGGCCGGGCCAGCTGCTGCAGAGACCGGTACTATGCGCGCCGGGCCCTGGTCGCCTGCTCCTCGCCTGGCGCATGCCCCCGAGACTCCTGCTGTGATAAGGGGAGCACTTCCTAAAGAGAGGTCTCCACGCTTCTGAGCTGCGCCAGGGCCCGAACGCTGGCTGCTTCCCGCAAAGAACACTCTTATAGGTTCTGGAGAGAGTGAAATCAGCCCTGATTAGCGAGAAAAGGCTTGAAGTCACCAAATGGCCTTGTCATCTTGGGGCTGTTGTGAGTATACAGTGAGATACAGATCGGTATGGAAAGAACTTAGCTTGCGGCCGGCACGCTCAAGAAATATTAGCTGTCATCACCACCACCATCATCATCCGAGTCTCATTTGCCAACTAGCGAAGCCAAGGAGTTCAAGGGTTGGTGTAGGCATCTCCCTGTTCCCTCGCAGCTGCAACTTTCCAACGTCTACCTCAACTTGTAACTTACCTCTCTGCTAAACTCTAGTTGCTGCCTGCTAGAGTTTGCATGTGTATTGCTCACCATCTCTTTAAACTTCAAACGCCTAACCCAAACCTGTATCATCTGCCCTAAAATTGGTTCTCCTTAAAAAAAAATTAGCCCTTTTCCTTCCTGTTCTTAAAAGATCAAGTCCTCCCTCCTAGTTTATTCTGCACACTGCTGTCAGATTGCCAATCCATGCTAAATGATCTGATAGTAAGGCTTGAGGGTAAAGTCCATATTCTTAGACCTCAAAATCATCATATAAGAATGATGGCTCTGCTCTCAAACACTGGACCGCTCATCCCCATGCTAAATGCTACCACACCTGTGGGACTTATCCCATATTCATTAACTCAATCACTTATCCATTCATTTAACAAATTTTGGTCCCAATGATGCAAAGCCAAACAATTGCATGGCTATGTCTAATCTTCAAATAGATTAAGTTCCATAAAAGGAGAAACTGGACATCATCAATGCGAGGCATAGGGCTTTAAAGTGGCCACCACCATCATAAATGCTCTTTGAGTTCTTATATCTGCTCTCCTTTCTTGATCCAGAATCAGTCAAAATGTAGAAGTCATCCATTCACCTGCTTTGCTCATATATATTCATGTTTAAATTTCCTCACAATTCTTACCATACACTACATTTCTTTGTACATAATAATTTTGAAATTTAAAAATGTTTTACACATACTAGAGACTGAACACAAATAGTGTTGACTGATTCTTTGCCCAACCAAATAGTAGACTCAGTTGTTGGGTATCAACACACACACACACACACACACACACACACATACACACACACACATGCACGAGAGAATATGTACACGTTCCCTGAGACCATCTCTAAACTTCTTGAGTGCAGGAAGGCAATCAAACTTCTCTCCAAAGCGGAAGCCAGTAAGAACCGGGTTAATATAATTCCCTTAGGCTCCAAACTTTTGTTTGCAAAGGTCAGTGATCTGGTCACATCTCTGTCATGGTCATTTCTAGGCATGAGGAATACAAATGGGAGAGAGAAAATGAGCAAGCAGCTTGAAAAGTTAGACACAAAGTAGGTTTACCTACAGAGGAGGCCTCTTGCCTATAGCATGATCAGCTTATATCCAACAGTAAACTCCTTGTCACGGTGAATTGGGACTTTTAGATTATTGTTAAAGGAATTTTCACATTCTAGAATGAATATACTCTCATACTACAAAAATTACCTGAGTAATTTAAAAAACCTGATGAAGGATAGTCCATTAAGAGTAGGGGATCACAGTGTTTAAGAGCTCAGTGAGAAGTTTAATAACCTCCCACGCCGTCCTAACTTTGAACTCATTTCCCAAAATGCGCCTCTGCAATCACTGTGTTTGCTGTGTGTATGTCACACGGTGCTATGAACTGGGAAGATACTCCTTTTAAAAGATACTCCTGGACTTCCCTGGTGGCGCAGTGGTTAAGAATCCGCCTGCCAATGCAGGAGACATGGGTTCGAGCCCCGGTCTGGGAAGATCCCACATGCCGCGGAGCAACTACGCCTGTGCGCCACAACTACTGAGCCTGCGCTCTAGAGCCCGCGAGCCACAACTACTGAGCCCGTGTGCCACAACTACTGAAGCCCATGTGCCTAGAGCCCATGCTCCGCAACAAGAGAAGCCACTGCAATGAGAAGCCCACGCACTGCAACAAAGAGTAGCCCCCACTCGCTGCAACTAGAGAAAGCCCACATGCAGCAACGAAGACCCAACACAGCCAAAAAAAAAAAAAAAAAAAAATGATACTCCTTCCCCCAGCAGAATAATCCCGTTCGTGTGCTGTATAACTTCTCTCCCATCCAAGTCACCTTTATGTGTGCAAAGCCTTTGACATTTATTGAGAGGTGAATCCACAACGAGCAACGAGATGCTCATTTCCAAGCCCCTAGAGAAAAGGCCAAATTAAGCAAAAGTTGGGTTCTTTTTGAAAAATGTTTTCATTGTGGTGAAATACACATAAAATTGACCATCCTAAGCACTTCTAAGTGTACAGTTGAGTAGTGTTCAGTATATTCACGTTATTGTGCACTCAATCTCTAGAAATTTATCATTTTGTAAAAAGAAAACTCTGTATCCATTAAACAAATACTCCCTAATCTTTTTCCCCCAGCTCCAGGCAACCAACCATTCTACTCTCAATTTCTATGACTCTGAGTACTCATATCTCATATAAGTGAAATTATACAATATTTGTCTTTTTGTGACTGGCTTATTTCAATTAGCATAATGCCCTCCAGCTTCATCCAGAATTTCCTTCCTTTTTAAGGCCGAGTAATATTCCACTGTATGTGTAGACCACAGTTTCTTTACCTGGTCATCCACTGGTGGGCATTTGAGTTGCCCCCACCTTCTGGCTACTGTGAATAATGCTGCTGTGACGTGAATGTACAAATATCTGAGTTCCTGCTTTCAGTTCATTTGGTTATATACCCCAAAATGGGATTGCTGAATTGTGTGGTAGTTCTCTTTTTAACTTCGGGGGAACCACCATTTGAGATGCTATTCTTTGACATATGAGTCTGGAGTTGGGAGGAGAGATCCAGGCTAGTAATATAAATTTAAGAATCCTTGGAATATGGATGATATACATGTTGGATCAGATTAATACGAGGACACTCGGTCTTAAGTAGGACTTTGCAGTCAAGAGCAAAATGAAGACAAGCTTCTCAGTTTGTATCCACACTGTGGTCCTCAGTGTGAATACACACAGACTCAATCCTGCCAATTCACAGCAGGATGATCCGGCTCTGGGGATTGCTCTGTAGTAATCAAGCCAACAGAAGACACTGATAATAAGATAAGGCTTATTTATTAATTTAGGTGGCTAATTGAAAATGCTTAATTCACTCGAATAATAGAATAATATAACTGGGATAATAGAATCCATAGGTCAGTTCATACCCTTAGCGGTAGGAAATCTACTTGGGGAACCAAATCAATACCAATAGGTTGCTGTTGACTATAACATTTAAAAGAAGAAGAAAGGAAATGTGTGACTGTAAAGGCTCTGGCAATCTGATACACCCCCGAAATTCTACTTGTACAGCATTCTACCTGCCACATAGCTGAAAAATCCTTGGTTGAGCAAAGCATCCTCTTGGATGAATACGGGAAACTACTCCTCTTCGCCAGGCTCCCCATTTTCTAAAATTCACACCCATCAGCCATTATCACCTCCATTAAGGCTCTCCATTTTCTAAAATTCACACCCACCAGTCATTATCACCTCCATTAAGACAACGGGCTGCCTTCCAGAGAGTCTCAAGAAAAAAAAGGGGAGCTTCCGTTGCTTTAATTCAAAAAGTCTAGTGGAAATTACATATGTAAATAAGGCCACTTAAGCTGACTAAAATGCAATTTCTGGCAAACATCTGCTCAGCTTGTAGGGACTCATGATAGCGGGCAACTCCAACAGGAAGTGGTCTCTGATTTCTCCCTCGTGTCCCCTAACACTCTTAGTTCCCTGACCAGAGATTGAACACACGCCCTCCTTCCCCTGGCAGTGAAATCACGGAGTTCTAACCACTGGACGGCCAGGGAATTCCCTGTTCATTTTTATTATCTGTTTATATGGCTGGCTTCCCTCACTGGACTGTGATTTTTTTTTTTTTTTTTTTTTTCAGTGCGCGGGCCTCTCACCGCTGTGGCCTCTCCCGTTGCGGAGCACAGGCTCCGGACGCGCAGGCTCAATGACCCTGGCTCACGGGCCCAGCCGCTCTGCGGCACGTGGGATCCTCCCAGACCGGGGCACGAACCCGTGTCCCCTGCATCAGCAGGCGGACTCTCAACCACTGCGCCACCAGGGAAGCCCTGGACTGTGATTTTTTTAAATTCATCTTTCCATCCCTAGTAGTTAGTATCTGGCACATAGCACTTGCTCAATCAATGTTTGTTGAATGAGTAAAAACTACACAATGTAACCATCAGAAACTTGACAAATTATTTACGCAGTTAATGAAATCATGAAATGAACTAGTACTGAATGCATGAAATTTGGTAGACAACACACATTGTGTGTGGGGAAAAATAGTAAAAGGGGTTCTTAACAGCAAAAAGATCAGAGCTCAGTGAATGGAAATATTACCCAGATAAGAAAGGGTGTTATAAATTAGACCAGTTTATCTTAGTCTGGAGTCTTCAGAGGTCAAGAGGGTCCTGAGCCACTTTCATTTTTCTTGAGATTATCACTATGAAAAAAGAATTACAGGATTAATATTGTGACATATAGTACATGTGCATATTTCCAAAATCAACAATTCTAACAGAAAAGGGGGCAATGAGCACAGTTGTGCAATTTACAAGATAAGGCTTTATAAAATACCAAATATTAATTCAAAGTGCACCACAGGCTTGCAAAATTCACAGATGATGATGAATAGCATCTTTTTTCAATCCTGTTAGCTATGGCTGTGGTGGCATGTATAACATCATTGGAGATAATATCAAAAACCTAGATTCCAGGTCCCCGTAATTGTGAGACCAGACCCACATGGTCTTCCAGACTTCCGCTCCCCAGTGGTGAGTTCTGACATGAGTAGTACTTTTTCAAAGGCTCATTGATGAGATTTTAGAAACCTTAATTTCATTACAAATATATTACAACACATTTCTAGGGGTAAGTCACCTTTATAGCTGGCTACTTACTTTTTCTGTTGACACTGATGAAATAAAAATTCACATTTCAAGGCAAGACATAAAATTGAAATAAAATAAAACAAAAATAAACAAAAATGGAACATAAAATGAAAATAAACAAAAAGTTAAACATACCATATAAAATAAATATAAACAAAAAACCCCACAAAATTTAAACATAAAATCTGTCCTTTGAGGCCTCTTCTTTCCCCTCCAGTGTGCCCTGTGCATCTGTTTTATAAGTTAACCAGACCTCTCCAGTGGCAGAAGTACTTGCCACATAGATCCATTTTTCTTCTTCTGGCGCCAGCCATGTAACTCCTTAGAAGATAACATTCCTTCCTCAATCTCGTAAGGGGTCATAATGACCCACCACTCACCTTGTATGTGCCGACACCTTTGGTGAGCTTTCTGTACAATCCCAATAGATTGTTTCCCTTAAAGACAGTGATTGGTGTAGAACAGACTGGTCAGATGACCTGGGGAGACACTAGGCCACACCTAATGGAAGTTCTTAGCTTAAATACTGACTTATGACCTTATTAATGCTACTAGCTATATTACTGGTACTTGTATTCTGCCGATTTTACAAGATTATTGTTTCTTGCAAATGTGTGACTGAGTCTCAAATAAAGTTAACGATTATTAGGTGACTTGAAATGATTGATGAACTATATAGTTCTATAAGATCAATGACTGTAATATATTGTAACTCTAGATAAGGGAAGAAGCAAGAAGAGGGAACCATTTCCTGGACCACAAGAGACTAGTAAGACTGGCGATCCAGAGGCTCTGAGCTGCTATGAACAGGACCAGATGCAGTAATAGCACATTGAGAGGCCCATCAAGAAAATCCTCGCCTGGCCTGGCAATGAGCATTCCTAGCGACGTGAGACAAACTCGTCATGAAATGCTTCCCAAACCTTGGTCGAAATTAAGACCGCAAAGGAGGGGACTGTAAGATAAAGAATGCTGCCCACCATCCAGTTCTACAAGAATCAGGTCATTAGCCACTGCAGTCGCTGACCTACAGGACACCCTGAAAGGAATTCTGGGGGAAGATCAGTATGAGGCACTTTGTGCTCTGGGAAAACTGGCCAAACTGGCCCTGAGGCAGTTAGATATTTTCAGGAGAAAATTTTATGAATCCAGTTTCTTGCATCTTCCCATACTTAGAAAAGCACTAAAACCATTAACTAAGATATCTGTTCATCGTGAACAGCAGTAACCTTCTACCAAGATGATTGCGTGGTTGCATAAACCATTTGCCAAAATCACACATATACTGGCTTTCCCCTTTACCTCTTCGAAAGAGTCCTCAGAGCCTTCTAAAAGACTGTCTCCTGGGTTATAATCCTCAGGTTGGCGTGAATAAAATTTTCCATTTCTTTCTTAGATCGACTTTTTTTTGTTTTGTTTTGTTTTTTGCGGTACGCGGGCCTCTCACCACTGCGACCTCTCCCGCTGTGGAGCACAGGCTCTGGACGCGCAGGCTCAGCAGCCATGGCTCACGGGCCCAGCTGCTCCACGGCATGTGGGATCTTCCTGGACCGGGTCATGAACCCATGTCCCCTGCCTCAGCAGGCGGACTCCCAACCATTGCGCCCCCAGGGAAGCCCCAGGTTGACTGTTGATTAACTTTTTCATGGACAAGTCTTACCAGCTTTAATTTCAGAGAGGATTCATTCTCCAATCCTGACAACATACCCTGTGGGGACCACCTACCCTATACCCGATCATCCCTTAATGGAGTCAGGACTAGAGGCAGGATATAGGGATGGGGACGAAACGGGGGCGGTCACAATAGCATCCCTTTTCAGATGAGGATGTTGCGGCTGTGTTCACACTGTCCCTGGAAGCCTGTGTGTTTGGCTGCCTCTCTCTTTACGATGTTAACCACCTGGTTGTTTTACAGAGTGGATTGGCCGGGGCAGGCCCTTTAGGGAGAAAAATAAAGAGAAGGTTGCTTGCTCGACCACTGTGACTGCATTTATATAGCCAGCCACCGGCACAAACAATTGTAGCCCAACAAGTCAAGGATCAGAGCAGATAAAGATTTTTTGAAAAGCATGGTTATTTAAAATTTGTCATCCATGAACAATAAACTGAGGAAATGAACAAACTCTGAAAAGAGATTAAAATCTTCCAAAGCCTAAAGATCTCAGAATATTGTAAACTGAAGCTAGAAGCATACTTGGCATACTTGGCACAAATACTCATGTATTATACCAACCCATACATTCTGGGCGTCTCAGTGGTGGCCAGGCTCAGGGACTGCAGTGTACATGGCAGGCCTGTCCCAGCCTCCCCAGACCTGAGGGAGTTGTTGACTGAAATAAAACCCCACGACGTGAGAGCTGTTTCAGCTTTATTGGGGAACTTATTAAGGACTATAGCCTGGGAGACAGCCTCTCAGATAGCTCTGAGGCACCTGCTCCGAAGAGATAAGATCAGTATACGTGTGATTTGGGCAAAAGGGTATGTGCACTCAAGCCTACATCTCAGCAGAAGGTTACTGCTAGTTACAAAGAGCAGGTGTCTCAGTTAATGATTTTAGTGCTTTTCTAAGGAGAGGAAGATGCATGAATCCAGGTTCATAAAAAATGTCTCCTGCAATATTTCTAACTATCTAAGGGCTCATTTGGCCTGTTTTCGCAGAGCACGAAGTGCCCCAACCTGGTCTTCGCCCTGAATTCCTTTCAGAGTGTGTTGTAGGCCAGCGACTGCACTGGCTAATGACTTGATTCTTGTAGAGCTGGCTGGTGGGCAACATTCTTTACCTTACGGGAGGCACAGTTCAGTCAGCAGTTTCAATACGGGGTAGTAAATACAACAGGGAAAGTGTGGGTGGCCATGGGAGCAAAGGTCAGCCTTCTGGGCCTCAGTAAATTACGGCTTGAAAAAAACGGTACTAAACCATTAATTTTTTAAAGTCTACCTACTTTAAGGTAGACAAACTTGTCCCTGCCTCTTATCTGCTGAAGAGGGGAAAGGTCAAGAGTTTACAACTTGAAAATACTTTAACAAATATTTCTCTTGGCCAAAGTTGAAGCAGCAAGACGATTCCGAGTTACCAGAAAACGAGACCTTTCCAAACAGGGAGGGAAGTAAAAGAGCCTGTTTCTGCGCTGCATCCTCCTGCCTTAATGCAAAGAACCCTTCCCTCACCCCTCCTACCCTCCACACCATCCTCACGGACACTCTCTGCCAGGCCTTTGAACAAATTATATAGAAAAGCTTTGTTTGCATTTCTTCTGTTTCCACACTCCAAAAGCTTTCCTGCAGAGGGTGAAGGGCGCCATCGGTGGCATCTTCCTAAAGGAAATCTCATCTCTTTGGTCTACTTCCTGACCTTGTGAGACAAGAATGCAAGGCATTCAAGGCTTATTGGACGACTGGGAGTTGCGTCATTCCTGTCTGCCCACTGTGATGCAGGAGCTGTAAGGGTCTGAGATGGGCTCCAGGGGAGAGAGGAAAGGCGCACGTCCTGGGCAAGAGATTCAAGCTTTGCACATAAAAAGTATCCCCGAGGGCTCTGTCTGTGGGCCCTCGCCGAGTTCAGTTTCATTCCGATGAGCAGGACTGTGAAGTAGGCGCCAAGCAATAATTCTGACCTTGATCATCGTCCCTCGAAAGCTCTGAACACACTCTAAAGAGGAGTAGGACTGGATGGTGCCCCCGCCTCGGGGGGCCTCGCGGCAACACCGCGCGAACGTGTTGTCCTTTCCGCCAGCACCGGGCGCGTGACACGCGGCGCTTCAAGGACAGACCCCAGGCATCCAAGGCTATGCGCATCTGCAACACCTTCTGGAATCCCAGCCCGCGCGCCCGCACCGCGCCTCGCAGGAGGACCCCGGCCCCGCACACTGCTCCCGGCGCCCGAGGGGTCTGAAGACGCCTCCCGGGATCCCGGAGTCCTGCCCGTGGCGGGGCAGCCCGGAGCCTAGAGGCTTGGCTCTGGCGAGCTGGGCTGTGCAGGGCGCGCGCAGCTGGACCCGCGGCAGGAGTCCTCCTCTGAGTCTCCGCCCACAGCATCTTCAAATCTGTGCACCGACGTCAGCGAGGGCCCCTTGGTGTCTGCGAACACCACCCGCTTTCTGGGTCTCCGGGCTTCAGGAGGCGATGCCAGGCAGGAGCGGAAGGATGACCGGGGACGCAGCTCCTCTGGGACGGTCCGCGGGGGACTGCTGCGGGGATGCGCTGCGGCGGAGGCACAGGTGCATGGGGCGGCGCGCGGGTGACCCGGCAGCACCGGGACCTTTGAACAGAGAAGGAAGGGCCTTCTGATGACAGGGCAGAAGGGCCAGGCATTCTCAACTGCAGCCCGCCTACCCCCTTCCCCTCGCCCCATCACTGCACTTCTCCTCCCCTGGGTCGCCGGCCCACACGTGTCGGATGAAAGTGGATACAAAGAAGCGCAGGCAGGAAGGGGCAGAGCTTTGCGCGCCCAGGGAGCTCCCAATTCCTGGACGCAGGAGCGCTTACCCCACTCGGGTCTGGGCAGCAGCGGTGGCAGAGATGTCTCTCCTCTTGTCTGAGACCAGGTTCCCCAGCAAGAACTATTTATATGCTCCTGACCCCCCAAGGGCCAGCCGCACTGAGGCAGCGGCCCGGGACGCAGCCAATCAGGCCTTTCATGTCTTAAACACTTGGTTGGGGAAATGAAAAGGTGACAAGAAGCGTGACTCAGACACTCTGCGCAGGCGGTGGCACTCCGTCCCTGACCAGGCAGGCTTAGGGTCACCTGTGATAGGGAGAGGAAGGACGGTGATGAGACTGAACCCCTTTCAGCTGTGAAAGACAGGCTTCCAGTTCCAGGAGTGAGAAGTTTCCCCAGGGTTCCCACGACACTCTCTCTCCTCTCCTTCTGTGAGAGTCAGCCTTGCTGCTTTTCCTTACGCTACTCCAAGCTACCCACTTTCTGGCCGCTTTTCTCCACCATGGTTTCCTCCCAATCACACTTCTGTTACTGCCTTCTCTCTCCATTTTGGATTCTGTGTTGATGTACTACTACTCGATACAGGTGTGATCCAAAGAGACTGGGGGGTCGTTGGGTGTGGCACTCATTGACCAATACTGAGAGCTGGCACAGAGCCCTGGGCAATGATTTCTGGTTCAGTCAGTTGTGGCTGGAGTTACAGGGTCATAGTATACAAAGTACATCCATAACGCATCCCACCTGTGTACCTGGATGGCACTCGTGGGCTTTGAGCCTCTGCTGGATCAGATGGTCTCAGGTGGCGGACCAGTTTCCTGGGGTTCTAGTTCGTGGGTCACCCATCCCGAGGGTATGGGATTTGATTTTATCTCGATTGCACCCCTCCTACCATCTTGTTGTGGCTTCTTATTTGTCTTTGGATGTAGGTTATCTTTTTTTGGTAGGTTCCAGTGTGTGTTTTTTTTCTTTGTCGATGGTTGTTCAGCAGTTAGTTGTGATTTTGGTGTTTTTGTAAGAATAGGAGCTCACGTCCTTCTACTCCAACATCTTGTCTCTTTCCTGGGGTTCTTACCTTGGGCATCCTTCTCAGTCTCCTTTGCAGACCCAGTATACTCTCCCTACCCCTTAGGTTTTAATGTACCCCAAGTCCTCAGCCCTCACATTTTCCACTTTATACCTTTTTCTTGGATGTCTTTATCCGATTTTGACAATAGTCAATTATTTTCCTATGCTAACTCCCAAGTCTCTGTCTTTAGCCTGCACCTTTCTCTTGTGCTCCAGACTCCTAGATAATAATGCACTTCTTGATCTGGGTGGGGTAAGTCAGGTATGTTCTTTGTGTAACTTTCTGTGTGTATGTTCTACTTCAATCAATCAAAAGTTTATTTCAAAAAAAAAACAGCAAGAAAGTAAAGTTGTTGGTTATAAAGTGGTTTGGAGATTTTATCCTTACAAAAATGGCCTCAGAGTACATATAGGCAATGTGCATTTTTCATATTAGTATATTATAGATGTAGCCTATTTTCCACCCTGGTGCATGGGAGTCCATCATATGGGTCCACCATACTCTACTATTGACATTTAAGGGATTCTCAATGTTTTTGGCTAATAAAATAGTCCAACCAACATTCTTGTATACATACATTTTGGTACATGTGTGAGAATTTCTCCTTGACAGATATTTAGAATGAGTACTGTTAGTTCAAATGTACACATTAAAAATTCTGTTAAGTATGGCCAAACTGCCTCCAGAGAGGCTGAATACATTTATAATTTCACCAATAACCTTGAAGAATTACCCTTTTTCCATACCTTCACCATCACTAAAAATGATCAAACTTTAAATATTTGCCAATATGATAGGTGAAAAACAGTATCTCATGATTGTTTTGATTATATTTTTAAACAAAAATGGTATGTATTATTTTTTCATGTATTTATTGGTCATTTCCATTTCCTTCTCAATCAAATGCATATTCCAACCTTTGGCCAATTTTTATAGTAAGCCGTTTGTATATTTTTAAATTAAGTCGTAGTCGCTCTTAGGTTAATAAATGACATTGGCAAGTGGGCGATCTAGCTGGAAGAAAATAAAGGTAGACCGCTACCTCACACCAAAAATAACTGAAGAATTTAATTAAAAAAATATCAGTCATAAGAAAGGATTATCGGAGAATATTTGTATAGTTTTGGGGTGGGAGAAATTCTGTATGGCTAATGACACCATAAAAAAATCAACAAACAAAAGACTAGGAAAGTGTATTTGGAAATATTTGACCAACCAAGGTGATGTTACTTCTTCTTGAGTCAGTTTTGATCCTTTGTATTTTCTTAGAAAATCAGCCATTCTTCTAAACTTTAAATTTAATGATGTGAAGTTGGGCATAGTGTTCTATTAATTTTTTAAAATCTCTGTGTTATCTGCAGTCTTTTTATTATACTTAATATACTTTATTTGTGTTTTCTATTTTTTTCATGATCAGACTAGGTTTCCTTTAATTTTTTAGGCAGTGATTTTCTTTTTGTCTAGCTCGTTATCTTTTGTTTTCATTTTATGATTTCCCTTTTTCTTTTTCTATAATACTTTGTTTCTACTTTCTTCAGCAGAATACTTTATTTCATTTATTTGCAATCTTTTATGTTTTCCAAGAAATGCATTTAAAAGTGTAAATTGTCCACAAAGACAACCTGTACATTTTTTTTAAACTGTACTTTTTTTTTTTTTTTTTTTTTGGTGGTACGCGGGCCTCTCACTGCCGTGGCCTCTCCCACTGCAGAGCACAGGCTCCGGACGCGCAGGCTCAGCAGCCATGGCTCACGGGCCCAGCCGCTCCGCGGCATGTGGGATCCTCCCGGACCGGGGCACGAACCCATGTCCCCTGCATAGGCAGGCGGACTCTCAACCACTGCGCCACCAGGGAAGCCCTAAACTGTACATTTTTATACACAGTACTCTTATTGTCATTTACTTTTAAATCGGTTCTAATTTCCATTTCAGTTTTCTCTTTGACACAAGAATTATTTTGAAGAGTGTAATGGAAATTTCTAATTGGGGGGAGGATGTATTCTTCAAGCTGCTTTTGTGTTGTATTGTGGGTCATCCTTCCTTCCTTAAGAAACTAATACTTTTGGATCCCTACTGTGTGCTAAACATTGTGTCAGGTGCTCAGGTACAAAGGTGAACAAAACTGGCAAGGTTGCTGATCATCTTGGGGTTTAATTCCTAGCATTCAGAAAATGTGGAATTTATTGAGCTTTTCTTTGTTGGCTAGTATGTGAACAAATTTTCTTAAAAAAAGCAAGTGTTTTCTCAGTTTGTTCAAATGAGGTTCCCCAATTTGATCTTCAGATTCTGAGAAAGGAGAGTTCAAGTCTCCTATGAGGTTTGCGTTTTTCTCAAATCCGTATATTCTCCAACAGTTTAGGGTTCATATTATTGTAACACTGTCTTATTCGGTGTGTGAAGACTCATCACTATTATATCTTCTAAGTGATTTCATCCCATATCAATGGATGATAAAACTCTTTATCCTATCTAGTCTTTTTCGCCTTGGAGTCTATGTTGATAATTCTATAGATACCTCTATTTTGCTTTGTCAGTATCAGTCTGTTACAGCTTTGCTTATTTCCCTGTTATCCACTTTTCCACTATTTTAAGTGTCAAGTTACTGTAGGGGAACAGAATGTAGCTGGACTGTGCTTTTCTAGATTTGGCTTCTTTTTTTCTTGTACTTTCAGTAAGTGTTTTCATGACCTACGTTGTGTAAGTTTGTTTCCCTCTGTTTGTATTGGGTGATGCCAAGCTCAGCATGATCCTGGCACTGCTATCAAAGCTTATGTAGATGGCAAGAGCAGTTTCACAGGCAATTTTTAAAAATTAATTAATTTATTTATTTTTGGCTGAGTTGGGTCTTTGTTGCTGAGCATGGGCTTTCTCTAGTTGCAGCGAGCTGGGGCTACTCTTCGATGCGGTGCGTGGGCTTCTCATTGCGGTGGCTTCTCTTGTTGCAGAGCATGGACTCTAGGCACAGGGGCTTCAGTAGTTGTGGCACGTGGGCTCTAGAGCACTGGCTCAGTAGTTGCAGCGCACGTGCTTAGTTGTTCCGCGGCATGTGGGATCTTCCCGGACCAGGGCTCGAACCCATGTCCCCTGCATTGGCAGGCGGATTCTTAACCACTGTGTCACCAGGGAAGCCCCAAAGCAGCTTGATTTTTACAAGACTCCATTGCTTTCCCCCCACTAGTCATAATATTATAAATTTTTGGTCTTCTAACATTCACTAAAAAAAACTTGCAGGCTTCCCTGGTGCCGCAGTGGTTAAGCATCCACCTGCCAATGCCGGGGACACGGTCCGAGCCCTGGTCTGGGAAGATCGCACATGCCACAGAGCAACTAAGCCCGTGAGTCACAACTACTGAGCCCACGTGCCACAACTACTGTAGCCCATGCGCCTAGAGCCCGAGCTCTGCAACAAGAGAAGCCACCAAATGAGAAGCCCATGCACCGCAAGAAAGAGTAGCCCCAGGGCTTCCCTGGTGGTGCAGTGGTTGAGAGTCCGCCTGCCGGTGCGGGGGACACGAGTTCGTGCCCCGGTCAGGGAGGATCCCGCGTGCCGTGGAGCGGCTGGGCCCGTGAGCCATGGCCGCTGAGCCTGCGCGTCCGGAGCCTGAGCTCCGCAACGGGAGAGGCCGCAGCAGTGGGAGGCCCGCGTACCAAAAAAAAAAAAAAAAGAGTAGTCCCAGCTCGCTGCAACTACAGAAAGCCCGCGGGCAGCAACAAAGACCAAACGCAGCCAAAAATAAGTAAATAAATAAAACAAAAAAACTTGCTTAATTCCTTCCTTTTTCTTTTCAGCTGAGTAATTCCACAACCATTTCCTCCTGGATTTTTTAATCCCACAAAACTAATTTGCCCCTTAAAAATCAGGATCAAATTGGGTCATCAGATCTAGTATATGCCTTGAATTATCACATGCAAATTGATGGTCTCATTCATCACCATGTCCAGACCCCCAGCTGTTCTGGTTAATTCATTAAATGGAGCAGGTTCATTTTAAAGGTCACTGAAGTCTAAGCCATCAGTGGTTGGCTGTGAATCACAAGCAGTGAGGAAAGCCCAGGTTCCCATCTGAGAGAGGACAGGGCTATACATTTCTTAGAGGCTCCCAGGGATGGAAATTCCATGGGTCTCTTGTTTGCTGTCAGCTTGGGGTGGTAAAACAAAATACCATAGACTGAGTGGCTTAAACAACATTTATTTCTCATAGTTCTGGAGGCTGGAAGACTTGGGTCACAGTGTCAGTGCAGATGGGTTCTGATGAGAGCCCTCTTCCTGGCTTGTATATGGCTGCCTTCTTGCTGTGTCCTCACATGGTGGAGAGAAAGAGGACTTTGGGCTCTTCATCTTCTTGTAAGGGCACTAATCCCATCATAGGGGCCCCACCCTCATGACCTCATCTACACCTAATGACCTCCCAAAGACTCCACCTCCAAATACCAACACCTGGAGGTACTGGAGCTTCAACACATGAATTTTGTTGGTGCAGTGGTGGGGACACAAACATTCAGTCTGTAACATTGCCCAGTCTACAATTTTATCTTCCTTGTAGTCTAGAGACTTCCTCATGTTCAGAGAACACTTCTTTTGCTGTGTAAGTAATTATATTACTGTTTAGTCCTTTTAAAGAATGAACTATTTAGCATTACTCTAAAAATTCTTCTTTATATTTTTTTTAACAGAGGGATTGAGTAACTTCTTTTTTAATTTAAAAATTTATTTATTTTTGGCTGCATTGGTTTTTGTTGCTGCACGCAGGCTTTCTCTAGTTATGGTGAGCAGGGGCTACTCTTCTTTCCAGTGTGCAGGCTTCGCATTGCGGTGGCTTCTCTTGTTGCAGAGCACAGGCTCTAGGCACGCGGGCTTCACTAGTTGTGGCACATGGGCTCAGTAGTTGTGGCTCGCGGGCTCTAGAGCACAGGCTTAGTTGCTCCATGGAATGTGGGATCTTCCTGGACCAGGGCTGAAACCCATGTGCCCTGCATTGGCAGGTGGATTCTTAACCACTGCGCCACCAGGGAAGCCCCCATCACTTTCTTTACTCCACTTCCACCTTACAAAATTGTTCTACATTATCCTGTACCAATGAATGGCATTGTTGTTTTCACAGTTACCCAGATCAGATGGGTAGCCAGCCTCCTCTCTCTCTCTTTTTTTAAAAAAATATTTACTTTCTTATTTCTTTTAGCTGTGCTGGGTCTTAGTTGCGGCATGCACGTGGGACCTAGTTCCCTGACCAGGGATTGAACCCAGGCCCCCTGCATTGGGAGCTAGCCACTGGGCCACCAGGGAAGTCCCAGCTTCCTCTCTCTTTTACTCAAATTCCCGCCCACCTCCAATCTAAGTACTCATCCCCTTCTCTCAGGCTTGCTCTTTGCTAACATTCTTTTTCAAATCTGCAGCGTTACTCTGTATTCCTTCTAGTTCCTCCCTGAAATGTTTGCATTCGTGTTTTATCTCCATGAGGATGGTCGGTTTCCAGCCTGTGTCTATTAGTTCCACCATCTGGAGGACCTGCGTCTCTGTTATCTGTTCCCCCTTTGTTTTTTTTCCTTTTATGGCCAGTTATCTCTATGTTAGATATTGTATTTGAAAAATTATGTATAGAAATCATTTAAGGCCTAGGATGTTCTCTTTCCTCAGGGATGATTTTAGTCCTATCAGATGCCTGGATTGCTTTAATCCAATTTACGAGTTTGAAATTTTCAGGACCATCCACTGGATTCAAAGCTGGCCTAAAATCTCTGTGTGAGGGGTTGGTGTGCTTCTAATTCACCTGCACTTGTAGAGTCCTGATGCTGAATGAAGGGTGGTTTACCAGAACTCTCAACCTTCACAGGCCCTGGACTCTAACTTTTTCTGTTACCGAACCCATGTCCAGCTGCTTGCCGCTCAAAAGCCAGTTCTCGAGAGAGACAAGTGTTGGTAGGAAAGGAAAGGTTGCTTTATTTCAGAGGCGAGCAACCAGGGGGGAGGGTGGACACCTGTCCAAAGGCCGACTCCCCACCCCCCAACAATCAGGGAGCCAGAGCTTTTTTTTACAAGATGTTGAGGGTTGGAGTTTATTAATTAATTAATTTATTTTTGCTGTGTTGGGTCTTCGTTTCTGTGCGAGGGCTTTCTCTAGTTGTGGCAAGCGGGGGCCACTCTTCACCACGGTGCGCGAGCCTCTCATTATCGCGGCCTCTCTTGTTGCGGAGCACAGGCTCCAGACGCGCAGGCTCAGTAGTTGTGGCTCACAGGCCTAGTTGCTCCGTGGCATGTGGGATCCTCCCAGACCAGGGCTTGAACCCATGTCCCCTGCATTAGCAGGCAGATTGTCAACTGCTGTGCCACCAGGGAAGCCCAGGGGGCCAGAGCTTTTATAGACAGAGGGAGGGGGCTACATGCAGAAACAGCACAGTCAGCTCTGACAGTCATCATGAAATTGGTCATGTGGTGGCCTGACCAGTGTCATCTCGATTGTTTTAGGTACAGTTAATCTTCAGTTCCAGGGTCGGTTTGTTTCCGTTTCTTTGAGGCCAATTCTTGGAATTGTGGCAGCTTATGTCATGGCTACAGCCTGGTCATCATGGAGTTAACTTCTTCCATCTGGTGGGGGTTTCAGTATCTACAAGACAGCTCACAGGACATGGCTCAGAATATTGTCTATAGCCCTTAAGGAGGAACTAAAGATCCTTAACTATGCTTAATGACTAAACTGTTACTATTTGGTCTCCTTTGACTGTTTTCCTCTGTTTCTGCATTTTCTCACTTCTCTGATTAAACTTATGCTTCAGCTAAAGTTTTTCCACAGACAAAAGGTAGGCTGAGGACATGGGGTGGGGGGCAGGGAAGGACCAAACTGCTCAGTTTCAGTTCCACCAGGCCAGGGGTGCTTAGCCTCTTCTGTCCCTTTGGCAATCTGATGAAGCTGTGGACGCCTTCTCAGAACGATGGTTTTAAAAACATAAAATATGTAGACAACAAAAAATAAAAGAAGAAAATAGAAAAAAATTAAAGGGGAAAAAATATACAGAGTTACAGAGGAAGCCCGTTAAATTGAAATACAGTTACCAAAACATTTATAAAAACCTTGTGATAGAGTCATATGTGTGCTTCCTTATTAGAGCATTAAATAGCGAGTTCAAGCAGCAGGTGACTGCTATTTAGAAATAGTGATGAATGTAAATGACATTTTGTTTTTGGCCGCACCATGCGACATGCAGGATCTTAGTTCCCCAAGCAGGGATCAAATCTGTGCCTCCTGCAGTGGGAGCGCAGAGTCTTAACCACTGCACCTCCAGGGAAGTCCCTAAACATTTTGAGATACATACAGCTGTAAATGTGGTGGGAAAATAGCTGATTTCTGTTGGTGACAAAGTCACAGGCATGCACACATCACTGAGGCTTGTGGCCTAGACTCATAATAGAAGGAAAATCTAAGCTTCATTTAGAGGTTAGTGAAAAGAAAATGTAATTTTTTTCTTAACCAAGTTCACAGACCCCTGAGTTGACCTGTCTGTGAACCCCAGATTTAGGGTCACTGCGTTTGCTGTAGGAAGCACTGCTGTTTCACGGCTACCATGTCGCCTGGGCAACGCTAGACTCACTCACCTGTCCTGACTTGTTTTCCTCTAGACCTTGTGCAACAATTTCTCACCAGCTCATTAGCCATCTGATGTTTTTAGAAAAATGCTTTTTCTATTTTATCCAGTGTATAAATTGTCTTCAGCGTGAGAGTTGCCCACGGAGATGCCGGCCCATCGCCTTGTGTCTCCACCTTTACGTGCTGCCGGGTCCTCATTTCTCCTCGCCTGGATTGCCAGCGCAGCCACCTGTTTCTAACTCCTCCATTCTCCACAGTCAGCAGAGGGGTTTTTCTAAATGCAAATCAGATTTCTACAACGCAAACCTGATCAAATCAAAGTCCTTCAGAGGCTTCCAAATGTTTTAGTGCAAAAATCCAAACTTTTTAGCATGGAAAATCAGACTCCTGTAAAACTGACACATCATGCATGTCTTATAAGCCTCCTATGAGACCCTGTGAAATGGGAAGCTGCTCTCTGGCTACACCCTGCCTCTCAGCCTATGCTCTTGCAAGCTCCAAGCCAGCTCCTCGGAGGGCCCAGGATGCTCTATGTGCCCATGGCTTCTGTGCCTTTCAGCATGGCATTTCCACCCAGAACAGCCATCGCCTCTTCCCTCCTTGGCCGGGCTAACTCCTTGAGTGCTCAAGTCCTGGCTCGGCGTCACCCCTTCTGGGAAGCTTTGGCGATTTCTTCATCTTTGGAGGCCTTCCCATGCTCTCTCTTAATGCTCCACGCCCATTCCTACTGTGATAAAAGCATGTTCTTCTGGGATTTGTGCTCTGGTTGGTCTCTCTCACTAGACCACATGCTGTTTCAGGTCAGGAGCCTTCTTCCTCTGAACGCACAGGGTACAAGCAGGTTACACACACAGTGTCTGACCCTATGTGTTCAGGTACCAATTGAATGGCGTTACAGTTAGCAACTACTATTTTTTTTTTTTTTTGGTACGCGGGCCTCTCACTGCTGTGGCCCCTCCCGTTGTGGAGCACAGGCTCCGGACGCACAGGCCCAGCGACCATGGCTCACGGCCCCAGCTGCTCCGCGGCATGTGGGATCCTCCCGGACCGGGGCACAAACCTGCGTCCCCTGCACTGGCAGGCGGACTCCCAACCACTGCGCCACCAGGGAAGCCCGGCAACTACTATTTTTATCACATCATTGACGTGACCTATTCCCTCTTTTTAGAGTTCTAGAGTGACAGGACTCTACGACTCTTGCCTTTATCACCACTTTTGCTGATGTGCCTCACTTAGGAATTTGTGTTTTGTGAAATGGCTCATTCTCATATATATTTTATTTTATTTTAAAAATGTATTTATTTATTTATTTGGCTGCATTGGGTCTTAGTTGCGGCATTTGGGATCTTTAGTTGCAGCATGCGGGATCTTTACTTGTGGCACGTGGGATCTAGTTCCCTGACCAGGAATCAAACCTGGGCCCCCTGCATTGGCAGCATGGAACCTTAACCACTGGACCACCAGGGAAGTCCCCTCATACATATTTTTAAAAATTGGGGACGCAAAGTTACTCATATATGCCCAAGTGACTACTCCATACTTATTTATCTTTTACTTGATTCTTCCCCAAATTGGGCTCTCTTTTTAAATTAAGACAAAATAAAATAGAAAAATTGGAGGTATAAAAAGGAGATCAGAGAGTGTTTAAGGAAAGATCCAGGGCAATATTACAGGCAGCTGCAGTGAGACAGTGAAACAGGAATTGCCTCTGTGCCCCTTGCTAGGAAGGCTAACAAGGGGAAGTGATAGGACTCATCTGTCTGATAAAAATAAATCATAGGGCTTCCCTGGTGGCGCAGTAGTTGGGAGTCCGCCTGCCGATGCAGGGGACACGGGTTCGTGCCCCAGTCTGGGAAGATCCCACATGCCGCGGAGCGGCTAGGCCCGTGAGCCATGGCCGCTGGGCCTGCGCGTCCGGAGCCTGTGCTCCGCAATGGGAGAGGCCACAACAGTGAGAGGCCCACGTACCGCAAAAATAAATAAATATAAATAAATAAATAAATAAATAAATCATAGACATTTGAAGAGGCAAACTTTTACTTGCACTAAATTCTAAGAAAAATCTATCACATGGATCCTTATAAAGAAAAGAATAGGTCATGTAATTGACCATGTCTTCAATTATAATTTTTGGAAGACAGAAGATGTTGCTCACAGGGCTATTTCTTTGCTAAAAGCAAGGAACTTATACCTTAGCCCAGGGGTATTGCTTTCCGGCATCAAGTGTGATATGGAAATAAAACTTGGGGGAACCAAGAGAAACAGACAGATGATACTGTCCTTACTCTCTCTCTCGTTTCCCTTATTAAACGGTGGCCATGCCTTGATTAGCAGCCTGCTCATCACTGAGCCCACAGAGTGCAGACATGCGATGTTGTTGATTGGAGATCAGGAAGCTTTAGGTACCAGAAGATGGCAAAGTTGATGATCTTTCATAAAAATGAAGGAGGCAGGCTACAGTCTCATTCAGACTGAAGAGCAACCGACTTGCCCAGAGGTTGAGGGCAGCCATGCCTGCGAACAGAGCTAAGCTACTGCCATTTGTTAACGATGAAGTCAGATGAAGCATATGCCATTTTTCATTTAGGTTATTTTCATGACCTGTTCTGGAAATTAGATTGCAGCCATGCCCAAATCATCTTGTTGGCCCCAGTGTTACTAATGTGAAATTATTTATACCTTACTTAATTTCCCAAAGAATCTTGGTGGGATTTTAAGAAAGATAAAAATGTAAGTATGAAAAGGAGATTAGAAACCATTTAGGGGAAGAGAAAATACAATTTAACCAGGAAGCTGGGATACGATGGTGAGACTAGTGCTTATCTTACAGGGTTGTTATGAGGATTAAACAAGGTAATTTGTGGAGGGCAATCAGTCCACTGTCCAGGACACAGATGCTCAAAAAATATTCATCTCCTTCACCCCCTTCCTTTCCTGTAGGCAATAAGTAACCACGGAAGCTTTTTAAGAGAAGCAATGACATGGTTAGAATTATACTTGAGGAAAATTGCAGGTTCAGAGATGACAGAAGCAGTTAGTAGAAGTTTTAAAAAATTTACATTTGAGCTGGGAACAACTTTGGGTCCCAAGCAGTACCCCACTTAAACATTCACTGAAAACATTCTGTCATATACAAAGCTCTGAACCCAAGAAAATCATTTCCTTTCAAACCTTTTAGTCCCGGCTGTTAGGACAATTTTTCTTCTGAGTCAAACAATCTCATATTTTCAGATTTACTTAGGAAGTCTTCTTAGGATTCCTTGTAAATTCCTTGGGGCAGAAGTAGTCATTTACTTTTGTCCTCATTCTCATAGAACCTAACAGAATTGGACAAGAAGCCAGGCTTAGGTAACTGTGCTCTGAATTGATATTGTTTTTCCTTGTCTTAGCCAGGAGAATTTGTGAGCATCTTGGTATATAGAACATGACCTACTTAAAGCAGAAAATACTCCCATGTTAAGAAAAATGCCATCTCCTCTGAAGTCATGCGAATGGTAGTGGTTATTCCCCCAAGGAGTCTTTATGGAAGACTTGAATTTACTCCAGTTAAGCTCTCATGGCTCAAAATACTTCTGGATCTTCTTTCCTTTTGTGGAGAGAGTATTACAAGGTAATGAAGAGGATGGAATCTGGAACTCTGAGCTCACCGGGGTCTGAACCCACCTTCTCTACCTAGTAGCTGGGTGTGGCCTTCAGTGGATCTGTCTGTTTTTTCCATCTATAAAATGGGGATATCAGTATTACCTACCTTACCAATACATGAAACATTTAAAAAATGTATTTAACAGTAGGAACTGTTGACTCTCGGACAGATGTAAAATGAACATGTGCCAATGATTTTATTTAACTTATTAAAAAAATTTTTTTTATTGGGGTATAGTTGTTTTACAATGCCTTGTTAGTTTCTACTGTATGGTGAAGTGAATTAACTTATTTTTTTTAATGACAGAATCAGGAAAATGTTAAAACCAGTTCAAATGAGGATTTAGCTTTATTCTCTACAGGACAAAATTCATTTGCATTGCCATGAATGGGAATCACTTGCATAGCAACAGTTAGGGAATATTCACATTACTATCAGTTTTTCTATGAATTAACTTCTACCTCTAGAGAGTCGTAAAATAGCCTATTCAAAGACGTGGTCACACACCCTACAAGGCTCAAGCATCCCATTGAAAGGATATCTAGTAATCTCTTTTGTTCATTCCAAAAATCTTAAGTTTTTCCTTGCGTAGTGTGGTTGTAAAGATTTACAGGTTTATCTACTTAAAGCATATGAGCGTCTGATTCATAGTAAATAAATCATAAACATTAGATATTACTATTGCCTTCAGAATCTACAGTGCCTCTGATATTCTATATTAATAATCTGTACTGCCTTTGAATACCCCCAGTAGTTGTTTTTCTGCTGCGGAAAGGATATTCAATTTTTTTGAAACGACTAAGTTATTTGAAATCAAGTCTGTTAAATATTAAGAATACTGATTTTGCTTTTTAAAGAAATGAAGGGTTTTTTTGGACAAGGTGAGAGTACTTTCAGAGCTAGTTGATTAGATACATTAAAAAAAAATCAATTCTCAGAGGATTCTGGGAGGTGGCAGAGCAGGAAGTGCCAGGAATCTGTCTCTCCACCCAGACAACAACTGCAATGGCAGAAATACTCAAGGGAGTCCTGTGGGGTAAAATGAAAGGACACTAGACAGTGACTTGAAGCTATATGGAGAAATAAAGATCTCAAAAAAGGCAAACACATGGGCAATTATGTAAGCTACCATCATTTTAACAATGGTTTGTAACTGTACTTTTTGTTTTCTACATGAAGTAAGAAATTAACACATTTTAAGAAAAAAAACTCCCAACAATTACTAGTGTAAAAGCTAGTATTACTGTAACTTTGGTGTGGAACTCTAAATCTAGACTAATGCATTTCAATGAATTTTTAATTTATGTTTTTGGGCATACAATGGATAAAGACGCAATTCTGTGACATCTGCAAATGAAAAGGGTGGGGACAGAGCCGTAAAGGAGCAGTTTTATAAAAACTTATTGAAGTTAAGCTGATATAAATTCAAATTAGAGTGTTAAAGCTTTACCATGTTATCCCCATGATAACCACAAAGAAAAGGGCTATAGAGTATAAAAAATGAGAAAGGAATTTAAACATTTCACTACAAAAAAATCAACAAAACACAAAAGAGGACAGGAATGCAGGCAATGAGGGACAAAATGGCTACAGGGCACATAGAAAACAAACAGCACAATGACTGAAATATGTCCCTTCTTATCTGTAATTACCTTAAACGTAAATGAATTAAACTCTCCGATCAAAAGACAGAGATTGGCAGAATGAATAAAAACACATGACCCAACTATATGCCATCTACAAGAGACTCCCTTGAGATCCAAAGACACAAAGAAGATGAAAGGGAAAAAGACATTCCATGTAACTAGTAACCAAAAGAGAGCAGGGGTGACTATACTAATATCTGACAAAATAGACTTTAAACCACAAAAGGTTACAAGAGACAAAGGACATTATATATTAATAAAAGGTTTAATACAGCAAGATGATATAACAACTATAAACATTTACACACCTAGTGACAGACCATCAAAATACATGAAGCAAAAACTGACAGAGTTGAAGAGAGAAACAGACAGTTCCACAAAAATAAAGACACCAATACCCACTCACAATAATGGACAGAACACACGGAAAAAAAAATGGAGGACTTAAAATAAGCTAGATCTAACAGACATATATGATACAGAGACCCCACCCAACAGCAATAGTATACACATTCTTCTTAGGTGCGTATGGGGCATCTTCTAGAACAGACCATATATTAGGCCACAGATTAAGTCTCAATAGATTTGAAAAGATAAATATCATACAAAGTATCCTCTCTGGCCACAAGAGGATAAACCTGGAAATCAATAACAAAAGTAAAACTGAAAAGTTCACAAAATTATGGAAGTTAAATAATACACTTTTAAACAACCAATAGCTCAAAGAAGAAATCACAAGGAAAATTAGAAACTACTTAGATACAAATGAAAAGAAAAACACAGCACACCAAATCTTATGTGACATAGAGAAAGCAGTGCTAAGGGGGCAATTTATAGCTATAAATGCTTACACTAAAAAACAAGAAAGAGAGAATCAACAAACTAACTTTATAACTTAAGGAACTAGAAAAAAGAAGAACAAAATAAACCCAAAGCTAGCAGAAAGAAGGAAATGATTAGGACTAGAGCAGAGAAAAATGAAATAAAGAATAGAAAAATAACAGAGAAAATCAATGAAACCAAAAGTTGGTTCTTCAAAAAGATCAATGAAATCGACAAACCTTTACCTTGATGGATTAAGAAAAAAAGAGAGAAGACTCAAATTACTAAAATCAGAAATGAAAGTGGGGACATTATTACAGATTCCACAAAAATAAAAAGGATTATAAAAGAGTTCTATGAACAATTGTATGCTAAAAATTGGATAACCTAGATGAAATGGACACACTCCTAGAAACACAAAACCCACCAAGACTAAATCACAAAGAAACAGAAAATATAAACAGATTTTATACCTAGTAAGCAGATTGAATGAGCAATCAAGAATCTCCAAACCGGGGGCAAAAAAAAAGCCCTGGACTTGATGGCTTCACTGTGAATTCTACCAAACAGTTAAAGAACTAATACCAAACATTCTCAAACTTTTCCAAAAAACCGAAGAGGAGAGAATACTTCTTAACTCATTCTATGAGGCCAGCATAACCTTATGCTAAAGCCAGACAAAGACACTACAAGAAAAGAAAACTACAGCACAGGGGACTATATTCAATACACTGGGATAAGCCATAATGGAAAAATATATTAAAAAGAATGTATATATGCATATAACTGAGTCACTTTGCTGTACAGCAGAAATTAACACAACATTGTAAATCAACTATACTTCAATAAAAAAAACTACAGACTAATATCCCTTATAAACAGTGATGTAAAAATCATCAAAAAAATACTAGCAAATAGACTTCAGCAGCATATTAAAAGGATTATACACATGACTGAGATTTATTCTTAGAATGCAAGGACGGCTCAACATATGAAAATTATCAATGTAATAGGTCATATCAGCAAATGAAGGAAAAAACACAAAATCTTTTCAAATGATGCAGAAAAAGCATTTGTCAAAATTCAACACTTTCATGATAAAACCACTCAACAAAATGGGAAGAGGAAACTACCTCTACATGATAAAAGCCATATTTAAAAACCCACAGCAAACACCACATTTGATGGTGAAAGACTGAAAGCTCTTCCTCTAAGATCAGAATGCCCGGCTTTACCACTTCTATTCAACATAGTACTGGAAGTTCTAGCCAGAGCACTTAGGCAAGAAAAATAAATAAAAAGTATCCAAATTGGAAAGGACTAAGTAAAATTATCTGTTTGCAGATGATGTTTATCTTATATGTAGAAAACCCTAAAGACTCCACAAAAAAGTTGTTAGAACTAATAAATGAATTCAGCAAAGGAGCAGGATAGAAAGTCAACACACAAAATCCAATTGCATTTCTATATGTGAACAATCTGAAAATGAAATTACAAAAACAGTTCCATTTAAAATAGCATCAGAAAGGACAAAATACTTAGGAAGTAACTTAACCGAGGAGGTAAAACACTTATACAATGAAAACTGAAGGACACTGCTGAAAGAAATTAAATAACACATAAATCAACGAAAACACATTGCATGTTCATGGGCCAGAAGACTTAATATTGCTAAAATGTCAGTACTACCCAAAGAGACCTACAGATTCAATGCAATCTCTATAAAAATCCCAGTGACTTTTTTTTGCAAAAACAGAAAAAACCCATCCTAAAATTCATATGGAATCTCAAAAGACCCCCAATAACCAAAACAATCTTGAAAAAAGAGGAACGAAACTGGAGCACACACACTTCCTGATTTCAAAACTTACTACAAAGCTACAGTAATCAAAAGTGTGGTATTGGCATAAAGACAGACATACAGACCAATGGAACAGAATAGAAAGCCCAGAAATAAACCCTCACATGTATGGTAACATTATTTTTGACAAGGGTACCAAGACCATTCAGTGGGGGAAGGACAGTCTTTTGAACAAATGGTGCTGGGAAAACTGGATATCCACATGCAAAAAAATGAAGTTGAACCCTTACTTAACACTACATACAAAAATTAACTCAAAATGAATCAAGGACCTTTAGGTCTTTAAATTTATTTAAGACCTAAGCAAATAAAACTCTCGGAAGAAAGCATATGATAAAAACTTCATGACATTGGATTTCGTAATGATTTCTTGGATTTGACACCAAAGGCGCAGGTGACAAAAGAAAACATCAACAAATTGGACTTTATGAAAAAAATTTTTACATTTATGCATAAAAGATACCTATCCACAGAGTAAAAAGGCAACCCACAGAATGAGAGAAAGCATTGGCAAATCATATATCTGATAAGGGATTAATATCCAGAATGTATAGAGAACTCCTAAAACTCATCAACAATAAAAACAACCTGATTAGAAAAGCACAAAGCACTTGAATATACATTTCTCCAAAGAAGACGTAGGAATAGCCAATAAGCACAGGAAAAGATGCCGAATCATTAGGGAAATGCAAATCAAAACTATAATGACATATAACCTCACACTCATTAGTACGGTTACTATAAAAAAATAGCAAACAGGTATAGGCAAGGATGTAGAGAAATTGAAGCCCTTGTAAAATGGTACAGCTGCTGTGGAAGAGTGTGGTGTTTCCTCAAAAAATTAAAAACAGGATTACATTATGATCCAGGAGTGCCACTTATGGGTGCATAGCCAAAAAATTTAAAAGCAGGATCTCGAAGATATCTGCACACGCATGTTCACAGCAGCATTATTCACAACAGCTGAAATGTGGAAGCAACCCAAGTGTCCACTGACAGATTTATGGATAAGCAAAAGGTGGTCTATACGTACAAGGGAATATTATTTAGCCTTAAAAAGAATTTCTGACATATGCTACAACATGGATAAACCCATGGTTTCCCAAGGTTTCCCTTATGCTAAGGGAAATAAGCCAGCCACAAAAAGACAAACTATGATTCCACTTAATGAGGTACTTAGAGTTGCCCAAACCGTAAAGACAAAGTAGAATGGTGGTTTTCAGGGACGGTGGGAGGGAGTTATTGTTTAGCGGGTATAGAGTTTCAGTTTCACAAGATGAAGCGTCGTGGGGACGGGTGGTGGTGAAGGATGCACAACAAGGTGAATATATTTAATACCACTGAATGTGAACTTACAAATGGTTAAGATGGCAATTACGTTATGTGTATTTTACTATAATACAAAAAAGAAAAAAATCAATTTTGAACAATTCCAAATATTTGGAATGTTTAGCCTCCCATGATAAATTACTTAACATTATATGAAGGTTTTTTTTTTTTTTTTTTTTGCGGTACGCGGGCCTCTCACTGTTGTGGCCTCTCCCGTTGCGGAGCACAGGCTCCGGACGCGCAGGCTCAGCGGCCATGGCTCAAGGGCCCAGCCACTCCGCGGCATGTGGGATCTTCCCGGACCGGGGCACGAACCCGTGTCCCCTGCATCGGCAGGCGGACTCTCAACCACTGCGCCACCAGGGAAGACCTATATGAAGTATTTTTTAAACTGAAGTATACAGTAGTTGATTTACAATATCGTGTTAGTTCCAGGTATACAGCACAGCGATTCAGTCATATATATATGTACACTCTCTTCAGATTCTCTTCCCTTACAGGTTATTACAAAATATCGAGTAGAGCTCCCTGTGCTACACAGGTCCTTGTTGATTATCTATTTAATATATAGTATAGTAATAAATAATCCCAAACTCCTAATTTATCCCTCTCTCCCCCTTTCCCCTTTGGTAACCATGTTTGTTTTCTATGTCTGTGGATTTATTTGTTTTGGAAATAAGTTCATTTGTATTTTTTTTATTCCACATAGAAACGATATCATATAACATTTATCTGAAGTACTGGTGTATGATGTGCTCACTTCACAATCCCTCTGAGAGTTTCATGGTTAGCTCAAGTCCATCACAGAAGGAAGGTGGATGTGCATGGGGTTGGGGGCACTGAAGCCTCAATGTTTGGGCACAGAGTAAACACAGCAGGTCTTGCTCCAAGGTCACAGCTGGTACATGTTTTTGCTGCACCTGCAGATATGGACATGCAAGCATTTCTCAGGAATCTCACTGGCAACAAGCTTATGATAAGGTATGATGCTACTGTTTGAAGTAAATGTCCCATCCTGCTTCCAGTGATGAGTTTTTAACCATAAAGCAAAATACTCCCCACAAATTGAAAATGTTAAAGACGTCACACTAAACCACATCATTTCCCTTCACTTGTTTTGAAATTCAACTTCCCGTTTATTTCGAAATGGCTTATCTAAACCAGTCTTCCTTTGCAGAGGTGACCTAGGAAATGAAGCAATGAGCTCTGTGGCTTCAGTGACGACCTTACTCCTCCGTGCTACCCGGCATGAACAGGGCGGGAGCGGGTGACATGATGCAGCCCAGTCCTCTCCTTTCCACAGCAGAGGCAACGGTGACATGGGACCACAAGGTGGCCCTGAGGAAGGAGACTTGGGTTCAGACTTATTGCCCACCTTGTTTCCCACCTATTTACCTATTACCAGCCCTGCCTGCTTCTCAGGATGCTGTGAGGACCCATGGGGTCCTTGCTAACAAAACCGTTAAGTGATCTGGGGCCAGCCTGCCTCTCGGACCTTAATCCTGCACCCTTCTGCATTGTGCCCACTGCCTTCTAGCCACACCGACTGCAGGTAGAATTCGTTTCTGCCTCAGGGCCTTTGCACAAGCTGCCTTTTCTGCCTGGAAAGCCTTTCAAGTTCTGTGTCTGGCCCCTTCTTGTTATTCAGACCTCAGCCTAATTCAGTGAGATTCACTGAAATCAGTGAGAGCCTCTCAGAGCACCCAGTCATGCTGGTGAGTCCCTGTGAGCCCCCCGTTATAAGTCTCTTCAAGGCACTTCTCCCACCTGAGCAGGGTCAGTGACCATCTCCTTCTGGCTTGGAGCCCCAGTGTGGTGGACTGTGCCCGGCATACTGTGTGCTCACTGCACATTTATTTAATGAATGGCTGAAGAAGGTGAAAACGCTCTGGAGAAAACAAAGCACTGCGTGAGATATAAAACGTTTTTATTAACGAATAAAACCTTCCTTGCTTTCACTTAGTGATTTCTCTTGGAAATGACAGCAATATTACACTGATTACTCCAAGAGCCAACATCATGTAGATGAAAACCTGCCTTTGCATCGAGCAAGAAAGACTGGAAGGCAGTTGCTCTGTATCACGTTTCAAGGGAAGACAATTCACGTGTGTACATCCCTCTTCGGGTGTCACCGAGACACTGTCCACTCACCGAGGTTAATTTCATCTATTCCCCTTGAGAAAGTGAAGAGCCTAAAAAGGAGCAGCTGCCGCTGAGGTGGCGGCGTAGGGGAGCTGCTGCTGCTCTGCCCCCAGGGCCCTGGTCAAGGCTGGCACATGGCCTGCAGGCTGGCCCGGGAGACCGCCCGACGCTGCAGTTCGCCACGGGGAGGATGCACCTCACTAGACTACACGCTGGGAAATGCCCACGGGCTCCTTCTGCCATGAAACCGAGACCTAGTTACTAGTTTATTGGTTGTGATGCTCAGTTAGGCACGACAGAAGTTGGCTTTAAGTGCGAGAGCAGAGGCTCCAGAAGCTGAGTTTACACGAGTCAGTGACATACTATACAGGGCGGCCACACGGTTTAATCTATTTACACTCTTCCTACCAGGAGGGTTGAGGGAGCGCTCCTGCAGCTGTCAGGTTGGGGCCCACCAGTCCCCTCATCACAGGCAGCGAGGCCTTTCTATGCACCCCCTCGGCCTCACTTTCCTCAGTTCAAACACCACCACGAAGGGCGCTTCCGTGTCCCTACCCAGCCGCGGGGTCGGCAGAGCGATGACCCCACCTGCTGATCCTGGCTGGAGCAGCCAGGGAGGGATCTGCCCCGAGCGGATCTCAATGCCCCAGTGACCCATGGCACTGCCGGGAAAAGTTCCCATCCTCGGGCACCGGCTGACACGTGGGGTTTCCAAATACGTTCTCCAACGTGCCATGTCCTCACTCTTGGTTAGTTGCTTCCGGTTTTAAATCAGCTGTACGGCTCCAGAAGCGACCAGGGGTGCGATGGTTTTGTATCGGATCAAGTGCTGTGAGCCCTCCTCCAGGTCGATCACATAGTCCCTGGAAGAGAAAACAATGTACCCGCGGAGCTCGGCTGCAGCCCCATGGGGAGGAACGCTTCCCACCATCCACAACGCAAACGCCACTCACCTCTGCTCATCTGTTTCCGGTTCTACCAGTATGTTTTCTTGTCGCTCTTTCACCCTCAGAAACACATATGAATCCAGATCTGGTTTGGGAACTGCCAGGAGGACGATAGTGTGATCAGAAAATGCTCAGCTGACAAGATCGGGATGGAGAAGCTGCTGTGATTAACTGCCTCAGGCACAAAGGGAGCCCTGATGTAAAAGCCTCTCGGGGGCAGGGACCTGAGGAGGGATCTGGCTCCTTCTAGAAACAGCACGCTTCCCTCAAGGTTTCACACGGCACCCGCTCATTTGACAAGTGATGAGGCCCTAAGATCTGCAGGGTGCCTGGGAGGAAGAGCGAGGGCCATGGGAGAAACACGCGTGACGTCTTAGGAGGACAGAGTGTGTGAATCGGGCCAGAAAGTATGTCTGTATAAAGGGTGGGAGGACTGGATGTTAGGGAGGCTGGGTCACACGGCGATGGCCTTGAACGTCAGGGAGGTGAATACGGGCTGCGCGCTGTAAGCATCCCTCCCTCTCTACCACCAGCCAGCACTTCACCACGAAGTGCCCCGCGCTGGCAGCTCTCCAGCCCTTCCCTGCCTGCGGCTCCGTTTGTGCCAAGAGGACCCCATCACCTGAGGGGTCCGGAGAACCCACCGGACAACTCAGTGTTCAGAGCCCAGCTCAGGTGTGGGGCTGCCCTCGGTTCCCTGTCTACGGGAGGGGGGTCAGGATAACTGACCACAAAGGTCCAGGGAGGGTCCCCTGGGCTGCTCGGGGGTTCTGGGCCTGCCAGAGACACCAACTTCAGCAGGGTCAGCTGGGCCCATTGGGCTGCTGCTGATGTGAGGAAACCCTCGAAGGATGCTCGGCTACAACGCCCTTCCACGACCCTGCCACTGTGGTCTCCGTGCTCCAGGGGGCATCTGGGCTACGTGAGCAAGGCTCTGATCTCACGAGGGCAGGCTGGCTCCCAAACAGCTCCAGCCCTAGGCGCCCAGCTCTGGTCCTTGGAAGGGACCCAGGACAAGCGACACATGAGCGTCAGGAGGTGTTGGCCAGCATCAAGTAGAAGCAGCTCTGGGGCAACGGCCTGGACCCGGCTCAACTGGATATGACAGGTGGTGCTGGGCAGTGATTAGGGACGTGGTCCTTGCCCCACTCGTAAGTGCAGACAAAAGAGGCTAAACTGGACACGGACTGGGCCTCCTGTGTCCCTCAGGCAGTTCACCAAAACGACCAGTTCAGAGTTCCACAAGCCCGACACGCGGTGGGCTTGCTCCTCGTGTCCCCTCCATGATGACACGCTGAAGCCCCGAACCCCAGTACTTCAGGACGGGAATGGATTTGGAGGCCAGACCTCTAAAGAGGCAAAATGAAGCCGTCAGGGTGGGGTCCTGATGCAACCTGCTGAGAAGAGGGACAGACAGTAGGGTGCGTGTGCAGGGGGCGGCCGCCTGCAAGCCAAGGAGAGAGACTCGGGGAAACCAACACTGTCAGCACCTGACCATGGACTCTGGCCTCCACATCTATGAGAAGATCCATGCCGGCTGGTCAGGCGCCCGCGTCCTGTCGGTGGTACTTAGCTGTGACAGCCGGGGCTAAGTCCCCCGCCAGCGGCAGGGCTCAGGGCGCGACCCCCAGGCTGGGTCGGCGAGGGACGCTCAGGGCTCGGCTGTCGTGAACTCAGCTTGGGAACCTGTGGACTCCAGGCCCCCGTGAGGTCCTGCGTGGACACGGCGAGCTGGGAAAGGCCGGGGAGGAGGACTGGAGGCCACAGGCCAGGGGGCCTGCTGGCTGACCCAAGGTTAGGGGTTACCACCAGGGCCCCCCCCGCCGTGGCTCGGCAGACTTTCAGGGGACCAAGCAAGGGGGCGAGAGGCAGAGGAGATGGCCGTGCTTCCCCCCCTGGCGCCTCCCTGCCGTCTGTCCTGCTCCCCTTCCTACAGCCGGGAGGCTGCTCACAACCGAAGATCAGGAGCACTGAGGGACCCCCGTAGGCATCCCAGCCTCCCAGCTAACGTCCCCCCCGAGGAGACAGGCCCTGCATGGCCTGGAACCTGTGAGGGGAACGCTGCTGCCCCTGGAGACCAGAGACCCCGGCATCTTCCTCGCCCAGAGGAGCCGAGCACAGCATGGACCCTCGGGAGGTGACTGCGCACGAGGGTGAGTCTGCACTTACAGTGGCAGCTACGAGAATTTCCTCTGAACCGGAAGAACACAAAAGTGATGCTGAACTCGTTAGCCCGGCGCCTGCTTTTCACGATTTTTGGTTTTTAACCCAGAACCCTTCCCCTCTGTCTCTTTTCTGCTGATCTATCTATGCACCTATTTGCCCATGTTCGAGAGAAGAGAGTGGAGATGAAGATGCTATTCTAAGACACCTGCAGATACGTGGGGTGTAAACTACGGCCCCTCGGGATGTCCGAAAGGAGAATGTTCTGCTCACCTGCCCTCAAGAGGTCCACCTTCTGTAAATTAGGAGGCATGTGCTTTAAGGCAACGTTCTTTAGGTAGGTCTCTGTGTTAGCCATGTACCTGAAACACACAAACCCACATCGCAGTGACGACACGCCCCGGAGCCACCAGGGCTATAAGACCAACAGCAGTGGCCCTGCGGTTGGCCTCAGGGACACAACCACCAAACTCACACTGGGAAGCCAGGGAAATAAAGGCGGGTCCCACGCTCGCTGCTTACTCACTCTCTGGCGAAGGCAAACTCTTCCGGAGAAAGGCTGGAAGGCTCCCCCTCACGGCGTGTTCTCTCCTTTTCAAGGACGTGAGGGAAAAACCTCTCTATCTGTGGGGACAGGAAACACCTGTCAACGCTTTTTGCCATCAGCAAGTTCAATCAAGTGTGTCATCGAAGGTCTGGTCTGATTCCAGTGGCACACATGCTCGTTTTCTGAAACAGGTCGAGGTTAATCTAGAAAGTGACTCTTAAAATGACACGTTTTCATGGTTGAGACTCTTTCTAATCATAAGACTTACACACTGGACTTCACGAAGGCAGGTTTCAGAGAATTTGGAGCAAAGGCCAGGGCTCAAAAAAGGAAGACAGTTTAAAAAGGATGAGAGGCTTTCATGAAAGAAGCTCTGGTGAGACAACTGGAAATGGAAGTTAAGAGAAAGGAAGGGGCTGTTACCCAGCACTTCTATGTCACTGTACAGACACAACTGTACAACCTGTGAAGTAAAACAGATACAGAGGCTGGAGAGACACACACAGAACATTTAAGCAGACAGAGAGTGATGCTCGATTATAAGACTATAACCAGGGACTTCCCTGGTGGTGCAGTGGTTAAGAATCCGCCTGCCAATGCAGGGGACACGGGTTTGAGCCCTGGTCCAGGAAGATCTCACATGCCATGGAGCAACTAAGCCCGTGCACCACAACTACTGAGCCTGCGCTCTAGAGCCCGCGAGCCACAACTACTGAGCCCATGCGCCACAACTACTGAGCCTGCGAGCCACAACTACTGGGCCCACGTGCCACAACTACTGAGCCCACGCACTTAAGAGCCTGTGCTCCGCACCACAACTACTGAGCCCACGCGCCTAGAGCCTGTGCCACTGCAACAAGAAGCCTGTGCACTGCAATGAAGAGTAGCCCCCACTCGCTGCAACTAGAGAAAGCCCGTGCGCAGCAACGAAGACCCAACACAGCCAAAAATAAATAAATTTATAAATTAACAACAACAACAAAAGAAACAATATAACCAGCAAGGATAAAACCCACAATGAGGTGAGGCTTGGGAAGCGTGCTAAGAACTACCAGAAAACAACAACAAAGCTAAAAGCTACAGAAAGGTGTGTGGTCAGGAACCAGGAAAGGCAGTCTCATTTGCAGTCAAAGCTCTCACGATCACCTCCGCCAGGGAAACGCTCTCTGCGAGCAGGACCACGATGATGGCAAGGAGGAGCTGAAGGCCCAGAGAAGGCAGCACTTATCCTTAAAGCGGTGAGGTCTCCCGGCTCGGACGCACTGTGTTCCAGGATGAACTAAATTCTCGTCTGTACGGAGTTTGAGTGTGTGAGGCACCTTCTCCTGTCCTATGTGGATCACCGCTGCTACTGTGTCACTTCGTGCACTAAAAATACATGCCATTTCAGAATCTCAGAGTCACTGAGTTCAGAAGAGGTGGGAAAGATTAGAGGCAGACACATTTCCTGATTTTCAAAAATACAAAGGAGGAGACTCTTCCAACACACATCAGTGTCCTTCATGTTGTACATGGCCTTACAGATAGATGGTCTGTGAACTCAAAGGAAAGTAGCGGTGCGCGTGAAGAGCATTCACCTCACCACACGCCTCAAAAAACTGAGCGGCCTGGCAGCTGAGGGTGGGGAGAGGCGTAGCGCGTCTCAAGCTTTTCAAAATGCGTGATGATGTCTTTAACGTCCTTGGGGACAAGCTGTAGCAGGGGTGCTGGGTGACAGCACAGACTAGGAGACGCATAAATGAGTGAAAGAAGAACACAGATTCAACTGACAGACGCCCATCGGCGGGGAAGGCTCTGGCGGGACATGGATCACTGGCCCAGTCCTACTAAAGAACCAGATAAGATCTCTGATGACACACTCATCAAACTTGCTGAAATAACTAATAGGCTAGGTGACAAGACTGGGATCCAGAGACCAGGGAAATGGCCCAAAAAAAGAAGCTGAAAAGGGACAAGTACTGAGCCCTACACTGAGGGGTCAAAAATCAAGCCATGGAAATACAGGAGTGACGGGATGGCGTAATAATAGTAACAACAGCTTAAAAACTTCCAAAGAGGTTGGTGCTCATGGCGAGTGCGGAATGAACCCAGGGTGACGTGTCCGTCAGACGCTACATGACACTGGGTGGCGTTACTACCAGTCTGATACCCACAAGGGAAGTGATCATCCTGCTTTTCACAAAAGTGACCAAACTACAACGGGAACTCTGTTCCATTGTAGGTGGGATAATTTAAGAAGGATACTGATAAACCTTTTAAGGGAAGAGACCAGGAGAGTAAATGGAAATAAACGGCTGAAATGTTTAGCTGAGAGGACTCTCGAGAGCCTTCTGAGCTGTCTTCAGTATCTGAGGCGCGTCCACATGGTAGAGGGTACGGCTGGCCCTTGAACAACTCGGGGCTTGAGTGTGCCAGCAGCCCTCCCCTCCCCCCGCCTTACAGTCGGCCCTCCGCATCCCTGGTTCTGCACCTGGATTCAACCAACCTCGGATCACTTTACAGCAAATAATGAAAAAATTCCACGTATCAGTGGACCCACGCAGTTCACACCCATGGTGTTCAAGAATCAAGCATATTTGCTTTGTAACAACTAAGAGGACAAGTGGAACCAAATGAGAAGAAACTTCAAGGAGGTAAGAACTTCCAGGGTTAAAACAGACGTCATTGAAAATAAGCATGTGTTGCCGTTTCATTTTTATAAGTTAGACGGCCATAGAGATATAGCTGAATGTCACTAGCATGGTCCATTTGACATTGACTTAACGACAGATGCAAAACAGTTCTTAAAACCAGGTCCCCTCTGGTCAGTATTCCCTGTTCATCCACTGCCAATACCTCCACGCTCAGCACCGCCCGACGGTCACTCTTGGGGGGGGGGGGGGGCGTTCGCGCAGCAGACAGACTAACAGTGTCCCTGGAGGTGGGAGACAACCGTGCCGTCGATGCTTCTCCAGAACAGTCCCGCCCTCCCGACTCTGGCTCCCCTGACGTGGGGCCTCAGCACCATCTGCAGGCCCTGGACCCTCCCGCTCCTCCCAGGACCCTCAGTCCGCACGACAGCTGCCCCCTGCCCCCCGACCTTCATGAGCCGACACCGCAGGTAGCTGCTCAGGACGAAGCGGATCCTCTCCATCTCCATCTGATGGATGCTGACCTTCAGGTCCCCCTTCTTGGCCCTCCTGAGATTTTCTTCCTGTTAACAGAGAAAACGAAGTTTGTAAAAAACATGAGAGTCAAAGACTAAGGACCTTATTTGTTCAATCAGCGCACAGCCCATCATCGCTGGCCACATTAAGGAGTCACACAGGCTACATTTAGGTCAGAGGAGAACAAAAAACTCATCGTTTAAGGGCTCTCATTTCCTTCTAATTTCTTAACTACACAAACAATACATGACCATAGTCTCACGACATAAAGTGCAGACAGCACTCGTTTACTTTTAGAAAATGACCACTTGAATAGAATCTGAATCTGGCTGGTCAGAAGGCCCCAGAAGAACCCCAGCCCGAGTGTGAAGGAAGCAGCAGACAGAAGAAATGTCTAAAGGGTCTTGGAAGTAGTTAAAACACCAGCTGAGAAACTGTAAAATACCAACGTTTCAAAGCCACCCTGAGGCTGACAGTGACTAAAGCCTGGCTCATCTAAGGCAAGGGCCACACACTCAGAAGCTTCGGGGCCAGGCAGGTAAGGTACCTGAGAAAGATGGGCAGCCAGGAGCTGGGGGCCTGGGGAGCACACTGGAAGGGGCGGTCCCTACCCTGCTCTGGTCAGCTGTTCTCGCGTACAAATGCAGGAATGCTGAGGACAGGTTTTTAGAAGCTGACATCCAGATGTTCATAGGAGCTCCCAGGCTTTGTAAATGTAGGTAATTAATTCAACATTAAAAAATAAAAAAAAAACCCAAACTAGGCTGGGCCCAACGGAACAGATTTGCTTTCAGCCTACGGCCTCTCACTGTGCCGACACACCTTCTAAGCTGCCCTCCTCTGAACGCTGAGGGGGCACCTCTTACCATGTGCTGCAGCTGCTCCATGACACATTCTACGATTTCCGACTTGTTTTCCAGCAGCTCAGGGGCAAACTTTTCATTCATCCAGGCCTAAAAAAACAATGCCCGAAAAACGCACAAAGGGGCATTACTCACAATGGAGCAAAATAACCCTGGGAGTCAGTACTCACCCCTAAAATTACAGCTGCCTCAGCAAAGAAACTGTCTACCGGTTGGAAATACTGGAAATGCTTTGAAGACAAGCTATGTTTAATGATGGCTTTTTTATTTCCTTTAGTGGAAAGGCTGTGTTGTCAGTACACCTATGGCTGAGAGTAACCCTACCTGGTGTCCACTCGGTACCTGTCACCGGGCACCAGTGTCTGTATCTGCTATTGCCCACCAGGGGGCACCAGCGCCCTCCCATTCAGCTCAGAGCACTTTATAATTTTTTCATTCATCACTATCATAACTGAGATGAAATGGATACAGTTATCCTTACCTTGCTGATGAGAAAACACAGATTACGTTATTTACTAACTTCCCAAGAGTACAAAGGATCACAAAGGAAATGGAGATTTATCTATTAAGCAGTTTTTGGAATAAGACGTTAAATCCCTAATTTATGACTTAGGCCCAGATGCTTGGTATGTTTCAGAAATTACCAAGGCTTAGGGAACTGAAGTATCCACTGGGGACTGAGGAAGCTGTACTTATCTTTCAATCACAGGAAATTGAGTTCTAGAATAGCTCAGAGTTACAGGCCAAGCATGCTCCAGTTATTCATTTTGACACACTTAAGTGTCTGCTTCTTCAATTACCACCATTCAGACGCATTATTAAATACCAGTATTGCTACTATCATAAAATTTTTTTTCAGGTGCTCAAGCTTCTGAAGTGTTGCAGACATATAAAATTAATCAGAAAGACAATCTGTCTTTTCAAGTAGCATAATGAATGAGAAAAGATCAAACTGTCATAGAGAACTTATAAAGCAGGAGATTTTCTTTTTTTATATATAAATTTATTTATTTTATTTATTTTTGGCTGCATTGGGTCTTTGTTGCTGCGCACGGGCTTTCTCTAGTTGCGGCAAGCAGGGGCTACTCTTTGTTGCAGTGCGTGGGCTTCTCATTGCGGTGGCTTCTCTTGTTGCGGAGCACGGGCTCTAGGCGCGCACGCTTCAGTAGTTGTGGCTCATGGGCTCCAGAGCGCAAGCTCAGTAGTTGTGGCACACAGGCTTAGTTGCTCTGCGGCATGTGGGATCTTAGTTCCCAGACCAGGGCTCGAACCCGTGTCCCCTGCATTGGCAGGCGGATTCTTAACCACTGTGCCACCAGGGAAGCCCAGGTTTTCTTTTTACCTGACTTTATTAAATACTGAATAGGTACAAAAATATTTATGAAATACATAATAACATGAAGAATACTGATAAACACCTATGTGCACATAGCTTCATTAAAGAGTATCATCATCATTTTACAAGTCCCCTTGTGTCCCCTCCCTCCTCAGAGGTGATCATTAGCCTGAATTTAGTGATTAATTTTCTGTAGTTTCATTACTTCTGTTTTTATCTCTACGTGGTGCTTACCAACCTTTCCATGACAGGGCACTCCAAGAAATGATAGCACTTGTATGGTATACTGGGTAAAATGGAGTAGATTTGGGGAAGAGTTCTCATTTACAGTATGAAATCATGGTAATAAAACATGTAACAGTGGGGCAAAGTTTATATTAGTACAAAATGTTCAAATAAAATCTTTTCAAAATTTTTAGTGAGAAACTTGTATTTAAGTTCACAGTCTTTTTAAAAATAATCAAGTTCTCTGTTTGAAATGACTGCATCAAAAAAAGTTTAACAACAACCTGTTTATCACTGTTACGGGTGAAACTGTGCCGCCTCCACCTGCCGATTTGTATGTTAGAGCCCTAACTCCTAGCACCTCAGAATGTGACTGGATTTGGAGATGCAGTCTTTTAACGAGGTAGTTAGGTTGAAAGGTGGTCAATAGGTGGGCCTTAATCCAATACGGCTGGTGTCCTTGCAGGAGAAGAAGAGGACACAGACACGGAGTTTCCCAAGGCTCAGTCCCTGGTACCTTCTTTCCTTTATGTACATTCACTCTCTATGGGAAATTATCTACAGAGAGGACAGAGCACATGAGGACACAGAAGACGGCCGTCTCCAAGTCCACAGAAGACGGCCGTCTCCAAGTCCAGGCCTCAGAGAGGCCTCAGAGGAGACCGTGTCAGCACCTTGATCTCCTCTCAGATAGAAGAGCCTCCAGAACCGAGAAGATAAATTTCTGTCAGCAAAGCCACACAGTCTGTGGCACTTTGTTAGGCAGCCTTAGCAAACTAATATGACCATTAAAAAGAGAAACTTTGCATTTTAGGTACCAAGTTTTAAATCGTATTTTTACCAGCATTCAAGAGCATCCTACGTATGCTCCCAGAGCTGTGCTCATCAGTGGCCTGTCAGGCCGGCCCCGAGGCCATGCTACACGGCAGCGTCCAGGCGGTGGCTGCCCTCCGGGCAGGAGAGCATCAGGCCGCAGGCGTGACTCCTGCTCACCCCCTGCCAAGGCCGCCAGACCCCACCCTCCTTGGGCTCCCTCCCAGGGAGCCCTGAGGACACCCAGAAGATGCCAGCAGTCTGGGCCCGGCTGACCTGGAGGGTGAGGGTCAGCATCTGAGCCTTTGCAGAGCCTCAGCATGTGCAGCACCACCAAGCTGGCAAGCTCGGCCCTGGACGACAGCTTTGCAAGGGTTTGAACGGTACACAGACGGTTTCTTCAGCAACTTATCTTTTGTTCTTCTATGTGATGCTCCTGACAGCTGTCCATGCTGTGGCAGGAGCTTTTACTCGTTTTACTGCTGTTTTCCTCCCTCGTTATGTGTATATGCCGTTCTCTAGGTATGCACCCAGGAGTAGAATAATTCGGCCACAAGACACGTGTGCCTTCTTTAACCTGACCAGAAAATAACGTTCATTTTTTAAAGTGACTGTACCAAGTTACACACACACTATGGTATACGTGTGCTAAATTCTCTGCATCCTTGCCAACACTTTATACTGTTCACCTTTTTCATTTCTACCACTCTGATGGGTATAAGTGATATCTCATTGGGTTTTAAATTTTCAGGGTGTCTGTGAATCTCCTGAAATTACACGCAAAGTTCTGCATGGGTGTATATGTGCGTTATTCTGGGAGGGAGGGCCAGAGTTTCCACCAGATTCTTAACAAGGCCTGAGACATAATTTTTAAATGAACTTCCTTGGGTTTTATCACTCACGATGGCATGTAATGGTAGGAAAGAATGAAGAATCCTAAAGTAACAAACATGAGAGAGCTCTGGAAAGGGGTGGTGAGAGGGAGAAGAATAAGGCAGCAGGTGTAGTAAATCAAAGACACCTGGTTCACATCCTGGCTCTGCTGTCCTTGTGTGACCTTGGCAAGTTACTTTACACCTCTAACCTCTAAGCTTCAGTTTCCTCATCTGTAAAATGGAGATGACAAAAGTGCTTGCCTCAGGGCGTTGTTGTACTGATTATGACCACTTGCACCTAACATTCAGTGAGCGCTCAGCACACGTCAGACAACACTCTGAGCTCTTCACACATAATACCCCATTTCATCCTCACAAGAGCTCTGTGAGGCAGCCGCTATTATTACCTCCACTGACAGTCAAGGAAGTGCTAGAGACAAGCTATACAACCTGCCTAAGTTGTAAAACAGACGAGTGGGGACTTCCCTGGTGGCGCAGTGGTTAAGAATCCGCCTGCCAATGCAGGGGACACGGGTTCGAGCCCTGGTCCGGGAAGATCCCACATGCCATGGAGCAACTAAGCCCGTGTGCCACAACTACCGAAGCCCGCGTGCCACAGCTAATGAGCCTGCACGCTGCAACTACTGAAGCCCGTGCGCCTAGAGCCTGTGCTCCACAATAAGAGAAGCCACCGCAATGAGAAGCCCGCACACCAAAACAAAGAGTAGCCCCCGCTCGCCGCAACTAGAGAAAGCCCACGTGCAGCAATGAAGACCCACGGCAGACAAAAAAAATTTTTTTTAATTAAAAAATTAAAAAAAAAAAAGAGTGACATGCAGGGATTTAAACACAGGTAGTCTGAACTCCAAAACTACCAAGGTCTCCTCAGACAACAATTGTGAAGAGCCCTGGCACACAGGAAATACTCAATAAGCCACAGCGATTATGACTAAAAGGAGAAACAGCCCAGAAGTGGTTTGAGGTAAGCAGTGGAAATATACAGAACAGTGGACAAAAGGAAGTATTTGGAGGAAAGGGAAGAATAAGACCAGTTTTCTCGGGCTTCCCTGGTGGCACAGTGGTTAAGAACCTGCCTGCCAATGCAGGGGATACGGGTTCAAGCCCTGGTCCGGGAGGATCCCACATGCCACAGAGCAACTATGCCTATGTACCACAACTACTGAGCCTGCGCTCTAGAGCCCGCATGCCACAACTACTGAAGCCCGCGTGCTTAGAGCCCGTGCTCCACAACAAGAGAAGCCACTGCAATGAGAAGCCCTCGTGCTGCAACTAGAGAAAGCCCGCGCGCAGCAACAAAGACCCAATGCAGCCCAAAATAAAAATAAATAAACTTAAAAAAATAAAAAAGACCAGTTTTCTCCTAAAGAAGGTGTTTCAGCACTTTCTAGACCTTACAAGTCTCTACCAAGCACTTCTGCGGTCCCCACAAATACCAAGCAGATCCTTTGCTCTGTGAGCTGTTCTCGTAAATGTCCCCAAAGCTGACCCTCTCTGGCCCCACTTGAGAATTTTGTGTCTGACATTATGAGGTTTCTATCCGGCTGTCCCCCTACTTCCTATTTCTGTGTAGATGGTAAGATGCGGTCTCTCTTCTCTTGAAATAAGCCTAGAGTTCCATCACATTTCCTGATTCCTGACATTTGCACAGCTGGACTAAATTAAAAGGCTGAGCTTGGAGCAGGGGGATTCTGTTTGGACTGCTTACCTGTTCCAGCCTGTCAATGAGCTCTGCAGGGGTCAGGACCACCTCCTCACTCCCCGCATCAGAGTCCTGTCCCGGGAGATCCAGTTCCTCTGTCATCTTCTCTGAAACCAGGAACCTAATAAATAAAAGAACCCATACAATGCTGTGTGTTCCATTTCTTTTCAAGAATATGCAACTACGTACCTGGAAAAGGGAAAGCTTTACTGCGGTTGTAGAGGCTCACTGGCAGTGGCTAGGGAATTCACAGGTTTTGGTTTTGTAATTCTTCACCTCTTCGTTCAAATCTTAGGTCAGGGACCAATTTCTCAAAGCGCTCACTCCTTACAAGGGCTTCCACGTGCACCCTGAATTGAGCACCTACCACACCCTGCAGTAATTATCTGTTTGCTTTCCAGAAGGAGGTCCTCTCCTCGGAGGCTGCGTTCACTTCAGCTCTAATATGAATCCTGGAACCTCTAAGGACTGGGGACACAGTGACCTGTGCAGCCCCTGCGCCCAGCACGGCTCTTCACTAAGAGCAGGCAAATAAAATTGCTGGGAGAACCAATCCATGCCCGTTTCCTGGAGCCACAAGGCCCAGCAACATCTGTCCGGTCAGTGACCCAAAGGGCTTAGGAAGGCGGGTGGTGGGGACGAGGGCGCGTCCCCGGAGCCTTAGGGACACCGAGAACACATTCCTCCCGCTCGCCTCCCGGGGCCACGAGCACAGGGTCACCTCCTCCCCCGAGGCGCGCGCGCACTCCCAGCGGTCCCACTCGGACGCTCACCCGGTCCTGGGCAGGCTGCGAAGGCACCCCGGGTTGGCGGGTGGCGAGGGCCGGACCCTCGCGGGAAGCAGCCTGAGGAGCACCGGTCGAAGAACGGTCCGCGCGAGGCCTTTCCGGGACGCACCTGACCCTCCACTTCTCAGCTCCCGCGCTCCTCTTGGACACTTCCCGTCCGGACTCAACGTCACTGCGCACGGACGGGGCTGACCAATCATGGCCAGACGGCCCCGCCCACCCTGGGGGCGGGAATTGCGTCCCAGTGGCTCGCTCTCTGGGCCACTTCCTGAGTGGAGGCGGGCCCGAGTTGGGCCCCGCCCACCTCGTCCCGGCTTGGGTGTGCGGTGCCGGATGACACCTCCCAAGGACCGTCGGCAGGAGGCGCCTGGTCACCGAGGCTGGGGGCTCCGGCGGCGTGGGCCTTCCCGCCACCGGTTGCAGCCGTCCGCGTGTGCTCTGGCCGACAGAGAGGTGGGCTGTGTTAAATCAGGCCGCTTCCACCTCTTGGGTCGTCTTCTCCACCCACTTCCCTTGTGGCCCTTCTGGTTACCGCATATCTGCAGGGGCTGCACCTGTGGCCACTACTCCCAGCTCTAAAAGCCTTTAGGCGAGTGGTTCTTAAAACGCGGTTCCAGACCACCAGCAACAAATCGGCTGGGACCCGAGAAAAATGCAAGTTCTCAGACCAGTCCGAGAACTGCGGAATCGGGAACTAGCGGGGGCCGGGGGAGGAGGGGGGGAGACGGTCAACAGGTTCATCAGATGATTCTGAGGCAGGTGAGCTTGGAGAACCATTGCTTTAGGCAGTGCTTCCATCCCAGCTGCTCTCTAGGTTATATTGACATTTACAGTTTATGCCTTCTGCCTTTACTGTAGGGCAAAGATATATATATATATTTTTTTTTCTTTGTGTGATTATAGTTTTTCATCTCTGAATTGCTGATGCTTTTCTTTCTGCTGCTCTCCTTTGTTTTCTGTGCAAAGTGTCGCTTCTGGCTCCCCTAGAAGTGTCTCTTCCCCACCAATCTGAAGATTCTTTGTGATGTGATTAGAAAAAAGAAGTCCGGCTAATTGACCGATTGGGTAGTACCTGCCTGATTACAATAGTGTTATAAAAATAATTACAATAGAATATACTGAGTGAGAGACTGGCATATTTACCAAGGGCTGAGGAAACTGGGGGACAGCAAAGAGGTATTCCAAGGGAAGGGCCCTTTGAGCTGTGCTTGCAGAACGAGTTTTGTTAATGACAGATGATGGCCTTTTCCAGGTCCATTTCAATTCTGTGTTGCAGTGGTTGGTGGCCCAGTGGTTTTTAGTTGTAGCAAGTTGTGTTTTCCCAAGAGAACTGCTCTGACATCAGCCTTATCCTGAACTCTTCTGCTCACACCTCTCCATCAAGAGGTGGAGTTTGTGATCTCCCCTTTTTAAAAAAATCTTATTTTGTTGAAGTATAGTTGATTTACAATTGTGTTCATTTCTGCTGTACAGCAAAGTGATTAAGTTATATATATATATATATATACACATATAAACATACACGTGCTTTTTCATATTCTTTTCCATTATGATTTATCCCAGGATACTGAATATAGTTTCCTGTGCTATCTGGTAGGACCTGTTGTTTATCCGTTCTCTCTGTAATAGTTTGTATCTGCTAATCCCAAAGTCTGTATCCTGTCTGAGTCTGTTTCTGTTTCATAGAGAAGTTCATTTGTGTCATATTTTAGATTCCACATAAGTGATATCATATGGTTTTGTTTTTCTCTGTCTGACTCACTTCACTCAGTATGATCATCTCTAGGTCCATCCATGTTGCTTCAAATGGCATTATTTCATTCTTTTTTATGGCTGAGTAGTATTCCATTGTATATATATACCACATCTTCTTTATCCATTCGTTTGTCGGTGGGCACTTGGGTTGTTTCCATGTCCTGGCTATTGTAAATAGTGCTGCTATGAACACAGGGGTATATGCATCTTTTTGAATTAGAGTTTTGTCTGGATATATGCCCAGGAATGGGATTGCTGGTTGTGATCTCTCCTCTTCAATCTGGGAAGATCTTTGTAACTGCCTGGACCAAGAGAACGTGGCAGAAGTGATGCTGAACGGCTTCCGGAGCTGAGTCATGAAAGGTGGTGCAGCTTCCACCCACTGTCTTTCTTGAGCTGCATCCCTTGGGAGCCGTGAGCTGACAGGTAAGATGTCTGGCTGTCCTGCAGCTGCTATGGAAGGTCCACGTGGAAAGGTCACTTAGAGATGGAGAGCCATGTCCAAGGAACCCCAACTGTTCTGTCCTTCAGATGTCTGAGTCGAAGGAGCCTTCAGATGGTTCTAGCTCTTAGACTTTGAGTGACCCCAGCTGACCCTAAAGGAGCAGAGACAAGCCATCCCTGCAGAGCACTGCCCAGATTGCAGATTTGTGAGCAAATATAGGTGTTTTAAGGCCCTAAGTTTTGGGTGTTTTTTTTAAATTTATTTTTTAATTTTTTTTGGCTGCATTGGGTGTTTGTTGCTATGCACAGGCTTTCTCTAGTTGCAGCACGTGGGCTTCTCATTGCAGTGTTCTCTTGTTGCAGAACATGGGCTCTAGGTGCTCAGGCTTCAGTAGTTGTGGCGTGCAGTTTCAGTAGTTGTGACGCACAGGCTCTAGAGCGCAGGCTCGGTAGTTGTGGTGCACGGGCTCTAGAGCGCAGGCTCAGTAGTTGTGGCTTGCGGGTTTAGTTGCTCCATGGCATGTAGGATCTTCCTGGACCAGGGATCGAACCCGTGTCCCTACATTGGCAGGTGGATTCTTAACCACTGCGCCACCAGGGAAGTCCATTTTGGGTGGTTTTTAATCAGCATTAGAGGACGTGAACATTAGTCTCTGAGCACAATCCCATTCTTCCATAATTCTCATTCCTACATAGCTTTGCAATGGTCTTTCCAAATATTCCTTAAGTGTTCTAGATTGGAGTCCACTCACCGATGACTTCCCTGTATGAGTACCCATTGCTAAGTTTGCTCACTCAGATTCTTCCCTTCCGTGGTGCCAACTGCCACCCCGGTCTCCCGCTGTGCCCCAGCTGGGGAGCTGGCGTCCAGCGCCTGCTCCCTTACTAAACAGGGCCGTTACCTGGGACACATCACTTCTTTGGGCTTCGATCAGTTGTACTGCCTGTCCAGTGAGAACAAGATGTGCCTTCCTGAAGGCAGAGGGATAGATACAAAATTGGGCCCCCCCTTTCGCTTCTAAGATCTTTGGTTCCAACTAATATTCATCAGATAAAATCACTCTAGAGTAAAATGAGTTGGCAGAGAACGATTTCTGCTGTGTAAAGAAGGAGCATTGAAGGAGACGTTCCAAAGAGGATCGACAGAGCTACCTGTGGGCAAGCAGCACAAACTTCTGGTGGGACGGGTGGCCTGTGAAGTTCAGAAAGGTGGGGGAAAAGACCCGGCTTAAGTTACATTACGTTAAATGGAGAGAAAAACCAGGAACATCTGGTGGACGTAGCCCCGTTGTCAAGAAGTTTTAAAAAATAATTACATAGCCGTGCAAATGGAACGCCTTTCATGAAAATGATCACGTGAAAAAGAGAATTACGTAAGTTATGATAGCAGGAGGGTAAAGTTTGATGGTGATGTATGGAATTGCAGGACAGAATTTATAGGCAAGTTCTGATGATGAAAAAAGCAAGTGAACATGCCAGCATGAATTCAGATGAGTAAAACATGAAGCTACCAACATAGCAAAAGAAGGAAGAAGCTAGTGCCCAACGGTGAAGAGGATACAGAAAATAGGACCCTGTACAATTGAAGAAAGTCAATGCAATTTCCAGATACTGCTCAATGAAGGAGTTGATTGCACTTAAAGACAAGGCAAATGGAAACAGCCAAAATATATGTGGATAGGTATGGAAGTATCATTAATAAGAATGGACCTAATTTTTTTCAATCACTAAGGATAAAAGACAACATATACATATCTATACAGTACCGTGAGCCTTTTTGAAGATGATGCTTTCTAAATACAAAGTAATGCCATCATCACTGTTCATGTATCATCACTGCCCTTGCTCATTTGGTCAACAGCTGTTTCTCAATGTTTCCTTCCTCTAAATTCCATCACATTCTTGGTCTTGATACCCTCACAAGCAAAGCACTAAGTCTTGGGGAGTGTATTCGTTAAGCAGAGTTTAAGCCCCAGTTGTTCTGAATGAATGAAGACTTGGCCTAAGGATAGGAAAGGAAGAGAGCAACTTGCATTTTTAAGGAAAGCAGAAAAGTACTCTTAGAATATTTCCTTTTAGCCTCACAAGGAAAGCTGTCGACTGGTGAATTATAAGTATTTTTCTGGCCGATGGTAAAACCCCATACACAGTTGTATGGCTGGGATGCTGGAAAACTCAGGAGGTCAGAGCCCTGAAAAATGTAAAATCTGGGCAGTGCATGATATTTCTAATTCCTTTTTCCCCCTCAGACTTTATAGCTCCTCATCCCTTACTCAAAATCCATCTTTAAAGCACATTGAGGGCTTCCCTTGTGGCACAGTGGTTGAGAGTCTGCCTGCCGATGAAGGGGACGCAGGTTCGTGTCCTGATCCAGGAGGATCCCACATGCCGCGGAGCGGCTGGGCCCGTGAGCCATGGCCGCTGAGCCTGCGCGTCCGGAGCCTGTGCTCCACAACGGGAGAGGCCACAACAGTGAGAGGCCCGCGTACCAAAAAAAAAGCACATTGAATTAACCTATATATGTTTCCAATAAAGATATAAACTTTTCAAATGTCTTCTAAGCTTTGAGATCACAGTTTCAAGAATAATGTGGCTTTGTACTATTGTTTAACCAAAAAAAAAAGGCAGGTACAAACCTTTAATGCTCTTATTCTCCTCCCGCTCCCTTGTAGGAGCATGGTGAGACCCTCTTTCCTTAGTTCGGTCTTAATGTGTTTCTAGTTTCTAGCACAGACGCGACCTTCACCTTTGTGTCTTGTTGCCTTGTGGTTGATGGGAGGATGCCTTTTTTCCTCCCAAGCCCAGAATGAGCCTTGGGAATAACAAAAAGAGTCAGTTTGCTGTGGAGGGGAACCCATCTTCTGAAAAGAAAGCTGACTCAGGAAATAGAGCATCTGGCTTTGACTTCAGCTCTTATGAAGGCTCCCCAGCCCTGGGCAAAGCTGTAGATGCTGTCTCCTCACTTTGCCTGAGCTTTGTTAACGAGGAAGCAGAGGCTGACACCAGCCAAGGCTGGCACCTCCTCGGGCAGAGTGTAAGATTATGTTCTCTCGTCCAGTCTCGAAGCTTTCCTTGGAGGGGCGTGGACAGAACACCTCAGGCTTAGACCACTGCAAGGAAGCGGGTTGTTGGAGGCTGGAGGGAATCCCCTGAGAGGAGTCGGGAGGTTATGTGATTTTAGTCATGCTCTGAAAGCAGCAGTGTTGATTTTCTTGTTATTCGGTGTTTCCCCCTTACACCCTCTTTGCTCCCTTCATGTGGAACTGCTCAGGGACATGAGGGATTTTGTGTCCTCTCTTTGCACCTCCTGTTCCCTCCTTCTAGGCTTCTCTCTTTCCCTGTAACCACCTAACGAACTCGTACGCATCCTTCAGGACTCAGCCGAAGTACCTCTTCCTCTGTGAAACCATCCCTAGCAATTAGGTCAGTGTATATGCCTTACACTATACCTTACACTATTCTGATATAGCATTTATCACACTATATGGCAGTGTTAACATGTCCATTTCTCCTATTAGGTTGTGAATTCCCTGAAGGTATCCCCAAATCTAGCACAGCACCCCTCATTCCCACGTGCATTCATTTCTTCATTCAACAAATATTTCTGAGCATCTAGTGATACTTGAGTATCTACTGCCAGGCCCTGTGTAGGTGCTAGAGATAAAGCAGTGAATAGGAAACACAAACCATATCATGGGAGACAGGCAATAAACAAATATCAATTGTTTGTCAGGAGGTGATAAAATAAAGCTGGGTAACACATATAGGACATTAAGAGGAAGGACATTTTAGATGGTTGTCCATTCAGGCTGCTCTAACAAAATGCCATAGAGTAGGTGTCTTATAAAGAACAGAAATTTGTTTCTCACAGTCTGGAGGCTGGGATGTCCAAGGTCATGGTGCCAACAAAGTCAGTGTCTGGTGAGGGCTTCCAAATGGCTGTCTTTTCACTGTGACCTTACATGGTAGGAGGGACAGTGGAGCTTTCTGGGCTGCTTTTGTATGGGCACTAATGTCATTCATGAGAGCCCCACCCTCATGACTTAATCACCTCCCAAAGGTCCCACCTTCTAGTACCATCACCTTGGGGGTTAGGGTCTCAACATGTGAATTTTGGGGGAACACAAACATTCAGCCTATAGCAGACTCCCTAAGGAAGTGACATGTGAGCACAGCTTGCAGGAAGAATGAGTCACTTCCAAGGAGACGAATGTGCAGCACTGTGAGGAGATCCAAAGGCTGTGCAGTTACTTGCTCACTGCAGAATATAAAATGACCATGAATTTTCCTTTTTTAAAAAAAAATTAAATATATCTTCTGAAAAACTATGGCCACATAGCATTTATCAGGCCAAGTAGAATGATTTTCTTAATGATTTTCTGGATAAGAGTCAAGCAAAGAGAAATGTGACCTTTCCATCAAGAAATATGTGTGCCTTTGTGTCATGAACCTCTGATGAAAAGCTTCTATGTCTACGTGCTGGGCAGGTCCTCATGTTTATTTAGGGTCCACATAATTACTCTAGGGAATTGTCTCTAGGTCTAAATGAAAACCAGGCAAACTCAGTATTTCTAAATGCTTACAGCTTAGGGCAATGCTCTTTTTCTTTGTTTTTAAATATATAGCCATAGGAAAAAGCTAAAGGGTAGCATTACTCAAGAATGTACCCTGTATTGGCACATGAAAAGATGCTCAACATTGCTAATTACTAGAGAAATGCAAATCAAAACTACAATGAGATACCACCTCACACTGGTCAGAATGGCCATCATCAACAAGTCTACAAATAACAAATGCTGGAGATGGTGTGGAGAAAAAGGGAACCCTCCTACACTGTTGGTGGGAATGTAAACTGGTGCAGCCACTATGGAAAACAGTATGGAGGTTCCTCAAAAAACTAAAAATAGAGTTGCCGTATGATCTAGCAATCCCACTCCTGGGCATATATCTGGACAAAACTCAAATTCAAAAAGATACATGCACCCCTATGTTCATAGCAGCACTATTCACGATAGCCTAGACATGGAAGCAACCTAAGGGTCCAGATGAATGGATAAAGAAGATGTGGTGCATATGTACAAAGGAATACTACTCAGCCATAAAAAAGAATGAAATAATGCCATTTGCAGCAACGTGGATGCAACTAGAGATTCTCATACTAAGTGAAGTAAGTCAGACAGAGAAAGACAAGTACCATATGATATCACTTATATGTGGAATCTGAAATATGACACAAATGAACCTATCTGTGAAACAGAAACAGATTCACAGACATAGAGAACAGACCTGTGGTTGCCAAGGGGGCGGGGGGTGGGAGGATGAAGTGGGAGTTTGGGGTTAGCAGATGCAAACTATTATATATAGAATGGATAGATAATAAGGTCCTACTTCTATAGCACAAGGAACTATATTCAATATCCTGGGATAAACCGTAGTGGAAAAGAATATGAAAAAGAATGTATAACTGAATCACTTTGCTGTACAGCAGAAATTAACACGTTATAAATCAACTATACTCCAATAAAATAAATTGAAAAAAAGAATGTACCCTGTATCAAAATTCCATTCATTGTTCTTCATTTTCATGCCACACCTTTCTTTGTGTTAATGGATTGTAGGCATGGCACCATTTTGAGAACTTCACCTAACGAATGAAATGGGTCATTCCACTTCAGACTAAAGTTTATTAAAATAATTTTTTCTGTATAGAGGCAACTGTTAGAATACAATCAAGTTTGTCTGCATATAGATAGTGGTTTCCCTGAGCTGACAATATACAGTAAGATTTATTTTAAAATTTTCTTAAGTTCCAAACTTTCTAATTAGAGTTACAGAGATGAAATTGTATTATAATTGTTACCATTTTGTTTTCATTTCTACACGGAGGATCTATAAATGATACATCTCTTGAGGTGTCAGTACGTGAAATAATAAGGAATAAGAGGCTTGGGTTAATATAAAAATGTGAAATTTAAAAATTTGTGACATCTTAAAAACTTTTGGCATTGTATCTAAATTTCTTCATTTAAACACTTACAGGTTACAGGTTTCTCACTGGTAAAACTAAACATTTTAATTGAGTTCCGTATTCACCCTCTATCAGATGGCTAAAGAATGGCATGATTAATTATGTTCCATAATTTTACTATTAAATTAGCTAGAACAGTTAATGTATTGATAATAATTCCACCTTTAGGGTATCCAAAAGTAATTTTAAAAATTATATTTTCAGTTTATGCTATGTTCAGTCAGTTATAAAAATATTTTCAGCTGAAAATACTGAAATTTGGTCATGAAATTGTGTTACTTGTTGGTATCTTTGGAAACAAGAACCAGAAACCTTGGGTCAGTTGATCTGTCAGAGCTGCTCTTGCTGTGAGCAGCTGTCATCCTGTGAGCTGCTAACTCAGTAGAATCAATAAGATTTGGATGTGACCCATGGAGCTCTGTGAGGGATGAAATTACTTTGGACTTTTCCCTGTTGGTGGGGAAGTGAGATCATACATTTCCCAGTCACCCTCTTTGTTTCGTCTTAGACATGTTTACTTTAAGAGAGAAATTCAGCTTGACCCTGAACTTTACCCTTAGCTAGAGGCTGCTTCTAGGCTACAAGTTTAACTCATTTCTTTTAGAGGCCTACTCACATACCTATGAACAGGAATAAGCTAGTTGTCCATATTTTTCACTTTTTTTTTTTGGTATAAGTAGAACTAGCAGGACTCAGAGGCTAGTGTCTTTTGACAATGAGACCAATGAGACTAACAGACCTGAACACGTGGAGGAATTACAGAGACCTGAGTGAAGTCCTGGGGAGTGGGGTTGTATGTGTGAGTGTGAGAGGTATTGTGTAAAATGATCAAAGCCCAACCTGATACTGGAGATGTTAACTGGTATGCATAATATTTAGGATATGGTCATTTATGTTGACAAATATATGTAGTTTTTTCAAATTTTTTGATTTTTTTTCTCTTTTTAATTTCTTTTTTTAAATTATTTTTTATTTTATATTGGAGTCTAGTTGATTTACAATGTTGTGTGAATTTCAGGTGTACTGCAAAGTGATTCAGTTATACACGTACATATATCTATTCTTTTTCAGATTCCTTTCCCACATAGGTTATTACAGAGTATTGAGTATTACTTTTTTTTTTTTTTTTTGCGGTACGCGGGCCTCTCACTGTTGTGGCCTCTCCCGTTGCGGAGCACAGGTTCCGGACGCGCAGGCTCAGCGGCCATGGCTCATGGGCCCAGCCACTCTGCGGCATGTGGGATCTTTCTGGACCGGGGCACGAACCCGTGTCCCCTGCATCGGCAGGCGGACTCTCAACCACTGCGCCACCAGGGAAGCCCTGAGTATTACTCTTTTTGATTGCGGTATAGTTGATATACAGCACGTAACTGTTTTAGTAATAAACATTTTTTAGGCATTTGATGAAGTATGGAAAACAGTAAGCCATTTAACATCACAAGTTCAATCTAGGCCCTGCACTCCTTTTTCTGACCCCATCCCGTCTCCCCCTCCAGAGGTAACAAGTGGTATTCCTCACTCCCAGGCATGTTTACATAGTTTATCAAAAATAATATGATAATATAAAAATTGTGTGGTGTGTGTGTATGTGTATCAGTTAGGATAACTCATGGAGTGTAGCCATAAAGCAACTTTGTTTTTGTCCCTTTACATTTATTTGCTGGGTATAGTTCTTCCCTGTCCATGGATGAAAACCGAGGAAGGTCCATGATTGCTCTTGTCAGTGTTTGTTGGAAAATAGAATCCCATGATCACTGTCCCAATTCAGTAATTAAAATGTTTTGTTATCATCAGAACGCCCCTGGAGAAGCGTGCCATACTGGGGCTTCACATGGGCCTCCCATGGCCGCCTGGGCACTCAGCCGTGGCCGTGGACAGATCGGCGGTGGAGAAGTCCACGTGGTTGAGCCACATGCTCCCCCCACCCCGCTGCAAGGACCATTTCAGGCGGCCCCACAGAGCAAGCACCAGGGAGGTGGGAAGAAGCTGGCAAACAGAGAAGGGTTTTCCACTTCCGCAGTGAGAAAGAACCTTTGCGGAGGATGCTCTCCAATGGGCACTCATGTGGCGTGGATGTCCTCACACGCTGAACCTGCTCCGAGAGGTCCTCACCAGGTTCCTCTGCTCCTCCGGGGCTGCGGGCTGACCCACTGGCCACGCCCTGGATCAGTGCGCACACTCAGATCAGGCCCTGCGCATCCCTCCCACCGGCCGAAGCTCCAGGAAGCTTGGACCAGGGAGCCGGGTTGAAGCTGTGCACAGGTCAGTTTTCCAGAATGTAGCGAAGACACCGAAGGAGAAAGGATCCGAGGGGCAAAGAGACTGTCCCGCCCACCGCACGTGAGCCTGCGTCCAGCTCTGCATTCTGTCCCATCTAATGCGAGTCTATTCTTGCTCCAAAGCCACGCATATCAGCTCTAGGACTCGGCATGCCTTGCTAGTTGCAGGGCATGTCCCTTCACTTTCCCTAGAATCAGCATGTCAAGTTCCATTAAGACAAAAACCAAAAAACCCTTATTGACACTTTGTCAGGCCAGTAAGTTCTTCAGTTCCTAGTCAGCTTGTCTGTTAAGTGAACTGACTAGATTAAGTTTTACCCTGTGAGCCTTTTAAATGTCCCCAGTTTCAGAGGCATTTTTATTTTCTGCCTCTGCAGCTGCGTTTTATTGACACCACACATTTTCTTGATAAATAAAAGAATTGTATTCACTTCAAAATCCACGTAGAACTTGGGAGCAGAAAACAATGCACACAAGCAACTTTTTCTTTTCCTCAGAATTTTCTCAGTTTCTATCAGGGATCTGATTATTTTTAATGTATAGCTCTGGCTGGCAGGGGTTGGTAAAGTTTCTATCGTCAATATGATTGCTGTTGATAATTCTGGTTATTTAAAAAGATGATTTTTCCCGTCCTCAAGTAGCCCCTCCGTATCATGAGATATGAAGTGAGGATTTTTCTCTGCAGTATTAAAAATGCCCCAAACATCCTGTCAGGCCTTTCCTGTTTAACTGAAGCACTCCTCATTTTAAAATTACACAGTAACTTCTACAATAATGTTGCTTTTTCATAATCCTTCAAATATCTAAGAAATTAGGAATTGGACTAAATAAAACATTTGTAAATTGTATGAGATGCACAAAGATGTGCAAGAGTTGTGCACACCAATCCTTTAATTGGAAAGAAAAGGCCACAATACACCTAGGTTTCTGAGCCCTTGTGTATCACAGAATCTGAACTCCTACAGTTATGCTGTTTGGCATTTATTTGGTTGTTCAAAGAAGACTAATTGCTAAAACATTGTGAATACAAGTTATGATGTTCATTTCCTGGCAATAAAGTGGTCTGTGAAAACATGAAGTAACAGAACAGAAACATTAAGAACAACAGATCTGGACTTCCCTGGTGGCACAGTGGTTAAGAATCCGCCTGCCAGTGCAGGGGACTTGGGTTCGAGCCCTGATCCGGGAAGATCCCACATGCTGTGGAGCAGCTAAGCCCGTGCGCCACGACTGAGCCTGTGCTCTACAGCTTGTGAGCCACAACTACTGAGCCCACGTGCCTAGAGCCCATGCACCACACAGGGGAGTCCACTGCAATGAGAAGCCTGTGCACCGCAAGGAAGAGTAGCCCCCGCTCACCACAACTAGAGAAAGCCCGCGCACAGCAACGAAGACCCAACACAGCCAAAAAAATAAATTAAATAAAAATAAAATTTAAAAAAAAGAACAACAGATTTAGCAGCCAATGGACTGATTTTTAGCTGCCATCCCTGCCCCAACTGCCTTTTAAAAAAAAACTCTTTGTATGAGAAACAAAAAGAAATTCTTCAAAGTGATTTATTAATCTTAAGATTAAAGATTTCACTATCAAGGTAAAAAGTGATAGCACAAAGTTAAATAAATTCTTAACAAGGTCCATAAATACTTATTACTCAGATACTATTTAAAAAATCTGAAAATTCTGCTGGCATCAATTTGTTTTAACTTGACAATGATACTTAACTGAAGATCTTTGGTTTTGTCCAATTTATAAAATTATTTCTTTTTGCAAGTTGGAGGCTTAAAAAACTTTAAAGTAGGCATTAAGTTCCTAGTTTCCTAGTTTGAGGCAGAATTTCTCAGAACTTCACATCTGCACCATTTAAGGTTTATGGGAAGAACTTAGGATACAATACAGAAGGGCCATGACCTTTATTTGATCACTAATTCTGTTTACTCATTTTGGAGCAAAATGTACCACTGTCCTATCCTAGAACTTGGGTGGTCTAGAACCTACGTTTTGGCACTCACCATTCATGGCAAATACGATGTTAATCAGACATTTGCTATCCTCTACACATTTCCATGTTTCCAGTACTGCAGAGTACTACTATATAGCCATTTACTTCAGCTCTTGTGGGAGGAATAAAATCCTTCACATTTTACATATCTGCAGATTAAAGTTGGTCATTGTGTAATGGTTATATTTATTGATGTTTATCCTCCAGCCAGGCACAAACGATGAGGAACACTTTGACCTATTTCAATTAGTATTTATACCATTGAGTGGCGATATTTGCGAGCCTGTTTGATTCATTCTAGCTGCTAAATGAGTGACAAGCACATCCTTCATACAGTCTCTTGTAACTTTGTACAGAGAAGTCTAGTTAGTAAGGTCTTACATGAATACAAAGTGTCATTCACGCTTTATGAGGTCCTAGAAAACTTTGATAAGTGGAAACTTTCTCAAAGTGAACGTTTATCAGAAGGTTCAAGAAGTTTAAAGAATTCAGGAGAAAAATACTTTAAAATGTTTTCTAGTTTTAACCAGAGCTAGATTTAACTTAACACACTGGCAAGGCCAATGACATACAGAATAACAAAAGGACAAAGTATGCGTAGGAGGCTTATTCGTTTTTTTCATTACTTATCTACTTCAGGAGTTTTGAATGCAATTCCTTTCCTTTCCCTGGGAATTCCTGATCCAGAGGAAGAAGGTCACTGAAATCCTCAAGAATAGTTACCTCTAGGCAAGTCCACTCTAATGGACTTTAAGCCACAGATACTGCCTCTTAGAACAAGACTTTATAAGGGGAGTTTACCAGCCACTATCTTATCAAGCCAGACAAACATCTTACTAATGAAGATGTAGTAAAGTAACTCTGTTAATGACCTGTCAACTTATATCTCGTGCATTTACACACTTTATAAATAGCTGAGTGCCAAGTGTATGTAGCACTGTGCGGGATGCTGGGAGTTGGGGATGGATGCAGGGAGAAAGAGGAATCACCCCTGCTCTCAGGGCATTCGACGGGCTAGGTGGGGCGGCAAGGGGGAGGGGAGGGAAGTTTGGAAATCAAAGGTGGCATGAATACCCTGACTTCCTTTATGAGACTGAAACAAACAAAACAAGGAACAAAGCCTGTCACTCTTGAGAAGCAATGACGCGGATCCAGGAACTAGGGCCAAGTGGAATATGGAAGGAATTTAAGTCGGAATATAGTCTCTATTTTATAAGCAGTTACTCTGCAAAGGCATTTCATTTAAAAAAAACTGGAGTCATCAGATGATCCAAGATTGTCACAGCACTGGGATACTTTTTTCCTAATGAGACATTCCAATCTCTTATTTCTGTAACTGAATATATTTTGACCATTAGGAGCTATTTCTTGGTTTTTACCTGTTTAGCTAACATGTCTGCGCTTGAGATAAAGCATGTAAAAAATTGCAAAGTGTGACAAACTGTATGTCAGACGTTTGTTTAAAAATACTAAGCTACACTGAACCAGGAATTCTTGTAGTATTGTCTATCTGCCAAATTTAATACCATATCATTTATCACTTTACCAAATCACACCAAATATGACACAGAGACAATTTGTTTAAGAAAAGTTTTACTAATGTGTTAATATTTCAGCAAAGTTATTGCAATGGGTTTAAAAGGCAGACAGACACACTATTATAGGCTATAAAGTAACAAGTTTCATACAATTAAAATATTACATAGACCTATGGGATTTACTGAATAACTAACAGACCCATAAAAGAAATTAAATCTGAAAGGTTAAATCCAGTATTAGCACCTACAATATCTCTGAAAGTAAAACTTTTAACCGTTTCATTCTCTCCTAGTATATGTCCTAACTTTCTCCCAAATACAGTGCTCTCAAACCCCAAAGATGAAGGGCACAGGAAGTCCCAATACTAAGAACACACAGCCAAAAAGAACTAGAAACAGTGACACAGACTTGAGAGTTTTAGTTGGAAATCACTTAACTTACTGAACTTGAACCAATCATAATATTTCTGTGCACTGAATACTGTATATGAGGAAAGTCTAGGAATCATAAGGTTTGCCAGTAGGGATAGTTAAAAATTAGCAATATATAGTATTATTCCTATCAAATTTTTTTCTCTTAAGTTATATTTATAACAAAACTATAATTAAAATATTTATTAACACTTGCTCATTCAGGGACACAGCAGGGACATTTGTGTTTGATGGTTTAGCATCCACTTTATTGTGCTTACTTATTTTTATAAGGAACAAGCAACACATACCACATCTTCCCAATGTTCAAGGTAATGCAGTAATAACAGAATTCTCAAAAAAAAAAAAAAACCAAAAAACAAAAACCTGGAAATTGCATTAAATACTGCTTTAATCAGGAACTGCTATAATAAAACAAGTAACATTATACATTATTTTTCCAATGAGCTTCAGTTTGAGAAACTGAACAGCAGAACTTGATCTTTAAGCTTTGAGTCATGGCAAAACTGGTAATTCTCTGAAATCTGGGAGATGCAATAGCAAAACCAGACGCAGCCCACCCTTCACCAAAATCCTGGTGAAAAGCGTTTTATGAATTTGGGGGAGTAAGACTGAGCACTGGCTAGTTCACAACTTGCTGAGGCCCAAGGAATGACGAGAGCCACTGGCACTGCTGGCAGGTAAGAAATAAACTGTGTTGGGCTGACCAACTGCATATTTTATTAATGGCTTTGAATAAAAAAAGTGAAATGCTTCATTGCGTTTTCTCAAAAACTAATCCAAAGATTACAGAGTCCTACACAATTTGGAGACACAAAGTGGATGCTGAGCGACTAGAGGTCACTCCAGGTGTGGAATTTTACAAAGTCAGTCCTTGGAGTGAATGGCACCGTGGCTCTGGCAGCAGATACGAAGGAATGATGCTCTGGAGAGGAGGTGGGGGACACTCTGCGGTCGGCCGGTGGACAGATGAGGGTCCCAGCTGGAGGTGGGCCTAGAGTTAGAGGGGAGAAGAAAAGGTTTTAGAAAGGGATGCTAACTAACCTCCAAACATCGACTGATGGGAGCTCCTACACTCTATGAAGCCAGTGCTAGCTAATAAAATCCCTGGATCTGTACTACCTGCCGGAGTGAGTACACAGCTCGACGGTCTAGAGATCCAAGGCTGTGTATTTCCATCTCTGACCAATCCTGTCAGGACAGGTAGCACAGCACGGGGCAGGTGGCCAATCCGGGGCCTGGCTACCTCCATGACTGCCTGCCCATTTTTGGCCTTGCACAAGTAACTTAGGTTCTCTGTGCTTGAGTTTCCTCATCTGAAAAACAGGGATAACATTATCTACCTCACAGGGATGTTGTGATAATTAAAATGAAGCATTTAGAAAAGTACAGGCACATATGAAGTGCCAACAAATGGTTATTTTTATTATCACTTATTTATTGTGACAGAATAATGACATATTCTGTTTTTTGAGTAAAGAAGACAATCTTAATCCAAAGAGAGAAAACACCATCAGTCTGTATTTTTTTTTTGCTTTGCGGTACGCGGGGCTCTCACTGCTGTGGCCTCTCCCGTTGCGGAGCACAGGCTCCGGATGCGCAGGCCCAGAGGCCATGACTCATGGGCCTAGCCGGTCCGCGGCATGTGGGATCTTCCCGGACCGGGGCACGAACCCGTGTCCCCTGCATCGGCAGGCGGACTCTCAACCATTGCGCCACCAGGGAAGCCCACCAACAGTCTATTTAAAGGCCACCTCCAGGATTTGTGTACTCTTCTGTTAAATCATTAATTTAATTCCCATATAATACTTCAACCTGCAGACACCATGTAGACTTAAGAAAAATTATAGAACTGAATTCATTATTCTTATAGTTTTCCCCCTCCTCCAAGACCTCAGCCCACACAGGATCCTGGGTCTGAGGAACACATAACTCGGAAAACTAAACTGCACCGAACAAAAATATCTGCATTCACGAAATTACCACAAGTTCCTACTGTAAATCTCATTTCAAAATTTCACTGTTGTTGAATGTTGATAGATTGGTCTCTGGTGTGTAAATGCTCCAAACCCCGCACCACCTCAGAAAACCAGTGTATTGAGCAATAATAGCTGCAAAGTGAGCCATGATGACAAATGGATTGGGCCGAGTCAGTGCAGCTACAGCTGATCAAACAAACTTATCCCAACGGCAGGTCACAAATACCACATGTAGGGCTCCTGGTTGCTCGTTTGAGAATTACCAGTTTGGAAACTGCATGTGAGAAAGTGCATGAATAGGTAACACTAAGTGTTCCAAAACAAAGCCTCAGTAAAGAATAAAAAGCCGAGCAGAGGGCACCATTACTTAGGTCTGTGGCTTGTAAGAATCTGTGTGACACATTCCCTAGAGCTAAAAGAAGGCAGCCTTGTAGGATTCAACAAATGGCACAGGAGCAGACAAAATGTATTTTTAAAAGGTAGTGAAAAAGAAAAGAAGGGGATAAATACTTAGAATAATCTGATCAACTCTTTCCTTTGTCCACGTCTCTGCTGCTGCATGTACTTACAGGAAGTACGGTGTAAAAAATAGGGGTTTTATGGTCCATCAGATTTGGGTTCATATCTCAATACCCATTAGCTGTGTGACTTGGAGAACATCATTTAATATATTTGTACCTTGGTTTGCTTATCTGTAAAGTGGGGGAAATCCTCTGCAGAATCTTGTGAGAATTGGAAAACACCGTTTGAATAATAGCGGGCACATAGCAGGTACCCTCAAAACGGTAGCTACTATTATGACTGTTGCCCTGGGAAGGAACTGGTCTGCTCTGGTACAATCTGTTTCTGTGCGGCCTGTGAATTAGTGATGGATGCCTGCAGACAAAGTCAATCAGGCAAGCACAGCAGCAGAACACATGACTGACTTGGCAGCAACAGTGAAGTACAATGTTTTTGTCACTTGGAAGGCTGGGCTAAGGTGCTGTGGCTTCCACGTGATTCTCCCCATAGATTCCCATCAGTATTCACCCATTTGTTTCTCACTTGTTCAAGGTCATTATATGGATATATAAGAACATAAACATTCTAAAAAGAATGAAAATTTATGGTTCTACCCACTAGAGGTAAGTGTTCTTCTAAAGGGCTATAAAGCCACTTAAATAAATGAAATATTTAGAATCTCCCTACCCCACTCTGAAACGTTTCTTTGGTTATTAAAGCCATTTGTCATTTAGGCAGGGAAATCTCTGAACTGATTCTTATATGCAAGATCCATCTATTAAAATGTCTAGGATAGTTTTAAAATATTAAAATAAGATGCCTCCCCCGCAAAAAAACCTCTCAAAACCCCCAAAACAAAGTAACAACTAAACCAGTCTGAAAACAATACAGGGGGAAGAAAAAAAATCAGGATTAAATTCTCTATCACTTGGGTTATAGAATTTGGTTTAAGTACACATTTTAAACATCAAGCCAGTACAGAGAATGAGCCACTACTTACGATGCAGGGAAGAAAATTCATGCATCCTACAAAATTGCAAAAATTGCACATAAATCATATCATTTCATATTTACCTTTAATCCTATGGTTTATCTTCCACTGCTCATGCCTCTGTCTTCATAAATAGTAATTTCAATCTAAACAGCATGGCTGTTAAGAAAACACACTAAAGAACAGAACATAGAAAAAGGGACCGCGGCAAGATGATAGGTATGATCTGTGCAGACTTGTCTTTATTTATTTTAAATTATTACTTAATTTAAATTCTTATTTAAATAATTAAATTCTTATTTAAATAATTAAAAATTATTTGCTCTACTTATTTTGAATTATTAAAGTTTTCTCCTGCTTGAGTTAAACACGATGTTTTCTACACCTTGCTAAAAATTTAAGAACTGTAATTGCTTGTAGTATACCACATGTAGCTCCTCCCCAAACACTGATTATTCGTTTTTTGAAAAAAAAAAAAAAATCTGAAAAAGGATGCTTTATTGTAGAACTAAGGGGGGGCTCTTAACTGAGCATCCATGGAGGTAATGAAGTCAGGGGTTCAGAATGCCCTGAATTATATGCAAACTTTTTCTTGGGAGACGGCTCACAATGTCTAAAAGTTTAAGAACCATTGCTGCTGAGTATAATAAAACTGTTGAAATTATTATCAGCCGGAAGGCCTGGGGTTATCTGACCTAGGTTTTAAAAAAAATTTATTTTACCCAGTTATTTATTTTACTCCCATTATCAAGCTAAATTGGTTTTTTTGCAATCTTATTTATGAAATTCACTTTGTGATTTTCAAAGCTTGCTGCCTCTAAAAATACGCGCAGTATGTCAAAGGTAATGAAATGATACATCTGGCAGCTGCGGCTGATTTCAATGAGCCAGATGAACCCACGGATCTGTGATTCATCTGGACAACCTTGCTGCACGTTAGGAGTTCATGCATTTCAAAGGGGCTTTGGGTCCAGCCTCTGCAGCTGAAATGCATGACTCACACCACTCCCATTATTACTACAAGATGCCACAGAGCCACCAAGATGACGGCAACCCGAGCACTGCACAATGCACAGAGACTAGCATGATACAGAGGAAGGAGAGGCGTGCGTCAAGGGAGAGTGCTGGAGCTGGGGGGCTCGTGGCGGGTGTGCCTCCTCACAGAAGAGTCCTAGGGCAAGTACGGCAGAAGGGAGTTTAAATTCTCTCCGGCCGCTGCTCGACAGGACCAATCAAAAGGTTCTGTTTACAGATATTGAGACCTTGTGATCTAGGCTGAAAAGATACAACTCGAAGTCCTCTCTCGATGGGATCTGTCAGGAGGAGGCCTTGGGGAGCATAGATCTTCTCATTCTGCTCTTGAATGTATTTGGAGACTTTCTTCAGAACCTGACAAAAAGAAACACCACAGCTTTTTATAAATGTCATCAGATTTCCCTGTGAAGCATCAGCTGGACCTCAAAATATTCAGGCAGTGGAATTAGTTTTCAAAGCAAGAATGGGTGTTCACGTGGAGGGACGGCCCTGACTAGGTGGCTAAGGCCACGGGGCTCCCGACACCGCCTCCCCCCAGTCCCGAGCACCGTCCACACAGTTCAAGTGCCACAGCAGATGTGCCTCACGGTGGCACGAGAGCCACGCCCTCCCCTCCCGGTCACCTTCATCCTGGTTGCGGAGAAATACAAGGTGACTATATACACGAGGGTTAGCATGCTTTCCCCTTCCCTACTCATGAAGTGCACATCATGTGACCTCTTCTGATATCAAGGGCAGCTCTTGGCCTTCTCCTTAATACTTAAGAACTGCTTCTCGGGACTTCCCTAGTGGTCCAGTGGTTAGGACTCGGCGCTTTCACTGCTGAGGGCCCAGCCTCAACGCCCGGTTGGGGAGCTAAAATCCCGCAAGCTGCGCGGCGCAACAAAAAAAAAAAAAACAAAAAGAGAGAGAGAAAAAAGAAAAAACAAAGCACTTCTCTCCTTTGTACATTTTCATCAATTTTAAGTAATGATACAAGGTAGGTCTACAACAAAGGAACCCAGTGAGTTTTAAACTGAAAAGTTTATTCCCTTCATCAAGCATGCACGTGCTGGCTGCCATGGTTCTGATGACAAGTGTCTTATATCATTTCCAGGCTTGCATGGAGCGTTGCTCTGTAGTTCGCTCTTGTGTCCTAGGTGGGAACCTCGCTAAACCTTATAAGTTTAGTATTAAGCTTGTAAAAGTCAAAGCAAATGTAGACAAAAGCCAGACAGGATACAAAGGAACTTGTGGAAATTGCCAAATCTCCAGCTTTAATAAGGGCAATTCTGAAACAGATAACCTAGAAGAAAATAAATTTTAATAGCTATATACAAAATCAAAGAGTTACATGTTTTATTTCAGATTCAAAGTCATTATAATCCTTTTCTGGCTCTAATCTTCAAAGAGGCTTTGATCCAATTCTTTAATTACTATATGCTTTCTTAAATTCACACTACCAGAATATGATAAAATCACAGATAAATGTGATCACAACATAAAGGGAAAAGAACTGTATGAAAATGAAGTTGGAAATTAAGAAATGATTTATGTGTGGGTCTATAATGTACCAGGCTAAACTAACAAATTAGGATGTTAAAATTTATGTGCTTTGGTATAAGTTGATTTAGAATTTAAAACTCTATGTGGTTTGTATAATGAATTTTCTCATTAAAGGAAGATAAATAGTTTATTCAGGTTACATCTTTGGGGAATAATACAATCTAACATTTTACGCTTTTTTAAAAAGAGCATGATATTATTAAAAGAGCAATCTGCAGGGTTATGAGCAATTTAAGAATACTATTTCTAAAGAAAAGAGCTTTTCACCAAATCATCTTTAGTACATATGTCATTCTCCTATTCTCAACTCTCAAAGAATGTGAGCGGTGCTTGGTCTTTATGGGCGCTGTCTTTCTATCAGCGTTTGTTAATCATGCTGAAATGACATGGGGAAGGAAGTAGCCCATGAAGGTGCCCAACTCAGGACCCTCCATCCTCTCTCCAATTTCCTTCTCAGCTCACTGCCAGAGCTAGAAACTGGAGAGCCAGTCTCCCCTCACCCCAGTCCATTTATACTCGGGGGGACACTCAGAAAAATGCCTGCATGGCTGGTTTCAAAGAAAGAATTCCTTCAGAACAGCTTTCCTCCCTGTCTCCGTGGGTACAGGTTACTAGCAAAGAAACAGCATTCCTTTATGCGATTCATGCAGAACTTTGTCATGCAAGGTTTTTATTTAAACTTTAATAACATTCATGGGCACTTGGGTATCAGTTCAGAAAGAAAACAATTAGTTTTCTTTTTGTGTAAGTTCCAAATCCTCTTACGGTATTATGGTGAAGCCAGCTTTGTCCTAACCAAGATGCTTTTAAACTCTTAGTGTCATTAGCAATAGGAAAGCATTAACATGAGTCAACTCATACCTCATCCCAGACAGGACAAAGCACCGTTCTCACCCCCAAGAAACCTTATGTTGACATATTACTCATACTTTATTATTTTTGGTAAATCAATGTTAAAACAAACTATGATATTGAACAAAATTATCTGTTATCTTCACTCAATAAAACCTCAATTTATATAATATTTACCAAGCTAAACACTCAAACCTCAGGAAAGACTATTATCCTCCTTGAGAATATTAAACCGGAGAAAGCCTACCAGACCCTCAAGGAAAGATATCCTAAGTGAGGCTGCATGAGAGCACCAGGATTTTAGTATTTTCAGAAAGATCTAAGCTCCTCTGATTGTGCTCCTTTCAGATCACAGCCCACGGGCAGGAGGGATGTCTTCTGGTTGATGAACACAGCAGACAGCTCCTGAGAGGAGAACCTTCTACAAGCCCATTTGTTCCCTGATTATAATGGGCAGCAACAGAGAGGAATAACACTGAAGCCTTTATCTTCATTTTAAATCAATAAATAGCACATTATAGGAAAAAAAATGCATGATTGTTCTAGTGGGTTTTAAAAGGCCTATTTACAATTTTCAAAAGTTTAACCCACGTGACTAGTGTAAGCACAATTATATTTGGCTTACTGTTTGTAGACTAGAAGTTTTAGTGTTTAAAACAATAAAGACTACTAAATGACTCAATCCTGTCCTTTCATAAAGTAGAAAATAATAGCACAGAAATTCCTGAGGGACAAACTGGAGAGTGGGAGTGGTTGGGTATCAAAAATACAAATACACGTTTAAAATGTTTTTTAAAAGTACAGGTACATTATATCTTAATTATGACCATTCCAGTTATTTACTTTGCATGATCTAGTTATTCATGTCCAGTTTCTAAAATAAAATCATGTATTTATAAAAAGTGACCATGCCTTAAATTTTGGTTTCTTGACTAATTTTACTTGGTTTTTACTTGTGTTTATTAATACTCACTCTGTAAAAACAAAGAGACCTTAACTAGACTTATACAGTAGTACCTTGTATGTTACCTATGAACTCAAGTCCATTACATTTCTGACACTGAGAACTTCCTTCCAAGATTAATAATCAAAAAGATTTTAACTAAGGGTTGCTAAATGTTTTAGTAGATAAATAAACTAGCAGCTGCTAAAAAAGATTACTTATACACTTGAAATAAAAAAACTGTACATGTAAGTTCACAAATATCTGATTAAAACATATATATATACACTAACTTAATTTTTAAATCTATCTTAAGAAAACTTTATTAAGCATCTACCACATATAAAGCAATTTATTAATTCTAAGACCCATTTTATTTATTTTTTTTTAGATTTAGCTTTTTCTAAAATTGAAGTATAGCTGATTTACAATGTTGTGTTAATTACTGCTGTACAGCAAATTGATTCAGTTACACATGTATATACATTCTTTTTCATATTCTTTTCCACTATGGTTTATCACAGGATATTGAGTATAGTTTCCTGTGCTGTACAGTAGGACCTTGTTGTTTATCCATTCTCTATGTAATAGTTTGCATCTGCTAATCCCAGCCTCCCACTCCATCCCTCCCCCAGCCCCCTCCCCCTTGCCAACCACCAGTCTAAGACCCATTTTATGGTTGAGAGAACTCAGACTTGGAGAGATTAACTTGCCCATGATCTCATCATTAGTAAATGACTTGGCTGGCACCCAATTACCAATTTCTTTTTATAACTGAGGTCAGAAGCAGGTATCTGTATCTATTTTAGCAACTGCACACAAATAAATAAAAGTTAATTAAAATCTCATCAACAAATTTAAAAGCTAGAGTGAAATGAGAATTCAAGCACCTAATACTCCACTAAGCATGAATAAAATGCTCTGGAGGATCTACTTCCACCTTAGACTGACAATATTACCCATGTCTTTAATGGCCACCCGGGATGACTGCTTTTACCCACCGTGGTCAGTGGCTCCTCAGGGTGTCCAGGCTCCACCACCAGCGCGTCCCCTGAATTTGTTCACCTCCTTCCATCCCTGCTGCTCTGCTCTCCATCCAAGCTATCACCCTCTCTTGCCTGGACTTCAACGGAGCGTCTTACTTCCACTTTTATTCCTTTTCCCCCCAGAGCCAAGGAATCTCTTTAAAATGAAAATCTAGTCCTATTATTACTCCTGCTTAAAACCTTTGAGTGGTTCCTCCCTGCAGAGAAATAAAATCTAAGCCTCTTTCCATGGAGCACACACTCCCGGAGGATGCAGGTCCCCTCACCTCTCGAGTCGCCTCCGCCCTCCTCTCCCCACGCCCCGCTCCACACGGGGGACGCCAGATGCTCTGCATACACTCATCCCTCCGCCTGAAGGGCCCTGGGCTTCCCATCCTTCACGCGGCAGCTTAATGTTACCATCTCAGAGGCCCTTTCTGACCACACGATCTAGATTAGGTCTTTCCTGTATTTTCTATCCTAGGGAAGTTCGTTTTTTTCAAGGCATTTATCACGACTTACAATTCTGTGGGTTTTGTTTCCTTATTATCAGTTTTTACCACTGAGTTATAAACTCCATGATGTCAGCAACCATAGCACATGGTAGGTGTTCAATAAATATTTATCGAATGAATGAATCCCCTGTCCCTTCACTCACCAAATGTATTATTACAGAGAAGCTGGTAAGACAGACAGACTGAAAGCTGATACTGATCCTCTGTAACTCCTGATGTGGAATATTCAGCAGGAATGAGAGTGTGCGACATGGAGAGGGATATAAACTACTCTTCTTCAGTGCTCCCTTTTAGTAACACCAGGAGAATTCGTGTCAGGATGCTAAGGAAGAATGCAGCATCATTGTCAGCCGACAGCTCAAAATATTTTAGCTGCAACTGTATCTGCTCTCCACCACATGGAGTGCAAGACAGTCACAGGGGAACTTCTATCAGGTGGGTATAATATAGATCTCCTTACAGCCTTTCGTTTTCTAATCATGGTCAGAATTTAATTATCTATTTGGGGTTTACTGTGATTAACGTAAATTCATTCACTTAACACACAGTAGATGAGTGCCTCATCTACCCAAGGTATGGTGCTAGGCTTGAAGAGGGATACACTGTCCTTGACCTCAAGAAAAAGACATACTTGAAGGGCAAGTAAGACAAGAATATAAACGGCTACGTTCCTAAGTAGAGAGTGCCAAGTGCCAGAAAATAGATACAAGTAAAGCATTGTGGGGATACAGAGGAGAGAACGAATTCCGATTACAGGAGTAGATAAAAAGTTAGCTGAGGGCTTCCCTGGTGGTGCAGTGGTTGACAGTCCACCTGCCGATGCAGGGGACACAGGTTCGTGCCCTGGTCCAGAAGGATCCCACATGCTGCGGAGCGGCTGGGCCCGTGAGCCATGGCCTCGGAGCCTGCGCGTCCGGAGCCTGTGCTCCGCAATGGGAGAGGCCACAACAGTGAGAGGCCCGCGTACCGCAAAAAAAAAAAAAAAAAGTTAGCTGAAAGTGGGACTGAGGGACTGGTGAGATTCGGACACGGGAAGAACGGCACTTCAGGTGGAGGAAAACCTCGGAGTTTTTGCGTGGTTGGCTGGAAGACAAAGTGAGGAAGGGGCGCAGGACAGAGCTGGAAAGGTGAGCTGGAGGTGGGCTCGAGAAGGGACTGAAATGGAACCCGGGAAGGCCTCTCACTTTGCAGGAGTGGCAGGGGAGGCACGGCTGTGTTTTATGACACAGCAGCTGTTTGGAAATGGAAAAGAAGGGAAGGAGTGAGGCTCCGGAGACTGTGGCACTGGTCTAGGAGAAAGGTCATAAGGGCATGAATCAGGGTGGTGGCAGAAGTCATAAAGTTAATGAATGGGAAAATGGAAGCTATTTCAGTCTGACAACTGATAAATTCTCCCCCTCTAGCCCTCCACCTAAAGATGGTTCTGAAAAAGACAGGATGCTACTGAACGAAATGGGGAGGTGACTTCTGGACATCTAGGTTGAGAAGCCGGCAACCCTGGGCCCAGCAGACAGTTGAAAGAGAAGACAAGAACTCAGAGGGGAGGAAAGATGGAGGATAGAAATTTGGGGAAATGAAGAAAGGGCTTCTCAGAAGGCTAGGCAGGATGAGAACATGGATTTTCTACATTCTCCTTAAGTGTAAGCCGATTTGAATATTAACAGGGCAACCTGTTTCTGAAAGACTCAGGATTCTTTTCTATGTGACTGGTCATAGAAGCAACAATAAAATCTGAACTATTATTATTATGAATGCCCCTTTAAGTTTTACTGCAACTGTCACTCTGTAAACATAAACCTGTAATAAACCCACCTTCTTTATAATTTTAAGAGATTGTGCGAAAACAGACACAGGCTTACCTTCTCGTAGTGAGTTTCCATGCACAAGAAGATGGTGTACGCTGTTAGACAAGCCAGGCAGCCTTCAAGATAGGACTGGCCCCCGAGCTTCTCTGCTTCAGCATAAAGGTTATTTAGAGTTCGAACTGTTTCTTCAAATTGTTGCCTATCAATCTGTAAGGAAAAAAGAATTTAAAAACAAGTTTTGGAAAAAAAGACGAGCACCTCACTCCTGCTTGCTATCACTAATTTAGGTTGTTGTTTTGTCAACATTCTTATCTAACTGTCCGAAAACAAATTTTTAGGTGATTAAACCTGGACGTAAGTTACTGAAACTGGTATGTTTGTTTCATTTTATCCTTCTTATGGACACTGGATATCATCAAGGCTCAAAATGGTGTCTCTTTATCCTCTATACTGAGTCACAGGTAGCTTAATTAAATTATACAATCTTTCCATCTTTCCATTCTCTCATATTCACATTTACAGAGCACCTACCATCAGATATCATGACAGGCCTTAAAGAAAGATGACTAAGATACTTTCTAGTCCTCAAGGCATTTACAGTCATAAGCATAACAGATATGCAACAATAAAAACACAGTAAGTCAACAGAATACTGTAACTGAGGCATGTATAAAGTATGGTGGGGAAACAAACGGAGGGGTGCATTCTCTTTATCTGGAAAGAGCAGGTAATCTTAAATCAAGTCCCTAAATGCTGGAATCTACTTAGGCAAAAAAGGGAAGTAAGGACATTTTCAGCAGATCAAAAGGTGCAAACTGTATTATTTCCTCATTTCCCATCTCTTTTAAAGTAACTATTTGGTTACTAAAAGCTGACACGGAACCAGGCAAAATCTCAAACTACTACACAACTCTTCATACCACGGGTTCCTATTACCCTTTTCTAGTTAGTGACACCATGTACACTAATACTACTATTGTATACTCTTTTCACTCTCATCATCTGCTTTCACTTTCTTCTTCCAATAGCACATTACTTTCTTCTTTTAACAGTTCGTGGATTTCAAATCTCAATACTTTGCCCTAGGAATTTCAAGTCCCATTAGTTGAGTATTTCACCCAATTGTAGCATTCTTGGTAGGTAACAAAGCACAATTTATCTGTCCTTATTCTCCGCTTTCTCTCACACAATATCTCCCTTATTCCTAAAACTAGTAACTACTTACATATGAATTCTCTCTTTCATGAAGACTTTACATAGAAATAGACTCAGAAAGAAACTCAAAGAACCTCAGTATACAGTGTGAGACAAAATGTTCCCAAGAACATAATTCTCTGTTAACATACAGAATACATCTGATGATTTATGACCATCACCCTTAAGCTATTGAAACCCTTTAGGTGAGAGGCAGTTGTTTTGTCCTTCATGTGGAAAACCGTGAGGACTCAATGAGCCAAAGGCATGAAAACTTGAAAGTGGTGGTGGCTTGACCTGTTTCCAGAACATGAGTGTTTCTGACCGGGGCTGGGTGGGTGGAGATGGTGCTGAGAGCCAGGGCAGCGTCCCTTCACTGAGCCTCCACTTGAAGATGTGCTGTGTTACGAACGGTCACCCAGGCAACCTGTCACCATTCCCAGAAAACAGACTTAGGAGAACAACTCAGTGAACAAGTATTAATGGTAAATTGTTATCTCCACCTCGTTTTGCCTAAGTTAATGCCTTCAGTTTGTCCATCAGTAAAAGCACAAAGGTCCAAATAATTTCAAACACTCGCATTTGATTTACTACGATGTTATGATCTGAGAAAGAAAATTCTTTGAATTATTTATGTTTCTTTGGACAGAATGATTCAAAACTAGGGAATCAACCCAGAAACATTTTATTTCTTTCAGATCAGAATTACTGATCCTACCAGAAACACTAATTCTTAAAAGTTATTCCAAGATTGCAATGCTTTATAGGTTGGAGGCAAATCATAGATCATTAAAAAAAAAAAAAAAAAAATCCAAGGTGAAGAATTTTTTTTAAAAAAGTTTAATTAAAAAAAAAGGGGGGGGGAATTCTCTGGTGGTCCAGCGGTTAGGACTCCATGTTTTCACTGCCCAGGGCGCAGGTTCAGTCCCTGAAGATCCTGCAAGCCTCACACCTTGGCCAAAAAAAAAAAAAAAAAAAGAATAAAAAAGGAAAAAGCACGATGGGCAGCAGTAAGGGCAAGGATACACTTACGAAGGGCTCTACAGAGGTGTGGGCCTTGTTCTCATACCCTTCAGGCACCATGAAGCATGGCTGTCAATGTTCACCCCTCGGTACCTGCACACTAATATAGCAGCTACACTGACATCTGGAGATATGTGAAGCTGGAGCTAAATGCAAATTTGGACCAATAAACACCGGCAGCCAGAAGAGAAATAGGAATCAGGCTCGTCTTCCCAAAATTTCTGTTTCTTGTTGAACTACCTGTCAAAGAATGGGGCTGAAGCTTAAAGAGACTGCAAGTCAAACGTAATTTCTACTGACCGGATGTAGAGGCATATTTTTAAAGGGATGCAGGGGAACAAATGCCTCAATTATAGTTCACTCACTTCTCTGCTGCCCAGGCCAAGGGTGCCTAAGATGTCTGTATTTTCACTAAAGTGAGAATCGAGCTTTCTTTAAATAACTGTCCTGGCAACAAAGCACTTATACATCAAAGTATTAAGTTCTCACAGGCAGTGAGCAAGTAAACTTGTTAACAGACAGAACTTGTCCTCACTCACAAATTAAAGGGTACAAATATGTGTGTTTAATGCTTTAAAGTCATACAAAACATTTGCATGTTTATTTCTTCCTCTATTAAGTTGCCAAGTGCAATGTTCTCACAAAGGGAAAATCAGCCCCAGAGGCAGAGCAATCAGTACAATTTCTAGGGTAAGTAGTAAAAAAACAAAGAAAGAAACTTTCAATTTTCCATCAAACAAAGCAAGGAAAATTTAAATCTGTAATTTATAATTAATCTCGACACATTTAAAAAAAAAACCCAAAGCTTTCCCAAGCAGTTTAAAGTATAAGCTAGTGTTTTAATCCAAACATTTAAAAAAAAAGAAAATTCAAGGGCACAATTGAACACCAAATATCATTCCATATAGTACTCAGAATCACAAGCAGTTCTGGGCTACATGAAGTCAAAGAAGTAAAAGGACTCCAGAATTTAGAGACAGCAATTTCCTGTAACAGTGAAGTTCCATGACTACATTGTTTCTGTATTCAGACTATAAAATAAAGGCTCCACCACAGAGTGGAAGGCTCATGTCTGATTCTACATACATATACTTGGGTCAATTATGAGTTGGACGTTTGACTTTTAAAACTTTTAAACAAAGGCATCATGTGACATCCAAATAAGTGTGGTGCAAAAGAACTGTTTACACTCTGATTTGAAAGTACATAAATAGTATTGTCAGAGTTTCAGTGTAAGAGGCTTAAAAGTAAAACATTTGATCCATTTCATGTAAGTCCTAAAATGTAAACCATGTTAACTGTGATGTTAAATTATTTTAAAAAAACAACATTCAGTAGCTCTAACCAAGAGGCAACACACTCAATGGCAATCAGGTAGGACAACCCACCTCCTCACAAGCCAATTTTAAATGACTGCTACACAGTGCTCCAGTAGACTCATCAACACCTACTTTCTCCACAGCCAGCACTTCTCAGCTCCACACCCATGCCCAATGACCTCTCAGTCCCGCACCCACCCCTTGTCAAAGAGGAAAGAGCCACAAAACCTGCTCCCATCTAACCAGAAATTGACCTCTGAACAGGAAACACACAGTCAGGTTTATCTTACAAAGCTCAAGACCAAACAGTCTGTCTCTGGGTGTGTGAACACATGTGGGCACAAGAAAACACACATACTCACATATGCTCACGTCGTTGTACCTTGAAAGTAAGATACAATAATCATTACCATTATTTTTCCTAAGTCTGAAAAAAAGGGAAGCACATCCCTTTTTGTATGCAAGGCTGCCCAAAAGACCCACATCCTGATGACAACACAGTACAGGTGTCTCCCAGCTATCAGAACTGCGAGGGACAAGTTGAGGGCCTCGTTCTGAGATATTTCCCTGCCCAGGCCCATCCAATGCTCTGCGTTTTCCAGGTTCAAGGCCTGTCTGCACTGCCTAGCACAGCCCTTAATAATAAACCCTTCCGGCCAAGCAGTGTGGCCAGCACTGTGGCCACGGACGCCAGTCACGAAAATGATATTTGTTTCCCTGGCGTGGTGAGGTTGGAGGATGCAGCTTACAACCCGCTGAGGTAGGTGGCCTGGAGCGCCAGGAATTAGCTTCTCATCACTGTGGTCAATTACCCGGGGTGGGGTGGGGACGGCCAGGGAAGACGGCGGCGCACACATCAGTGCCCTGGGCACCACGGAGCTCCACCAGGTCGTCAGACCGGGGGCTTGGCCTTATTTCTTGTCCTCCAAACACCAGGTCTGGCTTAGCGGCCCTCTTCGCACATCCCCAGCCCAGGTTCCTTCTGTGCCTGCTCCTCCCAGACCCGCACTCCCTGCCGCCCTAGGGGAGGCTCCCGGCCTCGCCCCAGAGCAGGTGCGGGGAGCCCGGCTGCATACCCGGTTCTCCAGCTCCTGGGGGAACTTGGTCTGGAACTGGCAGCGGGTGCCACTGCTGTAGTCTCGCTGAATGAAAACCTTCCCGGACACTGGCGCCTGCTGCGGCCTCATGGCGAGGACAGGACGGGCCGCGCTGCGGGTTCGGGGGACACCAACCACGGTCAGATCTCCGGCCTGGACCCAGGACTCCAGCCCGCCAGCCCCGCAGACCCACCCACCGCCCAAAGCAGCCCAAGGCCTCCCCGCCCCACTCCCCTTCACCCATGCTTTCACCGCGGGTCTTCAGCTACCTTCCGGGCCAGGCCCCGCGCCCCCCAGAGCCCGGTTCGGCCCGGGAAACACGAACCCGCCTCCGCTGCCCTCCAGCGGCTGTCGCACCGCCTACGCCGTCACTTACGTCCTGCCGCAAAAGGCCTCTTTCCTCGCCCCTCAACTCGGCCTCCTATCTCGAGTCTAGGACCCACCCACTCCTCCGGCCGTAAAGCGATCCTGCCGAGGCTGCGCGCTGAGGTGCGGGGGCGGGCACCGTGGGCGGGGCCAGGGCCGACTCCGTCCCCCACCTAGCTCGGAGGAGTCCATCCGGAAGGAAAAGGCCGGGCGGGGCCGCAGGGCGGGGCCGCAGGGCGGGGCTGCAGGCCCCGGGGGGGCGGGGTTGCGGGGCGGGGCGACGGGGAGAACGGTGGAGAACGAGTTCATCTGAGGGTGCAAAGGGTTCGAGACTCGGGATTTCCCCGGTGTGTCATTTCCCTGGTGTGTCATTTCCTCGTTAATCATGGCGACATAGTTTCTGGTCACCGATTGTAAGGGTTTATTTTCACTCTTGATTGGAAATCTCAGTTTACACGTGGGACACCACCCAACTCTACAAAACAACTGCTCACACAGATTTACAAATGGAAAGCAGGCTTGGCGGGGGACGATCGGTTTGGCAAGGGGCGGGGGGAGGAAGGGAGGAGGGAGAAGCTGCATGGGCTTCATTGTCAAGCATCCCTCCTTCAACTTTCCTGGAGGTGTTGTCTTTCCTTCTACCCCAAAGATTTTCATCCAGCAGTCCAGCCTCCACCCCTCCTGAGAGGCTTGCCAAGGGCCCTTACCCCCCCACCCCCACCCCCAGCTCGGCGTACCTTTGCAAGGCAGCCACGGAAGCCCTTCTTTATCTGGTGTGCCTGGCTGATACACTATTCCACCTTTGTTTTGCTTTCCCAGGTTTCAGTTACCTCCGCCCCCACCCCCAGTCAACCTCAGTCTGAAAATATTAAATGGAAAATTCCAGAAATAAACAATTCATGTTTTAAGTTTTGTGCCTATTGTGAGTAGCGTGATGGAATGTCTCGCTTTTGGCTCCAACCCTTTGGTATCACCAATCATCCATGTCCACTCCTGACGTCCCATCATTGACATCATCATGATCCAGGATCTCCCAAAGCAGATGCTCCTCTCTGACCTATTATCAGGTCAATAGCAGCCTAACGCTGTCATTCACCTCACATCGTCTCATCGCGTAGGCGTTTTATCATCTCACATTATCACAAGATGAAGGGTGAGTACAGTACAATAAGATTCTGAAAGAGACCACATTCACATAACTTTCATTACAATATATTGTTATAATTGTTCTATTTTGTTATTAGTCATTGTTGTTAGTCTCTTACTGAGCCTAATTTATAAACTAAAATTTATCATAGGTATGTATATGTAGGAAAAACAGTATATATAGGGTTTGGTACTATCTTCAAGTATCAAACTAGTACTTTGGTACTAGTTTCAGGCATCCACTGGGGGTCTTAGAATGTACCCCCCGCCTTGGGTAAGGGGGACCAATGTATAACCTGTTAGCACCACTCTCTGATACTGCCTACTATATATTTTAAAAATTTTCTCTTATTGTATTTTGAAAAGAGCTTTATGGATGTATAAATAGCATACAATAAACTGAATGTATTTAAAGCAGACAAATTGTTAAGTTCTAACATGTATACAACCATGAAACCATGACCTCAATCAAGATAATCCCTCCTTCCTTTCTTCAGTCCCTTTCCCCAGGCACTCATCTACTTTCTGTCCCTATACATTAGTTTGCATTTCCCTGAATTTTATATGAAATGAATCACACAGTATGTATTCTTCTTGTCTGGCTTCTTTCACATAGACTAATTATTTTGAGATTCATCTGTTGTGCTGTCAAGAATTCATTCCTTTTTGTTGCTGGATAGTATTCCATTGTAGGGACCCCACAGTTTGTTTATTCATTCATGTGTTGATAGACATTGGAGTTGCTTCCAGTTTTTGGCTATTACAAGTAAAGCTGCTATTGCACATTCATCTGCAAGTCTTTGTATAGATAAATGTTTTCCTTTCTCTTGGGTAAATACCTAGGAGTAGAATGTCTGGATCATAGGATAAGTATATGTTTAACTTTTTAGGAAGCTGCCAAACTGTTTTCCAAAGTGGTTGTACCATTTTACGTTCCCACCAGCAGCAAATGAGAGTTCCAGTTGCTCCACATCTTTGCCAATACTTGTATTGTGGTATCCCCTTGTGGTTATAACTTTAGTTTTTCTACGCCTAATGATTCTGAACATCTTTTCATGTATTTATTTGCCATCCATATATCTTCTTTGATGAAGTATCTGTTCAAATCTTTTGCCATTTTTAATTTGTGGTTATTTTCCTATTTTGAGTTTTGAGAGTTATTTGTATAGTCTAGAGCAAAGTTCTATATCAGACATATAGTTTGCAATCATTTTTCCCTATTCTGTGGCTTGTCTTTTTAGTCTCTTAACACATTCCTGGGTTTGGGGGGATTAGGGTGTGGACATCTTGAGGAAGGCATTATTCTGCCTACCACAGGTATGGAGTTCATTTTTCCCCTCCATATGATTATCCAATTGTTCTAGCACCATTTGTTGGAAAGACTCTCCTTTCTCCACTGCATTGCCTTTGTACCTGTGTTGAAAATCAGTTTGTGTGTTTGTGCGTGTGTGTGTGTGTTACTGGATTTTCTGTTCTGTTCCATCGTCTAATCTTGTTTTGCATTAAATGTCTACTAGTGTTTGTCTATGAAATTGATGCTTCCTTACTGCCTCAGTAAGATCTCTTGGGAGTTGTTTTCCTACACACTTAATATTTGCAGTTGGGAACACCCTGAAACAGGTAGGTAAAACAGTTTCCACCCTCAAACTATCAGTTTAGTGGAGTAAACAAAGAAAACAGTTTTCATACAATGTGTACAAGGGTAATATTTTTGGAAATATTTCTCAGTGTACTTACCCTAGGGAAAGTACAACCCAACTCTTGATGCTTGGGAAGAGGGACCTGGTTGAAAGAGGGATTAAGGGACAATAAGTCAGAGTAAATGTCCTTGCCTACCCCCTTCACACAATCATATGTCTGTATTCTTTCGGGAGGAAACTGCCGGGGGAGGGAAGGAGGACAAAGGGGGAAGTCCAGGATGCCAGGACATCTTGCTCACTGCTTCTCAAGGTTTAGAACAGAAAGTCCCTCTTCCAGCATCGAACCGGCAATCAGAGGAGCCCAGGTGCCACACAGGTGGCAGGTGAGAGAGGCCAAGACCGGTGGGCCAGAGTTGGTGCTCCAAGGTCTGTGCCTGTGACTGGGGGAACCAGAAACCCCTCTGTGGAAATGCCCAGAGATCCGGGGACACGGAAGAAGCCTGGGGCGGGGATGAATAGGCTGCAGAACGCAAGGGCCTTCGGCTGGGCATGCATTCTTCTACACTGCTGCCAACGTGATGCTCAAAAGAATCATGTGTGCCCTACTGCACCTCTGTGAAGAGCAGCACAAGATGCCCAGAGGCTAAGCAGGGCAAGCTAGACCCGGGAGGATGCCAGAGCAAGAGCCCAGCTCCCCTTCCTGCAAATCAGAATGCTACGCAAGCTCCTCTACAACTTTGATTTCCTCCAGGAGGAGGGACTCAGAGTTGACTGCACTTAAAACCTAACCCAGGTTAAAAAAAAAATACTTGGAAGGGAAGTTTTTTTGAAGAGACAACTTTAAGTGCCCCCCTCCCCTGCTAAAGTAGCAATAAAGAGAAAATCAAGTTATATTTCTTTAACCCAACTATCACAGACTCTAAATTTCACCTCTCGAAGCCAGCACCTGGAAAGTTTTCCCCAAAGATGTGAAATCTGATCGTCCCTATGAATAGGAAGGAGTTAAATGGGAGAGGTGGGCTCTCTCCTGCACTTGAGTTTGTTTTGATACCAGTGATTAGGGTTGAGCTTCTACCTAATTACATTTGTTCCTTGGTATCCATGGGGGATTGGTCCTGGGACCCTCATGGATACCAAAATCTGTGGATGCTCAAGCCCCCTATATAAAATGGTGTAGCACAGTTGGCCCTCCACGTCCACGGGTACCGCAGGTTTGTTGATTCCGAGGATACAGAGGGCCCACTCTATTGAGGGAGATAAAAGTGTGACTATGGAATTACTTTTCTCCCAGCGAGACTGGTTAAGAATCAGAGATATACTTTTACCTTAGTGGCTCCCAAGCTGTTTTTCTGCCTTGATACACCAGATGGACGACGATTGCATTGATGAAACACTTCCATAGACGTGCCTAAATCCGGGACTATGGTCCAGAGAAAACATTTCCATTTGCATCAGTCTTCATTCTCCTCCTCCTTCCCCTACTTTTCCTCCTCTTTTTTTTTGGTGGCCCCTCCCGTTGCAGAGCACAGGCTCCAGACGCGCAGGCTCAGCGGCCATGGCTCACGGGCCCAGCCGCTCCGCGGCAGGTGGGATCTTCCTGGACCGGGGCACGAACCCGTGTCCCCTGCATCGGCAGGCGGATGCCCAACCACTGCGCCACCAGGAAAGCCCTCTCCTCCTCCTCCTTTCCCTCCCTCTCTTCCTCCTTCTTCGGTAGTTTTACTGTTCTTGGTAATGAGTGGTTTAGAATGAGCCCACCCTAGTCTATGCATTCAGCATATTTTGGAATTCTGTACTATTAATACATATTCAGTTTTAGTTATCAGAGAAACCATCAGCATGGCATGGAAATGCCCTTGAAAAATTATCTAGGGTCTTCCCTGGCGGTCCAGGGGTTAGGACTCAGCGCTTTCACTGCCACGGGCCCGGGTTCCATCCCTGGTCTGGGAACTAAGATCCCGCAAGCTGCGTGGTGCTGGCAGTAAAGAAAGAAAGAAAGAAAAGAAAAAATTTATCTAAACAATGTCCTTGCCTTGTAGCACAAAGCCCAGTGGTAGACTACTAAGGACTCTAGGAAGTATTTCACACACCTTCACATAGTCACCTTTCAACGTCGAATCCTGCTAATTCGGGCTGGCTTTCTGTGCCTTCTCAACAGCCATGTGAAAAGGCTGGCACGCTGTGCCCTCCGAGGTACACGCGGAGCAACGTGAGGGACTTGAGTGGGTGAGCTGTGTGGAGCACTGGGGGTGCCCGTGGCCAGTTGGGGAAACCCACAGTGGCTCATAAACAGGCTTCCTGGTGGAGTCTGCACCCTTCTAATGCCTCTGAGGGCCCTGGCTGCCCCCATCCTCCCATCGTGTGGCACAGGTCAGTCTTCCGTTTGGGGTTCCTTCCACACAGCTGGGGAAGCCAGGCGCTTACTCGGTTTCACTTTTTCCTGTGGGAGAAATCACAGGCCAAGAAGGTTTCTCTTGGCACTTTTCTGAGCCACCTTGGGGGAGGGGTGACGTGGATGAAGGAAGATGTTCTCCTGTCCTTTTCAATACATCCAATATTGGATGTTTTCACTCCAGCAGTGTGCTGGAACTTCTCTGCTGAACTCCTGGACTTCCCCCAAACCCTCTTGTCCATGGGAAATTGTCAAAACTGGTGTTCTGGGCTTCCCTGGTGGCACAGTGGTTGAGAGTCCGCCTGCAGATGCAGGGGACACGGGTTCGTGCCCCGGTCCGGGAGGATCCCACATGCCGTGGAGTGGCTGGGCCCGTGAGCCATGGCTGCTGAGCCTGCGCGTCCGGAGCCTGTGCTCCGTAACGGGAGAGGCCACAACAGTGAGAGGCCTGCGTACCGCAAAAAAAACAAAACAAAACAAATCAAACAAACAAAAAAACTGGTGTTCTTCATAGGAAAGATATCTGGTAGAAACTCTTATTCCTCTATTTTTCTGACATCACTTCTCTCCCGTAGGTATTTTAGAGCGACTCAAAATTCAGCCTGTGAAGCCATTTAAGACCCAGCTGTGGTTATTGCCTGGGCCCTGTAGTCTTTAAACGTAAAATGTTACAGTAGGTCTGTGCACTTCCTGAGAGCTGGGCTCTAGTTAGATGAGTGTCTACAGCACCATCCTCCCGGGCAACCAGAGCACATGCCTAGAGCCACCCAAACGCTTCTGTAAGACTGAAGGCTTGGCGATACTTCAAATGAGAAGCAATTGCTTTTTTGTTTGTTTTTGGCAGCACTGCGAGGCTTGCGGGATCTTAGTTCCCTGACCAGGGATCGAACCCCGGCCCCCGGCAGTGAAAGCTTGGAGTCCTAACCATTGGACCGCCAGGGAATTCCTGCCAAGCAATCGTGTTCTGATGGAATGTGCCCTCTGGTCAGAAAAATGGAGCTGTGGAGGGAATAAGGATTTATTAAAGTCTCCTTTCTAGTCTAAGATCGTCTTCAGCTGGAAATTGTTGTGTCATCTCTGGAACTGCAGTACATCTTATCCTCCACAGTATCTTGCAGTCACCATCTCATGTCCTGGCTGTCACCACCTGTGCCCTTGGTTGCTAGTTCCGGGGCAGGACTGGACAATCGCAGCCTTCACTGTAAGGTTTCAGCCAGCCTCACTCACCAGATCTTTTTGACACCTATGCCATATTGGGTACTGCGTCAAGCCTTGGGGTAACGTTATGGATAAGACACGCTCTTGAGCTGCTTGCAGCCTAGCAGCGGACACCAGAAACAAATTTCTTTTAAAGTATGGGATAAGCAATACAATAACAGAGAAATGCTCCTACCCTATCAAGAGCTTCCCTTCCTGTGAATCCCCCTGAGCTCTTCTGAATGCCACGTGTGCTACGTAATCATGCACTCACTTTCATGACCCCTTGGGATGACAGATCTTCCTCAACTTATGATGGGGTTACGTCCTGATAAACCCAACGTCAGTTGACAATATTTTAAGTTGAAAATGCCCTTAGTACACTTAACATCAAATATAGCTTATATATTAAATGTGCTCAGAACATGTACGTTAGCCTACAGTTGGGAAAAGTCATCTAATACATTAGCCTACGGTTGGGAAAAATCATCTAACACAAAGTCTATTTGATAATAAAGTGTGGAATATCTCATGTCATTTATTGAATACTCTTCTGAAAGTGAAAAACAGAATGGTTGTCTGGGTGCAGAATCGTTATAAGTGTATTGGTTTTTTACCCTCACGATCGCATGGCTGACTGGGAGCTGTGGCTGCCCTGCCCAGCATCACAAGAGAGTGTTGGACCACATATTGCTATCTTGGGAAAAGATCAAAATTCAAAATCCTAAGTACATTTCTAAGGATGAATGAATGCATAGAGCTTTGGCACCATCCTAAAGTCGAAAAATCGTAAATCGAATTATTGTTAAGTCAGGGACTGTCCATGTCTGTACTTTCTCTTAAAATATATACATTTCTCAAGTGTAGGGATTGACACTGTTATAGAAATAACACAGAATCTAGAATTCTAGAGTGAGAAAGATGTTACATGTTACCTGCCCACCTCCCACTCTGCAGAAATTCCTTTCTACAACCTTCCTTGAACACTAATTTTAGAGGTCGGTAGACTATAACTTTATCGTCTGGATCCATTTTCTTTGTTAGACAGGTAACCTTTTCCTGGCTGGAAGTCTGCCTCCCTGTAACTTCTATAATGCTGTCTTAGGATGGATCTCACTATGTCTCAGAACTCCACAAAGGCTCTACATGCTGAGAATCGTAGGTGAAGCTGGTGCTTGACTACCTATGTGGACAGATTAGGGAGATTGTAACCCTTGTCCTATCAGCATCAGGGCACCACCCATCTCTGCTGGCCTTGAGAAACTTCTTTTTTTGAAGGATTATTGGAGTCCTTGGCATTTCCCGTCAAACCAAGTTAGAAGGGATTCAAGAAAGACTGTTCTGAGAGTTTCCAGTATGTCCCACAGAGTCTGAAGAACTCATGCCTGAAATGTTTAAAGGCTGGAGGCTGTGCCTGTAGCTGCTCCCATCCAGGGTTGTAGCGAAGAGGCTGCCTGGGAAGGGAGCTGCACCTTCTCTGATGGTGCAGCGAAGGTGCATGTTTTCCAGGGATCAGATGATCATGCAGAAGGGAGCCGGTCTGGGTCTTCTCAGAAGGGCTCCAAGGAACTTCTGGAGAGGCAAAGGGATCCCAATAGATGGGTAAGTGGCTGGTGGAAAGCTGTAGGCTGCTCTTGGGAGGAGAGGCATTGCCTCAGTCAGGGGAACACAGCCTGACTCTGGAGGAATCCCCAAGTGCTTACAAAAGGAACATACTTTTCCTTCTGCCCCCAAGAGGGTGAAACCATCAAATTACAACCATACCTACCTCTTTGCCCTTTTCCCCTAATCTCCCCTCCCCTTTAGGGTTTGACCCTAAAGGCATCAATCGAGGTGGCTGACAGTCTGGGGAAGGAGGTGGAGATAGGAAGAGAGACTGAGTCAACCAAGCCTCCTTCCCCAAACCTCCCCTCTATTGGCCTCCAAGCTGGGAGAAGAGGGAAGCCTCAAGTTTAAATGAGTTTGGAGTGTTGATGTTACACTAGAGAGATATTTTACTTACTGAAATGAAATTGTCCAGCTGATTCAAAGGGCCCAGAAAAGCTGTGGGATCTGCTGGGGATTTCATCCAAGGATGGGAAAGAGCTAGTCCAGGGAGCAGACTGGGAGGCGCAGTGGGGGAGAGAATAAAAGTATCCCAGCTGGTACCCAATAAAACTGTTACCCTTCCAACCACCAAGCTCCATCTTCTCTCTAAAGTATCACAGGGTCAGTCTACTTCCTCTCCAACATTTTGACAAACCTTCAGCTATTTTAAGAGCTCATGGGCACGTGCCACTCCCCACCCCAGTCACCTTAAATATCCTTACCTTCTCAGGTAATAGAATTTTTGTTTGACATTGCTATACTCTAGTTTATCAACATCTCTCTAAATATACTACGTGCACCAGCGCTATTGCTTCCTGGGACCTGGACACCAGATGCTCACTAATGCCGGGCATCACATGGTTGATTCTTATTCCGTTTCATTTCTGTAAAACCCCTCTTAAGTTTTCACACGAGCTGCTTTTAAGTCAAGCCACCCCTATTTTACATTTGTGTATTTTTTTAAAAGTCAGTTGCAGGACTTTATACGTTTTTTTCCTGTGACGTTTTATTTTACAGATCAGTGGATTTGGGGTCATGCCTGTTGAGAGTATTCTGAATCTATGGTCATCATCCTCCTTCCTTGCTTGGTGCCATTGACCAGTCTTATAAGCAAGGCTTCTATGACTTCATGGAAATGCCTGCAGGCAGGGTGCTGTGGAGGTCATAAGCTGAAGTTCGGGCCTTGACACTTTTTTTTAAATTGAAGTATAGTTTATTTACAATGTTGTGTTAATTTCTGCTGTACAGCAAAGTGATTCAGTTATACATATATATACATTCTTTTTTATTTTCTTTTCCATTATGGTTTATCACAGGATATTGAATATAGTTCCCTGTGCTATGCAGTAGGACCTTGTTGTTTATCCATCCTATATATGATAGTTTGCATCTTCTAATACCAAACTCCCAGTCCATCCCTCCCCCACCTTCCCTCCCCCTTGGCAACCGCAAGTCTGTTTTCTATGCCTGTGAGTCTGTTTCTATTTCGTAGATAAGTTCATTTATGACAAGTAGATTTCTATTTCGTAGATAAGTTTGTATATGTTCATTAGATTCCACATATAAGTGATATCATATAGTATTTGTCTTTCTCTTTCCGAATTACTTCACTTAGTATGATAATCTCTAGTTGTATCCATGTTGCTGCAAATGACATTATTTTGTTCTTTTTTATGGCTGAGTAGTATTCCATTGTATATATGTGCCACATCTTTATCCATTCATCTGTCCATGGACATTTAGGTTGTTTCCATGTCTTGGCTATTGTGAATAGTGCTGTTATGAACATAGGGGTGTGTGTAACTTTTTGAATTAGAGTTTTGTCCGGACATATCCGGCCTTGACACTTTTTAGCTCTCTAACCTTGATGTCTCACTAACCCCTCTGTGCCTTCATTTCATCACATGTAAAATGAGAAACTGATAAAAATACACTATTATTATGGTACTCCCTGTGTCCTTTAGCTAACAAAACATCTCGAAACTTAACGGCTTAAGACAACTATCATTTATTTAGTTTATAGTTTTCAGGTTGGCAGTTTGAGCCGGGCTCTGCTTGTCAGTTTTTCTGGTCCCAGGTAGGTTCCTTCATTTGTCTGTGGTCAGCTGCAGGTAAGTAGCAGCTCTGCTTCTGAAAGGCGGCTGGCCTTTAGCTGAAATGCCTCAGCTCACTCTTCAGGTGGCTACCCTGGGCTCATTTTCCTGGTGTGGAGAGGGAGAGCAGGTAGGGCCCCTTTGAGGCCAAGGCTCACATCTGGCACACTGTCCCTTTCACTGCTCTCTGGGCCAAGGCAAGTCACAGGGCTGGCCCAGACTCAACGGGGGGCGGGCGGGAAGGATGCTCCGTCACATCTTCTTGGGAGGAGCTGCAAGGTCACTGCAGGAGTGTGGGTATAGGGAGAGATGGAGAACTGGAACATTTTTTAATTCAGTCTTCACATTGCCTCATATGCGATTGTTTGAGAAGTAAATGTGTTAATATACATAAGGTGCTTAAATGGTACCTGGCACATAGGAAGTGCTCCATAAATATTAGCTGTTATTGATAATATTCACTAATAGGTGAACAGGATCTGGAACGTCCTCACTTCTATAAAAATGAATGAATGAATGAGTGACTATCATTAGAGAATTCTTGAGGTTGACGTCAATATATTGATTAGGATTCTTGGATGGCAGAAGATAAGCCAGCTGTAAATCTGTGGACCAGTTTACATGTTAAGAGCATGGGGGCTAGAGTCAGACAGACGTGAGCTGGAATCTGGGTTCATCCATTTCCTAGCTTTGTGTCCTTGGACGAGATGGGTCACCTCTCTATAGCTCCGTTTTCTCATTGTCAGTGAATGTGAAATACCTACTGTGTTAGTTTCCTAGGGTTAGCATAACAAATGACCGCAAACAACAAAACTTGAATCTCTCATAGTTCTGGAGGCTAGAAGTCCAAAATCAAGGTGTTGGCAGGGCCCTGCTTCCTCTGAAGTCTCCAGGGGAGATTCCTTGCATGTCCCAGATTCAGTGATTGCTGGCAATCCTTGGCATTCCTTGTGTGACAGCAAAACTCCAGTCTCCATGCTCACACAGCCTTCTTCCCTGTGTCTCCCCCATGTCTTCAAATCTCTCTCTCCTTATCGGACACCGGTCATTGGATTTAGGGCCCACCTTAACCTAGTATGGCCTCCTCTAACTTGATTACATCTGCAGAGATGGCCACATTCTGAGCTTCCTGGTGGACACGGTTTTTTAGGAGCACCATTCAACCCAGTGCACCTGCTTTGTGGGTTTCAGTGTGATATTGTATGCAAAGCGCTGAGTATGTGTTTGGCACATTAAATATTCAAAACATAGTCATCATTTTCTTTCTCTTCTTTTTTTAATCAAAGTATAGTTGACTTACAACATTGTGTTAATTTCACGTGTATGGCAAAATGATTCATATATATATATATTTTTTTCAAATTATTTTTCCAGGACTTCCCTGGTGGCACAGTGGTTAAGAATTCACCTGCCAGTGCAGGGGACATGGGTTCGAGCCCTGGTCCGGGAAGATCCCACATGCCGCGGAGCAACTAAGCCTGTGCTCTAGAGCCCACGAGCCACAACTACTGAAGCCTGTGTGCCTAGAGCCTGTGCTCCACAAGAAAAGCCACCACAATGAGAAGCCCACTCACGGCAACTAGAGAAAGCCATGAGCAGCAATGAAGACCCATTACCGCCAAAAATAAATGAATAGGGCTTCCCTGGTGGCGCAGTGGTTGAGAGTCCGCCTGCCGATGCAGGGGACATGGGTTCATGCCCCGGTCCGGGAAGATCCCACATGCCGTGGAGTGGCTGGGCCCGTGAGCCATGGCCGCTGAGCCTGCGTGTCCAGAGCCTGTGCTCTGCAACAGGAGAGGCCACAACAGTGAGAGGCCCGCGTACCGCAAAAAAAAACAACAAAAAACCAAAAAAACAATAAATGAATAAATAAATAGATTAAAAATTATTTTCCATTATAGGTTATTGCAAGATATTGAATATAAATCCCTGTGACATATAGGAAATCCTTATTGCTTATCTATTTTATGTAGTTTGTGTCTGTTAATCCCATACTCCTAATTTATCCTTCCTTCCCTCCCTCTCCCCTTTGGTAACCATAAATTCGTTTTCTATGTCTGAGAGTCTGTTTATTTGTAGGATTTTTCAGATTCCACATATATGTGATACCATCTAATATTTCTTTTTCTGTCTGACTTACTTCGCTAGGTATGATATTCACTAGGTCCATCCATGTTGCTGTAAATGGCAATATTTCATTCTTTTTTATGGCTGAGTAATATTCCATGATATATGTCATGTCTTCTTAAGCCAATTGTCTGTTGATGGGCACTTGGGTTATTTCCATGTCTTGGCTATTGTCAATAGTGCTGCTATGAACACTGGGGAGTATGTATCTTTTCGAATTCAAGTTTTCTCCAGATATATATCCAGGAGTGGTATTGCTGGATCATATGGGAACTCTATTTTTAGTTTTTTAAGGCACCTCCATGCTGTTCTCCATAGTGGATGCACCAACTTACATTCCCACCAAGAGTGTAGGGGGGTTCCATTTTCTCCACTCCCTTTCCAGCATTTATTGTTTGTAGACTTTTTTAATGATGGCCATTCTGACCGGTGTGAGATGATACCTCATTGTGGTTTTGATTTGCATTTCTCTGGTTAATTAGTGATGTTGAGCATCTTTTCAAGTGCCTGTTGGCCATCTGTATGTCTTTGGGAAAAAAGTCTATTTAGGTCTTCTGCCCATTTTTTGAGGTAATCATTGTTTTTATTATTATTACTGTTATCTCATTAGAGATGGTCAAATGCTTTGCTGAGATCAACAGCTATCATGTACTGAGCGATTCGTGTCAGGACTAGGCTGGCTAGTCTATATATCATCTCGTATAATCCCTACTACATCTATAATCTAGGAACCCTAGCCAAACACGATAATACAGTAGTTCCCCCTTATCCACAGTTTTGCTTTCCATGGTTTCAGTTACCTCCAGTCAACCATGGTGTGAAAAAATTAAATGGAAAATTCTAGAAATAAACAATTCGTAAGTTTTAAATTGCACACCATTCTGAGTAGTGTGATAAAGTGTTGTCCCTCCCTGGACCTGAATCATCCTTTGTCCCATGTGTTCCACCCATTAGTCCCTTAGTAGCCCTTTCGGTTATCAGGTTGACTGTTGCGGTATTGCAGGGCTTGTGTTCAAGTGACCCTTATTTTTTATTTATTTATTTTGCGGTATGTGGGCCTCTCACTGTTGTGGCCTCTCCCGTTGTGGAGCACAGGCTCCGGACGCGCAGGCTCAGCGGCCATGGCTCACAGACCCAGCCACTCCGCGGCAAGTGGGATCTTCCGGGACAGGGGCACGAACCCGCGTCCCCTGCATTGGCAGGCGGACTCTCAACCACTGCGCCACTAGGGAAGCCCTCAAGTGACCCTTATGTTATTTAATACTGGCCAAGGGTAGTGATGCTAGAAATTCGGATATGCCAAAGAGAACCTGTGAAAGGCTTCCTTTAAGTGAAAAGGTAAAAGTTCTCCACTTCCTAAGGAAAAAAAATCGTATGCCTTGGCTGTGGAGATCTATGGTAAGAGCCAATCTTCTGTCCGTGAAATTGTGAAGGAAAAAGAAATTTGTGCTGGTTTTGTTGTCACACTTCAAACGACAAAAGTTACAGTCACAGTGTGTACAGTGCACAGTGTTTAGTTAAGATGGAAAAGGTATTAAATTTGTACAGTAAGATATTTTGAGAGGAGAGAGAGACCACATCCACAGAACTTTTATTACAGTATATTGTTATAATTGTTTTATGTTTAGTTATTGTAGCTAATCTCTTACTGTGACTAATTTATAAATTAAACTTTATTATAGGTGTATACAGGAAAACATATAGTCTGTATAGAGTTCAGTACTATCTGAGGTTTTAGGCATCCACTGGGGGTCTTGGAACGTATCCCCTACAGATAAGGGGGGCTACTATAATACTATAATATGAATCAGTCACAGTCTATGATCCATGACCCTATGCTAGCTCCAAATGATCTTTTATATGTTTTCAAAACTCCTTTAATATTTTAACTGGCTGAAGTCAAACTATTGGTCTCTAGCCTTGAAACTTTATTCTTTTCTCTTTTGAAGCTTGAGTCCACTGTCTGTGTCTAGTTTCTTTGAAACCTACATGTTTATTTTATTACTCTGTCCATGATAAATTCTCAAGAAATGATTTGACAGCGAATTCATCCAACAAATATTTATTGAGCACTTACTCATATGAAGATGAAGGGGTGAGCAAAGCATGGAGTAAGTCCTAGCAAGCGGGAGCCAGAGGGTGGGAGTGGGGAGATTATAGCAGGTAGATAAGCTTGAAGGAGGAGATGGGGTTTAACAGATGGAGAGGTAATAGGATATTCCAGCCCTGTGTCCAGGGAATGATGAGTGTACCTGGGGGCGTGGTAAATTTTACATCTCACCTTGACTTGGCCAAGGGCCGCCCAGATAGCTAGGTGTGTCTGTGACGGTGTTTGCAGAAAAGACTAGCATTTGAACTGGTAGACAGAGCAGAGCAGGTGGCCCTCCTCAGTGTGGGTGGGCGTCACCCAATCCACCAAGGGCCTGAATGGAACAAAAAGGTGGAGGAAGGTTGAATTTGCTCTCCACCTGACTGACTTGAGCTGGGACGTTGATCTTGTCCTGCTCTCAGCACTGGTTGTTCTCAGGAGCTCAGACCCAGACTGGAATCTACAACACCAGCTTCCCAGCTCTTGGGTCTTCCAACTGCATCAGCAGTTTTCCTGGGTCTCCAGTGTGCAGAGAGCAGATTGTGGAACTTCTCAGCCTCCATAGTTGCATGAGTCTCTTTATACATAAACCGGTCAGTCTGTCTGTCTTTCTGTCTCTCTCCTTCTCTCTCTGTCTCTCTCTCTCTGTGTCTGTCTCTGTCTCTCTATATATATGTATGCATGCTTCGCTTCTCTGGAGAACCCTGGCTAATACACCTGGAATGATAGACTTTGATGTCTGCCTGGGTGAGGGCAAGGTGGGCGTCAGGGTAAAAGACCTTCAACAGAGAAGAGAGATAGTGGTAAAAATCTTACATCCTTTTACATGCCCCTCTATTGTCTATTCTTCTTCAAGATAAATGAACCAGTTCCCTTTGTCTTGTAAGGTAGGATCTCTTTTCCAAAGCTTCAGTCTTTTTGTACGACTCTCGGACCCTTTTGGTGTTTAGAACTAGAGGCAGGACTCCAGTAAGAGCATTCATCTGTGCTGAAGATGATCAGAGAATGGCCTTTAGTCCTTTCATTGTAAACTCTATTTCTTTCTGATCAGAACAAAGCAAGCTTTTCAATATGGGACCCTATTCTGTATCACTGACTCATGTTCAACTTTTGACCCAGAGATCATTTTCAGCCCTGCTTACAAACAGCTTTCTGTGCTGCAGTTTATTTCCCTCTTCAGCTACCATCCCTCTCAGGTTTTGTTCTGTTTGTGCCTGACCACTTTCTCTGAGGTCCTTCACCAAGATTTGAATTGAAAGATGTACTTATACTAAAGAAATTTGAGACTGTGCTCCCTGGCCATGCTCGTGTTGCTAACCAAGCCCGCCATTTCATCCAGCATTGTTTTTTAGTTGTTTCCTCCTAAAGCGTTGAGGCAGAACTAGACGGGAAGATCACACCCATTTTTTAAAATTAATTAATTAATTTATTTTTGGCTGTATTGGGTCTTTGTTGCCGCACACGGGCTTTCTCCAGTTGCGGCGAACGGGGGCTACTCTTCGTTGCGGTGCACGGGCTTTACATTTGGTGGCTTCTCTTGCTGTGGAGCCTGGGCTCTAGGCGCACGGGTTTCAGTAGTTGTGGCGCACAGGCTCAGTAGTTGTGGCTTGCGGGCTCTAGAGCGCAGGCTAAGTAGTTGTGGCGCACGGGCTTAGGTGCTCCGCGGCATGTGGGATCTTCCTGGACCAGGGCTCGAACCCGTGTTCCCTGCATTGGCAGGCGGATTCTTAACCACTGTCCCACCAGGGAAGTCCCCAGACCCATTTTCTTAGTTTACATTTCTTGTTTCCAGAGCGCACTCATATGATGGACAGAACTGCAAGGATCATTGTCTCTTTGTGTTCATGCATTTGGACACAAGTTAGCTCCTGTTTCAGAAGCTTGCCTGTCTTTATTGCATTTTCAAGTTAGCTTCTGTTTCAGAAGCTTGCATGTCCTTATTGCATTTTGAGATTGCATTATTAGCATATCTGAGTTGACAGCATCTGTTCCTTCCCAATTAAATCCCACCATCCAAAGCCACACGTTCCCCAGTTTCAGAAAGCAGGTTGAACAGATGCCTAACAGTCGTCCTGAACACTTTCCCCACGAAAGAGCTGTTCTCGCCTGCACTTTTGTTTCTTTCACTGTGAAGGGGAAGAGTGGATTCAACTATGTCATTAACAGGGGTCCTTTGCCTTTATTGTTTGGGCTAATCATGCAGACCTCTCATCTCTGAAGTGGGTGGTGGGCGCAGGTTTGGAGATTTCAGACTCTCTTCACCAGCACAGCATAGATTCATAGAGCTGGAAGCAATGTGGCTTCGTGGACGTACGGCCTGTGTGGTTGCACCTGGCTCAGTGCTTGCGTGGACCCCAGGATGCTGTTGCATCTTGACATCCTTCATTTTTGAACATGGTGGGGGGATCCAAATTTTCATCTAGTCATGGCTGGGAAGAATAAGAGAGCATCACACCATCACTATCTTGGGTAGACGTGTCGACTGGAGAAAAACGCATAACCTACAAGTTGCAAGTTATGTTTTATTCGAGGAACTTACTGAGGACTATAGCCCAGGAGACAGCCTCTCAGACAGCACTGAGCAATTGTTCTGAAGAAGAAAGGGAGGAGCCAGGATATGTAGGAGTTTTGCGGTACGCGGGCCTCTCACTGTTGTGGCCTCTCCCATTGCGGAGCACAGGCTCCGGACACGTAGGCTCAGCCGCCATGGTTCATGGGCCCAGCCGCTCCGCGGCATGTGGGATCCTCCCGGACCGGGGCACAAACCCGCGTCCCCTGCATCGGCAGACGGACTCTCAACCACTGCAACACCAGGGAAGCCCCTACATAGGAGTTTTTGTTCAAAAAACCCATGTAGTAGAACATCAAAACATTATCGCTAATCACAAAAACAGACGCCGGAAGTTAATGATTTTAGTGTTTTTATATGTATGGGAAGATGCAAGAGCCTGAACTCATTGAAACTATTCCTTAACTATCTAGGGCCAGTATCCTGCTTTTCTCCACCCTGAATTCCCCTCAGGGCGCAACGTCAGGGGTGGCTACCGTGGCTGGTGGCTTGATGGCGTTGTTTATCGGAATGGCAGGTGATTTTTTTTTTGTCCACAGATGATTAACCTGCCGTCTCTCCATGGAACCTGATTCAACGTGAATTTTGATAAAAGTGGAAAAGAAAAAGAATCTCTCTTAGAATTGAATCTTCCTAGAGTTAGAAGGGCCTGGTAAGTTCTGCTTCAGGTATCCTTCTTAGAGTGGAGCACTGTTAAACCATCTTTGTGACTTGTAGGGATGAAGACTTCACATCTCCCCAAGAGGTCCTTTCAAGTCCACTGCAGGCTATACCCAGTTTTCTCATAAAGGACAAATACCCGTCAGACATGAAGGATTAATGCCTATAGTATCTTCATAGTAATATGCATTCCAGGGCATTGGAAAAATGAGAATTGAGGCTGTCAGTAAATTTAAGAATTTTTTCCCCCTGAGAGCTAGCATTGTTGAAGAAGGATGCATACTTAGATCTTTGCTTTGGAAGGGGGTTAGTAAAATTACTCCCCTCTTGACATTTGACCATGGAGACTCCTTTACAGAGGGGAGGAGTTGGAGCATTCAGGGCTAGAAGATAATCGAGAGGAATGAATGAAGGAAGGACCACCCCGCCACCGGCAAAAGGGAGAGAAGATGGAGGCCTTGGAGAGGATATTGTTTGGGATGGCTACATTACTGGCCATTGATTCGGTATGTTCTAGAATCCTCTCCACTTTCTAAACCATGCATCCATACATGTTATTAAACCCTGCCCTGTATAAAGCGTGGCACACTCTGTGCATCCCTAAACCCCTCACACCTGTCCTGCTGGGTGATGCTGAACCATGTGGTCTCCATATTGTTTGGGTATGTTTTTAGTTCTTTCATGTAAGACTTGTACAATGTCCCTAGTAAACTCCATCTTGCCCTTGAAAATCAGTCCTATTCATGCCCTTCCTGCTTTAGTGAATCTCCTGCATTTAACCAGCTCCGTTTTTCTTTCTCAAGATTGCTTTGGCTATTCATGGTCTTCTGTGATTCCATACAAATTGTAAAAATTTTTGTTCTAATTCTGTGAAAAATGCCATTGGTAATTTGATAGGGATTGCACTGTATCTGTAGATTGCTTTGGGTAGTTAGTCATTTTCACAATATTGATTCTTTCAATCCAAGAACATGGTATATCTCTCCATCCGTTTGTGTCACCTTTGATTTCTTTCATCAGCGTTTTATAGTTTTCTGAGTACAGATCTTTTGTCTTCTTAGGTAGGTTTATTCCTAGGTATTTTCTTCTTTTTGTTGCAGTGGTAAATGGGATTGTTTCCTTAATTTCTCTTTCTGATTTTTCATTGTTAGTGTATAGACATACAAGAGATTTCTGTGTATTAATTTTGTATCCTGAAACTTTACCAAATTCATTGATTAGCTCTAGTAATTTCCTGGTGGCTTCTTTAGGATTTTCTTTGTGTAGTATCATGTCATCTGCAAAGAGTGAGAGTTTTACTTCTTCTTTTCCAGTTTGGATTCCTTTTATTTCTTTTTCTCCTCTGATTGCCATGGATAGAACTTCCAAAACTATGTTGAATAATAGTGGCAAGAGTGGACATCCTTTTCTTGTTCCTGATCTTAGAGGAAATACTTTCAGTCTTTCACCATTGGGAGTGATGTTTGCTGTGGATTTGTCATATACAGCCTGTAGTATGTTGAGGTAGGTTCCCTTTATGCCCACTTTTTTTTTTTTTTTTTGTGGTACGCTGGCCTCTCACTGTTGTGGCCTCTCCCGTCGCGGAGCACAGGCTCCGGACGCGCAGGCTCAGCGGCCGTGGCTCACGGGCCCAGCCGCTCCGTGGCATGTGGGATCTTCCTGGACCGGGGCACGAACCCATGTCCCCTGCATCAGCAGGCGGACTCTCAACCACTGTGCCACCAGGGAAGCCCTATGCCCACTTTTGAGAGAGTTTTTGTTGTAAATTGGTGTTGAATTTAGTCAGAAACCTTTTCTGCATCTATTGAGATGATCATATGGTTTTTATTCTTCAGTTTGTTATATGGTGTATCACATTGATTGATTTGTGTATCATGAAGAATCCTTGCATCCTTGGGATAAATTCCACTTGATCATAGTGTATGACCCTTTTAATATGTTGTTGGATTCTGTTTGCTAGTATTTTGTTGAGGATTTTTGCATCTATGTACATCAGTGATATTGGCCTGTTATTTTCTTTTTTTGTGATACCCTTGTCTGGTTTTGGTATCAGGGTGATGGTGGCCTTGTAGAACGAGTTTGGGAGTGTTCCTCCCTCTGCAATTTTTTGGAAGAGTTTGAGAAGGATAAGTGTTAGCTCTTCTCTAAATGCTTGATAAAATTCACCCGTGAAGCCATCTGGTCCTGGGCTTTTGTTTGTTGGAAGATTTTTAATCACAGTTTCAATTGCATTACTTGTGATTGGTCTGTTCATATTTTCTATTTCTTCGTGGTTCAGTCTTGAAAGGTTGTACCTTTCTAAGAATTTTTCCATTTCTTTCAGGTTGTCCATTTTATTGGCATATAGTTGCTTGTAGTAGTTTCTTATGATCCTTTGTATTTCTGAGGTGTCAGTTGTAACTTCTCCTTTTTCATTCCTAATTTTATTGATTTGAGTCCTCCGCCTTTTTTCTTGATGAGTCTGGCTAGTGGTTTATCAATTTTGTTTATCTGCTCAAAGAACCAGCCTTTAGTTTCATTGATCTCTGCTATTGTTTTCTTCATTTCTATTTCATTTATTTCTGCTCTGATCTTTATGATTTCTTCTCTTCTACTAACTGTGGGTTTTGTTTGTTCTCCTTTCTCTAGTTGCTTTAGATGTAAGGCTAGGTTGTTTATTTGAGATTTTTCTTGTGTCTTGAGGTGAGATTGTATTGCTATAAATTTCCCTCTTAGAACTGCTTTTGCTACATCCATAGGTTTTGGGTCATTGTGTTTTTGTTGTCATCTGTTTCTAGGTAGTTTTTGATTTTCTCTTTGATTTCTTCAGTGATCCATTGGTTATTTATTAGCATATTGTTTAGCCTCCATGTGTTTGTGGGTTTTTTTCCTGTAATTGATTTCTAATCTCATAACCTTGTGGTTGGAAAAGGTGCTTGATATGATTTCAATTTTCTTAAATTTACCAAGGTTTGATTGGTGACTCAAAATGTGATCTATCCTGGTGAATGTTCCATGTGCACTTCAGAAGAAAGTGTATTCTGCTGTCTAATGTGTCACTTAAGGCTTGTATTTACTTATTAATTTTCTGTCTGGAAGATCTGCCCATTGGTGTAAGTGGGGTGTTAAAGTCCCTCACTATTATTGTGTTACTGTCAATTTCCCCTTTTATAGCTGTTAACATTTGCCTTATGTATTGAGGTCCTCCTATGTTGGTGCATAAATATTTACTATTGTTATATCTTCTTGGATTGATCCCTTAATCATTATGTAGTGTCCTTCTTTGTATCTTATAACAATCTTTATTTTAAAGTCTATTTTGTCTGATATGAGTATAGCTACTCCAGCTTTCTTTTGATTTCCATTTGCATGGAATACCTGTTTCCATCCCCTCATTTTCAGTCTGTATGTGTCCCTAGGTCTGAAGTGGGTCTCTTGTAGGCAGCATATATATGGGTCTTGTTTTTGTATCCATTCAGCCAGTCTGTGTCTTTTGGTTGGAGCATTTAGTCCATTTACATTTTAAGGTAATTATTGATATATATGTTCCTATTGCCATTTTCTTAATTGTTTTGGGTTTATCATTTTTTTCTTCCCTTCCTCTTTTGTTCTCTTCTCTTGTGTCTTTTGCCTAGAGAAGTTCCTTTAGCAATTGTTGTGAGCTGGTTTGGTGGTGCTGAATTCTCTTAGCTTTTACTTGACTGTAAAGCTTTTGATTTCTCCATCGAATTTGAATGAGAGCCTTGCTGGGTAGAGTAATCTTGGTTGTAGGTTTTTCCCTTTCATCACTTTAAATATATCATGCCACTCCCTTCTGGCCTGCAGAGTTTCTGCTGAAAAAACAGCTGATAACCTTATGGGGTTTCCTTTGTATGTTATTTGTTGCTTTTCCCTTATTGCTTTTAATATTTTTTTCTTTGTATTTAATTTTCGTTAGTTTGACGAATATGTGTCTCGGCCTGTTCCTCCTTGGGTTTATCTGGTATGGAACTCTCTGTTCTTCCTGGATTTGGGTGACTATTTCCCTTTCAATGTTAGGGAAGTTTTTGACTATGCTTTCTTCAAATATTTTCTCAGGCCCTTTCCCTTTTTCTTCTTCTTCTGGGAGCCTTATAATTTGAATATTTGTGCATTTAACATTGTCCCAGAGGTCTCTGAGACTGTCCTCATTTTTTTTTCATTCTTTTTTCTTTATTCTGTTCTGCAGCAGGTATTTCCACCATTCTGTCTTCCGAGTCATTTATCTGTTCTTCTGCCTCAGTTATTCTACTATTGATTCCTTCTAGTGTATTTTTCATTTCAGTTATTGTCTTGTTCATCTCTGTTTGTTTGTTCTTTAGTTCTTCTAGGTCTTTGTTAAACTTTTCTTTTATCTTCTCAATCTGTGCCTCCATTTTTTTCCGAGATCTTGGATCATCTTTACTATTATTACTCTGAATTCTTTTTCAGATACATTGCTTATCTCCTCTTCATTTAGTTGTTCTTGTAGGTTTTTATGTTGCTCCTTTGTCTGCAACATATTTCTTTGTCATCTCATTTTGTCATACTTGCTGTGTTTGTGGTCTCCTTTCCACAGGCTGCAGCATCGTAGTTCCTCTTGCTTCTGCCCCCTGGTGGGTGAAGTTGGTCCAGAGGATTGTGCTGTTCTCCCCCTGATAGGGGGTTTGATTGGTGTTATGTTGATCAGAGCCTGCCCTAGACATTGAGCGCGGGACCTCCCCTTTGCTCTGTGGTTGTCACTGCCCTGTCAGGGTTGGGCTCTGCTCCCTGTGTGTTGGAGTAGAGGTCCTCAGATCTGTTCCTTAGCTGTGATTCTGATCTGCAGTGTGAGGTAGGTGGGATTAGAGTGCTCCCAGTGGGAGAGCAGCCACTGAGTTTTCCTCCTCTGGAGTTGTTCACCTGTAATTGTGCTCCATTTTGTCCCCTTTCTCCCATTGTGTGGGCTCACAAAGTATACTGTTGTTGGAACTGTCTCGGTCCCACCTTATCTGTGAGTATGCTGGCACCTGGCCCTGGTGACTCTCAGGTGTTTTTTTCACCTGCCCACCAGCACAGATCCACTGAGGTTAGGTGCCAGTACTGCAGTAGTCGTGCACCTGGACCCACCATGGGAGCTATGTAGGCAGCTTGAACTCTGGTCTGGCCCTACCCCAACGTGTACGTGCTCACAGAGCCCCAGCTACTAAAGCCAGACCTGTGATAGGGGGTGTGACTAGCGTTGTGGTGACCAGAGCTTGCCGTGGATATTGCGCAGGGCCTCCCCGTTGCTCTGTGGTTGTCACTGCCCTGTCAGGGGCAGGGTCTGATCCCTAGCTGTTGGAGTAGAGCCCCCAGATCTGCTTCTTAGCTGTGTTTCTGATCTGCAGTGTGAGGTAGGCGCGTTTGGAGCACTCCCGCTGGGAGGTCAGCCATTGAGTATTCCTCCTCTGGAGCTGTTCACCTGTGGGTGTGATCTGTTGTGTCACCTTTCACCCGTTGTGTGAGCTCACGAGTTACACTGTTGTTGGTACTGCTCTCAGCCCCACCTTAACTGTGGGTGTGCCGGCAGTTGGCCCTGGTGTCTCTCGGACGTTGTTTTCACCAGGCCACCAGAGTAGATCCACTGAAGTCAGGCCCCAGGACTGCAGTAATCATGGATCTGGACCTGCTGTGGGTGTTATGAGGGCCCCTCAGACTCTAGCCTGGCCCAACCCCCATGTGTATGTGTCAACAGAGGCTACAGCTGCTAAAGCTGGACCTGTCTTGGCTGTGGGAGCGCTTGTCTGTTCAGTTGTTCTGTAGGCGCTGAGTTCTTACCAAGCCACTTGTGGAGGTGTCAATTCTCAGTTTGCTCAGCTGCAAGGGGAGATTTCTACTTTTCTTCCTTAGTTGCACAGCCCCTGGTGCTCAGCTGTGGTTTCAGCCCACCTCTGTGTGTGGGCCACCCACAGGGGTCTGCTCCCGAGGCTTCCCTGGAGCATTGGGTCTGCCCCAGTGAGGACAGGGCATGGAGGTGGCACAGCTGCCGGGGTCTCGGGAGCCCTGGCGATGACAGGTGTGCTGGGCATTTGGCGGCAGCTAGAGATCTGGCCCTGTCAGTGACGCGGCACGCAGGAAGGCTGGTGGCCTCAGGCGCGAGAGATCAGGCTGTGGTGGGAACCTTTCCTAGCTCCTGGCTACAGGCACCGGAGTGGCAATTTCTTACTGGAGGCATGTTGATATTCACGAATGTGTTAGCCTAGACAGATTTCTCTTTTTCCTAGAAGCCTGGAGGGCCTTGGAGGATGTAAAGGAGTTTTATTTCCATGGAGAAGTGTGGAAAGAAGTAGTTGGGGCACAGGGAATAGCCCAAGTGAGCCAGCCCCCAGAGGGTTCCTCGAGGGTCTGGGGGCTGCCCAAAGGCATAGGGTGCCTGGGAAAGGGCATAGCTAGATGGTAACAGGTGTTTATCTCGGATGTCATCGACATTTACAATTTTGCTAAGAGCTGGTCCAGGACAAGACGTTAGCCCTCTATTATGTCCAATCTGCAGAGAAGTTTCCTTTTTCCACAGGGCCACAGAGAACAGGTCAAAGGCCGGGTGAGCCTGGACCAGGCAGAGGAAGAAGCATGAGGTCTGAAGCAGGGCAGGCTCTAGTGTGACGATCTCTAATGGGCAGGTGGGGGAAGGATTGGGAGGGGAAAATAGGGGAAGACGAATTTCTCCTACTTAGCAGCTGTACTGGCATGGCCCTGCTTCGACCGATAAGACCATTTCAAAAATGAGCTAACCTTTAGAACCGGCTGCTTCAGGACTTAGTGCGGTTGAGGAGGGATGACCAGGTTTGCAGGTGTTAAGAACAGGTGTCCAAACCAGATGTCCTCTGGTAAGTTGTATATCCTGCCAGGTGAGGTGTGTCCCTGTGGAAAACGTGCCCTTCATCTCATGCTTCTGAGGATGGGGAAGGTCCTTCCTGTGGTCTGTCTCTGGGCCATACTTATTCCTTGACATTTGTCTTTCTTTTATTTTTCAATCCATCCAGTGTATTTTAATGGGCAAAAACTCTATACTCTTGATTTCTTTGTATGAAATCAGAGGTAATTGATTGCTGGTCCCACAAGTTGTAACAAAGATGAAATGAGATAACTCAGTTAAGTTCCTAACTCAGCTTCTGGTAACTCCCTGGATGTTGGTTTTCGTTCCCTTCTAAGATTACTTTTCCTTCATTCATTTATTCGTTCTTCCATAAGTACTTATTGAATGTCTCCTATGTGTCAGGTACTGTTTTGAATTTTGTAAAATAATGATTGCTTTGAAAAGAACTAAAGTACTGCCTTGCCCGTAGATTAGTTAATGTTACATGTCAATGTTAATCATACAGCCAACTAATAATACAATTACTAATCATATTAATTAGTATGATTGACCATCGTACAATTAATAGTATGATGGGTTATTAGACTATGGTTTTATAAGAGGGTAGCATTTGTGGAAGCTAGGTGAAAGATATGTAAGACTTTTTTTACACAACTTTTTATGTAATTATTTCAAAACAAAAAGTTTAAAAATTGTAAGAAGTATTGGGTCTCTCTGTTAAGTAGCAATCCATATGTATTTATCTCTTTGTCGTTAGGTGAGGCTTGATGAGAGCATTGTAAATTATCCTGGGATTCATTGACTGGGTAGAGATTCAGGGAGACAGATTTTGCGGTGAAAGACCCCTCAAACTCTGCAATTCCAAAATTGAGCCAATTCTCTTTTTTACCTGCTCCCCTTTCGGTAATTGTCTTAATGAGTAACTGGCGTCCCCTCCCTAATTAGTCACCATCAATTCGTCATTGCATCTTTGCCTGTCTACACGCAAATATCTCTGAAACTGTTCTCTCTCCATCCCCACTGCTCTTGCCTTTGTCTGGGGCTCGTTCCTGATCAGTCTTGCATTCTTCTATACCACCTTTCACACCTCTACCAGGAAGGTCTCTCCAAAATGAAAATTTGACTGTGTCATACTCCTGTTTAGAGGTCCCATCTGCCTACATGATAAATTCCAAAGTCCCTAGATGGGTTAAACTGCATCCCACCCCCCAAAAAGGTATGTTGGAGTTCTAACCTCTAGTAACTCAGATCGTGACATTATTTGGAGATAGGGTCCCCTTAATGGGGGATCAAGTTAAAATGAGGTCATTAGGGTAGGTCCTAATCCACTATGGCTGGTGTCCTTATAAAAGGGGAAATCGGATACAGAGACAGACAGGCACAGAGGGAGAATGTCATGTGAATGCTGCCATGAACCAAGGAACAAGCAACAGCTAGGAGATTGGCCTTGGGATGAATCCTCCCCTAGTACCTTCAGAGGAAGCACGGTCCTACTGCCACCTTGATCTTGAACTTCCAGCCTCCAGAATCTGAGACAACACCTTCCTGTTGTTTGAGCCACCCAGCTTGTGATGCTTTGTGATGGCACCCCAAGCAAACTAATAGAATGAGAGTCTGTCTCAGCTTCCAGGGTTTACTTCATTTATTCACGCAGCCAATATTTGCTGAGAGCTGATCATTTCCAGGGCCTGTGCTAGCTCTTGGGATAGAGCTGGAAATAAGGCAGGTGGCTCCTGCCTCATGGAACCTGTGCTCTTGTGGAGACAAACTATCCTCCCCTTCTCCCCCTGCTGGCCACCCTTCCATTATGTTCCCTGCAGGGATATGCTTTGTGGTTTCTTTTCCCCTTCAAACTTGACCTTATTCATTTTAACCAGATACAGACTATTTTTAAAACATGGTAAAGAGAATGAGAAGACAAGCTACAGACTGGGAGAAAATATATGCAAAAGACATGTCTGATTAAAGGAATGTTACCCAAATTATAGCAAGAACTTTTAAAAATCAATCATAAGAAAATGAACAACTTGATTTAGAAACGAGCAAAAGACCTGAACAGACACTTTGCCAAAGAAGATAGCAATAAGCTTCTTAAAAGTAAGCATGTCACGTGTCATCAAGGGCATGCAAATGAAAACAATGAGTTCTGCTATTCACCTCGTTAGAGTGACCAAAATCCAGAGCGCTGACAACACCAAATGCTGATGAAGATGTGGGTCAGCATGAACTCTCAACACTGCCGGTGGGAATGCAAAACGGTGCAGCCACTTTGGAAGACAGTTTGGAAGTTTCTTACAAAATTAAAAACGTTTATCATATGATCCAGCAACCATACTTCTTGATATTTACCCAAGTGAGTTCAGACCCTGTGTCCATATAAAAACCTGCCTATGGGTATTTACAGCAAAACTGCCAAAATTTGGAAGCAGCGAAGATGTCCTTCAGTAGGTGAATGGATAATAAACTGTGCTACATCCGGACAATGGAATATTAGCACTAAAAAGAAATGAGCTATTGAGCCATGAAAAGACATGGAAGAAACTTAAATGCATGTTACTAAGTGAAAGAAGCGCATCTGTAAATGCTACATACTGTATGATTCCAACTATATGACATTCTGGAAAAGACAAAATATGGTGACAATAAAAAGACCAGTGATTGCCAGGGGTGAGGAGGTAGGGAGGGATGAACTGACAGAGCACAGAGGATTTTTAGGGCAGTGAAACTGTTCTGTGTGATACTACAATGGTGGATACATGTCACTACACGTTTGTCAAAAATGCATAGAACGTACAGCACCAAGAGTGAGCCGTAATGTACACTCTGGACTCTGGGTGATGATGATGTGTCAGTGTAGCCATTGAAATGCACAAATGCACAACTGTGGTTGCGGGATTGTTGGTAAAGGGGAGGGTACATGTGTGGGGACAGAGGGCATATGGGAACTCTGTATTTTCCACTCAGTTTTGCTGTGGACCTAAAATTGCTCTAAAAATAAAGTTTATTGCATTTAAAAACCAGAAACCGAAACTCATGGGTCAATTAGAGTTGTGGGTAGGAGTTGTCATCTCTCCAGTTCTGTGCCTCTTTCTCCCACTCCACTTCCCCGTGGGTGACATTCCCAACCATTTCTCCGATTTCACCTCTGGCTCCTGTTTTCCTATTTTTCTTCCTTCCTTTTACTCTGTCAGAGTCCACAGAATGTCAGTTTCCTATAACGATGTTTCCACTAACATCCAATTTCCATCAAAAATACTCTCTTATTTTTCTGATGCCCAATAAATTTTACCTCCCTCCCCAAATCTCTCAAAGCACAGGCTTCCCAGGTCTCACCAGTCACTGGTTTAATTCTACTTAATTGGATCTGTCCTTTATACATCACCATATGGCTTCAATATGTATGCTTTCAGTATCTCTTAATATGTTATCTCCTAGATCCGGAGCATTTATAAAGATGTCGCAAATGGAATTTAATTAAAAACAGATGGATCCTCTTTGAACCGCTTCCTTATCAATTAACAATACCAGCTGTCTCACTAATGCAACCCTGGAGAAGAGAGAAACCATCTAATCTAACTCTTTCCTTTCATAGATGAAGAAACTGGGGGCCAGAGATGTGACTTTCCAAAGGTCACACAGCTAGGGAGTGACAACACTGTGCTTTGAGTTGGAAGACTTGAGTTCTAGTCCAGCTGAGTTTCATTCAGCTTAGACTGCTCCCCACTGGTGATGTGTGTTTGCGGGGTCCCCATGGTCAAATGCTCCAGCCACTGCATGGAGGAAAGTTCATTCATTTCTGCTGGCTTTCTCTTCTTTCTTCCTCCTCCTTCACCTCTTCCTCCTTCTTCTGTCAGATAAAACGGAAATACATTTTTCACGATCTCACACCTTTTCCTTAAAAAAAAGAAAAAAATAAAAAGATGATTCATGATACAAATGAACTTACTTACGAGACAGAAACAGACTCACAGACATAGAAAACAAAGTTATGGTTACCAAAGGGGAAAAGATGGGGAGAGGGATAAATTAGGAGTTTGAGATTAACAGATAGACATTACTGTATATAAAATAGATAAACAACAAGGAACTACTGTATGACACAGGGAACTATATTCAATATCTTGTAATAACCTAAAATGGAAAAGAATCTGAAAAAGCATGTATATAATATATATGCACATATACATGTATATGTAAAACGGAATCACTTTTCTGTACACCTGAAACTAACAAAACACTGTAAATCAACTACACTTAAAAATAAAGATTATTGCAAAGACTCCGGAGGTCTCTAAGTCTTGCCCTGTCACTTCACAGATGAGAAAACTGAGGCCCAGAGGGTTGAATTAACTTGAGTTAAGTTGTTCCACCACAGAGAAATGGTAAATCTGAGATTAGAAGTCCACTCTGCAGACTTCTAGTGGAAAGTGCCCACCACAGCCTCCTAACACAGCCTGATCTGCAGAACAGCTTTGTTTAGCAAGCTGCGGGTGACGTAGGGCTGGGAGCATCACTGAGGGGGCCCCTTAGGAAGGATCTGAAAATGCACCATTAATTAATTTCGTGTGAAGGGGATCCAATACTTCTAAAAACATGTCCCTGGATCAGAGATACCACTGTTGCCCTGAACTTCTCAGAAGATGAAAAGCAGAAGTTTGTACTGCACAGTCTCCTTCAGTCCACAAAAAAGGAAAAATGTCCTCTTTTTGGTGCAAAGAACCACAAGGATTGTTAATTTCATTTGTGCTTTCCTAGGAATTTGAGAGAGTGGGAACAGATTGGCCTTTACTCACACATTATTTCTCAGTTTATTTTGCTGATAAACATATTATCATTTCCAGACCAATTAACTTTTGACCTCCAGAATCCTGCCTTCTCGACACAAGCAAGGTCAAAGGTTCTTTTGTTCAATGAAACATTAGGATGGTTGTTATTCCACCAACTCAGCTGCTCCAAAATGTGAGGTTTTATTCCTCTTCTTATATCTATTTTCAGAGGTTTCCTTTTTAAAATCAAAACACTTCAGATTTTTATAGAGAGGCAATATTAATTATTTGTGAATTCTAGCATTCTGTGATAATAAATTTGAACACATTTTAAGGCCTTAGGCTTAAAAATAACATTTCTTAGAAACTTCTCTGCATTAATAACACCAAAGATATTTTCAACTTTAAAAAGCATTAAAAATGCTTAATTGGTATTAAACTTCAAAGCTTAGTTTTTATTTCCCAATTACCTTGATTTTAGTCTAAATCAAGTGGCAATTTCAGCACTTCAGAGTAGGGAGAATGTTATTGTTACCAAGTCCAAGCTCCTTGTGCTAGCTACATGACAGGCCAATAAATCGGGAGATGAGGTGTTGGGGCAGGGAATGTGACTTTATTCAGAAAGCCAGCAGACCGAGAAGATGGCGGACTAGTGTCCCAAAGAACCATCTTACCCAAGGTGTAATTCAGGCTCCTTTTGTGCTAAAAGGGGAGGAGGTGTGGCTGGTTGTTACAAACTTCTTGGTGTCAGAATCCTTTGTTCTTGCAGCTGTCCACACAGGGCAGGTCAGCATGTTCCTGTAAACCTCCAACAAGGCAAATGTTATTCTCTGTTCTGCAACTTTTTATCTCTATATGAATGGAAAAGTGTTACACCCTTAAAGGTCAGAGCCTTGAGAACTGGCTATCCTGTATATTTCAGGCTACAGGCAACATTCTTCTACAAAAGGTGCAGAGCCAACATGACTAAGCACAGGCCACAGGGCACAAAGGTTAAAGAAAAAGGAACAGATCTAATATGGAGTCAGATTTGTTCTTCCCCATTACATTATGGGTGGAATTGTGTTCCACCCCAAATTCATATGTTGAAGTCTTAACTGCCAGTACCTTAGATGTGACTGTCTTTGGCGATAGGACCTTTAAAGGTAATTAAGTTAAAATGGGTCATATGGGTGGGCCCTAATCCAATGTGACTGGTGTGTTCTTATAAGAAGAGAATAGGACAAGGTCGCACACAGAGGAAGGACCATGTGAGGACATGGGGGGAAGATCACCATCTACAAGCCCAGCAGGGAGGCCTCAGGAGAAACCAGCCCTGCCAACACCTTGATCTGAGACTTCTAGCCTCCAGGATGGTGAGAAAATACATTTCTCTGTATAAGCCGCCCTGTCTGTGGTATGGCAACACTAGCAAACTAACAGGAAGGGGGTTCTTGGAGAGAAAGTCCCTTCTTTCTCTCCCAGAAATAGTGGGACAGGCGGCTCCTCGCTTCCCTTACAGGGCTGGTGAGAGGCTGCAGTGTGATAACGCGTGTGAATTTGATTAGAAACCGTGAATCACTGTCTGGCCATGCGACCTTGGGCAAGTGTCCTTCGACTCTTCTCATCAGCCTCCTGTCCTGGGGGTCCCTCGACATTCTGATGGTGGCTCCACACTGCTGCTCAGTGCACCCCCTCCAGCTGGGCCCCCAGGGAGCCGGGTAAACATACAGATTCCCAGTCCCACCTGCAGATATTCTGATCCAAAAATCCTTGCAAGTGATGCACGGGAATCTCTATTTTTTAACATACTTCCCAGCAGATTCCATTGGGAAGGCAGTGCTGGGAACCGCTGGATTGGGTCATCTGCAAGCTTTGTGCCTGAGCCAGCACTCTGTGCTTCTGTGCAAAAGATTTTGATTCCCGACCTCCACCAAAGGGGTGGGAAGCTGGAAGCAAATGGTTGATGGGATCTTGTTGTCTCCATCACACACTAATTATGGCCCCATTTTATGGCTTGCACATTTCCCTGCCCATCTCCAGATGTTCTGAAGCAGCACAGGACAGTCTGGTTCACGAGGGGGCCTGATGGGAGACAGGCTGCGCCCTGGTGGCAGGCTGTTGTTGGTGCACAGCATGGGGCCGGTTTGAGGTTTAAGTAAAGGGATCAGAGACTGGGCCCGATGCTGGAAGGGCGGCTCCGGGCTGTGATGGCACGTAGATTGCTGGACTGAATTCTGTTCCCAGCTTTGTAAGGTTCTAGTTCTGTGGCCTTGGACAGCTTAGTCGGAACTTCAGTTTACTCACTTGCAAAATTCATTTATTTTCTGCTCTGCCTGTCTCATGGGACAATCCACTGAGATGATGCTTATCAAAGTGCCTTGAAAAATAGAAATCCTTTCCACTGATCTCAGGTTCTATCGTTAGGATATGGTGATAGTAATGAGCTAGGGTTGACGGGACTCAAGCACAGGTCCTTCGAAACTAGAACGATGAGCCCCTTAGCTTTAACCACATTTCTGACATGTGTCTAATTGAGCTGTGCAGCTTTGGTTAGTGCCGAGCCACGACTTGTCATATGATGAAATGACTCTGAATCCAACACAGGGAAAATGGGTTACTATGCCAGATACTGGTTCCAAGGCTCCACATTGACAGGGTTAGAATATATGTACATCCGGGCCTTCTGACCCCAGGATTAGATGCTCCTTCCCTGTCCCATCGTGATTCTCTGAGTATAAATGTCGTGCTCCTGGCAGGGGTCTCACTCCCCAGTCCCACCCTTGGAAGGGCAAGTTCCCAAGAGGACCTCACAAGGCCACCATAGCCATCTTTTATCAAGTCTCTTTACTACCCACGCCCTGATTTGTGGGAGATGTGTGGATATCTGCACATCTGATTTTCAGCCTCACAGTTTACAGATGTTAACTAGTAAAGCCCCAGCGAGTCCCTCTGTGAGGCTGGTATTCTAATTTCAATTTTACGAACAGAGCAATTGAGAAATGATGGGACTTCCTCCAGGCTCTTGTTAGTAGGGAGGCCGGATTCTAGAAAACTGATTCTTTCAGCTCAGACTGCACAAACTCATGACTCCCTGGCATATCAGAGAGTCCCTTACTCATCTCTCAGGTGGCTGGAAATCAGTCAGAGAGATAGGTTGAAGTAGTCGGTTTTTCTGTTTTAGTTTATTCTTTCCTTCTGTCTTTTCTTCGTGTATGTGTGTGTGTGTAGATATGCACACATACATACATAAATGCAAATTTTATACAAACACATGTTTTCCCCAACAATGTCTTTTGTTGATCATTTTGAACTGGGGTTTGATTGAGACATACACATTGCTTTTGGTTTTTATGTCTCTTCAGTCCCGGTTAATCTAGAAGAGTCCTATCACTTACTCTTTTTCCCACAACATTGATGTTTTCAGAGTCCACGTCAGGAGTTTTATAGAACATCCTACCTTCTGGATTTGTCTGTCCTTTCATGGTGTTTGGAACCTGCTCCCCTCTCCCCTGCTTTTCTGGAAAATGAAAATTAGGACCAAGGCCTGCTTAGATTTCGGTGAAACGTTTTTGCGAGAATAAATCACAGGTGATGCCGCTCCCCTCACCTGGCGCCTCATCAGGAGACCCTGATGTTGTGTGTGATTGCTGGGTACAGTGGCGACCGATGCGTCTTGCAGTCGTAAGGCACACTTGCACACTGGCCATCTGAAGGGTGACACTTTGACACCCGGTAACCCTCCTGCTTCCAACAACATCTCACCAAATGGTTTTAGCATCTTTGGAGGACGCTTAGCTGATTCACTGACTGCTCTGTGGGTTGCAAAGTGCTATTTTTCTCAGTGCATCATCTTTTTCACATTACCTGGCCTTCTGTGAAGAAGAGCTTTCCTCTGCGGCCACCGCCAACCGCCTTCTCTCTCCTTCTTTAAGGATCAGTGTGGACTCATGCATTTTATGTATTTAATATGTTACAATAAGTTACAGTCACTTGTGATGCTTCAATTTCCCCAAACTTAGACAGCGGCTGTGCCTTCAAGTTGGACCCTGTGTCCTTCTGGTCTGACCCCGATGCTCCTCACGTGCTGTCCTTGCTTTCTGGCCCATGGTGTCTCTGTGTCTCTTCTTCTCTCTCCCCAGACCTGAAATCAACCATCCGTCACAAAGCCCTGATTTCTTTTAACGGGAAGTGCATTGAAAACCAAGATCTGGCTTAACAATACGAAACTGTCCACTTAAAAATGGTTAAGATGATCAACGTATGTGTATTTTATCACAACTTTTTAAAAAAAGCAACAACCAAGATCATTGCTGCTGTCAGTTTCCAGGTCCTTTCAGTGGACAGAGCTAGGAAAGAATACTTTAAAAAAGGAGTCTATGTTGATATTTCCAAATCTAATCTAAAATTGGAGGGTTTTTTTCTTCCCTTCTTTTATTTTATACAGGTATCTCTGCTCTCATTCTGAAATCTTGGTTTACAGAATAATTTATTTAACTTATTTTCTTTATCTTGTCGTATACATAAAATAATTTCATGTTTATAATCACAATTTTGCTATTAACAATACATTTACCAAATGAAGTTTAATATTTCCTTGCAGGACTTTTTGTCCTTAGAATACAGTCGTACAGAGAGAACAGAGCCGTTGGGGACATACAGAGTGTGGTATTCAAAAGTCACTCGAAATAATAATGTGTTGTTATTTTGATAGCCAGTTAGGCTGATTTGTTTCTGTTTCTGATCTGTTTAAGGTTTTAGTTGATTTTTCTCTTTTTGATTTAATTTTAGGTTTTGAATATGTTAAATATTTATAAAGTTTAAAGGTCAAAATAATATAAAAATTATACTACTTGGAAAATTCTTGGTCCCATCTCTACCTGCTCATTCTGCATCCCACCTGCTGACCTCAGAGACCGCCAGTTTCATTTGTTGATGGTTTACATTTCCTATGTTTCTTGTTGAAGCAACAATAACATCAACAAGGCATATTTTTCCTCTTTCTTTATTTCACACAAAAAAGTATGTTTTACTTCCTCCCACTTTTTTCTTCACACAAAGAAGTATACTTTAGGTAACATTTACATTATTCTTGACTTTTTCCTTAATGAAGATCTTGGAAATAATTCCATATCCATTCACTAGAGAACTTCATTTATCTAAGGTTGCATAAAACTACACCAGGTAGGTGTACCACAGTTTATTTAACCAGCCTCTGCTTGATGGACATTTGTATTTTTCTAGTCTTTGGCCGGTGCGAATAACTTCATGAGTGAGTGTGCGCGTAAGTCATACAGGTGTTGACTGAGCTGTCTCTTCAGGGTAGATTCCCAGGAGCCTCAACTTCCCTTCTTCAAGCCTTTTGCCACTCTTTAGCTAGTATCTGTTTGTTTCCTCTTCAAGTGGTTTGTGTGTCAACATGAAAGCAAAATGTACTACGGAATATGCGAGAGAGGATTTGGGATAGTTATTAGTGAACATCATAACTGAACAAAGAATTTTTAATGTTAAACTCTGCATAAGACTCACACTGTCCAGCACAATCATTTGTAGCCTAGTACTTCGTACTTCTAGTTAAAATTGTCTTTGGGCTTGGACGGCACACAGGAATTACAGTCCAACACTGTTTCAATTCATATCCTCTTTTTTGGCCTGTGTTCTCTCCCAATGCCTCCTTCTGCTGTCACCGTCTGGGGGCACGAATGAATGATGGTAATCCCTCACACCTATCCCTGAGGGGGCATTCATACTTATCCACTGAGGAGAACTGTAACATTTCAAGATCACTCCAACAGAGGAGAGGAGAATTAGCAAAAACCTGATATGAATATCTGTGAAGAGTTTGACGGGGGGGAAAAAGCGAACCGCCATCTTGCTAAGTATGGGCTAAAGAAGCCCTTGTAATCCAAATCATTAAGGGAATAGCCACAAGAAATACAAAATGTAAGCCAGCTATCTCTATCCTATTTTCTCTGCCTTTATACTCTAGCTCACAGGCGACCACAAACGAATCTCTGCCTAGGTCATCCTAGGGTCATCTTTTCCTTTCTATCCAAATAAAGTGACGTGGCCAACAAGAACTTCTTAGGTTCCTACAGAACAAACGTGCTACTTAAGCAAATGTCTTTTGGGAAGCTATCCAGGCTAACTTTCCTTTTGAACATATGCAGAGATGGCATGTCCTTTACAGGGTCCAGATGTCCCCCGTCTGGTTTGGAGACACAGAGCTGGCCGTGGTGGAGCCCAATCTCTTGCCTCATAGGAGGGAGAGGCTCAGTCTCCATGTAAGCTCCCATTTCGGACGCCTAGACCCCATGCTTTGGGGAGGTTCTAGGTAGCCCTGGGATATGCAGATGGATAGGGAGGTTTCCCCGCAGCCCAGAATGGAAACTTTACCGAGAAAGCAATGGTGGAAAGAATAAGAAATTGACTGGCCTGACTTGCGGCGGGGGCTGGGGATTGTGTTTCGGATGGGATTTTGGAATCACACAGAGTTGGGCAAAGGCAGAAAAGAGGAGCGGAGGGAGGTGTGGGGAGGGGTGGGCTTACGAGGCCCTTTTTTTCCCCAGATGCTTGGAGATTCAGAGAAGCAAACTGGCCAATCTGCGGGGAGATGAATACCGAAGAAGGTAAGAGCAATACAGAGCAGAGAGTTTTGCAGGAGAAAGCCAATTTCCATCAGCTAGGGAGTCAGGAAATGCTTGCCAAGCAGACCTGGGCTGAACCAGGTCTTGTGGAAAGCACACGTATCTAATTTAGATAAGCCGAGAAGCAGAGGGCTAGTCTGAGCTGCCAATTGGTGATGGAAGGCAAGCATCACAGAGACAGTCTGGCGGAGCTGAGGGGAGGACTTGGGTGGGTGACTGGTGGGCGATGAGTCTGGAGAGAGGGCTTGAGGCGGAGGCGGAGCGGGGACGGAGCAGAATGCTTTGATCGCCGGCTAAGAACGTTCCATTTTACCCTAAAGGCAGGGGCAGAGTCAGGTTTTGCGTGTTTCGAAGTGTATGAAATTTGGAGTTCTCAGTCGAAGGCAAAGAATCCACAGTTATGAAAACAGACTTGCTGGGGCTCCTTGCAGGCGTCTGTGCCAGTGACAGGCCGGGAAGCTCAGCCTTCCTTCGCCTCGCTGTGCATGGGGCCCTGGGATGTTATTGAGCAGTGGGGCTTCTCGGGTTGCCATGCTCGTGTAGAGCTGTTTGGTTGGGGGATGGATGCAGACACAATGTTTTGGAGCGCCCAGATTGGTAGCAGGTGTGTTGGCAAGCTTTAGGGGGGCTGTTGGAAAAAATCACCATAAACAGAGTGGCTTTAAAGCGATAGAGCTTTATTCTCACAGTTCAGGAGGCCAGGACCCTGAAATCAAGCTGTGTCAAGATTGGTACCCGCTGGAGGCACTGAGGGAGAAACCGCCCCACGCCTCTCTCCGGAGCTGCTGGTGGGCGCCGGCCATCCTAGGCGTTCCTTGGCTTGTAGAAGTATTACTCCATGTCGGCCTCCATCTCCACATGGACTATGTCTCTGTCTTCTCCTCTTCTTCTTTTTTTTTTTTTTTTTTGCATACGTGGGCTTCTCCTGTTGTGTAGCACAGGCTCCGGACGCGCAGGCTCAGCGGCCATGGCTCACGGGCCCAGCCACTCCGCGGCATGTGGGATCTTCCCGGACCGGGGCTCAAACCCGTGTGCCCTGCATTTGCAGGTGGATTCTTAACCACTGCGCCACCAGGGAAGTCAGATTTTAATCTGTCAAGTGCTGGTACTGTCACAACTACCCCCTGGGGCCCGGGCTGTGTTAGATTTGTCACTAGGCATTTACACAGGTCACACAGAGCAGGTGGGGACGGAAGGAGAGATGCATGCAAGGTCCAAGGCTTTCTGCTCTGCCCTGAGTCCACGGTCACACCTGCCAGGTGCTCACCTGCTCTGGGATGTGTCCTGGATTCTCAGCAGTCATTCTCCCCTACAGCGGCACTGTGTTACAATCGCCTGGGGAGTCAGACAGTACTCACACCCAGACACTCCCCGGGCCCGTTAAGAACAGTCTTTCCGGGGTGAGTCTTGGGCAGGGGTATGTTTTGAATCTGTTCAGATGATTTCAGTGTGTCCTAGGGGTGCTTCATAGGTTTTCTGGATACCTGGGTGGTAGAAGGCTATCTAACTTACTAGACACGTGTTTATAGTCCTTACCATACGTGAGGCCCTTTGCTCAACGCAGGGCATTTGACAGAGAGCAAGAGGCTTCTGTTCTAGCTGGAAGGGCAGGTGGAAAACAACAAGTTATGGATTTATAAGTTTCCCTTGTGATCTAGAGCTATAAAGGTGAAATGCAGGATGCTACATATTATGGGAACCAACCCAGTCGAAGAGGGCATCCTTGACGCAGTGATATCTGAACAGAGTTCTGGAAGTTGAAATTGTCTAGGACAAGAAGCTGGGGGAGAATGTCCCAGGTCGAGGGAGCAGCGTGTGCCGGAGTCTGGAAAAGGGAGGAGCATGAGGACGAGAGGAGCGGCGAGGGGCCGGGGCCACGTGGGGTATTTGGTGTCCGCTCGTTTGTAATTGCCTCGATGTCTTTGAAAGTGTTTACATTCACTCTTTCCCAAGAAGACTCCTCCAGGCAGAGGACATGTACCTTCTAATTGTTTCTAACCGTTTTTCTTTCTTTATCATCGCGGGCCACCTTTATCCTATCACTGAAATTTACTAGGGGCCCTCACCTACACATTCTTCATTTAATTTTTGTTAGATTTAGAGAAGTGAATCCACTTGCCCAAGGTTATGGGGTGAGTGGGGACTCTTTTTCTCCCTCCCTCCCTTCTTTCTTTTCTTACTTCCTTTCTCTTGCTTGTCTTTCTTTTTTACAAAATTGAATATGAGTGTGTGTACTGTTTAATAACCTGCCTTATTCATGTGACACAATGTCTCATTGTTTTATTCACATTCTTAAATATTCTTCAAGAAGGTGATTTTTTTAGGGCTCCCCTGGTGGCGCAGTGGTTGAGAGTCCGCCTGCCGATGCAGGGGACACCGGTTTGTGCCCCGGTCCGGGAAGATCCCACATGCCGCGGAGCGGCTGGGCCCGTGAGCCATGGCCGCTGAGCCTGCGCGTCCGGAGCCTGTGCTCCGCAACGGGAGAGACCACAGCAGTGAGAGGCCCGCGTACCGCAAAAAAAAAAAAAAAAAAAAGGTGATTTTTTAAAATGACTGCTTAGTAGTCTGTTATTTGGATATATCCTAATCCAATCAGTCAATCTATTACTGGGTATTTGTTTTCTCTGATTTTTCTAAATGGCCATTGTTCTCGGCAATGAACATCCTGATGTATAAATCTTTGAGGACATTTTTGATCATTTCTTCAGGAAGAAAATTTGTGGACGGAATAACTGGGTCAAAGGCTGTGTACAATTTAGAAGTTTCTTACACATATTGCTACATTGCCTTCCAGACGGATGGAACAGATTTAACTTCCCATCAGCAGTGTGTGAGGTGGCCTTGGGGACACTTCAGTTAAGCAAGGCCAGTTGATCTGTAGAACTTTGGTTGCTGAGAATATTTCGGCCAAAGCAAAACAACAAGGGAAACAGCATGCTTTACAGTGGAGCTTCTCATAGCCTGGACCTATCCCGTGGTTAATGCTCACTTCTTCCCCGTATCTGCTCTGGGTCCGGAGAGTCCAGGGTGGCTTTGCTCATGTTCTTCTGGCTCTAGTCTCCCCTTTGCCCTCCCCCTCCTCAATCCTTCTTGTCCTTCTAGATGGAGCTCGGGTGTCACTTGAAGTGTTTGTAAGACCACGAACAGAGGTTCACTATTGTCTATGGTCATACCACCCTGAACACATCTGATGTTGTCTGATCTTGGAAGCTACCCAGTGTGAGGCCTGCTTAGCACTTGGATGGGAGTCCCTTAGATTTGTTACCTTAAATCTTTTTCCAACTTCAGGAATTCCAGTTTTACAGGCACAGAAATCAGGATTGTTAGTGTTGAAAGGGACTTTGGTTGTCATCAGGCCCTCATTCCTTCTGCAGCAACCAGCTGGTGATGGTCGAATGGCTGGATGTCCATCACCTGGTGCGGTGGCTGGTACCATTTTTGGTCCTCCAAGTGGTTACTCTGAGAGCAAAAGTCCGCTTTCCTCAGAGATTTGAAAAATTGTGAACTATTTCAAACGTACTAAAATGCAGAAAATAATGTGACACCCATGTCCTACCATGTGTATTTACCAAATGTTAGTGTTCTATTTGTTCTAGAAATCTCTTTAAAAAGAGAAATAAAGAGTTCTAAGTATGACTGCTGTTCTTGACTGTCTTGACTATTCTAGGCACTTTCATTTTCATATAAATTATAGAATAAAGTTGTCCTATGACTTGTAAAACTAACCTCCGTTTTTGGACATTTCCCTCAATATTTCACTATTGTGAGTCATGCTTTGATAATATTTTGTGCATAAATATTTAGGCACATTCTTATTTTCTTTCTTAGTATAAAATGCTAAGAAATGGTTTGCTGAGTCCCTGATTAAGCATATTTTCCAGGGGTTAGGCGTAGGGAGAAAGTGGGTAATTGTTTATGGATATAGGGTTTCAGTTTTGCAAGATAAAAATTTCTGAGGATTCTTTTCAAAACAATGTGAATATACTTAACATTACCGAACTGTATATTTTAAAACGGTTAAGATGGTAAATATTATGTTACATGTATTTTACCACGATTAAAAAGAAATTCTTCTCACAATTAGAAAATATCAGTTAAAACTCTCAATTGATTTTTAAAGATCCTCCAGCATTTATAGGGATAACTTTCAAAGTTTCTGTTTACAAGCTTTGTTTTCAAGCTTGATTGTAATTTTCTAAAACTTTAAAACTTGAGTTGTTTTGGTGTTATAGTCACTGATGTTTTAATTGAAGATTTCAAATTGTTTTATGCTTAAAATGCTACCAAAATTTAAATATAAAATTTAAAAATTTAAAAAAATGACTAAGCATATATATATTTTTAAACATCTTTATTGGGGTATAATTGCTTTACAATGGTGTGTCAGTTTCTGCTTTATAACAAAGTGAATCAGTTATACATATACATATGTTCCCATATCTCTTCCCTCTTGCGTCTCCCTCCCTCCCACCCTCCCTATCCCACCCCTCCAGGCTGTCACAAAGCACCGAGCTGATCTCCCTGTGCCATGCGGCTGCTTCCCACTAGCTATCTACCTTACGTTTGGTAGTGTATATATGTCCATGCCTCTCTCTCGCCCTGTCACAGCTCACCCTTCCCCCTCCCCAGACTAAGCATATTTTAAAGGATTTTCCTACAAGTTGTCACACTGGCCACCTGAAATGTATGAGTGCCTCTTTCTTGTGTTCTTGCCAACACTGGGTGTTTGCTATCTTTAAAATTTTTTCTACAGTAGGATAGATATAAAATATTACTCTATTGTAGTTCTCATTTGCATATTATTAATTACTAAGGAAGTTGAAAATCTAATCATATATTTGTGGACCCTTGAAAGTGTTTTGTGAATTGACAGCTTACCTCCTTTGCTCATTTTTGTGTTGAAACGTTATTTTATTTTATTTTATTTTTGCGGTACGCGGGCCTCTCACTGTTGTGGCTTCTCCCGTTGCGGAGCACAGGCTCCGGATGCGCAGGCTCAGCGGCCATGGCTCACGGGCCCAGCCGCCCCGCAGCATGTGGGATCTTCCGGGACCGGGGCACGAACCCGCGTCCGCTGCATCGGCAGGCGGACTCTCAACCACTGCGCCAACCAGAGAAGCCCTGGAGCGTTAATATTTTGATGTTGATTTCTAAGTGCTCTTTATTGTTATACATGTTGCAAATGTTATTTGCATTTATTTGTTTACCTTTCAATTTTATTTCTTGGCTTTTTAAAAACAGAAGTGTGAACAGTTTATTTAGTCAAATCTATGGGTCTTCTTTGTGCTTTTTGCTTTTGGTGTTAAGCTTAGAAAATCTCCCTTTATCTTAAGATCATGTAAATCTATCTTATAATAGATTACCTAAGTCTATTTTCTTTCAGTCACTTTTACATTTAACTTTTTAATATACTTGGAATTTTGGGTAAGTTATGGGGCAGAGCTCTAACTTGATTTTTTTCCATCATGATTTATTCAGACATCCTGATTTTATTGGTCATCTATTACTTTCCCAGATGCTACCTTTATCTTATACCAAACACTTAACATGTATTTGGATTTGTTTGGGTCTCTCTAGTCTGTAACATTGATCTGTTATATATAGTGTATACATAGTGCATCACATTAATGTGCTAATTATTATAACTTTTTGATGATTTTAATTTCATGACATATTTTAATAACTGATATGCCAATATTGTTTTAATTTTTCTTAATTTTGTATATCTTAAGTAGTTTTTAATCTAAAAGCCAATATATAAATATTTCATAATTTTAAAAAAGCCATACATGCTTGTGTTCAATAGCTTCAATAATAAAGTGTATAAAATGAAAAGTAAAAGCCCTCTTTCCCTTTCTTTTCAGCTCTCCAGTTCCACTCCCAACAGGCAAAAACTGTTAATAGTTTATTGTGTCTTTTGAAAGTATGTATTAAAAATTACATGTGTATTTGGATATTTACATATGTCGACTCATGTTATGCAGAGCTTTTTCACTGAAAAATACATCTGAACATCTTTCCATATCAGTACACAAAGCTCTAAATCATTCATTTTACCTGCTTTATGACAATCCATAGAGTGGATATAATATAATGAGTTTGGCTAGTCCTTGTTTGAAGACTGTTTAGATCACTTTCAGTGTTTTATTAGCACAAATAATTGTTCATTTATTTCCTGCTGAACTTTAGATCATTTTTCCTATTTAAAAAATTGGAATTGCATTAACTTTATAAAATAATTTATAGGATTGCCATCTGTATTATTTTTGAATCTGTCCATCCAAGAACAAACCACATCCTTCCATTTAGGTGAATATTTTTTATGTACCTCAGTAAAATTTTATAAGTCTTTTCAAATAGAGCTTTCACAAGTTTGTTAAATTTATTCCTTGGGGTTTTATTTCATCTTTTATTAGATTTTAGAATGATATTATTTCCTGTTATATTTTCTAACTAGTTATCTTTGGCAAATAGGTAAACCACTACTTTCTTGTCTATTTATTTCATGATTAGCCACATTACTCAATTCTATTTGTAATTATAAAAATTTTAGCTATTTCTCTTGTGTTTTATAAAATCATATGATCTGTATAAATTATTGTTTTTCTTTCTGATAGCTATATTGATATTATTTTTGTGTGGAAAATACAAGTTATAACGAATAGTAATGTACCTCCTACACAGAAATAACAAGGTTTTATTTCTTTTCCTTTTCTTATTACAAAGATTAAAACTCTGGAACAATCTGAAATAATAGTGGCTAAATGGGCATATTTGTTTTGATTCTATTTCTTTTCCCAGTTGGGGACATGAAAAACACTGGATTGTTCCATAAAGCTGCATTTTCTGGAAAAAAAAAGAACTTTTTAGTTTGGAATAATGTTCGATTTACAGAAGCGGCAAAGATAGTACAGAGAGTTCCTGTATATCCTACACCCAGTCTCCTCTGTTGTTAACGTCTCACACAACCGCCAAAACCGAGAAACCAACACTGGCACATGAACATTAACTAAAGTCTAGACGTTATTTGAATTTCACTCTGTTTTCCACTAATATCCCTTTTCTATTTCAGCATCCAGTCCAGGATAGCACGTTGCATTTAGTTGTCATGTCTCATTAGTCTCGCGTGATCTGTGACAATTTCTTAGTCTTTCCTGTTCTTGATGGTGTATTAATCAAGTGTTGTCTTGAATGCTCCTCGGTTTGGATCTGTCTGATGTTTTCTCATATTAGACTGTGATGATTGTTTGTGGGGAAGAAGACTAGAGAGGGTGCATTTCCTTCTCATCACATCATGCTGGGGGTGGGGGTGTTATCAACAGGACATCCCTGGCAATGAGAAACGTGACCCCCGGCCAAGGTTGTGTTTGCTGGATTTCTATCTTGCAAAGTTACTTTTATTCCCTTTCGTTGCTTTTTCTTGGGAAGCAAGTCACTAAGTCCAGCCTGTACTGAAGGGAGTGAGGTTTGATTCTAATTAAATTAGAATGTTTCTAGTGTTTCGCTGTTATGTCATCAGTCTTGGCTTGATATAGATATTCTTTACTATGTTAGAGAAGTATCTATGAGAAATGTATTTTTTTTACATGAGTCAGCAGCTACCTAAATTATAATTTAGGAAAGAAAATTAAAACACTGAGTGTAGGGGAAAGAGAAGGGCTTTGAAGAAATTAAAACAATATTCAGTAGGAACCCGCCCCACTACCTGCATTAATTCAGAGATAGCGCATCTGAACTAATGAAAAGTCTGATGTGTAGATACTGAAAGCAGTTAAACTTTACTTCAAACCAGGAAAACCAATGTCTGTCTCATGAAAGCCTAGGCTTCTTCTTTGCAGAATCTGTGACTGTTCCTTCTTTTTCACCACAGGGTTGAAAAGACCATACAGCGTGGAAGTTCAATAAGGGTTTGTGGAACGGAGCTAAATAAGCCAGTAAGTTTGTCATCCAACTCCAGAGGAATCTCTTGATTTTTATGCCATGTGAAATGGATTCAATCCAGAAACATATTTCCTGCTACTTCTAAATATTTTCTAAAAAGTAAGTCAGACGCAAAGGATCGGAAAAGACATTTATCCAAAGGAGATTCACAAATGACCAATAAGAACATGGGAAGCTGCTCACCATCACTAGCCATCAGGGAAATGCACATCAAATCCACAGTGAGATACCAATTCACATCCATTAGGACAGGTAGGAGTCAAAAAGACAGGTAATAACAAGTGTTGTGTTGGAGAGGATGTAGTGAACTTGGAATACTTACACACTGCTGGCGGGAGTGTAAAATGGTGCCGTTACTTTGGAAAACAACCTGGCAGTTCCTTTAAAAGTTAACCATAGGGTTACCACATGACCCAGCGATTCCACTCCTGGGTATAAACCCAAGAGAAATGAAAACAGATGTCCACACAAAACCTTGTATGAGAATGTTCATAGCAGCATTGTTCATGATAGCCAAGAAGTAGAAATAATCCAAATGCCCATTAACTGATGAATGAGCAAATAAAATGTGTCACAGCCATACAATGAAACATTACTGGACAGTAAAAAGAAATTAAATACTGACACGCGCTGCAACGTGCATGAGCCTTGCAGACACTGGGCTAAGTGAAAGGAGCCAGTCGTGAAGGATCATGTATCATATGATTTCATTCAATGAAATGTCCAGAATAGGCAAATTCTTGGAGACAGAGAATAAATTGATGGTTGAGGATGTTGGAGAGAAATGGGTGATGTCTGCTAACGGTTATAGGATTTTTTTTCACGGTAAAGAAAATGTTCTAAAAGTGATTGTGGTGCTGGTTGCACAGCTCTGTGAATACACTAAAATCTATTGAATTTTCTACTTTAAATGAGTGATCTTTATAGTATGTGAATTATATCTCAGTAAAGTTGTTATTTTAATATTTTTAATTTAAGTATAGTTGATTTAGAATATTGTGTTAGTTTCAGCTGTACAGCAAAGTGATTCAGTTATATAAATATATATATACATATATATTTTTGGATTATTTTCTATGATAGGTTATTACAAGATATTGAATATTTTTCCCTGTGTTCTACAGTAAATCCTTGTTGCTTATCTGTTATATGCATAGTAGTGTGTATCTGTTAATCTCATACTCCTAATTTATTCCTCCCCAAGCTGTTATTTTTTAAAAAGGAGGACAGAAAGCCAGATCTTGGAATATGGTTCCAATTTAGGCAGACACTAAGGGCATAAACTCAGTCCACAAATTAAGTGAATGATGTCGGGAGGGTGGGAGTGGTTACAAAATCACATGACATCACAACTATTCTACAGCTGGGGATCCGTGTCCACACACGGGTCAGAGAAAGTGACCTCCAAAGTGATGATTTGAGGGGCACTTGGGAAGACCTAGAACTTAGGTCTGAAATTCCGTTATTACATGCCAGTATCAGGAGTTTTTTCTTTAGATTGTAAACATGAAGTGTAAGTAGTCTAATAAACATCTTAGTGTAAATCCAAACGTGAGCTCTTTCTGATTGACAGCTGGGAAGCATGTGTTTGGACAGGGAAGGAGAAGACAGCTGGGAGGGAGCCTGCCAGGGCAGATGACAGCCGGGGGTGTGCCAGGGAGCTGGGTGGAAGGGCGGCTGACAAAGGAGGCCAGGCAGGCCCCGCAACTCAGCTAGGGGCGGCCGTCAGGGTAATTTCCACTCTCAGCCTCTGCTCTGGCCAGGTCTCATGCCCTTTGGAATGAAGTCCAGTGCCTCAGTCTGTCTTGAGTGTCCCTTGTTGGCCAGTAAGTTTTTCATGTTTTTGGCTCACTTGTGAATTCTAGAATTTTTGCAGCCCTCTTGGAGGGATTAAATTGCATTCACTCTTATTGCCATATCCTTTTGGACAGCCTTTGGTACCATGTTGCTCTTTGAACAGAACTGTTTCCTGCCTGGATTGTGCCCTTGGATGAGATGAAGCTCTGGGAAGGTCCAGTCAGCAGACTTTCTCAACAGCAGGCTGTCCCTGGCTCCAGGCCATGTTTCACCACCTTCTCAGCTCCACGTCCCATCCAGTGGGGAGCAGTGCTGCAAAAATACATTTCCATGTTGAACCAAAATGGCCCGAAAGTTGGCCACACACCACCATGTCATAGACTACTGACCTGGAACCACTGTGCTGCACGGAGCACACACACGTCTGCACACCCTCTAGAGGCCACCAGTTCGGGGCTAGGTTCTCTTCCGTTTTATAATAAACCTGTATTTTTTCTCATAAGCAAAGACGGACCTACGTTCACCAGCAAGTCTCTTCCCTTCTCTGGACTTCAAGTTTCTTGCCTTTAAAACAAGGGAGTGGAGACCTCTGGGTTTTTTTCTACCCTCCATGGTTGTGATTTAGGATGAGACAGTCTGGTCTCTAAGAGTGTGAGCTCCTTCAAGGTTAGGGATAATAAATTATTTGTTAAGAATCTCCCCTTCTACAAAATCTAACAGTAGTTTTCTTTTCTTTCTTTTTTTTTTTTTTGGCTGAGTCACGCGGCTTGCGGGATCTTAGTTCCTGGACCAGAGATCAAACCCGGGACGCCTGCAGCGGAAGCGGGGAGTCTTAAACACTGGACCACCAGGGAAGTCCCTAACAGTAGTTTTCGATTGCAGTTGAGTATGGGATGATGAGCAGGAATGTTTTCAAGCTACCTCCTACTTTCTAGAATTTAAAAAAAAAAAAAAAAAAAAATCCCTCTCCTGGCTGAGAACTACGAATCTGGCTCTTCTCGGGGCCCAGAGGAAGCGCTCAGCAGGCGGGCTGTTGATTAACTGCTGCTGGCATGTTGAGCCTGTGTGCTTATATTCTTTTGCACCGAATGTGCCTCCAAAGCTTTCTTTGACAGCTTTTTGGTTATGAACTTTGCCTTTTTCTCTCTGGTTTGCGTCAGAAACGTGGAGATCGCTCCAAAATATCCCCATTTTTCATTCTCCTCTCTTTGTCTTGGGACAGCCTGAGATACTGGCGGATGCCTCCCTTTGGCAGCTGAAAAGCTGGGATCCCATTAGGGCGCATGAGATCACTGGCAGAAGAGAGTGGTCCAGTGCGCCGGCCACAGTAGCATCTGTTTAACTGCATGGGGGTCAGAGGCATCATGCCGCCTCTGGTGATTGCGGTGGGAGCAGTCAGCAGAGCAGCTTCCTTCTCCGTGGCTCCCTCCCCCTCCATATTCCCTCTCGGTGAAGGCCAGTCTGCCAGTCCCAAGACGCCCCATCTGTCTGACTCACCCTTCCCTCCCTACTCCCATGCCCCTGCCCCATCCTCAGGGCATGGGCTCAATCAATCTCTGCCGACACCAGGGCCAGGCAGAGAGACAGAGATCAGACAGTGGAACTAATGGCTAATCTCCCCAAGTACCTGGACTGCATCCAGAGCTCTGGACACATTCCTTGGTGGGGTCACCCATCTCCTTCAGGGGTGCTTTTCCTAGCCCTGACATCTGAGTGAGGAGATTCATCTCATCTTACCCGCAAAGACCCAGACTGATTGGAGCCCTGTTTCCACAGTGCCACCTGGTAAGAGTCAGCTGGGTTCTAGTCTCTAAGGGAAGACCTGGGTAGGTAGGCAGCAGCAGAGAAGGAGTGAAGGGGTCTAAGACCCCCTGGCAAATCAGTCAAAACTCTTATAGAAAACCTGCTTTAGCCCTAGAGCTGTCCCCACAGCTCTGAACATCAAAGTTTGCATCAAGCTCATTAAATATATACAACAAAGATGCCAGGCGTTGGGGGATGAAGGAAGGATGCAGGGAGGAATAGAAGGAGGCCGGTGGAGGTTGCTGGAAGGAGGGAACCTGCGGCTCCTTTCCCACGTCTCCCAACTGCCAGACCTCGTCTGGGTGAATCTTCTGCTTGGGGGCCCTTAGTAAGAAGGGCCAGTGAAGCCATGGTGCACCCAGGAAGTGCGGTCTTCCTAGTAAGCCTTCCCTCCCTCCTTTGTCTCCTCCCTCAGAAGCTTACACTGGCTTTGGGTGCAAAACAAAGAACAAGTACCCTGTCCTTAAGGAACTCGTGTTCTAAAAGCAGCCGCATAGCACAGGGAGATCAGCTCGGTGCTTTGTGACCACCTAGAGGGGTGGGATAGGGAGGGTGGGAGGGAGGAAGACGCAAGAGGGAAGAGGTATGGGGACATATGTATATGTATAACTGATTCACTTTGTTATAAAGCAGAAACTAACACTCCATTTTAAAGCAATTATACTCCAATAAAGATGTTTAATAAATAAATAAATAAGGAAATAAGTAAGTAAGTAAATAAATAAAAGCAAAGAAAAGACACCACAGCACAGCTAATGGAAAAACCACAAGCTTTGGAGTCAGAATACTTGAGTCTCAGTCAAGCGCCCACTTATGACCTTGTGTCTTAGGGCAAATTAACTTACCCCTTAACTTCTCTGATCTGTGTCTTCAACTAGATATTAGGAAATAAGAAGTAATGTATGTGTATATGATATAGGGGTACAACGAGTGATCGCTTCATTATTAAGTAATTATACAGATAACACAAATACAGACCAGGACGCGATAAAGGATGGAAATGAGGAACTGACAAAGTGCTACAGGGTCACACAGCTATTGAACAGTGAAGCTGGGAATCCTAACCCAGGATTGCCTTCTAAATCTTGAGGACTGTGGTCCTGGTTTTCAGACAGCCTGCGGTCACTCTGATGATTACATTTCATTCCAAACAAGGCTCCTCCTTTTGGCTTTGGGAAAGTTGCTCTTGCGGGGATCTGTGGATCCATGAATCTGTTCTGTACCGGGCTCAATTCTAAGCTTCCTGACTGAAGGAATTAAAGCAGGAATCTTGTCTGGGTGAGGGGAATCGGGAGTCAAAGCAGGAAAGCCAGGCTAAAACTCCGTTGCAGTCTCTGGATGCACACCGGAGGTTAGGAAAAGGCCCTTCTTCCAGAGGAGGCACAGGTGCCCGGCACTCACGCCAGGACCAGGCACCACGCCTGGTCCCTGGTGGCTGGGAGCCTACTGAGGTCTTGGTTAGAATGCCGTTGGTGACTGGGGCTTGGGCCTCCTTTCTGCAAGTCCTGTGAACCTGTACTAAGCACAGATGGAAAGGAAGGTGCTGGTCTCCGGGGCTTTTCACACATTCTGCCTCCAAATGAAGTGACATCTGGGAGCTGGATCCTTGGAGCACCAAGAACAAGGTCAAGCCAGCAGGCAGCAGCATTTGCTACAACCAGATGCCAGAGCGCTGGGAAAATATGGACCATCCCTTGGGGTTTCTCACAGTAATGTCCTGCTATGTTTGTGCAGAACTTAATTCACAGAGCGCTTTCACAGTCCTTATCCCTTGACTTTTCCGTGGGAACAAAGCAGAGGCAACACGAAGAGGCGGAAATAGCCCAGGGATTGGCATGAAACGGACATGGGTTTGAGTCTTCCTTCTAGATTGAATAGCTGTGACCTTGGGTAAGTTGTTAACTCTTCTACAAATCAATGTCCTGCCCTGTACGGCAGGGATCATCCCCAGGTAGGGATTACATGACATCTGATACACTAAGGGCCCTGGCATCGTGCAAAGCCTGTTCTTCCATCCTGCTTCATGTCTCCTTCCTGCCTGCTGTCTGCTCCTGCAGTTCAGTACTGCCTGGTGGCTGTCCCTGAAATGGGGGTGACCATTGGCAAGGCTGCCAAGACAGAATTTCTGCATGTTTCTCTTGTCTACAGGGCCAGACGTGAGCCTCTGGGCGAGGGAGTTGCAGAGGCTGTGATGGAGGACCAGGGGGGCTCAGGTGACAGCATAATCTCTGCTGCTGTGTGTTGCTCTGAAGCACAATGAAGGGATGCCTGTAGTGTCCTATGACGTAGGGACCCGGAGGGGGGCTCTTCAGACAAGCCGGCATCACTCCAGCTGAGAACAGGGAAGTGGCAGGTACTCAGCGTGTCTCTCTGTGAGTGGGATCCACGTTGCCCGGGTCGGGTGGGGTGGCATGAAGGAGGTCAATGTGATGGTGGTGGAAATACAGGGCTAGGTTCATTTAAGCCTCTGATAAACTCATTTCCATCAACCAATCATTATAGCACCTTGTAGTATGTGCGCTTCTTCTTTTTTTTTTATAACGAAACAAAGGAGATTTATTTTAAGAAAAGATTTCTTAAAATAAGCTTTTGTCTTTTATCTACATTAAAGATTAGATAAGCTTTTCTCAGTGCATCCAATGAATTTTCTTTTTTTTCATTTTTATTTTATATTGGACTATAGTTGATTGACAATGTTGTGTTCGTTTCAGGTGTACAGCAAAGTCATTCAGTTATACATATACATACGTCTATTCTTTTTCAAATTCTTTTCCCATTTCGGTTATTACAGGATACTGAACAGAGTTCCCTGTGCTACACAGTGGGTCCTTGTTGGGTATCTATTTTAAATGTTTCTGTGTGTTTCTGTTCAAAAACACCTTACTTATTCTATATTGTTGATTCAGTGGCACTGAACTCACAATCCACAGAGCTGTAACTCACACTTGAAAGAAGCATATCTCACACAAGTCCTTTCTTGCATAAGTCACATTGCAGCCGTCCTGCACTTAGGAACATGGGATGGCACTATGGTTGGGGGCCATGGTGAAATCACCAACAAAAGGCACAAAAACGTGGCACCAGAAAGACCACACAAAGGACATTTGTTTACGATCTGTAGCAAGAAGGCAGGGCGTCGTCTTGTTCAACATCATCTGGGCGCTGGTGCTCAGATTTTTCACCCCTGTGATGTGTCCTCGAATGATCGTGGAAGCACGGCGCTACTGATTTGGGAGTTATGAATAAATTTTAGTGAGTAAGCAAACTTGCAAACGTGGAATCTGAATCATGAGGATCAACTGTACTTTCCTTCCACCTTACCTCTTCTGGACACCTCCCAATGCTTCTCGCAGAGCCCGGGTCTTATGAAAGATAATAACTAACTAGGATTCTTTCACTTTGGAAATTGGTTGGTGACTTAGCACTGATTTGCCTCAAGTTTTTTTTTTTTAATTAATTAATTAATTTTTGGCTGCGTTGGGTCTTCGTTGCTGTGCGTGGGCTTTTTCTAGTTGCGGCAAGCGGGGGCTACTCTTCGTTGCAGCTTGTGGGCTTCTCATTGCGGTGGCTTCTCTTGTTGCGGAGCATGGGCTGTAGGCGCACGGGCTCAGTAGTTGTGGTGCACAGGCTTAGTTGCTCTGCAGCATGTGGGATCTTCCAGCACCAGGGATTGAACCCGTGTCTCCTGCATTGGCAGGCAGATTCTTGACCACTGTGCCACCAGGGAAGTCCCTGCCTCAAGTTTAATTATAATTTTGAATTGATGAATGATTTAAACCATTCTCTGGCCTCGGGTCTAGGTAAGCGATGATGCCATCCAGCTGCCTACTTACAAGGCAAAGGAGGACCTTTGAGATGAGATCTGACACTGTCACCTGTCTTGCCTTGTCTTCCTCCAGGCCCTTCACAATGGGGCTCCAGCCCTGTGGAAATCTGTGACGTGTCCTCTTAGGCAAATGTCTATTTGCACATCCTGCTCTGTGCACCTGAGCACTTTCCTGCCTGGCTGGCTTCTCCCTGTGAAGTTGGACAACAAGGCCCTTCTCTTTCTGTTTCCCTTGACACCCTAAGCATATAAACCTATTTCTCCCATTTTATCTCATTTATCCATCTACCTGTTTGTTTTCCCCGTAAGACTTGGGGGAAAGGACCGTTTTACATCTTTGCTGACTTGTGCTTGGCAAGCAGCTTCAGGAGAGGATGGATGGATGGATGGATGGATGTATAGATAGATGAAGGAGGGAGACAGCATTCTCAGGTGATGAGAAGACAGATTGCTCATGGTGGTGGAAAACCACTAAGTATTTGCTCCTAGAAGGCATCAGAGGGGAAAGCCAAAAAAAAGTTCTTCTGGGGCTTCCCTGGTGGCGCAGTGGTTGAGAGTCCGCCTGCTGATGCAGGGGACGCGGGTTCGTGCCCCGGTCCGGGAAGATCCCACATGCCGCGGAGCGGCTGGGCCCGTGAGCCATGGCCGCTGAGCCTGCGCATCCGGAGCCTGTGTTCCACAGCGGGAGAGGCTACAACAGTGAGAGGCCCGCATACCACAAGAAAAAAAAAAAGTTCTTCTGAATTTATGTCATTATGTCCATGGGGCCACTAATCCTCCAATCTTGGTCACAAAGGTTGAGAAAATTGAGGGGTAATTTATTGAAACTCATTGTGTTCAGACAAATATGGACCCTTCATTTCAAACTTCACATTTCTCTGAAATATATCTGACTGATAGCAGAGAGCAATCAAACAGAAGTAGGAAGAGCACTGGACAGAGAGTCTTCACCTGCACTTAAGTAATAATACCTACACACCGTTGCAAGTCATCTCACCACTCAGGACCTCAGTTTCTGCACCTGAGGAATAAAAAGATTGAGAGATTGTGCTAGAGTGCCGGGGTTCTGCTGTTGTCAGCATTTATTTTGGCAGCGTGACGTGTACTGTCATCTCTGTCGGCCCAGCATCTTCTCCTGCTTCCTTTGTCTCTAGGATCAGGCATGGCCATGAGAATCACTCCTGGTCCATCAGTGCATTCCCTCTATCCAGCCAAAGACATTGGTTCAGGTATGGACACAGGACTAAAGCCCAACCTGTAAGACTCATTTTGTTGGAACTATTAGTCCCAACCAGGCAGATATTGTTAGTTTTCATCCAATGTTCATTTTTTCCATCTTCTTTAGTGGTAGAATTCCTAATTTTTAGCTGTGCTTATAAGTGCAAGGAATAAAGATGACATTTCCAGCCTTTCTTAGAGTCAGTTGTGGGCATATGATTAAATTTGGCTGATGGGATATAAGAGGAAGTATTATATATTACTTTTCCCAAGTTTCCTTAAGGGAAGGGGGGCAAACCCTTTTTCTTCCCTTCCTCTTTCATGCTGGTTGGAATACAGACAAGATGGCCGGAACCCATGCAGCCATATTGGACTATGAATTGGAAGCCACCTGTGACAGGAAAGCAACAAAAAAGAAGCCTGGATTCCTGATGATTGTGGAATAACTCTTCTTTATAAAAGAGAGAATGAACTTCTTGTTCAAACCATTGTCATTTTGAATTGTCTTTTACTTGGCAGACTAACCTGATCCTAACTGACAGAGAGCTATCAGGGAAAAGAACACTGGACTTGCAAGATGATAGAAACTTGCCACTGCATGGGAAGGGTTGCCTGAGTGAAGCCAACATAGAAGAAAGCAGGGTAAGAAACAGAATGCAGTGTCCTGCTGACACTGTCTAAACCACTGTATCGCTGTGCCTGAAACCCGTAGCCCTTAACTTTTTGGTTACGTGCATCACCATTCTGGCCTATACCTATTTTTCTATAAATCAGGGTCTCTATCTTTTCAATTAAGAGTCATATCAATAGAAACAGCAAAACCACTTCGTCAAACAAAATCTTACTCAGAACTGAATGGTATTCATGAGGGGCTACGTCAGTAAAGCAGGGCTGGTAGGTGGAGCTGGAGAGTTCTCAGGAACTCTTTCTCCTGCTCACAATGGTTTGGAAGCCCGTCAACTGGAGAACTCTACAATCCTGTGGAAGAACAGCTAAGTCTGTGACAAACGTCTGCTCCTTTCCAGTCACCGCAAAGCCAGCTATTGCATCACTGACACTTCTTAACACTTTTTTTCCTCCTTTGGTAGCAACGTTTATAAGAAAGTGGACACCTTAGTTGAGACAAACAAGTCCCGTCCTCCCTCGGCTATTCCATCACCTTCCGTAACCCAGTCCCGTGAGCTCATTCTTAATCAAGACCTGGCAACCAGGTCCTTTAGCTCCAAATCATTCTTTCATATTTTAATGTGTGAGTCTTGGGCTTAGAGTGAGCTAGACCCACGGGGACGTGAACCTCCCTCTAGTGAATTCTGCCATCATTTGGATCTTTGGCATCTGGGATTGGCCCAGTTGTTGCCCTTTGGAACCAAGTTCAATTTGCAAGTGCTTGTGGAGATCTTAGAAGGGGGTCAGTTTCCAAACCTGGATCCCAAGTGTCCGTTGCTGCAGGAGAGACTTGGAACATGGAACAGAGACCAGCTTTTGGAACATGGGATGGAGACCAGCTGCCCCTGTAAGGACCCCTGGAGGAGGCGGAGGGCACACCAGCCTCCACTTCCACTCCTCAGGCAGCCCTCAGAGCAGGCACACTTAGTCACCGCACCGGACCTCTAGGTCGGGGAAGGGAAGAGTGTCCTTTCTCTGCCCAGTGACCACCAATGTTGTATCAGAATGCCGAGGCTCTGGGCGGGTGGAGCGAGACTTCCCCTCTTCATGTCAACATTGACATTTTGTCAGCAGCCCAGGCTCTAGAAGCCACACCCTGGCATGAGGAGAGGTGAAATCCTACTGGAGCTTGTGCTCTGGGACTTGGGGTCGAGTCTTTTCATCAGAGGCACAGAAGCCCTGGGGTCAAGGCATATAAGGCACATAATTCTTTCCAGCTTCGGGGAAGAATGAGGCGGCCACAATAGCTGTTCTTTCCTTTTCCCAGGGCTCCTGTGCGCCCTGGCTGCTGGCCCAGGGAAGCCGCAGAACTAGACTCTGGTATCAGATCAGAGGCTTGATAGAGCTTCCAGCTCCTCCTGTGAGAAAAGTGGCATCGATGCAGCCATCTTAAAAGCTGTGGGAGAGCAACACGGATGGACCTAAAAATGATCCTACTAAGTGAAGTCAGACAAATACCATATGATATGGCTCATATGTGGAATCTAAAAAATAGTCCAAGTGAACTTATTTATAAAACAGAAACAGACTCCCAGACATAGAAAACAAATTTGTGGTGACCAAAGGGGAAGGGGGGGAGGGATAAATTGGGAGTATGGAATTAACAGATGCACACTACCATACATAAAACAGGTAACTAACAAGGATTTACTGCACAGAGAACTGTATTCAATCTTTTGTAATAAACTACAATGGAAAAGAATAAAAAAAGAATATATATGTACGTATAATTGAATCACTTGCTGTACCCCTGAAACTAACACAATATTGTAAATCAACTACACTTCAATTAAAAAAAAAAAAAAAACGCCCAAAAAAAGCTGCCTCAGAGTCTGACTTAGACTGGGGATCCTGCTGTGGCTTTTCCAGGAGTTGATGTGACACAAAGATGGTGAGTGCCTCAGCCCAAAGTGGCCCATGGTAAAGGGAACAGAGCTAGACCAGCATGAATGGCCCTCTCCCCAAAGGCAGAGAGATACAGTCTGCATTACAACAGCTCTTGACAGGCACGGGTACCCCTTTCATCGTGTGTAAGCACCTTTGCTTAATCAATAACTGTACACGCAGTTACTGGGCACCCATTTTGTGCCTGGGACCATGCTTGGTACTAAGGAAGACTGGAGAATGATGCGGGATGTGGCCTCTGCTGTCAGAGGTCCCATGGTTTAGTGGAACGGAACGTCTCTGCTGTCTGGAAGGAGACACTGAGAGACTGTGAACCCCAGACCACTGTGGATGTGGGAAAGAAGGGAGGGGATTTGATTGCTTGAGGGTACCAGTGTAATAAGGGAAGAACAAATCTGACTCCATAGTAGATATGTTCCTTTTATTTTAACCTTTGTATTCTAATGCTTTTGCTACAAGTTAAGAATGTTGCCTATAGCCTGAAATATACAGAATAGCCCATTCCCAAGGCTCTGACCTCTAAGGGTGTAACACTTTTCCATTCATATAAAGATAAAAAGTTGCAGAACAGAGAAAAATATTTGTCTTGTTGGAGGTTTACAGGAACACTGTGACCTGACCTAGGTGGAGGGCAGCTGAGAACAAAGGATTCGGACACCGAGAAGTTTGTAACAACTAACCACACTCCTCCCTCACTTTGCCTTTAAAAATGCTTTGCTGAAGCCCTTCAGGGAGTTTGAGGTCTGGGGCACAAGCCACCCATCTGCTTGCATGGCCCTGTAATAAACCTTTCTCTGCTCCAACTCTGATGTTTCGGTTTGTTTGGCCTTGCTGTGAGTTGGGCACATGACTTGTGTACGGTAACACAAGCAGTAAAGTGAGATCCACAATATTCTAAGTTTTATTCTAAGTTGGCACACCCTAGATATGGTCCCATCTCTGAACGAAGGTTTGCCAGACTTTCTAGCAGGAATTTCAATTTCAGGAGATGAAGGTCTCTATTGGGCTTATTCGCAGGTATGTCTTTTGTGTCCAGTGAAATGCCTGAGGAGTGGCAGACATGTGATAAACATTTGCTCCGTGAAGGAATTGGAGAGAGACTGAGGTGGACACAGGTGTACACTCCCGTGCCTTTGCAGTCATTTCTGAACAAGCTTTGGGGAGAGGATGACCTTTTCTGCCATGTCTCTGGGAACCGGGTGAGGGTTCCAGGGATGAGTAAAATGTGTCCCAGCATCTGAGAATGTATTACCAGACGCTCTTCCCTAACTTGCTCATCAGAGCTTTCCAGAAAACTTATGGGAGAAGCCCAGAATCCCTTATCGTAGGCACTCCCCTCTGCTGTCTCTAATGGTTGTTATCTGAAAACTGTCTAGACTGTAGATTCCAACTGGGCTGAGGCAAATGAGAATGAAATATTTCTTCACTTGGGGGGTGGGGTGGGCATGATGAAGTATCCCTGTTCCTGACCTCTGGGGCCGGCTCCCTCACAGTCAGCTAGAGGTCCCACAACATGGGGAAATGGGATTTGTCAGTGTCTCAGTGATGGCCCATCACAAGAAGACTAGAGACAGCTTGGCTTGCACAAAGGGTTTTTGCAATAAACTTTTCCATTTGGGTGAAAAGGGAGCAGGAAAAGCCTTTAATCTTGCCTTTTACATGGTATCTGGGATGGGGCTGGGGTCACTGCTCCCAACCGCTGAGAGAGCATTTTGGTGGGACAGTGGGAGGTGGATTGCAGCCCCCTTTTGGATCCATGTCTAACTTTTTTTTTTAAAGAAAAAAAATCTCCTTTTATCCCAAAGCTCATCATGCTAGCATCCAGCCGAGTACATTTTTTTTGCCGTTTATTAAACATGTTGCCTCTCAGATCTTACATTAAAATCTATTTCCTTTCTGTAGGGGACAAGTTGAAACCAGGAAAGTTGCCTTGTAATTTTTTCCACTTTGATTCTGCTGTTTGCAAAGGGCACCTCCAGCTCTTCGGTTGTAGTAGGGGGCAGGAAGGGAGTTAACTCTAGGTTTACTGCTCCGAGGAGGATGGGGGGTGTTGGGGGTACTGAGAGGGTTGGGTCCCCCATCCCTGGGCAGCGCTGACTTGGCATCAGCAGAGTGAGTTAGGGGAGCACGCTGGCTGTGAGAATTCAGTTAAACCAAACCCTTCCTTAGTCGATTCCACAATCAAATAGAAACTATCACCGGCTATTGTAGACCCGGAAGGGGTTCTCCCCACTCTGTGGGGTCTTCCAGCCCTCGGTGTTGTCTCTATCTCCTGGAGCATTTGTCTGATGGCAATGGACACTTCAAAGTCAGAAGGGACTTAGTAACACCCGCCCTGAGCCTGGAAATCTCTGCTGAGAAAAGAATTCACTTTCCTGCAGGCCTCTGTGATCATCAAAATCCTCTTTCTCAGGTTGGGTTGAGGTCTGTCCTGCTCCCAGGCTCTGGGCTCTGCCCTGACGGCTGGAGAACCTCAGTTAATCTGTCACTCAGTCACCAACCAGGGTTCTTGGCCTCCTTAATCAATAGGAATTGATCAGAGGCCAGACAAGAAATTCAGGCAAGGCTTTATTGGGGCCCCTGATGCAGCAAAGGGGAGCGAGAACAAATAACAGTTTCCCTTGCTCACTCCCCAAGCTGGGGAGAGCTTGTTCTTTACATGGGGTGAGGGTAGGGACGGGTCCAGGGGTCAGGCCAGAAGGGGGGCTTAGGTGGTCTGCCCACCCCTTAGGTGGTGTTGAGAGCAGGGGGCATGCGCAGGACCCTGCTTTTGCTCCTGCCTCCTCAGAAGTGGCAGCTGGGTTTTTGGTCTTTTTGTATCTTGTTGTCCATAATTTGCCCCAGCTGCATGTACACAGTTATTTTTAGTCTCTTATAGTTTCTTTGTATTTTGTTGCTCAAGGAGACGTTTGTCCAGGTGCAAGCCCTGCAGCAAAGGGTCCCAGGTCCCAGATCTCAACCTGTCTCAGAGTGACACTTCCACTTCTAAAGGGGAGAGCTGCTTCCCCTGCTAATCGCTGCTGCGTGGAAATGCGGGCCTAGCCTGGCCAGAGTTTACAGTTTTTCAAGAGAAGCTTGAAATCCAGATTTTTTTAATGTGCAATCTCTCACTTTCTAGATCCTGGCAACTACTTAAAGAAACTTACTATAGATGAGTGAAACAAAACAAATCAAGCTTCAGGCCAGGAAGAGCTCATCTGTCTTCACTTTGTGATGGAAAAATGAAGAAGATCAGGGGCTGCAGGTGTGAGAAGAACGGTACAGCTCTGAAATGTTTAGGACCCCATCTCCCCATCGTTACTTTTGCTATTCTCTGTTCCCCAGGAATGACCAGCATATGGTCCTTAAGTGCTCACATTCACAGATAGCGAGGAAGGGGGGAGACTGTGTCCCACCCAGAAGCAGTGGTGGGGAGGCAGCGTCCAGCGATAGTGTGAGTGGCAGAGGCCGTGCAGCAGAGAAAGCAGGGACTGGCTGGCTCCTGTCACAGAGGAGAGAACTCAGAGAGATGCCTGGATCGGGGAGAGAGAGTCCCTGGAGATTTCCTGGGTTGCAGAGACTGCTGGGTCCCTCCAGGTTCTCATGAAAATAGTGCTCCCGGGGAAGGGAATGCTACCTTGCTGGGGTGGACAGACAGGAGCTCGCTGGGCAGACCTCGGGGCAGGGGGGAAGAGGTGGCTTCTCCGGCACGTGGCAGGGGCGGAACAGGCTGAACCCGCATTGGCAGGTGGATTCTTAACCACTGTGCCACCAGGGAAGTCCCTACCCTGTCTTGATTATTGTAACTCTATAATTAAAGTCTTGAAGTCAGGTTGTGTAAGACCTTTTTTTTTTAAAGATTGCTCTGGCTATCCTAGACATCTGTATTTCCATATAAATTTATGTATTATCTTGTTAATTTCTAAAAAAAAAATCCTGCTGGAATTATGATTAGACTTGCATTAAATACATGGATACAATTGGGGAAAATTGACATCTCAAAGTATTGGAATTTTTAATCTATAAATGCAGCATTTTTCTTCATTTGTTTAAGTCTTCTTTAATTTCTCTAGCAATGTATAGTTTTCAATGAAGAGGGCTTGCCCATCTTTTGTTAAATTTATTCCTGAATATTTTATGTTTCTTGGTGTGGGTGTAAATGGAATTTAAAATTTAAAAAGCTTCCCACTGACTGATGCTAGTAAAATAATATAATGGTTAGTCAGCATAATATAAAAGTATATCCAGAGTATATAGGCCTGGGTCCAAACAGGAGAAAGTAACTACACACTAATTTGAATAAGGAAAGTTTAATATTAAGAATTATTAACAAGGGGTTTGAATGATGAGGGATTGGCTAGTAAGAAGTGAAAAGAATTCTGAAGAATATAGAAATAAGAGTTATAAGATGGAGTTTCCCTGGTGGCTCAGTGGTTGGGAATCCGCCTGCCAATGCAGGGGACACGGGTTCGAGCCCTGGTCCAGGAAGATCCCACGTGCCGCGGAGCAACTAAGCCCATGCACCACAGCTACTGAGCCTGCACTCTAGAGCCTGCGAGCCACAGCTACTGAGCCTGTGCGCCTAGAGCCCGTGCTCCGCAACAAGAGAAGCCACTGCAATGAGAAGCCCGTGCACCACCATGAAGAGTAGAGTAGCCCCCGCTCGCCACAACTAGCGAAAGCCCACATGCAGCAAAGAAGACCCAACGCAGCCAAAACTAACTAATTAAATAAATAAATTTATTTTAAAAAAGAAGTTATAAGATGCAGTCACTAATCCTCAGTTGGATACAAAGTGCCCATAGAAGAGACCCTCCCACTCCAGGCAGAGGTACAGAACTTGCGGGATAGGGCACAGCTGCAGCTCGCTGGAGGGCAGAGAAGTTGCTGAGGTGTAGTGCTGGAAAGACTTGCTGGATATCCACTGTCTAGGGAGCCAGGAAAGCTGTCCACGAAACACCAGAAACCATGTGAAACACCAGAAGCCCCCAGGGGCTCTGGAGAAGCTGTGAGCACTTCAGGAGCTAGAGGCATTTTGTTACAAACTGTCAGAAGGGGGTGGGAATGGAGTTGCAGAGGAAGCTGCTGGCTGCTGTGCACTGCGGGGGGAAGGCACGAGACCAGGTGTGAGTGCATCAGAAGCCTGGCTCTGGAGAAGCTGCCCTCCAGCCAAGAGCCTGAGGAGCAAGCATGCTGGAAGCAGGAAGCAAAAGCTTCTCTTGTAATGTCTCTCTAGCGCCCTCTACTGACAAAACTTCAGTACCAATTGTTGCAGGAAAAAATATTTCAACAGGCCCAGATCTATTTTCACTGAGCAGGCTAAAAGGATACATTTGGAGCTCAGAGGCAATAAATTGATAATAGGCACACTATGATATTATTAAATTCACTTATTAGTTCTAGTAGTTTTTCTTTTATAGATTCCTTAGGATTTTCTACATAAACAATCACTTCATCTGCAAATAAAGACAATTTTACTTCTTCCTTTCCAATCTGTATGTTTTTGTTAAACAGCTTTATTGAGGTAGAATTGATGTACAAAAAACTGTACATATTTAACGTATACAGTTGGGTGAGTTTGGACATATGCATACACCCATCACCATAATCAAGGTAATAGAGCGCCATCACCTCCAAAGGTTTCCTTGGGTCCGGTGTATACATGTGTGTGTATGTACATACCCAGAAGTGAACTTGCTGGATTATATGGTAGCTCCATTTTTAATTTCTTGAGGAACCTCCATGCTGTTTTCCAGAGTGGCTGCATAGTTTTACATTCTCACCAACAGTTAGAAGTGTTCCAATTTCTCCACATCCTGGCTAACATTTGTTATCTTTCGGGTTTTTTGTTTGTTTGTTTGTTTGTTTTGCGGTACGCAGGCCTCTCACTGTTGTGGCCTCTCCCATTGCAGAGCACAGGCTCTGGATGCACAGGCTCAGCAGCCATGGCTCACAGGCCCAGCCGCTCTGCGGCATGTGGGATCCTCCCAGACTGGGGCACAAACCCATGTCCCCTGCATCGGCAGGCGGACTCTTAACCACTGCGCCACCAGGGAAGCCCCCTCTTTTGGTTTTTTGATAGTAGCCTTCCTAACTGGTGTGAGGTGATATCTTGCACCAGTTTTGATTTGAATTTCCCTGATGATTAGTGCTGGTGAGCATCTTTTCATATAAGGTTGGCTGTATGTACGCCATCTTTGGAGAAATGCCTATTCAAATCCTTTGTGTATTTTAAAATCAGGTTATTTGTTTTTTTGCTATTGAGTTGTAGGAGTTCCTTATATATTTTGGATTTTAACCCTTTATCAGATATATGGTTTGAAAATGTTTTCTCCTGTTCCATAGTTTGCCTTTTCATTCTGTTGACTGCTTCCTTTGCATTTGATGTAGTCCTACTTGTTTATTTTTGCTTTTGTCTATTTTTATGTTTTTGGTGTCATATCCAATAAATCACTGCCAAGAACAATGTCAAGAAGACTTTTCCCTGTTTTCTTCTAGGAGTTTTACAGTATAGGCTTTTACATTTAAGCCTTTAATCCATTTTAACTTTTTTTTGTGTATACTATAAGATAGGGGTCCAATTTCATTTTCTTTGCCTGTAGATATTCAGTTTTCCCAAAACCATTTGTTGAAAGGACTATCTTTTCCCCATTGAGTATTCTTAGCACCCTTGTTGAAGATCAGTCAGCTGTATATGTGTGGGTTTATCTGGGCTCTCTGTTCTGTTCCATCAGTCTATGTGTCCATCTTTATATGAGTACCATACTATTTTAAATACTGTAGCTTTGTAATATATTTTGAGATCAGGAAGTCTCCAGATTTGTTCTTCTTTCTCAAGATCACTTTGGCTATTCTCTACCATTTGTACATCCATATGAACTTTAGGATTGTTTTTCCTATTTCTGTAAAAAATACCACTGGAATTTTGATGGGGATAGTATTAAATCTGTAGATCACCTTCAGTATAAAGTCTTTGAAATCACAAACATGAGATGTCTTTTCATTTGTGTCTCTTTAATTCCTTTCATTAACATCTTGTAATTTTAGTGTACAAGTCTTTCACTTCCTTGGTTAAGTTTATTCCTAAATATTTTATTCTTTTTGATACTACTGAAAATGGCATTGTTTCCTTAATTTCCTTTTTAGATAGTTCATTGTTAGTATATAGAAATGTAACTGAGTTTTGTATGTTCAACCATTCTTGCAGGCCAGAGATAAATCTAACTTGGTCATGGTGTACGATCCTTTTAATATGTGGCTGATTTTGGTCTGCTAGTATTTTGTTGAAGAGTTTTGCATCTATATTTATCAGAGATATTGGCCTATAGTTTTCTTTTCTTGGAGCGTCTGTCTGACTTTCATGTCAGGGTGATGCTGACCTTGTAAAATTAATTTTGGAAGTGTTTCCTCTTTAAATTTTGGAAGAGTTGAAGAAATATTAGCATTAACCCTTCTTTAAGTGTTTGATAGAATTCACCACTGAAGCCATCTGGTCCTAGCAGCCCCAGGTGTCTGCACTATGACAGTTCTTTCAGCTCTCATGTGAGGTGAGACAGAAACTGGCTCTTGGGGAGTGCACTGAAAGTCAGGGAGTACATTGGAAGGCTAGGGGCCTTGGACGTTCACCCTACTCTCTCTTAGCCCTTCCAGGGGAGGCGTGTGTTCTCTCTTGGTGCCAAGCTGTACTGGCTTGGGAGAGGGGCTAACCTGGGGTGAAAGTGCTCTGCTTACCAGTGTCAGCATGGCTAATTTCGATTTTTGCACATCTGGGTGCCTCAACTTCTTAACTGGATTCTGGACTTCTTATAAAGGTCTTTTTATTTCTTGTGTGTTGTTATATCAGTGTTTCTGTTGGGGGGACAAGGGCTGGAACTTCCTATTTCTCCACCGTCTTGCTAATGTCACCACCTCCTTTTTCTTGGCTTACCGCACTGGCCAGGGCCTCAGGTACAATGTCAAATAAAGGTGGCAAGAATAAGTGTCCTCGTCTCATATCTGATCTTAGGGACAAAACATTTAATGTTCTCTCATTAGGCGTAATGTTAGCTGTAGGTTTTTCATGGGTGTCCTTTATAGGTTTGAGGAAGTTCCCTTCCTTTCCCACCCAGTTTTCTAATGGTTGGGTTCTTTTCCCTGCTCATTGGTGCTCAAAGCTGAACTTTAGGCTTCTTGCTTTGTATGAAGGTCTCATGTTTAACTTGCCATTTGGTACAGACCCTGATTCCTGCCTCCATGTAAGGCCTGTTACATTTGGACTTCTAGGGACACAGAGATTGACAGGTGTCCCTAGGAAAACATTGAGTTTGAGCATTTTTTGAAGTCTCTTTGGATTTTTGCTCTTTTGGGTCATTTTTGACCTCTAAGGAATTCTGTTATGCTCTTGCTAGCCCAACCATAATTTTTAAAAATATTTTATCCAGTATTTTTATGTATTTTTGCATTAGGAGGCATTTTTAGTCCATCTAGTCTACCATACAGCAGAAACAGAAGGCACCATAGGGTTTTTAGAGTTGAAAAGACTTTTGAGTTTAATCTAATCCAGTGCTTTTACTGTATAGATTAGTCAGTCAAGCTTCTGAGAGTTTGTTTGAACTCATTTTATTTGCCTGATGTCTCACACCATGCAAGTGAAAGCAGCAGTTCCCCAGCTCAGGGCTTCTGACTCTAAACCCAGTGTTCTCTTTCCTATATTAAGGGTCAATAAACTATGGTCAGAGGCCAATTTGCTTTGCCACTTGTCTTTGTATGGCCTGTGAGCTAAAAATGGTTTTCACATTTTTAAGTGATCAGAAAAAAATCAGAATCAGAATAATATTTCATGACATGTCAAAAGTATATGGAAGTTAAATTTCAGCATCCATAAATAAAGTCTTATTGGGACACAGCTACACTCGTTCGCTTACGTGTTGTCTACGGCTGCTTTTGTGCTGCCGTGGCACAGCTGAGTAATCATGACAGAATCGTATGGCCCAAAGATCCTAAGATATTTATTATCTGACCAGGTACAGAGAAGTTGTGGACTCTTTTCCTATGTCACACGTTATCTTTGCTCAGAGAAGCCAAAACTTCATATTCTTTATTGTGACTCTAGGGGGAAGACTCTGGGGAGGGCCTTCAGTTAGGGTTTGGTTTGGCTTTGAGTCCAGCCAGACACTAATGACTCTGTTCAGATTCTTATGTGTGATTGATATATATATATACAATTCACATATATTTCAAAACTTCTACCTGTATTCAAAGGTCCTGTAGCCTACTATGAAGTATGCATGGGAAACATGAAAGAGTTACGTTTGACACTATGGAAAAGCAGCTCACAACCCCACATAGTACACTAAGAAAATTGAAATCTGACTGTATTGTTGGTTGATAAATGAAGAGGAGGGAGCAAGTCTGGGTTGTCACTGAGGGATGAGGTCTGAGGGATGATGTCACTGAGGGATGATGTCACTGAGGGATGATGTCACTGAAGGAGTGTCATGATCAGGTTTTGGAGGTTTAGAACTTAAAGGCCCATAAGAATCCTTCTATGTCTAGAGTCAAGCTGATCTGGGTTCCAGTCCTGGCTTTGCCACTATAATACCTTGTGGTATAAAACACAATTCCTCTGAACCTAATTTTTCACAGCAACAAGATTCTATATATTTAAGTATATAGGTCATCTGGAACAGAAGGCAATATTCTCATTTGATCAATAAAAAGATCTCGAAACACTTGAATACTCTAGGAGTAAATGAAATAGTCACATGTCTACCTGTAACAGTTTATTTAGTTTTACACATTTGCAATCTTACATATTAGCTAACACATTAATTCAAAAGTAGTACCTTATTCAATTTTCACATTGTAAGAAATAATTTTATAAAGTTTTACAAGTATATTTAATTTAATGGCATTGTCATCAACCAGAGTGATTATATAACACAGTTTATAGGAGCACATCACCTTACTTTCATTATGTTGTTTGAAATATTGTACCTTTGTTTGAAGCTGTTCCTGGAAATTTTATCCAGGCTACAGTTTCCCATTCACATAATAGTATAGCAGATGTGTGCCACAATGTTCACTGAAGCTCTGTTTACAATAGCCAGGACATGGAAGCAACCTAAGTGTCCATTGACAGATGAATGGATAAAGAAGATGTGGCACATATATACAATGGAATGTTACTCAGTCATAAAAAGAAACGAAATTGAGTTATTTATAGTGAGGTGGATGGACCTAGAGACTGTCATACAGAGTGAAGTAAGTCAGAAAGAGAAAAACAAATACCATACGCTAACACATATATATGGAATCTAAAAAAAAATAAATGGTTCTGAAGAACCTAGGGGCAGGACGGGAATAAAGATGCAGATGTAGAAAATGGACTTGAGGAACAAAGGGAGGGGGAAGGGTAAGCTGGGACGAAGTGAGAGAGTGGCATGGACATATATACACTACCAAACGTAAAATAGATAGTGGGGAGCAGTCGCATAACACAGGGAGATCAGCTCAGTGCTTTGTGACCACCTAGAGGGGTAGGATAGGGAGGGTGGGAGGGAGACGCAAGAGGGATGAGATACGGGGATATATGTATATGTATAGCTGATTCACTTTGTTATAGAGAAGAAACTAACACACCATTGTAAAGGAATTATACCCCAATAAAGATGTTAAAATAAAATTGTATAGCAGACCTCCTTGACACATATATTTGTGATCACCACCGCCTAACTATTCGTTATATTTTTTTGTATTAAATTTTTAATATTTGAGATAATTGTACAGTCACATGAAGTTTTAAGAAGTGATAGGGGTCCTATGTCCCTTTACCCAGTTTCCTCCAAGGGTAGCATTTTGCAAAACTACAACAGTATTACAGTCAGAAAATTGACACTGACACATCTACTAATATTATTCTGACCTCCACAGTTTTGCACGTACTCTTACGTGTATGTGTGTGTTTAGCTCTGTGCAATTTTATTTCATATGTCGGTTTGTGTGTCCATCATCACAGTCAAGCTACAGAACAGTTGCATCACATACGTGTCTCTTCTGTCGCTCTTTCAGAGCCACATCCACCACACATCCCACCCTCGCCTGTCCCTAACTTTGGCAACCATTCACCTGGTCTCGATTTCTATAATTTGGTCATTCCAAGAATGTTATACAAATGGAACCATACAGTATGTAAGCTTTTGGGATTGACATTTTGTTCACTCAGCATAATTCCTTTGCGATTCATCCAAATTATTATCTGTATCCGTAGTTTATTCCTTTTTACTGTTGAGCTGTATTCTGTAGTATGGATTAATCACAGTTCATTTAGCCATTCACGCATTGTAGGACATCTGGGTTTCTCATTTTTAGCTTTTATAAATAAATCTCCTATGAACATCCACGAACAGTTTTTGTCTAAAAAAAGGTTCTATTTCTCTCGCTTTAAAACTGATCTTTAGAAGCTTATCAACTTCCAAAATTTACAACTGTGAGTTCATGTCCCAGAAATTTATTTATTTATTCCACAAATATTTTTAATTTTCTATGTGCCAGGCACTGTTCTAAGTGCAGGGATATGCAGGTGATCAAATGTCCTGTCTTCTTGGAGCTTATATTTTAGTGAAGAATGACAGAACAAACACACACATGTATGTAATTATTATAATGTAATTATAATTACTAAAAGGGTGCTAATTTTTTGTTTGTTTCTTTCTTTCTAACTGATCCTATCAATTGACCTCTAGACATCCAAACCCAGCATTAATGGGTCTCTTCTGGCTCACGTGCTGTCCCTAAGCAGTATTTTGTTATTCAAAATAAAGTCACTGAGACACACCAGGTAATATTTGGGAATTTGTAAGGAGCTGAATGTAAGGCAACCTCCTATTTCCTGAGGGATGCTTTAGGACAAAATGTTGCCTCCTATGGAAGCTCATTCTGGCTTGCTCTGCAACATTACTATGACAGAAAGCCACAGAGTTAATGATCCTTTGGGCAATGATAGCGCGTGTATGTTGCCATCGTCCCGATGTGAAAGCAAATCACTTTTGATCTGTTTTACGGCTAGGGTTTAAAAGATTGCATTTGCTAAGTCAAGTGCCAGAGGTTGTATTAATCTGTTCCAATAAAGATATCACACCAGAAGGTTTAGTTGAGTCTATTACTTGATTAAGTTTACAGCAGTGCTTTGTCACCTGCCTTAATCCATCTGATTTCTCTCTTTCTTTCTTTATTTGGCTACATTGTGTCTTCGTTGCTGCACACCGGCTTTCTCTAGTTGCATCGAGCAGGGGCTACTCTTCGTTGCGGTGTGCGGGCTTCTCATTTTGGTGGCTTCTCTTGTTGCAGAGCATGGGCTGTAGGAGCGTGGGCTTCAGTAGTTGTGGCACAAGAGCTCAGTAGTTGTGGCACACGGGTTCAGTAGTTGTGGCTCGCGGGCTTAGTTGCTCTGCAGCATGTGGGATCTTCCCGGACCAGGGATCGAACCTGCGTCTCCTGCATTGGCAGGTGGATTCTTAACCACTGTGCTACCAGGGAAGCCCCATCTGATTTCCTTAGAGGCCATATGAATAACTGAAACAGAGCAGGAAGGCAACCACCTTTCTGCAGAAGTCTTTGGTGGTGATGCCAATCTCTGCAGTTCCTCCTGACATGAACTTTTGCCTCTGATTTACATTCCTGGTGGGAATGGGAGCAGTTTCAGGAACTTCTCCTTGGTCCTTCTTACCAAAATGGCTCTTACACCACTGGAGACATAAGGAGCGTGAGGGCCTTGCCAGCTTTGAATAAACTCTTCCCATTTATGCACTCAGCGGCTGAGGAAATAACCATGAGTCCCTGTGATATGACCCCGGGTTGGGGTTCCCTTTGTCATCTGACCTTCAGAAGCTCACATTCTAAATGGGAGGCCGCGACGGTATTTCGGGTCCCTGGTGTCAGAGTTGGCTCAGATGCTGTGTTTCCTTGCCCGCTAAAGATTTGGTTATCCTTTCCTCAATATCCAGATACTCTCCTAAGTGGCCACAGGTCCTTGGGAGTAGAGATTGGGGAAATGCATTGGGATGCCACGGCAGGTACTTCCTTGACTCGCTGGTCTCTGTGTCAATTAACTGGCTTGGATATGAGAACTGGTATGGGATTGAATTTTTACACTGTGGCAGCTGGTGTCAACTCCTGGGTTTTTGTCTGTCTGTCTGTTTGTTTGCTTGCTTATACAAGTCAAGTAACACTCAAGTTGACTACTCATATTTCTTGCCCCAGGAACACCATGGTCTCTTTGCTTTTGCCATAGATTCCTTTGGGTCAAGCCACCTTGTTGCCACTCCAGCCTTGTTGACCATCATGTCCACCATCTGGCCTCTGTCATTTCAGGATCCCACCATCTCTATTTTTACCAGGGACCCTAGTTCCATGGAGGCATTATCTACTGTGGATCTAGGTCTACAAAAGAGGCCATTGTTCTTTTCACCAGTGATTTTTTTAAAAATTAATTTAATTTTTATTTATTTATTATTTTTAGCTGTGTTGGGTCTTCATTGCGGTGAGTGGGCTTCTCACTGTGGTGGCTTCTCTTGCCCCGGGACACAGGCTCTAGAGCACAGGGGCTTCAGTGATGTGGTACGTGGGCTCAGTAGTTGTGCCTTGTGGGCTCTAGAGCACATGCTCTGTAGTTGTGGCGCACGGGCTTAGTTGCTCCGCAGCATGTGGGATCTTCCTGGACCAGGGCTTGAACCCCTGTCCCCTGCACTGGCAGGCGGATTCTTTTTTTTTTTTTTTTTTTTTTTTTTAGCGGTACGTGGGCCTCTCACTGTTGTGGCGTCTCCCGTTGCGGAGCACAGGCTCCGGACGCGCAGGCCCAGCAGCCGTGGCTCACGGGCCCAGCCGCTCCACGGCATGTGGAATCCTCCCGGACCGGGGCACGAACCCGTGTCCCCTGCATCGGCCGGCAGACTCTCAACCCCTGCGCCACCAGGGAAGCCCAGCAGGCGGATTCTTAACCACTGCGCCACCAGGGAAGACCTCACCAGTGATTTTTTTTTTTTTTAACTGAAGAAATGTTATTTAATTGAACGTTTTCGTAGAAAGAGAGTATCCTCTGGGTCTTCCCAGGGAATGCAGTCAAGAGGTAAGTTCTTTGGTGTCACGTAAGAAATCCATCCTGACATGCCCATCTCCACGGGCCTTCTGGCTCTATCCTCAATATTCTGCCAAGGTAGTCCCAGCACCTCTGCCCCCTTGACCATAGTCCAGTCTATGCTTTAGAGAGCCATTGCAACAGTGCAGCTGGACCAGCTCAAGACGTGAGCCCACATCACCAGTGCCATATGCTGCAGATGACGTAGGGTTAACTGGGAAAAAACTTACAAGTTGGAAAGTAGCAGAGAGAGGGCTGCCCTGAATTCTCATTATTCCACAGCATAGGCTGGGTCCAGATAGCTGGTGCAGCATCGTCAGTGGGCCATCCCAGAGCACTCCAGGAAAGAACAAGCACACCTTCATACCACATTATATATTTATGGGTTAGCCGAAGAGAGGCTAGGGAACCTGGTTTTTCCAAGTAACTAGAACTGCATCTAGGGATCTTCTGGGACGGAGATCAGTGTTAGGGGTCTACACAGGGAGGGCTCTGGGCACAATCTCTCCTGCCAGGAATAATGACAGTCACCTGTCTCTCAGCAGACTGGCTCAGCCCAGTTGAGGCAGCCCTTTTGAGGGAGAAGAAAATGAGCCTGCAGGGCATCCATATTTGTCTCTCATGAATTCAAATCTAAGTAGTAGATTTTAAAAGAACATAGAGGAACTGAATAATAACATTAATCACCTTGATACGATCAACACAGAACCTTGAATTTTTTAAATAAAGAACATACATTATATATATATTAAATTGAAGTATAGTAGATTTACAATGTGTTAGTTTCAGGTGTACAGAAAAGTAATTCATATATATATATATATATATGTTTATTCTTTTTCGGATTCTTTTCCATTATAGGTTATTACAAGATATTGAATATAGTTCCCTGTGCTATACAGTAGGTCCTTGTTGCTTACCTATTTTATACATAGTAGTGTGTATCTGTTAATCTTAACTCCTGATTTATCCCTCCCCCCTCTTTTTCGCTTTGGTAACCTAAGTTTGTTTTCTATGTCTGTGAGTCTGTTTCTATTTTGTAACTAAGTTCATTTATATCATTTTTTTTTAGATTCCACATATAAGTGATATTATATGATATTTATCTTTCTCTGTATGACTTACTTCACTTAATATAATAATCTCTTGGTCCATTATGTTGCTGCAATATTTTTTACTCAGATATAATGACATACAACAGTTTCAGGTGTACACGTAATGATTTGATATACATATATACCGTGAAGTGATCACTACAGTAAGTCTAGTTAGTATCCATCAACACACATAGTTACAATTTTTTTCCTGTGGTGAGAACTTTAAGATTTACTCTCTTAGTAAGTTTCAAATATACAATACAGTATTAACTATAGTAAGTATGCTGTACGTTATATCCCCAGGACTTATTTCTTTCATAACTGGATGTTTGTATCTTTTGACCTCCTTCACCCATTTTGCACATTCCTCACCACCCATACCTGGCAACCACCTATCTGTTCTTTATGAGTTTGATTTTTCTTTTTTAGATTATATAAGTGAGATCATATAGTATTTATTTTTATCTATCTGCCTTATTCCACTTACCATAATGCCTTCAAGGTCCATTCATGTTGTGGCACATGGCAGGATTTCCATTTCTATGACTGAATAATATTCTATTATACATATATATTTATTCTTTATCCATTCATCCATCAATGGACACATGTTGTTTCCCATACATTACTTTTTACATGTCATAAAACCTACATAAAAATTGACCAAAATAAAAACAGTAGAACTTTTATAGGACCCTTTTTTCTTTGAAGATCTAATTGGCTTTATTAACAATTCATGAGTAGGATAGCATCCCATCTAGAAAGCAGAATGGTGCTCCCCTATAGGACACTTTTATTTTCTAGTCACAAGCCAATAAAATTAGAAACAAACAAGTTAAAGGAGACTAACAAATGTTAACTATTTGGAAACAAGAAACAGTCCTAGATAACACCAGGATCAAAGAGAAAATTTAAAAAGAAATTACTATCTAGAAACAAAGAAAAGGAGAATTACTAAAACAGAAAACTAACAACAAAAAAGGCAGAACAGCAAATTAACTCATATCAAATTAAAAGACAAAAACCATCTGAATATATCAGTAAATGCCAAAAAGGTATTGGATTAAATTTATCATCATTATTAATAAAAATAGTATTCCTATTTAAGAGGAAACTCTTAAATCTTAAGACTACTAAAATCCAACAGCAAATATTACCCTAAAGTGAAGACACTGAGACAATTTCAAGAACAATAAAAAACTAGAGAGAAGGATGCCTTCAATCAGTATTATTATTTAATGTTATTTTGGAGATTTTAGCAAATGTAATAAGGCAAGAAAATTAAATAACAGGCACAAGTATTAGAATAGAATAGATAAAACCATCTCTTCTTGCTACTAATAAAATTTTACACTGTGAAAATCCAAGGAATATTGGGTAAAAACCTACTGGATTTAGTAAGTGAATTTGGGTGAAAAATAACTTTATGAAGAACTAGATTTTTCATTACTTAACAATAAGCACACAGTAATGAAAGTAGAAAGATTATATACTTTAAAATAGTGACAAATTTATGTAACAGTAAGACCAGAGTCTATGTAAAAATTTCTTACTAAAAGACATTAGATCTGAATAAACACATTATGTTCTTGGATATGAGGATACTATAATGAAAATGATAATCCTCCCAAATTGATATGTTAATTATTGCAATTTCAATTTTTGATTTTTTTTTTAGAACTGGATGAAAAAATCTTAAATTTCACATTGTAGAATGTTCAAGAATAATTAAGAATATTATGAGAAAGGAGACCAATGAGAACTTGCTTCATATGTAACATACACAATAAAACCTCTGTAATAAACCAATATAGTGTATATATAGGGATAGACAAGTGGGTCATTGGAACAGAATTAACAATCCAGAATTAGACGTCAGAACAAATGACAATTTAACATAAGATAAGTTTGGTGCTGGTTCAATTCAGAGGGAAAATAATGAGCTCTTTAATAGTTGGTGCTGGCATAACTGGATATCCATTTGGAAGAAAAAAATGGACCCCGTTCTTGTATCAAACACAAAAATAATTCCAGATGGATAAAAAAAAAATGTAAGACAAATGTAAAAGAACAAATTTAAATTTTGCAAAAAAAAACATAGACTACAGGATTTAGGGAGATTCTACCAACCAAGATCGGAAACCCAGAAGTAATAAAATAAGACTTATTTGGCTACATAATAATTTAAAGTTTTTGTATAGAACACACTTCCCTATACAAAGTCCATAGGTTAATAATATTTGTAATGCAGATGTCAAAGAGTTAGTTTCTATAACATACAAAGAACTCTGACAAATTGATGAAAGACATACCAAACAAGAGAAAACCAGGCAGTATATTTGAATAGACAATTTACAAAACAAATAGTAAAAGTCTGTATGAAAAGATGCTTTGATTCATTACTAATCAGGGAAATGCAAAGTAAAGCAACAATAAAGTATCAGTTAACACCTATTAGACTAGCAAAATTAAAATGAACTCAAACTTCCTGTTCTCAGGGGTGTGTGTGAAAGACACTCATGCTTATAAAATGCGAAGTTTTACATCTTTTTTGGAAAGCAACTGGGAACAACTATTAAAATTTAAAATATCTTATACCCTTTGAGAATCAGCATTATACTTCCAGGAATTTATTGCATGAAAACAAATGGACACAATTTATGAGCACATACATGTTTATTGCAGCATTGTTTGTAGTGGCCAAGAATTGGAAAAAAATGTGAATTCCCTGTCAATAGGAAAATGGTTGAGTAAATAATGATATACCCACACCATGAAATATTGTGCAACCATTAAAAAAAAAGAGAGCGAGAGCCACACCAAATGACTTGGAGTGATTTCCCTGAGGAAATTTCTGAGTGAGTAATGCAAGATGGAGAAAAGTGCATATAAACAAATGATACCAGATAAAAGTCCTGCGTGTATGTATGTGCTTGTGGGCGTGTGTGTGTGTGTTTGTGTAGGATTATCTGATTATGGAGAGAAATATGGAAGAATACCCGTAAGTTTTTGAACTTGGCTTCTCTGGGGCGTATAGAGAATGGGACACAAGATGCTGAGAAGGTGGGGGAGGGAAAGGTGAAGGAAAACTGGCGTGTATTATTTTCCTAATTTTGTAAAATCATCTAAGCTTCCATGGCAACATATCGAAGTGAGAACATGGTTCTTATATGCATGAGTTTCCTATGTGTATGTATGTAAAAAAAAAAAAGGAAATGCTCCTCCAAGAAACAAAGTGCAATGAATAGCCTAGAAATTTATGAAGAAAATGTCATAACTTTTAAAGACATACAAAGGCCACCAGATGGTATGATCCATAAAAGCAGGTACCAGACCAATTTTGATGATCATTTTATCCCCCCAAATGTAGCATAATGCATCTGTAGCATTCTATATTTGTTGAATGAATGTTGTCGAATAAAATAAAAAATAAAATTGTGATTACCATTATTTTTGCCCCTTAGTTGGTAATGATTAAAAAGCACAATATTGGGGCTTCCCTGGTGGCGCAGTGGTTGAGAGTCCGTCTGCCGATGCAGGGGACACGGGTTCGTGTCCCGGTCCAGGAGGATCCCACATGCCGCGGAGCAGCTGTGCCCGTGAGCCATGGCCACTGAGCCTGCGCGTCCGGAGCCTGTGCTCCGCAATGGGAGAGGCACAACAGTGAGAGGCCCGCATACTTCAAAAAAAAAAAAAAATCACAATATTCAGAGTTGGGGCAGTGCATGGAGACAGGCTGGTAGAAGTATAAATCTGTTAATGCTTCAGAAGGGTGAGTTCTTGCAAACTTTCAAGGAACAGAAAATTCCCATGATATGTAGTCCCCAGAGCTTAGAAAAATTTATCCACTAGTTTTATGAAACTCCTATTCAGCAAGACTTTCTTGTAAGGTCTGTTCCTTTCCTTCATGACCTTTTATCATGATTTATAACTTTATTTAAGATGTCCACATACTACACTATACCATTCTGTACGATGTACTATGTATTATATTTAGAGATTTGTTGTGTAATTATTTGTTTATATATGTCTCCTGCACTAAGTAAGAACAGAGCCATGTTTGTTTTTGTTTTCCTTCTGTAGGCTCTGCAGCCCCAGCACCTGGTTGAGTGCCTGACCCATGATATGTACTCAACTGATATTTGTTACACACGTGAATACGATTCCAAATTCTGACATGCGTGCATAGGGAGGGGCAACAAATTTAGCTAAAAATCAAGATAGCTTCCTGAGTGTCTCAGGTGGACACTGCAATGTATTTTTCTTGCAGCTGGGGACCTTATGATGTAGCAGAAAGGCTCTGTCCTCATCACCAGATTGTGATCACCTGGAGAACAGGGACTGTCTTTTTCGTCTTTATATTCCTCTGCAGGTGGCATATTTATTGGTCCATGATTGAACACTATGTACCTAGCAATATTGACGTAAATGCTGCTGGTTTTCAGATTTTTGAGTTAACGAAGCATGGTAGATGAGGGTGTGGCTTCTGGGCAGATGGGGCAGCCCTGTCTGTCAATTCGAGACAGAGTTATCTGACCGAAGGTGAGACGTGGACGAGCCTGGGGAGGGTGGGTACTCATGCCCTCACGTCACAAGCATCAAGGCAAGGGATACCGTGAGAGTTGATGGAATAAGAAACAGATGTTTATATTATTTACGGACACAAAGGAAACCAATAAGAATAAAAATCATAGTGTACATATCCCACATTGAGTACAAGAGTGAAAGCCTCCTCATTCACGTGGGTCCAATGGGTCTTCAATAGTTAACAGTTGATACAGTGAGATATCATGGTCTTAATGAAGCATTCTCTTTAGCTTTATAAGAAAAAAAACAGAAGAAACCAGGAACTTTAAAAGTGATTGTCCCAGGAAGAGGCACAACGGGTGGCGTGGGCTGGAAGGAGCCATGTGATTTCTGGTCATAAGCTTTTCCGTGCCATTTACTGTGACCCATGAGCACATATTTTGATAAGAAGAAGAGTCCTCACTCTGTTTTATCATAGGCGGTTCACAGTAAACCTAAGCTTGGCAGTCCCACACGAAGTAGTCGGTGTTCTTGTTACCCTATCAGTGTCAGCTTCCCTCCAGGGTCCACGAATCACAGCATCTTCTCACAAGGTGACAGCCCCTCTCCCCAGGAGCCCCCTGTTTGTTTAACCTACTACCAGTTCTTACTCCTTCCCCAGAAAGAGTAACTGCAACCTTGTCCCACATCTCCCATTCTCCATACGTTTTTTCAGCCCAGGCAGGATGCCACAACTGGAGTCAAGTGAGGACACAGGAAGAAGGCCTGTGGAATTGCCTGTCCAGACACTGAGCTGTGGACAATGGGAGGCCAGAGGGCATGGCCAGAGGTCAAACTCAGCATCCTTAGTCTTGTCAACCAGAGCCACAATTTTACAGGGCCCGTGACATCTAAACAGGCAAAGTGGAGCGTGGTGGAAGGAGCACGACATTAGGAGTAAGAGGATGTGCGTTCTGGCTCATCGCTGGCCTCACTTAACCTACTCAGTTCCTCATGTGTGAAATGCACACGTGAGGTACATTACGAGGTACCTCATCGGTACCTCATTACGAGGCTGGAAAGACGGGAGTGTGTGGAAGTGTTTCACAGATAAAACAAAACTCTCTACGTTATTAAATCTCTCACTCTATAACGTGGGCTTTATGTTCATCATTCTTGCTCTTGTAGCAATTCTGAAGCTCAGAGACATGACATAATCGTTCATTCATTCATTTCTTCCTGCATCAAAAATTCCTGGAGTCCTTACTAGGTGACATGCCTTATTCTAGGTGTTTATTCTAGTACCTCATTCAGCTTATTATGAATTTACTTACACGCATGACTGTGCTGAACTGTGCTGGAATGTAAAGCAAAAGGAAACATCAGTAATCCTGCCCCTATTTTTTCATTGTGCATCTCTTTGCATTAATTTTGATTTATAAAAATATTGCATTAAAATATTATTTACCTGATTATTGAGCTTTTTGGTGCCCCTTTAAATTTTGTGCCTGAGACAAGTGTGCTGCTCACCTCACTCTAGTCTTAGCTCTGCTAATAACCCTGTGAGGTAGGTATTATCCTAATCATGTTATAGAAAAAGAAATTTCAGTTCAGGGAGATTAGCTAACTTGCCCAAGGTTACAAAACAAATAAGCAGTAAAACAATAATTTAGATCCAGGTCTCTGTGACTTTATGCCACTGTGTCCTGCTATCTTATTTATTTTATTTTATTTTTTTTGTTGTACGCGGGCCTCTCACTGTTGTGGCCTCTCCCGTTGCGGAGCACAGGCTCCGGACGCGCAGGCTCAGCGGCCATGGCTCACGGGCCCAGCCGCTCCACGGCATATGGGATCTTCCCAGACCGGGGCACGAACCTGTGTCCCCTGCATCGGCAGGCGGACTCTCAACCACTGCTCCACCAGGAAAGCCCCTGCTATCTTTTAATTGATGAAATGCACAGGAAAATTCCTTTGAGATCTAGAAAGTGCTATTTAGTATTACCATTTTAAAGCCTATTTTTGCTCTCAATGAGGTTTTTTTTTTTTTTTTTTTGCGGTACGCGGGCCTCTCACTGTTGTGGCCTCTCCCATTGCGGAGCACAGGCTCCGGACGCGCAGGCTCAGCGGCCACGGCTCACGGGCCCAGCCGCTCCGCAGCATGTGGGATCCTGCCAGACCGGGGCACGAACCCACGTCCTCCGCATCGGCAGGCGGACCCTCAACCACTGCGCCACCAGGGAAGCCCCTCAATGAGTTTTATTTTGGATTAAATACTCCTATAATTTAGAGACTCATTTTCTTTGTATTACACAGCACTGTAATATAGATGCATTACAATGTAATGTACAATACCTGTAATGTACAGACAGGAATGTGATAAATAACAGTTACATATATATATAATCATATAGAGTGTACTTCTACATATATTATCTGTTTGTTCTCCACAAACCAATGAAATAGAATAGCTGAGTATACATCTCTGTTTCTTTTTTTAAAAAATTATTTATTTATTTATTTTTGGCTGCATTGGGTCTTCGCTGCTGCGTGCAGGCTTTCTCTAGTTGCGGCAAGCGGGGGCTACTCTTTGTTGTGGTGCATGGGCTTCTCATCGCGGTGGCTTCTCTTGCTGTAGAGCATGGGCTCTAGGCATGCGGTCTTCTGTCGTTGCAGCGTGCGGGCTTCTGTAGTTGTAGCACACTGGCTAAGTAGTTGTGGCACACGGGCCCTAGAGTGTGCGGGCTTCAGTAGTTGTGGCACATGGACTCAGTAGTTGCAGTGCGTGGGCTCTGGGGCACACAGGCTTCAGTAGTTGTTGCGTGTGGGCTCAGTAGTTGTGGCACGTGGGCTCTAGAGCGCAGGCTCAGTAGTTGTGGCACATGGGCTTAGTTGCTCCACGGCATGCAGGATCTTCCCAGACCAGGGATCGAACCTGTGTCCCCTGCATAATGGCAGGCAGATGCTTAACCACCAGGAAAGTCTTATTTCTTTGTTTCTTCAATGAGGAAGCATAGGTTTACAGAGTTAATGACTTATGGAAATTCTCACTCACATTTTTTTTCTAGCTTCATCTAATTTCATTGTCATAACAGGCCAAAGGTGGTTACAGCTATTATCCTCATGCTACAGATGGAGAAACTGAGGCCAGAGAGATGAAGCGCCTTGCTTGAGGTCACAGAGCTGCAGGTGGAGAGGAGGATTTGGACCCGGGTTTAGCTGACTTCAGAGCCCAAGGGCTGGTCTTCCACCATCTGCCTGGTGCTTGCTGAAGCCTTGGGAAGTGCGGCTGGAAGAGCAGAAAGAGGTGAGCTCTGACTCCTGCTCTCTTTGACTCCCAGACAGATCAGAAGGTGTGTGTGTGGTTCTGCGGCCATGGGGAGCTGGGGCGGATGAGGAGAAGTAAGATGGGTGGTGAATGGAGGGGTAGAAAACCCAGCCTGGCCATGCCAAGCCGTAGCAGGAAACACCTTTGCCTGTTCAGCCGGCCTGTGGGCAGGAGGCAGCAGTGTGCAGTGTCCACTGCCTCAAGCTGCAGATGGCTTCTAAGGGCAGGGGGTAAACAGTCTGCTTGGCTACTTGGGTGTGTAACCGAGCAGGACCCTAGGGGCCTTTTCAGGGCAGACACCCCCTCCCCATGTCCTCCACCTGCTTCTTGTCTGTAGAAAAACTTCAGCCTCCCAGGCCTTCCCTGAGTCCCAATGAACACATTTAATCAGAAAAGGCAGAAGATGCAAAAACAAAGGAAAACAGTCAAGCAAGGCAAAATAATAAGAGTTTAGTCATTAAACAAAGTCAAGGACCTTTAGTTCCTCCTCAAGGGCTGTAGATAATACTCTGAGCCATGTCCTTTGAGCTGTTTTGCAGATACTGAAACCCCCACCAAGTGGAAGAAGTTAATTGCAAGCTACCCACAAGCACAGAGACCCCAGACCTTGCGGTTGAAACCAGCAGGTTGATGACTTTAACTCCCAGTTATCTCACCACCAACCAATCAGAAGAGTGTCCATGAGCAGATCACACACCCTACAATCCTCTCTCTCACCCTGTCTTTAAAAACTTTTCCCTGAAAGCCACCTGGGAGTTTGGATCTTTTGAGCCCTAGCTGCCTGGACTCCTTGTTTGACCTTACAACACATGCTGCACTTTCCTTCACCACAGCCGGGCGTCAGTAGATTGGCTTTACTGCATGGGGGCGAGCAGACCCAAGTGTGTGCATCTGGGGTGATGGGTGACGGGTGAGCTCTGGAATATTCCTCAATGCCCTTTTATTTTCTATTTTGGATGCTAATAATGGTGGGGTATCCATAGTTCTAGAGTGGGAACCCTGAGGGAGAAACTTAGTGAGATGATTCCAGGGGAGTCTGAGCAGTCATGGGATGGAGCAGGGTCAGGGGCACGGGATCCATGTCAACCTCTGATTCACAGATAATCACAGAAACCCAACAAGTAGCAGGTCTGAGGATCTTCCCATGGATTAGGGACCTCTGGAAACTTCTCAGAGGCAACTTGCATCTGGGAAACGACATACTTATTCTCATTTTGCACAGGATTTTCCTTACCCTTCACCAAGAATCCCTCCACCAGGGAAACGCATCTCCTTTCCCCACTTCTTTCCGGTTGCATCGTGTGTGAAGCTCCGACCAGTAGGGGGCGCTTCTGCCGGTGGGCCACGTGCCTGGTGAACCAGAGGAGGTACCTCATGAACACGGGGCTCCTTTCCTGAAGATCAGCAACGTGACCTGGCCTTGGGCACGGATCTCACTGGGCTTTGAGGAGAGAAATGACTACGACAGCCCCCTGGGCTCTGTCTTCAGGCTTGATCTCCTCCAACGCACTCTCCAAACCAAAGCTAGAAAGAGCTTAGTCTTTTCAGGGACTTCCCACGTTCCCTTCCATAAAATCCGAGTCAGAAGAGCTCTTTACAAACACGCCCGGCCCCACTTCTCACGGCCCCCATCTGCCCATGCTACGGATGAACAATTCCGAACCGTGTTCAGGACTCAGGTCCCCGGCCCGGCTCTGCTTCCGGAGCTCCACGCAGGTCACCTTCCCTGCCTGGCGCCCTTTCCCCTGGACGCCCTTTGCTGGGCTGACTTCTCTCTCTTCAGCTCCCGTTCAGGTGCTATATTGTCCGGGAGGCCTTCCCTGTCCTCTCAGATGTGATCACAGCCCTTCCCGCGCGTTCCCACTTTCCCCGCCTTGCTTGGGGCCGGCACCTGGGTGCGCGCGGGGCGGGATGGGGGGTGGCGATGGTGTGTTTGCCTCACCGACCCCGCCCTCCTGACCGCAAGCTCGGTGGTCCTCCCACCCTCTGGTCTCCTGGTTCCTTGATCTCCTCCACTCCAGTGACCCCTGCTTTCAGCCACTCACTCCCACGGACGTCCCCGCTGGCTCCTGTACCGTCTACATGGTAGGAACTCAACAGAGATGGTTTGGTGAGTGAAATCTTTATTAAACATTGTTCTTTGGCAGTCTCGGAATGTGTCATTCATGAAATACCTGCAGGCTTTGTTACAATGCAGATCCCTGGGCGTTACTCTCAGAGATCCGGTAGATCTGCACTGGGGTCCAGGAGTCTGCATTTTAACAGATTTCCAGGTGATTCTTAGGCATATGGAAAGTTGAGAACGACTGCTCAGGTTTTATCAGTGATGGAGGAACATCCTCTCCACCAGTACAGTCAAAACCCCTGTCCAGTAAGCTCTCAGACTGTGGGTCACCTTCAGCTGAGGGCGAATTGGATCTGGTGGCCCTTCCACGGCAGTTTCTTCATGCTGCCTGATACTTCCCACCTGAGACCCCCATCCTCCAGGGAGAAATCCTCTTGCCTTTGGCCTGCACTGTCCTGGTGGGCCAGTCCCCGTCATGCATGGGCGTGACCCTGGAGGAATGGGCTTTGTTCTTCCAGGAACAGGGCCTCCAGGTGGGAGCCAGCCTCTCTACTAACATTGACGCTCCCTCCCCAGGTAATTTCTCCTGTGTGTGTCAGGCAGTCTGTAAACGTGATAATGAGGGGCCCAGTTTTCTGGCTAACAGATAAGCCAGGGGAGCTGGGGGGCAGGGCTCCCCGGGAAAGAAATGTCAGCTGTTGCTCTTAGGGTTTCCTCATCCCCCCGACAACCCCTTCCCTCATCTCTGCTACCCCCCACTCAGCTTCAACTAATGAGGCCGCTAGCGCTTTGTAACGACACCTAACAGAGAGTCTGGAAAAAACAGGCCTCAAGGGCTAGAGCAGAACCTAGGTTTCCTACCCCCGTGGCCCTGGGGAACTAGCCAGGACAGGTAAAATGATTCTCAGAAGCTCCTCAGGCACCCGAGGCCATGGGGACCACACGAACATCCCTTTCTTTGCCCAGCCTGTTAGAGGATGCAGCCTTATAGCCAAGGCTCCTGGATTGGCCAAGCCTTAGTCTGGAGAGAAGGTCAAGGAGCAGCTGCCCTCAGTGAGACCACTTCCCCCGCTCACCCCTATGTCACCTGATAACAGGAGAGGGCCGTGTCAAACTCCCCCGAGGTCCTCTTTTGTGCTCTCGGAATAATCGAGTTTCAAAGGAGAGAACAGATGGATTGCATTTTCCTAACTTTTAGCTGGTTCCAATGTGCAAACAGTTAAGATCATAATGTTAACATTTTCTCAATGTTTTATGTGCATATAAAATATTCCTGAAGAATGTGCTTTTGAATGCAAAGTTTGATCCAATTACAATTTTATAGAGTTTATAAAAACATAAAAAGTATGTTTTCTGGGTGTCTGAGACCCTTTTGGCCTCTACAGTAAACTTGGAAGCTTGCAGGGAAACATAACTGCCACCATGTCAGAAAGGGCCCTATGGAGCTTAAAATGATGAGCCCATTATGTAAATATGGAAACATCCCATAGTCTCTTGGGGTGAATGAGATACTGATGAATGGAATTAAAAACAATCCTGTGGTCTTGGATCAGATTGGAAATGGTTGTTGTTTTCTGTCTTTGAAGAGCCATAAAAAAAATAAATAAATAACGGGAAAGGAATCTTGTGAACTTGACTTCTGTGGTTTAAAAGCCATAAGGTGGCTCCGTGCAGAATAAAATCAGGCAGCTTCCCCATCAGTGGGGAGAAGAAAAGGCTCCACAGCAAAAAGCAAAAGGCACAGATCAGAAGACGCCTTTCCAGCGTGAACTCTGAGGCTGGCAGAACGTGCGGGAAGCTCGCACTTGAGCCTGGGGTGTGAGGGGTGCTCCTGGGAGTGGAGACAGGCTCTCTCCAGCTCATCTTCATGTACCTGGGCACATAACCTCAGCAGTCCGAGCCTTGACACCTCACTGGTGAAAAGAGAGGGGCAGATGTGAGGATCTCTCTGCTACCTCTAAAATGCTGTGATCGCCTACCCCACCTCCTGCCCTAAACTAATTACAAGCTGTTGGAATACACGAGGTGACCATTAGCAGTGTGTCTGGAGGAGGTGTGCATAGGATTAAAGGATGTCCAAACCCGATCCTCCATCAGAAGGCTTCGTTCTTGGAAAATAAAGTGGATAACAAGCATGTGTCTGAGTCCATTTGCTTGCTGCTGGATTTTCTGGTGCCACGTGTAAGTGTTCATAACATGACCAGCCATTTGCATTCAGAGATGTTGATTAAGAGTAGCTCTTGAGGGCTTTCCTGGTGGCGCAGTGGTTGAGAGTCCGCCTGCCGATGCAGGGGACACGGGTTCGTGCCCCGGTCCGGGAAGATTCCACATGCCGCAGAGCGGCTGGGCCCGTGAGCCATGGCCGCTGAGCCTCCGCGTCCGGAGCCTGTGCTCCGCAACGGGAGAGGCCACAACAGCGAGAGGGCCGCGTACCGCAAAAAAAAAAAAGAGTAGCTCTTGATACCAGAGTGAGAATGTGCCCAGGATTGTACAGAACAGTTTTGTTAAGGAAACGTGGACCAGATTTCTTTCCAGGGGCTGGTCCAGCTCAAGCAGCTTCCCTATGGCATTCAGGTGCTTGATGAGGGTGAAATTTTTCCATTGCACACATGTGGGGCAGATCCCCCAGCTCTGGACAAACCCAAGGCTGTCTAGGGAGAATTGCTCTCACTGTGTGGATTTGGGTCTGGACCATTGATTAGGAGAATTCCCAGGTCTCAGAACTGGAGGAAGTGCAGAGATTGTCTTGTCTGATACACAAGGAAAATGAGAGGTCAAGAGGTGTGGGTAGAGTCACAGTCTCTCGGGTCAGGACTCCTGCCATTTTGATACAATCCTGCTGGCGTCTTCTGTAACCAGATGCAGAGTTGGAGGAAAGCCATGTGGCTGGAACCAAATGAAGGAGGAAGAGTTGTGTGAGTTTCTGAGGGCTGCCATAACAAATTACCAAAAACTTGGTGGCTTAAAATAATAGAAATTGGTCCTCTTACAGTTCTGGAGTCTACAAGACTGAAATCAATGTATTAGCAGGGCCACACTTCCTCCGAAGGCTATAAGGAAGGACCCTTCTTTGTTTCTTCCTCCAGCAAGTGTGGGCCCGTGTATTCCTTGGCTTGTGGCTGCGTAACCCAACCTCTGCCCTGCTCTGTTTTCACATGACCTTCTCTGTCTCATTGGGAGTCTTCTCCTCTTAGAAGGACACCAGCCATTGGGTTTAAGGATCACCCCAACCCAGTATGATCCCATGTTGATTCCTAGCTAATTACATCTGCCTATTTCCAAATAAGGGCACGTACTGAGGTTCTGGGTGGATATGAATTTGGGGGAACACTGCTCGACCCACTGCAGGTGAGAGGTTGGAAAGGAAGGCAGAGAGAAGAGCAGGGTCCTGTCTCTTCCTGAAACATGCCCTGTGCATCCTCTCCTCACAGCTCTTGCCCTAGATGTCTCCACCCAGACGGCTGTGAGGCAGGCCTCCTTCCTTCCTTTACAATCACCACCCTCACCTCCTTCAAGCCTTCTTGCTTATGCGGGGTCTTAGAAGGCCCACAATTTGAGCAATTTTCTAACAATTTTGGCAACAATTTTGGCTTTAATTCTATGTGAGATGAGAAGCCCTTGGAGGATTTTGAGCAAGAGAGCCACGTGTTCTGATTTCTGTCTTATAGGACTCACTCTGGTTGCTGTAGGAAACTTGGCTGTAGAAGGGGAGGGAAAAGCAGAGAGAGTGATGTGGCTTTTGTAGTAGATCAGGGGAAAGACGCTTGGAGTCAGAAGTGGTGGAAAGGGAGGATGTGATCAGGTTCTGAGCATATTTTGAAGGTAGAGTGGAGTTTGGGCCATTAAGGTTTGAGATGCCCATTAGACACCCAATGGGGATGTTGACGAAGCAGTTGGACATCTAGGTCTGGAATTAAGGCGAGAGGCACATGTTAGAGACACATATTTGGAAGTCCCAGCAGTCAGAGGGTATTTAAAGCCGTGTTACCAGATGAGCTCACCCGAGGATTAGAGTGAAGATAAGGAAAAAGAGGTTTGCGGACCGTGTCCTGGACTCTGCATCATTTAGGGGCTGGAAAGATGAGGGCGATCCAGCAAAGGCACTGAGATGCAGTGGCTGGTGAGAGCGGAAGAGAGAGAGAACGAGAGGGTGGAGGAAGGCTTCGGAATGGAGGGAGGGATCAAGTGTGAAGAGATTGGCTGGCAGGTCAAAAAGGACGAGGCCTTAGGACAGTGGGCATCCCTGGTGGCCTTGACGAGAGAGGGTGTGAGGAGAAAATCATGACTGGACGACTGCCCTGTAGGAGCTCTGGGTCAAGTGGAAAAGAGCCGCGACGGATCCGCCCCCTCCCACTCCAGGGGTGGGTCCTTCGTGGACTCGGGTCAGCTGTTTCACGCCACCAGCCAGTGGCAGCCTCGGGGGCTACAGGACCTAAAGCTGGGCAATGAGACCCGAGGGGAAGTCGGCTGAGGGGATTCGGAGGAAACGTGTCCTCGTGCCCAGAAAGGAATCTGGGAGAGGAAAACTCTTCTTCTTCCTTTGGTCTCTGAACCTGACGCATGGGGGCGCCGAATGCAGCCCCGCAGAGGGGTTCTGTTCCTTCTGAGCACGGAGAGGTGGACCATGCTGTCTCCCCTTACCTTCCAACCTGCTCTGAGGAAGGAGGCAAGAGAAGTAGATGACGGGCCTGCCCGCCTGGCCTCCCGGGTTTGGGGCATCACTGCGCGGGAACCCCCAGCACGACGCAGTCATGCGTGTCTCAGCCCTCTTGTCTCCTCCCAGCTCCGGTAGCCACCCCGCTCGCATCCTTCTTCATCCGGCACTTCAGGCCACTATTGCAGGGGGTGTGGCCCCTGCAATCTTTTTGCAGTTTAAAAACGGAGCTCCGGGACTTCCCCGGCGGTCCAGTGGCTAAGACTCCGCACTTCCACTGCAGGGGTCGCGGGTCGCATCCCTGGTCTGGGAATTAAGATCCCACATGCCGCTGGGCGTGGCCAAAAAAAAAAGGCTGGGAGGGAGGGGGGAGCGCCTGATGTTGGAAGAAGTCCGCCTGGCTGCAGTATTGAGACTGGAATGGACGGTGCTCAGGCCTCCAAGGCCCAGGAGACTCATTTAGGAGCTGGGGCCTCCGCCCAGGGGACAGCCCATTCAGGGAGCCAGCCCGTCTGTGTTTTCTCCAGGCGTTTTCCTCTCCCAGGCAGATTCCCAGGGGGCTCTTTAGACCAAGCTAGAGGAGGAGTTCTTGGAAACACGCAGAGGCCAAGTACGTGGGGGTAAGAGATTTTTATTCCAAAGGGAGGCAGCCTAGTGGAGGATGCTTTCATTTAGCCTGTGATGACAAGATAAGGAATTAATAGGTTTAAGCTGCCTTGAGGAGCGCTGAGATAACAGCCCGCGATAAACCTCCCAACCAGATGGAGCTCCAGACAACAGGGGAGGATCCCTGGGTTTCAGCCCAGCTTCCCTCTGAGTCCCAGGCTCTTAGGGCATTAGCAAGGCCAGCTTGTGGCCTCGGAGAGGGTGCAAGTGGGTAAAGCCACCTGTAGAGACCCGGAGGAGGGACACACACCAGGAGGAAGGTCTGTCCCAGCCTGGGGGGCGTGCAGGAGTCCGCCGGGACTGACCTAGGCGGGAGATCTGACGAGGCCCTTCAGGACCCTGAAACAATTCCCAGGTTCCACGTCAGGGACGCAGGAGTTCCCAAAGTGAATTTCCAACGAAGTGACGCCTTTTCCTAAAAGTCTGTGGCCTGGAGAACGATGAGGCCAGTGGGAAAGGGGAAAATGGAGAGAGTTCCTCTCTCTGAAGCTGGACAGGTGCAGCCCCCAAATCCACCACTGTCTTGGGAGCAGAACTTGATGAGAATGGGGATCTGCTCTCTAGAAGCAGGCATGGGGAGCCCATGCTTGTAATTTTAGGAAACAAGGTCTGGCCACTTGTGACGCTCACCACGTTGATTGGCTTCTCCTGTCTAGAATGGGTCATTTTGGCTAAAGGTCAAGTCATATCCATCCCTCCTTGCACCCCACCAAAAAAAAAGGGGGGTGCAGGGAGGGGGGAGAGAGAGAGAAAGAAATGAGGGGGGAAGAGAGGAAAAGAGAGAGGAAGAAAGAAAAAGCCAAACAAAGGCAGTAAGTGGATTTACAGAATGCGTTTGGCACTGATCAGAATCTCAAGAAGCTGTCAAAGCAAGCGTCTTTAAGGAACAGCTCGGATGCTGCTGGGGCCGGAGCAGCTCACCAGAATTCTTTTTCCCAAAAGGTCCCGGGAGAGGGAAGCTCTCTAACTCCCGAGGCTCTCTTACTCCCTTGATCAGATTCAGGCCCTCATGCCCCCAACCATCTCCCCCAGCTGGGTCTCCCTTCTCCATCGCTGTGTCCCCTCCCCCCAGTGCATCACCCACAGTTGGTGGGGGGATGGCGGGGAGAAGAACCATCCAGTAACTCCTCCGCAGCCCAGTCCCGAGGCCGCCACGCTGAGCTCTGGAACGCCAGGGTAATTTGAACCTGCCTCTGTGGATAGCTACGTCTGTGTTTACAGATAGAAGAAGCTGCGAGAAACAGGACTGGATTTGTTATCTGTAAGTCAAACCAGCTGTGATCTCCTGTCTATGGCGGCTTCCTTGGCAAATGCCAAATGTCCCTTGTGGTTGGAGCCACTTTTTTTCCCAGAGTTGTTTGCCCTTCATGCAGCCAGCTTTCCTCCCGTGCCTCTTCCTCCACCAGCTGCTCCCCCGCAAGGTGTCAGCGTGCGGGGCACCCACCAAGGCAGCCCGGCCCCAGAGAGAAGGCTCCAGCCACGGAGTCACAGAGCCTCTTGGAAGCTGCTTAGCTGGGGTGAGGGTACTAGACTGGAGTAGATTAGCCCCTCCCCAGAGTCTTCCTTTCCCCTCCATCTTTTAGAAATCAGCTTGACGTCTATCTCCATGAAGTTCTGAACCGAGAATCACTTTGGGAAGAAAAAAAAACCACACACACACTCTCAGCACTTCCCTCGTGGCACAGTGGTTAAGAATCCGCCTGCCATTGCAGGGACACGGGTTTGAGCCCTGGTCCGGGAAGATCCCACATGCCGTTGAGCAACTAAGCCTGCGAGCCACAACTACTGAGCCCGCGTGCTGCAACTACTGAAGCCTGCACGCCTAGAGCCTGTGTTCCACAAGAGAAGCCACTGCAATGAGAAGCCTGCACAGCACAACGAAGAGTAGCCCCCGCTCACTGCAACTAGAGAAAGCCCGTGCACAGCAACGAAGACCCAACGCAGCCAAAACACAAAAAAAGAAAACAAGCAAAAAAACACACACTCTTATCGGAGGGAGCATCAGAGTGACTTTATGAGTGTTTAGAGACAACTGCATTTCAAACTGGTAATATTTAAATTGTCACATGAAAAGAACTTTTTGCGTTTAAGTCGGTCAGTATCCATCTTTTCTTCATTCAGATGGAAGTTCCTTGGGAACTGGGACCCAGTCATGTTATCTAGGAAGTTCTATATGGAGATTTTCACTCAGCAAGTATTTGTTAAACATCTACTATGTATCAGTTTCTGCCCTTCTACAAAGGGGTAGAAGAAAGGTATATAGCCATGTAAAAATCTTTGTTATATTTCCTTCAACTATTAGCCAAGAGCACATTGAAGCTTACAGGCAGCCAAGGCAATGGGAGTTCAGTGCAAGGAGTCATAGTAGCCTGGGGGCGATCCGGGAAGCCTTCCTGGAGGAGGCAGTGTTGAGCTAAGGTCCAAAGGAGGGGCCCGATGTTCATAATGAAGGGACATGGAAAATGTGGGAGCGGTGTTGTTAAATTCAGCAACTAGCTCCCCCCCTACCCCACCAAAGACCTAATTTAAAAGTGTTGGCCGATTTCCCTGGTGTAAATACACCCACCATGGCTAATTTCATGGTCAGTTTCAAGACACTAATGTGAAGTCACTAAGTCACTGAACAAGGAGTCAGGAAGAGATATATAGTAATACATCATTTAGTAGCATTTTTGCCATACAGGTCAAATAGAAACAAATCATGATATGAAACAATGCTTTACGATAATTAGGAAATAGTGGATTTTGAGCATTTATTACCTTTACTTTTGATATCATTTATATCATTTATATAACTAAGTTTATATAACTTAATTTTTAATGATGGTTGACCTTAACAATGAGATCACAAAATCCCTGAATATTCAGTGGTCAACACTCACGAGCCAGTAAGGGCCAGCTCCAGCAGCACACCGGTACAAAACAGATAGAAGCATGGGATAGAGATTTATACCGAGTGTTAGTGAATGTTCTACCTAATGGAAAATTTTTCTGCAGCACTAATGATGATTAGTCTAGCCTTGATGTCCCTGCTCACATTCTATTTTCTTCTGCTGGATCTAATCCTAGAAACTCAGACTGCTAGGAATCCCAGCTGCCTGTCCCCAGAGTTCCATAGAAAAATATTATAAACAGAATTCTTTTTCGCTGTTTGACACTCCATGAAAGACTGTAATTGAAACATCACTGGCTAAAAGTCACTTCTTTGAACAAGGAGGCCTTTCCCAGGGAGCAAGCCAGAAACTTCTGCTCCTTTTTCTTTCCTCCCATGCCTTACTGTGCTGGACACTGTTCATAGAACAGCTGAAAGGACGGACCACCACCTTCCACAGAAGATCCTTTCTGGAAGGAGAGACAGGTCCCTGCATTCACTTCTCTCCAGGAAGCGTGCTCTTAAACACAACCTGTGTTCACACTGGATTTTCTAGTCCAGTTAAGATGACTCTGGACATCACCGTATGACTGTTAAGCTCAGGAATGATGATACTTAAAAGGAAAAAAAAATGAGAATGAGTTTGTCTGTTTAGACATTAACCCATGAGTTGTTTCCATATCCCAATTGCTGAGCAAACCTTCTTTTCCTGGGATGGTATGGGAGGTTAACTGAAATGATTTGGAGTGTGTGACCATGCTGTACTTTAAATCCCACCACTAGAACCTTCCTTTGGAATTCTGAAGGCCTCTCACCTCGAGCTCCTTTGAAGCCCCTTAGAATTGAGTTTACAGGCACTGGATGACATTTGCCCTTGAAAATGTTTTATTTTAGTGTTTTATTTACCTTATTGATCTTTTCTCCAATTGCAATGGTGGGAGAAGGGCCAGCACCAGGTTCTGGAGGTACAACGAGAAATGGAGTGTAGGTAAAGCAGAGTCGGGAGCTGAGCTCTGGGGCGGGTGAGGGGACCCCACAAAGAGACTTAGGAGTAGCTGGGGACATAGGGGAAAACCAGGAGAGACGAATACCTGGACACAAGCACAGAACATTCGTTTTTCTCTTCTAGTTTTATTGAGATATAACTGATGTACGCACTGTGTAAATTTAAGGTATACAGCGTAATGACTTGACCTACATATATTGAGAAATGATTACCACCATAAGTTTAGTTAACATCCATCACCTCATATAGACACCAAAAAATGCTTTTGTTTCTTGTGATGAGAACTTTTTTTCTTTTTGCAGTACGCAGGCCTCTCACCGCTGTGGCCTCTCCCGTTGCAGAGCACAGGCTCCGGACACGCAGGCTCAGCGGCCATGGCTCACGGGCCCATGTGGGATCCTCCCGGACCGAGGCACGAACCCGTGTCCCCTGCATCGGCAGGCGGACTCTCAACCACTGTGCCACCAGGGAAGCCCAGGATGAGAACTTTTAGGATCTACTCTCTTAGTAGTTTTCAAATATACCAGGTAGCAGAAGCACAGGACTTGTTTAAAGAAAGAGGCTATGATTTAATTGTGTCAAATGCTGGTGAAAGTTAGAGAATTGACCTCCAGATTTGATGAACTCACTGGTGACCTTGTGTATTAGTCAGGGTTCTTCGGAGAAGCAGAAGCAATAGGATATGTGTGGGTATGTATAAAGAGATACATTTTAAGGAATTGGCTCACATGATTATGGAGGCTGGCAAGTACAAATGGGCAAGATGGGTCTGAGGGCTGGAGACCCAGAAAGAGCTGATTCTGTGGTCGTCTGCTGGAGAATTCCTTCTTGCTCAGGAGAGGTCAGTCTTTTGTTCTATTCAGGCCTTCAACTGATTGGATGAGGCCCACCCACTTATAGAGGGCAATGTGCTTTACTCAGAGTCTACAGTATTAAATGTTAATTTCATCTGAAAACACCCTCACAGAAACATCCAGAATAATGTTTGGTTTTTTTTAACATCTTTATTGGAGTATAATTGTTTTACAATGGTGTGTTATTTTCTGCTTTATAACAAACTGAATCAGCTATACATATAAATATATCCCCATATCTCCTCCCTCTTGCATCTCCCTTCCATCCTTCCTGTCCCACCCCTCTAGGTGGTCACAAAGCACCAAGCTGATCTCCCTGTGCTATGCAGCTGCTTCCCACTAGCTATCTATTTTACACTTGGTAGTGTATATATGTCCATTCCACCTCTCACTTTGTCCCAGCTTACCCTGCCCCCTCCCTGTGTCCTCAAGTCCATTCTCTATATCTGCCTCTTTATTCCTGTTCTGCCCCTAGGTTCTTCAGACCTTTTTTTTTTTAAGATTCCATATATATGTGTTAGCGTACGGTATTTCTTTTTCTCTTTCAGACTTACTTCACTCTGTATGACAGACTCTAGGTCCATCCACCTTACTACAACTAACTCAATTTTGTTTCTTTTTATGGCTGAGTAATATTCCATTGTATATATGTGCCACTTTTTTATCCATTCATCTGTTGATGGACACTTAGGTTGCTTCCATGTCCTAGCTGTTGTAAACAGAGCTGCAATGGACATTGTGGTACATGAGTCTTTTTGAATTATGGTTTTCTCAGGGTATATGCCCAGTAATGGGATTGCTGTGTCATATCGTAGTTCTATTTTTAATTTTTTAAGGAACCTCCATACTGTTCTCTGTAGTGGCTGTATCAATTTACAGTCCCACCAACAGTGCAAGAGGGTTCCCTTTTCTCCACACCCTCTCCAGCATTTATTGTTTGTAGCTTTTTTTTTTTTTTTTTGCTGTATGCGGGCCTCTCACTGTGTGGCCTCTCCCGTTGCGGAGCACAGGCTCTGGACGCGCAGGCTCAGCGGCCATGGTTCACGGACCCAGCCGCTCTGCGGCATTTGGGATCTTCCTGGACCGGGGCACGAACCCGTGTCCCCTGCATCGGCAGGCAGACTCTCAACCACTGCGCCACCAGGGAAGCCCTGTTTGTAGATTTTTTGATGATGGCCATTCTGACCTGTGTGAGGTGATACCTCATTGTAGTTTTGATTTGCATTTCTCTAATGATTAGTGATGTTGAGCATCCTTTCATGTGTTTGTTGACAATCTGTATATCTTCTTTGGAGAAATGTCTATTTAGGTCTTCTGCCGATTTTTGGATTGGGTTTTTTGTTTTTTTGATATTAAGCTGCATGAACTGCTTGTAAATTTTGGAGACTAATCCTTTGTCAGTTGCTTCATTTGCAAATATTTTCTCCCATTCTATGGGTTGTCTTTTTGTCTCGTTTCCTTATGGTTTCCTTTGCTGTGCAAAAGCTTTGAAGTTTCATTAGGTCCCATTTGTTTATTTTTGTTTTTATTTCCGTTTCTCTAGAAGTGGGTCAAAAAGAATCTTGCTGTGATTTATGTCATAGAGTGTTCTGCCTATGTTTTCCTCTAAGAGTTTTATAGTGTCTGGACTTACATTTAGGTTTTTAATTCATTTTGAGTTTATTTTTGTGTATGGTGTTAGGGAGTGTTCTAATTTCATTCTTTTACATGTAGCTGTCCAGTTTTCCCAGCACCATTTATTGAAGAGGCTGTCTTTTCTCCATTGTATATTCTTGCCTCCTTTACCACAACTAAGGTGACCATATGTGCGTGGGTTTGTCTCTGGGCTGTCTATCCTGTTCCATTTATTTATATTTCTGTTTATGTGCCAGAACCATACTGTCTTGATTACTGTAGCTTTGTAGTATAGTCTGAAGTCAGGGAGCCTGATTCCTCCAGCTCCTTTTTTCTTTCTCAAGATTGCTTTGGCTATTCAGGGTCTTTTGTGTTTCCATACAAATATTTTGTTCTAGTTCTGTGAAAAATGCCAGTGGTAGTTTGATAGGGATTGCATGGAATCTGTAGATTGTTTTGGGTAATATAGTCATTTTCACAATGTTGATTCTTCCAATCCAAGAACATGGTATATCCAGAATAATGTTTGACCAAACCTCTGGGCACCTTGGCCCAGCTAAGTTGGAACATAAAATTAACCATTGCCCCTGGGCAGTAGCAGTTTTGGTGAAGTGGCAGGAGCAAAGCCTTATTAGAGGAGGCTCGAGAGGTAATGGAAGGAGGAGAATGGAAACCAGGGTGTGGAGACCACTCTCTGAAGGATTTTTGCTGTAAAGGGACATAGAGAAATGGATCAGTAGCTGTGGGGAGATGTGGGGTCAAGAAAGGATTTATTTTTAAAGAGGAAGAGATATTACAGAATATTTACACATTGATGAGAATTATCCAGTAGGTAGAAAAAAATGATTGGACAAGAGGTAGTGAGATCCTGTGTACGGCTTGGGGGAGGGGGGGTGTAGCCTTTGGGTAGATTTGATAGTGGGAGAATGTGGAAGGTCTCTTCTGATCACTTTCATTTTCTCAGTGAGATAAAAGAGTTATCATTTATGGATGCGTTGGGAGAAGGGGCTCTTTTAGTCCAGAAATTGATAGCAGAGACTGGGTTGCAAGCTCAGAAGAGTGATTGATATTTGAAATTGATTAGACTGAGAACTTTCACTGTTGCAGCCTTTCTCAAAGTAAAGAGAAGGAGGCCAGAGGGATGAGGTGAAGGCAAGGTCAAGCATTTCTTCTTTTTTTTAAAAAAAAATTTATCTATCTATCTATTTATTATTTTTGGCTGTGTTGGGTCTTCGTTGCTGTGCATGGGCTTTCTCTAGTTGCGGCGAGCCGGGGCTACTCTTTGTTGCAGTGTGCGGGCTGCTTATTGCAGTGGCTTCTCTTGGTGAAGAGCACAGGCTCAGTAGTTGTGGCACACAGGCTTAGTTGCTCTGCAGCAGGTGAGGTCTTCCCAGACCAGGGCTCAAACCTGTGTCCCCTGCATTGGCAGGCATATTCTTAACCACTGTGCCACCAGGGAAGTCCTAATCATTTTTTCTTAATGTGGAGAAAACCTTGAGTGTGTTGCAAGGCAGGGAGAAGGAGAGACACACACACACGCGCGCGCGCGCGCACACACACACACACACAGACAGAGTCAGAGAGACAGAGAGACAGAGACTGAAGCTCTGTAAGAGGATAATCAATTATACAAGGTCCCAGATTGTTGAGGACCATTCCTATTCACCTTTGTGGTGAGTGGAGAGCTTGCCTAATGCTCTGATTATTATAGACTCTTAAACATTTAAGCAAATGTTTAGATTGCTTTTCTTCATTTAACAAGTGATGTGGAAGAAATTTTATTTGAATCTACATTATTTATTTATCATCTGCTACGTATGAAGGGCTATGGATTCAAGGGAGTTCTAGAACCCAATTAAATTTATGCAATTTTCTTTAATTTTCAAGCATAGCTATTTTTTTCATTCTAGTTTGTCCTTCACTCACTTAAAAGACCTCTGTTTTTAGTCTTGTAGGAATTTGTTTTGAAGCGTAGCCTAACAGAAAATTCTTCTATAATTTTTAGGTTTCAATAGAGGCTCAAAGTGTACTCTCAATGATAAGGTGGAGAGAGATGTAGGTAGGTTGGAGGATTTAGTGTGGAAAGAAAGGGACGACTGCCGTTTTCAGAATGATCTCCACGTGCCAAATCCACTGAACATTTTCAAATTTCCTTTTGACTTGACTTCTTAGCAGCGATGGGAATTATTGACTCCTTCCTCCCTGCAGGCTCACAGTCCTACGTTGTCCTTAAGTGTCAGATCCTCAAAGCTATTCCTTTAGGCTTGCTCCCCTTGTTGACATATACTCCTTCACTAGATAATCGCCTCCACACAAATACTTTCTGCAGGCAGATTAATATTTCCAACCCAGAAATCTCTTTGGACCTTCAGACCCATACATTCAAATGCCTACTTAGCATTTGGAGACCTCTAGAGGTCTCCAAAGTACCTCAAATGCAAGCCTCAGAACCAGCCTGATGACCCAAGCTACACTGATTGGTCCCTCTTTTTCTGCTGCCACTGCATCTAGTTGCAATTATATGTATACCTATGATGGCTACTGTTAGCCTGGGAGCACCTACAGAAACAGGCTATATTCATCTGTGAATCGCTAGCTGTGCCTCTGGGGCTTAGCAAGGGCAGATGGATGGATGGATGAATAAATAAATGAATGAATTCTCTTCCATCAATGAAAGACCCTGTGATTTTTCAAAATTTCAACAAAAGTAAAGAGCGTATGCTATTTGGTTTCTCTCCTCCCTATTGCACTGAAACCGTTGCCATCAAAGTCACCACCACTGCTTTGTAGCCAAATATGGGGACACTCCTTTGGTCTCATCTCACAAGCCCTCTCATCATGTAACATGATTTATCCCTCCTCTTGGGTTTCATGACGTTGTTCACTGCTGGTTTTCTGTCATTGGAGACTCCTTTTTTTTTAAAAGATATTTTATTTTACTCAGCTTTATTGGAACATAATTGAGGTGTACTGGTCAGATATGTTGTAGGATGCCTTTCTATTAGATTTTGTCTAGTGTTTTTCTTGTGATTAGACCATGGGTATGGTTTTGGGGAGGGAGACTACAGAGGTAGAATCTATCGTCATCCCATCTGATCGTGGGTATATATTATCAAAATGATCTGTTGCCATTGGTGATGACCTTGATCACCCAGCTCGAGAAGGTGTTTGTCAGATTTCTCCACTCTGAAGTTAAGCTTTTATTTTCCTCTTTCTATACTGTACTCTTTGGAAAGAAGTCACTATGCACGGACCACCCTTCAGGAGTGGGGAGTTACAGTCTTTCTCCTTGAGGCCACGTGGAGTATTTACATAATTTTTTTTTGAATTCTTGTGCATGGGAAATTTGTCTCATCTTATTTATTTATATCTGTGTGGATTCATGGATATTTCTTTTATGCTTTAGGTTATAATTCAATACCACTTTATTTATTTTACTGCTCAGCTCATTCCAACTTTGGCCATTGGGAGCTCTTTCGGTTGGCTACTGTGTCACTTTGACACACTCCTGTCAATCTCTGTGTGTGTGTGTGTCTGTGTCTGTGTCTCTGTGTGTGTGCATGTTTTCCTGAGCACTTCTTTACTTTCTGACACTAAAAGATGCTGCAGACTCATCCTGTATATTTCCTGCCTCAGTCCTAGAATCAACCATTTTTCCAAGGAGTCCTGGTTTCTTTACCAGAGAATGGAATTAGAAACTAAGATCTGGGCACTAGGTGTGTTCATTGCTACTGTGGTATTGTTATTTCTAGACCCTCTCAGTTGACAGAGCAAGGAGATATACATGTGTACACTAGCCCTTTAAATACACGTATCTATAAATACTTCTGTATGTAACCAGGTGATCATTATTAAGCTAAAAGACTTTGTACTGATGTCTCCAACTCTAATCCACTACCACCTGGAGCATCCTAGCTTCCTCCCCTTACTTATCTGTCAATTCCTACTCCTGAGACGAGAAATATGGCTCCCGCCAGCCCCTGGACATTTACTTAATTGTTCAATTCTGGTATACAAGTAGAGCAGCATCAGAATTACTAACCCATACTGCTGTGGAAAGCAACTTTATCAACTAGTGTACAATTCCTTTACAGATTCTTCTCATTTCCAAAGTTAGTTAAGTCAACAATCTTTCTCCCGTTCAGTAATGTTGTTTCATATGTTTTTAGTACCTGGGATCCCCTGACCTCTGAAATTATTTGATTTTTTAAAAAATTGTATCCATTAAAATTCATTCTTTGTGCAATAAAATTGTATGGGTTTTAACCAATGCATAATGGCATGTATCTACCACTATAGTATCATAAGAATAGTTTCAATACTTAAAAATCCCCTGTGCTTCACCTATTCAACCCTGTCCCTATCTCCCACTTATCTTTTTATTGTCTTTATAGTTTTACCTTTTATGGAATGTCATATAATTGAATTATACAGCTTTTTCAGACTGCCTTCTTAGCGACAAGCATTTAAGGTCATCTGTGTCTTTCTGTGGCCTGATTGCTCATTTTTTGAAATCACAGAATAACATTCCATGATACAGATGTGTCACAGTTCATCAATTCACATGCCGAAGGACACCTTGGTTGCTTCTAGTTTTTGGCAATTATAAGCAAGACTGCTAATACATACACACGCAGATTTTCTGCATAGATGTGTTTTCAAATAAGTTGGGCAACAGAGAGACAGACAGCCATGAAGAAAGATTTCCAGCCCAGCAGGTACCTTTCAAACAAAAGAAGCCTGGGCCTCCAACCCAGCTTCTTACAAACAGCTGCTTGCCTGGGACTCTAAACCAGCTTCAGAGTATGTTCAGAATTCTAAAAATCAAAATCTATCACTACCATGCTTCAGAGGACTGCCACGTGGATCAATCAGCCAGGAATGAAGCCAGAGGCCTCAACGATGCTCACTTGGGTTCCGGAGTAAGAGGTCTGGAGGTCCAGTGACAAATCTGATCTTATCTGAATCATGGCACCGTAACTGTTAAAGAAAAAAATTACGACACTTGTTAAATGTGGCAAGGAAGACTTTATTCAAGGGGGGTAATGGAATGGGGTTTTTGTGGTAGGGGAGAGAGACTGGGCTCAAATCTGAATACAATAAGGAAACATGGGGATTTATAGCCAAGAGGCAGGATGGGAGGTTGGTGGATAGAAAATTACTAAGAGGGTAACTCTTTGCTAAACTGACCTGACAGGATTTTTGTTCAGGGCTGAAAGTCAGAAAGAGAACTCAGAGGAGCCTGACTCAAGTTTGGCGAAGGAGAGAGTCTTTGTTATGTAAACAAACAAGTAAACAAATAAATAAATGTATACTAATTTACTAATAATACACACGCATATTTAATATTCAGATGAGTTTGATGATGGAGGTGAACTGGGGAAACAGGGAAGCAGCAACGTGAATTCTGCCCAAGGGAATCAGCAATGACTTCAGAGAGGAGGTGATGGAAGCTGAGCTGATGTTGCAGGAGGAGAGTTTGTCCGCACAGGAAGGAACGGTGCATTTCAGGCAGGAGGAAGGAGGGTTTGCTGGAATGGAGCAGGGTTAGGGGTGTGGCGGAGGGAGATGATGCTGGGAAGTGAGTCTGGATAAGTTGAGAGAGAGGCTTATGCCAAAAAGAGATGGAATGTCATGTATAATAGTTCCGTTTGTACCCCGCAGGTGGAGGACCAAGGAGCCTTGGGACAAACAGCACCTCCATCACCTGGGAGCTTGTCAGACGTGCAAACTCTGGGGCTCTGCTCCAGACCTACTGAACCAGAATCTGCACTTTAACAAGATCCCAGGGCCTTCATTTTTTTTTTTTTTTTTTTTTTTTTTTTTGCGGTATGCAGGCCTCTCACTGCTGTGGCCTCTCCCGTTGCGGAGCACAGGCTCCGGACTCACAGGCTCAGCGGCCATGGCTCACGGGCCCAGCCGCTCCGCGGCATGTGGGATCTTCCCGGACCGGGGTACGAACCCGTGTCCCCTGCATCGGCAGGCGGACTCAACCACTGCACCACCAGGGAGGCCCCCCAGGGCCTTCTTAAACACCTCAGAGTTTGACAAGTACATCTATAGAGAGTTCTGGGCAGGGATTACCGTGGCGACATTGGCACTTTGACAGACCTTTTTTTCTGTGTTAATTCAGTTTTTCCAGTGAAAAATTTTCCAATCTGTTGTCTGAGGGCATTGACCTGGCAGCCATGTTCCGGGAGCGCATAGGGGCGGCTGCTGTGTCCTCAGGTCAGTATTTGGACTTTAACTTAGTCTGTTTTTAGCATCATGCCTCGTCCCTGCCATTTGGGCATGATTTTGCTCAAGCTGGACCCTCTCCTGAGAATAAACTTCCAGTTTCTTGGATGGAGCGAATGTGGATATTGTTTGGTAGGGGAAAAAATCTGAGGGTCCAATTGTTCTATATATTTATCAGTCCCCTTACTTTCAGCATCGCATCACATGGTCTCTGGTACTTTCAGGTATGGTAGGATAAATTGGCTTATTTCTCGAAGGTACCACTGCCTGGGATTGTATCTTTCTCTGCTTTGTTAAGAGAGGCAATACATCTTTATACACGTACAGTTTTCTAAAATTCTCCTGAAGTCTCCCAAGCTCTATTATTGTCTGTCTTCTTTGTACTTGAAGATTTAATTTAGTTGAGTTGGAAGAAAGAGAAGCTTCTTCCATGTGTAACAGAAACTTTTTGAAATTATGCTTTAATCTCTCTCTCTTTCTTTTTTTTTTTAGTAACTTGACTTTAAACAAGTCAGCTCTGTGCATGTACTAAAATGTATTCATTCTAAGCACACTCTTTGATGAGTTTTATCTCCAATCAAGATATACATTTCCACCAACCCGTGCACTTCCTTCCTGAGGTTGGCAGCTACCGAAAAGGCCTATTGATTCTCACTTCATCGTATTTACTCCCGTGTAAACTCCTCTTCTTGAGTGTGAGGTGCAGCCAGGGACTTAATTCTAATGAATAGGACATGGCAAATGTGATGGGATATTGCCTCTGAGATTAGGTTATAAGACATTGTGACTTCCACCTTGCTGATGTTCCCTTGCTCTCTTGCCGTCTTGCTTGTTTTCTCTGACAAAGCCAACTTCAGTAATGTGAGCATCCCTGTGGAGAGGCCCACATGTCAAAAAAATGAGGGCATTTTCTGGCCAACAACTTATGAGGAATCAAGGCCCTCCATCCAACAACCTGCAAGGAACCGAATCCTACCCACAACAGCTTGAGTAGGCTGAGAAGCAGACCCACTCCCGGTGGAGCCTTCAAATGACTGCAGCCCCAGCAGAACCATGACTGCAGCCTTGTGAGATATGCAGAGCCAGAGGACCCAGTTGTCATGCCCAGATTTCTGACCCACAGAAACTGAGAGATAACAAATGTTAAATACTATCATTTATTATAAAGAAATAGGTAATCATATACATCTTGATCTTTTGCAGCCAACCTCTCCCAACCCCAAATTCAGGTATCCACTCATCAGCTGATCACTCTGTCCTAATCGATTTGTCTTCCTTTTCTAGAATTTCAAATAATATAATATGTATATTTTTGTGATTTGTCCACATTGTTGCCTATAATAGGTATTGATTCATTTTTATTGCTGAGTAATATTCCATTGTATGGATATATCAAAATATTTTTCCAATTCACCTATTGATGGACATTTGTATTGTTTCCAGTTTTCGGTTATCATGAATAAGACCTCTACTATCATCCATGCATAATCTGTGTGTGAAATATGCTTTATTTCTCTTGGGTAAATACCTAGGAATAGAATTGCTGGGTCACGTGATAAGTGTAGGCTTGTATGTTAATCTTTTAAAGAAACTATCAAAATGTTTTTTAAGTATTTGTACTGTTATCAAGATTTCTCAATCCTTTGGCTTTCAGCAGTTGACAATGATGTACCTTGGTGTGGCTTTCTTTGTATATATCCTGCTTAAGTTGTCAAGGTTCTTGAATTTATAAGTTAATGATTTTCTCCTAATTTGGAGAACTTTGCCACTATTTCTTTAAATATTTTTTGTTTCTCTCTGGGACTCCAATTACACATATATTGGACTGTTTGCTATTTTCCCACATATTTCATAGGTTTTTTTCTTCAGTATTTTATATCTATTGTTTGGACTGGATAATTTCTACAGATTTATTTGCAAGTTCACTGATTCCTCCTCCATCTTCATTCTACTGTTGAAATTAGAGAGTAAATTTTTTGTTTCAGTTATTGTAATACTTTTGGCTCTAGAATTTCTAATGGTTTCCATTCTCTGTTTAGATTCTCTATCTGTTCACTCATTAGAACTATATTTTCCTTTACTCATTAGTCCTTATTTTCTTTTAATACTTTGAACACATTTATAAAAGTGATTTGAAATCTTTGCCAAATTCGACATCTTGGGCCACTCATAGTCATTTTCTGTTGACTGCTTTACTTTCTTTTTTTAATAAATTATTTATTTATTTATTTTGGGCTGTGTTGGGTCTTTGTTACCATGCACAGGCTTTCTCTAGTTGTGGCAAGCAGGGGCTACTCTTCGTTGCAGTGTGTGGACTTCTCATTGCGGTGGCTTCTCTTGTTGCGGAGCACAGGCTCTAGGCATGCAGGCTTCAGTAGTTGTGGCTCGCGGGCTCTAGAGTGTAGGCTCAGTAGTTGTGGTACATGGGCTTAGTTGCTCCTCGGCATGTAGGATATTCCTGCACCAGGGCTCGAACCCGTGTCCCTGCATTGACAGGTGGATTTTTAACCACTGTGCCACCAGGGAAGCCCTGCTTTACTTTCTTATTTCTTTGCATATCTAATAATTTTTGGTTGAAAGCTAGGTAGAGTGGATAAAATGTAGTAATTCTAGATTCTACTATTTTCTTCTGAGAGTTTTGTCATTGTTGTCCTAGAACACAGTTAATTGCCTTGACACAAATTGCAAACTCTTCTTCCTCTGTGTTGTGCAGTAGCTAATATATGTGCTCATTTCTTCCAGTTTCTAGTTGCTGTGTATTTTTAACCTCACCTCCTGAGGTGGGGTGGGGGAGGTGCCCTCCCTCCCCACACATGCATAATTTTGTGGTCGTCCAGGGCATTGTGGCATAGCTTGCATACGGATTTTTAGTCTCACACTTTCCACAGTTCTCTTGCTCCCAGGATTTTAACCCTAAATCTCCACTGCTCTGCCATTCTTAAACTCTTTCCCCTGACATTTTGAGTTGGTAAAACTCTTTTTTTTAAAACTTCCCATAGCCCTGAGGGTTGGGGGTACTATCAGCCTAAAACAAAACAACATAAACAAAAACAATAAACTTGCAATTCTTACTTGGAACAAGTGTAGTCTTTCAAGAGTAAGCTCTTCTCTGACTTGTATTTACCAGTTACTTCAAATAGTTGATTATTTAAAAAAATGTTTTTCTCACATTTTATTATCATTATCTAGGAAGGGCTTTACCAAAGACTTCACTCCATCATTACTGGAAGCAGAAGTCAATGGAGCTTTTGAGTGTTCCTGAGGATAGCTTTTGTGCATAGAAAGATTATTTGCAGAATGTTAACATTAATATTTGATTTATTGAAATTACAAATTAAATGCCTAGATTTTCCTTAATCTTTTAAGTTCAACTTACAAACCTTATAAAATTAGTAAAGTTCAAAAATTTTAAATTTTCCTTTGATTAAAGTTTAATTAATGCAAGGTGAATAGAACAGATCCCCTTAAACATTCAGTCCCGTTTACAGCTCAGTTAATTAAATTCCTTCAATCATTAAAGCTGTATTTGTAAGTTTAACATAGTAGATTTTCTTTTCAGCACTTCAAATGCCTCTAACAAGCATTACCTTCCCAAGTACCTGAACAAGCATATTAAGTCTGATAGAACAAACTGATAAATACAGCAAATCTTTAAAGACATTCCAGTGCTATTTAACAACCCAGCTGAAGTATCTATACCTTTCAACTTACAACTATAAATCAGTTACTCAATTACATGTTGTAAAATGGAATCACAACTGTAATCTGTTAGATTCTCTCTATGCCAAAACTCTTAACCCTACAAGCACTGTAAACACCAAACACATACAGATTGTTCCAATGATACTACAACCTATTTTTGAATGTAACACAAAAGTATTAATGTAATAGTTTGATTTATTTACTCATCTCTGTATTTGGTTCTAAACCGTCCTAGGGTTAAAAAGACATCCATGAAAGAAAAACTTTTACCATCACAAGCCAATAAGTTATTATCCCAGTCAAATTGGAGATTTCAGTAGAATAAAGTTGCTTATGGGACAGACATGTTGCTTATGGGACAGACAAGTTGCTTATGGGACAGACATGTTTTCCAGACATTAGATCTGATTCTCCTGCAGCCACTCAGCAGCACATTCACTCAGATTTTTAATAGTCACTAAAAAACTGGGACTCTGAGTCCGTATCCTTTGGAAGGGTTTGGTCTCTTCTGAGTTTAAGATATGCCATTAATTAACCCTACTGTCTGATATGAAGTCTGCAGCCTCCCACCTGGTTTGCTTCACAATATGGTTACGTCCAGTAATTCTATTTCCTGCCCAGTTCTGCTCTGAATTCTTTACAGATCCTTTCTGTATGTTCTGGCCACCCCTTGATAGCTATTTAATGACACCCTGTTGAATTCAGCATACACTTCCTGTTTGATTCAAACTCCCAGGACTGAAGTCATCCTCACTAAAGTAGAGAATACTATAGAAACATCCATCACCCAGCTTCATCAAATCTTAACATTTTGTGGTGTTTACCTCAGGTTTTAAAAAACATTAAAACATTTCTGATGCAGCTGAAGCCTCCTGACTTCACTTTCTCCCTCCCCAGAGGAACACTTTCGTGAATTTTGTGTTTCAGATTTCCAAGCATTTGATTCTATTATAACATGAATGTACCGATAAATTGTATTGTTTTGCATGTTCTCAAATTTTATGTAAATATTATTTTGTGGTACCAGTTTGCAATTTTCTTTTTTGTTAATCAGCATTATGTTTTTGAGAATGACTGATGTTGATATGTGTAGCTTCAGTTAATTTAACTGCTATATAAGAGGAATTAATTCAGTATATATATTATAGTGTATTTTCTGTTCATTTGGTTGATGGAAATTTCTTTCCCAATTTTTTGCTATTATAAACGTGTAGCAACGAATATTTTTGTATGTCTGTGTGTACACATATGTATGTGACAGTTGCCTTAAAATATACATCTACAATGGAATTTCTGGGTTGAAGAAATTCTACATTCTTTTTTTTGGCTGTATTGGGTCTTCGTTGATGCGTGCAGGCTTTCTCTAGTTGTGGCGAGCGGGGGCTACTCTTCTTTGCGGTGCACGGGCTTCTCATTGCGGTGGCTTCTCTTGTTGCGGAGCACGAGCTCTAGGCACGTGGGCTTCAGTAGTTGTGGCACGAGGGCTCAGTAGTTGTGGCTCGCGGGCTCTAGAGCACAGGCTCAGTAGTTGTGGCACACGGGCTTAGTTGCTCCGCGGCATGTGGGATCTTCCTGGACCACAGATCGAATCCGTGTCCCCTGCATTGCTAGGTGGATTCTTAACCACTGTGCCACCAGGGAAGTCCTCTACATTCTTAATTATTTTCAAGTAGTTCTCTAACTGTATATGAGAGTTCCCATCTCTCCATTATTCTTGCCAACTCTTATTTATAAACTTTTGCAATACAATGAACGTGAAATAATTTTCATTATTGTTCTGGTTGTAATTCCTTTGTTACTGGTGAGATTAAACATTTCTCTTCTGTCTATTAACTCTCTTTCCTTTAACTTGCCTGCTCATATATTTTATCCATTTTTTACTGTCATTTTTTCCCCTTAAAAATGGATTTGTAACCTCTTTATACATGCAGATTTTAATCCTTTGTTTGTTTTATGCATCAAAAATACCACATTTTAACTTTTAATGGGGTCAAATTTATCAACATTTTCCTTATGATTTATAGTTTTTTTGTGAAGTCATAGTTTCCTCTGTTGCCGTCTAAAAGTTCAACATTTTTGACTTTTGGTATTTGCAATTGATTGTTTTGTGTGTAGCATAAAGTGTCTCTATTTTCCAAATAGTATCGCCCTTTGTTAGATGATTGGTCTTTATTCATGTATAATGCCACTGCTGTTGTATAGCAAGTTTCCATGTATGTATAAGTCTGCTTTTAGACTCTCTAACCAGAATGTGTGTGTGTGTGTTTGTGTATGTGTGTGTGTAATCCCTAAGGCAATATTTCTTTTAATTACTATAGCTTTACATTTATTTATTTGTGATACTCTGTTCTTTATATAAACTTTATATCTGCTTATCAAATTCACAAAAACTTGTGTTAGGATATTGATTGAAATTGTATTGAATTTATAGATTAATTTGAGTAGAATTAGCATCTTAATAATATTGTCTTTTATCTATGAACTTAGTATTTATTCCTTAATGTTTTTATTTATTATATCCCTAATTAATGTTTTGTAATTTTTCCAATAAATGTGTCTTATACATCTTTGTTATGTTTACGTATATATTACAACTATTTATATAAACTCTATACACAGATTCTTTACAGTTTTCATTGCTGTTGTGAATGGTATCTATTTTTCTATTATAATCTCTAAGTGGTAATTGCCAGTAGAGATGTAAATTATTAATTTTAAAATGTTAATGATGTTTCTTATCAGTTCCAACAGTTTTTTAGAATTCTTAGATTTGTTCTCATGAAGAAAACCATCACCTGTGGATAGAGACAGTTTTACATTATTTTCCAATTATTATTAATTTTATTCTTCTGTCTTATTGTATTGCCTGGGACCTCCTGTATAATGTTGAGTGTAAGTGATGATGATGGGGATCCTGTCTCATTCCTGAATTATTGTTTATGCTTCTCAAGTTGTAACATTATCATATTTAATAGGTTCTCTGTATCATGTTTAATAATATAGTTTATGAAATTAAGGAAGTCATCTGCTATTCTCAATTTCCTAAGAATTTTTTTCTAAGCGTGATAGGTATTGACTTTTATCAAGTATCTTTTCAGCAGCCATTGAAATGATCACATATCTTTTCTGTTTTAATCTATTAATGTGATTTATTACACTAATAATTTATTATACCAGTAGTCTTCTGATGTCAAATCATACTTTCCTTTGGCATTAAGGCTGTACTATTCTAGAGTAAAAACATATGAGAGGGTTTTCTTTCTCTTTTCTTTCCTTTTTAAAATTTTTGTAAAAGAGTCCCTTGAATGTTTTGGAAAATTTCATCCATAAAACATTTAGGCCTTGCTCCTCTTGTAGGGGAAGTCTTTTGATTACCAATTCAGTTTCATTAAGCTTTTCGTTTGTTCGCTTATTGAGGCTTTCTATTTCTCTTAAGAGCCAATTTTGGTAATTAATTATTTTTCTGGAAATTTTTTCAATTCATTTACATTTTCAAATCTATTAGCATTGAATTTGTATTAATTGTGATTTTTAAAACTCTACTGCTCTGAGATTATGTCCCTCTTTTTGCTTTAAATATTGTTGATTTGTGTCTTTTCTCTTTTTTTCTTGATTACTGTTACTGCAGATTTATTCTATTAATATTTACAAAGCCCATTTTCCAGTGTTATTGATACTATGATTTCTTTGTGTTCTATTTAGTTAACTTTAGCTCCTAATTTTATTTTTTCCTCCTTCTGTTTTCTTTGTTATATGATTTGTGTTCTGTCTCACTTTGTGACTTGAGTATTTAATTATCTTTTTTAAAAATAAACTTATTTATTTATTTATTTACTTATTTATTTATTTTTGGCTGCATTGGGTCTTCATAGCTGCATACGGGCTTTCTCTAGTTGTGGTGTGCGGGGGCTACTCTTTATTGCAGTGTGCAGGCTTCTCATTGCGGTGGCTTCTCTTGTTGCAGAGCACGGGCTCTAGGAGAATGGGCTCAGTAGTTGTGGCTCGTGGGCTCTAGAGCTCAGGCTCAGTAGTTGTGGCACATGGGCTTAGTTGCTTCGCGGCATGTGGGATCTTCCTGGACCAGGACTCAAACCTGTGTCCCCTGCATTGGCAGGTGGATTCTTAACCACTGCATCACCAGGGAAGCCCTAATTATCTTTTTTATCTTAATTTTTTTTTACTGAGTGGCTTTAAAGCTATAATTTCAGTATAACTCATCTCACTAATTTTCATATGTACCATTATTTATTTATTTATTTTTGGCTGTGTTGGGTCTTTGTTTCTGTGTAAGGACTTTCTCTAGTTGCGGCAAGCGGGGGCCACTCTTCATCGCGGTGTGCGGGCCTCTCACTATCGCGGCCTCTCTTGTTGGGAGCACAGGCTCCAGACACGCAGGCTCGGTAGTTGTGGCTCATGGGCCTAGTTGCTCCGCAGCATGTGGGATCTTCCCAGACCAGGGCTCAAACCCGTGTCCCCTGCATTGGCAGGCAGATTCTCAACCACTGCACCACCAGGGAAGCCCCATATGTACCATTTTTATTGTTATCCATTTCAAATATTTAAAATTTCCATTTTGATTTTGTCTTTATTCCATAAGTTATTTAGGAGTTCATTAAAAAATTTCCAAACATACATTTCTTAAAAATTACCTTGTTATTGTTTCTAGTTTAACTGGACCAAGCTCAGAGAACATGGTTTTTGTCATATTGGTTCTTTAAAATCGCTTCAAACTTTCTTTGAAATCTCAGATATGTTCAATTTATATAAAAATTTTGTGTGTAGTTTAAAAATTATGTTCCCAGTTTTGGGGTAGAGGAGTCTCTTTTATATGTACACGTGCTTCCAAGAAAGTTGACTCTAATAGTTGAGATTCAATAATTTGTAATTATTGAAAATTGTGACTTACCTCTACCATCTATTTTTTTTCTTTTTATTATCCTTTGCTTTTTTGTAGCCCCTATTTCCTACCTTTGAAGTATTTATAAAGTTTTCTACATTTCCTTTTTTCCTTTCTCAGATGATTTGGAAACTCTGGGTCTTACTTCCACTCTTTTGAAACATTCATACTTAAGTATACATTTTTTGCAACAAAGTCTATAGTCATTCAGTGTCTTTCTTCCTCTTCTCAAACATGACAGAGAACTTATCAAATGTTGACAACTTTGGTATAAGAACAATCCTCTCTCCTGCCTCGCTGCCCCATCATCTTGAGATTGTTATCTAGAGCAGTGCTACTGTTTAAAATAACATATGTAATTTTTAATTCTGTAGTAGCCAACTTAAAAAAAATTTAAAAAATAGTGAAAATAATTTTAATAATGTATTTTCTGTAACACATATCCAAAATATTGTCATTTCAGTATGTAACCAATATGAAAGTCATTGAGATATTTTACATGATTTTTCACATGGAATCTTCAAAATCCAGGGTGTATTTTACACTTCATCATACTCCAATTCAGATTAGTCACATTTCAAGTGGTCAGTGGTCACCTAGAGCTAGTGACTACCATATAGGACATCTTAGGTCTACAGTTTTCATTTTCACCTATTTCAAACATAAAAATTACCTATAATTACTAATTATAGTTAGTGTATATATGGATATATATTATATAGTAATATGTTATATATGTGGTATAGCTGTATGTTATATAGTTAATGTTAACTTTACCAACAAATCTACCCATTTTAGTGCTCATTATTATTTCATAAATCTCATGTCTTCCCTCTGGATTTGCTTTTCTTTTTGTTGAATCAAATCATTTGTAGTTCTTTGAGTGAGGGACCATTACATATATGTAACTTAATATATAGTTATTATATTAAGTTACATATATATAAAACTTTATGTAGGTCTGAAATGTTCTGCTTTACCCTCACTCTTGAATAATGGTTTGCCGGTTATAATCCTATGCTGACAATCATCTTCCCTTAGGGTTTTGAAGACACCACTCATTGTCTCCTGCCTTCAAGCAGTAAGTCTGGCTCCTGTCCCTTGTCTTGGTTATTGCACTTCTAGTGTCCTTTATCTGTAAGGAGCTGAACTCTGGAGTCATCTGCTTGTCTGTGGATGAAAGCTCAGCAGGCCCATAGCTTCCATTTTCCATATTCCTTTGTATTTCTCTTCAGTTTCTGATCTGTGGTGATGCTTATCTTATTTTTGAATTAGCTATAGCTTTCTAGTATTCTATTTTATGTTTTATCCATCACTGACAAGGGTTGTGTTAAAGAAGGAGCCAATAGAACCATCTTGTCCAGAAATCAACGACTTTGTTAAAGTGGAGTCAAGTATTTTATTTATAGTTTTGTTGCATTTGTAATTTTGATCCTTTCCTTCATGGTATATAGGAAAGATATTGATTTTGGTACATGAGTTTGTAATTACACATCTTCCTTTCTAATTAGTTCTGCTTGGTTTTTCAGTTGATTTTGTAGATGAAAGGTAAAATAATTTGCAAATAATGCATCTTTCTTTGTTTAGACATGATTTATATAATTTCCTTTTCTTATTTTATTACATGGGTTAGAACTTTCATGTTAATTAACAGTAGTGATAGCTAAAATCCATGTCTTGTCTCTGAATTTAAAGAAGGTTTATCTAATGTCTCATCATCAAATATGATAGCAGAACTTGATCCAAAATAAATACTCTTGATTAGGTTAAGGGAGTATCCTTTTATATCCAGTTTACTGTCTTTAAAACAAATCAGAAACAACTGTAAAATTCTTTTAAATACCTTTTAGTTTCCCTCAAGATATTCATATGTTTTGACTTATTATTGTACTAATATATATTGATTTCATAAGACTGAATCATCCTTCACTCCTGGAATAAGCCTTATTTGGTCATGGAGTATTATTCTTTTAATATACTGCTGGATTCCGTTACTAATATTTTAGCTGGACTTTTAGATTAAAATAACAAGTGAGATTAGCTTGTAGTTTTCCTTTTTGTGTTTTCTTCGGTTTTGATTTGAGAGTTATGCAGACTTTGTAAAATTAACTGGGAAGCTTTCCATCTTTTCATATGCTCTGAGAAAATTTAAATAGCATAGGAATTATCTGTTCCTTGAAAGTTTGAAAGAATTCATCTGTGAAACCATCACATTATTGTTTCTAAGTTGTTATTTTTGCATTGTGTTTCCTCTGTTTCACAAGTCATTTTTAACATTTGCAACCGGTTATTTAACCAGATTGCACCAGTTATACTGAACCCTTAACAGTGCATACTTAACCCTTTGTTTGTCTGATGTGGCTGCCCATTGCAATCATTTATTCCATAACTCTTCCATTCTTAAGCCCTCATTTGATTGAATTATATTTTAAGACTCTTTAAGGAAGAGTGTATATATTCAGGTCCCTTGCTCATATGATCGTATCTCTCCTTCATATATGAAATATCATTTTCCTGAGAGTAATTCTTGGACTACAACCTATTCTTCTCAAAACCATGTAAAACTTTTCATCTGACATTTATTACAGCAGTATAGAATTCTAAAAGTCTTGTATTTATTCCTTTGAAGAGAATATGTTTTAAAAATATGTGTATTACTCATGGATCTTTAGAAGATTTTTATCTGTATCTGATAATGTAAAAGTTCTAAGGTATCCTCGGGTCATTGCTTATTGATTTTTGCCTAGAACGTCATTTGCTCCTTCAGTATGCATTCCTGCTTCTTTTTTTTTTTTCTGGCCTTTAATGTAGTTTAGTTGTATGTATTTTACATACATATAAAGTTGTTGCTTTAGTTCCAGTTCTCACTTTTCATGAGGAATAATCCTTGGGCTTGATTATTTATTTGTATTACAGATATTTGAAGGGGGCTTAATCGGCACTGGGCTCTGATCTAGGTTCATGCACATAACTTGCAATTTTTCTTATAAATTTCTTCTCTTAGATTTTTCCTCTTTACTCTGGTTTGATTTGCTGATATACTTTTAGTTTCTTTACAGTTCTTTCTTATCTCAACCATATTTCTTTTCACCTCATCTTGTTAACCTTTTATCTTTTCATGTTGTATTCTTAAGAGTTTTATTCTTAAGAGTACTTGTCTCTGTTTTTGCATTCTTTGGCAGGTAACAAGATGTCTTATAAATTAGTCTCCTCAGTCTTGCATTAAATTATCTTCAGAAATATGTTCTGAAAAAAAAGAAAAGAAATATGTTCTGCTCCTGAATCTTTGGGTTGATTTTCCTTTCCTCTCATTCTGCTGTATCTTCTCATAGACCTCATTTGGTTTATTTCCTTTACGCTGGAATCTCTATGAATAATAGCCGTGTTGACTCAGAGCTTGCCCAAAGATTTTGAGAATCTCTCCAAGCACTCACTACATTCCCTCTTCAGGTCTGTTGACGTGTTCAGTTTTCAGTGCATGGTAAACATCTATTGTTTTCCCTTCTCACTGCTCCACTTGTTTTAGGAACAACTCTTCCTGGAAGGAGTTTGTGCATATGTGCACATGTTTGTGCATATGTCTGACACCTGGGCTTTTGTGGCTGCTACCCAGAGGACGAACCCTTTGAATGCCTGGCTTTGGTGGCCAGTGGGGCTTGTGTTTGCAGGGTCCCACAAGATGTAGCAAACAAAGAAACAATTCTTAACTGGCTACCTGCCCCCAGTGCTCAGTGCAGAAGGAGCTGAGAGAAATTCCCACTTCCCAGTCTACCCCTGAAAGAGTCCTATTTGCATACTATAAAAGCTGCTGCCTGAGAGTTCAGCTTCCAATCATCCTGCATGAGGTGGTGACTGAGACCCTCCCCTTTGGGACACTGACAGGTCTTGGTACACCCTCAGCTACTGGGAGCCACTAAGAACGAGGAAGGTGGGTTAGACAATCATAAAGGTCTGAGAGACAACCAAGAGCTCAGGATGGGCTGAACAATAAGGTTCATCTCCTACACTCTTGCCACTCTGGTAAAACTGGGAGAGGTGGCTGTTTTATGCAGAAATCAACACAGAAAGTCAAGGAAAATGAAGAAACAGAGGAATATGTTCCAAACAAAAGAACAAGATAAAACTTCAGAAAAAGACCATAATGAAAGGGAGATAAGGTGATTTACCTGATAAAGAGCTCAAAATACTGGTCATAATATGCACACTGAAGCCAGGAGAATAATGCATGAACAAAGTAGGAATTTCAACAAAGAGGTAGAAAATATTAAAAAAGTACCATAGAAATCACAGAGCTGAAGGATACAATAACTGAAGTGAAAAATTCAATAGAGGATTTAACAGCAAACTAGATGAAGAGAAAGAAAGCATCTGCAAACTGGAAGACAGGGCAGTGGGATTCATCCAGTCAGAGGAGCAAAAAGAAAGAAAATAGCTTAGGGACTTATAAGACACCATTAAGTGCACCAATATTCACATTATAGGTTTCACAGGAGGAGAAGAGAGAGAAAGAGGCAGAAAGGTTATTTGAAGAAGCAATGGTTGAAAACGTCCTTAACCTGGGGAAACAGACATCTACATCCAGGAAGACTAAAGAGTTCCAAATGAGAGGAATACAAAGAGACCCACATTGAGAAACATTACAATTAAATTGTCAAAAGTTAAAGACAAAAAAGAGGCTCTTAAAAGCAGCAAGAAAAAAAAAAACTTGTTATGTACAAGCACATCCTCAGAGGACTACTGACAGACTTTTCAGCAGAAATTTTACAGGTCAGAAGGAAATGGCATAATATATTCAAAGTGTTGAAAGAAAAAAAACTTCCAACCAAGAATACTCTACCTGAAAAATCCTCAACAAAATACTAGCAAACAGAATCCAACAGCACATTAAAAGAATCATACATCATGATCAAGTGGGGTTTATCCCAGGAATGCAAGGATTCTTCAGCATGCATGAATCAATCAATGTGATACACCATATTAACAAACTGAAGGAGAAAAACCATATGATCTTCTCAATAGATGCAGAAAAAGCTTTTGACAAAATTCAACACCCACTTATGATAAAAACCCTCCAGAAAGTGTGCATAGAGGGAACTTACCACAACATAATAAAGGCCATATATGACAAACCCACAGCCAACATTGTTCTCAGTGGTGAAAAACTGAAACCATTTCCACTAAGATCAGGAAGAAGACAAGGTTGCCCACTCTCACCACTATTATTCAAAATATTTTTTGGAAGTTTTAGCCACAGCAATCAGATACGAAAAAGAAATAAAAGGAATCCAAATTGGAAAAGAAGAAGTAAAACTGTCACTGTTTGCAGATGACATGATACTATACATAGAGAATCCTAAAGATGCTACCAGAAAACTACTAGAGCTAATCAATGAATTTGGTAAAGTAGCAGGATACAAAGTTAATGCACAGAAAAAAAAATTAATGCACAGAAATCTCTTGCATTCCTATACACTAATGATGAAAAATCTGAAAGAGAAATTAAGGAAACACTCCCATTTACCACTGCAACAAAAAGAATAAAATACCTACCTAAGGAGACAAAAGACCTGTATGCAGAAAACTATAAGACACTGATGAAAAAAATTAAAGTTGATACAACAGATGGAGAGATATACCATGTTCTTGGATTGGAAAAATCAACATTGTGAAAATGACTGTATTACCCAAAGCAATCTACAGATTCAATGCAATCCCTATCAAACTACCAATGTCATTTTTCACAGAACTAGAACAAAAAATTTCACAATTTGTATGGAAACACAAAAGACCCCGAATAGCCAAAGCAATCTTGAGAAAGAAAAACAGAGCTGGAGTAATCAGGCTCCTGGGCTTCAGACTATACTATAAAGCTACAGTAATCAAGACAGTATGGTACTGGCACAAAAGCAGAAATATAGATCAATGGAACAGGATAGAAAGCCCAGAGATAAACCCACGCACATATGGTCACCTTCTCTTCGATAAAGGAGGCAAGAATATACAGTGGAGAAAAGACAGCCTCTTCAATAAGTGGTGCTGGGAAAACTGGACAGCTACATGTAAAAGAATGAAATTAGAACACTCCCTAACACCATACACAAAAATAAACTCAAAATGGATTAAAGATCTAAATATAAGGCCAGACACTATAAAACTCTTAGAGGAAAACATAGGCAGAACACTCTATGACATAAATCACAGCAAGATCCTTTTTGACCCACTTCCTAGAGAAATGGAAATAAAAACAAAAACAAACAAATGGGACCTAATGAAACTTAAAAGCTTTTGCACAGGAAAGGAAACCATAAACAAGACAAAAAGACAACCCTCAGAATGGGAGAAAATATATGCAAATGAAGCAACTGACAAAGGATTAATCGCCAAAATATATAAGAGCTCATACAACTCAATATCAAAAAAACAAACAACCCAATCCAAAAATGGGCAGAAGACCTAAACAGACATTTCTCCAAAGAAGATACAGATTGCCAACAAACACATGAAAGGATGTTTAACATCACTAATCATTAGAGAAATGCAAATCAAAACTACAATGAGGTATCACTTCACACCAGTCAGAATGGCCATCATCAAAAAAATCTACAAACAATAAATGCTGGAGAGGGTGTGGAGAAAAGGGAACCCTCTTGCACTGTTGGTGGGAATGTAAATTGATACAGCCACTATGGAGAACAGTATGGAGGTTGCTTAAGAAACCAAAAGCAGAACTACCGTATAACCGAGCAATCCCACTACTGGGCATATACCCTGAGAAAACCATAATTCAAAAAGAGTCATGTACCACAAGCTCATTGCAGCTCTATTTACAATAGCCAGCACATGGAATCAACCTAAGTGTCCATCGACAGATGAATGGATAAAGAAGATGTGGCATATATACAATGGAATATTACTCAGCCATGAAAAGAAATGAAATTGAGTTATTTGTAGTGAGGTGGATGGGCCTAGAGACTGTCATACAGAGTGAAGTTAGTCAGAAAGAGAAAAACAAATACCATATGCTAACACATATATATGGAATCTAAAAAAGAAAAAAAAAAGATTCTGAAGAACCTAGGGGCAGGACACAAATAAAGATGCGGACATAGAGAATGGACATGAGGACACAGCGGGGGAAGGGTAACCTGAGACAAAGTGAGAGAGTGGCATGGACATATATACACTACCAAATGTAAAATAGATAGCTAGTGGGAAGCAGCCTCATAGCACAGGGAGATCAGCTCGGTGCCTTGGGACCACCTAGAGAGGTGGGATAGGGAGGGTGGGAGGGAGATGCAAGAGGGAGGAGATATGGGGATATATGTATATGTATGGCTGATTCGCTTTGTTATACAGCAGAAACTAACACACCATTGTAAAGCAATTATACTCTAATAAAGATGTTAAAAAGAATAAAATGAATACTCTACCTGGCAAAGCTGTCATTCAGAATTGAAGCAGAAGTAAATTGTTTTCCAGACAAGCCAGAGCTGAAAGAGCTCATCACCACTAGACCAGCCTTATGAGAAATATTAAAGGAAATTTTAAAAACTGAAATAATGGACACTAATTAGTAACAGAAAAACATATGAAAGTATAAACCTCACTGGTAAAAGTAAATATATAGTTAGATTCAGAATACTCTAATGTTATAATAGTGGTGGATAAATCACCTATAAATCTAGTATGAAAGTTAAAAGACAAAGGTATTAAAATAAACATAACTACAATATTAATTAATGGATACACAAGGTAAACAGATGTAAATTGTGACTTCAAAAACATAAAATGTTGGGGGAGGAGAGTAAAAGTGTAGTGCTTTAGTATGTGTTGGAAGTGAAGATGTTATCAGCTTAAAATAGACTGTTATAAATGTAACATGTTTTATGTAAGCTGTGTGGTAACCACAAGCAAAAATCTGTGGTAGATACACAAAACATAAAGAGAAAGCATACCACTAAGCATAGCACTACAGAAAATCATCAAATCACAAAAGAAGAGAGCTGGTGAAGAAGAAAGGAACAAAAGAATTACAAAATAGCCAGAAAATAATTAACAAAATGGAAATAGGAAGATTATATCTATCAATAATTACTTTAAATGTAAAAGGACTAAATTCTCCAATCAAAAGACATAGTGGCTGCTGAATGAATGAAAAATCAAGACCCTATTCTATGCTGTCACAAGAGACTTACTTCAGCTTAAGGACACACACAGACTAAAAGTGAAGGGATGGAAAAAGATATTCCAGGCAAATGGAAACCAAAAGAAAGCAGGGGTAGCTATACTTATATCAGACAAAACAGACTTTAAACCAAAGACTGTAAAAAAAGACAAAGGCATTATATAATGATTAAGGAGTCAGTCCAACAAAAGAATATAACAATTGTAAATATTTGTGCACCCATCCTAGGAGCACTTAAATATATAAAGCAAAAATTAACAGATCTGAAGGGAGAAATAAAAAGCAATATGATAGAAGGGAACTTCAATACCCCAGGTTTAACAATAGATCATACAAACAGAAAATCAGTAAGGAAATATTGGACTAAATATTTACAGGATAAATTTCATCCAACAGCAGCAGAACACACATTTTTCTCAAGTGAACATGGAAGACTCTCTGGGAATTTTCCAACCACAGTGGTTTGAAACTAGAAATCAATTACAAGAAAAAAACTGGAAAATTCACAACTATGTGGAGATTAAATAACCTGTTCCTGAACAACCAATGGATCAAACAAGAAATCAAAATAGAAATGTAAAATATCTTGAGACAAATGAAAATGGAAACACAACTTACTAAAACTTATGGGATGTAGCAAAAGCAGTTCTAAGAGGGAAGCTTACAGCTATAAACACCTCTATTAAGGACAAAGTAAGTTCTCAAAAAACAACCTATCTTTACAACTCAAGGAACTAAAGAACAAACTAAGGCTAAAGTTACTAAAAGGAAGAAAATAACAAAGAGCAGAAATCCATAAAATAGAGACAAAAAAGAGAAGAGATCAATGAAAATAAGAGCTGTGTTTTTGAAATGATAAACAATATAGACAAACCTTTAGCTAGACTTGCTAAGAAAACAAGAGAGATGACTCAAATAAATAAAATAAGAAATGAAAAAATATAAAATATGAACAGACCAATTTCTCTCTCTAGAGAACAAATCTCCAATTTTCTGCCAATGTAAGGGCAGGAGCAATCATCAGTGGCATCTAGAGATCTCAGAATCTCTTAGTCTTTTCTCCTGATTTTAGCTCCCCCTTCACCCCTACTTCCAGAGCTCTCTGGTGCTAACTATTGGGCATCCCATGATGTAAACTGGTTGCTACTCATATTTCTCCACTTTTCTCTTAGTATTCAATTTTCTGCAGGCTTGTGTAGTCAGTTGCATGTACATCCATTCACTTTCCAGCTTCCAACACTTCGTTGTTCTGCTTCTGTCCAGAATCTCTGTCTTATGGGGGAGGAAGAGGAAAATGATATATATGTTCAGTCCTCCATCTTTAACCGAAGTTCTTAAGCTCTGTGTCTTCTAGTTCATTGCTACTTCCATAGAGAAAGACTTGTGCATATGTCCAGGCTTAAACACACGTGACAAGGCAGCATTTGTTTGGGCAAGGTTGACCAACGCCACCATCATCTTGATTTCTTCTGAGAGAGACCAGGTGCTCAGTGAACCAAGCAGTGAGCTCTGTGGCGTAGATGAAGAATTAAGGTGACTTTATTATTGTGAAAAATGTTTCAATAATCACAAAAGTATGTAGATTTCTCTAAGGCCCTATTTTAAAAGACAGTAAGTGACTTCCCTGGATGTCCAGTGGGTAGGGCTCAGCGTTTTTACTGTGGTGGGCCTGGGGAACTCAAATCCTACAAGCCACACAGTCCAGCCAAAAAAAGCAAGATAAAAAAAAAAAAGACAGTGCATATTTTTGTTAAAGTAAGGAGTCACTTCTTTTCTGAGCCTGGATTATATTACAAGAGCCACTCTTGTACCTGTAATGGCTCTTTCCTCTCCTGGACATGTGGTGCTACCAACAAACAGCATCTTTTAAGTTCTCCAGTGGAAGGGAGAGGGATATCTGGTCAACCCAACCATAGCAATATCTAAAAATGCTAAACAATACAGCCCCACAATTTAGCATGTTTTCCCATGGGATGATTTTGCTCTCCTGAAGTGTGATTGTCTTCTATCTGGTTTTGGGTGGCCTAGACTAACACAGTACTGTTATTGGAAATAAACGATATCCTGCAAGTCCTTCTGGCTGAGCGTCTCCTGTTTTACCCCATGCCTGGGACAAATGACTTACAGTGACTACACCTTCCAAGATGCAACAGGGCACCTCCCAGGTTCCCAGGCCGTTGACTTCCTGGGCCTTGATGTCCCTCTGAATGGATATAGAAAGCTTAGAAAGGTTAGTTGGGGTGGATGGGAGCAGGACCTATCCAAAACCAACCAAACAAAATGGACCACACTTGGAAGTTAGAGGAATGACTATCTCATTTCCTGGACGTAGGTGAATCAGGAGGAAGACAATGAGTGTCGATAGGAGGTTTTCCAAACCTTTTTTCAAGCAGTCTTTATTTTTTAAAGCAAAATCTAGGGTAGGCTGTCAGAAGTTCTCTGCAAAAATACAGACCATTATCTGTATGTGTGGGAAACACATTCTTAGTCAAAATATTTATTTAAACATTTCAGCTGATCATTTGTTCCTTTTGGGAAGAATTATTTCACTGCATGTGAACCTCAGTGGAAAAGACATTGAAAAATTGAGTAGTTCATTCTACACAGCTCCAACTCACATTCTGCTTCCCTCACCCACACGTTTTTATTTCTATCGAAAATTCTTTTTACACCTTCCTTTGAGACAGGAACCGATACACAGCACTAAAACAATTTCAACAAATGTCAACACAAAACGCAAGAAGACATACACCAGGTGCGTTTTCCGAATCAATAAAAACGTTACTAATAAGAAAAGACATTTGTAGTTTGTAAATTTTCATTTTGCTGGGCAGGAAGCCAAAATTCTGGATCATCAGTTTAATAACCAGCCGCTCGGAAGCTGGCTTGAGAAGGAAGATTTTCCTCATTCTGCTTCCTTGGAGTGGCTTAGTGGCTTTTCCAACAGCGATCCCCTTCCTGGGGATGTTTCTCAGGGCTGAGCCTGTAAAGGGACTGGGGGCACAGGCCCTGCTCTTTGCTGCCCCCTGGGGCAGCCCCCTCAGTGATCAGGCCAAGAAAAGGCCCTTCCAGGCCTTGGTGGGCTCTCTAACCTGGTCCTAAGGGTTAAACAACATTAAACTTCCAATCTCAGCTGTTTACCTCAGCTCAGGTGCATTAGAGAGATTATATAAAGGCCTTCCTACTTTTTTCTGCTTGTCGGATTCCGATGCTTGGGTATTGTGTTTTAAAAAGTTTATTAGTGAGACTCTTTTCTGAAAAAGTAGTAACCAAAGAATAGTTTTCTGCCTTTCTACTATGATTAATTGGTGAATCCTCTACCCAATTAACTGAGGCAAACTTCGCATTTGCATTATTGCTGCCTGTTCAGATTCCAATGGCACTTAAAAAAAAAAAAAAAAAGTTCAATGGCTCATTTCAGCTCTACCTAAATGTCCTTACAGCACAAACGTTATTTTTGGCTCGGGGCACATGCTTTCAGCTATCTCCCTAAAGCTTTCCCCGCCCCGGCTGTGGAAACCCAGCTTTGCCGAGTCTATTCAGGCCCCCTTACATTTGCATGTCTATCAGGGGTCTTTCACAGCCCAGTGGCCCCAACAAGTACTTGCCAATGGCCGCATTGTTCTTCAAAACCACCCCAAATCAGGACTTGCAGCGTCCTTCTTGCCTTACCATTGAAACACCTGTTAGTTTTCCGGGACTTTGCTTTCTACTTATGGGAGTTGTACCTTCCCTACTTGTTGAGATGGCTATTTGTGGGGAAATGCTTGAACTTCCTCTTGGAAAACTCTTTAGAAGTTACCTCAAGTTTTATATGATGCCATTTGATCCCCCTTAGCGCTCATTTCTGCTTGTTCAAAAAAGGCTGGATGGCCACATGGATGGGAGAATGAAAAACACTTGTTTCTCTCACTCTCATGTGCTTTATAAATTTAAAATTTCCCCGAAAAGAATCTGAAAAAGAATGGGTATATGTATATGTATAACTGAATCACTTTGCTGTACACCTGAAACTAAGACATTGTAAATCAACTATACTCCCATATAAAATAAAAATTAAATTAAAAGAATAATAAAATAAACTTTTCCCAAAGTTAAAAGTCTACATGAACGTAAAGTGATTATATTGTGAAACCAACATTTCAGATTAGACTATAAAACAACACCGTGTTCAGGGAGATGAATTAAAATCTATTGCAAATATTTAGTCCACAATTGCACAGGTCCAGGGAGCCCACTTAACGTAAGAGCAGGGCAGGACTCTGAGTAGATATGTCTGTTTTGACTTGTGTGGTTATACATATGTGATATGTGTCTACGTGTACAGATACATACATTACACAGATATGTTTATTATAAATATATGTGTATACGTGTATTTAAACATATATACTTTCATGGCTACATAAGGCATTGAAGACTAAAAAGACAATATCTCTCATTTTTATTCTTTAAAATCTGTACTTAGGACCCACACAGGGTTCGGCTCATCTGGAAATCTAAGAAATGCTTTTGCAGACTCACATTTTGGTGTCCATATCAGACCTGAGAGTAAGACAGCTCACTATTTTTATTTCCATGTTATGAATGAGTTATTATTTTTAGTATTAATAACTACTTTATCATTCAGCTGTTCGGAAGTAGACCCAGGCTTTGTGACCTCTGGTCTTACTGTGCTTTTCTCCTTGTTCCCAGCTCAGTAGCAATTTCCCCCCAAACTGCAATCTTTTTATATGATCGTATAGCACTTTTATTGAGTTAGAGAATTTTAATAATAACAAGCAGATGATCAATTATAAAGCAAGTCGTAAAATATCATCGGTGTAGGTAATACTAACGTACACGTAAAAATAGTTTAAAATGGTTTATACTTATTGAGTTAAGGGAAGTTCTGTGCTTTAAGATTTCGCATTGTAGCTTTTTAAGCAACTTGGCTTCACAGCCCAAGAAGCGTTATTCACTGTTTCTCAGAAGGGTGGCAAATTCACATTTGGGCTGTTTTCAGCAAATCATTTTTGGGCTTCTTGGTAAATTGTATGCAAAATATTTACTCTATGGAGTCACGCAAGAGAAATGGTACACGTTGCCATTTTTGGACGTTTGTGAGTATAGCCAGACAAAGCTAAGTGGGGTGGAGTCTGAGAAAAAGCTTAAAAGCCTCGACCACCTAAACAAATGTGGCATTCAGGCATTCAGGCTGGAGGTCCCCTGGTCCTCCAGCATCTCTGGGATACTGGGATGACCAGAGGAACAGTGGTGTGAATATTCAAAGCCTGACCTATTCCTCTGGGTGCCCCTTTCCTTCTCCTTCTGGGTGGAAGCATTTTCTCCACAGACTGACTCTAGTTCCTGAACTAACTGCAGTAGGCAGTTATCAATTCCTCCAAATACATATATTTTTTTCTTTTCTAGGCCTAGAGCGGGGCTGGCTGTGGGAAGGAAAAGTTAGGTCTATCTAACGGCAGGATGAAAGAATCAAAAGGATTATGTTTCAGAGAGAAGCAATTGGCTGTGCCTCCTTGGGAAATGCTCCTAAACCGTTCAGGGCCTGAGATGGGATTAGACGCAGCCCAGCCTGAGGCAGCATAGATGCTCATTCAGCTCAGGTCTTTTTCTGCCCACTTTCCTCTGGGGAGTGACCAGGAGAGCGGGCAGCCGTGTCACCATGTTTCCCAAGGAGCAGACAGTGGAGGTTTCAGAGGTGAAAGGTTAAACACTGGTGTCACTAATGTGAAGGGGAGTTTGGGGACGGGGAAGGTCAGCAGGCAGGTTGGGGGAAAGGCGGAGGAGGTGAGAGCCAAGGCAAGCCAGTCCCAGGGTTGAGAGAAAACAGGCCGGCCTCTCCTCCCTCCCCTGACTCCAGACCCTACATCTGTGTGTTGGCAGTTGTGATGTGATCTCCTGCCTCTCTCCTTCAGCTCTGCGGTTTGGCATTAGCCTCGATGCTATGGCCTTATACACAGGATGTTCACAGAAGATGCTTGTTAAGTTATCGTGGTCCTGCCTAGACTTTGGCTCCCCTAGAAATACTCTGATTTTGGAATCACTTCCAGTCTTGGGGCACAGTTTTGCATGTGACCTTAAGGGTTGCTAATTTCCCTAAAGTAAAGGTGGAATTGATTTTTGGAAGAAGTGTTGCATAATTGGAATAAAATCTGAAAAGGGTAGAAAATGAAGCATGGACTTATTGAAAATGAACCCCTTTGAAACATGGGGTCACCAGAAAGTAATACATTCACTTTTTTGTTAGGTATATATATATATATCTATTTAAATATGTATATATGTAATACATTATGTATAAAAATATATTTATATATATTATATATTTATATATATTTATATATATATATTTTTTTCCTGAAAACATTCTAAAATAATTTTGCTAATAGTTAGTACATTAGGGTAAGTGTGCAACTTCCCAAAGTCAGTGGTCATTTTGGAGGTCCAGTCTGCATACAGAGTATTTATCTGGAAAGAAAGGCTGTTTTCTTCCCCTGTTGTCATATCCCCCATGATGGACTCTTCCTTGAGAGCTGAAGAGAGGCTCTACTCACAGCCCAGGAGAAAAAAGACCCAGTTACCTCCTGGACTGCATTCAGGTTGGTTGCCAGGATCCCTCCTTTGAGGAATCTGCCACTTAAGTCAATGGAGAAGGGCATACTCTGTTCTGGGGTGAGATGCAGGCAGGGCCAGCCATTAGGGGACCTGGCTGGGATTGGGTCTACCTGGTAGCTACTTAGTGATATATTTCTTTGGCAGTTTCCCTCCTGACTTCCCGAATGAATTAAAAACCTCCCCCCACTTGGGCTTATATTTTCTTACCTATAAAGTAGAAAGAAAAAGAAGAAGGATTTCTCCCTTTGTGCAACCCAGTGCTATAGGGACGACTATAAAAACTCTTTGGGTTCAAAAAAGGAAAAAGAGAGAAAGACACAGAAAATCATAAGGAAGGATAAAAGGGAAAAACCATACAGAGAAAAGACTGGCAGGGAACAGGTAGGGAAGGGAACAGATGGGAAAAGGGAAGAGAGGAAGGAAGGACAAAGAAGAGAGGAAGAGAGTGAAAGGAGGGATGAGGGCAGAAAGAAAGAGCAGAGGAGAGGATGCCTCATCAGACCAGAGCCAGGGGAGACTGAGGAGCCCTAACGCCCCTGGGGAGACAGAGCAAATCTGGTCTGAAATCTTCAGGGATCTATTTTCTCAGATGTCCTGGGGACAGAATTCCAAGGCCTGGAAGACACCAAATTGTGTTCTTTCTGTGGTGCTGGGTCGTGGGGCTGGATGGAGGGGAGGGAAACCATCTGCAGAAGCAGAAAGTAATAGATTGTAGCCTCAGGCTTCTTATGTGGACACGAAGCTGAGGCAGAGAGGGAGGAAGACAGATTCTCAGGTTTGGGGTTGGGGGGATCTGTAAGCATGTAAAGTGGGATAAAACTCTAATTTATGTGAAATCATACGTATAAAATTTGTAACACACAATTTTATTTGCTATAGGACAATGTATTTTTAAAAATCATTATAAAAGCAATCAAGATAGAAGAAATAATCCTAAAATTTATATGGAACCACAAAAGACTCAGAATTGCCAAAGAAATCATGAGGAAAAAGAACAAAGTTGGAGGCATAACCCTTTCAGACTTCTGGCTATACTACAAAGCTACAGTAATCAAAACAGGGTGGTATTGGCACAAAAAACGAACATACAGATGAACAGAACAGAATAGATAGCCCAGAAATACACTCACGCACCGATGGTCAATTAATCTAGGACAAATGAGGCAAGAATTTACAAATGGAGAAAAGACAGTCTCTTCAATAAGTGGTGCTGGGAAAGTTGGACAGCTTCGTGTAAACCAATGAAATTGGAACACTCCCTCACACCATATACAAAAATAAACTCAAAATGGTTGAAAGACCTAAATATAAGACTTGACACCATGAAACTCATAGGCAAAACATCCTCTGACATAAATCGTAGCAATGTTTTCTTAGGTCAGTCTCCCAAGGCAAAAGAAATAAAAGTGAAAATAAACAAATGGGACATAATCAAACTTAAAAGCTTTTGCATAGCAAAGGAAACCCTCAGGAAAATGAAAAGACAACCTATGGAATGGGAAGAAATATTGGTAAACGATGCAACCAACAAGTGCTTAATTTTCAAAATATACAAACAGCTAGTACAACTCAATATCAAAAACCCAAATGACCCAATCAAAAAATGGGCAGAATACCTAAATAGACATTTCTCCAAAGAAGACATACAGATGGCCAACAGGCACATGAAAACATGTTCAACATCACTAATTATTAGAGAAATGCAAATCAAAACTACAATGAGGTTCTCACATTAGTCAGAATGGCCATCATCAGAAAGTCTACAAATAGTAAATGGAGAGGGTGCAGAGAAAAGGGAACCCTTGTACACTGTTGGTGGGAATGTAAACTGGTACAGCCACTATGGAGAACAGTATGGAAGTTCCTCAAAACACTAAAAATAGAGCTACCATATGATCCAGCAATCCCACTCCTGGGCATTTATCCTGAAAGACAAAAATTCTAATTCAAAAAGATACATGCACCCCAATGTTCACTGCAGTATTATTTACAATGGCCAAGACATGGAATCAACCTAAGTGGTCAGTAACAGCTCATTGGCTTAAGAAGATATTTTTTATATATATATATATATATATATATGTATGTGTATATATATATGTATGTATATATATGAATATTAGCCATAAAAAAGAATGAAATATTGCCATTTGCAACAACATGGATGGACCTAAAGATAATCATTTTAAGTGAAGTAAGTCAGATGGAGAAAGACAAATATTGTGATATCACTCATGTGTGGAATCAAAAAATAATACAAATATCTATACATAAAACAGAAATAGACTCACAGATATAGAAAACAAACTTTTGGTTACTAAAGGGGAAAGGGAGAGGGGAGGGATAAATTAGGGGTATGGGATTAAGAGATACAAACTACTATTTATAAAATAGAAAAGCAAAAGGGATTTACTGTACAGCCCAGGGAATTACATTCAATATCTTGTAATAACCTATAATGGAAAATAATCTGAAAAAAATGTGTAACTGAATCACTTTACTGTACACCGGAAACTAACACAATCTTAAAAATCAACTACACTTCAATTTAAAAAAATCAAGGTAGAAAAACCAGCCAGCACTACCGTGGATGGACGTGTGTGTGCCCACTCCCTGCTGACATATTGAAAAGGTCCCAGCCCTGCTGTGAACCAGGAAGGGTCTTTGGCATCCTTGTTGGCACACTGTGTAATAGCAACCTTGTATTCCCAGCCCAAAATGGAAATATACAGCTTCATGCACGGTCTGACACTGGGATGGAGTATTTAAAGTTAGACTACTGTGGGAACACATGGGATGTATAGGCTTCTCCACTTAGGCCCTAGTGATTCAGCCACAGACCTGCTTCCCCTCCCAGGAGTAACAGTCTCCCGTCTGCGTAGAAATGGAATCCGGGTTTTGCTCCTAGGGATGACTGGTCCTCGGATGAGATTTCCTTCCCCTTTATCCCTCCAAGGGGACAGTGTGAAGACCCCGGAGCAAACTCCCTGGGGAAGAGGCCGGGAAGGGAAGGAGCCACTGGCTGGGCCGAACTGGGGAAGCTAACAAAACGCAAACACCTCCCAGCCCCCAGCGATCCGCCACTTCCCACCCCCTCACCATCCCCGTCCCGCTGTAACGCACGGTGTAATCTCGCTTCTAAACACAGAATTACAGCAAACCAGGGGGGAAAAGCCCCAAAGGAAGAATTAATTTCTGCTTCCTCATGCAAATCCTTTGGCCAGTCATTGAAGGTTCAGAGCAGGACCAATTCAGCTCCTTGTGCAAATTCCAAGCTGAAGGCATTTAGAAAAGAAGAGGGAGCGAGAAGGAGAGCAATTGAATGGATTTACTTTTCTAAGAACCAGCATTAACAAAGGTTCCATTTTCCATGGTTATGGGTCTGGCTAGCCGGCTCTCCCTGACAAGCTCTCCAAACACATGTGCTGGCCTGTTGAAAAGGCCTCGCTGTTGACTGACAGATAATTGAAGTGACAAATTGTTTCATTGTATTTGGCAGGGAGAGTGCTGTATTAGATAATTATGGGGAACGGAGGAGCTCTGGGGTCTCAGGTCACAAGACATGCCTGACCCTATTTTCTGCGAGGTCTGAATGGCGTTCTCGGTCCCAGAGGACCTGAGTGGGGGGCTGTCTCTTTTTTCGTTGGTGTTGCGTTTTTTTTCCTTCCCCTTTACCTCCCCCTCCCCCTCCCCGGCCACCCCTCCCCTCCCCCTCCCGGCCACCCCTCCCCCTCCCCCTTTCCGATCTAGTGATTAAGAGCTAAAGCATATGGAGACCTCCAGAGCGGAGAGAAGGGCCCTGATCTCGCCCCTACCCTGCCCCCACCCCAATTCCTGGCCTTTTAGGAAAACAGTTTGTGGATTTTATCCACAGTAGAGAGTTTTCAAACTCTTCCTCTGATCGGCTGCCCACAGCGTCCTGAAAGGAGGCTGGCTAGTCTTGGAGGGAAAGTGGCTGGGGACGAGGGAGTCCCTTCAAATGGCTGGGGGTGGGGGGGCCTGGGGCGCGTCCTGGCAGGGTAAAGGGCGCAGAGCTGCTTCTGTGTGCCGCGTCCTGATGGGGGGTTTTCTGCGTCATCAGCTCTTTCTGATCCTGGTTTTCCTGAAGGAAAATTAGCAGACGCGGGAGACCTAAAGATTAGGAGGTAGTAGAACCATCTCTTTTTTCCAGCTGAGCCCCAGGAGGACCACGCCGTTTGTCAGTGGAGAAGTAGGGGAGACCTCAGGTCGGGGGACTCCCCATCTGGCACTCTTTTCCCCCAAACACTGGAGCCTCCTGGGAGATAATGAAAAAAGTGTCTGCGAGTGTGAAATACAAATAACTTTGTCCGCCTCTGCCTTCCTAGCTGCCTTGACTGCTGTATAATCTTACATGAAGCTGAAAGCACATCACGTAGATGGATGGATGGATGGATGGATGGATGGATGGATGGATGGATGGATGGGTGGGGGCTCCCTTGTGTCACACTTCCTGCCCTGCCCCACACCCTCAAGGCAGTCATTCTCAGGAGTTGGGGGAGAGACCCTGGGAATGAGACTTCCCCGATGGTTCAGAGGGACCCCAGAGCAGGCCAGAGGGGCTGGGAAGAGCCTGCTCCGTAGGCTACGAGGGAAAGTGAGTGGCAGGTCCTTCTGCCCTCAGCCTGCAGCCACTCAGGGAGGGGGGGCAGGAGATTGGGGTCTGAGGATTTTCACTCTCAACCTCACTTGTTTTCTACAGAGCTTTGATGCTTTGGAAGATTCACTTTTCTTTCCAATGGGAAAGGTGTTAGAATTACGCAAACTCTTAAGATTCATTAGTTTCAGTTGAATTTTCACTTTGCCCCCATGGACTCTCTTTTTTTTTTTTTTTTTTGCCTTTCTTTTGACTTTTCACTCTAAATATAAGTCCAGAAGAGAACCTCAGAAGGTGATTTGTCATTTGGTTTCCAAAAAACAAAATGGTGGGAACACCTGAAAATTTCTGCAGTGTGTGTGACCCATGCACTTTCTCTGACTGTTTAAAAAATCCAATAACTTAAAAAAAAGAGAGAGAGAGAGAGCTCTCTAGTGGGTTTTTTTTTTTAGATGTTGGGAGTTTATTAATTAATTAATTTATTTTTGCTGTGTTGGGTCTTCGTTTCTGTGTGAGGGCTTTCTCTAGTTGTGGCAAGTGGGGGCCACTCTTTTTGTGTGTGTGTGGTATGCGGGCCTCTCACTGTTGTGGCTTTTCCCGTTGCGGAGCACAGGCTCCGGACGCGCAGGCTCAGCGGCCATGGCTCACGGGCCCAGTCGCTCCGCGGCATGTGGGATCTTCCCGGACGGGGGCACAAACCCGTGTCCCCTGCATCGGCAGGCGGACTCTCAACCACTGCGCCACCAGGGAAGCCCAGGCGGGGGCCACTCTTCATCGCGGTGTGCGGGCCTCTCACTATCGTGCCCTCTCTTGTTGCGGAGCACAGGCTCCAGATGCACAGGCTCAGTAGTTGTGGCTCACAGGCCTAGTTGCTCCGCGGCATGTGGGATCCTCCCAGACCAGGGCTCGAACCCGTGTCCCCTGCATTAGCAGGCAGATTCTCAACCACTGCGCCACCAGGGAAGCCCTCTAGTGGTTTTAAGGCAGTCATTCTCTGAGTCAAAACCTGCTGTGCTCAGTTCAGGACTGGCTTTGACTGACTTATAGAACATATGTCCCTAACAGAAGGCATTAATTAGAGGGATCGTGAATTTGAGGGGAAGGCAATAGAGGCAGCACAGGATCAGAAATGAATAAAATGGTTTTAGAATCTTGTGGTAAGAGAAGTTGTGGTACGAGTCTGAGGAGAGTTTCCAAGCATGGCTGCCACAAGTTCCTTCCCCCAGCACAGGTATACTTCTCACCCCATCAGGAGGAGGAACTGAATTCCTCTGCTCTTGGACTGATCTTAGTGCCTTGCCTGAGCTGTAGGACGCGGTGGAAGGGACTTCCAGGGACTTCTAAGGCGAGGCCGTGAGCACTCTGCGGCTTCTATCTGGGTCTCTTACAACACTTGCTTCTTGAGACACTCCTTCTTGGGACATTCCCTCTTCGGACGCTGCCACCATGCTGTGAGAAGCCATATGGAGAAGCCACACGAGGTTGTTCTGGTCGTCAACCAGCTGACCTCTAACTGACAGTATCACCTGTCAGCCATCGAGTTGAAATGAAGCAGGACCCTACGAAGTCTTCCCAGGACAGAACCACCTCCAACCATGTCCTCTGCCTGCCTTTTGTCTGTAGAAAGACTTTGGTCAAAGAATAAATTTAATCAGAGAAGTGAGAAAATGTAGAAGCAAAGGAAAGCATTCATATAGGACGAAATAATAATAATTGAGTCGTTAAACAAAGTCAAGGGCCTCTATTTAATTCCTCCTCGAGGGCTATACATAATATTCTGAGCCATGTCCTTTGAGTTGTTTTGTAGATACTGAAACCCCCAGCAGGTGGAAGAAGTTGAGTATGTGATGACCAGGCTGTCGCCATGATGCAAGCTGCCATAGTTCTGAGAACTGGCCTCAAAGGAATGGGAAAAAACCAACCCTGGAACTGAAGACTAACTGTACTTAAAACAATCAAGATGACACTGATCAGACCACTGCATGACCAATTTCAAGATGATTGTCAGAGCTGACTGTGCCGTTCTGCAGGTAACCCCTCCAGCCACCCCTGAAACTCCCCTTTCAAAGTTCTTGCCCCCTGATTGGCAGGTGGGGATTTGGCCTTTGGACATGAGTCTGCCTTCTCCCCAGGTTCCTTTCTACCAACACTTGCCTCTTGAGTATTGCTTTCAATCAGGGAGCAGCCGGACCTGAGTTCAGTAACAGACTGAAACAACTCCACTGGATGTCCAGTCTACTCAAGCCTTTAGATGACTCCAGCCCTGGCCCCTACCAAATACAACTCCATGAGAAATCTTAAATGAGAACTGCCCCGCTGACCCATCAACAGACACATGAGAGACAATAATAGATTGCTGTTTCAAACCACTATGTTTTGGAGGTGTTTGTTAATCAGCAAGGTGGACAGAACAAACAATGAGGCTTCCGTCCCTAAATCGTTGCCTTGGGGAAGGGGCTAGAGAGAGGGGGATTGCTCCAGAAGAAGTAGAACACCATCTACAAACAGTAGATAAAGCAAAGACCTAGGAGAAGGAGACATAGAAATTCTATGGTCCAAAGGATTTTGCCCAGCAACTGATGTAGGACATGCAGCTGGCCCCAGATGCTTTGAAGTACTAGCAAAAAGTCTTCATGTTTTTCTCTCCTTCTTACTGAAAGGATGCTTTTCCTTATGAAATTGATCTGAAGGATTCATCATGGTAGGAAGCCTCTCCTCCCTGCCCTGCACTACCTGTGCAGTTGTGTGACAAGAGGGATTCAATTACCTTGAAGGGAAGGGAGTATAATATATGGGGCTCTCAGTGTGGGGTAAGTAGAGACTGAGGATGCTTTCATGAACGTGGGTTGTGAGTGAGGGTTCACATCCAGAAGCTGGAGACGTTTGCAGAAATCCAAGGTCACCAGGAAAACAGGCTAGAGACTCTGTCAGCTTTGTCCCTTTGGCCCAACACAGAGCTGGATGCAGGAGAAATCACAAGCCAGTGACATCAAAGGTCCTTGTCATGGGGTTTCTATCTCTCTCACCCAGTGGACTTATTTGCTGTTTTCTTTTCCCTGCTGCACCATCTCATTGCACCCTCTGGCATAGACCCTCCTTCATTATTTAAAGACCTCTCTGGGGACTGATGATCTCAGCCCTTTCTCTTTCTAAACCTCCCTTTTGGAGTTAGGCTCCCATGTGGACCACATGCAACTCTGGCAAACAGGCACGCCCTCCTGGGGCCTTAGCCCTGCAAGGAGACTGCAGACAACCCACTCACTGCTAATTGTCTTCTCTGAAAGAAGAACAAAGAAGAGATGGATATTCCTTGAGAAAATCCAATATGAAAAATTCGGGTTTGATAGGATGTACATTAGAGAGTTATTCATATTGCAGGTAGTAGTCCTTTAAATGTCCACTAGTGCATTTAAATACAATTTGATTTAAAAAACTAACCAAGGTAGCGTTTCTTCAGGCCATGTTTACCATGTAAAGTGAGAGGGACAGATGTTTATAAGAAGGGAATCCAGCAGAAAGTGTCTCAGTCTAGAGACAAAGGGAGCCCTTGATTGATTTCTCACAGGGGGAGACATTTTTCTACCTTCTGGAGTTAAAACAAACAGCCAAAGAGGGGAACAAATCAGGCTTTCTGCAGTCAGTTCACTTCACCAAGTACTTTTTTAAAGAACCTACGTGCACCCGTTTGGAATATGCCAAATAAAGAGTTTCAAATTAGTAGAGCAGACTAGAGGAAAAGCTGTCTTCAAAACTATAACAAGGTGATAAAATGTTACTATTTTAAAAGGGTGTAATGTGAGACAACATTCCTTATTTCTTTATTCCACACCATGTCTAGAAAAATAGGCTGATACTCTTAGGTGTCAGGAATGGAAAATGAATTTTGCCAGATTATCTAGGGAGAGATGTCTAGATCTACCTGTAAGGACCTTTACATTCTAAGTTAAACTTCTGCCTCAGGCAGATTCATTCTCTGGGTAAATCGAAATCAAATCCAAACAACGAAGCTAAACAAACTAACCAGAAAAAAAAAAAAAGCCAACAACAACAAAAAAAGAAAATTAAAAAAAATAAAAGTCTTTGTGGAAAGAAATTACAGTCAGCGTGGAGGAGAAATGGGAGCTCAATTCGATTTGATTCCATTCACTTCAACTCAACCCAACCCAACCCAACCCAACCCAACCCGATCCAACTCATTCCAATCCAATCCAGTCTGATCCAACCCAATCCAATAAATATTTATTGAGTGCCTACTACCTGCTGGCAGAGCAGTACATTCCATGGATTCGGAATTGAGACACAGTCTCTGCTCCCAAGAAGTTCTGTTTGCAACATCTGCAGAGGATCAGACATTCATACATTAGAGAAGGTCCCAGGCTAGCCCGTTGCTTCCTGGCCCTCTGGGAAAGCCCTGCCCTTATGACCCCACCTCTGTGCCGCCAGGTTTAGCCCAGTGCCTTCTCACCTCTGCACAGAGCGGGTACCACTGCTCCGTGTGCATGGCCGTGTGGGTGTACATGGACATTATGCCTGGTCAGGTAGAACTCGTCTTTTCTAGCACATTTGCTAGAGCTTGAATTTCATTATGATCCCTTTTTTTCTCTCTCCACTGTCAGTCTAGCGCAAATAATAATTATGAAAACCCTTTTCCCACTATCGAAATAAAATACAGCCAGAGAGCTAAAGCACAGCCCATCCACTGAGAGCCGACTGAAGCTGGGTGAGACCAGTAATTCAAAACAGATGAATGAGCGGCAAATACTATGGACTCAGTATTCCAGGCTGACCTGACCTTTAAAACTTGCTGAAAGTTATCCTTGAAATTCCCCAGAACTCCTTGAATAACTTCTGTAAAAGGCTTATTTATCACAAAGTCATAAATAATATTTGCTAGGTATTTGCTCTGTCCGTCTAGAAAATGAATTAGGCCAGAAGACATGAGCTCAGTGGCTGAGCTGGGGTGAGGGTGGGATGGCCTGGGTTGTGGGGTGACCGTTCACAGATCTGAGAAGGAAAGTACCGAGAAGCTGCAGCTTTCTGTCTTCCATACATGGGGGTGTAAAAGGAGGGGTGCTCAAGGAATGTGGTTCAGTACGGCAGATTTTAATTTCATTGCTTCAACACAGAGGTGGCTGCAGATGGCTGTCAAGAGACATAGCTCTGGCAAATAATTCAAGTGATAACTTTTACAATCACTAAATTGTTTCTGGGCAAGATCCCAAAGTCCCTTCCCCAAGAGCTAGATGCTCTGTAACTGCCCTCCGCGAAAGCTGGAGGCTTCATTCATTCAACAAATCTATCCAAAGACAGCGTCCTAGTTCTTTGGGGGATATAAAGATAAAAAGGACTTAGTTACATCTTTCAAGGAATCTTTGTCTTCAGGAAGACAGAGAAACATGCAAACACCTAGGACACAATGTAGAAAGTGATAAGCATGTTAGTACAGGAACAGAGACAGGGCAGTAGGAATTCAGAGGATGACTTCCTGCTCATGGGGGTGGGGGGGCAGGCGGTGGTAAGAGGGGGCAGGGGAGGAGATGAGAGGATTTTTAGAGGAAGCCCCACTGAGCTTCTTGAAGGCTCGGTAGGATTTGGCAGGGCAGGGGTGAAGCCTTCCAGGATGAAGGAAGCGTGGGAAGATCAAATATAGGCGTATACAAGGCTTGGCCCAAATAGGCTGTGAATTTAAATAGGGGGGTGATGGTAGGAAGGGAGGTGGCAAACCAGGGCTGGAAGACTGACAATGGTCCCTATAAGATCTAAGGAAGATGCTGTTGTAGGAATGAAGAGAAAGGGATGCTCCACAGCCATTATAGGGGGTGACAGACAGAAGTTGGCAACTAATCATGAGGGTGGGGCGGGGGGCGGCGGGAAGGAAGGGGAAGGGATCCTCAAGCAATAATGTTAAGATCATTTCCTGGGTCGGGCTTCCCTGGTGGTGCAGTGGTTGAGAGTCCACCTGCCGATGCAGGGGACACGGGTTCGTGCCCCGGTCCGGGAAGATCCCACATGCCGCGGAGCGGCTGGGCCCGTGAGCCATGGCCGCTGAGCCTGCGTGTCTGGAGCCTGTGCTCCGCAACGGGAGAGGCCACAACAGTGAGAGGCCCGCGTACCACAAAAAAAAAAAAATAAAAAGAAAGAATAAAAAAAGATCATTTCCTATCTTGAGTGTGTGATGCTATTAAACCTCACGGTCTGAGCCTGCCTGCAGGGAATTGAGGCAGAGCAGGGAAGATAGGAAGTGATGCCTGCTGGGGGGAGAGGATCACAAAGGACAATCGACTGCATCTTCTGCTGCCGACAGCTGGGGACCGGGGAAGGTGTGGGGTGTTTGCAGGTGAAGGGAGCCCGTGGGGAGAGGTGAGATAAGGGAGGGGGATGACACACATTGTCGAGGGGTAAGGAAAGGAGGGATGCATGGCCTACAGGGAGAAACAATGAGCTCTGATGAGTGGATGCCCAGGAAGTTTGCGTGGGGAAAGGGGGAGTCGAGAGAGTGCCTGTCCCCACCCTGATGAGGTCAGAGGGCAGAGAGAGCTGCCTGGACATCTGGGGAGGTGGTGAGGTCTACACCAGGTTGGCAGGAAGCAGCGGTCAAGACCTCCTGCCTAGTGTTTTGCCTCTGTTTTTATTCTGTGCCCAGGACCAACGGGCTCAACCGGACACTGTGCCTCCACTGTTCGTCCTGGGAATACGGAGCTCTGAATGAGGCGACTGGGTGCTGGGGAGGCGGGGGCCCCGTGACAGGATGGTGGCTGCCTAGATTGGGGAGGGCAGGTTTGCCTTGCCAAGGAGCTGCGCTCGGAGATGCTCTGAAGAGCCTGCCTGCTTTTCTATGTTCCTTGGTGGCCTTCCTGGTGACTCCCAGAGGACACATGCTTTCTTCACGGCACAGCATGACTGGTTGTGACGGATGCCTCACTCAGGGGCTTGGCATGGTTCCCGTTCTTATCCTAAAGCGTCAGAGCTAAAGGGGGCTTCGAGCTCATATCGGCCAGGGGCCTCCAACCGGTCCACCCGGAAAACCAGGTCTGGACCTAGTGTCACAGCAGCTGCCAGCCTGAGAAGCCCTCCAGGGATAGGGAGGGAGCCTGGTGGGGTAGCTTGAGCGGCCTCTCCCCTCCAGGGCAGGTGTGATGCTGGCTTCAGAGGTAGAGTGGGATAGTGTGCTGCTAAGAAGGTGCAGGAACCCCTTATGAGGATGACTTCCAGCTGGCAACACCATGAGCTTAGGGCCCACTGCCCGGCATAGAGTAGAAGCTCAATAAACATTAGTTGAGATTAAAAAAATAAGGAAATTCATTAATTCCATCATGATTGGAGAAGGAATAAAGTTTGAGGAGTTATAGGGTTTTTGATTCTTAGTTCAGTTTCCTCTCACTGCACCCATAAGCTTTCTCTCCCCAACATCATTTTCTCTCATGATTTTGTACCTTCAAGAGCTGTGTGTCTTTCTTAGGCTTCTTCTCGAATTTCCAGAATCTTCCCCGGGGCCTGAGGATCTCAGTTTTCTTTAGGCACTTGGAGTGCTAGACCTACATTCACTCCCTGCTCCCTCCTTATTCACTCTTTCTTTCTTTCTTTGTGTGTTTATTCACTTACACCATTAAGATGTTAATTGGCCATCTGTCCTAAGTCACCTGACGTTCCTGTAAGAGTGGGTATTGTAAAAGACAGCCTGGCAGCTCAGGTCTCCTAGAGGTAGGTCACAGGATGGCCGCAGTCCGCCCCCTCCTTGGAGTCACACCCTCCTGCATGCACGCTGACTTCCCTCCTGGGCTTTGTCACTTGAGTGGCTCTGGATACTTGGAAACCAGCGGAGGCTGAGAAGCTCTTGTGCAGTGGGACTGGTCTTCTCTTCTGGTTTGTGGAACTCTGTGGCTGCCGCCGTGTGAAGAAGCTTCTGATGATGAGAGACACGTGGCCCAGTGGCCTCCGTCATCCCGGCCAATAGCCTGCCCTCAGCCAGATGTGGGAGTCACCCCATTACGTTTCGGGACTGTTTGTCTTCTGGCAATAGGTAACTGATACAACAGTTACCTCCTCATTAGCCTTGAGAGGCATCTAATATCTTTCCAAACAAAAATTCCCTCTTGCACCAGGATGCGCCATACTTTCAGCCCCCAAATCATTCTCCAGCTGTTGGTCTCCTTTTATCTTGTTCAGACTTTCTGGAAAGCCACTGGCTCTCTTACAACCTCTGGGCCTGAAATCAACAATAAATATTGGCTTCCCATCCCAAGACACAAAGTGAGAGCAGTCATCACCATACTCCCAGCTCTGATGGGAGTGGGTGCACCAGAGGCAGTAGTGAATATTTGAGGGAGCGCCCTCCAGGGCACCCCCAGGGAGCACGGGACAGCTGTTCCTTCAGCCAAGGAACTTTGTAGACTGGACTCCATCCTGCCAGCTCAGGGCACGCCATCACCCCCAACCCAGCAGGATCCTTCGAGGGCCAGAGGCGGCTGTCCTGCTGCAGGTCCCCAAGGGGCAGCATCTCTGTTTGCCCACTCAGGAGTCTTCGCTGGGTGAGGGCAGGGTCTCAGGTTCCGGAACACGAAGACCCAGCTGAGGAGTCTGTGCTTTGTTATAAGAGGGGCTGTTTCCAGAGTGTCGGGCTGGAGCCTGCTTTGGGGGTGCTCTGTGGCTCAGTGGTCCCTGCATTTGTGGAGAGACTTCTAGGAGTGGGGAGGGATCCACACTGTGTGCAGGATGCAGAGAATGTCAAGAGGATGAATAAATGATGCCGATACATGAGTAAGTGATGCCGCTGCTGGTTACAGTAGTAACAGCAGCAATAGCAGTGGGAATCGGGGCATCAGCAGCTCTGCTAGCAGAAGCGATGGCGCTTGCAACGCTGCAGGGCTAGGTTTGCATGCGTCTGACCTCTGTCCAGCCCACTTGCACTGGGCGCCCTTTCTCTGGCTTTCCCACCTCCAAGCTCAGGCTTCCCTCCCCCCAGTCACCCTGACAGCCCCTTAAACATCCAACACCCCCTCCGCCCCAAATCAGTGTCCCCTCCTCTGTCATAATCCTTTTGGGCTCTGGTCTCTACCAGCAGACAGTTAAGCCCAGATAAAGGCGGCCCCACTAATCTGTCCGTTAGTGTGTGTGTTCCTGTCCCAGATAACACACTCATTATGGCAGACACTTGGCTGGGCTCTTGGAGAGGGTCATGCAGCAGCAAGACGCGGGCTGGAGTTTGGTTTGTACCTGGGGGTCCTGGGGGAGCTTGAAGAGATGGGGTCTCATTACCTCTTACACCATCCTGAGGGTGGATGTTCAGGCTCCCTCTGTGTGTCTGAAGCCGACCTCTCATCTGGGGCGTTGGAAGAGTCACAGGCTTTGGAATCAGATGACTCTGATTCGGCCTCTTATGAGCTCTGTGACTTAACAGTTTCACTTCCCGCCTCTGGACCTCAGTATTTCTCATCTGGAAAAATGGGAAAATTATAGCTACCGTGCAAGCTTGCTGTGAGAACTGGGAAGAATATATGAAAAACGTTTACCCACGACGGGACTCCCCCAAGGCAGTGCTGGGATGGGGAGTTTCTCCTGCCCGAAGCCTTGAGGATGTAGAGCGCCCCCAGGTGCAGGGGCTGCAGGCCTGGCTCTGGAGCCAGACCCCGTGGGCTCAAAGGCTGGTTCCACCGCTTATGAGATGTGTGACTTTGAGAAAGTTACTCTTCTGGGCCCCAGTTTCCTTATCTGTAAGGGACAGTATCAGTCCTTACGTCATAGGGATTAAGTGAGTATCTCGGCATGTGATGGAGCTGGCACTGTGCCAGGGCAGAAGGACGGTTCCAGGAGGCTTGGGGGAGGACTTCACCGGCTGACTGTTTTGTCTTCTCTCTGAGCTCTGTCCTTCCCCAGGTGTGGGGCATGGCTCACCAGGACAGATGCCTGCCCCAGACTCTTCAGATCCAGGGGGCAGTGTCCCGGGGGGGTCTCAGGGTCTGATGGGTCCAAGCATCTCACCTTGGGAGGCCTGGTGGGGTGCAGACAGGACCCTCTAGGAGGGATGGCCAGGGGCCTGGGGTGTGAGAGGTTTGGGAGGCAGGAAGCAGGAAAGGAAACTCAACTTTCCTTTAGCTCCTACGTGTGTTAGAGGGTTAGACCCCATGATACACATTATCTCCCCACCTGACGAGCGCATGTTATTATCACGAGGAGCCCGAGGCAGAGCGGTTTCTACCTGCCGAGGTCACACGGAGCGCGGCTGATGGGAGAGAGACTGGGACGAGCGTCTGCGGGACACCAGAGCTCCTCCTGGGCAGTGAGGCCATGCAGTGGCTCTGGTGGCTTTAGTCACAGCACGGTCCTCGGATCCTTCAGTTACCAGGGTGGGGAAAGTGAGCTGTGTACCGTGGGGTCACCTGGATCCTTGGCGTGCGGCTCTGTGAATCGGCCAGTCGACAGGTGCAGGCAGCCTCCAGCTTCCAGCGAGGCCTTGGGGCAGCCGGGGAAGGAGAACTGCTGTGTTTGCTGATTCAGGGCAGAGTCACTTCCTCCGCCTTTGCTGAAATTGCCTCTGAAACTCTGGATGCTAAAACATCACCCCGCTTTTTTTTTCCAGGAACTATGCTTGACCACAATTCTACTGTCAGTTTGTTTTCTTGGATTGCTTCTCTTTTTCCTCCAGAAAGGGTACTGGGATCTAAGAAATGAAACAAATAAACAGAAACCTCCATGAGATGAGAACTGTGACCGATGGAGCTCTGGTTAACCGAAGCATCTTGTGGAAGGTGGCTTTTGTCCCTGTCACTCAGTATCAGCTTTAGTGTGTCTGTGCAGCAGGGAGAATCTGTCACTGCCAGTGACCACCGGTGGCTCCCCGGTTGAGGTGACTGTGTGTCTTCTGCTGTGTGTGGTCACACTAGCTTCCGGGGTGTCAGGGCCATGGGATAAAGGGGCCCAGCAGGCGGGCCTGTATCTCATTGATTTCCTGTGGATGCAGTGGCCCTTGAAGAAGAGGATTCCATGGGGCAAGGCCCCCCCTGCTCTGCCTTTGCAAATTTTCTCCTCACTGAGCCCAGGCCTGTGTGATGTATGCTGCTGAAGGGGGCACCAGGCAGCGGGGAGGGGAAGGAGGGAGCCATTGAAAGGAGCGCCTGCACGTCTAGCATCTTCAGTGGGCCAGGCCTCTCTCATTACTACCTAGGACGCTGGTGGTCCCCAGGGCAAAGGGCCCTTTGTTTATTGTTCCTTCCCGTGTCTTCCTTCATTCCTCCCTCCTTTCCCCCCTTCCCTTTTCCCATCCATCCATCCATCCATCCGCCTATCCAAGTATGACACTGTACAGGAGATGTGGTGGGAAATATACAAGATGAAGTCCCTGCCCTTTAAGAACCTCCAATCTAGGAAGACGGATGAGACAGAGACACACATAAAGCAAAGTAGAAAAAGAGCAGGGCCGTAGAGCAGAGCAAAAACTGCCACGAGCATTCAGGGAAGAGGTCTTGCTGATGTGGTCAGGAAGGGGGGTGAACCTGGAGGGGGAGGTGAGGGGGTTTTAAATGATGGAGGGGATAGGATTAGCCTCTCAGGGAACAGAAACAGCAAAGGTCAAGGTTGGCAGGTGGGAAGGCTGTGGTTGTTTAGGGAAAGGCGACCCGTTCGGTTTGGCTGTGGAGTAAGGGTGCGTGGAGGTGAAGATGGCGGGATACATTTGAGCCAGGTTGCAGAGGGCCCTGGCTTTAGGCTTTGTTGCACGAGGTAGTCAGGATCCACGCAAGGCTTCTGGCTGGCGGTGCCTGTCCTGAGCGGTGCCGACACACAGCCGCCAGGGACAGCGCCCAGTGGGTGAGTCCACACCCACTGTCACTCCCTGACCTGGAGGGCCCAGCCACTTCCCTCCTGTTCCAGCACTCCTGGCCACTCCCATTCGTGTGAGGATCCATCGTGAAAGTCCCGTGAGGCACGGCCGGATGACTAAGTGATGGGTCGCCTTTATGGAAGAAAAGCATTGACCAGAAGAACTTGTCAAAGAGAGGCGGAGTCTGCCGCAATTAAACTTTGTCAGTGACAAAGAGAAGCATCGCCCGGTGGCTGTAAGTGTCTCAGTCGTGACTCCTTTTTGTAAACTTTTTTGGCCAGTGCCAGGTCTTAATTGCGGCACGTGGTCTTCATTGCCGCGTGTGGGATCCAGTTCCCTGACCAGGGATCGAACCTGGGATTGGGATCGGACCTGCATTGGGAGCGGGGAGTCTTAACCACTGGACCACCAGGGAAGTCCCATGACAGTCCTTTTAAAAAAAAATGTATTTTATTGAAGTACAGTTGATCTACAGTGTTGTGTTAATTTCTACTATACAGCAAAGGGATTCAGTTATACACATAAACATTTGTTTTCATATTCTTTTCCTTTATGGTTTATCAAAGGATATTGAATGTAGTTCTCTGTGCTGTACAGTAGGACCTTGTTGTTTATCCATCCTCTATATAATAGTTTTCATCTGCTAATCCCAGCCTCCCACTCCCTCCCTCCCCCACCCCCTCCCCCTTGGCAACCACCAGTCATCGTTGCCCTTTTAAATGAGCAGTGAGCTTACTTCTCACAACACTTTAAAGAGTGTTAAAAGGTATTTTGTCCACAATAATTATCCCTGCCCCGCCAATGCCATAAGTGGGAGCCATTAGGCCTTCTTTTGGTTTAAGGACGACAAGGTCCCTGGCATGTACATGCCTACCTGGGAAGGGGAAAACATGGAGATCTGTTGGGTCCCTGACCTTCAGGGTGAATGAATTCCTTAGGTCAGCAAATCTGTGTGCTGCCGGCTTCTGAGGGATCAGCACCCAGGACTGGATGGGTCTGGAGTATTTTTAAGAAACATTTAATGAGCTTGTCGAGTGTGCAAAGGTCTAAGCTGGAGAGCTGGGGCTGGGGAACAAAGACGAACACACCTCAGTCTCTTGCTGTAGCTGCTCAGAGGGTCCTGGAATCCGGCAAAGAAGAAGCATCACTAATGTTCTCGTTACGTTTCTCAAGGCATCACCTCCTTTAAATGCATTCATACACCCTGATGAGATAGCTACTAGGATCCTCACTATTTTAGGCTGAGGAAGCATGCTCAGAAACGTATATACGTAGTGTTACAAATCAAATGAAGGAGATCTGGGGGATGGGCAGGAGGTGGCGAGCCGCGGGGGGCAGACTTAGCCAGACTCCAGCATCTGTGTTACAACTGCAGGGCTATGAGGTGTGAAGACCATTCTAAAACCTGACCCCAGGAGCGAGGTCAGAAGGAGAGAAGCCAGTCAGACCCTGGGGCGGGAGAACAGAGCAGGTAGGAATCAGGGCAGACCCTGAGGGTGGGCCCAGGGCGGGTGGCACTTGGTCAGGGCTCTTGGGATTTGCTCCTTTCTTCTCATCAATAAATTCTGGGAGCAGGACCAAAAGAAGCAACGGTGGAGGCTCACCAAATCTGTGGGGTTAACTCAGGCAGACCGAGCCCGGGTCCCCTCCCCATGGGACCCGCCGGCCCCCAGATGTACTAGAGAATCAACCTAATTCCTCCACTTGGAGTCCATGATAAATTTTGATGCAGCCGAAAACGGCGTGGAGAATAAAAGCCTCCCCTGGTGGATCCCAGGATGGTGCATGTGTGTGTATGTGTGTGCACTCAACCAAGCTCCCTCAGTCCCATGCAAACGTGCGGGGGCCCCCTTTTCTTGGAGGTCAGTGACAGCCCAGCCTCCCATTCACAGGTTGGAGAAAGGGCGTTAATCTTCCTGACATGGCGGGGGTGGGAGCGGGGACTTGGGGGCCAGAATCCCTCAAACTGGGACGTCACTGAAAGCAGAGAGATCCTTGTCTTTGGCTGGGTGAATATGCTCTCGTTATTGAGCCCAGGACATAAAAGAAGTCAGAGGGGCTTGAAGAAAATCGAGTAGCATTACAAGAAGCAAATATCACCTCTCCCTTTTCTCCTTCCTGCTTTTTTTGGGGGGGGTGGGTGGGTAGGGTATTCACGGAGGGGACTCTGTGCCCTTGGAGGAATTTTGCAGTGTTTTCCGAGGACAGACACCTATGTTCTCAGCAGAAGGGGCAGAAAGGGCAGGCCTGGTGACGTCTGAACTTGTGCCCGGAACGTAATTCATACGGCCAACGGCTTGTACAGACTGGCCAGCTGGTGAGGCCTCACCTTTCTCCAGTGGAGTTCTCCTCCACCTGGATGTTCCTATCTCCCCTGTTCCTCGCTATGCACCTGGGCTCCGCAGCCACAGCCTGGGGGATCGGGTCCCATCCATTTGGAACGAGAGAGGCAGGATTGCGAGTGAGGGGAGGGGGAGGGGGTCAAGCACCCAGACCCATTGGTTACAGAAACTTAGGACCCTGTGCCCGCATCCTCCTGACTCATGGCTGGTGGCCCTCTCCCCACCCCCAGCTTTGCCCCAGCTCCAGGCTTCCCTCTCCCAGACTGTCCAGCCACCTCCTCTCCCACTTAGCCTAGCCCCGATGTAACCCAAGGTAGGTTCCGTCTCTTTCCTGAAGTCTCCAGCCAAGTCCAGCTACATATCAGCCCCATACAACGGAATGCCTCCGGGGCCCTCACTGCTTCGCACGTGACAGTCCCGGTCCTGAGGGCTCTGCCCTCTTGCCGGGGGCTTGCAACCATCCTAACTGCATTCGGCTCTCCAGGGAAATGTCACTTCTTCAGAACGGCCTGATCTCAGCCCTTCAGAGCTAGTCACCCTGTGTGACTTTTTCCCCACAGCACTTCCCAGTTTCTTAACATCTTGCTTCCTCGTGTGTTTTTCTTTTCTTGTCTCGCTACGGGAAAGCCAGGCAAGGAGGCAACTTGAGGCGTTGTTCACTACAGTGGTCCCGGTGCCTAGAACAATGCCGGTTTGCTAAAGGATTAGAGATGCTCAGGGCAGCAGAGCGAGCGGAGCAGAGGCTGGAGCGGTGCAGATCCAGGACTGGGCTTGGGGTTCTCACCTCCACGCTGTGGGTGACCCCGGGCAGGTCCGGCAGCCTCCCTGGGGCTGGACGGCGGCAGCCCTTCTTCCTGTGATCCCAGAGCCCTGGGTGTGGTGGGTACGTTTGCGGCTCTCAGGCTTGGCCAGCAGACGTGCCTTGGCAGCCGGTGCCGTGCGCGCAGCGCACAGGTGCGCCCGGGGCTGCAAGGCTCTTTATGGAGCCACTGGAGCAGGCTTCGTGAGTGAGGAGAGGAAAGGGGAACAAAGGGCAACCTCCCAATTATTAATAAGGCAGCAGCCCCGTCCATCTTAATGAGACAGGGCGGAAAAACAGCGTTTGGGCCGTCAGTACACAATGAGATACAATAGAGACCTTGCTTTCTTTTTCAAAAGGAGGACAGAGACACAGACAGAAGGGAACAAGGAGGCCAGATTGGAACGCCGATCGGAACGTGCACCTCCGCGCCCCTCGTGGAAGGAGGCCCCCGCGCTGCAGCAACAGCTGTCGGGAAAGTGCCAGGGGTCCTCTGCTGGGGCGGGATGAGGCAGCCTCTCTGGCAAGTGGGCGTGGAGCGGCACCCAGCCTAGCGAGGGCCTTCGATCCCTGGGTGCACGTGGCCCAGTGCGGACCAGTGGCACAGGACCTGTCACCTAACGCGGGGCTCGTTTTGATGCGTTAATCTTTTCAGTTAGTAGCCCCCTTCCTCCTACCCCTACGCCCCTGGCCACTGTGCCGTGTCAAAGGTTTTCTGAGCCCCGCACCTGGGTCCTTCTACTCGTCAGCTGAGTGACTTTGGGCAAATTTCTTAATGTCTCACCCTCAGTTTCGTCAGAACTAACTTACCTCCCAGACTTGCTGAGGTTCTACTGCGCTCATCTGTGTACAAATGATTGTCAAAGTTCTGACACAAAGAAGGCATTGAGTAGATCTTCACCGAGTCAGAATCTGAATCTCATCTCAGCTGGTGGACAGGCAAATGAGGTCTCCAGGAGGCTGGGCTACCTTGAGAGTGGATCTGCCTCGTGTTCGCGCTGATCGCTCCCCACCCAGCACAGAGTAGCTGAATGAACGACCAAAAGGCCAGAACTATAATAACTTCATCAAGACAAGAGGCTGATCGAGGGTTGGTCATGCCCCGAAAGGTGGGGAATCGTCCTTCCTTCTGGAGAATGTTCCCTGGAGTCTGGAGGCCCCGCCAGCCCTGGGGTTCCCTCCCCCTCTACAGCAGGTCCCCCAGGCTGCGAGGTCCATCTTGAGCACCGGCCGCGCTCTTCTCCTTCTGGTGGAAATTCTCCATCTGCAGGAGACTGTAGGAAGGAAGAAGGAAGGCAGCACACATGGGCGTCAGAACCCGGACAAGTGGGCGGCGCAGAGGCTGGCCAGGAGCCCAAAGCACTCAGGTGGGGCTGCAGAGAAGCTGGTCTCTCTAGCCACGTCTACTTAGGTCAAGGTGTCCTGGGTGGGATATGGAAAGCATTTCAATGTCGGGGGAAGGGGAGGGAAGAGGGGCAGTTGGGGGGTCTGGTGACAGGCTGCAGAGTGTCCCGGGGCTGTGCCCTGCAGGGGCCCTACAGGCAGGGCAGGACGTTCCTGGGGAGAACGGGCCCCAGCCCTCACACGCGGCTGTCCTCCACAGGAGCCAAGGCTAGATCCCAATTAGAGCCAGGATTCCTGCAGTGATGGCTGTGCGCTGCCAGCACCCTCATTAGCTTGGCAGGAAATCCCTCCAGCCTCGCAGGATCCCGCCACATGCCCAGACACGCTCCCTGATGTCCGAACCCCCGGCTCTCCGCCTCCCCTCTCTTGCTGGGTGACACCCCACGGGTGCAGCATTTCCTCAGAACAAACACCCCCAGGACTCCGCAGGAAACGCAGGTCCCCCGTGTGTGCAGGGCAGAGTTCTCACCAGCCCTCCCCTCCCGGGACACAGTCCAGTCCAAATGGGAAAGGAAAGGTGTGTTTTGCGTGGCAAGCTATTACAGGATGAATTCCTGCAGCCTGGAAAGGGCAGCTGTCAAATGCTCTCATGATATGACAGGCATATGACCTCCCAAGGCTCCCCTCTTGGCCCCTTCCCATGGGTGGGTTACCTTGGGCACAGCTTGTGCCATGCCTGGCAGTGGCCGGGAGGGTGGAGGGGACCGAGGCGAGTTTGCTGGGAGGGAGCTCAGAGGCCCCGCATCCCCCAGGGACCATTGCATGACCCCCGAGCCTGCTTCAAACCCTCCTCTGCTGCTGCCCAGAGTTAGAGCAGGTGGACGAAGCTCAGAGTCTCTTCCTTAGGGGATGCAGAACGCAACGGAAAGATATCCAGACTGGGCCTGGGATGCCCCGGGAGGGCAGGCAGTCCACACAAAGCAGACAGGGGTGGCGAGAGGTCTTGGGGGGCAGTGAGGAGGGCACGTGCACAGGAGTGAGCAAGGATGCACAGCAAGAACCTTGCACGTAGTAGGAGCTCATTAAATACCTGTTGATTGATCACTGGCCCCAGAGTTCTCACACCAGCCTTCACTTCTGTGTGGTCTGGAAGATGCAGATATGACTATGACTCTATATGCATCATGAACTGGACAATGGGGGCAATTATCCCCCATGTGAGCCATCACTCACCCCGTCCCACACGAAATCTTTTGCAATAATTACCTGACATTTCAAATGAAGCAGGATTTTTAAAAACCTATGTCATTGGGACTAATATTAGAGACTCACGTTGTTCCTTTTGCTGAGAAAAATAGTTATGCTGCTCTCTTTGCCTATCCTTTTTACTTTAAAGTTAATATCTATACTTTCACTTTTTGTTCCCCCAAAGTGATATATGATCATTGTAGACATTTTAGAAAATGACGAAAAGCCAAAAGAAGATAGTGTAAATCCCTTTTTTTTTTTTTTTTTTTTTGCGGTATGTGGGCCTCTCACCGTCGTGGCCTCTCCCGTTGCGGAGCACAGGCTCCAGACGCGCAGGCCCAGCAGCCATGGCTCACGGGCCCAGCCGCTCCACAGCATGTGGGATCTTCTCGGACCAGGGCACGAACCCGTGTCCCCTGCATCGACAGGCGGACTCCCAACCACTGCGCCACCAGGGAAGCCCTAAATCACTTTTGATTCCAACAACCAGAGACAATGAGCATTTCAGTGTAGTTATTTTCAGTTTTTTAGCCGTCTTTTTTCCTTCTTTCCTTCTCTCCCTCCTTTCTTTTTTTAAATTGAAGTATAGTTGATTGACAATATTGTGTTAGTTTCAGGTGTACAGCAAAGTGATTCGTTTTTTCTTCAGATTATATTCCATTATAGGTTATTACAAGATACTGGGTATAATTCTCTGTGCTCCACAGTAAATTTGTTGCTTATCTATTTTATGTACAGTACTTTGTATCACTCACTTCTTTCTCTTCTTTCCAGTCTTTCGGCAAAATTTGTTTTTTTTTGTTTTGTTTTGGTTTGGTTTTCTTGCGATACACGGACCTCTCACTGTTGTGGCCTCTCCCGTTGTGGAGCACAGGCTCCGGACGCGCAGGCTCAGCAGCCAGGGCTCACGGGCCCAGCCGCTCCACAGCATGTGGGATCTTTCCAGACCGGGCCACGAACCCGTGTCCCCTGCATCGGCAGGCGGACTCTCAACCATTGCGCCACCAGGGAAGCCCTCGGCAAAATTTGAATCATACTATAGATAGGTTTGTATCCTATATTCTCCTCATTCACTCATTCATTCATTCATCATTAGTTCATTTGTTCATTCAGCAAGTGTCTCCTTCTTGAGTGCTTTCTAGGGACCAAGGCACTGTTCTGTGAGATGCAGTTGTGAACAAAACTGATACGAATCTCTGCCCTTGGGAAGCGTTGGTGATGGTATAGAGGGAGACAGACAATAAAAGCAATGAGAAAAATATGTGGGTGTTAGAAGAGCATAAGAGGTGGGTAGGAAGTTGAAGCAGGAAAAGGGGGTGGTCGCTGTGGAGAGGCTGGATGCAATTTAAATAGAGAAGACCCCCCAGAGCAGCTGATGTCTGGGCTGAACTGGCAGGACATATTCCCTCCCGAGATGTCCCATTTTCAATACCTAAGCTTTGGGTGCTTGAAATGACTTTCTCAGGCGCACCAAAAAATCTAGGCAAAATTCTTGTATCTTCCATATTGATAAATGCAGTAGCGAAGAAGAAAAATGCCAAGGGAAGTGCTCAAAGCTTATGGCCGAGTCGTGCATCTTTCCTGGGGGGGATCAGAGCACGTCCACGGCAGAGAAGAGAAGGAGCTGGGAGAAGGCAGGGCTGGTGAGGGCGACACGGTAGCACCCAGTCCGCACTGCCGACCGGGTGGCTCTCTCATCTTCCCATTTGGACACAGTTGTTATAGGAATAAAAAAAGAAATCACATCAGTGGGGACTTCCCTGGGGGTCCACTGGCTAAGACTCCAAACTTCCAATGCAAGGTGCACGGGTTCGATCCCTGGTCAGGGTACTAAGATGCCGCATGCCGCGCAGCGCGGCCAAAAAATTACAAAAGACAAAAAAAAACAAAGTCACCTCAAAACAGCTGTATCTCTGGTGGTGCCTTTGCTGTTTTCACATTCATCTTTTCACACCGATCTTTTGCACACTGATCTTTGCTGGTTATAATCATCACTAATATTTGCCCTGGGCTTCTGGGTTTTCTGGTGTTTTCAGAGCTCCTAACGCAGTATGAGATGTAAAGTAAAGGAGGCATGGTCAGAGTTTTCTTTCTACATAAAATTTCAAGGTTTGAAGGGGTCTAGAGCCTAAATCGCCCAACTGCCTCACAAATTAAGGCCCCGAGGCTCAGAGAGACCGAGAGGTAAGTCCCTCTGCTTGGTCAGGCTGGAAAACTAGACTCCTAACATCACAGAGTTGATGTTATTACGGCCCCATTCCCTTCCAGAAGCCAAGCTGGTTTTCCCTAAATAAAACTCGCAATACTTAAGATTGTTCTGGAGTTAACCACTGGTACCAGGACTCTCAAATTAAACAGAGAATCTGCCTTGCCTGTGTTCAGGGTGGCAGCGTGGTCACCTGTCTCAGGAGCGGCGTGGCTCTGACCAGGATGGGGATGGGCTTGGCTGGCTGGTGTCAGCTGCTGGGCTCTTTCTTGGCCACTGGGATGCTTTGAGAGTGGGTCCCAGGAAGTAGCCTGGGCTGGTGCCCATTAGCCAACCCCTTCTGAAGCCCTGAATATGGACTTTGTCTGGCGGCCTCCATTCTGCTCCGAATGGACTAAAGCCAGTCATTTGGCAAAAATCAGCTCAGTGGCCGCCATTGTTCTTAAAGAGGCAGAGCTGAAAGGGCTGTGGGACTAATGTATTCTATTGTGCCCCTTGGGCTGGCCTCTGAGCGTGGGGAGAGGGCTGCATTCCACAGACGCCCCTCCCCCAGAGCTGGAGCTGCTCAGGCAGCCTTTGGGGCCATGGGTGCCTCACCTCCCACGGAAAATCGGGGGGGGAGGCACCCCATCTGGAACCCCTCGGGTGGAAAGAAAGGGTCTTGAGAGCAGCCAGGAGCCCAGGAAGCGAGCCAGGGATGGGAGTGGAAAGGTGGGGAGCTTCCACGGAGCCAGGCACATCGCCCTGGTGGTCCAGCCCTGTCTCCCTCACCCCTGCTCTGCAGGGCACAGTCACCAATCAAGCAGCCCCTTCTCCTCTGCAATCCATTTCCCATCAAGAACATTCCACCTCCGAGGACAAGAGGGGTCACCGGATTTGTTTTGAGCTGCCTACAGATCTCTGGTTCCAAGGTCAGTTATGCCCGAAGCAAGAGAAATATGATGTGTGAAAGATAAGGAGGGAAGGGCTTGGAGACGGAGAGCCTGGGCTGACACATTTATCATATATGCCCTTTTAAGCACAGAGAAGGGGTCTGTGTGAGTCTGGGGAGACTACCTCTGGTTCCCTGTGTTTTTGCAAAGCTGGGCCTCCATCCCAGGCTTCCCCTCACTTTGGAGGGCTAGAAAGGACCTCAGCCAGGGGAGGAAGGAGGCAAGGCAGGGTGTGGTCCGCTGGTTTAGGTCTTTCCTAACAAGACAGAGGTTTGGAAGTGTGATTCCTCTGGACTTCAGCACCACCTGGTTCTTCCTCCCTGCCACCCCCTTTAATCTTTTACAAGTGTACTTATTCTCGTGACAGCAACCATTCAACCTTTGGGGGCGGTATCACGAGGCTGAGAGCCTCCTTGTTTAGGATAGTCGGGGGTGGACAAAATGATGGCGTGGGGAGAGAGAGAGAGAGAGACTTGTCTCCCAGCTTGACAGAACGATGGACCTGAGGAAGATGGGGTCTCTGTGTGCTGCAAACCACAGTGGGGGTGAGGCGGGGTTCTGGGGGGCTTGATCTGGGGCCGAGTTCCTAGCATGTCCCTTGGTTTCCCTGAGTTGCTGGACAATAGGTGGGCAGATGCAGCTCCAGGGTAAAGCATGTTGTCCTGACAGAGTGTGACAACCCGTCACCCACGCTCTTCCCACCACCACTCCCCCCAACTTTGCTCTGCATACACTGGCCCCCTCAGCCGTCTCTGATGTGTGTCTTTCTTTCCCATCTCTGTGGTTTTAGGGATCTGGGGATACCTCTTAGAAGACCTCTCTTCCCCACAGGACCCAGCTCAGGCAAAGCTTATGTCAGGAGAAAAGAGAGGATGGAATTAACCCCCAATCTGAAATCCCCACTGATTATGAAGAGGCAATTTCCTTGCAGTGGAGATGGAAATAAAACCCCCAATCTGGGACTGTGGGTGAGTTAAAATTATGCAGGATGCAGAGCACTTCATCCTCCAGAAAGAGTATTTTATTCTCCTGTCAAGGCGCCAATGATGATGGCAATAAAGGAAAACATAAGTGATAGTGGTAAGGATTATGTGGCAATTCAGGAAGTGGTCGCTTATATATTTATGGACCAACGTGGCTGGAAAACTTTTCACACCCAAGGAGTTCATGCAGAACTTGGAAAGCACTCCAAGGCTGAGAGGCTATACTGGGGAAGTTGTTACTGATGGGGCTTACACTGTGTTTTAAGCAGTTTGGTTAATAGACTACAGTTAAAAATCAAGAACGAAGGGGTTTGATGGACAAATTATGCTTTCCTGGGGGGTTGGGGATTATGGCTTTCTTGCAACACTATAAGTGTTAGAAGGACCCATAAAAGGCCATGCTTGTCTAGCGACAGATATTAAATATGATACAGCTTGGAGCTGCTGGAAGATTACAGAAGCCTCCAGATGCACAGCTGCTTATATTGCAGCATGTGGGGAAGAAAGCGGGGTCTGTCTGCCCCTGGCTGCTGCAGTCAGCCTCAGAGGTGCCAAGGGGCAGCGCTTCTGTGCTTCCTGCCCTTTGCTTTGTAGCACCCCTGCAGCGCTGCTTCCTTTAAGAAAGAGAGTTGCCTGTCCGCCCTTTCGGCCCGTGAGCTCGATTTCATTGTTGAAGGATTGTCTGAATGCTCTGTCCTTGGGGTGGCTGACGAGCCTCTCTGTGACTTACTCTCCTCTTCTGAAAAGTGGGGATCCGTAAGCCCCTTCCAGTTGATTGCTATATCGCGAATGCAGAGCAATGTGGGTGCCCATGTGTGACAAATCCACTGACACCTAGAAATAGGTTGTTTTTGCAGCCATCGGAATTGAAACAGGAGGAAGACAAAGCAACTTCCTAGCCTTGGAGGAGTTTCTTAGGATGGTACTTCTCAGTCTTAAATATGCATAATATGCATGTTGGAACCTTGTTAAGATGCACATTCTGATTGAATACGTCCGGGGTGGGGCCTGAGATTCTGCATTTCTCACAAGATCCCAGAAGCTACTGATGCTGCTGGTCTGGGGACTACACTGTGAATAGTAATGTCCCAGGAGACAGTAAAAATTGGAATGTTCAGCCTTTGAGCTTCCTGTCTGCTGTGAGAGCCTCTAAATGAGAGACCTGTATCACTTAGGTTTGTTTCTATCTGTATGAATGAGAAAACCCAAATGATTTTGGATTTCAACAAGTGAGGCAGAGAGATTATAGGTCCCGCCCAACAGGAATTCCAGGGTAAGCCACTCAGGTCATTGCTTATGATCCAGGTTCTTTCCATCTTTCTGTCCCTCCACTCTAGTGTGTGGGCCTTTATCCTCATGCTTGTGGTCTCATGGTTGCAAGATGGCTGCTGTACTTCTTGGTATCACATCTGAATTCCAGGCAGGCAGAAGAGTGGAGGGAGGGTCAAGGTGCATGCCTTCTAAAGTTATCTGGATTTTTTTTCCCCCCACTGCCCAGCTTGTGGGATCTTAGTTCCCCAACCAGGGATCAAACCCAGGCCCCCTGCAGTGGAAGCATGGAGTCCTAACCACTGGACCACCGGGGAATTTCCTAAGGCTGTCTGTTTTAAAATGCTTTCCAGGGTGCCCCAGTTACCAACCTGCACTTACTTCTTACTGCTCAGAGCTGGGTCCTAGGACCCATCTCATTCAGGGATCCCGTGTCTACAACATGGCAGGCAGTGGGCTGAGTACGGAAGATACAAGGACCAAAAGGATATAGCTTCTGTCCTCAAGAAGCTTCTGGAGGAGCTCCAGACATGTAAACAAGCAAATAGTATTTGAGGAGGGCTGCTTGGGTAGCCATGGTGCACAGGGGCAGAGGACTGCCCTGGCCACTTCTAGCAGGGGGACCCTGGGGAGTGGCCAGCCAAGAGAAGATGGGGAGCTGAGTCTTGGGTACGGATTGGGAAGACAGCTGGCCTGATGCATTCTGGGAATGGTGCATCTTCTCACGCCTCTATGGGAACCGTCCCAGTGCTGGGATGAAGCTGGCACGCCTGTAGGGCTGCACAGGTGGTTTCTGTCTGGCATACAATCTGATCAGTTGTGCCATAATGGGTTTTAAAATTTTTAATATCCCCCCCTGGAAAGACCACATAACTCTCAAGGTGTTCAGACCCTGAAGAGGACCGTACACAGAACTCCTGCCTCACATCCTGGACCAGCTCTCACACAGCCCTCTTTCTCTCTCTCTCTCTCCCAGGTGTAGTGAGCCCCCCTTCTTTGCATGGCTCCCAGTCTTTTCTCCCCTAGAGCATTTCTTCTGGGCACCCACATGCTGCCTGCACAGAGCTCTGTAGTCTCCTTGGCAACCCAGGACAGACCGGGTCACCCTTCCTAGCAGCAGGTCCAAAGCCCCCACTTCTGACCCCTGCAGGCACCCGCTACTCCATCCCGCTCTTCCCTGGTTCCAGGACTCACAGGAAGACCCCTCATATACCTGTCCACGCTTCAGACCTATCTCTCCATCGCTCCCTCTTTCAAAACTGCACTGCTGGTGGCGGTCCCACCGCTCTGACGCTCCGGGTCTTCTTCTGAAAAATGGGAATAACGAGCTGCTGTGCCAGCTCAGGGGCTTCTTGTGAGGTCCAGAGGCGATAATGTGGGTAGACTGCAAACTGGGAAAGACTGAAGAATGGCAGCTCACTACTGGGGCTAGGGGCTAGGGACCGGGGGGCAGTGTGCCTGAGCTCAGGGGAGCAGGGCCTCTAGGACGCGGTGCGTTATTCAGGCGGAGGGAGACTAGGAGAGGAGACCCCCCCCAGCCGTGGATGGAGATCAGGGGATGAGCGCCTTCAAAGCGCATGTGTGGTCACCACACCTGACGAGTGCTCACTCATCCTCTCCCCGCACCTCGTTTATACCAAACCCATGAGAAAGGCGGCTCGCGGCTCCTTGGGGAATGTGTCCCCGTTGGCCTTCCCCATCCCATCCTCGGAAGTAATCCCAGCGATTTACGGGCCTCCGAAGCCTGTGTCACTTCACTTTCACTGCCTGGATCACCGGAGGGGGGCTTTCCTAAAGAACCATTTTCCCTGCTCTGTGATGTCCAAGCAAAGCCCGGGGCTCTGAGCCAGGACCTGGCATTAGGTCGCACCCTGCGGAGCCCTCTCCAGCTTCTCTTTGCCCCTTCTCCACTCCCAGGTGCTGTCAGAGGCTCTCAGGAACCCCGGCCTTCTGGGTACCAGACCCTGTTTTTTTTTTTTTTTTTTTTTTTGCGGTACGCGGGCCTCTCACTATTGTGGCCTCTCCCGTCGCGGAGCACAGGCTCCGGACGCGCAGGCTCAGCGGCCATGGCTCACGGGCCCAGCTGCTCCGCGGCATGTGGGATCTTCCCGGACCGGGACACGAACCCGTGTCCCCTGTATCGGCAGGCGGACTCCCAACCACTGCGCCACCAGGGAAGCCCCCAGACCCTGTTTTTAACAGGGTTGTGTTAGGGTCAGTGCCCACGCAGGATTTGCAGGAAGTTCTCTTCTCCTCCGGAAATCGGCCAGTACATTCACCAACTTGCCCACCTTCCATGCCCATCTGCAACTGAGCAGCCTACTTGGTGCAGGCCCTGGGGAGAGGTGAGTTGGATACGTGTCTGTCCCCAAGGCCGGATATGAGGATCAAAAGGATGCAGGAGAAAGGCTCAACCCGCCATTGCTGGCTCTGAGGATGGAGGAGGCGACCTGGAGCCAAGGTATGTGGGCAGCGTCCAGAAGCTGGAAACGGCGGAGAATCCCAGAGCCTCCAGGAGGGACGCAGCCCTGCTACCACCTTGATTGTAGCCCAGAGAGGCTTCTGACCTCCCAAGCTGTAAGATGATAATACATCTTACAACAGTCCCACACTCTGTTTACAGTCTTTGTATAAGGCGCTGAGGATCAGTTCCTCTGCAGAAGGAGAAAACCATGTGAGTTATTCATTCTTACTTACTGCCTTGGTTCTCAGGAAACACAGCGTAAAATCGACGCTCAAGGGCATACCTCTCTTAGCCTGGGTCTTTCACACATCTGCCTCTCTCTACTACATATTTATGCATTTATTGGGGAGTGCAGAGCCTTATTGAGCACTTACTGTATGCCTGGCACCATGCTAGATGCTGGGGATGCAAGGATAAAGGAGACAAAATAAGATCCTCCAAGAGCTCCCAGTTGTGTAAAAGACACCCCAAAGCAAGTAGTTATAAAAGGTCAACAGGAGGAGAGAGAGGTTAATCCGATTGGGGTGAAGGAGGGAGGTGATGGGCCGAGAGGGAGTCAGACAAACCTGCTGGGGAGAAGCAATGCTAGAAAGATGAACAGGTGGGTTTGCCACATAAAATACAGGATGCCGATTTCAATTTAAATTTCAGATATACAAGAAATAATGTATAGTATAAGTATATTCCATGCAATATTTGGGATATACTTACACTAAAAATCTTTTTTTTCTTGTTCATTTGAAATTCAAGTTTTACGGGGGCATCCTATAGTTTCATTGCTAAACCCGGGAAGTTTATGAGCTGGAGTTTGTACGAAGGTGAAGGAGGGTGTTACTGACAAAACAACATGTGTAAGAGGGAGGGACTGAAGGGACATTGGAGGGCAAGATCTTGATATTCTTCTGGAGTCTGGGCTTTTTCCTGTGGACAATCAAAAAGTCTGTGAGGGTTTTAATCAGAAAACCAGCCCATTAGAGATTTTAAAAAGTTATGTTAAAAATGTGTGTTTTCGTTCCTTCTTTTCTGGAAGGCGGTACATAAATTCTACAATGTATATATCTATAAATAAGGTAGTATATTCAAAATTGAATACAAATTGCCAAGCCCAGTTTGACAATGCCTCTTCTGGGGAGAGAGAGGTGGGTCTACCTGAGCAGTGGGGCAGGCAGGGGCTGTGTGTCCGTGGCCTTGAGGTAGATTAGGGTGGGCACTAATGCTTGGGTGGCCTAGGGAGGAGAAATTACAGGGAGCAGAATTTCCCTTCAGGAAAGGAAGAACATTCTCATGAAGTTGCCTGAACCTGGTGGCTGTGTCCCCAAGAAGTGAAAGGGTCCAGTGGTGGTGGCTTGGTGCTCAGCCAGCCCCCATCAAGAGTGGTGCAGAGGTTTGGGGACTTCCCTGGTGGTGCAGTGGTTAAGAATCCACCTGCCAATGCAGGGGACATGGGTTCAAGCCCTGGTCCGGGAAGATCCCACATGCGGCGGAGCAACTAAACCCGTGCACCACAAATACTGAGCCTGTGAGCCACAACTACTGAGCCTGCGCTCTAGAGCCTGCGAGCCACAGCTACTGAAGCCCGCGCGCCTAGAGCCCGTGCTCTGCAACAAGAGAAGCCACTGCAACGAGAAGCCCGCGCACCGCAACGAGGAGTAGCCCCTGCTTGCCGCAACTAGAGGAAGCCCGCGTGCAGCAGCGAAGACCAAGCACAGCCACAGATAAATAAATAAATAAATTTATTTTTAAAAAAATGGTGCAGAGGTTCACCAATACTGTATTGGACACTTAAGAATGCATTTGGAGGGTAGCTCTTATGTTAAGTGTTCTTAGCACAGTAAAAAATGAATAAAAAGAAAGATGCAGAGGGGTGTTTGCCTGGGAGGAGGTGGAGCTGGACTATGCCTTTAACTCCAAATATTTATGATTCTTCCCAGACATTCCCAATCCCCTGACCTGACAGCAGGTCAGGCCAATTCTTTTTTTTTTTTTTTTTTTTTCGGTACGCGGGCCTCTCACTGTTGTGGCTTCTCCTGTTGCGGAGCACAGGCTCCAGACGCGCAGGCTCAGTGGCCATGGCTCACGGGCCCAGCTGCTCCGCGGCATGTGGGATCTTCCTGGACCAGGGCATGAACCCGTGACCCCTGCATCGGCAGGCGGACTCCCAACCACTGCGCCACCAGGGAAGTCCCTAGGTCAGGCCAATTCTTGAGTCAGAGGGAATTGGGAACCTCCGGGCATTTGCACCTCCACAGAGGCGGAGCAGAAAAGCAGCTCATCCAAGTGAGAACATTTCTGTGCTTTGTGGTGTCTCGTATGGAATGCCATTTTAAACGTTGCAGACTGTAGAACACAGTTAGGACTGTGTGCCTCCCTGACACTGGATGTTGAGAATCCACATATTTTATTTCCTGAGGTAGCAGGGCAGGCATGAATAGCCCTGATTTACAGATGAGAACTCAGCGCAGAGAGTCAAGTGTGAGTCATCCAGCCTGTAAGGAGCAGAACTGGGGCCATACTCCATACATCCTGGGTCTGAACGCAGACCCATCACCACCCAGCCACAGGCAGGAGACCCTCCGCCCTGCACACTCGCTCCAGGATGATGGAGAGGACGCCGAGTGTACCTCTGGAGAGTGTCATCAAAATCACTGATGATATGACAGTGAAACAGAATGGGAGAAACCGGCCGGAAAGGTCCACCCCGCAACCCTTGTTTTTTCGGAAGAGGGCAGGATGGAGCTCTGTGTGCAGGCGCCGGGGAGGCCCTGCAGTGACCCTGCATAGCCTGACATTCAGCTTTCGGCGACCCGGGAGACTGAAGAATGCCTCCTTAAGCTGGGGCTATGAAGCAACAGGGAACACGCTTCCACGTTTTTTTGTTTTTTTTTTTTTTAATAAGTTTATTTATTTATTTTTGTCTGCATTGGCTCTTCGCTGCTGCGCGCGGGCTTTCTCTAGTTGCGGCGAGCGGGAGCTACTCTTTGTTGTGGTGCGCAGGCTTCTCATTGCGGTGGCTTCTCTTGTTGCGGAGCACGGACTCTGGGCACGCGGGCTCAGTAGCTGTGGCGCATGGGCCTAGTTGCTCTGCGGCATGTGGGATCCTCCCGGACCAGGGCTCGAACCCGTGTCCCCTGCATTGGCAGGCGGATTCTTAACCACTGTGCCACCAGGGAAGTCCCACTTGCACTTTTTTGAAACGAAAACCACAAGTTTAAAGGTGTATTTTGCCCCTGTTCATTCAAGAAGGAAAGATGTGCCTGGCTCACAACTCCCATACTGGAGACCCCTGGTTTCTGAGAGCTCTGTCATGTCAATAACATGTTTAAAGAACCTTTGTTCTAGAACTTTCTCCTCCACACACACACATTCTTGCCATTAGGGCAAGGGAGACTGGGCTTTGAAGTGCAAAGTTTTGACAATATGACAAAGCACCACACAAACCCAACAGCTGCATATGCACCTCTAAAATATGAAGTGTTCAGGCTGCTCTGCCTGGCGCTGTTCTGGGGGAGGGGGAGGGGGGGAGGAGGAGAAAGAAGAGATTGTGTTTATTCTTAAAAAGCAGTAGGTCAACTTAGGGTAAATATTCAGGTATCAAAAACAATGGCTAGGGCTTCCCTCGTGGCGCAGTGGTTGAGAGTCCGCCTGCCGACGCAGGGGACGCGGGTTCGTGCCCCGGTCCGGGAAGATCCCACATGCCGCGGAGCGGCTGGGCCTGTGAGCCATGGCCGCTGAGCCTGCGCGTCCGGAGCCTGTGCTCCGCAACGGGAGGGGCCACAGCAGTGAGAGGCCCACGTACCGGAAAAAAGAACACAAACAAAAACAATAGCTAAAGTGTTTAAAATTTATTAGATTAACAAACTTGCTCAATTATATTATTTGATTTAATTTAAAATTTATTAACTGATAGCTGTTCCACATATTATTTTAGAATTTATAATATTTGTACTGTTTCAGTAAATTTTCACCAGAGTTGTCTGCTCAGAGCTAATCATTTATTCAATTTTCCACTTACCCTCTGAATATCTGGATTTAGAAATCATTACATCTCTTGTTATATATGAGATGACCTTATAAAAATTAGTGCTAGCTTCCTCCTCAATTTCAAGAAAATCAAGACATTTTCTTTAAAAACATTTTAAAAGATTACCTGGGCAGTCACGCTCAGTGCAGTTCCAAACTCCATGGGCACTGATTGGTGGTGGGCAGTCATTCTCCAAAATCCTAGGCGTGAGTTAAAGTCTGTCAGTGGGACAGACCTGAGCCTTTCCTTTCCAGCTGGGCCTTGAGAGGAGCCAGAAATGTACTGAGTTTAGGATTCTGGGGTCTTACATCCACACTCCCTGTATTTCTCAGAACAGTCATGTCCCTGGCTTGCCCCAAGAGGCCTCTCGCTAAGGCCATTTGTGGGTGATCAATGAGAAACAGCAAGACCTAGGCTAGGCCCTCCCATGAACGGATTTGTGAGATTTACTCCAGACTCGAGACCCCCCCACCCCCACCCGGCCCCAGGACTGGTGGAGGTGTAGTCACTTGGACTAGTTTCCAGAATTTTCATGGTGGGCAGACCCAAGTCCTCCCACCATTTGGGGAAACAGTGCAAACATGAGTGAGAGCTGGGCAAAGCCTGGATCCAGAGGTGACAGGATGTTATCTGCTAACACAACTCTTTGCAATGAGTACGTAAACAGACACATTTGTCTTGGGACTGAGGGCCTGCCTGGAGGAGAGAAAAGGACCCCTACCAAACTGCATTTTTCTCTAACTGCCCCTTGAATCGAGTCACAGTTGCCTGGTTTCCTGAGGTCTATTCTGTGTCTGTGAAGAATGTCTTCCCCAGCTTCTGGGGCTGAGCATTACCAATTGTTTAGGGATTAACCCTTCGCCACCCAAAGTCTTGCTCTCCCGCCATCTCTTTGCCTCCACGCTGCCCCTCTCATGTTAATGCACCTTTCATTGGCTTAGAAATGACAGGGAAGGTGACCATTGGCAGTTGCTTCCTGTGTGCACAGTGGAATCACCATCTCGTTAGGGGCACCAGGGCTTTAAGAAAATAGCCTCGCTTCTTCAGAAACTCTAGTCGTTTGACTTGGAATGTGTCCATCAAGAAATTTGGTCTGCAGAATCTAAAGCAAGCTTCCCCAGAGCTTTACAAACAAGCTGGCCCAGCAAGGCAGCGCCTCCTCCGGTGTCTGCCTTGAGCCCGGAGCTCTGTGGCCATTTGCCACCTGGGGAGGTGCCACACTGCTCAGATGTGGTCTGCAGCGTTCTTGGCCGCCCTCCACCCCACATTTCAGGACACAAGCAGTGTGGAGACCCAGTTAACCTCAGGAACTGCTGTTGCTGTCTTCTGCCCCTGGGGTCAGTCGTGGTCACACTTCAGGTCCCTGAAGCTTGAGCCTCCCCCTCAGGGTCCCGTTTGAAACATACAAAGAATCCCCAGGAACTCTGAGGTGGCAGTGGCAGAGGGACTTCATTTCCCGGGGGGCTGGATGGGAAGGATGGGCTGTTTCTGCTAAGACTTCCCTCTTGCCTCCTGCTTTAACGGAACCCCTGGTTTTTGACTTGAAGTTCCTGGGCCAGCTCTGAATGTAGCATGTGTGCCTGAGTGATGGACTTGATATTTACACAAGCCACGCTGATAAGTGCACATGTGTTTTTAATGTTTTGGCTTTCTAGACCACAAACATGTCAATGTGCATATGCGTGCACACACAGACGTGCTCTTGGGCTGGGCCTTGAGTAGGGCTCTTTTTTTTCTTCTTCTTTTTCTTTTTTTAAACTGTTCTCGCAGAGTTAACACCTTTGTTAGCACCCTTTCCTGCCTCACTGCCTCCGGGTTGTCGGAGGGCCGTCATCCGGTTATCCCACCTGGAAAGGCGCTGCCTTTTTAAGCCAGCAAACAGCCCGACGACACCTTCGCCTGGCCCTTGCGGGAGCGGAGCCCCACGGGCTGGGGATTGAAAAGCAGACCTCCTTTGCCACAGCCTTCCTGAGCCCCGGTCTGTCGGAAACAGCCCATCTTCGTCTGCAGACACAGAGAACAACACCGAGGAGGTGGACTGCTGCATAAAGTTAGGGAAAACTGTTTGAAAAAAAAAAAAAGTCTTGATTATCTCATGGATTTGCAAGTACTGTTAAGGTTCCTTACTTTCCTGCCATCTGACTCAAGTTAACAGCAGCATTAAACATCGTCTTTACCCACCGCACGCTTCTCTTCGTCCCCAGTCTCTCTTCCTTTTTTTTTTCTTCTTTTTCTCGTTTCCCCCCCTTCTTCCTTCCTTTATTTATTTTTTTGGTTTTGTTTTTTAAGGGGTGTTGACCCGCGCTGAGTTCTAGGGAGCCGACCCCTCCCGCCCGCGAGCCGATTGGCCGGCCACGCGGGTGACTGACGGGCGGGCCCGGAGCGCTCGCGGCGGCCGGCGCTGATTGGCCGGCGCGGCTCGGAGGGCTCGGCCGCGGGAGCGCCGGACACTCGGGTCCCGCCGCCTCGGGAGCCGGGCCGCACTCGGGCCGCGCGCTCGCCTCCCCGCGCGAGCTCCCCAGGGTCGCCCCGCCAGCGCCTGGCGCGGGTGCGGACGGCGCCTTTTGTGCCCGGGGGCTCCTGGAAGTTCGCGGCGGGACGCGCGCGGGGAGGCGGCCGAGAACGCCCCGCGTCGCAGGGGCCGGGGCGCCGAGCATGGGCGGCGGGCGCTGGGCCGCGGCGGGCGCGCTGCTGGCGCTGGCCGCCGGGCTGCTGGCCGCGGGCTCGGCCAGCGAGTACGACTACGTGAGCTTCCAGTCGGACGTCGGCGCGTACCAGAGCGGGCGTTTCTACACCAAGCCGCCGCAGTGCGTGGACATCCCGGTGGACCTGCGGCTGTGCCACACCGTGGGCTACAAGAGGATGGTGCTGCCCAACCTGCTGGAGCACGAGACCATGGCCGAGGTGAAGCAGCAGGCCAGCAGCTGGGTGCCCCTGCTCAACAAGAACTGCCACATCGGCACCCAGGTCTTCCTCTGTTCGCTCTTCGCGCCCGTCTGCCTGGACCGGCCCATCTACCCGTGCCGCTGGCTCTGCGAGGCCGTGCGAGACTCGTGCGAGCCCGTCATGCAGTTCTTCGGCTTCTACTGGCCCGAGATGCTCAAGTGCGACAAGTTCCCCGAGGGCGACGTCTGCATCGCCATGACCCCGCCCAACGCCACCGAGGCCTCCAAGCCCCAAGGTGAGGCGGGGGGTTCCCGGGGCTGTCCGCGCTGCGCCCCGGGACTGGGGACGTGCTCTCGGCCGTGCCTGACCGCCTTGAGAGCTACCGGCCCGTCCGAGGTGGTGCCTGGCGGGGCGAGCCCCGCGCGCACCCGGTCCGGGTCCTGGAGCCGCTGTCCTGGGATCCAGTCAACGGTGAAACAAAGCCTTAGCTCTGGCTCCCAGAAGAGCGCTTCTGTCCCTTGCGAGGGAACCGAGTGCCTATCGGAGTTTTGAACCCCCCAGACGGGATGCGCCGGGGGGGGGGGAAAAAAAGCCTAAACCCCAAATCTGGGAAGCTCAGAAAGGCCGAGCAAATGCTAAGGTGCAGCTTTGTTTATTTGCTTAGGTTTCAGGAGGATTTTTTTTTTTTTTTTAACGCTTTCCTTAGCTAGTCATTCAGCCAAGTAGCTCCAGGACTGGTTCAGAACTGGCCGAGAAAAAAAGTTCAGAAGTTGCGAGGCTTTCTGTTTCTCTACCCCTTTCAGTTAACAGCTTCGGGAAGGTTTGGGCGGGGGCGGGATGGAAAGGCTCTTCTCCCTCATTCTTGCATACCCCCTGCTTCTCTCATTTACACAAATCCTCAGGTAATTAGAAAGATAAAATTGTCATTAGCTCATGGCTCAGCTCCCCTTGGGGAGCGAGGCTCCGCAGATTGGAGGCTTTCCTAACAGCCCCAGGGATGAGCCGGAGGTACATCTCTGAAACCCCTTCCACTTAAAGGGCAGTTCTTGGTGGGGGTGGGGGGAGGAAAAACCATCCTGGGGAGGCAACAAAACAGAACGAAACAAGTTAACAAGCAAATAAACCAAAACAAAACCCCACAGAACAAACAAGCCAACGAAAACAACCCAGCACTGTGGCCTGACTTTTAGAGGAGTGAATTCAACCCCAAATTCTTCGGAAGCGGAGTTGAGGCTCAAAGAGGTAGAGGTCCATACCCAGGGCGCCGAGCAGAGCGGTCCGCATCCCAGGGGCTTTTGAGGAACGGGTTTAGGGTGGGGGGAACCTGCTCATGGCTGACTCAGTTCATCTCCAAGGGATGCCAAAGCACAAAGGTCCCCCGAGGGGCGTACTCCCCAGAGTGAGGGCGGGGTAGTCCCGGGAAAGGGCACCCGGAACTTTGAATGCCTTGGCTTATTCCAGGGAAGGAGGAGGTGGTCCAGAGGGGCGGGTGTGGGGTGGCAGGTCTGGCGGGTGGGCAGGGCAGCGGCCCGCCTGCGGGGGCAAGGTCTGGGTCCCGCTGCTCCCCTTTCCTGGGGGTCTGCACAGAGTTCACCTTCGGGGAGGCGCAGCCCTTTGAGAACGGGAGCCGAGCCGTTACCTGGAGCGGACAAAGCGCTTTGTGTTCTGTCCGCGTGGAACCCACGGGATTTTCCTTCTCCCCGTCGGCACTGCCGGCGGGCAGACTAGCCCAGCCCTGCCCCCGGAGGCCGCGGCCAGCTCTGCTGGGGCTGAGTCCACCCCCCAAGTGCCCCTTTCTGGTACAATCAGCGACAGAACACTTCTGAGGGGGAAGCCCTTCTGACGGGAAGGTAGGGGTGCTGGCTGGGCTGCCTACTTGTGAAGGGACGAGCATCCTCCACCTCGATGCCCCAAAGGCAGGGGTGGTGGGGTGGTGGTAGGGAGACCAAACCCGTGCCCTCTTCTTGGAGGCTTTGACTCCTTGGCTGTGTCCCACTGGGCTGCTCCTGAAGTCTGCCCTTTGCACCATCTCCTCTCCTCCCTCCATCCCAGGAGTGCTCAGGTCGTCACCCTCCTGAGACCAGCTGCACACAGAGAACAGTTATGAAGGGACCAGTCCCGTGTGGGACTTGGGACCCGGTTGTCCCCACCGAGTCTTTGGTGACAGGCTCTGGGGGAGGCTCCGCTCCTGCCCAGGACTGCGGGCCCTCAGTGGGAGGGACCCCCTATAGGAGTCAGTCCTCTGGGGCCGAGAGGCCACTGACTGTCAGCTGAGCCTGGAGGTGGGAGGGCTGTGTGTGTGTGTGTGTGTGTGTGTGTGTGTGTGTAGGGCAGGTGGAGACTGGTCCTCGTAACCTTACGGCTGGTGGCTCCAGCATCAGAACTGGTACTTTTGGAGGAGACCAAGTATACATGCCCTACTTTTATTCTTTATTTCTTTTTATTCTGTAAACTTAAAATGGAATTTTCAAAGCAGCGGCATATCTCTGCATGCCGCAGGCTGGTTTCTGTTCACATACTTGGACAAGCACCGTTTGGGGGTATTGGGCAGGCCTTTGGGGCCGCATGTTATCAAAGATAAACTTGATAATGAGACTGAGTCAAAAGACACCCCCCCACACCCCCAAAGGCTTCAGCCCAAGCTGCTTCAGCATCTGTTATGGGAGAGGAAAAGTGTTTGTTTGTTTGTTTTCAGGAAAGTTATTTCTAAATCTTGCCCTTGCATTAGACCTGTATATTCCCAGGCTGATAAATTGTCGTTCCTCCTCCCAGCCAGGTTTTACTGATTCAAGCTCTGCGAACGAGCACATACCTTTAGTTTTATTTTGTTGTTGATTAGGCATGTTGTGCGTTAAAACAGCCTGGCTGTTTTAGTCACAGATTGCAGAGGCCACGGGGCACTCATCCTTCCCGGGAGCCTTCCTTAGGGTCCCTTCCCTGTATTGAAGAGCTGGCCAGGGAAGACCTGCTCTGTGTGTGTGTGGGGTGTGTGTGTGTGTGCCGTGTACATGTGTGTGTGTGCCGTGTGTGTGTGTGTGCCGTGTGTGTGTGTGTGCTGTGTGTGCGTGTCTGTGTGTGCTGTGTTCTCTGTGTGTATGTGTGTGTGTGCTGTGTGGGGGTGTGTGCCGTGTGCATGTGTGTGTGTGTGCTGTGTGTGTGTGTGTGTGTGCTGTGTGGGGATGTGTGTGCCGTGTGCATGTGTGTGTGTGCCGTGTGTGTGTGTGTGCTGTGTGTGCGTGTGTGTGTGTGCTGTGTTCTCTGTGTGTATGTGTGTGTGTGCTGTGTGGGGGTGTGTGCCGTGTGCATTGATTTTTAAAAATCCACTTACTCTTGATTCCAGTGTTGGACTTTCCCGTCCTCTCCCTTAACTACTGATGAAACACAAAACCTTTTGGGTTTTGGTTCTTTTGCTTTAAACATTATTTTAAATACACCTTAAAACAGCCATTTAGTTCTGCCGCTCGATGGATGACTGGGTGGATTTCCGCTGCTCGGGCCGCTCGCAGGGCCCCCCAGCACGATCCGGAGAGGCCGCAGATTAACAGCGCCCTACACAGTCTAGAGCTGCTCCCCAGTCGGCTGTGGGTGGGGGCAAGCCATGCGAAGGCGCAGAACTCACTGCAGCCAGCTCCTGCCCGGCTGGGAGACGCTGAGGGCCAAACGTAGCTGAGCCCGGGCCGCCAGTCGGGTCGGGGAACTCAGAGCGTCTAGACAAGGTGATGTGAGCGAACCAGGGGAATCCGGTGTTTGTATTCAGATAGTCCTGCCCTGCAGGTTGTTTGGTCAAGGTCACATTCATAGAACTTTGCAACGTGATAACTTCCACTGAAAAAAAATAACCCAAACAAGGAAAGCCCCAAAGCACAGTCCACACTCCCGAAGTAGATACCACGGTCCTTCCCACATTGCGGGATTTCCTTTCCGTTTTTCTCCCCGTGGAAGCAAGAACCATGATGCAAAATTCTGGGTGAGTTTTTCCCTTTTGTCAGAAACACAACCTCTGGAATCCGATCTTAAGTTCTGGCTGAAAAGCACATTTTCAGCATCCGGGCCAAAATATAGCCCCATGGTCTCCTGCTCGGGGCGTGACTGTGGTTCTTGCTGCAGGACTCTGGATGGAGGGCGGCCCTGGGCACAAAGTAAAGGTGGGACAGGGATCTGTCAGTAAAGACTAAGGTGTACGGCCTCTGCTGCGCCTCGCAGCGACCCTGCTTGGAAGTGGGGCAGGGGGGTCGCGCATCACTTCCCCAGAGCTGGGGACCAGCTGCGTCCTGGGGGCGGCACTGGCCCCGGAGGGCTGTACAGCTCCCTTCTCATCCACCGTGGGAGGCTCTGCCTGTTTCTCTGAGCCATAGAAGTGCTCGAAGGTGAAGGAGATGCCGCCAGAGGAGCCACGAAGACGGAGGGGTTGGAAGAGGATGAAGAGCCTGAGTCGGAGCGCCCTGTCCTCCCTGGGGGTGACTGCTCCCCCCCCCCAGCGTGGCCGGGCATGGCCTCCACCAGTGCTGCCGAGGTGGAGGACCCTTAGAATGTGCTCGTGCTTTCCCGCATCATGGATAAAACTCCAAGTTGTCTGATAGATGATGGAGGTGACGGTGGGATGGCGGCGGTGGTGCCAAGCCGCCTTCCCTTCTGGCGATCCCACTGGGCCGCTCTCTCCCTGCCCTTCCACGGAGCCCCCTTACCTCCCAGGGGTCTCTCCAGCATCAGCAGCATTTGGCTGGGAGGACCCGCTGGCCCTGGCCTCCGAGGCCTCCCCCTCCCCCGGGGCCTCAGCTGCCCCCGGTGGCCCCCATCCCTGCAGCACACACACCTCCTCTTCAAAGCCTTTCACAGTGTGAAAACGCCTCCAGAGGGTCTCTCCCATGTCTCGCCAAGTCCTTCCCTTGGGCAGCAGGGCTGGTGCCGTTCCCAGCCCCCACCAGCTTCTCCTGCTTCCCGCCCCTGGCAGGAGCTTGCTGCAATAGCCCTTCTGGGGAGGGGTGTTCAGGGCCTGTGGTTGGAGTTTGTGAGTCGGGCTGATTTTCTTTCTTGGCTCCTGGAGAGCTGGTTGGACGGATCGGCCGTCTTTTGGGGAGTTTGGGAACAGGAAGTGGGCAGGAATCAGAGGGGGGTATTTCAAGGAGAGGGGAGAAAGAACCGGGGGCAAACAACTGGGGTAGAAGTGTTTGGTTACAAGTCAGCTTCTCCTAGGGACCCACCACATCCATCAAGCCACGACTCAGGACCCGCCCCATCCAGCCCCACATCATGTTGGTTTTCATAGTTGTACCATATTCAACAGCTCTAGTCCCCAGATTTTCAAGAAACTATGCGTCTGTTTTGGTCTCCAGGACTCGTCTTTTCTCAAGTTGCCCTATCAGGAATTCCAGAAGACCTTTAACTCCTTCCAGCCTGGTCCCTGGGCTGATCCGGGCCCCAGGGGCAGGTTCTCCCCGCGTTCCACCGCAGTCACTCAGCTCCTGTTCTCCCCTTGCCCTTCCTAGGCACGACGGTGTGTCCTCCCTGTGACAACGAGCTGAAATCTGAAGCCATAATCGAGCATCTCTGTGCCAGCGAGTTTGGTAAGAAAGCGCCCCTGGCCGCCTCCGGGAGGTTGGGCATCCCTGGCTGCTCCCATTCTGCATCCGTGGTGCAGAGCCTGTGGGAGCATCTTTTTGGAGATGTGTATTCTCTCCCTCCATCCTCCCCGGACGGCTGCTGTTCTCAGGCAGATGGAAGGCCAGATAGGATGGGGAACCGGCCGGTTTTTATGAAAGTCAAACTTGGCTTCTGTTCTTCCGTGTGTGGGATCACTCGGCGGGTTTGGGGGGACCTTCTCGAGGAGTGGAGGGAGGCAGGCTTGGGGAGAGCTGTAGAGGAGCTGGGGGAAAGCAGGCGGCTTGGGCTGGCCTCTCGGCACAGCTCTTCTTCCATCCACCCCTAGGTGTCAGCACCACTCTGCCCAGGATCTGGGAGGGGAGTCTCCATGCGCTTAGGGCATTGCCGGGGCGGGCGGGTAGTGGGTGCGGCGGCTCTCAGGTCCTTCCAGGCCAGGAAACTGACAATCCCACAGTGAGGGGTTTTCCTTCCCTTCTTCGCAAATCACTCCGGGCTAAAAGGCAATTCTGGATGAGCACTTGCAGCCCTAGGAGAAGGGCTGGATGTGGCCCCGGGGGCTGATCTCAGGGAGCCTCTCAGGGACAGTCCCCGGTAGTCTGCCCCGCAGAAGACCGAGCTTCACACACCGTGGGCGGCTGTCCTCCGGAAAAGTAGACGTGAACTGCATCCTTTTGAAGGGCCGACTCCCTCCAGCCTCTATTGTATATGGATGCTGAGAAGTGCCTGCTGCCAGGCCTGCTTTGCCAAGGACAGGTTCTCACGATTCTGGCCATTGTGTCCCCGAGGCTGGATTTCTTACAGAATTCCTCCCAGGGAAAGCATGATGGTAGGTAACGTGAGTGTTTACGTCCATCCAGGGCTACCTACTCCAGGTTTTCACTAACCAAGCATAATAAAGTACGTGAAAGGGCCTCGTGCTGGCAAAGTGCCGTGTTGGAGAGCTGCACACGTGTATGTGCGCACTTGTAAGCTGAAGGAAATGGTACATGTGACAGGTGTAGTCTCAGGTATTTGTCATTGTGACTGAAGGCGGGAAGTGGCGAATTCTGACCCTTTGCCACGGAGAGCTTCTTGAGAATGCACACGTTTTTTAGTGCCTTATTTCTGCATTAAGTATCTCTCCCTGCCTTCTTGGTTCTTGGTGAATGACCGCTGGGACGATTTCGTCTCCCAAGCATTCCACTGCTTGTGTTTGAGTCACATCCTTTGTTCTGGTTGCCATTTTAAATGAACTCAGATAAATTGTAGAGGGACCTGCAGCAATGTTCCCAAACTCTGATGACCCTTCCGTCTGACGGCGGTGACACTTGCTTGTTGACGCTCACACCCTTGCTCCATCAAGGGGAGCCCAACGCCCGGCGAGGCTGGCAAGGTCTCTGCGGCAGAGTCTGCGCGGCCCCAGCCTGTCCGAGTCACAAGCTTTCCTTCCGCAAACGGCGCGAGATTCCTTCCCAAAGAGGCATTTGGGCATCGAGAAAAAGGCCAGAAATAAAATCTCTCAGAAGTCCTGATGAGAAGCCTTTTGCTGCGTGATTGGGGGGGGTGGGGGGGTGGCAGGAAGAATCTGCTCGGATGTGGCTGTTATCCCGAAGCATCCTTCCTTGCGGGGGGCCGGAGGCAGTGTGGATAATACTCAGGGGCCACATGTAGATGTCACTGACCCTCTTCCGATAGTGTAAATCACCACACTCACTTTTAGAAGTAGACTCCCTGACGTTTCAGCAACTCCAGGCAATCGTATTAGAGCCCACTCTGAAAGGTAATATATTAGCTGATGTTCTACGTTCAGATGACTTCTCCCGGGATGACTTCTCCCGGGACTGCGTGTGCGGAGGACGCGACTCAGATTCAGTGTGTCCAGTCATTGACTGAGCCACGCGTCCAGTCGGTCACTCAACATTTCTTGAGTGCAGAGCTCTGTGCTAGATACCGTGTCCTCAAATACGGACCTAGAATAGACGAAAATTTCATTAAAGAAATTTCTTCACCTCGACCAAACACGAATCGGTGATTTCCTAGAGAATCGTGGTGTCATAGAACTCACCGCCTGAAGGGGGCGCCGTGGAGACTCCAGGCGAAGGATGTTCGGCAGCCGTGAGAAGAGAATCTGCACCTTCTCGTTCAGATTCTCAGTAACCCACCAATCTGCTTTTGTTGGGGGCTTTAGTGGCAACTCGTTAAACTAGAGCCGTTCGCTAGACATAGGCTGAAGAAGCAAACCTTGGGAAAGAATTTGAGTGTGAAGGTTGACCTTTGGGTGAAGGGGAAAGGTGTGGAGGGGGCTGCGGTAAGCCTACTGGGGAGGGACATCCTCTCCCCGCGGCAGTGGCTCCCTGCGTGCAGGCGCCAGGGGTGTATCTTATTTTAATAACCAGTCAGGGCCTGGGCAATCTGATTGGCTGTTTGGGACTGTGTTCCTTTCACCGGGAGATTATCTCCTTCTTGAGTTCCTAGAACTTTTGAATTCTCCTGGATCCTCCAGGTCATCCTATCAAGTCCACTTATTTCACAAATAAGGCGTCTGACTTGCCCCACTGGAGTTCTTTTACTCGCTGTCATGCTGCCTTCCCCCCTTAGGAGAAGATGAACAGCCGCTGGGCTCCCTCCTGGAGGCATTTATCTCCTCCTTGCTTGGGTGTCCTGGACGCCAGGCTTCTTTATCTGAATGCAGGAGAGACTTTTATGGGTTTTCTGCGTGTCATGGTCTCATAAGGCAGTAAATAGGATTTTTTTTTCCTCTCTCTCTCTCTCTCTGCAGGGGCTGAGCTCAGCTCTGCCCTTCTCGGCACCCTGGAGAATGCAGCCTTGTTGAGAAACTTGTTTCCTAGCTCAGCTCATTTCAAGTAAGGGAGGTAGTCAGCCACGCTGATGGGATTCAGTTAAGAGACAAAGAAATGCAGCAGGGCAAGCTGACACACAACAGAGAAGAAAAAGAATGCTTTACTCCCTACTCCAGGGATCAAACTTTGCTTTAAGCGGCCCTGACATCCCCTGTGGGAAGACATCAGGTTGTTGGAAGGCTCCCTGGGAACTCCAGGAACAAGGGGTGCTTTCCTTCTGGGTCAGCACGCCCTCGCCCTCTCCTGCCAGTGCGTCCTCAGACCCCTGCCGCCCCCGTAGAGCTGGGCCTGCCCGGTCTATCACCGGCTCCCCGGGCGGCACAATTTTTTAAAAAATTATTTATTTATTTTTGGCCGTGTTGGGTCTTCGTTGCTGCGCGTGGGCTTTCTCCTAGTTGCAGTGAGCGGGGGCTACTCTTCTATGCGGTGCGCGGGCTTCTCATTGTGGTGGCTTCTCTTGTTGCAGAGCACGGGCTCTAGGCGCGTGGGCTTCAGTAGTTGTGGCACGAGGGCTCAGTAGTTGTGGCGCACGGGCTTAGTTGCTCCGCAACATGTGGGATCTTCCTGGACCAGGGCTCGACCCCGTGTCCCCTGCATTGGCAGGCGAGTTCTTAACCACTGCGCCGGGCGGTGCATTTTTAACTCTCTGGCAGGTCTGCTTGGTTCTCTCCACCCCTGCACTGTACCTCCTCAGTTCAGAGCACATATTCTGCCCCCAGCAGGGAAAAGCCTCAGTAGAAACACCTGTGGGCTGATGCTCAGGAATGCAGCTGGATCAGCCTGGATCAAGCACCAGATGTGTGACGGCCAGAAGTTAGACGGTGCAAAGTCTGTGGATTCAACATGGCGGCCAGGCTGCCTGCTGGGCTTCAATGAGAACACCGGCCCTGCTGCTTGTTTTCTCGCTGCTTTTCCTGCTCCATGACAGCAGGGTGCTGCTGTTCTCCCTTCGACGGGTCAATATATTATTTGCAAGCTGCCACACTAATAATCCTGCTGTTAACAACTCAGCAACTCTTTCCTTCAGCTCAGCTTATCCCAGGGATGGGGGATCTGATTTATAATGGCTGTGCGGTTAGGATCCTGCCTCTGGCCACTCTCTAGCTTCTGGATCTGTAAACACCCTTGAGCTTTCCTGGTAGAAATGTGTGGGATAATATACTTCTGCTAAGACAGTTCAGAGCTTCCTCTTGTACTGGCTTCTCCTCTTTTTTTTTTTTTTTGAGAGTTCAGGTTCTCCTTTTTTTTTTGAGTTCAAGTGGCCACTTCTTTAGCCCAGTATTTTCTGGTTGTGGAAAAAGATTTCTTGGCCCCTAGGAATTTTCCTTGCCTTCTGGAAGTATTTTTTTCCCCGTTTATATGTTTCCTCATAAAGAGTAAAACTGTACACTGCAACACTAAACTGAGTCAAAGAGGAAAGAGAAAAAAATTGGCTCTCACCATTAGTGTTTGGGAGTATTTCCCAGAAGAAGCATTCTCGGCGGTTTCTGGACCTTCACTAATTTGTTCTCACTCTGGCTCACTCTGCTTTCAAGGTGTTTTGGCTGGGCTGCTGTTTGGAGGTGCATTGTTTGATTTCTTGCATAAAGGAGGCTCAGCCTTTCCAAACTAAACCTTGGGTTTCCTCCCACAGAGGAGGAGACGGTAGCTGCCAGCATGGTAATTGCAACATCTGTAAGCTGCTTGAGAGCAGAATCTGTCTCTGATACCATATTTTACCTAACGGTAAGACACCCATTGATCGCGGGATACACCATCCATCACGGGAGATGCCCCGCCCACAGAGAAAACATACTTCACATTAAAATGTGAAGAGAATCTGTGTCTTAGAATGAACAAAACAAGGCCTGTGTGTAGTTAAATCGTCCTTGATATGGTGTCTTATCCGCGGTAGGCATAAAATAAAAGTTCGTTGGACATGTGTGTGAATGATAGTGTGTGGGCAAGGTAGGGAGATGGAAATTCGCCTTTTTTTTTTTTTTTTTGAGTGGTTTAATTTCCAGTTTATTTTCTGTTAAAGTAACTACAACCTGGTTTTATGTTGCATCATCTTAAAATTCACAAAGATGAATAATATAGGAATTTTTAAATCCAAAAATATTATAATAGTACGCATGTGAGTACAAATCCTAGATTTTCTACAGTGTGCATGGAAATGCCTTTCCTTAATGTTCACAGTTGTTAAATGGGAACAAGTACATTTATATCACAAGATTAGGTTGTATTTAAGTGAGAAAAACAATGTAAAAATTATGTAATATTAAAATGTTCCCAGATGACTAGCAATTGGGATAATTTAGACTTACTTTTTAACTTATTGTACGGGTCGCCTTTATTTGACCTAACCATTGTATATCCTCCTTTTTCACTATTATCCCATTCCACTAGTACTTATGGAAAACCGGTGAATAGACGATATTATTCTGGCAGTAGACGCACCTTGTAGGCAAAAAGTAACAGAGCATTGGTTTTATTTTGTTTTCCAGTTTTCTTTCTTTTTTTTTTTTTTAATGAAGTATAGTTGATTTACAATGTTGTGTTAATTTTGGCTGTACAGCAAAATGATCCCGTTATATATATACATCTTTTAATATTCTTTTCCATTATGGTTTATTATAGGATATTAAATATAGCTCTCTGTGCTGTACAGTAGGACCTTGTTGTTTATGGCTTTCCTTTTTTGTAAAAGGAGAAAACGTCTTTCCAAACGAGTATGTGTAACTTGTTTATTAAATTCGAGGGAAACTGCATCCCTGTTTTGGGTGACTGAGTGTATATGTTAAAAAAAAAAAAAAAAAGCCCTAATATCTAGAAATCTAGTTCAGTCAAAGTAAAATTAAATAGACAGAGGAAGGAACTGTAACCCCGGGGTGGAGTTGGTAGGCTGAAAACAACTGGTTTTTATTGTCAGTGAAGGTCTCTAAAATACACAGCCCATCCACAGATCTGGAAATAGTTGGAAGGAGCTGTATGGCATTTCCCATTCAGGGAAACACGGGGTCAGAGCTTTAGGTGCCCTGGAAATGCCACTCCCAGCTCGTGGCCTGTGGCCCATCCTAAATCCTTTGCCCGTGATGGGGGGGGCTTGTTCCGTGCAGAGACCACTGCTGAACCCTTGAGGGCCTTTGAAGCCCTCCCATGGGCTGGGTGGGTCATGGTGGCGATTCCACGGCCTCCCAGTGGAGAGCTGGGGGCCTGGCTGGGGGAATCGAGCCCCGGGCAGTTCGGGCCGAGATCCCATGGGGACCACTCCGCGCTCTGAAGCCATGTTGAGGCTCCGCGAGGAAACGCTGGGAAAGGAGCCAGGTTCCCCTCTGGTGAGCACTCTGCGCATGTAACTCTCTCTTGGCTGTGCCCGGCAGGACGATTCTTAGATAAGGCAAATGTCAGTAGGAGCACTTTGCTTTAGCATATTTGGCCCTGAGAAAGGACCCAGAAACCCAGGATCCACGGGTGGAGGCGGCTCCCCTGGAGCTGAGTTCATCTCTCCCTCTGCCCCTGTACGTACGCCGGGCAACACTGGGAAATCTCAGAACCTCTCCAGGCCTCGGTTTCCCTGCGAGGTGACACTAATACCCAGCATCGGTTTTAGTGAGGAGCAGATGAGCTGGTGTAAGGAACCCAGCCCTGGGCCCCGCACACCCGCTGGACTCACTACCTGTTCATCCTGGGGGTCTTGGCAAGGACGGGTGGCCCAGCCCTCTGTTCCCAGCAGACGAGGCCTCCCTTCTCTAGAGGAGCAGGATGCGCAGCTCCAAGGCTCTCAGTTGACACCTCTCCCGAGCCGAATCCTGTTTCCAGCCCTTCCCTGTCTCACATCCTGCTGGAATCGTTGCTTTCTTTGACCCAAGACACGTGGCGGGGTGGGGGGGGCATGTGACTGCTCCCTCTTTGTCGATGAGTCCAGCTCCGAAGAGGTTATTCCTTGGGACGGTCAGTTGCCAGACCGCTGGGTTTGGGTGCCCTTTGACGCGCCCTCCAACCTGCCATTCCGTGATTCTCCTGTTGAGTGGCCCCGCCTCACTGCCTTCCCCTCCTTTTTAAAAAAAAACTTATTGTGATGAAATATACATGACATAAGATGCACTTTTTTTTTTTTTTTTTTTTTTTTGCGGTGCGCGGGCCTCTCACTGCTGGGGCCTCTCCCGTTGCGGAGCACAGGCTCCGGACGCACAGGCTCAGCGGCCATGGCTCACGGGCCCAGCCGCTCCGCGGCATGTGAAATCCTCCCTGACCGGGGCACGAACCTGTGTCCCCTGCATCGGCAGGCGGACTCTCAACCACTGCGCCACCAGGGAAGCCCAGATGTACCCTTTCAATCCTTTTTAGGTGTATAGCTCAGTGGCATTAAGTGCATTCACACTGTTGTGCCGCCATCGGCACCATCCATCTTTGGCGATTTTTCTTCATCCCAAACTGAAACCCTGCACCCAAACGCTAACTGCCCTCCTCCTTCCCCCCAGTTCCCAGGAACCGCCACTGTACTCTCTGTCTCTGACTTTGACTATTCCAGGTACCGCGTGTAAGTGGAAGCCTGCACTGTTTGTCCTTTTGTGTCTGGCTTATTTCACTTAGCATCATGTCCTCCTTATCATTTGATGTGTATATAAACGGTCATGGAGAAGGGAAGCCAAGGGAAGGGTTTACCCTCAAGTTCACCTCTGTTCCCTGGAGCCTTTCTGGGGGTGGGTGGAGAAGGAGGGGCGTAGAGATGAGCTGAAACAAGGGGGGCTGCTCGCGCATTTCTCTGGGTGCTGCTTTGCTCCTCCGTACCCCTTTGTCATTCTGAAGATCTGCTGAGCTGGATGGGACCTCAAAGATCAGCCAGTGCAGGACGCTCAGCTTACAGATGGAGGAAAATAAGACTCAGATAAAGGAGTTAGTCATCAGATTGCCCAAGGCCACTCTCTGCCTGGCATCCCTTACCGGTTTTGTTCCCAGCAGCTCTTAGCTGGGTAGCCAGTCTGGATTCCACACCCTTCTTCCTTCATGTCCCCTCATGCCCATCACGTTCCCATCCTGCCAGGAATGGGAGACGAGGCTCTCTGGGAAGGGGCACTGGATGCTCTCAGAGTTTGCCGGGTATAAATGGACTGATGCCTGTGCCTGACACAGGGAAAGAGCCCGGCGATCGTTGGTTTCTTTGTGGAGGGGCAGGCGGTGCTGTTGCATAGAAAGAACATAGGCTTCAGGCCAGACAGACTTGGATGAAATCCCACCCTTATAAGCTGAGCGGCCATGAGAAAGTCTCTTAACCTCTCTGAGCCTGTCTCTGTCACCTGTGGATGGTGATTCCTGTGTGACTGTGTTGGGAGGAGAATTGGGTCAGTCAAGCATGTTCAGTTCCTGGAACATGGCGCCTGCTCCAGCCATAACCATTATTATCTCTTCTTATTGGAAAGAATTGTTTCAGGATGGAAATTGGCCTCGGTAGGAGGATGCAAGCACTAATAAAACCAGCTTGCTTGGCACAAAATGTTAGGAAATGGAATGGAATGTCCTGATGAATTTCTGGTTAGTAGAGGATTAAACTGGAGAAATATTTTACAAACCCCACTGGGGAAAACTTTAAAAGGTTGATGCGGCTTCAAGGTGCTGAAGTTCACAAAACCAAAACCAAACCAAAAGCAACCCTATAAATACCAGAAGTTAGACAGTCCGGGCTTTAGTGAAATGACACCCTAAAGTCACCGTAAAAACTGGAAGTCATCGGACAGTGATGACCGCAGAATACGTAGCGCTTGGATTGAGTATTTGCTGATTCTAGGACACGCCCACTGAACTTTGTTCTTTTGTTTTTGAGTGATTTTCAGAAATCTTATTCCTGATATGAGTTTTTCTGCTCATAATTTATCGGGTCTAAGAGAGACCTTAGAGGCGTCCGTGTTGTCCCCTCCTCCCAAGCACTGTCTCTGGGGCAGTTTTCACGTTTTTTCCAGCAGCTGTGATATCTGTGATATGCACTCCCGTGAGCCAAAGAAATAGGCCATATTCAGAAGCAAGTGAGCGTTTAAGTATTGGCAGGTTTCTTCCAGTTTTTCAGAAATGAGCCAGCAGCTCCAATCTGTATTTATTTTTCAAAGGAGAGCAAATGGCCAAAGAGATGTCAGGCCCTCGCCCTGCCCCAGCCTGCGTGGAGCAGCCAATTAAACGTGCATTAGCTTTGGAAGGCTTCTCAAAGCCCTATAGATTGCACTTGAAATCTTTGTTTAGTCTTTCAGGAACACTGTCACATGGATGATTTATCAAAGAAAGTTGTTTATCTGCCAGTAAAATAAACTCTGGGCCTGTTCAGACGAAGATTTCCCGTGAATTTCTACCAAGGTAAACACTGGGAACTGGCAGATTGCAAATTCTGTGTGAAAGCCAGACGCATACAATAAATATTTGAGCTACAGATCTGCTGTGTCAGAGGCCCGGCCTGTCACCAGCACTGTCACTCCCGCCGTGCCCCGGAGGACCTGGCCCTGCAGCCGGGCCGGTGGGCTGCCAGGCCCAAGGACTGCCCCTGCTGCGTGGGCCTCCCTGGGCTCGAGTGCCACTGAGTGTGGCACAGGGAACTTCCTGGTTCAGAGGGGGCAAGCCTCAGTCCGGCTTCCCTCTGCATCACACCGACAGCCCGTCCAAAAGTGGCCACCTTAGTTTTCTTTGCAAATAGACATTTGTTGAACCAAATTGGCAGGAGGCTGGGGTGTGTTGAATGATTTGGGAGCTGGGGCCGGGGCATGGTGGTCGGGGGTGAAATCACCTTGAAGATTCTGCTGAGTTTGAAGGATGGGGGCAGAGGGCTGAGATGCTTTCCCAGGGTCTCTGGCTCTGCTCGTTGGGGGTTGTGAGAGCTCCATTTAGGAATAAAGGGGGAAGATCCAGCCCTGTGAGGGCGGCACAGGCACGTGTGCCCAGGACCTGTCTGAGGGAGGGAGGGAATGAACGGATGAATGGTGATGATGGAATGAGAGGAAACGGAGCCTTCTAGGTCTTTCTGAGGGAGACAGTACAGCGGCTATCTAGAGTGGCTTTTCAGGGAGGGGCTGCTGGGTTATATACTGCTTGTTCCCAGACAGCCCTGGAGTCTGGAGTTTCTGGGTCACCCTGGTCTTGGGGTCCTCATGGAAGGCTGCGTTTGAAGGGGTTTGTGGGTACCACCTCTTATTTAGGCACCATCCTGGGTCCTGCTCATCCTGATTTCCTCGGTGGGTCAGGGAGGGGAAGCAAGGACCCTAGAAGAGATGATGTCACCTGCGAGGGCTTTGGGGGTCGGGGTCAGGGCTCACGTTTGAGGATGGAGAGGAAACGGTGCTGGTCTTTCACGGCTGGGGGAGCCGTGGGTGTGTAACGCCCTAGGGATTTATGTGCAGGTACTGGATGCTTGCTGGCCTGCGGGTATTTAGGGGAATAAAGGAGTATTTCTTCAGGGCAGGAATTAAGGGAAATCCTTTACAACAGATTCTGAAAGGATGGCTGTGAGTTGGAAAGAGATGCCGAAATAGGACTTTGACAGAGGGAAAAATTAGGAACCAGCTTCCCTAAACGACGCTCTGTCTCATTCAGGCAGGAGAACCAGGAGGGATTTTCTTCCGTCAGCATTTTCCCTGGGACGTTTCCTCTGGGAGTTCCTCAGACGTGCTCTCTGCTCTTTGTGAGCCCTTTAAAAATGAGTTCACACTGGTGTGTCTCTCACTGCAAATCCAGCTGGCTTCTGGAGACGGCTTTAGGGCTGAAGGAAGTCCCCACCGCCGTGGCTATGGCCGCAGAGCTAGAATCGGGGCCTGGAATAAGCACGTGAAACCCTTCAGGCTCCACTGGGGCCTCTTGGACCCAGGTCTGTGTCTGTGGCAGGGACGGCCTGTGCTCCTTCCTGTGGTCTCAGCTCCACATCAAGTCCTGAACAGATCTGAGGGCCTGGAGGATGAGGCAGGCCGGAGCCAGGCTTGTCAGTCCCTGTTCTCTTGCTTTAGTGCCGGGTTCCAGCTCTCAGGCCTGTAGGAGGGCAGGGTCTCCCGCGGGGGTTGGATACATCCAGGGCGGCTCCCTAGAGGAGATGAAGGTTAATGGAGAAATTCAAGGAAGGCATCCTGGTGTCAGGAGGTGAGGGCTGGGAAAGGAGTTAAGACTCAAAACAAATAGTACTTAAAAAAAATTTTTTTTTAATTTATTTTATTGAAGTATAGTTGATTTACAATGTTGTGTTAATTTCTGCTGGACAGCAAAGGGACTCAGTTGTACATATATATACGTTCTTTTTCATATTCCTTTCCATTATGGCTTATCACAGGATATTGAATACAGTTCCCTGTGCTCTACAGTAGGACCTTGTTGTCCATCCATTCTCTATATAATAGTTTGCATCTGCTAATCCCAAACTCCCACTCCATCCCTCCCTCACCCCCTCCCCCTTGGCAACCGCGAGTCTGTTCTCTGTGTCTGTGAGTCTGTTTCTGTTTCATGGATACGTTCATTTGTGTCATATTTTAGATTCCACATATAAGCGAGATCATATGGTATCAAATAATACTTCTTAAGTTGACAAAACCCGATTCAGGTAAATCTGCACAGGTAGAGGTCATCTGTTGGTTCAGGCAGCTGACTCGGCGTCCTGTTAGGACTCGCTTCGGCCGAAACCCAGGGACTCAAGGGCTGAGTTGAGGTGTGAGGAAGGAGGTGGTCTTTCTGATTCCAGGTTCCCCGCTGGTAGGATGCTGGGGCCCCAGAAGGAGCAACAGCCGGAGTGAGCAGGTGTGTTACAGGGGTGACCCAACCAGCATGTCTGTGGGTCCGAGTCAGGGATCCTGCCAGCGGGGCATGGCTGCAGGGGGAGTGTGGCAGTCTGCCCTGGGCGACTGAGCCTACGAAGACAGCCTCTAACTTCATGTCAACTACAGCGGCTTCCACGAAAGGGAGGGGGCTGCCTAGAGAGAGTCACGGCCTGGCCTTTGTTCTGAGATGCGGAGGCTCGGATGCCCACAGCGTGCCAGGTGCCGCTAGCACCCAGCCTCTAGGGTGACAGCTCCTTTACGCTTGGCATGCATTCGTTTAAAAACAGGCATATGACGTGTGCGTGTGTTTTCTTTTGAAAAGTCTAACGATCGCAGAAGGTGGGCAGTCTTGCACAGATCTGATCCTACAGACGATTGTTGGGCTTCTGCTGAGGACACGGCCCTGCTTATACTTTAAGCTACGTATGCTGACTTTGGGATCGACAGACATCCAGAGACAGGAGTGTTTGTACTGTTTCTTCCCAGAGCCTGGGAGGAGGGGGGTCCGCACAGTCAAAGCCAAAGAGAGCGGCTGTCTCCTCTCTGCAGGTGCTCTGCCCTTGGCGAGGAAGGTCAGACCTCAGGCAGAAGATAGCTTTTACCTGTGCACATCAGGGGAGCTTTGTAGTGGGGGCAGTTCCGTCCATCCTTTTGTGTGCAGCCTTTCCAACTGCATTCTCAGTGAGAAGGCCTGCACTGAGCTGCCTTGAGGGGGCGAGTGGCCCACGTTATCAGGCCTCCATCCAGACGCGGTGGAGGTGGAGGGGGGTGTGGTGTGTTCGGGGGGCGGGGTTCTCTAGGTGACCTCATAGGAAGACCAGGGCCCCTCACTCTCCCTCTTCCTGGAGCCAGCTTGAGGCCAAAGCTTCATCTGGGGGCTTCCCCATGGAGCTTCTGTTCTGCCTCTCGGGACCTGGCACCCGCCAGTTCTGTGCCAGTCCATATGGTGTTCCCTGCCCTTGAGAGGGAAGTGAGTGGTTGACCCAGTCCCGCATTTGCGTTAGAGATGTCATAAATGCCGGCGGAATTGAAGGCTGTATCGCGTGCAGACTCAGGAGCAGTGAGTGCGCACGACAGCGGTCGTGCTTTCTACCTTCAGAAGGCTTACGGTCTGGAGGAGACAGAGGGGAGAAAGCAGGCAAGTATAAGATCACGTCGTCAATGCTGAAATCCCTGTAACAGGTAAGCACTGGGGCCATGGGAGCACAGGAGAGGGAGCAGGTCTTCCTGGGGAGGGGTCGGGACAGCTCCAGAGAGGAGGCGCCTTGTGCTGTCCACTGAAGGATTGGTTGGAGTTTCTCACCAAAAAGATGGACATAGGAAGAATATTCTAAGTGGTAGACCCCTCAGAGACCAGGACACATAGGCATGACGTCCTCTGTATATGGGGGAGTGGTGATTCTCTTTGTGGACGGCTTATAAGGCGTATGGGGGCGGGTATCTAGAAATGAGATTGACAGCGTAGTCAAAAGTCAGCTCAGGGCCTTGAATGCCATGCTGAAGAAAGGAACATTTGTCTTGTTGGCACTGAGGGGCCAGGAGCCTATTTTAAAGTGAAGGGCTTGGGTGGAGAGCAGAGAGAGGAGGGGGGAGGGGGAGGAGGGAGAGGAGGAAGGGAGGAGGGGAGAAGAGGAAGGGGAGGAGGGACTGGGGTAGGGTGAGGATGAGGGGAGGGGAGGGGGGAGGAAGAGGGGGAGGAGGGAGAGGAGGGAGAGGAGGGGAGAAGGGGAGGAGGAGGAGAGGGAGGGGCTAGGGGAGGGTTAGGAGGAGGAGGAGGGGAGGAGGGGCTGGGGAGGGGGAGGAGGAGAGGGAGGGGGAAGAGGAGGGAGAGGAGGAGGGAGGAGGGGCTGGGGGAGGGGGAGGGGGAAGAGGAGGAGGGGAGCGAGAAGGAGGAGGAGGAGAGGGGAAGGAGGGAGAGGAGGGGAGTAGAAGGGGAGGAGGAGGAGGAGGGAGAGGAGGGACTGGGGAGGGGGAGGGGAGGAGGGAGATGGGAGGAAGAGGGGGAGGAGGGGGAGGAGGGAGAGGAGAGGGAGGAGGGGCTGGGGAGGGGAGAGGGAAGGGGGAGGAAGAGGGGGAGGAGGAAAACTGAAGGAGGAGGTGCTCATTCATCCAAAGCAATGATGTGCAGAGCCTCAGGTGTCAGGGGTGAGAGGTTTGGGACAGGAGGGCCTGTGGGCTCAGGGCAGCGCCGGCCGGTGCCGGGCCACCCACTGGAAGGCGCCGCTGTCGGCCGTTCTGATGAGGTTGGCACGCGGCTCGGGCAGCTGGGCAGGCCATCTGCTGCGGTCAGGGCCCCGGGAGACCTCCGTTGGGGTGCGCGGGGCAGGAGCCCGAGAGTGTCATCAGCCCACACGCGGGCCACCGCCGAGCCGGTCATTCCCGAGAGCGGCGGTCATTAGGAGCCGAGCCGATGTAAACTGCGCACTTGCTCTCCAGACCTCGTTAGCGGCCGGGCGGGCGGCACGCTTGGCGCCCGTGGAGCCAGGCCTGTGATGGTGGGGCTGAGTCACCCCAGGGGTCTGGGGCCTCCTGGAGGGGGAGGCAAGAGGGGCTGTGGCCACACGGGGGCGGGGGCGGGGGCGGGGGAGGCCTCGGCTGGGGTGCGAGTGTGGTTTGTGTGTGTGCGCGCGTCTGAGCGTGTGTGGGTAGGTCTGAGCGCGGTGATCTGTGCACAGCGTGTCTGCCTGGTGAGCGTGGGTGCCAGTCACCCCTCCGGGGGCTGAGTTTCCACGGCCGAGGTCAGGGGCCTCCTCCTTTCCCCGTCGCTCCAGAGAGACGCCTTCCAGAACCCGCCACCGATTCCCCAGACTCCGGAGGGCTCTGGAGCCTGGCAGGGATTTCTGGGTGGCAGGCGCGCCCAGGGCCATCTCTGCGGGTCGGCGAGCCCTCCTCCAGTCCCCGTGTTTTGTTTATTCCTCCAGATGCCAACCGGGCTGATTCTGTTAGGCTTCAGCGTTTGCAGCAAGTCCATTTAGAGCTGCTGCTTCTCTGGGCGAGAGCCACCTCCTCGGCAGATCCCAGCGGTTCGCAGGGGTTGTTGGGAAGGGCATGGTGTAATCCCTGGGATATGAAAAATCCATCCGGAGAAACAGGCACGGCCTGAGGTGTCATACAGGCCTGAGTTCAAGGCCTGGTCCCACCACCTACTGTGTCAGCTTGGGCAAGCCGCTTCACTGCTCCATGACTCAGTTTACCCACCTGTACACAAAACGCAACAATAAAACAAACTTAAAAACTTCTGTGCGAGGAGATAAAGTGGGATGTGACAGACAATCGCCCCAATCCTGGAGTCCTGCGATGTGACCCAGCGCTGCCACTCGGCCAGTCGGTGACGTCTCTGAGCCTGTTTCCTTAAGCAAGTTGAAGGGGTCACCCTGGGTGACCTCTAAGGCTCCTTGCAGCTCTGAAATCTTATGGTTTTGCTCCGCAAAACTCTGTGACTTGGTTTCTTGATAAATCTCTCTGCTGGCACCTCCCCGCTTGCTGGGGACCTGGGTCTCCATCTCAGGCGCGTGTGGAAGAGCTGAGCAGTGAGCGGGAGGCCGTTGCGGAGGAGCTGGGTTGCGGTGCAGCTGTGGGACCCGCAGCCTGGGAGCGGCACTGGTCCACGGCAGGTCCGCATCCCCTGACGGGGCCTGGCTGGCTGCTGGGCACCCCGACCTCAGCCCCTCTCCTGGACGTGTCCCCCCATGCTTCCTCAGAAACCCAGGGACAGTGGGGACCCTCTCCACCTGTGCGGGGAAGACAGCCTGATGGGAGACCAATTTGCAGGCACGGTGCGGGTGATTTCCAAGGAGGACTTTCCAAACCTCAGAACCGATTTTGTATTCCAGCCCCATGATTTGTCAGCCACGAGACTCTGGCCAGCTCCAGTTCTCTGGGCCTCAGTTTTCTCACCTGCCAAATCGGGATAATTGTGTATACTTCTCAGAACTGGTGGATAGACCCCATGAGATTGTACCGATGTGTCCTGCAAAGGACACACTGCAAATCCACCCCAAGCCCGTGACCTTGGCCGCGGTCCCACGTGCCATCTTACAGCTCTGCTGGGCAACCCCGCATGGCCGCTCTTCCCTAAAGCATTTCTAACCTAAGACACACACTTGGCTTTCCTTAAAAAAGAAAAAATAAAATGAATGCATTTTACAGATAGACCAGATCTGAACCAGGATACTTAATGGTGATGCTTTTCTCAGAGGAGCTTCACAGTAATTTTTGAGGTTATTAAAATACACACAGACTTCACCCCCCAGACATCTCTGGGGTCACAAGGGGAGCAAATCTTACCTGAAGACTAAAGTTCAAAGCATCAGGTGGAGAGGACACTCAGAACGTCTGGGACGGAGACTTTGCGTCAGTCTTGTCCCCGAGAGGGGCCAGTGGCCATGGCAAGCCGGGTGCAGACAGGGCACCTCTGGGAGCCTCTGTCCCTCAGTGGCAAGTGACCTGGGGCTTTTACTGACACCCTCTGCACTGATGCCGGCGTGTGGAATGAGCACCCAACATCCCTTTGGCCCGTGGTAGCCAATGCTGGATACTTCGTGTGGGCAGCAGCTTGAAGTGTCAGCAGGTAGGTTGTGAGCATCACACCTAGGTGCTACAGGGTCAAAGTTGGGTGTTTCCCGCTTTCTCTGGGGCCTGGTGATTCCCTTCCCACTTCCTCCTTCAAACGACAAGGCTGTGTTTGCCTCTCAGGACCACAAGTGCCAGGAGGACAGTGGCTGAGAGAACTGGGACTGGCTTGTCCAGCCAAGGGAAGTCGTGTGCTGTGTAGCTCAGGTAGAACCCGGCTTGCTGAGGAAACAAAACCTTGACCGACAAGGTGGTGGGGTCCCCCCTCCCCAGGGAGCCGTTCACAGACGGGATGGCCTCTTGCCTGCGGACCCGAGAGGGCTGCATCTGGCAGGAAGCAGGAGGATGACTTCTCCGGTCCTTCCAGCCCCACAGAGTCCGTGGTCCTCAGGGCACCTGCTGGCGGCACTCCTGCTGGTGGCTTCCCCAGGAAGGTGGCTGTGTCGGAGGGCGAACCTTCCTTCTTGGGAGGACCTCGCCTGATTTTCCAGAGGAAGGTGGAGGGACAGGCTGCGGCCTGGTCAAGTCACCCAGCAACCTGGGATGCCAGCCTCGAGTCCCCGCCCTCACGCGTAGACCCTTCAGGAGGGAAAGGCCGGCTCCGGTGTGCACAGTAGAACCTCGAAGCTGGTCCGAGTTGCGTGTCTTTGTGGCGAAGACCAGACGGCTTGGAGCCCCTGACTCCCGGGGACTGGTCCTCTGGTTGCCAGGGAGGAGGCCGACAGACTGGAATGAAGTGCAGGCCCGGGCGGGCCTCCCTCCTGCCCTTTCCTTCGTGCAGGCGGGACATCTGGTCCACCCCCCGCTCCGGGTATCAGCTTTCCTGGGGACTTGGCTTTCCCAGTTGTGTAACTGTGTGTGTGAGGGTGTGTGTGCGAGGCGCTGGGGGCAGCGGAGCCCGGGACCGGCTTCTCTGGAAGGACGGGGCTCCGTGGCTGGTGTGGGTTTGCTCGTGACTGACAGCTCTTCGCCTGCAGCCTTCTTTCCTTACAGACCTAATGTGTCTTCTGGCAGGTTTCCTTGTTCGAATTACTCAGGCCCCGCAGAGCACCGGTGCTTTCCTTTTCTTCTGCTCACCACCCCCATCTTGGTCCCCCCTTCCCGAGCGGGTTGGGGAGTGGAATCCGGTCTGGACCAGCTGAGAACTCTCTGTGCTCCTGCCTGGCCCCGGGGCCTTAGAATGAGGAACCCCAGCCAGAGCTGAGAAGCTTCCTGTTCCTCCCTGGGAGCCCTCAGCGTGGAAATTCCAGGCGGGCCTACACCCCAAAAAGCTCTGGCTCAGGAAACCGACACGCAGCTCCTTGTGCAGTGGCCTGGAGGGTCCCTGGCATTCCCCCGGGTCTGGCTGTCACGGGGGTGTGAGGCCTGAGAGCCCATTTCCCGGGCGGCTCTCTAATGAGGGTACGCATGGGAGTGCAGCCTGCCGTCCAAGCTGCTGACTCACCCCCAAAGGCCCCCAGAGGAAGGCAGGTCTGGGACTCACGAGGACAGGCCCCAGGATGGCTCAGTAAGAGTTTCCAGGACCGGAGGGGATGGCGTGCTGGGCCGCAGCCTGCTGTTCTGCCTGATGGGTGGTCCTGGGTCAGAGTGAGGGGCCAGGTTCTCCTTGAAGTGGTGGGGGGACTGGCAGAGGGACCTCTGGCCCCGGCTTTCCTCCTCCACTGCAGCCACGTTTCTTGGAGGAAGTGGCAGATGTGAGAGCGAGCCGGGGTTGTCCTCAGCCCGGCTGCAGCTTGGTTTTCCAGTTTGGGGCATCTTGTTCTGGCCTTGGAGCAGGGGGAGGGTTGTTCGCATTCGGAGAGGAGGGAAGGGGACTGTGTGATTACATGCGGTGGGAGCCCGAGGGGCTGGGGGTCCTCTTTCTGAGACGGAGTGTGTGTTGAAGGACAGTGCTTGGGGATCGAGGCGGGGGGCAGCGGGGGTCCTGGTTCCAGCTCTTGATGACCCGGGTCCTTGTTTCCTCTCAGCCCCGTTCACTGATCTCTGGAAGAAGGCTTTGGCTGGATGGCCTCTTAAATCCCACGTCGCTGTCAGCATGTGCTGTGTCCTAACGTGGTGTTCTTTAAACACACACACCACGAAGCAGAACCTTTCTTCAAAGGAAATCTCACCCTGAGCTTCATCATAGAAACTGGTCCACGGGGGCCTCTACGCTGGAGGAGGGGGGTCTGGACCTGGGTTGGCCTGGCCACTTCTTACTCGCGGTGCATGACTGACCCTTACTCTTTTAAGAGGTTCCTGGGCGTGTGGAAGGCTGTCTGACCTCAAGGAAGAGGGGCTGTGATTATCCGATGAGACACTCGCTGTATACTTTCTTCCTGGACGGACATCGGGGCCTTTACCCAGTGTCCCCTGGCCTGTCCCCTGTGGGTATGGACGATGACATTGCCGCCCACAGCGTGTGGCCCTGCCAGCCTGCACTTGCTGGGGTCCACCTGCTCACCAAAGGCGGGGTGCTCTCCAGGGGACACTCTGGGGAGACTCTGCTCCAGGGCCCTCTCCTGGCTTCTGTTGGCCGCCGGCAATCCCGGCATCCCTTGACTCATGGCTCCAGTCTCCGCTCTGTCTCCACGTGGCTCTTCTCTGGTGTCTGTGTTCTTTCTACTCTTCTTGTAAGGATACCAGTCGTTGGGTTTGGGATCCACCAAATCCAGTGTGGCCTCATCCTAACTAATTGCGTCTGAAAAGACTGCATTTCCAAGTAAGGTCATATTCTGGGGGTCCAGGTGCATGTGAATTTGGGGGCACGCTACTGAACTCTCCGTTACTCACTAGCTGTTGTCTTTTGGAAAACTGTAGCCTAAATCCTCTTGTCTTACAAGGTGAATGATAGTTGTACCGACTTTACCAGGTCTCTGTAAGGCCCTTAAGGATGATGCCTGACACTTGCGGTCAGTACCGGGGTCCCTAAGGTGGACTTGGGGGGTGGCAGCAGAGGGCGGTGGTCGTCAAAGGCGTGATGGAGTCGCAGACAAAGAAAGCCGGCTTCACGCGGTGAGTACCAATGCGCGAATCGTGGAAGGCATTTGTAAGGGATAAAAAGCCTTGTTGGTCTGGAGCACCTGGCCTGGCAGAGAAAATTCTAGATGTGAGATGGTGGCCCGCTGAGTGCCGTGTCACACACAGCAGGGCCTGGCTCCTGGTGGCCCCTGGGAAGCAGGGAGCAGCTCCGAATACAGCCTGGCTCTGTTGTTTAGCTGCTGGGGGCAGCGGTGTTACAAGGCTGATTTCTAATATTATAGGTGAGCTTGGGAATAGAACCGCCGAAAAGCAAGAACCTCAAGGTGCAGCGTCTAGAGCATCAGAGGTGAGAGGATGTCTCCCGTCAGCCAAGCCAGGGAAAGTCAGCTGCAGATGTGGGGCAAGGTCGGCTCCCAAGGCACCTTTGGAACAGGTTCTAAAGGGTGGCGGGAGCGATCGTGGAGCCCCCCTCTGTGCCCCTGGCCTGCAGTGCCCCGAGGGTCTCCAGCAGCTCCACCCGAAACCCTCCAGCTGGATGGGTTTGCCCCAGCAGCTCATCTGAAGCGCTTTAGAAAATAAGGACCCTTTAAAAACCGTTTATTTGTTGAACGTGAGGCAGGAGAACGTGAGGCACAAAATCTGCATTCACAGGAGGGAGGAACTTTGGAGAAATCGCGACTGGGGGAGATCGGAACTCAGAACGCCAGAGAACGGCCAGCAGCGTTGCCCGGGGGCCTGGGTCTTGAAACCGCATCTTTCCTCACTGGCCAGCAAATGAAATTCTTCATACAGAGGGTGTGTCAGCCCCTCAGGCTACCAGGAGTAATTAGTCACGCATGCAGGCCGTGTTAAGGATGGTTTCACTGCAAACCCTCAATTTACGACAAATTGGCACTGTAGCTGTTGGGTGTACGGTGTCTATACGTCTGTCCACCAAAGATCAAAACGGGTGCTGACAGGTGACAAGGTGCCTCCTACGTAGTACCAGCTTATCTGCGATGGCTGGGTGGTGGCCGCGAGCTCGAGCATTCTGGGTCCTGAAGTGTCTGTGCTGGTGCCGGAGCTCTGATCGTAGGCCGGGTGACATTCGTCTTCCACCATCCCTGGTCAGTGGCGGTGACATCAGTCCCCGATGCCTGGCGCGTGAGCAGGGCGGTGACCTCCGTTCTTGGGCAGATCCGGGGGGACCCGCCCAGCTTCCCGACTCCTCCTGCTTCGTCCCAGCTCTGGGGGGACAACTGGGGGCAAGCGAGTGTGTGGGCTCAGAGGGTCAGCCCTCTTGACCTCTGCCAGTGAAGGGCACGCCTGGCCAGGGAGCCGGATGCTGGGGAGCAGACTGAGCCAGAGCCATCGCCCGGAACCCCGGGGTCCTGACTGTCTTCAGCAGGAAGGGATGCACCGCACACGGGGCGTCCTGGGGCCCATTAACCAAAATCTGTCGGTTCCGGAGCCAGGAGCTTGGTAAACACGTCGGAAGTACTGGCCGCCTGAGTGGTAGGCGTGCCTTGGCAGTTGGCGCGCACCCCAGGATGTGGTGAGACACCTGCTGCCCAAGAAGCTCTGTCCCCGTCATCCGAGTCCTTGCCCATCCACCAGCTTCCCCAGGGGTCTCCTCTGGGCCAACTCGGCCCCGGGGCGCAGCGGCTTCCGCAGCCATGGGGAAGTTTGTTTGTTGATGTATTGATTTTTGTTTCCATCTCTTTTTAATAAGTAGTTTTCCTGAAGAAGCAGAAAAGAGCCCCAAGGGGGGCACCCAGATCTGCCCCCTTACCTGTGTGTGGGGCTCCAGGTGGGTGGAGAGAAAGAAAGGAGACCCAGTGAAGTCAGGATCTGGAAGCAGGACTCGGGACCCCCAGCTCGGGGCCGACACCACGGGCCACGTTGCGCGCCTGCTTGCTGAGCTCGGCGGGAGCAAGGAGCCTGGACAGTAGAGAGGAGGCCAGCTTTCAATGTATTGTATCTGTTGTTTTATACAGTTTTGAAAGGTTCCTTTCCATTTACAAAATATTAGCTACATTCCCTGTGTTGTATAAGACATCCTTGAGCCTATCTTCCCCCCAACAGTTTGTACCACCCCCTTCCCCATCCCCCATCATGCCCTCCCCATTGGTAACCACGAGTTTGTTCCTATATCTGTGAGTCTGCTTCTTTTTTGTTATATTCAGTAGTTAGTTGTATTTTTTAGATTTTAAGTGATATCGTACAGTATTTGTCTTTCTCTGACTAATTTCACTTAGCATAATGCCCTCCAAGTCCATCCATGCTGCAAATGGCAAATTTTCATTCTTTTTCATGGCTGAGTAGTATTCCATTGTGTCTGTAGTATTCCATTGTGTGTGTGTGTGTGTGTGTGTGTGTGTGTGTGTGTGTGTGTACACCACATCTCCTTTATCCATTCATCTGGGTGATTTAGGTTGCTTCCACGTCTTGGCTATTGTAAATAATGCTGCTATGAACATTGGGGTACATGTATCTTTTCAACACACATAGTGTTTTTGTTTTTGTGGATATATGTCCAGGAGTAGGATGGCTGGGTCCTACGTTAGTTCTATTTTTCGTTTTTTGAGAAACCTCCATCCTCCGTAGCAGCTGCACCAATTTACATCCCCACCAACCGTGTAGGAGGGTTCCCTTTTCGAGAGGAGGCCAGCTCAGAGCTAGGACCGGGTGCCGACTGCCATTAACTTTTCAGATTCTTGGCTTCATCCAGACCTACCTGAGGCCACGACAGACTTCACCTTTGGGAGACCAGCATTCCTCTCCATCCTGATTGCATTACGTTGTAATCCAAGGGGACACACGTCTGTCTCTGGTGGGGCAGTGCCGGGCGGGTGGCAGGAGAACGTGTGTGCTCTTGCCCCTCGCTGGGGCTTTGGGGTGAAGCCGGGTGCTGCCCCACCTGATGGACGGGGAAGGTGTGCACGGCGGGCTGCGCTCAGGCTGACGCTCAGCGCCTCCCAGGCCGGGGTCAGGCAGGCTGCTAGGGTGCCTGGGCCTTCTGCCCTCCCTGCTCTTTATACAAAGCCTAGAAAGACTGAAAAAAAGAAACAGAAACATTCAAGTGCAGTCAGCTGGGTAGCTACGTGGTCAGGATCTCGGACGGGCAGGAATAAGCTTCACGGCGGGCGAGGGGTGGGCTCAGGTCTAGGGCCAGCCTCTGTTTCTGCCTGTGCATCCTGTGATGGTTAGAATGAACGATTTTGGACATAGGCTGCTTTTTGCCTTCTTTTGAACTTGGTACTTGAGAGACATCTGTGACGAAGCAGAGAGGTACTTCCCTTTCCGAATCCTTTTATACCTCGAACGTCCTTGGGAGGGAAAGGGGGACAGTGACTCCCGAGTGAGGGCGCTGCCTGCCCCCAGGCCGCGTCGGCGGAGGAGGCCCTAGGACACGGGTCTCCTGTTCTGCTTATTATTCCCGGCGGCGCTGGCACTACCGGGCCTCGCTGTCCTCACTGCACTGAGGGAACGGGACGTAGGACGTAGGGCTGTGGCAAAGGCTCCTTCCAGCCCGATGGTTCTGTATCCACCGGACTCTGCTTCCCCAGCCAGGGCCGTGGAAGTGTGGGCAGCCCCGCGGTCAGACAGGGTGCGGACCCTCTGACCTCTGCACCTGCCTGGTAGCTTTGGCAGCCAGGAGAGGGAGAAGAAGGGCCTCCGTTGCCCTCTCCTCCGCCAGGCCACTCGTCACCACCTCCATGCCAGCCACACCTGTGAAGCATGCACCTCCCCGTTACACACGGGCCACCTGCTCGTTAGGGTGGCTACATACCCTGTTTGCTCAGGAAGGTCCCCGTTTATTCCTGTGGTCCCAGCATAAAAACGAATGGCCCTCAGGAAGGTCCCCGTTTACTCCTGTGGGCCCAGCATAAAAACGAATGGCCCTCTTTCTGTCTCCGAAGTGTCCTGGTTTGCAGGCTCAGTTGTATTCCTTTCGCTTCCCTGCCCGTGACCAGGGCTTTTCCCTGCTGGCTGCCCCAGGAAGCTTCAGGGGGTAGCAAGGAATTTGATTTTTTGTTTGTTTGGGAAATCTGGTCGAATGCACACAGGATTAATCGATGTTTAATTTGGTGTCGTGGGCTTTCTGTGAAGACCCGCTGAACACCTGCTGGAAGAGTCATGAACTGTAAGCTGTAAACTTCTTATTTACCCAGAGTACAACAAGACTTACTTCTCTTTGGGATACTTTTTTTTCTCACTATAAAAATTATAAAACCTGGAAAATAAAGGGAAACACAATAAAGAACTTAGACATCAGCCGTTCTCAGAGCCCAGAGGCAGCGACTGCCGATGTTTTGGAGTATTTCTCTCCTCTGCGTCTTTGATGTGCACAATTTTGCATAGAGATTGCTTCCCAAATAAATTTACGTGGTAGACTTTTACACCCCTAAAATTGCTCTGCAGTTTTCCTCACCCTAGGCCTTTCAAAGGCAGAGATTTTTTTTTTACTTACTGTTTCAACGTATCAGTGTCCTCTTTTTTTTTTTTTAATTGAAGTAAAGTTGATTTACAATGTTGTGTTAGTTTCTGAAATGTTCTCTTAATTATAGGTACCATGCAAGGGTTTCACAGGCATACCTCTGTTAGGGACAGTGATTGGGGTCGGTTTGTCGGAGAACATTCTCTGTGTGTTAGGGAAGAATTAGTGAGACCCAGCCTGCAGCGGCCACCGGCCCAGGCCTCACATGAGGCCTGGGTCCCCTGGACCTTAGCTGAGCACTGTCCGTGCTTCAGGCGGTAGATGGTGGTGGCCTCACCTCCACTCCTCCTGGCACAGTGTCCCCTCGAGATCCGTGGAACCTCGGCCAGTCTCTTGAGCCATCCTGCCTTAGCCTCCCGATCAGCAAGCCAGTTATCAGGGTTGGTTGCTAGAGAATTCGGTGAGTTAACATGTAAAGGCACCTACACCAGGGCCTGATCTGCCAAGTAGCCGTTGGCCATCGTTGTTGCTGCTGAAGCAGAGGTTTGAGCGAATGATGCCCGTCTCACCAGTGAGGCTGTGAACTTCAGGGCAGACTGTGCTGTTTACATCTCTTCGTTCGCTTGTGTATCCGTGTTAGCTGAGCTCAGGGATGTGTGGGACACCCACTAGTCCAGGGACAGGGGTGGGTAGGTGGGCCAGGCCTGCAGGCTCACGGTGGGAGGGTGCTGAGAAAGCACACTCACGGGTAATTACCACCTGTGCTGAGTCCATATGCAGATGGCGGGGTGGGACCTGGAAGGTCAGGGCTGGAGAAGATCACCTTCAGGGAGAAGATGATCTGTAGTTTGGCCGGAAGGATGGGTAGGAAAAGCATAAATTTTGTCTGGAGCACACCCTCTGCTCAGAGGGATCAACTATGAGAACAGTGAAGGGAGGAGATCTGAGGTGTGCCTGCCGCCGCTTCTCAAGGCCTGACTCATAGCTGCTTCGGGGATCTCCCAGCCGAGGGGTCAGGGCACTGCCAGGCCTCTTCTCCCATCCGTCAGATGGGATAGTGTGAAGACCTGCCTGCCGCCGTGCTGGGAGATGATTTCTGGGAGCTGTCTTTGAGTTTAGACAACTCCACAGTCAGGGCCAGGCTCTTGTGCCATTGTGTTCTCTGTGGGCTTGGGCTGTGACCACTGTCAGCAGGGTCCCCGGGCGCCGTGAGCCGGCGAGGGCACCCGGTACCATCTGAGATAGAGGCTACTTTCCCTTGGATAATCTATACTGAGTTTCAAGACAGAGAAAGGAAGTATGAAGACTTAGACAGATTGCCCGTGCTGGAATGGAAATTGAGATTCACTGGTCCAAATGGCTACATGAAGACCCAGAGAAGTAAAATGATTTGTACAAAAGTTAGTGATGGAATCCCAACCAGGAGCTGGAGTTGGCTGATTCTGGACTTAGAGTCCTTTACTCTGAAAGATGCTGCCTCTCGCTAACAAAGCCTTGGTTTTCTTGATTTTGCAAGATTCCACCTCTGCGGGGTAGGGGCCCCAGAGACCTCAGCGATTCTGAAAATGGCACTAGAACAGCTTGCCCAAGGTCAGCTGGGTCTTGGACCTGCCCGTGCTGACTTCAGCCTGAGTTTTAATGAGTTTGGAGGGCTGCCCTGGGCTTCCAGTAAGTTTAAACACCATCCAAGAAAGCGTCCTCAGAATGCGTCACTGTGAATAACCAAGGTGACAGACCAAAAAGCCCGCCCTCAAACCCTTTGGACCAGTGGTTCTCAAGTGTGGTCCCCAGACCAGCAGCATTAGAGTCACTTGGGAACGTGTTAGAAATGCACATTCTCAGGCTCCATCCCATTACTGCTGAAGCAGAAACTCTGGGGGCAGGCTGGCAATCTGCATTTTTTTTTTTTTTTTGCGGTACGCGGGCCTCTCACTGTTGTGGCCTCTCCCGTTGTGGAGCACAGGCTCCGGACGCACAGGCTCAGCGGCCATGGCTCACGGGCCAAGCCGCTCTGCGTCATGTGGGATCCTCCAGGACCGGGGCACGAACCCGTGTCCCCTGCATCGGCAGGCGGACTCCCAACCACTGCGCCACCAGGGAAGCCCCCCAATCTGCATTTTAACAAGTCCTCCAGGAGATCCTGAGGACCCCTCTCCGGAGCATCTCTCAGAGCCAGGGCTAGCTCATGGCTTTTCCGATTCTTGGTTCTGAAACCCACTCCCCATCGTCTTCTTTCCAAGAGACCATTGCGCACTCCAACGTGCCGTGTGGCGTGAACACTGCGGGGTGGAATGGAAAACTAGTGAGCCCTCCGGCAGGAGGACTGTTTGCCTTGGCCGGTTGGCCCGGACTTGGAGCCAAGGTTCCATTAATCCTTTTGAGTGACTTTATTTAAGCAAGTCTCCTATTCTTCTCTGCCGACTGCTTGGGGAGGCATGGGGGAGGGATGCGGTCCTTACTGGGAGGAGAGGGGCCCAAGCCCCTGCTGCCTGGGCCGCGGTGCACACGTCGTCCCTAATAAACCCACGCCAGGCAGCCCTTTGCTCTCGAAGTGGGGTTTCCATTTTGCACCATTAGCTTCGATCAGTGGGGATTTAATACAAGCCACGAAATCAAGCGCTTAGGCAGCGGGATTCCGATGGCTGACACCGCCGCCGCCGTGCTGCGTGCGTGAGTACTTGTAAGTGGGTTGGGAGGGCACAGAGCTGCAAATTCCACCCTCCCGCCTGACCATCCCCCCACCTCCCCAAGATGTCTGGGATCCAGAAAACAGGACAATTTCAGTTAAATAATTTGTCTCAAATAAGTCACTCAGGAGCATTTTTTACATCTGCTGTTTTCTTGTAAATGAGGAAAAAAGAAAAGCTGCTTTCAATCTTTTTGTTTGTTTGTTTTGTTTTGATTTTTCTTTGTTTTCCCTTCTCTCTCTGTAGCGTCTGTCCTGTAGCCAGTAGATGCCTGTAAGTATGCAGCACGTGGTTTGTGGTCGGGGAGAGAGTCCGAGTTATTGTACCAAGCGCGAGCCCCTTTCTTTGCTAAAGGAATTAATGATGCAAACACTGGCCCCTGCTGGGAACGGAGGTCTGTTGAGCTGCCTTTGCAGGGCCTTTGTCAGCAGGACTCATTTGGATCCCAGTGCCTGCAAGCCAGCCTGTGCCGTGCCCAGACCCTCTGCTGAGTGTTGGAAGCGGCGGCAGTTTCTCCCAGCCCCGCCCTTACCCAGCGCTGTTACCAAATCTCATTTGCACAGTTGGCTTTGGGGATGGCGCTTTCTGCCTCAGGGTCGCCCACCCAAGAGATTTGTGAAAACGGGGCTGGGACGTAGAAAAGCAGGTCCTCTCTGTCTGACTGCTTAGTGAGGTCTTGCTATCTGAACAGGCTCTTTCACCAGGAGGCAGGGTGGGAGGAGGGGTGTAAGCTGAACCCCCAGGGCTGATGCTCCAGGCGCCCACCTGTGGGCTCTTCCTGGTCCTGGGGTCTGGGAACAGGCCACTCAGTAAAGAGTTTGTCCATCTGCTGCACAGATCATGTGTTTGGGAACTTCAGCCCTGTCTGTCAGAGAAAGTAATTTAGGAAAGCAAGCAAGTCAGGAGTCAGACTGTGTGGTGGGTTACCTGCCCCAGGATGATTTTTTTTTTTTTTTTCTTTTGCGGTACGCGGGCCTCTCACTGCTGTGGCCTCTCCCGTTGCGGAGCACAGGCTCCGGACGCGCAGGCTCAGCGGCCATGGCTCACGGGCCCAGCCGCTCCGCGGCACGTGGGATCCTCCCGGACCGGGGCACGAACCCGCGTCCCCTGCATCGGCAGGTGGACTCCCAACCACTGCGCCGCCAGGGAAGCCCCTAGGATGATTTTTTATTAGCACCTATTGGAGATAGTATATCTGACTGCTGGTCACTTGTCCCCAGAATCTGCAGGGATCCCATGCTTTCCTGCTCCTTTCTTGGAGGAACTGTGGCTGGGCTGAGAGGCAGGGAGCTGTGGGCACCTCCAGCCTCGGGCAGCCTATTCAGCTGAACCAGGTTTGACGTCCCTTTGCATTCAAAGTAAATAATCCGAATTCTAACCTAATTGGTTTTTTATCTGAAAAATGATCGGCTTGACAAGCTCTATAGGCTACCCCGTGCTCCCAAATAAACAGTGGAAAAGGCAGAATTCTTAAACAAAACCCTTCCTGAGAAGCCCTAACGCCAAGCTGCTCCTGCTGGACGGGGAGTGAAGGGCAGGAAATGTAATCTTTGTGTTTCTGTTAAGAGCTCCCATTTTGTGATTCACTGACATTTTATATACATTTCAGTTCTTTACTAGACAGCAAGCTTTTTTAAAATCTAAGGTTTTTGCTTCAGAATAAATGCAATTTAAAACGTCAAATAGTATTAAAAGGCTTTTAACAAAAAACTGCAGGCCTCTGCCCCATGCCTTCCAACCACTAATTTCCACAACCCAGAGGTAATAATTTTCAGCTATTTTAGCTATTTCTTATGATAGATAGCAAAATCGAGTAAATAAATACCATACTTAATTTTAATTTTGATTTTCAGACATTGCTTATTGATTTTCTATTATTGAAGACAAAGATCTGTCTCACTTTTGTTTCTTAATTTTAATTTTTACATAGTTTTAATTTTTAGTTAAATTCTTCGTTTTAATTTTTAGACACTATTTATTGCTTTTCTATGATTGACGATAAAGACATCTGTCTTATACCCTATTCCCTCTTCTCCCCATTCTTTTCAATATAGTTATATCACACTTCCGCTTAAATTGACATTCAGCGTTTAATTTTTGTAATTATGTCAATATTATCTGCAGCTGAGCCGTGTAGTGTACTGCATTTGTATTTCCTTTATTATACACCATTTTGTTTTCCCTTGAGATAGTAGTTGCCTCGTTTTATTTTCCTGGCTCCTCGTGTTTGTGTTTCGAATTCCGCCCCAGACCTTCCTGCAGATGTACATCTATCCCTCTGTCCTCCTGTTTCAGTCTGGACTGATTGAGCTTTGCGCCGGCCACACAGTTGTTTGGAGGAACCATTCTAAGACTTCCATTGCTTTTATCTTATGTGAGAGCTTTAGTTTCCTGATCCTGGGTCTTGTGCTGCATTTTGGGGGCAGCTTCTTAAGAACAGATACATGGAAGATTTTTTTTTTAACCATTAAATGCCTGAAGTTGTCTTTATTCTCCTGTCCCACATTGACTGGCTCAGTATTGAATTTGGAAATTGTTTTGGCTTCTAGTGTTGCTCTTGACCAATCCAGGACCATTCTGATGCCTGGTCCTCTGCAGCAGATGTAGCCTCGCTTTGTCTCTGGAGGATTTTGTAAGTTCTTTTTACCTCTGGTGTTTCTAAATGCTGATTCATTGACCCGGGCACTGTGTAATCTGAGAACTTGCATTCTTCATTTCTGGAAAATTTTTCTTGCATTATTTCTTTGGTATTTTCTCTCATTTGTCTTCTTGGTTTTCTCTTATTCAGATGTTGAACCTCCTGGTTGGGTTCTCTCTTTTATCTTTCTCTCTCCTGTTTCCACCTCTTTGTTGTTTTGTTCCAAGCTTATCTTAAAGCACGTGTGTTGCATTCTTTATTTCTGCTCTTACCTTTTAAAACTTCAAATACTCTTGGTTCTCTGAACATTCCTTTTAACAGCATTCTGTGCTGGTTTCATGAACACAGTATCTTCCATTATCTTTGTAAACAGTTTTCTTCTGTGCCATAGCTTGTTTCTGTTATCTCTGATTTCTTTTTTTCTGTGTGTTCCGTGCGTTTTGGTCTCTTGTTCACATGTAGAGTCTTTCCTTTAAAAGCCTGCTGACCTTGACTGGCCGCTGGAGCTCAAGAGTAAAGCACTAAATTGGAGCTCTTTGCGTGTGTGCATGGCCTGTGATTTGTTGGGCCTCATTTTGGAATTTTGTTAGGGGGAGCTGTAGGTCTTCTCTTTGGGGCTACTAGTTTCTTTAGATAGAAACCCTACAATCCTCTGACTGGGGGTATTGCTGTAGTGTTCTAAGACCTGAGGGTCTCGCTCTTCACTGTGCAGACTTCCATTTAACCCTTTGGTGTCGGGGCAGCTCCCCCCTACTCCGTCCTCCTGTGAGGCTGGTGTCCGCAAGCCCAGTCTGTCTGGGTTCAGACCTTCTGTACGGAATAAACGTCTTGGCTGCCTCTGGAGTTGGTGAGGGACAGTCATCTGGACTTATGGCCAGGCTGGTGGATCTGGGTGCCCTGATGCAGACTCCTCAGTTCCTATATTTAATACAGTCTCTGTCGTCGAGTGCAGAAGCGCCCAATGGCCCCAGTTCACGAGCACGTCTGGGTCCTGCCGTGTGGACCTGCTGCTTTCTTACTGTCAGCTCCCTCTGTTAGCAGCTGGGTTTCAGCTTTTCTCTTCTCATCAAGCCAGGACCCACCATCCATTTGCTTCCTATTTTACTAAATGTGATGTCCTTGTTTCTTTACCATTTTCTTGCATGTGTTTATAACTTTTTTTAAACTATAATTTTAGAGGGGTGGAAATGATTGTGTGCTCAATCTACTATGTTTGGCTAGAAGTGGCCAGCGATGACTCTTCACAAACATTCCAGACGTTTGGTGGTTGTCAGGATGGAAAACCTTTTCACTTCCCATTGGTTTGGAGCTCTCTGGGAGTCTCCCTGACCCCCTGGGATTGTGGCTCCCACAGGTCGTCAGCAACCCCCCCACTGCCAAGGCTGGCAAGCTGGTCCCACGCTCGTTCTTAAGCTCCTGCAGCGTTGGGGATGAAGGAGCATTTCTTCCACTTGAAGCGCCTTCCCGCTGTGCTTTCCGAGACGCTGAGCTACCTAGTTTTCCATCTGTGCCTCTGATGACTTTGCAGGGACTCCCCAGTGGAGGTTCCTCCTTCTCTTCTCGTCTCTGTACTTTATTCTTCACTGCAACCGTTATCTGTAATCAGAGGAGTCACAAAGCTGGGGACTGACTCAGCCTCTTCGGCACCTTCCCCATCTCAGGCCCTTTCTTGCACTCCTGCAGCGATTCCACACTGTCGATCGTATAGATGCCTGGCGCTTGGCCAACAGTGGCCGCTCGTCCAGGCTCCCTGTCTGGGTATTTGGAAGGATGGCGGCCCCATTAGCATAAGCAGGTCAGGAGAAAAAGATGGTTTTGAAGAGAGTGTGGGTTTGGGATGAGTGTAACAAGCTTCCTCTGCTCGTTTCAGCCTCAGAAAATGGCCAGGCTTTGTGGGGAGGCTACCAAGGGGGTGTCATTTGTGGGCAAAAAATATGGTTTCGGTGACTGCAAGTGGGATGAAACTTTCAGGGTCTAACCTGAATAGAAGGGGTTATTTATTTTAAGGTTGCGGAGAAAGACCCAGACAGCCCCTGTGACCTTAAGTTTTGAGTTTTCAAAGTTTCTGGTCTCTGCATCCTCGCTGGCCCTGACCAGCAAGGTGAAAGGCAGGAGTCATATCCTACTGTTGGAGGGCGTTCAGTTGCTGCTAAGAAAAACCGCAGAGAAGGGTTTTGTTTCTTGTTTTGTTTTGTTTTAGTTCAGGGCCTGGCTGTCACGGGTAGCTGAGATCAAGGGCCTGAGGCAGGTGTAGAGTCATCACCCTGTGGGAGACAGGCTTGGGAGGGGGCAGAGAAGGACGGGGACAGGGTGGGCGCAGCAGTCTGCCTGGGATTGCCCAGCACGGGCCCTCTGCATGCCCGACCGGCCAGGCCGGCAGGCAGACTGCACTCCACGCTTTACAGCCTCCAGGATCTCAGATCCAGGTTCTGTGGCCACCCAGTTAGAACCCAGGACCTGGGACTCCAGCAGCGCCCCAGTCGTGAGCCCAGCTGCTGCACCAGCACCGGTTGCAGCGCAGACACAGTCCCTGGGCGAGCGAAATCCCTGGGGTCCAGGCTGTCTGCATAGTGGAGGCCGGGTGGGGGAAAAGGAAGTGGTCAGTCTCCCCCCACCCCGTCCCAGCAGCCCCTGGGTGTATGTGGTGGGAGGCTGCACACATACCCACAAGGCAGGGGGAAGTCGACTTGGGATGGCTAATCGCCTATCCAAACATTGCTGGTAATCTGCATCCCTGAAATAAAGCCCTGAAAGATGGAAAGATGTTAGTAATTTCTGGCCACATGTGCCTCCTTCTTCCCTGCTCTCCCTACCTCAAAAAGAGAAAGGAGCCAAATGGCAAGAAACGAAGAGTCTAATGCAGAACACATTTCCATCGTTTGCTTTTCCCTCTCCCCGCCATGCTCCCACCTATGTAAACTAAATTCCTTGACACGGTCATGGCAAAGGAACATTAATTTTTGATTTGAGTTGTGATTAAAAGCAACACAATCAAAAGAGGGAAATAGTTTCCACTGAAGCAATAGCATCTGAAACCCCGTCATGGTATAGTAGGAACCAGCGTGGTCTTTGGGGTCAGGGATGGGTTCTATAGTCCTGAGTCTCTTTTCACAAAGTGTGGCCTCGTGTTGTTCCTTAGCCTGAGTCCTTCTCCTTGATCGTCGTCAGTAATAACAGCAGTTGCTGTGCATTAAGTCAGGAGAGCCGCACAGAGAGCACCTGTCCTGTGCTTGGCACACAGTGGGTTCTCCAAAAAACATGATGGCTCACTTCTCTGCAGAAAAGGGGCTGCCCAGTTGTCACTGGAAAAGCATTCGTCCCCGCCAGTGATGTAATTGATCCCAGCTTTAGACCTTGGGTCACGTGACACGTCGGGGCACTTCTCGGAGGGTGTCTTCACCGCCTCGCCTTCCTGCAGTCCCTGGCCGCCTTCCTTGGGTCAGTCGGTTCTCGCAGTGCGGAGGGCGGGCAGAGATGGAGCCCTGATCTGCCCAGGCCTGGGCAGGGAGTCTCCTCTGGCTCAACCCCCCGGACACATTTCTAGATGAGCGAACTATAGACTGGCCCAGGTGAAGTCTTTTCTCAGGTGGCCCACCGGGTACAAGGATGGTAAGCCGACAAGGGGAGCTGAGCTGGGGTGGGAGAGGGAGGGCTGCTTGGGCAGGTCTGGGCGGAGGTCCCAGAGGGGTGGTCTCTGCTGGTTCCTAGTTGCGGCTTTCCCACCTGCTGGTCCCCCTGCCTCTGCCCTCAGGGTGGGAGTGGGTGCAGGAATCGAGCAAGATCAGAGGTGCTGGGTGGTGGCTGGTTCCGTGGGGCGGGGGGCAGTAAAGAGAGGAGCTCACTGGGAAACTGTGCTCAGTGCACTCCCGTGGGCAGGGGGGCTGGGCCAGCCTGCGAGGTCAGGGCTAACCACCTGCTGCTTGGGCCAGTCCCCCAAACCTCCGCCACCCTTGGGGGCTGCGGGCCTGGGGTATCTGTTACCGGGGGCTCGGTGGCTGCAGAGCTGGGACTCCTTCTGTAAGCAGAAGGGATGGGAGTGCATTTGATTTCCTGATTTTGACACATCCACTGAAGCTTTGTTCCTAGGATTTCTCCCAATTCTTGGGGTGGCCAAGAGTGTGCTTTCTAATCAGCTAAAGAATAAATAATAAAGCCTTCGCTCTTGCGGTGTTCCCTTTAAACCAGGAGGAACTCTTACCATTTCGTAAGTAAAGTCATTTTGAAATGTGGGTAAACCTGGGAAGAGAGCCCGAGCCCTTTTCCCGTATTGTCTTGGTCCATTTAATCAGCACTTGAAATGTCAGCTTCATTATAAAGAATTTTGCAACTCGGCCTGGACAGCACGGTGATTATAAGTGCACACTCAGTCCGTGGGTTTAGTTTAGGGTCAGTGACTCTGGGCAAGTAAAGGTAACCATTACGCCTCAGTTTTCTCATCTGTTCAATGGGGGAAATAATTGCACCTTCCTCGTGGAGGTGTCAGGTTTCACTGAGGAAGTGCATGGAAAATACTCAGCGCTCTTGAGGGCATCCAGATGCTCTCCTAGTCATTAGCTACTGTTCTGTAGCTCGATTCAAGTCTTTCCTCATGGAATGTGGGTGGAAGCTTTGAGTTATTCAAAAGAGAGGGCTTGGTGATTTGGAATTCACAAGAATTCAAGGGATGGACACATCATCTGGTGACCAGAATCTAGAAATGATTTCCAACTCCTTTGGAACTCTCCAGGGCTGGCGAGGCTTCCAGGGGAGTTGACTGTTATAAGGACGCTGTGTTTGTGTTTCTGGTGCATTTCCGATGACTAGAACGCCTCCACGCTAATTTGTCCTCACCAATTAACCCCATGAAGCCAGCACTAGAGTGTGTGGTCCACACACTAACCCTGAAACACTGTTGACTCAGGCTCTGTAGAGACAAAGAGGCCAGAAGGCAGAGCTGGCAGAGGGCTGGCTTTCCCTCTCTTCGGGGAGCCGTGCTGAGAATGGAAGAAGCCCAGGTACCATGTGAGATTTAAGGAATCACCACCTGGATTTATCCATCAGGCCCTCACCAGGACTTGCTCGAATGGGTCGAGAGGTCAAAGTCGGGTTTGGTCCTGTGGGTCTACACGGTGGGTAGGCTAGCCCATTAGTGGCGCCATCTAGTGGTTGATGAGTGGTGGACAGCACGTCAATGGTACCTGCTGTCTTAACGCCCTGGAGGCCCAGTGGTTGGAACCCTGGTTTCTCTGATGACAAAGTTGGACGCTGACGTTTGGTGCAGTCAGCTTTCCCTTGCTGACTGCACACACACAGGTTCTGTCTGTCTTCTTTCCAGAACCCAACTGACAAAGAATTTTAGGTCCTTTGGATATTTTTAAAAAACGTAAACCAATAACTTTCTCCTTAAAACAAACAAACGAACAAAACAGGGTAAGTTTTTTCTTTGAGTGCTGATGTTGGTAGCATTGGATTATGTGGACTTGATTGGATTAGATGATCCCCTTCTTCTCTTAAAGCATCGTATGATAGTCTGAGTCCTGGAGTTTTAAACAAGAGACACATGATTTGGTTTTGAACTTTTATCTGAGACTCTCACGGCATCCTGTGACAACCATTGAGATACCATCAGATACTGCAAAACCAGGGGGCAGGATTGGTACGTGAAGGTGAGCTGAGACCTTGGTCCTTATCTATAGAATAGACAGATAGGGCCTCCCTCTTTTAGGTGATCTTTGCCTTTTATGTCTCCTGCTCTTCTGCCCGCGGGTGGGTTGTGGTTTCTGATGAAAAGCCGTGTTCTAAAACTCTCTCTCTCCCTTCTCTCCTCTTCCCCTCTCTGTCCTCCCCCTCTCTAGCCCTGAGGATGAAAATCAAAGAAGTGAAAAAGGAAAACGGCGACAAGAAGATTGTTCCCAAGAAGAAGAAGCCCCTGAAGCTGGGGCCCATCAAGAAGAAGGAGTTGAAGAAGCTGGTCCTATACCTGAAGAATGGGGCTGACTGCCCCTGTCACCAGCTGGACAACCTCAGCCACCACTTCCTCATCATGGGCCGCAAGGTCAAGAGCCAGTACCTGCTGACGGCCATCCATAAGTGGGACAAGAAAAACAAAGAATTCAAAAACTTCATGAAGAAGATGAAGAATCACGAATGTCCCACTTTCCAGTCGGTCTTTAAGTGATTCTCGCGGGGTGGGTTAGGGGGGAGAGGACACCCCTGGACCCTCGGCAGTTCACACCCCCGATCCTTCGAGGTGGAGGGCATCGTAATCCAGCTACTTTGCCCTTGCAGCATTTCCCACCCCTCCCTCCGTCCCCATGCTCCAGACCCCAGTATAGCCGATATTTAAAGCCGCATGCCCAGATGAGGAAACCCATTTAGATCAGGAAGCTTCTGAAGACCTACAGTGTGGAGCAGCACGTCCCCAGGGGAAGGGAGGTGCAGCATCATCTCGATCAGAGACACAGTCACTACAAAAGAAAACGCTGCCGGTAAAGAAAGGGGGTGGGCAGCAAGGGAGAGGCGGCAGCAAACGTTAGGTTCTGCCACTCTCTTTGTGTCGTTACAGATCGCTTATGGATCTGTCCGCTAATCTACGCCTTTGGAACTAGAAAATTCTAACTCTTGGTAAGATGCACGGCTTTCAGTTCCAGAGGAGTTTCTCTTTCTGTCCGTCGTGGACAGAAACAGACACACACCACACTCAGAGAGTGACAGTGCACAGGAGAAATAGTAAGAACAAAGGGAGGGGCCTGCATTGCTTGGCCCTGTGGCCATGTGTCATCTCTGATATGAACCAGCCAGTCTCAGATGACCTGGAGGTGGTTACCGTCAGCCTCGGGTTTGATCTCACCTCCTGACACGTGAAGGGCGGCAGGGGCCCGCCTTGGTGTGACAGAGGTGATGATTCGTAGACTGAGAAGGCAACGGTGGTTTTCAAAAAACAGAGTTAAAGGAGAAAAACAGAAAAAATTGAGAACAGTCGAGCAAGTTGCTAGTCTAGGGTGAATTGTCATTGGGCAAAGAGCTTAGTATTCTAATTCCCTTGTTTGTTCATTTCACATTGTTTTAAAGCGACCAACAGACCCACTTACTTTTCAAGGTTTTAAAAAAAAATCTCCACTGAGCATTTGAAAGGTGTGGTAAGACTGGGGTCTCTTGGTGCCTCCGAGGCAACTTTCTAGCTGAGTGGCTGTCTCTCTGAGCATTTCCAGTGGGAGGTGGATTCTCCTGGTAGTGTAGCTGTGGGTCCTCCTTCCTGAGGGGTTCTGGCTTGCCCTGGCCCGAACACAACGCTAATCAAAACTCACAGTATATCCCATTCCTGTCTTTCCTGTGAAGAAATGGATTCCTTTGAACTTGATTGCCTAGAGAGCCGAGAAATTCAGAATAGCCTGCCTGCCTGTCCTCTGCACTAAAAAAAAATGTTTGTTTGGCTTTGCTTTTTTCATTTCTGCAGAGGGAAAGCTAAGCTACAAGGGTCCCAGTCCAAGGAGGGAGTTTAAAAGGCAAAGCAGCTACGGTTTTCCCCCAAGGGCCCTAAGATAATTCTCAAAGCCATTGTGTTTAATGAGTGATGTACATAAACCCATTCACGGAAGCAACTTGACTTCTGTTGTTCAATGTATAGGAAGTAATTCCTCCCAAATTAATTTCTCCCTCAAGCCTGATTCTTAATTCTCTGTAACACCTCGAGGATTTAACGATTGTCCCTCTGGGCAAATGTTTATACCCAATCCAATGCTTCAGTGGGGCTGGAAGGCGTCACCCGCATGGCCTCTGCCTGACACAGAAACAGTGGAAGATTCTGTTAACTTCCCAAAACTCCAGTCTGAAAGCCAGCCTGCCGACTTCAGTACGTTCTTGAGGGTTATCCTGATCTAATGAACCCCTGACAATTAGTGACCCATCATTTAATACTTTTTTTTTTTGGTTCTCTCTGACCTTTAATCATAAAGTGTTGGGGATCTTAAGTGATTCGCCTGTAATTTTGGATGATTTTTTAAAAATGTGTATATATATTAGTTAATTAGAGATATTCTGCTTTCCTGTTGTCAACTGAAATTCAGAGCAATTTCATGAGCCTATGGTCTTGACTGATTAACTCAAGAGTTCTGTGCTCGTTTGCATCTGCTTGTTTGGACAGAGTGGGTCAGGCAACAAGGCCTCTGTCCAGGGCGACAGAGGGAAAGGCTTTGTGTGGGCCATAGCAGTTACCCCAGGAAGGTTATACATGAACAGGTGGACTCTCTAAATGGGAATTCTCGGGTAGGAAGCAGTAAGAGAGTTCAAAATAAGTTGGAAATGTGAATTGCAATTGTAGAGTCCAGCCACAGAGTCCCGGGACTGAGTTTCACCGTGGACTTGGGACAGCCTTGACTATCACACATCAACCATTGCAGGGCAAAGGGAGGCTCTGGGCCCAAAGCCGCCTTTGATCACAAACCTTTGTTTTTCTCAACAAAGGATGTAACAAAAACGATATGCAGACTCATTGGCTTCCTCATTGGTTTCCAAAAGAGGTCTGTGTGTGATTTGGTCATTATTGCTAGTGCAAAGGTTGTATTCGTGAAGGTTTAAAATCATCATTCTGGGTGGAATCCAGTGAGGTCATGGGCAGAACTCAGCTAAATCTTTGAAGAATATTAGTACTTATCTTAGAAGATAGAAAGTGAGGTGAGAATTCCAAGAACACTTTATTTTTAGAGCATCCTGTGTCACACTTGGCTTTGGGTGTCGGTGAATTAGCACTGAGGGCTCCCTAAGGCACCTGGGTCTGTAAATTACAGAAACCCCGTTGCCCAAACCTAGAGTCTGTCTTTCTCATCAGACTCCAAGTAACTAATGGCTTTGCTGTAACCCGTGGATGTGTTGGGCTCAGGCGTTCTGTTTTAGGAGAGACTGTCATGGCATAATGGGCTGGCCCTCCTGACCTTTCACCAGCAGATGCACAGGACACAGACGAGATTCCTGTTTCCTCTAGTTCCTCCACGTAGCACTCCTCTTATAGAGTCTAAATTTCTTACAAAAGCTTTGAATACTGTGAAAATGTTTTACATTCCATTTCATTTGTGTGTTGTTTTTTTAACTGCATTTTACCAGATGTTTTGATGTTATCACTTATGTTAATAGTAATTCCCATATGTGTTCATTTTATTTTCATGCCTTCCTGCCATGTATCAATATTCACTCAACTAAAATCACTCAATTAATCAACGGTAATGTGCATGGTGACTTCTTCCCGCCAGTGATGCACCATTCGCCCTCCTCCACTGCACACATACCCCTCTCTTGATTTTTTTCGGGTCCCAGTTTAACAGCTTTCAAATGGTAACGGGGCATGGTGGGCCAGAGGAGTACCTGGGGTGCCCTGCAGACACCCTCACCCCATCCCACATACACCACCTGCTCCCATGAATCATTTCCAGAAGTTTCCCCCGGCTGTGTGTTTCAGATCAGAGAGAAAGTTAAATACTTGCTCTCCAAGAATGTATTTTTCAAACTGCCTGCGTTTCTTTTCCATGTTTTTGGTTTCAGATGATCTTTCCCCTCCAGCCAATTCTATGTTAAAATTCCAACTAAAATCTGAAAACTCTTTGGGACCTGGAGTCTGAGACCCACATGAGCCATAGAGGAGACCATGTCTGCCCCTTTAATTTACAGATGGGAAGCCAGATGTGAGATGGCTAGGGTTTCCCAAGGAGGGTGGGGCTCCCAGGTCACTGGCGTTGCTGGAACCAGAACCCAGAGCTCCCAAGTCCCAGTCCTATGGGATCAAGGTCTGAATTACAGCTGAGCCTCCCTCTGGACCCAGACTGTGTCACTTGGCGAGCCCAAGCTCTCTGATAGGAGGCTATAGGCTGCTATAGGCTTCTTGCCTAAGGAATTCCTCGCTGTGATTTTTAATTCTGTGAGCGATGACACTGACAACTTCAGTTCATGTCTTTCCCTGACTAACAAGGCACTTCCAAACCTCAGACAACTGGCAGTCTCACCCAGAAGTGAGCAAATACTCCAAGTGACCCCAGACCACACCTAAGCACAGAGACATCATTTTTAAGGCGTGGTATGAGGACTTGTAAAAATTCCACTAAGTCGTGCTCTGGTATCAAAAGATTTTCCCATACTAGTGGACCTGTACCTGGAATGCCAGCCCAGCCAAGGAAAATACTGGCATTTCCTTTTTATTCCTCTGTGGTTAATAAGAAGGAAAATCTCTTTTAGGCTGGGCGTGGATATCATTGTCACCCCTCTGAACCCTACCACCACGACCCATATGTTCTCACTGCCCTTTTGCATTTTTAAAAATCAAATCAGTATAACTGAGTCATTTTGCTGTATCGCAGAGACTGGCACAACATTGTAAATCAACTATACTTCATTAAAAAATTAAAATTAAAAAAATTAAAAAGTTAAAATAGAATTATCAAAAAAAAAAATCAAATCACCAAAAAGATGATGAAGTGTGTTCAAAGGCATCCTGGCTTCAGCAGCTGGCGTCGCCCTGGAGTTTGGGTTGTTCCAAGTGTCAGGACTGCCAGAGCCTCGTGACTAAGAGAGGGTTGGCAGGGCTGCGAACAGCAGCCTTACCCTCAGGCTCCATAGCGCTCACACCTCTTGAAGGAACTGTACAGGTGCAGAAACTCCAACTCAGGGGCAGAAAGAGATCAGGGTCACAGTGTTATCCAAGTTAGGTGGGTCTTATTTCCAAGGCAACCGCGGATCCAGAAGTGCTAGCAATTCACTTTCTCTCTGGAGGAAGAGAAATCCGTACCAACGATCCAACAGTACTTAAAGGAAATAGGGAGGCTCATTCTTAAATTGTAGCATGTGTCCCCGAGGGGAGCTTGCTAACGTGCAGTTTCTGTCTTCCACTCCCAGAGATTTAGATTCGGGAGGTTTGCCATGGGGCCTTAGAATCTCAACTTTGAGGGAGTGCTCTAGGTTTTCCAGATGCCAGCAGTCCTCTGGGTCTACTTTGCATGACATTCTAGTAGGACATACGTGGTGGCTTGGGAATGAGAGGCAGACGATTATTTTGGTATCTCTTTTCCCTACTCACACACTTCATACTGCTGCAGCCCTTTCTGAAGTTCTGTTATTCTTAACTAGGTATTGATTAACAGAGGTAAGTTAGATACACGAGGGAGAGGATGAACCTAACTCTTTACTGCCAGGTACATCCTGCTCTCCAAGGAGTACTTCTCAACCTCTAAGATGCATATAAGTCACCTGGAGACCGAGTTAAAATGCAGGTTCTGATTGGATAGAGCTGAGGGTGGGTTGGAATTCTGCATTTCTGATTGGCTCCCGGGTGAGGGGCGGAGCTGGCGCTGCCGGTCCTCGGAGGCTCTAAGCAGCCCATAGAAGAAGGGCTGCCCGCTCAGCAGTGTCCTGGCTCCCTGCACTACTAATGTCACCTCTGGGTCCCCACGCAGCGCCCCTCTCCCCGGAACTCAAAATATGAACCATGCTTTGGGGTGGAAAGAAAATCAAACTGTGGGAGAGTCGCAGTTCGAAACCCAAAGCTGGGGGCCCATCCTCTCCATCCACTCGTTAGGGTTCTTTGTCCTAGCTCTCCAGGGTTGATTCTTCCCCAGACTCCTTTCCCTTTTTTTTTTCCTTCCTCAGCAAACTATTAGCCATCCAGACCTGTCCTGTCCAGGTCTGCCTTTGGACCTCCCCGCCATCCCTCCCCCCAGCCCCGCCCACTGGGGGGGCCTTGGAGTTCACCTCTCGATGGTGTTCCCCTCCACCGCCAAACAGAATCAGAATCTGACAACAGAACGGGGGCTTTTCATGTTCCGATGTTCACATCTGGGCAGCTTCAAGCGCAGGTTATGGGAGAGGCCACGAAAAGAGGGGTGGCGGGGGGAATGAAGTATTTGGAGGGGAAATCCCACCTCTTTGATAAATTGAGGACAGCCTGCCGAGCAAGGCTGCTTTACCCGGGGAACAGGCGTGAGGAATTTCTGTCAGCAAAGGCCGAGGAAGGCTGCTCTTTGTAGGTTTGGAGAAGACGGGAGCCAGAACAAGCTCCGAATAGCACCCGAGAGTGCCTGTGTCTTTATAGATCTGTGGACTATTTAGATAAGCGGGGGCTGTACTTAATCACGGAGAGAGTTGTTTGCTTAAATAAAGGGAGGGAAGGTTGCATGTGTATGTTTAAGGAGAGACAGAGGAGATGGGAGGTAGGAGAAAGGATCCAGCAATTTTTCCACAGCTGAAACCCCACCACGTGGCTTTAATTAGGATGACCTTCCCGTCACCTGAGCACCAGAGTTGGTGGATAGGGCGGGCGCGAAGGATTCGGAATTCTCACGGTCCTGTCCTCGGCATTTCAGCTAAGCTCTGCTGTAGGCATCCACGAGATGCAAGCAATGGTTTTACCTTCTCTCTTCCCTGGATTTCCTGAGTCCTGGGCCCTGAAACTGAGCACACCGCAGAAGCCTGTCCATCAGCTAGCCAGGTGGGATCCTGGGCTAGGGCTGCTCTGAGATTCCTTGGATGTCAGGACTTAGAGATAAATAAAGCCATCAAACCCCAGAAGTGCACATTTGATTTCCTTTCAAAAAAAAAAAAAAAAAAGAGAGAGAGAGAGAATTAGAAAGAAAAGAGGAGATGCTGCTGCAGTGTTTTGTACATGATCCCACCTCTGTTGCGCTTTTTAATAATTCACACCAGCATCACCGTCACTGTTTGTACCTGGGAATGGATTGGGGGTGGGAGGGGCTTTAAGGGCCTCGGTTTCCAGTTTTGCTGTTGAGTCCTCTGGAGACTTTGTAATGACCAGATCTGGGTAATTTTGCCTCTTTGCCTAGAAGATTTAGCCCATCAGCTGAAGGAATAAAGGCATCGCATGCCAAAACCCAAGTGTGTGTTTCACAGTGTGACCCAGAGACAGCCAGGGTGGGTTCCACAGAACTGACTGGATTCCTGGGGGGTCAGCACTCCCTCCAGAGGCCGGCAGCTGAGAGCACGGGAAATCCAAGTCTGGCTGCCCATCCCGCAGGTTACTCAGTGACTTCTAGCAACAGTAGCTCCCCTCCGGCATGCAAATCAGGCCCTGACCTGGGCCAGGCCTGGGGGAGGCCTCAAGGCCCCTGCAGAGAAGGAAGAGGCGTGGGAAGACGCAGCGTGGAGCCGGCTAGAGGAAAATTGCACCCCAGTCTGCAAACGGCAATTAATGGCAGCAGGAAGCCTCTCTAGCTCTGCCTCTGACTTGCCAGCCACTGTCACAGCTAAACTCTCCGAGCCCTCTCCTAATTCTTCAGAGCTGACTCCTTACTTTTGGACGTCTCCTCTCTTCAGGCTGTTTACGAGGTGGGGGCTGGAGAGGGGTGATGAAGGCTTCCCACGATGTAGGGACAGTTGAGATGGACAGCCGGACCCAGAGACTTACTTTTATTTCCGTTTAGTGAGTTGGAAGGAAAAGAACTCACCTTTAAAACCTTAAGAACTAGCTCGACTGTGCTGTGACTCTTGATGAAAAAAAGGACAGCTCGTGGTCAGTGAGGCTCCTAGCAAAATATTTGCGTCCTAGACCCTCCTCGCTGTGATCCGACCTCCAAGCCTGAGCTCTGCACTGGGGACCATTCTTCTCGGGTCTGAACGCTTCCAATCAGGACTCCACTGAACCTACAGCAGGTCCAGAAAAATCCTCCCCTCTTTTCTGACTCACTGTTTCCTCCTCTCCTGGTGGATGGAAATGTGTTTGTTCAGGAGAAGTGGTTTCAACTGCAGGGGAAAGAGATCCAGTTTTAAATCAAGTCAAATGAAATTCATGTGTTTCAGAAGCCCCCCACCACACACACAGTCACACACGTGCCTGAGGACAGACAGCTCCGCCCCAGAAGGACCGTTTTCTCAAAGTGCAAACAGCTCCGGGTCTCAATTTGTTGCTATCGTTTTTATAATCACTGTTATGTGTTGGGATGATTGTGAGTGGCGCTGGGAATGTTTGTTCTCATGTAATTGCTTGTTTCCTACTGAAATTTCCATGTCAGACCCTTTCACTGTTCTCATTATCACTTGCCTCCTATTCTACCTGCCTGCCCCTCGGGGAGGCCATCACGGGCGGGAGCGGTGGGAATTGTTGGTATCCATCATGAAGCCGGTGTCCCCCAGCCCTCCCCAGGCAGGCCGTCAGGCAGCTGTCACCCACCAGCACAGGAATTCAAGGCTGTGAGCCCCTGCTCTGTCCTGACCATCTGGGGTCCTGGGTGCTGAGCCAAACCTGGGGACAAGGGAGACGTGACAAGGGCCTGGCCTGCCACCTGATTTGGGATTAGGCTAAATGCACCCCGACCAAGTATTTCGGAGGAATGTGACCCCTGTGTTTCTCACTGTGTGCTTAACTCATTAAAATGTTGATTTACAAAGGGTGGGTGATATCCAAACAAACCTCAGGGCCTCTATTCCAAGCCAACCATTTTTTTTCCTTATGACTTTTTGTGAGGAGGGTAGGTGGGAAAAAGGAATCAAGGATCTTCACTTTGAACTGGGAAGCGACGTTCCATTAGGCGTGAAACTTGACCGAGGGGCAGGAATGCCGACCTTTGGAAGCCCCCGATTCTCTAGTGGAAAAGCCAGGCGTCTCTAGACCTGATCAGAACCACCTGGACTTGCTCATGGCCCAGTAACTGTCTAGGCAGCATAAAGCATTTGAACTTGACCTGTGCTGGAAACGAGCCAGAGTCCATGAAAAGAGAGGCCAGCGTCTGTTCATGGGATAAACACTTAACCGCAAGAGCGTTCGAAATTCCGGGATGAACGTTTCGCACTTTTCTCTTCTTCACCTGAAATTCCAGCGACCACCTCCCATGGACACTAATTTACTCCTTCGAAAAGCCCAACCCTTCCAGGAATTTAGGGTGCATTTTCTTATGGATTACTTACAAAGCCTGTTTGGAATGGGGCAAAAGGAGGATGACATTATACATTTAGCCAATGGAGAGGTTGTGAAGAAAAGGGAACCCTCCTACACTGTTGGTGGGGATGTAAATTGGTGCAGCCACTATGGAAAACCGTATAGAGGTTCCTTAAAAAACTAAAAATAGAGTTACCATATGATCCAGCAATTCCACTCCTGGGCATATATCTGGAGAAAACTCTAATTCAGAAAGATACATGCACCCCAATGTTCATAGAGGCACTATTTACGATAGCCAAGACCTGGAAGCAGCTTAAATGTCCATTGACAGATGAATGGATAAAGAAGATGTGGTAGATATATGTATATGGATATTACTCAGCCATAAAAAAGCATGAAATAATGCCATTGGCAGCAACAGACGGACTTAGAGATTAGCATACTAAGTCAGACAGACCAAGGCAAATGTGAATGCTATCACTTATTTGTGGAATCTAAAATATGATACAAATGAACCTATTTACGAAATAGAAGCAGACTCACAGACACAGAAAACAAACTTATGGTTACCAAAGGGGAAAGGGGGTGGGGGAGGGATAAATTAGGAGTATGGGATTAGCAGATACAAGCTACTATACATAAAAGAGATAAACAACAAAAGTCCCACTGTATTCAATATCCTGTAATAAACCATAACGGAAAAGAATATGAAGAAGAATATATATGTATATGTGTGTGCATATATATATATATATATATATATATATATATATATATATCCGAATCACCCTGTTGCACAGCAGAAACTAACACAGCATTGTAAATCAACTATGGTTCAGTAAAAAGAATTCAGCTGGGAGTGCCTTCTTGGGCCGCCCAAACTTCTTTAGAAAGCTATGTGCTTTTGTCCATTTCTCATTTCTTTCAGCAGAGGAACTTAAAAACTATTACTCTCAACACAGTGGTTGAGAGTCCACCTGCCGATGCAGGGGACATGGGTTCGTGCCCCAGTCCAGGAGGATCCCACATGCCCCGGAGCGAATGGGCCCGTGAGCCATGGTCGCTGAGCCTGCGCGTCCGGAGCCTGTGCTCCGCAACAGGAGAGGCCACAACAGTGAGAGGCCTGCGTACCGCAGAAAAACACAACAACAACAACAACAAAAAACAATTACCCGTGAACTGGTGTGCGGAGAACACATCTCTTTGCAGGGTGTGGATGTGTATGGAAGGCGTGTGTGTGTGTGTGTGAGTGTCAGAGCGTGCAGGAGCTGATGTTGGGACGTGTGTGCTTGCCTTGGTGTTGGTGTCTGTGTGTGTAACGTGGCTCTACTACCAGACCGCGGGGGGGGGGTCCCCTCCTCACAGGCCCCTCTTCTTTGAGCACCCACCACGCCTGATATATAATGGAACGTTAGGTGGTGCGGTGACAAGTCTCTCTCATATGGGTCTCTCTTGTTCCTGGGATGTCTTTTAATCCCTTCAACCTGTTTGTAGCACATGAGGTCTAATACTAATGTAATATACATTATACCATGCGTTACACATGGTAATAAGTTATACCCGCATTATACCTGTGTGATACTAGTTTTGGGTCACCCCCCTCCACTGCCTTGCACATGGCCTGTACTCAGGTAACTTGTCCACATGGGTAACTTGTTTTTATGGTTAAGAAACAAGAGGGATGGGTGGAAACAACAGGACTTCCAAATCTGCAGATGGGGGCATGTGTGAGGCCTCCCAGGAGGGAGGAAAGTGAGTGGAAGGGTGAAGAGGGTGGGCAGTGTGGCAGTAGCTTTGCTGTCCCTGCCCTGGAGCCCTTCCTCACCTCCTGTGGCACCATTGGGTTGAAAGTGTCTTCAATTAAACGAGCTTTTCTTTTTCCATTATGAGAGGAAGGTGGTGAGTTCATGCCAGTAGACTGGAATGTATTAAAGGCTGGTCTGGCCTCACAGAAGGTGACCTTCAGCTGCTGGCGTACCGAGGGAATTAGGGAACGCTGGCTCGCCAGTATTTCTTTGGCAGAGGACTCGGCAACTGACACCGATCAGAGTTAGGACTCATAAAGCACAGAGCCAAGACCTGAATGCTCAGCGCTTTCTTCTAAGATGCTTTCAGCTCCTTATCTTTCAGAGCAGTTAAATGTTCGCATTCACTCCCCTGGGGACCCTTTATTGATTTTTAGGGTGGTCCCGTCGGATGCAAGTCATGAAGATCTGAACTGGCCAGAAAACCTGGGATATTTTCTCCTAAATAAGTGGCTCATTTTGGATCTTGTATGTGAAGTTAATTCTTTAAGATTCCTTGCTGTACGACGGGAAAATGTGTACCCAGAAGGCAGGGACAAAAAAACACCCAGCGTCGAAACAAAACCCCACCAGCAACAACAAAACAAAGAAGCCAAAACCCAAACCCCTAAGTTTAGCATAGGTCTGAAAAAAAAAAAAAAAAAGATTTCTTATAACCTCGTACAAACTCTGACTCGGAAAGTAACAGAAAGGGAAGGTCAGCTCCTGTCCTGGTCCACACTTGCTCATTGTGGCCACTGAGATCCAGGCCACCCATTATCAGCACAGGGTTTTATCTTGTTCTCTCACTTAAAGGCATCTTGAGAAGAGCCATGGTATTGAAATTGGCTAAAATACTCTTCTTACAGGAAACAAAAGAAAAAAATGGATGAATTGGATTACATCAAAATTAAAAACTTCTGTGCATCAAAGGACACAATCAGAAGAGTGAAAAGGCAACCCATGCAATGGAAGAATTTGCAAATCATGCATGTGATAAGGGTTTAAGACGCAGAATGTATAAAGAACACATACAACTCAACAACAACAACATAAAGCACTTGAGTAAGAAATGGGCAAGGGACTTGAATAAGCATGTCTCTGAAGAAGATATACAAATAAGCACATGCAAAGATTCTCAACATCACTAATCATTAGGGAAATTCAAATCAAAACCACAACAAGATACCACCTCACATCCATTAGAATAGCTACTATCAAAGCACAGAAAATAACAAGCATTGGCGAGGATGTGGAGAAATTGGAACCTTTGTGCACCGCTAGAGAGAGGGAACCATAGCACAGCTGCTGTGGGAAATAATATGGCAGTTCCTCAAAAAATGAAAAATAGAATTACCATGTGATCCATGCAATTTCACTTCTGGGTATGTACTCAAAAGAACAAGAGGTTGGGCTTCCCTGGTGGCGCAGTGGTTGAGAGTCCGCCTGCCGATGCAGGGGACGCGGGTTCGTGCCCCGGTCCGGGAAGATCCCACACGCCGCGGAGCGGCTGGGCCCGTGAGCCATGGCCGCTGAGCCTGCGAATCCGGAGGCTGTGCTCCGCAATGGGAGAGGCCACAACAGTGAGAGGCCCGCATACCGCAAACAAACAAACAAAAAAAGCCAGTCACAAAAAGAAAAGTACTGTATGATGCCACTTAGATGAGGTCCCTAGAATAGTCAAGTTCATAGAGACAGAAAGTAGAATGGTGCTTGCCAGGGGCTGGAGGTGGGGAAAATAGAGAGTTGTTTCATGGACACAGAGTTCAAGTCTGTGAGATGAAAAGGGAACAATGTGAATGTACTTAACACTACTGAGCTCTACACTTCAAAATGGTTAAGATGGTAAATTTGGGGCATAGACTGGTGGTTGCCAAGGGGGAGGAGGGGAGGGAAAGATTGGGAGTTTGGGATTAGCAGATACAAGCTATTATATATAGAACAGATAAACAACAAAGTCCTACTGTAGAGCACTGGGAACTATATTCAGTATCCTGTGATAAACCATAATGGAAAAGAATATAAAAAAGAATGTATATATGTATGTATAACAGAGTCACTTTGCTGTACAGCAGAAACTAACACAACATTATAAGTCAACTATACTTCAATAAAAGATAAAGTTTTAAAAAAGTTGGTCAATTTTGGCATGTGTAATTACCACAATTAAAAATAATTTAAAAAAATACTGTTCCATCTCTCCTGGGCATTTCCGGGACAAAATAGGGTTTCCAGAGCCCAGGACGATGTGAGTTGGAAGCTACGGGTGCAGCAGACCCTTATTTCTGAGCTCCTTGTGCTATTTCGTGGCCTCCGTAATGGAAAAAACCTCAGGGGTGCTTTTTCCACTTCCTCTGCTCACCACACTGGGGATTACAAGAGGAAACCAGCTTCGCCCAAAGCAAAAGTGAGCAGAATTCTCCGAGGGGCGAGATTCTCCAACCCGGGCAGGCAAGCTCCTCAACCGTCCCTCCACACAGGCATGCACGCTCACAGGCACACACTCACATGCACACACTTTCCAGCCAGCTCAGCAGATGTCCTGTGTGAAATGACACCATTTCCCAGTGCCCCTGCTGGGCTGGAGTGGAACCCTGAACTTGCCCCCCGCCCCGGGCCCCCAGGACTTGTACTGGGAGGAGAAAGGGGATGGGGCTGCTTTGGGCTTTGCTGAGAAGCTCATGGCTTCACCTGTGTGGCCCTGCTCCTTGCTGGTGTGAGAAGACGGAGTTTGGACCAAAAGCCCCAACTCGGAGCGAACATGTATCCAAGCAACAGCACCCATCAATCCACGAGGCTCTGCAAACATTATTCCCTATTTGCCTTCTCTTCCCCACCCCCCGGCTTTTAAGATTTCTTTATTTTCCTTTCTTGCTGCTCATTCTTTCCTTTTTTCTTTTCCATTCTCTTTCTTTCATCATCTTCCATTTTAAAAATTGAAGTAGAGTTGGTTTACAATGTTGTGTTAGTTTCAGGTGTACAGCAAAGTGATTCAGTTATACACACACACACACACACACACACACACACACACACACGTATAGATATTCTTTTTCAGATCCTTTCCCTTTGTAGGTTATTCCAGGATATTGTATATAGTTCCCTGTGCTATACAGTAGGTCCTTGCTGGTTATCTATTTTATATATAGTAGTGTGTATCTGTTTATCCCACACTCCTAATTTCTCCCTCGCCTTTCCCCTTTGGTAACCATAAGGTTGCTTTCTATGTCTGAATCACCTTCCATTTTTACACGTTTGGCTTTTTTAGATTCCACATTTCAGTGATATTATACAGTATTTGTCTTTCTCTGTGTGACTTAGTTAACATAATGTTCTCTCAGTCCATCCCTGCTGTGTGTGTTGGGGGCGATAGCACAGAGGTTTAAGGGTACAAAGTTGCAACAAGCAGTGAATAGCCCTAGAGACCTAATGCCCAGTATAGTGAATACAGACAAAAGTGTCGTGTTATAATCATCAAACTTTCTGAAAGACTAGATCCAAATTGTTCCACCCACTAAAAAGAAACTATAATTATGTGGCATGATTGTGGTGTTAATTATTGCTATGATGGCAATCATATTACAATATATACATGTATCAAGTCAACATGTCATATGCATGAAATTTATACAGTGTTACAGGTCAAATATATTTCAATAAAAATATTCAAAGTCACAAAAAATCATCTTTCCTCATAGCTCTGCCTCCGGCCCCTCCTCCACCCTCAATCTTCCTACCTGTTTTCCGAGCTCTCCCCTTGTCTCCCCTTGCTTTCTCAGCTCCCCTTCACAGCCAGATACAATCCTTGGCTCGGGGACTTGTGTTCTGAGGCGGGATGCAGCAGGGACTCTCCCGCAGGCTGGAGCACACTCGGGGACTCTGTCCCCGCGGTACCAGGTCAGGCAGCCTCCTTTACAGAGGCTGCCCTGCTCCCCACGTTTCTCAGCCAGCCAGTTCACACTGCCTTTGACTTGAGGGCGTCCAAGCTTGCTGTGCAGCAGGGTCATCACGGCAGAGTTGAGGGGACGGCAGCCTCACTGAGGGACAGGAGGGGCGTGGTCCGTTCCCGTAGGGATGAAATGTGGCATGTTTTGCCTGTGTGCTGTCCTTGGATGCAGGGAAAAAAACAAGCCACGATGGTTTTCCAGCCCAGGTGGCGCATTCCTCCCATGGTTCATCACCCTGTAATCAAGACTTGTGCTTGCCGTGCACGCGAGGCTCTGAACAAAAGTGCTTCCCTTCACACACAGCTGACCCGTCTTCCATCTGCCAGATCTGCTTCCCCGGCTTGGGACAACTGGCTCTGGGCTGTGACACCCTGCTGGGCAGGGAGAGGCCTGAGTGAGATGAAAGGAAACGTCCTGCCTGACTGAGGCAGGGGACAGCTGGTGGCCTCATTTTCTGAAGAGCTTTGAGAGGCACAGAGCCCTTCAAAAGGGTCCCCTTAGCAATCCACTGCTTTTCTTAGTGGTGTTGGGATTTCCCCGGCCAGGGGCCTTCAGGGCCTGGACATTCTTGGCCCTCGAGGTTAGGAAGAACAGACAAACAACCATTTCTCTCTGCCCGGCCTGCTCCATCCAGACTCTGCGAGACAGTTCTGTTGTTGCCAGTCACTGATAAAAGCCAACTTTCTCGGGTAACCACTGGCATGGAGGCAATTCACTATTTGCCTTTATGAAGGCCGCCAAGATCAAGCAGAAATGAATCCTTCCCTCAAGTATCCTATGGTCTCCTAGGGAAGGGAAGACATGGACTTGACCACAGTGCTACATAGAAAGTGGAGCACCAGATCAGAGAGGCCTCAGAGCAATGCTGTCCAGGAGGATGGAGAAAGTAGGGCAGGTGGCACTGACATTGGGCCCCAGAGAAGAGTGACGATGGGATATGCCGAGTCAAGAAGAGGGTGTCCCACGCAGAGGGAACAGCACGAACATTGAGAGAGAGAATCAGGGCACGGAGCTGATGCCGCGGGACCCACCCACGCTCTGGAGATGGACCTAATCAGAAGTTGCTTCAAGGAGCCTGGAGAGGCCGTCAGGGAGGAGGACAGACACAGCCTGGCTTGAGCTGCTTGAGAAGCGAGTGGCTGCCATTGAACTGACCCGGCTAGTGCTACTGAAGAGCACGACCATGGAGGGCGGTCACTATACACGTGAAATACGAAATGCGTGCAGAAATCGCTATTTGATGGAGTGATTGCATGTCGAATCTAATGATACAAAATCGCTATTTGATGGAGTGATTGCATGTCGAATCTAATGATACAAAATCGCTATTTGATGGAGTGATTGCATGTCGAATCTAATGATACAAAATCGCTATTTGATGGAGTGATTGCATGTTGAATCTAATGATACAAAATCGCTATTTGATGGAGTGATTGCATGTCGAATCTAATGATACAAAATCGCTATTTGATGGAGTGATTGCATGTCGAATCTAATGATACGAATGTTGAACTTGGATTTTGTATGCTTTGCTTTTATTCAATTTTTTCCTAACAATTTGTTTTTATTGTATCTTACAATATATAGAATTCTTGGACAGACTGGAAAGAAAAACCTCACGAGTCTTTCATGACAGAGAGTTGGGGGAGCAGTCCCTTCACTTACCGCTGTGGTCTTTCCTGAAACAGACCCCATTCTCCCTCACACCGTTTGCTGGGGTCTGTCATGTGAAGCCCAGTCTCTTTCCTCTCTCCAGATGGACCACACGTGGCACCTGCTGTGTCTGCATAGCCATGTGAAGCCCACACAGTGGGGCAGGACACGGGTCTAAAGTGTCCACGACAGGAGTGGGCACTCTGGGTGGTAAGGTAGATATGGACCCTGGTTCGGCCACAGCAAGGCCACCATCATGGGCTCAGGGGAGGCCCGGCAGCAGCTGGCCTTTGTCTTTGACCTTTGGAGCCCCATCTCTTTTCCTATAAACTATTTTCACATGTTTAGTATTTGTACCTGGTTTATTCCATGAACTGAACTTGGCCTGAAATGAGGAAACAGTACTCCCTTTTCCAGCTACTGCTTTTCCCACCTGCTGGGTTGGATCCCGATTCCGAGAACTCATGCAGCTTCCATAGTTTTCTGGTCCTTGCAGGTACTAAGGAGGAATCTCGTTTTCATGGACCAAAGAGCCCAGACTACCTAAAAGTTTTAAGTTCTTATTCAGGTTTGACGTCTCCCTCCCTCCCCCCTCCCACCCCATAGAGATACCTCGATATCTCATCTTCCAGCTGACAATCCCAGAGCTGTCTGCCAGGGTCACCTGGGCCTTTTAGATGGGCTCCTCCCAGCCATCTGTTCTGCCCCAGTGGGAAAGCCTGGCCCTTGAAGCCACTCCCAGGGCAGCCCTCTCATGACTTTGGCTTTCCAAATAACCACCCACCTGCTGCCTTTAGAGGTCAACTGTTGAGAGTCAGACGCATGACCCTAGGACTTCCCAACTCCAGGGGACACTTTTATTTATGCTCCTCTGGGAACTCTCCTGCTGACCTCTGCTCTAGTCCCAGGGCCCCTTGGCCTGAGGTGGTACACAGAGAGATCACATCTATATCTACTTTTATGAAGCCACCAACCTTCTTCAAGAAATGTATTATTTGTACAGCAGAAATTAACAGAACATTGGAGATCAATTATACTTCAATTTTAAAAAAAGGCATTATCACCAACCCTCTCCCTCCATCTCTTTCTTACCATTTTAAACTGAAGGAAGGGACTTCCCTGGTGGCGCAGTGGTTAAGAATCCGCCTGCCAATGCAGGGGACACGGATTCGAGCCCTGGTCCAGGAAGATCCCACTTGCCGCGGAACAGCTAAGCCCGTGCGCCACAACTACTGAGCCTGTGCTCTAGAGCCCACAAGCCACAACTACTGAGCCCATGCATCACAACTACTGAGCCCGTGCGCCACAACTACTAAGCCTGTGCTCTAGAGCCCGCGAGCCACAGCTACTGAGCCTGTGTGCCACAACTACTGAAGTCGGCACACCTAGAACCCACGCTCCGTAACAAGAGAAGCCACCGCAATGAGAAGCCCGCGCACCGCAGCAAAGAGTAGCCCCCACTCACCGCAACTAGAGAAAACCCGCGCGCAGCAACGAAGACCCAACACAGACAAAAATAAAAATAAATAATTAATTAAATAATAAATAAATAAGTAAATGGAAGGAAGGTGATTGGCAGAAGACAGAAAACACGTTATTTTGGTGGAGAGAGTATAATATAAATAATTATTAATGATACAATTTTCCAGTTGTATTGGAGAACTGAAAAGGCAAAACCAACTACTAAGGTATTATGAAAGTTGTAACCCTAGAATGTAGCTACCCTCAGTTAGGGAACTGAGGGAAGAGATAGGAATTATGGAAGTTTCGAAGTAGTTCCTCACTGAGTAGTGAGGAACTGTTAGTCAAAATATTCCCACACCCCACACAGAACTGGGAGTAATTCAATTCCACCAGACAGTGTGGAGAGACATTCTTCTATATGATTAAGGCCTCAGAAGGGACATACCTAATAGAAGGACTTAATGAATCTGAAGAAAGACTCTCTAGACGTCCTGAAAAGAGGTTTAATAAAAGCCCAGAAGATTAAACTGATGTGGAAATAACTTACTTGACTGCCAGAATAAAGTCCATCACTCTTTAAAGCAATGCAACAAAATCTAGCATTCAAGAACGTAAAACTCACACAATCACTAGATTTGCAAAGGAGCAGGAAAATCTAACTCATAACTAAGACAAAAATATTACTCAAAGGAAACTCAGAAACAGACATGATGGAAAGAAATGTCAAAACAATACTTCAGCTTTCCCCACCTCCACCGCCATGAGTGTGGCTGGACTTGGAAGCCACTCACTTCCAAAGAGCATGGAGTGGGAAAGGTAGTCATTTACAGCAAGAGACATGGCAGCCTTACTTTAGTCAAGCAACCAAGGTTCATATCACCAGTGATATTTTATTATCTTTGATCTCCTGATATGATACCATGATAAAGGCATTTCTCCTCTGTGGTATTCCTCCGAAACACCCATATAACCCCAGTCTAAACATGAGAAACACTAATGGAGAAACATTTTAGAAAATATTTGACCAGTACTTGTCAAAACTGTCAAGATCATGAAAACGAGGAAAGATGGAGAAATAGTCAGAGTCCAGAGGTAACTAAGAACCATGATGACCATGTGCAACGTGGTATCCTGGATTGGATTCTGGAATAAAGGTATTAGTGGAAAAAACGGGTGAAATCCAGTAAAGTCAAGTCTGGAGTTTAGTTCATAAAAATGTACCAGTGTTAATTTTTTAGTTCTGAGAAACGTACCATAGTTATGTAAGATGTTACTATTAGGGGAAACTGGGAGTTGGTTATATAGGAATTTTGTGCTATCTTTACAACTTTTCTGTAAATTTAAATTGTTCCAAAATAAACAGTTTATTTAAGTAAGAGAGCTATTGATAGAATGCCCAGAGATAAACCCACGCACATATGGTCACTTTATCTTTGATAAAGGAGGCAAGAATATACAATGGAGAAGAGACAGTCTCTTTAATAAGTGGTGCTGGGAAAACTTGACAGCTACATGTAAAAGAATGAAATTAGAACACTCCCTAACACCATACACAAAAATAAGCTCAAAATGGATTAGAGACATAAATGTAAGACTGGACACTATAAAACTCTTAGAGGAAAACATAGGAAGAACACTCTTTGACATAAATCACAGCAAGATCTTCTTTGACCCACCTCCAAGAGTAATCGAAACAAAAATAAACAACTGGGACTTAATGAAACTTAAAAGCTTTTGCACAACAAAGGAAACTATAAACAGGATGAAAAGACAAACCTCAGAATGGGAGAAAATATTTTCAAATGAATCAATGGACAAAGGATTAAGGTCCAAAATATAAAAACAGCTCATGCAGTCAATATTAAAAAGACAAAAACCCAATCAAAAAATGGGCAGAAGACCTAAATAGACATTTCTCCAAAGAAGACATACAGATGGCCAAGAAGCACATGAAAAGCTGCTCAACGTCACTAATTATTAGAGAAATGCAAATCAAAACTACAGTGAGGTATCACCTCACACCAGTTAGAATGGGCATCATCAGAAAATCTACAAACAACAAATGCTGGAGAGGGTGTGGAGAAAAGGGAACCCTCTTGCACTGTTGGTGGGAGTGTAAGTTGATATAGCCACCATGGAGAACAGTATGGAGGTTCCTTAAAAAACTACAAATAGAATTACCATATGATCCAGCAATCCCACTACTGGGCATATACCCAGAGAAAACCGTAATTCAAAAAGATACGTGCACCCCCATGTTCATTGCAGTACTATTTACAATAGCCAGGTCATGGAAGCAACCTAAATGCCAATTGACAGATGAATGGATAAAGAAGATGTGGTACATATATACAATGGAATATTACTCTGCCATGAAAAGGCATGAAATTGGGTCATTTGTAGAGACGTGGATGGACCTAGAGACTGTCATACAGAGTGAAATAAGTCAGAAAGAAAAAACAAATATCGTATATTAACACATATATGTGGAATCTAGAAAAATGGTACAGATGAACCAGTTTGCAGGGCAGAAATAGAGACACAGATGCAGAGAACAAAAGTATGGACACCAAGAAGGGAAAGCGGGGGGGTGGGGTGGTGGTGGGATGAACTGGGAGATTGGGATTGACATGTATACACTAATATGTATAAAATAGGAGATAATGAGGAGAATGGAAGACATAGAAAGAGACCAAATGGAACTTCTAGAGTTTAAAAACTATATGCTATCTACAAGAGATGCACTTTAAAAAGTACCAAGGAAAACTAGAAAGTATTTTGAACAGAATGAAAATAAAAGCAAACAACACCAAAATTCGTGCGGTGTAACTAAAGAAGTACTTGGAGGAAATGTTATAGCTTTAAATGCTTATGTGAGGAAGGGAACATCTAAAATCCTGGACCTAAGTGTTCATTTTGAGACTGTGGGAAAAGAGTAGCAAATTATCCTCAAAATAAGTAGAAGGAAGGAAATAACAAAGGAAAGAGTAGAAACTGATGAAAAAGAAAGAATAAAAGACAGTGAAATTTGGTTTGACATAAATACACTACCATGTGTAAAATAGCTAGTGGGAACCTGTTGTATAGCACAGGGTGCTCTGTGGTGACCTAGATGGGTGGGATGGGGGGTGGTTGGGAAGGAGGTCCAAGAGGGAGGGGATGTATGTATACATACAGCTGATTCACTTCGTTGTACAGCAGAAACTAACACAACATTGTAAAGCAATTATACTCCAATAAAAAATGATAGTGAAATATTAATAAACTCCAAGCTGTTTCCTTGCATAGAACAATACAACTGATGTACCTCTAGTTGGACTGATCAAGAAAAAAAAAAGAGAGAAGACAGAAAATACCAACATCTAGTATGCAAGAGAACACATCATTAAAGGTCCTACTGGCATCATAAGAATAATAAGAGGATATTATTTTTTAAACTTTATGTCAATAAATTTGACACCCTAGATGAAAGGCGAAGTGCAATAAAAAATCACCAACAGGGCTTCCCTGGTGGCGCAGTGGTTGAGAGTCCGCCTGCCGATGCGGGGGACGCGGGTTCGTGCCCCGGTCCGGGAAGATCCCACATGCCGCGGAGCGGCTGGGCCCGTGAGCCATGGCCGCTGAGCCTGCGCGTCCGGAGCCTGTGCTCCGCAACGGGAGAGGCCACAACAGTGAGAGGCCCACGCACTGCAAAAAAAAAAAAAAAAAAATCACCAACAACCAAAACTGACTCAGGAAGAAGGGAAAGTCTGAGTAGACCCAAATCAATGAAAGAAATTGAATTCATAATTTAAAGCCATGCCACAAAGAATAGTACTCCAGACCCAGGTGGCTTTGCTGGAGAATTCTATCAAACATTTAAGGAAGAAATTACACGAATCCTACACAAATTTAGGAAATAGAGGAAGAGGGGACACTTCTCAACTCATTTTATGAAGCCTGTTTTACTCAGGCTGTCTGGCTACTTATTTTGGCCTTAAGTGACATTTACACACCTTGAAATCTCCCAATTACTTTAGAGCACTCGACTGTCTCCTTTCTGAACCCTGGTTGCACCAAGCAGCCCAGTACCTCCTTGTTCATTATTCATGTGACTCAATCTCACTCAAGATAGATTAAAAACTCATTGAGGGGACTTTTCCATACTTCATATGGTGTCACGCATACCCTGCAGGTCTGACCTGGGCTCGAGTCCATATTTGCATCTCAGTGAAGAGTTCCTGCTTGAAACTGGGATGACTTTTCTCCAGCTCATCCCCACGTGTGAACATCCTCAGCTCCAGCATGTCCCGGCCTCCGGCATTTCCCAGGCACTGTTTCCTGCCTTTCTCCTCCCTCCCACTCTGTCCATTTCTCATTTGAGACAGGATGTGATTTTCAGCCTGGTCACAGAGTGACCAGCAGGAAGCAGGAGGAGAGTCCCAATCCCTGCTTCCCAGGCTTGTGTCAGGTGCCTCTGCTGGACCTAACAGTACCTGTGGGAACCATACGTCCCGGTTTGCCTGGGTCAGTTCCCAGTTACACCTGTTGTCTGTCATAATTATTCATGGTGCCCCTTTTCATTCTCAAAATGTCCTGTCTGGATGATAATAATAAATGTTATGCCCCCCCGCAGAGGTCCATGGGAGGAGGAATTAGAGATTCAAGATTTTCATTAGGGGTTGGATTATGTCCTCCCAAAATTCGTGTTGAACTTCTAACTCCCTAGCACCTCAGAATGTGACTTTATTTGGAAATGGGGTCATTCTGGTATAAGTAGTTAAAATGAGGTTATACTGGTGTAGGGTGGGCCTCTAATCCAATATGACTGGTGTCCTCTAAAAAGAATAACTGTGTGAAGAGACAGACACACACACACACACACACACACACACACACACACACACACACATACAGAGGGAGAAGGCCAAGTGAACATGAAGGTAGAGATTGGGTGAGGTTTCTATAAGCCAAGGAATGTCAAAGACTGCCAGCAAACCACCAGCAGCCAGGAGAGAGGCCTGGAACACTTCCCCGTCACAGCCTCAGAAGGAACCAACCCTGCTGACACCTTGATCTTGGACTTCCAACCTCCAGAACTGCGAGACATTCAATTTCTGTTGTTCTAAGCCTCTCAGTTTGTGGTACTGTGTTACAACAGCCCTAAGAAACGGTACAGTGGTGAGAACTGGAGTGGCCCCAAGAGATCTAAGTGTGTCTTTTTACCCATGAAGAAACTGAAGCCCAGAGAGGTTAAGTGGTTGTGCAAGGTCACCCAGCTCGTTAGTGGCAGAGCTGAGACTTAAACCCAGATCTCTGACTTGCTTACAGACTCCTTCTGTTCTCCAGTTTTGCAGGCTGATGCTCAGTCCCCTGGAGCAGCCAGCTGCCCTGGGTGAGCCTTTGTAACAGCCCTTCCCAGAGGGTCCTGCCAGAACCAGAAATTTATCCTGCCTGAGTGGATGTTTTGAGTTTGGAAAGTTATGGCTGTGGCCTGCTGCTCCTGGGGGCTGAGCTAGCAAGGGACCTGGGCGTGGGGAATTAACAATGTTTATGGAAGAGACATGCAGGTACTTGAGTCGGGTGAGAGGAGAGTGCACCTCGTAACTCTCCCAGGTTCATTGCTGTCCGGAGCCGGGGGCCCTCTCGTCTCTGCCTTCGGGGGCTGGACGTCAAGTTCTGGTTGGGTTGCCGGGAGGATGAGTTCTCTAGCGCAGATGTCCGCACGCTTATTCAGAAAGTATTTGCTGAACGAACTGCTGAGTGAATGGTTGTCACAACTAATTTGGGAGCTCTTTGGGGGCAGGGAACACATCATCAATCTTTGCAGCCCTGCTGCAGGGCGAGGCCTAGAGCAGGAACCCCTTCTTTCTTGCCCTGACATCCCACCGCTCGGGTCACCCAGATGCAAAGTCCCACTTTCCTCCATGACACCGCGCCTTCCCCGCGACCCCAGGGCCTTGCCCTCCAGCCGGGTGGCCTCTAGCTCCAACACTTCCTCTTCCCTCCCCTTACACCTCCAGGCCCTCATTAGCTGTCAGCTGGACCACTCTGAGACAGGTGCTTCTACTTCAGGCCTAGAAAGCTACAAGGATACCTGTGACAATGGGGACTTTTGTCTGGCTCCCAATCTCTCCCAAGTGCCAACAGCAGTGCCTGACACCTAATGGTCACTCGATGGATATGGAATGAAAAACTCTTTCCGTCAATACTTTCACTTATACTCTACAGATAAAGTGCACTTATCGTATAGTTTGCCCCCAAATTACATGACCTGTATCCTGAATTTGGTATTTATCATTTTCATAATATTATGTATATATAATTTTCTATGTCTGTTTCATAACCATCTATTATAACAGCAATAGCATAATTTTGCATTTTTCAAATTTCATTTGAATGGCATCACATATACGTATGTATATATCACCTTCCAAATTTAAAAAACGGAACCTTGTGTGATTATCCATGTTGATAAGAGCATGGAGAAAGTCTATGGATTCGTGCATGTTAGATTGTGTATTTAAACTATATACTCTATTATATGTATGGTCATAATTTATTTATAAATACTCCTGTTGATGGATGAATAGTTTGCTTCTATTTATTTTCCAGCGAAATCTAAGAAGACTCCCTGGGCTCTGTTTCCCTTCTCAACTATTTTCTGATCTTGATAATAAAAGCCCAGAACTCTGAGGGGAGGCAGAAATCTCTCCGGCAGGTAAGAGGAGAGGAGAGACACTGAATACTTGTCTGTACATATCTTTTCCTCTTACACATCAGCAATGCTTGCTGGGTGCCTTCCTGACTGCGTGCCGGGTCTCTGCTAGGCACTCAGTAGGCCATCCTGAGCTGAACAGTCTGGATTCTGCCCTTGTGGAGTTACCGGCCAGTGGGAGAGTGGCGTGGAGAAAGGGTCATAACTGATGATGCTCCAAAGAGATCAGGAAATAATCAGGATTGGAAAAGTGTTCTTTATTTCAGGGCCAACAGCACTACCTCAGGCCACTAACGCGTTCCTCCTGAAGACCTCCCTCCATACTGACCTCAGGCTGGGACATCGGTAATTACACAGCATGAATAGAGTCTTGGGCAATAGGGTTGATGCCCAGGGAGGAGAGGTGGAGCCAGGTGTGTGCCCCTGCTCAGATGTGAAGGAGGATTTCAGGGCAGAGCGAGTCCTCGGGGACTGGCTGCGGCTGGGCACTGAGCATGAGGACAGAGTACAGTTGTTCCTTGGTATGCGCAGGGAACTCGTTCCAGGATCCCCATGGACACCAAAATCCAAGGATGCTCAGGGCCTTATATAAAATGGCAGTTGGTTGAATCCGTGGATGTGGAAGCTGCAGACACAGAGGCCGAATGCACGTAGGACCAGACAAGGACGAGTGTAGGAACTAGAGAACGAGACCCTCAGAGCCCCAGAGATGCCCGAGGCCGCCAGATCCCAGCACTAGGCGCTTAGGTGGCAGGTGCGGCTGAATTTGTGGGAAGGGACAGTCTTCCTCCCTAAATCTTCTTTACGCTGTGGTCCCACCTTCGACAGGGAGGCCTTTCCCACTGGCTTCAAGGGAACCATTCTCTGAATCCAGTACCCGAGAGGCTAAATGTAGACACATTCTCTTATAATAATAATAATAAAAACTAACCATGCGCCAGACCTGTTCGAAGTGCTTTATTTCTGTTAATTCATTGAATCTCCGTAATAACCTGAGGGGCTGGTGCAGCTGAGGAAACAAGGCACTGAGAGGGGATGTAACTTGCCCGCGTTTACACAGCAAGGATGTAGCCGAGCTGGGATTTGAACTCGATCTCCTAATGCTTGGCTCTCTGAGGGGCAGTGTGGTTGAATGGCTTAGGACATGGTGTTTAGAGTCGGATTGCAAACCCTAGCTGTAAAACACACATCTGTTCAATGACCCGGCAGTTCCATTCCCAAATGAAATGAAATCACACGTATAAACAAATACTTCTACAAGAATATTCACATCAGCCTCTTTCAAAAAAGCCCCAGACTGGAAACAACTTGAACGTTGATAAATAAGAGAATGAAAAAAACATACTATATTTACATAATATATTCATGGGATCAATTACTAGTGCATTCATAGTATATTCAGCAATAAAAAATGACTGAACTACTGTAGACCAAATAACATGATTGAATCGTAAACATTTTATGCTAACTAAGCGAACAAAGAGAGTAACAAAAAAGTACTTTTGGATTTTTATAAAATCCAAATAAAGGAAAAAAAAAAATCTATAGTGAACGATGTCAGATAGTAGGTGCTGATGGTGGTAGACATATTCCGTATCTTGGTTTGGGGGGTAGTTACAAGAGTGTGTCCAATTGTCGGAACATATCAAACTGAATACTTAAGATATGTAACTTTTATTGTGTGCTAATTATTCTTTAATCGGAAATAAAATCTTGGCTTTTCTACTCACTGGCTGTCTCCCAGTTTTTGAGTTACTTTGCCTCCTAAGCTTGAGTTGTCTCATTTATAAAATGAAGAACACAGAGCTTTTCCAATTCTTCTAGGTTGTGATTTTATAAATCTTCTTAATTATTTAAAAGAAACAATAGGGGAACATTGAACTGATCTTGGGATGTGGAGAGCTTTCTAAGCATAAAACCATTGGATCCATCACAGAGGGAACTGTTACGTTTAACTACGTAAGACAAACAAGAAACCCAAAACTGTCTGTATTTTTTAAAATCCCTCTATAATAAAAATTAAAAGTGAAATGAAAAAAAGGGCAAAAATATTTGCAATAAAATTGACAAAGAATAACAGCCTTAATTACATCAAGTCAATAAAAGATACTAATACCCCAATTGGAAAATGACCAAAGAAAATAAACAAGCAACTCATAGAAGAAATGCAAATGGCCAACAAACCTAAGAATTGGTCAATAGACCCATTAATCAAAGAAATATCAATCAAAATAATGAGATATCATTTCCTCCTATTAATATGAAAAACACTTAAAAATATTGACTTGTTTCTGCAATGCTTTTGCACTAACCCATGCTTGCTATTAGGGCTATAAATTGGTGCAACATTCCTGGAAACAATTTAGCAGTAAGAATCTTCGTAAAAATATTTATGTCATTTGTCAGAAGGATCCCACTTTCAAGTATCTCCTAAAAAAATAATCAAAATGTGATTAAAGACTTATGTCTAAGGATCTTCATCACAGTACTATGTCCAATCATTAAAAATTATAAACAACCTGAATGTCTAAAAATATTATTCTGCAATAAATATGGTATTTTGAAAGAGTATTTAATGGCAATAAAATACTTATCGTAGGATGTCAAGAGAACAAAGCAGAGTAATAAAACATTTACACCATGTGATTCGATTTTATTTTAAAATAGTTTGTATTTTTTATATCCACTGAGAAAAACCTAGAAATGAAGACACAAAAATGTTAGCGGTGGTGATCTTGGGGAGAGGAAGAGAGACCTTGGGTGATAGTCGTTTTCCTCTTAAATTTCTCAATATGCAGACACACCTCACTTTATTGCTCTTCATAAATATTATGTCTTTTTTACAAAATAAAGTTCTGTGGCAACCCTGCCTTGGGAAAGTCTACCAGCATATTTACCCAACAGCATTTGCTTACTTTGTGCCTCTGTGTCCCATTTTAGTAATCCTCACTGTATTTAGAATTTTTTCATTATTATTATATTTGTTTTGGTGACCTGTGACCAGTGATCTTTAATTTTACTATTGAATGACTTTGGGGTGCCACAAACCACGCCCATATAAGATGGCAGACTTCACTGATAAATGTTGTATGTGTTCTGACTGCTCCACCAGTGAGCTCTTCCCCCATCTCTCGGGCACCCCTATTTCCTGAGGTACAACAGCATTGCAGTTAGGCCAGTTAACAACACTACACTGGCCTCGAAGTGTTCAAGTGAAAGGAAGAGCCGCACATCACTTGTGTCATATCAAACAGTAGAAATGTTTAAGTTAGTGAGGAACGTATGATGAAAACCAAGATTGGCTGAAAGCGTGCCTCTTGCACCAAACAGTAGGCCAAGTTGTGACTGCCAAGGAAGAGTCCTTGAAGGAAACTAAAAGTACTACTCCAGTGAACACACGAACGATAAGAAAGGGAAACAGCCTTATTGCTGATACAGAGAAGGTTGCAGAGGTCTGGATAGAAGAATAAACCAGCCACAGCCTTCCCTTAAGCCAAAGCCTCATACAGAGCAAGGCCCCAGTTCTCTTCAATTCTGCGAACGCTGAGAGAGACGAGGAAGCTGCAGAAGAAAAGTGTGAAGCTAGCAGAGGGTGGTTCTTGAGGTTAAATGAAAGAAAGATTTAACTGACCTATTTCATAGGGTGGTCATTCTTCAGGTCAAATTAAGCACAAAATGTTTTTAAATGAAAGGATTTGTAAGCTATTAATTGGTCATAAACTTATAGCTTAGAGGCCTATCAGTTTTTCTAGTTGCTTTGAAAGAGAAATCTTACAATCTCACTTGTTGAACGTAATAAACATCTATTTCTCATTCACGCAGAGTCCTATTTGTGGGGACTGGGCTCTGCTCCATGCGAGCTTTCAGGAACATGGGCTGATGGGAGCTCTGTACACGTGGTTCCCAGGGCTGCCCTGGGTGACAACACCCTGCCAGGATATAGCAGAAGAGAGTATGGAAGAGGCATGTTCATTTCTTGTCCATTTTAGTCTGAAAGACATCCAGTTAGTTCCACTCATCATCCCATTGGCGAGAGCTAATCACAAAGGGGTCTGGGAGATGTAGTCCTGGCCACAGAGCTGCTTTTCCAGCAGAGACCCGAGTGCAGATCTTTGGCATATTTAACATCTCTGCCAAGGAGGCCCTCTGGTCCTTCCTTTATTTAAAGATGCAAACTAAGCCAGGAAAGGTGTCACCTACTCAAGGTCACAAGCTTCACTCAGAACAGTGTAAGATCTTGACTGAGGTCTCTAACTCACGCCAAGTGTTGCTATTGTTATTGTCTGTTTGTCATTATTTTTCAGAGGTAACTCATGGGATAAACTCTTTTCTGTTCACTTCCACTGGAGAGCTCTGCCTGGGGTGACTCTTTGCTCTGGATTTTCTGTACAATTGTCCAAGCTTTGCTGAATCGGGGTTAGCAATGGACCTGTCCTGGGATCCGTCCCGACTGTCACTTTGACTGAGAGCCCTCTACACCTTCCTCTCTGACTGTGTGCAGTTCTATTTTCATGCTGTTTCAGAAAGGCAGCCTCCTTCCAGGTTCAGCCGCAAGCAGAATGCTGCAGGAGAGCTTCTGCTCCCCGTGGGGGGGCGTCCACCTGCTCCTCCCCCAACCTCCACCCATTCTTTCTGCTTTCCTTGCTTCCAGGGCTCTGCTGGGGACTGTCATGATCCCACTGACGAGGATCACGGAAGCTTTTTGTGGCTCACCCATCTTGATGTCCTCCCTCCCCACAGGCTTTTCCGAGGGAAACTTGACGACGTGACGACTCCCCCTCCTGGGAGAGCTGGCCAGCGTGTCAGGTTTCTTTGTCTTTGGCTGGAATGATCTCAGTGCAGGACAGCAAAGCCGGCTCACTCCTCTGATGAGCAGCTTTTATTACCTCTCAGTCATAACATGGGAAAACAACTTAGAGGGTACCTAATAAACACAATTTTGGGATACCTTACACATTTATAAAAAGATGTCCACAGGGGTAAACATTAACAACTGGGTCTTGGGGGTGAACACGGGTGTGACCCCCTAACCATCTCAACATTGAGCACACTGTGGCCACCATATTGGGCAGGTTTGACACAGCTGGCAGACCAATGGCTAAGACTACGGCCTCTCCATGCCTTTTAAGGTTGGCCGGTCAAGGTCTGGGACAGCATTGTGTCAGCAGGCTTCAACCAGAGAAGCAGCACCACTAGGACTGTGTCCATATTTTCTCCAGAAACATCTTTGCCACAAGCAGCTTTGTTGCACAACTAATTGGCTATAATGTAATTTTGCCGTAAAAGACAAGACAACTGATTGACAGTTGGGTTTCATTTCTCCGTGGGTACAATACTCCCTTCTTCTATTATATACATCTCAGGCCCCGTAATGATCTCTACAGTGATGTAGTTATGGTGATCTTGAAAGAGTGGATGGGGCTTCCCTGGTGGCACTGTGACTGAGAGTCTGCCTGCCGATACAGGGGACACGGGTTTGTGTCCCGGTCTGGGAGGATCCCACATGCCGCGGAGCGGCTGGGCCCGTGAGCCATGGCCGCTGATCCTGTGCGTCCAGAGCCTGTGCTCCGCAACGGGAGAGGCCACAACAGTGAGAGGCCCGTGTACCGCCAAAAAAAAAAAAAAAGAGTGGATGAAAACAACCATGTTTATTGACTTGATAAAACACAAGATGATAAGAAAACTTAGTGGAAGTGTAAAATAAGAGTGTGCAGAGCTGGATTGCATACCATACTAGAAAATGATGGCATATTAGTTTGCAAATCCTTCCATGAGCACAGTCATCCCTCCTGCCCCTTGGGGCCACAAGTCTATAAGAGACGGCAATTCAGAAGAGTCTTTGAGAGCATTAATGATAGATTCATTGGCTGATTTAGACACACCAGCTTGTTCTCTCTTGCCAGCTTTAGCAAATTTATCATTATCAGCAGTATTGGAAGTTGGAGGCAGAAGAAGAATCAAGGCCCTCCCTCTCCCCCCTAAAGATATGGTTATGCGATTTCGGATGAACGTAAGTTTCTTGAAAATGGTGACTTTTTTTGCTATTTGGTAGTAGAGAACATGATGTAGATGGAATTTGGGTATTTGGCACAGAATCTGGCTTAGATGATTTGGTGAAATATAAGGGACTGGGCAGGTGATGGAATATTCCAGTGTAGCCCAGATACGTTCTAGCAGTTACATACATTGATGAGAAATAGCAGCATCCCTAGTCTTACTTCCGGGGAAATCTGGAAAGACTTACAGCCGATTATATGTACATAGTAGAGAACTTATGTCCAACATTAGATCCTGAATCCTTATTGATCGACTTTGAGAAGGGAAGTCATCATCACTTTCCTTAAGATATACCTGCATACGGGACTTCCCTCGTGGTCCAGGGCCTAAGACTCCACGGTCCCAGTGGAGGGGGCCTGGGTTCATCCCTGGTCAGGGAACTAGATCCCACATGCCGCAACGAAGAGTTTGCATGTCCTAACTAAAGTTCCCGCATACTGCAAGTAAAAAAAAAAAAAGTTCCCACATGCCACAGTGAAAATCGCACGTGCCACAACTAAGACCTGGCGCGGCCAAAAAAAAACCCGATATACCTGAATACAATGATAACGAGCTGTTTTGCCACCCAGCATGAGGGATTTTAGTTCCCTGACCAGGGATCTAACCCATGTCCCCTGCAGTGGAAGCTCGGAGTCCCAACCACTGGACTGTCAGGGAATTCCCCAGCTGTTTGTTTTATATGGCAGAAAACATTTCTACAAAATCACTGACATTGGACAAAAGTTGCTCTGTCAAACAGATGCTGAATTTAACGTGAAAATTAATTGCTTTGCAGTGTTAGCATTTCTTCCGGTTAGTGACATTTCTGATGGCTTTATCCAGCTGACAGGTGACAAAGAGTTGCTTTCTTATTTTGAAGCACACGACATTGGAAAAGAAAGAGGATGAGGGTCTCCCAGGCACACAGTTGAACGCACATTTCCCATAGAACTTTGGAACGTCTATCAGCAGCCATGTGACAATATGCCAAGAACACAGAATAGTGTAGAAGCTTCCGCGATGAGACACAGAATGCAGTTACAAATATACAGCCTAGGATTTGGAAACTGGTATCTGTCTTAATAAAGAGGGATATTTTAGTGCAACAGGAAAAATGGAATGCCATACTAGGAGGGAATTAACAAGGAAAAAAAAAAGTGTAGTACTATGAATGAAGGAAATATTTGGAAGACAAATGCTGAGATACAATCCACGAGTTAAAATCAGTTATTTGTGCAGTATTGCCATGAACACAGAGACATTTTACATGTATTCAATTTTTTTTTGTATTTTCATTTTCACCATAAAATCTTTAAAAGTTTTTGTCATTAACTTTTCCTGATTCACTATGTCCTTTTTAAATGTCCATCTTTATCTTATTTTTATTATTTTATCTTCTATGGCAAAATTGCCTTACAGCCAATTAATTGTGCTGAGAAACTGCTTCTGGCAAAGATTCTTACAGTGAAATACCTAGAACCCACCAGGATTTATAATGAGGGGTTTATTGTGGGGATTTGACCTCCCACAACTGTGGCAGTTGGTGAAAAGCTGTCAACAAAAAATTAATCAATCTAAGAAAGAAATGGAAAATTTTATTCGAGCCAAATTTGAGGGTTGTAACCCAGGAAGAGCATCTCAGAAATCTGAGAACGGTTGCACCCGTTCGAAGTCAAGACACAGTTTATGTAAGTTTTTTGAGACAGAGGGCTGTACATCAAATGACGTATTATTGACAGTTCACATAATCCAGATATCTAAGTGTCATCCTGGTGGGTCATGTGACCCCTTACAAGATCAAGAAGGAATGTTATCTTTTATGGAGTTGTCTTGTTGATGCAGGGGGAGTGCTGCTTTTTATGGTTCAGCAGGTATTCCTGCCAATGGGGGAGGTTTGGTGATGCTTAATGCAGATATACCATGCACAGTGGGGGGAGAGAGGAGGTCAAAGGGCAGAGAAGAATTTTTGTCTAAATTTCTCTTGTCTTGCCATAGAAGTATGGCTTTTATTTCACAAAGGTTAAGAGGTTGTCGCTTCTTTGCCTGGTGCTGGAATCTGAACTCAGCAGGCAGGCAGTTGGGAAGAAAAGGTGCACATAATACAGAAGAAGAAAGGAGAAACTGAAATTGACACAGATGATCCGGAAGTTATGAGAATGGACTAGAATCTGCATTGACCTCTTGTCACCTCTAAGCCTCCAACCTTGATGATGGGTGTCGGTGGGCAGGAGAAGCTGGCGGGAGCTGCCGCAGAGCTAAACACATCTGGCCCAGGAATTGAGCTGAAGAGACCTGGCCGGAGATGCAGCTGCTGCGCCGTCACCCAGGCGAGCCAGATGAGAGACAGTGTGTGTCTGCGGCAGCAGGGCCAGCAACCCTGCACCAGCTTTCCGAGCATGAAAGGAATAAGGCTCCAGCTTCACTTCTGCCTTCCAGATCTCACGCAAAATGTGTTTTGTGGCCAGTGCTAACCCAGAACTTCTGGGAAACAAAGTTTCATTTAGCTAAGTTGACTTGAAACAAATTTACCACAATATACCCTTAGAAACTTCTTATCCACATGTATCACTATTAACTATTTCCTGACAAAGACAATAGCAAAACCATGCTTTCACCTAATATGATACAACTATCCTCTACACAACTGAAAACATTCTAACCCTCTCCTGAAAAGAAGAAACAAAATCCCTTTAACCATCTGTGGGTGAGGTTTATTCCACTTCTGGCTGAGTTACACTCCCTTACTAACACATTTTTGACCAGAGACATATTATGGCCACAGGTATTCGTTTCTGCAAAAATCCCCTGGTCAATAATGTGTTAATATCTCTGACTTAAATACTGAGGTATAAGGTAATCTATTGTTAACACAGCTTAGATGGTAGAGAATTGGAAGAGAGTAAGAAAGAAAAGAATTGGTTAATATATACTCAAATATATTCTTATCAAAATAAGAAAAATGATTCATAACTATTCCAATTCTCATTCTGCAATTGTGTCCATGGTTGCAGCTACGGCTCAAACATATCTTCTTATATTTCTCAGAACATATTTATTCCTTTTGCTCTTAGCAAGCACCTTGGCTGGTCGTGGCTCCCTACCTAGTGGGGTGAGTACTGTCTGTAGTTTTCCATCAATTTATTCTCTTATAATAATAATCCCATTACATTAATTTAATCACAGGGCGTGGGAGTACTTAAGGCAGCCTATAATTGGTTAAATTGTGTATTCCAAAAAAAATGTGTTGAATTCCTAACCCCCAGTCCCTGTGAATGTGACTTTATGTAGAAATAAAATCTTTCCAGACATCATCAAGTTGAGATGTGGTCACTAGGATGGGCCCTAATCCACCATAACTGCTGTCCTTATAAGAAGAGGGAAACTTGGACTCAGACACACACGCAGAGGAGAACACCTTGTGAAGATGCAGATGCAGAGGGAAGTTGACAAGGTGATGATGGAGGTAGAGGTTGGAGTGATGCTCCACAAGTCAAAGAACACCTGGGCCTACCAGAGCTGGAAGAGGCAAGGAAGGATCATGCCTTACAGGCTTCAGTGGCTGTTTTAAGGGCCACTCAGTTTGTGGCCCTCTATTATGGCAGCCCTAGAAACTAATACAGGTACATAGAAAAAAGCATTTACCAATTCAATAGCTACATACAGATTCTATAGGATATATTGATTTCCTCTGTCAACTAAAAAACACCAGGAACAGTGGCTATAATTGGAGTGACCATCTAATCAAGTTTATGATGATAATCCACTGTCATTTCCCAAGATCCGTCTTTCTTCTGTACAGGTTAAATGGGTGAGTTGAAAGGGAGTGCAGTAGGAATCACCACCCTTAAATCTTTCAGTTGCTTGGTTGTGGTATTAATCTCTTTTGTTTCTTTAAAGATTGGTATTGCCTTTTGGTTAGTAGATAGAGGCAATCGTGGCGACTTCCGTTCAGCTTTCCCTACCGTGATAGCCCTCACTCTATGGGATTTTGCCAGTTTCTGAGTGTATATATTCCACTTATACGTTCCCAGACTGGGGAAATAGCTATAGAGTGGGTTTGGGGTGTGAGGACCTCTCATGAGATGGGCTTGAGCCAAAATTCCTTTGATTTTCTGATCACCATGAGCCTCTACACTGACTAGTCCACTGCTGTGGAGTTTGGGGTGTCTAGGAATTACTGTGAGTTCAGAATCACAGTCCAGTTATCTCTCCAAATTCTGATTATTTCCCTTCCATGAAGCTCAGTCTTCCTGGCAAATGTGCAGGTGCCTTTGGAGGGGATGAGGATGAAGATTCCCAGGGCAAAATTTGGGCTGTGTAGCAGGTGCTTCCTCAAGAAGACCTGGCCTCCCCTTCCTTCAAGGGTCTCTGGAACAGTGAACTGGCTTTAATAGGGAGTGAATTTAGTGTCCATGACTCTACTGTGCTTCTCAGACCTAGAGCTTCTCAGCTTGTATGGATCAAGACATGAGTGGGATCCCCATCCTGTCAGTCCTACGGACACCCAAGTCCTCTGCTGTCCATTACGGTCACCGTGCCGGTAACATCTCCCTACCATGTGCCTTGGAAATCTTGACATTTCAGCCACCTGTAGTGTGAGCCACCTTTTGGTCCAGATTTCTGTCCACCAACCAGGAAAAGTGTTAGAGAACTCTCAGCCCGTACTGCGAACACACTGAATCTGAAATCTCTGCTTAGTGGCCCGTATCAATCAGTTTGGCTTGATCCAACTTAATTTTCCTTCCAATCTATTCCCACACCATTTGGAACCATTCCACATATGTTTCCCAGGTTTTTATCAACATAAATGGGCATCAGATGATGTCCATTCTAACTGGTGTGAGGTGATACCTCATTGTAGTTTTGATTTGTATTTCTCTAATAATTAGTGATGTTGAGCAGTTTTTCATGCGCTTCTTGGCCATCTATATGTCTTCTTTGGAGAACTGTCTATGGGTTGTTTGTTTTTTTAAATACTGAGCTGCAAGAGCTGTTTTTATATTTTTGAGATTAATCCTTTGTCCATTGATTCATTTGCAAATATTTTCTCCCATTCTGAGGGTTGTCTTTTTGTCTTGTTTATGGTTTCCTTTGCTGTACAAAAGCTTGTAAGTTTCATTAGGTCCCATTTGTTTATTTTTGTTTTTATTTCCATTACTCTAAGAGGTGGATCAAAAAAGATCTTGCTGTGATTTATGTCAAAGAGTGTTCTTCCTATGTTTTCCTCTAAGAGTTTTATAGTGTCTGGTCTTACATTTAGGTCTCTAATCCATTTTGAGTTTATTTTTGTGTATGGTGTTAGGGAGTGTTCTAATTTCATTCTTTTACATGTAGCTGTCATGTTTTCCCAGCACCACTTATTGAAGAGACTGTCTTTTCTCCATTGTATATCCTTGCCTCCTTTGTCATAGATTAGTTGACCATAGGTGTGTGGGTTTATCTCTGGGCTTTCTATCTTGTTCCATTGATCTATATTTATGTTTTTGTGCCAGTATCATACTGTCTTGATTACTGTGGCTTTGTAGTATAGTCTGAAGTCAGGGAGTCTGATTCCTCCAGCTCCGTTTTCTTCCCTCAAGGACTGCCTATTCGGGGTCTTTTGTGTCTCCATACAAATTTTAAGATTTTTTGTTCTAGTTCTGTAAAAAATGCCATTGGTAATTTGATAGGGATGGCATTGAATCTGTAGATTGCTTTGGGTAGTATAGTCATTTTCACAATATTGATTCTTCCAATCCAAGAACATGGTATATCTCTCCATCTGTTGGAGAGAGATCATCTTTGATTTCTTTCATCAGTGTCTTATAGTTTTCTGCATACAGGTCTTTTGTCTCCCTAGGTAGGTTTATTCCTAGGTATTTTATTCTTTTTGTTGCAGTGGTAAATGGGAGTGTTTCCTTAATTTCTCTTTCAGATTTTTCATCATTAGTGTATAGTAATGCCAGAGACTCTGTGCATTAATTTTGTATTCTGCAACTTTACCAAATTCATTGATTAGCTATAGTAGCTTTCTGGTGGCATTTTTAGGATTCTCTATGTATGTCATGTCATCTGCAAACAGTGACAGTTTCACTTCTTCTTTTCCAATTTATATTCATTCCTTTTATTTGTTTTTCTTCTCTGATTGCTGTGGCTAGGACTTCCAAAACTATGTTAAATAATAGTGGTGAGAGTGGACATCCTTGTCTCATTTTTGATCTTAGAGGAAATGCTTTCAGTTTTTCACCATTGAGAATGATGTTTGCTGTGGGTTTGTCGTATACGGCCTTTATTATATTGAGGTAGGTTCCCTCTATGCCCACTTTCTGGAGAGTTTTTATCATAAATCGGTGTTGAATTTTGTCAGAAGCTTTTTCTGCATCTATTGAGATGATCATATGGTTTTCATTCTTCATTTTGTTAATATGGTGTATCACATTGATTGATTAGCATATATTGAAGAATCCTTGCATCCCTGGGATAAATCCCACTTGTTCATGGTGTGTGATCCTTTTAATGTGTTGCTGGATTCTGTTTGCTAGTATTTTGTTCAGGATTTTTGCATCTATGTTCATCAGTTGTATTGGTCTGTAATTTTCTTTTTTTGTAGTATCTTTGTCTGGTTTTGGTATCAGGGTGATGGTGGCCTCATAGAATGAATTTGGGAATGTTCCTTCCTCTGCAATTTTTGGGAAGAGTTTGAGAAGTATGGGTGTTAGCTCTTCTCTAGATGTTTGATAGAATTCACCTGTGAGGCTATCTGGTCCCAGGTTTTTGTTTGTTGGAAGATTTTTAATCACAGTTTCAATTTCATTACTTGTGATTGGTCTTTTCATATTTTCTATTTCTTCCTGGTTCAGTCTTGGAAGGTTATACCTTTCTAAGAATTTGTCTATTTCTTCCAGGTTGTCCACTTTATTGGCAGAGTTGCTTGTAGTAGTCTCTTAGGATGCTTTGTATTTCTGCGGTGTCTGTTGGAACTTCTCCTTTTTCATTTCTAATTTTATTGATTTGAGTCCTCTCCCTCTTTTTCTTGATGAGTCTGACTATCAATTTTGTTTATCTTCTCAAAGAACCAGCTTTTAGTTTCATTGATATTTGCTATTGTTTCCTTTGTTTCTATTTCATTTATTTCTGCTCTGTTCTTTATGATTTCTTTCCTTCTGTTAACTTTGCGTTTTGTTTGTTCTTCTTTCTCTAGTTTCTTTAGGTGTAAGGTTAGATTGTTTATTTGAGATTTTTCTTGTTTCTTGAGGTAGGCTTGTATAACTATAAACTTCCCTCTTAGAACTGCTTTTGCTGCATCCCATAGGTTTTGGATCGTCATGTTTTTATTGTCATTTGTCTCTAGGTATTTTTTGATTTCCTCTTTGATTTCTTCAGTGATCTCTTGGTTATTTAGTAATGTATTATTTAGCCTCCATGTGTTTGTGTTTTTCCCTTTTTTTCCCCTGTAATTGATTTCTAATCTCATAGCGTTGTGGTCAGAAAAGATGCTTGATATGATTTCAATTTTCTTAAATTTACTGAGGTTTGATTTGTGACCCAAGATGTGATCTATCCTGGAGAAAGTTCCATGTGCACTTGAGAAGAAAGTGTAATCTGCTTTTTTTGGATGGAATGTCCTATAAATATCAATTAAATCTACCTGGTCTGTTGTGTCATTTAAAGCTTGTGTTTCCTTATTAATTTTCTGTTTGGATGATCTGTCCATTGGTGTAAGTGAGTTGTTAAAGTCCCTCCCTCTTATTGTATTACTGTCGATTTCCCTTTTATAGCTGTTAGCAGTTGCCTTATGTATTGAGGTGCTCCTATGTTGGGTGCATATATATTTATAATTGTTATATCTTCTTCTTGGATTGATACCTTAATTATTATGTAGTGTCCTTCCTTGTGTCTTGTAACATTCTTTATTTTAAAGTCTATTTTATCTGATATGAGTATTGCTACTCCAGCTTTCTTTTGATTTCCATTTGCATGGAATATCTTTTTCCATCCTCTAACTTTCAGTCTGTATGTGTCCCTAGATCTGAAGTGGGTCCCTTGTAGACAGCATATATATGGGTCTTGTTTTTATATCCATTCAGCAAACCTGTGTCTTTTGGTTGGAGCATTTAATCCATTCATGTTTAAGGTAATTATCGATATGTATGTTCCTATTACCATATTCTTAATTGTTATGGGTTTGTTTATGTAGATCCTTTTCTTTTCTTGTGTTTCCCACTTAGAGAAGTTCCTTTAGCATTTGTTGTTGAGCTGGTTTGGTGGTGCTGAATTCTCTTAGCTTTTGCTTGTCTGTAAAGTTTTTGATTTCTCCATGGAATCTGAATGAGATCCTTGCCAGATAGAGTAATCTTGGTTGTAGGTGCTTCCCTTTCATTACTTTAAGTATATCATGCCACTCCCTTCTGGCTTGTAGAGTTCCTGCTGAGAAATCAGCTGTTAACCTTATGGGAGTTCCCTTGTATGTTATTTGTCATTTTTCCCTTTCAATAATTTTTCTTTGTCTTTAATTTTTGCCAATTTGATTACTATGTGTCTCGGCATGTTTCTCCTTGGGTTTATCCTGCCTGGGACTCTCTGTGCTTCCTGGACTTGGGTGGCTATTTCCTTTCCCATGTTAGGGAAGTTTTCGACTATAATTTCTTCAAATATTTTCTCGGGTCCTTTCTCTCTCTCTTCTCCTCCAGGGACCCCTATAATGCGAATGTTGTTGTGTTTAATGTTGTTCCAGAGGTCTCTTAGGCTGTCTTCATTTCTTTTCATTCTTTTTTCTTTATTCTGTTCCACAGCAGTGAATTCCACCATTCTGTCTTCCAGATCACTTATTCGTTCTTCTGCCTCAGTTATTCTGCTATTGATTCCTTCTAGTGTATTTTTCATTTCAGTTATTGTATTGTTCATCTCTGTTTGTTCTTTAATTCTTCTAGGTGTTTGTTAAACATTTCTTGAATCTTCTCAATCTTTGCCTCCATTCTTTTTCCGAGGTCCTGGATCATCTTCACTATCATTATTCTGAATTATTTTTCTGGAAGGTTGCCTATCTCCACTTCATTTAGTTGTTTTTCTGGGGTTTTCTCTTGTTCCTTCATCTGGTACGTAGCCCTCTGCCTTTTCTTCTTGTCTATCTTTCTGTGAATGTGGGTTTTGCTCCACAGGTTGCAGGATTGTAGTTCTTCTTGCTTCTGCTGTCTGCCCTCTGGTGGATGAGGCTATCTAAGAGGCTTATGCAAGTTTCCTGATGGGAAGGACTGGTGGTGGGTAGAGCTGGCTGTTGCTCTGGTGGGCAGAGCTCAGTAAAACTTCAATCCGCTTGACTGCTGATGGGTGGGGCTGGGTTCCCTCCTTGTTGGTTTTTTGGCCTGAGGCAACCCAACACTGGAGCCTACCTGGGCTCTTTGATGAGGCTAATGGGAGACTCTGGGAGGGCTCATGCCAAGGAACACTTCCCAGAACTTCTGCTGCCAGTGTCCTTGTCCTCACACTGAGACACAGCCACCCCCCACCTCTGCAGGAGACCCTCCAACACTAGCAGGTAGGTCTGTTTCAGTCTCCTATGGGGTCACTGCTCCTTCCCCTGGGTCCCGATGCACACACTACTTTTTGTGTGCCCTCTAAGAGTGGAGTCTCTGTTTCCCCCAGTCCTATCGAAGTCCTGCAATCAAATCCCACTGGCTTTCAAAGTCTGATTCTCTAGGAATTCCTCCTCCCATTGCGAGACCCCCAGGTTGGGAAGCCTGACGTGGGGCTCAGAACCTTCACTCCAGTGAGTGAACTTCTGTGGTATAAGTGTTCACCAGTTTGTGAGTCACCCATCCAATGGTTATGGGATTTGATTTTATTGTGATTGCACCCCTCCTACCATCTCATTGTTGCTTCTCCTTTGTCTTTGGATGTGGGGTATCTTTTTTGGTGAGTTCCAGTGTCTTCCTGTCAATGATTGTTCAGCTGTTAGTTGTGATTCCGGTGTTCTTGCAAGACGGAGTGAGAGCACGTCCTTCTACTCCGCCGTCTTGAACCAAGCTCCCAGTATCAAATTTTGTATGAGACAAGGTTCAGTTAGAGAAGCCACAAGGAGTTCTACACAATAGGGGTTTATTGTGAGAATTAGCCTTAGGCCATTGTGGGTGTTCTATGAGAGGTTCTGGCTTTTGAAACTGGTGCTGGGTCATGACCAGCTGGGCGGCCAGTCTGTAAAGATGCTCATGAAGCGGAAGAAGCAAGGACAAGCAAGAACCTATACAGATGACGTAGAATCCCTGAGGGTGAACTAGAGCCCACATTGGTCTCTCACCATCCGCACCTGGAACTTGGGTGATGGGTATTCTGCAGGAGCAACCGACGTCCTATGTCACGGTGCTAAAACCCACCTGGGCCATGAACTGAAGGTGCTCAAGAGGGGATCTGGCAGCATCTGAAGTTGGCCTGGGCTTGGCTGCTCCCCCATGGCAATGGGGTAGGCCGCAGGCAGTGACGGTGTGCGCGAACAGACGCAGGCAGCACATGGCATGCTGCCCTGACCTTCTGACTGTCAAAGGAATCTGGCTTCTGCTTTACTTCTGGTTTCCCAAAGCTGACACCACAAAAATCCATACAGTCCCAAAGCTTGTGAAAGTACTCTTCCCAAGGCTCCACTGTTCTTTTAAACGCTGACACCTTGAGAGACAAGGACATTTCCATCCGTGTCTCTGAGAAAGAAAACATGTTACTTTGACCTGTGTAGATGCTGATGTCTCGGCATCAAGCAGTTAAACCCGGCGTGAGTGGGAGCTTGGGGTTCAGGGTTGAGAGTAGTCACATGCCTGTCTCCCTGCTTTATGTCTCCCCGCAGCCAAGGTCCTTGTCAAACTTTGTCTCAGATTCTGGACGCCCAACCAAAAGTCCATGATATTTATCTCAACTTTGCAAAGTGCTTTCACACACACTTATTTTCTCCTTCGGTTCTCATAGAAACTAAGCCAAGAGATGTTCAACTCGTCTAAGTCATCTCCAAAAGAGACAAGGTGGCCTGAGAGTCCTGAGTCAGGGCATCAGGATCATTTTTATCTTCAGTGAATCTTCTTGTTCAGGGCTAAGAGCCGTTATGCTGTTATGAATGATCTCCTGGGCAACGTGGATGGGAATTTGCAAAAACAGGAACAGTCGTGTTCATTACTTATCACTGCAGCTGCTGGGAAACCAATCCTGCTTCGACACACATCCAGGAGGCCCTCAACCAGTGGTTGGGTCTCCTGAGCAGCTGTTTGAAACTACATACAGCAGTGAGGGGCTATCATAGTTTCAGAGGCATGTTTGGGGTGTAGAGGGCTGTGTGGGTTTCTGATACCCACTTCTCCAGTTGTGAGCTACTCTTCTATTCTTGACACTTGTCATAATGCCTGGATATGATTATTCTAATAATAAGTTTTGCCTGGTGAATGGGCCTATGCAGTTATAATGATATGCAAATATTTGTTGGAGACCTTAAAAAAATAGACTTACATCCAATGGTGACATTAATTCAGGACATGGTAACATTCATAGGTCCTTTTGGACTCTGTACAACAAAACTATGTTCATATTCAATCAGATGACCCAGAGGAATACTGTGTTCTTGATCTCGTTATAATCAATCCTCCTCAAGGAACATCGTGGCTCCCCTCCATGCAAGAGTCGTTTTTGGTACTGGAAATGCTCACGTTCTCCTTGCACAGCGGGCATGTGGGAAGAGGAGAGGGGAAGTGGCCAAGGCTTTTGGATTTCTTCCTCTTCTGCCGTGACCTCTCTCAAGTCCATTCCTTTGCATTGCTAACATGCCAACAACTAAATCAATGTCCCAATCAAGCACAAATCTAAAATTGGCCTCCCAACTCCAGATCTTGGAGGAGGAGGGTAGTATTGACACAATTCATTCGTGTCCTCTTTTGAATTTAGAAAACTTTTTTCCCTGGTTAATTCATTTTGCAGCAGATGGACTCGGCTCTTTTCCATGGTCAATCCCTGCCCACTAGGTCAGCAGGATATCTTCAGTTGGACAATGCTTTTTATAACAAATCCAGTACGTACTCTGGTTTCCTAAAGGCAGGGGTCTCTTCCTCTTGACATTGCCTATGCTAATTTAGTGTGTAGCACATAGTAAGTGGCCAAAAATATTTGTGGTTGAGGGTGATGAAGGACTTTACCCCAATCTGGTAGGAGGCTTCCAACCGAGTCATGGAATAATATGATACTTACTTATTGGAACCTGCTGCAGAATCAACTTCTGAAAAATAGTAAGGGTTAAGATATAAGTCTTCAGCCACATCTTTTCCCCTGGAAATAGTTTTCATCTTCTGTTGAAACCTATAAAATTCTGGAATGGAGGATGGGTGAAATATAAGAAATTAATAAGCAAGTATTTATTGAGTACGTATTATATCCCGGGTACCACACATGAGCTCATGGGAGTACTGAGAATAAGGCAGAATCTTTGTTCTCAAGGAACTCATGGTCCATTTGGGGAAGAAATTAACCTACAGAGCAATAGTAAGAGGTTCTATAGGAGTGAATGGTGTGATTAAAATGTAAAGCGAGGAAGGAGGTTAGGGTGTGTGGGAAAGGTTTCTAGGGAAGCTGAATGATGAATCAGGCCCTTGAATAGTAGGTAGGATTTACACGAGAAACACAGAGCAGTAGACAGAGTGAGGCAGGGCTCCCTGAAGCTGACCGGTGCCAACAGTAGCTCATCATTTCAAAGAGAGAGATGACACAGGTCTGTGATGGTTGTGTCTGAGGAGTCCCCTCTCATTTCTGGATTGCCCCCAAACAACAGGCCCACTTCTGTCCAGGGCTCAGTGGGACCACAGCAGGCACATCTCATGACCCATCACTGTCCCTTCCAGAAGGTGGTCTTTCTGTCCTTAATGAGGGGTACCTCTGTGCTTAGGAGGTTTCTTTGCTCCATTCTGCTTGGCCAGTGTGTGTGACTACCTTGTTGCTTTGACTCTCCAATATGAGAGGACCCAAACACCCAGGCGACCTCTTCCCTGGGAGCTAGGCCCTGTTCTCACTAATTCCAGTTCCCGGCAGATGCCTGCCCTAAACCAGGGGGACAACCGGGCAGCACACCACGGCTCTTCACTTGTCCTGTGCACACCACTTCCCAAGACTCCAGCTGTGAGGCCAACTCCACCCTCCTGGGCTCCTTGGCCCATCCTTGCACAGGCCAAGTTCACCACGATTATGACTGCTCTAAACTACTGTGCATATATGGGCCAATTATTGTGCACTCTGTGATGTTACTTCCTCCTTTCTCTCCCTAGACATTGCAGAGAGGCACAAATTATTATCCCCTTGAAGTGGGTTAAATTGTGTCCCCCCAAAATATATTCAAGTTCTAACCCCCGGTGCCTGTGAACAGAACCTTATTTGGAAAACAGGGTCTTTGTAGATCTAATCAAATTAAGATGAGGTCATACTGGACTGGAGTGGGCCCTCCATCCAATGACTGGAGTCTTTATATGAGAAAGGAGAGAGATACTCAGATACAGAGACACACGTGGGAAGAAAGGCCACCTGACAGTGAAGGCAGAGACTGGACGATGCAGCTACAAGCCAAGGAATGCTGGCAGCGACCAGAAGCTGCTGGGAGAAGAGAGGATTCTTCCCCAGACCTTACAGAGGGAGCACGGCCCTTCTGAAAGCTTGATTTTGAACTTCTAGGCTCCAGAACTGTGAGAAAAATCATGTCTGGTGTTTAAGCTCCCAGTCTGTGGTATTGTGTCATGGCAGCCCAGGAAACTAATACGAGTGTTTTTCGCAGGAATAAAAATAAAGGCTCTGAGAGACTCAGTAACTCGCCCAAGGGCAGACAGGTCTCAGTGGCAGAACTGGAAGCAAAGCCCACGTCTTGATCCAGAGCCTGGGCTTTCCTCCGCCCACAGCCTCTTGCCTGCACGCAGCTGGCCTTCCCCCCTCCACTCCCTCCTGGATGCTTTTGGGACTCAGTTCCCGACACGGGCACTTCTACAGCATCTTGAAACACATCCCTGTGGAGACTGCCTCACACATAAGATGTATCATTACATTAAAACAAAAGCAGAGTTAAAAATCCCGGGCTGCGTAAGCAAACACACATGTTTCAGGCTTCAGAAGGGCCCTGCCAGCTGTTGTAATCACACAACTGGTTCTTTGAGTCCTTGTACTATACTATAAAAATAACTCTAATTTGGAAAAGATGGAACCTTGTTTGTGGAAGTTCATAACTGATTCAACATGTAACAGAGAAGGCTATTTTAAAATTCTTGCCCCTCTCTTGGTGTCACTGGGATTTAGTTCAACACAAGAGAAATGAGGTCAGGGTTTGATTTCGGAGGTCGGGGTGGAAGCTCTGACTGACCTGGAGAGGCGCCGAGCTTTCATTAATGCTCTGGGGTCCCTGGAGTGTATCCACTTAGATCTTGGACGGGCCCGTCCAGCCAGGGCCAGGCTGCTGGCCTGACTTTATCACAGAGAGGATAGATGTTCCTTTCCCGGCTAACTAAGCAGTCCTTACGTGCCAGGTGGCAAAGAAACAGCAGCTGTGGCCTCTGAGCCCAGAGATTGAGGGTCTAAGAGAGGAGTCAGAATTCATTTCCTCAGCGCAAAGGAAGGCAGCCGAGCTCCAGGCTTGAGGTTAGAGTGCTTCAGGGGAGGGGGTGTCCCTGGAACTGGCAGCGGGAAGGGAGTCTTCCTGAAGGGAAGGTGGAGCCGGGCCTCACGGGCGGGCAGAGATTGGAGAAGATACAGAAAGAAGGAGGGAGGAAAATCACATGAGGAGACCCAGAACTGGGGATGCAGAAGGCACCTGGGATGGGGGACAGACAGCAAGAGGCTGGCTGGGTGTTGGCAGCTACCTGGTCCTTCCTGCTGCATTGTGGGAGCCTCGGGCAGCTCTGGGGAAGGAAGCAGAGAAGCAGCTGGGGATGCAGACAGCGTCTGTAGACACGGGCAAGGCACGGCCTTCACTGAGGCTCTGGGGAGACGCTGCTGGATGCACCTGGCTCCGTGGTTGTTTCTCTTGCACTTATTGAATTATTGTTTATTGACTTGCTTTGTTTTGTTTGGTTAAGTTCTTATATCCTCCAGTTACTAAAGCAAGACAGTGCAGCCAAAGGCCCCTGGTGGGGAGGTGGTGGGCCTGCGACAGCCTCTGGTGTTCAGCCATCCTGGTTGTCAGGGGAGAGGGTAGTGTGTGTGTGTGTCTGTGTGGGAGAGTCCTAAGCAGACACACTCGCTAATCCTGCGCCTGTGTCTTCTGTGCCTGCAGGAGATCAGGAGCACGTAAAGCCCTGAGATTATTTAGCAGACTTGAGCCCCTGTGGCAGAAGATGAGGACAGGCTTTCCAACTCTGCTGATGGTGACATTGCCAGGACTCAACCCGGCAGCTGGGAGGCTGGCTGGCCTTCCTCTGACTCAAGCTTGCTCGTGCTGCCCTTTGCCTGGATTGACTGGGGCCATGTGAGAAATGAATCTTCTGCAAAGTAGGCACTGAGACCCCCCAGAAAAGCAAGGAGGGGTGCAGCAGATGCTGCTTCCTGAAGCTTCGAGGTCCGTGATCTCTGCCATCGGTGCCGCCTTGTCACTTGCTCCTGTCACTTTGGGCTTGGCCCCCTTTCTCTCCCAGTCTTCGTTTTCCCTCGCGGTCCCCCCGAGAGGAGCCTGGTGGGAGCCCCTTGTGATACTTCCTGGCAATGCGGGAGTGGAGCTGGAAGGATGGGCCCCGGGGGCACACGGATTGGAGTCCCAGCTCTGGCTCTGCCACTCACTGTGCAACCTTACTCTCTCCGCCTCAGTTTCGCCTGCTGGTAAGAACATCTATGCCATGGGTGTGGTTTCGAAGCTTAACTAATGTATTTGGCACTCAGCGGGGGACTGTTCAGTCCCTACACTGGACTTCCCATTGCTTTACCAGTTGGGGTGTCTTGGAGGGTGAGGTCCTGAGTCAGCTGAGCTCCCAGGACCATCTAGACTTGGGGACCTGCCCAGCATCTCAGGGCACAAATCTGACTGTTGAGACAAACAGAGAGACCACGTTCCTTTGCTCAGAATGTCTGCTGATTCATGCTTCACCTCCAAAGGGTAATTTTATCTTAAGTATTCGGTAGCTTCATTCAGGTCCCTCCTAGCATCCTTGCAGCCCCATGCTCAGGAGACAGTGGAAGAGCGAGGTCTCCCCACCCACAGAAAGTGTTTATACTTTCCCTTCCATTTTATATTCTGCCCTCTCAGTCATCCTAAATGTTTATTTAACGATGCTCAAAGCCCTTTTAAGCTTCCTTGGTTTAATGTTTGCAAAACACGCTGTCACTTCCACTTCTACTGATAATTTCCTGCCTGCTGCAGAGCTGCTCCGCTTACGCACCGTCTGGAAAGTCTTAATGGCATGACTAAAGCCTCGGTCCCCGCAAGTGCGTGGACAGCCCAGGAGGTCAGGATGCTCTCTGGGGCAGAGAAAAATGAAGAGGAACAGGGATGCTGGGAATTCATTTGGAATTCAGGGCTTTTTAAGATCGAGGGGCAAAATTTCAACTAGATTGTGTCAATTGTCAGAATCCCAGGCAGCACCTAGATGGCCCCCAGGCCCTTGGTTTGGCCCCAAGCCTGGCCCAGAGTTTCTCCATTGTGAGGAGAGAGGAGGGGCGTGACCAGATGCCAGGTGGTGGTTCAGCGTGATTCCTGGCACATAAGCTACAGAGTGTGGAAGAGAGAAGCTGGCTCTTTATCAGGCCACAGGCTGATTCAGCCAAACTCCATGCTCAGCTCATCTCTGGTGTCCTTTTTCTTCCTAGTGGCCATAGATGGATAGCTCTAAAAACATGGGCTTCTGGCCACACGACCACAGGAAGTTGGATACTATTGCCATGTGTGGTTGTGCAGGTTCCGCACTGAGCAAATCTAGGGGGCTAAGTCACACCATAGTCTAAGTGAATGGCACTCTCTAGAGTTGTGCTTAGCTGTCGACCCGGAAGCAAGCGGGGCAGTTCTGTGTCAAGGAACTGGGGCCAGACTGAAGGTGATGTGTGCAAGGCCAGAGCGAGAGGTTTTGAGTAGGACCCTCCTTATCACACCAGCCCCATCCAAATCCCACCTCAGTGCAGCAATTACAGGTTGGAAAGGTGCTCAGAGGTGGGCAGTGGCCTAGGATCCTTGCACTTGAGTCTGGAGTCCCTTCATTCACATGAATGATGTTTCAAAAAATTCAAAGGTTTACTCCCCTTCAGAGCTGACGGTCTAGTGGGAGTTATAAAACTACTAAGCACAGGCTACGTCAGGACTTGAAGTTCTTCCCATAAGGAAACCACACAGCAAGAACGAGTGTTTCAGGGAGGTCAGTGTCAGCAGGGATGATTGGGGAACACTTCTTGAAAGAGTTGGGTCTTCATACATGGCTTAGAGAATGGGGTAGTATGGACGGGTGTGGGGTCCAGGGGAGCAGAGTTCACATGTGGAGCGATCGGGGGGAGCCAGAGGGAGGGGCGCATGTGAGCATCGGCTTGGACTGAGGGATGAGCAGGGGTGAGGAAGCCAAGATCACATCCGTGTCAAGTGCGGGCAGACGCGTTGGGATGGTCAAGTGGGACCACATTTAAGCAGCTTCAGTCTGGGCGTGCAGTTTGGAATCCATGCTGTCGGGAAGCCACGGGAGGCTTCTGCGTGGGACAAGCCCTGTAGAGTGCCCTCCCTCCCGATCTTTTCCACGCAAGCCTGTCTCAGCTTGGGGACAGCTGGGGAGACCCTAGTGGGAAGACTTAGTAACGTTCAGCTTAGGCCCCCAACTCTGCCCTTCCCCAAGCCAGGCTCCTTTCCCTCCGGGCCAGGGTAGAGCCATCCACAGGGACAGCAAGTCGCTGTCTTTCCTGGAGGCATGGCCACGTCTCTACCAATGAGCAACACACAGCGGGCCACAGAGGCCACATCCCCTCCCGCTGCCCCTCTTCGTCCATGGCTGGCTGCTTCCAAATGGTGGACCTACTGAATAGCACAGGGAACTATACTCAATATTTTGCAATCACCTATAAGGGAAAAGAATCTGAAAAAGAATATATAGCTACATACACACACACACACACACACACACACACACACACACACATATATATATGTATATATGTATATATACATATATAAACTGAATCGCTGTGCTGTACACCTGAAACTAACACAACATTGTAAGTCAATAAAAAAATAAAACCAATGAGGATTTGGTGCTCACAGCACTGGGGAAGATGGGCCAGCAGCCCTAACCCCGTGGTTTCTTGTGACTTTGGCATGCAACAGGGACACTGGTGGAGCCAAGATGAAGTCCCATTTCAAATTTTAAAAAGGGCGATCCAGGATGTCAGAGCCCAATAACACTGTCTGTCAGGCTGAGAGTGACTCAAGACTCGGGTTGTGGAAGGTTCTAGAAGAGACTTTTCTTGTCTCTTTGGGTTAGGAGGCTTCTAATCTTTTCTGTTCCTTGGAAAATGCTATTTGAAGTTCTCCCTTGGTGACCTTAAACCAAGATCCAAGATCTTAAACCACCAAGAGAGTGGGGGCAACTTAGCAACCCTTCCTCTTCTGTTTGAGAGACCTGAGTCATTGTATCAAGTCATGTATATACCCCCCGGACCTGAACCAAGGAAACCGAGGCTCAGGAGGTGGGGCGGTACATTCAAGGTCACGGAGCTAGTGGATGAAGAGCTGGACTTTGGAACCTGATCTCCTGCCTTCCAGCCCACCAAACTACCTTCCATTTTCTGAATGCTTGTATCTCATCATGCTGGAAAGAGGTGGGGATTCATTCCACCTTTTAGGCCCTGGCAAATGTGTGTGTTAAATCCACCATCCTCCCCTGTACACTAATATGCATCGACGTGAACACGCAGCTGATTCTGATGGAGGGTGAAGTTGAAAACAGAAATGCCGAGACAGATGCCTGGCTCCAGCCCTGACCCACTAAATCAGACTGTCCCCCGGTGGGTCCCGGCTCTGCGGGTAATTCTGAAGTCCGGCCAGCCTTGGCACCATGGTGCCGTGAACGCTTTCTGAGGGACCATGAGGATGGTGGTGCTGCTTGGGTGGAGGTGAGGGGCTTTTGTAGGGTGGCTTCAGGGGGAAATCTCTGCTTTTCAGTTCTTTGGAGGAAGGCTGGCTGGTGACAGGGAAGGAGCAGGGAGAGTAGGCGAGAGCTGCCTAAGGTTGCAGGGCGGGTCCCTGCACGCCCGGTCCAGGGGCAGCGCAGGTTCGCTGGCAGCCTCTGTGGCTGTTAGTAAATGAGTGGCTGCTGCTGCTGGAAGCTGGGCAAGTGCGCCCGGGAATGGTGGGCGCTGCCCACTCACGCCAGCGTCGGAACTGAATTCAGTGGACGCCCGTGAAGCCTCTGCCCCAGTTCAGGTGCTGGAGCCATGCGCATCTGGGTGAGCCCAGAGCTCCGAGCGCAGGGGCCCTCCCCCTGGAGAGGGAAAGGCCCCCGCAGCCACGGCCCACGGCAGGGTGGGCAGCCGGCTCCTGAGCTTCTGGACCCTGCGTCAGGAGAGCAAACCCAAGTCCTAACTGATCCTCAAATGGCTTTTAGGAAGAGAACCATGGAGGCCTACTGTGTGGTGTGTGAGTGTGTGTGTGTGTCTGTGGTGTGTGTCTGTGGTGTGTGTGGGGTGTGTGTGTGTGGTGTGTGTTTGTGGTGTGTGTGGTGTGTGTGGTGTGTGTGTGTGTCGTGTGTCTCTGTGGTGTGTGTGGTATGTGTGTGTGTGGTGTGTGTGTGGTGTGTGTATGTGGGTCGTGTGTCTGTGGTGTGTGATATGTGTTTGTGGTGTGTGTGTGTGTGGTGTGTATGATGTGTGTGTGTGGTCTCTGTGTGTGTGGTGTGTGTGTGTGGTATGTGTGTGATGTGTGTGTGTGGTGTGTGTGTGTGGTGTGTGTGTGGTGTGTGGTGTGTGTGTGGTGTGTATGTGTGTGTGTGCAGTGTGCAGTGTGCGGTGTGTGTGTCTGTGGTGTGTCTGTGGTGTGTGTGTGGTGTGTGTGTGGTGTGTGTGTGTGGTGTGTGTGTGTCGTGTGTCTCTGTGTGTGGTGAGTATGTCGTGTGTGTGGTGTGTGTGTGTGTGTGGTGTGTGTGGTGTGTGTGGGGGTCGTGTATGTGTGGTGTGTGATGTGTGTTTGTGGTGTGTGTGTGTGGTGTGTGATGTGTGTTTGTGGTGTGTGTGTGTGGTCTGTGTGTGTGTGGTGTGTGTGTGGTATGTGTGTGATGTGTGTGTGTGGTGTGTGGTGTGTGTGTGTGGTGTGTATGTGTGTGTGTGCAGTGTGCGGTGTGTGTGTATGTGTGTGTGTGTTGTGTGTGTTGTGTGTGTGGTGTGTGTGTTGTGTGTGTGTTGTGTCGTGTGTGTGTGTCGTGTGTGTGTGTTGTGTGTGTGTTGTGTGTGTTGTGTGTGGTTTGGTGTGTGTTGTGTGTGTGTTGTGTGTGTGTGTGGTGTGTGTGGTGTGTGTGTGGTATGTATGTGTGGTGTGTGTGTGTGTCGTGTGTGTGTGTCGTGTGTGTGTGGTGTGTGTGTGTTGTGGTGTGTGTGTGGTGTGTGTGTGGTGTGTGTGTGTCGTGTGTGTGTGTCGTGTGTGTGTGTTGTGTGTGTGGTGTGTGTGGTGTGTGTGGTTTGGTGTGTGTTGTGTGTGTGTGTGTTGTGTGTGGTGTGTGTGTGTGTTGTGTTGTGTGTGTGTTGTGTGTGTGTGGTGTGTGTGTTTTTGAGTGTGGTTTGTTGTGTGTGGTATGTGTGTGTTGTGTGTGTGTGTGGTGTGTGTGTGTGGTGTGTGTGTTTTTGAGTGTGGTTTGTTGTGTGTGGTATGTGTGTGTTGTGTGTGTGGTGTGTGTGGTGTGTGTGGTGTGTGTGTGTGTGTGGTGTGTGCGCGCCTGTGTGTGTCCAGCACAGCTGAGTGGGCTCTTGCCTTTGCAAGCTAGACAGTAAGCTCTCTGTGAGCAACCTGCGGGTTGGCCCCTGAGCATCTCCCCAGCTCCTGGCAGAGTGCCTGGCACACAGCAGGCGCTCAGGGAAGGGATGGGTGAAAGGGGCTTCGAGGTCAGCATCTCTACTTTCCCTGCACGGGAGTGAGGGGCAGGGAGGTGACAGAGGAGCAGGCTGGCCTGGCCTGCCTGGGGTCGCCCAGCGAAGGCACAGTGGCTGCGGGCCTTCTGGCCTCCAAGCCTCATGCTTCCCACTCTCGGCAGGCCTCCTGTCACCAGCCTTGGCAAGAGAGGTGCAAGCTACTGTGTACAAAAGAAATAAGCTATGAGGGCATATTGTACAGCCCAGGGAATATAACCGTTACTTTGTAAGAACTCTAGTTTTTAACTTTTTACTTTATATCAGAGTCTAGTTGACTTACAATGTTGTGTTAGTTTCAGGTGTACAGCAAAGTGATTCAGTTATACATACACATGTATCTATTCTTTTTCAAATTCTTTTCCCATTTAAGTTGTCACATAACAATGAGCAGAGTTCCCTGTGCTGTACGGTAGGTCCTTGTTGGTTATCCATTTTAAATACAGCAGTGTGTACATGTCAGTCCCAAACTGCCTATCCCTCCCCCACCACCGTTGCCCCCGGTAGCCTTAAGTTCGTTCTCTAAGTCTGTGAGTCTGTTTCTGTGTTGTAAATAAGTTCATTTGTAATAAATTTAAAAGGAGTATCATCTATAAAAATATTGAACCACTATGTTGTACACCTGAGACTTATATAATATTGTCAATCAACTATACCTCAATAAAAAAAATAAAAAAGGAAAAAGAAGGGCCTGGGGCAGTGTGGCTGTAGGAAGCTGCACCCCTCTCTCCACGTGGCTTCACAGAAGCGGCCCTGAGGGACGTGTGTGTCAGGGGAGCCCACACAGAGGGCACCTGGGAGGCTCCCGGAACTCTGAGCCTCTTCCCAGAGCACCTCAACCTGAGGGAGGGCATCCTAGGCTGAGCCATCCTCCTGAGGGGTGCGGCAATGGGCAGGCCCTGAGCTGCCTGGCCTTGCTTTCCACTCAGGAAGCAGCCTCAGTAGGATGGGAAAGGGGCCGGGCGTCCCATCCTTCCAGGTCCCCAGGTCTTAGGGGCACTCAGAGGGCAGGGAGGTGTGTCTTGGAAGGCGGGGGTCTTCAGGGGATGGCTCCTCCCCGCCAACACCTTTGCGGGAGGTTCCTGGTCCAGCGGGTGCCTGCAGGGTTGCAGGATGAAAGAGACCAGGATGACAGACATTTCCCAGAGAAAATATACTAAACCGGGAGGTTGCCCTTCTCCTGTGACCTCCTGAAGCCCCAGGAGATCAGGCTTTCAGGAGCTGTTTCCTGCTGTTCACTGACCTTCCTCCTAAAGGTTCCTGAGATATTTGCCAACGTGATGCTATGGGAAAAAAACGCTCAAAAAGGAAAAACAAAACACACAAACAAAAAAATGAGGATGATGTCTGGATGAGAACGTCAGGGTTCTAGGTTAAGGACTTGTTTCTTGGAAACGGCCTGCAGCTCTTGGAAATTTGTGTGGGGTGGAATGCTACAAAACCAGACACCGGCTGCTGTGTCTGCGGGTGACGATGGAAAGTATTGGGTGTGAAGTAATTAACCACACAGAGCACTTGCACTGGAATGAAGATTGCAGAATGACACAACCTTTTTCAACTGGCCTGGGAGATATCAGATTTTATAGTGATTATTGTACCTTTCTTCCTTGCCTTGCTAAGGATGAGACCTTTACTCTAGTTCTGTGCTGTCTGATCTCGTAGTGACAGGCCAGGTGTGGCTTTTTAAATTAATTGAAATGAAATAACTTACCAAGTCAGATCCTCAGGCCCACCAGCCACACCGCAAGGGCCCCATAGTCACATCTGGCCAGTGGCTACTGGACTGAAAGGCACAGATGGAGACCATTTCCATCCTTGCGAAAGTTCTTTTGGACAGGCCGGCTGTAAGCATTCTTCTGTTTGGGGGTTGGAGACCACAGAGGAAATGAGAAAAGTTATTTAAGAAATGTGAAGAGGAAGAACCACTTAATATTCAGCCGTTGACACTGTGAATCTGATCCTTCCACAGTAACAGAGCTGTGTGTGTCAGACTGTCGTCTTGAAAAACAATTGTCCACATCTCTTTACCGCCCCCTCTGACGTTTCAGCAGCAGAGCCCAGACGACTTGGGCCAGAGGTTTCCTCACCGCCAAGAGGATAGCCAGGCTTAGCTGGAGACAGGGGGAGAAAACACAACTCAGAGTATTTTCTGAAGTACAGGCAGAGTGTGTGTTCTGCCTGGAGAATGTGGGCAGGAGAAGAAAAGGAGTGAAGACCAGGCACAGCTGGGCTCACGTCTGCTGACCCAGGCCTGGGCTGGTGAGGGCGGGGCTGTCAGGCGGGAGGGCCACGTTGAAAGCAGAATCGCCACCCATCAGCCTGGTACCCAGTCACGTTAAGGTCACCCGTGGCACAGGGTAGCCTCGGGAGACCCTGCAGACTTGCCTCCTGTTTGGTCACCCTGGGATGTGGACACTGCACTGGCAGCCAGGGCGCCCGTCATGGCATCCACCATGGCAGGTGGAGGTGGTCCACTGTAGGGGCTGGTGCCGGACTTGCAGGGTGCTGAACTAGATGGTGGGCTGGCAGAGACTCAACGTCTGTCCCTAGTGGCAGCCGAGGTGAGGCCAAGGCAGCCTGGGGTAGACACTTGATTCTGAGCAAAGTACGCAGGAGCAGCCAGGGCAAGATCTACACTGCAGACTCCTCCTGGGTGGACGGGGACGGCGTCCAGAGCCTGGAGGAGGTTGAGGATGCCAAACGTAAGGCTAAGGTATTTGCGGACACAAGGATGAGCTAGCCCCTTCCTCTCATGCACCCAGACACCCTCTTATGCAGAGAAGCAGGAAGAGGGAAGTTCTGTCTTAGTAACTGAGAATTTTTATCCAAACAAGTCTGTGTATTTCTTTTGAAAATAATCTGTTTGCAGGACTTCCCTGGTGGCGCTGTGGTTGAGAATCTGCCTGCCAGTGCAGGGACACAGGTTCGAGCCCTGGTCTGGGAAGATCCCACATGCCACCAAGCAGCTAAGCCTGTGTGCTACAACCACTGAGTCCACATGCCACAACTACTGAGCCTGCGCACCTAGAGCCCGTGCTCGGCAACAAGGGAATCTACCTCAGTGAGAGGCCCGCGCACCGCAACAAAGAGTAGCCCCCACTCTTGGCAAGTAGAGAAAGCCTGCACGCAGAAACAAAGACCCAATGAAGGCAAAAATAAATAAATAAATTTATTTTAAAAATCTGCGTGATTGGATTAGAGTACATTTAAACTGGATTTGGTCGATAGTTTCTTGTTAACCAGTGGGTAGAGACTCCAGAGGGAAAAGATCAGATTTGCTATTGGCAAACCAGAAATATTATATTTTCTCTGTCCATCTGGGTTGCAGGAGGAGGTGCATCTAGAGAACCCGATATATATGCAAAGACTGAATGACGATCAAGAATCAACAACCCCAGAAGATCAGACAGAGTGGGATGAGGGCAATGGGAGACCCAGAGGAAGGACCCGACGGGGTGATCACAGGGACCTCGGCCTCACTGGCTCAGAAGCATCTCCTCTGTCCTGGGGAAGAGGAGATGGAGTCTGGGGTCAGAACCCCCCGGATAAACAGCCCTCTGTGGTCATGTCAGTTGAGATACTGCAAGTGACACAAAACCCAACTCAAATGAGCAGATAAGGGAGTTCACTGCTTCATGTAACTCAGAGTCCAGTAGATGCTGCCCCAGTTCCATCTGCGGCTCAAGGCAGGGCCCAAACGATGCCACTGACAAGTCTCAGTCTAGACCCTTCTCTCAGCTCTGCTGCTCTTCAGCTTGGCTTCGTTGCCAAGTAATTCCCTGGTGGCACTGTGGCTGCCGGCGGCTGCACACACCCAACTTCTCCCCAAAGTCCCAGACCGTCTCCCTGCTCTTCATCGGCCCCTAGCTTTCATCCAATTGCTGCGGCCAGAAGAATTCGGTGCTCTAAATGGGCAGGCTCAGTTTACCTGTCCACCTGGAGGCAAGGGTGGAGTGAAGTCCACCTGGGACACCTGGACAGATGGGGGGAGAGAGGAACGGTGCTGAGCAGTCCACAGAGCTGTGGAGTCGACTGTATTTGGTACTGACTCTACGGGGCAGTGGATAGAATCATTCTCAAAAGATTATTCTGTTGTCGTCAGAAGGACTTAGGCTTAGGTATTGGTGGATAGACTGTAGGCAGAGATGCACCTGAACTGACGGGACTTATTTCAGGGTCATGGTCAAGAGTCCGAAGCTTGGCGCAGACAGAAGGGTGGGGTCTCCTACGGAATATGTCAGAGCGCGTGTGACGAAGGTGTGCTTTGAGGTGCCGTTTTCCTGAGTCCGTGGGAAACGTTGTGGCCAAAGGGATCATTGATGTGTAGCCTCCCGTTTTATTCTGGTTGTGGTTCTAAAGCTCTGGAATTTGCCCTCGGGTTGCAACAAACTTTAAGCTGTTGCTGAGCGGAGGTTGTGTACTTATTTGCATAAACTTTCAAAAGGCGAAACGTTTTTAGTGTTTTTCCGATGGCAGCCGTTTGTTTTTCCTTCTCTTTCTTTTCTTGTGCTACCATCAGTTCCAACCCCTTCAGGCCTGAAGAGGACACAGGGGCAAAAAGCCCCTAAAGCTGGTGGGGTGTGACAGTGGAGACCCTGAGAATAATCTAGGGCTCTGGGAGAAGGAGATCAGACAACTGTCAAGGTCCCTGTGATCAGGATGCCCCCCCACCCCAGATGTCATTTGTAGGGTGGTAGTGGATTGAATATAGTTTCCCCCAGTCAGGTCCATCTGCAAGCTCAGAATGCGACTTTATTTGGATATAGAGTTTTTGCAGGTACAGTTAGTTAAGATGAGGTCCCACTAGATGAGAGTGGGCCCTGAATCCAATGCCCAGTGTCCTCAGACCAAGAGAGACATACACAGGGAAGAAGTTCATGAAGACGGAGGCAGAGATCGAAACTACGCACCACCTTGGCGGTGACGAGCCAGGGACCGTCAAGGGGGACCGGGAGCCACCGGAAACTGGGAGAGATAAGGAAGGATTCTTCCCCGGAGCTTGCAGAGGGGGGCATGGCCCCGTTGACCCCCGATTTCAGACTTCTGGCCTCCAGAACTGTGAGAGGACAAATTTCTGTTGGAATCCCCCCAGTTTGTGGTCATTTGTTACAGCAGCCCTTGGGAAAAAAATATAGGGGCTTTTAAAGAAATTCAGGCCTGGAGCAAAACATGGGTCAGAGGAGGGAAATGCTGACATATAAGGTCCCCTCGGAGGCTCCATGACAGGGCGCGTTTAAAGGATCCATTTCTGCTTCTAGACAGAGTTGGCCCATCTACACCACCGCATCTGGCCTGCATCAGGATGGTGGGAAGGGCCTGGCATCCTGTCGGTGTTCCCTCAGCAGAGCTTGGGCGATGCTGTGCGAGGTTTCACGCCCTGAGGAAAGGGGCTCCTCTCCTCCCCTGCTCTGCCTGCTTCTCAGTTGTGAGCTGTGGGTCTGAGGCTGCCGTGGGCGCCTGTAATTCATAGGAAGGCGCCAGATACACAGCAGTGGCCTTGATCTGGCTGGGCACAAGCCTGACACTGCCCAGCCTCAGACAGCACCCTTCGTTCCTTCCATGAACACACGCACACACACTTTTAATATTCTGTCGACGCTCATTCTTTGCAAATTCTGTGTTTGTGAATTCACCCACTCGCTAAAATGTATTCATCGCCCCACACCAGTGCTCATGGTGCTTTTGTGGTCATACGTGGACCTGCCAATGAACTGTTGGGGTCTCCTCGCCCGTTCCCAGCTGAGGTCAAAAAAGGCAACCCTCTGCCCTCTTGTTTCCTCCTGTAAATAGATGTCCTTTTCGTGATCTATTTAGTGCCACTTCTTTTTGCATTTTTGTGCTTTTTTTGGTGATTTCACTGTTTCGATTAGCCCCCAAGAATAGGGCTAAGAGCTGTCCAGTGTCCCCAAGCACAGGAAGGCTGTGACCGCCTCTCGGAAAGGATGCGGGTTAGATACGCTTCCTTCAGGTGCGAGTTACGGTGCTGTTGGCTGTGAGTTACGTTAATGAATCAACAGTAAATATTTTAAAAGCCGTCTTTAAACTGCAACAGACCTAAAATGAGGTTAGTAATAATCGGCTGACGAACACGTTGTGACCAGAGGCTCGCAGGCACCTCGGAGCCACGGTTCAGTGTTCACTAAGGCGGCGTGTGCAGACACTATAGGACGTAACTACCTTGAATAACAAAAACAGACTGCATATTTTTCATCCAGGTCCTGTGATGGGGATGGGCATGAACTGGTCAGCATCCCTGCCCCTGGGTGCCTCTATCTAGGTAACAAGTGAGGAAGCCCTGGAGTTCTGGAAAGTTCTAGGTTCACATGGGTGAGGATGACTTCTCTCATTTAGCAAACGCCGTCAGAACACCCACGACGGGGGCAAGGACAGTGCCACTGTGAGGCAGGGCTTCTCCCTGCAGAGCTGAACTCTTTCTCTGCAGAGTATTTACCCAGCAACACTCCCTGGCCCCAAATAAAGCGAGGACAAGAAAAACAAAAAACAAATAGAACGGAAAATCCACTCACCAATAGGAGAACAGAAATCAGGACATAAGAACAATAAAAGCAAATCGCTACCCAGCAACAGGCATCTCATAGGAAGTGACTATTTGCAACCGACCCAGTTCAGTTATATCAGCCCGGGGAGAAATTTCAGGAGAGACATAATAACGAAATCCATTCACTTCTGTCCTAAAGATGTATCGGAACCACTTTCCTTCTTTTAATCCTCATTAAAAGCAAAACAAAACAGCAAAAACAAAAACCAAAAAAGGAGAAAAAGATAAAGGGTCTCCCCGTTAATTACTCTAACTCGTCTGAGGGCTTCACAAAAGCAGTGAACGAACGCCTGTGAAAATGATGAGGCTGGAATGACTGGCCTAGGCCGCCTGACTTAAAAGAATGACAGTAGTTCACCCCCCAGTAATTTGGATAATTCTAAGAGGGTCAAGCCTGAAGTTTAACCTGGCAATTACCTGAAGAAATTTAACCTCAAGAAATGACTCATAATGCAAATTAATATTGGAAAATTATTTACTCAAGGGGAATGTTAAAACTATGGAAAAGAACTTTTAAAATTAGCCTCAAGCAACTGGGGGCCAACCAACACATATTTATGGCATTTTTAGTGCCTTCTTATGCAAAGTACTATGTAGTTTCCCAACTTAAGACCAACTTCTGCCACTGAGTAATCTTGGGTGACTTACTTCACGCTCTCTTTGAGCCCTCGTTGCTTTATATGAAAGTGTCTAAATCAGGGGAGGTCACTGTGACATCACATGACAATTTGCAGGAAAGAGCTCCATTAAAACGGTGGGTGTCATGATTATTACCCCAGGCTCACTCCCACCAAACCTTCCCGGGCTCAGGGTCCTGTCCAGATCCTCCAGATGGTCCCCTTTGCTCAGGCTCTTCTCTTTTTTTTAAAGAAAAGTGATTTTTTTATTGAAGTATAGTTGGTTTACAATACTGTGTTAGTTTCAGGCATACAGCACAGTGATTCAGTTATACATATATATTTTTTCAGATAATGTTCCATCATAGGTTATTACCAGATACTCAATATAATCTCCTGTGCTTTACAGTAAATCCTTGTTACTTATCTATTTTATATATAGTAGTGTGTATCTGTTCATCCCATGCTCCTGGTTTACCCCTCCCTCCCCTTCCCCTTCGGTAATCATAAGTTTGTTTTCTACGTCTGTGAGTCTGTTTCTGTCTTGCAAATAGATTCATTTGTATTATCTTTTAGATTCCACATACAAGTGATACCATATAATATTTGTCTTCGCCTGACTTACTTCACTTAGTATGATAATCTCTAGGTCGATCCATGTTGCTGCAGATGGCATTATTTCATTCTTTTTTATGGCTGAGTAGTATTCCATTATATCTATCTATCTGTCGATGGACATTTAGGTTGCTTCCATGTCTTAGCTATTGTGAATAGTGCTGCTATGAACATTGGGGTGCATGTATCTTTTTGAAATAGAGTTCTTGTCTTTTCCAGATATACGCCCAGGAGTGGGATTGCTGGATCATATGGTAGCTCTATTTTTAGTATTTTAAGGACTCTCCATACGGTTCTCCATAGTGGTTGCATCAATTTACATTCCCACCAACAGTGTAGGAGGGTTCCCTTTTCTCCACACCTTCCACCCTCTCCAGCATTTGTTATTTGTAGACTTTTTTTTTTTTAACATCTTTATTGGGGTATAATTGCTTTACAATGGTGTGTTAATTTCTGCTTTATAACAAAGTGAATCAGTTATACATATACATATGTTCCAATATCTCTTCCCTCTTGCGTCTCCCTCCCTCCCACCCTCCCTATTCTACCCCTCCAGGCGGTCACAAAGCACCGAGCCGGTATCCCTGTGCCATGCGGCTGCTTCCCGCTAGCTATCTACTTTACGTTTGTTGGTGTATATATGTCCATGCCTCTCTCTTGCCCTATCACAGCTCACCCTTCCCCCTCCCCATATTATTTGTAGACTTTTTGATGACAGCCATTCCGACCAGTGTGAGGCGGTAACTCATTGTAGTTTTGTTTTTTTTTTTTTTGCGGTACGCGGGCCTCTCACTGTTGTGGCCTCTCCCGTTGTGGAGCACAGGCTCCGGACGCGCAGGCTCAGCGGCCATGGCTCACGGGCCCAGCCGCTCCGCGGCATGTGGGATCCTCCTGGACCAGGGCACGAACCCGTGTCCCCTGCATCGTCAGGCGGACTCTCAACCACTGCGCCCCCAGGGAAGCCCCTCATTGTAGTTTTGATTTGCATTTCTCTAATGATTAGCGATGCTGAGCATCTTTTCATGTGGCTAGACTCTCCTCTTTCTTCTCCGTGTGTCCAATTCTACCTTTCCGTCACGCCGCTACTCGGATCTTATTGCTCCCTCCAGCTGGATGAAACAGCTCCCTCCTGTGAACTTGCACTGAATGTCGTCTGCACAAATTTTATGTCATGTGCCATGTTGGGCCCTGCGTGGCTGCCACTTGGTGTGAAAGTTTTCTATTCTCTCCTGGCCTGCAGCTCCTTGAGGACCAGATCCCTCTCTCCTACACGTCACTTAGCCCAGCAACTCCCACAGAGCATGCGCATAGCTCCTCGTCGAGTGTGTTGTCCATTTTCCAGCCTGATCAATGCAGCCAGTCTCCTTTACGTGGGCTGTAACTCTCCAGGGTTCTTTGAAAAGTTTGATGGCCTCAGACACTCAATCCTGCCGACGTGGTCTGACTCAGGTGTTTTAGGAGGGCTGATACAGCTCAGGGGGCAGACTGCAACCAGGCTGGGCTGAAGGTAATTGCAGGACGGTAGCTGTCATGGATTTGGGCTAATCAGCGTCAAAATCAGTGTGGTGGAAAACACCAAGGAAGAACTTAATGCGCCCATCCTTGCCAGAAAGGAATTGTCCAAAATTGTATTTTTATAAGTGTAGCGGTTACCAAAAATTGTTTCTTGACTGCAGGTGCTGTTGATAACATCTGTTTCCCTCTACCCACCACCACCCATATTTGTTTTGCTTCTGAGGGAAGAGAAAGGGATTTATGGGGGAGGAAGCATGCCCCTCCACCATCTGCCCCTCCCTCCCAAAACTGAAGGGTTGATGGGTTTTAGGGAATCTGCCTCCCATCAGCCCTGTGGAGTCAGTTTGCTCTTTACAGACAGGGGACTGGAGGTTGGTACTAGATGCCGATAGAAATGTTCAAGAGACATGAGACTCTGTGTCCAGGCAGAGCTGCTTCAGGGTCAAGGAGACAAAACATAGCCCTGAGCAGGGTTGCTGGTCCTTCACCTGCTTTGTCAGGAACCAGGCTTCCAGGGAATGGAAAATTTTGGAGTCATCTGGAGTTGTCCTGGCAGAGACAATGGCAGAAGTGAGGTGAGGCCACTCCAGGAGGCCTTCCTGGGGGTAGCATGGGCAGGTGGGAGGATAAGTGGGAGAGAAGGATGAGGCAGAGGTGGCACAGATGCAGATGGTTTGAGGGCACCTGAGAAGCAGCCCTCCAGTGCACCCAGAAATGACAAGGGTACATTGGTAGCTGGAGTCGGCCAATGTGTGGCAGCCATCTTACTTCCAAAAGGGATTTGGTGATGCTCAGGGTGCACAACAGAAGCATCACTCGTCACCAACAACTGAGGCACTTGATTAAAATGTTTTATTTATTCTGATGGTCAAAATTCAAATGGTACAAAACAGCACACAGTGAAAAGTCTGCACCTCATCTCTCTTTCCCAGACATCCAGTTTTATTCTCCAGAGGCGAGCCATGTTAAATTTCTTGTGTATCCTTAGCGATACTCTATGCGTATAAAAGTATCTGTATGTATTCTCCTCTCCCTGCCTTTTTTGGTACAGATGACAACCATGTAAGTTACAAATTGTCCTGCACTTTGCTTTTTCCACTTAACAGTGTATTGTTAACAATATAAAGAGTTGCCCTAAGAACTACCCCTCCTCCCTCCATTTTGACAGCTGCATAGTATTCCATTTTATGGATATACCATAATTTACTTAAGCATTGTTCTCTGTTGATGAATATTTAGGTTTTATTCCCAAATCATTGCTATTATAAATAGCGCTACAATGAATAATCTTGTGTATATGTTATTTCACATATATGTGAGAATACATGTGTTTAATAATTTCTTGCAAGTGGCGTTCCTAGGTCAAAGCTGTGAACGGTTGTCATTTCTATGAATACTGCAAAATCACATGTTATACTCCTTCCATCAGCTCATGAGCTGGACTATTTCCCCACACTTTTGCTCACAAAGTTGCTAGCAAGGTATGTTATCAAATCCTTTATCTGTTCCTGTCTGAAAGGCAAAAATCTGTAAGATGATATAGTTTGAAGTTGCTTTTCTCTGATTATGAATGAGGTCGAGTGCACTTTCCTATATTTAAAATCCATTTTTTATTTCCTTTCCTGTGAGCTGTCTGTTCATATTCTTTGCCATTTTTCTGCTGTGGTTTGATCTATTTTGCAATGCTTTTTGTATACCGGGGAAATTGGAATTGAAATTTTTTCGTCAATTTATTGCTTGTTATAGATCATTCTAGATGACTTAGTAAACCATAGTACTGACCTAATTTAGCTACTTTATTTACTTGAAAAAAGTATACAATTACATTCCTTAAAAAGAATACTGCACAAATCACATTCACGATTGCTTAACTTCCCTTGTCAGGTGCAAAACACCTTAACAAACCGTGGTTGAAATAGTCAAGAAACACAGAACACCTGTGTCTGACACTGCAAGAAACACAAACAAGTAGATTTAAAAAAAACATAATTGAGTAATTCGGAAGTGATGGACCAGGAAGATGATGGGAACTGTGGAGAGAGACATGAGCAGGATGAGTTTGGGCAGAGTGAGGATGGGGTGGGAACCCCTTTTACTGCCTGGAAGAGAAAACTGAATGAAACAGGTGAGTTCAGACGTCCCAGGAGGACAGGAGCAGCGTGGTGATCTGGGGGCTGCGCCAGCCGCAGGCGAGGCCTTGGAGAGGCCAAGGTGCAGTAAGTGTGCTCAGTGCTAAGAGATCAAGGCCCTGTGCCTGAGAGAACCAGCTTTCTCCCCAGCAAACTCCCTGTGCCTCTTCTGTGGCCGGGACCATAAGTAAATCTGTGCCTCCTTCCCCTGCCATCCCCAGTCCAAACCCTTCCCCAGAGCCCCCAGGCGAGGCCCCGAACCAGTGCCGAAGGCATAGGTATAAGTCACCCTGGAGGTAGGGGGTACAACCTCAGGCCACCCCATCTTCCTCTTAACTTCCCGCCTTGGGTCCTATTCCTCTGTTACAAATCCTAAGAGAAAGGAAAGAAGAGACAAACAAATGTGTTCTTCTCTAAAGAGCAGGGCTAGCTGGCAGAGCTCAGGGCTGCTGGGATGATGGGACAAGACACCAACAGAGCTTAAGGCGGCCAACGCCAAATGCGAAACCAAGATGAGTTACCTACGGCAGTGACCGTCAACCAACACTTTTCGACAGCTGTTACAGTGATAACTCAGAAGCACTCTTTTTTTTTTTTTTTTTTGCGGTACACGGGCCTCTCACTGTTGTGGCCTCTCCCGTTGCGGAGCACAGGCTCCGGACGCGCAGGCTCAGCGGCCATGGCTCACGGGCCCAGCCGCTCCGCGGCATGTGGGATCTTCCCGGACTGGGGCACGAACCCGTGTCCCCTGCATTGGCAGGCGGACTCTTAACCGCTGCGCCACCAGGGAAGCCCTCAGAAGCACTCTTTATTGATTAGACGGGTTAAATCATTTGGCCCATTCATAGTCCAGCCCTGCAGCATTTCTATAGTCAGACCTGAAACGTTGGGAATCTGATTTTTGTAAGGTCTAGGAATGCATCCTTCCCAACTCCTCACTCTCTATGTTTCCTATGCTCCTTGTTTAAGTTTTACAAATTTGGATATAAATGCAGATCAGATTCCAGCTGGGATGCACTGAGTATTAGAATAGTCAAAGCCATCTTCAAGTGTAGTGTCAAGAGCATTAATAAACAAGTTGTTCCCATAACAGCATGATAATAGCCTATTGGTCACCTATTTGTACCAGACACTGTGCATCCATTCTAAGTCTCCCACTTGTCCACGGAAGGTACATCACTCTCCATTTCATAGATGAAACAACCTGAACTTAGAAAGATTAAGGAGCTGCTGAGATCGTGCAGCTAGTGACAGAGCTCAAATCTGAGCCCAGTTCCGTCTAAACCCAGATCACTCACTACTGCCTTCTGCTACATCCTCCACTGCCAAGGGTTCTGTTCTAACCCACCAGATTTAGAGTTCTGTAGCACCTGAGGATTGTTCCAATTCTCTAAACCCACAATACTAGGTCTTGATCTAAATGATAAACATTGTTCTCAAGATGCTGACAACCTCACAAAGGAGAAAAATTACCTGCTCAGTGCAACTGGAAAGCAATCAAACACACACACACACACACACACACACACACACACACACACACACCCCTACAATGAGCTGCTGAACCATAGGTTATAGAGGGCAAGGGTGTTAGAAGCGTAGAGAACGATAACCCGAGCTGAAATCACTGGGGAAGGAGAGAAGTTCTGTTTTGGATCTTTTTAGACTTTTGAGAGGCTAAAAAAGAAAGAAGAGGCTAATTTCACCTTCTGGCAATGCAGTAGACTAGATGTCTTAGAAAATCTCCCCATACAATACAGCGAAACTTGCTGGATACAAAATTCCTTTGAAATGCATCACTGAGTTGGCAAAAAGGTGAGAGTTGCCGCTGCTTTTGGTACTCCGCGTTGTTTAGAGCAGGGATTAGCAAACATCTTCTGTAAAGGGCCAGATAGTATTTTTGGCTTTATGAGCCCATATGGTTCTCTGTCGCAACAACTCAACTCTGCCTTTGTGGCATGAATGAAGCCAGAGATAATACATAAGGAGCAGGTGTAGGAGGATTTGACTTACAGTAACTGGAGCTGAGCCTTGGGCCACACTTCGCCAGTTTCTGACCTGGAGTCTTAGAGTAGAATGCCTTTTGTGGCTCTTCTGATCTTGGGCCCATACAAGGTAAGAACATAGAATGGAGACAACCCTCATACACAGGAAACAAGATCCCCAGGGAGAATGTGGTGCGGGAGAAATGTGGCCCTGGGCAAAGAAAAACAGATAAGGAAACTTGTCTTATCAGGTTGGGCTCTGGATGGAAAAAGAAAAGTATCTGCCCTGTGAACTGGTTACTATAGGTAGGCGTACTCTCACGTGGGATTGGGGTTTAACTTTATACTACATGCATTGTACAGGAAACTTCAAGCTACAAAAGTAACTTGTAAGTGGTTCTTGATTCTTAGTGCCCTAGGACACCTTACCAAACACAAGCTCATAACCCCAAATTACAAACTGCACAAGGAAACAAGCCACTGTGAGCAAGGGTCAGCAGGAGCAACACCAAATGACAGGATCATTCTCTCAAGGATTTGATGTATCACAATGATAAGTTACAGAAAATGCTACAGAGATAAAAAGAGGAATGAAAAGAGAATAGAGAACAATTCGGGCAAGGGGAAGAAGAGAAGAAAAGGTTCAGTAGTGGGGATGAGAACATGTTGAGGGGCAAGGAGGTAATAGTCCTAGATGGAGTTGATAGGAGGGTAGTAATGAATGAATGAATGAATGAATGAAACACTGGTCAAACTCATCGTGTGCACCCAGTGCTGTGCGGGGCACTAGTAGTGGAGATGCAGGAGAGACACAGGCTCTGCCCTCAAGGAGATTCCAGTCTAGGGGAATAAGGTAAATAAATAAAGCCCATGAAATGTGATATGGACTTTATACAAAATACAGCAGAGGCAAAGGAGGAAGTGGCCCATTCTTTACCCAAGGAAGCCAGAGACAGCTTCCTGGAGGACCTTATGCTTGAATCAAGCTCTGAAGGGTCTGCAGAAGTCTGAACTTTATCCTGTAGGTGATGGGGAAGAAAAATGGTCAGACTAACAGTTAAAAAAAAATGGTTGCAGTACAGTGAGTAGAATGGAGAGTGAAGAAATGAGAGACAGGAAGACCCAATGTGACATTGAGTAGTCATCCAAAGATAAGGCAGAAGTGCAGGTGGAGTTAAGAGATATTTTAGAATTTTGTCCATTTGGGGATTACCAACAGCCATGACACAAATTTATGGCTGTTGCTCCATTGATGACCCTGTATCCCTAAACCGCCTCCTCCCAAGTGCTTCTGGGGGTTCCCAGGGTTGTCTCGAAGGTGCTGGTGAGTGAGTCTGTACCCCTGCGTGGTCCCTCCATGCCCTGTCCCTGGGGTGCTTCTGCCCTCACAGGCTACGTGTGGGATGGGGGTGTTGAGTGTCCTGGGGGAGTGATGCTTGTTTCCTAATAATTATACACTTTTCATAGGATTGTCCTTTGAGCTGTTACACAGAGACTCCCTCGTCTCCAGGTAACTCAGAGGAGGACAGGGACGGAAAAGAGGTCTGCTTGCCAGAACCCATCCTCCCCGTGTCCCTGACTTCTGATAACCCAGCCCACTGTGACTGGCTCCTTCTCCCATCCTGCAGGAGTGAAAGCAGGGGAATGGGGGGTGGGGAATGGAGTTGATTCTCCCAGGATGTTTCTTAGCCCCCAGGCAACAGGCTTTGCTGAGCCTTCTCAGCCAGTTTGCCAGAAATGTGTGCGCAGAGATCCAAGTGCACCCGTACAACAGGGGTCTCAGAGCTTTGAGTCATCATGGGATATAGGGAGTGGGTGCAGAGAGGAGGCCGGAGAGGTTTCAGGAGTCATGGGACGTCATTGAAAAGACCGAGCAAGGTCTTCAATACCTGCCTAGAGGGTCTGTTTCTCCCCACACGTCAGTGTTTCTCCAGGAGTGGACTGGTTTACATCAGCTTCTGAATTACCTGGAGACTTGGCTCAAATTTTCAATTTGGGGGCCCTTATCTGAATCAGAAGCCGTGGTGGGTGGGGCTTGGGAAATTTTCATCTTTAATTAGTGCTCCCTGGGTGATAGTTTGAGACTCTACACACACTCCTGTAATGGGTCCATATGTCATCTCTTTAGGTAAATTGAAAGCTCCTGAGTGTAGGTGCCGTGTCTAAGGCTCTTCTTGTCTCCCCCTACACACAGGCAGACGGTTCGTGTATGTTCATTGAAGTTGAGTGAAATGATGCAATGTTGATAGACTGACCATGCTTATACACTGCCCCCTCCAACAAGACATCTTACACTCATTCATTCCTTTATTACTCTTTTATTCTGCAAATACTTATTAGTGCCATCTCAAGGCCAGGTACTGGACTGGGTGCTGAGTCTCAAGAGAACGACAGTGACAGAGAGGCAGGGGCCCTGGAGCAGGGAGCAAGGGGTGTGCAATGAGGCGGGGTGAGATTTCTCAGAAGCAAGGGCTTTCCCCAGCACAGGGAAGGTGAAAATCCCCTAGGAGGCTTTCCTAGGATGAGTTATAATTTCTGCATTGTTCTGTCTCCCCAAATGAAAAAAGACACCTCAATTCCTTCCTAATTCCCCAGCTTCAGGGCACGGTGGGCAGTTTGAAGCCTCTTAGAGTCAGGAGATAAAGGGAAGCATTATGTTCCACTGGGTCCCGTTTGATCTTTATACCATCAACACGGGGCTCCGGGCTTCCCCATTTCTCTTTCCCTCCTCCAAGGTCACCCAGAAGGCTGTGGGCTCTTTGATGTTCCAAGGAAGTTTGCAGGACGACATGCCTGGTCGTCTGTGCCTCAGTGCGCTGCTGGCCGGCGTTCCTGACTCAAGTCGGGGCAGAGGAGGGTCCTTCCCTCTTTCTGGGGCAGATCCAGAGCCGTTGGGAGGGGCATGAGCGTGTTCTTTTATAACCCCCCCCCCTTTTCTTCCTGGGTCTCAAATGGAGTTTTTGACCATTTCTCATTTCCCTTCTCTCAACTTTATTCCTGACCAGAAACCGTCTGCTTAGTTCTGGCTGTACCCGAGTAGCAAGGAACACGCAGGAAGCGAGCACACCCTCAAGTCCAGGCAAAACTCACGAGACCATGCTGAGGGTGTATCTCTGAGGCTCAGACTGTCAGCAACCTCACAGGAACAGGTGCCCACAATCCCAGAAAGAAGCAAAAGCAGCGTGGGGAGCCACCCATCCTTTTTCCATTAGTTAAGTCGTTTCGCACTGTTTCGAGGCTGTCCCTGTGTTGTATGAAAATGCCAGGGATCTGCACCTTCTGCAGTTGTGACCAGAGGTCCCCTCTTGGGTACCAGTGAGGCTTTGGGACTCAGCCAGCTTAGGAGAGATGCTTCAGCCGCTCTCCTGGCCGGACTGCAGCAGAAACAGGAGAGAACTTTGCAGGCGCTCATCCCCCGAGGACCACCACATAAGGGGAGGAGGGTGCGGGTCAGTTTGCCTCCCCTGGTCCTCAGTGATGTCAAGGAATGAGGATTCAGAGCAAGAATACATACGTAACAAGGGGGACAGGGATGTCACAGTATCCTTGGAAAGAGGTGCAGAGCTGGCCTCAAAGACACGGGAACATAACTTGGGAACTGGAAAGATGCAGCTCTATTCACTAGGTTGCCTTCTCCCACCCACTCCTCACCAGCCGTGGAGTTTCTTGGTTCCCACAATTCCGGTGACTCAGAACGTCTTCCTCGCTGCTTCCAGCACTCAGGTGACGACCAACCTACTTTCTCATCCCCCATCCTTTATAGGTGTTTTATTCTGTTGACTCAGATCTTCAGCTTCTCACTGACACTGCTTATTCTCGAGCCCTCGTGGCCTGTCTTCTTTCTATGTCTTCTTCCTGTGTGGTTTCCAAGTGCGCCCCCAACAAAACTAGCTATCGACTCTTTCCCTGTCTCTCCTGTTAAAGTCCAAGAGAAGGAGGGTTTGACTGGATGAAGTGAATCATCATTATGCTTTCTGGGCAATGCTCTTTGATCTGAGATACTTCATGGGCCATGGTTCAACCTCTCGACTGGCCAATTGGGCAGCCTAGTGGCAGGACTCACCCCTGCTCCAATCAGCTTGGCCAGAGCTAATAATGACCTCAGCTGGGCAACACGTACAAGAAAGCATCTAAGGCTTATTCATTGTACAGGTGCAGTGAGTTGAGCAGTCTTCTTAAAAGGGGGCCATGGCTACAGCCGCCATCGTGAAGAATGGTCTGCTTAGTGCAGTGGGTCTGATGGGGAGACAGACCTGGGTTTGGACTGTCATTCTACTTAGTGGCTGTAACTTGGGAAGGTTACTTAATCTTTCTGAGCTCATTTCCTTATCTGTAAAAATGGGGCTGGAGATGAGATATGTACTATACTGCAGTGATGTGTGAACTAGGGAGAAATTACGAAAAGTACCTAATAAACAGTTGGTGCTCAGGTGTTCCATAAATAGCTTTCATTATGGCAATGCTGAGCGGGTCTGTGTGATTCTAGATTTCCAGGTCACTGACTTTGACATAAGTTTGGTGTCAGGAGCTCATTTCTTGATTCAAATCCCATGGTTCCTACAATGCCAGCATTGGCGGTGAAAAAGGAGAAAATGTAGGTGTAGAAAGAGCATCATTAAGAAACATTCAGAATATATGCTTGATTGTGTTGTAAGGTCTTATCTAAGTCTGACTGGAAATGTTAGGCAAGACTTGAGATGTTTCCTCTTCAGTAATTCAACAAGAATGACTTCAGTTGTTATATCGGAAATGAGAAACCAGAGAAGTTTTCTTGGCTAGCCTCCTTCGATAATTGATTTAAGAATATCTGTAATACCTCTGTTGCAAGACTTTGAGAAACAATGCAGACAATGTAGAGATACATCCATACGATAAAAGCAAATCCAGAGTCAGAAACCACAGTGTCTGGTTATCAGTGTTTTTCAGTTAACAAGCTTAGACTTGTGATTGATGCCACAGGAGCTGTAATCAACCAAACTCAGGAGCCCTCTGAGGAGAAGCAGATGAAAACCAAGATATTCTTCCCCACATATGATCCCTGAGAAAGAAATACGGGTGATTCTGGCTTCTCGATCACTTCCCTTGGCTAGTCTGGCACATACCCCACTCCCCTGCCTTCCCCTCAATTTCAGGATTAAATCCAGGCCACCAGACAGAGCTTCTAGCCAATTCTTTCATGTAAAGAATTCCTGGATAAGCTGCATATAGCATAGCCCAGTCTTCTGAATAGCAACATGATTTCCCACAAATGGAAGCCGTTGTAGGCAGAGAGCTCACGTGGATCACTGAGGAAGGTTTGGATTGCATCAGGCAGCTACTCTCTGCACCCATTTTGAGACACTGGGACCAGGGATTTCATGCAGCTTCTGCAGTGGATCATCCTGAAGGAACAGGTCAAGGAGGCACTCTAGCATCAATGTCCCCATGGAGGTTTTATGATTGTGACCTGGGATCTGTAGTGTCACAAGGCTCCAACTCTCAGCATCTCATGCTATTCGTTAAGGCTTATTGACAAATATGGCCTCAGAAGCACTGACACCTCTGATGACATGAGTAAGAAGGTATACGTATAGATTAGATAGATAGGTACATAGACACCCAGTTGGATAGAGAACATAGATACATAGATGGATGGATACATAGATACATAGCTACGTAGATAGATAGATAGATAGATACATAGATGGATAGCTAACATAGATACATAGATGGTTGGATACATAGATACATAGATGGATGGATACACAGATACATAGATGGATGGATACATAGATACATAGATGGATGGATACACAGATACATAGATGGATGGATACACAGATACATAGATGGATGGATACATAGATACATAGATGGATGGATACATAGATACATAGATGGATGGATAACATAGATGCATAGATGGATGGATACATAGATACATAGATGGATGGATACATAGATGCATAGATGGATGGATACATAGATACATAGATGGATGGATACATAGATACATAGCTACGTAGATAGATAGATAGATGATAGATAGATAGATAGATAGATAGATAGGTAGCCACGTTAAATTTTAGAAAATGTGCTTCCTTTGGTGGAGATACATTTTGGTAAAAAATGTTTTTCCAATCGGTGATAAAGGCTACTGCCTGGGGAGAAAATTCTTTTTCCAGAAGGCTGCCATGGTGATTTTTAGTAGTAATAACGTGAGGCAGAAAAATGAGGAGCTGCAAGAATCTTCTTTCTATTTTGCTGTAGAAGAGATAAATCACGAACTGCTAGACCCTGAGAAGGTGAACCCCAGACGGTACAGCCTAAGACACAGCATGGAAAATTCTATCAGAAGTTCTCTTTTCCCACTTAGATTTCTGATGGATGGCGGACTTGGGAACGTCTTCCTTTTACATTGATTTATTGATGCAACCTATATTTCTTGAGTAGTACTATCAGGCATTGTTGTAATTGTTGAGAATTCAGTAGCAAGCAAGGCAGAAATTTGCCTACTGTTGGAAATTTAGGAAAATATCCAGTTTTTCCCATTAAAAATAGTGCTGTTAGAACATTTTGTACTTCTTTTGAGCCCATAGAGAAATTTGTGCAAAAGTTTCTCTATGATAGATTATTAGAAAAGGGATATCTGGATCATAGAATCTGCACATCTTCAACTTGACTGTATATTGTTAAATCAGTCTGTAACGTGATTGTTCAAATTAAACTCCTGAAGCTGGATATGAGTTCCCATTGCTCCATATTATTGCCGATTCATCATAATGTCAGACATTATAACTATGTAATAGTATTTCACTATCGTCTTAATTTTTAATTCCTTGATCGCCAGTGTGATTGGGCATTTTCCATATATTTATTGGTCATTTGGATTTTCTGTTTTCAGATTCTTTCTTTAGGAATTTGGTCCATTTTGCTCATCCTTTCCTATTTCCTGAGGGCTGAATGCTTTCTCTGTCATATAGAAAGATTCCATATATGTCTGTGTGTGTCTCTGGACTGTCTAATCTCTTCTATACCTCTCTCTTCCTGTACTAACACTTCTCTGACTTGATTAATATAGTTTAAAATATGTTTTCATAGCGTAGGGAAATCACCCATCTTCACTTTATTCTTTCAAATTTCCTTGGCTATTCTTGAATGCCTAGTTCTTCCAAATAATATCTAGAATTAGCTTTTTAAGTCTATTAAAAAAAAACCCATTGTGATTTAGGCTGTATTTCATTGTCTCTTTAAAATAATTTGGATTGAATTGGCATGTTTAAATATTGATGTTATAAGTCACAATCACGACGTTCTCTTCATATAGCTATGTCTTCTTTAAAGTTTTTCTTGTTTTTTTTAAAAAAAATATAGAAATATAATTCATGTACCATATAATTCATCCTTTTAAAGTATGTGATTCAGTAGTTTATATTTACAAAGCTGTGTAATCATCACTATTATCTAATTCTAGAACATTCTCATCAACCTCAAAGAAATCCCATACCCATAAACAGTCTCCCCAACTCTCCTTCTCCCTGGCCTGTCCCCAGTCCCTGGCAACCACTGATTTACTTTCTGTGTTTATAGATTTGCCTATTCTGGACATTTCATATAAATGGAATTGTACACTATGTGGTCTTTTGTGCCTGGCTTCTTTCATTTAGCATGTTTTCAGGGTTCATCCGTGTTGTATCAGTAATTCCTTCTTTTTCTATGGCCTAATGATATACCATTGTATGAACATACCAATTTTATTTATCCATTCATCAGTTGATGGACATTTAGGTTGTTCCTACTTTTTTATCATTGTAAATAATGCTGCTTTGAACACTCACATACAAGTTAAAGTTTTCTTTGAAGCACAAAATTTTTTATTATACTTTTGACAAAGTACAATTTATCTATTTTTTTTCTTCGGTCACCTGTATTTTTAGTGTCGTATCTAAGAAACTGTGCCTAGTACAAGGTCATGATAATTTTCTCTGATTTTTCTTCTGATAGTTTTAGCTCTTATATTTATGTCTATGGTGCACTTTGAGTTAATTTTTTGTGTACTGTGTGAGGTACGGTTCCAAATTAATTCTTTTGGATATAGATATCCAGTGGTCCCAGCACTGTTTATTGGAAAGCTTATTCTTTCCTTATTGAACTGTTTTGGTACCTTTGTCAAAAATCGATTGACCAGAAATGTAGGGATGTATTTCTGGATTCTCAATTCTATTCCACTGATGTGTATGTCCATCCTTATGACAGTTCCACATATCTTGATTAGCGGTTTTGTAGTTTTGTAGTAAGTTTTGATATTGGGAAGTTTGAGTCCTCCAAGTTTATTTTTCTTTTTCAAGATTGTTTGGTTATTCTGGTTCCCTTAGTTTTCCTCATGAATTTTGGGATCGGTTTGTCAGTTTCACGAAGAAAAGGGAGCTAGAATTGTGACAGGCATTGCGTCAAATCTATAGATCAGTTTGGAGAGTGCTGCTATCTCAACAATATTGTCTTCCAGTTTATGGACACAGGATGTCTTTCCATTTATTTAGGTCCTATTTAATTTCTTTCAACACTATTTTGTAGTTTTTAGTGTGTAAGTCCTACATTTTGTTCAGTTTATTCCTGAGTTGTTCCATATTTCATTCTTTTTGAAGCAATTATAAATGGAATTGTCTAAATTTCATCTTCAGATTGTTTATTGTTATATAGAAATACAATTGCATTTTGTATCTTGTATCCTGCAAACTTGTTGAACTCACTTATTAGTCCTAACAGTATTTTTTAAATTTCTTAGGATTTTCTATATACAAAATTATGTTATCTGCAAACGTGCATGGATTTACTTCTTCCTTTTCAATTGGATGCCTTTTCTTTTTCTTCCTTTCTCCCTTTCTTTCTTTCTTTCCTTCCTTCCTTCCTTCCTTCCTTTTTTTTTTCTTCTAATTGCCCTGGCTAGAATCCTGATATAGTATTGAATAAAAGTAGCAATAATAGCTATCCTCGTACTGCTCCTGATTTCAGTAGGAAAGTATTCATTTTTACCATTAGGTATGATATTCACGTTTTTCGTTTTTGTTTTTGTTTTGTTTTGTTTTGGTTTTGGTAGAAAGTCTTTTCAGGTTGGGGAAGCTTCTTTCTATTCCTGGCTTGTTGAATGTTTTTATCATGAAAGAATGTTGGATTTTGTCAAATGCTTTTTCTGCATACATTGAGATTATCATGTAGTTTTTTACTTTTATTCTATTAGTATGGTTTATCACATGGATTGGTTTTTAAATTTTAAAACAACCCTGTATTCCTGTGATAAACCCCACTTGGCCATAGTATATCAGCCTTTTACATGTTGCTGAATTCAGTTTGCTGAGAATTTTTGTCTACATCCACAAGATTTGTGGTCTTCTTGTGATGTCTTTGTCTCTGTTTGATACCAAGGTAAGCATCATAAGATACGTTGGGAAACATTTTGTCCTCTCCTGTTTTATGGGAGAGTCTGTGAAGGATTGGTGTTATTTCTTTAAATATTTGACTGATTCATTAATGAATCCCTCTGGGCCTGGGATTTTCTTTGTGAGGAGTGTCTTTTCTTGTTATAGGTTTATACTGATTTTCTATTTCTTCTTGAGTCAGTTTTGGTAGTTTATGTCTTTCTAGGAATTTGTCTATTTCATCTATGTTATCTAATTTGCTGGTATACAATTGTTTATAGTATATCTTTATAATTTTTAAAATTTCTGTTTGGTCGGTAGTTATGCCCCTTCTTTTTTCCCCTTATTTTACTAATTTGAGTCTCTCTCTCTCTCTCTCTCTCTCTGTGTGTGTGTGTGTGTGTGTGTGTAATCTTGGTTAGTCTAGCTTCAGTTTAGTTAATTCTGTTGGCCTTTTCAAAGAACCAACTTTGGTTCTGAGTTTTCTCTATTATTTTTTCTACTTTATTTGTTTCTTCTCTTATCTTTATTATTTCCTTTCTTCTGCTTGCTTTGGATTTAGTTTGCTCTTCTAAACCTTGTACTTATTTTGTTAGATTTATTTATTTAGGCAATTTATATTTTGTGATGTAGTTAACGGTATATTGTTAAAAGCTTTCTATCGTTATGTTTCTGCTACTTAGGAATGCAATTAATTCTTGTATAATTATCCTTGAAAAAAATTTTAAAATCCCTAGAAAATATAACTTAACAAAACTGTCTCAAAAAGATTATAAAACCTGGTTACATCTACAACCTTTATAAAAGTTGAGTCAGTGTTTAAAAAAGTCTATCCCCTCCCCCACCTCCAAAACACACACAAATTCTACTAGACTCAGTGGTTATATAGGTGAATTTTACTAAATGTTATTCAAAATTTTCTATAAAATAGAAAACAGAATGATCCTCAACTTGTTTTATAGAGACTCCTTTATCTTTAATGCCAAGATGAGGTTAAAAATCATACATGAAAAGAAATTATGACCAATTTCACCTTGGAATACAGATGTAAATATCCTAAGTAAAATGTATTAAAAATATATCCTACATAACTGGTCTATCCTAAGAATGCGAGCATGAATTAACATTTCTAAATCTGTTAATGTAATTTACATCCACAGATGAAATGAAAAAAGCCATATGTATTAGTCTGTGAAGGCTGCCATTACAGAATACCACAGACTGGGTGGCTTAAACAACAGAAATTACTTTTCTCACAGCTCTGAAGGCCAGAAGTCCAAGATCAGAATGTCCGCAGATTTGGCATCTCCTGAGACCCCTCTCCTTGGCTTGCAGATGCTCCCCTTTTTGCTGCTTCTTCAAGGTCATTTCTCAGTGCTGTGCACCCCTGGTGTCTCTCTGTGTGTCCTAATCTCCTCTTCTTATAAAGAGACCAGTCAGAGTAGACTATGGCCCACCCTAATGGTCTCGTTTAATGTAACCATCACTGGTCATCCTTTCTGGAAGCTCCTGTCAATGTCAGGCTCATCTGTTCAGCCCTGTCCTGATGGCAGAGCTCTTGCATGGCTTTTATACAGGAATGGAGCAAAAGAAGAAGGACTTCACCTCCACTCTACACTGGCCTAACTCACCTGGAATGCCTCTTCTCCTCATTCCCACCCATCCACAGCCCAACCCAAATCCCATCCCTTTCAGGTTACCCTGGACCACAGCAATCTCAGCACCCTCTCTAAACTCCTTGAAAGGTTCTTGTCTGCATTATTCCTTTACTAGTTACATGTATGTTTCCTGATGTCATGTCTTCTATTGTTAATTTAGCTTGTTATAATGATGGCTTTTCTATTTTCATTAGCTAGTAGGTTTCTTCAGAGTAGAGACCAGATCTTTACATCGCCCACAATATGTGTTCATAGTAGTTACTCAATCAATACTACTTGAATATTCATCTGAACAAATTTATAAATGAGACAATGAGCGAATGATAGAAATAAGGAGACTGTACACATCCTAGCTTTGAGGTGCTTCTTTGTGATGTCTTTGAGGCAGGAAGAAATACCAGAGACTCCTCCGAGCCCCAGGCACATGTAATTACAACCCTGCGGATGAGGTTTGTGCTTTAGCATCCCTCTAGGGTTTGCTTTACTAAGGAATTTGTTGTGTCATTAACTCCACCTCTTTCCCAAGGGTAAATGTGATCCCTGACCCCAGGGTCCTCATGACCCCTGGGTTAGTTATTGAGCTCAACTCCATGTTTACTCAAATCCTGTCTCCAAGTAGCCAGTAGTGAGGCGCTGATTAACAGCTCTTACTGTACATGGCAACGGTCCTTAATCACTTCCACATGCCCTGACTTCATGTTATATTGCTTTAGCCGCTAATTTTCAAAATCCCCAAGACAAGATCTCTGCTCTGAAACACGTGTTTTGGAGCTGTTCCTTTCTGCTGTGCGCTGCTACAAAACTTACATGTGGTTTAATTCAACAGCAGGATGGAAAGGGAGACGTGTGCATAATTTTTCTCCCTCTTTTCTTCCCGAGTCCTGTTTCTGCCAAAGCCTTTGGCCAGGATCCAGAAATGGCACATTCAATAATACCCAACGTGTTTGGGTAATATTTCATAATTACATCGTTGTTGGGAAAATTGTTGCCTTGAGAATAATTCCTCTGCACAAACAGAAAGTTGGAGGCCCCTGTGCCCCTTCACGCTCCCCCTGCTAGGGGGAGAGGGAGGCAAGAAGTAGAAGAGAAGAAAAAAAGGAAAAGAGGAAGGAGAGAGGAATATGAAATTTGTCTGTTTGGCTTTCATAAGGGGACAGATTAGAGAAGATTTATGACATGGTGAAGGATGAATATTAAGAGCGTTTAGGAATCCTGCCAATTCTATGCTTGGAACTGATTTTCTTCAGAAGGTAAATAGAAACCCCATGTCCAGGTTTCTAGAAGATGGAGGGATAGATGATGCGGAGGACCGGAGACCTAGGAGATGGACCGGAGACCTAGGAGATGGCCCTTGTCCTGCCCCCGCATCGCATTCACGAGTGAGTCCCGGGGATGGCTGTTCAAACACGGCGCCCTCAGTCATCCACCTTTCCAGCCTCAGCATCGTACCTGGAAGCTAGGTTCTGAGGCTCAAAGGAAATGCAGAGTTGGGAGGCCCAAAGGAAAGGCTTCCGGTGGCTGAAGGGAAGGAAGGCTGGTAGAACGGCAGGTTAAACTGGGAGGTCTGACTAAATGGTGAGTTTATAGCTGTGGCCTCCAGAGTCTACATAGGCCAGGACTGTCTCAGGAGCAGCTGCTCCCCAGGTTGGGTAGAAAACACTGGGGAGAGTGTTCAAGCAGCCTGCAATTTCCACGTCTTACTATAAGGAGCTTCTCTGCACGTCAGTAACTGATGTATTTGGAAAAGAGTTGTGCAAACATTCCCTCTAAGCGCCTTTCATTGTAGACCTAAACTCTCGGGATGAGGGGCCAGCTCAATCCCCACAAAGATGTCATCACCCCGAAGAAGAGACATCTACCCGCGGCAGTCACCCAGATGAATGTTCCCCAGGGACCACTGCAGAGCCTGGCAACTAAGAGGCGACCACAGTCCACGGCGTTCGGGCTCAGAGGTCACCGGCGGGTTATTCTCGAGCTCTGACTTGAATTGGTGACAGCAGCCTGTGGGCTCGTCTTCCTGGCATTTCCAAACAATTTGGGATGGATCATTCGAGCAGCTTCAGCCAGGAGGAGCTTTCAGCGACAGTCCAAGATGTCATTGATTAAGAACAAAACAAGTGAAAATCATATGGAAAGAACCGTATCCCAAACCACCATCTTCAGAAGCCAATCTCCCAAAACAAAGTAAAATCAAACCTCCAGACAAAATAAGCCACCACTTACAATGCAGCCTCTCCTGGTACCCTCTGAAGATCTTTGTTTCCCCCCAGCAACGCCACCCAATTGGACGGTAAACCCCAGGAGGACAGGAGTCCCAGCCAGTTTTGCTCTTTGTTGAATTTCCAGCACCTAACACAGAAGCTAGTATATAATAGTCCCTCAAAAACTCCTTGCTGAAAGAGCAAATTAGCAGGCTAAAAGTAATTAATGAGAAAGAAAACCAAGGAAGCAAACAAACCGGAAACAACCAGGGACTCAGATCTGAAGGGGAATTTCCAACTCCATTTAAAGAACGTCTGTGACCAGGTCGCATAACATTCTGCTCTGCTTGTGCATAACTTGCCCTTGAATCTATGTGTGGGTGGGATGGTCTGTTCCCCTCCCCCGCCCCCTCCCCCACAATCTGGGAAGATTTCTAAATTTTAATATCATTTACCTTCACTGATCTTAGTGGCTTCAGATGATTCCTGGAGCAACAGGTAAATAATTCTCAGTCCCTCAGCCCCTACCTGTGGTGCATGAAGGAAATGCTTCATATTTGTTTTAATAAAGTTTTACATTTAGGGAGGCCCCTGAGGATACCAATTTGAAGCTGTTTTCTCTCTGTAAGACTTCCGTTGGGCCAGAGCCATGGGCCAAATGCTCTTGCCACCATTTTCTGAATTCTCAGTGTCCATCGTTTCTGTTCATGATGAACTTGGGTCTTCCTGTGGGAGAACAGAGCCTGCCTCCCCTGCCTCAGGCCTGCAGTTTCCCTAATAAAAGCCAGAGGGTCGATTTTGATTGATCTGATTTACAAAGCATAAGATTGGAGCTTTCAGCAACCCCTTCTCGCATCTAACCAAAAGCAAACTCACGGAAACGTGCTTGCGGCCTGAGATCCTGCCTCATTTTAAGCCTTGATTAAGTGCATGTCTCTGTGTGTCCCCTGCCCCCTCCGTGTTGCCACCCCATCATAATGGCCAAGAACCCAACAGGTTGGGTTGGAAACAGAGCCTTTAGACCAAGTCATACAACAGGCTTCTGAGTTGGGTACAAAGCCAAACACGATCTGATTTACAGGAACTTGGGGGGCCCCCCGATAGAGCACATCCACTCCCCTTAATTGACCTGGCTGGAACTCTTGCGACAGAGATTACAAAACTCAGAGCAATTAGCTGGAGATATTCATAGGTTCTGTCATGTAAAGTATTTAGAACAAAGCCTTGGATTGAATTCCAAACAGAGAATTTTTACTTCTGGAGCCAAAGAAGACTTTGTTCTGGGGTTTACATCACGAAACTATTTTTAGAGTCCAAGTCTGCTCTGGCAGGGGAACCAATGTTCCCTGTCCTTCCCTGGATTCCTTGTGCCAACGTCCCCTCCCCACCGATTCTTTTTCTTCCCCAGAGCCGGGCACTTGGCCTGGACATGACTGGGGAATGATGAAGGCTTCAAGGGGGTGAGCCCAGGATGGACGGCTGTCTCTGGGGGGCCCCTGGGGGATGGGGACCAGGGTCATCTCAAGACCCAACCCAAATGGACAGATTGTTTGAAGCTCCGGGAAACCGTGGTTGAGAGTTTAGAAAGCCTGGAGGAGGCTGTCTGTCCTCTCCTGTCAAGACAGAACGGGAGACATTGGTTTTGTATCAAGAAAAGTTCCTATAATTTCTCAGCTTCCTCCTGGATCCCTACACTCTCTGTACAGGACGTGTTATAGGAGCAAGGATCTGAGTGAAAGAAGAGACTCCCTCAAACCTAACAGAACTCTTGTTCTAGCTACTAACACTTGTGTACGTCTTTGTACTTTTCACAGCAGTTTTATTCATCCTTCTAATGTGATCCTCTAACTACTCTAAGTGGAACCTGGGATTCTAATGATGGGGGAACTGAGGACCAGAAGAGAGAAATCATTTTCAAAGGTCATTTAGTGAGATAGCAACCTAAGTTTCTCAACTCCTACGTCAGAGTTTTTTCTAGTAAGCTGTGTAAGTCAGCTCAACCGGGGAAGAGGTTTCTAGGAAGAGACTGCCCAGAGGGGCAAAATGTCCCGCCCTGGCCCTGCCTGACCCACTACGGGGACAGCTGAGCAGAGCCACATCGTTCAAGCATGCCGGCTGTCATCCTTGCTGTCAGACTCTGGGGCTTTGTTCCTGGGGATGGGAAGCCTCTTCTCATTTCTCCCTTCCTCATGGGACACCCATGCTAAGTGTAAGCCTCACAGAGCACCGGGCAATGTTCCCAAGGTGTCCGTGTGAGGCAGCCCTGACACCCGAGGGCATGCAGGCTCGGGTCCAGGGCTGACCCCAGACCAGGCAGAAAGAAAGGCACCTCCTCCAGGGAAATGCAGCCCCAAGCCGGGCACAGGGTTTGGAGAGGAGCCCTGACAGCAGCCAACCTCCCCTGTTCCCTTGGTCAGTGTCTCTGTATAATGAATAGAAAGAGGAGATCAGAGCCGGGATGCCAGGCTTCCTTCCCTCACCCCCGTTAGGCAGAGTCAGGGAAATCACCCCTGAGGATAGTGGGGGGAGGTGGCCCCCCTATACAGTGCTGGCCATACAGTCTGACTCAGGAATCCATCCCCTGTTTTCCGGGCTGGATGGGACTTCTGAAGGAATGAGTGGTATTTCCCACCTCCCCTCAGGGACAGCCAGGGCTCTGTGTTCCGGGGACCTGGACCTCCGTTGCCCCAGGTGAGAAACAAGTACAGGCTTGTGCAGGGGAGGAGCTGGCTGATCCCAGCGTGGGATTTCTCAGGTTGAAGGGGAGGGGGGACACATCCCAAGGAAGGACGCCCAGAGCGGATGGATGGAGAGCTCCTGGGCCCCCTGGGAGTGGGGACCTATGCTCTGCCTGCACCCAGAGGCAGGAGGTACAGGACCTTGGATGGAATGAGTGTGGAGATATCCGGGGTGAACAGGAAGTACCACTTCGGTAAGAGATGCGAAAGGTTCCTTTTTTTTTTTTTTTTTTTTTAGTATATGCATTTATTTTTTTTTTTTAACATCTTTATTGGGGTATAGTTGCTTTACAATGTTGTGTTAGTTTCTGCTGCATAACAAAGTGAATCTGCTCTATGTATACATATATCCCTACATCCCCATTCTTGAGGCTCCCTGCTTGGCGTGGAGGCGGGGTCGGGGTCTTGGAATGGACCACACAGGCTAGGACACTGAGCATCAAAGTAGTGAAGACAGTGCTGAGGCAGAGACCTTTCCCCACTTCTGGGATGATGTGAACACCAGGAATTTTTTTTTTTTTTTTTTTTTTGCGGTACGCGGGCCTCTCACTGTTGTGGCCTCTCCCGTTGTGGAGCACAGGCTCCGGACGTGCAGGCTCAGCGGCCATGGCTCACGGTCCCAGTCGCTCCGCGGCATGTGGGATCTTCCCGGACCGGGGCACGAACCCGTGTCCCCTGCATCGGCAGGCGGACTCCCAACCACTGCGTCACCAGGGAAGCCCTGCTTCTATTTCTTGAGGTCTATCTTGACTTCTGGGAAACCTGCTGGTACCTCTGATCACCCAGGACCCAGAGACTATGTCCTGGACTTCTTGAGTTTGAGATGCTCTAGAATAATGAGAAAATGGTAGGGTCCATTTAGAGTGGAAGATGGGACTTGTCCCTCTGAAAGTCGGAGGGGGCAGAGCCTGGTAAGGCAGCCCCTCAGAGAATAATGTCTATAAATGTCCTGTCTTGTCTCCAAGTCTTTCTGATCATGCACGAGTCTTTCTGCGCAATATTTCAGGGCTCCCCTGCAAACTTGCACGTCAGCTGATGAAGGGGTGTTTCTGTATCTGCTTTTTCTTAAGTAGCAGAGGAGGTTATACTGTGACCTAGATTCTCAGACCTTAATACCACCTTAGATAGAAAACATGGTAAAAGAAGAGATTCTTCTCCCAGAGATAAAGGCTGCAATTGGTCCAAAGCATTACTACCCCTGAACCCTCCTTTCCTGCTAAACCTAGAATTGATTACAAGGATGTTTTTCAACCTGAAACAGAAGTATTTGCAATTCTATGTTCTGATGTGAACTGTTTCAAATATCTGTCCTTGTCCCGAACAAAACTCAAACCAGGGCCACTTCAGGCTCATTTCAACCATTGTTATTATTCATTTTGAGTCTCTGATACAGAGAAATGGAAGAGCCTTTTTGGACTCTACTGTTTTAGCACCAATCTCCCCTTACTCACTCACCTGAAAAACATGAAGGGTCTGGAGCAAACTCTGCAGAGCGAAGATTGACCACATCTACCTCTGCAAAGCCTCCTGAGGTTGCTGGGTCTCCCCAGTCCCTGCTTCACCAAAAGGCAGCATTCCTGAGCTGCCCACGTGGGCTCATGGTTTCTGGCCAGCTCTGCCCCCCTAGGACTGGCTGTCTTCTTCACCACACCCTGGAAATTAACATCTGGTGTTCTCCGTTCTCTCTCCTCCATGTTGATCAGAGCCTGGCTCATAGAGGCTCACTTCTCTCTTCTGCTCCCCACAGGGCACTCTGAGGACCCATCAGTCCAGAGTCCTGTCTTTCTAGGGCCCCCAAGCCAGCTGGCTGCACCTCCTTCCTTGGCTGCCATCGTCCGTGGGCTCTCGAGGTCCGTTGGCCATGACCTCCAGCGTGTGAGCTCCAGCCAAGCCTCTGCTCTTTTTCAGTTTTCTCCTTGTCTCCTTCCCCTTTTCCTGAGTGCTGCACACTTCCTTCTTTCTCTCTTCCATCCAGGCAAGGCTCCTGTCCTTCTCCAGACAAGGGTTGTCATGAGCAACCAGGATCCTGGAATAAAGGAGAGGGAAAGTGGTTTAAGAGTCAAGGAAAGCACGCTGCAGAAGTGCTGTCAAGGGCATCATAAGTGCTGGGCTGGCTGTGTGTGTTGAGTGAGGCTGGATGAGGCTAAATAATGCATGCAGCTCGTAGCTTAGCTGAAAGGAACCCTAGCAAAAAACTGGGAAACGTGGATCTTGCCATGGTCACTTTTTTTTTTTTTAAGATGTTGGGGGTAGGAGTTTAGTAATTTATTTATTTATTTTTGCTGTGGTGGGTCTTCGTTTCTGTGCGAGGGCTTTCTCTAGTTGTGGCAAGGGGGGACCACTCTTCATCGCGGAGCGCGGGTCTCTGACTATCGCGGCCTCTCTTGTTGCGGAGCACAGGCTCCAGACGCGCAGGCTCAGTAGTTGTGGCTCACGGGCCTAGTTGCTCCGTGGCATATGGGGTCCTCCCAGACCAGGGCTCGAACCCGTGTCCCCTGCATTAGCAGGCAGACTCCCAACCACTGCGCCACCAGGGAAGCCCGCCAGAGTCACTTTTAAGTGAAGTCTTAAAGTGTGGAAATCTCCCTTTAGACTAAAGAAGAATTAATGGGGAATAGTCTGTAGAAAATCAAGCCTCTGTGAATTTTCACTTACCTTAATCTCTTTTGGCTTTCAAAAGGTGGAATAAGGGATATGGGAAACTCTTGCCCTGACCTTCATTCTTTCTCCCAGGCTGAACACTATGGTATGGGAGATTTGGGAGAAATAAAGGGAAGAGAATGTTGGACATAGCCAGATAAATGTCTCAGTTGTTAGGAAAGGAGATTACCAAGCGGGGTGGGGCTGGGAAATCTGAAAATAACCTAAGGATTTTCCATAACATGTGAAAATCCAACCAATAACCAGGAATAATAGCAATGAAGAGGAAAAGAAAAGTCATCAAAGAAACAACTTAACCACCATGAAGCTTGCTAATTAGCTCAGATTTTATGAACGATCAAGCAAGAGATGGAAGAAAAAGCACACGACCTGGCCAATCCATAGGAAATATGTCGGAGGAATTCAAGATCGCAGTGAGCCGTGGACTGTGAAATGTGCCCAAATGGACTATCTGGAATAAAATGTGACAACGAGATGACGCCGATACTTAGGAAAGATTGTGTAATGGCTGAAGAGCACGGCCTCTTCTTGCTGGAAGAGACAAAAGAACTTTCAAGATCCACTTTTCTGTGGTAAACTCTCTTCCCACTTATGCTTTTCTTTTCAAACAGAGACCCTTTCCCAACCTTCCCCCCACTCTTAGCTTGTAATGACAATCCAGTTACAAACTGAATGTCCCAACCTTCCTTGCAGCTCAGGGGCCATGTGGCTTGTCATGGGCCAGAGGCATGTGAACAAAGTGAGGTATGAAGTTTTACAACATCGTCTCCTTAAAGAGCAAAGCCCTGGCTCTTCTTTCTCTCCTTTCTGCTGCCTTGGATCCAGAGGTGGAAGCATGTGTGACCACAGGAGAGGTGACCCACTAGCCTGGCTCCCTGGATGACCTTTTTTTTTTTTCGGTACGTGGGCCTCTCACTGTTGTGGCCTCTCCCGTCGCGGAGCACAGGCTCCGGACGTGCAGGCTCAGCGGCCATGGCTCACGGGCCCAGCCGCTCCGCGGCATGTGGGATTTTCTTGGACCAGGGCACGAACCCATGTCCCCTGCATCGGCAGGCGGACTCCCAACCACTGTGCCACCAGGGAAGCCCCTGGATGACCTCTTTGATTAGAGCCGACTTACTACCCGGAACTACATAAGTTTAGATTTTATGAGAAAGAGGCATAGACTTCTAACTTATTTAAGTCATTGTATTTTGGGGTGCTTTTGTTCCAACAGCTTAGCCTAATGAGCCTTAACGAACACAGAGTCTAATCATCTCGTTGTGTAGAAGACGAAAAGAGACTCACCAACAGAAGAATGGATAAAGAAGATGTGGTAGATATATACAATGGAATATTACTCAGCCATAAAAAGGAACAAAATTGGGTCATTTGTAGAGACGTGGATGGACCTAGAGACTGTCATACAGAGTGAAGTAAGTCAGAAAGAGAAAAACAAATATCATATATTAACACATGTATGTGGAATCTAGAAAAACGCATATATGTGGTACAGATGAACTGGTTTGCAAGGCAGAAATAGAGACACTGATGTAGGGAACAAACGTATGGACACCGAGGGGGGGAAAGTGGGGGGTGGTGGTGGTGGGATGAATTGGGAGACTGGGATTGACATGTATACACTGATAGGTATATGATAGATAACTAATAAGAAACTGCTGTATAAAAAATAAATAAAATAAAATTTAAAAAATAAAGAGAGACCCAGCACATTCAAGTGCTGACATACAATGAACCATCACAGTCCCTGCGGGGTTGGCGTTCTGCTGGCAGATTTGAGTGAGTGGCACAGGGCGGGCTGGGGCGGGGGGCGATAGGTAAATTGTTTCGGAGCGCGACAGCCAAATTTGGGGCAAAACACCTAACCTACATTAGAATTTCAAGTCAAGAGACTTGGAGAACCCGAACTCTGGATTTTCAAACGCTTGTGAGCTGAGCTCCTTGGTATTACTCTCTGACTCTTTGTCTCAATACACAAACATTAAACACACACACACACACACACACACACACACACACACACACTCTAGCTCTGCCACATCTAACTCATCTGCAGATCCATGAGAATATGATTATTGCTTGAAGTCCCTGTGTTTAGGAGCAGTTTGTGATGCAGTATTTTTACGGCAATAGGTAACTTTGACAACTGTGTAAATAATACACGAATTCTAATTGTGATACTAGTGGTGAGGGAAGAATATGGGCAACTATGAAAGTATGTAAGAGAACAACTTGACCTCATCTGGACAAGTGAGGAAGGTTTTTCTGAAGAAGGAACATTTAAGCTGAGACCTCTGGGTAGGAACTAACCAAATGAAGAGATGTTGGACTGAAAGAAAGGACATTCCAGGCAGAAGGAGCAGCGGGTGTGAGGTCCTGAGGCTGGAAGTGTTTAGCACCTGTGGAGAATGGAAGGAAGGCTTTGTGGTTAAACTTAGGGGTGGAGGGGAAGAGGTAGGTGTGGTGAAGGTGAAGATGAAGACGTGGTAGGCATGAAGTGCTTGGGACCCACATTATGCATTTTCTATTTTTTTTTTTTACTAGACTTTGGGACTTTGTAAGGAGTTTTAAAGTAGGGAGTGATATGGTCAGATTTGCGTTTCTGCAACAATTCTCAGCTTGGTGTGAGGAAGGATGCAAGTACGGCAGGAATGGTGTTGGGAGACCAGATAAGAGGCTGTCTTATCAGCCCCGGGGGAGAGATAATGGTGACTTAGATGATAGTCTAGAGCTGGATTCAGAGTGGGATATTTAGGAGACAGAGATAATGGGATTTGGTCATCGATGAGATGGAGGCTGGGGAAGAGAGTGTCAAAAGTTGTTTCCCAGGCTTCCGGCATGAATCATTGGGTAGCTGGTGGAGCCCATCATTAGTGTGGAGAAAGCTGGAGGAAGGGCATATCTGGGGGAAAGTCATGAGTTCTGTTTTTTGACCTTGGGCAAGTGATAGCCTCTGAGTTTCAGGTTTTTATCCGTAAACTGGGAATGATATCTCTACCTGAGGGTTGTTGAGAGGTCAAATGAGATCACGCATGTGAAGGAGCTCTGTGAATCAGAACGCACAGGTCAAAGTAGGATCTTGCTATTGTGGCAGAGATAGAAGGTAGATGGGAAAACAGAGGGTTGATGCGCTGAAAGGGTAAAAGGACAGGCTGACCCCGAACCAAATCCATCTAGTCTTTTTGGGAAAAACCAGTGAAGGAGAAAGAACCAAGCCTCGGGACCTCATCCGAGATGCTCTTTTCTAAGCCCGGCTGGCCCAGCCCTTTGTAACTGCTTCAGGCTGGGAGCAGAGAACAGTTCCCACTTCTGACCACCACCTTTAGGACACGCTCTCTCCATTAGGACCAAGTCTTCTGTGCACCATGGAAAATCCTTGGGGTTAGATCCTGCTGGTTCAAATCTGGAGTTGGGGTGGGAATGATGAAATGCTGCTGCTGTGGCTTAGACGACTGTCTAAGTTTCACTTTCTGAGTTGATTGACAATTTTAGGTCATATGACCTTTCCCTTAGTGCGCGGATGCTTACATGATCATAAGCACACAAGTGAAACCCATGGAGGGGGGAACCGCAGGGCTAATTTACTATAATGACGGCATAGTGAACCCCGGGGTGCTTTGAGTCACATTTTTGGTCTTGGTGCGCCTGCGCGGACCTGTGCTGACGGTTTTACCTTGCTTGGTTCTGATAGGGCTGGAAACGTAGCAGTGGTCCTTGACCAATAGAGGGAGGATCTCTGGGCATGCTCTGATTACCAGTGTCCAGGTGGGCGAGGGAAAGATGACACCTTCCAGGATGGGGCAGGACCTGCTCACGTCTGACTAGCTACCTAACACAATCGGAGTGGACAACTGACCAATCAGAACAGATGTCAAGCGTGTGGGTGCTCGCACGCGCTGGCTGAGTACGCGCTCTGCTCGTCACCCAGGTACAGCTGCATCTGCCTCCGTTCGGGTCCTCAGACTGCGGTGACTGCCTTTGAACTTTTCACGAGCTGTCCCCTCTGCCGGGCACTTTCACCCTCCAGCTTCTCATCCGGCTTAAGCCTCCCTGTCCCTCAGGCCTCAGCCCCCAGTGTAAAAGGCCGTCAATGGCCCTCCATCTGTAGGGCTCGCCATGACCTGTGATGACCTACCAAATGACCTACCTTGGCCATCTCATTTTTTACCTGCTGCAGGAGAAGAGGGTGTTGGGCCTCTGGACGTATCTCACGGCCTAGAACAGTGCCTGACACAGAACTGGCCCTCAACAAACATTGCCTGCATGATAAGCCAGCTGGTGGCACGTCCTAGGAGTGGGACAGTGTGCTTGGCTGCGGCCTGGCCTGGGAGAAGATGCTCACGACTGCCTTGCCCACGGAGTGGAGAACAGGGTGGTGGATGGCGTGGGCTGAACTCGGAGCCCGCTTCAGTTCGAACACAGGTGATAGTGAGAAGCAGGTGATGATTCCGGCTCCGTGGCCTTGTTAGAGTGAGGGTGGCTGACATGACAGAGAAGCAAGAAAGGGAGCTGCTTTTGCATTCCTTTCACTCGAGAGGCCATGAGGGTAGGTGTCAGTGGGCTTGCTTGGAAAAGTGAATCCCCTCCTCCCACAAAAGATGTGTTTTGAGTTTTGCCCTTTTGAGTTTTGTTCTGGTACCAATTCCAGTGTCGGGGAAGACGAGGCGTCGCCAGATCAACAATGATTCTCCAACACCAGCAGGTTGTCCCATGAGTCAACTTGGTTCTGACACGGCTTCCCCGAGAGAGAGCGTCAGATCCCACAGGTTAAGGGGCTAAGACCGCCCTGCCCCCTTCAGACTCAACTGCAAGTCCACGTAGTCACCTGTGCTTCTAACTGACTGGCTAGAGATCAGAGCTTCCCAGGACCCCATCCTTGGCTTCCATTCGTTTGCTAGAGCAGCTCACAGAACTCAGAGAAACAGTTTACTTACTAGACTGCCTGTTTATTATAAAAGGATGTAACTCAGGGGACTTCCCTGGTGGTCCAATGGTAAGAAAATCCGCAGGGAAGTGCTGCAAACTACAGAGCCCACGCGCTCTGGAGCCTACGCGCTCTGGAGCCTACATGCCACACCAGGTAAGAGAAAACCCGCACGCCACAACTAGAGAGAAGCCCGCTCACCACATGGAAGAGCCCGCATGCCGCAACTAATACCCGACACAGCCAAAAATTTAAAAAATAAGAATGATAATAAATAAATCTAAAAAAAGAAGGATGTAACTCAGGAACAGCCATGTGGAAGAGACGCAGAAAGTGAGGTCTGGAGGAAGGGCACGGGGCTCCCATGCCCCCTCTGGGTGTCACTCTCCCTACATCCTGATGTGTTTACCAACCTGGTTGCTCTCCAACTCAGTCCTTAGAGTTTTTATGGAGGCCTCCTCACTCAGGCACGATTGATTAAACCATTGGCCATTGGCGAAGGATTCAACCTCCATCCCCTCTCCCCTCCCCAGAGGTCAGGGGTGGGACCGAAAGTTTCAACCCTCCAATCACGTCGTTGGTTTCCCTGGTAACCAGCCCCCAAGCTAATGGGGCTGTCCAAAAGTCACCTCATTAACATAACAAAAGACACCTTTAAGACTCTGTCTCTTAGGAAATTCCAAGGGTTTTAGGAGCTCATGCTAGAACCAAGACAAAGACCAAATACGTATTTCTTATTATAAATCACAATATCACAGCCCTGGAAGAGAGTTAATATACACAGTCACCTGATCATATTAATTCGTTTAACGGACCCCAGATGGCGACCCAATCTTTACCCTTCTTCCTTCCAGTCCGTCTCGTACATGGATTGCACACGTTCTTCCCGGAACAGCTGCTTTCATCGAGTCCCCACTCGGCTTGCCAGTGCCAGACCCTGTGAGCTCAGCTCCAGACCTCGCATCCTGGTACTGGTGCCCCAGTCCATTGGGTGGGACGCTCCCTGGCCGTTGGGTCAGATGCCCTGAATTAGCATCACGGCCCACCCCTGTACCCCTGTGAGGCCCTGGGCAAGCCACGTCACTTCTAGGAGTCTCCCTCTCTGTATCTGTAAGAAGGGCAGGGATGCCGAAATCACCTGGTCTGTGCTCCAAGCGCTTCTGCCCTACACGCCCAGCAGGGCCTGCAGAGTGAAAGACCGTCAGCCTCATCCTGCTCTGAGCTTCTTGGGAGCAGGGATTGGGCTCCTGTTCTCTGTTCTTTCCCAGAACATCGTGGTACTGAGCAAGGAGTTTGTGTTCAATGAACCTCACCGACTGACGCATGCCCTTTCGGTCTTTTCAGGCGTTTCCTACCTAATTCTGAGAGGTGGAAGCACGCACCTGCCAGAATGGCCCTGCTGCTCTTATGGACCTGCAACCAGAGGGAGACTTGCTGCGAGGAGCCCCCTGAAAGGGCTGAGTGCACCCAGGAGGGCAGGGGCAGTGGAGGAGGAGAGTGGCGGGCACAGGGGAAGTGCTGGAGGTGAGGGGTTTGGGGAGCTCTGAACGTGGCATGAAATAAATGAAGAAAAAGGAACTGAGTCTTTGGGAAAACAGCTAAAGAGCCCCAGGAGTGTGGAGGGAGGTGCAAATAGCTTCAAAGAGCAAGTGAAAACAGCACTAAATTCAGGATAAGACAGCTTTGGTGCCTGCCCTGGCCCTTTCTGAGAGGGGGTATTCATAGCACTGCCAGAAACTCCCCTCCAGTGTTTCCTGGTTCCTGCTGGAGTGTCTGAAGGGGCCCGCGTGTCCCCCCCAGAAGTGCCAAAATGTGAAGGATGCATTGGGGGTGTGGCTAGGGAGCGGCGGGTGCACAGGACCAGCCTGTGAGGGAGACGCTTCCTGACCTCTCAGAGCTTCACAGAGACCCGCCCCGTCCCTCCACAAATATTATTTTTGAGCAGGAAGGCCTTTGGCAAGCACCAGTCTGCAGCTCAAGTTCTGTTGCAAGGAGGGCTGAAGGCTTTAGTCAGGATGTACTAAACTCCAAGCATGTAGCAAAGTTGGAAACAGCCCCCGTCTCAGGAAACACGTGCAGATTGTTAAAGATTGATTCCTACCTGGCACCAGCCATGGCTGAAATTGTGAAGGGGCAACGTTCATCCCAGCAGAGCCCCGGGCCCTCTGCCCTCTCCTCCCCTCCCCCCTCCTTCCCTCTCCTCCCTCCCGCCATACTTTTCTCCATGTTCATATCTGTCCTCAGAAAGGATTTGAAGCTTGGCCTGACTTAGGTGTAAGTGACTGATAATAGTTTATTCCATGAGATTTGACTTGAAGGTGGGCCAGAGCCTTCAGCGAAGGAAGTGAAGTGTGGGCGGTATTTTAATCAGACTCTGATGCTGAAGACCTGATACTTTCAAAGGTGGGAAGGTGAGGTGGGCGGAGCTGACTGCTGTCTCTGTGTGGTCACATGGTCATATGACGGATGGTCTGGAAGAGGTTGAGGGATCCTTTTGTCTTGGGGTCCCAAAGTAAACATCATTTAGTCAGCCTGGGGGACTCAAGAGTCTGCACTGTCACCACGTACCTTGGTCATTTGAAAAGGGTGATCCAAGAATCATACCTTGAGAAAAATACTGACTTAGTTCCGCCTTTGACGGGTGAGTAGTGAGCATGGGAGAGGGGCTCCCAAGGTCCTGTGGACAAAGAATGCCACCTGCCATGTCAGTAGAAAAGGATCTGCAGCCACCAAGCCATCAGCAGTCACACTCCCCATCCCCCGCCCCTGCGGGGAACTCGGGATAGAGGAAAACAAGATACTGGCCCTAGAATCCGGGGGTGCCTTATCCATCCTTATGAAACAGGAGGGAAGGCGGCAGGGCACAACCTTTAAAAGAATGACGTAGCCATAGGACATGACAAAAACTGGTTAGAAGTAACTAGATCCAAGATGGCAGAAGATTCAACTTCCAGGAGACCTTGAGCCTCATTGTACGCTCACTGTAATACATCAGCATAAGCTAAGTGACACACCCACCAGCGCCATGATCAAAAAGTGGGCGATGGCTCGATTCCTGGAAATCTCTGCCCCTTCTCCAAAATACTTGGAATAATACTCCCCCACGTTAGCCTATGAGATTACCCAGCCCATAAAAGCAAATGCCATATTTCAGTGCCTCTCTTGCCTTCCGAGATGGCCCACACTCTGTCTGTGGAGTGTGTTTCTCTCTAAATAGATCCACTCCTTACCTATCACTTTGTCCCTCACTGAATTCTTTCTGTGGTGAGACATCAAGGACCTGAGCTTCATTAAGTCCTGAGACCAGGTGTGTGATCTCAGTTAAGAGACTGTGGGTTTGAGTCCCAATCTGAGTTGCAGTTTCACTTATGCTGGAAGGAGCGCGGGCAGGTTAGTATCAGGACCAGCCTGGCCGGACCATTGTTAGAGGGAAACGTTCAGTTTGCAGGGACCCCTTGGGAGGGACATGGGAGAGTTAAAGTCCTGATTTTACTGTCCCCCTTCCTCCCAACCCCTGTTGAACCCAACAGGAATCCAGAGGATGTGAGCCTGCTGTTGTGGTTCTTATGGTCCAGACTCTGGGTAAACAGGGCGCAGGGTGGGGAAGGATGGAGGGATCTGAGGCGAAGCCAGGAGATGTACAACAGTGTGCATGACAGTGAAACTGAGAAGGACGCTGTGGGGCTCCTGGGCAAGGGGGCCATTCAAACAGCTGCTAATCAGGGAAGGGAGGGGATGCGGAAAAAAGGAAGGAGCAGCCAGGAAACAATAGTGCAGCCTCGGGGCAGGTCCTGGTTCGGCCTCAAGGGATACACGTGACAATGTCTTTGAGCTTCTACAGCACAAAACCCCCACCAGATGGAAGATGTTCCAGAGAGGTCACAGTTTGATAACCTCGAGAAGCTCATCAAGAGACCATCTGAGGCCAGATTAAAGGAGTGCAGGCCCTTCACACACTCTAACCCTTATCAGCAACCCCGCCCTTGAACTATTGCTATAAAACTCCTCACCGTGGGCTTCCCTGGTGGCGCAGTGGTTGGGAGTCCACCTGCCGATGCAGGGGACGCGGGTTCGTGCCTCGGTCCTGGAAGATCCCACATGCCGCAGAGCGGCTGGGCCCGTGAGCCATGGCTGCTGAGCCTGCGCGCTTCCGGTGTGCTCCGCAACAGGAGAGGCCACGACAGTGAGAGGCCCGCGTACCGCAAAAAAAAAACCAAACAAACAACTCCTCACCAACCCCAGCCCCACCCCACCCTCCCGGGTTGGGGCACACAGTTTTTGGCGGGCACGAGCCCACTGTGTCCCCCTTTGCCTGGCAAAGCAATAAAGCTATTCTTTTCCACTTCACCCGAAACTGTTTCTGAGATTCGATTTGGCAACTGTGCACAGAGGCTGAGTTTTCAGAATTAAGACCATGGGCACCGCACTTCATGGGCCACTTGGGAGGTTTTCACAGACTTTTCTACCGAATGTGACTGTCCTGCCCCATGGTGCCAAGGTCTTGGCCTGTGTTTAGCTTACTTCTCCCCCAGCAAAGATGCCCCGTATGGTAGGGACCGCTCCCCGGGCAGCTCCCCAAGGGTTGAGTTAGCAGGACTTACCTCTGTGGGTTGAAACCTATGTGGTTTGGGGCCATGAAGGGTCCTGGGTCATTTGAGCTGACACAGAAGTGGCTATGACCCCTGAGCAGAGGTCCGTTTTGTGGGTCTATTTCCCTCTAGGCTAAAATAAAGACATTTGTCTAGATCATGAGTTAGTGGGTTACGGCCTAGGGCCAGGTCCAGTTCCCCACCCTGTTTTTGTAAACAGAGTTTGCCTGGGACGCAGCCATGCTCCATTTTTCCATATTGTCTATGGCAGCTTTCTCACTATAGAGCCAGAAGTGAGTAGTCCCGATAGAGCCCACGCTGCCCCCAAACCCAAACACTGACTACCTGGCCCTTACAGAAATGTTTGCCGAGCTCTGGTTGGATGAGTTCCAAGGCCCCTCTGTTTGTAGGGATCTGGGGTGAGGCGTCATGCCTTGGAAGGCTTTGCATCTCACCTGCCTACACAATGGTGGGGGCGTCTGTGCGTGCCCCCTGACCTGCCGTGGAGGCTGCCTGAAGCCGGTCTCACGTCTCCCCAGCCCTGTGCTATATGGCCGAGGAGACAGCCAGTGGGCAGGTGGTAAGTGCTACTCACCCATCAGCCTCCCCCAAGGGAGCTCAGGGGAAGAGGGGTGGAACCTGGGTGACTAACCAACCTGGGGTATCTCCAGCGAGGTTAGAAATTGCTCATCAGCCCACCTTTATGGACTCCCTCTGTTGTCTCACCACTCCCCTCCCCCCATGCCCTCCCCATCACTACCCGCTTCCTGACACCCCTTCCAGAATCAACTGCTTTCACTCAAACCCTTGTCTCAGGCTGCTTTGGGGGAAACCCAGATGAAGACACGCTAGGTACTTAATACACACACGTGGTTCTCATCAGCAGTCATGTGCCTTGTGTTACTGACCATATTCTGCTCCAAACAGCGATGCTGGAAACTTTAGCTAATTTAAGAAAACCAAAAACTTGCCTCTGAGAGAGCGGTGTAGGAGACGGGACAGAATTCTGTGAACCTGGTTAACTTGTGGACCTTAGTTCCCTTATCTGTACAGTTAGAGGCTCGGGTAGCACGATTCCCCCAATATCTTAAAGTTACAAAATGCTATGAAATTGGATCCAAGGTTGTCTTGCTAATCTTGTGGCAGTAAGGAAAAGCAGACATTTTCACAGTCTTAACTGCCGAGGTGTTTTGTGATAAGGGCTTGTTTTTTGTCCTTTCCTAATATAACAACGGGGGGCTGGGAAGGTAGTCCCTATTGAGGAAAGACCAAAACCCTTGACCTCTTTCTTGGGCAAACCCTCCTGTTCCCCTGTTATCATCCATTCCCCTCCCACTCCAGACCTCACCTCTCCATCCTTCTGGTACCTAACTTAGAAAATCATCGTTAGCAAATAGCTGAAAAATAATGGGTCTAATCCTATGCGCTTTGGCTTCCAAGAGGAGGAAAATTTAGCAAAGTCTGCCCAGAAAGATTTTTAAAACTTCTTGGCAACCTGGGGCATGACTTCTTTGTAAACTGTACCCTTTACTCCCAAACTCAAAGAGTTTGAAGGAAACGTCTATTCACGACAAAATCATAATCAATATGATTTAGTCATAATCAATATCATAGCCAGAATAAATATCAAATGCAAATATTTATTAAGCCCCTGCTGTGTTCCCCTGTGCTAAGAACGGGGAATATGTGATGAGAAATTGGGCAGAGGGCACAGTCACTGGGTAAATAATCGCTCAAATAAATACAACATCACAAAGAATGACAAGTGCTGTGCAGAAGAAGTACAGGTAGGTGTGACATGCGTGGTGGGGGATGGGTGGCGAGGGTCTCTGCTGAGGTCTGGAAGGGGCTGGGTGTATATTAGGTGTGCCAGATCCGGGGACAGAAGAGGTGAGCAGAGGAACTGCGGGCCAGGGTGGCCCAGGTACAGAGGAAAGAGTACAGGAGGCAGAGCTGGAGACGCAGAGGGTCAGGAGTGACCATTCATTCATTCGTTCATTCTCTAAACGCGTGTCAAATTCCGCCCGTGTCTGGGCGCTCTTCCACGCTCTGCAGCTACAGTGATAAATGAGACAAAGTTCTTGACCTCGAGAAGCTTAACTCCCCTCGGAGAAGACAGATCGCGAGCAGGCCAATGAATACATATATGATATAATTCCGGCAGGGGAGGTTGCCAGGAAGAAAAAGCAAGCCGCGGAAGGGTTAGCGGGAGCCTGGGGTGAGGCAGTGGGGAGACTATTTCAGAGACTGAGGTCGGGGCCTTTCTGATCCCATGACGGTTCTGGACCTGTCCCAAGATCAGTGCTGGCCTCCCTGTTTCCTTATTAAGTCAATAGGAGCAGAGCAAGAATCTCTACTCCTTCCGGCCAACAGAAATGATCGGGGAGGAGCAGAATTATCATCTTCCAATTTAAAACATTTTTACAAATTTCTTTTCAGTCCTAGAAAAATGTAGGACCTTGGTGAGAGGAAATACCCCAGTGGAGCAGGGGTTTTATGGATTTTAAAGAGGGAGAGCATGAGTGTGTCGGCCCTGGTTTGGAGGAGGCAGAGGTGGACCTCAGCCGCTCCCCTCGCATAACCAGGAGGGGAAGGCGCTGCAGCAGAGGGCCCGCCAGGCAGGCAATTTCCCTGCAGCGGATCCTCAGGCTGGTGGCCGCTAGGAAGGGGCGTGGGCCTCCGGGGCCATCAGAAGTGGGCATTTCCGGGCACCGGAGGGAAAAGAGGGTCACAAGGCTGTTTTGAGTCTGGCTCCTACTGATTTGATGTTGGACGGTGTGTCTGCATCCCCACCAACCCCCGCACACAGGTATCAACTGTGAGGCTGGGCTGCCCACGTCCACAGGAGCTGCTTCCTCTACAACCTGCGTTTGGAAAAGCATCCCTGAGCCTTGCGAGGGAGGGTCTGACCCCTGCGGCTCCTGGAGATTCCCTGGAGACCAGTTCCTGTGAAAAGGTGTGAGTCTGTGTGCGTGTGTGTGTGTCCACACCCCATGCACGTGTGTTCATGGGTGTAACAGATCTGTAGAGCACAGCGCCAGAGCCAGAGAAGGACGGAACACAGCTGCCTTTCCCAGGAAGCTAATGGTACAGAGGGGCCCATGGACGGTTATGATTCAGGGAAAGGTTAAGATGCTCGGATCACGCCGCACTCAGTTTGGTGGGTCGGGGGGTCAGGGAGGGGCGTCTGGCATAAGTGACCAGCTGACTCCTGACACAAAGGACAGATATGTGTTTGTGTGCGTGTGTAAAACAGAGAGGGACTGAGAAAGAGAGAGAGAACTCTCAAATTTCAAAGCTGCCTTGGGGATCATGTGAACTCCAAATAAAGCTCAGCTTAGAGACGAGCCCGGTGTGATCCGCATACTCATCGGGTCGCTGGTATGCAGTTCACATATATTAAAATATTTGTAGCTTTTAAATTGTTACCAAATCTTTTAAAGTCGTGTTCCTTCCTTCTTCCTCTTTCTGACCGTTAGAGACCCAGTGGGTTGTGTTGTTACGACCTTAGCTGTGTAATACAAGGGGTGCACAGACTCAAGGGCAAGGTCGGAGGCACCAGATACGCCAGAGAGTCTCTGGGCTGAGTTGTGGTCATAGCCCTGGATGCACTGATTTGAAATCAAGATTATTCAACATCATCCAATCTGTATGCCTTCAGAGAAGAAGGTAAATTGGCAAAAATAAATGTACTGGGTAAGTACTTTTTTCTGATCAATTTGCTGAGAGTTTGATAAAAAGTCTTGTTAGGCAAAGTGGCTTTAGGAGGAAAGGCTGTAGGATTTGAGAAAATTGCGGCTTCGGGGGCAGAGGGTCCTCTGTGTGCCTTGCCCCTTTCGTGTCCACCATGACCTTCGTAGGGAATACAAATGACTTTCCTGCCTAAATCAGGAAAGGGGAGTGGGTAGGGGCAGGTGGCCATGAAGGGAAAGGATGTGGGGACTCAGGCACGCCCCGTGAAGGTGAGTGTCAGTGATACAGCCAGACTTCTCGTGCTTTCCTGAGCCTCCTAGTCGCGAGCCCTGCTTACCTGCTCAGCGCAGAGGGGCTGTGTCGTCGCATGCTGGGCAATCAACACGCCCCAGGCAGGTGGCGCAGCCCCCGCCCCAGGCTCAGGTCACGGCCCCAGGCTCCCCTCCACGCAGACTGGGGACGGTCCACTCGCGGCAGCCGGATGAGAAAGCTGCCCTCCCAAACGTCACGGTCCCGGTGACCCGTGGACCCGTGGTGCCACCTGATGGCTGAGACAGGGAATGACCTGGGGACTCGGGAGGGACAGGCCTGGAAAATCCCGGGGCCCCAGCTCTGGTCCGGGCTGTGATTTGGCAGGTGTGACCTCGTGGTCCCACAGCTCCGAACAAGGCAGCTCTCAACCTGTGGGCCACATCCACGGGCTGCAGAAAATATTTGGGGGACCCACTCTGTGCTGGGTCCGGTAGTGCGTGTTGGGGAGGCTTTAATCAAAGAAGAGGCTAAAGGCTTGGCCTCAGTGAGTCTACACGCACCTGAGGAGACAAGATTGACCCAGAAAAATGACATGCAGACGATGTACTCGATCACCTGGGTGGGCTGGAGAGGGGAAAGCAAGCCAGGGGGCACACAGAGGGGTGGTGAGCCCTGGGGCAGGGCTGCGCGGGGAGAGGAGCTGGCCCTGCACTATTGTGAGGGGTGTGTGTGTGTGTGTGTGTGTGTGTGTGTGTGTGAAGCATTGCCCGAGAAAAGCCAGTGATGTCTCACGAGCTCCTCCTCTCTAGGCTGATGGTTTTTGTCTTTCAGATGCATTTTCTTCCCGGTCTCACACACTGTCCTGTGATGCCTTTGAAGGATGCATGAGGGGAAGCCATGGCTCCCTGTGGCCCCGTTTGCTGGTTAGGGTCCTGAGTAGGCTGGGGGTGCAGCTGAGGTTTGCACAGGTGGGAGTGAGGTGGGGATGGGGCGGAAGGAGTCCCAGGCCAGCCGAGCCCTGGTCCCTGGGAGTCAGCGGTGGTGGGATCACAGGATGGGGTCGGGCCAGGTGGTGGTAGGGGAGGAGGGTGGGGTCTGTAGGCAGCTGGAGGACTTCCTTCCCTGCTCTGAAGCCCCTCCTTCTTTCTCCCTCTCATCTGCCTTTGTCTCTTCCTCTCTCTTTCCAATCTCCTTTTTTGCTTCTTGACTCTTTCTGTAAAATTCCTGTCTTGGCCAAACCCTTGAATCAGGGAAAAATTGAAGTTTAAGTTCCCTGAAAACCAGCCAGACTTTCAACTTGGCAGAGTGATGGTTACTCCCTGCAGGAAATAGTGCCGCCCCTGTTCCCCAGAAGGAAATTTCGGGTCCTCTTGGTGCCGAAAGCTGAGCTTCTCTGTACACCCCACGCTGAATCGATCGGAGACAGTTTTGGGTGAAGTAAAAAAGGATAGCTTTATTACTTTGCCAGGCAAAGGGGGACACAGCGGGCTCCTGCCTCGAAAAACTGTGTGTCCCAACTTGGAGAAGTTAGTGAGAAGTTTTATAGTAATTGTTCAGAGAGGGCATGAGCAGCTCGTGGACGTTCTTCTGATTGGTTGGTGGTGAGGTAAGTAGGAGTCGGCATCATCAACCCTCAGGTTCCAACTGGTCTGGGGTCTACGTACTTGTGGGCAGCATACCATACTTAATAACTTCTCCCACCTGGTAGGGGTTTTGGTATCTGCAAAAACAGCTCAAAGATATTATTGTGTGTATCCCTTGAGGGGGATCCAGGACCCTGCCCCAAGCCTGCCCATTGTTTCTTTTTCTTTTTTAAATTTTCTTTCTTTCTTTGTTTCTTTCTTTCCTTTCTTTCTTTTTTTCTTTCTTTCTTGCTGTGTTGAGTCTTTGTTGCTGTGCACAGGCTTTCTCTAGTTGCGGCGAGTGGGGGCTACTCTTCGTTGCGGTGCGCGGGCTTCTCATTGCAGTGGCTTCTCTTGTTGCAGAGCACACGTTGCGGTGCACGGGCTTCAGGTAGTTGTGGCTCGTGGGCTCTAGAGCACAGCCTCAGTAGCTGTGGCGCACGGGCTTAGTTGCTCGGCGGCATGCAGGATCTTCCCAGACCAGGGCTCGAATCCGTGTTCCCTGCATTGGCAGGCGGATTCTTAACCACTGCGCCACCAGGCAAGTCCCTGCACTATTGTTTCTTGACTGTTTGTTTCTCCCTGGTCTCACATCTCCTCCCTTCTTTAATTATCAACTGCTTAGATCTGCCCATTGGAACTCAGGAAAGGTCATGGAGGCTGAATGAAGCCTATTTCCTGTAATCAAACAAATGGGGGGCACAGAAAGGCTTTTGTGCACAGCACCCCCATAGAGCCCTGCTTGGTATCACTCTTGTGTAGGTTTCATACACGGCAGATTATCACGAGGGCAGCCTGACCCTGCTCTCTTGGGCCAAGGCAGCCATTTCTCTCCAAAGTGCCTCTTGTCTGTGGATCTGCTGGGTGTGAGGTCCTGGAATCCATGGCGACCGTGGGGAGGAGGGGAGGCTGCCCTTGCTTATGAAGAGGTGCTTTGGGCTATTTGAGCATGGTCGGTCGAGTTATATTTAATTTGTTTGGGAAACTTCACCGTTTAAAGGTGAATCCTTATACAGCGTAGGTAGTGTTACCTCTTTCTCAGGCTATTGTGGCAATGTGGATTCTGGGTTTACCTATAGCTGGACACCCCTGTACCATTTAAATTCTAGAGCAAGTGTGCAAGGTACAGCAGACTGGCCTTAGGCGTGACTCATCTTTGTCCCCTGGGCACTGAGCATCCCCTCTAAGGGAGAGCCTCACACAGGCATGTTTAATCTACCGGGACCGAACAACAGTGTAAGACTAGAGTTACCTACCAGGAATTGATTGGATCCTGTATTACGGGGCAGGTCAGACTTTTCCTCCCTCCAAAGGCCAGCCTGGTGCCATGGGGGGCAGAGAGCCAGCCCGGGAGTTCCCTCTGGCCTCCCCCGCTGCCTACTGAGTGACCATGGGCAAGGTTGTAACTCCGGAGCTCCCTTTTCTTATCCATTATCTGGGGTAAAAAGCTCCCCAGGGGTGTTGTACAGATTCAGGGTGATGGGTAATATGTGGAAAAGCTGTAAGTACATGAGTGTAACAGGATGTCACAATTGACGTTTTGACCCAGATGTAAATCTTAGCTGCCCAAAGGAGCATAAGAACCCACCAACCTGGAGGAAGCTTTAAAACAGCTGCTCAAGAACTCGCTCCCTGATTTTTGAAAACCTCCTCCATGGTGGGACTATAAAAAGGCCACGAGCATCAAAGCAAGGAGAGGTGTCTGTGGGTCATTTGTGTGAGCCCCACCCCCTTAGGGTCCGCTGGACCCCCTAAGATGGCAGGGATCGATGGTGCTTCCTCCTTTCCTGGAGACGAGGGAGACACAATGAGAGGAAAGAGAGAACGTCTTCAACAGGACAGCTTGCGGGACTTGATACGTACTCCTCGCAGGGGGAGAATTCCACGCCCTAGGCTTGATTTGCAGCAGGAACATGAGTGGAAAGGCAGGGTAGAGTGGCAGAGGGGAGCTGAGAAACATCAGTCTGCTCTGAAGATGGACCTTTTTCCTAAGGAGGACACGTGGGTCATAAGGACCTGTTCCCGGTCCTGTCCAAGGGGACCTCCTAGGTCCTCCTAGGACCTCCAGCATGGATCCTAGAGAGGGGAGCACAGTGGGCAGAGGGGCCCATGGATGGAGTCCACATCTGAGTGGCTCCATTTGAACGACCCCAGCTTGGGAATCTCCAGAGAACCCACGGGGTTGCCCATCAGAGGGTCAGCTTTCACCAGCTGCTGGGCTGGAGAGCTGGAGTGCTTTCCCACAGCTAGAACTGTCCGCTCCTTCAACTCTCCTCCCTAATCCCCAACCATCCCCTTCAAACCAGGCAGGACTCAAAATTGCAGCTAGTGAATTGGGGGTGTGGCATGAGCAGAGAAGAACAGAAGTGGCTTCATCCCCCAGAGCCTGGCTGCCTACTGACCACAGGCTCTGTCAAGGAGGGAGAATGGAGAACGAAGTGTGTCATCAACATTGTGGGCAGGACACCTAACCTCTGAACTTAGAGCAGCTCTGGAACTTGGAGTGAACATAGGACTCTGTCTATGCTAAAAGTGGAAAAGGACAAGTCATCAATTTGCTGAATGTCATCTAGAGGCAGAGAGAATGCCTCCTCTGTTAAATGAACTTTGATGGGCTAGTGGGAGGCAAAAACCAGAGAGGTGGGCTTTGTCATACACCACCTACTGGTCTTGTTCTATGGAGTCCTGCAAGTATGAGGCTGCATTTTGTCCTAAGGTGCAGGCAACAATGCAGAGTGAGGAGGAGACCTAGCATCTGCTTTATTTGCAACCACAAATTAAAGGCAGGAAAATTCTTCTCAAAGTAGATTCGTTAGCTGTTCCTCTGAAGAGAAGGAGTAGAGCAATAGGGTTGGGGGAAGGAGGATGTGGTCAAATTCCCTGGTCACAGCAGGGGATAGAGGATGGGTCAACGACAGGTGAAGTAGTTGCCTCTTAACTTTTCTTTCTGTAGCTCTTCCCCATCCCATTTTTATTGAACACAACTGATTGAGTGCCTATTACCTGCAAGGCTCTTTCCACTGCCTGGGCTCTCAGGCTTTTAGTGGACAGAACGCTTCTTGGCTAGAAAACAGCCTCTGATTATAAAACAGTTGATCCTTGAACAACACAGGGGAGTTGGGGCGACCACCCCCATGCAGTTGAAAATCCAAGTTTAATTTTATAGTTGGCCCTTTGTGTCTGTAGTTCCACATCCAAGGATTCAACCAACTTTGGATTGTGTAGTACTGTAGGGCATATTTAGTGTGAAAAAATCTGTGTATAAGGGGACCCGTGCAGTTCGAACCCGTGTTATTCAAAGGTCAATGGTAAACTCATACTAAGGGGTTAGGCCCTATTCTCGATCTTCTCAAGAATATATATATATACACGTATATGTTACATATGTTGCGTATATGTACATATATTATGAATATGTGTACATATATACAGTATATGTCTACACACACATACATACACGTAATTGAGGAACAGTAAAAGTTTAATATCTAAAACAATTAGATGTCACAGAAAAGCTTCAGAAGCAAGGAACACTCATGATGACCCAGAGGTGACCCCTGAGAATGAGAATCCATTGGCTCTGCCTACTTGGCATCCCTTCCTCTGGAGCCCCCGACCCTCCCTGTCCCTGGTCCTGGTCATCCGTCAGTCATCCACCCTCCTGTGGATGCTGCCCGTAGCCACAGGAGGAGGTATGTGGCTCAGATGGACCCAAAAAACTTTTTTTCTGCCAGGAACTGGAATCTTTAGTGAAGATATCAGAAAAGAAGTCAGCTGGAGATGACTCACTCTGATGTCGGCAACATAATGGGGTGCTTTGCAGCCCCATCTCTGGAAATCCTCCACATCTGCCCTTGAATCTGTCCTTCTGATCGCCTCGTTGGTCAGCATGTTTTTCCATTCAGTCCAACGAACTTTCCTTGCTTAGGTTGTTAGTGCAGCGCTTTAGGGCTTACAACCAAAGTCTGGGAAATGGATCCATCACTGTTTGATTTTAACCAGTTTCCTTTTCATCTTTTCTCCATCGTTTGCATTCTTTGGATATCAAAGAGAGCTTTGCAGAGGCTCCAGAGACAGGCAGGTAGCCCCCTTCAACAGGGGCGCACGTGGCAGCCGGAGCTCCGGGGCTGGAATAGACCTGAGAAGTCGTACTGTCCTTGCCCCATTTGACAGGTGAAAAGACTGAGGCCTGGCACTGCAGTCCTGCTTGTTTCCAAGCAGTATCTGTTGCTAATCCTGGGCACTCTCCTGTGCACATGAAGGGAAGGAACCCCAGTCTGTGCCAGCAGGGGTACATCACGGCCAGTTTGTAAGGACTGTCTCTTTGGAGGCAATGTGGCTGGGTCAAGTTTAAACCACCTGCTTTTAAATGTTAAGGACAAAGGAAGACAAAGTACATTTAAAATATGTAATGTATAGCCAGCCGAGCCTTGAACTGCCCAGGGTGAGGAGACAGAAGGACCCTTTCCATCAGGAGACATGGGCCTCCACCGGGAAAGAAACAGCCTCTGTTTGAGAAGAGGCCCAGCTCCAAGTTTCAGACACTGGAGTGCGTTTCCTGTCTGTAATGTAAGTTTTAAGCTCTTGGTGTGTGTTTTTGCACGCTGAAATAAACAGAGCACCTGGATTGAATCAGCCAGATGGTAACAGAATCAGGCTTCCAGTCCCCGACATGTGCCCACCCCCAGGTAAGGGCCGCGGGGCAGAGCAGTGAGCGGGCGGGAGAATCCCAGACACCGTGGTTCCTTGTGGGCTGATTATGAATGAGTCAACAGCTTGGAGCCCACGTTGGCCCAGGGGTCCCTTTGCGGCACTCGTGGCCTGTTCTCCAGAACCTTGCATGACTTTGGATGGCGGGGGCCGAGTTGGGGTCTGTAGCATTTGGTGCGCAAAACGCTGGCTTGAGGCTCCGGTTGGTCAGTGGAGTTTCATGAACCATGTCTGACTTTCAATCTCAAAACATTCTGGCACTTTCTTTGGGTTGAAAAATGTTGCAGGAAGAATTTGTTTTCTTGTGAACGAAGATGTTTGCTTTTGGATGACTGCTTCTTTGTTAAAGTGCTGAAAGGAGGTCACAGGCTCTGCTCTGACGGAGGACCGGCCACCTGGGCAGCTGTGCCGGGTTCTATGTGCGCAATGCTGTAGACACTGTGCTCAGAAGGCACGAAGGTCAATGCCACCAGGGATCCTGAGGAGAACTTCATAGCCACCTGTGATAAGACGCTAAAACAAATTGTATAAGTGTCTGGAAAGAGAAGCAGGAATGATTGGGAGCTGGAGGCTTCGTTGAGACATTGGCCTGGACTTGGCTTCTTCCTGTTCTGGAACTGGCCTTATGGAATCCTCATGGGTCGTGGGGTGCCTGGCAGGGTACCCCTGGGTTCCAGAGAGATCTTTCACCAGGGCCCCCTCTTCGTCTCCTAGTGGGCGAGATGGAGAAATGAGGGCCGATCAGGAGACAATGAGTTGACCCACTGATGGGCCAGCAGACCCTGGAGAGGTCATGACCATCATTGCCTGAGGGCCTGACAGTGTGCTCAGCACTGCCCTCTCCCACCGTTTTATGAGTTATTTTGGAGCAACCATCTTTTTTCTTTTAGTCTCAATTTGATAAAGCAGATCTATCATTTTGATTTTTTTTAAATAATTACTGCTGTACAGCAAAGTGGCTCAGCTAAATATATATATATATATATATATATATATATATATATATATATATATATATATATATATTTATCCCTCTCCCCGCCTTTCCCCTTTGGTAATTTTTTAGTTTTTTGTTGTTGTTGTTGTTGTTTTGTTTTATTTTGTTTTGGTTTTGTTTTGTTTTTGTTTTGCGGTACACGGGCCTCTCACTGCTGTGGCCTCTCCTGTTGTGGAGCACAGGCTCCGGACGCGCAGGCTCAGCGACCATGGCTCATGCGCCCAGCCGCTCTGCGGCATGTGGGATCTTCCTGGACCAGGGCACGAACCTGTGTCCCCTGCATCGGCAGGTGGACTCCCAACCACTGCGCCACCAGGGAAGCCCAATTTTTTAGTTCTTGAGTGTTTTCTTTTTCTCTTGATATATGAGCACAGGTATAGAAATAATCCCCAAATTGCCATTTTTACCATTATCCATTATGAACCATGAGGCGTGTTTCAAGCATCTAGAATTCAGCTTTTGAAGTGATTTCTCTAAATCTGTGCATGTTAAAAAATAAAAGTAAAGAGTTGTTGGATGTTTTCCTATTTGCTTGATATCTGTCAGAAAACCAACACAGGAGGGCAGGAGGAGGAGGAAGGCGTGGGGCAGGTAAACTATACCCCTCAGTCCAACCTTGAAAAATATTTGAAAAAGAAAATCATAGAGTTACCATATGACCCAGCAGTCCCACTCCTGGGCATATGTATGGACAAAACTATAATTCAAAATGATACCTACACCTGTATTTTCATAGCAGCACTACTCACAATAGCCAAGATTTGGAAGCAACCTAAGTGTCCATCAACAGAGGAATGGATAGAGAAGATGTGGCACGTATATACAATGGAATATTACTCGGCCATAAAAAGGAATGAAATAATGCAGCAACGTGGAGGCAACTAGAGATTACTATACTAAGTGAAGTCAAAAAGAGAAAAACAAGTACCATATGATATCACTTATATGTGGAATCTAAAATATGACACAAATGAACCTATCTATGAAGCAGAATCAGAATCACAGACATAGAGAACAGACTTGTGGTTGCCAAGGGGGAGGGGGATGGGGGAGGGAAGGAGTGGGGGTTTGGGATTAGCAGACGCAAACTATTATATAGGGAATGGATAGACAACAGGAACCTACTGTATAGCACAGGGAACTACATTCAATATCTTGTAATAACCTGTAATGGAAAAGAATCTGAAAAAGAATATCTATCTATCTATCTGAATCACTTTGCTGTACATCTGAAACTAACACAGCATTGTAAATCAACTATACTTTAACAAACAAACAAACAAAAAGACTCGCAAAATCCACACAAACAAAAAGCTATCAGTGCAGTTTATCCTGTTGTAACTGTGCCCAGGAGAAACAGAATTGTCCCTTCCAGTGATAATTGCTCCAAACCAGAAGGACGTCGTGACCCTCAAAAAATCACCAGCTGAAGTTATTCTTATGTTCAAAATGTTTATCAAAGCCTGGATTTCTGATATCTTTTGGAAAACATGGAAAAAAAAAAAACCCAAACAAATGTATTAAAATGTATCAGAGAGCAGGAAGAAAAGAAAGCACATTTCTTCGGGGAAAAGAAGTCCAGTTTATATATTTGAAGTAAGTGAGGAAATTCTTCTTCCTCACCTTCTTTATCAAATGTACCCATCCTAAAATATTTTTCCCTAAAACTACAATTAGGAAGAACTAAAGGAGAAGATAAGGGAATAAAAAAATAAAAGGACATGTACATAAAATTATAGCTTAAGGAGGGGTGAGGCTGGCTATCATATAGTCTGTAACAGACGGGGGTCACATTCCAAGAAGTCTAAGGCTGGATCCAATTCACGATACCACAGGAGCTACAGAGGGGAGGCCTTCTAAAAACATAACTGCCTTTGTTTTTTCTAATATTTCCTGACAGCAGGGACTTCTTCTATTACCTCAAAGTGCTGTTGACGCCAAGCTGGAAGGCAGGATACAAAGAAGGTGCAAGACGACCTCAGCAGGTGAGAACGATGGACTCGGTTAAACATGGTGGCGCTTGATGTGTGCACATGTAAAACGCTGACCCTCGGTCCAAAGCCCAACTTCACAGATGCGGTGGCATGTGATGATGTGGATGAACAGGTTTCCTGTGGGGAACAGGAGAACAACTCCTCTGCTTCAAACCCCTTGACGGCTTCCCATGACCCCAGGGGTCAAGTCCAAGGCCTTAACATGTGTTGGAAGACTCTGCAGCATCTGGCACTGTCTGCCTCTCTGTAGCCTCACCTGCATCACTCTCCCCTTCATCCTCTGTGGTCCAGACATAATGGGCTTCACTCGGTTTTAAATACAGATGACGTCTCTCTTCTCGGGGATTTGCTTAAACTGTTTCCCCTGCCTGGAATACTCTGCCCCACACAGATCTCCATTTAAGCATCTCTTCATCGTCCACGCACAATGTATTGAGCTTTTCTTACATGCCAGACACTGTGCTAGATGCTTGAGTCACCAGGGTAAACAAGCAAACAAACAAGAAGGCTCCCTGCCTGCCTTTGCTGTGTGAGAGCCAGGCAATCAGACATGAATCGTGTGCTAAATGATGCGAGGGAGAAGCATACGGCGCTAGAAGAATGTGCACCGTGAGCAGAGATCTGGAGAAAGAGTAAGCAGTACCCTTACGGGGGAGCAGTGTGTGCAAAGGCCCTGTGGTATGGGGAACACGGCATATTTCAGGAACTCAAGAAAGGCCAGTGTGGCTGGAGTGCAAACAATATGCGATAGAATGGATGTGGCGTGGGATGTCCATGCTCTCTGGTGATGGTGCCGTGCTTGCAGAGCTCTTCTAGAGGTAATTCGCATATGAGCTAGAAAGTTGAGTCAACACTTACTCAGAAAGCATTAATCACGCAGCTCTACTGTGTTGAGCAGTGTTCTGGGTGCTGGAGATACACAAGGCAGACGTGGTCCTTGACCTCGTGGGCCTTACAAACAAATAAACAAGCAGCACCACCCAGGGGAGCACCCTCATTGGTGTTGCAATATATATATTGCAACACCTCTATATATGCAGGCCTCTCACTGTTGTGGCCTCTCCCGTTGCAGAGCACAGGTCCCGGACGCGCAGGTTCAGCAGCCATTGCTCACGGGCCCAGCCGCTCCGTGGCATGTGGGATCTTCCCGGACCGGGGCACGAACCCGTGTCCCCTGCATCCGCAGGTAGACTCTCAACCACTGCGCCACCAGGGAAGCCCCGGTGTTGCAATACTGAAGCACGTGGGAGGGCAACTGAGCCAGCCCGGGACTCGGCTTCCTGGAGGACATGATGACCAGCTGATTTGGAAGCATGTCAGGGAGTTTGCCCAGTAAACATTCAGGAAGAATGTTCCATTCAGACTGAACACCACGGGCTGTGTCTACTGAGCCCAGAGCACCTGGGAATGTACATGAAGGCATCTTTCTTTTTTTCTTTTTTTTTGCTCTCGCTGCCAGGCATGTGGGACCTTAGTTCCCGGACCAGGGATTGAACCCGCACCCCCTGTGCTGGGAGCACAGAATCTTAACCACTGGACCGCCAGGGAAGTCCTGAACGCATCTTTCTTGCTAGGGATATTTCAGTCCTGAGAAAGTTTAAGAAGCTCTGGGGACAATCTAAGCTTTGACAAACTGGCTGGCCTCCTGACCGCACCACTTCCGAGCTGCATGACCGGTACCTGCCCTGAGCCTCATCTATGAAATGGTGATATAACAATGCTGGGAGCGTTGAGATGTGATGATCCAGTGAAACAGCAGACTCGGTGCCCTACAAAGGTTGGTTGCTACCTCTTTCCCCTGAAATATCTGCCTTTACTTTTATGTCCCCAAAGTCCATCCTGTAGTGGGTAGAGGGAATCAAGGGGAGAAGCAGAGATGAGAGTCGTCTGAGATAAACTGTTTTGCAGAGGATCTGAATTTCAGGATGTAACATGAGAAAACACTGATCTCTTGTGCCAGAGGAACGAAGTCAAAACATGGGGTTGGGATCCCCCAGGAGCTGTTGCTTGGGGAAATGCAGTAAGTGGTGTTTCTTCTTTCTGCCGTCCTCAGGCACCCTCCAAACCCAGGTTGCTTATTTTAATCCTAAACTTGCTCTGGCTTCTTTGGAGGAATTGCAGCTGCAGGGGAAAAGGAAAAGTTGAAACGCTCTCCATCCTGCAGACAGTGGTGCCACTAATCCCCCTGGTCCTGACATTTATGCTCATTTAGGAAACTAGGGATATTGTTTCCTTTGGCAAGGAAACCAGATCACTTGATTTTCTTACTGAGTTGCCTGCAGACTTGCTGTCCCGTAAGAATAATAAGGACAGCTTTGCCCAAATTGCTGGGGAATGCGTTCTCTCTCTGGGGAAGATTAACATTGGCAGGTGTAGAGTTGCCCTGGGGGGGTGTCGACATCCTGAATTTCCTTTGTTGGCTATCTTTGCAAATCACTTCCCCCTGCTCAGTCTTGGAGTCCTCCTCTAGAAAATGAGAGGTTGGATCAGAAGATGACAAGGATGATGATAAGCCCATAACTGATCTCACATGGCCTTCATAATCACCCTCTGAAGTTGGGGGTCTGGTATCTGTCCCATTGTTCAGATGAAGCAACTGAATTAGAGAACTGAAAAATCACAGGACTCGGATATGGTGTAAACAGGCCTATTGACTCCAAGTGCAAATTCTATTCCAACAGGACCTTTTTAAAGGTTTTCATTTCCAACAGGACCTTATCAAGGCTTTCATTTCCTCCTTGCCAGAACAAAGCAAGAGTAATATATGGGTCGATAAAAAGAATGAAATAAGGCCATTTCCAGCAACATGGATGGACCTAGAGATTATCATACTAAGTGAAGTAAGTCAGACAGAGAAAGACAAATACCATATGATATCACTTATATGTGGAATCTAAAATATGACACAAATGAACCTATCTGTGAAACAGAAACAGATTCACAGACATAGAGAACAGACTTGTGGTTGCCAAGGGGGAGGGGGTGGGGGGATGGATTGGGAGTTTGGGATTAGCAGATGAAAACTATTATATATAGGATGGATAAACAACAAAGTCCTACTGTATAGCACAGGGAAATATACTCAATATCCTGTGATAAACCATAGTGGAAAAATAATATGAAAAAGAATGTATATATATATATATGTGTGTGTGTGTGTGTGTGTGTGTATAACTGAATCACTTTGCTGTACAGCAGAAATGAACACAACATTGTAAATCAACTATACTACAATAAAATACTTTTTTTCTTTTTTTTCGGTACGCGGGCCTCTCACCGTTGTGGCCTCTCCTGTTGCGGAGCACAGGCTCCGGATGCGCAGACTCAGCGGCCATGGCTCACGGGCCCAGCCGCTCCGCGGCATGTGGGATCTTCCCGGACAGGGGCACGAACCCGTGTCCCCTGCATCGGCAGGCGGACTCTCAACCACTACGTCACCAGGGAAGCCCAATAAAATACATTTTTAAAAACGAATAATATATGGGTAGATAAAGCCTGACTAATTTCCACAATCAAATTTTAGAAATCTACTCTGCATTCTTGAGGGGAAAAATACGAATTCTTTAATGTTGGGTACAGGACTGCATGTCTATTAGGCCCAGCTCGTTAACTGAGTTTTACAGATCTTCTATGTCCCTGATGATATTCTTTCTGTCTTCTGGATCATTCAAAGACAAAAAGGTGTTCCTTTTATCCAGAAAGATATTCCACTCTGATGGTGGACTTCCTATTTCTTCCTGAAGACTGATCTTTTTAATCGCTTTGTGTATTTTGAGACTATTTTTTTAGGTACATATATTTTAAAAATAATATCTGTCTTAGCCTTCTTGGGCTGGTATAAAAAAATACCGTAAACTGGGTGGCTTATAATAACAGGAATCTATTTCTCACCGTTCTGGAGGCTGAAGTCCAAGATCAAGGTGCCAGCAGATCTGATGTCGGGTGAGGGCCTGTTTCCTGGTTGACAGATGTCTGTCTTCTTGCAGTGTCCTCACATAGTAGAAGAGGTGAGGGAGGAGCTCTCTGGCGTCTCTTTTATAATCGCATTCATGAGGGCTCCATCCTCATGACCTAATCACCTCCCAAAGGCCCCACCTCCAAATACCATCACACTGGAGATTAGGTTTCAACATAGGAATTTTGGGGGTGGGGGGAATTCAAGCCTTCAGTCTATAGCAACATCTTAGCAAAGGGAACCTTCTACCATTACGTGGTGGTCCTCTCCCTCACCAACAATGTTAGCTATATTACCATAGATAATATTGATTATATAGATATACAGATGAATGAATATATAGATATATGGATGAATATAGATGAATCAATCAATATATATATCTATACAATCAGTAGACATAACCAGCTTTCTGGTCTGACAGCAGTGGGTTCTCAAGTTCACCAGACGAAGGACAGCCTCTGATTGTATGTCCCAGCATGTCATCAGAGATGGCTGGATGTCCTACAGGCTCGGGCTGTCCTACTGCATGGTCAGGCCACTCAAGATGGCTGCTCTCTTGCTCTCTGTACATCCTCTGCTCTACCAGGGCCTGCTTCACCTACACCCCACGCACCTGACTGCCCTTCCTACATACTTGCTCCAGGTTGCAGCTAAGGATCAGTCTAGCTTTAGCTCAAAACTCTCCACTATGCTTATCAAAGGGGCGGGAGTGACCTTCTGCTAGTTTCCCTGGTAACCAACCTGACATCAATTCCTCCTTTAATGGGATACAAAGATAGTCACCATATCCTGCCTGCAGTCTGCTGCGCACCATGGGGTATGGGGTGTTGCTCCAGGACCTTGCTTCAGACTGGTAATCTGCCCCATCCATTAAACCCTTGGTGTCTCTGTGGCTGTCTCTGGGCTCTTCGATCTTGCAGCTGGGCAAGTACAGGGCTTGCAGGCCTGCAGGGTACAGCCCAACACCCTGAGAGCCGTCAGGGTCCTCTTATAAGATCTGCTGTGTGGAGTTCTGATTCTTCCCTGGAGTAGCCAGTCCAGCCGGGCTAATGCCTAAGTGCAGAAAACGTGTTCAGACCCTCAGGGTCTGGCTTCCTAGGCAAAATAATCCTGACAAATCCATCAAAAACATATAGTTAAGGCAGCTGTGGCCTTATTTATACTAAATATAACACAGGCCCCTGAATTCAAATAACCGTATTACAGTCAGGTAGCACTGGGCAGCTTTATATCCACCTGAACTATTGAGAACTCAAAGGGCTGTCTAGTGACAAAAGAAAGTTTCATTTCACACTGAGATCTAAGCCTCAGGATGGGAACCCTTTTGACAAATGATTAAGCACATACTTAAGTACATTTGTTATACATATTACACATGTACTTTTCTTTTATATCATGTATTACAATTTATAATTATATTTTTATTTTGTATCTATTCACTATCTGTTTCATTTTAACTGTAAGCTCCACCATGTAGGGGCCATGTCTGCGTGCTCACAAATACATTCCCAGTAGCGAACAGAATGCCTGGGATGTAATAGGTGCTCAATGAACGTATATAGAATTGAATGGGCTGGAATTGAACGGCAGTTCAATAATCTGCTAACCTGTCTTCTGAACCTAATCTTTTAATCTCAGGCCCAATGTACACCCTGTATCTTCTCTTCTACTTTATTGCAGGAGCAGAACTAATGCCCAAACATAGAGCCTTTAGGGCACTAGATATTGGTTCACAGCAAGAAAGAACATTTTAATATAGCCCTCCAGCCATGCATTAGACTTCCTCATAAGGAATGTTTTCTTGGGGGGGGGGTAAATTGGGAGATTGGGACATATACACACTACAATATATACACACTACAATATATGAAATAAATAACTAATAAGGAGCTACTGTATAGCACAGGGAACTCTACTCAATACTCTGTAATGGCCTATATGGGAAAAGAATCTTAAAAAGAGTGTATGTTTTTACATATGTATGTTTGTACATACATAAAAGATTCACTTTGCTGTGCACCTAAAACTAACACAACATTGTAAAGCAACTAGACCCCAATAAAAATTTTTTTAAAAAAGAAAAGGAAGTGCTCTCTGACAGCAGAAATATGTCAGCTAGGAAGAGAAAATTCTATATGTAGAATTTTCTGAAGCTGCAGCTCTCTCCCCTGGGTTCAAGCAGAGGCTGAGTGTCCACTGGTCAGGGATGCTGCAGGAGAGAGTCTGGCTTTGGGTGGGCAGTTGCACTGGGCTTCCTCTTGGATGGCTTCCAGTTCTAACAATCTGTGAGCTGTCCACAGTCCTGCCTCATCTGATTGTACTCCTGAAGACTCTGTAGAGTTTTAGCAGGCAAATTACAAAAAAAAAAGAAACAGAAGCTAACTCTAGATTGTCTGGATCGAGATAAGATAGGTCGCCTTTGCTGTATGAGTCTCCTGTTGCTGCTATAACAAACTGTGACAAGTGTAGTGGCCTGAAACAACACAGATGTATTGTTATACGGTTCTTCAGAGCAGGGTCTCACTGGGCTCGGATCAAGGTATCCCAGGCCTGCATTCTTTTCTGAAGGTTCCAGGAAGGAATCCACTTCCCTGCCTTTCTGGCTTTTGGAGGCAACCCGCAGTACTTAGCTTCTGGTCCCCTCCTCCGTCTACGAAGTTGGCAATGTCACAACTCTCTGACCTTCCCTCTCTGATGATGACCAGGAAAGGTTCTCTGCATTTCAGGACTTGTGTAATTAAACAGGGCCACCAGGATGATCCTGATCGCTTCCCTGATCCCCAGATCTTTGACCCTATTCACATCTGCAGTGTCCCTTTTGCCATGTAAGGTAACATAGTCGCAGGTTCTGGGGATGAGGATTTGGACATTTGCGAGGTCATGATTCTACCCATCACATTGACCAAGCCCAACCTTGTGATAATTTGGAATTTCTTGGGCATCAACAAGGGGCACTAAATCTTCACTTTATAAAATGAAATGCACTTGACTTTTTTTTTATTATTAATTAATTAATTAATTTTTGCTGTGTTGGTTCTTCGTTTCTGTGCGTGGGCTTTCTCTAGTTGTGGCAAGTGGGGGCCACTCTTCATCGCGGTGCACGGGCCTCTCACTATCGCGGCCTCTCTTGTTGCGGAGCACAGGCTGCAGACGCACAGGCTCAGTAGTTGTGGCTCACGGGCCCAATTGCTCCGCGGCATGTGGGATCTTCCCGGACTGGGGCTCGAACCCGTGTCCCCTGCATCGGCAGGCAGACTCTCAACCACTGCGCCACCAGGGAAGCCCAATGCATTTGACTTTTAAAGAAAGATCTAATTTTTAAATCCTTGTGTATCTTTCAAAATCCAGTTCTCCATTCATCAGAACGGCAAAGGGTTTTTAAAAATATTATTACCTGTAGAGATGATTTGCATTCATGGTGTACAATGACATCATCCAAGGCAGGCCTTGGTTGAAACCAGCCCCTGCCTGGAAGGTTCAGACTTACCTTTTTTCAGTACCAAGGGATGAGCTGGCCCTGAGAGGCTGATGAGTCAAGTTAATTAATCAATTAGGTAATTAATGAAATTGGGCTTCAGATGGAGAGCATCCAGTTAATTAAACTCCGCAGCATGTGGCATGCTACCATAACTCGTCTTGTAGGGCTCCCCTCTTTGTTTCATTAATTTTGTGTCCTCATCTCTATTCCCACCCCCTCTCCCCATATGCACCTAGTCTGATGTGTTTGATACACATGCTTGGATGTGTATGTGTGTATTCTCAGCAGCACACCCCCAAGAGAGGACTTTCCTACTTGCCACCATATGCATTTCTGGTGTCCTGAGAGACTGACTGCCAGGTGGTGTCTCAGGATGGTGGTCCCAGTTCCCCTCCTACTCTGAGGAGTGTAAGCTGGTGTTTTCCTTTCATTTGCCTTTCTTTGCTTACCAGGGAAATTGAACGTCTCATGTACTTGTTAGTCAACAGAATTGAAGCCTTATCAGCTGTCAGGAGAAAATTCAATACTCAGGTCTGTTATCTGCCTCTTCTTGTACCTGAAGGAAATGCAGCTTCCAGGGACCTTGCTTTAAAATCTTTTGGCTCATGTGGGAGTATCTGCTGAATCACAGTCCGGGTAAGTGTCTCTTCTCCCTTCACACTCCTCAAGTTCAGGATTAGTTTTCTTCTTTCACAAATTATCCCCTATTTTGAATTTCTCGGGACAGTGTGGCCCACAGTAGAGTTTTGAATGGACACATTCCATTTGTTAGATTTTGTGATGCTGCCTTTTTTTTTTTCTTACCAAGGAGCACCTCCAATGCACCCAGGCACATATAACAGCATATGCTGCATGCACAGCAGGGCTGGTGTGTCCTTCCTGCCCACCCGCTCTAGCCTTAACCACAAGGTGTTCCCTCTACCTGCTTTCCTTTTTGCCTCTCCCACCGGGTTAATGGATCACAGCCCTGGAAGCATACTAAAGCCAACTGGAGAGGGCTTTCAAGCTGAGCTTTCAAGCTCAGCCCTCACCACCAAAGACAAGGTCTCAATCGTCTGCAGTGGGGTCGGGCACGGGTACTACTTAAATGGGTTGACTACCAAGGGGAGGGGAAGATGAACACACAGGCACTCACACATCCCCACATCTCACCGCAGACCATTGGACCAGCCTCCAGCGAAGGGAGCCAGCAGAAATCTGCATATCTGTGACTCCGATGCAATCCATTTGGAGGTCTTGGGGTGGGATGATCTTTAAGCCGCCTTTTCTCTGATTGTGTTTTTGTTCTCAGGTAGCTGATGGATTTGCAGCAGTGATCATATCCCACAAACACCACATCAGTGTACAAGGCTGGAAAAGCTTTATTTTTCTGATTTATTAAATAATTTACATGAGAAGTCTTACCAAGACATTTAATGAAAAGATAGCTATAATATGTCTTCTTGAAAACAAATTTAAAACATAAATTAAGGGCTTCCCTGGCGGCGCAGTGGTTGAGAGTCCGCCTGCCGATGCGGGGGACACGGGTTCGTGCCCCGGTCCGGGAGGATCCCACGTGCCGCGGAGCGGCTGGGCCCGTGAGCCATGGCCTCTGAGCCTGCGCGTCCGGAGCCTGTGCTCCGCAGCGGGAGAGGCCACAACAGTGAGAGGCCCACGTACTGCAAAAAAATAAACAAAAACAAAACCCATAAATTAAAACCCATAAATTATAGCTAGTTCTTAATTTAGTATTTTTTTAATTGAAGTATAGTTGATTTACAATACTGTGTTAGTTTCATGTGTACAGCAAAGAGATTCAGTTATACATTTACATGTATATATTTTTCCAATTTTTTTCCATCACAGGTTATTACAAGATATTGAATATAGTTCTTTGTGCTTAATTTATATTTGAATATTTAAAATCAGAACTGACCCATAGAGGTGAATGGATACATGTATATGTATGGGTGAGTCCCTTTGCTGTGCACCTGAAACTATCACAACATTGTTAATTGTCTATACTCCATTATAAAATAAAAAGTTAAAAAATAATAAATAAAATTATTAGCTTTATATGTTTAAAAAAAAAGAACTGACCCATCGATTCATTACGGGTAGAAGAGAACTATATAGATAGTTAAATACACGTGGAACTAATAGAGTTTCTTATAAGAGCCAAGCGAGAATCTCTTGATGCCAGTGAAGCACCCCTCCCCCACCCCTACAAGGAGCCCAGGCCATCCTGGAGGGGGTCGCACTGACCCATGTCCCGTTGCCTCCAGTCTCCATTTCCCAGAGCTACTGATGATCAGACTGAGGCTGGGATAGTTCTCACTGGACCTGAACCCTGATAGAGTGGTACATTTTTCTTTATGTTCCGGGAGAGTGTGCAGTGTATCAAGGTTGCTTTCAGGCTTATATTGGTGAAACTCCAACATGGAAAATTGTCTCAATCTCTTTACTTCTTGCTCTTTCTTCTTTCAAGAGCATCCAAATTGGAAGACTTTTTTGGGGAGGATAGATAGGGGCCCACCCTCTACCCCTCCATCTACCTCCCCCACGTGTGGGTGCCGGCAGCGCTTCACTGGACTGCATTGGAAGGTTGGAGAGTCTTGTCTGGCTGAGATGCCCTCAACACATCTGGCCACAAAATCAGAAACTCGGGGGGCCCAAGGGAATAGTTGTAGAAATGAGATTTTACAAAGTACAGTGATTTAAATCTGAAATTGCTATGTTTGTCTGAATTGTTATGTTTGCGAGTATCTACATTGGGTGGTAACTCCTTGAACCGGGCCTTGTTGGTCTTTTTGTCACTGTATCTACAGGGTCTGATCCAGGGCCAGGCTCATGGTAACCATGGTGACCAATGTGTGTTCAGCGCTTCAGCAGGTGCCGGGCACTGTGGTAAGCGCTTTATGTGTCGTCCTCCCGCCAACTCAAGGAAGGGGGTGTTGTTATTCTTCCTCTTTTACAGCTGACACAGAAAGGTTTAGTAACTTGCCCAAAGTCACACAGCTCATAAGTAGAGCCAGGATTCAAATCAGGCATGGTTGGAAATACTACACAACAGGACCCCTCAGTGGTGGACACTGAATCCTTACTTGTTGAATGAATGAATGAATGAACAATGACCATTTTGTGGGAGAGCAGAGGTAGAGAAGGGAGGGAAGAAATTAATAAGGAGGTTGAAAAGATATTCTACACATCTGAATGTTGGGACTGAGCTCTAATTCTGTGTGACCAGGGACCTCTCGTATCTGTGCACTCAAGAGTCCTCCTGCTGGGCTTCCCTGGTGGCGCAGTGGTTGAGAGTCCGCCTGCCGATGCAGGGGACACGGGTTCGTGCCCCGGTCCAGGAAGATCCCACATGCCGCGGAGCGGCTGGGCCCGTGAGCCATGGCCGCTGAGCCTGCACGTCCAGAGCCTGTGCTCCGCAACAGGAGAGGCCGCAACAGTGAGAGGGCCGCGTACCGAAAAAAAAAAAAAAAGAGTCCTCCTGCTGAGAACAGACCTGCCAACTACGTTTTGCCAGATTCAGTCTGGCTGATGGACCTAGAGAAGAGGCCCAGGTTCTCCAATGCTGTCAACAGAGTTTGACAATATATTAGTTTAATTTATAAATACACAAAATGCTTTTCTACTTGTTGAGGAAAGGAAGCTAGACGGCTGAGAATACCCTCTAGGGATTTGATGCTATCGTGTCCAGATCTTACAAAGGAACTGTTATGGGTTGAATTGTGTCCTCCTAAAGACATGCTGAAAAAAAAGGGTGCCTATGAATATGACCATATTTGGAAGTAGAGTATTTGCAGATGCAGTCAACTTAAGATGAGGGGGCCCTAATCTAATATGATGGTGTCCTTGTAAGATGAAGATGGGAGAGACACACAGAAAGCGAAGATGCCATGGGACACGGAAGCAGAGGGTGGAATTTTGCTGCCACAACCAAGGAATGCCTGGGGTCCCTTGGGAAGCTGGGAGAGGCAAGGAAGTAGCCACCCCCCCGAGACTTTAGAGAGAATGAGTCCCTGCTGGCACCTTGGTTTCTGACTTCCAGGCTCTAGAACTAAGAGAATAAATTCTGTTGCTGTAAACCACCCAGTTTGTGATACCTCCTTACAGCAATCCCAGGAAACAAAGAACAAGACTTAATATTATTTTTCATTTCTGTGTGACTATGATGCAAATGTCAATTTCACGTCTCACTCCCTGTGATACTCCCCCCACCCACCAATTTTCTCCAAGGGATGTACACAAGGTCAGAAGTACCACACCTGTCTACACCATCCTGAACTAGACAGTATTGGCCATTTAGTTTGAAATCCTTGGAGGGACTGCCCTGTGTCCAAATCTGACTCTATCCTGGCTCTCTGCGTGAGTTTACTTGTCAAAAACTCAAAATGGGAAGATAGGAATAGTGGCATTTGTGGCGGACTTCCTACGTGCAGGCTTTACAAGAATTTTCTCTAATCCTCACCACTGTCCTGTAAGTTACTTACATGAACCCAAATATCAAAGAAACCAATTGGGGGAAAGAGTCTGATCCGGAGACCAGCCATGTTCTGACTGGCTGTGAGGCTGGCATGCATACCATGCTGTTGCTTTGGGGACATGGAGAAGGGGGAGAATGGGCAGGGCTCAGACAGGGAAGTGTTTCGTTTCCACCACCGTGGTATGCTGAATCCAGCTCATTACTGGGTCGCCAGATCTGATTGTTAAATTTTCAGTAATATTCCATTGTATATATGTACCATATCTTCTTTATCCATTCATTCGTTGATGGACACTTTGATGGTTTCCATGTCTTGGCTATTGTAAATAGTGCTGCTATGAACCTTGGGGTGCGTGTATCTTTTTGAAATAGAGTTTTTGTCTTTTCCAGATATGTGCTCAAGAGTGGGTTTGCTGGATCATATGGTAGTTCTATTTTTAATTTTTTAAGGAACTTTCATAATGCTCTCCATAGAGGCTGCACAAATTTACATTCCCACGAACAGTGCAGGAGGGTTCCCTTTTCTCCACACCCTCTGCAGCATTTGTTATTTGTAGGCTTTTTAATCATGGCCATTCTGAGCAGTGTGAGGTGATACCTCATTATAGTTTTGATTTGCATTTCTGTAATAATCAGCGATGTTGAGCATCTTTTCATGTGCCTGTTGGCCACCTGGATGTCTTTATTATGTTGTCTCTTATATGCGGAATCTAAAACAATGATACAAATGAACTTATTTATAAAACAGAAACAGACTTGCAGACATAGAAAACAAACTTACAGTTACCAAAGTGGAAAGGGAAGGATAAATTAGGAGTTTGAGATTAACAGATACACACTACTATATATAAAAGAGATAAACAGGGCTTCCCTGGTGGCGCAGTGGTTGAGAGTCCACCTGCCGATGCAGGGGACGCAGGTTCGTGCCCCGGTCCAGGAAGATCCCACATGCCGCGGAGCGGCTGGGCCCGTGAGCCATGGCCGCTGAGCCTGCACGTCCGGAGCCTGTGCTCCGCAATGGGAGAGGCCACAGCAGTGAGAGGCCCGCATACCGCAAAAAAAAAAAAAAAAAAAAAATTAGATAAACAACAAGAATTTACTGTATAGCACAGGGAACTATATTCAATATCTTGTAATAACCTATAATGGAAAAGAATTTGAAAAGAAAAAGATATATATATATATATACACATATATATATATATATATACTGAATCATTATGTTGCACACCTGAAATTAATACAATATTGTAAATCAACTATACTTCAATAAAGAAAAAGGGAAAAAAACATAAAAATTTTTAGGACTTTCACAGGGAGATTGACGTCATGCTGGTAGTTTGAAATTGGTCACGATAGGAGCATTTACACACACAGAAACTGGCAAGTGCTACAAATCAGTGCTACAGAAATTGGCAAGTGCTACAAATCAGAGCTCCTGAGAGGAGAGAGAGAGAGAGAGAAAGCTAAGAGAAGGCACCCCTGAGGCCTTTAGACCAATGCTGGCTGAAAAGGGCTGATGTGGTCTAGGCAGTGTCTTGAAGTATTGGGGTCATAACAAAAACTGCCCACTTTCTATGGGTTTAGGGAGGGCCAGTCCCTCCCCGGGAGGTTGAAAGCATTCACAGAGGACCTTCTCAGTGAGTGGAGACACAACATCGTCAGAGCTGCCTGTCTCTCACCCTGGCACCACAGCTACATGACAGGGAAAGAAGCTGATATCTGAACTAGTTCCGTGGATGCTCTGGGCTCAGTTGTTATCTGTAAAAAACGGGGTAACAGCCAGTGATTCCCGTCTCCCCCATTGTAAGTTTCCCATGGGACTTTGGAAACTCCCCACGTCCACCCCAAATCTACTCTGGCTGCCCCTTCCCGAGGCACCCTGCTCATGACTCCCCCTTCTCCGCGTCTGGACCCTCAGCCGCCATGTCTGTGCTCGGTGGTCCTGCCCTGACATGGCTGACTGATCCAGCTGCGGCCAAGATGCTAGCTGCCCAGTTTCATCTCTGTCTCCCGGAGATTTGGAATTTTGAGCTTAGATACCCTGATATCAGGAGTTGATGGTAATAATTTGGACCAATGGCAGAATCCAGAGCTGTGTTGCCCAATTCAGTAGCCCTACGAGGCTACGGAGCATGCGTGCAGATTGAGATGGGCCGTGAGTGTAAAGCACACACTGGATTTCAAAGACTTGATATGAAAAAAAAAAGGATTTAAAATATCTCATTTAAGGGAGGGTGGGAGGGAGACGCAAGAGGGAGGAGATATGGGGATATATATACACACATAGCTGATTCACTTTGTTATACAGAAGAAACTAACACATCATTGTAAAGCAATTACACTCCAATAAAGATGTTAAAAAAATTAAGCAAATAAAATATCTCATTCATCATTCTTTGAATTATATGTTGAAATGATCATATTTTGGGTCTATCAAGTTAAATAAAATATATTATTGAAATGAATTCCTTCTGTCTGCTATTATTTTTTGTAATGTGGCTACTAGAAAATTTGAAATGACATATGTGGTTGGAATTTTATTTCCTTTGGACAAAACTGCTCTAGAGAAATGTTTCTTGAAGCCCCTGGGGCTGAGTGGCTCCTAGCTTCCACAGGCCTGGGCTATATATTATTCAGCTGTCTTTTCTTCTTGAGCCAGCCCAGTTCTCTTCCATTCTGTTCTCTTTCTGATTTACCCTAGCCAGAGTAGTTTGAATTCTTTGCAACCCAAGGAACGTTCACGGATAAACCAATGGAACCAAAATTTCCTTCGGGTGTTGTACAGATGATTCTGCAGCTCTGCCAGAGGACGCTTTCAATGCTCCCAATGGGTCATGTTCATGGTCTGAAATGATGACATCACCTGGACCACATTATTCCTGTCCCCAGACCCTGACTCTGCCTCTGTCTTGTGGGACCTTCAGCTCTGGCCACGGGAACCAGATTTGGATTACGAGATTCTGCTGGTCAAGAAGGACACCTGGGGTCCCAAGGTGTCTGGGTCAAGCTGAGGCTGTGCTTAGGAGCTGGATTCTGTCAGTAGAGCCTGGAGTTTAGAATAATAACAGTTTTGTTGCTCTCTCCCCGAATCTATCGGGAATCAAGTTTTGAAATGATCCATTTCGCGAAGCCCACACGATGGTTTCTCCCTTCCCTACTCCCCCTTTCCCATCTGGCGAGTCAGCCCACCCTGGTGCATGGTGATTTGGGGCGTTTTGTGTCTCCCACCCAGCCCGGGAACTCTTGCTTTGGAATTGTGGCTTTCCTAAGACATTTCAGTTGTTCCAAGGTGTGAGGTGAAACTCCCACAAAAACCTGTCAAGAGCTGGCTTTGGGCTGGAATGCTCGACGTTAACGCACGGGGAGAGCTCGCATCACATGCCAGATTCCAAGTAATTACTCCTTTAGGAACTGCCTGCTCCAAGCACTTTAATGAAAAATGATAGAAAGAGCTGTTGACCTTCGAGACATTCAACTCCACCGGGCAGCTGAGCACCGGCGATGGATCCGGCCAGGGAAGATTACATCTGCCCCACCATGGAGACACTGCAACAGTTTATCTTCCAAATAAGCAAAGAAAATGTGTTTAATGAATCCCCAAAGCATGGTACGTGCAGATGGGGTTGAAAACTGCCTTGGGCAATTTTTCATCCTCATCGTAATGGGAATCCCTTGGAAACAAGTTTGAGAGAGTGTGTAAATTTAACTTGTTCCATTTAAAACATTCTTGGGAAGACTAGGCATGAGATGGTGAATGAAGACATTGCAAAGGTAATCATTTGAGAGAGAAACCCTTATTAAAATAAAACAGATGAGCTGCATATGCCATATTCAGAGGAGATATACGTTTTAATAAAATGAAATAAGCTTCCAATGTGTTCCATATGGCTCTGTGTTGAGTGGAAGACAAATGTGGGTAAGACGTGGCCCCTACCCTCCAGGAGCTTGGAATCGAGTTGGTTTATTGAGACAACACTTAGACAGAGAAGCTGTATCATAGTGAGAGAGTCTCAGTTGGAGAAAAAGAAGCACCTGACTGTTGAAGGGGGATGGAGTGAAAAAGAAACATCAGAAGGGGGGTGGAGTGTGCAGGAGGAGAGAAATCAGGTTCCAGGACGTTTGGGCTGTTGTCATCAATGTTTCAGAGGCAGTTAATAGCTAAATGCCCAACTTCTGTCTCTCGTCCCATTGCTTCTCCACCTCCTCTGTTCTCAGAGGTAAGGACCACGTGGGGATTGGAGTCTATGTTCCCAAGTGAATCGTTATAAGTTTAAATGAAGAGCTAAAGCAAATGTGGCAAAATGTGAACTTTTAATAAATCTGGACAGTGGGTATTTGGTTCTATCACTTTTCTGTACTTTACTGTGTCCTTGAAATGTTTCATAATTTAAAAGATTGTAAATGAATTGTATGTACAATGTGTAACTAATAAAATGGAGACCCAAGAAAGAAAAGAAGAAGGAAAGAAAAAAAGAAGGAAGGGAAGGAAGAAAGAAGAAAGGAACACATTTACAAAAGAGAGAAAGAAAGAAAAGAAGAAAGGAAAAAGGAAAGAAAGAAAGAAAAGAAAAGAAACTAAGATTTACGAGAAGTCATAGGGCTGTAAGGTCACTGTGTGTGGAGAGAGTCAGGAAAGAGTCAGAAAGGTATCTTCTTGCCAAGAAGATGAAGTACAACTGGGGTCCTGAAAAAATGGAGAAGAGGGAGGATAAACAGAGTGGGAGGAACCCTGCTAAAGAACAGTCTTATCTGTAAAATGAGGAGTTAGACTTCATAAACCCTGAGTTCTCATTCAAATCCGACCGCTGATGTTATGTTCATTGACTCAGTCCACAAGCAGTGTTTGGACACCTGCCATAATGCTAGACACTGCGGGGACTCCTGGATGGGACATGGCAGGGTGGCTGTCCTCCCCAAATCCCCATCTCCATTTTCCTCATTCATCATCCTTATCTAACAGTCTGTATCAAGTCTTATTTATCCTCCTTTTAGATAGAAACTCCTTCTCATATCTCAGCATCCCCCTTAGGGTCAAGATAGGACTATATATAATAGATAAGTGGATACTCGTTAACTACTCACTGAATGTTTAACTTATTCATTTAAATAGTAACCGAGAGGCTATTATGTCCTAAAGCACAAATGGGAATACTCTGGAGACGCAAAGTTAAAATAATCTCCACTTCTAAGGAGCTTTCAGTCAGGTAGGGGAGATAAATTGGTAGAACTCGATTTCTGCAAAGGAGGAAGCACTAGGAACCAGAAGAATCGTGGAGAAGGGGTTACATGAGTCAATTATTGCATAGAGTGACATATACACATCCAAACTTCCGGCTTCTGTCAGAAGTATATTCAATATTCTGATTTATATAACAGACATGCTACTTTTGGTGAACGGAAGGCTTAAAAATACCAGGTACACTTCTTGTTAAATGGTGACATGTTTCTCACCTCCCCCTTCTTCCTATGCCTCCATCACATATTATTTAAACTTACTTTTTAACCCCAGAAGAAACAGAAATAAAAACAGACATCACCGAGTTAATCCTTTTTAGGTTACTCTATTTTGTACATTTTTTGAAATTTAAGATTAGGACAGAACTAAACATTTTTCAAGTTCAACATGGTAGTAACTTACTCCCAGCAAGCCAAACACTGAATTCAGATTCAATACTCAGGCACTTAAGAATGTGTCTCCTAACAGTGACAACGGCATTCTAAAAACTGAAGACAAGTCTGCTCTAAGAGATGTCCCTGCCCGGACAGGCTCCCTTGGTTGGAGTGACAGGCAAAGCAATGCTGAGCTAAGCTCATGTCCCGTGACCTTTCTGTCATGGCAACCTCCGGCTTTGGAGCCTTACACAGGATGCCAATGTAGGTCAATTGGTGTCAGAATGATAATAATGATAGTAGCAATAATAAACAACATTAATTTGGAGTGCTTATGTTATCAAATGCAAGTTCACGTGCCTGATGTACAGTGAGGCCAAACATTACCGAAACGGAGTTTGGAACAGAGAAACGTTTATTGCACGGCCACATGAGGAGAAAGAGTGGCTCGTGACCCCCAAATCCTGAACTCCCTAAAGAATTTCAGCAAAGTATTTTTAAAGGCCAGGTGAGGGAGGAGAGTGGTTAGTTGTTGCAAACTTCTTGGTGCTGGAATCCTTTGTTCTTGCAGCTGTCCACTTAGGTCAGGTCAGATGTTCCTGTAAACTTCCAACAAGACAAATGTTATTCTCTGTTCTGCAATTTTTTATCTCTATATGAATGGAAAAGTGTTATTGTACTATATGAATGGAAAAGTGTTAAAGGTCAGAGCCTTGAGAATGGGCTTCCTGTATATTTCAGGCTATAGGCAACCTTCTTAACTTGAAGCAAAAGCAACAGAACACACAGGTTAAACTAAAAGAAAGAGATTCAATATGGAGTCAGATTTGTTCTTCCCTATTACACTTACTATGTGCTTACACTGTTCTTAGCACTTGACACAAATTAACTCACTTATCCTCACAACAATCATATGAAGTGGATACTAATTTGACAAACAGAAAAAAAAACCCAAATAAAAACACTGTTTCCTTTTTTTTGCTGTTGTTAAGCTCAAAGGTCACTTCATGTTTCTCTTCTGTAGGTCCTGAGTCAGTCCACATAAGTGAAGACTTGCGTGTTCTTCCTGTGTGTGTCTGGTGGCATCTGAGTTAAATTTATCTGAATACACACGTCAACTTCCGTCAGAGGGAAAAACAAAGGTAATAGGCTGTACAGGTAAATGCCAGGAACAGCACTACATATGCTTTTGACAAGTTGTAGGAAGGTAATCTGTCGTTTTTCTTTCGTTCTTTTTTTGAAGGGGGTAATGCTCTTCTAGAACTTACCCTTTTACAAAGCAATGGTTTGTAATAATTCTTTGCAAGTATTTTAAACCCTCTGTTTAAACCTAGATGTCCATGTTATTAAACTCTATTAAGAGTGGTGTTTTGTTTTTGTCTTTTAATCTAAGCACTGTATTTGGGAATCATTCATGGACAATTAAAAAAAAAGCCTCATTTTGCTTTTTTGATGAAGGTGATATAAAAAACAAAGTATTGGCTTCTTGGGAGATGCAAGGATCACAGCCCTCGCTGACCTAGTGGGGTGGCCTCTCGATATCCTGGGTGGGTTGTTCGCCTCTTTTTCGTGGTGAAATGAGATCTTTAAATTAATTGTTATTAATCCTTTACTTATTATTTACAAATTGTTACAGGATATTGTTCTTTGTTGATTTGTACTTTTGCACAAATAATCACTTTCCAACGTTCGCGTTGTAAGTTTCCTTGGTCTGGAAGTTTGTCAGGAGAAAGAGCTCAGGTTTGGGAGTTCATGTCCCACCCCCAACCCATGTCACTGTGAGTGGGTTACTAGTTCTTAACCACCAGCCTCAGTTTCCTCACTATTAAACCAGTAAAATGCTCATCTGGTTAGGGGATTTGAGGAGGAAACAGGGTCAGGCTTGTGGTATACCATAGGGGTTTAACCACTATTCATTTCCTTTGTTTTCCTAAGCCGCTCTCTCTGTAATTCTAGTTTTTAATCTCCTTAAATTCCACTGCTCTACTTACACAAGAAGCCAAATTAAATAAAAACCCTGGCTCTTGACTTCTCCATGTTATCATTCCTGTTGTTTCCACCAATTTCTGAAAACAGAAAATAGTGATTACAAAGTCACACTTGTATTTTGTAGCAAGTAAGATAAGATTATTTTCCCCAGAAAACAGGATTGCCGGGGAACACTCTCTTTAGTTCCTGGAACTGAAGCATATTATTTTCACCGAATCAGGTTTTGTCAAACCTGCACAATGGTTAAGCATATGTTAGCTTTTAGAGCCATCTCTAAAAACTAGGGCCAACTCTAGAAACCGCTAAGGACCGTGGCTAAGCAGGACCTCTGAGCCTCAGCTTCCTCATCTGTGAAATGGGGGCAGCATCTGCCTTGTAAGGTTGTGGAGAAGACTTAGTGAGGTACAGGGCTTGGCTCAATGCCTGGCACGTGGTGCAGGGATTTGAAGCTGTTATTATTTTATCTGAAGATTAGTGAACAGTAATAGTCTTTTTATTTTCCACCAAGATGTAACTTGTATTATCTTGGAAAATTTATGAGAAAAAAGAAAATCACTGAACTGTGATTTCACCAGAAAGCCAGGCTTGCCCTATACAATCACTCACTAGCAACTTGACCTTGGCCTGGATCCCGCTCGGTCTCAGTTTCCCCACTAGAAATTTGGGTACAACATTTGTCCCACCCACCTTGCAGTTTTATCACTCTTGGTGGAGACAATTGATTTGAAAGCACGTTGTAAATCGTCAGGTACTGAACCAAATCTAGTGAAGAATCTTCTTCACGTCTCTTTTCCACGTGAGGAAGAGCTTGGACTTTGGGGCCAGGAGGTCTGGAGTCTGATGCCACTTTCTCCCCATGCTGGGTAAATTTCTGGACCTCGTCTGCCTCAGTTTACTTGTCTGTAAAATGAGGATAATAATAGCAACTCATGGGATTGTGGTACGGATACATGTGCTAATGAAGTAAAGCACTTTGAATAGTGACTGATGTGTGTAAGAGCTCAATAATGTTAGTTTTTAAATTCTCTACTTTACAATGGAGGGGTTGAGCTGCCTTATCTCCGTCATGCCTCCTAGTTTAAACAGTCTTTGAGGTTTACATGTCTTACTTTGTAGAACAAGAAGTATTCTGAATGTTCCGGCACTTTTTTGCAGTAATAGTCTTCTGCTGATAGCATTAAAGTTCAAATGTATAGATTTTTGGAAATTCCTGATTACTTGGTATTCAGGTGAGGCCCCCAATTTCCCATCGGCTGCCACTTAATACCATCTCTCTAACTTTTCAGAAACCTATGTGTGGCCTCAAATTTGTCTGGGATGGGTCTGTGATTCACACACTGTATGCCAAGGCACCCAGCATCACAGTGAATTCATAATAGACTAGGGGATACTGTGAAATTTGGGGGGAACTTGACATCTGTCAGACACCTCACGACTTACTCCCCTTGTGAATTACTAGCTAGAGACCGTCCAGTTTCAACACAATTGCACTAATTCCTTTTGATGATGCCCTACCTTTTTGAACGTGTGTTTTCTGAGGCAGCTGCTGAACGGTAACAGTGTGTCACCCCAAAACAGGGCTGTAGGGAGTTCAGGTCAAAATAGGCCACTTTCGCATATTGGTTATGGAGCTGCCGGGGCTTGAAAAACTGCAAATGCGGGGGAAAGGCTTTCCTTGGACCCTCCTTATCTGCCTAAAGATAGATCCTCCAAAAGGAGCTCAGTTATCCTAAGTCACCTCGCTGGGTGTTTCATCCACCAGGGAAGATGGACTCTTGTCACTGGAGAATAGACTAGAAATAACACCATACCCAAACTTTGTCACAAACTATTATATCTCCCCTCTGTTCTTCGAGGGGCCCATTCATCCTTCCTAAAAATCACTTAGTCTCCCTGAAGAGGCCCACATCCTGCCTTTCTTTTCCCTACGAAGATGGCATTTAAGCCTGAATTTTATACCACCTCAGAGAGTTACTCATTTTCTCTGGGTATCTCCCATGTATACATGGGGTATACACGTTAATAAACTTCTGTTTGTTTTTCTCTTGTTAACCTGTCTTTTATTACAGGGGTCTCAGCTAAGAATTCAGAAGGGTAGAGGCAAAAGTATTTTCCCCACTCTCCACTGTGATAAAAATAAAGTATCCTGTGAAAAAAATCAGTGGCGAACAGGAAATGAGGGTGGTGGTACCCGGAAGCAGGTGCACCCAGGGCACACATCCCAGTAGTAAGTAGTTGTGGTTAAGAATAATTTTTTTTTTCAATTTATGTGTATATTTTTTCAACTGGTTATTGAGTTAGTAAGAATATAAATATGTATTAAGTTATTTGGGACCCAACTACTTTTGGCCTGGAATGCTAAAACAAATTACTGAGACACTGAAAACACCAGGAACCCAGAAAATTTGGGAACCTCTTGGGTATATCCCTCCGTTTCAGGGTTTTCTTTGAAAAACAGCACATGTGCATGAAATAGGGCAGGGCCTCCAGTTCAACAAGCCTCTGGAGGTTGATGAAAGCCTGTGAAAATTGCGTGTGGAGGTGAAGCTTTGCAAACTTAGATTTATCTGGTGTACACACCCTTTGATAGTCCAAAGAAAGGCAACACAGTTGATAGAGGTGGGGAAATCAGATTTTCCATAATAAACTAGATGCGGTCCCTTTGAAGTCTGTTCCCTTTTGGCTCCTTGAAAGTTTCTCCGCACTAACAATTTGTACTGATTTTAGCTGCTGATGGATAACATTGTTTTGTGAGTTCTGATTAGCACATGAATACCTCCAACTGTGGGCCTGGCAGGAGTGCACAGCAAAAACATTTGCAGTTGAATGTGTAATTCACCAGGGTCTGGAGTTTGAAGTCTCAGTCAGTTTCCACATCCCCTTTAGGTTCTGCTGGGACTCTTGCCCAGGTATGAGTCCCCTGGGCTGTATACGTTTCAGGCTCACAGTTTTGTGCTACATCCGTGGGAGGCCTGGGGGATGGTGAGGAGAGAAGTTTGACTCGGTGGAGTGTGTGAAAGTGTTCACACCTGTCCTCAGGCATTACTTTCCTCTGCTTTCACTACTTTCATTTTCTTTTTTCTTTTTTTTTTTTTTTGCGGTACGCGGGCCTCTCACTGTTGTGGCCTCTCCCGTTGCGGAGCACAGGCTCCGGACGCGCAGCCTCAGTGGCCATGGCTCACGGGCCCAGCTACTCCGCGGCATGTGGGATCTTCCTGGACCGGGGCACGAACCCGTGTCCCCTGCATCGGCAGGCGGACTCTCAACCACTGCGCCACCAGAGAAGCCCTCATTTTCTTTTTATCAGAGTATTATTGTGTGCACACCAAGAAATCAGATATCAGTGGAAAAGTTCATAACGAAAAACAAATGACTTGCTCGTCCTCTCCCTTCCAAACCCCATTTCCAGTTCCCCCCAAGACAAACTCTTGCACCTATTTCCTGAGGTCTTCTATTGGTTACCTTTGCAACTGCAGACAATACACTTATAATGCACTTCCCTGTTTCTTTGACTTGTCAATTTTAGACACTAATTTTTGACATCTTTGGTAGGAGGAGAACTTTCTCTACCCCAGCAGTCCTCCAACTTTTTGGCACCAGGGACCGGTTTCGCGGAAGACAATTTTTCCACAGACGGGAGGTTGTGGGGGATGGTTGGGCAGTCGGTAATGCAAGCGATGGGGAAAGCAGATGAAGCTTCGCTCTTGCCAGCTGCTCACCTCCTGCTGTGCGGCCTGGTTCCCAACAGACTGCAGACGCTACCAGTCTGCAGCCTGGGGGGTTGGATGTCCCTGCTCTACCCGCCTCATGTCTGTATAACTGGTGCCTGTGAATTAACTGGCAATGGACAGATTAACAGGAGAAAAGCTTATTCTGCCATGGGAATATTTAGTAGCAGGTGACCTGCTGAGTAGCCAGAGGTAAAGGTTTATATACCAACCTAACAAAAAAGGGGGAGGTTAGGACTCTAATGGGAAAGTCTGAAAGGGTCTGTTGGTTGTTTTGATACTAAAGGGTCACTGAATTCTCACTTCCCAAAGCTAGGGGCCAGTTTGCTCCCAAACAGGGATCAGGGGAGGAGGGGGTCAATGGCAGCTGTATTTTGGGGAGGCTCAGCTTCCCCAAAGGGAAGATGTTGTTTCTTTCTGTGGGGGCTGATCACCCCCAGTTTAAATAACTGAAAAAAGTTTTCATGCCGCTTTGGTAAGCTGTTAACTCCTTTGTTTCCCCTTTTTGAAATTTCTCAAGAAATTTCACAGACAAAAAGCTGTGTTGATTGCTATGAAGAGAAGACCCAGTTTAGAAATTGGGACGTGAGCCATCTTCATAGGGAAAGAAGAACAGATTAGAATGAAGAAAAGCAAAGATGAATGGTTGGAGCAGACTATAAGCCCAGTTTCTGAATCTAGAGGGTTAAACATTGGGTTCAAAGCATGTTCAGATGGTGGGGTGAGGATGCCAGTGGCAATCCAATGGATTTTCTGGTTTTCAGTTTGAATGTCTTTGTTCATGGCCTCCCACACATGACCTGATGGGTCGATCAGTCCTTGGAAGTTTTTTTCAAGTCAACCAGCTTCAGTTTGCAGGACTTTTTCAGATCCTTGGGGAAAAGGGCAGTTACAAGACAATCTAGAGACTTCCAGGGAGGATCTGGGCAGTCAGGTCTGATTTCAGTGACACCAAGTCAGTAGGGTGGGAGAGAAATTGAAAATGTTCATTTTGAGGGTCATAATTCAATATCAAAGTAAGCTAGAAGAATAGAGAATTTGGGAAAGACCAACAAAATGTGTAAGATGGCATGATCCAGTCCAGTTTACAGGTAGATAATAAAACCTCAAAGAAAACCAACAGGACTAGAATCTGATAACCCACAAGGGTGTGTTATAGTTTTCTATTGAAACATCTCTCTATATTTACCTCAATTCTTTAGTCACAGATAAACAAAGTAAGATTATTCTTGCTTACAAAAATGTCTTATCTCATTAAATGTGGCCTGATTATTCATAAGGGCAGCATGAAGAGTAATTGACCACACAGGCCTTTTGAAGTTTGCTGTGCTGGAAGCTAAGGAGTCTCGGATTGCACTTGTAAAGCCTCTTGAGACCAGGAAGCCAAACCAAGAGCTTGTCATCAGACTTCACATGCAGAACCTATAGATCTCTGTGAATCCTCTTCTTGGCGTCCCCTGAATATCTTATAATCCTTGGGCTTGCCAGGAAGTTACCTTCCTTAATGACCTGTAAGGTTGGGAACCCTGAAAGTCAGGTACCAGGCTGGTATTTCCAAGAGGACTTTGTAAGCATTGGCTCCATAAACTCAACCTTACTTCCATAGAACTGAGTGCTCATGCCTAATTCTACGCACATCATTCTCAAATATGACTTTCCAGTCAAAGCCTCAATTACGTAACTAATGTTTCTAGTCATGTCTTAATACCAGGAGGATAGATTCTTACTGAAACTGTAAATACTGATATTGACATGATAATAAGAATACTCAGTAAGAGTTTCTGAATTCTAGAGGAATCAGGCAGAAGAAAAAATCATGTTTTATTTCTGTTTACAAAAGTGTAATCTACTAAATTGTTATGACTTATGGATAGCTTAAGAGAAAGGAGTTCCTTACATCTAGAAAATAGAACATTGAAGAACATGCAATGTTCCAAATGAAATCCATAAAAAATCATAATTATTCTCCATCACTTCATTCACTCCCATGTAATTAGTTCTTGTTCTGCTTGTTCTTGGGTTAGCAATTTCATGAACTCATTGGCTTTTCCACTAGAGTTCTTGTAAAACTTGACTTGGTCCAGTGGTATGATCTCAAAGTGAATTAAATAATGCTATCAAAAACCTGTACCCCAGACCGGGCATTGTCTTTTTCCTGGGTTTCTGAGACAGTTCATTTCTGCTGAAGTTTCACTTTGGTCTGTAGCTGATTGCAAGTGCTTTCAGAGAAGAACAAGGGTAAACCCATAACTATCTGTGAATGATGAAAAACTTAGAAAGGGCATGGTTTATGATCTAATGAGAGTTCATTATAAACATAATGCAACTGACTAAGAAATTTGGTTGTTTCTGTGACATACAAAATTTTCAACAGTTTCTGGAATTATGACTGATAGCATTATACCATTGTTTTCTACTGTCAGGCAAAGCAGCATAAAGACCTGTCATGAACAGCAAGGTCACTGACAAATTTCTAGGAACTGGATATAATTCCTGAAATATTTACATTAACGACATTTACCCATATAAAAATAACCTAGGGAAGGTTCAGGATCTCTTCTTATTTGACAATGCTTTTTATACAATTAAATTTATCAAGTAAACCTAATTATGTTCTAACATATCTTTTTGTAGAAAGTGAAACAAATCCCTTGAGATTTTCCAGATTCCCTCTGGGAAATCTCTAAGTCAGCTTGAGATAAAGATTTCATTTAGAATTTGATTTGGGGGAAGGCAAAATATCAAAAGTTGTCAAAAATGTCAAAAAGTTTGAACACGTGATTAAATAAGATCATAGGTCACTGTGAAAAAAATACTTTGTTATTTATTTAACCAAAGTGATGATGAAAGATTTTAAAGGTAAATACAGGAGGTAACAGTTTTGATCAAGAAAAAACCTTAGCTCTTTAACTAATACGAAAATTTGTTTCTCTTAAATTATTGAGAACATGATAAAGACAACATAGGAGATTATTCTGATTAGTCACAGAATCTGTTTCCTAGATGGATTATTTTAAGAGCTAAGGAAAAACCTTTTACAATCTTTCATGAAGAGCAGATTAGTAACCCAAGAATTTTAGTCATTTTATGAGACAGAAAAGTCTAGCTTGACATCAGTAACCTACTGATATTATTTTTTCATAAATTTTATTTATTTATTTATTCATTTTTGGCTGCGTTGGGTCTTCATTGCTGCACGTGGACTCTCTCTAGTTGTGGCAAGCAGGGGCTACTCTTCGTTGTGGTGCACGGGTTTCTCATTGCGGTGGCTTCTCTTGTTGCGGAGCACGAGCTCTAGGTGCACAGGCTTCAGTAGTTGTGGTACGTGGGCTCAGTAGTTGTGGCACATGGGCTCAGTAGTTGTGGCACTCAGGCTTAGTTGCTCCGCGGCATGTGGGATCTTCCCAGACCAGGGCTCAAACCCGTGTCCCCTGCACTGGCAGGTGGATTCTTTACCACTGCACCACTAGGGAAGTCTCTAACCTACTAATATTAAAGCTCATTTTAAACCCTCACAGATAAATCTATTTGATCTAAGCCAGCTTGAGCACTTTTTTTCCCTGCAGACTTTTTATAGCTTTCTAAGTCCATTCAGATTTTTGTCCTATTCTTTTGTCTTTCTCATTGTGAAACAACCTTTAAACAACCTCTAAACAATTACTTTAGGACAAAATTACTTTCTTTTTCCCTTAACAAAGATACATCTTACGTTCCTTGCATACAAAATTGTTTCCCTCCCCTTTCATTATTTCTAGTAGTTTCATTTACGTATATTAATTATAAGTTTTAACTATGAGTAAACTTTGTTATGCAGAGAAAACTAGGAAGTAGACCATTGTGAACTGTCTGTCATGTACCAGCATTTTATAGTGATTAGCAAATTTATGAATATAATATACCATTTCACAATTTCTACAGATATATGCTTCTTTAAAGTAAAAAAATAACAATTTCAGTGTGGGAAAAGAACATGTTTATTAACAAATCCAAATATCTCTAGATTTCTTTTAAAAAATAACTAATCCAAATATCTCTAGTTTCTTTTAAAAGTATAGAAACTTATACTCAGAATAAATGTTTTAATAGTTTCTTATTTAGAAATCATTTATATCTTTAATGAATATCTGTTACTTCATGAAATATAACTCTAAGTTTGCAAGTCACCAAAAAGGTTTTGGAAACTATTTTTAGGCAGATATGAAAAAGCGTAATTATTTTTCAAATAAAGTGTGTTGGAACAATGACTCAATTTGATTAAATTCAAATGTGTAAATTTCATAATCTTAAACATACAGTAGATATACTATAAGCTTATTGGACTCATTAACCCAGGTAGAATAAACATGTATGCTTGGACTGTATTTAATGATGACAACTCTGAATAAATACCTGTTTTTATTAAATCAATTATATCGAACGAGCCTTATTTGCCCAAATCATGTGAACTTGAAAAGCATTTGGACTAATTTCTATATTTCTGAGAATTTTAGGAATATTTTATTTATATAAGTGCTTATTTTTCTCTAAGCCAATTAGAATACAGCTCCTTTAAAAGATTTTATAAATTAATTTGGCATAACATCAGGAGACAGGAAAATACCACATATACATAATTACATAAACATACAGACAGATGCAAGGAGAGACCTTCGGCTTTCATTCTAAAAGTTTAGCGGAGCTAGGCATAAACAGGAACACAAAACTCACTGGTTTATATTAGAATTCATTCTCATCTTTGCATCTCTTTATACTTTTATCCAAGTTGTGCTTCTGGCAAATGGAAGAAGTTAAGGTTATCTGCTCAATATGAGGGCTAAAGCTTTTTAATGAATATTTGTAGCGGAGATTTTTAAGATTTTCATTTGCCCTGATACGTAATCGTAAGGAGGCTGTGGACTAGATTTTGGAGAAGGGGCTGAGGAGGTGTCACACAGCTGTCTAGGCGTCTCCCAAGCTCATCTGAGTGGATGAAATATTCAGTCTATTTGCGATTAGCCTCTTTAGTTTGAAGTGGCTGCTTCTGGGGGTCCCTGAGTCCCTTGAGCACCCTTGATGGAGCAGGGAGCCTAAAGCTTAAGTGACTATACGGATTTTAAGGGCAGAATGAGAAGAGAAAGGTGTTAGAGGATCCAGTTTGAGAGATATTAAGTTTTCTCAAAGAAGCCATTGAAATTCTAAATTATCCTCAGTAAGTCACGTCCATAAGAAAGGAAACAGCTGATGCTGGAGTGGCTGAGCATATAGTCAGCAGGAGTTCAAGAAGCGGGGAGGGCAGTGAGTGGCACTTACTCCGAGGAGACCCTGAGAAGATAGTTCCGGGTGGTAGGAGATTACATCTCACAGGCAAAGAGGAAGGGATTGTGATTGCAAGCTTTTTTTGAGCAGATGGTAAAGAAAGTTGCCCCAGTATCAACTGAAAAAAATCCAGCTCCTGACCCTCTATTTTAATTTCCATGGTAGGTTCTGGGGGTGTAACTGACAATTGCTGACCCCATCAATTGCCTTCAGTCATGGACCCACCAATCCATGACACCAGATGGGTGATACTGAGATGGCAATTCTCAGCACCACAAAGGCAATTTGATGGAAAGGAAGTTGAATTTAGCCAATCACAGGGGAACTGGACATTCAGTAAGAAAGCTCGGGCCCTCAAACTGGCAATTGGCTGCCTCTAGAGAGAGACCCAACAGTTTGTGTCCCTTAGCAGGGAAAAGCCAGAAAGAACACTCCGGCTTCCAAAGCCAAGCTTGCAGGACACAAAACACTTTTAGTCGGGACAATACAAAGTGGTAACACGCAAGGCAGAGAGAATGGCTATATGTGGGAGGGGCTGGTCCAACTCTAAGAATCAAATATCCAAAGAACTAGTTTTAAGCAAAACTTGTATCCTGTAAATCTAAATTTTAGAAAATCCCCCTTTAAAAATAGAGAGGGAAACAGAGGCTCTTCTTGCCCTCCCTTGAGCAGACCTTGAGCAGGGATCTGGGAGTCTGATTGGTAAGAAAGCTTACTCTTACCTGTGCTGGCTTGTCAGAGCCCCTAATAGCTGAGCTGTAGGCTGTGGGAGTCCCAACCATCCCCATCCTTGTTACCAAAACTATTGGGAGGAAAACCTTTCCTCTATCCATTTAGGTCTTGTGCATGAGGGCCTGCAAATTAACTGGCAATAGACAGATCAACAGGAGAAAAGTTTACTATGCATGTGGGAGTACTCAGTATTGAGTAACTCACTGAATAGACAGAGGTAAACCTTTATAACCAACTTAACAAAAGAGGGGTGTGGTTTAGAGCTTCAGTGTCAAAGTATAGAAGATTTAATTGATCTTTTTGGTGCTGTTGGGAAGCTGAGCTTTCACTTCCCGTGCTAAGGGTCAGTCCTCTCCCAAACAGGAGACTCTTGGAGGGGAGTCAACAGCACCTGTATTTTTTCTGTGGCTCTGCTGAAGTTCAGATAATGTTTCTTTCTATGGCTGCTGATGGTTGAGATGTTTTCAGTTGAAAGTAATTTTCATGCCACTTTGGTGGACTGTTAATGCTGTCACCCAATGCACACTAGGAGGTTTTAGCTAATGAATTCTCCACCTTCTGTCTCCTGACGTCTTCTATTGTTTAATATTTGTGCGATTGTTTTTGGTTCTTTTACTGGTTAGCCTTACAACTTTGAATAATGTATTTAATCATTAATTAATTCTTGTTTCAGCAACTTTCAACTCCATTTTTATGATTAAGATATCAGGATTCCTACCCCCATCCTTTCCCCATTTCCACTCCCCACCTTCGGTCACTTACACTGAAGTTTACCATCTTCAGGTTGATCACATTTCTTTCTTTCCTGTAGCCACAATAAAAGTTGATTCTAAAAGTTCAAAACCAGCAAACAGTTCTGAGTAAATTCTGGCTAAGTGATGTGAGTCTCTTTGGAATGGTGACGGGGTCTCTAGGGAGAAAATACATCCCTACCTGCAGATCCCTTTGTCACTCAAAGGAGAATGTTGGTAAAGCAAGATCCAGTTTTTTTTTTTTTGACCATTGCTTCAAATTATGCCATAATTCATCTCGCCTCTTATTTTGACCATGTTTACATTTAGATTATTTCCCTAAAGTTTCTAACTATTTTTCTTTCTCTTTTTCTTTCCCCTTTCCTCCCACCCTCCTTTCCTCCCTCTCTCCCTCCCTCCCTTCCTTCCTTCCTTCCACTGTTATCTCCTAACCTTTTTCTAAGTTCTCCATAATATTTTTTATTTTATTGAATCTCCATCTTCTCCCTTTCCCTTTATTTCCTGGAGAACTTCCAAAGAAACAATGCATGGGATATAAACCTTCTGAGTCCTTGAACATCTCAGATTACTTTTATTCTCTCTTCACAGTGGGTCACTTATTTCCTGGTAGATATATTTTAGAATTAAAGTTATCTCCATTAGAAATCGAAAGGCATTGCTCTGTTATCTTCTAGTCACCAGTGATGCTGAAGGGTATCTGAGTTTTGTTTCTTTGCAGGTAATTTATTTTTCTTCAGTGGAAGTTCTCAGGGTGTTCCCTTTATCTTTCATGCTCTATAATTTCACAAGAATAGGTCTAGGTCTTTTTCATTTGTTGAGCTGTACCCTCAGTAGGCCCCTGTAACCTTCATCTGGAGAAAATTTTATTTTTTATTACTTCTTTGACTGTTTCTTAAACTCTTGCTCCCTTTCTGGGACATTTATTAGATGAACTTCCTGAATTAGTCCCCATGTCTCTTTCTTCGTATTTCTATTTTTTTCCTCTACGTTTTGAGAGATTTCTTCTGTTTTGTTCTCTGATACTTTTATTGCACTTTATCAGCCCTCATCAGCCATACGTAAAGTCTCTGACTTTCTGATTATGTCATTTTTAATGGCATGTTTTCATTGTTTGGGGATGGAAAATAGCTTTTTGAATAGGATGCTTTAAAAGTGCTTCCTTGCTCCCTGAGTTTTTTTCTGTTTCTTCTGGTTCTTCTTCTTTTTAAAAAATCTCTTTTAAAATCTTGTTCAGAATGAAGATACTTGATTCTCTTTGTACACCTGATGATCTCTGGTTTCATGTTCACATTTAATATAAAAGGACGGTGCAGCCTGGGAGGCTTCCTCTGGTGCTGTGTAAGCAGCGTGGTTCCCGGAGAGGCCTCTCTCTCTCCCCCCCAGGAGGGATTCTTACCAGGCCTGTTGCATGAGGCAAACACCTGAGAGAGGAGTCAGCTGGGAGATTGGGGGCCTCCTCCATCTCTATCCCTAAAAAAAGGCCTTATTCTGGGTCATCAATATTCCCACTAGAAACCTAACTTCCTCCCAGATTTCTCTGATTTATATAGAGAAGGTTTGCATAGTGCTGTATTGGTGATAATGGTAGGGTAATCAATTTTTTTTAGAGCCTCTATTTGGGCCACAGTTGCATCAGACTAAAAACAAAACAAAACCAAAAAACAGACTCCCCAAACCCATAATAGTATAATATAAAATAATTACACCTAAGTATGCTATAATGTAACACAAAAATACGAAAAACAGGTGTTTATTTGCAACTCTAGGTCATTCCGTAATATTTACTTTTCTGCTACATACATGCTATTACTTAAAATAACAGGAGGACTAGAGAACAGTGACAGTAGTATTTAATAGTAAAAGAATTAATAATAAATAAATAATGAAAATTAATTGATAGTAATTAAACAAATACTGTGTCAGAAAATGTAATTCTATTTTTATAATGTTCCTCTCTTTTGATACAACAATTTATCTTACCCCTTTTTGGAAACTATTTATTGTATATTTTTGTTTTTTAGGCTATATTATTGTGTATTCCTAAGATGCATAAATGTGAGGGTTTTTTTTTTAAAAAGGGAAATACAATAGGAATAATTAAATAGTTATTACCTATATTTAATAAAAATGACATGTTTTCTGTCCCTTGATACAGTTGGATATTTTTACTTTCTGTTTCCTTTTCCAATAATGCTTCTTTGAATTGCTTACAGCTTTTTCTTTTTTTTTTGGCCATGCCACGTGGCTTGTGGAATCTTAGTTCCCCAACCAGGGATTGAACCTGGGCTCTCAGTAGTGAGAGTGCAGAGTCCTAACCACTGGACCACCTGGGAATTCCTTGAATTGCTTACAGCTTTAAATAAAAAGCCTTCTTTTCTTTTATGTAGCAGTAAAACTGAACACTGTCAAAATTCACTGCCTCGCAGCGCTCTTATTAAGCCCACATTATACTGATTTCTGGAGTCAGTCCAATGTGATGGCCTCAAGATAAATAACCCCTCAACAAAGGCATTTGGCCATAGGATAGTTAGGAGTTTTACTTACCAGCACTAGCAGGTTTGTAGACTTGTAGGAATTTGTTTGCAGCTCTCCCAAAATGTTCATTCACTTTGTATCTATGGGCTTTTCCTGTTGGACCAGCTGTCTGCTAATCAGGTCCTTTTGCATTTATAATTTCATCATATAGGCCGGCCATCTCCAAAATGTCCATCATTTTAAAACACTCTGAAGCACGTCGGGTGTCATCATAAATTAAATCTCTCTTTGTGGGGGAAAAATACTTTAAAAACACAGAAGTAATTTGAACTTGTGAAATCAAAGCTGGATTTCAAATAAGTCATGGTTTTAGTAAACAAACTAAGAAACTCCTATTTAAGTTGACTGCTCCTTTCCAGTAACAGTTTTTTGAGTTTGGAAGTAGTCTTATTTCCAAAAAATGAGTCATTTCTTTTTTTCTGGGTGACTTTTTACTGCAACCTACATTTCACATCAAACAACTCAGACGCGGTGAGTCTCACCTTTTCTAGGACGCTTACGGGCTCTTTACAGATCATCAAACTGTTTTGCAGAAACAGCACATCAATTTCTGTTTTACTGTAATCCTTTTCTCCATCCTCATCCCCAATGTGTTTCCAAGCACTCACGTGTTTCCACGTTCTTCTTGTCCCGTGTTTAGAAAACATGATTATACGGGAGGACAATCTTTTAACTTAATTTCTGTGGCTGGCAACAAAAACAGCCGTCTTGTAGGCAAGAGGAGACCTCCTTACAAAATATCGGAATTCTAAGTGCTTCCGCATGTTTCGAAGCACCTGGAAAGTGATCAAAAACTTTTCATTACGAAAGCCTCAGTAGCACACAGGTAAGCAAATCACATCTTTTTCTTTTCAGCAGTGTTCTGTACAAGGTGTGAAGGACATTTGACAGCTGAGAGCTTTCATTTTCTTCGGTAACAACTTTACACAGGAAATGGAATTTGCCAAAATTTACATTCGTGTCGTCTGCCAAATATGCAGCTAGAGGAGGGAAGCTGAGGTTTTTTTTGGACAGGATTGTTGATTAAGATGATTTGAAATTCCATTTTTGAAATCAAAGTGCCTGAGAACTAGGGGGAGAATTTTTTAGTTGCTACAATTTAATGCTTCTTTTGATACACAGTAAAGAGCATAATCCCTGGTAAGATTTTACAGAATGAGCGGAGTGCCACAGCATCAGGGGCCAACACAAAATTTATCAAAATGTTCCCTTTCGTTTGCCCACAGTTCATTTCACTTGCGTCTTCTTAATCAGAAAATGTTTACTCAATTTCAAAACTTTCCTCCATTTCATAGAGCAATCAAAAGAAGAAGACAATACCGTGAGCTTTTTTGCACGGTGTACTCAAGATAATTCAACAGTCACTGTTTTTGACTGAGCACTGGTGTCTTTGGGGAAACAAAAAACTGGATGGATTTAGAAGTACCTGCCTGTCTCATCCCAGATGTTTAAGGTCCAGTCTCTAGGAGTACTTTTATGCCCTCTTCTCCACAATGACCAGACTCTTTCTGGCATGTCATGCAGTGTGCCCTGCTTTGGTTATTTATTTCCCTGATCCAGTGGTATGCGTCCTTCTGTCTGTCATTAAAACAACACAGCTGTTTAGTCTCGTTCAGTGATGTCTGGGTCATGCGGGTGTGAGTTCATTGTTCTCATTTTGATGACATGAACTCTTAGAAAACACGATCACAGTATTCACAGTGTGAAAAGTTAAACAAGCACTATCCCAATACAAAGCACAGCCATCACTTCACGGGCAAAGTCAAAGTTCCAGTGCATTTGAATCGCACACTGGAATCTCATCGCTCGGGGGATGAAACCACAAATGGTTGTCACCAACATCGGCGGTCAGGAGAGGTGAATGACAATGACACATCTATGAAGGCAAATAATCTCTGCCACGTCCACTTGACATTAACGATAGTGCTGCTTCAGTCCCTATTTTGGGGGTCACTGTATGGGTTTTATACTTTCCCCCCAATCTCCTGCACTCGCAATGGAAAACCAGGACTTTCCACATCTGGGAGGGATTTCCCAGGTGGTGGGACTTTCAGTAAAAATCCAGGATAGTCATGGGCAGAGTGAAGCAGTGGTTCTAGAAAGACCTGTCTGTGCTCCATGGGGAAGGAGTGGGTGGGATACAACCTTCCCCCATATAGACCTGTCTTTAATCCTCAGCTTTCAGCTTCATTTCTCAGTCTTACCCCTCGAGGTGACTCAGCCCTCAAGATCTCCAGGTGGACTGACAGACAGACAGAAGCATGATCTAGGCTAGACGTTCTCAAACATGTTGGTCTCTGGACTCCACATTCTTAAATATTATTGAGGACGCCAATGAGCTTTTACTCATCTGGATTGTATCTGTCAATGTTTACTGAATCAGAAGTTAAAACCGAGAAATTTAAAAAATAATTATGTATTCATTGATTTAAAAATAACAATAATAAAATCATTGCATGTTAATAGAAAAAAGCATATTTTTTTCATGAACCGTAGCTACATTTTCCGAATCAAAACAGTTCTGTGAGAAGGGTGGCTTTGTTTCATTTTTCTGCAACTCTCTTTAATGTCTGGGTTAATAAAAGGCCCCTGGGTTTTCATTTCTACTTCTGCATTCAATCTTGGTTAAAGTATTAGAGAAAATGTGACTTCACACAGATATGTAGCTGGAAAAGGGAGGAGTATTTTAGTAGCCTTTCTAGACAATTCTGTATACATATTCTCTTCTACGCCAGAACTTAAAGGTCAAAATTAATACAATTAGTAATTTTACTGTTTCAGCTTGTAACAACTGTTGTAACATCCTTAGGTGAAATGGACTTTTTCCCTGCAGGTGCATGGGAGTGAATAATACAATGACTTCTGAGACAGTGTGGTACCTCTGCCTGGATTCATGATGAGACCTCTGCAGTTTTACCCACCATTGCTTTTGGACCATCAATACAAATGTCAACAAATGAAAATGGCCAATAGGATCTTAGTATTATCATGAAAATATAATAATGACATTACCCACATTTTGAGAACTGCTCATCCAGGCCATCTCTTTCTTGGCTTACTTTATCCATCAACTAACTCCCATGCACTTTCTTTCAGAGGTAGTTTGAGTTCTCTTTTTGATCTAGGTTATTCCATTTTATATTTTCAATCCTTATTACAGTGGAATCCCACTGCATTTAGAGAAAGCAAGTATGTCTGGCGTATCAAAACATAGGCCTCATATAAGTCCTTTTCACTGTTTGCCCAAGAATCATGAAATTCATAGGTAAAAACTTCAACAAAGGTGAGAGATGTTGTTTTGCAAACATGCTCATTTCTTAAACAGAATCTTTTAAAAAGTTCAACATGAGGAAGCTCTCTGTTCTCATTTAGGTAGACTTCATTCTCAGCCAGAATTGGTTCTCATTTGTAAGCCTAGCTGGGCCTGCTTAGAACCCCCCTGCGATTGGTCAGAACACGAACCTGTGGTGAAGAGTTTATCTTCCTTTGATCCTGTACAATAAAAGTTTGACTCAGTAGGTCCAGATCGTCCAAACCCTACACATTACAGAGAAGTTCTGCCCCTTGACAGCCGCTGGGAGATATACTCTAAACCCTTGAAATATCCTGCCTGATCTCAGGTATCTCTGTTTACCTGGGGCCCTGATCCATGGCCAGATTCTTTAGGCTAACAATGTGATTTATGGTGGGGACCTTATCAGTCTGACCTCTGGAGTGACCAGAGACTAAGAAACCAAATTCAACTTTGTGGACACTCCTTGCCTACATGACTGACCCCCAATAAAAATGCTGGACACCAAGGCACAGGTGAGCTTCCCAGAAGGCAATGCTCCGTGGTATTGTCACACATTGTTTGCTGGGAGAATTCCACACTGTGTAAATGAGGACAACTACAAGGTCATGTGTGGTCTCTTTTCTGGGCTCTGCCTTATGTGTCTTTTACCTTTCTGACTGTAACCTGTATTCTTTTGCTATCATAAACCACAACTGTGAGTATCATTGCTTTTCTGAGTTCTGTGAGTCCTTCTAGAGAATCACGGAACCTGAGAATGGTCCTGGTGATCCCTGAGAACGGACCCCTCCTGCCCACTCTGTTGTACCCCCAAATTATCTAAAAGACAGAGCTAGGCACAGATGCTGCCTGCCTGCAAGGAGTTCACGGTTTAGTAAGAGAGGAGGTTAATACGCCCAAAGTACAGTACAAGGTACACAGCAAGGAACACTGTCAGATAGATCCACAGGGTCTCATGGCTTAGAAAGGAAGAGGAATCCACCAGGCTGGGGGTATTTTGACACAAAGGTGGTGAGGCTAGAAATACATGAAAACTCACAGCACAAAAACATTCAAATTGCCTTTGGAAATAGAATCAATTGTCAGCCAAATGCTGAATCAGAAGATCCAATGTCTGTAGTTCTTCCTCCCTGACCTTTTCTTCCTCTTTGTTTTGTTCTTGCTTGAATTCTTTGCCATCTGGCTGGTTCTATCCAAACAGAAAGATAGCTAATCTTTTTTGAATTTTGACAGAAACTCATGCACATCAGGCAATTTTGCCTCCCAGGTACTTGCTCATAAGAGCCTTTCTTCTGTAACTGGGACTGCTCTGTCTCTGGCTAGAGTAACATCTGGCAACAGCAAGATAATATTTTCAGGCAGGTGGAGAGAGAATTCTCCTGGCCACTGAGCTAACTGTTGCCAAGGCTGCCTGGGAATGTATATCTGCTTTAGTCCGTTTGGGGCCAGAGATGGGTTAGAAGGAAGAGTAGGGTATCAAGACATCTCTTTTCTTCTTCCTCTCCCCTGCCCCCAGTTCTAAACATCTCATCTTATTTCTCAAATCCAAGACTCTCCCCCAAAGATTTCTCCCTGTAACATTTCCCCTCCCCTTCACTTCCTCTCCCTGTAGGTGAGCATGACCTTGGGAGCAGGTACCCACAGCCAGAGACCTAGAGTTTCTGACGTCTGGGCATCTAACCTGGGGGAAGTGAGCTGGTGGCAGCTGCTTGATGACAGTGTGTGTGTGTCTGTGTGTGTGTATTGTGGGGTTTAATTTTCTGTGTTACGTAGAGGCTCAAATAGAACACTTCTAATTTTCCAGTTCTACTTCAAGATGCTGTGGATATTTGATTAAATGAGAGCTGGGAAATCCAGAGAAACGAGTCATCATTGATGTCAATTTTAAGTAATGCAGAACAGCAAGCAAACATAACACTGAAACTTGGTGTTCTGAGTAAGAACATTACCAATAGAAGTCATCTATGAGCATGACTGACCACTGCAGCTCACTCACCCTGCAACATAATAACACGTATACAGAGGCGTCAACATGCCATTTTCTTGGTTATGTTTTACTTGATCAGTAAACTCTACATGATGCTCACTTTTCATTCATTTTCCCTTTTGATACAGTGGTTGTCTGCTCACAACTTCAAGTGAAGAGGAACATAGCCTGGGAAGACTCCGTTGACGGATGTGCCGTTTTGGTGATTTTGTGGTTTTCGCATTCTAGATGATTTGCAGATTGCACACCATCATTCAGCGAATGCCTGCTATGTGCCTGCCTGCTCAGTGCTGTTGCCCTCTGCAGGGAAGTCAGGGCAAGTGAGGACAGATGGGGAGGAGGTGTTTACAGCTCTTGCCGGAGGGAAGTTCTCTTGGATGGTGAGGAAGTGGCTGCCTGGATTGTCCCCCAGGGCAGCCACCCCGCACGGGCATGGCTGTTAAAGCCAGCGCAGACTCCCACCAGCTGGCAGGAATGGCTGAGGACCCTCCTGCCCTTGCCTTTGTGGGGTCCCGGTCCAATCCCCACTCCACCTGACTCTATCCTCATTCCACCCCACTCTTGGTTTCTGTATTTGGAAAAAAAAACACTTTTCCATGAGCTCACTCTTTAGACATGCCCTTTCCTCATCACTTCAGGGGAGCTCCTGTACACAGCCCTACTTCTTTCTTTTTAAGAGTATTTTATCATTTATTTATTTATTTTTAAAATTTTTACTGGAGTATAGCTGAGTTACAATGTTGTGTTACTTTCTGCTGTACAGCAAAGTGAATCAGTTGTACATATACAAATATCCACTTTTTTAAGGTTCTTTTCCCATATGGGTCATTACAGAGTACTGAGTAGAGTTCCCTGTGCTATACAGTATAGGTCCTTATTAGTTATCTATTTTACATATAGTAGTGTGTATTTGTCAATCCCTTCTTTAGGACTAAATTCCATGCTGGTCCCCCCTAGGGATGGCCCTGGAGGCTAGTGATTTGCAGGCAACATTGTTGACTTGGTTTTTAAGTTCTGAGTTTAACCCCATTTTGACCTTGTCTTTAAGAGAATATTCCCTTGGAATGACTGTCACAGTAAATGTCCTGATTCTGTACTTCATTCCCAAATGAAATTGAGTCAAGTGTCGTACTGAAGATCTCCTTTTATATGAGCAGGAAGCAGTGGCTCATCAGATGGGAATAAGTTCTGTGGAGGTACTGACCTCTGAGAAGGGTCTCTTTATGCTAGGCTGCAGAATCATGATGGAAATGATGAATTGGGTCTACACGGGCCTGGTTAAACATGGCTGGGAAACATCTTTTTCTTGAGATCCACAACACACTTTCATAGTAGAGTGGAAGAAAGATTTGGAGAAATAAGACTGTATTTCAAATAGCAATAGTGGGCCTTCCTGCCTGGGTGAACCTGGACGATTTACAGAATATCACCCCGTCTCAATTGTTTTCACCTTAACATGGCGTATTAGTTTCTGCAGGCTGCTGTAACAACGTACCCAAAAGTAGGTGGTTTAAGACAACAGAATTTATTGTCTCACAGTTCTGGAGGCCGGAAGTCTGAAATCAAGGTGTGTCAGGGCGATGCTCCTTCTGAAGGCTCTAGGGAAAATCCTTCCTCGCCTCTCCCAGCTTCTGGAGGTTGTCAGCTGTCCTTGGGGTTCCTTGTCTTGTAGCTGCTTCACTCCAGTCACATGGCCTGTGTATCTTCACATCATCTTCCCTCTGTGTGTATCAGTTTCTGTGACCAAACTTCTTTTTACAAGGACAGCAATCATATTGGATTAAGGCCCATCTTAATGACCTCATTTGAACTTGATGACCTCTGTAAAGACCCTGTTTCCAAATCAGGTCACATTCTGAGGTCCTGAGGGTTAGAACATCAACATCTCTTTTTGAGGGGACATGATTCAGCCCATAATATACGGGAATAATATTTACCCTATAGGCAACCATCTAGCATGGATGTGAACTCCATAAAGGAGAGATATTATATGATGATGATCACAGGAAGGGTGATTTTAAAGTGATTAAATCTTCAAAGTCATTCATTTGTTCACTCATTATTTCCACAGACACTTACTGAAAGCTGTGTGCCAGGTGCCAGGGACCAACCTGGTTTTTTTTGGTTCCCACCTGGCTCCTGCCTTGGTCCCAGTTTCCCCCAGTTCCTGGCAGTGGCTCCCTCTCCACTGTGTAATGTCCTTCCTGTCTGGGTGGCCCAAGGGCTGGACCAGGCCTCCGGCTACAGACCGTCGGCTCTGCCACCAGCACCAAGGCTGCTTTGCTTCCCCAGCCCTGTTCTTCCTGCTGTCTTCCTAACCCCCCAGGATTGAAGTCCTGACTTCATTCTCCCCACCAGGGCCTTGCTCTTGCATGTTATCCCTACCAAGGGGGTGATTTGACAGGAACTGATGAAGCCCTTAGCTGGAAACAGCCCTGGGGACCTTCTCTCATCCGGGAGAGGTTGCATCCTCTCCCTTCTCCATCCTCGTCTTGTCCTCCTCTCCTGCCTCTTCTGGCTCCCAGCCTAAGCTTTCCACATGCCCTAAAGAGCACCTGGCCATACTCCACCCCTGTGCAGATCTCAGGTGTTTAAGGATTGCAAGGAGGAGGCTGCAGACACACACACACGCAGACACACACACACGCACGCGCACACACACACACACACACACACACACACACACACACTATACGTTCCCAACCTATTTAATTAGGAATCTTCCTCTTAAAGCAAGTAAGGCAGTTCATGTAGGAGCAGAGGCAACACACCTCGAGGTGGCTTTTCCTTGGAGCTGGGGTTTTAACAGGACATGCAGCTGCTGGTGACACTTTCCCCTCCAGAATTAAGAAAGCAGGTGGATTCTTCTTAAGCTGCTGCCCTTTATATCCAGGGTTTACATTACCTTCCCAGAGGAACTTATATTAACAATGCACACACTGGCTACATATTAGAATCACCTGGGGGTGGAGGTAAATCCCCCCAAATACCCAGGTTTCTGGGTATATAGAGTCAACAGTTCTTTGACAAAGGAGCAAATGTAATTCAGCTGAGGAAGGATAGTCTTTTCAATAAATGGTGTTGGGACACCTGGATATACACATGCAAAAAAAAAAAATTAAAAAAAAGAATCTAGACACAGACCTTGTACCTTTCACAAAAATTAACTGAAAATGGGTCATCATCCCAAATGTAAGATGCAACACTGTAAAAGTCCTAGAAGGCAACACAGGAGAAAAATCTAGGTGATCTTGGGTTCAGCGATGACTTTTAGATACAATACCAAAAGCACAATCCATAAAAGGAAAAAATGATAAGTAGGACTTCACTAAAATGAAAAACTTCTGTTCTGCAAAAGATACTGTTCAGAGAATGAAACAACCAGCCACAGACTGGGAGAAAATACTTGCAAAACACGTATCTGATAATGGGCTAGTATCCAAAATACACAAAGAAATTTCAAAACTCAACAATAAGAAACAAGCAACCCAATTTAAAAATGGGCAAATGATCTGAACACACACGTCACCAAAGAAGACTTATGTACTTATGGGAAATAAGAACATGAAAAGATGCTCAATGTCCTATGTCACGAGGAAGCTGCAAATTAAAACAACAATGAGATGCATTAGATAACTACCGGAACGGCCAAAATCCTAAACCCTGACAACATCAAATGCTGGCAAGGATGCGGAGCAACAAGAACTCTCATTCATTGCTGGTGGGAATGCAAGATGGTGCAGCCACTTTGGAAAACAGTTTCGTACAAAATGAGACATACTTTTAGCACACAATCCAGCAGTCATACTCCTTGCACTTCACCCAAAGGCGTTCAAAACTTATGTCCACACAAAAACCTGTACACAGATGTCTATAACAGCTTTCTTCATAGTTGCCAAAACTTGGAGGCAACCAAGGTGTCCTTCAATAGGTGAATGGATAAACAAATTGCTATACCTCCATACAACAGGATATTATTCAACTACACGAAGAAATGAGCTATCACGCCATGAAAAGGTGTGGAAGAATCTTACGTGTATATTGCTAAGCGTAAGAAGACAATCTGAAAAGGTTACAGACTGTATGATTCCAAGTATATGACTTTCTGGAAAAGACAAAATTATGAAGACCTACGGTTGCCAGGGGTGAGGGGGCAGGAATGACGAATAGGTGAAGCACAGGGGATGTTTAGAGCAGTGGAACCATTCTGTGTGACTCTGGAATGGTGGATACATGTCATGAATACACTTGTTAAAATCCATGAAATGTACAACACCAGGAGTGAACCCTAATGTAAACTATGGATTTTAGCTAATAGTAACATGTCAATATTGGCACGTCAGTTGTAACACATGTACCACACTAGTGCAAGATGTTACCAATAGGGGAAACTTTTTAAAAAGCAAGGAGGCTCAAGGCATATAGATAACACAGCAAAAGCAAAGTGGGGAACAGTGCACGCTACACTTTCATTTTTTTTTTTTTAAAGAAGATGTTGGGGGTAGGAGTTTATTTATTTATTTATTTTTGCTATGTTGTGTCTTCATTTCTGTGCGAGGGCTTTCTCTAGTTGTGGCAAGCGGGGGCCACTCTTCATCGCAGTGCGTGGGCCTGTCACTGTTGCGGCCTCTCTTGCTGCGGAGCACAGGCTCCAGACGCGCAGGCTCAGTAGTTGTGGCCCACGGGCCTACTTGCTCTGCGGCATGTGGGATCCTCCCAGACCAGGGCTCGAACCCGTGTCCCCTGCATTAGCAGGCAGACTCTCAACCACTGCACCACCAGGGAAGCCCCTACACTTTCATTTTATGTATAAATATATACGATTTCTTGTCGGTTTTAAAATGATCTCTGGAAGTTGCCTCTGAGAGAAGTGAGTGGCTGAGGACAGGGCTTGGATGGAGACTTACTGTACTATCCTTGTGTACGTTTTAAAATCTATGCTTCATACATGTAATAAGACTTAAAAAAAAAAAACGAAGACAGAAGCAAACAGCGCAGATACCAGACTGTATCCCAGGTTAGTGTAGTCGGTGTCTCTGGGAGTGCAGTCAAGGCATGAATAGTTCCTAAAGCCCCTCCAGGTATTCGGGAGAGAACCACGGCTTTAGAAGACCATTTGCAAACATGGGGCTCCCCTGGTTCTTGCACCAAACTCATCAGCAGGGCCACACTCTCATGGGTGGGGACAGATAAAGCAGGGTCAGTGCCCAGGTGTCTCTGAATCTTAGCTCACCCCCAGTGTCTAGTAGTCTGGAAACCCATTTCCCCAGGGATACCAGCCAGCGCCCTCTCCCTGGTTTAATTCAAGTTTACCAGATGAGTTTCAAAAGCAACGCACATCCCTTTCCTTGCAGCTAGGTATGTTAATTACAGAGAATTCTGAGTCTCTGGGGAGGCAATTGCTCAGAGTTCAGCTCTTGAGTCTGTCAATTTCATCTTTCATTTCCTTTGCTCTCTCCCAAGTGGCTGGGAGCTGTGATCTCCAGGCACTGGCAATGGAAGCAGCGCAGCATGGCTGGTAAGAGCATCCCTCAGACTGCCTCAGATTTGCATCCCAGCTGCTGCCCGCCAGCTGGTCTTTAAGGAGCCTAGCTTTCTTACTGGGGTTAAGCTGGCAGCACCACCACGCTAGATTCAGCAAGAGTTCTAGGGCAGTATGACAATAACTGCATTTCCCATAATCTGAGATATTGTATGTGAAAGCTTACTACCAATTGTGTTTTTTAATTAAAAAATAAAAGTGAACTCTAGCCCCGAGGACCAGGCTCCAGGCCAGGTACTGAGGGTACAAAGAGAAGAAAAACTCCACCCCTCCCGTTCCCTCCCTCTACCTCCTTTCGGTCTATTCCCATGTGAAAAGCCAACATGGAACCACAGTTAAGGAAGAGCTGAAGAACTAATTAGGCAGGTTTCAAAGAAAAATTTGGGGAGTTATGAAAATATCTGTTTGCTTCTTTTCTATTCCCCCCCTCAGCTTGTTTACCTTCCGCCCACCCTTCCCTTTCTTCCTCCCCCTGTTTATACAAGGGCTTCCTTATCAGTCTGCCATTCCCCATCTCAAAGATGATGAGAGGAATTGATTGGGAAATCTGTTCTGCATTTTGTGTGCCTCCTGTCCAAACTATTGTGTTTGAAAAAGGTTGTGCTGTTTAATCTAATTTGCCGTCCTTAGGAGCGGGGAGATTTACTAAAGTCAGGAGGCAAAAATCACATGCAAATGTATTCAGACTGTGCACAGCCATTGCCGTGACACCGGCCCTTTGGAAAGCGGCTGTGAACACAATTGAAGACATGCTTCCTGGGTCTCCAGAGTGTGCCAGGCTCTAATCATGCTGGACGATGTGGTGAACACGAGGATGAGGCCGTTGGCCACCGCCCTCCAGGAACTGACCATCTGGCAGAGGTCGCTGGTTGCAGTAACCCTAATATTGTCTTAGTAGCATCCTTACCTCTACCTGCAGGAAATCTCAGCCTTTCCAAGCCAGTAACCGTTGTCTTCTGCTTGCAGGAAACATAGGCTCGGAGAGACACCTCTGCTGTCCATGGTCACTCAGCACATCGGTGGATCACTGATAGTAGATTCTAGGGCTGAGAGTATTGTTCCTGTTGGGTAAGAAAAGATCAGTTGAGAAACTCTTCACACTCTACAAGCCATCCTCACTCAGGGGCTAGAGGGGCTAGATTGGTCCGTATTGACTGAATATCTGTAATAGGAAACTACTGAGGTCAAATCCCCTGTTTTGATTTTCAGATACACTTGTGTTGAACACAGTTGTCAGAGAAGAGGGTGGAAATGAGGAGGCTGCCCTGCCTCGGAGAACCTGAAAAAAGACTTTAATGACCAGAAAACAGTCACAGCCATTGTTCAGCTGCTCAGCATTCTTTCCCCTTTGTTCCCTGTTTAGTAACAACAGCCAAAGTTAACGTCATGCAGGATGAAAGACCTATTGTGGGTTTGGGATCAACCAAGTTTGCACTGATGACTTTTGACTCTAGTTAGTTTGAAACCCGGGTTCGTCCTGCTAACAGCGTCCACAGCTCTTGACTTGAACTGAAGCATCTCCCTTTGAGCTGCAGAGACAGCTGGCTAACCTTGAGGATGCTCTGGGCGCTGTGAGTGGATTACAAGACTCATGTTATTTTTGTGTTAAGACTCTACTAAAGCGTTGTTTCAGGGGAAATGCAAGGGGGAAGAAGATGTTTCTGCAGGTGTGGGGACAGTGATTTTTTTCTAAAATTTCAGCTGCCCGAAATCACTTTGGATCACACCCAAGGCCAGGGTTATTCCTCACCCTCTCTCCTTGCCCCTCAAACCAGCTGTAAACCTCCAGTCTTTCCGTGGGAAGCTTGAAAGTTGGAGCAAAGCCTTCTGGGATCCTAGTCTCTGTTCTGCAGCTTGCTGAGCTGCAAGCATCAATCTAATGGATAGTTTAACATTTGGAAAGAAGATTTTTTTTTTTTTTAATTTTGTGTTTTATGGTGGACTGGAAAACATCAATTCTTTTGAAGGAACATCATAGCTTTGGGGGAATAATTCTTAGGGGATGACAAATTCCTCTCTTAACACTACCTTCTCCTGCCCCAAAGCACACACTCTCATGCTTTCTCCTGTCTCACTGACGTCCATTAGTCAGATGGGAAAGACAGACCCCCCCCCCCAAATTTTTCAGCAGCGCCTGGGAGATTGGCTTCTTTTCACTTTTGTTCTTGTTCTAAAGGCCCACAGAGTAATGAAACATTTTTTAAATGTTTCCACTGTTTGGATGTCGATGGCTTCTCCATTTCCTGGCCTTCATTCACCATCTCCTTTTCTTACACCAAAATTAAGTCTCCGAAATGGAAAATATTCGAGCTGTTGATGGAGAATAAATACTGACTGTTGCAGACACCTTCCAAATTTTTGGCATATTTGACTCATATACAACAAGAGAAAATGAATCAAAGTCTGGTGCCAGGGAAGAATGAAGAGGCACACATGTCTGTCTGCCCAGGGCTGGGGTAGTTTGTGCCTGTTGGCTCAGCACCCAGTTTGGTTTAGTGTTTGCGGGATTCTTCATTTTTAAATGAAATATTATTATCAATAGTTCTGTTGAAATAAGCCTGGGTGGCTTTGGTAGACCTCCCTTTGGTGGTTCCCACTTTGCCATGACCTTATTGGTTAGCGTATGAGATGCATGTGCAGTGGTTTTATCTGGAAGATGACCAGCAACCACTCAGCTCTCTTTTCCCAGCTCTCCCAGTTGAAAGACACCAACACCTTTTTTTGAGGGACTGGTAGATGAAGTCCTCTCAGACAGGAGCTGCTAAGGACAGTAAATCCTCTAATCACAGGTGGTGCCGGGAGAGGTATTTGTCACTCCTGTACCTATGGGACCACTTGGTGCACCGGCCACTTTCACTCACACCTGTGCTGTGGCCCAGATGCAGGAAGCCTCTAGGCCACCATTGGCTTGTGGGAAAACACCAGAAATTATGGGCTGGGTGTAGGTGAAACATATGTGGGAAATAGAGGCTGAAGCATAGACAGCGAGGCATCTATACTCCAGCTACACTGATTTTGTCATTAATCTTATGGAGTCATGTAACTATTTATTTAGTTTATTTTGGAGTGATTTTATTTTGCAACTGCGTTTACCATTTGCAAAAATGAGCTGAAAAATTAAGTATAGTTCACCAACACCAGTTCTGTTCAACACTGTACTGGAGCTACTAGCCAGTACAATAAGGCAAGAAAACAAAATAAAATGTATAAGGACTGGAAATAAGGAAAAAGAAATTATTCCTAGATGATATGTTTATGCAATAGAAAATTCAGAATAATAATCTTCACAGAAAGTTAAGATAAATACGTTTACCAAGGTTAACAGATGCAAAGTCAACGTAGGAAAATTAATTTCACTTCTATATCCCAGTAACAAACAGGTGGAAAATGAAATCTGAAAAAAAGATACCATTTAAAATAGCATGAAACAAATCAAGTACTTAGGAATACATCTCACAAAAATGTGTCAAATTTCTGTACATCACACTCTACAGTAATAGTGAGATAAATTAAAGGCAATCTAGATAGATGAAGGAATATATGAACTCCTATATTAGAAAACTTAAGTTTTATCAAGATATCAGTTCTTTCCCAATTAATGCAATCTTTATAAAGATCACAATGGTTGTTAAACAATTGTGTATTTAATAGAAAATGAAGTATGTACTAAATTTCTGTTTCTTAAGAAAGCTGATCACCATCAACGTCAACAACATGTAATGTGCACAAAATACTTGCAGGCCTTTGCTGTCCACACTGGGAGGCTCAGCAGTGTCAGTGACCAGGCCCCCCCGGCCTCGCAAACCCAGAGAACTCAAATATGGTAAAGAAAGGTCAACATCTACCTGAGAAGTTACTCCAGGAGTTATTTTAAGAAGGCTATATGCAGCTTTAGAAAGCATGTTTTAAACTTACTCTGAAGAGTATTACTTTTTATTTATAACAATGAATTTATTTACATCATTTATAGCTTCTAAGTTAATTCCACTCATTAAAATAAACAAAATTTAAACAGCTTTAGTGAGGTATAATTGATATACAATAAACTGCACATATCTAATATATACAACTTGATGAGTTTGGACTCATGCATACACCCATGAAACCGTCACCACAACCGAGATAAAAGCCGTATATCATTACTTCCAAAAGTTTCCTTGTTTTTTTTTTTTTTTTTTTGTGTGTGTGTGTGTGTGTGTGGTAAGAACACTTAACCTGACATCTGCCCTCTTAACAAATGTTGGAGTGTGTGATGCAGTATTGCTGACTCTAGGTCTCTAGAATCACTCATCCTGAATCCCAGGTTCTCCTGGTGCATACAAAAAATGAAGCCATAGCTGTTGATGTGTGGGTTCCATTAAGAGAACTCCTCCCACAGCTAAGTGATGCCAGTTTTATAAAATGTCATCAGATACTCCAAGTAGGAAAATCAATTAATCCCCATAGTAGCTTGATTCTTTGTCCAATTCATGACAACAGAGCAAAGCTTTTAGAAGTTCGTTTTCTTAAAGGCAAAATCTAGCCATTGTTGTGAACGCTGTTATAAATGTCGTTATAAAGTTCAATATTGAAGACAAAATTATTGTTTTTACAGAGATAATGTAAACAAGGTCTGCGAGAACACAGTTTTGTGGTAAAACCAGTGTTTTTAATTAAGAAAATTATGGAGCAGAAATATGCTTGGAATTGGTTGCGGTGCACTAAAAATTCATAATTGTGTCCAGAAAGCTCTTGATAGTCTACCAATCACAGTAGAGGCCAGAGGTGTTGCTGTTTACGACTATTTTCAGATATACACAGAATAACTGAAATACAAAATTGTTTTGATGAAGTTAATGTTGAATTCCTTCCAAAATAGTTTGACATTGGTAGTATGTGCTTTCTTTTTTTCATTATTTGCCACCAATTGGACTTTAGAAATATCTGAACCTTTGTGAATTAAGCTATATGACGATTTGGACATTTTTGGAAATAAGTCCTCTAAACTGTAGCTGCATTTTGTTCAAAAGGTGTTGAAAACCTTTAATGAAAATATGCAATAAACAGAACACCAAAAAACTTTAGTTAAGCTTTGAAACTTTTAGCAAATTGCAATGTTGCGATTTTGAAGACAAAGTTTGCAAACTGGAAACCATTAAAGTTTATCTCCATAAAGCAAGGAAAAATGAATAAATCAAACAATGCGACTGCAAATGGTGAATAAGAGTGAATGCTGGTATTCTATGATTTCACTGTGAAATAGCTCAATTTGAAACAATGCAACTGCAAACGGTGAATAAGAGTGAATGCTGGTATTCTCTGATTTCACTGTGAAATAGCTCAATTTGTGAGCTCCTATTTTTAATGGAAAGGTATGTATTCGGTACCAGAATAGAACAAAATTGACGAGACCTACAACTTGGCAGCATTTAAATATAGTCAAAAGTTCAAAAAGATGCGGCAATTTATTTGCTGTTTTTTCTTACTGGCGTATGTGTCAAAGAAAGCTGCTCTGAATGGGAGCCAAAAAAGTGTGAAAATATTTGAGTTGAAATATTTATACATTTCAATGTGAGAAAAATTAGAATCAAGACTACCCTTCATTTAGTAGAATTTGTTGTTGGAGATAGTTTTTCTTAAATAAAAATATTGTCATTTACAGAGAAGAGGCAATTGAATGTTATCAACATTTTCACATCATTAATCACAAACTGCAACTTTGAGGTGATAGCAGACAATTTTATGGAAGAATTAAAAAGAAGATCATTTTGAAAAAACAAGGTCAGAAATATATAGTGATGTGCAATTTGATACAAATGCATTTTACCAACTAATAAGTGTGTGTCAGGGGCTCTGGGCTGAACTATCTCGTGAGGGGGGGTGAGGGCTTCACACGGGGGTATCTTGTGCAAAGGGCTTTCTTGGTGCAACAGAGCTGAACCTCCTGGCAGGGGAGAAACAAAGGTGTCCCACCCCACCCCCTGGGATGTCAACAAATCCCCGTGTCGCCAAGACACCTGTAAAATGATCCTCCTGTGCCCTAAGCTACTGCATTTCCCCAAAATGAGTTTGGAAACGCTCTCATGATTCATTCAAGACTTTTAAGAATGTTCTAAACTGACCTTCAGGGCCCAAGAGAAGGAAGAACAGAGTACTTTCACTGTAACACTGGGAACCAGGTATGACGCGGGATGTGTACATTAAAGCAGCTTGAAGGTAGAAAAGGAAATGTTCCATTTTTGAAACAGCTGGGCCCCTTCATTCAACTTTTTTAAAAAATAAATTTATTTATTTTTTTGGCTACGTTGGGTCTTCGTTTCTGCGCGCGGGCTTTCTCTAGTTGCGGCGAGCAGGGGCTACTCTTCGTTGCGGGGCGCGGGCTTCTCATTGCGGTGGCTTCTCTTGTTGCAGAGCACGGGCTCTAGGCTCACGGGCTTCAGTAGTGGTAGCACACGGGCTTCAGTAGTTATGGCATGCGGGCTCAGTAGTTGTGGTGCACGGGCTTAGTTGCTCCAGGGTATGTGGGATCTTCCCGGACCAGGGCTCGAACCCATGTCCCCTGCATTGGCAGGCGGATTCCTAACCACTGTGCCCCCTTCATTCAATTTTGATATTTCTGGCAACTGGGGAGGATGATGATGATTAGTCCAGCTGGGCTGGGGAGATGACTGACAACTTCATCTCCTTATAGAAATGGAGCTTGTTTGAGTTGACAGCACAAAGCAGAGCAGTCGAGCCCCTGAATTTCCAGTTGAGAAAATGGAGCCCAGGAGGAGAAAAGTGACCTTCTGAAAGTCCCACGGTCAGGGTCAGGTCAGGCTCAACATTCCTGCCCCTAGACCAGGGCCACGTCCTCTTGACAATCCAAGTCTCTACAGCATTGCTCTCCTCTTTAGTACCAAGAATGCGCTTGATCTCCGAGGAGTGGTTACCCTCAATTCCGGTTTACTGGATCCCTGCACCCTCTCACTCTTGTCCCCAAAGAGGAAGTGGTGCTTGGATGGGAGGAAGGTGGCACTCTGTGTTGCTTGGATGGGAGGAAGGTGGCACTCTGTGGTGCTTGGATGGGAGGAAGGTGGCACTCTGTGGTGCTTGGATGGTATCTGTCTTGGCTCCTGAGTCCCTCTGCTCTCCTGAACTCCCTGGTTGCTCTTGTGCCATTTGGTTGTTGTTGCTTTCTTATCTCATTCATAGGTTCCACGTGTTGTCCATACCTCTTATATATTCTATTCCTTTGGGTGATCTCATACCTCCCATGTCCTTATCAATCACTTATACCCTGATGATACCCACATTAATATCTCCAGTCAAAGCTTCTTCCCTTGGCTTTTGAAGCCTGTGGGGCATCCAAGTGCATTCCCCCAGGCGGTGATTGACAGATCTACATCCCCATCACTCCCCTTCTCAGAACCCTTATTGGCTCTGTAACTGCAGGAGCATCTCACCTGGCACACAAGTCCCTCCACGACCAGGCATCCATCAGCCTCATTTTCTAACATTATCTGTTTACAGTCCCTGCCTTTCATTGTCTATCACAATATTACCAAATATCCATCAGACCCTCCCATGCCCGGGCACACACACCTGTCATGGCTTGTCGTTCTCCACTCTTTCTGCACCAAAGTGTCAAGATCTAGAAGGTGGTGCTGCCCATAGCGTTGTTGCACAAAAAGAGTCTCATGGGAAAAGTCTTCCTACAGAGTGGGACATGCTAGAATCTTGGTGTGGAAGGACGTGGAGGTTGAGATAGCCCCCGGGGTCCCTTGTTTGTCACCCCTTCCTTTATAGGGGGATTTTCTCCCTCACTGAAAATAGCTGTTGAAGGCAGATAAGAGACTCCCACACTTTCCCCATGTGAAACAGAGCTTCCATTGTCCACAGTGGATTTCTGCTGTCTTAGACAAAACGATCTCTCTCTGTTGCCCCCCGAGACAGAGTTCATTTTGGAGCCTGAAGGTTTTCCCTGTTTAATTGATGAGGAACTAATAAAGCCTGCCCTGTTCCTTGGACTACAGCCGTCTTGATGGTCGGGATCCTCATATCACTTTTACACACATATTAAATTGCAGCCCAGAAGCCAAACCTTCTACTCTTTACGAACTTAATGGAAAGTTGGGGGCAGGGGGCGGGCAGGCAGAAGAAACAGCTAAGTGATGAACAAGAGCCACTGTGTGCCTGGAGTTGTTCCATTTTCTTTGGTATCGTCTCAGAAAAATGCTCCAGGGTCTTATCTTAGAATAATAGATTTTGAATCAGAATGGTCCTCTGAGGTTATCAGCATCTCCTGCCCGAGGTAGAAATCCCATCCGGCGACCCTCCTGAATGGTTGCATCCAGCTCTTTCATACACTCGTGGTGACACAGCACTCACTGTGGCTTGAGGCAGCTACTCATTATTAGAAAACAGAGCTGATGTTAGCCAGTACCCACTTTACAGTTGGCTAAAAATATAACCTGTTTCTGGAAAAAGCTTCTGGATGGGACTCAAAATAAATTTTGTCCATATTCATTTTCCATGGATATACCCAGAGCTGGGTAATTCGATTTGAAAGACTCATGGACGTGGAAGGGCTCTGAGTCCGGTGCTCGTGTACCCGAGTCTGCTTGGCAAGAATCAACTGTGAACATTTTGTTCTATTGTCGGGTTAAATCTGCAGTCAAGGTCCCCAATCACTTTTCAATGTCAGGATATCGTGGACGGCAGTTATTCCAATCTAGTAACTATTGATGGGAAAAGGAAGCCTCATGACAAAAAGGTAATATAAATTCAATAATCTGTTTAAATGAATTTCTTTTCTAAACCACAATAGCATTTAATTAGCTTTAAAATTCACTGATAAGTATAGATCACTATTCATTTACCTAAAGTTAAGCCCTGACGCATAGATGGATTCTTCGATCTCTCGTGAAGATTTCTGAGATCTGCCCAGGCGTCTGAGTTCAACAGGTGGGGAATTTATTACTGTGTTTGATTTTGGGTTTGGAAATTGGATCACTCTGGGAATATACTATGTGAATGACTGATACTTTCTGTGGCTTTTTCTTTTTCTTAACTTTAATAATGTTTCTGAGAATCACCTTTTTCAGCTGTAGACCTGCCCGGGTGTCAGTAAGCTGTTGGGTAAAACGAAATCAATCATGATGGCAACAAAGAACTTAAGGCTTCCTGGGACTCAGAAGGTGCTGCAGGCAGCCATCTGACAGAGAGGTACGATCCAGGTTAGGAGCTGGAACGCTGACTGATAACTGAGCCACCATCCCCCGTGTGGCCATGTGCAATTTACTACACTGCACCGCTCCAGGCTTGGTTTTTCTCATCTGTGAAATGGGACCAATAATAGGCTCTCTCTCATAGGGATGGGATGGGATGGACTAGGTGGATTACTAGACCAAGCACAACATCCACAAACCCTATGTGCTATCTTGTCATTTTCTTTTCCGTTTCCTTCTTCTTCCCCTGCATCATCACCACCATCACCAACATCATCATCACCCATACTCAAGGGGTGACACGTGGGCCATGTTCATGGCTATCTCCTGGCACGGGATAAATTGGGCCACCCGGAGCCTGAATGTTCTAGAGGAGGGGTCCCCTGAAGTGACAGTGAGTGGTTGGATAACAGCTAATAAAAGAGCCCTGAAGCTCAAAAGACAAAAGACCGGACTCACTTGTAAAGCACTGTCCTCCACCACCAGGGCCAGAGGTCAGCAAACTTCCTACAAAAGGGCAGATGGTAAATACTTTCTGTTTTGCAGGTTGGGCGGTCTCTGTGTGGCAGTTACATAATTCTGCAGCAGAGTGAAAGCAGCCATGGATGGTGTGTAAATAGATGGGCATGGCTGTGTCCTTTATTTGTGGACACGGACATGTGGATTTCATTTAATTTTCACATGTTATAAAACACTCTTCTTTTTTGGAACCATTTACAGTTTTTTAATCATGAAGACTGTAAAACTCACTCTTAGCTTATGGGATATATGAAAACAGGCAGCTGACAGTAGCTGGTCCACAGGTCAATCTACAATGGAGTCAGTTTCCCACGACTGGTCTCTTCCATCCAAACCTGTGCTGATGTCCTTTCCTTATTCAGGTACTTGTGATGTTCTCCTGGAGACACGTGGGGAGGAGGGAGGGACACTCATTTTCATTATTTTTATCCTCAGAGTTATCTTCTATTTTGATCATTGATCCATAAATGGTTTTACGATGTCTCTTAAATAGAATGTCTTTGCATATATTAAACATAAACACAATTGAATACATAAATATAGAATGTATATAAGTTTAAAAAGAGATCCACATGAAGAAAGATATCCAGTAGGTGATAGCACACATGTACACGTATACGGTGAGACCAGGGAAGTGGGGCTCAAATCACTCAAGTTTGAGACATAAGGCGTGGGAGAAAGTCCTTTGGGAATGATGTGAATCATTGTACCTTGGCTCAGTGCCTTATTAACTGTGTGATCTTAGGCAAGTCACTCCATGGCCTCTTGCAGTGAGGCTAATAATATTTATCCTCCCAAGTTACTCTGAAGTGTAAACGGAAGGTTCTAGGGACAGCACTCAGCATCTTCTAAGTCTACCATGTCCTACTTTCTTTTCTACCAACGGGGAGCTCTACTCTCTGCTACCTCCACCCCATGAGAATTATCTGGAAAAGCCTGATCTCTAGTCACCTTTGAATTAGCAGATGTCTCTACGAAGTTTAATGAAAAGGCATTTGTACTGAACTGAGTAAGAGGCTAAGAGTTGGCCCATCACATCTGGTGGGTCTGGGTTTTCATCTTCCTATTCCATTGCAGGCCTCTTACCTCCGGTCCAGTTTATAACTATGAGGGAGGTCAGCAATGCCTGTTTCTCCTGGAGTCTTAGACTGACGTGGGTGCCACGCTGGCCAAAACGTCAGAGTGGCCCTGATGGAGCTGCAGTTTGGGGCATCATATCACTCAGGCCCAGGTCCCGTAGGAGTGATCCTGAGCTGGAGCCCAGACTCACAACAGTTTAGGGAGTTTTATTTTATTTTACTTTTTAATTGAAGTACAGTTGATTTATAATATTGTGTTAGTTTCAAGTGTACACAGCAAAGTGATTCAGTTATACGCACACATAAATGTATATACTCTTTTTCAGATTATTTTCCATTATAGATTATTACAAGATATTGAATATAGTTCACTGTGCTATACAGTAGGTCCTTGCTGGTTATCTATTTTATAGACAGTAGTGTGTATATGTCAATCCCAACCTCCTAATTTATCCCTCCCCCGCTTTCCCCTTTGGTAACCATAAGTTTGTTTACTATGTCTGTGAGTCTATTTCTGTTTGTAAATAAGTTCATTCATATCTTTTTTTTTTACATTCCACATATAAGTGATATCATATGGTATTTGTCTTTCTCTAGCTGACTTACTTCACTTAGTATGATAATCTCTAGGTCCATCCATGTTGCTGCAAATGGCAAAATTTCATTCTTTTTTATGGCTGAGTAGTATTCCATTATATATATATATATATATATATATATATATATATATATATATATGCATGCCACATCTTCTTTATCCGTTCATCTGTTGGTAACCACTTAGGTTGTTTCCATGTCTTGGCTATTATAAATAATGCTGCTATGGACACTGGGGTGCACGTATCTTTTTGAATTAGAGTTTTCATCTAGGGAGAATTGTAAGGAGGTGTCCTTACAGTCAAAGAAAGATAAAGGGTAAGTGGAGCCACTATGTCTCCTGGGCATAGAGAGCAAATGGCCTCTTTGCTTCCTGCTGCAGGTATAACAAGCTGGGTCCTCAAGTGGGGGATGGACCTTTTGGGAGGAGAAAGGTCTGAAGCTGGAAACCTTTGGCCTCTGGGTCTCAGTTCCCCTCTCTCTGTCTCCCTCCTTTAGCCGAGGGATACTTACTGCCTGAGAGCATCTTTGGTTCTGGGGAATTAGAGGAGCCAGATTAGGAGAGAGAATGGGGGGACTGTCTGTCAAGTACCTTCTCAGGATTCAATGGCTTCAAAAGGAACAGTCAAAGGGCATCTCCGTGAATCCTTGTTTATGTGACGTAGTCCTTCCAGCAGAGAGGTCAGGCAGTGATGGCTCAGGATAGAGCTTGTGTTGAGGGATAAAGAGTGGGCATCTTACTTTCTCATCCCTCCAGTTACAGCTGAATTACCTACAGTGCATCAGGGTGCGCTCAGATGTGGAGGTCTGGGCTACGTGAACTCCTGAGGGGAAGTAGAGTATCCCACAACCATACACAGGTAGTACTTGCAACTCCGGAGTCTTGGGACTGAAGCAAATTCTCTCTTGGACTCTTCCCAGGAGGAATCAGAGAAGAATACCAAGAAGCCTCAAGCTTGCCTCCCCGTGGACCCCATCCTGACACCCCATACCCGCACACCCCAGCCTCCAAAGCTTGTTGTCTCTAGCACTTACTTGACCCACTTGGCATTTGTTGTCTCGTGCAGTCTCAAACTTTGCTATTAACCTGTCAACTATGTTATTCTTGCCCCTCCAAAAGTTTTGTAAGTTCTTTGAAGAAAGAGAAAGGAAATCAATATACGTATTGAGCAATTCCAGGTACCATGCTAAGTTCATTTTGCATGCGTCAGGTGGTTTAATCCACATACCAACTCTGGAATGTATTATTTATTTTTTCTAGTTGTGGAAATGAAGGCTCAGAGAATTTGCGACTTGCCTAAGGTCACATAGGCATGGCCATGATTTGGTACAGAACACCTGGCATGAACTCATGCGTATTGTTAGAGCTCATTAAGAAGTCACTGTCCTTAAAAACCAAACCAAACAAGGCCACTTTTTGGACAGGATGTAGCGGGGAATATTGGGCAACATAACAGGAGACGTGCAGTTTCTCCCTTTGCCTCTGAATTCAAACCTTTCTCTCTTGCTCCCTGAGATATATGATCTTTTGTGACAACACTGAGACCAGCTGTGTCAACATGACCAAGTTGTTTGCTACAGGGAAACTTTGCTGGGAAATATAATACTACAAACCTGTAAACAACTTCACTATTCTCTTTTATTGGAGACAACTGTCTGTTCACCTGGCCAAGCTCTCACTCTCAGGTAAGAGTTTACGTATTAAGACTTGTTTCAGGAGTCTTGCTTTGCTGTGTCCATCACTCCTAAACTATTTTATCACAAAATCTCCCCCATCAGTTCCCTGCCTTGAAAGACTCAACCCAAGTGGTGTCTCTCGAGCCGAGATACCAAAGCCCTAGAAATAGCCCACTTCTAACTCTCCCCTTCCAAGACACGGCTAAGACGCCGCCAAGGTGACGTTCTCATGGCAGAGACTTAAAGTAGTTTTACTTTGTTTTAAAAATCAGGATTTCTGGTGATATTTGGGGGCACTAAACCCTCAAGTGTTACGTTCTTTTCATCGTCAATGAGATGACAGCCTTGGGTTGGCTGGTTAGAAAAACAGGCTCTGGGGGCTCCGGAAGTAACTATCTGAGAAGCACACAAGATGGGCGATGATGGGGACCCCATCCGACTTCCTCTTCGTAAGTAGGCAAGGGCTGGTCGTTCCTGTGAGTGACCAGCCTTTGTTAAGAAGCCGGTCTTCTTTGTTAAGAAGTCAAAGGCATAGCTTCTACTTTCTAGGAAGTGAAATATTATACACCTGAAGTACACCCTTTTAAAATAAGCCTTCTCTTGAAAAGTTCCTAGGTGTATAACTCAGGTATCTTTGTATAAAATTTGCGCACTTTGTGGTTTAAAGGGATTGTGGGGGAAATCTTCGTACATCCAAGTCACTCGCTTCTGCCACATAAACATGTTCACCGTCAAGGATTTATAATGAGGTGGAAGTACACTTCTTGCGTACGGATGATTCTGGACGGAAATTTTTGAACAGAAGCTCTTTATGTTACTCTCATTAGATTAGATGGTTTTAGTTGCTGGAACAAAAAAAACCTGACATAAGTAGTTTAAACAAAAGACAATTCATTATTCCACATAACCAGAGGTCTGGCTTCATTCTAAGGCTAGAGCATGGTCCCTGGGGCTGCTCCAGGCTTTGTGTCCAGACGTGACAAAAGGGAGGTGTCCTCCTTCATCTCATTCTTGGGAGTGACAAATTCCTTCTCAAAAGCACCTTGGTATATGTCATGTATCACTGGCCAGAATTGTGTCTGTTATTAAGCCAATCATTGGCAGGGGGATGGAATTACCAGAATTGCCTCAGATGAAGTGGAATCTACCCCCGGGAATGGGATCTCCTTCCCCTGAATGACACAGGGTAGAGACTTATACAAAATAGGATCTATTAGCAAGGAAGAAGGAGAAACAGACACAGCTTGGGTAACGAACAGAGTGTACTAAATATATGTATTATAGATGCTGTAACTTCTCATTTCTTGTTAGCTTTCTAAGATGATGGCAGAGAAGAGGATTAGTTAGTTAAAAGTAGGAGACATAACTTAGGTGCTGAGATATTTTCCAGAGGAAAGGTATCAAAGACACTAAATAATAACTATCTACCAAATCAGGGAGTTCTAGAGTACAGAGAAGATGGTGTCTTCCCTGGTGGCCCCCAAAGACCTATAGGAAGGGCAGGACTAGAGATAAATCAGATTATAACCAACTAAGTGGATATAATCCTCATGCAGCTGCCCTGAGATGGAGCCACTTCCAGTGTGCTGCTTCTTTCTCAAAATTCTGTAAAAAGCTACTCTCACTCTTCACTTGTTTAAGACCCCAGAAAAGGGTTAGCAAGCCAAGAACCAGAGAAGACGCTGTAGGCTTCTCCAATTCCTGTTTTCTGCTCTTAGAATAAAGAAAGACGGGAAGGAGAAGAAACAGTAAAAAATATTTCTCAAGATGCCAGGGGCTGCCGCCTTTGTTCTTAGTTTGATCCCCAAATGGCCTGGTACAAAACTGCCCATTGCCCAAGGAAACTATTATGAACCTAATTAAGGGTTTTACAATTCACACCATGTACCTCCATCCCTATGGTACCTAGAGAGTATTCCCAGCAGATGTTCAAGTCCATGGCGAAGGTGATTATTCCTTTGACCCTTGTGTTCTGTCGCCAGTGCCTAGAATGACTCTACATTCAGGTTGGTCACTAATCTTACTGAAATGTGTGATGTGACATCTATATGTCTGTCTCTGGCTTGTATCAACGTTATTCACATTTTTATGGCATTTTCTGCTCTTTAAAGCATCTTCATGTTTCATAAGAGAGTCACAATATCTCCTGAGGTGAGAGAGAGCTATCTAGCTTTATATACAGAGATACTGAGTTCAGAGAGGTACATGACTGCCCCCAGGACTTGGAACTGGGCGGCGAGAAGTGAACCTGAGTCTAATCTTCTGACCCAGTCTTGGTGCCCTAGACTGTATATGGGTCGTTTGCTTACTTGACTTCCACTGTGAGTAGAAGCTGTGCTCCTACTTACAAGATGAGGTAAAGGTAGGTAGGCTGGGAGGACCAGGTGGTAGGAGGAGGCAGAAGAGAAAGAGGATTTGAGGATATAGGATTCCTTTGGGGTCTTTGAACCTTCCAAACATTCCGGACGCAGAAAATGTCTCTTACCAATGCCCCAGGTTAGGGTATCGCTTACGTAGCTTCCTCGTTTACCACTCAACACTTTTTAAATAAGTGAAGCCAAGTTAAGAAATTTCAGAAAAAGTTTTGAAGGAAAAAGCAGTCTTCAAAAGTCAGTCGAGGAACTACCAAGAGCCCTTAGGATGGTGGTAATCGCCAAACTTGGAATCTCTCCACAGGTTCTGCAAAAACCACACAGAGAAAGAAGGAGGGCACATGACGGGACCTGTAACCCATGTCTACAACACACCTGAAAGACAGGGAACACGCAACCCTCAGAGTAAGGAACAGACATCTGAAGCCCAGGGGGGCGGTGCTGGAGCCCTCACCACCGCGGGGAAGTGCCTCTGGGTCCCAGCGGTGGAGGGACTCAGATAAAATCGCGCTTAGAAGGTGAGAGACACACCTGGGTAGGGAAATATTAGACCGCGGCAGACCGCGGCGCCACCTCTCCGCTCATGGCTAGGTCTTTCTGACAAGCTGCCCCCATCCGCAGGCTGTCCAGGGCCTCTCCAGCCGCCAGCCATCTCATTAGCTTGCAGACTTCTCTCCTATCACTCAGGAGATTCCCAGTGTCTTAGAAGCTCTTGTATCAGGAACTGGAGACTAAGAGGAAATATTATAACAAAAGATGCTCCTATCACCCCTGTCAATCAGGAAATTGAAAGGGTTTTGGAAGCTCTGTGCCAGAAGAGGCCACCGCAAAATGCGCCCCTTTGGCGTGATGGCTGAAGGTGAGCCAGACCCAGTAGACTCAGGAAGAACTTTGACCTCTCCCTTAACTGATTAAAATATTTGAGATAGAGGACTTGGCCCAGAATAAGAACTATTACCAGAGATGATTTTTTTAATCTGGAAAACTTTCCTGCATGGCAGGGTAAACATCTAATTACCAAACATCTGCTCTTAGCTTTCTGTGAATTGGCCTGAATTGCCCTGAATGATCCCTTTGATCTTAGCCCCCATCTCATTCCTTTTTGACATGTACACCTCAGTTGCCTGACTGCCTTTGGGTCTCGTATTTTTATGAGACTCCTGTACGTACAAAATTAAATTTGTTTTTCTCCTGTTAATCTGTCTTGGGTCAATTTGACTATTATATCAGCAAAAAAGCCTAGAAAAGAAGGAAAAAATTTTCCACCCCTACAAAGACCAAATGTATATTTCTTATTCTATCATAGTATGACAAAGGCACTATGCAAATAAATTTTAAAACCTAGATGAAATGCAGAATTCCCTGGGAAAATGCAATTTCCCAAAACTGATTTCAGTAGAGAAACTCTTAAACAGACTAATTTCCATCAAAGAAATATAGACGGTCATCCAAGAACCACACCATTAAAAAAACTCACCAAGCCCAGATGAGTTCAAAGGTGATTTCTGTCAAAACTTGAAAGACCAATATTATACCAATTTTTTCAGAGCTTAAAAAGAATGACTTTCAAATTGTTTTTATGAAACAATACAATGTTGCTCTACAGTAAGTGTGCTAAGGAGATCGTAAAGAGAGGGAAGTGCAGACGGTTCTCACTTATGAATGTCTAGGCAAAATCCCAACAGAAACTAACACAGTACCGTGAAGCAATTATACTCCAATAAAGAGCTATTGAAATAAATAAATAAAACACAAAAAAAAGATCACACGGTAAAATAGTAATGGATGGACACTTCTTTAACATGATGTGTGTGTGTGTGTGTGTGTGTGTGTGTGTGGACCATTACATTACCAGGTGTATCATTACACCTTGGGCCTAAAGCCGCATCACTGGTAGAACAATAGAGGCTTTCCCATCACGTCAGGAACAAGGCAAGATGTCCTACGTGTCCATTGCCATGCGATGCTGTATTGAAAGGATTAGCCTGACAAGTTGGACAACACAAAATTAAAACAAAAAATTTTAATGTAGAAAAATGCCATAACACGTGACAAATTGGGAGAATATATTTACAATATATTTCCTAGATGCTGGAGTAATCACTCTAGAACTCTTAGAAATTGAGAGGGATACTAGATCTGAAACCTGATAGAAAAAAATGAGCAGGTAATGGACAGGCAGTTCAAAGAAAAATAGATGTAAATGAATCTTATAAAGATGTTCAACTTTGGACTTCCCTGGTGGCGCAGTGGTTAAGAATCTACCTGCCAATGCAGGGGACACGGGTTTGAGCCCTGGTCCGGGAAGATCCCACATGCCTTGGAGCAACTAAGCCCGTGCGCCACAGCTACTGAGCCCGCCAGCCACAGCTACTGAAGCCCACGCTCCTAGAGCCCATGCTCCACAACAAGAGAAGCCACCGCAATGAGCGGCCTGCTCACCGCAACGAAGAGTAGCCCCCGCTCGCCACAACTAGAGAAAGCCCGCGCGCAGCAACGAATACCCAACACAGCCAAAAATAAATAAAAAAATAAACAAATTTATTAAAAAAAAAAAGATGTTCAACTTTACTGTAAAAAGAATAATGCAAATTAAAGCCACATTGAGATATCATTTCTCACCTATGACTCTGGCAAGAGTTCAAAGGCTTAACAGCACACTGCTGGCCCCGGCGTGGGGAATGGGCACTCCCATCCGGTGATGGCAGGTGTGCAAAATGGGGCGACCCCTGTGGGTGGGAAATAGCAAACCAAGCATCATATGCATTTAACCTTTGACCAGCAATCCCATTTCCAGAAATTTCCCCTGAAAACATATCCTCACAAATTTAAAACACTATATGCAGAAAGTTATTTATTACAGGTATTTGTCACGGCAAAATACTGGAAACAAGCTAAAAGCCTATCCCTAGCCGACTAGTTGCATAAACTGTGGTGTGTTCACATAACAGAGCCCGGTTAGCAGCAGAGGCAACCAAGGAAGATTTCTAGGATGACTGACATTGAGTCATTTTCGGAATATATGAACAGGGAGGGGAAAAGCAAAATGCAAAACGGTTGCCTTTATTCTGTTAACTTCCGGGTGAGAAGCGTGGGGAGATGAAAATATGCATGTGTGTATGGATTTGTTTATTTTTGCAAAGAAGAAATATGGGAAGGATAAACTGGATCCTAAGAAAGAGTAAACTTAAGTGAAAGACATACTGCTTTCATTGTCCTATCCTTTTAATTTTTTTGGTAGATTTGCGATGAAAAATTAGAAGAACGAAACAACCACCTCCCGTCCGACATATAGGAGTATATGTCGGGGATTAGAAGTGTCCGAGGTGTTGTATTGCTGGTTAGTGAGGAAGCAGGGCTGGGTGGGTTATTTGCCTCATAATAAATCACTTGACCAATGCTCTGGTCGCATCCACTTGGGACACGTCTCCGTGTCACATCACTCTGTTTCTGGCCCCCTTTTCTCCTTCCATCAGACATTATTGAGCACCTACCCCTTGGCCGGTTGTGCGCCAGGGCCTGTGCTTCTCATGGATGAAAGAGATACGGTGCCTGCCTTCCGTGGGCCGAGTCCAGGAGGGACCCGGACAAGCAGCTGGACAAGTGCGACTCTTCTGGACCTGCTGTGGCAGGTGCTCGGAGACCAGAGCAGGCCCGGGGCTCCCTTCACCACCACCCCAACCCCGTACGGTCTCCGGACGCCCGCCCCCTTACCCCCATTCGTTGTACTCTCGCAAGTGTTGTCTACCCCAGACGTGGGCCCCCCAGCCGGGTGGGAGGGGAGGGATGTGCAGAGGGCCTGGCGCTGACCTCGCGGGGGCCTCCATTCCCCCTGGAGGTCGCGGGTTTACAGACTAGCTCTCCCCTGGACTCGGGGGGCCCTGTCCTGCGAGCCACCGCACTGATCCCTCAGCTCGGACAGGCTAGGAACCAAGGTGCCCCGCCCGCGGCTGATGCGAGAGGGGTTCCCTCCGAGGGGCTGGTGGCGGCAGCGGGAGGGGCGCCTCCCTCCGCTCTCCGCGGACCCACGTGCCCCCGACAGGGGGATCTCTGGGGATGTCCTTTGTCTATCAACCACCAAGACAAAGGACGCGACACCAGAGTGAGAAATCTCAGCCATCCTGCCGCCTCCCCTTTAAAAAAAGAGAGGGAACTAGGTGAGCCGCAGCTTCCCTCCTCTGTTTGATGGTCTGCGGCTCTTTCCTCGGGGGCCGGAGCGGAGGGTGGGGTGACCCTGCCTAGCACAGAAGGAATCGGAGCCGGGGGCCTGATTTCTAAGCCTAACCCACTTGTTATCCTCATGTTCCCTTGGTGGTCCCCTTTCAAGCTGATTGAAAGTGGCGCGGCACTTAGCGACATTTTGACCTTTGGTCTTTGCGGCGACAGTGAAGTGGACCCGGGCTTTTTCGGAGCGGCGGCTGCAGTTCCAGCCTATGCCACACGGTGGCAGGTTTCGCCTAGAAAAAGCGCTCTTCACTCGCCATCGCACCCCCCCACCCCCGCCAGCCGCTCAGAGGCGTGGCTTCACAGAATTCTGTTCCGGGACAAACGTGATTTATATTGATTGCTTCTGCTAATGCATCAGAGAGAACGAATGCTCGGGGTACATTCTTGGTGACGTTTGTTGCCTTTTATACTTAGAAACATAAACTAAAGCAAATAAGTCTTTAACCCTTTCAATGGATCCTTTTTATAATGGATGAGGCAAAATCGTTAGCGTTCTGGGGAGGAGAGGGGAGACATGAAGGAAACTGGATAGAGGGCCTTGTCCGGTTGTGCGCCAGGCCCTGTGCTTTTCGTGGATGAAAGAGACACGGTGTCTGCCTTCCGTGGGCCCAGAGTCCAGGAGGGACCCGACAAGCAACAGGACTAGTGCGACTCTTCTGAACCTGCTGTGGCAGGTGCTCGGAGAGAGCAGAGCCTTCTTTTTTAACTGCTGATAAATGTTCTTAGAAATGACTTCCCAACGAAAATACAGAGGTTTCATATTTGGGAAGAAATAAAGAACTAAAGAGATGCTGGAATCCTTCCTTGTGGTCCTTTACTTTCAGCCTAAAAGATAATAGAAAATGCAGAGAAACAGGAAACAAATCAGGAAACTCTTAATATGATGATGGTTAAAACAATGGCTTGGTGGGCGCGTGCTCTAGGCCAGACACTTTTCTTAAACTACGTTTTACTTTTTGAGGTCTAAGTTGATGTGTTTTGTTTTTCATGGCACTGGCTTGAAATTTCATGCAAAGGTGATGAGTGTTCAGGTAACAAGCTGCCTGTTCCCTCGCCCCCTCCCATCTTCTTGGTCCCCAGCACCTGGTCACCTGACCACAGCTCTGTTTGCTGGCCTGACAGGAGTGGCTGTGCTCCCGGGGTTCTGAGCTACGTGACTCGGAAGCTACAGAGACCTTCTCAGACCAGAGTCACATATGCCCTAAATGATTCACGGTCAATTACCCCAATAGGGGAGGGGGCAGCTGGGAGGGGAACCTTGCCTGGAAGCCCATGTCGGGACCAGGTAGACCAGAGGCTCTGCATAGACAGGCGTGACAGCAGCGCTGGGCACTGGACTCCTGGCTGGACAGGGGCCGGACAGCCGACTCACAAATCATGAGTCTGGGCGAATATTGTTTCTCATAGACTTGCGCTAGCAGCAATTTCTATGGAGTAATACTAGCAGGATGCCTCCTTTTCGAGATATTCTGCCTAAGGGTTCAAAAGTACTTCCTTGGATTCCAGATCTGCTACTTTTAAAGGCTCAACCTAGGAGACGGAGTGAGCGGGATTTCAGGGGAGAGGCAGGGCTGAGGTTTCAGCCTCTGTCTTGTCTGGCCCCTGAAACTCCTGGCAGTAGGGACTGAAATCTGTCCTCTGCAGGTCCAGTGGGTCCAGGGGCCTCCGCAGTCTCCTTTGCTAGTTCTTGCCTGGGGTATAGTTTGCAGACCCCTTTTCTTCTGCAATACACTCACTCCCCTATCAATCTTAGGAGTATGGTGGCTTTAATCCCCATCTATACGTGAAGACTCCCAGCTTTCTTCTCCAGGCTCCACGCCCCTGCACAAACTCCACGCCCACGCATCCAACTCCCTTTCTGACACTTCCATTTGGGAGCCAACAGACACCACGAACCCCACATGGAAAAGCTGAACTCTTGGCTTCCTGCTTCAGATTTGTTTCACTGGCGGCCTTTCCCATCTCTTTACAGCAACTCAGTCCTTACAGTTGCTCAGGCCAAAAATCTTGCTGTTATCTTTGATTCCCCAATTTCTTTAATCTATCCAATCTATGAGGGGCCTTACTGGCTCTACCTTCAGAATATATCCAGAATCTAACCAATTTCTCAGCATCATTACTGACACCAGTTTGGCCCAGGCCACATTATCCATCCTTGCCCCTACACGTTTTTTTTAAAATTAATTTATTTTTAATTTATTTTTATTTTTGGCTGCGTTGGGTCTTCATTGCTGTGCACAGGCTTTCTCTAATTGTGACGAGTGGGGACTACTCTTGTGGTGCGCGGGCTTCTCATTGCAGTGGCTTCTCTTGTTGCGGAGCACAGGCTCAGTAGTTGTGGCTCGCGAGCTCTAGAGCTCAGGCTCAGTAGTTGTGGTTCATGGGCTTAGTTGCTCCGCGGCATGTGGGTTCTTCCCCAGCCAGGGCTCGAACCCGTGTCCCCTGCACCGGCAGGCAGATTCTTAACCACTGCGCCACCAGGGAAGCCTACAGGTTTTTTATGTTGTGTCACTTCATGGATCAAAGCCTTCCGAGGGCTCCCCCTTGCCCTAGGGTAAAGTCCAAACCGTAGCTTCCAGGCCCAAGGCGGGGCCGCTCACCAGCTCTTTTCAAGAAGGGGCCAGTGTCCATGAAGTGGGGCAGAGTGAGCTCCTGGTGGGTCTAAACATGCAAGGGATACAAAAGAGGGGGAGAGGAAGGTCACAATAACCAAAACTGAGGTACAGTCTGAAACCTGGAATCAAGTGAGCACCTACGGTATCACGATTTCACAGAAATGTACTTAGAGGATGAAGGACCCAGCCACTGACTCTTAATACCGTGAGCAGTTCCAGACCCCTATCCGGGAATGATAAATACTGTGAGTACATGACCCAGGCCTGACAGCATCGTGATGTGGGAAGCATTACTACCCCATTTTATGGATGAAGAAATGCGGCCCTAGCGATAGACGAAGCAGAGTTGTGGAGAGCCACACAGATGGGTTCAAACCCAGGTGAGGTGCCTCTGGAGCCCACAGAACAGACCACAGAACGACTGCAGCATAAGCATCGATTGCACAAAGGAACCTTTCTGATCACAGGTGTGGGAGGAGGGTGTCAGGCTGCTAGATAAGAGTTTAGATCTGGGGACCTGTAATAGCTACCAGACTGAGGACTGTCTCATCCTACTGCAGAACCCCTTTCTACAAACATCCATTCATCCCATAAATGATTATTCACCATCCACCCTCTAGTGTCAGGCACTGTCCTAGAAACTGGCCGTCCGGCGGTGAGCACGTCTGCCAGGGTCTGTGCGTTCATGGAGAAAAGTCTGAAAGCCTGTCCTGTGCTGATGCCAGCAACACCCTCACAGAACAGACCCCAGCAGTGACCCATGTCATCACAGACTCAGTCCCTAATCACACATCGTGACCTCATTTTGCTCCCTACAGGCACGTCTCCTTCAATCTTCCTACACTCTGGACCACCCTCCGGACTCAGTTTCCTGTTTACAGGCTCCTGTCACCCACCAGACAGGAGGCTCTGCACCAACTCCCTATATCCGGATCAACTGCTGAGGGCAGACATGCAGGCTGGACCACCCAGCCTGGACTCTCACCCAATGAGGGGTGCCGCCTGTAGAACAGCATCACAAACCAGGGAGGCTAAGGAAGATAGAGGCTGTGGGCTCCCCAGTGGCTAAGAGATGTCATGTGGCCACCCACCTCCTGGTAGGGACTGAGTGTTAATATACAGACCAGCCGTGTTCATCCATCCATCCACCCAGCGTTCATTCAACAACAAGTATTTGTGGGGTAGCTACTGTGAGCCAGGCACTGTTTGAGGCACTTGAAATACATCATTGAATAAAATAGATGTATAACTGAATCACTTTGCTGTACAGCAGAAATTGACACAAAATTGTAAAGCAACTAGACTTCAACAAAAAATAAATAAATTTTTAAAGAAAGGATGTGGGGCTTCCCTGGTGGTGCAGTGGTTGAGAGTCCGCCTGCCGATGCAGGGGACACGGGTTCGTGCCCCGGTCCGGGAGGATCCCACGTGCCGCGGGGCGGCTGGGCCCCTGAGCCATGGCCACTGAGCCTGCGCGTCTGGCGCCTGTGCTCCGCAACGGGAGAGGCCACAACAGTGAGAGGCCCGCGTACCGCAAAAAAAAAAAAAGGATGTGCTTAGGCCAGAGCCCTGAAGTGCCGATGGGTTTGGAACTGGCTTATTGCTGCCACCAGAGGCTGGTGATGGAGGGAAGAAGAGGGGCAGGGAGTGAAAAAGCCCAGTTTTGGACCATGATCTGTCATTTCCTGATCTTGTGACCTTGGATACCTGACCTTCCTTTTTCAGTCTTCAAGGTTTTCCATCTTGTTTTACCGGCAGAGTCATTATTTTAAAAACACATTTCTTTCTCTAATGATTAGTGACGTTGAGCATCCTCTCATGTGTCTGTTGGCAGTCTGTGTATCTTCTTTGCAGAAATGTCTGTTTAGGTCTTCTGCCCATGTGTGGATTGGGTTGTTTGTTTTTTTCATATTGAGCTGCATGAGCTGCTTGTACATTTTGGTGATTAATCTTTTGTCAGTTTCTTCATTTGCAAATATTTTCTCCCATTCTGAGGGTTGTCTTTTCGGCTTGTTTATGTTTTCCTTTGCTGTGCAAAAGGCTTTAAGTTTCATTAGGTCCCATTTGTTTATTTTTGTTTTTATTTCCATTTCTCTAGGAGGTGGGTCAAAAAGGAGAACAGTATGGAGGTTCCTTAAAAAACTAAAAATAGAACTACCATACGACCCAGCAATCCCACTACTGGGCATATACCCTGAGAAACCATAATTCAAAAAGAGTCATGTACCACAATGTTCACTGCAGCTCTATTTACAATAGCCAGGACATGGAACCAACCTAAGTGCTCAACGACAGACAAATGGATAAAGAAGATGTGGCACATATATACAATGGAATATTACTCAGCCATAAAAAGAAACGAAACTGAGTTATTTGTAGTGAGGTGGGTGGACTTAGAGACTGTCATACAGAGCGAAGTAAGTCAAAAAGAGAAAAACAAATATTGTATGCTAACACATATATATGGAATATAAAAAAAAATGGTTCTGAAGAACCTAGGGGCAGGACAGGAATAAAGACTCAGATGTAGAGAATGGACTTGAGGACATGGGGAGGGGGAAGGGTAAGTTGTGACAAAGTGAGAGAGTGGCATGGACATATATACACTACCAAACGTAAAATAGATAGCTAGTGGGAAGTAGCCGCATAGCACAGGGAGATCAGCTCAGTGCTTTGTGACCACCTAGAGGGGTGGGATAGGGAGGGTGGGAGGGAGATGCAAGAGGGAGGGGATATGGGGATATATGTTTATGTATAGCTGATTTACTTTGTTATACAGCAGAAACTAACACACCATTGTAAAGCAATTATACTCCAATAAAGATGTTAAAAAAAAAAAGACATTTCTTGTGGAAGCCAAACTTATGATTATTACAGGTCAACTCAAAAGGAGGTCTGATCTGATTGAGAAGGGGAGGGTTCGGGGGGCCCAGAGCCCTGCCAAGCAGAATGTACCCCCAGACTGTGTGTGTGTAGGTGGCTCCTGGGGTGTCTCCGTCCCACCCCGCGGCTCTGCGGGATATCCGTGAAGCCCCAGCCTGGGATCCTGGAGGCCCTCAGCCTCTGACAGGTGGTGATTTTGTGACTTAGAACCGCTGCTGGGATGCTTGGTGTAGCAGCTGGGGATGAGTGAGCTGCCAGTGGGTGTGGAGGGGGCTAAGGGGGCAGAGGTCTGGAGCAGCAGAAGAGAACCGGGGACGGACCACGGATTCTCAGGGAACAGCAATTCCCTTGATGGCAGCCTGCCTGCTTGGGACGGGGCATCCTCCTGGGACTTCCTTCTCTGGGGGTCTGTCAGTCAAGCTGTTCTTCAGGAGACCTCCCCCGTCAGGACCCCCGCCCTCTTACAGCAGATGCACCAGGCATTTGCCTGCTGGTTTCTAAACCTTTTACTTCTTATTGTGTAATAATAAGTTGGAGATGGGAAGATGGATAGAACACAGCCCTGCCCTGGAGGCACTAAGGGTCTGGGGGGAGGATGCTGGATGGGAGGGGGTTATTTGCATGTGGGATGGAGACCTGCACAGAGGCAGCTCTAGGGCAGAGGGGGGCGCCACTGCCACGATCTGGGGGAGGCCGGGAAGTGAAGCTGGAGCTGCTCAAGGAGTGATGGGGGAGCCGGGAGCGACCCTGGACCGAAGTAGCAGTGTGTGTTCTTTCTTCACAGCCGTACTCTTTCTCCACTTTTCCATCTTTTGCTAATTGGCTAGTTGCTATTTATGAGTCATAAGTAATTGCCTGACCTGGGAGCAGGGATTTCTGCACGCCCACTGCTGAGGGCTGCAGACAGCGGGCTGTGGGCAGCAGGCTCCCTCCAGGAGCTGAGGGCTGCACCGGCCCAGAGTGGGAGCTCAGTAGCAGCTCAGCTAGTGGGTAGATCAGAGTGACCTCCTGGACAACTAGATTCCTGTGTTGATCAAAAAAGATGAGGAGCTGACACGCCCTGTCTGGGGTGTGGGAGTACTCAGGAGCGTGGCCGAGTATGTGGGTGAAGCTGGGAGAGAGCAGGGCCGTCCTCTCCCTTCCCAAGGGTGGAGGAGATGGACCCGGGGCTGCTGCTTCCACGGGACTTCCCCCGAGCAGCCTGGCTCCCGAAAGAAGCTCTGCTTGGAGGTCAAGTGGGAGGCTTGGAGTGTCAACTCTTCGGGCAGAAATAGGGGAGCCACCTGAGCCCACACTCACAGCTGGCAATGTCCAGCCTTTTCTGTAAAGTCCCACATAGTGAGCAGTTCTGACTTTGTGGGCAACGGTTCCTGTTGCAACCACTCAGCTCTGCTGTTTTAATGCAAAAGCAGCCCTAGACCACGTGTAAGTGCTTGGGTGTAGTTGTGCTCCGGTGAAATACACAGCAGGCAATAGACTGGATTTGGCCCCCGGGCTGTAGTTTGCTGTCCCTTCTCTAAGCTTATGACTGACTTGATGCCTTGATTTTGGTCTCTTGTGTTCTTGACCTTCTTTTCTTTGTGCTGCATCTCTTTGCTGATCGTGACATCTGCATTTCTGACATGAGCTTGGTCACCCAGCCCCACCCACTGGCTGTGTCTCCTAGTCGGGCTGGACTCCAGCTCCGACTGCCCCACCGTAACTACACACACGGAGACAGTGATGCCAGAGGATGGAGTGGAATTGCTCAAGAGGGAAAAATGCAAGTGCCCATCTCTGTGGCAGATGGTGTGGAAGATAATTCAACCAGGCTGGTTCTCCAAGCTCAGCTGAGCCTCCAATTCAGAGTCTCTCTGGCACAAAACCAACCTCAGAGAGTGGGGGGTTGAGGGAGACATTTGGGGACTCTGGTCCAGGCTGGCTTATATGGCTTTGAGAGTCTGGGGTGAAATATCTTTTGGCTTTTTTTGGATGTCACCTGAAACCAGTGGAGTCCCTCAGAGGACATGCATGTCCTTCTGTCATCCTAGGGTCACCCTGTCTCCCCACCTCCAGCTCGACCTCTGGAATGTCACCCTTTCTTCACGGGCATGAAGCCTGTAGGAACTGGATGGTGCCCTGGAGGTCACTGGATCTAATTTCACTATGTTTTACTGACGAGTCAACCAAAATTCAGAGAGGTGAATAACTCACCCAGGATCACACAGCCGTGAGCCTGAGTCTCCTGCCTCTGGCACCTGTCTTTGCTTCGCACCTACTCCCCGCGTGTGCTCCCTTCTCGGTGCCTTTCTCCTGAATTTCCTGGGTCATTCACATTTCCTTTTCTTTTTTTTTTTCTGATTTGTTAACATTTTATTTTATTTTATTTTATTGGAGTAGAGTTGCTTTACCATGTTGTGTTAGTTTCTGCTGTACAGCAAAGTGAATCTGCTATATGTATCCATATATTCTCCTCTTTTTTGGATTTCCCTCTCATTTAGGTCACCACAGAGCACTGAGTCGAGTTCCCTGTGCTATGCAGTAGGTTCTCATTAGTTATCTATTTTATACATGGTATCAGTAGTGTGTATATGTCAATCCCAATCTCCCCATTCCTTCCACCCCCCCTTCCCCCTCTCGGTATCCATATGTTTTTTTCTCTATGTCTGTGTCTCTATTTCCGCTTTGCAAATAAGTTCATTGGTACCATTTTTCTAGATTCCACATATAGGCATTAATATATGATATTTGTTTTTCTTTCTGACTTAATTCACTCTGTATGACAGTCTCTAGGTCCATCCATGTCTACAAATGACCCAATTTCATTCCTTTTTATGGCTGAGTAACATCTTCTTTATCCATTCCTCTGTCGATGGGCATTTAGGTTGCTTCCATGACCTGGCTTTTGTAAATAGTGCTGCAGTGAACATTGGGGTGCATGTGTCTTTTTGAATTACGGTTTTCTCTGGGTGTATGTCGAGGAGTGGGATTGCTGGGTCGTATGGTAGTTCAGAAAATGCCAACACCATGAAAAACACACACAGGAAGCCTCTTCACCGCAACCGCTGACTGTGGTTCCAATTTCCTCCGGCTCTAACCCATCCCCCATCCCAGTCAGGAAGCCACCTTGGGCGGCAGGTAAAGCATCCTCCGCAGGTAGCTGGTGGTGCTTCTTGAGTGTGGGTTCATTAGGAAAAGTAATTATTCACCTGCCTCATGCAGAACAAACCGCCTTCCTCTCACCCCTCAACCCGCTGTGAGTCGTTAGAAAGCAGAACCTCTTCGTCTGTATTCTGTCCATAAAATGTGCACTCCGGTGGTGCGAGGTGATGGGTATTCTTCCTTTGTTTTTAAAAAGGCAAACACGAAGCAAAAACAAGGGGGCCGAGGAGATCTAATCAAGCCTCCATAAAGCAGGGGCTGGAATCTCTGAGATCGGCTGGAGTGAGATTGCTGTTCCCCTTCCACCCCGTCACTGACACAAATGAGTTCCTAATTCCTCCTTTTGTGCAGAACAGGTTATCGTGCTCCTATTCATTAAGTGACCTCGGGGCCCTGCAGCAGAGCGTAATGGGAGTTGAAATGAGCAGCCTCGGGCTTTGGTACTGGGGCCAGAATAGGGAGTCCTGGGAAAAGGAATCAGTTTCCCTAGATTTCGAGGCTGAGGGACTCAGACGCCTCTGAGTGACCTTGGAGGTACTTGAAGGGCAGTCCCATCAATTGCCGCTCACTGTCCACGGGATGAAGTTCAAGCCCCTTTTTGTGGACTGAAGGTGCTTTGGGCTGGTTCCTCTGTAGCTTCCCTCTCCCAGCTACCTGGTCTCTTCTCTTGCCCCATCTCCCCGACCACACACACTGTGGCCACAGGACGTCACTCTCTGGGCAGCCCTGCTGTTTCGTGCTTCTGGAATGCCCGTCTCGTTCCTCCTGCTGCCATTGTTCAAGGCTCACCTCCAGGTCCTGCTCTCCAGGAGGACATTTCTAACCCCTAGACACACCCATCAGACTCCTCCCTCCAGACCCTTAAAAACACCCCCTGACCACGCCCACTGCACCTCTTCTGGTCCTGCCTGGACCACAGACACCGTGATGGGATGGGTTCTTCTTCAGATGCACAGGGCTTCACTGGGTGTGGGACACATGGGCATTCCATGCTCGTCGGGGCGGGAAGGAAGGACCTAGGATGAGGGGAAGGTGGAGAAGGGCAAGGTAGCCGTAGAGGAGGGAAGGGCCATTCAACACTCCTCCGGATCTGGGAGTTTGGGGGAGAAGTGGGATGACACTCTGCTCCCTGGCTCCGTCCTTGGTTCACTCAACTGCACTGAACATAGGCTCTTAGCAAGTTTCTTCCTCAGCGTTTCTGTCCTCCCTCTACCTCTAAGCTTCTTCACCGCTTCTCACCATCACCCTCATTTGTCAGACTCACAAATTCAGGGTACATAGGTGCTTCTTCAGGACCACTTGGAGGCAGAAGAGTTTTAAACCGGATGTGATCCCTCATAAGAACATCCCCTCAGCCTCCAGTCCTGGAGACTCAGGTATGCGCTGCAGTTCTAGGTGCCTATTTATTTCAGGTGCAAACCTCTCTAGTTATCAGTAAGGTCGCGCCTCAGATGCAGACGGCTCTTTTATGTTTACTATTAATTTTGCTGTGCCTATTAGATGTGCATTTTAAGTCAGGTTCTGCAGAAGCAGACCAAGGAAATCTTCTAGGAGAAAGTGGGAAGGGTGTGGGAGAGCAGACAGGGGAGGGAACAGGCCAAGGGAGGGGGCCGCTGTGGAGCGACAGTCACTCCTCTGTTCATCTGCTCAGCCCAGTTGCTGGGATTTCACACCCAAAGCCGCTATTGCCTAGCGGGGAGGGGAGTGTTAACTCCCAGTCGCCTCAGTTCTCTGGGCCCATCTGACTCTGGGAGCCCAGGGAAGCAGTCCAGATGCAGGCCTTAGACATGAAGCCTGCAGAGGTGGGGAGGTGTGTGCACACACAGAAGGGGGTTCAGTGGGTCCCGGCTGGACTACAAGCCCCGTCTCCTGCGGCATGTGCCCCGAACTTAACATCACTAAAAGCCCCAGACCTTACACACCAAAGCCTTGCCTGGCTATCTTCTGCAGGGAAAACGAGGCCAAGGGATTCCTTAAAGATCCCATAGATCCTGAGGGGCAGAGCTGGGACTTGAATGCAGACCTTCTGACCTTAGCCCAGCCCCCTTGCCTGGTGTCCAGGTGTCCTCATCAGTGTGGTACAAGCAAAAGATGTCCACCGGTAACCCACCTGGATAAAGCTCAGTACTTTGGTTCTTAATTATTTTCAAAGTAATTAATAATAATGCAAAGAGATTCCTTCTCTTTAAAAAACATTTACAGATTTCCATTAAACTGCAAGGTCCCCTAGTGTCTGTGAGGCCAGCTATTTTACAAGAAACTGAATACACGCTGTATTTCCAGTTTCTTGCCCCTCTGCCCTGCCGTCCTCCTCTGCGTCCTGTCCCACTGTTCCCTGAAACGTGGACAAGCAACTTGCCTGCTTTCCCGCAGGTGACAAGTGGATGAAATGGGAAGAAAACCCAGACCCCGTATTAAATCAAGTTGACGGTCAGTCCTGTCCGTAAGACCAAAGCTTTTATTTTTCAGTTTGCAGATTGTAAGGGAAACAATGAAATTGCTACATGGGGCCCATGTGTTTGTTATCATCAAAAGCAGATTGTTCAGCTGATTGTCAAGAAATGGGGATCATCTTTGCAAGTTTATCTTACGTGACCTCTGCATAAACGCTAAGCTCCAGCCTGTGAGGACTGCCGTGCCTTGAACCCTGGCAAACCTGAGACACGCCTCTCCATTGCACTAAACTCTTCAGCAACGTTTCTCAAGCAAATTACCCAGCTGCTGCTGTCTTCCCTACAGGACACATTTGCCATCCTCACCGTGGCCATTCAGGGGACAGAGAATGCGTGAGTCTGACACAACCTGCTGTCCTGGGCTCTCCACCCAAACTGCATCTTTTCTATGTTGGTCAAACACCCAAACTGAACAGGCAGAAGGTGGCTGGAGCATCATTACCAGCAAATGTTGACAGAGTCACATCCCTGCTAATAGTATTTTATTTTATTTTATTTATTTTTTGCGGTACACAGGCCTCTCACTGTTGTGGCCTCTCCCATTGCAGAATACAGGCTCCGGATGTGCAGGCTCAGTGGCCATGGCTCAGGGGCCCAGCCGCTCCGCGGCATGTGGGATCTTCCCGGACCGGGGCATGAACCCGTGTCCCCTGCATCGGCAGGTGGACTCTCAACCACTGCGCCACCAGGGAAGCCCCCTAATAGCATTTTAAACATGAGGGGTTTCTCCACTCAAATTCTCTGAACACTATTAACAAGTCACATGGAAAAGCAATACAGACGTTTGACAAAGAGCAATTAGAGTTTACAGTGCGTTTGAGTGAGAATTCCTGCAGGCTGGCAGAGGTGAGAAAGTGCAGATCCAATCCGGGATCCTTGTCATCCGTGCAAAACAAACCCAAGTTGTCTGGGGTGGGGACAGCGTGGAGGGGAGCGTGCCGGACAGAATTGAAAACTGACAAATGAAACTAACAACTGTCAGGACTAAGTGAGCCCACAGCTTCCTAGGCAGATCTGACCATCCTTGGGAGATTTCTTATTCCCTGTCCAAGACAGAAAGCGTAACTGAGCAGGACACTATGGGAGTCTGCCTGCTTCTTGTTTGCAGAAAAACTTTAGCCTCCTAGGCCTTCCCCTAGTTCCTAAGAACAAATTTAATCAGAGAAATGAGAAAATGCAGAAACAAAGGAAAACAGTCAAGCAAGACAAAAGAATCATAATTTCGCCATTAAACACAGTCAAAGACCTTTTGTTCCTCCTCAAGGGCTGTAGATAATATTCTGAGCCACGTCCTTTGAGCTGTTTTGCAGATTCTGAAACTCCCACCAGGTGGGAGAAGTTGGCTGCATGCTGCCCACCAGCACGTAGACGGCAGACTGGTTGGACCCAGAAGGTTGAAGATGTTGACTCCTGATTAGCTCACCAACAACCAATCAGAAGAATGCCCACAACCTGATCATGCACTCTGCTACCCTCTCCATAGCCCTATCTTTAAAAACCTTCCCCCGAAAGCCATCAGGGAGTTGGAGCCTTTTACGCACTAGCTGCCTGGACTCCTTGCTTGGTGTCTGCAATAAACACCGCACTTTCCTTCATCACGACCCAATGTCAGGAGATGGGTTTTACTGCACGCACGTGAGCAGACCCAAGTTTGGTTTGCTAACAGAAGCGCTTTCCTGGTTTGGGTGCTTGACAGTGATCCCACCTGGGCTAATGTCCATTGAAACTGTGGATTTCTTTTAAAGAGGTGCACCTAAGGGATTGCCTGCTTTTGAGACTTGGATTCCTTTTAAGTGAAAGTGAACGTGTGTTACAGTGATGTTTGCTTTAATTCGCCCACAGCTTTTAGAGTCCTGGACATGCGGCCTGAAACCCAGAAAATCCATCTGGAATTGGGCGACCACACCATTGCTGGGGCACAAGCGGGGCCTAGTGAGATCGCTTACAGCCAGGAGAGAGCCTCCCAGGAGGAAAGTTATTACTCCAAGCTTCTTCTTACTTTAAGTTACTTTAGAGCTGCAGAATTCTTAGCAATGTAAAACGTGCACGGTGCCTCTCAGTTGCAGAGTATGAAGTGGGGAGAAGGTGGTTCAGGGCCAATCAGGAGTCTCTTGTTATAGCTTAATTTGGGGGGGATTTTCCATGCTTTAATAGTTGTGTCTGCTGTTGGTGGGGAAGTAAATTGCTGCAGCCACTGTGGAGAACAGTATGGAAGTTCCTTAAAAAACAAAAAATAGAGCTACCATATGACCCAGCAATCCCACTACTGGGCATATACCCAGAGAAAAACCATTCTTCAAAAAAATACATGCACCCCAGTGTTTATTGCAGCACTATTCACAATAGCCAAGACATGGAAGCAACCTAAATGTCCACCGACAGAGGAACGGATAAAGAAGATGTGGTAGATATGTGTAATGAAATATTACTCAGCCATAAAAAAGAATGCAATAATACCATTTGCAGCAACATGGATGGACTTAAGAGATCATCATACTAAGTGAAGTAAGTCAGACAGAGAAAGACAAATATCATATGATATCACTTATATGTGGAATCTAAAAAATATGATACAAATGAACTTATTTACAAAGCAGAAATAGACTCACAGACATAGAAAACAAACTTACGGTTACCAAAGGCGAAAGGTGGAGAGGGATAAATTAGTAGGTTGGGGTTAACATATACACACTACTATATACAAAATAAATAATCAACAAGGACCTACTATATAGCACAGGGAACTCTACTCAGTACTCTGTAATAACCTATATGGGGAAAGAATCTGAAAAAGAATAGATATATGTATATGTGTAACTAAATCACCTTGCTGTACGCCTGAAACTAACACAACATTTTAAATCAAATATACTCCAATATAAAATTTTTTAAAATAGTTGTGTCTGCGTCAAAAAGAAAGGTTCCTGCAATTAACATTTAGAGCCTTGTGCGAGTAGCCAGAGGAGGTGGTGAAATTATCTCCTTGAATCTCTGCAACTGTTTAGTTTCTGGATGGAGGAAGATGAAAGAATTAGGTCAGCTCTAGAAACCACCCAGCCTTAAAATATTGTGATGCTGTGAAGTTCAGATTTTATATCACAAGTTCTGAGCCTGCTTTCCCATACGTCAAATGAGAATAATACAAGTGCCTCTGTCGTCGTGTTGTTTATGTGCTCTGGGAATTACATAAGATAGTATACATGACGGTAGAATGCCTGGTATGTACTAAGTGCTCACAGATGTTAATTGTTATTATTCTTATTTCTGAAGCTAAGGTCACCAGACTTAGAAGTAAGAAACCAACATAAGAAATATAAAAAATATATATAAGAAATCCTTGGTTTTCTTATTCGGACAATGGGTTGCTTTGAGACTCCAGTGAGATCATGTATGTAAAATGACAGATAAATGAGTAAGTGAAATGTACACCTGTAAGGGTCCTATAGAACAGCTTGCAGTGTCCTTTCACCTATGCACAGGGTCACCCCCTTTGGCTATGTGGACCTTTTCCTTCTCGTTTTCTTGTGTGTGATTTAAGGAAACGCCCCTGCCGGTAACATGTGAGGGATGAGTATCTCCCTTGGTTACAGATAGGAGCCCACAGGTGCTTCCCCAAGAGGGGGATGGTGAGGGGCAGGGGGAGGCTCCCGAGGGACACAGTGGCCGCAGCCCTCCTGGGTGTGTGGCTCTGTCCCAGAACCCGATCCAGTCAGTTCTGGGTCCTTCTGGACCGGGGAGGGCTCAGTTGTATTTGGGCAGCCTAATAGCTCATCCAATGATCATGAAGGCCTCTACTTTGAAAGCCTTTGGGGGACCTCTGTTCCTGTAGGATGTTGGGCTGGCCAGGGGGCGGGGCCATGTTCACAGATGCTTGGGCCCTGGGCCACCCTCTCAACCCCTTCTGGACTCTTCTGAGGCGATGGCCGGGAAACCAAGACCTTAGCTACCTCTGGTCACTCCTGTGGGGTCTCTGTAAGCACTGGGCCCTCGGCACGTGCTTCTGGGCCCTCACTCTGCCCGCTTTATACACAGGACTGGGCTGCTTTGATAAGGTCCCGTCCTTATCAAAGGCACTGCGTCCCCTTCCGGGCCTGGGTCCCCAAGAGCAGCCCCTCCTTGTAGTTCAGATTCTCCCCAAGCCCCGAGGCCCAGGCTTTGATTGCATGAGACCTCTGACCTCTGTCCTCTGACCCTAGATGCATTAGGTGTAGTCTATGCTCATCTCCCCCAGGACCCCACTCCCAGGGGATATCCTAAAGGACCCACCAATGAACCCTTCTCTCACCTAGGGCACCTACTGGCTCCACTCAGTTTCCTTTGATTGTAAGCAAAAGAAAGAGACTCTGACTTCTCTGGGGGCAGGGAGGGAAGAGTCAACAGAAGCTATCAGCCGGGGATTGCCGGTGTCCAGCAAGGCTGTTCTTTCCTCCTCCATAGTAATGGTGTTGAAGCAGGAGCGGGCCCTCCAGCGGGGCCAACATTCGCAGCCCCACCCTTACAGCTGGTGCAACCAGAGTGGGAGTGGGAGTTTCGGGTGCCGCCACTAGGCTGTGCCCCAAGACCTCACAGGCACATCCTTCACATCTCTCGTTCCTTCTCTGGCTGGAGTAGGTTTACTGCAATGACTTTGGGACACTCGTGGAGCTGAGGGTGACAGGGCGGCTGGCAGTGAGCTGGACTGTCCCTTTACAAGGAATGAGCTTATGCTTGGCCGGAGCCCTTGTGTTTGGGGCTCTGCGTTTTAGCTGTTTCACCTTGACCCTCATGAATTCAGGATTGTGAATGGAGAGAGATGTGGAACAACTAAGGCTGGAGGAGGTGGGGGCAGCTTTGGATGTCCCAGCAGCAGGATCTTACTAGGATCCTGCCATTACTAGGACCCTCTTCATGGTCACTACCGGGCCTTCTATTGGTTTGGGTTTCAGATATCTATGAGATGAGGTAACTGTCCCAGCTTCGGTCTGGGGTACACCCTGCCAGAGAGGCAGGGTCGTCACAGAAGTGTGAACACTGAGGTCCCCCACCTCTTTGTATCTCAGTCTTTTCTGGAAAAGGCGACCACTGGGCACTGTTTTTTCTTATACCAGGTATGTGCCAGAATCAGATGAGGCCAGGAACACAGGGAGAGCCAGGAATCTGGAGTTTGGTGGGGAAGACAGGTGACTGAATAGACACAATTTGGAGAGGCAAGAGCTATACCTGAGGTTCTTATGGACTATTCTGAGAGCTCAAGGGAGAGACTGCTAACAGGACCAGAGGAAGAAGCTTAGGACGCTGTGATATGTTGAAGGCAGGGTTACTGTTGTAGAGGGATTCAGCCTGACTTGAGATGACACAGCAGCTCTAGCAAGTGGCCTAGAGCAAGTTACGTCAATTACCACCCTGAGCACGCTTCGTCATTTGTGAAATGAAGATGATACTACAACCTGCTTGCTAGGGCAGAGCTCTAGCTTTGCTGGGAGTGAGGAGGGGAGATGCAGAAAGGAAGGGAGAGGAGATGCCATCCTTGTTCTGCCTGGATTGTAAGCCCCTCTTCTGCCCCTTTCCTGTTTGTCTATTTCTGTTCCCCTTAAACCTTAATCCTAAAAATGAGATCACTAGGTAACGTTTCACCTCACTCCTCATCTTTGCTTTACTGAATGTACACACTGCCTCGCTTAACCTGTGGATTCCTTCCCTGGATTAAAAGGAGTAAGAATGAAGAATTAAGCAGTTAAAGAATGACTGACTCTCTACCCCGAGTTTCCCCCTTAGCAAATTTGCAGGTGGACCACACAGGCAAGACAGCGTCCAAAGGGAGATCAAGAGAAACCAGCAGTCTGCACACAATGGAAAAATGGTGCAGAATCTGACCTCCTACCTTAATGGTCAACTGAGATCGTTTCCCCTTTTGCCCTTTAAAAAGTGTCATGGCTGAGAAGAATCTTTGGAGTTGGTCTCTGGACATGAGTCCACCTTCTCCCCAGAGTGCTGGTTTTTCTGAATAAAGCATCCTTCCTTTCTATTGACACTTTCTCTTTGATTATTGGCTTTCGAGCAGTGAGCAGTCGAATCTGAGTTTAGTAACAGGATGGTATTTGTGAGTAGATATCCCTGGATGCCCAATTGTCTGTAATGAACCTGTTGCCAAAGGCTATTCTCATGTGATCTGGTTACCATCTGTGATGATTCGCTTTATGTGTTAAATTGGCTGGTCTATGGTGTCTGGTTATTCAATCCAACACTAGCTTAGGAGTTGTTGTAAAGGGATTTTGTAGATGTGGTTGATATCTACAATCAGCTGACTTTAAGTAAAGGAGATTATTCTTGATAATGTAGGTAGGCCTCATGCAATCAGTTGGAAGGTCTTAAAGGCAAAACCAAGGCTTACCTGAGAAAGACGTAACAGCAGCCTCAATTCCTGCCTGAGAGTTTGCAGCCTGCTGGCCTGCCCTATGGATTTCAAACTTGCCAGCCCCAATGAGAGTATAAGCCAATTCCTGGAATGCATCTCTTGTCTCTCTACATACAGATGAAATTCCTCTCCACCCTGCCCCATCCTATCTTCTATCTATCTATCTATCTATCTAATAGCCCATCTCTTGTTGGTACGATCTATTATTTATTCCTTTTTATTCTCATTCCCTTTTCCTTCCCTCTCTTAAGAAATCTTTCTAATGTACTTGTTACATATTCTTTCATTTTGATTTGTGTTATAGCAGATTATGTACATATAGTGTGCAAGTATTTTAATGTTTATAAACAGAATTGTGTTGTTTCCTTCTTCTTTTTTTTTTAAATGCAGCAATGTGTTTGTATCTTCCTGTTGGTCTGTGTACTTCTGGTCTGTTGCTTCTAACGGCTGCAGAGTGTTCCATCATGTGTGTCCGCCATATTTATTCTCTCCTTTCCCCATAAATGGACACTCCCCACACAATCAACGCTCAATAACTGGGCTCACATGGGCACCTCTGAGAGTTTCTCTGTGATCTACACCCAGGAGCAGACTTGCTGGGCCATGGAGTATTTGAGTGCTTAATCTAAGCACTTCGAGAACGGCCCCCAGAATGGCCGCACCCTCCACACTGCTCACCAACACTGTCCAGGATCTCCCACATGTCCACACCCTCAAAACCCACTGGCTTTATCCAGTTTTCTAATTTTTGCTAAGTTGGTAGTTGTTAGTGATGGAGCCTTGTTGCTTCATTTGCATTTCTCTAATTACTAATCAACGTGAGCATCTCTCCGTGTGCTTGTGCCCCCAGGATTTCCCTTTGGAGAGCTGACTGTTCATGGTTATCGAGCACTTTCTTTGGGGGCTTCTCACTTTATCTTGTTGAGTTTTTGATTTGTGGGGGTTCCTTGAAGATTTTTCGATATTAGCCTCTTGTCAATTTTAAACACTGTAAATACCCCTTTCCATTTTGCTACTTAACTTTCATTGTAGAAAAATCCTTAATTTTGATGTTTTCAAATCCATTAATTGTTGTTACCCTATGCTTTTTAGATTTTGTTTATGAAGTTCCTTTCTAGCCCTGGATCATACAGCTATTGGCTTCTGTCATTATCGATTTACATCATAGTTTTATCTTTCGATTGTAGATATTTAGTCCTTCTGGAGTCTATCTTGAAATGTTGGGTTAGATAAAGGTCCAGTCCTATTTTTCTTAATCTAGTGAGCCAACCTTCCCAACTCCTTATACTAACCGTCTGTTCCAGTTTAATTTGTGGGGCTGTACCATTCCCGAATATCCACAGGGCTCTGTCTTCGCTTTTTTTCCCTTTCCATGGACTGTGTTTGTTCTCACATGTGCTGCCCTGTTTCTGTTACTGTGGGTTGATCGTGTATTTAGCGGGCAGGTCTTTCCACTTTATTCTTCATTTTCAAAGTTGACTTAACTTTTCATGAGTTTTTTTTTTTTTTTGTCTATATAATTTTTATTGTTTTGGTTTTGATAAAACTGGATAGATACAAAATCTTTATAAAGTATGTGTACTGTATGAAGAATAAAAATACAACAAACAACAATGTACTTACTCCTAGTTGATAAAATGAAACATTATCTGTGAAGCTTCCAACGCACCGTTCCACAATCCATTCCTGAGGACCTACCTTCCGAGGGAAGCTTCCTCTGGAACTCTGTGTTTATCATTCCATTGCTCGTCCTGGTAGTGTGCGTAATGATATACGGATTGTTTTGGTTTCAATCCTTTGTTTTTAGCTTGGATTATTCCTTAATTGTACGTCAATGGAATTATACTGACTGTATTCTCCTTTCACTTACTTTTTTCTCCTTAACGTTACATTAGTGAAATTAATCTCTGTTGCTCTAGACCATTTTTCACGAGTGTGAAATTGTCTATAATATTCACTCCTGTTGCATTGTATGAACATACTCTGTTTTCCTTATCATTCATTCGAATGTTGAGTGCGTTGTCTCGTGTTTAGGTAACACTGCCAGTGATGCTATAAACACCCTTGTATGTTTCTCCTCTGTTCATGAGTGAGTATTTCTCTGCAATAGAACTTCTTAAACTGCTTGTCTTCAGGACTCTTTTCGCTTCTAAAAATTTTTGAGGACTTTAAAGAGCTATTGATTATATGGGCTGTATCTACTTATATTTATTGTATTAGGAATTAAAATCTAGACCGTTTAAAGATATGTATTAATTCTTTTAAAATAACAGTAATATTAGGGCAGTGAAAATGCTCTGTGTGATACCATAATGATAGATGCATACCATTATACATTTGTCCAAACCCACAGAATGGACACCAAGAGTGAGCTGTAGTGCAGACTATGGGATTTGGGTGTTTATGATGTGTCAGTGTAGGTTCACTAATTGTAACAAATGCATGTACCATCTGGTGGGGATGTTGATAATGCAGGAGGCTGTGCATGTCTGGTGTCAGGAGCTATATGGGAAAATCTCTGTACCTTTCTCCCAATTTTGCTGTGAACTAAAAACTGCTCTAAAAACTCCTCTACAAGTAAAGTCTTACCAAAAAACATTGTATATTGATAAAAACAACATATCTTTATGAAAAATGACTATTTTTAAAAATGAAGAAAGGCATTTTTTCTACATTATAAACCTCTTTAATGGCTGGATATTCATGTCTGTTTCTACAACCTATTAGTAGTTGTTGTTTTGGTTGAAGTATGTGGAGAAAACCTGGCCTCGCTCAGATATGGACTTAAAAAAGATGGTAATATTTTAATAGCCTTTTCACTTAATTATGAGTATTCTTCCCTGATTTTATACCAAAACTTGCCAAGTGACTATTTCTTAAGTATTAGTTGCGATATGGAATCTGAAAGGTGGAATTTTACCACTGGCAACAAATAATATTAGTTTTTCTGAGCGTGAAAGGGTCACTTCATTCATTTTTGCGAAAATATCCTTCAAATATTCAAGTCTGAGCGGCTAGGTTTGTCTGTTAGTATTTGTTTCAAATAAAAACAGTGTTTCACAGAAAACATGGTCAGTTCAGCTCACAGTTCTAACAATCACATCAGGGCTTTTCCTCAAGACAAATTTCACTCTCCAACATGCAGCTGAAGTGTTTCAGGTGTATTTCTCATTTCATCACTTAAAATATTAAAAAGATATTTGTCAAAAGTTGAGATTTAATAAAATTAATGCCTTCCACTGTGTTAAGGACATTCTTACATAATAAAGGCAAAGTTGGTTTTTTTTTAACTGTAAGTACAGGATAATAGAGCATACACAGGGAAAAAAGCAAATCACTTCTAGGTATTAGAATGATATTTTCTTTTTTTGACCTTGCAGGACCCCTGTAAGAGTCTCGGGGACCCTTGGGGGTTTGGGGGCTATACGTTCCGCGCCAGTGCTCTACGGTGCGTACTTGGTAACAAAGTGGCCGCATTCAACGCGTATTCACAGCTTCACATCCCTAGACAATGTCAAGCTGTTTTCCAAAGTGATTGTAATAGTTTCACTCCTACCAAGGATTGTCATTTCTCTGTGTTCTCACCACACTTGTTATGACCACATTTTAATAGGGTGGCTATGCAACAAACCTCACTGTGGTTTTTTTTATTTTTATTTTTTAACATCTTTATTGGGGTATAATTGCTTTACAATGGTGTGCTAGTTTCTGCTCTATAACAAAGTGAATCAGTTATACATATACATATGTCCCCATATCTCCTCCCTCTTGTGTCTCCCTCCCTCCCACCCTCCCGATCCCACCCCTCCAGGTGGGCACAAAGCACCGAGCTGATCTCCCTGTGCTATGCGGCTGCTTCCCACTAGCTATCTACCTTACGTTTGTTAGTGTATATATGTCCACGCCTCTCTTTGCGATGCCCTGTCCAGCATCTTTCCTTATCTTTATTGGCTATTTGTGTTTCTTCTTCCATCAAGTATTTGTGTTTCATCCAGTTTTTTCTTGATTGTCTCCCCCCGCTGACCCCGCTCTCTTTTTGGTCTGTAGGCATTCTTTGTATAATATGGGTTCCTCCATTTTTCTCTTTCTCGAACCATTTTTCTTTAATTTTCTCCCCCTCTTCTTTTATCCTGGGATCTGTCACACTTCATGATAGAAGCTATACATCTTCAGGAGGTTATTTTTTCTCAGTCCCTTCTTATGTCTGCTGGTATTGTAGGCTGTCCACATTTTCCCTGTACCTATCAGCTGCTGCGCTACAGTGGCCTCTGGTCTCAGGGACCGACAGGTCTCCAGCGGGGGAGGGGAGGGTGAACTCTGCACCTGGCATGCTGCACATATGACTTTGTTCCAGGCTTTTGTTTTCTCCAAGGCTTGAGATCGCTGCACAGATTTATTAGTTGTCATGAATTAGAGGCATGGAGAGAGACAGGAGAGCTTTTGATGGAGGGGAGAGAGAAGGAAGAGATTTGGGGAAGGGCAGATGGTCTCGGCAAGCAGTGGGAAGCAGGCAACCCCAACTGCGGCATCTTGCAGGAGAGGGGCTGTCATCTCAGAGGACCGGGGCTTCTCGACCTCAGCAAAGATTCCCATGCCCCAAAGACAGCATGCAAGAGGCAAACCTCTGATCTCCAAGAGTCCACTGCCGCTGTGGACACTGAGTGCCGGCACTGACCATGGCTGAGTCAGAGCTGGTGGCCTTGCACAGTTTCTGGGCATCCCGTGAAGCTGAGCTCTTGGAAGTGATGCTGGATGGCTTAGTGAGGCACTTTCGTGCCATCTCTTTATTTTTTTTTTTTATTTTTTTTATTTTTTTAACATCTTTATTGGGGTATAATTACTTTACAATGGTGTGTTAGTTTCTGCTTTATAACAAAGTGAATCAGTTATACATATACATATGTTCCCATATCTCTTCCCTCTTGCGTCTCCCTCCCTCCCACCCTCCCTATCCCACCCCTCCAGGCTGTCACAAAGCACCGAGCCAATATCCCTGTGCCATGCGGCTGCTTCCCACTAGCTATCTACCTTACTACGTTTGTTAGTGTGTATATGTCCATGACTCTCTCTCGCCCCGTCACAGCTCACCCTTCCCCCTCCCCATAACCTCAAGTCCGTTCTCTAGGAGGTCTGCGTCTTTATTCCTGCCTTACCCCTAGGTTCTTCATGACATTTTTTTTTTCTTAAATTCCATATATATGTGTTAGCATACTGTATTTGTCTTTTTCTTTCTGACTTACTTCACTGTGTATGACAGACTCTAGGTCTATCCACCTCATTACAAATAGCTCAATTTCGTTTCTTTTTATGGCTAAGTAATATTCCATTGTATATATGTGCCACATCTTCTTTATCCATTCATCCGATGATGGGCACTTAGGTTGTTTCCATCTCCGGGCTATTGTAAATAGAGCTGCGATGAACATTTTGGTACATGACTCTTTTTGAATTTCGGTTTTCTCAGGGTATATGCCCAGTAGTGGGATTGCTGGGTCATATGGTAGTTCTATTTGTAGTTTTTTAAGGAACCTCCATACTGTTCTCCATAGTGGCTGTATCAATTTACATTCCCACCAACAGTGCAAGAGGGTTCCCTTTTCTCCACACCCTCTCCAGCATTTATTGTTTGTAGATTTTTTGATGATGGCCATTCTGACTGGTGTGAGATGATATCTCATTGTAGTTTTGATTTGCATTTCTCTAATGATTAATGATGTTGAGCATTCTTTCATGTGTTTGTTGGCAGTCTGTATATCTTCTTTGGAGAAATGTCTATTTAGGTCTTCTGCCCATTTTTGGATTGGGTTGTTTGTTTTTTTGTTGTTGAGCTGCATGAGCTGCTTGTAAATTTTGGAGATTAATCCTTTGTCGGTTGCTTCATTTGCAAATATTTTCTCCCATTCTGAGGGTTGTCTTTTGGTCTTGTTTATGGTTTCCTTTGCTGTGCAAAAGCTTTGAAGTTTCATTAGGTCCCATTTGTTTATTTTTGTTTTTATTTGCATTACTCTAGGGGGTGGGTCAGAAAGAATCTTGCTGTGATTTATGTCATAGAGTGTTCTGCCTATGTTTTCCTCTAAGAGTTTGATAGTTTCTGGCCTTAAATTTAGGTCTTTAATCCATTTTGAGCTTATTTTTGTGTATGGTGTTAGGGAGTGTTCTAATTTCATTCTTTTACATGTACCTGTCCAGTTTTCCCAGCACCACTTATTGAAGAGGCTGTCCTTTTTCCACTGTACATTCCTGCCACCTTTATCAAAGATAAGGTGTCCATATGTGCATGGGTTCTCTGGGCTTTCTATCCTGTTCCATTGATCTATCTTTCTGTTTTTGTGCCAGTACCATACCGTCTTGATAACTGTAGCTTTGTAGTATAGTCTGAAGTCAGGGAGCCTGATTCCTCCAGTTCCTTTTTTTGTTCTCAAGATTGCTTTGGCTATTCGGGGTCTTTTGTGTTTCCATACAAATTGCGAAATTTTTTGTTCTAGTTCTGTGAAAAATGCCAGTGGTAGTTTGATAGGGATTGCATTGAATCTATAGATTGCTTTGGGTAGTAGAGTCATTTTCACAATGTTGATTCTTCCAATCCAAGAACATGGTATATGTCTCCATCTATTTGTATCATCTTTAATTTCTTTCATCAGTGTCTTATAGTTTTCTGCATACAGGTCTTTTGTCTCCTTAGGTAGGTTTATTCCTAGATATTTTATTCTTTTTGTTGCAATGGTAAATGGGAGTGTTTTCTTGATTTCACTTTCAGATTTTTCATCATTAGTATATAGGAATGCCAGAGATTTCTGTGCATTAATTTTGTATCCTGCTACTTTACCAAATTCATTGATTAGCTCTAGTAGTTTTCTGGTAGCATCTTTAGGATTCTCTATGTATAGGATCATGTCATCTGCAAACAGTGACAGCTTTACTTCTTCTTTTCCGATTTGGATTCCTTTTATTTCCTTCTCTTCTCTGATTGCTGTGGCTAAAACTTCCAAAACTATGTTGAATAAGAGTGGTGAGAGTGGGCACCCTTGTCTTGTTCCTGATCTTAGTGGAAATGCTTTCAGTTTTTCACCATTGAGGATGATGTTTGCTGTGGGCTTGTCGTATATGGCCTTTATTATGTTGAGGAAAGTTCCCTCTATGCCTACTTTCTGCAGGGTTTTTATCATAAATGGGTGTTGAATTTTGTCAAAAGCTTTCTCTGCATCTATTGAGATGATCATATGGTTTTTCTCCTTCAATTTGTTAATATGGCGTATATTGAAGAATCCTTGCATTCCTGGAATAAACCCCACTTGATCATGGTGTATGATCCTTTTAATGTGCTGTTGGATTCTGTTTGCTAGTATTTTGTTGAGGATTTTTGCATCTATGTTCATCAGTGATATTGGTCTGTAGTTTTCTTTCTTTGTGACATCCTTGCCTGGTTTTGGTATCAAGGTGATGGTGGCCTCGTAGAATGAGTTTGGGAGTGTTCCTCCCTCTGCTATATTTTGGAAGAGTTTGAGAAGGATAGGTGTTAGCTCTTCTCTAAATGTTTGATAGAATTCGCCTGTGAAGCCATCTGGTCCTGGGCTTTTCTTTGTTGGAAGATTTTTAATCACAGTTTCAATTTCAGTGCTTGTGATTGGTCTGTTCATATTTTCTATTTCTTCCTGATTCAGTCTTGGCAGGTTGTGCATTTCTAAGAATTTGTCCATTTCTTCCAGATTGTCCATTTTATTGGCATAGAGTTGCTTGTAGTAATCTCTCATGATCTCTTTTATTTCTGCAGTGTCAGTTGTTACCTCTCCTTTTTCATTTCTAATTCTATTGATTTGAGTCTTCTCCCTTTTTTTCTTGATGAGTCTGGCTAGTGGTTTATCTATTTTGTTTATCTTCTCAAAGAACCAGCTTTTAGTTTTATTGATCTTTGCTATTGTTTCCTTCATTTCTTTTTCATTTATTTCTGATCTGATTTTTATGATTTCTTTCCTTCTGCTAGCTTTGGGGTTTTTTTGTTCTTCTTTCTCTAATTGCTTGAGGTGCAAGGTTAGGTTGTTTATTCTAGATGTTTCCTGCTTCTTAAGGTGGGCTTGTATTGCTATAAACTTCCCCCTTAGAACTGCTTTTGCTGCATCCCACAGGTTTTGGGTCGTTGTGTCTCCATTGTCATTTGTTTCTAGGTATTTTTTGATTTCCTCTTTGATTTCTTCAGTGATCACTTCATTATTAAGTAGTGTATTGTTTAGCCTCCATGTGTTTGTATTTTTTACAGATCTTTTCCTGTAATTGATATCTAGTCTCATGGCGTTGTGGTCAGAAAAGATACTTGATACAATTTCAATTTTCTTAAATTTGCCAAGGCTTGATTTGTGACCCAAGATATGATCTATCCTGGAGAATGTTCCATGAGCACTTGAGAAAAATGTGTATTCTGTTGTTTTTGGATGGAGTGTCCTATAAATATCAATTAAGTCCATCTTGTTTAATGTATCATTTAAAGCTTGTGTTTCCTTATTTATTTTCATTTTGGATGATCTGTCCTTGGGTGAAAGTGGGGTGTTTAAGTCCCCTACTATGAATGTGTTACTGTCGATTTCCCCTTTTATGGCTGTTAGGATTTGCCTTATGTATTGAGGTGCTCCTATGTTGGGTGCATAAATATTTACAATTGTTATATCTTCTTCTTGGATCGATCCCTTGATCATTATGTAGTGTCCTTCTTTGTCTCTTTTAATAGTCCTTATTTTAAAGTCTATTTTGTCTGATATGAGAATTGCTACTCCAGCTTTCTTTTGGTTTCCATTTGCATGGAATATCTTTTTCCATCCCCTTACTTTTAGTCTGTATGTGTCTCTAGGTCTGAAGTGGGTCTCTTGTAGACAGCATATGTAAGGGTCTTGTTTTTGTATCCATTCAGCTAATCTGTGTCTTTTGGTGGGAGCATTTAGTCCATTTACATTTAAGGTAATTATCGATATGTATGTTCCTATTCCCATTTTCTAAATTGTTTTGGGTTCGTTATTGTAGTCTTTTCCTTCTCTTGTGTTTCTTGTCTAGAGAAGTTCCTTTAGCATTTGTTGTAAAGCTGGTTTGGTGGTGCTGAACTCTCTCAGCTTTTGCTTGTCTGTAAAGGTTTTAATTTCTCCATCAAATCTGAATGAGATCCTTGCTGGGTAGAGTAGTCTTGGTTGCAGGTTTTTCTCCTTCATCACTTTCAGTATGTCCTGCCACTCCCTTCTGGCTTGTAGGGTTTCTGCTGAGAGATCAGCTGTTAACCTTATGGGGATTCCCTTATGTGTTATTTGTTGTTTTTCCCTTGCTGCTTTTAATATGCTTTCTTTGTATTTAATTTTTGACAGTTTGATTAATATGTGTCTTGGCGTATTTCTCCTTGTATTTATCCTGTATGGGACTCTCTGTGCTTCCTGGACTTGATTAACTATTTCCTTTCCCATATTAGGGAAGTTTTCAACTATAATCTCTTCAAATATTTTCTCAGTCCCTTTCTTTTTCTCTTCTTCTTCTGGAACCCCTATAATTCGAATGTTGGTGCGTTTAATGTTGTCCCAGAGGTCTCTGAGACTGTCCTCAGTTCTTTTCATTCTTTTTTCTTTATTCTGCTCTGCAGTAGTTATTTCCACTATTTTATCTTCCAGGTCACTTATCCGTTCTTCTGCCTCAGTTATTCTGCTATTGATCCCATCTAGAGTATTTTTAATTTCATTTATTGTGTTGTTCATCGTTGCTTGTTTCATCTTTAGTTCTTCTAGGTCCTTGTTAACTGATTCTTGCATTTTATCCATTCTATTGTCCATTCTATCTCCAAGATTTCGGATCAACCTTACTATCATTATTCTGAATTCTTTTTCAGGTAGGCTGCCTATTTCCTCTTCATTTGTTATGTCTGGCACATTTTTATCTTGCTCCTTCATCTGCCGTGTGTTTTTCTGTCTTCTCATTTTGCTTATCTTACTGTGTTTGGGGTCTCCTTTTTGCAGGCTGCAGGTTCGTAGTTCCTCCTGTTTTTGATGTCTGTCTCCAGTGGCTAAGGTTGGTTCAGTGGGTTGTGTAGGCTTCCTGGTGGAGGGGACTAGTGCCTGTGTTGTGGTGGATGAGGCTGGATCTTGTCTCTCTAGTGGGCAGGTTCACGTCTGGTGGTGTGTTTTGGGGTGTCTGTGGCCTTATTATGATTTTAGGCAGCCTCTCTGCTAATGGGTGGGGTTGTGTTCCTGTTTTGCTAGTTGTTTGGCACAGGTTGTCCAGCACTGTGGCTTGCTGGTCGTTGAGTGAAGCTGGGTGCTGGTGTTAAGATGGAGGTCTCTGGGAGATTTTCGCCGTTTGATATTATGTGGAGCTGGGAGGTCTCTTGTGGACCAGTGTCCTGAAGTTGGCTCTCCTACCTCAGAGGCAGAGCCCTGACTCCTGGCTGGAGCACCAAGAGCCTTTCATCCACACGGCTCAGAATAAAAGGGAGAAAAAGTAGAGGGAATTAGTAGAAGTATGAGGAAAGAAAGAAGGAAAGGAGGGAAGGAAGAAAGAAAGAAAGAAAGAAGCAAAGAAGGAAAGAAGGCAAGAAGGAACGAAAGGAGGGAGGGAGGGAGGGAGGGAGGAAGGAAAGAGGGAAAGAAGGAAAAACAGAAAGAAAGAAGATACAGTAAAAATAAAATAAAGTATAATAAAGTTATTGAATTAAAAAATTCTTAATTAGAAAAAAAAAAAAAGGGACGGGTAGAACCTTAGGACAAATGTTGGAAGCAAAGCTATACAGACAAAGTCTTACACAGAAGCGTACACATACACCCTCACAAAAAGAGGTAAAGGGGGAAAAATCATAAATCTTGCTGTCAGAGACCACCTCCTCAATTTGGGATGATTCGTTGTCTAAAGGAGGGAAGGAAGGAGGGAAGGAAGGAAGGAATGAAGGAAGGAAGAAAGAAAGAAAGAAGCAAAGAAGGAAAGAAGGCAAGAAGGAACGAAAGGAGGGAGGGAGGGAGGAAGGAAGGAAGGAGGGAAAGAAGGAAAAACAGAAAGAAAGAAGATACAGTAAAAATAAAATAAAGTATAATAAAGTTATTGAATTAAAAAATTCTTAATTAGAAAAAAAAAAAGGGACGGATAGAACCTTAGGACAAATGTTGGAAGCAAAGCTATACAGACAAAGTCTTACACAGAAGCGTACACATACACCCTCACAAAAAGAGGTAAAGGGGGAAAAATCATAAATCTTGCTGTCAGAGACCACCTCCTCAATTTGGGATGATTCGTTGTCTAAAGGAGGGAAGGAAGGAAAGAAAGAAAGAAAGAAAGAAAGAAAGAAAGAAAGAAAGAAAGAAAGAAAGAAAGAAAGAAAGAAAGAAAGAAAGAAAGAAGGTAAAGTATAATAACGATCTTAAAATTAAAATTGATTATTAAGAAAAAAATTTTAAGAAAAAACCATGGACGGATAGAACCCTAGGACAAATGGTGGAAGCAAGACTATACAGACAAGATCTCACACAGAAGCATACACATACACATTCACAAAAAGAGGAATGGGGAAAAAAATCATAGATCTTGCTCCCAAAGTCCACCTCCTTAATTTGGGATGATTGGCTGTCTATTCATGTATTCCACAGATGCAGGGTACATCAAGTTGATTGTGGAGCTTTAATCCGCTGCTTCTGAGGCTGCTGGGAGAGATTTCCCTTCCTCTTCTTTGTTCTCACAGCTCACAGGGGCTCAGCTTTGGATTCGGCCCTGCCTCTGCGTGTAGGTCGCTGGAGGGCGTCTGTTTTTTGCTCAGACAGGACGGGGTTAAAGGAGCCGCTGATTCGGGGGTTCTGGCGTTCTGAGGCCGGCGGGGAGGGAGGGGCACGGAATGCGGGGCGGGCCTGCGGCGGCAAAGTCCGGCGTGACCCTGCACCAGCCCGAGGCCCGCCGTGCGCTCTCCCGGGGAAGTCGTCCCCGGATCCCGGGAACCCGGCAGTGGCGGGCTGCACAGGCTCCGCGGAAGAGGGGAGTGGAGAGCGACCTGCGCTCGCAGACAGGCCCCTTGGTGGCGGCAGCAGCAGCCCCAACGTCTCCCGCCCGCCTCTGGGGTCCGCGCCTCCAGCCGCGGCTTGCGCCCGTCTCTGGAGTCTGCGCCCTCAGCCGCGGCTCGCGCCCGTCTCTGGGGTCCGCGCCCTCAGCCGCGGCTCGCGCCCGTCTCTGGGGTTCGCGCTTTTAGCCGCGGCTCGCGCCCGTCTCTGGAGTTCCTTTAAGCAGCGTTCTTAAACCCTTCTCCTCACGCACCAGGAAACAAAGAGGGAAGAAAAAGTCTCTTGCCTCTTCGGCAGGTGCAGGCTTTTCCCCGGACTCCCTCCCGGTTAGCTGTGGTGCACTAACCCCTTCAGGCTATGTTCAAGCCGCCAACCCCAGTCCTCTCCCTGCGCTCAGTCCGAAACCGAAACCCGAGCCTCAGAGCCTCAGCTCGCAGCCCCGCCCGTCCCGGCGGGTGAGCAGACAAGCCTCTCGGGCTGGTGAGTGCCGGTCGGCACCAATCCTCTGTGCGGGAATCTCCCCGCTTTGCCCTCCGCACCCGCTGCTGTGCACTCCTCCGCGGCTTCGAAGCTCCCCCCTCCGCCTCCCGCAGTCTCCGCCCGCGAAGGGGCTTCCTAGAGTGTGGAAACTTTTCCTCCTTCACAGATCCCTCCCACTGGTGCAGGTGCCGTCCCTATTCTTTTGTCTCTGTTTTTTCTTTTTTTCTTTTGCCCTACCCAGGTACGTGGGGAGTTTCTTGCCTTTTGGGAGGTCTGAGGTCTTCTGCCAGCCTTCAGTAGGTGTTCTGTAGGAGTTGTTCCACGTGTAGATGTATTTCTGGTGTATCTGTGGAGAGGAAGGTGATCTCCGCGTCTTACTCTTCCGCCATCTTCCTCTACCGCGTGCCATCTCTTTAAAATCAGATTTCAAGAGAATGAAGCAATGGGTGTTTCTTACACACAAGTTTGGGGATCGATACTTATGATCGCTAAAATCATATTTCTGATTTTATTTCTTATGAACAAATAATACTGGCTTTATAATGCTGAGATCACTCACTTCTCTTCTGGCCCTGAGTTAAATTTCCTAACTTCCTGCATTGACAAATAATAGCGGGCCCATGCCCAAATTAATCAGTGAATTCGTCGATATGTGAGGGGTCCAAGAATCTATATTTTAATAAGTCCTCAAGTGATGTGTTTTATTTGCTGGATTTTTTCCTGAGTGGTTGACAAGGGATAAAACTCCATTGGGCCCTGCCTCAGTATTTGCCTTGCAAGGTCATTGTCCGTATTAAAGAGAATGCCTGCAGGATATCCAACATGGGGTGCAGTCAGTGATGGGCGCTAGGGGAGGTGATGTTTGGGTTTAGTTGAAAGGTGGAGTAGAAGTTGGCCAAAGAACAGATCGGCACACTGGTGAGGCAGCATGGCGCGCGGAGGGCAGCGCATTCCATGTGGCTGAATCAGAGGGTCAGAGGGTGTCCATGGGGAAGGCTGCTACATACTTGGCGTCAGGTCTTCGGACACCAAGGGTTGTAAGTGGGAAACGGCGTATTTGGCAACTGGATTGGAAGGGAGAGGGGATGGGACCGTGGAGACAGTGAGGGGCTGTCCTATCTATCCAGCCTCACCCTCTGGGCAGCACGGGGCTGCCTGAGAAGGTCTCACACCCTCCCAGCTCTGGATCCATGCTTTAAGCTTTAGTTGCTGCTGCCTTTAAGATGGGTCTGGGGCCTTCTTTGTAATCACAGTAACACGTTATGATCGCAGTGACAATGTCCAGGGAGAAACAGCGCTGCCGGGCATCTAAGGTCAAAAGAATGGTCAGAGCTATCCCCATGGGCTGTGCAGCGCAAGGTCGTATCAAGGAGATTTGGGGCAAGTTACTCTCTGTGCCTCTCTTTCTAAGACAGGGGACCCCAGGGTGAACTGAACATCCTTACTTGGGGCGCAGCCATCAGTCATGAGGTAGGGGTGGTCTCCCTACGTCCCTCAGATGATAACCTGACAATGACTTCAGGGGAAAATAGAGCCAGAATCAGCTTTCTAAACCCGCTGCCGCCTTCTCCCAGAGACCTGGGAAGCTTTTGCTTTTAGACTACGCACTCTGAGCCCCTTTTAGCCACCTGCTTCCAGCCTCTGATTTTTATCTCTTTTATTTCCTGCCATCCTCAGCATCTAGAGCAGTGCCTGTCCCACCTTGGACACTGAAGCCTTTGCTGGTAGACACATGGCCTCAGAGAAAGCGATGCAGTGGCTGCTGTGGGCTCGTCTCCCAGCTCGCCTCGTTCTTTTCCTTCTCTCCCTGCTTCCCCTCCGTTGGCATCTTCCCAGGGCTTCTAAAGGAGCTCAAGTCCGCCTCAGGTAGAAAGAGAAATGCTCTCCTCTGGCCTCTAGCTAATACCCCATCTGCCTGTCTCATCTTCCATCAGCTCCCCAAGCTTCGCCACTGCCCTCTGTGCGCCCCACTCACTCCACTGGAGGGACCCTCCGCAAGGTCACGAGTGGCTGCTCCCAAGGCCACCATTTGCTTTTGCCACCGTCTTAGCTAGTGTATGAGGGCCACTTCCCTCCCAGAACCTTCCTCTCTTGGGAGGCCAACATTGGCCTTTCCCAATTTTTCTCCTAATTTTCAGATCACTGTGTCTAACTCTGCCTCTACCCCAGTGCTGCTTCTTCTGCTTTTTAAACTTTGAGGCTCCTCAGGGTTCCGTCCTCAGCCCTTTCTCTTCTCTGCACCCCAAAGGATGAATCACAGCACTGAGGATGCACAAAGGTGCCCTTCTTTTTTTTTTTTTTTTTGCGGTATGCGGGACTGTCACTGTTGTGGCCTCTCCCACTGCGGAGCACAGGCTCCAGACGCGCAGGCTCAGCGGCCATGACTCACGGGCCCAGCCGCTCTGTGGCATGTGGGATCTTCCTGGACTGGGGCACGAACCCGCGTCCCCTGCATCGGCAGGCTGACTCTCAAACACTGCGCCACCAGGGAAGCCCCAAGGTGCCCTTCTTGACTGCAGGCTAATCGCTGCTTCCCAGTGGCTCCACCTGGTGCATCTCAGGAGACCCAGGGAAGCCACCCAAACCAGCCGAGTCTTGTCTTTGGGGGTCTATTCCCCGAGACCACCCTGGGTACCAATAGCTGTATCAGTCAGGAAGCAGTATTTATTAGAGTGAGTTTAACATAGGAAATTGGTTAAGAAACATTAGAGGACAAGACGCAGAGAGGGTCCAAGGTAACTGTCAGAAGCAGCTCCCACCGCTAAAGGCGGGAAGAGGTCGGGGTAACAGATCCCAGAGGCTCTGAGGAGATGAGACTCGGGCCACACAGAGACAGCTCAGCCTGTCTGGGCTGAAACCTCCGGAGTTTGGAGTGGAAACCACGGCACCAGGACCCCGGGCTCTGAGGAGGGATGCGGATCGGCTGGTGCTGGGATTTCTGAAGGGACACATCAGGCTGGTTCTGGAGGGTGGAAAAGCATCCTTGGTGCGCAGCGGGGTGGGAAGCCAGCCAGACATGAGGGGAGCCTCTTCCCTCCTCCTGTGGCTGGAAAACAGGGACTCCCCTGGAAATGGAGCAATGGGGTCTCCAGAATTCAGAAGGATGATCGGAGCTGAACGGATCATTAGTATTCCATCATCCACCTCCACACCTGCCCCTCCCCCTGAGCTCCTGGTCTCAGTACCTCCACACCTGCCCCTCCCCCTGAGCTCCTGGTCTCAGGTAAGGCTCACCTGTTCATGTTCCAAACCGGCCAAGCGGGGTCCTCTCATGTCCCACAGCCAATCACTTCAGCCTCTTAAATTGTATTTTGAAGCTGTCCCTTCCTTTTTGTCCCCAATGTCTCTTCACTCATGTTGATGCTGTCGTCACCAACCTCAGCAGCCCCTGCAAGAACCTTCAACCAGGTCTCTCTGATTCCTCCCTGTTCCCTCCAGGCCACCCGCACCTTAGCCGAGCGGTCTTCCTACCATGTTAATCTGATGCTACTGCTCCACTGTTACACCTTCATAGCCACCCACACCTTAGCCGCGTGGTCTTTCTACCATGTTAATCTGATGATACTGCTCCACTGTTACACCTTCGTGGAGGGCTCTTCTCCGTGACAAGCACCAAGAATGGCTTTCTAAGGGTTTCGTCACCTTGCCTCTATGCCCCCTTCAGTCTCGTCCCTGTCTGCCTTGTCCCCTGCTTCCCCCGTGCAGAACTAGGAACTGTTCTTTCACTCCACCATGGATGTCCCTCTGAAACGCCCACCTGCCACCCCACATCCTGGCTGCCCGGCAAACTCCTTCGTGTGTTCTTGAATCCAGCTGCCGCTACTTTTTGTGAGATGCCTTCCCTGATCTCTCCAGCGTGGTTAATCACTCATTCCTTGGTGCCCCTCCCATGGCTTGTCTCTGAGATATTTATTTACCCCGCTGAATTGTACCTTTTCATTGGCAAATCTGTCTTCCAGGATGAATTAGAGTTAGGTTGAGCAAGAAGAGATAGGAACCCCCAAATGACAGCGGCATAAACAATATAGGTGTTCATTTCCAGGTCCCACGTGACTCAGCAGTCCCGGGCCGGTGTGGCTGCCGGGGGCTTCTACCTGGATGACTCACCTCCCTTCACATCTTCAGCTTCCTTTCATGGTCCCAGAAGGACACACCTCCTTAGGCTAAGGTCATCTCCCCAGACCACAGACTTCTGGGAACAGGGGTGTATTAGCTCCCCAGGGCTGCTGTGACAAACGGCTACAAACTTAAAGCAGAAATTTATCCTCTCACAGTTCTGGAAACTGGAAGTCTGAAATCAAGGCGTGGACAGGTCCACGCTCGCTCTGAAGGCTTTATGGAAGGACCTGATCCATGGCCTCTCCTGGCCTCTGGTGGCTGCCAGCTCTCCTTGGTGACCTTGGCTTGTAGACGCATCCCACCCCTCTCTGTCTCCATCTTCACAAGGTCGTCTCCTCTCTATGTCTGTGTCTTTTTTTAAAGATTTTTTTGATGTGGACCATTTTTAAAGTCTTCATTGAATTTGTTACAATATTGCTTCTGTTTTATGTTTTGGTTTTTTTGGCTACAAGGCATGTGGGATTTTAGCTCCCCAACCAGGGATTGAACCCGCACCCCCTGCATTGGAAGGTGAAGTCTTAACCATGGGACCACCAGGGAAGTCGCCGTGTCTCTGTCCTGACGTGCCTTCTTATAAACACACCAGTCATTGGATTTAGGGCATACCCTGATCTGGTATGACCTCCTCTCAACTAATTATATCTGCAAAGAACTTACAGCCAAATAAGAACATGTTTGAAGTTCTGGGTGGACATGAATTTTTCAGGGAGACCTTTTACCCCAGGATCAGGGTCTCACCTCTTCATCTTGCTGACATGAGGCATGGATTCTGGCACCTAGTAGGAGCTTAACAAAAAGTGTTCAGAATCGCCTACAACTCATTACCGGTTTCTAGTGTGTTCAGCTACAGTCCTCTTCAATTAACATTCACTGAGTTCCTTTTCCACGGGGCTGGTTAATCATTTTGTGACATTTTCTCATGAAAAATTAGAACCAAATCAGTGTGGGATGACTTCCTGGTGATATTCATACTCATTTAAAATTCGTCTTTTTTTTTTCCTTTTCAAAATAATACATGGACATAGTTTAAAGGTGAAATAATACTTTTAAAAATCAGAATTGATGACAAAAAGAGCAATCTCCTTCCCATTTCTCAGTCCTGCTCCCCAGATGCAGGCCCTCTTAACTCTTCTGGCTGTGGCTTGAGGTGTTTAACTCCATGATTCTAAGTACCCGCATGTAGTATCAATTTTAGGCATTGTCCCAGACCTGTCAGTGCCTCAGCCATGTCCCTTGGGCCTTAGTCCTTCAGGGCAGCTGGTCTGCTTCTAGCTGCTGATATGTCATCTCTTTGCCTGGGGACTTGTTTCAAAGACTACCCTGCCTGTGCACAGGGCAGGCCAGAAGTGCTGAGGAATCCCCCAGAAGTAGCCCCCAACCTGATGGGACTTGGTGTATAAACGCCCTCACTCCCTCGCTGCTGGTGGACCTGACTGTGGGGCATGCACTAGCCACCCCCAGAGCTTCTCTGTGGGATTAAGATCTAGTTGCTCTGGGACTTCCCTGGTTGCGCAGTGGTTAAGAATCCGCCTGCCAATGCAGGGGACATGGGTTCGAGCCCTGGTCCGGGAAGATCCCACATGCTGTGGAGCAACAAAGCCTGGGCGCCACAACTACTGAGCCTCTGCTCTAGAGCCCGCAAGCCACAACTACTGAAGCCTGTGCACCTAGACCCTGTGCTCCGCAACAAGAGAAGCCACTGTAATGAGAAGCCCGCACACCACAACGAAGAGTAGCCCCCACTCGCCGCAACTAGAGAAAGCCCGTGCACAGCAGCGAAAACCCAACGCAGCCAAAAATAAATTAATTAATAAATAAATTAATTTTTTAAAAAAGATCTAGTTGCTCTGGTGGACTCTGGTTGATCACACACCGTTTTTTTTTTTTTTTTTCTTTTCTTTTTTTTCTGGCCACACCCCGACCAGGGATGGAACCTGTGCCCCCTGCAGTGGAAGCATGGAGTGTTAACCACTGGACCACCAGGGAAGCCCTGATCACACACTTTTATCAGTGGCCTCATTGTTCTACTTATTTCTCTATGGTGTTTTCTGTTTCTCCCAAGTAAGGTGTTTTTTTCCTTAAAAAAAAAAAGAAAAACACATATATACCATTTTTATTGTGGTAAAATATACATAACATAAAACTTATCACTTTAACCAGTTTTAAGTGTACAAGTCAGCAGGATTCAGTACACTCATGTTGCTGTGTAATCATCACCACTACCCATCTCCAGAACTTTTCATCATCCCAAACTGAACTTCTGTGCCCATTAAACGCTAACTCCTTATTACCCCCTGCCCCCCTAAACCCCGGGGAACACTTCAAGTAAGCTTTTGGATTAACTCTTATCTGAGGGTCTGCTTCTGGAGAAACTCAAGCTGAGCCAGCATGGACTATGGATTTCCCATCACGGTAGTTCATTCACTGTTATTCAATCAGTCATGTATCTACTGTGTGGCACGCACTATTCTGTAAGGTTTATATTATACGTGATTAAGAAATGTTATAAAGGCAAATAAAGCAGAGTGAGACGCTAAGCAGGCTGTAGGTTGGGGGAGCATTATTGTAGACATCTTGGGCAAAAGAAGTGACGTTTAAGCAGAGACTTGAGTAAAATAAGGGAGTGGGCTGCCATGCCTTGTTTGGGGAACAGTGTTCTAGGCAGAGGGAACTGCCAGTGCAAGAGCCCAGAGGCGGGAATAAACTTGGATGAGGATTTAGCTCTCCTACCCCTCCCACCTGCACATGTACACGCCCCCTTCAATCTTCTCAATATTAAATTATCTAGAATGTGTTACGTCACGCATTCTAGATAAACTAGTAGTTGGTCGTTACCTTATTAAGTTCATGCAAATATTGTTCACTGCTAAGCCACATGCCGTACTCTGGTTATATTTTTGCTCTTATACATCCTTTTGTTTTGTTTTTCCTAGAGTTAGAAATTCTTTTCATTTACTTTACTTAGTATTGATCAGGATTTGCTCAGAAAAGCAAACCAATGGGTTTTTTTTCGCCACGGCAGTGAAGGCCCAGAATACTAACCGCTAGGCCACCAGGGGACTCCCTGAACTGTAACGGTTTTTTTGTTGTTGTTCTACTTTTGCTCCTGGATCTCTTTCTCCAGAAGCTTTCTGTTTTTCTGCTCCCTTCTTTACGCATGTCACTTGACTGTTGTCTTGGAGCTTTTTTTCAGTTTCTCTGATGTCTCACTGGTTTCCTGGATCTGGTCTTCTTTCTTGGTTTACTCCTGCCTCCCTCTTCCCCTGAGTTTGTTTTATGTATATGTGTGCGTGTGCGTGTGTGTGTGTGTGCGTGTGTGTATTTGTGTGTGTGCGTGCATGTACGTGTGTGTATGTGTGCGTGCGTGTACGCACGTGTTTATATGTGTGTATGTGTGCACATACGCTTTATTCCTGAAACTCCTCTTCTGGTACCTTGTAGGAAATAATGCATGGGAGATAGAACACTTACTCTCATGCCTGAAAATGTCTCAAACTTGGTTGATGGTTAAGCGTTTAATTTTTTTTTTTTTTTTTTTTTTTTTGGTACACGGGCCTCTCGCTGTTGTGGCCTCTCCCGTTGCGGAGCACAGGTTCCGGACGTGCAGGCTCAGCGGCCATGGCTCACGGGCCCAGCCGCTCCGAGGCATGTGGGATCTTCCCGGACCAGGGCACGAACCCGTGTCCCCTGCATTGGCAGGCAGACTCTCAACCACTGCGCCACCAGGGAAGCGCCCAAGCGTTTAATTTTGATTGACAACTGAAAATCATATTTCCCCCAGAACTTCCAAGGCCTTCAAACATCTGGTATTGTTCTTGAGAAATCCAATGACATTCGGATCCTCATTTCATCATATATAACCTTCCTTTCTCCCTCCCTCTCCCTCCTCCTCTGCTTACTCCTCATTCTTTTCCTCTCCCTCTCTCTCTCCCTTTCTTTCAACTATCATTTCTATCCTGATTGTGAAATTTCATAATTAGGGTTTCCTGTTCTGGGCCTTGTTTGATACATTGCATTGGTTATTAAAAGGGCCCTGTTAATCTGTCCAGATCGAAATTTTCCTATACTGTTTCCTTTATGTCTTTGTTATTATCTTCCCATCCATTTTTTCCCTGTTTTCTTTTTATGGAACCTCTTCTACTAGTTAAGCATTGGACCCCCTGAACTGCTCATTGAATTCTCCTATCAGCTTATCTATAGCTCATTTGTTTGTTTCTTCTCTTCCTCTTGCTTTTAAAAAGTACTTTCTGGGATATTTACTTGATTTAATTGAATCTTCCACTAAGTTTTTAACATTTTAACATTAATTATTTTAAGTTTGTTTCTTAAAGAGCTTTCTTATTCTCTAATTGCCCCATCTTGGTATTAGAGCATTCTGTTCTTGTTTCGTGAGAATAGTACCTGTGAAATGGGGGTTATAACAACACTTCCCTGAAAGGTCAGCTAGATAGTGCCTGTAAAACGCTTTGCTGCTTCCAGCACAGAGTAAGGGCTCAATAAACTGGAGCAATCGTTAGTATTATTAATATAATTAACATACTGTCGTATTTCTCAGAGATAAGAACATCTCTGTGTTATCATCATTACATCTGAGTTTAGACCAGATAAGAACAAGACCCAATTATTATAGAGAAAAGTCCAAATGATTTCCACTGCGTTACGTGTTAAATCGTTTATTTATAATTATTTTATTATTTATCATTTTATTATGTTATTTTACTCTTTGCTATTTATTTATGAAGCACCTACTACGTAGCTGGTGCTATATACTGTAAGCCCCATGGGAACCAGGCCACAGAAGAGTGAAAGTGCAGACTCTATCTTTAGGGAGCTTACACTTCAGCCAGAGAGAATAGTTAAAGAACAGCTAAATACTGAGTCATTAATTACTGGCTGAAGTGAAACAGGGATGAGCAAGGAGACGGTATGGGGGTTAGATGAAGGGAAACGTGGCTTTGGGGGAAGATGTGGAATTGGTCTGTGCTTGGAGGATGAGACGGGGCCAGAAGCACCAAAGGAAGGACAGGGTCAGAAGCAATGGGAACCCCCTTTCCGCACCCAGAGAGGGAGGGGAAGCTTTGTGTTTGCAGATCACAGTGAGAAGGCGGGGGGGCCAGGGGCAGCAGAGGTGGGGTGTAAGGTTGGATGTTGAGGTGTAATCAGATCGTGACCGGCTTAGAAAGCGTGGCGGAGGGGCTGACAGTTAACGTTGCAGACACTGGCTCTCCAGGCAGGAGGATGGCGGGGCGGATGGTGCAGCAGGTCCCTGGGGCTTTACTCCGGTCCCCATCTCACCCTCAGCAGACGGAGAACTCAGAGGGAAAGTTGAGTGATGAGAAGCTGAGTGATGGGATGAATGAAAAGTTGATGTGGGTCATAAATATTGTAGGAGAGAATGCACCAGATTCACTTAAGGATAAAGTTCAGGGAGAAGCCTACCGCTGCGGAGGGAAAGGGTTCCTTGGGGGAGAGACGGGGAGGGAGTGGGATGCCCATCGGGGGTTCCGCGGTGCCACTCCCAGTATTTGGGGCTCCCGGGTCCTTGGAGAAGCAGCTGCCGCTCAGTGATGCTCTTGGTGGAACAGAACTGCCGGTGTCCATTTGGCGGAGGTCATGGGGGCAGAGATGCTCCGTCTCCCTCAGCCTCAAGGCAGCTGCTCTGCATTCCTTTCAGCTTCCTCCAGGGGAGATGCAGATGTGACCCCAGAGAAGCTGAGGTCTCTGCGGAGCTCGCTGATCCCGGCTGACACTGGATAGCCCTCCTTTTCCACCAGCCCCAAAAGCTCTTCCTCATTAGGCCTCTCCGCGGGGACTGGGTGGAGTCCACAAGTCTCTGTGACCCTAGGTGGTCCCCTAGATGTCAGAGTTCCGGGGCTCTGAGTCATTTTTCTGATTTCCTCTTTGGTCCGCATGCGCCTCGGAGCACTGGTGCAAACATCTTGGTGATGAGTCTTTGTAACCAAATGCCTGCTGGTGGACTCTCTTCCGAGGAGCACAGACAGTAAAGGGGGGAGGCGGAGCCTTACCGCCAGCTCAGGGGGTCAGCCACCCTGCCACATCCCAAGTGACTTCTCATCACCTGTCCCTGCTAGTTTATTTCAGGAACACTTGAGATGGGTGTGTAGTGTGAGGGGAATAGTTAAAAGCAACCAAGGCAGGGGTGGGGAGTGAGAACAGTCTTGCTGGGTGGTGTGCTGATAAAGGTTTATCAGCTCTTGGGGGTAGGGGTAGGGGAGGCACCTTCACTGGCAACGTCTGCTGATTTCTGTGTGTTAACACTCTCACTGTGACCCAGGTCATGTCACCAACAGGATGCCAGGCGGCTAACACAGTTCCCCAAGATGTAGCAATAGACTCACCCAAGCTGGTAGGCACACGCCTGGTCCCACTGTCTCTGGAAGCTTAGAAACCTGAGTTGCCATCGTGCTTTCTACCATCAGCCACAGCGAGACTGGGTATCTTGCCTCCCTGTCCCTCAGGTGGCCAAGAGTTTGCCTTTCTCTGGACCCATGGTAGGTCATCATGATAGAAATTAGAAACTGGAAACGCAGGGGAGCTTTGGAGTGTCCCTCTGGGCTCACTGACTGCTGATGGCATAAGAGTCAGATGCAGGAAGGAGGGAGGGGCTGGTAGGAACCCCTGCAGTTGCCTCAGGGACTGAGGGATGGACTGGCTGGCAACTGGTCCAGCTCTCCCTGCCTACCAGAGATGTAGATGGCAGTGCCTCCCACTGGCTGAAAGGTTTCGGATACCCCTGCCAGCCCTCCGAGTCTGTGTTGATGACAGCTACCACCTACCCAGCTGCATTACGGGTCAAGCACGGCGCTGGCTGCAGTGTAGACCTCATCTCGGCCAGTCTCACAGCCACCCTAGGGGGTAAGTGCGATCTCGACCCCCCCTTTATACACAGAAACCGAGGCTTGGATTAAATAACATGCCCAAGGTGATACAGTTGGTAAGTAGCAGAGCTGGTTCTGTTTGACAAGAACTTGCCTTCCCAGCCATAATACATCTCACAAAATGCAAGGTCCAGGCCTTTTTCGGAGCTCCGGACAGTCAGGTAACGTGGACATATCCCCCGCCAATTCTTATGTCTTGTTCTCTGCAGCAGAAACTCACAAGACCTCGTCAAACTGCCACCCCGGGGCCAGATCGCCATGTTCAACCCACCCAAGGTCATTTCCATCTCCAGTCCTGTGGCAGTCAGGGAGGCTTGTGGACCCTGAAGATGGAGACAAAGTCAGGCAATGTCTCCCTCTGTCACGGGAGCAAATTAAGTTCTGCCAAAGGTGGAGAAAGGACGCGCCCTCAGGAACAGTGGGTCTCCGCGTGGCTGGTGAGAGCAGAGGCTCGTAGCTCTTACCACAGAGCGCAGGCGCGTTCTAGAAGGCTGGCAGGAAGACACCAGTGCACAGAGTAACTAATGCACGATAAGCTACAGTCTTGTGAGCTGTGAGATGCCGTCGGGAGTCATGTCACGACGGCAGAAGACCTTAATGACTGAGGAAGAATTAGGGGCCTAAGCAGAGCCAACTGAAGCATGTCAGGGGGTCTCCCCCAACTGGGGGAAGAGGCAGTTTCAAGCAGCCGATACTGACTATGTAAACAGAAGGCCCTACCCCGGACAAGGTGACTTCATCAAGCTTTCCTTGCTTGCTTGACACATCCCATGAATTCTGAGACTACGAGGCATATCCTGGTACCTCCTTGTCTTTTTAGCATCCTCCCCTCTACCACATCAGACACATTACTCATTTCCCATCCTCTGTGTCTTTGCTCACCATCCCCAACCCCTTGGGTACAAACCTTCACACTTCCTTCAAGATGCAGCCCGCACGCTGTCTCTCTTGTTTCTGATTTCCTCCCCACTCCCTCCATCCCCTGCTGGAAGGAGTTCTCCCCCACCCGCATTCCCCTAGCAGATTTTCTTTTTTAAAAAAATAGTATCACCTTCTCATCAGTATCACATTTATGCGTAAGGAAGCTTCTGGAGGGCACAGCCGAAGGACAGTTTATTGCTGCACCCACCACGTGTCTGGCCTGGTGCCTGGCGCGTAAGAAGGACTCAGAAGATATTTGTTGAGTAAGACTTTAAATTTTATTTTGGGGTGATCCTACCCTCCAAAACTTAAACCCGGGCCATGACCTCAGCGGGTGATTCTACAGGACTCGCTGCTCCCATTACGAGGATTACCCATCAGTCCTTTGTGAATTTGATGATTATGCATTCATTCCCAAATACGTACTCATCCTTAGATGAACCAATAAAATCTAATTTAGTAATCTGTAAAACTGAGACCCAGACAGACCATGACCCTTGGTAATCCTACCACAAAAAAACACACAGAAGGCACAGCCTAATACAGAATCATGTTCCCAGTTAACCTTCTGAGTGTCAATCTTTCATAAAACTTTTGCATTAGATGCAAGAGCCTCAATTAGACAAGGAAATTCTGCGGTAATATGTTCAGCGCCACACTTCAAAATGATTAAGCGCAGCGTCTAGCCATGGAGGGGATCCCAGACTTTTCAATGTGGAGTTGTGTGTAATTTCAAGTACCTTTTCTTGGTCTGCCTTGTAAAAGTTGCCTCTGTTGGCTTTAATTTCCACTCAGCTGAGTAGCAGGGAAGGAGAGGGATGAGTATCCAAAGTTACAAAGAGCATCTGACATCCAACAGAGGGAAACGCAGCGCCTCCAGTGCAAAGAGGAAGAGGAACCCAGGGCTTCTTATCACGGTGCCCGAGGCCCAGAGAGTGATGGGAAAACTCAAGAAAAGAGAGAGAAGCAAATCACCTGCCTGTGCCCAGCAACCACGGCAGCCCCAGAACACCTCCTCCAACAAGCCTGGTGGGGCCACCAGCTCTGAGTCTGTGCCTGCTCCAGCCTCCAGACCACACAGCCCAGGAGCCCAGCACCCCGTGTTAGTATTTGCAAGCAGATCAGCTGATCCTTGCAGTGCCTGGAGGAGAGAGACTCACCCCACCTCTTCCTGGGCTTGACATTGGATTTGAGCCTCAGGATGAGGGAGGAGGTTGAAGATGCTTGGTCCATCTCCCCTCATCCCACCCTGAAGGTCACCTGCAGCTTGGTAGACACGGCTTGCATGTGCTGATGTCTTCTGCATCAGTCTCCCATTGTTGCACAGAGAACCATCACAGAGGTAGCAGCTTAAGACAACGCACATCTCTTCTCTCACAGTCCCCGTGGGTCAGGAGCTGGCTCAGCTCAGTTGGGTCCTCTGCTCGGCATCTTGCAGGCTGCTATCCAGTTGTCAGCTGAAGATGGGGTCCTCTTCTAAACTTACCAGTTGTTGGCAATATCCAGTTCCTCATGGTTGTGGTTATAGGGCTGAGGTCCCCATTTTTTTTGCTGGTCATTGGCTGGGGTCACCCTCGGCTCCTGGAGACTACCCTCCGGACCTCAAGATGGTAGTTTGCTTTTTCAAGCCAATGGGAGGGGAGAGCGTGCACTACTGCTTCTTGTCTTTTTCAAGAGCTCACCTGATTAGTTCAGTATCACTTAATGATGGTGCTTAGAGTCAAAGGATTGGGGACCTTAAATACATATGCAGCATCTCTTTTGCCACATAATGTAACACCAATCACAGGAGTGATATCCCATCATCTTCACAGCCCAGACCACATGCAAGGAGATGAGATTAGACAAGACGTGTCTCCAGGAAGAGGGATTCTCAGGGGCCACCGTAGAATTCTGACTACCACCATTTCTCACCTCAAGCTCTGGGTCTCTTTGCTTGAGGGATTTCTCTGGCCACAGGAACATTGGGGGTACACTAAGTGCAAGGGATAACCTCAACCAGTGAAGGAAAGGCTGGTGGATAAATACCCTGGCTTCCAGGTCCCTTGGTGAGACAATTCTGAGGTGTGTGCTCCCCAGTCTCAAAAGGCAACCCTGAGAGATTGCAGCCCATGTTCCTAGAGGAGCTACTCACCCACAAATGTGCCTTCTATTGTCTCAATTCTCAACTCCCCACCACACTTCCTGGGGTCATCTCCTAAATCCAAGACTAGCCCCCAAATCAGTATCCCGGAATCTGCCGTTGGGGAAACCTTATTAAGTCAGACTTGACCTTCATTCCTCGCATCCACTTTGCCTTTCCTGTAGCAGCCCTGTCAACCTTTCTCCTTCTCCTCAGGTATCAGCCACCTGCCCTCACCCCCGCCCTCCTGAGGCGATGACCAGCCTGTCTGATGGAAGCCGGGAGATGAAGGCTGCTTTGGTTTCCTTCCTTCTCCCTCAGGTTTCCTTCCTTGCCCACCGCTCTCAACCCCTTTCCCCATGTGCAGAGACAGAAGGGCTCCCCACCAGGTGGTCTTAGATTCCGTGCCTCTCTTTCTCCCTGGGGACCCTGCCTGCCTTCTACCTTGCTTCTCTTCCTCACAAGGTCTTCTCCCTCCCACCGACATAAATAAAATCTCAAGTCTCCCCTGAAGTAACTCCTTCTTTGGTTCGGCTGCCCCCAAATGCTTCCAGCCTGACACACCTTCCCTCAAATCGTGGTCTGTGCCCCCAGCCTCCACTGCTCCAACGCCAGGGGCTGCCCAAGCCCGAGAGGCTGCTTCTTCTCTCCCAGCCCCACAGAAACTGCATCCCAGGCACCGAGGGGCTCCCCTTGCAGCATCCTTAGCTTTTCTTGGTTTGCTTCTCCATCACTTTGTTGTTCCTGGAGGATTTGAAGATCCTATTCCTTACTGAAACTGTCTCCTCTCTTTGTCTCCATGAAAGTGAATTTTTCAGTTTCCCTCCTTCCCTGACAACTCCTTGGACAGCCTCGTCTTCTCCTTTCTTCCCCATGCCCGAGGGTTGTGCTCCCCAAGCCTCCACCCTTTCTCTACGCATGCCCTCGGCAGCCTGCCGTCCTATTGCCTACCTGGCTCCCCACACTGCTGCGCGCTCTCCTCCGGCTTCAGAACCAGTTTCATCCTGAGTCAGGGACGAATGGGTCAGTGCAAATGCACAGTTGCAGAAATGCGGCGCCAAGGCAAACGGGCTGCTGATGGGCTTTGATGGCTTTCCTTGTTTTGCGGAGACTCCACTTTGTGTGACCGGCTCCCCACCCTGTCCCTCCAGGACCAGAGACAGCAGCAAGGGCCCACGTCGCTGAGTGTACCTGCCAGGCCATGCTGAGAGTTTCTACGTTATTTTATTCGGTTTATTTCATCCTCATGAGGTCATGTGGGATGAGAACTCTTTTCTCCACATTTTACAGATGAGTAAACTGGGGCCAGGAGGGTTAAGTGTTTAGCCCAGGTGGGTTCCCAGCCCCCACTGCCTCCTCATTTTGCTGTCCACACCACCTTCCCACATCCTCCACTGCATCTCCAATCCCTCTCCTAAGCTTTACACCCATGTGGTCACTGCCTGGCAGATGCACGAGCCACAGGCTCCCAAACGGTCCAGAAGCAGACTTCTAATCTACTCACTCTACCAGGCTCTGTCCACACTGCACTGGAGTCCTTCTTAGCACCCTCCACAGCTCTTCACTCTTTGGTGACAAAGGCCAGCTTCCTTCCCAGAGGCCCTTGGACTACAACCCCCATCAGACTTCCCAGCCCCTTCTCACCCCTTCCCACGTGGTCCATGCAGACACCCCAACTACTCACTGTTCTATGAACGCATCATGCGCTCTGCCTCTGGAGTTTGCACATGCTCCTTTTTCTATTGAGAATACTCTGCCCTCTTTCCCAGATAGACTCCTATTAATCCTTCAAAGCCCAGCTCAAATGCCCCCTCTCTGGACAATCTTCCTTGTGCTTCACTGGTTCCACTGTGTTACCACCTGTTAAGAACTCCAGCCACTCATGTGTGTGACTGCCATGCACACGCCATTGGGAGCTCCTGGAAAGTGGGGTCACTGCATTACCCATTCTTGAATCTCCACTGCCCAGCCTGGTGCCAGATGTTTATAGAAAGTTCATTCCAAGTTTCTTCCCATACAGTATTATGGTATTTGATCTTGACAATGAAAATGTGGAGAAAAGGGAAGCCTAAGTGATGGAGGAAATAGGAAGACAGGCTCTGCTCCATCCGGGAATGCCGGGAAGACGGCATTAGTCCCTGTATGAGTTTGCTGGGGCTGCCATAAAGAGTACCATAGACTGAGTGGCTTAACAGAGATATATTTTCTCCCAGTACTGGAGGCTGAAGGTCCTAGGTCAAAGCATTGACAGGGCTGATTTCTCCTGAGGCCTCTCTCCTTGGCTTAGAGACTGCCGTCCTCACCCTGTGTCTTCACATGGTCTTCCCTCCGTGCCTGTCTGTGTCCAAACTTCCTCTTCTTATAAGGACACCAGTCAGATTGGATTAGGGCCCCTCATTACCGTATTTTAACTTAATTACCTCTTTATAAGACCTCTCTCCAAAAATAGTTACATTATGAGGTTCTGGGGGTTAGATCTTCAACATATGAATTTTTGTGGGAAGGACACAATTCAGCTCCTAACATCCCCACTTGGCAGTTGGGAAAGTGATGAAGATCACATGGTGACCTTCTAACCATCCCTATATGCCCCCAGTAGCCCTCACTATCCCTACCCCTCTGCCCTTCTACAAGGCCTAAGGGTACCCAACAGGGGATGTGGCCTTAGCCATCAGCATCCCTCCAGCCTTTTCATGTCCACGGGCGTCTCAGGCTCCCGGCCATCTTGCTTGGGGTGGAGGGATTTGCTGAGGGTGCCTCCCTGAGTGTCCTCATGCAGGAGTACCCCACCGTCCACATGTCTTTGTAGATGGAAACCCTCCCAGGCTCCCTGCCATCTGCCTCCCTGTGCGCAGCCCTACCCTCCTGGCCATGCTGGTAATTCTCCCTTTGTCTTCATTGTCTCCTTTTGTTCCCTGATCGTTCGCTGCTGTGGTCTTGTCGCTCCAGTCATGCTACCAACTCTTTGAAAGTGGCAACTGGGTTTCACACTGTCATTCCTCACAGCCCCTGACTTAGCCGGCCCCATCCTAGGCATTCAATAAATACTGGTTCAAATAAACCGAAATGCATGGAAATGCTTGAGTTCCATTGACTCACTTTACAGAATTAAAAACAAACCCTAAACTTTGGGAGCAAAGCCTCAGACAGCCTCGGATTTCCTCCCTCCTCTCTCCTTGACAGGGCGAGGCTTGAAGGGAGAGCACGGGGGTCTCAGGCACATCTCAGGAGGCAGCTGACCGTCTCCGCCAGGGTTCCAGCACCCCCTTCTCTCGTCTCCCTGCCCCGCCCCCTCTGGGTGTCCACCTCATACAGACCCTCCTGTCTTTCCCTTCCAAGCACGTGGCAAGGCCTCCCAGGACTGAGCGGTGCTGACAGGGGCGTCTTGCTTCTCTGAAAGGGGGATTCTCTGTCCCACCTCAGCGTCTGCTCTTTCCAGTTGCCCCCAAGCCTCATGCCAAGTTTCATGCCAACAGTGATGTTTCACAAAATAGGACTCTGAAGCCCTTGTCTGAAGCTGAGTGCCTTGAAAATTGCATTCTCTTAAAAAATAAGTTAGAGAATACTGTTACTTCATTTTCCTCCTGGGCATTCCCAATCTAAACACATAAATTAAAGGCTCTGAGAAGTCCCGCAGTAAAGAAATTTGTTTATCTTCCCTGAACTCGGCTTTGCCTACTTTGCGATTGCACTCCCCATGGCCCCTTCATTGCTCCTCTCCACACACGTGATGACTTCTAATATCCCAGGGACTCATGTGGAACTCATGGGCTCACGAGTAGGGCAACAAGGAGATAGTGGCTGATTGAGGAAAGGGGAGGTACCAGAAGAGATGCTGTAACAGCACCACCATCGTCATCAGCAGTAGCAGCAGTAGCATCACTGTCACCATCACCAGCATCAGCAGAGGCGGCAGCGAGGCGGCAGAGCCCAGCCTGCCAACCTGTCTTCGGGCTCCCAGATCAACCTGTGAAATGGAAAGAAGCAAGACTCCCAGGCCACGTGTCCTTGGGACATGTCCTTGGGATGTGGAAGGGTCACAGGCGGGAGGAGAAGTGAGGTTTCTGAAGTAGCCACAGCAGCAGGGCTGCTGGCTTCGTCCCCACATGGCTCCAGTTCTCTGTCGTTATTTCTGCCTGTCTCCCACCCTCCCCACTGCCCACCACTCTCGGCACCTCTCAGCTCAGGCTGAGGAAAGACCCTGAAGCCTCAGAGCCCAGGCCAGGGCCCAGGGAACCGGGAAGACAGCCTGAGGTTGCAGTTAGGGTGTGAGGTGGCGGAGACAAAGAGCAGGCTTGAGGCGCTGGTATTCTGTTCACAAAGGCTGGGACCCATATCAATAGACTGATGTTCTTCTGATGAGGTTTCTTCCCTCGGCCTGAGGGAAGAGCCTGGGAGGCGGAGTACAAGGGCAGCAGCTTGAGATTCAGGAGCTGAGAGACCTGCTCCCCAGCCTGCAGAGCATGTGGGCTGCGGCTCCCGGGCGGGGGTGGGTGGGGGAGAGCTGGGGGGAGTCAGCGCTGGGTGGGGAGGGGGGTGAAGTTGGACTGGGCCCAGCTGTCCTGTCCCTCCCGGCCCCATCCTGTGGCAGCCAGGTGGGCAGTGGCCTCTGTTGGCAGCTCTGGGTCAGGGGCGTCCACTGGTTCCCCCGGCAGGTCTTGGTTGGAGGGCGAGTCAGGCACGCTGTTCCCAGGAGGGGATGGCAAATGTTGGGCTTAATGATGGGCCTGCAGTACTGGCAAAGTGGGGATCACTCTGCCTGCTGGGAAATGTCCTAAGGAACCTAACTGAGCTGCAGTTACGGAGGTAGATTTCCTGCTCTTTTCCACATCTCATGATTAATCCAGAAGCCTGAGCAGTGCGTGTGATGAGTCCCGGCAAAGTGACCGTGGGCACCTCCAGCCTCCTTTGGAAGCCCCGCTTTTCCTCTGGGGTAGGTGCCCTGGCATCTGGGCCAGCCGTCCACATTTCAGCAACTCGATTACAAGAGACAGAAGAAGCCGGTGTGTGGCACCAATGAAACCGCACACACCCTGTACTTCTCTCTGCCTGTTGCTGGTTTGTGCATTTCCCCGCCACACCTCCCGAGAGCAGCTTGTTTCCCGGAAGCAGGAGAAGGGAGGTCGGAGAAGGAGATGCCTTGTTGTCATGAATGTGATGGACGTGGCGGCACCACAGGGGACTGGACACCAAGGCAAAGACTCTAGCGTCTGACGAACTCGCTGGCTGAACTTGCCGCTTACTGGTCTTTGGCAGGTTATCAGGTCCTAAGAGTCTCTGTTTCTTCATCTGTAAAATTGGATCACGGTACCTGCACTCATTGATTTAACAAATAATATAAACATATAAATACATACTATGGTGTATTCTAGGTGCTGGAAGTCAAGCAGTAAACAGAACAGTCTCTCCTCTTCGGATGTTAATAGTCTAACACAGGAAGGTGAAAAACTCAGCAATGACATCTCTGTCAGGTGGTTATGATACTTAGAAGAAAAATAAAGCCGGGGCGAGGGGTAGGGGAGACAGTATATGCATGTGGGGATGACTTTTCTTAAAGGACAGTCAAGGAAGGCATCTTTGATAAGATGATACTTAAACAGAACCTAGAAGAAAATGAGGTGTCATATAGACATCCAGGTACGGCAAAGAGCAAGTTCAAAGATGCTGGAGTGGGAGAGAGCTTGGCAAGTTCAGGGAACATGAAGAAGCTCTGTGTGGCTGGAGGCGTGGGAAAGTGGGGGTCAAGGAGAAGAGGGCAGAGAGGGCGCGTCTGTGTGTGTGCGCGCGCGCGCGCGCAGGGGCTGGTTGGATCATGCAGCCTTGCAGGGTTACTCTAAGTGAGATGGGAAGGAACTGGTGGCCTTGAGCAGAGAAATGACCTGGTGTACATTTTAGAAGGGCCACTCTGCTTGCTCAGTGGAAAGTAGATTTTAAGACTGTAAGCTCGGTGCTCTGTGATGACCTAGATGGGTGGGATGGGGGCTGGGAAGGAGGTCCAAGAGGGAGGGGGAATATGTATACATAGAGCTGATTCACTTGACTGTACAGCAGAAGCTAACACAACATTGTAAAGCAATTATACTCCAATAAAAACAAAACACAACACTGTAAGTGGAGAAGCCAAAAGACCAGGTCGGAGGTGACTGCATCTCCAGGTGAGAGAGGAAGAGAGCTTGGATTTCAGCAGTGGTCGTTGTGATAAATGACCCTCAGAATCTGGAAATATTCTGTAGGTAGAACCTGTAGGATGAGCTCGTATGCGGGGTGGGTTGGGTGAAGAGTGAGACACAAAGAGAGACCTCGAGGTTTTGTCCTGAGATTGGGATCGACACATACACACTACTGTGTATAAAATACGTAACTAATCAGGGCCTGCTGTATAGCACAGGGAACTCTACTCAATACTCTGTAATGGCCTATACGGAAAAGAATCTAAAAAAGAGTGGATATATGTACATGTATAACTGATTCACTTTGCTGTACACCTGAAACTAACACAACATTGTAAATCAACTCTACGCCAATAAAAATTTTTAAAAAAAGAAACAACACTTTTGCAATAAAAAAAAAAGATTTTGTCCTGAGCGATGGGTAAACTGGAGTTGTCACATATTGAAACGGAGAACGGGGTGAAAGGAGAGCCCTTTGGTTGTGGGGTGCAGGGATCAAGAATTTGGCTTCAGGCACATTAAGCAGCAGTTGTCTGTTGGATATCCAAGTGGAGGTGATGGGTAGACAGAGGCGTGTGAGCACCTGGGGCCCCGGGAGAGGCCGGGGCTGGGATACGATCATCAGCGCGTAGTTCATTAAAAATCTTGGGGCTGCGTGGGATCATCAAGGGCGCGTGTGAGGACAGAGAAGAGGAGTGGGTGGGACATTCCAAGGTTTAAAAGTCAGAAAAATGAGACAGAGCCAGCATGAGGGTCAAGAGAGCCTGCTTAAGACGGGACATAGCACAGCGTGGGTGCCCAGTAAATCACAGCCACTGCCATCACCATGACCGTCGGTGTTTTCACGGTCAGAGTACGGAGAAGTGAAGTTTGAAAACATATAGCAGGAGTTCAGGAGGACGCACTTCATCTACTTTTTCCTCTTTTCCTTCCCTTTCCTCTGGTTCTGCATCAACCGTGGTCTCAGCCTTCCAGCTACTTAATAAAAATAAAACAAAACCATAAAGAACTTCTGGGTACCTTACAAGCCCACAACTCAGTTCAAAATATTCAAGAAGAGCTGAGGTCTTTGGGTCGTTGGTAGGGTGAGTAATCACTGAACAGAGTCAGGGAACTGGATAAGTCTGACTTGCTCCTCTTACCAGCTCGCTATATGACCTCAGGCAAGTCCGTCCCTGCCTCAGTCCTAGAGGAGGATAGAGACTTCCATTCCGGTGAGAATACTGATTAGCTCATCAATTTTCCTACTTGGATGGCATCTCTGCCATTTGCTTTTCTCGTCTCCAAAGCATGTAGATCCTATCCTCAATTATTAAAGCAAGATAACAGTGCTTTTGATTTCCCTCTGAGAGTCTAACCTCGAATTGTTGGCTGTTTAGTACTTACAAAGTCCAGGAGAGGAGTACCGTTTAGAAGTGACCATCCAAGGTCCCCCGCCCCATACACCCCTGTAGGCACTATGAAACAGATGCCTCTCACTGGACTGCCAGAGGCCAATTACTGGAACCATATTAGTTTATTTCCTTGTATAATTATCTTCACTGAATTGCATTTTAGGAATCATGCCCTTGGCTTTAATTAAACATCTTTGAAACAGTCATGCAAAGTTCACTGCTGCATTTGCGCAAGAACTACTGTTGCAGACACGATCTATACACTTCTGGAAAAGACTTCCTGAGTGTTTTTGTGAAGCACGAGTCTGCAGGATATTAATAAAAATTTCATCACGGGAAAAGTTTAGTGAGTTTGGAAAGAAAACCAGCTGTCTTTCTTAAAGGTTATCTAAGAGGCTCTACTAACAAAAAGTACGGTGGAGCCTTAGAAAGAGGGTAAACTGCAAGATTTCCCATTTTGTTGACCCTAGAATCCTATTTTCATGGTGCAGCTCTTGGGATCAGTGCTCTGTGCACCCAGCAGAAGGGGCTCTGCATGCTTCGGGCTCAGTTAGCCAAGCACCATGAGCTACAACAGGGAACATACAGACAGGAGGCTACGTAAGCAACGGACAGGGGAGCCTGCAGGTGGATGAGCAGCGAGTGCGCAGCTGGATCTTCCGTGCGCAGTGATCTTGGGTACCTGGGGTCCCAAGAGGCTTTGCAACTTCCTGGCTACATCAGATATTAACTTTGCTATTCATGGAGTTAGGGGTCCTAGTCTCAAATATATCACTCAGTGACCCTCCTGTACAGCAACACACAAAGTTAAAATATTTTAAAAACTAACTCATTGTTAGGAAAAGGACACAGAGACATGTGCCGTGTTACTGTTTCATGGGCGTGATAGGGAGGAATGCCACTCGCTCCGACAGCTCACCACCTAGGAGGAGCACTGAGAGTCTCTCCCCTCCTCTCCTGCCGCTGGAGTCTCTCTCTTTCACTTCCTAACGTGGACACCCCGTCAATCCTCAAAATTCAGCCTCAGAAGCTCCGAGAAAGCCCCTTGGGGAACACTCTGCTTCTCCCTTTCAGTGGACAGATCGACCAGCACAGGTGTGTGTGCAGACTGCCTGCCCTCCTATTCATGCAAGGTTAATTATTTAGAGGCTAATGATTTCATTTTAAAGTGGGAATTGAAACATGTTTCGCTAAAGCTTCCAAAGTGAGGGAGGAAGAGGGTAGGTCAATGGGGAAACATGATTGCCTGATGGTCTGGGTGCAGCCGTCTTCCTCAGGCTGTGTCTTTAACTGCAAGATGAACAGTATCACAAGTAACCTTAGGAGAACCACACCGGCTAGCCTGGATCCGCAGGTCTGTGTGGTGAAATTTAGGGAGGTGCCTAGTTGGCCTCCAGCTGTAAGTGTTTGCCGGATGACTCGTAACTTCACCAGTGGAGCTAAATTCCTCTGACTCTTAGGACTCTTTCTGCATTCAAGAGCCCTTGGAAATGAGAAATCCCTGAAATGGGTCGTCCTCTGCTGTCAGCTAACCCTGAAGCTCAGGAGTGGAGCTGGGAGTAACGGGATGCCCGTGTACCCGGGGTCCTTCCTGGGTGTGTGTAACTCCGAGGCTAAGACAGTGAGACGGGCAGTTTTAGAAGGACCTCCAGGACCACGCCACCTGCTGGCAGGCGGAGTAAGGACCCTGCAAGGTGGACAGACATACCTCTTCTCTTATCATTTGAGAGTTTGAGAGAGGAGGCACCGGGAGTTTAGCCTGAGCCCTTCCCACAGGTCTAGAGGTGGGCAGAGAGAGGGATGGGCTTTGACCCTGGGCGGCCCCTCCCTCCGGGCCAAGCCCCTGGAGGAGGTTTAGTTTGTATCTTCAGAGGGGATGGGGTGCCCAGGCAGGTGACGGAAGACTTTATCTCCGAAGGACCCAGCATTAGAGAGCTTAACAGCCCCAGACTCCGCAGGCAGGGAGAGCTTCTGGGCATCCTTCCGTGGGGTCCCATCACCTCCCTGATGGAGGCAGACTGGGTACCAGGACCCTGCGGTGAAGCCGACTGGGGAGCAGCTTCCTCCAGCCTCTCCGAGCACAGAAGTCAGTGGCGAGGCTCAGACTTGGTGGCCGTGCTGTGTCTCTGCACAGGCTTGTGTACACGCAGCAGGGGACCCACGCAGGGGACCGGGGTGGGGAAGCACACAGGATGAAAATGCAGAGCGGATGCAAGTGGCGGTGGTGATGCTGGGGCAGCGCCAGCGGACAGTGGTTCTCCTGGAGTCTCCAGCCCTCGGCGGGCTGGCGTGGGCCCCAGAAACGGACAGTCCACGTGGAGGGGCAGCTACTCAGGGCTGCCCTGCCGGGGGCGGGCGGTGCCGTCAGGCGGGGGCTGCCTTCAGGGTGGAGTTGTAGCAGAGAAGTGGGGTCACCCCCTTGGAAGCTTTGAGAATGCGTATGAGGGGGGGTATGCGAACGGAATCAGGAAAAGGTAAGGAGTGTCAGCTTGGTGCTGCTGGGTGTTGGCAGGGCTCACCTTGGAGTCGTGGGAGCGTTCCCAGTGGTCCCACAGGCCTTCGGAGGCTGCCTGTGCTGTGCTGAAGCCCGTATCAAGGGCCCTGGGGATGGCCGCAGAGGCCAGCATGGTTGAGGGCCCCCCGTACCCACCTCGTCTTTGCAGGGACCACAGAACTGCACGCACAGCAGGTGCTTTTCACCTGCTCACAAAACAGCCAGGTCACTGCACGCAGCAGCAAAGGCTTGACTGGGGGTGACGGGAGGAAGGAGCAGAGATTTTCCATCTTGATGGTTTTGTTCAAGGCCGTCCCAGAAGCAGCTGACGTTGGCTTCATTTAACCAAAGGGCGCGGCGAGTGACCCTCTACAACCCAGGGATCCTGAAATATTTAGAAGCTCTAATGTTTGGGTGGGAAGAGAACCTCTTTTGGCTGAGAAGCTCAATTATTCAGGAAGGGAGAGTGCCCGTTGTCTGGGGCGTAGGCGGGTGCACCTTCCTGCTGGGTTGATGGGGTGCCAGATGCGGGGGACCCTTCCTGGGACACTTGCCCTGCTCTGTGAGTGAGGCCTCTCCCGCAGTGCTGGGCTCCGGGGGACTTTTCTCGTGGCCAAACTCTTCGTTAAAGTGACACAACGGCCTATTTCTTCTGACAGCATCTCCGATTCAGCCTAGGGTATGGTTCGAGGTCGCATCTCTTGTAAACGCTTCTTCAGCTGCTGTCAAGGGCTGGCACCCGAGTGCTTGAATTTAGGCTGTTGTGGGTCCTGCTAGAGCCTGCCGTCATCTGCACATGTCAACAAATGTATATGCAGGTGTGGACCAGCTGGATCTCTCTCCTTCTCTGGGAAGCGTGGTTTTCAGCAGCGTCAGGCTGGGAAGACAGACGTTTCATTATCTCCGAGGTCCTGTGCAGGCTGCTGTCACACAGTGTTCCACCAGCGGCCCACGGCCGGCACAGAGCACTGCAAAGCTCTGTCTAGCACAAGCGACCACGGGGAACAGGTGGAGAATCCGCTGCAGTTTACACGTCTCCTAAGGGAAGAACTTCAAGAAAGATGCGCTCAAGTAGGCGTTACGGTGGTCCAGATAAGGTTTGGTTCATTCATTCCCTTGATTAGCGTTTATCCCCCTTTGTGCCAGGCATACGGGGAGAGAGAGAAATGTCTTCAAAGAGTCTGTGGTTGTATGGGGGGGGGGCGGAGCTGTGGAAATCTGTCATTTAGAAACAGCATGGAAGTGCTAGGGAAACATTGTTTTGTTCATTTATCACTCACTCATCCGTTCACCCGTAGCAACTACAAAAAGTTTCACTCGGAGGAACTAGATGCCCTGAACTTGACATTCTAGTGAGGGAAACAACAATGTAAACCACCAGCAGTGGTAAATCACCAGTAGTGATTTCAAGCCAGAAGGACCCACTCACCAATGGAGAGAGGCACAGGGTGAGCAGTGACTTGCAGAAAGGAGGGGTTATTTGTTCCAACTGCTGAGGTCAAGTTCCCCTGGGTTGTCCCGTGGTTCGTGCTCACTGCATCTATTTTTGGAACGTGGCTCCACCCTCCAGGAAGGGTGAGGATGAGCACCGTCCTGCTGTGCCCCAGGGTCACCCAGCGCGTGTCTGCAGGGATGATATGCTCTGTACTGGCTTTTCAGTCCCACTCCCGGGAGAAGAGAGACGAAGCTGCGTCTCCACCGCAGCTTGGCCTGATTCAGTCACTGCGTGAAAAGGTGGGAAGAAGGTCAAGCTCATGAGAACTGATACACTGCAGAGTCATTTAGTCCTGAAGTACCAGTTCTGGTTGCTGGCGAGTTGCTAAATCCAGGGACCTGAATTTAATTCCTCCAGAGCCACCGAGACCTCACTTCCAGGCCCACAGCAGGCTGCAGGGGTGCTAACATTTCTCAGGACTAAGGAGCAACCATCTTCCTCTGAGAGAGGACTCTGTATCAGCAGGAGTAGAACCACACCAGGCACCGAAGAAGGTTCTGCCTCCCAGCATCTTCCAACACAGTGAGAGATAAACGGGTGGAAGATGTGACAGGGCATTCACAATAGAACAGAAGCTTATCCCCCATAAATATGGAACGATGTTCAACTTCACTACCTAACAAAGAAATGCAAGTTATAAATCTATTTTATTTTGCTCATCTAATTGGTAGCAAGTTTTAAAAATGCACAAACTTGGCTGCTAAGGATGTAAGGAAAAGGCCGTTTTCATCTGCTGCTGCTCATGGAGATGGAAATTGGTGCGAACCTTCTGGAGGGTAACTGGGCAATTTGTGTATCAACAGCCTTAACATGTTCGTACACTTTGAGCCAGTAATTTTGCTTTCAGGATCTTATCCTAAGGTGAAAGTCAAATTTATGTACAAGATTTATGGTCAAGAATATTCATCTCAGCCAGTAGTGTAATAGAAAAGATATTAGAAGCTAACTAAAAATCCCACAATAGGGGGTTGGTTAAATAAGTGATGGCCCAACTTAAGAATGGAAAATAAAGATGCAGACGTAGAAAATGGACTTGAGGACACGGGAAGGGGTAAGCGTAAGCTGAGACGAAGTGAGCGAGTGGCATGGACTTATATACACTACCAAATGTAAAATAGCTAGCTAGTGGGAAGCAGCTGCATAGCACAGGGAGATCAGCTCGGTGCTCTGTGACCACCTAGAGGGGTGGGATAGGGCGGGTGGGAGGGAGATGCAAGAGGGAGGAGATATGGGGATATATGTATACGTATAGTTGATTCACTTTGTTATACAGCAGAAACTAACACACCATTGTAAAGCAATTATACTCCAATAAAGATGTTAAAAAAAAATGGAAAACAGTTCATTCATTAAAAATGATTTTCTCCAAGAATATTTAAGGTGGGAAGATGTAGTATAAAAGCAAGGCACAAAATACTAGATGGAGTATTTCATTTTGTTAAAATTTTAATAATACAAGTGCAGAAAAAGTGATTAAAATAACAGTACTGATTTGACTACGGGACATTTTTTTCTTTAAATTTTTCTGTATTTGGTGTTATCAAGCATCATATATCCTCTCTGAGTCTCAGTTTATGTTCTGTGAAGTGGGACTCATCACATCTACACTGCAGTGCACGCGGGCAGAGCAGCACAATATTTGAAAATGCCCTTGACAGTGACCAGCCCATTGTAATACTCCATGAACGGTTATAATATCATTGCCAGTGACACACCCATAATCCAGATATATTAACGATTACTAAGGTTTTTATCTCCCTCCACTTTTACTAAGACAACAAAAGGATTAATTGAAGACTCTAAGTCATTTTTACTGAGGTTCTTAATACTCACCTTCCTCACAAGGGTGGACAAAACTCTCAGCTTTTTGTATTGAGTGCAAATGTCTCTATTCTCGCCCATTTCAGAGACCTCCTCACTCAAAATCTAGATTTTGTCGATCTTTAGTACCCTGTCTCTCATCTTATCTCAGATTATTCTGTGGTAAGATGGTGCAAACTATGTATTTACTAACTGGAGAGAATTCAAGTCCCTGGAGCTGTTGTAGCTCAAACTTCTGTTTTAAGTGGAGTCATTTTCTGTGCTTTCCTTTCATGCTGTCTGCAGAATGGCTGCTTCTGTCCTCCTTGAGATCCAGGTGTACAGCGCTCTCCTTTTTCTCATTCTGGGGTCTCTCTGACTGTGGCATCTCTGAGGCCCATGTGCTGTTGAGGCTAGATTTGGTACCTGGGGGGAAAAGCAACTTCCAGATGGGTCAGCCTAGAAAAGGATCCCCCATTGTGTAGAAATTTAAAAACAGGCGAAATACCTGTCCTATCAGACACTGTGATTTGCCCCCTGTCTGACGCAGCCCAGAGCTTTGTCATTTAATTCACACCTATCCACTGTGAAGGCCCAGCCAACAGGATCATTCTGGAGCCCTGAGTGGGTGCCCAGAATGGACGGGAGGGCTGAGGTAGCCAGAACTCTGCCTTTTCTATGGACAGGTGTTAGGGCATCTTCTTTTCAAAGTGACACATTCCCAACCCATCCAACTCACGTAGAGGAAAAAAACCACTGTCACCAGCCAAAGTGTTTAGAAAAACGCGGGGCTGCAGAGGAAGCGCGATCTCGTGGGGACTCCTGTATTATACATCCACGTGCAAGTGTGAGCTCCAGATTTGATAAGACATGCAGTCTGATCAAAAGTCATGCAATTAATGATTCCTTTCAAAAATCAAAGAACTCTTTGATTCTTCATTTTAATGTAACTTTGACCTCTTTTCATGAAAGAGGCCTTGACTAAGCTAAACATGCTCTCTCTCCCTGCCTGCAATGTATCAGAAAGCATCCTCAGTTACTTTCACAGGCAGTGGAGGACTCCTTAATTTTTCTCTGATGACAAGAACTCCCTTTGAGCCTGGGCCAGAGGTGAGCACGATTCTGACTCTGGAAAGATGTAGAAAAATGAAGTTCCTTTTGCCAGAGGTTATGGGCGAGCATTGCTGATGTATGACTGTTAGCAGTCTTGCCCTCCTTCCACCTACTCCTCCTTTTCTGCATGGTGGACTCTCCTTTAGTTTTGGGGCACCGTATTGGCAAAAAAAGGAAGGGGAGGCTAGAGGTAAGTAGGCTAGTGGCGGGGATTTTGTGCAAGAATATTTGAAGAAGGAAGTGTGGGAGCAAGTGCTGTGGTAAGAAGGGAAAGGGAAAATTAAAAAAAAAATCTGTGATCCATAAATCCCCTTCAAAAACTCTAAGCAAAGTACTTAAATTATTTTACAATTACTTTTTGGTTACTACTCTGTAGTATAAAAAAAAATAAGTTCACTGTTTATCGTATCCTCTTGTTAATACCATCATTTTAAAGACATGTGTCTTAATGGCTGTATCGTGTACCATCCTTTATTTAACCAGCTCCCTTTATTGGACAGTTAATTCAGTTATTTTGTTGTTTATAAATATATATATATGATGGATATTTTTGTTTGTAATTCTGATTATGTCATTTTGTCAGTCAGGATAATTGATGGTAGCTGTACTAACAAACAACCTAAAATCTCAGTGGCTTAGCAGGTGTTGACTGAAAAAAATGCACAACTAAAAGTTGAGAATCATTTTTTTTTTGGCAGACTTGCTGAGGACTTAAGCCCGGGAGGCAGTGTCAGATCACTCTGAGAGATTGCACTGCAGAGGGAAGGGAGGAACCAGGACATATAGGAGTTTTGCAAAAACAAAACAACAAAACAAAACAAAAAACCCCCAAACAACCAGGTACTCGGAACATCAAAAGATTACTGTTAATTAAAGAAAAACCAAACATCTCAAGTTAATGAATTTAGCATTTTTCTATGTATGGGAAGAGGCAGGAGTCTGGGCTCGTTGGAATCATTCCTCTGATGTGCATTTTAACTATCTACAGCCAGCATCCTGCTTTTCTCCAGCCAGAATTCCCGCCGGGTGCACCATCCGGGATGGCTGCAACACTCTTTGTTGGCTGACAGGGCAGGCGACATTCTTCATCTATACAGGTTAAAGTTTTATTTTTTGCTCGATTTACTGTCTAGGGTTGGAGTGGGGGACTCTGTTCTTTGCAGATGTGAGGGACTCAGGGTCCTTCCATATTGTGGGGTCACCTTCCTCAGGTCCTCAGAGCCCCACGCTGGAAGAAGGGAGCTTGGAGAAGGCACTCACGCTCTTCGCCTCTTCTGCCCAGAGAGGACAGAGCCACTTCTGCGCATGGTGCACTGGTCGGGGCTCGTCACAGGGCCCCACCAGAGGCAAGGGGGCTGTAGAAGGGAATCTGGATGCAGCAAAGAGAAAGGGCCACTGGGTATTGATTAACAGCTAGCCAAGGTCCTACCTACCTACCTACCAATTCACTCTCAGATCTTTAGAATACAAAGTGTTACATTCCTGCAATCCTCCTCTAATTCTAGGCGATTCTCCATTCATATTCTCTTTTGCTTATAGCAACCTAGAGCTGGGTCTTCCCAGCCTCTTCTTTCTAGCCCTACAGGCTGTGGTCTCCTCGGAAGCTTTGGTGGGGTGCAGGCACCATCTGGGAGAAGGAGTCTTGGAGCTCACTTGCCCGCGTTGCCCAGGACCCCAATTCCTTCCACCTCTCGGTTGCTGCTTTATTTTCCCAGGGGCAGAGCCAAGCTGTAATTGACTCCCTGGATATTTCAAAGTCCCTGATCCCGGGACTGAAGGATGACTCCCTGCTGTTGTGAAAGGTTACCAGATTATCAGGACCTCTGATTGGGAGGGACAGTGGGAAGGGGGGGGGTGGTGTAAGGGGAAAGGCACTGACATTTCAAACTCAACTGGCGACTCCAGCCCTTGTAATGGCTTTAGTAACTTCACAGCTGATCCCTGTGATTGAGCATCAGGACCATTAAATGCTAATTGAGTTGAAAAGCTTCTCCCTCATAGGCTAAAACTCTCAGGCAGTAAAAGGCTTCTGGCCATGTCTGGAGTTGCTGCTGCGGACAATGAGGTGGGCTGCCTCTGTCTACACTTACTGCTGTTCCTCTTCCCGGCTTGACGGGGTAGGGTTGCTGTACATACACAGACTTTAAAATTATTTTTTAATTATTATTATTTTTTTAAAATTGAAGAATGGTTGATTTACATTGTTGGTGGTTTCAGGTGTACAGCAAAGTGATTCAGTTATGCATACACACATACGTACACATGCATACATACATATATTCTTTTCCAGATTCTTTTTCATTATAGTTTATTACAAGATATTGAATATAGTTCCCTGTGCTGTACAGTAGGACCCTGTTGTTCATATATTTTACATATATCATATATCTGTGTGTCTCTGTTAACCCCTAACTCCTAATTTATCCCTCCCCTCACCCTTTCCCCTTCGGTAACCGTAATTTTGTTTTCTGTGTCTGTGGGTCTATTTCTCAAACAGACTTTTTTTTTTTTTTTTTTTTTTTAAGCAGATTGCACATTGCCGTGGCTGGATCAATACTCTGGAGTGAGCTGTTTGCCCTCAAAACTGCTGGGGCCGCAGCCATGGAGCTGCAGGATCCCAACGGGGGATCCTGACGTCCATCTGCTCTGTTTTTTTCAGATACGCTGAATCGACAGCCCTGAGTTTTGAAGTTCTCCTGGAGGGGACTTGAGGGGATTTCTCCAGCATCGGTGGAACTCCTTTTGTGGTGCTTCAGTGCTTCCATCCTGAAGCGCTCATTTCCCTATGCCCTCCCCCACCCCACTCTTTCCTTTACTCTCTCTCCTCCCACCCCCAGTTCCCAGAAGAAGATCTAGGAATCAGGTCCAAACATAAGATCTTTGGAGAATCCTCGTGTGTTTTTTTTTTAATTTTTATTGGAGTCTAGTTGATTTACAATGTTGTGTTAGTTCCAGGTGTACAGCAAAGTGAATCAGTTATACAAATGCATATAATCCACTCTTTTTTAGATTATTTTCCCATACAGGTCATTACAGAGTACTGAGTAGAGTTCCCTGGGCTATTCAGTAGGTCCTGATTAGCTCTCTATTTTATAGGTAGTGTTGTGTATATGTCAATCCCAATCTCCCAACTCATCCCTCTCCCCTCCCCACTTTCCCCCCCTGGTAACCATAAGTTTGTTTTCTACATCTGTGACTCTATTTCGAATCGGTGTGTTTTACTCTAGTCCTGAAACTAGATAAAGCCTAGTCATCAATAAACAGGTGAGGAAGTAGAGCCAGGCATCGGTTGAGTATTGATGTTTCTGGCACAAGCTGTCTCTCCGCTCCTCACCCCACACCTTTATCAGCCATCATCATGCTGTCCGTCGCCTCCTCCTCTCTGAAGAAGGCCCGGGCCATCTTTTGAAAATACAAAGCCCAGCACTGAGACCCTCCCAACTGAGAGAGCAGGAAGTTCCAGGACTGCTGAGGTGCTCCCTGAACCCCACTCAGGGGACCGGTGTTGTTCCCTCCTGGGTGTATTGTGAGGACCCCTAAAATTCCTCCAAACCTCTGCCTCTGGGCTTCCAGATTGCCCCTGAAAGAAATGAACAATAATCATAATACCCACCACGTACTGACTGCTGGTATCTCAAGGGCTGCCTTGCCATCGGACATTTGTTGAGCTCCTAACTGTTTGCCAGACAGTGGGTACCTGCTTTATGTGTGTTTAGCCCTTCTGACGACACTGTGATTTAGGACCTGTTAATATGTCTATTTTGCTGAAATGGAAACTGAGGTTCAGAGTGGTTAAATCACAAGGAAAAGTCCATGTTTTTACCCCCTACACTAATATATATGTATATTTGTGTATATATATAATACATATATATATTTAGCATATATATTATGTTGACTGAAAAAAAAGCATAACCTCAAGGCTGAGAAATATGTTTTATTTGGTGGGCAAAACTGAGGACTTAAGCCTGGGACACAGCCTCTCAGCTCACTCTGAGGGACTGATCCAAAAAAGAGAGGGAGAAGCCATCAACTTTAGGAGTTTTTGCAACAAAGACCAGGTAGTCGGAACATCGGAAGATTACTGTTAATTAAAGAAAACCAGACATCTCGAGTTAATGAATTTTTAGTGTTTTTCTATGTATGGGAAGATGCAGAAGTCTGGGCTCACAAAAACCATTCCTTTGATGTGCACCTCAGCTATGTGGGCCCGTATCCTGGGTTCTCATCCTGAGTTCCCTCGGGGTTCACCATCAGGAGAGGCTGTAGCAGTTGACTGCTAGATGGAGGGCATCCTGTTTCCATCCTGAGTCTCCTCAGGGTGCACCATCTGGGTGGCTGTAATGTGATGGCTTGATGGTTGCAACATCCTTTGTTTACTGATACGGCAGGCAACATTTTTTTCATTGACATCTATATATATACAATATCCACTGTTCATGTTACATATATTATCTATTTTATGCACTACGTATTCTTTATAATCTTTGCAAGAAACCTTGCAAGGTAGGTGTTATTCTTTACATTTTGTGAAAAAGAAATTAAAGCCTCTAACAGGCTGAGAAGTTTGTCCTGTCACTACATCACAACTAACAAGTCAGTGAACACGATTTTGAATCCTTTTACGAAAAAAAAAACCAAACTATGTTCTTTCCATGCTCCGAAATATATTTTGGTCAAGTGACTTAAGAAACTCTCCCTCAAGCTTGTCACTAAAGCAGAAAATAAGACAACAGTGCTTTACTGGAAATTATCAAAAGTCAGGATCAAGCAGGAATAATGAAAAGGAGTCTGAGGTTTCGGGTGATAAACCCACTGGCTAAATCGGCCCCTGGAAACAGACCCACTTTTTAGAAACCCCTCTGGTCCGGTGGAGAAGCATATCCTAGGCCCCCGGTGCCTTTCAGAAAAGAGAACAGAGGACGATTTTGCAAACTGATTGTTAACTGGAAGTGAAAAATTCTTTCCTGAGCATTGTCTTGCCTTAAAAAGAAAACCTGTGAAGCGAAACTACTTCATTACTCCCCTTTGGATGTAAAGTTTGCCATGTTTTAAATTTCGGTTAGGCATCCTTTGAACCAGAAAGAAGACTGGCTTTTAGAAAACAGACAATGGTATAAATTGGGTTGTATACGAAAACAGGCTTTGTGAGTAAAAAAAGATACACCGATAGAGTGTGTTACTATAAGCTTGGCTTTAAGAGAAAGGTTGGTAAGGGAGCCATTTTATTTAAATGAAGAGGAAGTTTCAGGCAGTAATCAGCAGCTGGTAATCCCTAATTTGTGGGCTAATGTTGAAGCAAGCTAATAAAATGACCTCAGGGAAAGACCAGGGTAGTGTTTTATAGAATTCTGGAGCTGGAGGGAACCTGCAGAGCATCCAGTCCAATGATCTCATTATAAAAATGCAGGAACTGAGGCCAGCAGAGGAGGGGCGATCTCCCTACAGTCACAGGGATATAGTTGTTATGCAGAAAACTCATTTAAATATTATTTTTTTGAATATGTAGTTGTGTGGATGAGAAGCAGAATAGGTAACATTTACTTTTCTGGTCTCTGGCCATATCTCCCTAATACTATTTGCCTTTTAAATGCTCTTTTCTCCCTTCAAGATTGCATCAAAGAAAAGAACAAAGTCAAGGGCTTTAAACATTATTTATTTTTTAAAACAATAGTGTATATTATAGATTCAGAAAGTGGTCTCCCTCTCACTCCTGGCTCAAGCCACGCAGGTCCCCTCCCTCGGGCTCACTGCCAACAGGTCTCCATGTGCCCCCCAGAGCATCCCATATGTGGACAGGACCATACATAACTACACACTTCTCTGCTATTTGTAGCGTCCCTCATCCTACTTTTATTATTTTGCAACATCCCTTGGGGGCTGCTAACACATCAGGTCCCATCCAGTCGCCTCTTTCTCTTTAAGTGGCTGCATCGTCTTTCATTGTCTGGAGGTACGAGAATTTATTTAGCACATTTGGGTCACGTCCTCTCTTTTGCTATTTCAAATAACACTGTGATAAATACCTTTGTACATACATCATTTCACACATAAGGGATCTATCTGGGGTATAAATCCTTAGCAATGAAATTGTGAGGACAAAGAGGATGTGTCTTACATTTTGTTACATTTCTAGAGCATTACAAAGACTGGGGTACCTGTTTCTAGCCCCCGTGGCCAACACCCTATCAAACGTTTTTCACTTTTAGGCTAGGTGCGATTACGGTAGATGAAGAATAGCTGGTTGTATTTTTCATTTCTATTCAGACTCAGTTGTATTGAACATCCTAATGTTTAAGAGGCTTTGCAGAACTATTCTGTTTTTCTCTTTTGCTCATTTTCCTACCAGTTACTGGTCTTTTCTCTTATTGATTTACAAGAGATCTCTATATATTAAGGCAGTTCATTGTTTCTCTGTACCACTATTCACAAATTTTACTTCCATTTTGTTACCTGCCTTCTGACCTTGTTTACTGGGTGCCTCTCGCCTCCCCTGTTCCCCTCTCCCTCCACCCCGTTGGCAGTTCAGAAGCTTCTTTATCGTTGTGAACAAATGTGTGGGCCTTTCTCTTCGCGTTTGGATTTTGTTATCGTTCTTAGTGAGGCTCTCGCCATTCAAATCTGTCATACAACATCTCCTCACAGTATACTTCGACTACTCTTAGTATTCCCATTATTACATTTAAATTTTTGATTCATCTGAAGTTTCTTTCATGTAAAATATGCACTAAAGATTCTACTTTATTTTTTTCAGATAGTAGCCGAGATACCCTAGTACCATGTATAAAATAAGCCATGTTTACTCCATTGATTTGAAATGCTACCTTTATAACATAAGTTCGAATCTACTTCGGGACTTCTATTTAGAGCCATTAATTATTCTGTATAGTCAAGAAACAGCACAACATTCTCTTAATTCTTAAAGCTTACAATATATTTTAATAGTAGTTGTTCTTGTTTCCTGAGGTAAGATTGTATTTCTGTAAACTTCCCTCTTAGAACTGCTTTTGCTGTGTCCCACAGATTTTGGATCATCGTGTTTTTGTTTTCATTTGTCTCTAGGTAGTTTTTGATTTCCTCTTTGATTTCTTCAATGATCCATTGGTGGGGCTCAACTTTTCTTTTTCTTTTTCTTTCTTTAGTTATTGGCAGCACCATGCGGCACATGGGATCTTAGTTCCCCAACCAGGGATCGAAACCGAACCCGTGCCCATTGCAATGGAAGCTGGAGTCTTAACCACTGGACCTCCAGGGAAGTCTGGAATCTGGGGGAGAGAATGGACACATGTACCTGTGCGGCTGAGTCACTTTGCTGTGCACCTGAAAGTATCACAACATTGTTAATTGGCTCTACGCCAGCATAAAATAAAAAGTTAAAAATAAAAAAAATTAAACAAAATGTTTTAAAGCAGATAAGTCCTCAAAAAAAAAAAAAACACACAACAACAAACAAAATAAAAACCACCCCTACTCTCACTCTTCCTTCTTGTCGATTTTTTTATTGTGCAGAATGGAACCTGTTTATTTGCCTCTCTCCTTCCAAAAGTCCTGTAGGTTTTATGCACATTATTTTACAGATTAACTTAGGGAGAATTGATATCTTTGTGATACTACATATTTCTGCTTAAGAACATGGCATGCCTTTTGTTCATTAAATGCTTCATTTGTGTCCCTTAATGCATTTAAAAATTTTAATCACATACAGGTTACACTTTTTTTTTTGTGGTACGCGGGCCTCTCACTGTTGTGACCTCTCCCGTTGCGGAGCACAGGCTCCGGACGCGCAGGCTCAGCGGCCATGGCTCACGGGCCCAGCCGCTCCGCGGCATGTGGGATCCTCCCGGACCGGGGCACGAACCCGTGTCCCCTGCATCGGCAGGCGGACTCTCAACCACTGCGCCACCAGGGAAGCCCCAGGTTACACATTTTTAATGTAAATTCCCAAGTATTTTAACTTTACTCTTACTATATTTTCATTATATCTTCCAACTAATTTTTAATTATACAAAAATTATTTAGCTTGGTATATTAATTATATACCAGACATCTTTATGCATTTAAAATTTTGTAGTACTTGTAACTTTATTTTCTAAGCTTACGATTATATATCACACACACATAATACTAGTTGTACTTCCTTTCCCTCAAAATTCATACTTGTTTCTTTCATCTAGGTGTATAAGCTAGTGTCTCCAGAACAATGTTAAATAAAAGTGGTTCCCATAGATAAACTTATTCTGTTTTTTACTTTAATGGAAATGCTTGTTGTACATTGAGCCTCACACTAGCCTTTGTGCCAATATCTATATATGGATACACACAAGTATGTACATAAAGTTTCATATTTGGGAGAATAAAATCAGGTCAGATTAAAATAACTTTGATAATTGTTTAAAGTGCCAAACTGTATTTATTGTTTTATTTCTTTAATACATTGTTCCTGAACACTGTCTTTTGAATTGTTTTAAAAGGTTAACATATTTTTTTACTGCTATTCTTTAAAAAAAGGGAAATTACTATTATCTTTGGCCTGCAAAATTCCTTTCAAGCAATCATTTTAAGAGGAGCTATTTTATAATTCGTAAGGAAGGAACCATAATTTACTTTGTAGCAGTGTACTTCAATCAAGGAGAATTTACCTAAAATGTAGTAAACAGTCCAGCAAACTTCTATTAATACATTATCAAGAAGTCATGCATTGTTCTCCTGTGACAGGCTGAAATTACATGTATTGAGAACTGCTTTGTATCCAGCACTCTGCTGATGAATTCAGATACATTAGCTCATGTAATAATCCTCCTAACATTGTTTTAAGATAAGAATTGATACACCTTTTAAAGTTATGGGAACTAAACCTCAGGCAAGGTTGCTTGCTCTGATAGAAAAGGGCATAGCTGAGAATCGACACCAGATCCGCTGATTCCTAATTCAGCTCTTGCCAGGTTAAAAACAACATGCCAAATATCGGTCAACTAGTTACATCTTGTTTTTCAACCTGCTCTGAGAGTGGCCATTATGTCAGACCAACAGACGTGTCATTCCTTCTATAAGCATTTATTGAGCACCTACTTTCTTGCACAGAGATCTCCTGGTGGATGAGGTGCTCTGTCGTCCTGCACGTCTGCTCATGTGGAGAAGGGGAAGGTTGTAGGGCTTGGGAGGGCCAGTCACACCAGGGTTCAGAGGAGGAGGTCACTCAAGGGGAAGTATTCAGACCTGGGATTCTGGAGGGTGCTTCAAAGGTGAAAGATGCAGTTGCAGGCCATGAAAGGGAGGGATACAGCAGACAGCAAAACATGGTGCAGGCATCATGTATAATGTACAAATAGTAGGGGTTTTGTCCTATTATATTTAAAAAAACGTTCTAATATTAAAAATTAGTGAATTTAATGGTTATGACAGCAAGAAGAAAAAGAAGAGGCTGAAGAAAAAGCATGTGTTAGAAGCTAGAGATTGGCTTAGAGCCATAACTGATAGCTAAACTGAAATATGAGGAAAGGAAATGAAGATAATTTCCAGAAGCCACACACAAATACAACTTGGAAGGTATAAGATATTGGGATGCCGTACATTCCATTTCTCCACCTTCAGGAAGAATTACACTCACACTATTCCCATAAGATAAAAGATCATGACTATAGACTGAATTGTGTCTCCCTAAAATTTATATGTGAAGTCCCAATTTCCAATGTGACTGTAGGTGATAGGGCCTTTTTGGAAGTAATGAAGGCGAAATGAGGTCATGGGGTGGGGCCCTGATCTGATAGGATTCGTGCCCTTATAAAAGAGACAGCAGACAGCTCTGTCTCTTTGCCACGGGAGGACACAATGAGTAGATGGCCATCTGCAAATGAGGAAGAGAACCTCCCCAGAACTCGATCCTGCCAGAACTTGATCTGGGACTTCTAGCCTCCAGAATTGTGACATAATGAATGACTGTTTTTAAGCCATCCAGTCTATGGTATTTTCTTTCAGCAGTCCAAGCTGACTAATACAAACACATTCTATTTTAAGATAGTTCCCTAAAACTCCAACTCCTCACTAACCCTTCTTAGCATCAGTGGCCTTGACACCGATCAGATGAAAATAAAGTAAAAGGTTAGCAATGACGTGAGGGGGTCCTTCCAGGATGACCTAAGAAAGTCTTTTACCCAGAGGTGATTTTAGGCAGCGTTAGGAGCTCCTCCAAACCTGGTGAAGAGATCTGAGGAAATAAATTGGAAAAGTTGGAAATAGTTTTGTGTGTGTTGTCGCCTGTGTGCACAGGAACTTACAAAGATGTGATGGTTAGGAGGCGTTCCTAATCTTTAAATGTAAAGTTAAGAAAGGAAATCATTTCCCCCTGTAAACATACAATGCATTACTCCAGGAAATGAAAGTTCATGTTAAATGAGCCAAAGGTTTAAGCCAGTGATACAATTCACTCACCCCCTCATTCATTCTTCAACCCATATTCATGGAGCCCTGGTGGGTACCAGGTGCTGTGCTCTTAGAGTCCCCATCTCCCATCATTGGTACGCATTGAACAGTAAACACTCTTTTTATTGATCTTGGTTTTTTAAATGTTCTATTGGTCAGGGCTCTTCGATACACTTCTCTTGATGACGACCTCCCGCCCCCCACCTCTCAAGACCTTTAGCATCAGGGTGAAGAGTTCAGTAGAATTTTCGCAGTTTTGGAGAAGCTCTGCATGTGCTTCATAACCTCAGGAAATATTTTCTTAATCAGTCAAGATGAAGAATCCCAGCTGGGCCTTTCTGCGAAGTGATTATTAGCTTTATGAAAACACCCACTTACAAATCTGCCACATTTGTGCTCTTATTCTCACAGACCAGGTCATTGCACTGCGACCGTTACAAGGGCAAAAGGACCATATTTCCTTAGCCAAATGCTGCTCCCAATGGAGTCAAGAGGGAAGGACCAAGAAAAGAGCACCAGTTCATAGAAGCTGTAGATCTCAGAAGCCCAGCAGTGCCTTGAAAGTTGGCAAAAAAAGATTAAAGGCCACTCCTAGTCACAGCAGTGATATTGCTGCAGATACACTGGCGTATTTATCCTCTTCCAGCCCTTCAATATCCTGGGCTACGGAGATTGTCTTAAGGAGCTTGTGTCGATTTCCAAGCTTTCCTCTGGAAGCTTAGCCCTTCTTAAGTGTTCTTTAATAGCTAAAAAGCAGAGCTGGATTCTGAAACTCCATCACTCAGACATTTTGTATCAATAAAACTGATGTTAAGAAGATTTAAGCTGAAATGTTGGCTCCATCATTCTTTCCTTCCTCTCTGTCACCCAGCCCCCTCAGACATTCATGCTACAGGCTTCAAAATGAGACTGATGTTAATGAATTTCAGCACCAAGGAGTCATTTGCTGAGGTTAACCTGAGAATAACTCCCCAAACCAACTCCTGAGAAAAATCAAGACAATGTTGCATAGACCCACCTGCTATTCCTTTATGTCACTCTGCACTCACAAACAACTTGTAGCCTGAAATCCTTTAACACTGAACATCTGCTCTTCTTTTCTTCTCTAGACAATCTAGGCAAAGGGGTGGGGTTTTATTTATTCCATTTGGTTAGACTTTCGTATCTCCTTTGCTTGCAATGGCTCAGTGGTCAGTATAGTTTAACTTACAAGAGGAAAATGACAGTTTTACGAATATTTATCAAGAGGGTCTAATATTGAAAATTGAAAAAGAAAACAGGAGTCATAAGAAAAGGAAAGAGAGAGAGAGAAAGAGGAAGGAGGGGAAAGGAGAAGGGGATCAGAAAAGATAAGTCACTGGAATTTAGAAATCAGAAAAAGGTCTGAGGGAACATGGCAGCCGCTCCTTCAGGGAGACGTTCATTTAAACCATCTCAACAAGAGGAGAGGGTCTTCCTGTTTCTTAAGATCCCTGGAAGAGCTGCACCGTCTCCAGTCCATATGCCAAGACTGTCGCTTCATCTGTCCCATGCCTTCTGCCCTGGTCTCTGCGGGAATCGACAATGACTGGTCATGCCCTACTCTTCCCACGTGCAAAGGGATTTTGTTTAAAATAGACCTGATTGTCATATAATCATGAAATGAAGTTAAAAAAAAAGTATCTGCTTCCATTAATAAGCCAGTGGTAAATAGAACCATCTCTCATGGAGGAGAAAGGAGACAATTTTGGTGGGGGCTGGTGGCTAGCAGGACCCTGAGGGTATCTTATTGGCTCCCCTTTGAAAAGAGCTGTCCAGAGCCTTTGTCAAGACAGAGGATAAAAGGCTCAGAGGTCTACCAGCAGACCAATGGGGGTCCTGGTGTGGAGAAACCAAGGGAAGTTGGTATTTTGGGAGCTGTTACAAAGGAAATGAACACCCATCTTCTGGAGAGTAGCTCAGAATAGATGTCCAGGTGATGGGGAGAAACCCTCCAGCAGTGTGAGCATGAGGGGATTTAAGAGTCTTTATTTAAGTCTAAAGAACACTGGACACTTAGTTAACCAAAGCCCACAATTGTTATGTGTAATTAATTTCTACTTGCATTTTTTATCTCAGACTTTTACATACACAGCTTATTAAGGTGACTTCTAAGACAGAAGGAGAAGATGACTAGTGTACAGTAACCCTTGGAGAATAAGTTTCCCTTGGGAGCTGCCTTTTATAGGCACGAGATGCTCTCCTAAGAGAGTGTACTGATGAACGTAATTCCTTAACAATTTGGGGGGATTGCTATACCAGCTCTTTACTTCTGTTTCATTGCAAGGGAAACTGCTGGTTATGTCACAGCAACTGGAAAGGTGTGCAGCCCAAGTCCAGCCTGAAGACATTCTTAGTACCAGCCAATCCCAAACATAGAATGCAGAGGATTGTGCAAAAACACTAATTTGCTTTTTCCATCAGACACCTTTCAGTGCTAGCAGTGACCATGTTGGATGAGAGTCCAGGAGTTCCATCCCTCGTCTCCCTCTTCAACTCCAGCTCTCCACAGTTTTTCTACCCCTGCCTTGCCCCCAGGATTTTCTCTTCATTTCAAAGGAGGCAAATATGCTTGATAGAAAGTACTCCCTTCAAATATGTCTTCATGCCAGACCAGTGTTTCCTTGCTAATGTTTATCACTTTTTCTTGGAAACTTAAATGCATACTTATGCTAAAAGAAACCTCTCTGGCCTTACCCAGGCTCCCTTCTTGCTGCAGGAAGAACAAGGGAGTAGAAGGAGGGAAAATCCGGTCCTGATGTCAGTGTGATGCTTTCAGCTCTTGGCTTTCCACTGATGCTAAGTGTGATATGCATTTGGATGGCCAATGAGGCCGAGATGGGATGCTACACTCTCCCCTGAACATTTTGAACAGGTCGGGATGACCCTTGCGCTAGATGTTACCAGATGTCCATTTCTTCCAGCCGTGAAAGAAGTTGATCTGTCCATGTTGTCATCAACTGTTCATTGTTGGGATTTCTAAGTGTTTGGCCTGCACTGTCCTAACTGCTGTGGGTATCACTGTGGATTTGGGGGTGACATGGGCGTGGTGTTAAGGCTACCAAATAAACGTAACATGGAGTAGCAGATATGAAAATGGGCATATGGAAACAATAATGAAAATACAAACAAGAATGTAACTAATTTTAACTTGTGTGGTGCAAGGTAAAATTGAAGCGTCCTGGCAGACAGGAGAAGTGACGGAAGGAGAGATGCGTCTGGACCTTGGAGGACGGCTGAGATCTCACAGGAGAAGGCAGGTGCGAGGGAGACACGGGGGCAGCCACCGGGAGGCCAGGAGGCTGGAGTGAGCATGCTGAGAGAGGCTGTGATGGGATCGTGGTCCGTGAGGATGAGGGTGGAGGAAGTTACCCAGGTGGGACGGGGCCAGGTTTCACCTGACTCTGAAAGCCAGGCAGAAGGCAGACTAGAAACTTGAGGCTTGTGTTTCTCAAACCCCACGCTACTCATAAATATGCAGCATCTTCCTGGAAACTCAGTGTTATACAAATATTTGGGGCAACTCATTCTTTAACTCATGTACTGAAACAAACGTTTTGGAGTAGAATACAAAATTGGCGTGACTTTCGTAATAAAATATGTATTTTTGAAGACATTTTGGTTTATGGCAGGTCCCTTGCATGACACTGTCACACCCCCAGGGACTCTTCTCCATATGGAGTGTATCACGGGACAGTTTGAGAATTTCCTTAAGCAATAGGAAATGAAACCTCACTGCCCAAGGCTTTGCTCTGTGCCTGGAGCATCTTTTCTAGCCCTGTGAGCATCTTCTGGTCCCACTCCAAGAGCTGATCTGACATCTGGGCTAATAGAGCAGAGTGACTGCGTGTCCCACGAATATTCGCCAATTCCAAGACGTGGTCCCTTAATATCAAGTGCTAGGACATCTGTACGGTCCTTTGTAGGTTGATTTGCCATCATACTCTCCACAGCCCTAGAAATAATAATACCCTGATTTACAAATGAGGGAATGATGTGCGGCAGGTTTTGTAAACAAGTTGGATGGGTACTTTCGAGAAGACTGTATGTCAGGACATGGGTCCTGGCAGGCAGGGGGCCCCGTAGTCATATTCACGTGTGCAGCCCTTTGATCTGGAAGGTGCCTTCTGTCACGGTCATCCGCCAGCTTTGTGGAAGGCAGCCGCCCTTCCTCATTCAGTTCTCCAGCATCTGTCAACTTGTGCATTTCTGGACAAGAATTAATGACAGCTTTCAGCCCCATGTTTCTTATGAAGAATGTAACTGAAGCAAACAGAATTTAGGTGGGCAATTTAGTCTTGCAGATTGCTGTCTGTCCATCTGTCTGTTTCTGTCTCTTTCTCTCTCTCTTTCACGTTATTGACAATATCATCATGATTTGAAACCCCCAGAATCGCCTGCTTTTATTTAGCAGCGTATTTTAAATAGTAAAATACTGTCTTCAAAGCTCAGGAAGCCCTGTCTATTTTAATACCAACTTTCTGAAGGCTCACTGGTAATTAATGAAATCATTAAGAATGGTTCACGGTGACTGACACCTTCCTGGCAACCACAATCTCCTCTTATACTTAGAGGAAATGTCACTGGCTCCACAGGTTTGATTTGGGGAATGGAGTGGGTGGGTGTTGGGGGCAGGAATCAGATTACATCAAGTTTCACAACAGCCATCAGCCAGAACGGGAAAGCTGTGAGTATGTTCCTCCAAGTTTCTCTACTTCGGAAGCTGTCCCTTCATCCATCCAATGCTGGTTTTCAGAAATACTGCTAATTTCATGTTTTCCAAGGCAGTATCGTGTGGCTCAACTCAATCAGCAAAGATGTAAGGTTGAAAGTCACCCTTTCTTTTTTCTGTTGTTGTTTTTTCTCCCATTTTCACACATTTCCTTTTTTCTTGGCATTGCCTAGGTTTATTCTCCTCTTCTCCCTTTTAGGAACAGAATTTGGCATAAATAAATGATAACTGACAAAATGGTATAAGCAGGAGGGCAAACACAGGGTTTCTCCAGCCTCCGCTGCGGGTCAGGGTAATTTGTTGTAGCAGGTGGTTACCCACAAGAAGGACAGGGAGCTCCAACGGCTGCTGTTTAATTTGTATTTTGATAAAGCAACCCACAGCCTTCCATTAATTGCTGAAAATGGAACGTGAACCCCCTCCAAAGCCTTTCAGGTCACTAATGCACTGAAATTGTTAAGTCGAAATGGACCACTTTAGCCAGGGCACTGCCCACAAGATGGAATTCGGTACATTTCATGCCTCAATGCACTTAAATGGTATGGAGCTGACACTTAATACAAATGCAAGCACCAGGGGAATCCGCATACTTAATCTGTGTTCTCCAACTCTCAGAATTAAGCAGTTGATCTAACACAAAGGGATCATCCTTCTCTCAAAGAGAATATTTTATGACCAGGCAGTTTATTTATTTATTTGAATTTTATTTATTTATTTTTTATACATCTGCTTCTTATTAGTTATCTATTTTATACATACTAGTGTATATATGTCAATCCCAATCTCCCAATTCATCCCACCACCACCAGGCAGTTTAAAAGGCACTGACATAAACAACTGTTTACAGCTCTCTCTCTCTCTCTCTCATCTTCAAAAGGCAAAAAGTACATGTAAGGACTTGCTGTTTGGCAGACAAAGCATTTTAGAAAATCACTTGAAATGCTTTCATTTTCCTTTGAGGATGGCTGAACCTTTGATAGGTGCTCAAGAGAGTTCTTATAATTTAGTTATTTCTCTTATTTTTTTTTTTAAGGGGGAGAAGTGGGACAGTGTGAAGGCACAGAGCTGAAGCCTGCATTTTTTTTCATTTTACCTTCATTTATTTCTTCCTTTATACAGCTCTGCGTTTCTGATTTATATCCTTTTTTTACTTGCTAAATAACTTCTTTTAATATTTCTTGCAAGGCAGGTCTACTGGCAACAAATTTCCTTAGTTTTTGTTTGTCTGAGAAAGTTTTTATTTCTCCTTCATGTTTAACAGATAATTGCACTGAATACAGAATTCTAGTTTGCTGGGGTTATTTCTTGCAACACTTTAAACACTTCACTCTCTTCTTGCTTGCATGGTTTCTGACAAGAGATTTGCTCAGTTCATATCATTGTTACTCTAGAGGCAAGCTGCTTCCTAATATCTTCTGGTTTCTTTTAAGATATTCTTTGTCTTTGGTTTTCTGCTGTTTGAGTATGATGTGCCCAGGTGTCTAATTTTTGGTATTTATCCTGCTTCATGTTCTCTGAGATTCCTGTATCTGTGGATTCCACCCATTATTCAAATAGACTTCTGCTTCTTTCTTTCTTGTTATTTTGGGTTTCCCATTACTCAAGTGTTAACATCTTTTGTAATTGTCCCAGATTGGGGGGCATTTTGTTCTTTTTTTCATTCTTTTATTCTTTGCCCTTCAACTTCAGGAGTTTCTGTTGACAGGTTTGCAAGGTCACTGGTTCTTTCCTCAGTCTTGTCCAGTCTATTATTGAGCCCATCAAAGGCATTCTTTTTTTTCTTTTTTTAACATCTTTATTGGAGTATAATTGCTTTACAATGGTGTGTTAGTTTCTGCTGTATAACAAACTGAATCAGCTGTACATATACATATATCCCCATATCGCCTCCTTCTTGCTCTCTGCTTTCTTGTGGAAGTGGAAATCTTATGGCTTAAATCATAAAAGTATTATTTATGGCTTTTACTACATGACTGAACATGCCAGGTTTTCTGGGACAGGGTTAATTTCAAATGAACAGCTAAGTTTAATTTCATCCTTGTGGCTTTGTAAGAATTTCACCTAGACAAAGGAAGGAAATAGAAAAACAAATACTTTGCTACATTCCTTGTCCTAGTTTTTGACTCCTAATAAGGGTTACTCTCCTTTTAGCCATGCTGATGTTTGGAAAGCCACTATGGAAATGACTTAATATTTTGAGGTATATGTCTCATAAATAAAATGTGTGTCCCTCATCTTCTCATTTCCTTCCAGCGCTCGAGGGAGTAAGAAGACATGGAGTGCAGAGCTGCCTCATTTTCCGGAGAGAATAGGGGCACTGAGAGCTTGGAGGGATGGTGGTAGCTGTCACAGTGTTTTGTCCTGAATTTTTACCTCCTGGAATCCAGGATGGGCCCCTTCCCCACCCCGCCAGCTGGATGAGTGATCACAGTGGAATAATGATGCCAAGAGGCTCAGAGGTACACTCTACATTTTGAATTGGGTTTTATTAGTCAGCCCACTTATTGAGTGCTATGTGCTCTCACTGGAGTTATAAAGATATACATGATACCGGCTCTGCCCCTACAGAGCTTGCAATGTGTTTAGGGAAGCCAGGCATATCCCCATGAAGGAGAAGCTCACTGAACAGGGCAGGAGGAACTTTTGCCTCCAAGGATGCAGATGGTGATAAAGATTGCAATTGTCTGAGGCTACGGGGGACGAACTGGAACCATAGCCTGGACTCAGAGACATGTGGACCCCAGAAGGAAAAGGGTGAAAGGCTAGTTCTAACTAATCTGAAATTTGATATTCCAAGAGCTTCCTTTAAAAGGCCCTTTTAAAATTCTTTTTCTTCCTCTTAAAGAATTCAGCTATCAAATGATGTCTGCTATCAAATGATGTCCTTTCCACACAGTGAAAAATGTACACTAAGGAAAGAAAAAGGGCAAGACTCATGCTCTATGATTCCTTGTTGAACAAGGACAAGCATTTGGACTGTTCTCACCCCTTGATGAGCTCCTTTTCCTCTCCTTCCTTGCTTTGGTTGATGATGTGAGTCTAAGCAATTCACTGAAGCCACGTGAGAACAAGCAAGAGTCAGGGTCCAAGCAGGATTACTAGCTTGGGGAATGCCTATCTCTCTGGACCTCCCTGTGAGGCCAGTGAGGATTCCCAGACTTTCGCAGACTTTAAAATCAGCTCTCCTGAGACTGAATAAGGTGCAAAAGGAAACTGTCTTCTCCGGCTGGGGGCTGAGGTGGACCATGTGGGAAAGAACGGATGGATAAATCCAGGGAAGGTGCATCATCTGTCCTCCTAAATAATCTAAAACGACCTTCACATGCCCTCCAGGGTGGCCCGGGAAATACATCACTAGATTCCTCCAGCCCTTACCTTGCTCTGCTTCCCAGAGCCCGTGTTACACAGGCAGAAACACCACCGTCATATCTCTCCCTGCCCTCAGGAACATTCACCAGTTGGGGGAAAAATAAGGCCAGAAAATTGTTGCTATGGGCTCTGGTTTGTGGAAGTTAAAATGCTGGTGCAGGAATCTGATTGCTTGATAGCTCCCCCTCTCTCTCCATCTCTGTCTGTCTCTCTCTCCCTCCCTCCCTCCCTCCCTCCCTCTCTCTCTCTCACCCTCCACCCTTTCTCGGCTCTCCCTCTCTCCCACCCCCACTTTTTCTACTCTGCCCCTCTTCCCTCCACTGGACTCCCAGGGCTGCTCCCACACCGGGCCGGAGAAGAGCCTTACAGGTTGTCAATGAAACCTGGAATTATTTCCTTTGATGGCTCAGATAATAGTAGGAGCCAAGGCAATGAGTGAGGTCGTCTGAAACCAATGCAGTCCTGCCCGGGACCCGGGAGCCAATCGCAGGAGCAGAGGGCGGGGCGTCAGCGCCAGCAGATAATTGCTAAGTGCATCGCTAGCACAGTTGGTCCGAGCCGCCGAAGGGTTTGGTCGCAGAGACAGGGACGCGCAATCCTCAGCGTGCTCCATCCCGACAGCAGCCCTCCACGGCTCGGCAGGGCAGCGAGCCTCTGGGCACCGGCCCCGCTGCTCCACGGAAAAGGTACTCCTGCTGCATCCCGGCGGGGCTGCTCTTGGTTTCTGTCCTCAGTGGCTTGCAGTTTAGCCTCTGTAGAGGGGTTGCAGAAAGAAAAGTTTAGGGGAGGAAATGTGACAGCGGAGGGAAATCACCGTCTTTTGTTGGGAGGAAAACAAGCTGACGGTTTGGGAAACTTCTGCGCTGTCTAGAACTGGATTTGTTTATACTCTCTCAGCCGCGCTCAGGTCTGTGGAAATAGGTCTAGTCTTGGGCTAGGGTGCCTGCCGGTTGGGGTGTAGATTTGGGTTTGTTGGGTGAAGGGGGTTGAACCCTGGATGTACTGCTTCCTGGCGGACCCATTGCTGGGTGGCTGATTCTGGGAAGCCTGATGGGTTGGTTGGGTTTTCCACCATGGGGTCTGCCCCCCTTGACTTTACCTTATCCTACTGTCCCCCAACTCTTGTGACCTTCAGCTTGAGTCCTTCCTCAAACTTCTGTCTCCTTCCTCACCCCTCCCCCTTGCCGACTCTGTCTCTGCTCACTTGATGTGGGGGAAGGAGACGTTTCCTGGGGTGTGGGCGACTGTCCGGTTTGACCTGATGGGCGTCTGCCTGTCACATAACTTGGTGAGAAACCAACAAAACGGTTCCCAGAGGAAAAGCCATCACTCCACTGATTAGCTCCCCCAAACTCTGGCAGACTCTCTGGGCTTGGTGCGTACTGAAATAAAGGGGATGGAATGAAATTGCATCCCGTGTGAAGGTTACACCCTCACCAGGGACAGGCTGTAGGGTGCTAAGGAAGCCCGAGGCTCTGGGTGCATGGGGGGCTGAGGGGCTGCTGGTACCACCAGCCCTGCTGCCTGTGATGACCACTCTTCAAGTAAAGGGCTGGCCACGGCAGGAGGCTGGTCCAGGTACGTAGCATCCTTGTTCATTTATGAACAGTTAGGACGACAAGGGCCCTGCTGGCTCTTAGTCCCACTTGTGGTCCTGAGAAGAAGTCCTTCTCCCCACATTCTGCCACCCGGGAGGTGTTAGGTCAGTGGGCCTCCTAGGAAGCAGGGTCCCCGTGGGAGAAGGTGAAGTTCTTGGTCTTAAACTTCCTTCCTGCTTTGGGGCAGGCAGCCCCTATATGAACGGTCCACGGCACACCGCCAGGTGTGTCCTCCCACCTGCCGGGTCCTCAGAAGCTGCTGGTCCAGGACTGATCTTCCAAATCCCTGAGCCCCTCTGACTTCTAGCCTAGACCCGAAGCTGGGAAGTTCGGTTCCCAGTCCTGGCAGGATGGGGATGTGCTGGGAGGACTCCTCCAGACACCTGGTCCGCAGGACACCCTTCCCGCCGAGGTGTAGACGCCTCTGTTCTCCGGCTCCACAAATCACATTCACTCTTTAATTCTTTTTTTCTTTAACCTCCACAAGGGCTTCTCCTCTACCTCCTTTACATAGCCGTTTCGGGTGGGAGATGTTATTGCTGAAGCTCTATTCACAATGCTTAAAAAGAAACCCAGCTGCCCGACTTTTGTTTTTCTTGGTCAGGATACAGTCAGCTTTCTCCTCTGTACATGTTGCCTGGCAGTAAACAAAACAAGCTTGCAGCCCCGCAAAGGAGAATGCCTTTGTGTTTGGGAGGCTGGAGCGGAGGCTGAACTTTTATTGCCTGTTGGGGCATCTTTGGCCCAAGACCTTCTCCTCTGTGGTCTGTCTGGGGCAGGTGACCCTCAGAGAGCCCATGAGAGAAGACATCCAGCAGGTGGGAGATTTTGAAAAGGGGCACCTTGGTTTTCATGAAGGCAGTGATAACACGAGAACGTGCTTTGGAGTTGGAGGGGTATCTAGAACCGGGGACAGGTAGCAAAATTGTGGATCCCTCCCACCGATGCCGATCTGCTAGATTTCTATCGTGATAGAGGACATTCAAAGTAAGGCTTTGAAACCGGCTCTGGAGCAGTGACTCATGCGGAGCTAGAAGGCTGGGTGGGGGAGGGGGCAGAGGGAGCTGCAAAGTACAAGTGGGACACACTGGAAACACTTGCTTTCCTCCTTCCCTCTCCTCCTCTGCAGTCTTCCTTGTAGCTCCCTATTTGGAACACAGATCATTAAAATAACAACTTTAGGCTAAAAAAAGCATAATGGGAGCTGAAGAATAATTGAAGAGTCTCAAAACCCCATCACTGCAACTTCACCTCGGATGGGGCGTGAAACCCAGGGTCCAACCACTGCGTGATCCAGTGCGGAGAATTTCATTGCTGGCTGGTGATGGGCTGATTGGTTCCTTGTGAAGCCAGGCACCTGTTTGTGTCTGAAGGGACTGATTAGTGTTCAGGAAATTAAATTTGTCACTCGTCATTTCATCAGACGTGGTGGCTTGAGCCTGGACCCCGGATAGGCACCATTCATAGGTCTCTCCCCAGCTGGCCCAACAGGATTTCTCTCCTTCAACCACTGTGCTGTGAAGGGGTTTCCTCTTTCTGCTTTCACAAGCCCTGGGTCATCTACCTGGCCAAAGTCCCTTCCTTACTTTTCTGCTTCTCTTTCCCATTCCTTTCATCATCAACACGTCAGTAAATAATCTGTTTGCCAGTCTGCTTTGATCCTGTCATCTTGTGCCAATCACGCTACTTCCCCTGAAGTAGGGTAGAAAACATATTAAGATTTTGATCAGAGACAAGCCTTTGAGTCTTCTATCTTAAGATTTAGTGTTGCGGTTTGGGGGAAATCAAATCAGCACGTTTATTGTGTTAAGTGTTGAAACGTCTTCTTTTTCTCTGGTGGATGTGTGAACTCCCAGTTATCCTGGGGGCTGGGGTGTGTCTGGGGGTCGGAAATAAGTCTGGAGTGGCCTCTGAAAGGTGGAGAGGTTCGAGTGGGATGCTTCTGTTTATTCAAGATGCGGTGAAGGCTGTTTTGAAATGCGTTCGCTCTGCTCGTATTTTTCCTCTTCGTTCTTCACTTAGGACCATTTCGTAGCCCAAATTATCAGTGACTAATTCGCTCGTCTCCCTTTTCCGTACACTCGTGTGGTCCCTTCCTCCCTCCTCACTTTTGGGAGCAGTTTCACACTGAAGCTGGGACCTGAACCGTCTTACTTCATCCCAATAGATGCCTGTCTTTTCTTTCTTCCCTTCTGGTTCTTCCTTGCCATCACTTAAGGGCGCCCTAGAGGTTGAGATTTAATATTAGACACCACGCTCACCTTAATTCTGAAACAGTGAACCAGGGGTGTCAGGAATTCTGGAATGCACCTGGCGTTGGCCCTGGGGGAGCACTGTGTTCAGTTCTAGACCTCACGGGGCACCTGGGGTGGTGCAGCCGCCCTGTGTGAGGCCGGTGGGCACAGACCCACCGGCTGTGCTGAGCCCCACCCTCCCGTAGCCTCCATGCGCAGGACTGACCTTGGAAACCAGCACGCGGTGGCGTTTGTTTGGTCAGCCTCCCATTCTTTGTTTTTTGTTCTCTCCTCACCCCTAAATCTCTCTACCAAGAGTTAGGATCCGTTGACTTATTCGTACTAAAGTGTGAATAGTTAACAGTGTTGTGACTTTCGAGGTGTTTGAGCTCTTAGTGGTATTCAGGGTGGAGTTTCATTTGTCTGCTAACGGGATGGGGGACGTGAGTGTGGATCGGGAGCGTCTGGGCGATTGTGGCTCTTTGCTTTTCCGTTAAGGCTCGTTTTGCTCTTACCCGTGGATACGCTGCAGTTACTCGGGGCGCAGTGCTGGCAGGATTTGGGGTCCAGCAGCTGAAGCTGGATTCCTCAGATTGGACTTTGGGCACTGCATCTATTTTCCTTTTCTGACCTTCCTGTAAAGCCCGGGGCTTGGACTGTGTTCTCATCCATCCTTTTCTGCTCTGACCTTCTCTCTGCATTTTGCCACCCGGGTCCTAAATCCAGCTGGGGATGTAACAGCTCCAGAAGGACTCGGGTTTACAGAGCTGCTCTGGCGCCGGCCACGGCGTTCAGCGATGCTCCCAGAGCCGGAGTTCCATGCAGGCAGGTCGGAAGGAATGGTGGCTGCTGTACCAGAAGGAAAACAGGCTGAGGGGTGATGTAATAACTGATTTTGGTTTAGGAGGGGATGTTATATGGAGGATGGCGACCAGCTGTTCTCCATCTCCAGTAAGGACTGAACGAGAGAAAATAGATAGAAATTGCAGCAGATGGACTTAGATTAGGTATGAGGAAGAATTTTCCATCAGCAAGAGCTGTTAAAAAGGGAAGGTTCGGAGCCTCCATGATGATCTTTAGGAAACGGATGAGCAGGAGATTCAGCTGGAGGACGAGGCAGGGGACTGTGGTGAGGCGACAGGCAGGGGCCGTCTAGTGCAGGGATTCTGGCCCATTCCTGATGAGGGTCCTTGTTTATGTCTCTGAGACCTCGCCTGTGCTCTGGGGCATCAAAGGGACCGAGAGTCAGTCCGAGGGACGGAGCCGACCAAGCCGAGCTGCCCTCCTGCTGCTGCCTGAGGGCCAGACCCTGTCTGTGGCTTGAGGACCTCTCCTCAGGTCTAACCTTTCATTTCCAGATGTGGCGAACGAGGCCCAGAGAGGTGAGAGGCCTGGCGTTGTCACACGGTGACCCGATGGCAGAGCCGGGATCAGAATCAAGGTCCTCCATCCCCAGTCAGTGTTACCTGCTTTGTAGCTCATTTCTTTCCTTGTTTCGAAATTGAAGGGCCATTTCCTTTTTCTGGGCTGCTGCCTCTATCTATCCAAATGGCAGAGACAGGGAGCCCTGCAGTCTGCAGTGGTCATTGAGTGCCCGTTACTGATACCGTGTAACCAACTCCGGCTTCCCTGGTTTACATGGCAGACACTTTGGTCCCTGTCATTGGATGGGAAGGGGCTTCTGCAAGGCCAGGGTTGGCAGGATGCATGCTAGACACTGGGGAGGAGAGGAGGGGATGGGGTAGAACTGCGGGGACCAGGAAGAGAGAGAGGCAAAAAATAAAGGATGACTTAATCGGCAGCTTATGAAGGCAAGAGCCTTTAGATGTCGAGTTCCAACTCCTCATAGGATAAATGAAATAAAAGTGGTCCACAGCATGTGTGGGCTCTGGACAAGACACGTCACCAGTCACCTTTACCCAGCAAAACAGAATTCTGAATTTCTCTTGGATTCTCATTTCTAAGGGAAGCTTCTACAACGTGGGGCTGAAATTCTACCTTCCTTCTGGCCAGACTTGATTCACTTTTGGGCAGACGCACCTCCTGGATGCTTGGAGGCTCAGGGCAGGGTGCACACTTCCGCAGAGGGGGGCTGTCTCAGGGCCCAGAGGCTGGCTCCCTGGGGGCCCAGGGATGGTAGTGGAGGGATGCTGTCTAGCCAGCAGCCTGGGGATGAACACAGAGGCTGGCCCTCTGGAGAGCCAGGCAGAGGCTGGGGACCGCTTTGCCCTGTGGTGCTTTGAGCCGTGTAGGCAGCAAGATGAATTGGTGAAATGAGCATCACCAAGTGAATACATATTTTATTTGAAAAAAAAAAGGGATAAAACACTAAGGTTTGTGCTGGGCTAGCTAGGGGTGAGTGCTCGGCGGGGAGGGCACGATCCTTGCACACCCACAGCCCGCGGGCGTGTCTTTGTGCTGATGAAGGCTTCCTGAGCACTGAGGCAGGTACCAGGGGTCAGGGTGGGGTTCTTCCAGGAACAAGGTAGGTGTGATTCTTCCGAGGGAACCTCTGTGGAAGGACCGTCAGCCCCGGAGGCAGCCAAGGGGGCTGTCTGTCCAAGGAATGGCCGGGAGAGAAGATGCAGAGAGGCCAAAGCGGGAGGGGACACCGTGAGCCGCCAGGGGCTGGACTACCCTGCATGTGAGACAGGCTTGAGGGATGGAGAGAGCTTGCGAAGATGACGAAGGGAGAGGAGGGGTGGGTAGCCGGGGGAAGACAGGAAACCCGGGGGCTGCGGAGCTCGTCCACAGAAGGAGAGGGAGCCTCTGGGCCCTGAGACAGCCCCCCTCTGCGGAAGTGTGCACCCTGCCCTGGGCCTCCGAGCATCCAGGAGGTGCGTCTGCCCAAAGGTGAATCAAGTCTGGCCAGAAGGAAGGTAGAATTTCAGCCCCACGTTGCAGAAGCTTCTCTTAGAAACGAGAATCCAAGTGAAATTCAAAATTCTGTTTCGTTGGGTAAAGGTGACTGGTGAAGTGTCTTGTCCAGAGCCCACGCGTGCTGTGAACCACTGCATGGAACCTGGGTCACCAGTCCCAGCCCAGGGTGCTCTCGTCCCAGCCCTGCTTCCCCCATGTCCTTTTTATTCAGAAGGACCTTCAGCTGACTTGTCACTTCTGCCCTCAGTGTGGGTGCTGTGCGCTACCGATACAAGGCGGTGTCGTAAGCGTGACAGTGGGGGGCCCGGATGCAGGCTGCACTGGGTGCCCTTACTTGGCGTGGTCAGAGGAGGCCTCCTGCAGAGAGGAACACGGTGGGGGGCGGGGGGACCTGACAAATAAACCGGATCCCCCCAGGTGGCTGGGGGAGACAGGGCAGCCACAGGTCAAGACCCAGAAGCAGGAAGCAGCGGGCGCCAGCGCCCCGTGGGTAACACTTGGAGTGGCTCCATCTGAGTACACGAGGGATGTTTGGGGGGTGTGGGAGGAGGAGGTACCGGTGCCCCAGGTAGGGAGGGACCAGCTGGCCAAACTCAGGGGCGGAAGGGTTTTAGGCAGGAAAAGACAGTCACGTTTGCATTTAGGGAAAATGAGATGGGAATGGAGAGCGTGGGGGTGGGGTGGGGTGGTGAGGTTGGGGAGGGGCAAGCCTGGGATGCAGAAGCCGGGTCCGAAGTCATTTGCTGCTGTTCAGGGGAGAAAGCATGAGGGCCTGGAGGAAGAAGTCTAAGACGGTGAGGGACCGTCAGAGGGTGATCCTCTGGCTTCATGAGTTACACTAGATCAGGCAAAAATGAAGAGGAATTATTCATCCCTGGAGAAGGGGCTGACAGGTGAGAGGGAAGGTCCCACTATTAGATGAAAGAGAGGGGTGCCCCCCCCGAAGACAGGATGAGAGCAAATGGGTTTAAACAACAGGAAAAGGGTATAAGGTAGCATTAGCATTAATGCCTTAATGGAGGGGACTTTTAAACACAGGGGCAGAATCATCAGAGGCGGCTGTGGACTAATTCTCTTCTCCATAGAGTATTAACCAATCAGCCTGTCCCCTGATAGAGAAGTGGGCAGAGGATGTAAAGAGATCATTCACATGCAAAGAAGGAGAAACGTCCAGAAAACTATGCCAAAGTGTCCGACCTCACTAATCACTAAAATACAGAATTAAAAGCAAGATATTATTGCCCAGCTAGTAGATGAGCAAAAAGGAAAATGGGTATCAGTGCTGTTAAGAGTACCGGCAAATGGATGTTTTCAGACTTAGCTTGTGGGAAGATAATTTGCTAACGTAAGCGACATGTCTTAAAAACGTACCCATTGAACCAGTTAGCCATTCTGCTTCTAGGAATTTATCCTAAGGAAATCATCAGAGCTGTGCAAAATAGTTCTAACCAAGGATATTCCTTTCAGCATTACTCATTATAACAAAACATTGTATGGGGGGATTAGTTAAATCTAATATGGTGCATATATAAAAGGGAAATTAAGGAAGCTATTAACATGACACTCAGTAATGGATAAGGATATGGGAAAATGCTAACCATATATATCAAGTAAAGAAAGGTTTAAAAACGTATAGGGTATAAATGCAGTTTTGTAAAAACAAAAAGATGTGTACAGTCAAGAAAAAATAGAATGGATTACAAATATATTGAAGTGATAACAGTGGTTCTCTTCGGGTTTTAGGAGGCACTGTTTTTTATTTTGTTCAACTTTTCTTTATTTCCCAAATTTCCCACAGTAAATGTGCTATTTTACAGATGAGAAAAACACGCTAAGTCACTTCCTCAAACCATGAATGTTCAAGCAGAGACTCCACATGTAGCAATGGATCCGGTCCTCTGTTCTCACTAAAAAGCATCCCACGGGGCAGGGTGGACCCGCAGACCTGACCCCCAGGTCAGACCAATGTGCACAGGCCACTCAGCATGTGCTTCCCCGCATCCGTCAGGGCCGAGTGTCGAGGGTGCGGCACCTCTGGGCAGGACATGGGGACCCTGGGCGGTAGCACCCTGCTCTTTTCTCCCCACCTCAACCCCAGGCCGCATCTAAAGGGGTCAGACCCACCCTACGTTTCAGGCGGTGTGTTGACAGGCATCATGGATACCTGCTGATTCCCCCAGTCGAGACGTTGAGGCTCTGACAGGCTGAGGCTCGTCCAGGGTCACAAAGCCAGCGAGTGGCAGGGCCGGGTCACGGGGAACGGGGATGTCAGAGCCTGTGCAGGCGGGCAGTGGTGTGGGGCTGCGGGTCCTGTGGAGTCAGGGGGCAGATTTCCACCAGGAAGGTGTGGCGCTGGCCTCCCCGCTTCCCAGAAGCCACGCCTTGTGCGCGACTCCCTTATTAATTAAGACTGAGCGCGTGCACTGGCAGCGGTTACGCGTAGAGAAGGGCCTTCAGGTGCTGCACCTCCTGCTTCTGGCTCCCGGGGTCGCGTTTTGGTTGCAGCTTTTCTGAAATGCCTTCGCTTCCCGCTGTGGTTTCCTTTGTTGCATCCACTCCGGGCCGCCTGAGCGTTGGCTCCCGGTGGAAGTCGCAGCTGGGCAGCTCCGCGATGTGTGCCCGGCCACGCGGAGGCTCTGGGGTGTCTTCCCTCGGTGGGGCAGGTGGCAGCTCTGATAGGCACATCCTTGGGGCTTCCTCGGGCTTAATTGGAAAAGCGGCCGGGCTGCCAGAAGGTCGGGCGCGCTGAGGAGGGGTGTGGGCCGCGTGGCCGATTTGCCGCCCTATTTAGTTTAACAGTAACGCGCGTGTGTGTGGTGTTCTGTGTTCACAAGCCTTGCAGGTGGGTGGGGAAGAAATTGATACCCGGAAAGGCAAAGCCACTCTCCCCAGGTTGTACGGGCAGCAGGCAGAAGCGTCAGCATGGAAAGAGCCAGAAATTCGTCCTGCAAATAAATATCGCGTGACCTCGTAACCAGCAGGGCGCCTTCTGGCCTGTGTGTCCTGGGCCACAGAGGGGTGGGCAGGGGGTCCTGTGTCCCTGGTGGACACTGGAGGGGTCAGCGGCAGCACAGGTGAGATGACTTCCGGTCCCAGGTGTACTCACCGAGACGGAGCTCATGGCCGGGTGTCGGTGCTGAGAAAGTGGGTGTCCGTGGGCGTGTGGGTGGTCACAGAAGGCTGGGGACGTCCTGAACACCGAGCACTGAAGTGTGAGGATGGTTTGGACAGAAGGAGGGACATCCTTGGTGTGAGTGGTGGTCTCGAGCCCAGAGCCAGCGTGGGTGTCAGGGCTGCTGAGAAGCCCGGGGGGTTCCAGGCTTTGCTCAGTTCTCAGAAAGCCCTTCTGTTTAATCAGCTGCGGACAGTGCGCTCTGTGAGGAGGGGGCGAGGGGTGGGGGAGGCAGCGAGGGGTCGGGGAGGGGGCGAGGGGGGTGAGGGAGGGGGTGAGGGTGGGGGAGAGGGAGGACGGGGAGGGGGGAGGGGGGAATGGGTTGGAGGTTTTCATATGGATTTGCTCCCTTGCACCACCTCTCTCCCTCCTTCTCTCTGTCTCCCTCTCTGTCTCCCTCTCTCTCCCTCTCTCCCTCCCTCTCTCTCCATCTCCCTCTCTCTCTCTCTCTCTCCCTCTCTCTTTGTCTCTCTCCCTCTCTCTCCCTCTCTCTTTGTCTCTCTCTCTCTCTCCCTCTCTCTCTGTCTCCCTGTCTCCCTCTCTCCCTCTCTCTCTCTCTCTTTCTCCCTCTCTCCCCCCTTCCCTCTCTCTCTCCCTCTCTCTCTGTCTCCCTCTCTGTCTCTCTGTCTCTGTCTCTCTCTCCCTCCCTCCCCCTCTCCGTCTCCCTCTCTCTCTCTCTCTTTCTGTCTCCCTTCTCTCTGTCTCCCTCTCTCTGTCTCCCTCTCTGTCTCCCTCTCTGTCTCCCTCTCTCTCTTTCTCCCTCTCTCTCCGTCTCCCTCTCTCTGTCTCCCTCTGTCTCTCTCTGTCTCTGTCTTTCTCTCCCTCTCCCTCTCTCTCTCTCTTTCTGTCTCCCTCTCTCTCTGTCTCCCTCTCTCTGTCTCTGTCTCTCTCTGTCTCTGTCTCTCTCCCTCCCCCTCTCCGTCTCCCTCTCTCTCTCTCTCCATCTCCCCCTCTCTCCCTCTCTCTCTCTCTTTCTCCCTCTCTCCCCCTTCCCTCTCTCTCTCCCTCTTTCTCTCTCTCTCCATCTCTCTCTCCCTCTCTCTCTCTCTCTCTCCCTCTCCATCTCCCCCTCTCTCCCTCTCTCTCTGTCTCCCTCTCTCCCTCTCTCTCTCTCTCTCTTTCTCCCTCTCTCCCCCCTTCCCTCTCTCTCTCCATCTCTCTCTCTCTCTCTCTCTCTCTCTCTCTCTCTCGGTTTTCTTCCTGCTGATGTGAAATTGCTGTGTGGGTTTCCAAGAGGAGAGGGAGGCGGGTTAGGCTGGGTCCGATTCTGCCCGGCCTCCCCGCCTGCCTGGACCTCAGGGTTTTCAGAATGTGGGAAGAGGAAGGAAAAGTTGTGAGATAAAAAGAGAAGAAGAAACGGGAGCGGAAGGGCGATAGGTGGGAACGCAAGAGGGATGTCTGGAAATGAGGGAGCAGTTTACAGCACATAGAAAGCCCTAAGCACAACCTCTCTTTACACAGTAGACCTTTAAGTGGGATAAAGACACAAATAAGAAGTAAAAAGAGTCTGAGACCACCCTTTACAGTCCTCCCTTGGTATCCACAGGGGATGGGTTCCAGGACCCTCATGGACCCCAAACTTCACAGATGCTCAAGTCCACGTAGTCTCCCCCACCACCCCCATATCCAGGGGTGAGGAACCCGTGGACGCGAAGGACTGACTGTATTGTCAAATTTAGAAGCGTTTGCTCATCACCTTCCTTGTACAGAGAGGAAAGTGAGACTTGGACTGGTTAAGACTCACAAGGTAATACAGCTGGTGAGTGGTGGATTCCAAGCCTGCTGCATCGTCTGCCATGACTCATGGCTCACCCTGTGGGTCAGGGTAGCCTGGGGGCCTGCAGCGGGGACGGAGGAGGTGCTGCTGCGCCGTGGGTCCCCAGAGCAGCCTCCTGGCTTCCGGGAGGCTTGCAGAGAGGGATTTGGAAAGCAGCTGGTGGGCAGTTCCCTGGTCCGTGGGGATGGGCTTGTGTCAGTCTGGTCCCTGGGGCAGGTCAGTGCGGGGTGCTGCCGGCTCAGGGCTGGGAGAGCTCTGCGCTGTGGCCCTGTCTGATTTCTCCACGACGGAAGCCACGTGCTTCTTTTCCCCATCCTTTTGCTCCCTCAAGAGGGGAGGGGGCTTCTGAAATGCATGTGTCCACTTGTTCGTTGCTCAGAACGCTGAGGATTGACAAGCACAGTTCTCAGCGCTGAGAATACAGAGGGGACAAACCCGACGCAGTGCCTGTCCTCTCAGAGCTTCCGCTCTAGTGGAGGGACAGATGCAAACAAGTGAGAAAGCATGTAGGAAGGTCAGGCAGTGCAGTGGGAAAAAGGAAGCAGAGCAAGGGGTTGGGGTGTGTGGAGAGGGTGTGCCCCGGGGGCCCTCGGTAGTAAAGTGACCCTGGAGTGGAGACCCAGTGCAGTGGAGGAGGGTCCATGTGGCTGTCTGGGGGGAAGCCGTCCACCCAGGAGGGGCCCTGAAGCTCAGACAGACCCTGAGGCCAGGCTGCCCTTCTTCAAACCACTGGAAAGTTTTGAGCAGAGGACTGACATAGTTTCAATGGAAACGGATCACTCTGGCCGCTGTGTGTGAGGCAGCGTTGAGAACACCTCCAGGAGGGCTGCCTGGAGGCAGTGACCCTGGCGAGAGAGGGGGCGCCTTGGATTAGGGCAGGAGCAATGGAGGGGTTAGTGGGCAAATTCTGCATATATTTTGAAGGTGGAAGCAGCAGGATTTGCTGATGAGTTGAATGTGAGGTTTGAGAGAAAAAGAGGTTCTAGAATGACTTCCAAGGTTTTTAGCATGAGATGGGAAGGCTTGTGGGGGGAGCAAACTGGGGGGAAACAGGAAGGGAGGCGTTTGTCTGGGGAGATGCCAAGCACCTAAATGCAATCCACCAGTCAGCAGGATGATGGGTCTGGGGTTGAGAGAAGAGTTTTCTACGCTGGAGAAAACTCTTGGGAGTTATCAGTGTCCTGATAATACTGCAAGTGTGGGACCAGATGGGACCACCTGGAGGGTGAGTGTGGATAGAGAAGCTCTAAACACTGGGTTCTGGAACTCCCGCATTTAGGGGTCTGGGATAGGAATCGGCCACGTTTTTCTTAAAGGGCCAGATCATAAATATTTCAGACTTTGCTGCAGTGACTCAATCCTGCCCTTGTAGCACAAAAGCAGCCACAGATGACACACGAACGTGTGTGTCTGTGTTCAATAAAACTTTATTTATAACAACAGGCAGCTGCCCGAGGGCCATGTTTGCTGACCCTGGATCTAGGCCATGAAGATGAACCAGCAGGGAGCAGCGCTGGAGAGAAGAGGGGACCCCGGAGGGCCTGTTTCCCAAGGGGAGCAATTTTCAGGGAGGGGGTGATCAGCACGGTCAGATGCTGCTGGTGTAAGAGGAGGATGGAGAGTTGACGCTGGCCCGTGGAGGCCATGGGGGAGCTGTTGGGAGCCCGCTAGGTGGAGCAGGTTGGAGGGGAGGCCTGGCGGAGGACGGAGGGAGTGCGGCTTGCCGGTCTGGTAGAGGACTTTGTGGAGGAGTGTGGTTGTAAAGGGTGCAAAGAAGTGAATGGTTAAGTGTAGGTTGTTTGGTCAAAGTCAGTATTTCCTCCTTAAAATGGGAAATATATCAGGATGTCTGTGTGCAGATGGAGATGGTCCAGTGGAGAGAACACAGAGGTGATGCAGGGAAGGAGGCGAGCCCTGCTGGGCGATGGCTGTGGGGGAGGGGACGGGATGCAGGGATGCAGTGCGCAGGGCCAGGCGTGGCCTTCGCTGGCGGCTGAGGGAGGATAGACAGCCGTGGTCAGAGGCACTGGTGGGGTGGGGTGGGGGGAATCGTCGAGGGCACTCTCTCCTGTAGCTTCATTTTCTCTGTGACTAGGATCAAGAGCTGTGACAGAGGCAGGGATTGACCTCAGCCCGTGGTCCATGGAGAGAGATGCCCCCGGAGCCCCGAGGGAGGGGACGGGAGACAGTGACAGAGAGAGTTTGAGTCTCTAAATCAAAATTAAAAGGTTTCCGCCCAGGCTCTCACTGTAAAAGGGGCCTTGTAAATTCTCTAGAGTTATGACTGAATTAATAAAGCCAAGGGGAGGGTGTGGATCGAGAGTCCACAAAACTTATTCTCAGATTCCAGCAGGCCTGGGGCTGTCTGCCCAGGTGACTCTTGTAGGACTGTATTCTTCAAAAATCGAGATGTAATTGACGTATAAAATTATATGTTTCAGGCATACAGCATAATAATTCAGTATTTCTATATATTGTGAAATGACCACCACAGTAAGTCTAGATAACATCCATCACCGCTCATAGTTACCTTTTTTTTTTTTTTTTTTTGGCTACAATTGCATTTTGAAGAAATGGAATGGCTTGCCCGGCATTATGACAATCCTCAGAAATCAGACAGTTGGGTGAGGTCCCGAGAGCCCCTTGGCCAGGGATGGAGGAGAGCTGGAGGATGATTACTGCACTTCCTGCTCTCTCCTCCTAAAGCTTTTTTTTTTGTTTTTTGAGACTTATTGTTTTTTTTTTTACGTCTTCCTATAAGGCAGGAGGGAGGCAGGAATGAGAGGAAGATTCCTCTCTCTAGTTTTTTAAGATGTTCTGGGGAAAGAAGGGGGTACCCAGGTCACATGATCTGGACATGGGGTGGGGCTCAGGGTGGGCTGAGCACGCGGTCTCTCCCATTAGGATAGGAGGCCTTGGGAAGTGTGAAATGCAAATATAAACCGTGAAGACATAGAATATCTTCTTCGTTCTCCTTAGATGTCCGTCGGGAAAGAGTCAGTAAAGCAGCCCAGGCAAGGCGTGGGATTACAGGGTGACCTGGGGCTTAGGCAAAGAGAACAGTCCAAGGTCACACATCACCAGAAAAGCCGGGCAGATGAGCTTGACCCAGGCTGTGCTGAGGGGACTGAGGACGCTCACGGCAGTGGGGGTGGCAGTGTTTGCTCAGGGAGCTTCAGAGGAGATGCCTTGTGCACTGTCAGTGAAGCCAGGAAGGGGGGTGGCCTCGGACGGGACACGTGACTGGCCCTGGGTCTGTCGGTTTTTCTGAGGGGCCACTCTTCTTGGATGGCAAAGGGTCCAAAACGTCATGCTCACCTAGGGGACAAAGTCCTTTGTGGGAGCGATAAAGGCAGTGAGGAATTTGTGGTTCAGGGCTGGTCTAGGAAGAGGGATCGCCCATCTTTTCTCCAAATCTCGTTCCTGGAGGTTCTGTTTGAGATAAAATAGAGGATCTGGAAGCACAGAGGTGTAGGGACCCCAGGTTTATCTAACCCAAGGCATCTCCGCATACACAGCTCACGTCGCCCCTGTGGCTCTGCTCCAAACCTCAGTTTCCCCAGCTCTGCATGACCTCCTGGTACCCACCTCGGAGCTGTGTTGCAGGGGTTAGATGAGTATTAGCTGTAGAGTTCCAGCACCGCACTGTAATGCAGCGAGGGCTCAGTGACGCCTGGGAAGTTATACAAGGTGATGATGGTAGTAGGGGGGTCGTTGCTCTCTAAGGATGGCTCAGGGAGGGCCAGGGTCGTGGGCTGGGGTCAGGAGGAGCCAGGCGATAGATTCCGTGTGGTTCCGCTACCGAGGTCCCAGAGTGCTTAATAAAAAGTTTGGAATACCTGTTTTGGGGTTTCAGAGCTCAAGCCCTTTCTCCCAAATATTGCTGGTCAAGGTACCAGAGAAGAACAAACGTAGCATTGCCAAAGAGTGCAGTGCCTTCAAAGAATAATCCTGGGCAGGAAACTCTGGAAAGCTGCAAGAACCATAATATTGAGAGCGATTTAGCGGAACCAAAAACCCCTGCAATGCTTAGAACAGCAGGAGGACAGATTTCTCATACAAATCAAGTGATTTGTGTGAAAATCCTATCCGTCCCCCTACCTGAGCTGAATCAAGCCAGTGGTCGCTGTGAATTGCAGAGTGAGCTCCGAGGCAGGCGCAAGGCTGGCTTATGATCCTGCAGAACTTTTCTGCAGCATGAATTCCTGGGTGAGCAGGTGACTTCAAAGGAAGGAAGCTCCCCCATGGCCTCCCTTCCAGCTGCTTGGTGCAGGGCTTGGGGTGGAGGAATGTCCCCTGCTTAGGGCAGCGCTTCCTGGCTTCCATCCTTTGAGGGGATTCAGCCCATGGAGGGGGACTGGCACACACTTCCCTGGGCCTCTGAGGAGTGGCCGTGGTGGGCAGGTGCTGGCCTGGCTGTGAACTTGAGCATCACGGGAGCTGTCTGGCCAGGAGATACTCCTACCTCTGTGTGGAGAGACGCATCGACATCTCACCTTGCCTCCACAAGGAAAGGAATGGGTGGTCCGAAAGAATGGGCCCTTGTGAGTGCTGTGCTTTCAAGCTGCTCTATGTTATGGGTCCTGTAGGGTTGATCCTTCTTTGACTGTGAAAGGATATCTCCCACTCGAGGTTAAGTTCAATTCCAGGGCATTCTGACTAACCTCACGAGGGCTCAGGTGAAGCCAGTTTAAACTCTTTTCTTTCTTTCTTTCTTTCTTTTTTTAACATCTCTATTGGAGTATAATTGCTTTGCAATGGTGTGTTAGTTTCTGCTATATAACAAAGTGAATCAGCTATACATATACATTTATCCCCATATCTCCTCCCTCTTGCATCTCCCTCCCTCCCACCCTCCCTATCCCACCCCTCTAGGTGGTCACAAAGCACCGAGCTGATCTCCCTGTGCTATGCGGCTGCTTCCCACTAGCTATCTATTTTACATTTGGTAGTGTATGTATGTCCATGCCACTCTCTCACTTTGTCCCAGCTTACCCTTCCCCCTCCCTGTATAAGCTCTTTTCAATGTAGAGGGGAGACCCTGTGTCATCCTTGACTTGTGGGGAGATGGGTGGCAGTTTGGGTTGGGCTGAGGCAGCAGGAGGTGTGGGTGATGCGTGAATCTTGGTACAAGGGTGGAGTGTCAAAACACCCGCAATGCTGAGGGCTATTTTTCTACACAAATAAATTTACTCCGGTTCTGAGAAGAAGAAATACGGTGGCTAAAAACACATGGGAATATGTTTGACTCCAAGAATAACCAGCATGGTAGAATCATTAGGTGGATGGGCTTTGGGCTTTGATCCTGGCGCTGAGAGATGGTTGTTTGACCTTGTGAAAGTCACTTAATTCGGCCTCAGTTTCTCCCTCTGTAGAGTGAGGATAAGGGGGCCTACCTTCCCGGGATGCCACGTGCGGCTAAGGTGAGGCATTCAAGTGAAGTGCCGACCACCGGTAACAATCCCAATAATAACAATAATAAAAATGCTAATTAAAATGTAAATGAGATGCCCTTTTTCTAGCTCTAAAATTACTGAAGGTTAAAAATGACATTGCTCGGTGTCAACAGAGATATGGTAGATTGCTCTACTGTCCTGTTACTAGAACTACAATTGGTGTAATCTTTCTGGAAAGCATGATTTGGGGGGATTTTCATACTTTTGATTGACTTCTGGGATTCTATCTAAAGGAAATAATCAGAAATGTGGGGAGATAGGTGTGCACAAAATTGTTCAATGTGGTGCTATTTATCTTTCTGAAAAACTGGACTCAACTTTTCCCAGTAGCAGGGAGCTAGTTAAGTGAATTACGGTACATCCATACAATGCAGTAGTAGGCAGCCATATAAAACTACTTGAAGAATGTTAATGATATGAGACAGTGCTCATGAAATTGTATGTTAGTTGTTTATTTTTTAAAATAAATTTATTGTTTTTATTTTTGGTTGCGTTGGGTCTTCGTTGCTGCACACAGGCTTTCTCTAGTTGCGGCGAGTGCGGGCTACTCTTTGTTGCGGTGCGCGGGCTTCTCATTGCGGTGGCTTCTCTTGTTGCGGAGCACGGGCTCTGGGTGCATGGGCTCAGTAGTTGTGGCTCGCGGGCTCAGTAGTTGTGGCTCGCGGGCTCTAGAGCGCAGGCTCAGTAGTTGTGGCGCACGGGCTTAGTTGCTCCACAGCATGTGGGATCTTCCTGGGACAGGGATCGAACCCGTGACCCTTGCGTTGGCAGGCAGATTCTCAACCACTGAGCCACCAGGGAAGCCCATGAAGCTGTATGTTAACTACTTGTAAACTGGCTAATGAAGTGTGTGTGTATAAACATAAATAAAATAGACGAAAGTGGTAATAGAGATTCTTTGTGGATGATGAGGTTATGGAGATCTTTGTTTTCCTTTTTGTACTTTTTTCTAGTTTCCAAATATCTTACAATGAGCCTTTATTAATTTTTATAATATAAAAAAATAATAAAAGTTACAGAAATAACATGAAGTCCAGTCACCTGAGCGGACCAGGTTCTTGCCCTGATTTGGAGGTTTTGCTCTGTGATCAGGGCGGCGTGGGTTCCCTGGAAGCTTGTCAGAAGCCTTTATGTGGATCAGCTTCTTACCCTTCCTTGACCAACGGGGAAGAAACAAGTGTTTTGGGGATTGAAAGAAACATTTTGGAACAAAGAGGCAGAAGCGGGTATGTGATGAAGACAGCGCCAAGCATAGTGGGTAGCCTGCCCGGGTTTGCTCTCTGCCCTGAAATCCATTAGCTTCTCGGAAGCCACAGACACGGTAACAACCTGTGTGTTTAGTCACTGCCAAAGGCACAGCCAGACTGGAACAGGCTGCCCTCTCGCCTGGCCGTTGTCACCAGGAAGCCAGGAAGAGGTGTCTTCAAACAAAGAAGCAGCCCTGCCTCCACGCTGCTGCCAGGATGCGGGGCTGGACGCGCCAGGGGTGATGCAGCAAACATTTGGCAGAGGTAGTGGGACCCGGGCCGGGGGCGACTCCCAGGACATAGCTGTTCCCAGGCCGGGCCACCTTGCAGGGTGTCTCACCCGTCCCACCGTGCATGTTGGGGAATGGGACACACGAATGGAATATTTGCAGCTTCTGTAACTCATGAAGTATGCCGACGGAGCTGGCTGTTTAACAGAAATCATGCTTTTATTCAACAACTGCCTTTTGAACGTAACGTGCCTGGTCTTGACCTAGGTGCTGGGCGTTCCCTGGTGGATAAAGCTTTTGAAGAACTTGCTCTTTTTTTTGTATGTTGGACAACTTAGTTCTGATATGTATGTTTTTAAAATCTGGATTTGTGTGTGTGTGTGTGTGTGTGTGTGTGTGTGTTGGTTTTGCTTAAAGTAGGACACTTGCTTTAGGTCTGTGAAATATTGTAGAAATAGTGATTTTTTTCCTTTTAGCGTAGATGTCCCAAGCGTTATATAAGTTTAAATATTTGTCTTTAATTCATCCTTAAGACAGCTCTGTGAGATGGGGGCAGGGAGAGGATGCCATTTGCCTTCAAGTGAGGAGCAGAGGATGGTTTGGGCTTGAACTGTGGCCCCTCTGAGAACCTTCCAGGGCAGCCGCTGACTTCAGTTCAAGGGGGCTGCCTCCCGTGATGGACGGTCAATGGCCACTGGCCACTTGGAGGCCCTTTGCTGAGGAGGTACTGGGTTTTCTGCTCTCCGGAAACCATTCATTCATTCCCTGCAGAACGTTTTGAATTGCGACACATATGGTGGCTATTGTGTTTTTCTTTCATTCCACTCGGTGCCAGAATCTGGTTCCCTAAGATCCTCGGAGGCACAAGATTATGTTTAGCAAATGTAAATTGTAACTTTTGTAAAGAGGCAGCCTTCCGCTGTGTAATACGTTGTGACTTGGGTTCTTCGTCTCTGCCTTGGAATGTGCCCAGATGTTTTGCTTCTTTTAAGGATCTGACACGGCCATGGCCGGCTCTATAAATAGTACCAAACATGAGCTATAATGCCGGTATGAGGCTGATATTTTTTCCCTGCCACCCTGAAAGTCTTGGGAGAAACTTCTCTCTCTTTCTCGCTCTCTCCACGCGTGCACACACACACACACACACACACAGTGTCTACAGTTATATTTAGACATAAATAGAAATCTTGAATGTGTTCAAACACGTATGTGTTTTCGCTTCTTTTGTTTTTTAGGAATTAGGTTAAAAAGGAGTTAAAGAGCTTTCAACAGTAACGGGAAGCAAAATGACTTTCCAGGTACCTACTCTGTACAAGCACAGTGGTAAATTAAATCAGTCTCTGGCATCAGAATGCACGGTCCTGCAAGACGGCAGCTTTATGAGCAGCTAATTGTACCGGGCTTCCCGGGCATAAAATGTGAAAAGATACCTCTTATAAACTCCTGGGGACTTTTCTCAGGTGCAGAGTGGCTTTCTCACAGTTGCATTAGTTTGCTAGCGCTGTGGTAACAGAGTATCACAGACTGAGTGGCTTAAACCACAGACGTTCCCCGTCTCAGGGCTCTGGAGTCTGGAAGTCCAAGATCAAGATGGCGGCAGGGTTGCTTCCTCCTGAGGCTGTGAAGGAAGATGTGTTCTGGGCCTCCCTCTTGGCTTGTAGATGACCATCATTCTCCCTGTGCCTCTTCATATTGTCTGTGTGTCTGTCACTGTGTCCAAATGTCCCTTTTCATAAGGACACCAGTCTTATTAGATTGGAAACCACCTTAATGACCTCATTTTAACTTGATTACCTCTGTTAAGATCCTCTTCCCATGTTCTGAGGGGCTGGGGGTTAGGACCTCATATGAATTTGTTAGGGGGCTGGGGGTGGTACCATTCAACCCTAACACAAGTCTTTCAGGTAGGAGTTCTACCCTGGGCAATAACTTGCCTTGAGCCATCCCGGACTGCCAGATTGAGAATATTTCTCTCCCTATCCCCTCACTAAGCAGTGAGTTTCTGCAATTCACGTTACTTTCAAATTTGATTCCGTGAACCCCATACCCCTTCCCGGAGCCAAACCCAGTTCCTCTTCTGGAGGAAGAAGCCAGTGGAGAACGGCCAGAGACCACCCTTGATCTAGGGCAGAGGTTGAAAAGAAACAGCAGAGGAGCCTGTGTCTGAAAAGTATTCAGCAGAACCCAACATGTTAGTGTGCTCGCAGCCCATTGGCTAAAAAGAAATGAATGAGCATGTGTCTGAAAAGAATTGGATGTCAGCTTATTGGCGCTTGCAGCCTCCCAGGGGCAATGAAACTACCCATTATCACCTACAGGATTTCCAAGTTCAGAAGCACTATGGGGCAAGAGGGTGATGTGTGTGGTGCGTGGTGTCTTCCCGGTCGTGGAGGAGAGGATGTGAGAAGTGGCAGAGTCAGGGCTTCAGCCACGGAACACAGGCTGTGACGAGTTCAAGTGCTCCTTGGTCCCGCCCCTCCGTGCATCCCACTCTTGCACCCATGGCCAGAGCCATCACACTGGACGGGATGGTGCTGAGCGGGGGCGAGACATTCTTTTGTTTTTGCCACACAGCATGCGGGATCTTAGTTCCCGGACCAGGGATCGAACCTGTGCTCCCTGCAGTGGAAGCGTGGAGTCTTAACCACTGGGCCGCCAGGGAAGTCCTCCAGAGGTAAGACAGTTGCAGGGAGAGTGTACATGTCTGGATGAGCCCTTTCACGTGGACTCTGGGCAGGGAGCCAGGGGTCAGTTACATTTGCTCAGGAGGAACCTGGGGTTCCTCTGGGGAGGGTTAGGAACCTGAAGCTGAGGAACAGAGCCTGGTGTGACAGAGAAGTAAGACTTTAGCTTTGCCCCTGGCTGTCCTGATCCCTCCCTCAGATGCTGCGGGGTCGTACTGGCCAGACCCACGGACCGGGTGGCGGCACATTCGGCGCGTACAGGATGAACGGGTCCAAGGTCTTTATTGTGGTGCTTCTGTCTGCCCTGCTCTTGACATTCTGAGCAGTAGAGATGGAAAATCCGGGAGGAAAATGGCAAGAGGGGAGGCAGTTTTCTCCTACCGAGTTATGAATACAGATACCACCACCTTCTCTGCCCGTGGTGCCTGACATAAGCCGGGTCTGAAGCCACATGTGCTGCAGCCCAGTTCGCTCAGGCTGCGAGTTAAAATTAGGAAAGGCCTTGGGCCACTGATCAGACAAAATCGCACTACAGAAAGGTTCCAGAGGCGAGAACCATTCATGTGCAAAAGTGGAACCCTTAATAAATTGTGTTTGAATTAGGTATGCTTAGCTGCCTTGGGAAGGGCACAGGGGAACAATGCCAAAGGTTAAAGCCGACTTCTACAATTTTCACCTCGGGGCAAGGGTGAGGGGAAAGCAGAGGAAAGATACACCGTGTTAGCTTGGGGCGGGGGGTGTTCTTCTCTGTGGGGGTCAGCCAGGCATTCCCTCAACTGTAAGATTTGAGTGGCTGGATCCTTCCAGCCACAAAGTAAGAAATTGTTAAGGAGGATGCTGAGGTTCACTCTGCCTGGGGTCTTCTCTGTATGCATTGTACCCATTCCTTCAAAAACCAACAAACAAACAAACCTGTACCTTCCACTCCCCTCATATTCAGGTGAGCCCAGAATGTAGCTCTCAGTCTCTCAGAGGTTTTTTCTTCCAGAGAGTGCCTAGGGGTGATGACCTTAGCAATGGATGTGATGGGCACACTCCCTACAGATCCTGCACTGGGTCAGACCGGTTCTGCGTCTGGAAGGGCACCTGAACACAGACACGTCATGCCACACCTCCTACGTGCTCAGAACTGGGCCGAGGCCACAAAAGAGGCCCAGGAGTTGCCTGTGATGTAGACTTGGAGACAGAACACACATCAAATGACCAGAGAACAGGGAAGGTGCAGTGGGGTACAGGAGGATGCGGTGAACATCCAGAGGAGGGGTGACTGCTGTGGGGATCAGAGCAGCAGGCAAGTGCGAGGGCGAGGAAGGTTGAACCAGGGCCAGTTAGTCTAGGGGGTAAAAGAGGGGGAAGGATGAGGCTCCTGGCCACTGGTCTGTAAAGGTCGGTTATGCTTTGCCAACAGTCCCAGTTTGTGTTTCCATAAAGCAGAAGTGGCCGAAGGGAAATCATCCCTCCAGCTCGTCACAGAATCCTTAGCAACTCCATCATCGGAGTCCTTTCCCTGGACCTCAAAGCCGTGGCTCCAGTGGACCCAACTCAGTTTTCAGCACCTCCTCGCCCCCTGCTTGCCCTGGGCCTCATGGAACTGCCTCTCATCTCAACAGGCCCTCTGCTGGCCTAGGACACACTGTTCTCCTCCACCTAATGCCCTTCCCGCAGCCCTGCAGGTTCAAATTCTCCGCATCCTTCAAGGTTCAGTTCAAGTGTCATGTCCTCTGTGGAACTTTCCCTGATTCTCTCCTGTTCCTGGCTCTAAGGGATGCTCTGAGTCACGAATATATACTTCTCTCTAAGTGTTCTTACTACTTAGTAGTAAGGTATTGATTGAGTAGTGTACCAGGCACTATTCTCTGTACCTTGGATAGATCAATGAATCAAGCAAAGACTTCTGTTGTCATTGAGTTTATGTTCTAGCTAGGGAAAACAGATAATGAAGAATAGAAAGAACGTGTAAGTAAATCGTATGAAGTATCAGGTGATAACTGTTATGGAGAAAAAGAAAAAGAAGAGTGGGAGAAGGGCATTGGGAAAGCTGATATGGGAGGAGTGCGTTAGGTTGCGATTTTCAAGAGGGTGGTCTTTTGATAAGACCTCCTATGGAGGCTTACATCCGTGTGAAGGCTTGTGCAAAGGCCCTGAGGTGGAAGTGTGCTCCAGGAACAAGGAGGCCGGAGTGGTTGTAACAGAGAGAGAAGTGGAGAGAGTAGGCAATAAAGTCAGAGAAGTAATGGGGGGACATCGCATGGGGTCTTGTTATCCATCTTAAGGGCTGAGGGAGACGAGGAGGATTTTGAGCCAAAGAGTGTTGTGATAAGATTTATTTTCCGTAGGAATTGATCTGGCTGCTATATTTAGAACAGAGGGAAGGTGAAGCAGGTGGAAAGCGGAGACAAACCTAGAGGCTACGGCAGTGGTCCAGGTGGCTTGGGCCAGGGTGGAGGCGATGAGAAAGTGGTCAGACTCTGTATGTATTTTGAATTTTATTATTAGGGAAAAGACTGTGATATATCGGAAAGGGCAAGGAATCAATACTGGCTATGAGGATTTGGGCCTGAGCGATTGGAAGGCTGCAGGATCCAACAGCAGCGATGGGAAAGGCTGTGAGAGGGGCCTCGGGCAAGTGAGGGGCTTTGAGTGGGTCCTCTTTGGACCAGAAGCTACTTAGGAGTAGGAGGCCGTAGCATCATTCGTCTTGGCTGTCTCCTTTGGGACTCAGGAATTATCTGTCACTGATGGATGTATCCTGTTTCAAGAGCTGTTCTGGTTGCAAAGAATTCTTGCATTGGGAGGACATCGGTGACTGTTCAGGTCAAATGTCTCCGTCGGCTGTCTCTCCAGCTGGGCATTCTGCTTCTTTGACACCATCCTGGGGTTCAGTGACAGGTCTCCAGTGGATCGGGGTTGTTTGATGAGGGTCTGATTTAGGGTGGGTTAATCTCATGAGCTTCCAGGACGTTTGATAGAAGTACAGAATATTTTCCTGGAAAGAATCTTTTCTCTCGCAGTCATTATCACACCTAATGAAGATGATGAATTGGTGTTAATTGGTGTGCTATCGGAGTGTGAGTACTACTAAAAATTAAATGTTCCTTTGGATTCTGGAAACTAGAGTGTGGATGGGGACGCAGGGAGCGCTTTCTGTATGACCCCGGGCTTCGGAGTTTCTGAGCAGGATCCTGCTTTGTTGGTAGAAAGATCTGCTTGAAAGAGCACCCAGGCTGACGCAGAGGGTGCTTCGTTAAAATATTCCCAGCGGGGTTGTCCTGGTGTTGGGAATGGGTTGGCATGGAAGCTGCTTATGTCTGTGTCATCGCAAGAGGGAACTCTTTACTCCACAGGTGCTTAAAGGACATCTGCTCAGTGCCAGCCACCAGGCCAGGCAAACAGATACCTGACACACAGCGCCTGCCTTCAATACCCGGTCAACTAGAAGAGGCAGACGTGAACGCAGCCAGAGGTCGAGATGGGGCTTGGAAGAGATAGAGGTCCGTTGCCCAGCTGGGCCTGGGGGAGTTTTCTAGAGATGAGAGTGTTGAGTTGTGTGGGTAAGGATGTGCAGTGGTTATATCCCCGGATTGGAATAGGTTGCCCAGCATCTCACACGGCCAGGGATCCCACCATCCGGCCCTTAGTCATGGCACGGTGACGACCTGCAGGGTAGCAAAGATCATCCCATTCCATGGACCGAGAGACTGAAGGAGAGAGAGGGGTCTCTGGGGGGCTGAGGGGAGGGAAGAGGCTTCTAGTTTTGAGGACCCTCAGTTCTAGGGAACTTTGGAAAACTGCCAGTGGGTCCGAGTGTTCCCTCTGGGGTGCTGTCTGAGGTGGAACTTAGAAGAGGCACGTTAACGTCTGTCTGTGGCAAAGAAGCTTCCATGTGAGAAAATGCAGTTCAGTTCTAGCCGTCTCGCATTTTTCCCAGTGGTTCGTGGTGAGCGTACAGCACCCCGCTTCATGGGTCTGGCTTACCCAATTCATACTGACTACCGTGACCCGCCTTGGGCCCCAGGGATGAAACCTCAGGCCGTCATGTGGAATTGACATCGTCCAAAACAGCAACAGTGGAAAAGAGTGAGGCAGACGCGCGGTCTCCGAAAGGTCCTATTTCCTGACACCCTGTGAAGGGGAACTGTTTTCAGGCTTTCTGGGACTCCTTTGCAGGGGTGCCCGTATTTGACCAGAGTCTGGGTGTCTGCGTCTTCCAAAGGCAGAGGGTTCTCCGTGGGGGGCCTCGCTGTGTCACCGGACGGCCTGGCTTCCTCATCAGAGGTCAGGCGGCTGAGGACGCAACCTCTTGAGGAGAAAGCATTCTGTCTAGGGTGGCCACTGGGACTTCTCTGTTAACATGAAGGACTTGGCTCTTCAAGGGTGTGTGGACGATTAGGGGTCTTTGCCCCCGACAGCAAAGGTCCACGTTCCTCTGTTCCATCGGGGACCCCGCCATGAGCCAGGCCGTCGGGAAGCCGCTGTGGATTTGGAAAATCCGCCCGGTGACAGGGAAAGGTCATAGCAACAGCTTTCAGTGACTCATCTGCATCTTGGGACATGTTCTAAAATAGCTTTATTTCTGAGGGCCATTAAATACTGATAAGTGGGCATTTTGGTTGACGGGAAAACAAATAAGGAGCGACATTAACATTATCTTTTCTGCGCACATGTGTGGGTGCATCAGGGCAGGGCTGGCTGGAGCCTGGCTCGCCGGGCAGGTGATGCCAGGGAGGTTTCTCTGACGGGCCAAAGGCAGTGCATCCCTGCCAGCCGCAGATGCCCGCTTTGCTATCCCGCAGGAGTCTTCATCTAAATCTCTTTGTCACCTTGCATGGAGGATTTTTTTTAACCTCTCAGGGCTTCAGAGACTGAGGCTTATTGGTACTGACAGCCCCTGATTATTTAAAATCCTGGAGGTCGTGGTTTCTGCTGTGCTGGTCCATGGAGAGTTCAGCTGGCCGGGCCCTGCTGATAGCTCTCGCGGCCTGGGCTCTGAGGGCCGCATGGAATAGCAAATGCCCCCTTAAATTCTAAAACAGTCCACAAAAACTCAAAACAAACAAAATCCCCTTTTTTCTTCCCCCCAAGTCCCCAGCCAGCAGTGCCCCTCTCCTCAAATTCAAGTCTAGTTCTCTGGCCTCGGTCTTCTCATTTTTTTTTTTTTTTTTGCGGTATGCGGGCCTCTCACTGTTGTGGCCTCTCCCGTTGCGGAGCACAGGCTCCGGACGCGCAGGCTCAGCAGCCATGGCTCACGGGCCCAGCCAATCCGCGGCATGTGGGATCTTCCCGGACTGGGGCACGAACCCGTGTCCCCTGCATCGGCAGGCGGACTCTCAACCACTGCGCCACCAGGGAAGCCCCTCAGTCTTCTCATTTTAAGCACAGAGATCTTGCATTCTAAGAGTGGACCAGAGTCTGCCTTCCCAGGAGGGGGCTTTGAGGACACCTCGGGAGCACTTACCAGGTTGTACATGGGCTTCCTTGTCCGGAGAGGGAGGGGATCACTGTTACCTAGCAACAGCCACATCCTACAACACGTCTGCCGCTGAAGGAAAGATGTTTCCACAGGCACCTGGAGAGAACTCCCTGAGCCTCTCCGCGAACTGGGGAGCTCTCGGGGTGATCTGGGGGGCCCACCTGAGGAGTTCCTCACTGTGGGGTGCCTTTCTTGCCCCTGCAGACTCTGTGTGCACCTGTGTGTATTCACGTGTAAGCACGTCCATAGTCCATGTGTGAGCACAGTGGTGGTGATGGGAGTGCAGAGGCTGAAGAAGCATCAGCTCAGTTACAGGGGGTTCCGGAGGATTCCAGATGCCTTGGAAGTTGCCCTCCACTTTCAAGTAGAAATCCCCCCCACCCTTGGGCTGACTACTGCAGCGATCAGATTTGCCCAAATTGGCCCAAGTTGGCCCTGATTTCAAAATCCCATTTTGCTTGGAAACCATGCCACATTTTTTTTTTTCCCCTGAAAGCCCAACATTGAGATGAATGTCTTTTCCGTTAGGTTTTAATCCGAGCTGAAAACACATACATTTAGGAGTGTAATTTGTGAGACCTTATATCAGTGTAGACTCATCAAGGGGGCAGTTTATCACATCCTTTCCTGAGAGCACCTCCTGGATAGAGGAGGAAAGAGCACGAGGGAACTGGGCCCCCAGTGGAAGGGCAGGCTTCCGTGGCCAAGGAAGAGAAGGGCTGTAGGAGATGGGTCAGTCCATACTCAGCCGTGTCCTGGGCTGGCTGGAGGGCCCCATTCATCCTGGGAGACCGAGCTCACAGTTAGTGATGTTCATTTATTTGTTGAGGTATAGTTGATGTACAGTATTATATAAGTTACAGGTGTACACTGTAGAGATTCACAATTTTAAAGGTCATATTACATTTATAGTTATTATAAAATATTGGTTATATTCCCCACGTTGTACAGTATAACCTTGTAGCTTATTTTATTTTTAAATTTTTTTGAACTATAGTTGATTTACAATGTTGTGTTAATTTCTTCTGTACAGCAAAGTGACTCAGTTATACATATATACATATATATATTCTTTTTCATATTCTTTTCTATTATGGTTTGTCACAGAATACTGAATAGTTCACTGTACTATACAGCATGATCTCTGTTGTTTCTTGTAACTTATTTATTTATTTATTTTGCGGTACGCGGGCCTCTCACTGTTGTGGCCTCTCCCGTTGCGGAGCATGGGCTCCGGATGCGCAGGCTCAGCGGCCATGGTTCACGGGCGCAGCCGCTCCGCGGCATGTGGGATCTTCCCGGACCGGGGCACGAACCCGCGTCCCCTGCATCGGCAGGTGGACTCTCAACAACTGCGCCACCAGGGAAGCCCTCTTGTAACTTATTTTATACATAGTAGTTTGTACCTGTTAATCCCTTACCTGTACCTTGCCTTCCCCCCTTCCCTCTGTCTCCCCACTGGTTACCACTACTCTGTTCTCTAGATCTATGAGTCTGCTTCTTTTTTGTTGAGGAACCTCTTTTTCATGTCGTTTGTCTACCGCCCTTTACTTTCACCCCTCCGAGACCTCTGCAGCCCCGTGCAGGTTCTGGGAATTCCCTGTCCCTTGCAACATAATGCTTTTGCTATTTCTGGATACAAAGGTGGAGAAATATGGTGATTTTCTCCAGTGTTCCCAGTTACCTCTAATTGTGTTTGTACTCTCGTAGAAGAGGGCAGAGCGGGTGCTTCAAGACATCCCTTCTCTTCGTCATCCTGGTTACCTGCCCTGTAACATCCTTCAGCAAATGGTGCAGCAACTTTTGTAAAATAGAAATTCTCGCCACGTGTTTCTGTGGGGCAGTAAGACGTGAGCTCTGTCTTCACCCGACAGTGGAGTAATAATGCGCTTCCTTGGAAGTGTTCACATTCCCTGGGGGCATAGAAGCTTTCAAGATAAGCTGTCTCATGCTTCCACCAACCTCCTTGGAAGGTCATGGGCTTGCTTTATAGATAGGGGAGCTGGCGAAGGGAGCTAAGAGTGGCACATGTGTCCGATAACTGTAAAAAGGTCAGATGGCCCAGCAGACAGGAGCCCCCTTTTTGGAAAGAGCGTGTCTTAAGCCTGGTTTGTTCCAGAATCCTCTTCCTTAGCCTGGAAAGAAGTCTCCACTTGATTTGCAAGACCACAATCTAGACCCATTTCTGCCATTACTTTTTAAGGTCTGCTATAATAAAATCGTCTTTAGTCAATCAGTGCATTCATTCAGCTACTCAACAATTATTTTTTTCAGCATCTATTATGTGCATGGTGTTGAAGGGACAAACATGTGTCAGAAACATCCTGTAGGTCTAAGAATCCATCCTCAATCTTGGAAGGGGATGACTGACATATACAGATGAATACAGAGACCTTTAGCAGCAAAAGAAAGACATGGATGAAATAAGTAATTAACTTCTAGGGAAGGATAATCTTCCCTTCCAGAATTAACCAGACTTCTTCATTTTTATCTTGTGGGAAAGTTGGAAAGATCTTCAAGGAAGGTGATGGAAAGATTAGGGAAGGAGATTAGTGAGAAAGAGCTGAGGGGCTGGGCTGCCTCCCCCAGGAGAGAAGGTGGGGAGAGGTCATGCTGGTGGCCGTCGGTGTGTGGACTTCTTTAGTGAGTTGTCCTGCATTGCTCTTCAGTTTGCTTAAGAATAAGACTGTTGGGCTTCCCTGGAGGCGCAGTGGTTGAGAGTCCGCCTGCCGATGCAGGGGACGCGGGTTCGTGCCCCGGTCTGGGAAGATCCCACCTGCCGCGGAGCGGCTGGGCCCGTGAGCCATGGCCGCTGAGCCTGTGCGTCCGGAGCCTGTGCTCTGCAACAGGAGAGGCCACAGCAGTGACAGGCCCGCGTACCAGATTAAAAAAAAAAAAAAAAAAAAGACTGTTGACAATACTTTTTTTTTTTTTTTTTGCGGTACGCGGGTCTCTCACTGTTGCGGCCAATCCCGTTGTGGAGCACAGGCTCTGGACGCGCCGGCTCAGCGGCCATGGCTCACGGGCCCAGCCGCTCAGCGGCATGTGGGATCCTCCCGGACCGGGGCACGAACCCGCGTCCCCTGTATCTGCAGGCAGACTCTCACCCACTGCGCCACCAGGGAAGCCCCCCCTTTTTTTTTATCATCTACCACACACCAGATTATATGAGGAATTGTATGCACATTATTCACTCACATTTTGTATTACTGAGAACAGTGTGGCAGTTACCATCCTGGGCACTGAGGTCAATAAAGCCAAGTTCCTGCTCTAATAGAATTTGGGGATCATCTCATTTTGTCCTTCTGTTATCTCTGGGAGGAAGAGGTTTCTGGTCTTTTGTAGAGAATGAAGTCAAGACTAAAAGAAGTTAAGTAGTTTAGCCAAAGTCAGGCTGGAGGTTTAAGATCAGGTCCCGTAGTACGCTCCTTCCCCACGGGCAAAAAATAAGCCCCTCAATACCAGTACCAAGGCAGTAGACACCGGCTAACTGGTCAGTATTTGTTGGGAGGCTTGTCTCTGCTCAATAACATATTATATAAGAGATTCGCATCATGCAGACTGACGGTGTTTAAAGTTTCATAAGAGAAGTTGACTTTCTTGGTGAAAGTAAAGGTTGAGCCGGACCTTCTAGAAGCTTCAGTGATATTTGTGGGGCTAAAGGGAGGGCCTTCCAGTGCAAAGGAATAACACAAACATAAGTGAACAGAGTGGGACGTGTATGAGACGTGTCAGAATGAAGAATGGCGTCCCATCCAGACGGTTTGGCTGGGGGTCGAGGGGAGCATTGGCAAATGGGCTGGACGGTAGGGCAAAGCCCATCTCGTAGGGCTGTGAGGGCAGGAGGCGGAGCTTCAGTTTGGGGTAACGGCTAAAACTGCGGACTTTTTAATTGGGCAGCTGCATGTGAGTGATGGCGTTTGGTCGTGAATCTGGGGTGGAGAGCAGAATAGATCAGGTAGCAGAGCCTGCAGCCAGGAAGGCTGACTCATGTGACTGCTTTCGGTGGCCATGAAGAGGGATGGACAGACCTTCCATCTGTTCTCCTTCTCAAGGTCAGCATGAAGCCTTAGAGCTCACCTGTCAGCTTTAGGGGCAGGAGGGGTTAGTGGTGATCCTTGCTTGAAGCTGGGAGGAGGGGCAGGTCCAATCAGATGTCCTTGGATTGGACTCTGCTCTGCCTTGATGATCTAACCCAAAGATGATCTTCCTCTCCTTCTGCTTCTTGTCTTGACCCGCACTGAGCCCTCATGGTGCCCACGTACAGGTGTGGTGTCCTGAGAAAACTGGGGTGTAACCCTTAGGCAGTGCAGGCAGAAGGGGAACTGGTTTCATTCTCTCGCCATGGTTCTGTAGCAGAGCTGAGCTGCTCCTTCAGGCAGAGTCCTGGAGCTCCTAGAAGCTACAGGCAGAAGGGCCAGGAGGGCGACCTGTTCTCCTCATAGACATTGCCGAGCTGCTGTGGCCCCTGGTCTTTTGGCCCCTGGTCTCCTGATAGCCCATGGCCTTCTGGACGTTGTCTAATTTTATTATTTTGAATACAGGAGATTGATAAATGCCAACTTAATGGGATTATAGTTTTGTATATGAATATACCTGCAAATCAGAGCAAATCATTTGTTCATTCTTCATTCAACAACGATATTAAAATGATTGTTATATACGTCATGCAACTATATTAATAACTTGTTTGTGCCAGACCTGGTGCCAGCCTCTGGGGTACAGCTGAGGACAGTAATCCGTTTTCTCATGGCACTGATAGTCTGCTAGGTGGAGACAAACAAGACAAATAAGTAGGCAAATTCCACAGTATTTTTTAAGATGGTAAGTGTGGGGTGGAAAAATAAAAACCAGGTGAGATGGATTGGGGACGCTGGGAGACCCGGAGGGTCGGAATCCTACATCTGAGGGTTAGGTGACATTTGGACAGAGACTCGAAGGAAGTGAAGAGGGAGCTACGGGAGTGTCTGAGGAAGAGCCTTGCAGGTAGAGGAAACAGCAAGTGCAAAGGCCCTGGGGCGCAGTGTGCCTGGTGGGTTTGAGAAGCAGTAAAGAGGCCATGTGGCTGGAACTGTGGAGCAAGGGCAGAGCAACTGGGGCTTCGGACAGAGGCACAGAGGGAGGAGACTGGGATCCGGCAGATCACGCAGGGCTCTATAGCCACTGTAGGGACTTGGGCTTTTACTCTGAGAGAACTGAGAAGCCGTTGGGGAGGCCTGAGCAACGGAATCATGAGATCTGACTTCTTTTTATCAGGTTCGCTCTGGTTGCTCCTTTGAGAACAGAACAGGGCGCAGGAGAAGGCATAGAGGGGCCAGCGAGGAGACCAGGTAATAATGTAGATGAGAGGCGAGGGTGCCTTCTGACAGCAGAGTGTGGAGATGGTGGAGGGCTGGATACATTTTGCAGTTAGAGCCAGAGAAAGAGAAGCAAACGTTCAGGACGACTTTGCCAGAACATCTCGTCTAACCTCGTGCCTGCAAACCAGAGTCACTCTGTGGGTAGCCTTTGGGTTGACTGTGGCCTCAGAGCGCCGCGTAAATGCAGACCAGGGTGATAATACTGCTTCTTCATCAGCATGCTCAATGTATGTGTGTAAATGTGTACATGCGGACGCGTGCACATGAGAGTATGTGCGCGTGCGTGTGGTGCCCTTCCTGTTGGACGCCTACAGCCCCAGCAGTGAATCCCTCCGCAGAGACCAGTATCTCTGGCTCCTTGGGCTCTCGCCAGCTACTTACATACCAGACAGAGCCAGCCCTCCCGCCACGGTGTTTTGCTTGTACATTTTGCAGGTGCTGCCCTCCTTTTAATTATCCACCCACTTCCCTTCCCAACCCCCTTCTTTTTGGAAGTTGTAAAAAAAAAAAAGATGAAACCGCCAGATGTGAGCCGCGTCTCATCAGTAATCCATAAAAAAAAACAAGCATCCCCCGCTCATCTCTCATGCTTTATGAAAAGCTAAAATTAAATCAGGGCAGCGTTATTAAGCTAAGTGATTTTTGCTGGATTCGGATGAATTCCTGTGTGTGCCACATCGTTGGTTGGAAGTGTGCCTGGGGTGCCGTAGGCTGTGAATGCACATCCACCAGCTATTAGTGGAAATAGATCTGCTTACAATGGGGCACTTGAGGTTTTCCAGACCCAGGACATGAGCACTGTAGGCAGAACCCTCACTGCGCACAGCTCTGGGTCCTCCGGTCCCCACCGACCCTTAGCAGCAGACAGCGAAGACAAGAAAAAAGAAAAGAAGTGAAGTGGTAGATGGCACGGCCCCTGCGGTGATGGATTCGAATTCCAGAGGCAGAACCGTGGGGGATCCCCTTCTTTCTGGGAACCCGGGAAGGTCAGGGATGGAGGCACTATATTTCTGAGAATGCAGAGTTCTGGGGATGCTGTGAACTAGAATTGTTGATCTCTGCTTTCACCCGCGAGACAGCCGTTCGGAAACACCGAGCTGTCTCTGAGCGTGGCTGTCTGAGGTGGCCCCTGAGTCTGAGGCTTTTTTATACCCATTCACCTGCTTCCTGGCTTTCTTTCCTTTTGAGAAACTCATGAGTTAGTTGGTTTGGTGTTCTAAAATACAAAAATTTTGTTGAGAAAGTCAGATTGCTGTCCAGCCAACGGGTTGGAAAAGGGAGAGCCTCTTTTCGGACTCAGACTTCATCACGTTCTGCCGGGTGCAGTGAAACAGGGTAAGATGGAGTCACAAAATCTGGGATTGAGCCTCCACTTCATAAACTGAGGCTGTGAGGCTGTGTGGCTTTAGGTGACTAACTTTCTAAGTTGCAGTTTCCTTCTGAGTCCCAGTACAATAAGAATGATGTCATCTCTTCTGGGACTGTTGCTGGGGAGATATGAGCCCTGTATTTAAATCACGCAGCTGGGGTTCGGCCTGGAAAAGATGCTGGGTCAGTGTCAGTGGTCACTGCGCATCCTTTGTTGACCCGGAAGGAGAGAGGCCTGGGGTCCCTGGCAGGGTTGCGCTGGGGGCCAAGTTCATGCCCTGCCTGGACGGCCCCTCTGCACTAGGACCCCATCCTCTCCGCTCCAGACGTGCTCAGTTCCCCTCACACCCCGGACAGCAGTGCAGGTGGAATCGTATGGAAGATTTTATTTGAAGGAGACATTTTCTGAGGGATGTCAGTCTTGGAGTGTATCGGCATGTTTGATTCTGCATTCACGACTTCCTTTTTGTTTTGGACGTTGTCATACAAAACATTGTGTGAAGCTCAGAAATAGGAGAACGTGGCATTTGTTGCTCTTTCTACGAGGTATGGAGAACTTGTGAGTTCAGCAAAAGGTTGATTCTTTCAGCCCTCTCCTTTGCCGAAAGATATCCACACACAAAACCGACATTTTTAGGGGAGTCTTGCATCAGAATTTGCCCATAAGATTTAATTTCACATTTTTGCCTGACACTTCCGAATTCATTCAGTAAATTTCTGTGCTGTGTGAATGTCACTCTTTTATTTAAAGAACCGACTTGCTAAATAGAGGAAGAATTTCAATACATGCTTCAGTGAAAGTGCTCAGGATTTTATATTTTTAGGAAGTCAGCTCTTCATAAATATTGGAATTTCAGATGACCCAAATCAGCTTCAGTGCATTTTCAATGTTTGATATGTTGTGACATATATTTCAGTTTTTGAGAAATATAATTTGGTAGACTTTTTACAGTCATCTCCTAACATGTTGGGGGCTGTCTCTATATTTGCTCAAATCCGACTTATACCATCACGGTGCATAAGAATACCAGTCACTTGGGCAAGTCACAACCCACTGTAGTCAGAGAGATGAAAAATTTAGAATTGAGACGCTGCACCACTTGTGTCACCTAGCGTCATGACATCATCACCAGTTCATGGCTGCCAGGAACTGTGACAAGTACCCAGGCCACACAGGGTAAGTGTGACACTTGTTCTCTTTTGCCCTTCCTGTTAAGATGCCTCAACCACCATCTTGGTCATTAGAATTGTCCTTTCCCACTTAGATGGCATATCCAAGGGCCACCTCACCGCTACCCCACCATTAGAGATTTACTTCTGTCAATTTTTCTCCAACTTCTTTTGAAATGCAGACGCTTTCAGGTCTGTACGATTTTAGCGCTGTGTTTGATCTGTGGGCATAGAGCCAGTGTAGTAAAGGGAGAAGGAGAAATTCCCAAAAGGAAAATGAATCTCAGCAGAGGCCATATGCTTCGGATTTTCCAGACACTGGCAGATAGACAAGCGCCTTTCCATTCAGGGTGAAGCGGGCCGGACTTCCTCAGCCCAGGACAACACAACTCTGGTTTATTCCATCCAAGCAAAAGTCAGATGCATCCATTTCCTGGCAGAGGAATTCAGAAGGTCATCGCCCAGGCACGCAGCCCCATGCCATGCACAAACCTTCTGTGTGTTGGAATTGTGCCAGGCACGAGAGATACAAATAAAATATGGATAAAAATATAGTCCCGGGGGGGCGGAGTCAAGATGGCATACTAGGAGGATGCGGAATTCGTGTCTCCTTGCAACTAGGGCACCTACCAGGCACCGGTGGGGGACCACAGACACCTAAGGGGACGGGAGGAACCCCCAGCAACCGGCTTGCAAGATCTTGCTTCCCAGGCCGGAGGTCAGGCCTGAGCTCCAAGTCGAAACCTCTGGACTAACAGAGAACCTCAGACCCCAGGGAATATTAATAGAATGAGGCCTCCCAGAGGTCCTCATCTCAGCATCAGACCTGGCTCTATCCAACTGCCTGCAAACTCCAGCTCTGAACGTCTCAGGCCAAACAACCGGTAAGGCAGGAATACAGCAACATGCATCAAAAATAAAAGAAATGACAAAAAAATATGTTACAGATGAAAGAGCAAGGTAAAAACCTATAAGACCAAATAAATGAAGACGAAATAGGCAACCTACCTGAAAAAGGATTCAGAGTAATGATAGTAAAGGTGATCCAAAATCTCAGAAACAGAATGGTAAAAATACAAGGAGCATTTAACAAGGATCTAGAAGAACTAAACAGCAAATAAACAGTGATGAACAACACAATTACTGAAATTAAAAATACTCCAGAAGGAATCAATAGCAGAATAACTGAGGCAGAAGAATGGATAAGTGAGCTGGAGGATAAAACGGTGGAAATAAATGCCAGGGAGCAGAACAAAGAAAAAAGAACGAAAAGAATCGAGGACAGTCTCAGAGACTTCTGGGACATTAAACGCACCAACATTCGAATTATAGGTGTCCCAGAAAAAGAAGAGAAAAAGAAAGGGTCTGAGAAAATATTTGAAGAGATTATAGTCGAAAACTTCCCTAACATGGGAAAGGAAATAGTCAATCAAGTCCAGGAAGCGCAGAGTCCCATACAGCATAAACCCAAAGAAAAACACACCAAGACACATATTAATCAAGCTATCAAAAATTAAATACAAAGAAAAAATATTAAAAGCAGCAAGGGAAAAACAACAAATAACATACAAGGGAATCCCCATAAGGTAAACAGCTGATTTTTCAGCAGAAACTCTGCAAGCCAGAAGGGAGTGGCAGGACATACTTAAAGTGATGAAAGGGAAAAACCTACAACCAAGATTACTCTACCCAGCAAGGATCTCATTCAGATTCGACGGAGAAATTAAAAACTTTACAGATAAGCAAAAGTTAAGAGAATTCAGCACTACCAAACCAGCTTTACAACAAATGCTAAAGGAACTTCTCTAGGCAGGAAACACAAGAGAAGGAAAAGACCTACAAAAAACAAACTCAAAACAATTAAGAAAATGGTAATAGGAACATACATATTGATAATTACCTTACATGTAAATGGAATAAATGCTCCAACCAAAAGACATAGACTGGCTGAATGGATACAAAAACAAGACCCATACATATGCTGTCTACAGGGGACCCACTTTAGACCTAGGGACACATACAGACAGAAAGTGAGGGGATGGAAAAAGATGTTCCATGCAAATGGAAATCAAAAGAAAGCTGGAATAGCAATTCTCATATCAGATAAAATAGACTTTACAATAAAGACTATTACAAGAGACAAAGAAGGACACTACATAATGATCAAGGGATCGATCCAAGAAGAAGATAAAACAATTGTAAATACTTATGCACCCAACATAGGAGCACCTTAATACATAAGGCAAATGCTAACAGCCATAAAAGGGGAAATCGACAGTAACACAATCATAGTAGGGGACTTTAATGCCCCACTTTCACCAATAGACAGATCATCCAAAATGAAAGTAAATAAGGAAACACAAGCTTTAAATAACACATTAAACAAGATGGACTTAACTGATATTTATAGGACATTCCAACCAAAAACAACAGAATAGCCATTCTTCTCAAGTGCTCATGGAACATTCTCCAGGATAGACCATAACTTGGGTCACAAATCAAACCTTGGTAATTTAAGAAAATTGAAATCATATCAGGTATCTTTTTGGACCACAACACTATGAGTCTAGATATCAATTATAGGAAAAAAAACTGTAAAAAATACAAACACATGGAGGCTAAACAATACACTACTAAATAACCAAGAGATCACTGAAGAAATCAAAGAGGAAATAAAAAAATACCTAGAAACAAATGACAATGAAAACATGACCACCCAAAACCTATGGGATGCAGCAAAAGCAGTTCTAATAGGGAAGTTTATAGCAATACAGTCCTACCTCAAGAAACAAGAAAAATCTCAAGCAAACAACCTAACCTTATACCTAAAGCAGTTAGAGAAAGAAGAACAAAAAAACCCCAAAGTTACCAGAAGGAAAGAAGTCATAAAGATCAGAAATAAATGAAAAAGAAATGAAGGAAGCGATAGCAAAGATCAATAAAACTGAAAGCTGGTTCTTTGAGAAGATAAACAAAATTGATAAACCATTAGCCAGACTCATCAAGAAAAAAAGGGAGAAGACTCAAACCAACAGAATTAGAAATGAAAAAGGAGAAGTAATAACTGACACTGCAGAAATACAAAGGATCATGAGAGATTACTACAAGCAACTATATGCCAACAAAATGGAAACCTGGAGAAAGGGACAAATTCTTAGAAAAGCACAACCTTCCAAGACTGAACCAGGAAGAAATAGAAAATATGAACAGACCAGTCACAAGTAATGAAGTTGAAACTGTGATTAAAAATCTTCCAACAAACAAAAGCCCAGGAACAGATGGCTTCACAGGTGAATTCTATCAAACATTTAGAGAAGAGCTAACATCCATCCTTCTCAAACTCTTCCAAAATATAGCAGAGGAAGGAGCACTCCCAAACTCATTCTACGAGGCCACCATCACCCTGATACCAAAACCACACAAAGATTCACAAAAAAAGAAAACAACAGGCCAATATCTCTGATGAACATAGATGCAAAAATCCTCAACAAAATATTAGCAAACAGAATCCAACAGCACATTAAAAGGACCATACACCATGATCAAGTGGGGTTTATCCCAGGAATGCAAGGATTCTTCAATATATGCAAATCAATCAATGGGATACACCATATTAAAAAACTGAAGATTAAAAACCATATGATAATCTCAATAGATGCAGAAAAAGCTTTTGACAAAATTCAACACTGATCATGAGAAAAACTCTCTAGAAGGTGGGCATAGAGGGAAACTACCTCAACATAATAAAGACCATATATGACAAACCCACAGCCAACATCATTCTCAATGGTGAAAAACTGAAACCATTTCCTCTAAGATCAGGAACAAGGCAAGGGTGCCCACTCTCACCACTATTATTCAAAATAGTTTTGGAAGTTGTAGCCATGGCAATCAGAGAAGAAAAAAGAAATAAAAGGAATGCAAATTGGAAAAGAAGAAGTAAAACTGTCACTGTTTGCAGATGACATGATACTATATATAGAGAAGCCTAAAGATGCTACCAGAAAACCACTAGAGCTAATCAATGAATTTGGTAAGGTAGCAGGATACAAAATTAATGCACAGAAATCTCTTGTATTCCTCTACACTAATGAGGAAAAATCTGAAAAAGAAATTAATGAAATACTCCCATTTACCATTGCAACAAAAAGCATAAAATACCTAGGAATAATCCTACCTAAGGAGACAAAAGACCTGTGTGCAGAAAACTATAAGACACTGATGAAAGAAATTAAAGATGATACAAAGAGATGGAGACATATACCATGTTCTTGGATTGGAAAAATCAACATTGTGAAAATGATTCTACTACCCATGGCAATCAACAGATTCAATGCAATCCCTATCAAACTACCAATGGCATTCTTCACAGAACTAGAACAAAAAATCTCACAATTTGTATGGGAACACAAAAGACCCCGAATAGCCAAAGCATTCTTGAGAAAGAAAAACGGAGTCAGAGGAATCAGGCGCCCAGACGTCAGACTATACTACAAAATTACAGTAATCAAGACAGCATGGTACTGGCACAGAAACAGAAATATAGATCAATGGAACAGGATAGAAAGCCCAGACATAAACCCACACACATATGGTCACCTTATCTTTGATAAAGGAGGCAAGAGTATACAATGGAGAAAAGACAGCCTCTTCAATAAGTGGTGCTGGGAAAACTCGACAGCTACATTTAAAAGAATGAAATTAGAACACTCCCTAACACCATACACAAAAATAAACTCAAAATGCATTAAAGACCTAAATATAAGGCCAGACACTATAAAACTCTTAGAGGAAAACAGAGGCAGAACACACTATGACATGTATCACAAGATCCTTTTTGCCCCACCTCCTAGAGAAATGGAAATAAAAAGAAAAATAAAGAAATGGGACCTAATGAAACTTGAAAGCTTTTGCATAGCAAAGGAAACCACAAACAAGACGAAAAGACAACACTCAGAATGGGGGAAAATATTTGCAAACGAAGAAACTGACAAAGGATTAATCTCCAAAATATACAAGCAGCTCATGCAGCTCAATATCAAAAAAACAAACAACCCAATCCAAAAATGGGCAGAAGACCTAAATAGACATTTCTCCAAAGAAGATATACAGACTGCCAACAAACACATGAAAGGATGCTCAACATCACTGATCATTAGAGAAATGCAAATCAGAACTACAATGAGGTATATCACCTAACACCAGTCAGAATGGCCATCATCAAAAAATCTACAAACAGTAAATGCTGGAGAGGGTGTGGAGAAAAGGGAACCCTCTTGCACTGTTGGTGGGAATGTAAATTGATACAGCCACTATGGAGAACAGTATGGAGGTACCCTAAAAAACTACAAATAGAACTACCATATGACCCAGCAATCCCACTACTGGGCATATACCCTGAGAAAACCATAATTCAAAAAGAGTCATGAACCGCAATGTTCATTGCAGCTATATTTACAATAGCCGGGAGATGGAAGCAACCTAAGTGTCCATGAACAGATGAATGGATAAAGAAGATGTGGCACATATATACAATGGAATATTACTCAGCCATAAAAAGAAACTGAAAAAGAAATTGAGTTATTTGTAGTGAGGTGGATGGACCTAGAGTCTGTCATACAGAGTGAAGTCAGTCAGAAAGAGAAAACCAAATACCATATGGTAACACATACATATGGAATCTAAAAAAAAAAAAAAAAAAAAAAAAAAGGTTCTGAAGAACCTAGGGGCAGGACGGGAATAAAGACGCAGATGTAGAGAATGGACTTGATGACACAAGGAGGGGTAAGGGTAAGCTGGGACAAAGTGAGAGAGTGGCACTGACATATATACACTGCCATATGTAAAATAGATAGCTAGTGGGAAGCAGCTGCATAGCACAGGGAGATCAGCACTTTGCTTTGCCAGCACCTAGAGGGATGGGATAAGGAGGCTGGGAGTGAGAAAGAAGAGGGAGGGAATATAGGGATATACGTATGCATATAGTTGGTTCACTTTGTTATACAGCAGAAACTAACACAACATTGTAAAGCAATTATACTCCAGTAAAGATGTTAAAATATATATATATATTCCCATTTTCTGGACTTTTTGATCTAATTGTTGAGCCAGTAATAATGTGTGACAACTACTTTGTATAGTAAATGCTGTAATAAAAGTGCAGGGGTGTGTGTGTGTAATCTTAAATGAATACCAGATTGTGAGTATTGGTGATAGAAAGGTTTACTTTGGTTTCTTACATAAATTAATGATTTTCACAATGTCTTCCATCATCGGTATCTCGTAAAAATATACTATTCTGATGAATTGGGGGGGGCAGTTTCATCTAGTCTGCTGCTTCAGTGACTGCCACTAGATGGATTTGTCCTGGATCTGTATCTCCAGTCTAGTTCTTGGTCTGGGGCGCTTTACTCCGATGTATCCAGTTACCTCCTAGGTATCTCCTCTTGGAAGCTCAATAAGAATTTAAACTCACCTGGTTGTAATTGAATCCATCGCCTCCGTCGCCATCCCAGCCTCACCTCCCACCTCCCTCCAGGGTTGTTCTGGCTACAGTAAGTGGCACCCCATTCGAGCCAATGCCAGGGATAGTTCTATTTTTTCTTAAATTAATTAAATTTATTTGTTTGCACCAGGTCTTAGTTGTGGCCGGCAGGCTCCTTAGTTGCAGCTCCCGGGCTCCTTAGTTGCGGCATGCATGTGAAATCTAGTTCCGTGACCAGGGATCGAACCCAGGCCCCCTGCATGGGGAGTGCGGAATCTTATCCACTGAGCTGCCAGGGAAGCCCCAGGGCTAGTTTTTGACTCTTCCTTTCCTTCAACCACTTCTTTCAAAGACCCTCCACGTATGCAGATTCTGCTTCCTGCTGACTTCTTTTGTCCCTTCATCTCCTCCAAGCTCTCCTCCAATGCTAGAGCGGCCCACCATGGCCTTTCACAGAGTTTTATACACAGACTCCTAACCCATTTCCCACTTCCAGGCTTCGTCCTTCCCAAACATTCCCGACACCATAGCGAGAGTCATACGGATCTGATAACCTCACTTCTCTACTTACGTTCTTCTGAAGTCCACATTGTCCTTGTGATAGAGTCCAGAGTCTTTCATAACCGTCTGGTTTCTTCACTGCTTCCTTTTCCAGACTCATCTCTTGCTCGTGTCCTGGCCCACAGATGATCTCTGAGTCACGTGAATTGCTTCCTATTCCTCAAATGCATCATCTGTTTCCAACCCTCAGTCCTTCGCATGGCCTAGTCTTCCTGTCCGGAACGGTCATCTCTGCCCCGATTCACCCACACATACGTACAGAGCACCTAGACTTGTGCCAGGTCCTGGACTGAGGGCTGGGACACAAGAAAGACTTGGTTTCTCCCCTTGGAGGGTTTGAAACTACAGTAAGTCCCCTACATACAAACAAGTTCTGTTCCGAGGGTGCATTCATAAGTCCAGTTTGTAAGTCCAACAAAGTTAGCTTAGGTACCCAACTAACACAATCGGCTATATAGTGCTGCACTGTAATTGGTTTATAATACTTTTCACACAGATGATACATAAAAACACAAACACAGAAAATAAAACATTTTTAAACTCACAGTACAGTACCTTGAAAAGCCAGTAGTCCAGTACAACAGCTGGCACACTGGGGCTGGCATCGAGTGAACAGGCGAGGAGAGTTCCTGACTGGAGGAGGGAGAGCAGGTGGGAGATGGCAGAGCTGAAGGATTGTCAGCAATAGGAGATGGAGGGCAAGCTGCCGTTTCACTCACGCCTGACGTTGATGGACTGGAACGCACGGTCACATCTTTGAAAGCTCGCAACTTGAAGGTTTGTATGTGGGGGACTTCCTGTACTTGAGGAGGCCAATTATGATGTGAATATGTAAATGTCAACCGTGACAAGTAAGGGAAGGAAGAGGGACGACAAGAGTGTGAGAAGGGCCTGATTTAGATTGGGGGGGTGGTCAGGGAGGGCTTCCTGGAGGGGAGACCTTTTCCTCTTGGGGAGTTTCTCCAGCCATTTCCTCCAGGAAGCTTCTCCTGTTTCCCAGCTGTGGGTTTCTCGGCCGCCTTAGGGCTCACGTAGCACTGCCCACTTCCCTGCTAGATTGTTTTGTTATTGTGCTGCCATCGCCCCTCCATCTCTAGACTGTCAGCTCCACGAGGGCAGGGTCAGAGCCTGGCTTCTGCATCTCTGATTTCAGGCACACAAGGAGTTCATGAATATCTCTTGATGGTTTGGGGTAAAGTTGGAAGCTCTTTCCAGTCACATGAGAGACACTGTAGTATGTGGCCCGTGTTCTCCGCCAAAATTTTCCATGGGCTGAAAACTCTGGTGAGTCCCGGCTGCCCCTCCCTTGACGGCCCTCCTGCCTCACCTCAGGCTGGTACTAAAATCACACCAAGGAGCCGTTTCTTCGGATTGGAAGGTCTCTAGGCGAAAGGCCTCTGTGGCAGGGGTCATTACCAAACAGTGCCTATGCAAATATTATTATCCGTATTTTCAGTTGTGGACACTGACGCTGAAACGATCTGTGACCTGCCCCAGGCCCATATCCCAGGATTAGCCTTGGTCCATCTTTGGTTATGTTCAAGGCCCACTGAAGATGATAACAAAGCCTTTATTCTTTTTGCTTTACTGCATACAAATTGTGTTGCTTCTCAGTAAAGAGAGTTAACAATCTCTTCCTTCAGACTAACCTCCACATCTTTTTCTGTATTTTCAAGTCATCTGAGGAGTGAGGCTGTAAAGTAGATGTGGGAGGTGTTGAAGGAAGATCTCGTGTGACGTCACTCCACTGGAATGTGAGATGCTGGGTCCTTGCTACCCTCTTACTCTGCTTAACCCTTGTGACCTAACGTGACTTAACTCGCCGTTCACGGGTATATACAGAAGCTTGGTTACACTGCAAGCTAACTTATATTCCCTCCCGCCAAGACTGTAATTGGAGCATCTTGTGTGAACACACGGTATCTGCTTTTTTTAAACATCTTTATTGGAGTATAATTGCTTTACAATGGTGTGTTAGTTTCTGCTTTATAACAAAGTGAATCAGCTATACATATACATATATCCCCATATCTCCTCCCTCTTGCGTCTCCCTCCCACCCTCCCTATCCCACCCCTCTAGGTGGTCACAAAGCACCGAGCTGATCTCCCTGTGCTATGCAGCTGCTTCCCACTAGCTATCTGTTTTACATTTGGTAGTGTATATATGTCCATGCCACTCTCTCACTTCGTCCCAGCTTACCCTTCCCCCTCTCCATGTCCTCAAGTCCATTCTCTATGTCTGCGTCTTTATTCCTATCCTGCCCCTAGGTTCTTCAGAACCTTTTTTTTTTCCAGACTCCATACATATGTGTTAGCATACAGTATTTGTTTTTTGCTTTCTGACTTACTTCACTCTGTATGACAGACTCTAGGTCCATCCACCTCACTACAAATAACTCAATTTCATTTCTTTTTATGGCTGAGTAATATTCCATTGTATATATGTGCCACATCTTCTTTATCCATTCATCTGTTCATGGACACTTAGGTTGCTTCCATGTCCTGCCTATTGTAAATAGTGCTGCAATGAACATTGTGGTACATGACTCTTTTTGAATTATGGTCTTTTAAGGGTATATGCCTAGTAGTGGGATTGCTGGGTTATATGGTAGTTCTATTTGTAGTATTTTAAGGAACCTCCATACTGTTCTCCATAGTGGCTGTATCAATTTACATTCCCACCAACAGTGCAAGAGGGTTCCCTTTTCTCCACACCCTCTCCAGCATTTATTGTTTGTAGATTTTTTGATGATAGCCGTTCTGACCAGTGTGAGGTGATACCTCATTGTAGTTTTGATTTGCATTTCTCTAATGATTAGTGATGTTGAGCATCCTTTCATGTGTCTGTTGGCAATCTGTATATCTTCTTTGGAGAAATGTCTGTTTAGGTCTTCGGCCCATTTTTGGATTGGGTTGTTTGTTTTTTTGATATTGAGCTGCATGAGCTACTTGTATATTTTGGAGATTAATCCTTTGTCAGTTTCTTCGTTTGCAAATATTTTCTCCCATTCTGAAGGTTGTCTTTTCGTCTTGTTGATGATTTCCTTTGCTGTGCAAAAGCTTTTAAGTTTCATTAGGTCCCATTTGTTTATTTTTGTTTTTATTTCCATTTCTCTAGGAGGTGGGGCAAAAAGGATCTTGCTGTGATTTATGTCATAGAGTGTTCTGCCTATGTTTTCCTCTAAGAGTTTTATAGTGTCTGACCCTACATTTAGGTCTCTAATCCATTTTGAGTTTATTTTTGTGTATGGTGTTAGGGAGTGTTCTAACTTCTTTCTTTTACATGTAGCTGTCCAGTTTCCCCAGCACCACTTATTGAAGAGGCTGTCTTTTCTCCATTGTATACTCTTGCCTCCTTTATCAAAGATAAGGTGTCCATATGTGTGTGGGTTTATGTCTGGGCTTTCTATCCTGTTCCATTGATCTATATTTCTGTTTTTGTGCCAGTACCATACTGTCTTGATTACAGTATTTGCTTTGATACCTGATAGGACACAGGTAGCAGAGTCACTGCCTCTTACCTTGAGCTCTGCTATTTTTTTAAACTATTTTTTCTTTTATTAAAGATATTTTCGTCAATTAATTTATTTATTTTTAAATTTATTGTTATTTTTTTGGCTGCGATGGGTCTTCGTTGCCGCGTGCGGGCTTTCTCTGGTTGCGGCGAGCGGGGGCTTGCGGTGCACGGCTTCTCATTGAGGTGGCTTCTCTCTTTTGTGGAGCACGGGCTCCAAGGCATGTGTGCTTCAGTAGTTGTGGCATGCGGGCTCAGTAGCTGTGGATCACGGGCTCTAGAGTGCAGGCTCAGTAGTTGTGGCACATGGGCTTAGTTGTTCCGCAGCATGTGGGGTCCTCCTGGACCAGGGCTTTAACCTGTGTTCCCTGTACTGGCAGGTGGATTCCCAACCACTTAGCCACCAGGGAAGTCCCTTGAGCTCTGCTCTTAATCGGAGGTTTTTTTTGCTTATGTTCAAGGCCCTGTGAAGATGATAACTGGTCCTATATCTGCCTTGTCTGACGATTAACTCAGAATCCTGCAGATGTATGTGTGTGTTGCTAGATCTTCCACCTGCCACTGTCAGGGATTTTAGGATGCTGACGATGTGCGTTTCCACGCAAGTACTGCTTGTGGGGAGAGGAGGGAAAGGCAATTCACTTTTCTTTCTGTGGGTTTGTGCCCCTCGTTAAGCCTCTTCATCCCCTGATGAGGATAGGGCGACCACCCCTGGTTCCCTCCTCCCTGTAGCTTCTGAGGCAGGAGGGAACCAGGGAGGCCTTGAAGGCGGGCATGTGACTTTACTGGGTATTTTGCATAAATCTAATTTCCTGGGAAAACACAACCGTCTGAAGCCTCTGAGGTCAAGAGTGGCCAGGCAGGAGGCAACATGTGTGTAGTGTTGATTCTCTGGTCAAGGGCAATTGCAGAGGCTTTCTTTGGACCCCAGGAGTCATCCTCTCTGCCTCCCATTTAATTAAGTGCAAGTAAAATGCATCTAAATGATGGGAAGATGCCAGGACATGACACGCCCATTGATCATAAACACAGCTGTCCTGTCCTGCAGGGTCACCTTTAGCCCCATGGGGCGGGTGACTGGCAAGGACCATGTACAGCGAGTGTGGGCTGATGTCACGTGTGTCACGATGTTGACAAGGAGGACAGGGGCAAGCAGACGAATATGATGGAGGAGAACAGAAGAGGAGCTGAGAGGAGAAGGGATTTCTGATGAGAGAGTTTGCTGGTACCTTGAGAACTGACCTGAACTCTTCATTGGGGGACAGATCATGTGATCTGAGGCTATGGGAAACCCTCTCACATGATCTCTGCAGCTGGTCGTTCATGGGGCCTACATCTTCTAATTAACCTTTCCTCTGGGTGAAGGCATTGAACTTCCTTGAGACCCATAGAAATGAAGCCATCTTCTCTGGCAGAGGTAACACTTTGACCTGTCATCATTCAGCAGGGCTTCCCTATACTTGCTTATTAAGCCTGTCCATCTTGGGATCCAGAGAAAAGAGAAAAAACATCATCACCTGATCTCAAGGCCAAGGCAGCACCCAGTGACAGAGGGTCTGTTCTGCCCAAGATCTTGCATTAAGGAGATTTCAGGGAGCTTATGATCTAATAGGAGGCAGAAAACAAAACCCCAATATTTCCAAGTATAAAGAGGAAGCTTCAAAGGAGGGGAAATGAGCACCGTCTCACTGTCCACTGATTCCCTGTTTCATTCATGCAACACTTCTTCCTGTCTGTCCAGGTGAATTCAAGTCACCTCTGACTTTCCCTTTCTCCAGGTTCCTCGGGTGAAAAAAAAATCATTGAAGTATATTTCAAAGCATACAGTGAAATGCCTAGATATTAAGTGTAGAGTTCAGTGAGTTTTGATAACTGTTTACATTGTGTAACTCTCACCCAAATAAAAATATACAACCGGTCTCCCCTGAGTGTTCCCTCCTGCCCTTTTCTAGGCAATAACTCCCATTGCCTGTTCTTGAACTTCATATAAGTGGAGCTATATGTTGTGTCCTTTTATGTCTAACTTCTTTTGCTTCACATACTATTTTTTGAGATTGTTCCTTACATGGTTAGTACATTCCTTTTTATTGTTGAGTTGTGTTTCATGGTGTGGAGATATCAAAATTGGGTTGTCCATTTTCCTGTTGCTGGGCATATGGAAAAGTTCCAGTTTTCTTCTTTTGTGAGCAAAGTTATGTATATTCTTATACGGGTCTTTCTGGGGATATATGTTTTCATTTCTCTTGGGTAAATATCTAGAAGTGAAATAGTTTTCACATTAGCAAATATTTCTACACAGTTTTCCAAAGTGGGTGCACCATTTTCCCTTCCGCCATCAGTGCATGAGAATTCGAAAGACTCTGTCCCCTCCCAGCATTTGGTATTGTCAGCCTCTTATTTGGAATTATTTCAGTGACGTGTAGTGAAGTCTTATTGTGGTTCCTTATGTAAAATTACCCATCAAGTCCCAGTGAATCCTTTCTTGACATTGCTCTGAGATGCATCTTTTAATTTAATTTGTTTATTTTTTTAATAGTCATAGCCCAGTCTTGATCAGCTGTCATCTGAACTAAACAGTGATCTCTTCACTTGCCTCCCTCACTTCCCGGACCAGGCTGCCAGCGTTGCTCTGGTGGCTTCCTGATCGCTTCGGTCCTTTACTCCCAAAGACCTTGAATGACTAACACCAATATCAGAAGTTTTTGAACTTTTAATTGCAGCAGAAAACTTCTTTAGAGCAGAGCTGGTCTTTTGAAGGGAGATGGGAACCTGTTTACGCATCCTTCCCATCTATCCCTCCCTGTACCGTTGCAGCACCTGAGGTTCCTTTGTGACTTGTGCTCTTTGGAGTGTTCGTTGGAAATCGCCGACTGCCCCTCCCTGACCTGGTGCCTGTCCACACCTAGAGCCCCAGTCCCCACAGCTCCCTTAGGTCCCCTTCCAGCCATATCTTAGTGCCTGTGGCCTTCTGGATGCCAAAATACTGTTCCAAGCCTTAACCTCTGCCTCTGCTGTTTCCTGTCCTTGGAAAGTGCTTCTTGTCCATTCCCCAGTGTCTGCCTGGGGAATATGACATCCTTTGAGCCAAGATGCTCCAGTATCTGTCCTTCATGATGTCTTCAGGGTTGATGTCTCCTGCTCTGTGTACCACCTTCCCTTTCTACACACCCTGCTGGGCTGGGGTCCTCTTAATCACCCTCGTTTCCCCAGTTCCCCGCAGTCTGATGTTCAATGTCCTTTACATTATGGGCTCAACCTACTTTTCTTACATGGTCTTCATTGATTTCCATGCTTTAACCTTGCACTCCTGCCAGAGTGGTACACATTCCGTACCGTACAAGCATCTCTCTTCATGCCTTTGCCCATAATGTGCTCCCTCACCTGGAATGCCCTCTCCCTTTGCCTCCTTTTTCCAGTCCTTCCTGCCTTGTGCTGGCTCCTGAATTCTGCTTCCTCCATACAGCATGCCAGGACACCTAGAGGAAAGGTGTCCAGAAAGACCTCTTTCTCCTCCAAATTATCCTTAGTATTTCTGAATTCCTTTGTCACTCATCTTATCCTTCCTAAAGGCTCACTGTCTATTTAGAGAGTTGAGAAAAATGCAGAGGAAGAGATAGTAGCAGCATGATGTAGCATTCATTATATCCCCTCCCTGGACCACATAGTCCATGTGGGCTATGACTTATTAGGACTCATTCCCTATTCAGAGCCTGGGAGTCTTGTACGGGATAAGTAGGTGGAACCTCTCCTTAAAAAGTAATGCTCAGGGGCTTCCCTGGTGGCGCAGTGGTTGAGAGTCCGCCTGCCGATGCAGGGGACACGGGTTCGTGCCCCGGTCCGGGAAGATCCCACATGCCGCGGAGCGGCTGGGCCCGTGAGCCATGGCCGCTGAGCCTGCGCGTCCGGAGCCTGTGCTCCGCAACGGGAGAGGCTGCAACAGTGAGAGGCCCGCGTACCACACACACACAAAAAAAGTAATGCTCAGAATCATGATAGCACCAAATGATGGAAGGATAGACCTCTCCATGTAAGTGGTGGATGGACCTGAAAGACACGGGTCAATTCCGTTTGGAAAAATGCTCCAGCCTCCATGAGAATTGGCTCTGATTGCATCAGTGCTTTTGCCTGTGTGGTGGAGAGCTGTGGTACCCCACGCCTGTGGATTTGCTGGGACAGACAGTTTTCATCTCTGCTGAAGATGTCTCTGGCCCTCTGCTTCACATCATCCGAGCCTAGCAACTGAGAGCCTGAGGGGTTTTGAGTCATTTGGCACCGGGGCCATCAAAGCAGCCAGCAGAGAAGCCTCTGATGGGCTCTAGTGGGGCCCACTGGGATTCAGAACATCCTGGCTCTGCTGGGTGAAACACCGCAGCTTGCTGGAAGAATAGTGCAGGCGTGAACGGCTTTGGTCTGGGCCAACAATCGTTTACAAAGAGCCTAAGTTACGTGGGCAGCTGGCCAGTTTCTGAAGTCTAGTGTCATTTGAAATGAACACAAACAGTGGGGGACGGAGGAGAAGCGTGAATGCCACTGTGTTCAAATTAGCTGTGGGAGTTTTGGGTGATGTTGGTGTACAGTGTTCATCTGGTATAAACTTCATCTCAAAAATGTCCTACCTGTCCTTGGATTTTGATCTGCCATTAAACCGACTTTATGTTTTTTCTCCCCAACAATCAGCCGCTTTGGAGCATCCCACAGTCTTCCCTTCCTTCTTTCCCTCGCCCAAATGTAGACATGGGCCACCACTGGTATCCGGCCAGGGTCTGTTGTCTTTCTCCTCTGCACTGAGTAACTTGCAGAAGCCATTTTCACACATCCTGCTGCCATCTTTCCTCCCTGCCTGGGATGGTTCCAACACCACTGGCAGTCTTCGGGCCAAGGCCGTGATCTTCAGAATCCACATTAGCTGGATTGCTGGGCGTGAGGTTGGGGAGAAATCCAGAATCTGAAGCAGCTCTGCCAAAGGCCTGACCTTCTGGAATCCCTCCCTACCTAATCCTCCTGACTCGAGTGGGTCCACAGTCAGCATCGCCTTAGCACTTTGAATTCTCATTTGAAAATGAAACCGCTTTGAAATCTCTGTTTTGTTATCACTGTCATTCCTTTATATTGTTTGGGGTTCTTTTATTGATGCATTGTTTATATAACCATCTTTTGAACTCCTAGGGAAGGGACTTTGCCTTACTGCTTTTGTGCTGTCCTAGCCTCAGTCTCGACACGAATTTAGAGCTGGGTCCACACGCGGTAGGTGCTTTTTATTTTATTTTATTTGGCTGTGCTGGGTCTTCGTTGCCACGCGCGGGCTTTCTCTAGTTGCAGCGAGAGGGGCCTACTCTTCGTTGCAGTGCGTGGGCTTCTCATCACGGTGGCTTCTCTTGTTGTGGGAGCTCGGGCTCCAGGCGTGCGGGCAGTAGTTGTGGCACGCAGGCTCAGTAGTTGTGGCTCGCGGGCTCTAGGGCGCAGGCTCAGTAGTTGTGGTGCACGGGCTTAGTTGCTCCGCAGCTTGTGGGATCTTCCCGGACCAGGGCTCGAACCCGCGTCCCCTGCATTGGCAGGTGGATTCTTAAGCGCTGCACCACCAGGGAAGCCCCGTGGGTGCTTTTTAAATGTTTGCATTTTGGGGGATCTTACTGGTAGATCATTTAGAACAGTGGTTCACAAAATGTGGTCCGAAGACCGCTGGGGTTTCCTGAGACCCTTTGCAGGATGTCGGTGAGGTTGACATTATTTTCATCATCCTATTGAGGAGTTCTTTGCATTTTCCACTTGTTGAAATTTGTGGAAACACTTGTGGAAAGTGTTGGACCAATGAGCCAAAAGCAAAGTGGTAAAACTGTAGGCGCCTTAGTCCAAGTCAAGGCGATGGCACTGCACTGTGCTAGAAGTCAGTGTAGCAGCCACACGCTTGTGGCAGTAAAACAAAACCCCAAACGGTCAGTTGTACTTAAGAATGTCCTAACTGAAGTTTTAGAAATTAATAATTGTATTAATTATCAACCTTTGAGTACATATCTTTTTAATATCCTGTGTGATGAAGTGGGAATGATACACAAAGAACTTCTGTTCTATACCATGGTACAAAGCTTGTCTTGAGGAAAAGTACTTGTGCAGTGGTTTGAGTTGTGCACTGACCTAGTGCTTTTTTCGTGGAATACTATTTTTACTTGAAAAAAGGGCTGGTAGATAAACTACTCTTTGAAAATATGGTTATTAAATTTAAATATTTGGGGGGACATTTTCTTAAAAAGAGTGAAATAAGCCTGCCATTTCAAGGAAAGTATTTTTTGCCAGTGATAAATTATAAGCGCTCAAGTGAAAATTAGAATTTTGGAAAATTTGTATCTATCATGATGAACTTGACAGCTTCCCAAACCTTAAAGACTTTCTGATGAGACGGTTGATATTAATGAATGTTCTCTTTTTTTGATATTATACAATGAAATTTGTCAAAATTTGAAAGATCTGCATAACTCAGTGAACTGTTTTCCACATGATCAATGCATGTTGTTATGAAATCACTGATGGGTGGAAGATCCATCCAAAATGTAAGATAGACCGACAGCTTATTATAACAAAGTACAAAAAGTTCACTCATAGCAGTTTCATATTTCACATTGCAATTAACCTTTAAGAAGTTATCCCTCATCAAATTTTGATGCAGTATCACGGAAAAAAATATCCATAATTATGTGATAAGGCTATTAAATCCTCCCTCGTCCAATGACATATCTGTGTGAACTGGATTTTCTTTGTGTATTTTAACTAAAACAGCATATCACCACAGATTGAACGCAGACGCAGACACAAGAATCCAGCTCTCTTCTACTGAGCCCGACATAAAAGAGACTTACAGAAATGCAAAACGATGCCCCTCTTCACACTAATTTATTTTAAATCCAGTTTTTAGAAACAAATCTTGTATTTTAAATTAATTTTACATCTATAGAGAAATTCCAAACAGTACAGTTTCTGCATTCCCTTCATTCAATTTTCCCTTACATCTTGCATTACCATAGTCTATTTGTCAAAACGAAATATTTAACATTTAGAAATTATTATTAGCATTAACACAATTATTACTGTTAGTACACAAGTATTTTTTTTTTGGCTGTGCCACGGGGCATGCAGGATCTTAGTTCCCTGACCAGGGATCGAACCTATGCCCCCTGCAGTGGAAGCTCAGACCCCTAACCACTGGACCACCAGGGAAGTCCCAGGCCACAGCTCTTAACTAACCTATAGACTTTATTTGGATTTCACCAGGTTTTCCATGAATGTTCTTTTTCTGTTCCAGGAGCCAATCTAGGATACCACGTGACATTTAGAATACAGTTAGTTTTATATAAATACGGAATGTATGTGAAAATGTAATGGTTTATGATTGCTATTTTTAAATGAGTTAATAAGTATTTTTTAAAACGTCTCACTTTAAATTTCTATCATATTCAATACTGATGGATTTGACCCACGTAAACAAAAGCCCCTTTAAATTCTCAACAGTTTTTAAGTTTTTAAGTTTTAAGTTTTAAGTGTGTAAAGGGGTCCTGAGAACAAAAAGTTTGAGAACCACTGACCTAACATATTCTGTAAGAAAAGAAGGCCTCAGGCTTCCCTGGTGGCGCAGTGGTTGAGAGTCCGCCTGCCGATGCAGGGGACGTGGGTTCGTGCCCCGGTCCGGGAAGATCCCACATGCCGCAGAGCGGCTGGGTCCGTGAGCCATGGCCGCTGAGCCTGCGCATCCAGAGCCTGTGCTCCGCAACGGGAGGGGCCACAACAGTGAGAGGCCCGCGTACCGCAAAAAAAAAAAAAAAGAAGGCTTCTGTTTGCAAACTGCTCACTGGGAGGGTAGTCCCCACCATGAGATCTATAAATATACATACGTGTGCAAAACTAAATTCAGTGAGAAAGAAGCTGGGTACTAGAGGCAGCACTAGATCAAGCCACTTAACTTAGCCCACAAATGTTTGTTGAGGACCACCTATGCACCTCGCGACATTGCAGACCCTGGGGATCTAGCTATCCATAAGGCAGAGGAAGTCTCTGTCTAAAGAGCTTAAATTCTTCTGGGGGAAGTTAGACAATAAACACGCAAGCAGATTGCATCACTTTATGTACTGGTTCGAGCACAGACAACAGTGTGATCGGGTAGAGAGCCATGTCAGCAGGAGAGGGGTGGGTGCCTGCACACGTGGGGGCTTGGTCATGTTTGGAAGAAAGCAGCCAGGCAGAGATCTGGTGGATGAAGCTTCCAAGTATGCGCTTGGTGCTTTCAAGAAGGTGGAGGGAAGGCAGCGAGGCTGGGGGCTGTGAGGAAGGAGGAGAGTAGAGGGAGATGTGGCTGGAGAGGCAGGCAGGGTCAGCTTGGGTAGGGCTCCTGGGCTGGCTAGCGGGTTTGGATTTCATTTTCGTTGCCTGGGAAGCTTTGCTAGGCTTTAAGCAAGAAAGCGGCAGTGTCTGATTGACGGGTGAGATCATCCAGGCGCCTTGAAGGATGGACCGTCAGATAGCAAGATGGAGCCGGGAGACCAGGGAGGGCATTTGCGGGAGCCCAGGTGAGTGATGATGCAAGCGTAGGCTCCAGGTGTCCTGTCCAAGACGGTAAGACATGGTCTGATTTAGGATCTGATTTTGAGTTAGAAGCAGCATGTCTGGCTAATAGATTAGATGCGAGTGGGAAGAAAAGGGCAATCACGGAGGGATCTTTGGCTTCTGTCCTGAGCAGCTGGGTGAGGGTTTGTACCATTTACTGAGCTGGGGAACCCTTGAGGGCAGTGAACTCACGGATGGTGTCCAGTAGTTCTCTTTGGATTCGAGTTCGATTTGAGCCCTGTTGGATAGATAGCCAAGCATATGAACTACAGTGTAATTGAACAGATACTGATCAGGAACCTACTCTGTGCAAGACACTGATCTGAGTATTCAAGGATTTCCTCATGAATGAACACACACACACACACACACACACACACACACAATCATGTGTGACCGTCTCTCTCATCACAGTGCTTTGGAAGCAGAAAAGATGGAGTGAGTAATGCCATCTGGGTGAGCTATCCTCTTGCGACCCCATTCTTGGGAATATATTGAGAATGGCTTAGGTACGGGAAAATCCAGTCAGAGTAGATGTGTGTTCTTTGGGGACAGGTGGCATGATTGGGGAAGCTTTTTGCAATTTGGGGGGACCCCAAGAGATATATTGTCTTTTATCTCTTTCTCCTGGGAAGCTTAGAGTGTTTCATCTTATTCCTCCTTCCCGTAACTGTGGGAGAGAGGTGGGCGGAGGAATGTCATTACCTGTAAATACATTACAAGTCAGTAATGGAAATACCCAGTAAAGTAGAAAAGAAGATGGCTCCTTGTGGCATGTCTGGCCACTGTTGCTTGGGTTAAAGAGGAAGAAGACAGGGCAGTTGTGGGTTGAGAGTGGCCTGCGGTCAGCCGTGCCTGGCGCAGCTTCGGGGAGGAGGCTGACGGGCTTAGCATACTCCTCCTCACCTTGTTTCTGGGTCCGCAGGCTGGGTTCTCTGGCTCTCTGTAGGCAGCTGTGCCGCCTGACCTGCTGACTGGTGATGCTGGCATTGGGTGGTGCCCGCCGGCCCGCTAGCAGCTGGTCCTCTTGCCGGACTCGCCATCTGCCAGGGGCAGAGAGCAGTGACCTGCAGGGGACCTCCTCACTCTCCTTGGTGCCGGGTCTGAAGTCCTCTGAACAGATTCTTTGGGGCTGGCTGGAATGATGCAGGCGCTGACTTGGTTTTTATGATCAGGAATCACAGTGAAGGGACTTTTGAATTGAGGAAGGGAATGGATGAAGAATTATACAATCCTCCCCAAAGCTGTAATCTTTAAAAAACTTATTTATTTTTTATTTATTTTCAAAACAAACAACTTTTTATTGAAGTGTAGTTGGTTTAAAATGTTTGTTCATTTCAGATGTACAGCAAGGCAATTCAGTTATACATATATATATATATCTATTCTTTTGCAGATTATTTTCCATTATAGGTTATTACAAGATATTGCATACAGTTCCCTGTGTTATACAGTAGGTCCTTGCTGTTTATCTATTTTATATATAGTAGTGTGTATCTGTTAATCCCAAACTCCTAATTTATCCCCCCCTTCCCTCCGACTCAAAGCTATAATCTCATCGGTAGTAATAAAGGTAAGAGTCCGCTACCATTTATTTAATCCCTTCTATGCACCAAGCTTTTAGGTACTGTATGTTCTTTGCTTTCCATACAACCCTGATATGATGTGGTTATTATTATTCCTATTTATTGATGAGTAAACTGAGGCTCAGTGGTTAAGTAATTCCCCGAAGTTCTGTAACTTTACAAATGGCAAAGTCAGCCATTGCACCTTTTGAAAACATTTACAGTCTTTATATTCTTTGAAATTATTAAAAATTCTTTTTTATTGAAATATAGTTGATTTACAATATCATATAAATTTTAGGTGTACTACCTAGTGATTCACAATTTTTAAAGATTATACTCCATTTATATTTATTATAAAATACTGACTATATTCCCTGTGCTGTACAATATGTCCTTGTAACTTATTTATTTTACACATAGTAGTTTGTATCTGTTAATCCACTGCCCTTACTTTGCCCCCCCCCTTCCTTCTCCCCACTGGTAACCACTAGTTTGTTTTCTATATCTGTGAGTCTGTTTCTGTTTTATCATATTCACTAGTTTGTTTTACTTTTTAGATTCCACATATAAGTGATATCATACAGTATTTGTCTTTCTCTGACTTATTTCACTAAGCATAATACCCTCCAAATCCATCCATATTGCTGCAAATGGCATTATTTCATTCTTTTTTATGGCTGAGTAATATTCCATTGTGTGTGTGTACCACATCTTTTTTATCCATTCCTCTGTTGATGGACACTTAGCTTGTTTCCATGTCTTGGCTATTGTAAACTGTGTTGCTATGAACATTGGGGTTCATGTATCTTTTCGAATTAGTGTTTTTGTTTTCTTGGGATAGATACCCAGGAGTGGCATTTTGGGATCACCTTGACGTCCCCAAAGCCTGTGCTTTCCCTACTATAGAATACATGCTGCTGTCTGACTCATGTCTAACTCACCTCCCACTTTTCTCCAGAAAGTTCAGTTGCCTTAGATTCCTCCAAAGAACTGAAAATAATCACTATCTTTTTGGGTGTTGGTGTTGGTGTTGGTTTTAGTGCAAACACGTTGTTGCGTTTCTGGGGATACTCAGGTGTAATGCTCGGGTGACAGGGTGGACACTGGCCCTGCGCGCAGTCTAGGGTCACAGAATGTAAAGTGTGACGTCCACATAGAGGAGACACTTTTCCCCTTCAGCGCATCCTTCTTCCTCATGGCCAGGTGTTGCTTTGGGCCAAGTCATTTCCCTCAGAGTCACACCATGTGAAGCTCTTTCCCCTTGTTTCTATAGGCTGTCGGATTTCATTTCCCTCTGCTTGGGTTGACGTCTTTTCCCCAGGATGGCTGGTGGCACTGGGAGGTAGGCAGAGGGGCACCTACAACCAGAGTCCAGCAGAAAACCCTCTCCTCGTTTTCAAAATTACCCACTGCCAGGGACTTCCCTGGTGGCGCAGTGGTTAAGAATCCACCTGCCAATGTAGGGGACACGGGCTCGATCGATCCCAGGTCCGGGATGATCCCACATGCAGCGGAGCAACTAAGCCCGTGCATCACAACTACTGAGCCTACGCTCTAGAGCCCGCGAGCCACAACTACTGAAACACGCGTGCCACAACTACTGAAGCCCGCGTGTTTAGAGCCCGTGCTCTGCAACAAGAGAAGCCACTGCGATGAGAAGCCCGCGCACCGCAACGAAGAGGAGCCCCGGCTCGCCGCAACTAGAGAAAAGCCCACGTGCAGCAAGGAAGACCCAACGCAGCCAAAACAAAACAAAGCAAAACAAAACAAGGAAAATTACCCACTGCCAGAAGGTTGCCTGGTCCCTGTGGTTCTGAGGAAAAGTCTGGGGCTTACATTAGAGGCCGTATCACGTGTGCCTTTGAACTACATTTCCCATCATCCCTGGCGGGTTAGCGCTCTCTGGAGGCCAGGAAGGGCTGACATTGGGTTTTCTCCAAAGAGCCCCGCAGGCACTGGGCTTCACTTCAGCCGATACAGCCTGCACTTGGCAGATGGATTTAGGCTGTCCCATGAGAGGTGACTCGAGGAGAAACTCTCAGGACAGAAGTCACCTCTGCAGGGGCCTTCATTCGCCTCACAACCCAGTTGCATAGACGTGTACATTATTAGGGAAAAGGTCCTTTTTCTTGCAGTTGCCACAGCTGTGGAGCAACTTGGGAAAGCAAGTGGTGACAGGGGAGGCCAGCTGGCTGCCTGGGGCCTCCAGCACCTTCTAGAGCCTTGTGAGAGGGACGGGCAAGCTCCTCTCACAGAGAGGATGGTGCGGAAATTTCCCTGGAACACCTTTGCCCTCCCACCCCCTCCCCTTCCCTGTCCTTCCTCAGTTCCCCCTACTTTAACTAGAAACACTAAATTGCTTCGGGAACCAGCCAAGCTCTCCCTTTCTGCCCTCAGGGAGGCGGGGATAGTGCCAGAAACTTGCTGACGTCAATTAGATCCTGTGCCTGTGCAGTGTCCTCTTGTGTAGCCTGCTGTTAATTGACATGGCATCTTTGTGTGTTAAGCAGGGCAAATACGACTGTACCCATTTCCTGGATGGAGAGGCTGAAACTTAGAAAGGTGTTTTCTAAAGTGTTTTCTCCCAGGTCAAAAGAAGTGGGATGAAATCACCCCATTTCTTTTTCATAAGGGCCTGGGGAAGAGACATGCCTTTACAAGCCAAACAGAACAGCCTGAACTCACACTTTTCGTTTTCCCTTTAAAACAAAGACCTACCTGGACGCTTTCCCCCTCAAAAGGTTGAAAAGACAGGGTCAGTCCTTCCTGAGAGGTCATCCTCAAACCCCTTTCCCTCAGCCCTGAGGATCCATCCTGCCCGGGCTGTTGGATTGTACCCAGCCCCGCTCCTGCAGCTTCTGACGCAGTCCCCACCCAGAGGGACGCAGGATGCTCGTGAAAACCGGGGAGCCGAGGGTGAATGACGGGGAACATTGCTGCCTTTGTTCGTTAACAGTTTTCACCATTTATCAAAGGAAATGAAAAAGAAACAGCGCAGGATTTTAATGACTCTGCATTGAGGAGGTGATCAAACACCCAGTGACTTTAATTATGGAATCCAGAGGTAGGCAGCTCCGAGGCGGCTGCTACAGCCCTGCCCTGGGCACCCTCTCTCTCCACGGAACCTGCTTCCACGGCCCCCAGACCTGAGCTCCAGGACGCTGGCTCTCCCTTTGTGTCCCGAAGCACAGCTAGAAGGAAGGAGATTTGGTCTTCTTGTTGGGAAGATTGGAAATCGGGATGAGTGGGAGGGTTGGGGCAGCGGTGGGCTGGGTTGAGGAGAGGGAAACAAGTAAAAGGCTGTAAGAAAAAGCAAGTGTGAGTGGGGAGCCCTTTTGGAAGAAGATCACAGAGCGGCAGCATCCCGGGGCTCAGCCGGAGCCAGCTGGCGGGCAGGCTCTTCGGCGCACCTTTGGCAGATGGACCGCTTTCTCTGATGCCTCAGGAAGGCTATTGCTGAGCTGATCTCCCTGGGCATTGAACGAGGCTGAAGTCCAAATGTTGGAATTCCAGGACCCACAGACAAGGAGAGGCCCGCATCCTCCCTGCGTGGAGCCCATATGCCAGCTGGCTGCTCCCTCCTTTTGACACCTTGCCTCCTTGGGGGCTGGTCCTAATTGATGCTCAGCTCTTTGTTCAACACATCTTCACCCTCAGTGGACCCCTCCAACCTTTTTTTTTTTTTTTTTTTTTTAGACTAGCAAGTGCATTTAGCCTGGGATGTTGAATCATTTCCTAACAGGTTTTTTGAGATTCCCTGGACAGTGAACACGGCTTTTCACCATGTTCTCCCGGCGGTCTCTTGGGTTTCTCACCGTGTCAGGACTGTCTTGCCTGAACACGAGCAACTGTCTTGCCTGCAGTCAAATTGCAGGAGGCGGCTATGTTTGCAGAAGTTGTCACAACCTGCAGGTCTGATCGAACATCTCACCAACTTTAGCAGAGGCTGTGTTATCTTCTAGAAGCAGCAGAGTCGCCAACTGGCACGCGGGAGACACCAGAGACCCGAGGGCAGGGTGTCTGTAATTGCCTGGAGATACCCATTAATAACTTTCAACTTTCTGTCCTCTTCCGAGGGCAGTCTGCAGAGTGGTGGATCTCGAAACGAGACTGTTTTCTCTGGAGAAGCCAAGCTTTTGAAATTAATTATAAAGATGCTGCAGATGTTCTCTTTGATGCTGTTTGGCTGTATTGATCTGGGCACAGGTCCAGGGTGTCCGCACACTTCTTTCCCGAGATGATCCAAGTCCCAGGGAGATGGGGGAACATTGAAAGGTGAAGGGCTGAGGATGCAGTATTTATTGGTGAACGATATTCAGCTCAGAGCCTCGCTCAGCACCTGCAGTCATGTTATCTGGGACTGAATCTAAGGCAGCCTCCCTCCCACTGCGTGAGCATTCAGTGTCTTTGCTTTTGTCTCATTGATGCACTGAGGTCACCCCTTGGACCTTCCTCTGGGAGAAGCGTTATTTCTGCTCACGGCGATGCCACAGGTGCCTGAGTCCCGACCCTGACCCTGCCACAGACAATGTGACCAAAGGCAAGTCCCTTTATTTCTCAGGTGCTCAGTTTCTGCTCTGTCAGATGTGAGATAAAGACACTCTTACTACCCCAAGAATGTTTAAAATGTGATGTTGCTCTGTGAGGTCACTTCCAAGAGTTAGAAAGTTTTGTTGTTAATGCAAGGTCAGCCATTATTTCATTTAACTGCGATGTTTTCTTCCTCAGTTTCCCCTTCTTCATCACTTTGCCCTTGTCACTTCTGCTGGTTGTATCCTTGGGCATTTTTCAGAGGCCCCTGGGCTGGGCTGGAGATGTTCACTGTCACTGGTTGGGCTTTTGCTAAATTGTATCAGTGCCAGTTGTGTGAGTCCTGGTTTTCCGGATGCCGTGTCTACACAGCCCGTAAACTCTGGGGGAGGAAAGAAGGGACAGGTCCTGAAAGTTAGTGCAACGTCCTGCTGGGCTTGTTTTCCAGCCATGCCCCCAATTGCCCCACCAACCAGAAATCATAATCGGCAGCAAATCCATTCAACCGATTTTTTACTTCACTGGTAGACCAAGAGCCTCTTGTGTCACCAGGAAGTGGTGGTGACTTGCCTGCAGGCACAGATTCCACAGAAGGAAGACAAAGAACAGCCTCAGGGGTGACCCTTGAGTCTGTGGAGCTGCACCTGGTGAATAAATGATGCGCTTCTGTGGACTGATTACTGTCGGAGCTGCAGGCTGGTGAAGTATCGGTGTTGAAGGCTGGAGACTTGCTGCTTGCCGCTGCTGCTTTGGAAAGATCAGAGGAGAGGTTTTAGCCCAGCGGGTGGAGGGGATGTCTGGGCCACGGGCAAGCCTTCTGTCCCTGGGAAAATGGGGATCACGTTGGTCTGTCCCTCAGCTCTGCCCCAGTTCTACTCTCCTTTCCCGCTCGCAGATGCCGCCTAGCTGGACACAGCGGTCCATGACATCGAGCTGGGTCTCTGATCCCGCAGCACCTGGTAAATTATACTTTCGGGGCCTTTGTCAGGGAGCTGTGGGGTTCAGCGGTGACTGGAGAGGTGGCCCATGTGGATGTAATGGAATGAAGGGTATAGTTCCAATTTACAAGCCCAATCCCAGCAGTGGATCTGAGACAATTTGGCTCCCAGTTTGGGAAGCGTCAGAGGGCAACCCAGAGTGTTTCCTGACTTTGCCTTTCTGTACAAAGCTCCCACTTCAGGGTTGCAGCTGTTTTGGAGGAGTCTTTAAAAATGTGTAATTTATGATATTCCGTTGGACTCTAGGTACCTGAAGACCAGCCAAGGACTAGCCAGATTGGAGCTCCATAATGATTCCCTTCCGCTTGCAGAGATTTTAAGGCGGATTAAGTGATTACAAGTGCCTAATTACTATGGACTCCCTTTATGACAATGACACTGGCAGGTGAAGGCAGCTTGGAAATTACTGCTTTCTCCTGACCCCCCAGATCAAGTGCGGCAACCCAGGCAGGTCTGTGACAAAACAGGCAGATGGCAGCTGCGACTGTCTGGGCCTTTCCTGACCATGGGATCTGGAATTCCATCAGAGCCTCAAACTCTCTCTCCTTTTGGCAAGTGCAAAGAAAGGAAGGTTTTAACAAGGATCAGGAGACCCCTAGAGCAAAAGCTGAAACAACAATTGATTTCAAAGCTCTGGAAAGCTCTGGAAAGATGGCTGGACTTGCAGGCAGGAGACACGGATTCGAGTCCCTGGGACATGAATTTGAGTTCCTGCTCTGTCTGTGTTAGTTATGCTGACCTTCCCTTGGGGCTGTCACGTGGGCTTTCTGGGCCTCAGTAAGCACCTCCCAGGGCTGTTGTCATTACGCGTGTGGCATGAAATTCCTGCTCAGCGTGTTAGATTCCCAGAAATCAAGGTGTGAGCAGGATTGTGCTGTCTCTGAAGGCTCTAGGGGAGGATGCTTCCTTGTTTCTTCCAGCTCTGGTGGTTTCTGGCATCCTTGGTTTGCTGACGCTTTGCTCCCGTCTCTGCTTCTGGTTTCACGTGGTCGTCACCCCATTTGTCCAAGTTCCTTCTTAAAAGGACACTGGTTATTGGATTAGAACCCACCTTGATTCTTTTTTTTTTTTAACATCTTTATTGGAGTATAATTGCTTTACAATGTTGCGTTACTTTCTTCTGTACAGCAGAGTGAATCAGCTGTATGCATGCGTATATCCCCATATCCCCTCCCTCTTGCATCTCCCTCCCACCCTCCCTATCCCACCGCTCTCGTGGTCACAGAGCACCGAGCTGATCTCCCTGTGCTATGCGGCTGCTTCCCACTAGCTATCTATTTTACGTTTGGTAGTGTATATATGTCTATGCCACTCTCTCACTCGTCCCAGCTTACTCTTCCCCCTCCCCATGTCCTCAAGTCCATTCTCTACGTCTGCACCTTTATTCCTGTCCTGCCCCTACGTTCTTCAGAACCTTTTTTTTTTTTTTAGATACCGTATGTATGTGTTAGCCTACGGTATTTGTTTTTCTCTTTCTGACTTCACTCTGTATGACAGACTCTAGGTCCATCCACCTCACTACAAATAACTCAATTTCGTTTCTTTTTATGGCTGAGTAATATTCCATTGTATATATGTGCCACATCTTCTTTATCCATTCATCTGTTCATGGACACTTAGGTTGCTTCCATGTCCTGGCTATTGTAAATATAGCTGCAATGAACATTGCGGTTCATGACTCTTTTTTTTTTTTTTTAACATCTTTATTGGGGTATAATTGCTTTACAATGGTGTGTTAGTTTCTGCTTTATAACAAAGTGAATCAGTTATACATATACATATGTTCCCATATGTCTTCCCTCTTGCGTCTCCCTCCCTCCCACCCTCCCTATCCCACCCCTCCAGGCTGTCACAAAGCACCGAGCCAATATCCCTGTGCCATGCGGCTGCCTCCCACTAGCTATCTACCTTACTACGTTTGTTAGTGTGTATATGTCCATGACTCTCTCTCGCCCTGTCACAGCTCACCCTTCCCCCTCCCCATAACCTCAAGTCCGTTCTCTAGGAGGTCTGCGTCTTTATTCCTGCCTTACCCCTAGGTTCTTCATGACATTTTTTTTTCTTAAATTCCATATATATGTGTTAGCATACGGTATTTGTCTTTTTCTTTCTGACTTACTTCACTCTGTATGACAGACTCTAGGTCTATCCACCTCATTACAAATAGCTCAATTTCGTTTCTTTTTATGGCTGAGTAATATTCCATTGTATATATGTGCCACATCTTCTTTATCCATTCATCCGATGATGGGCACTTAGGTTGTTTCCATCTCCAGGCTATTGTAAATAGAGCTTCAATGAACATTTTGGTACATGACTCTTTTTGAATTTTGGTTTTCTCAGGGTATATGCCCAGTAGTGGGATTGCTGGGTCATATGGTAGTTCTATTTGTAGTTTTTTAAGGAACCTCCATACTGTTCTCCATAGTGGCTGAAACAATTCACATTCCCACCAGCAGTGCAAGAGTGTTCCCTTTTCTCCACACCCTCTCCAGCATTTATTGTTTGTAGATTTTTTGATGATGGCCATTCTGACCCGTGTGAGGTGATACCTCATTGTAGTTTTGATTTGCATTTCTCTAATGATTAATGATGTTGAGCATTCTTTCATGTGTTTGTTGGCAGTCTGTATATCTTCTTTGGAGAAATGTCTATTTAGGTCTTCCACCCATTTTTGGATTGGGTTGTCTGTTTTTTTGTTATTGAGCTGCATGAGCTGCTTGTAAATTTTGGAGATTAATCCTTTGTCAGTTGCTTCATTTGCAAATATTTTCTCCCATTCTGAGGGTTGTCTTTTGGTCTTGTTTATGGTTTCCTTTGCTGTGCAGAAGCTTTGAAGTTTCATTAGGTCCCGTTTGTTTATTTTTGTTTTTATTTCCATTACTCTAGGAGGTGGGTCAGAAAGCATCTTGCTGTGATTTATGTCATAGAGTGTTCTGCCTATGTTTTCCTCTAAGAGTTTTATAGTTTCTGGCCTTACATTGAGGTCTTTAATCCATTTTGAGCTTATTTTTGTGTATGGTGTTAGGGAGTGTTCTAATTTCTTTCTTTTACATGTAACTGTCCAGTTTTCCCAGCACCACTTATTGAAGAGGCTGTCTTTTCTCCACTGTATACTCTTGCCTCCTTTATCAAAGATAAGGTGTCCATATGTGTGTGGGTTTATCTCTGGGCTTTCTATCCTGTTCCATTGATCTATCTTTGTGTTTTTGTGCCAGTACCATACTGTCTTGATTACTGTAGCTTTGTAGTATAGTCTGAAGCCAGGGAGCCTGATTCCTCCAGCTCCGTTTTTCGTTCTCAAGATTGCTTTGGCTATTCGGGGTCTTTTGTGTTTCCATATAAATTGCGAAATTTTTTGTTCTAGTTCTGTGAAAAATGCCATTGGTAGTTTGATAGGGATTGCATTGAATCTATAGATTGCTTTGGGTAGTAGAGTCATTTTCACAATGTTGATTCTTCCAATCCAAGAACATGGTATATCTCTCCATCTATTTGTATCATCTTTAATTTCTTTCATCAGTGTCTTATAATTTTCTGCATACAGGTCTTTTGTCTCCTTAGGTAGGTTTATTCCTAGATATTTCATTCTTTTTGTTGCAATGGTAAATGGGAGTGTTTTCTTGATTTCACTTTCAGATTTTTCATCATTAGTATATAGGAATGCCAGAGATTTCTGTGCATTAATTTTGTATCCTGCCACTTTACCAAATTCATTGATTAGCTCTAGTAGTTTTCTGGTAGCATCTTTAGGATTCTCTATATATAGGATCATGTCATCTGCAAACAGTGACAGCTTTACTTCTTCTTTTCCGATTTGTATTCCTTTTATTTCCTTTTCTTCTCTGATTGCTGTGGCTAAAACTTCCAAAACTATGTTGAATAAGAGTGGTGAGAGTGGGCAACCTTGTCTTGTTCCTGATCTTAGTGGAAATGCTTTCAGTTTTTCACCATTGAGGATGATGTTTGCTGTGGGCTTGTCATATATGGCCTTTATTATGTTGAGGAAAGTTCCCTCTATGCCTACTTTCTGCAGGGTTTTTATCATAAATGGGTGTTGAATTTTGTCAAAAGCTTTCTCTGCATCTATTGACATGATCACATGTTTTTTCTCCTTCAATTTGTTAATATGGTTTATCACATTGATAGATTTGCGTATATTGAAGAATCCTTGCATTCCTGGAATAAACCCCACTTGATCATGGTGTATGATCCTTTTAATGTGCTGTTGGATTCTGTTTGCTAGTATTTTGTTGAGGATTTTTGCATCTATGTTCATCAGTGATACTGGCCTGTAGTTTTCTTTCTTTGTGACATCCTTGTCTGGTTTTGGTATCAAGGTGATGGTGGCCTCGTAGAAGGAATTTGGGAGTGTTCCTCCCTCTGCTATATTTTGGAAGAGTTTGAGAAGGATAGGTGTTAGCTCTTCTCTAAATGTTTGATGGAATTCGCCTGTGAAGCCATCTGGTCCTGGGCTTTTCTTTGCTGGAAGATTTTTAATCACAGTTTCAATTTCAGTGCTTGTGATTGGTCTGTTCATATTTTCTATTTCTTCCTGATTCAGTCTTGGCAGGTTGTGCCTTTCTAAGAATTTGTCCATTTCTTCCAGATTGTCCATTTTATTGGCATAGAGTTGCTTGTAGTAATCTCTCATGATCTTTTTTATTTCTGCAGTGTCAGTTGTTACCTCTCCTTTTTCATTTCTAATTCTATTGATTTGAGTCTTCTCCCTTTTTTTCTTGATGAGTCTGGCTAATGGTTTATCTATTTTGTTTATCTTCTCAAAGAACCAGCTTTTAGTTTTATTGATCTTTGCTATTGTTTCCTTCATTTCTTTTTCATTTATTTCTGATCTGATTTTTATGATTTCTTTCCTTCTGCTAGCTTTGGGGTTTTTTTGCTCTTCTTTCTCTAATTGCTTGAGGTGCAAGGTTAGGTTGTTTATTCGAGATGTTTCCTGCTTCTTAAGGTGGGCTTGTATTGCTATAAACTTCCCCCTTAGAACTGCTTTTGCTGCATCCCATAGGTTTTGGGTCGTTGTGTCTCCATTGTCATTTGTTTCTAGGTATTTTTTAATTTCCTCAGTGATCACTTCATTATTAAGTAGTGTATTGTTTAGCCTCCATGTGTTTGTATTTTTTACACATCTTTTCCTGTAATTGATATCTAGTCTCTTGGCGTTGTGGTCAGAAAAGATACTTGATACAATTTCAATTTTCTTAAATTTACCAAGGCTTGATTTGTGACCCAAGATATGATCTATCCTGGAGAATGTTCCATGAGCACTTGAGAAGAATGGCTATTCTGTTGTTTTTGGATGGAGTGTCCTATAAATATCAATTAAGTCCATCTTGTTTAATGTATCATTTAAAGCTTGTGTTTCCTTATTTATTTTCATTTTGGATGATCTGTCCATGGGTGAAAGTGGGGTGTTAAAGTCCCCTACTATGAATGTGTTACTGTCGATTTCCTCTTTTATGGCTGTTAGTATTTGCCTTACATATTGAGGTGCTCCTATGTTGGGTGCATAAATATTTACAATTGTTATATCTTCTTCTTGGATCGATCCCTTGATCATTATGTAGTGTCCTTCTTTGTCTCTTTTAATAGTCCTTATTTTAAAGTCTATTTTGTCTGATATGAGAATTGCTACTCCAGCTTTCTTTTGGTTTCCATTTGCATGGAATATCTTTTTCCATCCCCTTACTTTCAGTCTGTATGTGTCTCTAGGTCTGAAGTGGGTCTCTTGTAGACAGCATATATAAGGGTCTTGTTTTTGTATCCATTCAGCCAATCTGTGTCTTTTGGTGGGAGCATTTAGTCCATTTACATTTAAAGTAATTATCGATATGTATGTTCCTTTTCCCATTTTCTAAATTGTTTTGGGTTCGTTATTGTAGGTCTTTTCCTTCTCTTGTGTTTCTTGTCTAGAGAAGTTCCTTTAGCATTTGTTGTAAAGCTGGTTTGGTGGTGCTGAACTCTCTCAGCTTTTGCTTGTCTGTAAAGGTTTTAATTTCTCCATCAAATCTGAATGAGATCCTTGCTGGGTAGAGTAGTCTTGGCTGCAGGTTTTTCTCCTTCATCACTTTCAGTATGTCCTGCCACTCCCTTCTGGCTTGTAGGGTTTCTGCTGAGAGATCAGCTGTTAACCTTATGGGGATTCCCTTGTGTGTTATTTGTTGTTTTTCCCTTGCTGCTTTTAATATGTTTCTTTGTATTTAATTTTTGACAGTTTGATTAATATGTGTCTTGGCGTATTTCTCCTTGGATTTATCCTGTATGGGACTCTCTGTGCTTCCTGGACTTGATTAACTATTTCCTTTCCCATATTAGGGAAGTTTTCAACTATAATCTCTTCAAATATCTTCTCAGTCCCTTTCTTTTTCTCTTCTTCTTCTGGGACCCCTATAATTCGAATGTTGGTGTGTTTAATGTTGTCCCAGAGGTCTCTGAGACTGTCCTCAGTTCTTTTCATTCTTTTTTCTTTATTCTGCTCTGCAGTACTTATTTCCACTCTTTTATCTTCCAGGTCACTTATCCGTTCTTCTGCCTCAGTTATTCTGCTATTGATCCCATCTAGAGTACTTTTAATTTCATTTATTGTGTTGTTCATCATTGCTTGTTTCATCTTTAGTTCTTCTAGGTCCTTGTTAACTGTTTCTTGCATTTTGTTCATTCTATTTCCAAGATTTCGGATCTTTACTATCATTATTCTGAATTCTTTTTCAGGTAGGCTGCCTATTTCCCCTTCATTTGTTAGGTCTGGTGCATTTTTATCTTGCTCCTTTATCTGCTGTGTGTTTTTCTGTCTTCTCATTTTGCTTATCTTACTGTGTTTGGGGTCTCCTTTTTGCAGACTGCAGGTTCGTAGTTCCCGCTGTTTTTGATGTCTGTCTCCAGTGGCTAAGGTTGGTTCAGTGGGTTGTGTAGGCTTCCTGGTGGAGGGGACTAGTGCCTGTGTTGTGGTGGATGAGGCTGGATCTTGTCTCTCTAGTGGGCAGGTTCACGTCTGGTGGTGTGTTTTGGGGTGTCTGTGGCCTTATTATGATTTTAGGCAGCCTCTCTGCTAATGGGTGGTGTTGTGTTCCTGTTTTGCTAGTTGTTTGGCATAGGGTGTCCAGCACTGTGGCTTGCTGGTCGTTGAGTGAAGCTGGGTGCTGGTGTTAAGATGGAGGTCTCTGGGAGATTTTCGCCGTTTGATATTATGTGGAGCTGGGAGGTCTCTTGTTGACCAGTGTCCTGAAGTTGGCTCTCCTACCTCAGAGGCAGAGCCCTGACTCCTAGCTGGAGCACCAAGAGCCTTTCATCCACACAGCTCAGAATAAAAGGGAGAAAAAGTAGAGAGAATTAGTATAAGTATGAGGAAAGAAAGAAGGAAAGGAGGGAAGGAAGGAAGGAAAGAAGAAAGAAAGAAAGAAAGAAAGAAGGAAAGAAGGAAAGAAGGCAAGAAGGAAAGAAAGGAGGGAGAGAGGGAGAGAGGAAGGAAGGAGGGAAAGAAGGAAAAAAAACAGAAAGAAAGAAGATACAGTAAAAATAAAATAAAGTATAATAAAGTTATTGAATTAAAAAATTCTTATTTAGAAAAAACAAAGGGACGGATAGAACCTTAGGACAAATGTTGGAAGCAAAGCTATACAGACAAAATCTTACACAGAAGCGTACACATACACCCTCACTAAAAGAGGTAAAGGGGGAAAAATCATAAATCTTGCTCTCAGAGACCACCTCCTCAATTTGGGATGATTCGTTGTCTAAAGGAGGGAAGGAAGGAAGGAAAGAAAGAAAGAAAGAACGAAGGCAAAGTATAATAACGTTATTAAAATTAATTATTAAGAAAAAATTTTTTAAAAAAACCATGGACGGATAGAACCCTAGGACAAATGGTGGAAGCAAGACTATACAGACAAGATCTCACACAGAAGCATACACATACACACTCACAAAAAGAGGAATAGGGAAAAAAATCATAGATCTTGCTCCTAAAGTCCACTTCCTTAATTTGGGATGATTGGTTGTCTATTCAGGTATTCCACAGATGCAGGGTACATCAAGTTGATTGTGGAGCTTTAATCCGCTGCTTCTGAGGCTGCTGGGAGAGATTTCCCTTCCTCTTCTTTGTTCTCACAGCTCACCGGGGCTCAGCTTTGGATTTGGCCCTGCCTCTGCGTGTAGGTCGCTGGAGGGCGTCTGTTTTTTGCTCAGACAGGACGGGGTTAAAGGAGCCGCTGATTCGGGGGCTCTGGCGCACTCAGGCCGGCGGGGAGGGAGGGGCACGGAGTGCGGGGCGGGCCTGCGGCGGCAAAGGCCGACGTGACTTTGCACCAGCCTGAGGCCCACCGTGCGTTCTCCCGGGGAAGTTGTCCCTGGATCCCGGGAACCCGGCAGTGGCGGGCTGCACAGGCTCCGCGGAAGAGGGGTGTGGAGAGTGACCTGTGCTCGCACACAGGCCCCTTAGTGGCGGCAGCAGCAGCCTTAGCGTCTCCCGCCCGTCTCTGGGGTCCGCGCTTTTAGCCGCGGCTCGCGCCCGTCTCTGGAGTTCCTTTAAGCAGCGTTCTTAATCCCCTCTCCTCACGCACCAGGAAACAAAGAGGGAAGAAAAAGTCTCTTGCCTCTTCGGCAGATGCAGACTTTTCCCCGGACTCCCTCCCGGCTAGCAGTGGTGAACTAACCCCGTCAGGCTACGTTCAAGCCGCCAACCCCAGTCCTCTCCCTGCGCTCCGTCCGAAACCGAAACCCGAGCCTCAGCTCGCAGCCCCGCCCGCCCCGGCGGGTGAGCAGACAAGCCTCTCGGGCTGGTGAGTGCCGGTCGGCACCAATCCTCTGTGCGGGAATCTCCCCGCTTTGCCCTCCGCACCCGCTGCTGTGCACTCCTCCGCGGCATCGAAGCTCCCCCCTCCGCCTCCCGCAGTCTCCGCCCGCGAAGGGGCTTCCTAGTGTGTGGAAACTTTTCCTTCTTCACAGATCCCTCCCACTGGTGCAGGTGCCGTCCCTATTCTTTTGTCTCTGTTTTTTCTTTTTTTCTTTTGCCCTACCCAGGTACGTGGGGAGTTTCTTGCCTTTTGGGAGGTCTGAGGTCCTCTGCCAGCCTTCAGTAGGTGTTCTGTAGGAGTTGTTCCACGTGTAGATGTATTTCTGGTGTATCTGTGGGGAGGGAGGTGATCTCCGCGTCTTACTCTTCCGCCATCTTCCTCTCCATTCTCTAACTGATCTTTCTGTAGCTTGGACTTTTCCTGGGCTAAATCCAAGGTACTAGCGGGGCTGTGTTCCTTTCTGGAGATTCTAGGGGAGAGACCTTTTAGGGTTGGTGGAGTTCTCACCTCACATCACTCTCATGACTCTTTTTGAATTATGGTTTTCTCGGGGTATATGCCCAGGAGTGGGATTGCTGGGTGGTATGGTAGTTCTATTTTTAGTTTTTTATGGAACCTCCATACTGTTCTCCATAGTGGCTATATCAATTTACATTCCCACCAACAGTGCAAGAGGATTCCCTTTTCTCCACACCCTCTCCAGCATTTACTGTTTGTAAATTTTTTTTTTTTTTTTTTTTTTTTTTTTTGCGGCACACGGGCCTCTCACTGCTGTGGCCTCTCCCACTGTGGAGCACAGGCTCTGGACGCGCAGGCTCAGCGGCTATGGCTCATGGTCCCAGCCGCTCCACGGCATGTGGGATCCTCTGGGACCGGGGACGAACCCGTGTCCCCTGCATCGGCAGGCGTACTCTCAACCACTGCGCCACCAGGGAAGACGCCTGTTTGTAGATTTTTTGATGATGACCATTCTGACCCGTGTGAGGTGATACCTCATTGTAGTTTTGATTTGCATTTCTCTAATGATTAGCGATGTTGAGCATCCTTTCATGTGTTTGGTGGCTGTCTGTATATCTTCTTTGGAGAAATGTCTGTTTAGGTCTTCTGCCCATTTTTGGATTGGGTTGTTTGTTTTTTTGATATTGAGCTGCATGAGCTGTTTGTATATTTTGGAGATTAATCCTTTGTCAGTTGCTTCGTTTGCAAATATTTTCTCCCATTCTGAGGGTTGTCTTTTAGTCTTATTTATGGTTTCCTTTGCTGTGCAAAAGCTTTTAAGTTTCATTAGGTCCCATTTCTTTATTTTTCTTTTTATTTCCATTTCTCTTAGAGGTGGGTCAAAAAGGATCTTGCTGTGATTTATGTTATAGAGTGTTCTGCCTATGTTTTCCTCTAAGAGTTTTATAGTGTCTGGCCTTACATTTATGTCTTTAATCCATTTTGAGTTTATATTTGTGTATGGTGTTAGGGAGTGTTCAAATTTCATTCTTTTACATGTAGCTGTCCAGTTTTCCCAGCACCACTTAATGAAGAGGCTGTCTTTTCTCCATTGTATATCCTTGCCTCCTTTATCAAAGATAAGGTGACCATATGTGTGTGGGTTTATCTCTGGGCTTTCTATCCTGTTCCATTGATCTATATTTCTGTTTTTGTGCCAGTACCATACTGTCTTGATTCCTGTAGCTTTGTAGTATAGTCTGAAGTCCAGGAGCCTGATTCCTCCAGCTCCGTTTTTCTTTCTCAATATTGCTTTGGCTATTCGGGGCCCACCCTGATTCTATATGACCTCATCTTAACTTCATTACATCTGCAAAGACCTTATTTCCAAATAAGGTCACATTCCCAAGTCCTGGGAATTAGGAATTCAACATACCTTCTTTAGAGACATGATTCAACCTATAACAGTCAGTTAGCATTGACTATGATGGCGAGTATCTAGTATCATTTTCCCAGATGTCCCACAGATGTGGTCTGAACAGTGGATGAGGCTAAATCCAGGCCATGGGAGGGTGTGGCTCAGAACAGAGTTGCCCTGCCTGGGCAGAGGCAGAGTTGGTGAACTCACTTGGTCCTCCTGGGATGTTGCAGTGCATGAAGGGACATTTATTCCTCTGTAGTGTTATCTCTTGTTCCAGCAGAGACCCAGTGTGCAGCTGGGAGGTGAGGGAGGGGGAGGGGAGCTTACTGTGGGGGAGGGGAGGCTATACTCACCGCTCCTCCCAGACCAGATCACACAGGCCTTGTTTTCTAGTTAGGGGGTGGAGCCCCTTTGCGGGCTCTGAGAAACTGACACGTCTGCACTGGTAGGTGGGCTGCCTGGGTCTCCCTGGAGAAGACCTGCCCAGGGCAGCCCAGGGATGTCCCAGGGATGCTCTTGGAGTTGTTTTCTTTGGGACCATCCTCTGGGCTCTGCTTAGTAATTTTCAGGATAACACTCAAAGAATAGAAACAACAAGTTCTCTTTAGACACAGATGGCCACACCAGTGCATTTTAGTTTTGCTGTTGCAACCCTAGCTGACGTGCTTAGAACGGCTTCCAGTCTGTGGGGGAGCACAGCACACCAGGGGTGCAGCATATATTATATCTGTTATGTGTATGTGTACACCGGGAGCTGGGAGGACCTAGAAAAGGGTCCCTAACCCAGCTTGGGTGAGAAGAAGAGGAACCACGTCCCAGGGAGGTGACGCCTGAACACCTGGATCAGTGGGGTGATGGAAAGGTGAGAACACAGGCTAGCAAAATGGGGGGACGAGCGTGCAGGGCACATTGTGATGCATGGCAAGCCTTTGGGATGGCTGGGATTTGTTGGCTAGAGCAGCAGTTAGGAGCCTCGTCTGCTCCCTGAATGCATTTACATTTCAGTGGGAGTTAACGGTTGTTCAGGTTTCAAACCGGGTCTCATCAGAGACTGTAAGAGCAGCTAAGGTCCTGGAGGAGAACCAATCAGTAGCAGGGGCCGGCACCTCTTCTGGTGTGTTGTACGATGTTTTACCCGAAGGTCACACTGACTGTGGGTCTAATGACATCTCCAAGGCACATCTCTTACTGTAGGACAAAAGAACCCATGCAGTCTCTTCCTGCCCCGTGACACCAGCATCCAATGGGTTCTATTGTATACAGTTCCCATTTCATAGGGCGCCATTGAAGATGAGCCAGGGATCTCCCCCGGGTGCCAGGTGGCTTGAAATATCTCATTAAGAATAGCTGTGTGGGAAGAAACAATATATTTAGCCGTGGGTAGGCAGTGTTACTGAAATATGAGTTATTTGACATTATGGAACTTAGAAGCATCAGTTCATGTCAGATGGTGCGATAATAACTGTAACCACAATGGAGACCATAGATCAAAGGGCTGGGGAATGGGATTCAGCTCTGGCATATTTCTCTGTTTTGCATATTATTAAGTAGTCCTGAGCCAATCTCAGGACACAGCATTACCAGAGACAATTCTTGCCTCGGGTTGCCTGAAGTTTACTCTGAGGATGACTTGCTGGGCTCCCAGAGGAGTTCTAGGGCTTCGGGAACTGATCAGGTCTCTGAATTTCTGATGAGGTGGGGTCCACAGTGGGGCTACGGTGTGAGGTTTGCCTCCTGGGGAGAGAAGCAAGGTCAATGTATGGGTTTGCCAGGAGGTAGACCCTGCAGGGTTTAGTGCTTGGAATGTTTACCAGAAGTGGCACCTGGGATGGACATCGTGGAAGGGAGGGGCAGAGGCAGGGTCGGGAAGCGGATGCCACAGCCTCTCCACCTGCGAAAGAGGGTCCAGGTTGAGACTGTGTGTGCGACTTGTTCCATCCTAAGCCTCAGTGGCTGGTCTTTTCACCCTGCGTCCATCAGCGGCTGGGTGTGGGCCACCCTGGCTGGGAGTGTGACATTGGACGGGGTGACTGCAGCAGAAGCCATTCCCGAAGGGCAGACAGCTGAGCCCCAAAGCCAACCCCACTGCCAGCAGTTGGGGCCAGGTCTTCCCTAAAAGGGCATCTGGACCTCTCGTCTCCCTGTCCACCCCGGGAAGCTCCAAGTACTTCTTTCAGTGTGGGTCCAGATCACCCGGTCAGGAAGCACGTCATGGCCCATCGACTTGGGAGGACGGCCTATTGTTCTGGGTGGGGAGAAATCAGAATTGCTGCTCGCGATGTGAATGCGCGGCGGGCGTAGGTGAAATCGGTCCTTAAATCTGCTTCCCTCTCCGACCTGACATCTGCACGCCTCACAGGTCCCTGCGCAGGACGTTCTCACTCCTGACCAAAGGATCAGTCACCACAGTCTGAGAGCCTGGCGGGGGAGGCGAGGCCCCCAACCCAATGCCCCTCCCCTCCTTGCAGCCCCTCTCACCCACCTCCCAGAGGCCGACCCAGAAGGTGGTCTTTGTTGGGCATCCCTGATTCGCCAGGTCCCGCAAGTGTCTGGTTCTCCCTCCTAATTTAAAAGGGTGGCTTTGGTTCCTCTTTGCCCAGAATGCTTCCTAAAAGGAAAGCAGTGAACATTCTGGACGGGCGGGGAGATGTAGGAAAAGGATGCTATTGTACGAGGGTAGGGATCCCCAGTTTGTGTTTGCTCCCAGGCGTCACCTGGGGGTAAGTCGCATCATCTTCCTGCGTGTCTTCTGTGTTCTTTCTGAGTGTGGAGAAGAGGGCAAGTGGTCCCCAAGGTCCTTTCTAGGGCTGCGATTTCCTTATTCCTGTCTCCACCGTGGGGTGTGGTCTTATCCCATCTCCAGTCCCCTCAGTTCCGGGCGGCGAGTCCCATGCCCCTTGACTTCGGCAGCCCAGTGTTCACACTGCCCTGTTTCCTTGCAGCCCATCCAGACGCTGATGTGCTCTGCCACTGGGCAGCCCTACCTTCCTCCCAGGAGATGGGGAAGGTGGGTAGGAGGGAGGCTGGGTAGGGGCACTGATTTAAGGTCAATCCGGTCTGGGTAGGTGAGCAGGAGAGGTGGAGGGGCTGACAGTTCACTGCCAGGCTTGGGGCAGGGGTACGACTACAGTGATGCCTGGGGGAGGGGAGGGGACATGGCCTTGGAAGGGCGTCCCTCCGCCCATGGTTGATACGCCCCTCTTTTCCCCAAAGCCACAAACTGCTCCGCCAGGTGATGAATCTATATTTAATATAGTTTCATTTTCTGGAAGCTGCCCAACCCCAGCTCAACTCAGCTGAAAAGGCAAGAAGCACTGATTCAGGGCAAGAATTTGAAAGTGCAACTACATTTGGACCTGGAGTGATGAGATGGGAGCTGCTTCCCAACATCAGGGCTGATGCCAGACGGCCAAGCTGTCGTTTCTGGCAAGGTGACAAGGCCCCGGCACTCTGACGTGAGGCACTTCCTCATTACCTGGCATCCCTGTGGCCATGGCCATCTGCTCGGTTCTCCCCCCTCACAAGACAGCAAAGCAGATCGCACAAGACACCAGCGCCAGCATGCCGGGCACGAGGAGGGTGAATGCACTCAAAGCGGACAGAAAGAGAGTGGCCTTCCTAGAAGGTGCCACTGGTATTTGAAAAGGGCTCCTAGTTAAAATACACGAAAAGGCCCTTCTAGTCAATGTACCAGTACATAGGCTTTGTCCTCAGATGATGTGGTACTTTTCCATAAATTGCTTGAGTTTTAGATGGCATAAAAGCACCACATCTCTTCAAATGAGGAAGTGATTGGTACCGGCCCGAATAAGCATTCTCGGGGACACCTGGGCTGCTTAATGCCGTCACCCAGAGTGCACAAGGGACAACGTAGAGTCGAATCTCTCAGGTTTAAGACCCTTGAAAGTCTGGCTTTTTTCAGCTCCCTCAAAAGCATGTAAGAGGTTGAACTGGTAAAAAGTATGCTTCTGGGTAACTGTTTTCCAGCCATGTCATGGTGCTTGTGTTTGAGTTGAGTTCGCTAAGGTCCTGCTAGGTAAACCCTGGGGTTGTAGTGACTTAGCACATCAGAAGTGTATTTGTCGATCACATAACGTCCAGTGGGCACCAGGGGTTAGGGCCGTGAGGCTGCACTCCATGTGATCACTCAGGATCCCAGGCTTTCAGAAGTTTCACTTCTTTAACACGTGGCTTCCAATGGACGAAAGCACGAGCATCCAACCCTCAGGAGGGAGAGCAGATAGAAGATCGTGCAGCCGGCTTGCCAGGCCCGCCTACAAGAGTGCACTTTGTTTTTGCCCAGATTGCATTGGCCACCACGAGTACAAGGCAGACTAACTGCGAGAGAGGATGACCAATTCAGATTATCTTTTGTGGCTGGGGAGAAGGAAAAAAAATATAACGGCATCTCTGTTATAGAGAGTGTGGAAGATCTGTTTCCAGAAAATTCTCTCATCATTGGTGCATAGATGGTGTCTATCTATTTATCATCAATCAGTCTATCTATCTGGCATCTGTCTAACCTCTGTCTATCTATCATCTATCATCATCATCACTATCATTTACCATCTTTAATAGCAATGAGCCCCTATATAACACCTTTCAAAGCAAAGGTAAGAGCTGGCAACAGCTTGCATCCAGCCATGTGTCTCGCTCATCCTGCCCGTCTGCACTCACCACCATCCTGAATCCTGTCCTCGTTATTTTGCTAAACATTTTCAGAGTTGTATCTTCTCTACATGTATCCTAAAGATGTATGTATTTTTATTTCAGTGTTTTACTCGTAGAAAGGATCTCGTGTACCTGCTCTTTGACTTACTTTTTCCATGTAAACATTCACTGCCACGGTTCATCCACATTCTGGTGTGTTGCGGGGCGTCGCTCCTATTGTGATTCTCCCTCAGTTTATTCCTCCCGCCTCCAGCACATGCGCGTTGCGCCGATGGCAGGTTTTGCTGTTTGAACAATGCTACCGTCCTCATCCTTTACCCGCCTCGTGTCGTGTGTGGAGCGAGACTATTTCCTGCCTGTCTGGAGTGCTTAGCTTGATGAGATAATGCTTAACTTTCAAACTGCTCTTCCTATCAAAGGTGCACGAAAGGCCCTGTGTGTCCATACCTTCACCAGCACTTGATACAGTCAGATATTTTCGTTTCTACTAATGCCTTCATTGTTTATTAATGTGCCCCCCACCCACACCTTTTTATGCTTAGCTTCCCCTGGTAGCTGGATTCCCTAAGCTGTCATTATTTTTCCTACTTCTTGCTGCATCCCAAAGCAAGAGGTGGTACATGATCTCAAACCAGCTCTCAGATGGGAAAGAAGCTCTGATTGAAAGATTTCACGGAAGGGGCAGACCTGCAGGCAGGTTGTTGTCACTTTGCGCGTGGGCGGCCCCTACCTTTGCAACATTTAATTCCTGCGTCTTTTCGTCTTGGCCACTCCAGATACTAGTACACAGCTCAACAATTTTGCTGATTTTATGAAAAGCAGCACAGAAATCGAAACCAAAGAGGAACCTCCTGAGGAGCTGAGGCAAGTTAGCAGGCTGGAGTAGGGAGCAGGGCTGAGAATGTCTGCTGGCTGAAGGACAGCCACACAGCATCCTCAGAGCATGGATTATGATCGTTTTCCCCGCAGCGGCTCGGTCTGGCTCATCTGCACTTGGTTACAGGTGCAGAACTATGCCTCCAAGCCCGGGATGTGAGAGCCGCCTTCACATCTGCCCTCAGTCTGTCTGGTTCAGTAGGGGCAGCCTTGTGACGATAAATCATGTAAACAAGTTGCAGTAATGGAATGCTTACTTAGAAACTGTATTTGCAAAGGCTTGTATCCACCGTTCAGAAGAAAGATCGTGTTGTCTTGCAGCTTGTTAAGAAAATCCACCTGTTTTAAGGGTGCACCTGCTCTACCCAGGCAGCTGGCACCCTGGGAAGTGAGGAACCCACATCGGCTTTCTTCCTTCAAGTCGGGGTGGGGAGGTGGCGGGGGTGGGGGGGAGGGCGGGAACCTAGTCTTTAAGATGCGAGTGGCTTTTCCATCTGGGCGCACAGCCCTTCAGTTTGGAGCAACAGAAAACATAAGGGGCGTGTTCTCCTCGCCCATATTTTCTCCTTCCCTCTCCTCCTCTTTGTGGCTTAGTAATTTATGTTTTTCTATCTGCCTCTGGCTTTCCTCCTGAGATGGGGGCTCTGTGTTGGCGCCGACGGAAGGGATAAACAAAGGGAAAATCTGAGTTCTCCATCCACCACCCATGTCTCCCCTCTGATGTGGCAGAAAGACAAAAAAAATGCCTCTGACCCACTGTGATTGGCAGAGGTGCTGGAGTGTACCCATGCATATCCTGCGGAAGGAAATGGTGCTTCTCCTGACATAAGTGCTCCGTCAGGCGACTCAGACCCATCAGCTGGGGGCAGTTGGGCTCATTGCCTGTTACTGCCAGCCACCTTGGGCCCTCCCCACAGCTGTCTCCCCTAGGGGCTTTGGGAAACCCAGACAGAAGGGCTCTCACCTTTGGGAAACCTGTTTGCCCCCCTGCCTCTGCCCACATCCCCCATCTCTACTGTTCGCTGGAGACAAAGGTCCAACCCTGAACTCTTAGCAGGGACTGTTAAGCCACAGAACGCGTAGAGATTCTAGAATGACATGAGAGAGAGAGAGAGAGCCACTGCCTACTAGCTGGTATGAATATTTTATTAATGTGTGGAAGGAGATAGGGATTCTGTGTGTGTTTCTGCAGAACGGTGTGTACCGAGTCCAGTGTGTGAACCTTCTCGTGAGATCAGAACCTTGGAGGAGTTGTTCACTGCGGCAAACCTAGTGCCTAGAGGGGCACCAGCACAGAGTAAATGCTCAGTAAACCCCGGGTGATGAGTAAAAGGGGGATGCGAGCGAGGCTGTAGGATATGCTGGACTTGGGCAGAGGCCGTTTTGTAAAGGCCATAGAAAATCTGAGGCGCTGGGGTTCCTGGAAGCCTTGGGCTCCACTCAGTCCCCTGGCATCTACGATCCAGACTCACACATCCTGACAAGGCACAAGGGGCCGGAGAGGGAGAAGTGGCCAGGGACCAGGCGCACACGTGTGTGCCCTCAGAGGCTGGCCCAGGCTGGGGGCACGTTTGCCTCTCTCCGCCCCGGATGTCATCGGCCAGCCTGAGCCACACGTGGACAAGACTGACAGATATGGTTCCACAGCCCAGGGCCTGGCATGAGGCGTGTGTGCCCAGCAGAGGCAGATGCCTCTGAGTCAGGATCACAGTGCCCGGTTTTACAAGTGAGGAAAATTGCGCCATTAAAAGACAATTATTCAAGCGGTGTAAGTCAGCTTTGCAGCTCCTGGCGATGCCAAGCAGGAGAGAGAGAAGATAGTGGTGTGCGGAATTCTCTCTCTCTCAAGCTCAGGCTGGGAAGCAGAGCTTGCGCCTGCATGTGGATAATCTATGGTGAGGGGCCTGGACCGCCAGATTCCTTTACCTGAGCGTCATCAGGAAGGGGGAGGCGGCATCCGAGCAGCAGAAAGGGCTTCATCCCAAGAAACAGGGAACCCAAAGGTGCTTCAAGCTGGTTGTGTATCTGATATTCGTCCGGATCTCAGCCACTTCACGGAGGTTCCAGGTCCCCTGTCTGGCCACCTGAGGGTGTGTGGTGACTTAAAGGAGAACACGTTGGGCCTGTGGCCCCAAGAGCTGGGTTCGGGCATCACTTCATTTGTGTGCTCTCGGCCCCCTTTCTCTCTCGGGTGCGATTTCATGGAAGTCCAGCATGCTTCCGTTTCTGGAGCACTTTCCGTGGTAGTTTTTGCTCAGGCTGCTTGGTCTGCTGCCATGGTAACCAGCCCTGGGTCCCCCACCTTCACATGGAGGGAGATGTGAAGGGACAAGACAGACCCAGCTCATCTCTGGGACTGTTGGTCCCTAGAGGCAGGGGTGGGGGTGAGGGGTCACTGTGGAGATGTTTCCAAAGTCCCGTGTTTGTCCCCAGATCTTTGCTGATGCCAGGAAGGCTTGCAGGGAAGGCGGTTTATGTGCCCCAGAAGGACAGTGGCAGGGCCTGAAAGGGGAAGGGAGCACAGATCAGGCCACAGACACAAGAACACCAAAAGCGGGCTCCAGTTCAGGGCCCTTTCGCACGTAGAATAAGAGCTCAAAGTATCACAGAGAAGCAGACCAAGGCTTATTTGTTTTGCGCTGAAAATGGACCAGCCCCGATTCTCATAGCGTTCCTCCTTCTGAGTAGAACTTGATCCCCTCCAGTATTGGTAAGAACAAAATAGGAACCATTTCAATAGTCTTTTCGCTGTTAATAATTTTAATTTTAGGATGTGGCTGAATGTAAGCGGCAGCAGGCTTCCCCCTGTCTGTTTCGAGTTCATAAACCAGGGGGAAGTTCGTTTTAATTGGTGGCATTTTCAGTCAACCATTCAGCTTGTAAAAATTGAAAGAGACAGAAGTCTAGCCTCTCCGCACGGGGCACTGTGGCCGTGGGAGTCCAGCCCTTCGCTGGGGTGGGCATGGGGCATAGAGTGGAGGGTCCCAGCCGGATGAAGAGGAGCCAGCCAGGCTTGGCAGAAGGGTGGGCTGGTTTTGCAGGGTGTCAAGCCAAATGGGAGAGAAGTAGGTGCTGAATCTGAGGGTGAGTCAGGCTACCGATGTGCAGGCAGAACAGAGGTAAAAGGTGCGGGAAGACGGTAGCACATCCCAGTTTGATTAGATAAACGCAGGTAGAAGCGTCTGGACCTTGAGGTCAGTTCCAGCTTCCAAGGTTCCCCCTGGACAGTTGGGGCTCTCCAGGCCACAACATATGGGTTCTGGGCAGGATGTCTGCCCGACACTTTCATTTGCATATTTTTAATGCTGCTCCCTAGACGGGCGATAGGAGAACAGACTGAAAGGCTCACCACGCTGAATTCCACCACAGGGAGGGAGCCAGGGTGAGGGCTGAGTGGATGGACACAGTCAGCCCCAGTTTGGTACCCGACTGCCACTTACAAACTTGTTACTCAATCCAAAGCCTTAGTTACTCATCCGGAAAACGAGGCTGTTGACGCTACCTGCCTCTTGGAGGAACTGAATCAGGTGGTAAGGCCCTTAGCCCTAAGCCCGACTCAGGAGCGCCACTTCATATGCTTACAGTAGTAAAATAAAGTCTTCATTCCTTCTGGGTCTAGAGTTTACACAAGAGTCAGAAACTGTTGAGAGTACTTTTAAAAAAAATTTTGGCCGTGCCGTGCAGCATGTGGGATCTTAGTTCCCCGACCAGGGATCGAGCCCATGCCCCATGCAGTGGAAGCACGGAGTCCTAACCACTGGACGCCGGGAAGTCCCATGCTGGGAGTATTTTTAGATGCAGTCCCTGATACTGATGAGTTCACAAAGTCAGAGGGAGTGGCAGTTTGGAAATGCAGAAATATGCCCCTAAGGGTAAGAGTAACTAACACTTTGGTTGAAATTGCCATGAGTCTTAAATCCTGTTTTTAAAGGGCTAGTGAGGGGAGAGAGTGACTGAAGAGTAGGTTAGGTTATTAGATCTTATAGATAAGCTTCGGAGGGAAAATGCCAAGCTCTGTGACAGGATACCCAGCGGCGGGGATCACCAAGCCGAGGACTTCTCTCTCCAAGGGATGGGAGCAGAGATGCCACCCTGGGGAGTGTGACAGCTGTGGCCACCGCAGGGCCACCACAGTGAGTGGCTAGGGGTGCAGAGAACTGGTCTACACCCAGACTTTGGGTGGAGTGTGCTTTTCCTTTGCGTCCCCCCGGGGAGCAGTTCGCAGCGAGAAGAGCACACGTGGGCAAGAGAGAGGGTAGGACACAGTTCTCATCAAACTACTCCATCTGCCAGTATTAGCACCTACCAACAACAACAATAGATTTTAAACATTCGTGAAGTATGGGGTCTTCACGAGCATAAGGCCTGAGTATCAGCTGGCAGTGGAATCAGTAGAAATAAGAGTTTTTTTTTTTTTTTGCGGTAAACATTTTTGGGAATGTTTACCCCATTTCACAAATGAGGAAAGCAGGGCTCAAGGAGGATATATAACTTGCTCAAAAACCTAGTTGACAAGTGACCAAACCTGGATTTGAACTAATGTCTTGTTTTTCTCTGAAGAGTCCTGCATGGGTTTTGGGATCTTTAAGTCAGAAACTATTTTAGTATTATTAGAAATGGAATGGAATGAAGAATATTAATCTCAGCTCTGAAGCCTCAGGTTTCTTTGAATTTTCAGCCGGTGTTCCTGAAATCTACTCTTGAGGAGCAGAAAGAAGCAGAAAGGAAGGCTTCACATCCGCATTTGAAGATCCTGAAAAACGCCGTTCCTTGCACCTTGAGAAATGTGTTGGGAACTGCTCTCCTGCTTCCATCTGGACCCTCTCTTTCTTGCATTTTGCTGCCTTTTCCCCTCATGTTGCATAACCCCAAATAAGCCCACCAGTGCCCTTCATATATATCTTTTTTTTTTTTTTTTTTTTTGCGGTACGCGGGCCTCTCACTGTTGTGGCCTCTCCCGTTGCGGAGCACAGGCTCCGGACGCGCAGGCTCAGCGGCCATGGCTCACGGGCCCAGCCTCTCCGCGGCATGTGGGATCTTCCCGGACCGGGGCACGAACCCGTGTCCCCTGCATCGGCAGGCGGACTCTCAACCACTGTGCCACCAGGGAAGCCCCATATATATCTTCTTATACCTACTGATAGTAGGATTTTCTCCTGTGCCAGGGAACAGAATTAGCTCCTGAGTTGGAACCCATTTCTCTCCACTCCAATCTTGTCCATCCTTAAATTTCAACTCTTATAGAACCTCCTTGAAGAGTTTTCTATAAAACCTCTTGTCTCGTCAAATCCTGTAGCACTTTTTACCAGCCAGTTACACCTGCTGCCTGTATTGGGTGGGTATCTCTCTTCTCACTCAACAGCTTATAAAGATTTGGAAGACAGGATCTGTGCCTTCTCTTATCCCGATGCCTCACATATAATAGATGCTCAATAACCATTATTGAATGAACAAAATCTCTCCCCTCAAAATTTTCTTTATTTATTATGCTGAACTACACCTCTGAGTCTTACACCGTCACCACTACACATTAAATAGGTCTATTGCTGTATAGAGACCTAGGACAGCCAATGAGAATCTGATCATGTTCCTGTTCTAATACTGCCTCCAATTCTACTCTGGGCCTTTACTTTCCTACAATACAGGCAGCCCTTTCCTCTGTGAACACTGAAGAGTGATAGAGAGGTTATCCAAGTCTTCAGTGTTTGCTTTGGAATGTGCCAGGGTGGGGAGTAGTGAGGACGCTTTCCTTCAGATCAGTTTCAAATTCAGGACATCAAACTGCTTCCCTTACTCTTGTCTCCCTCCTCACAATGCCCCAGTGCCTGGTCAGAGTTCAGTACAATCAGCATGTTTTTAGCATTTGGGGGGGCGTGTCACCACACATTGGCTCTGATGGACAGTATGACTGACGAGTAAGTGATCAGTGGCCCAGCCCCGTCTCAGCTCTAGCCAGTGATTCAGCACCATGGACAAGGTTAAGGAAAGACAGTCCAGTTTTCCTTTTTCTTCCCAGCTCTCCTGCACTTCTGAAGGCCAGTGAAGCTGGGAATCCCATTCTAAACAAGCTGGAGGAGAGAAGCAAGGGGCAGCCTCCCCTCCTGGGAAGTCCACGCTCTGAATCATAAATCAGACCCTCTGCTTGTCTAAAGTGACCTACACAGAAAGAGTTCTCTTTTCTTGGAGTAAAGGTCTCATGCACAAACCGGGCTGACACTTGTCCACTGATAGCCTCCCACTGGACTTTAACTCGTTCAGGTATTCTACTCGGGCCGTGTCGATTCCAGAGGGGTCTTTATCACCATTGTACTGTATGTGGGCTTGTTCAAGTCAATATTCTTATATAAAACAGTGGAAAAAGCCAGGATATTCTCTTCTTCCTTTGAATTTTTTTTTTTTAGTATACACATTTTATATTCTGCCTTTAAAGCTATTTCTGCTGCACAGCTGCTTTACCGAGACTCAGACTCCTACGGCCCTGCTTGGTCCGACGCGTACCTTGAATATCCTTTCACATTGTTTGGTTTCTGCAGTCAGTTGTATAATGAGGAGGGAGTGTGCATTGAGTTTGGAGATTCCTATTAACCAGGTCTAACCCGTGAAGCTATTTTCATGCTTTTCTTTATTAGAAATAGCAGGGAACACGATAATATTTAAACACAACTACTTATAGGAGCTTGGCTTCAAAAATACACCTTACCAAGTTTTCTTTTCCCATTTGACATTTCAAAATGTTGTACTACATTTTCACATCACCAGAGCACCTCTTCTCCATTTGCTCTCTGGGCTGTGAATACAGACCATTGCAAATGACAGGGGATGTTTTGGAGGGTCATTTGGATTTGCGATCCTCTGCTGACATATTGGGAGTGTTTCATTCTGCTCTTGGCATTGCCTTTGAAGATGGTCCATAAAAAGACAGACACAGACCAAGATGATAAGGCGGGACAGGTGTTGGGAATAGATAGAAGAGAGCTATCTTCAATACTTGAGGGAGGGGATCTCATGAGAAAGGGGAGTAGAAGTATTCTGTGTCGTTCCCAAAGAGAATCAATGAGTGAAATCTATAGGGGGACAGATTTTGAATCAACCTAAAAAGTACCTAAATACTAGAGCTGCCAGGCTCTCTGGAACAGGCTGCCATGTGAGGTCGTGAGCCTCCAGGCACTGCAGGTGCTGTACCCCAAGTTGACCGGGCTGTCTGCCCAGAACGATCCTTCCAGAAATAACAGGTCCATTTCAGCTGTGAGAATCGCTGCTCCTTACTCTCTGGCATTACTGTTGGGACTCAGGGCATTGGAAGCCATAGGTACTCTTGTCTCCTGGGAGCAGAAACTGTGAATCCTTTTGAACTGCTTAATACAAATGCCCTAACAGGCCAAGGTAGCCAAAGATAAGGTAGAAAGTGAGTTTGGAGCAGTTGAGTCAGGCAGCCTTTTATTTCAGGTGGAAATACTTTACTCTCGTGACCCAGCTATTTAGATGATTTTTTTACATGTCTTAAAGTGGACCACAATCCTTCATCTTGTTGCATTAATCAAGACTTGCCCAATATCTTACCAACATCGGGATGTCAGTAAAAACGGGATAGTGATTCCCATTCAAATAAAAGGAGCTTTACAGTCTATACAGTACCTTCTTCTAGATTTCTCCTTTTGATGTTCCCCACAGTTCTCTAAGGAGGCCTGGAAAATGTTGTTTTCTCAACTTCTGTAGGGAGAGAACTGAGACCTAGCGGGTTTAGTGACTTACCATATCGTGCAGCTTGCGGGTAGCGCTCGACCTGGGCTGGAGTGGGAATGGGGATCCGGGAAGCTGGGCAGTATCTGTGGCCATGCCAGACATCAGCAGTGTGACTCTGGACAGTTTCATGTGTACGGTGAGGGTTTTGGAGTAGGATGAACTCCAGGGTGCCCACCCTACCCTGCTGTCTCGGCTTCTCAGGCCTCTTCATACGCATGGCCTCTGGCACAGTCCTTACTCTTTGCTTGGCAGGTAGGAGGTAAGATGAAACAAATTTTGGGGTTAGAGAAAAGCATCCTGATGTGCTGGTGTGTGTTTCCAGGGTGGTGACATTACCTTTCAGCTGCTGTAAGACACCTCTGTGTCAGCTCACTTTCACAAGCTTGAGAACTTCGGCTGCATTTTGGTTTGGGGTTTGGAATTCGAGGATATGTTTGTTTACCTCTGTGGGCTCACTTGTGGTGTGGAGCGGTGGAAGTGACCTTTATGAATTTCCTCTACCCTACATGTAGAAAAGTCAGCAGGAATCACGAGGGCTCCTCACTTCACGAGGCGTAGACTTGCAAAGAAAGTGATGCTTTAGTCTGACTTTACTTTTTAACTAAGTAAAGCTATTGAATTCGAAAGTCAATTTGATATTGCTTATTATAAGTCTTTTTACAAAACTAACCTGTTTCCATGTACTGCAAAAGCAATCCACGTTCATTGTAGAAAATGTAAAAATAAGGAAAATTACGTGATTACCTATAATCTCCCAAAGATAACCGCTATTAACATTTTGTTAAAATTTCCTGGAATGGTTTTCTGCACGCCTATACACGTTTTAAAAGAAATTAGTATAATATTGTACATACTGATTTGTAAACCTTTGTTGTTAATGGTCAACCTTTTCCTATTTTACTAAATATTTTCTTAAAGGATTTGATCGGAGTTTGGATTGGGGAGCCATGTAGTGTTCTAGTGCGTGGCCGTATCAAAATTTCATGTAACCTGTTTCCTACTGTTGGCTCTATTGGGTGCTTGCAATATTTTGCTAATATGAATCATTTTTGAAGATGTCTTTTCACATAAATCCTTGACAATACAGTAGATGTAGGTCTGATTTGTCAAACAAAGAAAACTAAAGCTGGATTTCCGTTTTTCGGGGTATCAGCCACGCTGTTGAGCATTTATGAGAAAATGGTCACCTATACGCTTACTAAGGTCGATTGACATGGTCACCCCAAAGGTTTGGGGAGACGTCCCCCACTGTCACCATCACTGGATCTGGTACCGGGCTCCTGGCTTCTTCACACACTTAGGGTCCTGCTTAAAAGCCAAGGCAGTGGATTCATCTTGCCTTTCTCTTCTTCTGATTCTCTTTTAGCCTGATGAAGTCCTCCGATATCGATCAGGATTTATTTACAGACAGTTACTGCAAGGTGTGCAGCGCACAGCTGATATCGGAGTCTCAGCGCGTGGCCCACTACGAGGTAAGAACAGCTTCTCCCACTAAGTGTGTTCAGATGGAAGCGAGAGTAGCCTGGGTCAAGGCTGTGGGACCTGAGGGTGCTGCTTTCTGGACCTGGGGCAGAACTTGACAAGCACAGGGCCTGAGCCGGAGAGTCTGAGATCAGGCCAGGACAAATGTGCATGCGTGGGGCTGGAGAGAGCGCTGGGGATGTCACTCTCAGGCCCCTGGCTGCTCCCCAGATTCTGCTTTGTTCTTTGTCCCTCAGCCCCTGGGGACCCAGTGGGCTTTCTCTACTTGTTAAATCTGTCATTGCTCATCCCTGAAGTTCCTTTCAGGGACACAGCCCAGGTTTCATTAGTGCCAGCTTCTCGTTCCTTCTCTGACCCTGAAGAAAAGCTCAGAGGCCCTTTCTTCATCACTGGAGGGAAACACAGCAGCATCAGTGGTTCAGCACCAAATTCCTCCCACCTTCTGGCTGCTGCCCCCAAAAGCGTTTATTCGCAAGAAGACATCCCCCCGCAGGGTGATGCCCAAGTTTTAAGGCCCAGATACTCTTGAAGGACATCATTCATTGGCTTTGGCTTTTTAGGATGGAAGTTCAAATGGCTGCTTTTTGATCTTTTATTGGGAAGAGAGGATGAGAGGAGAGAGGTCGACCAGTTTCTGAGGAGGGAATGTCGGGGGGGCACGCGTGGAGAAAAGGGGAGCCTGGGCCCCCAGATGCTTCTCAGGGCCGTTAGCTTTGCAAGAGAACATATACCAGCGAGAACATGAGCTTTCAAGGGCAATAATTTGTAAGTAATTTTAGCTTAGAGGGCTTAGCCAGCAATGTTCTTTTTGTCTGACACCTGCCAGTTGTCACTGTCACTCACCAAACTCCTTGAGCCTCAGATTCCTCCGCGCACGAGGAAAATAATAATAATCACATGCACGCACACACCGAGCGACGCGTTCATCGGATCATGTGTTGTCCTCAGGGTTTTGTGGTGACCAGAGAGACCCCTCGACGTAGCATTTGTGAAAACACTTCGGAAGCTGTACAGTGTGGCAAACGTGCAAAATTACGTCATCGCTCATTATTAACTCCGTGGCTTCAATATTTGGATGAAGACAAAGCAAACTTGCTCTTCAGAGAAAACTTTTAAACATCAGCCTCTGTGAAAAAAGTGTTGTGAAAAGGCATGTTCTTTTGTCAGTAGGCAACTGAGTGGAAGAGGAAGGGAGTGTGAATGCAGAAGAATGATCAAAACGGAAGATAGCCATCTTTTGAAATTAAGAATTTCTAAATTCTGTAGATGTTGCTTTGTAAACACATATGGTTTTTATTAATTCCATTTCCCCAGTGAAGGAAAATCAGGGAATTTGTCCCTGCTCTGAAATTCCACAGCCTCCTATTATGTTCTTCCTTTATTAGACTTTTTGGGTTCCATTTTTAGTCATCTTACTAGATTCTTGAGGCCAGAAAGAGAGTTTTATTCATGTGATCGTCCATAATTTCTGGGACAGCATGTGCACATCAGAGCCATTCAGTGAGCTTTTGTTTACAAAAATAGCCTGGTGACACTGTCCAAACACTGCTTTGTTGTTACCTGAGCTAGAAAAGTAATGTCAGAAAATCGAAAACAACAACAAAATTTTTTATTAAGGAAAAACATGTTAGCTGCTCAGTTATGGGTTTAGTTATTTGAACTCAAGTCTTCCTGTTACCACACTGTACCAGCTGTGGCATAACTTACTTGTTTAGAGGATGTGTTAAGATTTGTTGCGTGTAGCGTAGATGAGAGGGAGAAGAGAAAGCAATCACAACAGATCTGCAGTTAACCCAGTTACATAGCATCAGAACAACATGAAATGTGTTCCTGTTAACCAGGGATGGGAACTCTGGGCGAGGGTTCATCCCCTGCTTCCAGGTAGAGGTGGGTACTTGCTTCGGGGGAAATACACATGCAGAGCTGCTGCGGGTGCGGAAAGGGTATAGCTGGGACTGAGCGCACTTTGTGAGGTCTCTGGTCTTCCAGCTTCGGTAGGAGACGTTCTTCATCTCTAGGAGGACGGCTCCTATCAGATGATCTCAAAGGCCATCTGAGAACAGATATTTTCATGCCATTCATCCCTCCCACCCCCCCATACCCCCTCTGCTGAAATTGCACGTAGAGTGGGTCTCTGTGAGTCCTGTTGCCAAAATTTGACCACTGTACACCGGGGCCGGATTAAATCTCGGAGACAGAGTTTTGGGGGAAGTAGAAAGAAATAGTTTTATTGCTTTGCCCGGCAAAGGGGGCCTAATGCCCTCAAGACTGTGTGTCCCACCCTGGTGCGGTAGTGAGGGGTCTTACAGTGTTCAAGGAGCAGGGCGTGGTGAGCACGTGGACATTCTTCTGATTGGTCGGTGGTGAGGTAATGGGAGCCAGCATCATCAGCCTTCTGGTTCCAGCCCGTCTGGGGTCTGTGTGTTTGTGGGCAGCACACAGTTAACTTCTCCCACCTGCTGAGGGTTTCAGTATCTGCAAAACAGCTCGAAGGACATGGTTCGGAATATTATTTATAGTCCTGGAGGAAGAACTTAAGGTCCTTGGCTTTGTTTAATGGTTAAAGTATTATTATTTGTCTTGCTTGACTATTTTCCTTTCTTTCTGCATTTTCTCACTCCTCTGACTAAATTTATTCTTTGACTAACATTCTCCTACAGACAAAGAGGCAGGCGGAGGACATGGGTGGGTGTCAGTTCTGGGAAGGTCTCATGGGGTCCAGCTCTGTTACGGTCCCAAATCCCAGTCAGTTCATTGAAAATGTGGCTACAGTTATTCTCAGTGCTCTTTCACTGATTTATTGCTTGAGTATGATTTCACTCTCGGTTTGAGCAGATCATATTCCCAGCCTCCCTACGGGGCACATCAGTGGGAATCTTTGGTGTATGTCCTGCATGCCCAGCACTATTAGCGTCTGATGTTGCAGGCGGTTCTGGGTTATGTGAGCCTCCAAGAGGCTCATAAACTTCCTTGGAAAGGCAAAGCCGTGGATAGTTCAGTGTGGTAGCTATGTGTGTGTTACCGAGAACAGGCTCTGTAGATTCTGCTCCTAAAAAGAGGCCGATCTAACTTGATATAAACAGAGTGTTCATCCTTCTGCCCATTTGACTGTCTGATGTATATGCTATGTTGTGCTGTTAATTTTTTAGATCCTTGCATATTCCAAATTCAAAAGGGTGAGTCATCACCGAGAGCTATTATGGTCCAGAGAGATTTGTGGGGATGACGTGAATTTTCGAGGTTTCAGTGGATGGGTTAAATTTAGAGGTTACTAGAATAAGAAGCCTTGGAATCTCCAGGGAGGCTGGCCTGGCTGGACTGGAAGCTTTGTGTTGGAGAAGAGAGGCTGGCAGCACCTACAGGTAGGGTGGGGTCAAGGGGTAAGGAAAGGGGAGTCTGGACTCCTGTGAGGCTCTTAAGTATTTGAGAGTGTAAAAAATAATTGTGCATTTCTGAGTGACAGCCATCGATTGTGGTCAAGATGTATTGTTGGGAAAAGAACAGCTCTTGATATGACTTTTGCCAAGAGACTAACATGCCAGTCCGCTGAAGTAGGAGGGAAAAAAACAAAGCAGACGTGTAATGGCTAATAGCTTCACGTCCCATTTAAAAGCCTGAACCTTTTGTACAGGAGGACACAACCTAATATATGTCTAATGGACCAAACCCTTCCATGCTATACTTTTAAGATCTCTTTTTACATATGAAGTCCTGGGCTGAAAAACAGGGGAAACATAAAGACATTATTGTTTTTCTTACTTGCTAAGCATTAATAACATGTAATATTTCAGTGGAAAATATAATTAGATGTCTCTGCTCACTGGTCGAATAGTCTGAATCAATAGAACAAGTAGACACAGACACAGAGGGGAAGAGAAAGCTTTCAGATGAACATGCCTGAATGTTACAGAGGTTAGAACTTGGTTCCCATTGAGGCCATGAGGGAAGGGCTGCTTTTCTAAGTGTAGGAAGAAGAAGATTGCAAGACTATGAGAACTGAAACCAAAAGGACAGAAAGATTATTTTCTGGAGTAAAACTAAAGGAAGAAGATGAATGATCCTATCTAGCAGGAGAGAAAAAAACTCTTGTTAGGCAGACCCAAGGGAGCCAGCCATCAACGTGCCAGCCCCGATGCCTTGCCCGTTTTGTGAACCCTAATACCCTTGTGTTACTTTGCCAGCCGTGTAATTAATCACTGCTTGTGAAATCCATGTCTCAGAGGCACCTCCAAACAAGATTGCAAGCTTCATGAGGGCAGGCCAGAGCCATGCACTGTATTTCTTATTTATTTCCACAGCTTGGCCCCTGGTTGTTGCTCATGGGCACTTCGAGGGGGATGAAGAGGTTGCGGTGGGAATTGGCCGAGGGAAGCAGTGGGGCAGGTGTAATGGAAGCGTTCGTGTGTGCACCAGAATACGCGATGGTGTACGTTCAGAGTCGCTCTATACTCTCGGAGCAGCCTTCAATGTAGAGGTGACAGTTCTGCAGTTATAGGAAAGGCGGTTCTCTAAACTGATGGGGAACTCTTCAGACATCTCTGAATCTTGTAGTAATGTCAGTCCTGGCAAGTGAACCCTATCAGTCCCCCCGGAAATGTCAGAATCTAGCGGCAGGTGCATTGGGTCTGCAGGGGCATGCTGAAACGGATTTTTCAGTTTCACCTGTTTTGATGTCATTCCAACAGAACTCTGCCTTCCTTAGCTTCTGGTTAAAGTGGGGAATAGCTGAAGGGCACTCTCTTAGTCTCTATAGGTCCAATAGTGAATGGGGCATAAGTGTTTCCTGGGTAGAGACAAGAAGGTAAACATGAGGTCTCCAGTATATGCTGATTAGTGTCTTGACTTTTTGGTGTTACCAATGCCTTTATTGCCTTCTCCCCCTTAGTCCCTCACACGTTCTTCTCCACTTTGCTTCTTCCTTTTGCTAATTGCCTGAGTAAGCATGCAAGCTGGACAACTCCTGGCATATGTGTGGGAGTTGGGGGTCAATGTTGTGTTGTGTTTCTGCATCAGTCCTGCCAGGTACCACGCTAACTGGACTTGAATATCGTCTGGGCTCACTATCCTCACACCATTCGCATCTCTCCTGGGTACCACTGGTGATGTGCTCCTGGAGATGCAAGTACTAACTGTGTGAGGACAATAAAGGATCTTTTTCGCAGGGTCCTGTGGGGATGCCTCCTTTGCATTGTACGCTGAGATTTGCTGTTTTAGTCTCTTCAGATCTCTTATAGTCATGACATGCTTAATTTCTCCCAGATGCTCTTACTACAATTATTGGTGCATCTGTCCAGGCTAAAGCAATTCTTACTACCTTTCCTCATGTCCCTGATTGCCTGATACTCTTCAATGTCTGTTTCTTGACCAATTCATGAAGACTCTTGAGCTTCTGTGAAATTTGTTCCTATTCTTATGTTTTTCTATTGTTTATTCCAGCAGGTCTGGCCAGTTTACCTTTTATCACTTATTATTAATTAATACAGTTTACCTTGGGGACCACCAACACTCACAGCCCACTTTCTGCCTGAGACTGATTTAAGGTTTGGAGACTATTCAAAGCTTTTCTAATTCCAGATCATAACAGCTTTAGTAATACAATTCTCTCAGTAATATAGAAGGCTTCTGATTTGTTTCCTTTCAGAAAGCTCCTCATGTCATAACCATACAATGTTTCCCAGACATAATTTCAAGGCTGTTTATTATATTGCTTCCTCACTTCTGTGCCTCTATTTTTCAGTTTCATCGTGGCTACCTTGAGGTTATCTAAAAGTGGGTGGAAAGACCCATCCTTAACCTGATTTTTGCCAAAGGCCTGAGTCACAACGTGCAACTGAGAAATCTCACGGGGTCTCCAATACACAGTGTCTTTTAAAATGCCAGAGAGGCAACGAGGGAAGGGGCAAGATGGTGTAGGGAATTAAGAGGTACCAACTACGATGTATAAAATAAATAAGCTACAAGGATATATTGTTCAGCACAGGGAATATAGCCAATATTTTATAAAAAACTATAAATGGAGTATGATCTATAAAAATTTGGGATCGCTATGTTGTACACCTGAAACTAATATAATATTGTACGTCAACTATACTTCAATTAAAAAAAATGTTAAAAAATGACATCCGTTTGAGGTGACTAGAAGCAATTAGCAAATGACTTTTCCAACTCTCTAAGTCTCAAAGTTCTGAAATAGCTTCTTATTTTGCTTATGTCTGTTTGCCAGTGTGTCCGCTACACATCATAGTTCTTGTAGTTCTTTGATACTTTTATAAAAACCTAGCTGAACGTCAGCAACAGGCAACTAGGAACAGGTAACATCTATCCAAGCAATCTGTTTTCCATCCTCTTCTAGTTTTCTTAGAATTTTAACCATTTCCTCGTGCAGAACCATCCAGTTCTAGCACCATAAGCTCTGGAGGCAGGTCTGCCCTCCGGGGTATTATAGGCAGTAGCTTTGCCAATATTTTGGCAGTGTATATCCCGGATCTGCTGTATCTGTGCCCTCCCCACCTAACTCTCCACCTGCTAAGACAATGCCAAACATTTGGTGTCTTGTTATGGGAGAACCCCCATTTCTATCTTAGACAAGGCAGGCTAACTGCAGGCACAAAAGTCTCAGCATCTTAGAAATAAAAATTTCTTTACTGCCTGCGTTATAGCCCATTGGGGTTAGCAGAGGGGGTTTTGTACCATGTAATTATTTAGGACAAAAGTTGACAGAGGCTCCACTGTCTTTGCTCCTGACAAAGATGATAGAGCCATCAGCTGCTCTGAGTATCAAAGTCCAGCTGACATTTGAGGGACCGGTGGGCAACGTGGGTGACTATGCAGGACATTTTAGGGGCCAGGTCTGCAAGTGACAGCACCATATTCACCCACATTCTGCTGACCAGACCTCAGGCCTATGTTTTCTTCTGACTGCATGAGAAGCTGGGCAACCAATGTGGCTTAGCTGGGTTCCCTGGAGGAAAATGGAGCCGGTTTGGTGAACATACAGCACTGCCTCTGTGCACTGCATGTGTGTGACACCAGAGGGACATCGTGACTAGGACCTGCTGTGGGTTCGTTGGGGATGGAAGGGGGCACGTGGAGAAGAAAGAGGAAAAGAGGAAAGGCTGTACATCCCCAAGGGAGTGCTCTTGACAAACAAACATGTAAAAAACAACTCTGGGGAACTTCCCCGGTGGCGCAGTGGTGAAGAACCCGCCTGCCAATGCAGGGGACACGGGTTCGAGCCCTGGTCCGGGAAGATCCCACATGCCATGGAGCAACTAAGCCCGTGTGCCACAGCTACTGAGCCTGCGCACTAGAGCCCGTGAGCCACAACTGCTGAAGCCTGTGTGCCTAGAGCCCGTGCTCCTCAGCAAGAGAAACCACTGCGATGAGAAGTCCGTGCACCGCAACGAAGAGTAGCCCCCGCTCGGCGCAACTAGAGAAAAGCTCACGCGCAGCAACAATGACCCAACGCAGCCAAAAATAAATAAATAAATAAATGTACTAAAAACAAACAGACAACTCTGGCAATCACGTGTCTGGGGGCCCCTGTGAAGTGGATGCCTATTTCATCTCCATGATGTGTGGAAAACTGAAGCCGACATGTGTTGTTTGTCTGAGACAAAGAAATACAATGCTATCAAATGAGGATTTTCTCTCCGCCTCCTCTGACTTAATTGGTCAAGCCCAGAGATTTTCCATGTGGAATTTAGCGCCTGTGTTCTGAGCGGCATGTCTAACCGGGAGGATCCCCCTCTGCTCTGCCTTTTTGGGCCCCGCCATGCGGTCTCCCAGGCTCTGAGCTCTGGGGGGCGCAGGTGGTGCGCGGCCTGCCTACCCCACACTCAGGGGCTCTCCATCTGTGCGCAGAAGCTGGGGATCTGCCCTTGGTATCTCAGCATCTTCTGAAGATGGATGTTTGGGAGAAATCTCTCTTTGCTCTCCCTTATGAGAAAAGGTGTCCTGCTGCTCGCGAGGCTGCTTTGTCACAGCCCCTTGGCTCTGGTCTACTTTGCTACTTTGCTTTATCCACCAGATTCATGGCCACGTCCAGCAACAGGATTTTGTGGGCACGTTTATTGTGCTCACTTTACCTCTAGATGCTATTCTTTTCTTTCCCGTTTTAATTTAAATCTGTACCTCTCAATTATTGATTTCATCCTTTTGCGTTAGAGGTGGATGGATTTTGATGTGTCTTCTTAAAGTCTTTGAAGAAGAGAGCGGGGGATAAACATATCAATATTTAATCTTTTTATTTTTAACATTTTATTCGTTTCTGTTTTGACGAGCGGGTAAATTTATATGACTCAAAATTCAAAAAGGGAGGAAGAGTGTATAATGTGGAAATTCTTCCACTTATTCCTGTTTCTCAGCTACCCAGTTCTTCTCAGAAGAATCCTGGGTGACCGATTTTCTTTGAAATGAGCTATGCATATCGATGCAGCTTAATTTTTTAAAAAAATTCTATTAGAGTTGATTTACAATGTTGTGTTACTTTCTGCTGAACAGCAAAGTGTAACAGTTATACATATATCCACTCTTATTTAGTTTCTTTTCCCATATAGCTCATTACAAAGTATGGAATAGAGTTCCCTGTGCTATACAGTAGGTCCTGATTAGTTACCTGTTTTATATATAGTAGTGTGAATGTCAGTCGCAATCTCCCAGTTTATCCCTCCCCACCACCACTTTCCCCCCGGTAACCATAAGTTTGTTTTCTACATCTATGACTCTATTTCTGTTTTGTAAATAAGTTCATTTGTACCATTTTTTTTTAGAGTCCATATATAAGCGATATCACATGATTTTTGTCTTTCTCTGTCTGACTTATTTCACCCAGTATGACAATCTCTAGGTCCACCCATGTTGCTCCAACTTAATTTTTCCTTTTCTTTACTTTTCACAAACGACAGCAAGCTAGACCCTCCACTTTTTGTTTGTTTTAATTGTGGCTTAGATTCTCATGATATGAATGTATCACAGCTTGTAAAGAAAAGGTTTACTGAATTGACTGATGACTCCTCGGCAGGTTTGATAAAACTCTGGTAGCAGGAAGATTCTCCCTGTGAACCCGTTTCGTGACGCACAGGTCAGTTACTTTTCAGATCCTGGCTCCTACTGAATGGTTACTGGCAGGGACAATTTTTCTTCCAGTTTTCCGTTCCCGGCGTTCCCTTGAAAGCATACGCAGTTCCGACTTCTGAGTCATTGAGCCGTGTGGGCTTGTTGATTTTTTTTAAGAAGATGTTAGCAGACAGGGGAATATTGAGGGCTAATGACCTAAGGAAGTGGGTTGGAGTGTTGCTGTGAGCTGTGGTGTCTTGCCCACGTTTCTTCGGATGCTTGGAGGAGATGTGAGGACATCATATTTCCCTCCCTCTCTGTGATTTGAGCATTTAATTCGTTTCTTTAGGCTTTCACTAAGATGCTTTAATTTTGAGTGGAATGTTTCTAGCTTTGAATTCCATCCCTCTCCCTGAGGGTCATACATAAGGCATAACTGTACCTACTCAGGCAGGATCCCTACAATTGCCCCCTCCTGCCTGCATCCCCCTTCTCCCTGACGCATCCTTCAGGTTTCCTGGCCTCTGGGCACATCTGTGCCACCACGATGCCAGCTGCTGGGAAGACTCTCCTGTCCACACACTCTACTGACTCAACTATAGAAACTATCCCGCCCTCACCTTGAAAAACCTACAGGCAGTTGGAAAGTTTTAGATTTTACTGAGAAAATAGGAAAAATAGAGCAAAACTCTCTTTTTTCTGTCCCCAGTATTCCTCCTTCTGCTCTGGCCTTGCAGTCCCAGATGTTGCCTTTGACTTGGGGTGTTTCTCCACCTTCCGGTTCCAGGAATCCAACCCATCCCTGTTTTCATTAATTCCTTGTAGCTCTTGACTTACTGGAAGCTAAACCTCTCCAGATTTGGCCCTAAATGCTACCTCTCATCTTACTCCCCAGTTTTCTGTGACCCTAAAGCAGCCCCTGTGTTTAACCTGGGGAATTCTATGGGATTCCGTCACTTACTTTAAAGCCGCATCTTCTTTTTCCACTTCATGGAAACATTCATACTCTTCTCGGCCCACCTGCTAAATTCCCCAGTTTGTATCCGTGGAGTGAATTCACTCAGTTTATCCTCAGAGCAGGCAGAGTTTGCCTGAGGCAGGGAAAGAGCTTCCAGTGTTCTCAAGGTCAAAGGCCTGAGTGGTAAGTATAATCCTAGCGGCGTCACTTCACCCGTCCAGAATTTAGTTTCCCCCTTCGGTACTCTGAGAAGGTTAGGGGTCATCTTTCTTTTACCCCCATTCCTTACACCCATCTCCCCTGCATCTGCACAGGTAACCATTTTATTAGGGTTGACATATTTTTTATCTGTATATGGTCTTTGAAATGTATGTTGCTTTGTGGGCATGTATATTTTATTTATTTAATTTTTTGTTTATTTTTAAAATTATTTTTTATTGGAGTATAGTTGCTTTACACTGTTGTGTTAGTTTCTGCTGTACAGTGAAGTGAATCAGTTATACGTATACACATATCCTCACATTTTTAGATTTCCTTCCCATTTATGTCACCACAGAGCACTGAGTAGAGTTCCCTGTGATATACAGTTGGTCCTTATTAGTTATCTATTTTATACATAGTAGTGTATGTATGTCAATCCCAATCTCCCAGTTCATCCCACTCCCCCTTCCCTCTTTTGTATCCATACATTTGCTCTCTACATCTGTGTCTATTTCTGCTTTGTGAATAAATTCATCTGCACCATTTTTATAGATTCCACATATAAGTGACATTATACTGTATTTGTTTTTCTCTTTCTGACTTACTCTGTATGACAGTCTCTAGGTCCACCCACATCTCTGCAAATGGCCCTGTTTCGTTCCTTTTTCATGGCTGAGTACTATTCCATTGTATCTATGTACCACGTCTTCTTTATCCATTCTTCTGCTGATGAGCATTTAGGTTCTTCCATGTCCTGGCTATTGTGACTAGTGCTGCAGTGAACATTGGAGTGCGTGTGTCTTTTTGAATTACAGTTTTCTCCAGGTATATACATGTATATTTTAAAATAATTTTTATTCTAGTATAGTTTTAGATTTACAGAAAAGTAGCAAATGTAATATGGAATGTTGTGGTGTACCCTGACCCCATCTCCCCTGCTGTTAACATCTTGAGCTACTGTGGTTGTTAACATCTTGAGTTACTGTGGTACATTTGTCACAGCTAAGGGTCCCGGATTGATGCATTATTATTATCGTTACATAACGTACAAAGTCCGCTCTTTCTTCCTTTTTCTGTTCTAGGATCCTGTCCAGGATTCCACATTACGTTTAGTCATCCAGTGTCCTTAGGCTCCTCTAGGCTGTGACAGTTTCTCTGACTTCCTTTGCTTTTGATGACCTTGATAATTTTAAGGATTATTGGTCAGGTGCTTAGTAGAATGACAGTCCGTGGAGACTTGTTTGCTGATTTTCTCATGATTAGACTGGGTTTATGGGTTTTCGGTGGGGAAGATCCCAGAGGTGAAGTGTTTTCTCGTCACATCCTATCACGGGTCCTGTCATCCACCGGTTGGGCCACTGGTGATGGTGACCTTGATCTCCGGGATCTAGGTAGTGTTCTCAGGTTTCTCCACTGCAGATTTATTTTCCTCCTTTTCTGTATTGCAGTCTTTGGGAGGAAGTCATTAGGCACAGTGTAGGCATGTCTTTTTTTTTTTTTTTTTTAGCCATGTGAGTTTCATTCTTGCTGTTTCATTCAGCAGGATGTTTCTAAGAATCATCCGCATTCCTATGTGTACGTCTAATCTCTTCCTTCTACCTCCTGCTCAACATTCCACAGTGAGCAGCTATCATATTCTGACTGTCTCATTCCTTCAGGAATGGATACTTAGGTTTCTTCTGGTCCCCCATGAACACAAACAATGCTGGACAAACAACCTTAACCACGTTTCCTAAAGGACCTGTGTGGGCATTTTTCTGAGATGGGCACACAGGTAAGAGGGGACCTTGTGCCTCATAAGCCCTGTTAGCACTTACTTTGACTGAGACTTGATCAGGAGGGGGTGATGGTTCCCATAGCCACATCTCTGCCAATAACTGGCTTTATCCGGCTTCTCATTTTTTCCTAATCTAGTTGTTATGTGATAGCTTTGTCCTTTGAAATTGCATTTCTCAAATTATTATAAAGTTTGAACAACTTTTTTGTATACTTACTAACCTTTTTGCTGATTTCTGTTCATATTCTCTGACAATTTTTCTGTCAGTATTCTTGTATTTTTCTTTTTGATTTCCTCATATATTCCTTCTTGAGTTTAGACACTGGAAATACCTTCTCCCATTCAGTCATCATCTTATTAGGTCTGCTCATGATGTCCTTTGTTCATTTTATTTATTAAGCTTGTTAATTTTTAAAAAATTAATTTATTTTTGGCTGTGTTGGGTCTTCCTTGCTTCCTTCCTTTCTCTAGTTGTGGCGAGCGGGGACTACTCTTTGTTGTGGTGCACGGGCTTCTCATTACAGTGGCTTTTCTTGTTGCGGAGCATGAGCTCTAGGCATGTGGGCTTCAGTAGTTGTGGCTTGTGGGCTCTAGAGAGCAGGCTCAGTAGTTGTGGTGCACAGGCTTAGTTGCTCTGCAGTATGTGGGATCTTCCCAGACCAGGGCTCGAACCCGTGTCCCCTGCATTGGCAGGCGGATTCTTAACCACTGTGCCACCAGGGAATTCCCAAGCTAGTTAATCTTTATGTGATACATTTAATAAACTTTCTGCCTTCCGGTTTCTTTAAGAAGTTCTTCCCATTGATTGATCACAAAGACATCGAGTATCCCAGCTCCTATTAATATGACATTTCTATTTTTGACATTCATGTCTTTAACTCTGTTTGGAGTCTACCTTTGTATATTGTATAAGGTCGGAGTCCGCTTTGATTTTCCTCCATATGGTGAACCACTTGTCCTACCACCACGTACAGTCCTTTTTTCCTCCATAATTTGTGGTCCCACCTTTACTATATGTTCATTTTCCACATGTACTTGCCTCCAAATCAGACCTTTCTGTTCTGCTCTGTGGTTCTGTCTATCCGGGCCAGTCCGTACTGTATTTAGTTACTATCCCTTGGTGTCATGTCTTAATATCTGAGAGTGACAAGTCACATCTCTTTCCTCTGCTACTGCAGAGCTGTCTTGGTTAGCTGTGCAGTGTCCAATTGTGTTGTTCATATACGTGCTTGAATAACTGCACAAACTCAGTTGAAATTTTGATTGGAATTCCACCAGATTTCAGAATGAATTTAAACAGTGTTGATATCTTTACAGTATCAAGTCATTTTACCTTAAAGCAGGGATATCTATCCATTTATTCAATTTTAAACCATTTTTACATCAAAATTTCGGAGAAATGTAACTTAATAAACGTATAACCTATGAGCACATATACAACTGTATAATTTAGTTCTTGACGTTATTTATTGTTTTCTATTCATTGGCTAAGGTTTAGTCGTTCCTCTTCAACTAAATTGGAATTGTGTTGAGGACCAAGGGTCATGCTTTTAATTTCTTTTTTCCCTCGTCACTGTCCTGCAACCTAGAGGGTCTTCATGAATACCACTTTGGGGAGTTTTTTTCTTTTTGTTAATTGACATGCAGGATAAACACCCTATGCAAGGTTATTTTTTTCTGGCTTCTTCCTTTACAGTTTTGGTCTTTTATTCTCCCTCTTTACTGATTTGCTTGCCTTCTCGCTCTGGTTCCCTTGTTTCCTCCCCTGGGTGAAAATGCCTAATGTGGCCCTTGTCACAGTAGGGTTTATCGAGTGAGGCTAAGCACTTTTTTTGCAGTGTGGTGCACTTCCCCTGGGGACGAACAGTGTCACTTAAAACTCATCTGTGTCCTTGGTGCTGTGGGACCACCTAGAGGGGTGGGATAGGGAGGGTGGGAGGGAGACGCAAGAGGGAGGAGATATGGGGACATATGTATATGTATAGCTGATTCACTTTTTTATACAGCAGAAACTAACACCCCATTATGAAGCAATTATACTCCAGTAAAGGTGTTTTAAAAAATAATACATTCCAAAAAAAAAAAAAAAAAACCTCAGCTCTGTCAATAAGTCGAGGTGAGTTTTTGGCTTTACACAACTGCATTGCCAACCATTAGAAAGATGTTAACATTTACTGCCAAGCTTAAATATCCTTACAAGCCAAAATATGCAATCTTTTTTCCCCCCAATCCTTAAGCTGCATTTTCATGACCACATCTTCTTTACAAAGTGCTCTAACATTCTTTATGGAAACTTGTATTGTTTTAGGTGCTCCCATGGTAGTCTTCTTTGATCTAAAGAAAAAACCATTTTATTTTCGTAAAAGAAAGTCATAGTAGATCCTCCTTATTTTGTTAGTGACACGTCTAACCCCTGCCCAGTTGGCCGTTTTGCTTCATGTCTCCTTTTCAATCTATATGATGACCCAGAAATGTGGTTTGACTTGCACCCTGTCCAAATCCATATAATACATTTATATGATAATGAAGTTCTCCATGTTGAAAAGCGGCTTTAATCTGTGTCAGTGTGCAAAGAATTCATCAAGTTATTTGGCTTAGAAACTGCGTGTAGCGAGAAATAATTCAAAGCTGGATAAAAACGCATGGTGTCCCTTGGCTCTGATACTTTAAAAACCCAGATGCCTTTGGAATGGCTTGGCGTGCCTCAGATGAGACATGGGTGTGTGGTGTTTATGTGCTGATTTTGTTGAGGCAGAAACAAAGTTTGGAAGTTAATCTGATGTCACTGGACTTCTATGATATTTAGAAATTTTCTTGAAATGTTTTCTGGGGGAAAGAATAAGAAGTGATGTTTACTACATTAGCGTCTTAGAGACCAAAATGTGTTTGCCCAGGAAAGCAGTCTTGTAGCTAAAATATTAATGTGGCAGAGTTACACGTTCTCTGTTTAATAAAAATGAAGGGCCACTCCGGGTGGTAAGGACCAGGGCTGTCCCTTCAGTCTCTGGAAGACGTGAAACACCGAGTGCATAACTGGTTTCACCCCCGCTTAGCCCGCCCAGCGCTGTGGGATTGACTCCGGAATTCAAGAGGGTCTTATCCTCTGGAAACATTCATCTGGGAAACTGCAAGTCTCTTAGGCTTGTTTTTGTGACAACGGTGGACAGAAGGCGCACTGGTTTGTGTTCTGATATTTAGGTCAGACAAGTAGTGTGGGATTTAAGAGGTGGCTGACTCACTGCAATTTCTGAACATTTTCTTCTAAGTCTGGAGCCCCTGACGTTTGCCTGCATTTATGCTCCCAACATATTTTTTGAATACCTACACTGTGTAAATGCACCATAATCGATTCCATTTTCCTCCTCTTCGGGGATCCCTAGATGAAAAAGACAAAGCTCTTGCCCTCATTTGGATAGAGCGGAAATGACGCCCGTACAAATGAGAAGGTGTAAGGAGCACTAGGGAGGCACAGGTGTGTGTTATGCATCTCAGAGATTTAGGGTGACTTGGTTAGAAAGAAGATTCAGTTGGGCTGCTTCTTCTCTATTTAATGAAGTGTGAAAATTAAAAAACTTCCTGTGTCTTTTCTGTGGACTAGATTTGTACATATAATATATTTAATAATTAAAAGGGGAAAATATGGTTGCTTAATAGAAGAACAAAGCCCTGATTACGGCAGCACATCTCTGAAAATTAAGGTCACTCAAAGTCACATTCAGGGAACCTTGCTTTTCTGTCCTTGGATACTTGTCATGTGTGTGATCATGAGGAAGTACATATCCATGTCTTTAGGAAATAAAGTCAATTCAAATGCCCTGAATTAAAAAAAAAAAAAAAGAAACAAAGCAAAACCCTGACAGTGACGCCCTGTGTCTGCTTCCCTGGAGGTTGAGGTTTGTAGCTCCGAGAGTCCAGGGAGTGTCGACACACTGTGGACTGAACTGTCCGGAGGCAAGACGTTCAGTGTTCCTCACATTTGCTACATGGATGTAATCTTGAGACTCTACAAATTCTTTTACTTTTCAAAATTTTTTTAATAATCATTTTTAGTGCATCTATTTTGGCGGGTATCAAGATGAACCATTCCCCTTTTCTGTGTTAATAAAAGATATTTTTTTTTTAATAAAAGATATTTTTATGGAATAAGAGTTTAGATCATTAAACTACTGTTTCTCAGACAGGAGTCATCAGCTCCTGAAGAATTTTGTTCTTGTGGACACTTGAGAATTTCTTCTTTTACTTGTGTTTGAGACACAGTGCATCTTAGAGCCCACTCTTCGATTACTCTTTCGGGGGCTTAATCATTTTAAATTGCTTTTGTGTCAATGATCTCCAGATTTGGTGAGCCAATGATTTAGATTATTAAGATGATCACTAGATTGATGGATTTAACAATTGATTTTGCCTATTTTCCAAGTATGTTGCTGGTGTTTTTAAAATTTTCTTTTATACGTTAACATTTTGATTAGCTGACTTTCTTTTGTGTATTCAAATTGAAAATCACTTAGGGACTTCCCTGGTGGCGCAGTGGTTAAGAATCTTCCTGCCAATTCAGGGGACGCAGGTTCGATCACTGGGCCGGGAAGATCCCACCTGCCGCGGAGCAACTAAGCCCATGCGCCACAGCTACTGAGCCCGCGCACCTAGAGCTTGTGCTGCGCAACAAGCCACCGCAATGAGAAGCCCGTGCACCGCAACAAACAGTAGCCCCAGCTCGCGGCAACTAGAGAAAGGCCATGTGCAGCAACGAAGACCCAATGCAGCCAAAAATAAATAAATAAATTTATTTAAAAAAAACCAAACTGCTTAGGAGAGACCTCAGGAGAAAGCTCCAATAGTGAAGGGAACAGATCTGTGAATTTGGAATAAAGAAAAAAACACTTTGTTTCCATTCTTGTCTGACTCTGTTTCTCTCTCCCCTAGATACGTCTCTGCCCGTATATAAGAGAGAAACAGAAACAGTGTTTGATGATCTGTTTCCTATCATCGATCTATCTATCATCTATCTATCTATCATCTATCATCTATCACCTATCGAGGGACAGAAACAGACAGACACAGAAAGGGAGAAGCTAGACTAGATGATAACAAAGGTAATTGAGCCAACTGAAGAGAGTTTGGTTTGAAAAAAATCCTTCGAAATGGTAGAAACAGTTTAGAAACACGGAGTGGAGAAGGAGGTGTGGGGTAGAGGTGGTCTGTGCACTAAGGTGCCTCTAATTTTAGCCGCTATTTTATTCACTGATAAAACAGTGTGTTGGTCCAGGATGAAACCCTAGGAAGTAAAGTTGCGGGATAGCAGCAAGGCAGTAAAGATAAGGGAAAATTAATCTCAGCAGAGTGCTGCTTTGGTAGCGCAAGTACGAATTACCTTCTTCGTCAATGAAGTTTTCCTGTCAGAGCCAAGAGAAGCTGGGAGGGATTGGGGCTACAAGGGACATCCACAGGCGCCTCCATGGCTCTAAAGCAGCCTAGGTTTATGCCGCGTATGGAAACTCAAGGCCGCTCTTCCAGGTAGAGTCAGTCAGGGTATAGAGATGTTGATTGGTTTCTAAGTGTTCTCTTCTGCTTTTCAGCAACGTCTTTTTTTAGATAGTTGCAACAGGGCTTGAGAAATAAGATGTCTTGCCCTCTGTGGGTTCTCATGCATGAACAACTGGGGACCAGGACCTCGGAACCGAGCTCTACAGGTTGGCAAGACCACATCCCACTGTGGGGCTGAAGGAATATTTAGGGGAGAAGAAGGAGGAGAACAGCGGAAAGTTCTTTCTGAGATGTGTGTGGGGCATTACGTTGCAGATCGGGTCTTTGAGCGGAGCTGCCTCAGTTCATGCTTGGATTTAAAGTTTTTTTGCACAGATTCAGAGGAGGCAGGGGAACGAGCCATGGGCAGATCCCTCAACCTGTTGTAGAACCCCCTTCCCAGATGGTAGCTGAGCCCTCCTGTCTCCCTGCTCTGAAACTGACGGGGGCAGTCGGGACTGGGGAGGGGGAGAAAGGCTTGGACCACTGACACCTTCCCTTAGGAGCTCACCCAAGGGACCTGCCAGTCTTCCTCACATCCTTGCCTGTTTCCCACCTGGCTCACCCCTTGGAGGGCTTTGGCCTAGACTTCGGGGTCTTAGCCTGTGTCCCAAGGCTGCCTGTTCTCGTGTAGTTGCCACAGACCCGTCTCACCACGGAGGATGCTGCAGTGAAAAGTGTGGGCTGGCCGACCACTCCCTGCCTGACATGCTTCCCTACCCAAGCTCTTCCTGATGGCAACGCTCCCGTTCACCGAGGGCCAGGCATTGTGCCAATCTTCATGTGCATCATTTTATATTGTTGTTTTCTTTTTTAAACACTAAGCCTGGTTTTTTGGTTTGTTTTTGTCATCGTTGTTTATTTATTTATTTATTTGGCTGTGCCGGGTCTTAGTTGCAGCATGTGGGATCTAGTTTCCCGACCAGGGATCGAACCCCGGGCCCCTTGCATTGGGAGCGTGGAGTCTTAACCACCGGACCACCAGGGAAGTCCCTCGTATTGTTCTTTTAAGGACTATCAAGTGGCAGATATGGCAGGTTTTCCCTAGTCCTTTGAGGAAATTGCAGTTCAGAGAGGTTAAGGTAATTTGCCCAGGTGCAGCGCCTGGACTCTGTTATGTAGAAAATTCCCCAAATACCACCTTCTTTGGTCCTGTCATGCTCTCCTTCCCTGTCTGAGAAAAGTCAGGTGACAATGCAGTTGAGTCCAACTGTGTTTCCTTCAATTCAACAAGCCTGTACTGTGCTCTCAGAAAGTGCTGGGCGCTGAGCCTGGGGCCCAAGAATACAAGGATGAATGGTGGTGTCTCTGTGATTGCCTGGGGGCTCCCGGAGAGCAGGGATGCGTCAGGTTGCCCCAAGGGTTAGGTCAGATCCACCCTGACCCCTGGGCAGGTGCTGGGCTGTGTTTTGGTGGGTGGGACGTGAGGGATCATTGGGTGGGATTTGCAGAGGAGAGGTGAGCAGGCTCTGAAGCTTCAGCAGTTATAGACATGGGGAAAAAGGAGGCTCCAGGCTGCTGGCACAAAGCTCCAAAGTCAGAGTGAATACGAAAGGCGCGCAGCCTGGCTTTGCTGGAGAGAGGAGCAAGCCCAGTGAGCCCGGAGGTAGAGGGGAGGGGACCCCGCGTGGGACTGGAAGGCTTGGTGCTGCCGTGAATCCTGCCTGGGGCCAGTCAGTTCTCCAAGCACAGCAGGCGGCTCTTTGGCCTAGAACTTCATGCAGCTTCCCAGACACCCAAAAGGAAGAGAAAAAAACCAAGATGGCCTTTGACTGAAATGGGCAAGAATTCCAGACTGAATTCGATGAAGAAGCAGAGGCGATACTGTGAGAGCTGCGTCAGGCGTGCAAATCTAGGCACCTTCTTCCGTCTGGGCGGCAGCTGTGTGGGGCGGCCCGGGAGTGAAGGAGACACCATTCTCATTAGTGCTTTGGAGGCAGAACTGCAGCTCTGAAAGTTTTCTTTCTGTCTTTTTCTAAATACCACGGAGACAGTGATAAAGAGCCAGGTGAAATTCAAGGGGGGTGGTTAGCAGACAGCATTGTGAATTGCTCTGTGAATTGCTGATTTAAGCACTTGCTCTGCCTTCTCCTGGGCTAAACCGCACACAAAGAAACATCCTGAGATGGAATAGCAATGCTCTCATTTTCATTTCAGCGCTGGTCTGAGTAAATCATGCAGGACCATTCCTCTAAAGGGAAAAGGTGGGGGAGGGTGGAGGCTGATGTGGAGTTTGGGCGGGACGGGCAGCGGTGTTGACATCCCCTCTCACTGTGTGCACCTTGGAGCCTCCCAGGTGCACGCACCACGGCAGGGGCGCACTCCACGGCCAGTGCACGCTGCCTGCCTCGACCCCGCTTCCAAGGCAGGATTACGTATGGCGTGAAAACTTCCCCCTTTCTTTATAGCCTCGCCCGCCTCTGCCAGTCAGAGAGAGTGAGGTCATTCTGGGGAGAGGGATCACAGCATCAACCTCTCCATCCCCTCACACATGCTATTTGAGACTCAAAGTGAAAAGAAAGGGGAGAAAAACAAAGAAAAAGAAAATGTGGAAAACTCAAAAGTCATAGCCCTATTTTTCAGTACTCTTTTGCTTCTCAGGTCCATTTTGTAATAGGAAGGGATGAGATCCTGTGTAAGCGGTGTCTTGTAAGGTACTTGTCGTGATGGTGATTGGAATATAAAGCATCACTTTGGATGCTCAGGACCGCCATTGGCTTGCGATTTGCAGAACGGAGAATGTGCATTATAAAGTATGGGGAGATTTTTATATGCAACATTAATGCCATGGATTGTATCCAGTAAATCTGGGGAGAAAGTCTGAGCCCCAGAGCCTCAGCCCTTTAAATCAGTACCGCACTCCACTGCTGAGAACAGTTTCCCAATTGATGTATCAGCGCAGCCAGTGAAAGCAAAAAGGAAGCCCCTGAGGAGGAAGCAGGTGTGACACTAAATTCTCCCCTCAGCTTAGGGACAGCCGAGGCTCTGAATGGCATCTCTGTAAGTTCTAGAGTTAACTAAGTTGGCCAGAAATTGCACTAAAGAGCAGTCTCTTGGTCTAGTGACCATGGTGTGTCATAAGGGTAGCTTGTACCTTTCAAATGTCTGATGGGTTGATGCAGTGGGCTTTCTATTTGTGTCTTTAGGATTCAGGTGCAGAAGTGCCTCTTCACAGGAGGGCAGTGCAGGGACATTCACACCATTGGCCACAGCTGCCCAAGAAGTCTGCCCCCAGGTCAGGTGCTGTGATGGGGTGCACAGCCACAAATATGGCCCAAGGTTAGGGCTTGCAAGGCAAGGGCCGGGTCCAGAGTAGATTTTTTTTTTTTTTTTTTTCTGTACGCGGGCCTCTCACTGCTGTGGCCTCTTCCGCTGCGGAGCATAGGCTCCGGACGTGCAGGCTCAGCGGCCATGGCTCACGGGCCCAGCCGCTCCGCGGCATGTGGGATCTTCCCGGACCGGGGCACGAACCCATGTCCCCTGCATCGGCAGGCGGACTCTCAACCACTGCGCCACCAGGGAAGCCTCAGAGTAGATTCTTGATTGGAGGGTCTGAGGGTGACGATGACGGCAGGATCGTGAGCTAGGATAGCTCAGGAGTCCTTAATGAGCAGATCTGGAAAAAGAAGCATGGAGGACTCCTGGTGTCTCTGTCTGGGTTTCCAAGACAATACAAAGTGTTTCTGCATCTGTTACTTTCTGTTTTCTGAGCTTCTTCCTCTCTGTCAGGATGATGACATTACGTTGGCCACTATCACCCAATCTCCCTCCTGCCCCATCTACAAGTTCTTGTTTTCCCATTAACATAACCATTGTCATGCTAGAGCCCAACAGGTCTGTGATGACAGCTGTCCATCTGGGAAACCAGCTGAGACAGACCCAAGGAGAGAGAACAGAGGCTGCAAGGAAGGGAGGTCCCTGGGGCTGGAGACACCCGTGTCCATAGGAAAGGGAGGGTCAGAAGGCCCCAGGGACAGTGCATATCTGTTTTGTGCCACTGTGTGGTGTCCTGATGCAAACAGCGTACACCCCTTAACGAGGCAATAAAAGCCCAAGCAGAGTCCTTAGGAAGAAGCCTGACTGTTGCCTCCCAGCAGATAGTGCCTGGGTCACTGGGCTGGTGAAACACTTTGTGAACTGCAGCACAGTATGTGTATATTTCCTTTCTAGGGGCCCCAGGTTTGAGTTAATATCCACAATGGAGACAGGTCCTGCTCTATAGCGTGTTGAGTAAACACAGCCCTACATTCTGATTCGGGGCAGATCCCGATGCTTCTCTTCAGCTGTTGGTGCAGACAAGCTATTTCCCATCCAGGCTCTTGAGAGCCGTTTCTTCCTTAATGTATCCTGACCTCCTGATCAAGCTGCCGAGTTTTGTTAGCCCAGGACTCTCATGTTACGGACCCACATGGACAGATCAATGGATTTTATTTAATGATATTTATGTTTCAGTTCAAAAAAATTCTGTTAAAGGTAAAAATAAAAATGGCCTTTTGACTTCTCCTGAATCAGCCCACAGATAACTAATTCCAGGGAACTTCTCTTCGGTGAAATTGGCCATTCTGTTCAACCGAATGAGAATACAGGAGAATGGGGAGACATAAGCACGTTTTGTTTTCCGTGGATGGAAGACCTTGAGGAATGTACAGATGTGGGGCAGAAAATACACAAATATGTGCTTCTATTATGATCGCAAAAAGAGGGGCAGGGGCTTCCCTGGTGGCGCAGTGGTTGAGAGTCCGCCTGCCGATGCAGGGGACACGGGTTCGTGCCCCGGTCCGGGAAGATCCCACATGCCGCGGAGCGGCTGGGCCCGTGAGCCATGGCCGCTGAGCCTGCGCGTCTGGAGCCTGTGCTCCGCAACGGGAGAGGCCACAACAGTGAGAGGCCCGCGTACCACAAAAAAAAAAAAAGAGTGGCAAGTCTGTCACACTTTTCTTTTCCTAAAGGAGGTGACAAGAGGAATCCAGATGGATTGTAATGACAGATGTCACATCTCAGGGGACCCCTCAACCTTGGGAAACCTCAGGGCAAGAAAAATGACCCAGATAAAATGGGGTGGTCCCTGTCTTCCCTGACGTGCAGGTTTGAAAACACTGGGGACACTGCTTGTCACAAGCTATTCATTTTACTTGGAAATGTTTGCAAGTGTTGGACTTTTTAGCATGACTTGGAGATGAGATTAAACACCACCAGAGCTTTAGAAACACCCCCCAATGGAAAATTTGTGATGCTTGAAAGGAAGCAGCAAATTTGCAGAAGGATTTCCAGGCTGCTGTGAAGTCATGCTGTTAGGAAAGGAAGGTCAGCCTTAGGCAGATTGGAAAGTCGTTGGAGCGTGTCTTTGGGACTGAACTCCTTTAGGGCCCCTTCTGCAGACATGAGGGCTGCCTTCCCTCCAGGTGCACACAGCCTGTCCCAGGATTTTTCTCCCTGAGCTCCCTTGTCCTTAATGTCTGTACTTGGCCATGAAAGGCAAGGTGGTTTTTTTCTTTTTAAATTAATTGACTTAATTTTTTAGAGCAGTCTTAGATTTACCCAAAGAATTGAGCAGAAAGTGCAGAGAGTTCCTGTATATTCCCTAACTTCTATGTTTCTCCTACAGTTCACATCCTGAATTGGTATGGTCATTTGTTATAATCCATGAACCTATGATGACACATTATCACCCCAAGTTCATAATTTACTTTGGGTTTCACTGTTCGTGTTATTCATTCTCTGGGTTTTATGTCTCCCATTACAGTACCACACAGAATAGTTTCACTGCCCTAAATACCTCTTGTGCTCCAACTGTTCATCCCTCCCTCCATGTAAGCCCTGGGCATCTACTGAGCTTTTTAACCATCACCATAGTTTTGCCTCTTCCAGAATGTCATATAGTTGGAATCACACAGTATGTAAACTTTTCATGTTGGCTTCTTTCACTTACTAATATGCGTTTCAGTTTCCTTCATCTCTTTTCATGTATGTATAATATTCCATTTCCTAGATGTACCACCATTTATTTATCCATTCACCTACTTGGCAAATTTTGTTGACATCTTGGTTGCTTCCAAATGTTGACAATTATGAATAAATCTGGTGTAAACATCTATGTGCAGGTTTTTGTGTGGACATAGTTTTCAATTTAAAAAAAAATCAAGATGTATTTTTTTCTGATTATCAAAGAAATATAAGGTTGAAATTGCCAATATATGATCTTTTTCACTTACAAATAAAGAAGTTACATACGGTTCAACATAATATATGCTCATAGTATATAACTCAAATACCAAACTGTAGAAAATTGAAACAGGATTTTTATTATAGGGAAAATTAACATAAGACTATGTTATGCCTCAAGGTCCATCCAGACTTGTTTTGTCCCCATACCTAGTCGTAGCTGGAACTTTTTCCACAATCCCAGAGAAGGTGAGCTCTCACTGCTTGTCTTGGTTGGGCAGCAAAACAGCCCTCCTCACCCTGGAGACATCACTGCCCAGCTGTGCAGTGATACTCTTAGCTAGGCCAGTAATGCTTACAGACTTCTAGTTTCCAGAATTGTGAGAAAATAAATTTATGTTGTTTAAGCCCACCAGTCTGTGGTTATGGCATCCTTAACAAACTGATACAGTAAGTGGATGTTTGACTTTTAAGGAAATTCTCAAACTGTTTTCCAAAGTCATTGTATGACTTGACATTCCCCCAGCAGGGTATGAAAGTTCCAGTTGCTCCAAATCCTTGTCAACACTTGGTATGGTCAGACATCATTTTAGTATTCCAATAGGTATGTAGTGGTGTCTCATCGTGGTTTTAATTGGAATTTTCCTAATAGAAAATGATATTGAGGCATCTTTTCATGTACTTTTTTGAGATTTGGAGAAATGTCTGTTAAAATCCTTTGATTATTTTAAAAAATCTTATTGTGTGTTTTCTTATAATTGAGTTTTGAAAATTCTTTATATATTTGCATACAAGTCCTTTATCAAATATGCTATTTGCAAATATATATTTTTTCAGGTGGTGGCTTATCTTTTAATTCTCTTAACGATACATTTTTCAAAGCAGTACTTCTTGATTTTAATTAAGTCCAAATGGTCCATTTGTTCACACTCTATGGAGTGTGCTTTTCATGTGATATCTATAAAATCTTTGCCTGATCCATGATTTCAAAAATTTTCTATTTTTTCCCAGAAGTTTTATTGTTTTAGGTTTCACAGTTGACCATTGGACCATTTTGAGTTAATTTTTTAAATTAAGTTATTTTTTAAATTGAACTGTAGTTGACTTACAATGTTGTGTTAGTTTCTGGTGTACAGCAAAGTGATTCAGTTTTTTATACATATATGTGTGTTTGTATATATATGTATATATGTACATATACATATATACACACACACATATATATATATCTGAAAAAGTATATACTTTTCAGATTCTTTTCCATTATTGCAATATATTGAATATAGTTCCCTGTGCCATACACTAGGAACTTGTTTTTTATTTATTTTATGTATAGTAGTTTGTATCTGCTAACCCAACCTCCTAATTTATCCCTCCCCCATTTCCCATTTGGTAACCATATGTTTGTTTTCTATGTCTGTTGAGTCTGTTTCTGTTTCTTAAATAAGTTTATTTGTATCAATTTTTAGATTCTGTGTATAAGTGATATATGATATTTGTCTTTCTCTATCTGACTTACTTCACTTAGTGTGATAATGTCTGTGTCCATCCATGTTGCTGCAAATGGCATTATTTCATTCTTTTCTTATGGCTAAGTAATATTCCATTTTGTGTGTGTGTCTGTCTGTATGTATATATATATATCTTACATATTCTTTATCCATTCATCTGTTGATTAGACATTTAGGTTGCTCCATGTCTCGGCTATTGTAAATAGTGCTGCTATGAACATTGCATGTATCTTTTTGAATTAGAGTTTTCTCTGGATATATGCCCAGGAGTGAGATTGCTGAATCATATGGTAGCTATATTTTTAGTTTTTAAAGGAACCTCCATACTGTTCTCCGTAGTGGCTGCACCAATTTACATTCCCACCAACAGTGTAGGAGGGTTCCCTTTTCTCCACACCCTCTGCAGCATTTATTATTTGTAGACTTTTTGATGATGGCCATTTTACCTGGTATGAGGTGATTGAATTAATTTTTATATGGTGTTAGGTATGGATCAAAGTTCATTTTTTGGTATGAATATCCAATTTTTCCAGCACTTCTTGTTGCAAAGACTGTTCTTTTTCCACTGAATTGCTTTTGCATATTTGTTAAAAATCCAGTTGACCATGTGTGTGTGAGTCTATTCCTGCCCGCTCTATTCTGTCCTGTATTTTTCTATATTAACGCCAAATTCACGCTCTCTTGATTACTGTAGCTTTATAGTCTCAGTCAGGTAGTGTAAGTCTAAATCTGTTCTTTGTTTTCAAAGTTGTTTTGATTATTCTAAGTACATTGCATATTCATATGCATTTTATAATCAGTTCATCGATTCATACAAATAAAAAGGCTACACAGATTTTTTATTGGAAGTTTATAAATAACTTACAGGAGGAATAGACATCTTAACAATGTTGAGTCTTATAATTCCTGAATGCAGTACATCTTTTCATTTACTTACTTTTTCTTTGATTTCTCTCAGCAATCTATTATAGTTTTTAGTGCATAGGTCTTGCACATAATTTGTCCGATTTATCTCTAAGTATTTCAGTTTTGACCTATTATAAATAGTGAATTAAAAAATCAATTTCTGATTGTCACTAGTACATATGCAATTGATTTTTGAATATCAGTGTTGTATCCTGAAACATTACTAACATAGTACCCAGTTCTAAGAGCTTTTAAGAAAGATTCTGTAGTCTTTTCTACACATAACTCTTGTTGTTTGTAAATAAAAACAGGTTTATTTCTTTCTTTTGTAGAAATAAATGAAGACCAATCAAAAGAGAAAAAGCAAACACTGTTTATTCAGAGATTGCTATAGCAAGGGAGTCAGTCACCATCACTTGTGTTTGGCAGAAACTCAAAGACAGGCAGAGGGGTGATAAAACTTTATAGCTGCAAAAAAGAGACTCAGACATATCCTGATTAGAGGCTTTTAGCAATGGGGAAGCTATAGGTGGGTTAACTGTGTGATTGATTTGGGACATATATTTGTCTTTCTCCCGTTGGTCCTAAATTGGAAGCAGGGGAAAAATTAGGGAGACTTCAGTTATTAATTACGTTCTTGCAGTTTTGGGCTATTGCTACAGGCATTACTATTTGGCTTCTCGGACTGGTTGCCATGAAGACTAGTTTGATTTTCTGGACTGGTTACTGCAGATAGTAGGTTGACTTCTAGGACTGGTTGCTATAGCTATGGGTCAGAGTTCTATAGTTATACATGGTTTGGCCATTGTCCATTTGTATATTTAGTCTTTCACTTTATAATTTGGATAAATTTTCTTTTCATGCTATATTGCACTGGCTAGAATCTCTAGTACAATATTGCATAGCAGCAGTGAGAGTGGACATCATTGCCTAATTCATCTTGGGGAAAACATTCAATCTTCCACCATTAAGTATCATGGTAGCTTTTGGTTTTTTATAGATGTCTTTGATCAGTTTGAGGGTGTTCCCTTCTATTCCTAATTTGCTTTCAGTTTTTATCAGGAATTGATGTCAGATTTTCTCAAATGCATTTTTTCATCTATTGTGATGTTCACATAAGTTTTCTTCTTTTCTTTTTTTCCCCCTCCTTTTATTTATTATTATTATAAATTTATTTTTTTGCTGGTAGGTTTAGTGAATTCTATTGACTGGTTTTCAAATGTTAAACCTACCTTACATTACTAGGGTAAATCCCACTTGGTCATGATGCATTATCTTTTTTATACATTGTAGGATTTCACTTGCTGAAAATTTGTTAAAAATTCTTACATCTGTGTTCATGAGGAATACTAATCTGTAGTTTTCTTTCCTCGTAATATCTTTATTTTTGGTGTCAGAATAATGCTGGTCTCATAGAATGAGCTGGGAAATATTCTTTCCTCTTCAACTTCTGGAAACGTTTGTGTACAGCTGATGTTATTTCTTCCTTAAATGTTTGGTAGAATTTCCCAGTGAAACTATCTGAGTGTGGTGTTTCCTTTGTGGAAGGTTTTAAACTACAAGTTCAATTGCTTTAATAGATATGCTATTTGGGTTATAGTTTCTTGAGTGAGCTTCAGTAGTTTGTATTTTTCAAGGAATCTTTCCTTTCATCTAAGTTGTAGAATTAATTGGCCTAAAGTTGTTCATAATATTCTCATTAATATTTTAATATCTGTAGTACCTGTACTGATGTTAGCTCCCTCATCTTTGATGTTGGTGATTTGCGTCTTTTATGGTTTTTTTTTTTTGGCTGATCAGTCTGACTAGAGGCTTATCAATTTTACTGATCTCAAAGAACCAGCTTCTGCTTTCATTGACTTTTCTCTATTTTTTTGTTTTCTTTCTTGATTTCCACTTTGATATTTATTTTTTCTCATTTTTACTTTCATTAGGATTAATTTACTTTTTTTTCTGATTTTTTTTAAGGTAGAAACTGAAGTCATTGATTTGAGACCTTCCTCCTGTTCTAACATAAGCATTTACTGCTCTAAATTTGCAATGGCATTTTCAATGTGTGTATATCATGAATCAGAGTGTTACCATTGATTGGGACATTAAAAATTGTCACGTTCTACCTTTGCATTTTATAGTTAAGAGACCATAAATTAGTCAGCATCTTAAAGTTAATGTATGTTCCTTCACTGGCCTTTAAACAACTTCTCTCATGAACCCAATTTTGGAAGGTTAATCTATCTTTATAATCACAGTCTAGCTTTCTATTCTGTTTTAATCTTTGTAACAGATTTCAAAATGACATTCTACCTGTTCATCCTCTTTGAACCAAGAATAGCCTTTGGCAAAATGCAACTCCAATTTTCTTCTGTTAGCACAACCTGTGTTTGTATACATCTATTCTAGGACCCAGACTCTTGAGGAAGGGGAGTGCTATTAGACATACCAAGTCAAAAGAAGATCAAGAAGTGTCAGGCTGCCGAAGGATAGCTGAGTGAATTCCAGCCAGTAAGTTGGGAGGCACAAGGACTGAGTAGATGTTCGTGGAAGGTGATGCTGAGATTTCACAAGAGAATAACTAGGTAGCGTATGCTGGATCATCTTCCTTTCGGTAGCATCTCTTTTTATAGCAATATCTCAACCCAGAATAATCCACATGCCACATGACTTGTGGAGGTGGTTTTTGACCCTTGTCTGTACATATTACACATCAAGAGTTTGGAGAATAAATGAGTGAATGAATAATTGTTGTGTAATTGTTTGTACTGTTTACCTGCCACAGTCCATATAACTCTTCTCATAGCTGAACTATCATGGGAATTTTTTTGTACAGTTGGTTTAATCCAGTAAAAGGAAACTAGAAAATTAATGGGGCATGAACATTAGTTAATTTCCTCCCTCATCTTGGCCCAGTTTCTTAACTTCACTCTCAGCTGAGATGAATAAGATTTGAAACACCAGGAACTGGATTTAAATGTGTCTTAGCATCAACATATCACCCCTTGTTGAAGAAGAGAAGAAGAAAAGAGTGCATGGAGAGCAGATGGTTGTGTTGAAGGCACTAATTTCTGCTCTATTCCTAATTCAGCAAAGAAGAAAGGAACCCGCAGCCGCAGCACCCCGTCCCCCTGCCTTGGCTGCTGTGTTTTGTCATGTAAGCCAGACACCACTGCAGTGGGCTGTGGGGGAGCTGAAGACAGCTAAACCCTGTATCTTTTAAAAAAAATAATAGTCATAATTTTTCCACCCTTATTCATCAGTTTTCAAAATTTCAGTCCATTTATATGAAACAGCCAGTCACTCAGCAGGTGAAAAGAAGTGGGGCAGGCTTACTTGAAATTTAGTTAAGAGCAGGTGGCAGAGGGAAGGGGCTACGCGTGGTGCTGCATAATCATGGGATGCCCGATAATGTTAGGATGAAGATGTCATTATGTTCATTGGATGAGAAAGTGTCCAGCCTGAATGCATGATTACACTGGTTAAATACTTCTCAGTAGTCTTGCGCTATCTTTACATGTGCATGCTTATCTGTGGGCTGACTTTCGGGAAGAGATTCTGAATCAAAATTAGATTGTCAAGAATGTTGAGGGTAAGGAAGAAATTATAGAATACTGACCATGTGTTTGAGAAAGACAAGCAGAACTGAATTTGACAGTCAGTTCTGTTTCCTTTGCTTTAACTTGTCTCGAGACAGAGAGGCTAATATACTATCTGTAATCTATTCAAATCGAGGGGTGCTTTTTGGACACCGACTGGACACCCTGCCTTGTGGTAATATAGAAGATTCATACATTGCCCTTTGCCAAAGTAGTTGTGGTTTGGGGCTACATGAGTTATGCTGGGAGGATAACTACATATGCATTTGATATTGCTGGGGAGTATTTTATGCATTGCTTAACTGAAAATAATAAAGAGGCTAAAATATATGGTAAAGACAATGATTGCTGTGAGAGTTTCGAGTAGGATGAAATTAGTTTCTGGGGCAACTGGGGAAGAGTCCTTAGAGGGGTCAGTCTTGGAATAGACATAGAAGGGTTATTATATGCGGTTATGTGATGAGAGGCATACGTGTATATCAGGAATTGGGAAGAGAATCCACAAATATCTAGAGACAGGAATATGCATTTTGTGATCTTAGGATGGTAAGGGGAAAGTATCCTGTGGTACAGCATTGCAGTTAAGACTTTATTTAACCCCTGGAATGAGAAAGCCTGGGTTCAAATACTGGCTCTATACAACCTGGCTCTATACAATACTGGCTCTATACAACCTGGTAGTTGTGTAACCTTGTATACAACCTACTAAGTGTGTAACCGGGATTAGTTAATCGCATTCAGAATTCATAAAGCCTTCTTAAAGCCGGGCTATGTAAGGTCCCTCTCCTGGTCTTTATTTATGTTCTTTTCTCCACTCACCCTGGGAAGGACCTGGCCTTGGGGATCCCTGAAAGAGTTGGCAGCTGAGGACTGGCTGCTGACAATACTCCCAGAGCAGGGGCCACACGTTCTCCATGGAAGGGGATCTGGGCAGTGCCTCTCCACATCCATCAAACCGACTAAACTCTCCTACGAGTTCTAACGGTCTGTCTGTTGACTCAGTCAATTTTTTTCTAGATACATTTTTTATTATTCGCAAGCAGTGAGTTTCAGCTCTCCCCTTCCTTTGCCCAGATCTCTTTTTCTTTTACTTTCTTTATGGAGTTGATGAGGCGCTCCAGTGCTGTGTGCAACAGCAAGAGTGACAGCGGTCATAGTCTTTAAAGAAATACAATAAAAATTTCTCCAGTAAGCCTACCGGTCGCTATAGATTTTTCATACAACCAGTGTGGAGGCAAGAATTCTCCTGTCTTTCCCTAGTTTACTAAGCCTTTAAAAGAATATAAATAGGTGCTGGATTTTATCATATGATTTTTTTGTGTTGGTTGAGATAATGATTTTTCTCTTCCTTTAGTCTATTGATGTGGTAAATAACATTGAGCTTTTTGATGCTGCGCCATGCTTGCCCTTCTCAGATAAACCAGTATCGATCGTGATACATTACTTTTAAAAAATACCCACAACGTTGTATTCAGTGTGTTCATTTTACTTAAGGGTTTTGGCATCTACATTAATTTTTTAAATTTAATAGACTTAATTTTTTAGAGCAGTTTTCAGGGTCACAGCAAACTGAGAGGGAGGTACAGAGAGTTCCTATAGACCCCCTACCCCGCAACAGGCACAGCCTCTGCCATTTCAACATCCCCCAACAGATGGTACTTTTGTTACAACTGATAAGCCTACGCTGACATCATCATCATCTAAAGTCCATAACTTACCTTAGGGTTCATTCACTCTTGCTGTTGTACCTTCGGTGAGTTTGAACAAATGCATAATGGCAACCATCCACCCATCTTTATAATATCATATTGAGTAGCGTCCCTGTCCTAAAAATCCTCTGTGCTCTGCCTGTTTATCCTTCCCCCTCTGTAACCCCTGGCAACCACTCATCTTTTTACGGTCTCCATGGTTTTACCTTTTCCAGAATGTCATATAGTTGGAATCATATGGTGTGTAGCCTTTTCCCATTGACTTCTTTCACTTAGTAATATGCACTTAAGTTTCCTCTAACTTTGTCATGGCTGGACAGCTCATTTATTTTTAGTGCTGAGTAATATTCCATTGTCTGTATGTGCCACAGTTTATTTTATCCATTCACCTAACTAAATGACTTCTCGGTTGCTTCCAAGTTTTGAAAATTATGGATAAGCCTTCTAGAAACATCTGTGTGCAGGTTTTGTGTGAACATACATTTCCATTTTGTAAAAAAGATGTAGTTTTTGTCTGATTATCAAAGAAAACTGAAGTTGAACCATATGAAATTTCCAATATTTGATTGTTTTTCATTTAGAGAAATAACAGATTCACATAGTTCAACAGTCATGGTTGCGGTGTATTACACTGATGGATTTTCATCTGTTAAAGCAATAAACCGCATACAGTCATGCTGTGTAATCCTATTACCTAGTGTTTCTGCTTTTTTGTGATTTCATGTTTTTGTTTCATATTGGTAATATCTTCTCAACTCCTTAAATATATTTAGCATCCTTATTTAACAATTTTGGTTGGTATTTTCCAATATTTTTGCTTTGCTTGGTTTTGTGCCTGGTTGCCTGCAAGAACGCTGGTATTCCAGACAAAGACAGAGACATTGAAAAGGGGACTAGACAAGGAAGTAAGATAATGACTTCTCTTTGGAAGTACTGGGTTTGAGCAAGAGAGTGGCAGGACCTACAGGGGATGCTCTGAAGGACCTTAGGAAGAGGCAAATGGAGGCCGGGAGGAGATGGTGAGAAGCGGAGTCTCAGAGTTTGAGAGCTGAGAGATGTCAGAGCAGCATCTCTGTGCCACGCAGCCTCTTTCGAGCTCTGCACTTCTCAGCCTGCTCTTTGCAGGTCCCTGGGAGGTTGGCCGAGACCGGCTCTTCCAGATTTTGCTTCACACTGAAGTGCAATCTAGCTGAAGCTGGAGATAGCTCTCCCAGTCTGTTTTCTTTCTCTTTCAATCTGGGCTTGGCAGCCACAGAAGGGAAGGGGAGAGGAGCGGATTAGAAAGGAGGGAAAATAGAACCGGGTTTTCAAAAATCCACTTGCCTTCTAAGCACTTGGGGAGCTGCAAAAAACCTAATTCCCGGTCCCTTGGCCTCTAGTAATTCTTGTGATGAGGTCTGAAACCTTCCTTTTAAAAAAAACCCCTATGATTCTGAAACAGGTGGTCCAGGGACCAAACTTTGGGAAAGATTGGAAGGAAAAGAACTACTCCAGGTCTGGTCTGTATGCAGAGGGGCGGGCGGTTGGGTGGAAACTAGGGATTCCTGCGCCCCTCCCTGCTGTCCCCGAGAGGCGGCACGCTGCACTCTGTGGCAGATGGATGTGCAAACCTCTGCTTGCTTTAGGTTGTGTCTCCCTCTGGTTCCTCCAGCTGAGGGAAGGGAGTGACATAGGGACTCCGGAGCATCTGGGGAGTATTTATGGAACACAACCATCTTCCACTGAACAAGTCTATCTCTCTGAACCACCTGGCTAGAGAGAATGGATTATTTCAGAATTCCCTATTTTTCTTTAATCATGCTGTCAGTTCAAAGCAACCTGCAAACAGATTAAAATCTGGGACTTTGAATAGGCAAATAGATAAGCTGAAATGCAGGTGGTGGTGAGCTGGCAGCCATGTGCATGTGTGCCCTGAAGGTCTGGAGAGCAGTATTAAGCAAAACAGCTATTTCTGGAAAAATAAAATATGCTTCCAGATACTTGACTCTAGGGATTCAAGAGAAAAAAATTTCTGTCTCCCCGTCATTAAGTGAAACAAAGTTATTAACCTATTTTTCGACTAGTGGCGCGGCTGGGCCCTCAGGATTTCAGCAGTGCTGAGGCTTCCCAGCCCTGCCCCACTTCAGCCAGCTAACTTGGTGTGCAAAAATCTAGCTAAACATGGAGGGGGGACACTAGGATGGGAAGAAGTAGACAGTCCATTCTTTGCACATTATTTTACAGTGAAAAATGTTCCTAATAAATTTGTTGATTACTTTTCTCGGATTATAAAAGTTATATGTACCTACAGGTATTCTTGAAAATAGGATGAATGCACAATCTGTGAAAATAAAATCACATTTCAAGTGTGCCGGAGGAAACTGGCTTTAAAAAGTTAAATTTTCTTGAACGTGGAAGAATCTCTTCGTTAGGCAGATATTCTGTTTTGTTTGTTAGTCCAATTAAAAATGATTATTATTTACTCTCGCTGCATTCCAAGCGAGGTCTATTGGAGTTATGTTCTACAGTAAAATCATCTGGCCTTTTATTTATTTAGCTCAGCTTTATTAAGGTATAACTCACAAATACACTTGTAATATATTTAAAGTGTACATCATGGTGATCATGGTGATCTGTACACTTATGTACACATTGTGAAAGGAGTCTCTCCATGGAGTTAATTAACACATCGATCATGTCACATATTTATCTATTGTTTATGAGATCGATTAAGTTCTGCTCTCCTAGCAATTTTTAATTATACAGTACAGTGTTATCAACTATAGTCACCATGTTTTACATTAGATCCTCAGACCTTATTCATCTAACAGTTGAAAGTTTGTACCCTTTCATCAACCTCTCCTTATTTCCTTCACCCTGCAGCCCCTGGCAACTACTTCTCTACTGGTTCTGTGAGTTCAGCTTTTTACTGATTGATTGATTCCACATATAAGTGATTTCACGCGGTATTTCTCTTTCTGCGTCTGGTTCATCTCACTTAGTGTAATGTCCTCAAGGGCCATGATTGCGTCTCAAATTGTAGGATTTCCTTCATTCTCATGACTGAATAATATTCCTTTGTATGTAAATACCACGTCTTCTTTAGCCGTTCATTCATTGACGGACATTTAGGTTGTTCCATATCTTATGATTTATGAATATTGTGAATAATTGTGAATAATGCTACAATGAACATGAGAGTGCAGATACCTTTTTGATATCCTGTTTTCATTTCCGTGGGATATACGCCCAGAAGTGGAATTGCTGGATCATATGGTAGATCTATCTTTAATTTTTTTGAGGAATCTCCATTCTGCTTTCCAAAGGGCTATGCCAGTTTACCTTCCCACCAACAGTGCACAAGGGTTCCCTTTTTCCAAATCTTTGCCAACACTTGTTATTTCTTGTCTTTTTGATGACGGCCATTCCGAATGGTGCAAAGTGGTACGTCAGTGTGGTTTTCATTTGCATTTTCCTGATGGTTAGTGATGTTGAGCACCTTTTCACATGCCCACTGGCCACTTGTATATCTTCTCTGGAAAAATGTCTATGTAGTTCCTCTTCCCATTTTTAATCAAATTGTTCTTTTTTTTGTTATTGAGTTACATGAGTTCTTTACATATCGTGGCTGTTAAGCTTTATCAGCAATATGATTTGCAAATATTTTCTCCCGTTCCATAGGTTACCTTTTCATTTTGTTGATGGTTTTGTTTTGTTTTTGCTGTGCAGAAGCTTTTAGTAGAAGGAAAGTAATATCAAAGATCAGAGTGGAAATACATGAAATAGAGACTAAACAGACAATAAAAAAAGATTGATGAAACTCAGAGCTGGTATTTTGAAAGAGTAAACAAAATAGACAGATTTTTAGCCAGACTTACCAAGAAAAAAAGAGAGAGCACTCAAAACCAAAATTATAAATGAAAGAGGGGACATTACAACTGATACCACAGAAATACAAAGGATCATAGAGACTACTGTAAACAAACAATGCCAGAAAACTGGCCAGTCTAGAAGAAATGGATGAATTTCTAGAAGAGTACAACCTACAAAGCCTGAACCATGAAGAAATAGAAAATCTGAGCAGACTACAGAAATTGAGTCAGTAATCGAAAACCTCCCAGCATAGAAAAGTTCAGGACTAGATGGCTTCACTGGTGAATTCCACCAAATATTTAAAGAAGAATTAATACTAATCCTTTGGAAACTCTTTCAAAAATTAGAACAGGAGGGAACACTTCCAAACTTACTTTACGAGGCCAGCATTACCCTAATACCAAAACCAGACAAGGACACTACAGGAAAAGAAAATTCACAGCCTAATATTCCTCGTGAACATAGATGCAAAAATCCTCAACAAATATTAGCAAACCAAATTCAATAATACATTAAACGGATGATATACCATGATCAAGTGGGATTTATTCCAGGGATATAAGGAAGGTTGAAAATCTGCAAATCAATCAGTGTGATACACCACATGAACAAAATGAATGTTAAAGTCATTTGATCATCTCAGTAGATGCAGAAAAAGCATTTGACGAAATTAAACATCTATTCATAATAAAACTTTCAACAAACTGGTTGTGGAGGGAATGTACCTCAACATGAGAAAGACCATATATGCTAAGCCCACATCTTAACATTATACTCAATGGTGAAACACTGAAAGCTTTTTCTGTAAGATCAGGAATATGATAAAGATGCCCACTCTCACCACTTTTATTCAACACAGTATTGGAAGTCCTAGCCAGAGCAATTAGGCAAAACAAAGAAATAAAATGTATCAGATCACAGAGGAAGAAGTAACACTGTCTCTATTTGCAGATGGTCTGATATTATATGTAGAGAACCCTAAAGACTCCGCCAAAAATACTGTTAGAACTGATATACAAATTCATTAAAGTTGCAGGATACAGATCAATGTACAAAATCCAGTTGGTTTCTATACACTAACAATGAACTATCAGAAAGAGAAATTAAGAAGGTAATCCCCATTACAATTGCATCAAAGAGAGTAAAATACTTAGGAATAAATTTAAACAAGGAGGTAAAAGATCTGGACACTGAAAGTGACAAAACACTGATGAAAAAATTGAAGAAAACACACAAAAATGGAAAGATATTCCATGTTTATGGATTGGGAACATTAATATTGTTAAAATGTCCATTTTACCCAAAGCAATCTACAGGTTCAGTTCAAGCCCTATCAAAATTCCTATGCATTTTTCACTGAAATAGAACAATTTCAAAATTTGTATGGAAGCACAAAAGACCCCAGGTAACTGAAGTGATCTTGTGAAAGAAGAATAAAGCTAGAGGCATCACACTTCCTGATTTCAAAGTATATTTCAAATCTTTGGTAATATGTTTACATATAGCTGATTCACTTTGTTATAAAGCAGAAACTAACACACCATTGTAAAGCAATAATACTCCAATAAAGATGTTAACCCCCCCCCAAAAAAAAACCAGTATGATATAGGCATAAAAACAAACATATAGATCAATGGAATACATAGATCATAAATAAACCTTTACATGCATATGTGATCAAGTAATTTACGACAAAAGAACCAAGAATAAAGGAAAGGATAGCCTCTTCAATTAATGGTGTTCAGAAAACTGGACAGTCACATGCAAGAGAATGCAACTGGACCACTATCTTATTCCCCACACAAAAATTAACTCAAAATGTGTTAAAGACTTAAACATAAAATCTGAAACCATAAAATTCCCAGAAGAAAGTATAGGGAGTAAACTCCTTGAGACTGGTTTTGGCAATGATTTTTTGGGGGGTTTGACACCAAAAGCAAAGCCAACCTAAGCAAAAATAATCAAGTGGGACTATAAAAACAAAAGCAGACTACAGAACAAAAAAGCTTCTGCTCACCTGACTATTGAAGTAACTAACATGCTTTTATACAGGAACCGCTCTGTGCAGAACTTTTTTTTTTTTTAAACAAGTTTTTTTAATGCAAATAAAGTTTCTTTTTTTTTTTCTTTTGCGGTATGCGGGCCTCTCACTTTTGTGGCCTCTCCTGTTGCGGAGCACAGGCTCCGGACGCTCAGGCTCAGTGGCCAATTGCTCACGGGCCCAGCCGCTCCGCGGCATGTGGGATCCTCCCGGACCGGGGCACGAACCCGTGTCCCCTGCATCAGCAGGCGGACTCTCAACCACTGCGCCACCAGGGAAGCCCTGTGCAGAACTTTTAAAGGTACATAGTGGGAATGGATCAGGACTATAAAAATAACGAAAATTGAGGATTCAGTCGTAACAACAGAGTTCAGTTTGAGAATAATTGTATGGTACATGCCAAGGAGTATAAAATAATAGGGTAAAAAGAAAATCAAATGTAAAAATGTTACACAGAGTAATGAGGCCGCATTAAACCTGCTCCTGCTGCCCTGCCTGTTGGGTTTTCTGGGTGACTGTCATCTATTTCAGAAGACCAGGGACTCGGTTTTGTCTTGGTTTCTCCACCACCTAAACCTCACTCCAAACAGAGAGATGGAGACAAGAGTTTGCCCTTGGCAGTGGTTGGGTTAATTTTGGAAGACCTCCTAAAGCCACGTTTTTATAAAGTGCTAACCTTTTTCTTATTCCAGGCATGAATTTTATAAGAGAAACCAAGAGGCCTTGGGAAATGACCATGCAGGATTGGCTTGTGTTTAAGCTTTCACACTGCAGAAGGCTTTGGTAGCGTTGTTGCTTCAAATCACCCATTCTTCTCTGACTTTAATCACTTATCTCACTGGCTTTATTTTTTTCTCTCATCTCTAACTTTAACTTCTTTACAGGAGCTTCTGGAGGAAAAAGAAATTATTTTTGTTTTATTTGCCCAAACAGCAAAAGTGAGGCCTAGGTGAGGTATACCGCATTATATATCCTCCAGTGTTCTCTTATTTCTCCTGTGATTCTGCTTAAAATGTGCAGACATCTTAGAGAAATATTTAGCTCTGCCCTCACACAACAGAAAAATTGTTCCTCTGTACTTCGGTGGTAATGTAATGTTTTGAGTTGCAAGACTTCGATTTAAAATTGTAATGCACCCATGTAGGCACTTGTGTAGGCAGCGGAAGTAACGGATTTAGCATGAACATGTTTACACAATCGTGAATGCTGCCCAGCCGACCCTATATGGTTTTCTCCACCAAAAATTCATTTTTCTCAAAACTGGTTTAAGATAAGCATTTCTCATTTCAAATGCTCTTTTAAAAATATTTCAGAAACATAATAAAATGACCTAATTCTAGAAACTTTAAGGCTATCCTGTTCGCTTTTGGGAAAGGGACTGATTCCTGTAAACAAGAAGAAAGACCCCCAAAGAGCACCTGGTGTGGATAGATGGCACATGTCTTAGTCAGCTCGGGCTGTGAGACAAAATAGCATCGCGTGGGGGCTTACACAATAGGCATTTACTTTCTCACGGTTCTGGAGCTGGAAGGCTAAGATCAAGGTGCTGGCATGGTTTCTGGTGAAGTTTCTCTTCCTGGCTTGCAGAACTGCCAGCTCCTTGCTGTGTCCTCACGTGGCCTTTCCTCTGTGCACATGTCCTCATCTTAGAAGGATGCCAGTTCTACTGGATTAGGGCCCCACCCTTCTGACCCCTTTCAACGTTAATTACCTATCTCAAAATACAATAATGCTGGGGCGTGGGAGAGGGTGGTTGGTGAGGGCTTCCACATATGAATTTGGGGGGTGGGTAATACAATTCAGTCCATAGCAGCACAAATGCCCGGGATCCTATGATTAAAAGCTAAGTGACCTATCGCCCTAGGCCACAGCCTGTGTCTGACCACAGGTTAAATGAGATTTACTAAACCAGTGTCTGGTGGATTGGGATTCTTGGAAACAGTGGAGGAGTTGGCTCTGCCAGTCCCGAACCTCCTCTTGCTCAACCACCTGGATCTGCATGTGTCATGATGGCTGCAGCAAGAGGGCTCGCTCTGGATCTGGACTTCTGTACCAGCTGCAGCAATCCCTCGGTTTCCTGGGAGTTTTTCTTCAAGCTCAGCTGTCCTCAGGTCCCCTTGGGAGTTTTCCTCTAATGTGTACAGTCTGCAAAATGCCTGCAGGAGCTGTTGCCAGAACTCTCTCCGGTCTTCACGCTCCCTCCACCTCTTGGACCTGCCCTGCCCGTGGGGTTCAGGGATGGTAAAAACTGGGAGGTGGGTTTGATTTCATTTTCAGAGTGGAAGAGAATCTATAGCCATGATATACACACACTTCCACACAATCAGGAGTCTTGGGCTCTGGTTCTGGATCACTTCTTTCTTTCATGCATGTGATCAGTCCCTCAATCAACAAACCTTTCTTGAACACTGACTGTGTGTCAGGCATGATGCTAAATGATGGGGATGCAAGTGAACAAAATAGGTGTAAAATCCGTGTTCTCTGAGGAGTTAGAAGTTGTGATGTCACTGTCCTCATCTTAAGGTAAAACAGGATATGGTAAATCATCAAAACTGGAATGAACCTTTAAAACTGTGATTTTTTTTAACATCTTAATTGGGGTATAATTGCTTTAAAAATTGTGATTTTTTTTCCCCCACTAATTACTGGAATGACTAGGTCCTTAAGGAATTTGGAAAATTCAAAAATAAGCATACATTGAAGTCACCTGTGATCCATGGTAAAGAATATTAATCTTTTGGTGTGTTGCTTCCTAGACTTTGGCCATGTCTATGCACACAAACGTGTATAGTACACATAGATATTTCTGTTTAAAAAATTTGGCATCTTTTATTTTCTGGTTTGAAACAGACTTTTTTTCTTAGTGTTATTGCATAGATATTTTTCATGTCATTAAATATTATTAATATGCTTGTTAGTGGCAGTTTGGGTGATCTATCATACATATGTCATAACATTTATCCCTCTCATTCAGGAGATTTAAATTATTTTCTCATTTTCACTGTTATAAAGAAATGACAGTACATGTCTCCGATTGCTTCCTTAAAATGAACTTGTAGGAGTCGCATTTTGGATCAAACAAGTTTTTGCTTTTTGAATATATATTGCAAAATTTTCCTCCAGGAAGATTGTATCAGTTCACATGCCCATTAGCTGTGTACAAGAGTCTTAGTTTTCCTGTATCTTCACTGATATGGATATGTATATTTTATAAACCTTTGCCAATTTAATGGGTGAAAATACGTATGTATTTTAAAGTAAGAAATATGAGGTAGAATTTGGATGAACTTCTCTTTATGTGTCTTTTAGCTATTTTCATTTCTACAATTCCTATTTATATCTTTTGCTTATTTTAATATTATTGTTTCTCATAAATCTGTTAGAACACTCTTTATCTTAAAGGTATTAGACCACTTTCTTTTACATATTGCAGGTATTTTCCTACTGTGTGGTTTGCCTCTTACATTTATGTATTTCAGATTACAAACATACATATATATATATATGTATATGTATATATTTAGCTATATCTATCAGTACTGCTTCTTTTGCTTTGTTGTTTAGAAGACTTTCCAATCACAAAGTTAGATATATTTTCCTAGTTTTCTTTTTGGTCCCAAACTATTGGGTGTATTTTGGGAGCCTTCCTATTCCAATTGTTTTGTCTATTTTTTCTACTGCTAAAGCTGCACTATATTTGTCCTGGTCTTTCGTATGTCAGACCTCCAATATCATTTTTTTCCTACTTCTTTATCCTAATTCTTCTGCAGTCTAGGAAGTGACTCTATCTGGACTTCACACTGACCTGCAGTATTGATTCTGCTCTTGCCCTGCTGTGAAAGGTCTTCCACATTAAGCTGTGATATTTTTAATAGCTTTATTAACTCAGATCTTAATCAGTTGTCTTATCTCATCTTTGAGCTTTAATCCTCAGTCCATATTTTCTGAAATTAAATGGCCCAATACAACATGCCACTTAAAACTTCTATTTATTGTGGTAAATATTTTGCAAAGATAAAATTCCTTGATGTCTCTTCCTTGAGAATTTTTTCAATGTCTTCTTTTGTGTCATGGAATTTTTTTCTGTACGCCACTCATCAGTTTAAGGCCTGCCGCACGTCCCCAGTGTGTGTGGACCAGCCTTGGATCCTTTCAGAGTCCACCCCAAACTTCTTAGGATCTTCTGATCCAATTTCAGCTGGAGGACTGGATGACAGACCATTTCAGTAGCCCAGCAGCCTGAGTAGGACATCTTGCCTTGGGGCCTTGGGCAGAGGAGTTTTATTTCTTCCTTCTCTGTGTCGGTAAAGCCTTTCTTTAGGGGGTCAGTCTTCTCTTCCTAGATTTCCAGTTGGTCCATCTTCCACTATAGGTTTCTGTATCCAACCAATCCGGGTGCACCAATCTGGGAAAGAGCCCTACTCATCAGAGGGAATCTCCGAGACTCATGGTTTCTCTTGGTTCATCTGCATTTAACCTTGACTTTCTAGTGAAGTTGCCCCCCAGTTTTTCTGGGGCTCAGCCCTGGGACCTCAACTTCAGAATGTTAAGTGGGGATCTGCCAGGGCAACCTCTCCTCCTTCCTGAGAGATGGAACCCCCATCTCACATCGCGCAGACGTTCTTGGGCAGCTGGGGAGTTAAACCTTTGGTATGTTTTGTCTCTGCTCTAATCAGCTGCTCTTTACCCTAGAACGAGTGTAAATACCTCAACAATTGGTGGCATGTGAGAATCACTCTTCTGTAATGATCAGTCTGTTCCAGGTTTTCTTTTTTTCTTGTAGTTCTTGGCTTATGTTAGCTGGTTTCTGGAAGCGGTATAATTAGATACCTATGATGAAATAAGATGGTGAAGATTTAACTAGGAAATCAGCAATGGATCTTAACGCTTATTTGAAATAACGCATCTCCTGCCAGCCTCATAGCTGGCATAGTGATTGGAGGATAAAATGAGAGGATAAATGTGAAAGGACTTTGAAGGCTGCTAGGAACATTATGCAAATACAAAGTTGCTTTGTTACCGCCACATTTTATGAGACCAGAAATCAGTAGCCTTGTTGGAAGCAAATGTGAGTTGCGAGTTTTTTAAGGAATGTGTGATAATGGAAGATGGTTATTTAGGTGAAGCAGAGAGCCGTTCTATTTCTATGTGTTTCGCCCTCTCCTTTCACAGCAATAGATCTGAAATAGAGGTTGGTCTCGTTCTTTATCCCTGCAAAGAGAAGGCTGGCCTGAATTTCCACTTTAGACTGTTTCTTACAGTGCCAAGAGATTGTTTCAGCCAAGGAAACTAATCTGCAGATAGGTCTGCCCACGCACAATGCCCAGCAATGGGGGCAAAGGCTTTAATTAAAATGGAAGAGTTGGTCATTTCTGGCCTATCTGGGAAACTTAAAGTTGATGTGGTTTGAATGAAAGTAATGACTTTTGCTTAAAATGCGAATATTAATGCAAGAAAGAACCTGGGTTTGATGCTGAGTGCAACTGAAAGAGATTGTAATTCCTTTTTCATGTTTTTTTCCCCTGAAAGGAATGGTCCTTTTCCCTCTTGGAACTCTGTAAGGTATACATTTAACATATAAGGTATATATATTTTTCTTTTAAGCTCCTTTCAGTTGTCTTTTTAAGCTCTTAAAAGCAGTGTAAATTTTAGATCTTAATGCATCTTTGAAAAAGTCCTAGGGGCTTGCTATTGTTCGTGTTTATTTGGATGACATAAGTCAGTTTCAGAAGTAGCTTTCTTCCAGGGCTTCTCAGTTTGGTTGTCTGGACAGCACTTACCATCCCATAATCCAGCGGTCCACAGCCCGCTAGGGACAGGGCCGCACAGCAGGAGGTGAGCGGTGGGCAAGCCAGCGAAGCTACTTCTGCCGCTCCCCATGGCTCGCATTACCGCCGGAACAGTCCCATTTTTCCCACCCCCTCCCCGACCCCAGTCCGTGGAAAAATCGTCTTCCACGAAACCGGTCACTGGTGCCAAAAAGCCTGGGGACCGCTGCTGTAATCTCCATTCACACACACAGAAAGCTAAAGTGACCACACTGTGAAAAGTACACATACTTACCATTGAATTTGTACGTACCAAAATCAAGTTTTCGGTTTTGAAGTAGCACGTGCTACCCTTGGGTTAAGTAGGCTCCTCTAAATAACAACTATTGCAATGAAAAAAATATGCATTTTGAATGTTGATAAGGGTAGATGGAAATGTGGTCAGTTATATCAGTATATGTTAAACGCATTCCAGATCAGTGATGCTTTTTACTAATTACAATTATTTTGCATATAAAGTAGACTTAATGAGGAATTACAAAGGCTTGAGCATTGTGAAGTTATTATTATTTTTATGTTAAAGATGAATCTGTTATAAAAATTAAGAAGGAAAACCATCCCGCCTCCTTCTACCCTAATAAATCATGCTTTTTTTCCTTTTCCCTTGCCACTTCTTCTTGGTATACTTATGAATTTTTATTTGTCATCGGGGGAAGGGTAAGCTGTGACAAAGCGAGAGAGAGGCATGGACATATATACAAGCCATTCTGAGTTTAGCATTTTCCATCCAACATTCATTACGTAGAAAGCATTTTTTTCCATTTCCAGTTGAACATAAGGGCATTGACGGCGGCTTGAACCCATCCCCTGTTGTCAAAAATGTAGCTGTCTCCCAATTTATTTATTTATTTTTTGTTCCTATTTCGATAATGCTGCAATGAACGTCTTTGCTCAAATTTAACTGTAACTTTTTATGGGGAAGGTTTTGTTTTTAGAATAAATGGAATGGAATTTCGGTGCCAAATTCCAAGCAATTTCAGATGGTTAAGGGAAGCTGAGAGGAGGGTAGTTAAGAGAAGTCATTTGGAGGAAGATGCAGTAGGTGACTCGGTGTCCTGTCAGGACAAAGGGATGAGTGTACCAGGAAGAAAGGGGAGGGCTGCTGGAGAGCTCCAGGGCTGAGGCAGGGCGAGCTGAGAGCACCTGGAACATTCTGCTGGGAACCTCTTTCCCTTTGTCAACCAACATGATTTGTGGCTTTGGGTTTGAATCAGACTCACTGGGACTCCGTGCTCCTCTCACTGGGGAGTGGACTGTCATTGGGGTTGTTACTTCCTGCCTGAAGTCAGGGTGGGGAGGCCGTGTCTCCAGCCTGGAAAAAGCAGCAGGGGGAAAAGAGAACCAGGCAGAACGGATGCGGCTAAATGGTGAGCCAGCACGCCTCCCCCATCAATCTACAATCAGGTTGTGTTTGCCAAGACTCTGTTTCTTTTCACCCAGACACTGGGGCAAGGCAGTCCTTCCATCAAACCTGGAGGCTGGGAAGCTGAAGGAGAAAAACTAGCCTTCGATGAACAAAATCACGAAGAAAGCTCGTCGAACCCAGCATCGCTCATCACTAATGGCTTCATACCCGAGCTGCCCTTTTACTCCCTTTTGTTTTTTTCTTCCAGCTAATGGGTTTTTACTAGTTTTGTCAAACTGCAAGTAAATAGCCTAGTGAACTCTGTCTTTGCTGGAAATAGTCTTTTTGAAAGAAATGGTTTATTTTAGGAAAGAGGGAAAAAAAGCCCAAGCACAAAACGGGCTGCATTGTGAGATTTCCAATCTTGCCATGATTTTGTTCCCTGGGTAGATCGATGCTGCAAGGACTGTGATAAGAAGTTCTTCTATGGTAACAAATGCAAAATTGAAAACCTACTTCAGCCCCATTTGAGCGCACGCTGTTATCACTTTGTCTTTGCACCAACTACCTTCTGTGTGTGCGCTTCACCAGCCAGGCTCTGTGGCCACGTTCACCGTCCTGGAGATTTTGACATCTTCTTTTTTTTTGTTTTGTTTTGTTTTTTGGGGTTTTTTTTTTTGCCGTATGCAGGCCTCTCACTGTTGTGGCCTCTCCCGTTGCGGAGCACAGGCTCCGGACGCGCAGGCTCAGTGGCCATGGCTCACGGGCCCAGCCGGTCCGCGGCATGTGGGATCTTCCCGGACCAGGGCACGAACTCGTGTCCCCTGCATCAGCAGGCGGACTCTCAACCACTGCGCCACCAGGGAAGCCCGACATCTTCTTTTAATTTTATTATTTTTTTGACTATAGCAGTATTCCTAATATTCCCACTACCCCTTACCTCCAAAAACCCCACAATCCTGTAGGAAAGGTGTACACATTTTAGGAATCAACATATTTATCTGCAAAAGGAGAAGTGCTAGTTTGCATGGCATCATTCTCAAAAATATGCAGAAACTAAACAATGATGTTGAAATCGCCTGACACGGGTTCATATAGGGTTCCATTTCTCTGTCTTACCAATCTTCCAGGCAAACAAGACTCCAGATAACCTTGATTAAAACTTAAGGTAGTGCTTCCCTGGTGGCGCAGTGGTTGAGAGTCCGCCTGCCGATGCAGGGGACACGGGTTCGTGCCCCGGTCCGGGAAGATCCCACATGCCGCGGAGCGGTTGGGCCCATGGGCCATGGCCGCTGAGCCTGCACGTCCGGAGCCTGTGCTCTGCAACCGGAGAGGCCACAACAGTGAGAGGCCTGCGTACAGCAAAACAAACAAACAAAACTTAAGATACAACCTGGAAAGGACTATAAATATATTTTAAAATCGCACTTCAGTACTTTTTTACGTCTCTAGTATTTTTCATGTTCCGATAGCACTTTAACACCCATTTAAAGACCTTAGAAGGGTCCAGGGACTGTTTGGAAGCACAGTCTTCGGGCTCCAGGAAAAATGAAGGAATTAAAAAAGTGATAAATGAGGAGAACCAGACAGAAAGGATTTACACTACGTCCTGTAAACAAGATGCAATTTGCTGTGTATTCTCTGAAAATCACTTTGCCTTTGTGGCTAATCCATGAAGGCAAACCATTATTCAGGAGATTGGCTAGAACCCAATTGTAAAGAATGACAAGTGGAACCAAGGACTGGAAAAGGAGGGAAAAAATCTCTGAGTAAAGGAAGGGGATGGGGGACTTGGAATCCGGTAGCAAAGGATTCAAGGAGAATTCATATTATGGAGATCACATAGAACTCGAAGTTAGGACTGATGCAGTCTGCAGTGAGCGATGTTTAGCGTTATGTGGATTACAGTGTTTCCTATACAATGTCCCATTTGATTCTCATGGAAACCCTAATAAATATCATTGTGTTCATTTTGTACATGGAGAAAGTGACACTCGTTTTGGCTACAAATTAGAGTAAGTGACTTGTTCGATATCACGACTTGTTCGATATCACGACTTGTTCAATATCATGCAGCTAGAAAGTGGTAGGGCTGGAACTGGGCTTCTGAACTTCTGACTCTTTTATTGGTGTTTTCAGCCCACCATCCTGCCTCAGGTAGCAACTTAGAAGTTAGAACTGCAGTGTTGTTTAGAGGTGAGGGGAGTTTGGATGGGCTCTCACTTCAGCGAAGGAGGACAGATGGAAATAAGAAGGGCAGGAATAGAGACGCAGACGTACAGAACGGACGTGTGGACATGGGGGTGATGTGGACATGGGGGTGGGATGAACTGGGAGATTGGGATTGACATATATATACTACCATGTGTAAAACAGCTAGCAGGAACCTGCTGTATAGCACAGGGAGCTCAGCTCGGTGCTCTGTGGTGACCTAGAGGGGTGGGATGGGGGGGTGGGAAGGAGGTCCAAGAGGGAGGGGATATAGGGATACATATAGCTGATTCACTTCGTTGTACAACAGAAACTAACACAACATTGTAAAGCAACTATACCCCAATAAAAATAAATAAATAAGAAAAAGAAATAACCCAGAAAAGGCAAAAAATAAATAAGTAAATAAAGAAGGGGTCGGTTTCTCCACACTGGACACAGAGCAGTCAGGACAGATGGAATTCATAGTCCTGCTGGCCTGCAGGAGGTGGGGCTTCATTTGTTCAGTTGCATCTGCCTGCTTGCGGGGAGCTTGGCTCTGATCAGGCTTTGGTTGGAGGTGCCGTGTGCGTGTCGCCATCCCAGGGCGGCGTTGTCCCTGGCTCCTTAGGGCAGGGCAGCTGCAGTGAGAGAGGGGCTGGGGACCTAGCTCTTCATCACAGTTGATCCTTGTATTATTCCCTCTGCTGACCTGGTCTTACCTTTGAAGACAATTAAACATTCACTCCAGGCTAAAAGATCCCAATGGTGGGCTTCCCTGGTGGCGCAGTGGTTGAGAGTCCGCCTGCCGATGCAGGGGATGCGGGTTCGTGCCCCGGTCCGAGAAGATCCCACATGCCGCGGAGCGGCTGGGCCCGTGAGCCATGGCCGCTGAGCCTGCGCGTCCGGAGCCTGTGCTCCGCAACGGGAGAGGCCGCAACAGTGAGAGGCCCGCGTACCGCAAAAAAGGAAAAAAAAAAAAGATCCCAATGGTTTCGCCTTTCTTCATTAACTGTTTTCTAATCCTGAAATTATATTGGCTTGATGACCTTGGGCAAGTCACTTAACCTATCTGAACCTTCACCCCATGGGACCCATAGGAACCTGCTCAAGTGTTTTCTTTTTTTTCAGTTTTAATATTTTTTAATTGAAGTGTAGTTGATTTATAAAGTGTTAATTTCTGCTGTGTAGAAAAGTGATTCAGTTACACATATATATACCTTCTTTTTAAAATATTCTTTTCCATTATGGTTTACCATAGGATATTGAATGTAGTTCTCTGTGCTCTGCAGTGAGAACCTTGTTGTTTCAAGTGTCTTCTAAGCAAAGTCCTTTTGGGCATTTGCAGTCACTGGCTATGTGTCCAAGGATTCAGAATGCCTTCTCTTTCACAGTATCTGCTTCTGCTTTTTCTTCCCAGAGTCGAAAACATGCCAGTAAAGTCCGACTATACTACATGCTTCACCCCAGGGACGGTGGGTGTCCCGCGAAGAGGCTCCGATCAGAGAATGTGAGTATCTGATGCCACATGTTATCCTTGGATAATTTGTTCTGTTTGCTAAAAACTTTGCAGGTCTGGGAATTGCAGTTATGTCCAGCTTAGTGGGAAAGCTAAGTGAGTTGAAATCGTTCACATTAAATATTACAGAAAATATGACATGTAAGCAAGTCTTTTCCTTTTTTCCTGCCAGAACTTGCCAGTATGGGGTTGAGAGACTTTTTGATGGTACTGTGCTGGGACCTCACATAGAAAAGAACAGACAGAGGGGCTGAGACAGACAGAGGCTGGCTGAGGGGAGGCGGGCACCTTCAGAAGACATGACCTAAGGGCAAACCTGTCAGAAAGATCAGATGCTTTGCTTTCTACATAATGTATGTTTCCTTTGGTGTGTACAGCAGAATGCCATTTGTTCATTTATAATGAAAGCTGTGCACATCTTGCAAACAAAAATATTCAGGGCTTTGATCAGCGTCACTTTTCCCTGAGGGAATGTTTACTTAGGGAGACAAATGACAATTAGAAAGTTGCTCTGAGGGTTTAAGGTCAGAGCAAAGGGGTTCCCTTAGCCAGGCCAAGGCCAAGACTGATGAGAGAAATGCTGCTTCCTCCCACCAGGGGACCCTTTTCCTAATGAGTGGAATATTCTTATCCACCCATGGCAGAGACCCTCCGTGATAAAAACTGCCGATGAAACACAGAAACTCCTCACCCTTTGAGGGCTGAGAGGCTGAGGATGTAGAGTCCACACCCCACACTCTCGCTGTGCTTGTGATCCTGTTTTCCTTCTGCTGCCATATCGATGCCAGTCTTATTAAAAATTAATACATGATCATCAAGGAGACTGGACAAAAACTGTACTTGTTTGTTGTCACAGAAGAAACAGAGAGAGAAAGGTGACTGCATGTGACCAAAGGGAGCAAGCAGCAGAGCTGGCAGGGTCCACAGGTTCTGAGCCTGTGTCTAGCATCACAGAATGAGGTGCTCGCATATAGACTCATCTGGGTGCGGTGGATTTTTCTTCACTGCCCACTGAGGAAACAGAGACACGTAAGCCACAGACCTGTGGCTTTAAAGAGAGTTAAATATAATGAGAGAGGTTAACATTGTATAAAAAATAGCTCTGATGCCACAGTGTAGGTGTTTGTTAACATTTGTACAAAGCCCCATGGAGACAAATGGCGGGTGAGTCATGCCAGGGCCATCCGACCAGGGAAGGTGTTACTGCAGGTTTGGCATGTGAGCTGGGGTCTTTGGGCTTGGATGGGTGGTACCAGATGGAGACATGAGAATGGGGGAGGGCAGGTGTTTTCTTGGGTGCATCCCTGGCCAAAGAACCTATTAAGACACAGGACAGTTGGCCTAAGTCAGCTTTTATGTGATCTCAGAATCCTGTAACCATGTGGGAGTCCCGCCCTCCATCAGCTGTCTATTAACAGAGAGAACAGAATGAGGTTTTTTATTTCCTCTTGAAATTATTCAGTGATGTATCCCTTTATTCAATAGCCATTTAGCGTCTAATGCTGAGTCCGAAACAATAGGATTCACGGACAGTTGACAGTTAGCTCTTGGAACACAGATTATTTTCTATCCACTCAAATTCTAATCATGAACGTTGCACTGATATCTGAGCTCCTAGCGAGTAATCCATCAGGTGTAGGGGAGGAAAACCTTTCCTTTCTAGGTTCCTTGTCTGGTCTAATAATTAAAATGACATAAAACACATGAACAGAAGAACAAATTTCCTTTCATACATGTGGGAGCCCCAAAGATAGGAGACTCAGGGAGGTGACCAAAACAGGCAACTTTTATGCTTTTTAGACAAAGAAGCAAAGCAATAAATTTGTGAGTAATTGACACGACAAAGGCTTTTGGGCTTGGGGTAGCAAATTAGTGAAGGAATAACAAGGTTGGTTTATACAGGCTTCTCCCCCCCCGAATTCCGTATCTTTGGTGATACGGATGTCTGTCTACCTCCTGGTACAGGGAAGGTGCCTTTTACATGGGAGATTTATTTCCTGCTTTCAGGGGGACAAAGGATGGTCAGAGTATCCTCCTTGGACCTTGCTGTTTCTTAAGTAGCTTCATTAAGTGGCTTCTTGCTGTTTCTTAAGTAGCTTCTTAAGTGGCTTATTTGGGGGGGGTTATTTCTGCTCCCCTGCACAAGCAAACAGAAAGGGGCGCTGTGACCCCAGCTGTGACCTTGAGGACACGATCTGTGCTGCTCTGGTCGGATCCATGTTTCACCCCACTCAGGCGCCGGTTCTGCCAGGCTCTTTGGGGTCAGTTGATAGAGGGGAAGAGGTTCAGATTTTACAGAAAGAAGTGTTTGCAAGGGTACTTTACCAAAGGCCCCTTGGAGAACTTTTTCCTGGATTTTGAAAACTTAGCTCTACCAGTGATTTGTTGATTGAATCATTTTCTATGACTTGTTACTCATTGTCTGGAACAAATAAGTAAGTAGGAAAAGCAACATAATGATCTTACTTTTTGAAAGAGATGGTTGTTGCCTTAATAGGCTGTATGGACATTTCACAGGAGGAAGAGATCATTTCCATTAGGCGTCTTGATGCATTGGATGCTGTGTGGAAGGTACCCCCAGCCCCTCTCCAGGGCCCTGAGAGTTGATGTTGGTAACTATTTGGGCCAATGTTCTCTGGTACAGACTCACACCTAAGGGTTGAAAGACTAAACACACAAATCGACAATGGCCAGAACATATCTAAAAGTAGAACTGTGACCCACAACCTGCAGCAACCAGTCCAGAAAACCAACCCATTGATATCCAGTAACTGGCCCAGAAGCCTGCCTGCTGTGAGTCAGACTTGTAGGAAGTCAGACCACCTCTCTAGTGACAACCCAGGAAGTCAAAAAATAGCCCTGTAACAATAGGCCTCAAATGGCCAGGCCTGATGAATAGCTGACAGCTTCCCTAATTTCTGTCCCTGTTTCCAACTTAGGACCAACCAGAAAAAGCCAAATATGTACCCCTAACCAATCATATAGGCTGTCCCATTCTAGGTGGCCCACCTGCAGTTTCCCCAGGCCAACAGCCTCCAATCAGGGCACGGGTGAAACCTACCCCTTTTCCATTATGAAGCTCCTCTCCACTTCTCTGCTTGCCTTCGAGTCTCCTCCAAATGCAGGTGATGTTGGCTGGCTGTCTTGCTACAGCAAGCTCTACATAAATAGCCTTTCTTGTTCCCATTTGGTTGTTGTTTATTTCCACAGGGTGGTAAAATGGGGATGAGGGTAAGAATCTCTAAAGTACAGGTTCATCCTAAGACTCAACTGAACTAACCCGTTTATATAGCACTTTGTTTGCAAAGTGCTTTCTGAAGGCATTATTATTATTTTTTATTTGGCTGTGTCGGGTCTTAGTTGTGCTTGCAGTGCACGGGCTTCTCTCTAGTTGCGGCACGTGAGCTCTCTAGTTGCAGCGCGTGGGCTTAGTTGCCCTGCAGCATGAGGGATCCTAGTTACCCGACCAGGGGTCGAACCCACGTCCCCTGCATTGGAAGGCGGACTCTTAACCACTGGACCACCAGGGAAGTCCCTCTGCAGGCATTGTTATTACTGATCCTCTCTCCACCAGCACCTGTGATCTTGGGAGGATGTAATACTTTGGTCCGCTTGCCTCTCCAGTCTTGCCCATTCTCCAACTCCCCTGCTCCCAGGGTCTGTGGTTTGCATCCTAGTGTTACTTGATTGAGAACACTTTTATGCCTGCCCTGAATATCCAACAAAAGGAGTGTTTCTGAAAATAGAAAACTTGTTGTTGATTTTCCAAACCCTGACCACACATGAACCTTGGGCCTACAGTGATCCCTAAAATTGATGGGTAATGGCAGCCTGGGAATACACAGTAACTCTGAATTTACCTACAGATGAACAGAAGCGCCTGTTATTTTTCCCAGGGCCATTGCCATTTCTATTCCAGGTCATTTGACCTTTTGTTGTCGTTGCTTTTTAAACACTTATTTTCATTTCTGTCTTCTGGCCTTTCCAGCATTTTAAATTCCCTGCTTTACTCTGTAGAATCCTCATTTGGGGATTCTGTGTTTTTTCCCTGAAATTTTAGAGCAGGACATTGTCCCCTTGAGGCCACAGAGTAAAATTCAATGCGAAATAAATTGTTAGAGTTGATTGCCTTAGAGAAATGTTCAGGAATCCCACGGGCATGAGAGCCAAAAAGGACTTTAAAGATTATCTAGTCCACCGAGAGCTTCGGTATTCTACCAATGGTCCTTTTTATTATCTTCTCACTCATGGGTCACATGCTTTGAAAAAAAAAATGTCTGCTTGGGAAATAGCACTTTTTTTTTTTTTTGCGGTACGCGGGCCTCTCACTGTTGTGGCCCCTCCCGTTGCGGAGCACAGGCTCCGGACGCGCAGGCTCAGCGGCCATGGCTCACGGGCCCAGCCGCTCCGCGGCATGTGGGATCCTCCCGGACCGGGGCACGAACCCGTGTCCCCTGCATCGGCATGCGGACTCTCAACCACTGCGCCACCAGGGAAGCCCCGGGAAATAGCACTTTTAAGTTAAAAAGGTGATTTAATTTTACTTTTATTTTCATTCTGTAAAGGTAACTGCCAACCCAAATTGCCAGTTGGTATTAAATAAACAGTGTGTTTACATGGAATTAATGCAATTTCTTCTAAGTGGGGAAACTTGACATTTGGTTAGTGTGATTGAACTTATCACTCCTAAATATTTATATGGTTTCCCTTAGGTCTGAAATATTCAGCGCAGCTTGAGAACCTCCATTATCACGTTCACAGGCCCCTAAATATCCTGGGTTTCAGGTTGGGAGGACTTGATATAACCTCCCTCCCACCCCGTAATTACAAAGGTGAAAATAAGGCCCAAATAAATACCATGACTTGTCCAAATTTGTCAGGCCTGAGAATAAGACCCTCCCGGCTTCCCTAAATCTTATTCCTGGGCTTCTTCCACGTATCTTGAAATTGTATCTTATTTGGAGTCATGGAAGCCATTGCTGGGTCCATAGCCAGAGAATATTGCTGTTCTGGGGCAAAGTAATAATAGTAACTGGCACTTATCAGGTGCTTCCCACTTAAGTTCTAAATGCTTTATACACATCAACACATTTCATCCTCACACCTCCTGTATAAGGCAGGAGCTAGCATTATCCCCATAGAGAAGCAAACTGAAATCGAGATTAAGGCATTTGACTCTGGTCTTACAGCTGGTGAGTGGCAGAGACAAGGCTAGGAAAACATAAAACCCAACAAAATAAAATTCCCTCTGGCCCTGCAAACTAGCTAACCATGCCACTCCCAGAGACAGGTGGTGAGCATCTACTAAGTTTTGGGGGCACAAAGATGGAAGGGCATGGAACCTTCCTCAACAGAAATCAGGATCTAGTCGGGGCTTCAATGTGCAAATCATGTCTTTTCATACAGTGTGCTAGGCAGTACCCTAAACATGTGTCCAGGCTACCATCCACAAAAATAATCAGTAAACAATCTATAATAGGAATAGCAAAGAGTTTTATTTGAGCCCAGAAGACAGCCTCTCAGACAACTCTGAGGACCTGCTCCAGAGAAGCTTGGTTTTCAGCACAGTTTTTTTTGTGGTACGCGGGCCTCTCACTGTTGTGGCCTCTCCCGTTGCGGAGCACAGGCTCCGGACGCGCAGGCTCAGCGGCCATGGCTCACGGGCCCAGCCGCTCCGCGGCATGTGGAATCCTCCCGGACTGGGGCACGAACCCGCGTCCCCTGCATCGGCAGGCGGACTCTCAACCACTGCGCCACCAGGGAAGCCCTCAGCACAGTTTTATGTCATGTCAGAACTAAGAGCATCAAACAGATCAGGATACCTTCCGTCAAGGTTTCAGAAAAAAAAAAAAAACACAGAAGAAGAAAACCCACCACCACATAACACAGTGAGTCAGTATGGCCTTGGCGCCTGGGAAGGGGGTCTTATGGAAGGAGCACGAGCATTGGTGTCCCAGGAATGGAGACATTTCATCTTTATTTTTAACATGGACATTCTTTACTTTTGGTCACTGTGCCCTTTTCTTTAATAATTAAAGCAGATGGGGCTTCCCTGGTGGCGCAGTGGTTGAGAATCGGCCTGCCAATGCAGGGGACACAGGTTCAAGCCCTGGTCTGGGAAGACCCCACATGCCACGGAGCAACTAGGCCCGTGAGCCATAACTACTGAGCCTGCGCGTCTGGAGCCTGTGCTCCACAACAAGAGAGGCCGCGATAGTGAGAGGCCCGCGCACCGTGATGAAGAGTGGCCCCCGCTTGCCGCAACTAGAGAAAGCCCTCGCGCAGAAACGAAGACCCAACACAGCCAAAATAAATAAATTAATTAATAAACTCCTACCCCCAACATCTTAAAAAAAAAAAAAAAGCAGATGTACAGCATAGGTTTGATAGGCCACAAACAGGCTGTTTTAGTTAGCATAAAATTCACGTTAACTTCTGTATAAGCCAGAATGACTTTCCCATACCTCAATATGTGAAAATTTCTTTTCTCACTACCATCTGGGCACAGGGGAGGGGTCCCCGATCTCTTCTGGCAGGACAGGGCAGGACAGTGTTTCCTGGAGAAAGTGACCCTGAGCTGATTCTTGAAGGGTGGGATGTGGATGATACTAATGAAGAAGGGTGGGAAAGGCCTCTTCTGAGTGTGGCCTCGACATGAGTGATGTCTTCAGGGAAACAATATTCAAAGGTATTTCTAGATACAAAGTGCTAGTGGGTGGCTGTGTTCATCTCCTTGGGCTGCTGTAACAAATGACCACAAACTGCTTGGCTCACAACAATAGAAATTTATTCTCTCCCAGTTCTGGAGGCTACAAATCTGAAGTCAGGGTGGAGGCAGGACCTCCCTCTGGAGGCTGATTGAAAGTCAGGTCCACGCTTCTCTCCCAGCTGCTGGTGGTTGCTGAGAGCGCTCGGTGTACCCTGACTTGCGGCTGAGTCACACCCGTCTGCCTTCTTCCCTGTGTGTATCTCTGGGTGTCCTCTCCTCTTCGAAAAAAGACCCCAGTCATTAGATTCAGCGCTTATTATAATCCAGTGTGACATCATCGTAATTACATCTGAAAAGACCCTATTTCCAAATAAGGCCACATGTCCGAGGTGGACCTGAATTTGGGGGGACAGTATTCTCCCAGCACAGCAGTAGAGACAAAAGTGGAGATTGGATGGTAGACAAAGGTACAGACCCATACTGTGCATAATATTGACATTTACTTTGTCAACGTTTTCCATTTTCTCGACTGGTCTGCTGCTGGATTCATGGGGATTCTCAAAGAGGGGTGCATCTACTGAGGATGCTGCGTCTTGGCTTCCAGTGGCACATTTAGAGCTAGAAGTGGGGATTCTTTCCCGCAGCCTATTAGTTTTACAGCATTGCTTTGAACTTTCTAAACCTTCACTGCCATAGTTTTATAATCAGGGATTACAGGCACTGCCCTGCTTGTTTAGAAGCTTCCTCTTTGCGAAGCTGTGTAATAAACCGTAAAGTGTGTGTAAAATGTTCCTTCATGGGATTTAAAAAACTTATTTGTCTGTTAGTTCCATTCTTTCATCTGTGCAGTGCAATATACGACCTTCTATCTTCCAGTTAGGGGCAGGCCTGCTGTTCACATCTGGAAGACTCGAAGAGCAATTAGGAAATCCATAGGTGTGACTTAATATTTATTTATGTGTCTTAAGCCAGGGGTCAGAACATAGCCACCGGCCAAATGCAGCCACTACTTATTTTGTAAGGTCTGCAAGTGAAGAATGGTTTTTACGTTTTTAAATGTTTGGAAAAAATCAAAAGAAGAATAATACATCGTGACATGAAAATTACATGGAGTTCAAAAATTAATGCTCATAAATAAAGCCTTATTGGAACACAGCCATACTCAATGCACTCCATACTGTCTAGAGCTCTCTTCACATCACACAGCGGAATTGAGTAGTTGCAGTGGAGGACTCTGTCCCACAAAGCCTGCAATGTTTACTCTCTGGCCGCCACACAGGAAATGTTTGCCCACCCCTGTGTGAAGTGGATGATTCTGGCGAAGGAGGAGGTGAGTTGTCATCCCTCTCCCTACTCATAGGAATGATCCCTTTGGAACATTCCAGACTCTAAAGCTGCCTTGTCTTCTGTTCATTTCCAGAGTTTCGTTTTGTTTAGGGCCCAGCAGGTTGAAGGTTGTAGGGTATCGTTCCCAACCCCTGAACGGGAACTTTTTTGCTATTTTGTTTTGTTTCTTTCAATAGGATAGATTGAAATTTATGAATGGGTTATGTTGTAAGAATCAGTTTGAAGTCTGCCACACTGTGGAAACAATGAGGATGGTTTGTTTCTTCTGCCATCTTCCCACCAAACTGAATTTATGGTAACCAGGACTCCTGAGTTTTCTGAGACAGCCCTGATGTAGAATATCTTTTCTTGTCACTACAGATCAATGATATGTCCTGAAAAACCTAGTAGTTCCTCTCCAAACTGTGCCCAACAGGGGAGTAACACTTTTGTTAAACAAACACACAGATGATAATTTAAATGAAAACACAGATGTGAGTGTCTAGTATGCACTTAAGCTGTATACAACTTCCTAGGCCAGCGACAAGGTCTGTAGCTTGGGACTCTGGTACTGAAGCTCATTTATACTAAAAATATATATATCATAGTTATTACTTCCATCTAGAATCTGATTCAGAGGAGAGGAAAGAATTCCCCAAAATGACAGCTATGGAAGTAATTTTTTTAAGGTGGAGGTAGTGTCATGGGTGTTTGATTACTGTAAACCTTGTGGCCTCCTCCTGTGCTCTGTAATCCCATTATTATATTGTTATCATTGGATATATCCTCTCCTTAGCAGACAACTTATTAAGCCCTTTTTATGTGTCAGGCCCTTTACTAAATAGTTGGTATTTATTTCATTTGAACTTTACAAGTGCAAGTAGGAATCTTCATTGTCTCCATCTTAAAAAGATGTGAAGGGCTTCCCTGGTGGCGCAGTGGTTGAGAGTCTGCCTGCTGATGCAGGGGACACGGGTTCGTGCCCCAGTCCGGGAAGATCCCACATGTCGCGGAGCGGATAGGCCCGTGAGCCATGGCCCCTAGGCCTGCGTGTCCGGAGCCTGTGCTCCGCAACGGGAGAGGCCACAACAGTGAGAGGCCCGCGTACCACAAAATAAATAAATAAATAAAAAGATGTGAAAACTGAAGCTTTGGTCAAGTATCTCATCCAAAATCGTACACCTTGTAAGTGATACAGCCAAGGTTCAAACACAGTACAGTTTAGCTCTCGACTCTGAGCTCTGAATTACTATATATTCTTCATTTACTTAATATTTCATATTAATTGGCTGTCTACCAAGAGTCAGGTGCTGTGTTAATTACGGAGAATTTAATAGCAAATGAAACAGATACAGTTTCTGTTTACAGTGTTTACAGGATAGTGTGGGATATGGAAGCTGATGTAAAAAGTCACACAGATATCTAAATGAAGGAACGTAGTGGAAAAGTAGAGAATGGGAAAATCACAAGGTCTTTGGCATCAGGGAGGTCTTCTCTGAGTAAGGAATAGTCAGAGCAGTGAGGGGAGACAGGAGAATTCCAGGCAGATGGAACAGCGTATGCAAAGCGTCTGCAGTCAGAGACATCACAGCGTCTAAGGAATAACAAGAAAGCCAGCATGGCTAGAAGCCGTGCGGTGAGGTGCAGAGGATGGATTGATGGAAAGAAGAGTCTCGTCTACTTTGAACTGTCAGGTATCAGACTTTCAATCGTTTCCTGTGTCCATGTAAATCATCCATAAACAGTCTATCATAGGAGTAGAAGAGTTTTATTTGAGCCAAACTGAGGGCTATAGCCCAGAAGACAGCTCTTAGATTACTCTGACAAACTGCTCTGGAGAAGCATGGTTTTCAGCACAGTTTTATGTCTTGTCCGAACAAAGAACATCAAACAAGTCAGGGATACATTCCTTTAGGTTTTCAAAACACCAGATCAGCACACACACAGCGAGTCAGTATGGCCTTGGCGCCTGGGAAGGGGGTCTTATCACGGAAGGAGCACGGGCATGGGTGTCCCAGGAAGGGGGTCTTATCATGGAAGGAGCACAGGCATGGGTGTCCCAGGAAGGGGGGCGTTTCATCTTTATTTTTAACATGGACATTCTTTACTTCTGGTCAGTGCACCCTTTTCCTTAATAACTAAAGCAGATGCATAAAGTAGCTGTGATAGCCACAAACGGGCTATCAAATTAAGCCAGAATGACTGCCCCATACCTCAGTATGTGAACATTGCTTTTATCAACTGAAAGAGTATGGCCTTGGATGAGGGCGACGGCAGTGGAGAAAAATGAGCAATAAATAGATCTGAGGGACAATGAAGTAGGTAAAAATGGATGAAGTGGATAATGGGCATGAAAGGGAAGGTGGTTTCTGAATGACTTCCAAGTTTAGAACTTACACCACTGGATGGTTGCTGCTCCCACCGCACCCCCACCCCCACCCCGCCACAATAACCTTGAGGTTGTGACCCAGAGAGCAGAAAGGTCTGAGAAGCAGGGAAGAACTTGACGAAACCCTCTGTCCATGTTGCTCCAGGCAGAGCAGGGCTAAAGTGGAGCAGAGGTGAATTTGCCCCCAGCCAAGGGGTATGGGGCAGCAAAGGAGAGGGATGGGGGTGGGGTGGGGCTTTGTCCTCAGAGCGTCTTCCTAATCAAGTCTTTCTACCTCTCTGTTGGAGGGTGAGGACCCCCAGGGGCCAGCCCAGGGGGTGGAGCCCAGAGAAGCGTGGGCTAGAGGTGCCCTCCTGGTGTGCTGATATCCAAAGGCAGGACAGTGCGTTGAGTGAGTTCAAGACAGTCACCAAGGGAGGGGCTGGGGAGAGGACAGTTACCAGAACCCCGGTACCCTGAATGAAGGATACCAGCAGGAAGTTATTGCAGGTGTCCAGAGGGGACACGGAAGTTGGCAGTAGTTAGATAATACGCCTCTAGCAGGAGGATGGGATTATTTAAAAGGTGGGAACAGTTTAGGTGTGGTCGCGGGACCTGGGTCCAGTGATTCCCAGGGGGTGCATCCCATTCTTCCTTTGTTTAAAAGGCAGAGATGGTAGGACCCAGAGAGCACGATTTTAGACTTCTTGAGTGCATGGGCTTTGCTTACTCACCTTTGTACCTTAGCACCTCACACAGAGGGGTTCCATAAATGATTGTTCGTATCTTCATAATAAGCTATTGCCCCATTGTTTTTTCTTTAAAACAATTAAGACTTTAAACAATAGTTTTAATAAAAAAATGATCAATTGTATAGAAAGTCTTCTAGAACATTTCCATGAAATCATAGTTTAGTTATATACCTATCAAAGTGGTCTTGTTAACAGAATATTTTGTGAATGGGCTTTGTTCAAGAAAACCTGAGGGTTATGGACAGTTTCCACAAGAATCTTGACCAGGTTCTTGGTCCCATGGGGGTCATATTCAAAAAGGAAAAACCTAAAGAAAGGGAGAGGCAGGTCCTTGGAGGGTGTGCTCTCATAGCACAAGCTGGTCCCGACATAAGTTGCTTCTAATAACCATCTACACGTCCTGACTCCATCCTTCCCCTTGGCAAACCCTACTGCCCTCTCAGTGGACACCTCTGCTGCTAGGCATTGCCTGCCTTCCCCTGTCTGCTTTTGGAGGCTTGATCCTATTTTACCAGAAATCAAGGCTGTGTGAGCAGGAGTTGGTGTGCAGCTCACAGAGGTAGATGTCCTTCCCAGATCCCAACCCCCTTTCAGCCATAAGACAAAAGGGACCTGATAGTCAGGAAGTCCTTCTCTAGAGGACAATCTGGTGCTGCCTCAGGGGTGAAGAGATCGAGAATGCCTCCTGGGTGACCTTAAGGAATTTAAGAAAAAAAAAATATCATGAAGAACCTAGGGGTAAGACGGGAATAAAGACACAGACCTACTAGAGAATGGACTTGAGGATATGGGGAGGGGGAGGGGTAAGCTGTGACAAAGCAAGAGAGTGGCATGGACATATATACACTACCAAATGTAAGGTAGATAGCTAGTGGGAAGCAGCCGCATGGCACAGGGAGATCAGCTCGGTGCTTTGTGACCGCCTGGAGGGGTGGGATAGGGAGGGTGGGAGGGAGGGAGACACAAGAGGGAAGAGATATGGGAACATATGTGTATGTATAACTGATTCACTTTGTTATAAAGCAGAAACTAACACACCATTGTAAAGCAATTATACTGCAATAAAGATGTAAAAAAAAAAAAAAAAAGACTTGGAAGGGTATGGATCAAATTCCCTAGTGTGTGTCTTCTCACTTTGCACACCACTTGGGCCCTTGAAAATGAATCAAGATATTTTTGTTTAGGGTAGTTTGAATAAAAGAATTCTGGTGACCACAGATTGCCAAGGAGCTGTTTGACCTGTGATAGTCTCTCTCCAGCTGATTTCAGCTCTGAAATGTTAGTTTCTATGTTGGCTTTTTTCGGGGTAGGTAGCATGGGTACACAGGAGCCTCCGGGCACCTCCAGGCACAGGTGACTCGCTGGCGCGTGACAGCTGGGATCTGCAGCTCTCTCCTCCCTTTCTGCTGTGTTTCCTCTTTTTAGGTGTCTGTATTGCAAACATATCTTCCCTGTCTCAATTATTTTTTCCCCTGATAGATAGATTTCCTTGGTTAACATTCTAGAATCTCACAAAACATCAGTTTGTTTTTCTCTGAAATCCCAACTCTATCCTGAGAATTTTATCACTCATGTTTAATCAGATCTCTTTCCTTCTGTGTCTGCGTCCATTTATCTTCATCTCTTCCCTGGCTGCAGGGAGGGGTGTGAGGGCATCTTGCCTCCCTTCCCTGCTTTGTCCTACAAAGCCCCGTGAGTCTGTACCCTCGTGCAGCCGTGTCATAAATCACGCCTGCTGTCACCCTGTTACATGACCCCCAGTGCCCGTTCTGTTTCTCCTTTGTCACCTCTGGGCATTCCTCATGCTCAGAATATTATTCTTGCAGAACAAAGAAGTCCGTTTCCTTCACTGCCTTCTGTCTTGCAACCGTTTGGCTCTGTTTAGTTTGATGTGTTCATTTAGGAATATATGTATATTTTTCTTCTTGCCTTAGAACCGGAAAAGGGGTTGTGACATTGGAATACAAGGTACATTTTAACTTCATGTGACCTAGATTTGCTGCAGGTCATGCTGAGACAATGATGAATGTCTCCTGATAAATACCAGAAAGCCTTGCAAAATACATTTTGAAAATAGGGATGATGTGCTGAGTTCTACTAATTTGCAGTAAAATGGCTTTTTGGACTTGGATCCACCAAACCTCACTCATGCACGTGCCCCATATCACAGACTGAGCTGGGAGCTCTGCACATGTGAGCTTATGTCAGTCTCAGAACATTTTCTCAACGTGAGCATTTACTGTGCCTGTTTTACAAATGAGATAAAGAAGGTTTGGGGCAGGTCATCTAATTCTTTCTCATTCTCCCACTTCCTGGTGGCAGGCTTTGATGCATTGACTTTCGTTATTTTTAAGAACACACTTTCACTCCTGGCTCAACCATTTCATATATCGTTGACATCGTTAGTGCTAGGTTCCCGTAGAACATTCTTTATGGGAGTGACTCAAGGAAATCTTCCACTCAGAGCCTGCCGTGGGCTGGAGCAGTGTTTGGTGGGGCATCCCGGTCACGTTCTTTTTTCCGCCAGGTCCCTAGTAAGGGTTGATGGCCTTACAGACCTGTAGAAAATCGGAGGTTTTAGATGCTGGAGTGCCACCTGATTCAGTGTAATGTAAAGGAAAAGTCACAGGCTTTGGGAACATCCCTGGCATTGAACCTGGCCTTCTGCTAGCTGGGTGACCATGGTCAAGTTTTTTAATTTTTCTAAGACTTAGCTTCCTCATCTGAGAAATGCTTCCTCATCTGAGAAATGCTGCCAACAACCCAGGACTACTGAGAAGGATGCATGTGATAATGTAAACGTGAAGTAGGGAGCCCCCCAGAGCCTGGTGGGGGAGAGATGCTCTATGCCTGTTACCTTCTTCTCCTTTCTAATAGCCCAGATGATGCTGAGTGTCTTTCTGCTGCTACATTTGATAGGGGGAGAAACACATACAGACTGGTTAGAATGACCTAGTGGTCTGTATCCAGAACTAAACGCTGCTGAGAGGTACGTTTTCTGTAGAAGCCCTAAGCGATGGCCAAGGAACTAGACAAACTGAGAGGAAATATTGCAGTGTCCAATAGCATTCTTGTTCGAAGGAACCTAAACTAATTCAAAGAGTGAAAAATATGGTGTTGGTATTTGCACATCAGATCTTTGCTTGGTGGAACACTTTAATCTTGTCCTGACTTGGCTGCTATCCAATCCCCATCGTTGAGTCTAAGCAGGAGAGAGCTGAGATGTTTGGAACAGCTGCAGTGACAGCAAGCACGCCCCTCGGTCACATGCGTGGTGTGGTTGGTTGTACTGTATTCCCTTTCCTCCTGTTCACGGGTGGCATTATTCAGTCATGGCACAGCGACTTTAATAGATATTAAAAATGCAGCCGTTTAAGCACGTCATTCTTGAAACCCCATTGAAACTCTGTCTGGAAGCATATGTGAGCGAATGGTGTAGGACTATTTCCTACTTGCAACAGGGATTGTTCCTCTTGACCTGTGACATTGTATAGCCAAATAGCCCTGTTGTTATTTATAATTCCTCTATTAGCTTTGTCTTTTTGCCAAGTATAGTTAAAAGAAAAATTGTGTAGAAAAGGAGATGATTTTTATTGTAAGTTCCTGATGGAAAAAGGCATTTTTTCTTCAAAGTTATTAACTGGGTTTTACAGCTGACCTTTCAAGGAACGTCTATGGCTTCAGATACTTAAGAACTCAGCAAATACTGTCCTCTGTATAATTTAAATAGTCATTATAGTTTGGGCTATAAGCACTGAATATGTATTGTAAGACACAATGTTGGTTTTTTTTAAATTTTTTATATTTTATTGTAAAAGAAAAAAGTCTGTTTCCTTTCTACACTGAGTGTTGGTTGACCTTTTCTTATTAAATTTCCTCATCACAGCTGTACATAATCCTAGAAGGTCACTGGTTGGCATTAGCAATCCCAGAAATGAATGGTCATGATGTCACATCCTAGAATTGACAAATTAGTTTGTTTGATCTCTCATTACCCTTCTATCCATTGCTGTAATGGAGAATGGAAAAATTCAAGATGGGATGAAGGCCTGAAATTTCCTCATCACCAAGAAATAAGAGTTGTGAGTGTGTCTCTCCTGTCCTTCCTTCACTCCATACAGACTTGGCTTTTTTTTTTTTTTTTTTTTGAGAATTGTGACATACTGTCCTGGGCAGTAGTTCTTTGCTTTCATGGCTAATGATGCAAAAAGGAGAAGGAAAGGGGAGAGAAAGAGAAAAAAACAGAACGCTATCAGGACAAAAGTAAAGTTAAATCATAACCAAAGAATATCTGAGTTTGGAAGGGATTTCAAGGCTTCTCCGTGGAAGCCTTGTCACTTAGAAATAAAAGAGAAAACCTATAGTCCTGTCTGCATTTCACTTGGACTTCAAGAAAGGCTGAGAGATCTTGGACAAGTCACTAAACGTTCCTGGACTGTTTCCTTGTCTGGATTAAATGATCACTTGTTGCTTTCTGATCTTCATCAAATGTGATTTAAATATTCTCTGGAAACCAATATTATGATTCATAAATAAACTGATTCATAAATAAATTGTTTACCATTAGAAATATTTCTTTCATTTTCTAATGCAATAATTATTCACCTATATAATCCAGTAATAAATGCCAATTCCAGATAGAGAGTCAGTGGTGAGCAAAGCCAGACCCAGACAAGATCCCCCTGCCCTTGGCTGAAAATGGCAACCCTGATGAATGCGTGGTGAGTGGGCCTGGTGCCAGGGGAGCTCATTAGGGGAGATGGCCTGTCTGGGAGCTGGCAGAAGGTCTCTCTGAGCAGTGATTCCTAAGTGACATCTGAAGGGTGCATAGGTATTCACAGGTAAGGAGGTAAGGGAAAGATCATTCCAGGGAGCAGGACTCACGTTTATGAACGTTTGGGGAGGACTGGAGAGAAGGCGAGCCTGGCAAGGGCAGAACAACGCAAGGTGTGGTGGTAAAAGAGGCTAGGACAGGCACTAAGTAGGAGCCAGACCGCTGATGCTTTTAGGGGAAGGCTGACGATGGAACGGACCACCCCAGCCCATCCCAACTGCGATACGTGTGCGAGTGAAAGGGCACGAGTAATAATGAAACCGGAAAAATAGGAGTAACCCATTACGTATGATCAAGGGCTCTATTTAAAATCTATCGAAGGAAGTTTTCTTTTTACTTTACGTGGAATGAGAATCATCAATGGATTTTAAGCCATAAGGCGGAAATGATCAGATGTGACTTTTGAAAATCAGTCTGTTGCAAGTGGAAGAAAGGTTGAAGAGGGCCTCAGAGGGGAGCAAGGGGACCTGGCAGGAGTCTGTTGTAGAGGTTTAGGGGAGTTTGGACTGGGACAGAGCAGGTGGAGATCAGAAGTGAATAATACGAGAGAATTTAAAGTTAACGTCTTCAGTGATAGAGGGTTGATTGCAGTAAGGGTTCTAATTTGTTTCCACCTCCTTGTATAAACGCCCTTTGGCATCATTCTCCCAACCCCAACCGGGACTAAAATAGGCAATTTGCTTTGGTAGTGGAGTAGTAGCAAAAGCATCACAAGTAGAGACATGGAACACACGTGTCCACTGCCCCAAGACTTGTGATGCCCTTGGATTCTGGCAACCCATCTAGGCCAGCTGACTGGAGGATGGGAGGGCATGGGGAAGGAGGTGTGGGCATCCCAGTGCAGGCTGCCAGAAACCTGAGACCCAGCCTAACAGCCGACTGCCAACGTGGACAGCAGGCAACCCTGGCTCAGACAAGGAGAACCGCTCGGCTGAGCCCTGCCCGAATTGCCCACCTGTGGAATCTCTGACTAGGGCAATAGTTGTTGTTTCAGGCCATTACGTTTTCGTTTGGTTTGTTACATAGCAGTAGATGCAGAAGTTGTTACTGAGAGAAAACTCTGGAGGAAGACCAGATTTGCATAAACCCATTTGTTTAGACATGTTGATTTTGAGGAGCTATTGAGATATTCTGGAGGTAATGCCAACCAGGAGTGGGGAGAGGGGAGGAGAGGAGGGGACGGCAGGGGAGGGCTGGGGCAGGAGCCTGGAAACCTACTGCTGGAAAGACAGTGAGGCCTCAGAGGACATGCGGAGGAAGATGGGAGTGTGTTGTGTATGGGAGGCTTAGCTGGTTACTATCAAAGTCATGGTAGAGGATAAAATCAGCTCTAGAACAATAGCTTTTTGCATTTTACTATTTCAATATTCCATAAGACAATACCAAATTGTCCATTTTCTGTTTCCTTAAAGAGGGCAAGTTGAATGATAGCCACTAAAAAATATGAAATATCCCCTTGCTTTCTTCCCCTCTGGCACATGAGGTGGAGGGGCAGAGGTTTTGATGACCTACGGGTGTAGGGTAAACATTCTCTGGCTGGAAATGGAGGAGCGTTGCCTGGCAGCTCTGGCTCTGGGCACCGTGTGTAGCAAGGGATAGGCTGCCTGTAATCCTTCTTCCGCACCTTTGTTCCCTCCCAGGGCCACTGTGCTTGACTCTCAGATACTCTCCTCCAAGCCTAGGCTCGGGAAAAGCTCTTATACGCTCATTTATACTAAGGTGCAAATGACTGATACGCCTGAGTCATTTGTTTGCTCAGAAAACTAAATTTTAAACACGAAGAAATCTCTCTCTATTCTGGGAAATGCAGTTATGTGAATGTGGGGAAAATGTTTTCATATACCACTTCCTTGCATTACTGCCCTACGGTTTGCTTTTATATGTTGAAAATAGAGCCCCATGTTCTCAGATTGTGGACTTTTGGGTGTTTTCAGTCTAGAACAAGCATGCCTCATGGACTTATCTTTTCTCCTCACAGAAACCTGCTTCCCCTCCTATATGTCCTTTTACGATTTAATGATACCAAACGTCTTCCATTTTCTCAGGCTGCAAACTATTGAAATACATTTAGCCCCACTCACCTGCCCATTCCGATCCTGTGATTCTGCGCTGTCTGACCCTGCTCACCCCATCTCAGTCCCTTCCTGCTGTTTCAGAATGAGATCAAGCCGTCATCAACTCCCACTCGGCCTAATGCCTCTGCCTCCTTACCCTTGTTCTATGTCTGTCTTTGCTTCTATCCAACCTAGAAATTCTGTTACAAGAATTGCCTTTCTTGTGTCTTGGTCTGATCTTGTCCCATCTTCTTTATCTACCTTTGATGCATTTTCTTGTAGGATAAAACCTAAACTTCTCAACAGGGCACCCGTAGCCCCTCCTAATTTAGCTGCCTAGCTAGGACTTGCCTCCATCATTATTTTAGTTCGAAGTTAGGTAGGAATTGTAAGATACCAAGGGCAAGTCCGTCCAAAGGATTTCACTCTCCCTTCATTCCCCATTCCTAGTTTACCTTTGTGAAGATGCAATTCTTTTTTTTTTTTTTTTCTTGCGGTATGCTGGCCTCTCAGTGTTGTGGCCTCTCCTGTTGCGGAGCACAGGCTCCGGACGCTCAGGCTCAGTAGTTGTGGCTCACGGGCCCAGCCGCTCTGCGGCATGTGGGATCTTCCTGGACCAGGGCACGAACCCGTGTCCCCTGCATCGGCAGGCGGACTCTCAACCAGTGAGCCACCAGGGAAGCCCGAAGATACAATTCTTGAACTGTGCCGGGGGTACTATATCCAAGGTGGGTTTGCTCAGTCACTCACATGGAGGGACACTGGTGAGTTACAGCTGGGTGGAGCCCGGTGACTACATTCAGTAGAGGCGCTCCAGGTGACCAGGTCTGACTGCATGTGTTTTTTCACTTAGAACAGAAATGAGGGCCCACTGGATACATTTTTTTTTTCACATTTCTTTCACCTCATTTGGTACACTGATGAGCAGGGCCTCCCTGATATTTCATGGAAACATACAAGGAATGAAACATCATTTAGCCTGATGACTAAACCAGCTGGGGGTCTGCAGCGGGGTCATGCCCCTTGGCCTCTCCTCACCCTCACACCACTTCCCAGCTCCCGGTCTCCAGCAGGCTTGCCTTCTATCTCTACCCGCCACGGACCCACAGTCCTTGGTGTGTTTCGATATAGAAATGGAGCTGGCAGACACAATCTGTGCACCAACCCCTCCTGCTTCCTGTGAAGAAGAGACATCCAAACATGCAGTGGCAGGGAGCCTGGGCCGAGGTAGGAGATTGTCTCCAAGGGGTCCCTTAACAAGACCTTATTATCCCACTCCGTCACCCTTGTGGACTCAGCTCCTGGCGTTGACCCAAGGGAACTCTAAGATAGTGTCAGGTCAGATTCTCCTTGTTCCTGGAAGTGGTTACCATGCATCTTCTTTCTTTTTTTAAAGCTGGTCACCCTCCTAGAAATGAGTGCCCGTTCCCACCCCTTCTTTGCCTGAAGAACCCCATTTCTCACTCATGGTCCAGCTCAGAAAGTACCTGCACCTCGAAGACCACCATCACCTGGGGCCCCTCTGCATTCTGTTTGGTTTCTTTCTGTGTGTGTTTCTTTTTTTTTTACTAAGGACTTCCCTCTCTATGGTAAGGTCCAGAAGGGCAGGGAGTATGTTATTTCCTTTTATTATTTTAAATTTTTTTTTGGCGGTACGCGGGCCTCTCACTATTGTGGCCTCTCCCGTTGCGGAGCACAGGCTCCGGACGCGCAGGCTCAGTGGCCATGGCTCACGGGCCCAGCCGCTCCACGGCCATGTGGGATCTTCCCGGACCGGGGCACGAACCCGTGTCCCCTGCATCGGCAGGCGGACTCCCAACCACTGCGCCACCAGGGAAACCCTTATATCCAAGATACTTAGCACATGGATGGTGAGTGAATAAATGAACAAGAAAGTAACGCTTGGGTTTAAACCAGACCTCTGTCAGTGCAAAACATCGTTTCTTTGCAAGTGGATTACTTGGCCCTTAGGAAATGCTTAGTGGGACCCTCAGCTGGGGCAACCTTGGATCAGCTGTCTGGGGCATCTGCCTGACATCTTGGGGCCATTAGGAAATACTCAGGAAGGAAGCTTCCTGTTCAGTTGTCATCACAAATTACTGCTTTCAGGTGTTAACTGAAACGACCCAATTAAGCAAATGTTTTAAAGCTTGAATTCTTGTTGAGTAGAGCAAAAGATCAATTATTCAAAGGCTCCTTTTAAAGAAGTAGGCCTTCGGAGGACGCAGGAACCACGGTTACATTTTGCCAAATGGGAATAACTGTGTTATTTCCCTTTCTGATTATAAAATGAGATACAGTGATTCTTGTTTTCTACATGGTTTTATTTATTTACTTAGTTTAGTTGCAAACTAAAGTCCCACCCTGAGAGATGTCATCCTTAACTGTATGATAGAAATCCTTTCTGGTTTCTTTACTTTGATACACCTGGAAATATATGTATATATAGAAAATATTTTGATAGTTGCATTTCTGTATACATATATACATCTGTATATATGCATACATAATATGCATGTATAAGCTATATATAATATTTACATATGAATTGTATGCTAACTATGTTATATATTTATTTGGGGGGCAAAAATGGGCTAACACTATAGATAATGTCTGTGTCCCGCTTTTTTATGTAATAAAATAGTTTAGCCAATTCCTGTGGCAACACAACACATATATCTTATTTTTAATGCTTTCTTTTAAATGTTATATTGAATGAATATCCTGAAATTTAGTTAATCAATTTCTTATTAATGGATATTTATGCTATATCAAAATTGTAACTATATTTTGGTCCACTTGTACAAGTGTTTATTTAATATCCTCCTAGCAGCATTTCTGTGTTATAGCCTTTTGATATGTAGTCTAAGGCTAAGGCTATTGCCTGCCGGGAAGATCGTACTGACTCGTATTCCCACTCTCAGTGTATGAAAGTGCCCATTTTAGTTCATCCTCACAAATACTAGATGTTAGTAATCCTTTTAATCTTTGCTTATTTGTTAGATAAACATGAGATTTCATTATTTGGTTGATATAGCTTTAGTTACTATGAGGTTTGATTATCATGTGGTTATGTCCATCTTTTCTAAACATTCATAACTTTTTCTGAATTTCATAGTATGTCATTTAGCCTTTACTCACTTTTACTTTTTGGTCTATATTATCCCCCTACCCATTTGTGAAATTGTTTTCTAGCTTTGAGTCCAGTACTGTTCAAATGAGGTTTTGCTAAAGGAGCTGACACGCCAAACCAACAGACGTAGATTCTGCCAGAACGTATGAAGTACTTTAGAAAGAGGAAATGAAAATATGGGGGAGCACCTTTGAATCTGACGTCCCTGTAAGTCAGCTAGAAATGTCTGCCCCTGCTTCTCATTCCTTTAACTTTCCCCCAGTCTGTTCATTTTATCTGCACAGACGCTACAGCATGATTTTTTAGCCACGGAGCCATGAACTTTCCAGGGAATCTGTGCATAGAATTCCAGAGATTTGTGAACTTTGATGGGAAAAAAATTACATTTTTCTGTGCACTGACATCTCGAGATTTAGTATTTCTTTCAATTATACATGTGAGCAACAAACCGTAGTAATAGTAGCCATTCCTGACAACCAAAAACAAAAACCATCAATATTTTGAAATCACATCACTGATGTTGAAAGCATCCTCTCTTTATTACAAAACCGTGAAATATTTTGTTGGTTGTATTTCACTACAATTGGGTTATTCTGTAATCTTGTGCATTTTGCTTTATGCACTTAAAAAGATTATTTTGAGAAGGGGTCTTTAGGTGTCAAGGCACACATAGGTTAAGAATCCCTGAGCTGGAGAAAGTGTCAAGGTCACTGGAAGATTCTTACTTGTTCCTGGTTAAGGTTCCTCCTTTGCCCTGACCTCTCCTTTCCCTATATCATTCCTCACTCTCCTGGATCCCTGTCCTAGGCCCCTGGAAACTTTTCAAGTGTTATATCAAATATATTAACATCTACCCGTGTTCCCCATTAAATACATTTTTATTATAAAAATTTGAAAGAATTATACTAATTGTATTTTTTAAATCACTTGGTTATGAGAAAGTTATCTCATTTACAACTGACTGCACTTTCTTGACAACTGTTGTACTTACTCGGGTTCTTGCAAAGCAGGCAAATCTAACATACAAATTGTTTTCTAAATGTAATGAAATTTTTATGAGCGCTAAATTTAACAATTAATGAAGTTGACATAATGATACATTTTTGTACATTTAATTAAACATTTAGCAATAGCAATTGTGCAGTTTGCTTTCCATATTTTGGAGCCAATTTTTTTAAAGTATGTTTTGTAGGTTCTGGAAAGCCCCTGGGCCCTGAGGCTGGTGCCTGTAGTGCCTAAAGGGATATGGTACCACCTGTGGGTATAAATCAACAGCCTTTGTACTCAGACTTTTCTCAGACCATGTCCCTTCACTTCCTGCCCTGAACTGAAAATTCCCCACGTGGTGGGCACTTTCCTGCCACCATCTAATTCCAGCCTCATTCTGTCCACACACGTCACCCTACAGCTCTCCTTTAGCTGATGCCCATGGTCTGACGCTGTGAGGCCTTGGATCGCTGAGTCTACCGTCCAGACACTGCCAAGAACAACTTTCACATCCTTGGAGACAAGCCATCCTGCATCCTGACCTCCTCTAGGCTCCTTTGCAGCCAGGTTTCAACTTTGTTTCAAGGTGTGGCCCCAGCTCCCCAAACAACATCGTCGTTTCTCAAGAAGTTTTTACTTCTTGGGAACGAATGAAAGATCTTTGTCTTCTCATTGCCTTAGTCATATTCCTTCATTATTACATGGCACTTAACCTTTTCTGAAGTATTAAAATGCAACATAGAAACTTCTAACCACATAGGGGAACTTCATATTCCCCCAGTTCTCCAAGTCCTAACTCCTATAGGATACCTTGTCTTTACTGCATCCGTATCTCCAACACCTTAACCCTTTCCTTTTCAACCCATCCAGCGGGCATCTCTTTGCTTTACTTTTTTCAGTGCTCTTTTGCCAGAACCTTCATTGCCCCAGCTAGAGCAGCAACCGTGGTACTTATATTGATGACTAGCGCCGCCAGGGCATCCCATGAGCCAGACTCTAAGCTGAATGTTTCACGTGCATTGTTTCATGTAACTCTTTTGTGGGGACTATTACTCTTTTCATTAAAAACAAGCAGCTGAGGATAAGCCAGATTAAACAACTTGTTTAATAGCATATAGTTTGAAAGTTACAGAGCAGAGACTTTATGTCATTTTCCATAATCTATATTTATATAGAGAGCTATACCTGGATAAATCTGTGTCTCTGTCTATGTTTATACATAGAGATGGATAATCGGACCTCCCTCAAATTCGCTTACTTTCCTCAAGCACATTTATGACGATTCCTCATCTTATTTACTTCCCACCCACCTGGCCAATGGCCCTGATGAAATATTGGTCAAGGTTACTAATGACTGACCTGCTAGTGACGAGCGCCAGTGGGATTTTTAGTCCTTTCTCATCTGATCTGAGCATATGACACCAATGATATTATTTTAAGAACTTTAGTTTCCTTGGATTCTATGACGTTTCTTCCTTCTCCTATATCTCTGGCTTCTTTTCATTCTCCTTTAATGGCTTGCTTCCGTTAAATCCTTAACTTCTCACGTGCTTAGCAGTCCCATCCTTGGCCCCCATCACTTCTTTTTCTAAACGTTCTCTCTGTATCTTCCATTCGCTGCCATGGCTCCATCACCACCGCATCTCCCCACGTTCCCTCCACTTCTAGACCTGTATCTAAATGCTTTACCGATCTCTCCCTCTGGAAGTCCCATGGGTGCTATGTCCTGTTGGAACTAAACCCATTTCCTGTCTTTCCAGTCTTGGCAAATAAGACCCCAAGCCAGACACCCTGGAGTCATTGGAGTCATTGGTGTTTTCAGCCCCCGCTTTCCATCCCTAAGGAAGTCCCACCTGTTGTATCGCGGGGCCCTCTCTGACCTCCGTTTTCTCCCATCGCTCCCTCTCTGGTTTCCATGTCCCGTTTGCTTCACTCTCCCTGTCTCTCACTCAGCTGGAGAGGGTCTTCTAGAATGCAAAACCCACCCCTTCGTGATCCTTCCCTTGTTCATGCTGTGATCTCCAGTCTCCCTGTCCTTCTTGTGAGCTGCATCTTTTTACTTCTTTTAAACTTGCTGTGAACTTGTAAAATACTCCCAGCAATTTTGGACACTTTTGGTGTTTACTGTTTTCCTCAACCTTGACTGTGCGTTCCTCTAAAGCAAGCATCAGGCCTCTTTTTTGTATGTGTCCCCAGAGTTTTGCTGTACTTTCCTCACAGTAGGTGCTCAATGAATATTTACTGAATGAATGAGAATCATGAGATGCTGCTCTGAGACTGTCAGATAAAACTTACCACTGAAAGATATAAAAATAGCAAAGCCAGGAAAGCAAATGTTTCTGGGTAATATTCAAATTTGAGGGAAATACCCACCATTTCCTGGCTGCAGTTTGCTCCTTGTTATGGGTATAGATGATCAACAGGGTCCTTCCCTCTATGTCCTGTGCGTTTTCACGCTTTTTTTTTTTTTTTTTTTTTGCGGTTCTCGGGCCTCTCACTGTTGTGGCCTCTCCCATTGTGAAGCACAGGCTCCGGATGCGCAGGCTCAGCGGCCATGGCTCACGGGCCCAGCCGCTCCGCGGCATGTGGGATCTTCCCGGACCGGGGCACGAACCCATGTCCCCTGCATTGGCAGGCGACTCTCAACCGCTGCGCCACCAGGGAAGCCCCTGTCCTGTGCGTTTTCATGGTGGGTTCTCTGCAGAGGCCAGCAAAGGTTGGGGAGCCATCCTCATTTTTACCAGCAGGCCTTACATGTTTTCTTGGACTCAGGCCCTCAGCCAGCAATGTCCCCTGGTGCTGGCTTTCTTATTTCCTTACCCGTGTTCCCGAGGCTGTTGTGGTTGGAGTATTCTAGAAGCTCAAGCCAGGTGAGTCCAACTCTCCCCCATCCCACCTGATGTCTGGACCGTCAGAAGGTGGATGTTTTGTCGTGTTTCTGCTGCTTCACGTTGCAGCATCTCCCTATACACGGATGTGTTTCTTATCTTTTCTATTTGTTCTCCTGCATAATTCACCCGGGTTCTTAGCTTTTAAGACCTGATTTCCAGTATCATCACAGCTACCGATGTACTGTGTGACCTAGGAAAAGTCACTCAGACTCTCTGTGCCTGTTTCTCTTTCTGTGAAAGGAAGATGCTTTCCCAGTTCCCTTCCAGACATGCTGTTTTGGGACTCTGAGTATTGCGGTGGCACCTGTCCATATGCCTTTGTCTACAGAAAGAGTTGCTAAACTCTCTGCTTTAGGAGGACGATTGCATACACTGGGCACGAAGTTTTGCACATTCTGACGGGCGGCTGCATGGAGGCCCCTTCTCTGTGAGGAGAGTTGGAAAAGTGGCTGCAACACAAAATATTTTCAAGCTTCACAGTGGGTTACATTCCTGAAAACAGCTCTCAAATACTTTTTAACAAATTTCTAACTCATATCCTGTGTTTTAGTAATGCTTTTTAAAAACATCTGACACTGTCTGATAATGGACTGTTCTCAGTGAGTATCTTTTTCAGAGAATTGGCTGTTACTCTTGTGAGCACCCAAAGCGAATATTTAACTATTTTGATGCAAAGCCTCATAAAATGTATGACCGTTATCTTGTCCTCTATAAACAGAAGATATTGAATATGATTTAAATTTCCTGGGTGGCCAAGGTCATCTCTTTTATTCCTTTATTCAACGAATATTTATTAAACTCCAAATATGCATTAAGCGTTGTGCTAAATGTTGGGTGTTTAGCATCTTCATTGGCAGGTTTATCACCACCAAGGACTCCTTACAACGGCTCCACTTACGCAACTTGACTGTTGTGCTGTTACAGATTAAACCAGGAGTTTTGAGCGTTAATAAGGGAGGATTTCTGCCTAGAACATCAGATTTGGTGAGCAGTTCACATGGTCACACGTGGCAGTCAGTCCTGCCTCAAACAGGCCTTTTTGGCATCTAGTTATGGGCATCCTCGCAAGAAAGAGTTGAAAATAGTCTGTGTTCTTCAAAAAATCAAACTCAACACGCTCTGTAATTTTTAGGTCACCAGAGATACTGATGTTACTGTATTATCGGCAATAAAACTTGACTCAAAGCCCATATGAAATGTTTAGGGTATTTTTAAAAATCCTTGCACATTCCTCTAATTACAAAGCAATAAATGTTTGTTGCACCATTCAAACAAGAGAGCATTATTTCAAAAAATGTAATTTCTGTTGTATTTCTAATGTCTTTAAAGGTATGTTAAGTTTTGGACAATTCAGATATCTTTTGGGGATTTCCAATATTGGCCTGGCCTCTGGAAGAGCTATCTGTAAATTATCTATTTATCAGTTATCTCTAGGTACAGTTATCCCATAAGGCTATTATTATTATAGGCTTGTGGGATAACTGTATTCTGGAAAGATTGACCCATAATGTAAAGTGGACATTACTTCCCCTTTGACTTTCTTTATAAACTTGGACATGCTTCTCTATAGAGGGTGGGGAGAATCGACTGATGAGTTTTTCTCAAGAGAGAGGGCTGATTCTTTCTAACTCAGCACCTTTCCCCTGGGGAACTTTCTTAGTAGTGGCATTTTTTTTTTTCTTCGTGTGGAAATCATCAAGTTTGCGCTCAAATATTCTAGATATTGTTTTATTTTGCAGAGTTTCATAAAGTTGGCTGGGGTTCTCAGGCAGATGCCTATAATGAATTCCACATTTCCCACACTGGGTCTTCAACGTGTGGCCAATACTTCCTCTTAGGGGCCATTGGAAAATGGGTGAGGGTGTTTGGAGTTGTTACAATGGGGTCTCCTGGCATCGAGCAGGGGAGGGTAGGCGGTCCTAACCATCTTGCAGTGTGCAAGGCAATATTTCACAGGTAAGAACAGTCCTATCTAAAATGCTAAAAGTGTGTCTGTTGAGAAAGAAAAAATTTACTTTGGTGTTTATTGATTGATTGATTCAACAAATGTTTACTGAACACCCACTGTATGCCACACACTAATGTAGGCATTGAGGATACAGTGAACAAACAGACAAAAGTCTCTGTTCTTGTGCAGTGGAATATTCTAGTGATATAATGCCCTGTTTTTTGTTTTGTTTTTTTGGTTTCAGGAATTTGTTGTTCAGGTGTGTTCAGTGAACAAACAGACAAAAGTCTCTGTTCTTGTGCAGTGGAATATTCTAGTGATATAATGCACTGTTTTTTGTTTTGTTTTTTTTGGTTTCAGGAATTTGTTGTTCAGGTGTGTTTTGTTTTGTCTTGAGTATAGAGATGGAAAACAATTGCACAGATGGCCTTATGTACAGAAGAGTTGGGTGGATGCCTTTCAGTGTGAACCCGGCTTATAAATTCTGTTTCTGGGGTGACTTAAAATGATTAATTCCAATAGTCAGCACATCTGAGGGACAGTAGGGGGAAAAATCCATAAGACAGAAACACACAACATGTATTAATGCTTCAGATTAGCATTTAGTTCTGTGTTCTTAAAAAATGATAAACACCAGTGGTGTGTTGCAAATTTTGGCTCTTTATTTATGACCAGAAGCACATCTGAAGCTCAGAATGTCTTAAAACCTCCAGTACTTCTATTAAAGATTAAATTATTAGCAACTTACATCCCCAAATTTTTATTACAATGATATTATTATCTCAATAAGAGTATTGACTAATTCAAGAAAGAGGGATACACTAGAACTTTGCAGTTCCTCAAAACAAGTTTTGTTTTTTACTTATTTCTCTAAAAACGTGTAAAATGATTGTCTATTTAATGTCAAATATACTACTAATGTAATTAAAGGTGTACCTCATTCTAAGCTTTTGAGATAGTTCTAGAAAGCTGTGTGTAAACAGATAACACATTTTACGAGTCCCTTTTTATTGGTTTACATTTTATTTTGAGAAACGTTTGGTTTCGTGCCCCGACCTTTCTGCTGATCTCTCATCCTGTGCCTTTTCAGCGCCTGCATTTTGCTCTGGATTTCCCATCCCAGGTCAACACATTCTCAACTGAAATCATCATCTTAAGCAAATAATTTCCCCTTCCCAACTACTGTTACTTGACAGGAAGCATCACTGTTCTTCCAGGCTCCCAAACGCATTCATTCAGTCCCACTCAGCTCCTCTCCTTCATGTATGCAAACCTAAAGCCGTGCTAGTGTCCTTGAAGATACTGCAAAGTTTAGCTGCTCCAGGCGCATACAACAAGCCTTGGTAACATGGGACTCAAGGACAATCTGCCGTCTTACTTGCCCTACTTCCAAACACACACTGTGGACACAGGGATCCTGATGTTACATTTCAGAAGAGTTCTCTCAATCTAGGTAATGAATAGATACCGATACCTAGACAGGTTGTTCCCCTTGCTCCTTTATAGTGCTGATGAGAGGGTACACCACGATCAATCAGGTCTATACTCCAGTAGGAGCAGTATTTCGTTTCCTGTACAGCCTTTTGTGCAGCTAAACGTAAGAAGAAGTAGTGGGTTTTCAGAGCAGCCTCCAGGTCCTCTGTGCTAAAGAACTGATGAGTAACCTTTACCAGGAATGCCAAGAGGACGTTTCTAAACTGGTCATGTCTATAGCTTCTGCTCTGAAGCCCCCACTACTCTTTCCCCCAAGAGTCTGGTCTGTAACTGGAATGTCCAGTACTTGTTCCTCATCAATAACCTGGTCTTCGTTTGGTCCTGAGCAAAATGTGTCTCTGATGACTGTGTTTTTCTTAGTCGTGGCAGTGGTACCACAGGGCTGCAGTTCCATCCTTCTAACAGGTGTGTGTGTGTCTGCATCTACCCCAAAGCCAGTACTGATGGGGCCACTGAAAGACTCTTGGGAGGAAGAGCCTCCTCCTGTTTGAAACCCCAACTGAAAACGTGTGCCCAATTTGGGCAGCGCTGTGACATGTCCTAGTGAGCACAACTGAGCCTCCTTCAGACACCAGCACGTGGGGCATTACCCAGCGGCACACGGGTATCACCCTGCAGCACATGGGGTCAGTCCCCCCTCACATCTCTGCCAAACTATGGTGATGTGTTTGTATCTGATATCACTGCTTTCAGTCTTCTTTCCCCATAGAAGATGCACCGCATTTCAGAAGCATATGTTGCTCTCCTTAAATAAGCATTCATCCTGTCCTTTCTCTTTACAGAACAGCTTAGTGGCTCTGGATTGCATGACAAACCCATCACACACTCCCTACCCTGGAATACACGTCTCTTCATGATTTGGCTCCAAATTACCTTTATTTTATGTTTTAATTAATTAATATTTTTGTTTGGGGAAATGGTTTTCTTTTTAAATTCTTTTTTAACATCTTTATTGGAGTATAATTGCTTTACAATGGTGTGTTAGTTGCTGCTGTATAACAAAGTAAATCAGCTATACATACACATATATCCCCATATCCCCTCCCTCTTGCATCTCCCTCCCACCCTCCCTATCCCACCCCTCTAGGTGGTCACAAAGCACCGAGCTGATCTCCCTGTGCTATGCAGCTGCTTCCCACTAGCTATCTGTTTTACATTTGGTAGTGTATATATGTCCATGCCTCTCTCTCACTTTGTCCCAGCTTACCCTTCCCCCACCCCATGTCCTCAAGTGCATTCTCTACGTCTGCGTCTTTATTCCTGTTCTGCCCTGAGGTTCTTCAGAACCATTTTTTTAGATTCCATATATATGTGTTTGCATATGGTATTTGTTTTTCTCCTTCTGACTTACTTCACTCTGTATGACAGACTCTAGGTCCATCTACCTCACTACAAATAACTCAATTTCATTTCTTTTTATGGCTGTGTAATATTCCATTGTATATATGTGCCACATCTTCTTTACCCATTCATCTGTCGATGGACACTTAGGTTGCTTCCATGTCCTGGCTATTGTAAAGAGTGCTGCAATGAACATTGTGGTACATGACTCTTTTTGAATTATGGATTTCTCAGGGTATATGCCCAGTAGTGGGATTGCTGGGTTATATGGTAGTTCTATTTTTAGTTTTTTAAGGAACCTCCATCCTGTTCTCCATAGTGGCTGTATCAATTTACATTCCCACCAACAGAGCAAGAGGGTTCCCTTTTCTCCACACCCTCTCCAGCATTTATTGTTTGTAGATTTTTTGTTGACGACCATTCTGGCCGGTGTGAGGTGATACCTCATTGTGGTTTTGATTTGCATTTCTCTAATGATTAGTGATGTTGAGCATCCCTTCATGTGTTTGTTGGCAATCTGTATATCTTCTTTGGAGAAATGTCTGTTTAGGTCTTCTGCCCATTTTTGGATTGGGTTGTTTGTTTTTTTTTGATATTGAGCTGCATGAGCTGTTTGTATATTTTGGAGATTTATCCATTGTCAGTTGCTTCATTTGCAAATGTTTTCTCCCATTCTGAGGGCTGTCTTTTCGTCTTGTTTATGGTTTCCTTTGCTGTGCAAAAGCTTTTAAGTTTCATTAGGTCCTATTTGTTTATTTTTGTTTTTATTTCCATTTCTCTTAGAGGTGGGTCAAAAAGGATCTTGCTGTGATTTATGTCATAGAGTGTTCTGCCTATGTTTTCCTCTAAGAGTTTGATAGTGTCTGGCCTTACATTTAGGTCTTTAATCCATTTTGAGTTTATTTTTGTGTATGGTGTTAGGAAGTGTTCTAATTTCATTCTTTTACATGTAGCTGTCCAGTCTTCCCAGTACCACTTATTGAAGAGGCTGTCTTTTCTCCACTGTATACTCTTGCCTCCTTTATCAAAGAGAAGTTGACCATATGTGCTTGGGTTTATCTCTGGGCTTTCTATCCTGTTCCATTGATCTGTATTTCTTTTTTTGTGCCAGTCCCATACTGTCCTGATTACTGTAGCTTTGTGGTATAGTCAGAAGTCAGGGAGCCTGATTCCTCCAACTCCGTTTTTCTTTCTCAAGATTGCTTTGGCTATTTGGGGTCTTTTGTGTTTCCATACAAATTGTGAAAATTTTTGTTCTAGTTCTGTGGAAAATGCCATTGGTAGTTTGATAGGGATTGCATTGAATCTGTAGATTGCTTTGGGTAGTATAGTCATTTTCACAATGTTGATTCTTCCAATCCAAGAAAATGGTGTATCTCTCCGTCTGTTTGTATCATCTTTAATTTCTTTCATCAGTGTCTTACATTTTTCTGCATACAGGTCTTTTGTCTCCTTAGGTAGGTTTATTCCTAGGTATTTTATTCTTTTTGTTGCAGTGGTAAATGGGAGTGTTTCCTTAATTTCTCTTTCAGATTTTTCACCATTAATGTCTAGGAATGCAAGAGATTTCTGTGCATTAATTTTGTAGCCTGCAACTTTACCAAATTCATTGACTAGCTCTAGTAGTTTTCTGGTAGTGTCTTTAGGATTACGTATAGTGTAATGTCATCTGCAAACAGTGACAGTTTTACTTCTTTTTTTACAATTGGGATTCCTTTTACTTCTTTTTCTTCTCTGATTGCTGTCACTAAAACTTCCAAAACTGTAGTGGTGAGAGTGGGCAACCTTGTCTTGTTCCTGATCTTAGTGGAAATGCTTTTAGTTTTTCACCATTGAGAACGATGTTCGCATATGGGTTTGTCATATATGGCCTTTATTATGGTGAAGTATGTTCCCTCTATGCCTACTTTCTGGAGAATTTTATCATAAATGGGTGTTGAATTTTATCGAAAGCTTTTTCTGCATCTATTGAGATGATCATATGGTTCTTATCCTTCAATTTGTTAATATGGTGTATCACATTGATTGATTTGCGTATCTTCCTTTATGCCTGGGTAGATGGTTCCTGTTTTCTACTTACAATCACTAACTGCTAAGACCCTGCTAGCTCTGAGTCTCAGCTAGGCTACCATCTTCTTTGAGAAGCTTTCCTTAAATTCCCTGCTGGAAATGGCATCTCCATCATTTTAATGTTCATAGCATCTTGTTTTCACCTGTCACCTCCTAGAACTAGCTAATTATTAATATGTGTCTTCAGGGGTGTCAGCTCCTCCAGGGCAAGGATCGTGAGTTACTGATAGTCCAGAGTTCCCTACTCATGGGGAGGCTTGGGAAACGTTTTCTGAATGAGTGAATGAATGAATGAATGAATAATAGCTGATGAGTAAATAGAAAATTCTTTATCAAAATGAATAACTTCCTCCTCATGTAGACACGCTCTCAGATTGCTTTTCACAACTAATAGTTCTTCAAATGGGGCGCACCTGTAATAGTTATCTGCAATCCATGTATATGTCATTGTTAATGAAATCTGAAAGTTATGCCTAAGTCTCCCCAGAAAGTAACAATCCTTTTTTGCCTGCCCCTGAAATTGCCCTAACACGGCTTGTAATAAGCTTTGACTGCCCAGCAAACCCCAAAGCTTCTGCACTTCAGCAGTTTGTTAACAGGCCCCTAAATAATTCTAGTTAATTCTGTAGAATACACAGGATTCACTTTGAAGTGTATCTTATTAACACAAGTCCTGTGAATTAACATGATGCCTAGGCATGCATTGCAAATTAGATGCAGTTACCCTCTTTCCTGGCAACAAGTTTAAAATGTGGAACATAGTAGCGTTTCAAGGCATTTTTAAGTTGGAAGCGAAATACACCAGAGTTTTGATTTTTTCAAAGACAGTAGTGAACCTACTGAAGGTCCAAAACTGGGGTCTGTTTTGCCCATTGACCCCCTTGTAATAATTGTCCCTCAAAGGTGCGTTGGGGACTCTTCTAAAAGAATGTCAATGTACTTCAACTCTGGGAAGAATTTTTTTAAAGCTAAGAGCATGAAGGTCACGCTCAGCCTCTGCCTGCCAGCTGTCCCTGGTCCCCGAATTCCGTATCCCTCTTCTTCCCACAACCAAGGCAACTGGAGCCCATTTTGGGAAGAGATGGTGAAGAGCCATCCCACAACTCTTTTGTTTTCTTTACAAGTTAATATTTTATTTTATTTTTCTATATAGCAGCATCTTATTAGTTACCTACTTTATGCATATTAGTGTATATATGTCAATCCCAATCTCCCAGTTCATCCCACCACCCCCACCACCCCCTCCCCGCCCCACCCCAATACTTTTGAAACCAGCCTCAGTCATGCTTGCTTCAAGACATCCTGGCATCATGGACCACTGGATACTTTGGCTAGGTGTTAAACCCTCCTAAACTCTCCTCTTGTCCTGTGCCTGAGTCCCATCGTGGTGACTTAGTTGCCATCTAGGGTACTCTTGGCATCCGTCCTAGACATGAATCCAGCTCAGTGGCTTGGGCCCTGCTCCCTGCTGGCCGACTGTCCTAATGCCCAGTGCCTCCTTTCTGCTTGGGCTTCTGAGGGCCGCAGCCCCAGGACCCTCACCCTGTGTTCCTGGCTCTATTTGATGCCAACTGTATGTCTCTTGCTTGCTGTATGTCCCCTGCCCCAGTACCTCCTACTGGCTTTGACCTTCCTGTTTCAGGTCCTCTTATTGCGACCCTTTGTATATAAGCTAGACGTGTTTGCCCTTCCTTCAAGGGGAGCTATTTCCCTGGTGTTTCCCTAGATGCTTATGATGAGACCCCTGCCAGAACTACACCAATCAGACCCTCATGTACACACTTGGGTCTGAACCCTTTCAGGGAGAGCAGGTTGGAAACCCATATAAACAGAAATATACAATGTGTGCAAATCAAGTATTGTAAGATTATTTTATTTATTTATTTATTTTGCGGTACGCGGGCCTCTCACTGTTGTGGCCTCTCCCGTTGCGGAGCACAGGCTCCGGACGCGCAGGCTCAGTGGCCATGGCTCACGGGCCCAGCCGCTCCGCGGCATGTGGGATCTTCCCGGACCGGGGCACGAACCCGTGTCCCCTGCATCGGCAGGCGGACTCTCTACCACTGCGCCACCAGGGAAGCCCCATTTTCTTTTTTTAATTAATTAATTTATTTTTGGCTGCGTTGGGTGTTTGTTGCTGTGCGCGGGCTTTCTCTAGCTGCCATGAGTGGGGACTATTCATTGCGGTGGCTTCTCTTGTTGCGGAGCACAGGCTCTAGGCACGTGGGCTTCAGTAGTTGTGTCACGCGAGCTCAGTAGTTGTGGCTCACGGGCTCTAGAGCGCAGGCTCAGTAGTTGTGGCGCAGGGGCTTAGTTGCTCTGCAGCATGTGGGATCTTCCCAGACGAAGGCTCGAACCCGTGTGCCCTGCGTTGGCAGGTGGATTCTTAACCACTGCGCCACCAGGAAAGCCCAAGTATTGTAAGATTATAAAGAATTGTTGTGAATGTATTAGGTTAGGGAAGTCAAACAGGATCATCATACGATGGCATATTCATGCACATCTATATAAAATTTTCTATTTTTATATGATGCCATTTTAATAGATGTGCCCATCTTTTCAAATGAGACATGCATATATATACATACATACATCTCAATTCATCCTTAATCACGGTTTTATTTCTCTATATTTTAATCGAGTGTTTGTATGTATTAAATCATTAGTGGAAGTAAAGCAGAGAATCGTAGGCTGTTTTACCTTTCAGCATTGGGTTATTTAGTATTAGAGAGACCATGTGGATGATTAACTGTAACATGAGTTTATTTTGTTATTTAACGTGACAGACTAGAACATGTTTGTATAGCTAATAGTTTTTTAGACTTTATTTCAGAACTCACTATACATGTACTATAAGTACTTCCAGCAGCTTTTGCCTCTTCTAGCCTAAAGGTGAGAAGCAGTACATACTTCTCCCATTTGGATGCGAGATTTGAAAGAGAGAATTAACTATCCTGCGAAAGATTTATGCTCCACCTTCTGGAGTACAGAGTCATCACTGACAAGTGACTGCCCAGCTGGAGACATCACTGTTCAGCCCTTCCTACATTTAGACGGGTCACAATCACCTCTCTCAGTGATGGAATGTGAACAGAAGTGATGCACAACACTTCCAGGAAAAACTTTGAAAAGGAAGTGTAAAAGTTAATAGGTGAAGACATCTGTGGTCTATTCATACAGTGGAACGTGAAGGAAACATGAAGGAAAGAACTACTGATGCATGCAGCACGTGGGTGTGTTTCAAAACATTGTGCGAAGGAGCCAAACACAGAAGGATGTATACGGCGTGATTCCATGAATACGAAGTCCAAGACTGGACAAAACTAATCGCTGGTGACAGAAATCAGAAATGCCTGATAGGCTGACTGGATGAGAGGTCTAGGAAGTTTTCTGGGCGAGGGCAATGGTTGGCCTCTGTCTTGGTTGGTGTTTATCACACGGGTGTAGCAGTTGTCAAAACTCACTGATCTGAACATTTAAAATCTGACCATTTGTGTGTGTGAATTATACATCAATAAAAAGACACGCTTTCCCTACTCTTTCTTTCCCCATCCTCCACCAGAAGCAGTTTCATCCCCCAGGGGACATTTGGCAGTATTTGGAGACACTTTTGATTGCCCTCCTTCTGGCATCTGGTGTATAGTGTCCTATGATGCTTCTCAACACCCTACAATGACAGGGCAGCCGTCAACAACAGAACATCGGCTGTTCTAAAATGTCAGTAGTGCCAAGGCTGAGAAACCCTGCGTTAGCTGATTGCAGAGGGCTCTGAGCCCCCAGAGAAGGCTGAACCCGTGATATGGAAAATCGTGGCCACCCACTGGCCAGAAACCGCAGAAACATTGGATGTCATGTCAGCAGGAAATGCATTTTCACTGTGTTAAGGCATTGAGATATTAGGGTTTGTTTGTTTTAGCGGTTAGCGTTACTTTAATAGATCAAACTTTAAAATGTTGATACCAAGAAAAATGCTTATTGTCTTCCTTATTAGGAGACCTGAGGGAAATTTATCTTAAGTCTTATTATCAAGCAAAGCTATGCTTCCTTTAAATAATTGTTCTGATTTTATCTCAAGGGCACTGTCCGTTTTGTAACTTACCGTGTTTCCTTTCTTGTTTCCTATTGTAGAGACCTTAGAACTCAATTTTTAGGTGGTTCTTAGAAGCAACTCTCCGGGAACATATGGTTTGCTTTTCTACATGCTCCCCTAGCTTCTATCTTTCATGTTTTCCTTCCCTTATTTTCCACTAGCACCGATTCCGATGGCTACTTATTTTCCCTTTTGGTATTTAGATTTGTTTTAAGGCTAGCTCATATTCTTTGTGTAAAAATGCAGCTTATAAATATAAAAACATATGAATAAAATATTTATCCAAATACCAATGTTCCTTTACTTAAGGTTTTGAATTAATAATGATTTTTGTATCCCAGACCTTGAAGGGAGTTTCATCTTGTCTTAACCTCTTAAGGTCCAGAGAGAGAAAATGATGTGTCCAGGTTCCAAGTTCATAGTGATAGTTCATGGAAGTTTTTTTTTTTTTTTTTTTTTTTTGGCGGTACGCGGGCCTCTCACCGCTGCGGCCTCTCTCGCCGCGGAGCACAGGCTCCGGAAGTGCAGGCTCAGCGGCCATGGCTCACGGGCCCAGCCGCTCCGCAGCATGTGGGATCTTCCTGGACCGGGGCACAAACCCGCGTCCCCTGCACCGGCAGGCGGACCCTCAACCACTGCGCCACCAGGGAAGCCCCATGGAAGTATTTTAATCTTTAAAATAGAAAGTATTCTCTACTGTATAAAGTTCTGTGTGTGTGCATGTATACATATATATGTATATATAATATGTATAATTTGCTCTTCACTAATTTGACATGGCTTGTGAACTATTTTAGTGGTGAAATGGGATCTGTGTTAATCAACAACAGACGTTGTTTGTCTACTTAGCATACCTCTTCACTCTTTTTCCTTTTGATAGAGCCCCAATTTTTTTTACAGACCCACCCTTCTCAGCTAAAGCATAAGCTCAGGGGAGAGAGGCGTCCGTCCCAGGACCAAAGGCTGCATCATGACTAGAGGAAGCTGGTCCTGTGACTTGTCAGTCATTGGTTTAACACAGGAGCGTGTACAATTGTTCTGGCTACTGAGATACAGGGTAAGACAGCTGAGGGTGGGTGTGGCAGTTATGGGAACCATTTGACGCAATCTTAAAAACAGACATAAGGAAAGATTGTTCTGTTGCTGGACACTGTTGTGTCAGTGTGAGATGACTGGAATTCTGCAGCCATCTTAGTGCCACGAGGAGAGTTCGCCTGAAGCACACATCAGGCTGAGCATGGCCGGCCAGAAAGAGCAAAAGAACCTTGAGCTGCCAGGCCACTGACAAAACTAACCCTGGGGCTAAATTATCTCTCAACTTACGAAGTGAGAAAATAAATTCCTCAGGCCAGTTTGATTTGGTGTTTTCTTTTACTTGCAGTTAAAAGCAAGCTTTCAAATTATCTTTTTCTGCATTGGGTGACCTAGGGTGTCCTTAACATTTATACTGTTCTTACAGGTGACATCTGGGCTCATGAGCTAGAGAATGTGAGTCCTTCACCTCAATCAGAGCTTGCCCTAAGAAGCTGATCTCACTAGCCCAGGCACCTAACATAGGGGTCAGCAAGCTTCCTCTGTAAAGGGCCAGAGGTAGGTGTTTGAGGCTTTGAGAGCCATGTGGTTTCTGTTGCAACTGCTCAACTCTGCTGCTGAGTGCAAGAGCACCACAGACAACACGTAAGCAAATGATAGTGGCTGTGTTCCAATAACGCTTTGCTTTCAGAAAGCAGGCAGTGAGCCAGACTTGGGCAGTGGGCCATAGTTTGACCTCTGACCTAAAATCCATGCTCAGCCAGGTGTGGGTGATTAAGGTTCACGGGGACAGAGCGGCCACTTGCCTGCCTCCCATTCTCTCCCCTTTCACTGCCACTGTCTGTCCTCTGGGGAAAGAGCTATCTGCAGTGAGATGGTAGGAAGAGCAAAAGTCAAGGGAGAGAAAATTGAGAAACAGCAGATGTATATAATTGACAGTCGACTTAATCAATTACTGAATAATTGATGGTTGGCTGCGTTTTTGGAAACCATTTGTCTAGAAAAGCCCATGAACTTGATGCTGCTTGATGAAAGAGAAAATCACATCTGGAGAAGGTTTCCTCCCGTCCATCTGCTTTAACTCAGAGCATCTTTGACCAAAGAAAGGCAATGTGATCAGCCTTCAGACTTTGCACCAAGGCAGGTGCATCTGGGTAGTCTGTGCAGGAATGTTGTTCTAATTAGGGAAGCAGGAAAGACTTTAATTCTGAAAGTGCTTGTCTGTCACGTTTAGCGAGTGTGCTGTTTGAGATAATCATCAACTCTGCCAAAAACAACATTGGGTAATGGAAATCAGGTAAAAGATTGACCTAGGAAAGTACCAATGATGAGTATCTGTTGAGAAGAAAGAGAGGAAAGGCAGAGTGGAAATTGGAGGATCCTGGTTACATGATCTAATGAGTAACATTGCAAAAATTATATGGTTGTGTACAACACGGATTCAGAAGAATGTTCATTTATTTTACAAGTCCTTCTCTTATCTCTCATTCTCCCTGTTTCTTCAAAGGCAATGCTGTCTCTGACAGTAGGTGGAAATGAAATGATGATTTTGAGGGAGCTCCTCAGTGCACGGAGCCATGGAGCAAGAGCTTCCTGGTGGCTCTTTGATGGGTCCTGCTCTGTGACCACCAGGCAGGGTCAGAAAAGCTGCTGCAGCCCTGAAAGCATGAAAGCATCATGCTTTCCGGCAGCTGCCCCTTGCACCCTGTGTAGAAGAGTATACGTCGTATAACCCTCATATATGCATATATCCAGTGCCTTGGTGGATTCTGATTAATACAGACACACACAAAAAGAAAACAGAACAAAAGAACCTCCCCTTAAGAGGCACCCCAGGAAAAATGTTACATTAGCTTAGTTTCTAACAAGGTTCTCTGTCTCTTTGGGGAAAGAGTAACCACAGCCCTGCGAGACATGAATTCCCCTACCTCTTCGCTATCGTTCTCCCCTCAGCCTGACTGCCACTTGACAATTAATTGAAAAGCCTATGCTTTTGAGTTGCTGCCAGGTGACTGAGCAGGAATTAACACACTTACAGGTGTCTCGGGAAGCGCAGCTCTGCTTCCTGGGACTCCTGAGACGACTCCCCGCTGTGGGCCCTCTCACGGCGAGGCCCCCGGGAGGCAGCCGATCATCACAACATGTCCACTTGCAAGTCATGCAGTGACGGAAAGGAGTCGTCGTTTCAGCTTCATTGGTGGAAGTGCAGACAGATTCAACAAGACTTCTGATGCTTCGTTAGTAAAACTGTTTTGTAGATGAACACGGGGAACTAGGACTATCCTGTTACCTCTTCCTTCTGGGACCTGAGCCTCTTTTTGTCCTGGGTCCTGCCTACCTGTCCACTTCATCTTCTCCCTCAAGTGCCTTACTCTGCATGTCTTCCCATTTCCAGATCGCACCATCTCCTTTCTCATCTCTACATTCATATATGCTTGGCAAAGTCGTACTCAGCCTTCAAAACCCAGTTTAAATATTTCTTCCTGTAGGAAGGTCCCAGCTCTCTCCAGAAGACTTATTCTCTCTGCTGTGCCTCCCCTTGTCTGTGATAGAACATATCAGAGTGTAGTGAAATCAACTGACCTGATTATGTGTCATTCTCTCTCCTTCCACTGGAAGTTCTTGAAGGTCAGAGTCTGTATCTTATTCTCTCTGATGCCTGGCATATAGTAGATGACTAATAAGTATCTGTGCACATGAGTCAGCCCATGAAAGGCTAGATACCATCTTAAGACATCGTCCAATGATTTACTGAGCCACAAAACAGGTTAGAACAAAATCAAACACTGACAGAGCGCATCACCTCTGTGCAAGCTAAAAGCCAAGAAAGTAATTTTACATGCTGACTTCCCTTGAGACTTGGGACCACCACAGATACCACATCCAGCTCCTTGAATGGTTTTGTCACTCCTTCCCTTCCCTATCCTATTTGGATCATATTATCGAGGGTCAGCCTACCTGAATTCACCTGTGCTTCCCGAGACACCTATAAGTGTGTTAATTCCTGCTCAGTCACCTGGCAGCAACTCAAAAGCATAGGTTTTTCAGTTGTCAAGTGGCAATCAGGCTGTGGGGAGAGCGATAGGGAAGCCTTAGGGGGATTCGTGTTTATCCCAGGGCGACTGGCAGAGAGTCGAAGGAGAGCATGGGAAGTAGCTTTCACGTCGAGACAGCAAAGGCACAGGAAACGTCAATCCACAGGACGGGAAAAAGCTGAAATGTAGACTAGGCAGGGCAGCTACCTGGCTCTCAGGGGCGCACAGCCAGGTTCAAGGGCAAGGGCGCTTAGCACAGGACTTCAGGAGGCAGCTTTGCACATGGGATGGCAGTAGCAGCCATTGTCAGAGTGCATTTTCAGATGTGACACTTCCAGGACAATCTGCTACCCCCGTGGAGCACAGCCCCCATCCACCGGCTGTGTCCTTCTTCAAGATGAGACGAAAGGCAAAAAGCTAGTCCCTGCCCCTCCCCAGAAGGCACCAAAGCACAAATGTATGGTGTTCTAACGATTCACTTGTGAATCTCTGCCTGGAGTGTGGAACCCTTTTTCCATAGAAATAATACTGTAGAGGCTGGTTTGATTTCCACCTGGTCCACTAATTCTCATCAGCCCGTGAAGTAGCTGACGTGGAGCATGGATAGAACCTTCAGCTACACCTAACCAATCTTAACGATACGCCTTCCAGAAGGTGACTGTGGCCTCAGATACAGATGCACATGCTCCCCGGCTCTTTGTCCCGACTCAGGGGCTTCTGTGACCACCTTGTCGCCTCCATCTCCAGCTTCTTCCTGAGGGAAGGTGTGCTTGCAGGTTCAGTCAGGTGGGGAAGAAATGGCCTCGTCCTGGCTGTGTGGTGGGGTCTCGGACTCCTTGGGAAACCGTTTCTTGTATGTGGGTTATTGTGTTGAGAGTGTGAACGTCGCGCACTGGGAGTGAATGAGTGTGCGTGCGTGTACGTGTGCATGGGCCTGCGTGCGCGTGTACCTGCATTGCGTGCGTGTGTGCGCATGCGCCTGCTGTCTGTGCTGCGAGTGCGCATGCGCTCATAGGTCGCGATGGACGAAAACCATGTGCTTCCGATTACCGGGTCCCTTGTGCGTGTGGATCCCCGTCACTTCCCTGGTGCTTTGTGCAGCCTGTACATCTCCTTCGTTTACTCCTGCTCATGGACAGGAGGGTCGTGTGTTGGTTCCAAGTCTGGCTTGTCCCCTTGGGGTTTCATCACAGTTTTATTTTTGTGGTTCACAGGAAAAAAGGGAATCGTATTCACTTTTTGGAGAATAATTTGAATATGACTTTGTTATATTTGATGCATTTTACTTGTGGCCACGTTTAGGGCTGTGTGTAAAGAAAAGCCGAGAGTGCTACCAAAACAACTATTCCAGGCATAGAAAGAGAGGCGGCCGTGCGTTGTTTATGATCAGACTATGCACTTATCTGGTTATGAATATAAATTCCCTACCCACTAAGATGCTTCTAGCTGATAGTTCTAAAATGCAGACACATGGTTGGCTTTAAGATGCAGCTCTATGGTTCAAGAAACCTCTACCCTCAGTGTCTCCTGAAGGCTTAAAAATAGCTTTCTCATGGTATTTGCTATTTTGCCTCTGATCCTATCTCCCTCTCTCCTCATCCCCTCGTTCAGATCGTGCTATCAGGAGACAGGGGCTTCTGAAAGAGTCTGCCTGATGATTCTGAAATTGTACCTGGCCTTTGATGTCACACTCCCTGTCATCCTTTTCCTATAATTTGGATGAGGGCAGCAGGGAGAAGGGATGCCATAAATGCTTCTGACCTCAGACCAAGACTTGTATTTATCCAAAGCAATCATAAGACTTCTTAGAAAATTAGAAACTCGATTAAGAAAAGTTTGGGGATACTTGCCGTGAATGGCAGGCTAATCTTAGGACCTTTCGTACTCAACAGTGCAGATTGTCACAATCAATAGTGACAACAATCACCTGAATGAGATTGATTTCCTCTGGATCATTAAGGATGCTGGTGTTTTCCAGACAAATCTCTGAGGCTTAAATAACATGGGCAAGAAGTTGATAAGAATCTTCGGATGCAGAGTTTCATTATGAATTTGGAATTAGGGAAAGGTGAGTCCACTGTGGAGCAATGATGGTGTAGATGGTGGCTTGGTCCTCTGTGGAGGACACGCCGAAACTGTCTCCAGGTCTCAGTTCCAGTCCAGAATCAGCCTTGAGGAAGGACGGGCTGCTGGGGGGCAGGGCTTGTGCCCTCGGGCTCATGGAGAACAGCACATGGGGGGGCCCCTCGCCCTGGGCCTCACTGTCTGTCCAGGTCCACGTTCCCACTGCTTTCTCTAGTGTGTTCCTCAAAGTCGTAACAACTCTCGTGCCAACTTCTTCATTGAAAGAAGAAAAAGAAAAAACATCCCCGTGGTATAACACATTTAGGGAGAGAGCCCTCAGGCTTATTTCTGGGCCTGACCCATTTCCTATCTGGGCGGTGCCTCAAGAATCAGACATGATTATTTGTTTCTTCCTCATCTGAGCTTCCGGGTCGATGCCACAATTGAACCTTAGGAATGTTTGTGTGTCAGAGATTTAGAGGAAGAATATCGTGAGAAATTGGAACTTGAATTCACAGGGATATGAGAGACGATTGCTTCCACTCAGGAAACCATTTTCCTGCACCGGCAGAAACCTTATTACAGAGCAGGGCTGAGAACCATGATATAGATGGGCAGTTTGCAAACTTCGCTTTTGGCTAAAGGTTTTTGTTTGTTTTGCTCTGTGTGTCTCTCACTTTCTCTCACTGTTGTGGAGGTGAGTTGGGTGGGCAGAGAGTGTGGGAGACCGGTGAGCTGATAAAGACACAGTAACTGTTGTCAGGAGGATGCTCTCCAAGGGATCACGGGTGATTTCTGTTTTTTCTGTTGCCCAGATCTTCTTCATACTGTAGCCTTTGAATGAACTGGTAATTTAGAAAAATAAATAACTGCAGTTTCCTAAACCATTTGTCATCCCAGCCATCCTAAAGATACCGTTACAAAGACCTGCCCTCGTGACACACTGGCTTACTTTTACCTTCAGAAATAGGAACCAGCAGGGCTTGGTTAGCTTGTCCAGTCCAAATAGATTTCTTGTTCTGACCCCAGGCCTGCCTAAGAGGGTGCCCACGTTTGAGTCAGGCCAGTCTAACCCTTGAGGCAGGCTGGTGACAGGGCACGATGGGTTGCTTGATGTTTAGAGTAGAATTGCTACCAGTTTTGAAACACAGGATGCTGTGTTAGTTAATTAATAGCTATTTATAAGCGGATCTTCTATGCGAAGTTCTAATCCAGAAGCTGGCAGGAAGGAGTAAAAGAGAGCTGAAAAACAGAATGCCAAGTGCAACGTGGTATCCTGGATTGGATCTTGGAACAGAAAAAGAATCTGAGTGGAAAAACTGGTGAAATGCAAATCAGGTCTATGGTTTAGGTAATAGTAAGGTACAGATGTTAATCTCGTAGCATTGAAGAATATATCATGGTTACGTACGATGTTATCATTAGGGAAAGCTGAGTGAGCAATGTATGGGCACTTTCTGTACTATCCTTGTAACTTTTCTGTATATTTAAATTATTCCAAAATAAAGTTTATTTAAACATAAAATAAAAAGGAACATACCACCGAAACTTCCAGTAACCTTACTTTACTAAATTCAGTCCCTGCTTGAGGCTGAAAGATTCTCTGAAGTTATAACTCTCTGAAGTTTTTTCAAGAAATACACATTTTTAACGCAATGTTTTAGTTTGCATATTTCCTATTAGAAAGTGTTCCTTTGGTCTGGCTTGCTTAGTTGAACTGACACAGAAAGGCTAGTGAATATGTGATTTGTTCTGACCTTTCTGTACAGCCTGCATCAGAGACAAGCACATAGTAAATGGTAAATGAGATTCTCAGAATACCTTCCATCTGGCCCCATCAGACGGGGACTTAAGGGCCTTCGGTGTGTTCGAGGTTTAGTAGCAAAAGGATGATTCCAACCTACTGGGAAAAGACGGTATTACTGAACAATCGAAGATAAACTTACAGGATTATAAAGGAGATACAGAATGTTTCAGCTAGTCTCGCTGTTAAAAGGTCTCAGAACTTTTCATAGGAGGACAGTATTTTATATCCAGAGAGGTTAACTCACCAGTGAAACAATTTCACAATGATAGGACTGCTGGCAGTTGAGGAAATAAGAGGGGAAAGCAGATGGGCGTGTGGTCTCCAAACCAGTCTAGAGAAAGTGTTCATGTCCCAACTCCTACCCAGTCTAACCAGCTGGAAACTGGGTAGGTGTTGATATCTTGAGGAGACCTTGCTTTTAAAAACCTCCACAGAGCACAAAGCATGAATGAAGAGCTCCTTTAAAGGGTAGACATTTGACCCCCTATCCAACCGACTCTCTCTTAAGTAAAGGGACGCAGAGTCTGAGGAACGACTCCTGCAGTAGATTTCGGACATTCTTTTTTTCTTAAATTTAATTTTTATTTTATATTGGAATCTAGTTGATTTACTATGTTGTGTTAGTTTCAGGTGTACAGCAAAGTGATTCAGCTATACATATACATATATCCATTCTTTTTCAGATTCTTTCCCCGTATAGGTTATTATAGAATATAGAGTAGAGTTCCTTGTGCTATACAGTAGGTCCTTGTTGCTTATCTATTTAATATGTAGTAATGTGTATATGTTAATCCCAAACTCCTAATTTATCCCTCGCCCCCCCCCACCTTTCCCCTTTGGTAACCATAAATTTGTGTTTGAAGTCTGTGAGTTTGTTTCTGCTTCGTACACATGTTCATTTGTATCATTTTTTTAGATACCACATATAAGTGATATCATATGATATTTGTCTTTCTCTGACTTCATTGAGTATGAAAATTTCTAGGTCCATCCATCTTGCTGCAAATGGCATTATTTTTTATGGCTGAGTAATATTCCATTGAATATATGTACTGCATCTTCTTTATCCATTCCTTTGTCGATGGACATCTAGGTTGCTTCCATGTCTTGGTTATTGTAAATAGTGCTGCAGTGAACATTGGGGTGCATGTATCTTTTTGAATTATGATTTTCTTTGGATATATGCCCAAGAGTGGGATTGCTGGATCATATGGTAGTTCTATTTTTAGTTTTTTAAGGAACCTCCATACTGTTCTCCACAGTGGTTGAACAATAAATGCTGGAGAGGGTGTGGAGAAAAGATAACTGTTGGTGGGAATGTAAATTGGTAGGGCATTCTTTCAATGGAACAGAATCACCTGGAGCTTGGTCCCTTGGACAGCATCACCGATGCTGCAGGTCTGGGATGGGCTCCCGGGAATTCACATTTCCAGCAAGTTCTCAGGTGATACTGATGCTGCAGAGCCGGGTGCCACAATTTGAAGATCTAGACTTTCTTTTCTGAGTATTCATGGTGAGTCCAGCAGAGATATTTATTTATTTTTCCTTTAAAACTGTCCATAATTTTTTTTCTTTAGGTCTGATCCTTTGATTTCATTTCCCCAAGGCTGTGGTGATACCAGTGGGAACTGGGGTATAATGTCTGCTTCTGACTGTCTTCTCTGTAGACAGTTGAGACCCGGAAGTGGCGTTTGGGGGGGTGGTAAAGACATAAAATCACAAGTGTTTGTAGATTTGTATCCCACATCTTGCCTCCTTGACAGTTTTCCTTCATGACTTGTAGGGTCAGGGAGTTCCTGGACCTTAAGCTTATTCAGAAGTCTGCAGAGCTAAGTGACTTGACCCCCATGGGAACATGTGGAAAAAGAGGTCATGGACAGGGGACCCGGATATTGAGGTGGGTCATGATAGTTAGAGACATTCGTGTAGATCCGCCCCATCTATTGCTGAAAGAGTATCTCATCTACAGATGCGTGATCTCTCCCCTTTTAACTGAAAACTTCCAAGATAGTGGGAATCATGATTTGCTCACATTTTATTTTAAAAATTATTTTTTAAAAATTTTACTTCTTTTCCTACTGTATAGCACAGCTAACTGCATTCAATATCTTTTAATAAGCTATAATGGAAAAGAATATGAAAAAGAATATATAGATATGCATAACTTAATCACTTCGCTGTACACCAAAAACTAACACAACAGTGTAAATCAGCTACAATTAAAAACAATTAAAAGTGATTTCACTTCTTTCTTAAAACAAGAAAGGAACATATAGTCAATATGGAATGTTTAGACAATTTACAAAGGACAAAGAAAGAAATTTTATGAAACTGTATATACAGAAAATCTTTTTAACATTCAGAGACATGTCTTTCTAGTTTTTGTTTTCACTTGTCTCTTTTCTCCCTTGTCTTATGTCTATATGAATAAATAAAATGTATGCATATGTATGCAAATATTGCTTTTTGTATGTGGTAGCACGTGGACCATGCTGGTTGTTGCCTGTAGATGACTTTCCATTGCATACAGCATAAAAGCCAATGTCTTTATTATAACCTACCGTTTGCACCATGTCCCCTTCCTGGTCATCTCGCCCACCTCATTACCACTCCTTTCACTCTGCTCCAGCTATGCCCGTCTCCTTGCTAACCTGTGAGCACCGTGGTCACCTCATGCTCAGGACCCTATCACTTGCTGTTCCCTCCACTTAGAACACTTTTCCTCCTTGTATCTATCTGCACGACCAATCATCACTTCTTTCAGGCCTTTATTCCACAGTGAATAAGTCCCTTCCACAGTGAAGTATCTTCCACAGTGAAGTCTTTTAGGACCACTTCATTATTTTGTTTGTTTGTTTTTAATTTTATTGAAGTATAGTTGATTTACAATGTTCTGTTAATTTCTGCTGTACAGAAAAGTGATTCAGTTATATTGATGCATATATATATTCTTTTTCACATTCGTTTCCATTATGGTTTATCACAGGATATGGAATATAATTCCCTGTACTTTACAGTAGGACCTTGTTGTTTATCCTTCTTATATATAATAATTTGCATCTGCTAATCTCAAACTCCCACTCCTTCCCTTCCCCACCCCTAGGAACACTTTAAAATTTCACGTCTCCTCTCATTATTTTCTCTGCCTTAGGAATCATAACTAACATATGATGTATTTTACTTATTTATCTTAATTATTATCAGCTTCCCCAGCTAGGATATAAACTCCATGACAGGGCTTGTCACCTGGGTTGCTTCCTGCACTATGCCCAATGCAGAGATGATACTCCATAAATACTTGTTTAAAAATCTCTAATGAATGAGCTTAGTAATGCATCAGGAATCATATTCCATGTCTGTAAATATCTTCTATCATGACTTTAATAGCTTTGCTTTCACTTAATAACTTTGTATTCCATCACGCCCTTATATAAACATGCCACAGTTTATTAAACATTAGTTCAATAACCAATATACCACCATTTGTTCAAAAATTGTCCTCTTAATTTTAGTATATAAATTTTTGCATTTAGCTATTATAATCAGTGCTTTAGCAAATAACCTTGTATGTATTCACTCAGACTCTCATGATTTCCTTAGGATAAATTTCCAGAAAAGAAATTTCTGGTCAAGAAGAATGTGTCATTGAGATTTTTAATGTTGAACTGTTTTTTATTTTATGCTTAAAAAGTTTAATCCATCCTACGATTATGCGAATATTTCTGTATATTTCTTCTCATTATTTTATGGCTTTATTATTTTTCCCAAATTATTATTCAATCTTCCAATTCCATTTATTTAATAATGTCCCTTTTCTCACTGACTTGAAATTTCCCCTTATTTTATCCTAATTTGAATTTATTCTTTAGTTGTTTCTGCATTTATTTTGTTTCATTAGCCTTTCTATAACAGAAACCCACCTTAAAAACTCTTAGAGTTTTATGTTTTTCATATTTGAAGCTAAATCACTCCTAATTTTTAATGTTCAAAATTGTCTAAGCTTTCTACTGTCTTTTTCTTGCAGTAGAAATTCAGATTTCTTTTTCCCCAACGTCCAGTGGTTAAACTTGTGTTGAATTTGTAAATTAATCTGAGAAGAAATAACTTCTCTTGGTGTGCAATTGACTAAGTGTCTAATTCCTTTCTTAGAGCCATGATGAAACGTGGCTCGATGGGCACAGCTCCTGGCCCACCCCCAGCTTCTGCAAGATCTTCAACTACAGTTAAGCCTAGCTTTCTGAGTAGCATCTTTTCTTATCCTTGCTGCCTGGTTTTCTAACACTAGGAGTGGCTGCCTCAGTTTAAAGCTATGAGTCCCAAGATGCTGAGCCCCTGCAGCTGTCCCTGCCCCTGTCCCTATAGCCCATCTTTGTGGCTGCTGGGATGGGAAGCTACACCCACCAACGTTTAATGGATTAGTCGTGTTTCCTTACCCAGCTGATAATTATGAATGACTGTCACAGAATGGATGCAGATAAATGACAACTAGTAAATGATTTGTCAGTTCAAGAAGCCATATGATAAAGTATAGCGGTTCAGTTTTTGCTGTGGTTGGTACAAGTCTGAATTTTGGGGAAGGACAGTGAGATGTAGACAGTATATTTTTATCTTTTGTTTTATGGGTCTCATGAGATGTGACCATGGGTAGGTGTATAATAAAAACAGTAGCTTATTCTTAAATATGGCCTTGCTCTGGGTCAGGCCCCACTTTAAGTACTTTGCACCTACAAATTCATTTAATCCTCACTGCTACCCTACGAGGGAAATTCTATTATTATTCCAGTTTTACAGCTTATCTCAATTGAACTCCTTATGCCTTATGGCAAGTGGAAATTCAGTTTAAGCCCTGGAATCAGGTGGTCTGTCAAATTAATTTTTAGTGTGCATTTCATCTCTTTCACTCTTCATTAGTATTTTAGAGTTACACTCAGGGAGACACTTAGGGCTGCTAGCCAGGTGCATTTTAAACTGGAATCCATCTTTTCAAACCATTCATTAGAAAATAAAACACAGATACAAAATTCTACCAAAAAAAAAAAAAAGATGTTTCACTTAATGAATTTTCAGGCAAACACCCTACAACCACGACCCAGGTCACTCATCCCAGGAGCAGCTCCATTTGCTCCTTCCCTATCTTGACCCTCTTTCTGCCATCAAAATAAACTGCTACCCTGACTTTCCCAGAACCATTTCTCAGGTTTTTGTATAGTTTTATGACAATGTGTGCATCCCTAATTACCAAAGTTTAGTCTTGCCGAATTTTTAAAAACTTGATGAATTTGTTCTTATTTAATGGTTTTCTTATTTAATGTTTATCTTATTATTATTATTATTAGTTCCCTGACCGGGAATCGAACCTGTGCCCCCGGCAGTGGAAGCGTGGAGCCCTAACGATTGGACCGCTGGGGAATTCCCTGTATTTGTTTTTATTGATTTGAGTCTTCCGTTTCCTTCTCCGTTTTCTTCTTTTCATTATAATTTACCTGTAGAAAAAACTTGGAGGCACTTGACCTACAGAATTTTCTAGAGTGTAGGTTTTGCTGCAAGTGTATTTGTGGTTCCATTCAATACTTTTCTTTTATCCTGTCTATTCCCTGCAAATTGGCAGATGGATCCAGAGACTTGGTAAGCTTTGGGATTGATGCCTTTGACAAGACTGTAAATGGTGTTGGGTTCTTTCATCCAAAGACACATGATATGTGATTGTCTTTCTTTTTGTGATGTTAGCAGCTGTTGGTGCTATTAATTCACTGAAGCTTGCAAAATTTTTTTCTTCTATCATTTTTTCATTGATTAGTTGGAATTGTTTTGAACAAGCACTTTTCCTTATTTACTGTTTGGTACTCTGTGTTACAGGTCTTTTAGAAAAGGCAGAAATATTGCTTTATTCTGTCCTTTTAATTATCAGTTTTCCAGTTAAGGAATTGGGTTCCCTGCAGAGGTGACCGAATAGACTTTTAAGACACACTGTTAGGAGTGCGTGAATTAAACGTATTTCGGTGTGTTTCGATCAATTGCAGTTACTATCCCTTTTGAAGTTCATCTTTTGCCAGTGGGAGCCTCTTCAAGTTTGCCTCTGAGCCGTTGTGTCATGACCGTGGTCATCTTTGATAGCTTTCTTGTTATCTAGAAGGGCAAGATAGTCCAGGCTCATCTTGTCCACTTCCTGGAATCAGCTTCTTTTCTCCCAAAAGACTGTGTTTCTTTTAGTGGGAATGGTATTTCCAGATTGCTAGGATTCTGAGTGCTGGGGATATTGTACTGGGTTTGTGATTGTTTTTGGGTCTCTTCAGTGGACAGAACTAAGAAAGATGTGTGTTTTCACAAGACCTCACCAGTAAAGACTGATTCTTCCAATTCAGTCATGATTTCAGGGTTTGTTCTCACCCTCCTCTATTCTTCTGTTTACGTTTTCTTCTGTTTACCTTTCTTCTTGATTCCCAAAGACACAGGAAATGACAAAATTTGAATGTCCCATGATTATTCATTTACTCTCTCCAATATCATAGACATAGCATGATGCAAATAACCATACTATTACTACATCACTAATATATTAACTGATAAATATTTTCTGCAGCACATGTTCTCCCCAGTTTGAATAGTTATACTATATCCACAGTATCTGAGCATATAGACACTGCATACTATACTTTCTCCCTATTAACCCCCTTTATCTTAATTTCATAAGTAACCATATACACTACACAACCACTAGTCTTCTATTGATGTCTCTCTAGTCATTTCAGCAGATACAGTAGGAAAGTCTCATGAGAACAAAGTTACCTGAGTTCATCCCTGTTATCACTTTGGACCGTTTCTATTGAAATGTCAGGTTTGCTGGATATAAAAAAAAATTGGGCTCCCCTTTTTTTCTTGAGAATGTAAAATATGTTAGCCCATTTATTTTTGGAATAAAACACTGCAGTTGAAAAGTCTGATCATGATCTAATATTGTTTTCCTTATAAATAAGTCATTTCCTTAGAGGCTCAAATACTTTTTTTAAATGTTACTCTCAAGTTCAGTAATTTTCCTGGAATATATTTTAGTATTTGCTGCTCTGAATTGACGTTCAGAGTATGCTCTTTTAATATATATTCTTTAATTTTAGTTTTAGAAAATACCAACATCTGCTTTCTTTTATTTCACTTTCTTTTCCAAGGTCTCTTATTCATATGTTGGCTCATCCTTGTGTTTCTTCAATTTGTCACCTGCTATTGAATCTCTTTCTATCTCTACTTCCTTAGGATTTTAAATGTTTTCCTTAATTTTACCTTCTGTTTCTCTTAGAGAATTATTCATTGTGTTTATTCATCTTGTTTCTTCTAGTTTAATCTTCATTTCTGAAGTGATTTATTCTTTTATTTCCACTTATTTTTGTAGTTCTTATAGCTAATTTGTGAATTTTCTCGTTTTTATGTTGTCCTTTCATGCCTTGTATATTTTCTTAAAGTGTCTTAGTTTGCTTTAAAATAGAAGATTACCATTTTGATTTGTTTTGGAAGCATTTGTTTCTGATATGTTTTCATTTTCTGCAAGCTTGCTATTTTGCTCCTTTTGAAAATAACTCTTATGGAATATGATTTTCATAGTTTTCTCTTGCTCATTATCATGTATTTGTCTCTTGAACTTTTAGAAGGAGGTGTGATTCAAGGTTGCTTTTCTAACTTAACAGAGCTCCTTTCTTTTTACATTTTTGGCATGAGTATGTTTGTGTTTAGTGTTTAAAAATACAATAGCTTGTTTACTGAATATTATTGTCTCTTTTTCACTCCTCCATGTTTGTCTGAACCTCTCTTTTCTTTGTCTCCATTGTCCTTGTTCTGATCGATTTTTAAAAATTTTTTATTTTATATTGGACTGTAGTTAATTTACAGTGTTGTGTACAGCAAAGTGATTCAGTTATACATATAAATATATCTGTTCTTTTTCATTTTTTTTTCCCACTTAGGTTATTACAGAATGTTGAGCAGAGTTCCTTGTGCTATATAGTACGTCCTTGTTGGTTATCTATTTTCAATATAGTAGTGTGAGGCTTCCCTGGTGGCACAGTGGTTGAGAGTCCGCCTGCCGATGCAGGGGACACGGGTTCGTACTCCAGTCCGGGAAGATCCCGCATGTCGCGGAGCAGCTGGGCCCATGAGCCATGGCTGCTGAGCCTGCGCGTCCGGAGCCTGTGCTCCACAGTGGGAGAGGCCACAGCAGTGAGAGGCCTGCGTACCACAAAAAAAAAAAAAAAAATATATATATATATATATATATATATATATATATATATATATCAAAGATTTTGATAAACCCCAAGATTTTGATTCTATCCTCAGCAGTGTCTTTTCAGTATACAGTTCTGTCCTGGTAAGAATTCTGATGCATTGCCTTGAAAGTTCCAAGGGGCAAGACTGTGCTTGCCTCTCCCGCCTTACATAGACCCTTGTACCTACCTGCTGTTGGGATGGAGCAGGCCTTCCTAATTTCAGCTGCTGTTCTCACATGCATCTGCCATGCTGTCTCATGAGGACTTACTGGCCGCTGAGGGCCCTCCTGCTCTGAGGTCCTACAGGTGCCCATGCCTTCACTGTTTTCCTGCACAGAGGCTTACACCTACAGGCCTTCTAGATCTTGTTGTTTATTTTTATTCACTTGTATTTTGAAGTTCCTGGGACTACCTTGTCATTTAGTTTTGTTAGAAGTGTTGTCTTTGGTTTTTCCTTGTTTGGCTTTTGAGTTCTGTGTCTATTTGGGGATTTAGAGAAAATTTAAAACTGTACCACTGTCGCCAACATCTTCTCAGAATCCTCATTTTATTTTGTGTGCATGTATTTTTTCATTCATCAGCAGATGTTTATTGAATGGACTATAGCAGGCCCTCTTATAGACACTGAGGGTAGAGCTGTGAATAAAACAGAGTTCCTGGCCTCAAGGAGCATACATTACAACGATAGAAGACAGGGATTAAACATGAACCCCCGTAGATAAGTGAGAAAAAGTCAGGTATAAATAAATGCCATGAAAAAGATAAAATAAGATAATATGCATCCATCCCCTAGTCTATTTGAATATGTATGTATATATGAATAATATAATTATAATATTATAATTATATGTTATATTTTATATGTATATACATAAATATGTGTATATACATGTATGTATGTGTGTATATATATATATATATATATAAACATAAACTTTGAAAATTACTTTCCAAACAAAGCATGTTTCCATATATTGTGTTCTTTTATCCTGACTTTTACCTCATGAATAGACAGACGGGGCAGATTTTATTTCATACATAACAGGGGAGAAATTTCAGACTCAATAATTATGTGACCTCTCGAACATTTAAAGCCAGGACTTAAACCAGCATCTTTTGAATGCAGATCTGCTCCTCTTTAATTCAGTATTCTGCGTTTTTTTTAGGACGTCACACAAAAACACCATGCTGGGCACTGGGGATGATACCTCTTTAGACCAAAGAATGAACGATCCAGTAGAGATAGTGAGATATTTGCTTTGTGGTGTCAGGTGTGTGGGGAGAGACCTAAATGAAGTTGTGCAGCAGTGAGGGAAGAATGAGATCTCTTGGTGGTGGGCTGTCTTGGGGAAGCCTTGATGAGGGGCATGGTATCTGAGTGACCCTTGCATGTAGAGAGACTGGGGAAATTCTAGGTGGAAGGAGCCATATGAACAAGGACATGCAGGGATGTACTCAGGGTGGTTGTAGGATGGGGGGTTTATTCCTCCATTCAAGCTACCATGTTCCGGGCACTCTGCTGGGGCAGAGACAGAAAGATGGACAAGATAGGGGCTTCCTCTTCTGGGGAGTCTGCTGCTGTCCAACCTGATACAGAAATGGGACCAAAAGCACTGGATCCTCACTCACCTGCAGCATCCGACCAGGGCAGGCGGCCAGGCTACGAAGAGCAGAGACGTGGAGAACAGGGACCTCAGGCCATCTCCTGGCAGGTTCCTTTGTGTTCCTGGCCTTGAAAAAATCAGTTTGCCTGGGGCACATTACGTGTGAAAAGCAGTGGAAAAGTGTGTCGAGAGTTACGTGGTAGCAGACTTTAAATGTCATAAGGAATTTATTTTTAGGTAGTAAAGGGCCCTTGAAAGCTTTTGATGAGACAACTGACCTGAGATGCCAGTGCCATATCATGGAGATAGCACTGCCTTGAATTCAGTGAGTCAAGGATTCAAAAATCAGTTCCCCCACGTTCTAAGCATATGACACATTGGAGAATTTATGTAAACACTCTGGTTTCACTTTCCTGATCTGTGAAAATGGGAATTCATTTATTTATTTATTCACTGAGTCCTTCATTCATTTATTCATTCATTTTTTAGTTCAGCTAGTATTTAACAATTACTCATTATGATCGAGAACTATGCCATCCAACCCAGTAGCCACTGGCCCATGGAGCCACTGGACACCTGAAATACGGGTAACCTGAATTGACTTGTGCTGCAAATGTAAACACCAGATTTCAAAGTCCTGGTAGGAGAATAAGAATATAAAATGGCTCCTTAATAATTTTTATGTTGAATACCTGTGGAAAGGAAACTAGATTGAATATATTGGGCTCAATAAAGTACGTATTTAAAAATTCATTTCACGGGTTCTTTTAATTCTTTTAATATGACTATTAAAAGTTTAAATGTGGCCATATTTGTGGCTTGTCTTACAGACTCTAGGCCAGTGCTGTTTTTTCTGGATACTGGGCACACAGGATTGAATACTTTAGTGGTAGGGGACAGGCAAGAAATAAGTTATTTAAATAGCTAAACCGTATAGTTTTAGAATGTGAGGTAAGTGCTATGAAGGGTATAAAAGAGAGGCATGCAGTGGAGGAGGACTCAGGCTTGAATGGTGGGAGTGATCAGAGAAAAGGCTATACAAGTGGACTGAGAGACAGAGAGAAAGTGTTTGGGGGTGTAATTGGAGGACAAGTTGACAGGATGTGCTGATGGGTTGTGTTTGGGGGATGAGGGAAAAGGGAAGACAGAGATAAATCCTAAGCCTGTTTTAGAGTTACTATGAAAACTAAGTGTGGGAAAATACATAAGGGCCTCATATGGCTCAGAAAAGGCAGCTGTGTGGGTACGTGGGGTCTGAGAGTTTGGATGGCGAAGGTGAATAGGGCTCCTGAAGGAGGGCCTCTGGCATGGGTGGCAGTCAGATTTTAAGGCCACCTCAGCTCTGTCCAATCTTCAAGTGGTGTCTCAGACAGGACTTACAGCTTTTCCTTTGGAAGGTTCTAGATTTTCAGAGCTTTTAGCCCTTGGTCTCCCCCTCTTCCCTCCTGCCTCTCCCACCGCCTTTGTTCTCTGTGGCACATCTGTTCAATGGTGACAGTTTTGTTTTCCCCTTCTCTTTGTTAGTGGGGCTTATCTGACTTATGTGCTTGTCCTGTCTCAGGGGCTCTGGCTAATTTCTCCGTTTGGGGGTCTCGTAAGTACTGTTACCATCTGTTTAAATATTTCTTCAGTGACTGCAGAAACAAACCAGTGCCTTCCAAACACCAAAGGCACACAGACAATTCTGCATCTCTCCCAGGGAGACATCTTCTTCCTCTCTTTCCTTTAGTGTCAAAAGGACCACTTTCCCCGATCCTATGGAAATGGAGGGATGGTTTCCATCCAAAGGATGGGTTGTGTATCTCTCTAGTCAACACTGGGACACGAGGCTCATGCCAACTTTCTTGCAGACACTGTAGCTTCCTCTTGTGATTTCTGGTCACCATCCACTTTCCTGGCCAGCAGGACACATCCTTGTTGTGTGGGCAAACTCCCATGGTAACATACCATTGCCACTATGTCCATTTCAGTATTGAGTATGAACTCCATGACCATTGACCTTTTCCTGAGACACAGCAATAATGCTGGGAAGAGAGCAGGGGAGAGGTGATTTTATGCGGAAAACAGATGTACATGACCAAGTTAGAACTGGTTCATGGATGGCCACTTCACGTCATTCATTCAGCAACTATTTATTCTGTGTTTATTGAGTCTCTTCTATGTAATTAGACCCACAGCAGGCTCTGGAGATGGGGGTTGGGGAGAGAGGATCACTCCTATAGTTCTTGCCTTCAAGATGGTTTTGGAGAGATGATCCTAATAAAAAAATGCAGATGAAACAATTAAAGAAATATACCTAATCAAAACTTAAGGCACAGATATTCAGGACGGGGAGAGGTCAGCCACAAAGACGTAGTTGAAAGTTCACAGGAGTCCTGGAGAAAATGGACCGGCATCTGGGTGTGATTTGAATAGCCTGGGAGGAGAGAGGACAGCGTGACCTAAATGGAGGGGGACAGGATGCATGAGAGAGAACAGTGGGAGAAAGATTGCTCAGGGCCCTGCTGTCAGTCAGGAAGCATCTTCTAGGTCTTTCGGTCCCAATAAAGTAGGAGAGAAGGAGAAGGAACAGTCTTTCCTGCTTACTGCCTCTTTTCAAAGTTAAATACCAGACGATAAGCAACGACATGCATAACTCTGGAAACAGTTACATTTATTGGACATTTCATCTTACTGCACGGTATGTGCTGGGACATACAGTTATTTCTGGCTCTAGCAGGGGGTGTCAGGTTGCTCTTGCCTTTAGGTGTAGGTTAATAACAGCTGCAGTTAGAGTTCCATGGTAGCCACGAAATGTCTTTAGCTAAAATGGACACCAGGGATCAGAATTACAAGGACTTCCAGCTAGTTCTGAGACATATACTACAAGGCAGTCCACACGAACAAAATATTTTTTATTTTTCCCTTTCTCAGTGGATTTGCCTCCAAGCAGAAGATGCCCAGAAAAGAAAAGTTACGCTTCAAATGTAGTATTCCTTTGGGCTTTTGGAATACTTAAATGCATCTCTTAGGCTTTTTTTTTTCCTTTAACAGTTTTATTGAGATATAATTCAGATATCTTACAATTCACCGATTTAAAGTGTACAATTCAAGGGTTTTTAATGCATTCACAGAGTTGTGGAACTATTACCATAGTAAACCATAGAATATTATCCTCACCAGAAAGAAACCTTGTACCCATTAGGAGTTGCTCCCATTTTCCCTCACTCTCTCTCCCCTTTTCCTACTGTGTGGCAATCACTAGGCTACTTTCTGTTTTTATAGATTTTCCTATTCTGAAAATTTCATACAAATGGGATCATACAACATACGGTCTCTTGTGACCGCCTTCTTTGACTTAGCACAGTGTTTTCAAGGTTCATCCGGGCCATAGCATGTATCACTGCGTTATTCTTTTTATTGCTGATAATGGGCCATTGTACGGATTGTGGCACATTGTATTCCCCAGTTCTTCGGGTGATGGGCATGTGGGTTATTTCCACTTCTGGGCTATTATGAAGTATACTGTTACGAATATATATGTACATGTTTTTATGTGGACATATATTTTTATTTCTCTTGAATGAAATATACATTCAATTCTCATTCTTCATGTAGTTATGTTCTGTCAAGTCACCAGCTCTGAGTTAGCAAATGCTGAACCACTGCTTCTAGGGGAAATTCAGGGTTACGTTCCTGCAAGCCGCTGGTCCCAAGACTTTTGTCAATCTATCAATACATGACCTCATTTTATGTGTTTCTCTTTAAAGATGCCTTATTTAATGTACATTGCTTACAAATAATTGATTATACATAGTTCTTTTTTATGATAAAATTAGCTGAGGAACGTTTAATATTTTCCTGACTCTGGGTAATGTGGTACATTTCATTGACTTTTAGCCTCACAACAAAGCTGTCCATTATGCTTTTTTGTCGGCTGTTATCTTGTGAATCCACACATTTAGCCACCTTTCCAGATTTTCCACACCTTCATCATGCACTGCAGATATGACTTTAGCACTTTCTGGATAACATAAGGATCAGCAAATTTTCTCGTCCTTATTCCAGATGTAAAGTATTGTTTATGGATTAACACCAAACTCAAACAGCCAACATCACTATGAGTCACTCCTGAATGAAGCTGATCTAACACGTGTATTTCCTCTGTAAGGTGCATCGCAAACTTCTTGTGGTTGAGAACACTGTCCAGCCCTTCAACATTACTCTTGGGGGTCATTTGAAGCGGTGAAATCACCAAGAAAAAGCACAAAAATGCAAAAAATAATGTGGAACTGAATGGGTCATGAAAAGAACACTTGTTTACAGCATGAGGTGAAACAAGAAGGCAGCGTTGCCTTGTTCAAGCTCAGCTGGGAACGTGTGTGTCAAGTGACTCAGATTTTTTGCCACTGTGCGTGAGTCTGAAAATTACCACAATAGCACCACAAGTGTGGATTTGGGGGTTACAAATAAATATTTGCAAGTAGGTAAATTTGCAAATGCAGGTTCCCCCCACTATCTGAAGGTAGAGCGTTCCTGTGAAACCTTTCGTAAGCTGAAATGGCGTAAAGCGAAGAAGCGATGAACTTAGGACACACCTTGCTAACGGAGGCACAGATGCTCACAGGGTGTGCAAAGCTATGGCAGCTTGATGCTGAGATGCTGTGTAGTTCCTGGGGAGGGAGCCTGTGGTGCTCCTCTGGCTGCTGCGGCTGTGTGCTGCCCCTGTAACAGCTCAGTGCAAAACAAAAGCTCAGTGCTGTTTTCACTTTTCTCCCCAAAAGTCAAAATCCTCTTGGGATTTCTTTCAGTTAGTGGAACAGGTACTAATTGGAGATCTTCTGTGAAAGCGAACTTCCGAAAAGCGGGGGAGATCTGTACGTGCCTGTAAATGAGGAGGACTGATAGTATCTAGAACCGGAATTGCTGGGTGGTACGGTAGCTCCACGTTTCAACTTTTGAGGAACTGCCAGATGGCTTTCCAATGCGGGGCGGTGACACTTTACACTCTCACCAGCAGTATATGAGGGTTCCTAACTCTCCACATCCTTGCTGATGCCCTTTATTACCCATCTTTTAAACTCTAGCCAGCCTAGTGGTTATGAAGTGGTATCCCACAGTGGTTTATTTGCATTTTCCTGATAGTTAGTGATTCAAGCATCTTTTCATGTTCTTATTGGCCATTTGCATATCTTCTTTGTAAAAATGTCTATTCAGATCCTTTGTCCAGTTTTTTCCTTGCAGTTTTATTATGAGATAATTGACATACAGAACCGTATAAGATTAAGGCGTACAACATAATGATTTGACTTACGTACTTACATGCATCATGCAATGATGACCACAGTAAGTTTAGTGAACATCATTCATTTCATATAGATACAAAATCAGAGAAATAGAACATATTTCTTGTGATGAGAACTCAGGATTTACTCTTCTAATCACTTTCATTTTACCATACACCGGTGTTAATTATATTAATCATGTACCTTACACCCATAGTGCTTACTTAGCTTATCACTGGAAGTTTGTACTTTGACCTCCTTTGTCACCATACAAAGATATCACATTATTATTCATTTCCCCCACTATACGTTTTATCCCCTGACTCGTTTATTTTGTAACTGGACATCTGTACCCCTTAATTTCTTTCATCTATTTCACTCATCCCCCTACCTCCCTCCCCTCTGGCAACCACCTGTTTGTTCTCTGGACTTATGACTCTGTTTCTATTTTGTTATATTTGTTCACTTGTTTTGTTTTTGTTCACTTGTCTTATTTCTTCCATTCAGCATATAAGTAAAATCATACAGTATTTGTCTTCGTCTGACTTATTTCATATAGCATACCTTCTAAGTCTATCCATGTCACAAATGGCAAAATTTCATTCTTTTTATGACCAACATTCCATTATGTGTATGTGTGTGTGTGTGTGTGTGTGTGTGTGTGTGTATGTATTACGTCTTCTTTATCCATCCATTCATCTGTTGATGGGTACTTAGGTTGCTTCCATATCTTGGCTATTGTAAATAATGCTGCAGTGAACATAGGGGTGCATGTATCTTTTCAAATTAGTGCTTTGGTTTTCTTTGGAAACCCAGAAATGGAATTGCTGGATCATATGGTAGTTGTATTTTTAATTTTTTGAGGAACCTCAGTACTGTTTTTCATAGTGGCTGCACCAATTTACACTCCCAACAACAGTGCACAAGGTTCCCTTTTCTCTACTTTCTTGCGAACACTTGTTATTTATTTTCTTTTTGAAAGTAGCCATTCTGACAGGTGTGAGGTGATATCTCCTTGTGGTTTTGATTTGTATTTCTCTGATGATTAGTGATGCTGAGCAACTTTTCATGTGTTTGTTGGCCATCTGTATGTCTTCTTTGGGAAAAAAATGTCTCTTCAACTCCTGTGCTCATTTTTTAATCAGTTTTATTTTTCAGTTGTGAGCTGTATGAATTCTTTATATATTTTGGATATTAACTTCTTATCAGATATATGATTTGCAAACATCTTCTCCCACTTGGTAGGTTGTCTTTTTGTTTTGTTGACAGTTTTCTCTGCTGTGCAGAAGTATTTTGCTTGATATAGTCCCATTTGTTTATTTTTGTTTTTTGTTTCCCTTGCCTGAGAATACATATCTAAAAAGAGATTGCTCAGACTGATGTTAAAAAGTGTACTGCCTAGTCTTTTCCTAGGAGTCACTACAGATTCGTTATGTATGCTGTTTGCCTGATGTATCTTTTAATTTTTTTATTTTAAAACTATGCTCATTTTATTTTATTTTTTGGCCATGCCCTGTGGCATGCAGGATCTTAGTTCCCTGACCAGGGATTGAACCCATGCCCCCCTGCAGTGGAATCATGGTGTCTTAACCACTGGACCACCAGGGAAGTCCCGTCTTTTCATTCTTGTCGTTTCACCCATTTGTATCACTGTATCCAAAGTGTGTGTCCTCCAGACAGCATGTAGATTGATCATGTTTTCTATTTATCCAGTCTTATCATCTCTATTTTGATTAGACTGTATAATACTGCCGCAGTTTAGTGTTATTGTTGCTATAGTTGGATCTATGTTTACCATTTTAGTTTTTATTTTCTGTATGAATTATGTCTTTTTTATTCCCTTATTTCTCCTATACCACTTTCTTTTGCATTAAGAGAATATTTTGTACTATACCACTTTAATTCCTTTAGTGATTTTTCACTGTATTATTTGAAATTATTTATTTATTGGTTGCTCTAGTGCTTACACATACATCCCAATTTATTAGAATCTACTTAAGATTTTTACTGACTTAATTTTAGCCTAATATAGAAATATTACTCTTGTATAGCAGTCTTCTCTCTTTCCATTTTTTGTGCTAATATATATATATATATATATATATTACATCTATGCATGTCACAAACCCAATGATATATTGCTATAATTACTATTTTATGTAATTTTATATCCTTAAGGAAGCTGAGAAATTAGAGAACAGTATATATTTTAGTGTTTGTTGTATTAACCTTCTTATTTACTCTTTATGGTTCTTAACATTAGTTCCTGTGGATTTGAGTTACAACCTGGTGTCATTTCCTTACTGTATTACAGGTTTGCTCCCACCTACCTCCTTTGTGCTATTATTGTCAAGCACATTATATTTCTATATATTATTGGCCCAACTATACAAATATATACATGTGACTGTATATACTTTTTAAACTAGTTAAGAGAAGAAAGAAGACATATGCATTTATGTTGTCTTTTGTAATTACATAGTTACCTTTACTGGTGCTCTTTGTTTATTGTTCCTTTTTATGAGATTCAACTTATTGTCTGATGTCATTTGCTTTCAACCTCAAGAACTTCCTTTAGTATTTCTTATAGTGTGGATCTGCTAGGGACAAATTCTCTCAGTTTTAAAAAATCTATGAATGCCTTTATTTAACTTTAAATTTTGAAATAAAAGTTTTGCAAGATTCTTGGTTGATAGATTTTTTTCTTTCAGCCTTTTGAGTATGTCATCCCACTGTCTTCTGACCTTCATGGCTTCTGATGAGAAGTCAGCTGTTTATCTTATTTTGGTTCCCTTGTCTGTGATGAGCTGTGTTTCTTTGCTGCTTCAAAAATTTCCCCTTGTCTTTGGCTTTCAGTGTTTTTACTATAAAGTATTTGGACATAGATCATTTTGCGCTTATTCTACTTGAGTTTTGTTGAATGTCTTGGATGTGTAGGTGAATGTTTTTCTTCAGATTTGGGAAGTTTTCAGTCATTATTTTTTTGAATATGTTTTCCTGCTCCTTTCTCTTTCTTTTCTTCTTCTGGTATTACAATTTTATGCATATGTTGGTGTGCTTCATGGTGTTCCACATTTCTCTGAGTCTCTATTCAATTTTCTTCATTTTTTTTCCTCTCTTTTCTGAATTGCACAATCTCTATCTTGATCTATCTTCAAGTTCACCGATTCTTTCTTCTGCAAGTTCAAAACTACTGATGAGCCCCTCCAGTGAATTTTTAATTTCAATTACTGCACTTTTTAACTCCAGAATATCCATTTTATTCTTTTTCATTATTTCTATTTCTTTATTGATATTCTCTACTTTATAGCATATTGGCATCATACATTCCATTATTTAAGCATGATTTCCTTTAATTCTTTGAACACATTTGTAATCATTTTAAGTCTTTGATGTTGCTTTGAAGTCTTTGCCAGATAAACCTAACATCTGGGCCCTCTTTTTTTTTTTTTTCTCTGTATGGGTTACACTTTTCTGGGTTTTTTTAATTTCTTTTTTTAATTTTGTTGTTGAAAACTTGATATTTTAGGTAATATATTGTAGCAATTCTGGAAACTTAACCCCCACCCTCTTGGGTTTGTTTTTGTTCTTGTTTGCTTATTTATTTGTCCCATGTCTTTGCTAGATTATTTTAATTATATCTCTTCCCCCCCCCCCCCCATGATATGCAGCCACAATGTCATTGCTCAGAGGAACAGCCTTAGGAAAGAGCACAGCCATTGTGGGGTGACAGTGTTTTTGCAGGACTCTATTGGACTGTCTCTTTCCCTGATCTTCTCTGTTAAGCTGTCTGCCTCTGCTAGAATCATACCTAGCTCTTAGGCTCTGCTAATTGCTGGATGATGGCTCTTCTGTTTCTGCCAGTGCACGGTATAAATTCTGATCAGATTAAATTCAGTCCTTTTTGTAGCATTAGTTTTTGAGGCAAGTCTTTGAAGTTTGTTCTCACTCCGGGAAGGCTCGCCTTAGCTGTCTCTTTCCCTGGTTCTTTCTGATAAACTAGCTGGGCTATGGTTTAGTTTATTGCTCTGATGGAGCTATCAGCTTTCTCTTAATTGCTTACCACCAAAACCTCCACTGTTTTTGAGAGCATCCTTTAGCATAAACCTTCCCACACTCTATTTCAAACACAGTCAGTTCCTCTGGGGAGAGTTTAAGAGCTCTCTGTTCTTACAGGCCCCCTCTTACCACTCTGTTCTTATGGAAAAATCTCTGAGCCACTGCTTTTCTCAGAGTGACATCTCTGCTTTATTATCTGGGCAGAGGTGGCAGCCTCTGGTCTTCTTAGCTTGTTTCCTCTGGCACAGAACCTCTGTCCTCCAAGCAAACTGGGGCATGGCCAATCATGGTTCCAATATTCTTGGCTTGCTATGCCAGGGAAAGAGCTCCTGTCCTATGAATAAGAGTGAGGAAGAGAGTACCTGATCTCTGTCTGGGCTACATTGCCAAGAATTTAGTTTCTACAGCTTGGAGCTAAAGGGGATGTGTTGGTGACCTGTTCTTCCTGATATCTCTTAATGGGGAGCTGATGGGAGAGGGAACACTAATTTCTTGACCACACACAGCAGAGTGGACCTTTTTTTATGTTGAACTGGGGGGTCAGTAGGGAGGGAGAGGTTGTCTCTGAAGTGCCGTAGACTCTCACTCTTCTTACTGAGAGTTAGTATATTTTCTTAAATACATATATATTTTTTAAGTTGGTGTTTGCTCTTAGGATAATTTTCAGAGACTTTAAAGGTTTTTTTTTTTTTTAAAAAAAAGAATTTTCACTGGTTATGGTTATTTTTCCAGGGAACAATTTCACAGGATTCCTCACTCTGATATTCTGAAATAAAAGTCTCTCTCTCAGGCTTTTTACACTCACTTAAAGTAAAGAAGAATGATGACAGTTATTTGAATTAAGTAAAAAAAGGAAAAAAGTACAAAAAAAGAAAACAGAATTTTGGGACTAGATTTCTGGCCTAGTCAGCCAGCGTTTTTTCACCTAGATGGAATTCTTCTGAAAAGTTCTTAACTTTGCAGAATGCTTTGACTAGGCAGCCTTAGGACCCTTCACAAACTTCTTTTTCTTTCAGCCATGTGGACACGGTATTGAAAAAGTCCCACTGAATGTTTACCTCCAGTTTGAAACCCATATTTTAAGACAATCTTGGATTCCCCTTAATTTACTTGGTAGTTTGGGGCCATTCTCAATTCTTTAAGCCAGAAACCTTAAATGTGTTCATTGAGGTCAGTTTATCAACTTTTATGGAATTTCTCCCCTGAGCCATAGAAGAACAGGGCTCTGGGGGGCAGTAGGAGACTCCAGGAACAATGCTATGATCTGCAGTTGCAAGGAGCTATGAAATTAGGATGTAGATAGCCAGGAACACACAATTAAATTCCAGCAGTTTCCAGGCCCTTGGTTAATATTGAGATTCTTTCTGGGTAGTTACATCTCCACCAGGGTCATTAGAGGAATCAGAGATGGTGGCATCATGTGAGTTACACTGACCTCTTTAGTAAAATATCCTATAAAAGATGTCCTATGGACCTCAAAATCTGCCTGACTTCTCAGGGCATCCCAGCCCCTCTCTTGTCAGACAGCTAAACTTTCTTTGACCCTCTTCTGTAATGATGGCATAATTACATCCCATGATATATTTTTGCATAACCATTGGTTCTCTGCTTCTATTATTCTTTCATTCTTCTATATCAGGGGTCCACGGTACCGGTCCATGGCTGGTTAGAAATGGTGCCGCACAGCACGAGGTGAGTGGCAGGCGAGGCAGCGAAGCTTCATCTGTATTTACAGCCGCTCCCCATCGCTTGCGTTACTGCCTGAGCTCCGCCTCCTGTCAGATCCGCGACGGCATTAGATTCTCATAGGAGCGTGAACCCTACTGTGAAATGTGCACGTGAGGGATCTAGGCTGCGCTCCTTATGAGAATCTGATGCCTGATGATCTGAGGTGGAGCTGAGGCAGTGATGCTAGCGCTGGGAGCAGCTCTAAGTACAGATTATCATTAGCAGAGAGGTTTGACGGCACAGAGACCATGATAAATCAATTGCTTGCAGACTCATATCAAAACCCTATCAGTGAGTGGCAAGTGAAAACAAGCTCAGGGCTCCCACTGATTTGGCATTCTGGGGAGTTGTATAATTATTTCATTATATATTACAAAGGAATATTAACAGAAATAAACTGCACAATAAATGCAGCCCTTGAATCATTCCACAACCATCCCCCCCACCGACCCCGGTCCATGGAAAAATTGTCTTCCACGAAACCAGTCCCTGGTGCCAAAAAGGTTGGGGACCACTGTTCTATATTGTGATGTGAATGAGATTGCCCAGCAGAGCAGAAATCTAAGAATATGTATTAAAACCATGATGAAACAAACATAACTTTTTGGAAAATGTTGCCCTAGTTGAACCCTCAAGTTAGTTTATAAATTGTTGAAAATTCTGGTTCTTTTTCTGGCCAACTTCCTGTTAGTCTGAAAGATTTGGGCTGACCATAGACCTCCTTGCATTACCTGTCTCCTCTTTTGACTTTTTATGGCATGCAATTTACTAACCTAACAAACCAACCCTCAACTCCTCCATTCATCCAGTAAATATCTGTAGGTCCCACTGTGTGGCAAGCCTTGTGCTAAAAGCTGGGGCCTCAGTATCAATTTCCTTGACCTTAGCAATGTCCTTCTTCCTCACAAGGGGAACAAATATGAAAACAAATAAACATCATGACTCAGTGCTCTATTATAAGAGAAGCATGTACAGGACACACAGAGGACCCTAAGATCAGTGCCCACTTCTGCAGGACCGTAGAGGGAGACAGAAGAAGCTTCATCTCAAGAAGTGATGGTTAACCTGGGCCATGAGAACAGGTTCTGGAAAGAGGAGATTAGACAAGAAATGATGAGGAAGGACATTCCAGGCACAAGAAAGGCTTGAAGATGAAAATCCACAGAAATAGGCTCATTTACATTACTAGTCTTTTTACCTTACAATTGGGAGAACGTGGGTCCAATAGGAGACTATATGTCTTTGATTACAATATTTCTCTTTCATTTTATACCTGCCTTCTCCAATTCTCCTGGTCCCAACCTCCTTAATAACAAGGAGTAGGGTTATATTCATCTAACACAGCATCTCACACATTTAGGAGGTCCTTAAAAATGTGTTGGGTGAATGAATACCATAAACCCACTGGTCATCATCCAGTTTAAGGGCTGTCCTTTGCCCCGGAAACTACTTCTGAATACACTTCATATAATGACAGCAGTCACTTTCCGTAGAAATGTCTCCACCTTAGCACTCCAGGGAGAGAGGGGCAGGCTGGGCCGGCAATTTTGCTGAAAGAGGCAGGAGGGATGCACATGATCTAAATAGGTGTAGGTTGTGCGTTAAGCTTTGGCTAATAATCTTCTGCCTAATTTTAAGAAAAAAATTAGGTGCTTTGACCCATATTATGCATAAGTAGGTGAAAACGGGTAATTCAAACAACGACTTTCACCTTGACAACCTTCCTTCCCCCCCCCGCCGCCAAATGTAGGACAAAATCCTCTCACACAGAGTGGGAAAGTGCCGGTCCGTGTCTCTCAGTCCTCCCCCGTCCACTCCTCATTTACTGGGCTCAAAGCCCTCAGTGACTCCCCGGTTTGTATTTCCCGGTATTCCTAGCTCTACCCCATACGTAGATCTGGGGCATCTCCTGGGCTTGTCTGGTGAGGTCGATGCGGGGAAGCCAACTCTTCTCCTCTTTCCTGCCTGGTCCAGTCAGCTCCATAGTAGACCAGACAAAGGGATACGAGTATTTATGACTTCATTTTGGTTTTTTATTTTTATTATTTTTTTAAATTAAAAAAATATTTTTTGGCTGTGCCACAAAGCATACAGAATCTTAGTTCCCCGACCAGGGATTGAACCCGCACCCCGTGCAGTAGAATCGCAGAGCCTTAACCACTGGACCACCAGGGAATTCACTTTTTAGTTTTTTATTGAGGAGAAAACCTCGGCTTGAAACCCTCAACAAGGGTACGCTCAGTGAGTCCAGCCTCGATGTCTACCCAGACGTCCTGCCCTGAGGTTTGTGCCTCTCTAGGAGACCCCTTTCGGGAAGACCCTCCCCTCTCCATAGAATCCGTCTCCTTTCACCGACCCCCACTCCAGCCCCTAGCAGTACATTTCTTTCAATCTCACTCATTAGCTGTGGTAAGGGGGCTGGGGAGATGCTAAGATTTAAATGCTAAGGTCAAGAGAATAAATAGCTGTAGGTGGGACTGCAAATCTCAGAGACTCTTATGGCGTCTCTCCCTTTCCCCGATCCCCGAACTGCAGCCCAGCCTCCTGGTACATTCACACACACACACACACACACACACACACACACACACACACACACACACACACACACACACACACACACACACACACACACACACACACACACACACACACACACACACACACACACACACACACACCACTCCTCCCAAGATTGACTGACAATTGTCAGCCCTATTACCAACGAATGCCTTAAGAAGGAAGGAGTTAGTTTTCTAACTGCCCCATAATTTGCAAGGCAACACTCTCCAGCAGTCTGGACATCTTATCATGATGCAGAAAAATACAGAATTCCCTTTCTCAGTCCCATCCCCACCCTCATCCTCGTCCCCATGCTATTTTATTTAAAAAAATTTTTTATTGGAGTATAGTTGCTTTACAATGTTGTGTTAGTTTCTACTGTACAGCAAAGTGAATCAGCTATACGTATACATATATGCCCTCTTTTTTGGATTTCCTTCCCATTTAGGTCACCACAGAGCACTGAGTAGAGTTCCCTGTGCTGTACAGTACGTTCTTGTTAGTTACCTATTTTATACATAGTATCAATAGTGTATATATGTCAATCCCTATCTCCCAATTCATCCCACCCCACCTTCCCCCTTGGTATCCATATGTTTGTTCTCTCCGTCTGTGTCTCTATTTCTGCTTTGCAAATAAGATCATCTATACCATTTTTCTAAATTCCACACGTATGCGTTATTATACAATATTTGTTTTTCTCTTTCTGACTTACTTCACTCTGTGTGACAGTCTGTAGGTCCATCCGTGTCTCTACAAATGACCCAGTTTCATTCCTTTTTATTTTAAATGGCACTCTTTGGGCCTGCCGGGGATAGGAGAAGGGGCTATTGTGGGGCAAGATACTCACCCAAGGCTGCTGTTTTAATAAAGAGATGCTTTGCTACTGCTGTTCCGTTAAGGAATAGATTAACTCCTTATCTGAGAGCCTCCTTTACCCTCAATTTCTAACTAGGCAGGAGGGAAGCCTATGGATTAATCTTCCCCTCACAGAATATAGGTAATTGATGATCTGTGAGCACAGTAGCCGGGTCACATGGTCTGACAAAGGATTTATTTTCTCCAAATCATTATTCATTTTCGTGAAGTCTTACAAAGGAGTAAAAATCAAGCTGGATTGAAGTATTTTGTGCAGCAGTTAATGAATCACCTGTCCTGAAGAAAAGGAAAATGACACAAACTCTCTTGGAAAATTCAGCCAGCATGGTTGCATAGCTTTATGATATAGGCTCAAATTAAGTATGAAAAACAGTCAATTCCTTAAAGAAATCTTTAAAAAAATCTTGAACAGGGGACCACGTATCCTGGTGAAGCTAAAGTGGGTCAAAGGCAGAGCTGAATGCCAAATGATAATTTTTGCTAAATAATTCAGGCCATGTGAACTCCAATATTTTACTTACTTTGATGCATATAATGGAGGAAGTGAGAGACCCCGTTCCTCCCGGTGCCAGGTCCCATGTGTTTACATCTGTTGTGGGCCTTGGTTTTCTGCGGGTGGTTCCTATCCGCCCATTTGTCCTGTGTTCCCAGCACTGGCAGTAGTGGTCCCTCTTAAATATAGGTTGAAGTTAGTAACTGAGAAAGTTTTGATGATTATCATGGAGAAGAAAAAAGAGATTGCAGAGCAAAGACAATACAGACATTTCAAGAAGAAAGTCTATGGTAAGTTTCACGTGCAACAGAACGGAATGCGACAGAAACATCAGAGGCCTTGGGGCTCTCGCTAATGTTCTTTTCATCTCTCTCCCTCACAGGGAAGCGATGCCGACATGGTGGATAAAAACAAGTGCTGTACCCTCTGTAACATGTCCTTCACCTCCGCGGTGGTGGCTGACTCACATTATCAAGGCAAAATCCATGCCAAAAGGTTAAAACTGTTGCTAGGAGAGAAAACCCCATTAACGACCACAGGTAGGTGTCTGAACAGTGATGGCGGGGAGACACTGAAATCCAGGGCCCGTCCCATTTATCAGGCTCCCTCTTCGCGGGTGGCTGCCAGGATGAGAGTGGATGAGAGGAAAACCTAAAGGGATGAGCAGGTAGCCCAGCGGGACTTGTGCTGTCATAAGACTGTTAAATCCAAGTTCTGGTTCTCTCAGCCTGGCCCCTTCAGATTCGTAATTCAGCAGTTTGCATCTTCTGAATGGTTGTTTCCATCCTGCACGATGTTGTCTGTCATATTTATTGTATATTATGTAAGATAATCGATCTATTATGTAAGGAACACTGTCCTTTCTAGATTGGGTCTGTAATCAGTAGGGATGATGGATAGTGTATTGTATACATACTGCTTCCTTACTCAATCCTGGAGAATGTTCTCGTCTTCATGGGGATATGGAGGAGGAAAATGGGAGTCTTTAAAAACACTTTCATGTGCTGACACCCGAGGTGCACCCACCCCCTCCCCCCAGATGACATTTCAGTCATCTTTGTAGGGAATCTTGTGATTCAAGCCTATTAACTTTCACAATAAAAAGCTTAAACATTGGGCTTCCCTGGTGGCGCAATGGTTGAGAGTCCGCCTGCCGATGCAGGGGACGCGGGTTCGTGCCCCGGTCTGGGAGGATCCCACATGCCGCGGAGCGGCTGGGCCCGTGAGCCCTGGCCACTGAGCCTGCGCGTCCGGAGCCTGTGCTCCGCAACGGGAGAGGCCACAACAGTGAGAGGCCCGCGTACCGCAAAAAAAAAAAAAAAAGCTTAAACATTGATAACAGATCATATGACCCTCTAGTTCTTCAGAAGTAACAAAAAAAAATTCTTCAGAAGTCTATTAAGTCATAGAACTAAATGACTACTGTTATCATTTAATCAAGATAGATTATTTGGACAAGATTTACATTGTGGCAAAGATGTTACTAGACTAGGTGATAATCCCAAGAAGTTGAGGGTATATTTCCTGATGTTGACTTTTTCAGTGCAATTACAAGGTAGCAGTGCATTGTATCTGGCTGCCTGACGCATCATGCATAAATCGTGGGTGTAATTATTTTTTCAATGGTATTTTTGAAATTGAAGAGAGTCTAAAACAATACTTGGCTTTTATCCTCACTGGGGTTTTTCTTAAGAAAAATATCTGCTTTTACCTGGAGACGAGCAAGGAATCTTTTCACTGCATTTTTCTACTTAGCTGAACTAAAGACCATTGTTTTTGTAAAGGTGGCTATGACGTTCAGACAGAGGATGGCGTTGCAAAGCACGTTGAATTTGGAGACAAGCTCAGCCTGATTTAGGCACGTTCTGTGTGTTGACATTTGATAAGCAGGCACTTGGTCGAAAGTCTTGATTTTTGCCCTCTAAAAGGTTGGATGCTCACCTTGTAACCTACTCCCCCTCAAATCTCTTGAAATAGGCACCTCAAAGAAACAACCACTGGAAAGTTTTTACCTGTTCTCCATGAATGTGTAACTAGCCCATTTGTTCTCTGCCTAAGCTTAGTATTGCTGTTAACATTAATTTTGGAGGTGGTGATGGAAGAGAAGAGGCTGTATCTTTGTTTATCACATTAATTAGCAAATGGGAGTTATTATTTCTGTAAAAAAAAATCACCGCCAGGCAAAAAAAAAATAGTTCTTTGTGAATTTCAATACATCCTTAAGACAACCAAGCATCAGTTTGTTTTTCTGAGTTACCCTGAGTTGTTAGTTGCCATCAATATATTCCAAAGGAAAAGAATCTAAAATCCTTGAACTGCAGTGTTTCCTTAATGACTTAGTCTTGGTGTCCATGGGGCTGGCCCAGTCCTCACTGTGACAGGCATCAAGCTGCTGGGTGGGTGAGGAGGGAATGGGGGTGGGTGGGGGCAGGTAGCGCGAGCGGTTAGCTCGTGGCTGGGGCTATGGAAACACATGCTGGTTGTCTTTTCCCAGCATCTCCCTTTCTTCAGCTTAACCTCTCATCCATTCTCCTCCAAAGCCGCTTTGAGCAGAAAGGATCTTGGAACATTGGTAACTTCAGACAGAACTGGGGAGCCTGGGAAGCTACATTGGTCCCTGGGCTGGCGTTGTTGTCAAGCCAGATGCTGGCAGGGAGCAAAGGAAGCAATGTGTCCTCCTACAGGGAGGTGAGTCGTTAGGTACAAGTGTAAGCAGAGGGTAGGCACTATGTCCTGAGGCACAGGACAGGGGTGGAGGGCCTGATAGGAGGGTGGAATCCAGCAATGGAGATGCTGGGTACCGAGATCATGTTGAGACTCAAGCAGGGTACGGCATCAAGAAAGTCGGGCAGGTGGTAGCAGGGTGCTGGCTGCAGTCCTGGGGCTCTAGGGAGAGAAAAGGCTGTTCAGAGCATGGCAGGGCACCATCATTTTAGACCAGAGTGCTCCCCGAACCCGGTTTGCCAGACCTAGGATAGAGGTTTAGGCTTGGTCTCCAGCAAAATGCAGTTACTGCAAATGCAGGATAAGGACCAAGAGGCAGCAGAAAAGAAGACCCAGGCCACGGGCTTCCTGAGCCCCCAAGTGCAACCCCTTCTGCTCCTTAGTGGAGTCAGGATTGCCTGCCATCTGCCCTTGTTGCCTGCAGCCGAACCCAGCAGCGGTGCCGAAGGTTCACTGTCCTCTGCCCATCTAGGAGCTGCTCTGCCTAATCAACCAGATGGGCTTGACATTACTTCTGCCATGAAAACAAAAGGGAAAAACAGAACATATAAACAGCTGAATTCAGAAGCAATCTCTCCGCTCAGGTGTGCTGAAGCCTCCCCTCCATGACAGGCTCTTGAGTGGTGGCGACCTCTGGGTACGAATAATTGAAGCACGACTCATTGCTTCTCCGAGCTACTCCATCTGACGAGGGCGAGCAGCTGGTATCTGGGAATCATTACCTTTCCTCCTACTCGAGAGGTGCTTTGATCAGGCATCAGCTGGGGATCCTGCCGAATTACACAGTTTAGGTTTGGGTTGCCTTTCCAGATGCACCTGTATTTACTAGAATTTCTGAGATGCTTGGCAGGGCCGCTAGAACAAAACCCAGTTCCGGATCTTGTTTGTTAGTGTGTTGTGGAATCTCTGCTCCAGGTCACGCTTTTCTAGATCCTTCTGTAAGATGAGAGCGTGATGGGACTCGGGACCCACCACATTCTCTAAGCCTTGGCGGACTTCAGCGTGGAGGTCTTGCCCAGATCGGAGGCTAGATTAGGCTGCCGTGGTCGTGTCACTGCCACACTGTGGGAAGCGTTTCGAGGTGACTCAGAGGCCAGAGGCCAGAATGGTGAAGGGCATGGAAATCCTCTCACTGGAGGGAGAGGAAAGGGAGCGGGGTTGTTTAGCACGGAAAAGAGATTACTCAGAAGGCTGTCATGGGAAAGAGTCATGCTGTGTGTGTGTGACCGAGTCCAAGTTCGCTCTGCTCGCCGCACGACAGGCCAATAAATCGGAAACAAGGTGTTGAGGCAGGGGATACGACTTGATTCGGAAAGCCGCCAGACCGAGATGATGGCAGGCTAAAGTCTCAAAATCACCATCCTATCGGGGTTTGGATGCCAGTTTATTTTATAGCACAGAGAAAGGGAGGAGATGAGGAAGTAAAGTAAAAAGGCCCTAAGTTAGGCAACTGTCTCCTGGAATGGCCAGCCTCCGGGAGGGGATGTGTTCATTTCTTCTTTCTTGCAGCCATCTACAGGTGGAACAGGGTCCAGAGTTTCCCTGAACAAAGGCACTTCGGTTTAACATTCAGGCAGAGGGGCGGGTTCCCCAAGGCAGGCAATTACGTATAGACAGCACCCTTTTAATGAACAAAAGCAGCGGAAAGCAAAGGTTAAGGTAAAGGAAACAGATCCAACACGTAGTCCAGTTTGGCTCTTCTCTGTTGTGTGTGTGTGTGTGTGTATGCATATGTGTGTGTGCACACATGCATGTGTATGCCTGGGTGCAACAGATTCAACCAATGAGTAGGTAGACGTTAGGGGGTTAGATCTGAGCTCGAGATAAGGAAGGCGTTATTAACGTTCAGAGACACTTAAAGGTGAGCTGTGTGTCGGGGGCTGCTTTTGAAGCAGAGGCTGGCTGACCACTTGGCAGGGCACTTCCTGAGGGGCTGCCACCATCATGACATTAACCCAGAGGACACTTAATGTCCCTAGATTACATGGTTAGCCTAGATGACATTTAAAGACCTTCCGACCCTGAGATTCTCAGCGGATGCTACCTACAGGCTTGACCCACTGACATAATATGGCGGAAAAAATCCTAACCTGGGAGTCAGGAGACAGGAGGCGAGGCCTGGCTCGGTCTTGTCGCATCTCCTTTGGTAGCTCCACGTACTTTTCAACCTTAGTTTTCCCATCAGTCGTCTGTTTCTTATACTGGATGCATTTACCTCACTGGCCGTTTTACAGAGCAAATGATAGATTGAAAAGTGCTTTGAAAAGTAGAAGGTCTTGTGTTCTTCCCAGGTGAGCCTTTGGTGAGTTGATGGGGTGTAGTAGGCAGCCTGACCCCTTTCCTCTATCAGAGCCTCTGACGTCCGGATTATGATTAACACGGGGTTATTCAAACTCTGCCTTGAGAGGAGCACAAGGGTGCCCGGGATTGGGTCTCCTTGGAGACGGACCTTTCTGGGATGAGTTCTGTGAACCAAGGCAGGGCCTGGCTCAGGAGAGAGGGGCGGTGCTGGTGCTGGTGGGCCGGGGGAGCAGGGACTGTGAACTCACGGGCAGGGGGTGACCACGGAGCCGAGGACACAAACAGGCTCTGGCATTTAGGAAACCTGTCAGGAGGAGAGAGACGCAGCCACCAAACCGAGGGCAGGACTCTGCCTCTGGGACTGAGGACCGGCAAGCAAGTAGAGGTGACAGTAAATCTTTTTCAAGACAAGAACTCAGACTTCCCTGGTGGCGCAGTGGTTAAGAATCTGCCTGCCAATGCAGGGGACACGGGTCCGAGACCTGGTCCAGGAACATCCCACATGCTGCGGAGCAGCTAAGCCTGTGCGCCACAACTGCTGAGCCTACGCTCTAGAGCCCGTGAGCCACAACTACTGAGCCCACGAGCCACAACTCCTGAAGCCTGTGCACCTAGAGCCCATGCTCTGCAACAGGAGAAGCCACCGCAGTGAGAAGCCTGCACACCGCAACGAAGAGTAGCCCCCGCTCACTGCAACTAGAGAAAGCCCGTGCACAGCAACAAAGACCCAATGCAGCCAAAAATAAATAAAAAAATTTATTTTTTAAAAAAATGAAAAGACAAGAACTCAACGTCTCTGAAGGATCAGATAAGGAACCAGACACCAGAATGAAGGCCCAGAAGAGAGTGCCAATCTCAGGTATATGGAAAGAGCTGTGTGATCAGAGTGGAAACACGAAGGGCTAGAAGATTGATGTAAACCTGCTCACAGAAGGCGGGGATTGGCCCTGGAGGCCCCTCACAGGAGCCGGGTCTGTAGGAAGGGGAGAGCAGCGGAAGATGAGGAACCAGGTGGATGGCTCCATTCGGGGCTCCTGTGCCGTAAGCTGTGCTGGACTTTCCCCTTGGCTGCCTGGGTGCCCTGTAGGGGTATATGTTCAATGGCTGCAGGTCTGCCATTGGTGGTGCCCCAAGGGCACTGTTACTGCCCGGAGGAGACCAAAGAGTGTATCCAAATGTGCCCGCTTCCTAATCCCCAGAACCTGGGAATATGTGTTACACGGCAAGGGGCAACTGAGGTTGCCTGTGGGATTAAGTTTTCTGACCTCCAGAATGGTGATATAGTAAAACGGTGCTGCTTTAAACCACTAATTCTGTGGGACTTTGTGACAGTAGCCAGAGGAAACTAACACACCTGGGCTAAGTAAATACTTAGCCCAACAGGGCACTCCTTTATGTATGCTTTACTTATTTCACCTTGGGGAGCCTCAAATTCAACATAGGGAACACTGACGTGAGTGTTTTCAGAGACTTGCCTGAGGGAAGGAGGTATATCTTTGTATCAGGGCCTTACCCCCAAGTATAACTTATTACTTCGCTGTGCAAAAACCACTGCTGACTTTGTCCTGTGATACTAAGCAGGTCAGTCAGACCCCACCCTTTACTGGTTGAGGACTTCACCTGCCCGGACTGCCCTTTCCCGATCTGTACAATGGGTCTAATGCTGTTACTTATATCAAAGGCGTTCCACAATGATTATAGGATCTGATTAATAAGTGCAAAGTGCTGATCACAGGGCCACGTAGAGCTCAGGAAATGGTTTGCTCTGTTTGCTTCGGAAGTGAAGCTGTTTTTACTTACCCTGCTCTGAGCTCTGGGCCATGTAATTTTGCTCTTGAAATACTTTATTGTCTTGTCATCCAAGGCTGCTTCCGGTGGGTGAATCTGCTTTACCAAGAGCACCTCCTGGCGGGGACAGGGCTCCACTCTTGTTCTCCCGCATCCTCCCCGACACACAGCCTGTCTTCCGTGTGCTTGAAACAGAGAGTGACAGCCAGTGTCACCTGGTGCTCTGTCCCTGCCTGAGGACAAGTACGAGTGCAGATGTAGGGGTCAGAGTACAGGTCACAGGAACCTGGGGAGAAGATGAATCAAAACAGCCAGGGAAATCTGCCAAAGGAGACATAATCCAGCATGACTGGGTAGAGAGGGAGGGTGGACAGGGGCTCATAGGACCGAGCAGGAGACCGGATCTGAGCAGAGGGCAAGTCGGAGGATGGGAGAAGTGGGGCTCTGTGCTGTGTGCCGGGAGGGAGCCATTGGTGGTGTTGGCCTGGGACGTCCAGAGTGTGGACTAGCTGAGTCCAGAAATCAGAGGAGGAAGAGGCATAGTCAGTGCAGAAGCTTGGGGTGGGGCAGAGGTGAGCTGTGAGATGGGGAGAGCAAAGCAGGGTCAGGGTGAGAGAAACTCAGAGGTTAGGAGGAGGGGCTGAGTCAGGGCTCCAAGGGCCGTCGGGTGCATGGGATGGGAGCAGGTCAGGGCAAACACAGAGCTGCGGGATTCTGCAAATCAATTTCTGGCTCTGTGGTCCCACCTGCTCCAGCCTCATGTGATGCCACAGGATGCCAAGCTCAACGGGTAATTGAAGATTCCACTGATGCCATAAGAGGGGCTGCAGGAAGTCCTACTGGCTCTTCTCAACCAGCTCCAGTCCCACTGACTTTCTGGCCAAAGGTCGTTCCTGCTGGGTCAAGCATGGGGCCTTGTTGGCCATCGATCCACCCAGCAACTCTGGCATTCTGGGACAGAAAATTCCACTCTAAAGGCTCATAGAAGTAGCTTCTCTACGGAAGCTGGAATTCCCTCACCTGGTACCTGCCTCAAGTGAGTTCATAACTTGCAGGTTTGAGTTCATTGTTTTCCTCGCTCAGTTCCTGTCACCCTTGGTCCTGGGAATGTAAAGGTGGGTAAGACACCACATGCCCTTCTGAGGCTCGCCGTGGAGGAAACGTGGGCCCTTGGCTACAATGAACAACACACCGTGAAGATCTATGGATACACAGGATCTATTGAAGAACTGTTAGAATGATTGCAGTTGGAGAGATCTGAGGAGAATTTAGGATGAGAGTCGTCCAACTAGGGCCTTAATAACTGTATAACCTATGGCGTGGGGTGTTAGGGAGGGCTCTCAGTTTCTCACAGGAACCCTTTATCTAGCTGAGAGTTTCTAATCTCAGTGGCGCTGACGTTTTTAACTGGCTAATTCTTGGTGAGGGGAGGGGTGCTGTCCTGTGCGTTGTACGATGTTTAGCGGCATCCCTGGTCTCCACCCACTAGATGACAAAAGAGCCCCACTAGACATGTGACAATAGGAAACGTCTCTAGACATTGCCGGATGTTCCCTGAGGGACAAAGTTGACCCCAGTTGAGAACCGCTGAGCTAGATCAGGTTTAGCAAACTTTGGCCCGAGAACCACATCTGACCTCTTATTGCCTGTTCTGTGTGGTCTGCAAGCCCCAAATGGTGTTTATGTTTTTAAGCGGTTTTAAAAAGATCAAAAGAAGAATATTTTGTGACACACAGAAAATATAGAAAATTCATATTTCAGTGTTCCATAAATAAAGTTTGATTGGAACACGACTGTGTTCATTCACCTGCGCTCTATCTAGGCCGCCTTTGTGCCACGATGGCAGAGTTGAGTCCGTAGAATCCACAAAGCCTGAAATATTTGCTCCAAGGTCCTTTATGTGGAAGGTTTGCCCACCTCTGATCTAGACAATGAATGATCTCGGGGGGAGAGGCGGCGAGGAGAGAGAGTGGTGGTGTTATAGGTGTGTGTGTATAAAATGAAACATTCCCCAGGACCACACACCTTTGAGACGCTGGGGAGACACCGGATGGGAGTTAGTGGAGAGATCAGGACAGATGGCGGGAAGTTAGAGAGACGAGCCTTGGAGGTACCTTGAGAATAGAGAAAGAGGGGAGGCCAGTGGCTCCCTCTTGTTGAGATCAAGGAATTCTCCAGAGAAGCTGCAAGATGTGAGTGGTAGCAAATATCTCCCTAGGCCTGAAATTCAAAGGCATTTAGACAACGAAAGAGATGAAATTATAACCATATTTTATCAAAACCTTCCTATACTTACACCTCCTGATTTTGAATTCTTATTTGAAATCTGAGGTCTGATCTGTATAGTTTCCCAGGGGTGCTGTAACAACGTCTCATAAACTGGGCGGCTTAAAACGATAGAAATTTATGCTCAGCGTTCTGGAGGCTAGAAGTCTGAGATCAAGGTGTGGGCAGGGCGTCGCTCACACTGAGGCTCTGGGGAAAGATCCTTGCCTACCTTCTGGAGGCTCCTGGCGGTCCTTGGCTTTCTGGATCCATCATCCCAATCTCTGCTTCCATTGTCACATGACCTTCCTCCCTGTGCATCTGTGTGTCCTTTCCTCTTCTCATAAAGATACCAATTATTGGATCTATGGCTTACCCTAATCCAGTCTGGTCCATCTTAGTTAAATAATTATATCTGCAAAAACCCTATTTCCACATGAGTTCCCATTCTGAAATTCTGAGCAGACATGAATTTGAGGGGAGACACCGTTCAACACAGGATACAACCACCTTCATTTAACTGAGGTCACTGGCCCGGATATTATGATTGCTAGCTAGTGATTTTTCCCCTTTCTTTTTATGACCAACCCATACAAACAAGATAATGGAAATAAGAATGAGACTGAGTTCTGACTCAAAATCTTAAAGAAAATCCTAAAAGAAAACATCCTTTAACTGTCCTTTAAAAAGTTTTCTTGAAGAAAATGTAAACAATTTAGAAGAAATTTGAAGCTTAGAATAAAAACTTTAAACTACAGGTACTTCCCGTTGTCTACCATTAATCAAAGTGAGATTTAAGATTACCCATAGTGTATATGGTTAGGTATTATAGTTAGGATTAACGGGAAAATTTATTTGTGTTTGTGGCAGAGACATTGCTCATCCAAATACCCTTCGCTTCCTACCTTCCCCAGACTTTCAGTTGGTTGGGAGTAGATGTCTTAAGACTGGGCTACAGGATAGAGGAGGGCCATTCAACCTACACTAGACTTTGCAAGAGCAAAAAAGAGGCCTTTATTGTGATACTTGGGGGCTATTTGTTACTGCAGGAGAGACTAATCCATCCTGCTTGATACATTGTCCCTAAAAGTTACTGTTTCACATATAAGCTTTTATGAATACATCCATCATTCTTAGCCAGAATGCATACTGAGCACTTTCTTTTATATAGTTCTCAGACATCACTGGCTTGACAGGTAATGGCATCACATTTAGCAATAAGCTTTCTTTCATTTTTTGGCCCGTAAGAGTTTGAAGTTGCTGTAGTGTGTGTATATCTCAGCCCTAGAAGATGGATGGAGAACAGTTCTGACGTGCCCCAGAGGCATCCTGGCATTACCTCTGTGTTGATGACTGCACATACAACACTTACTGGCACACAGTAGGCATTTAATAACTGAAAATAGATGACTGAAAATTGGAAGCATGAATTAGAATAAGGATAGGCCTTTAAATATCTATAGCTTGGTTTTCAAATTGTTACCTTGGTCATTTAAATTTGAGTTCAGTATGATGATCAAAGGAGGTGGTTTGCCAATTTGACAAGAAGTGGTGTGCCTGGCCACTTGCTTGATTTAAAAAAAACAAAATTGGAGAAACACAGAATAAAGCAGAGGGCAAACATAGGCTCAGAAATCAGACTCAGCTTTAAATTCTGGTTCTATCTGTGTGAATTTTACAAGTGATTTTAAGTTCTTAGCCCTCAATTTCATATTGGTAAGATTATGGTGATACTGAGATTATATAATTATTATAATAAAGGAGGAAGAAGATATATCTAAAATACTTACTATAGTGCCTGCCACATGATTAAGTATTGAATGAATATATGATTGTGTATAAATACATAAGTATACACAAACACACAATCCTCATTATTTGTGGGATTTTGTATCTGTGAACTCACCTACTCACTAAAATTTATTTTTAACCACAAAATCAGCACTCATGGCATTTCATGGACACTCACAGATGTGTGCAAAGTGGTGAAAAATTTGAGTTGCTGCATGCGTATGTTCTCAGCTGAAGGGAACACTCTACCTTCGAAATTTCAACCGTCATACTGCAAACAAGTGCCTTTTTTGCAATCTGTTTCCTGCCAGTTGTTTTGCAATTTTGTGCTTTTTGTTGGAAATTTTGCCATTTAAAATGGCTCCCCCGGGGCTTCCCTGGTGGCGCAGTGGTTGAGAGTCCGCCTGCCGATGCAGGGGACATGGGTTCATGTCCCGGTCCGGGAAGATCCCACATGCCGCGGAGCGGCTGGGTCCATGAGCCATGGCCGCTGGGCCTGCGCGTCCGGAGCCTGTGCTCCGCAACGGGAGAGGCCACAACAGTGAGAGGCCCGCGTACCGCAAAAAAAATAAATAAATAAAATAAAATGGCTCCCCGGGACGGCCCTGGAGTGCTGTCTAGTTTTCCTAAGTGCAAGAAGGCTGTGATGTGCCTTACAGGGAAAATGTGTGTGTTTAGATAAGCTTTATTCAGGCATGAGTTGTAATGTGTTGGCTTTGAGTTAAATGTTAGTGAAACAAAAATATATATTAAAGACGCTGTCTTTAAACAGAAGCACACGTAAAACAAGATTCTATATTGACCAGTTGATCAGGATGTGACCACAAGCTCACAGGAACCTAACTCTACTTCCCCAAGGAATACTCGGTCAGTATTTACTAATTCAGTATTCTTGGAGAGTTTATAGGATATAACTACCACGGATAACAAGAATCAACTGTCTACATGACAAAAGTTACTTTATATTCATTACATTTATAAACTGTAGCTTTCAAAAAGTCTTTTCATCTCTCAACAATGAAGCAAAAATATATCGTATTTTAAAAGATCCTGCCCTGTGGTAGAACTGTAGTTGAGCAGGCTGAATCTAACCTAATGATATATATTTATATTTTTTTAACCTAATGATAAAATCAATGATCGTAACTTATAATTGTTAAGATATTATCTCACTCTGCATTTCCCACCCCCCCAAAAAAAGATACTATCTCAGAAATATTACCTTCATTGTTTCATTTAATCTTTGTAATAAATACAAAATATTGTTAGCTCCATTTTGTTGGTGAAGAAACTGAGGCTCTATAGGGTAAGGTGAGTTGCCTGGTGTCACATAGTGAAGTATACAATCAGAACTTGAACCCAGGATTTCTGATTGCATTTTCTAAGGCTTTTCCCTTGATCTCTAGGTGAGGATCAATAATTCTTCGTAAAATGATCTACAGACATTTGCACCCCCAAGACTCTCACTAAGATGACTGGAAGCAATAAAGCCGCAAAGACGGTTATTTAGGTTATTTACACACCTTCACTCAAGAATGTCTCTCAATTTAAAAAAATGAAGCTCAAAAAAAAAAAGAAAAGAATTTCTCGTTTGTGGGAACAGGGAACCACTGTGTGGGGAAAGAAATAGACAAGCAATGATCTTGTCCACTCTGCTTGTCCCGTGTGTGGGTGTATTTATCGTATATTCCTCTTCTGAAATCTTGTTGCTTGTCTTCTTTTTTCCCCTTATTTCCTATTGAAAACGAGACAGAGATTTAGAACTTTTCCATAAATTTCTATGGCTGATACCCAATTGCTTATTTGAGTTCTCTGTTGAATGAATAAAGAAAAGGGTATTCTGGATCTGTTTGAAACTTAAATAAATTCACGTTTTGAATAATATATGCATTTCAGATCCAATCAGTGCCTCATATTTGCATTGAAGATTTTCTCCACCACAGCAGTTCTATCATCCGACTCAGGTTATTTGGTGTGCCTGGCATAACCTGTCTAGCTTTTAATAGATGCAAACAATAGTTTGTCAAACAGGCAGATCTTCGTAGTGGTGTGTTTTCTTTTAAATTAGGAAAGCTGGCTTGTTCTAAGGCATTGTCCTCAGATCAGTGCACTTGTTCTGATGATGACCTTGGCATTTCTGATGCTTATAAATGCAACAAGTCATAGATTCATAGAGTTGCAGAGCTGGAAGGCTCTTAGCAATTATTGTATCAACCACCTCAATTTCCCGATGAGGACACTGTAGTCTAGAGAGATGACATTATTTGCCCAAAGTGATGAAACTGGTTGATGGCAAAGAGGCTTCGCTTCTCTTGCAGTGATCTTTCCCTGGTGTCACACTGTCAAGAGAAAACACACAAGTCAGGCCGCTGACTACCCTATAGGGAATCAGGTTTTAAATGAATTAGCATGAGAGGTAAGCCAGATTCTTTGGGTCATGCTTTTGTAGAGTGGATCATAAGAGGCTTGGAACAATGATTAGATCAAGGCTACTGTCTTTTTATCTTATATTTGATGACCAGTAAAACAATGCATCAGTGATTGTGTAGAATTAAAGATTTCAACAATGAGGCCACCTCCCAGCTGATTTTCACAAATCTTTTAAAATACCACAAGCTCACTTTTCTCCTCTGGGTGATCCAACAGCAGTATAAGATAGTTGATTTCGGCAGCCTTTATGATGCAGTTATGCCTTTATTCCAGAAAGTGTTCTTTGACACATTTTTAGGAAGGAATATAGTAGACCAATAAAACAATCAATTTCCTGTGCTTATTCTGAAACTGTCAATAAGAGGCATGGCCAGGACTTGGCGTCCACACAGCATGCATTATGATTCAGAAACCTGTGAGTGAGAGATTTTCTGGCAACAATTCTTAAATTATTGACTAAAGGCAAGAACCCTAAAACTGTCTAGTTTATGAAATCGAGAAGGCACTTGTAAAGTAAGCATTCCACCTAAAATAATTGGTAGTAAATGTCCCAGACTCTATTCTCATCCTCTGAAACATCTATATATTTTAAACATCAGGCTTAAAAGTCTTGCTTAACACTCAGTTTGGTTTTTTCCATCATCAGATGCAGTAAGTGTGAATTACTGGATAATACTTGAGTGCCACAAATATTAAATGTCTTTATATTTAAAAAATCAATTTACAAGACTTCTGTCCTCTAGCCTTGAAGCTTGGTGAGAAGGCCAGTCTTGTTCATTCTTTGGGATACCCTCTCCGTCTTCAGGGCCACACAGGGGCCTAGAAGCATGTGGGTACCCCCAAAGTGGTCCCTCAGCCTGTGGGCTCTGCCTACTTTCTGATCACCCAGGAGGCTGCTGGGTGCTGGGCTTCCACAGGTTCAAGGTGAAGACCCAGGACTTCCTCAGAAGTGAGCCTCACTTTCCTCTCTGCCTGTGCAGACTGGCGTATTCCTCCAGGTCAGTGACTTTCCTCGGTGGTTTCAACCCCTCCGTGCCAAGCTAGGCTTTCAAAGAGAAGGCTGTGGTCCCATTGTAGACATTCCCAGGACGTCCTGCCACCTTGGACACAGAGGTCTCTATCCATACGTACCATCCTCTTTTTTCCTAGTCCCAAGCAATCCCTTTCCTGACATCAGTCACACGCCTCTGACACTTAGATCCCTTTGCCTCTCAGCCAGGCGGGAACAAATGCATGGGTTCCTCCTCTCGTGGAGGTGACGAAAACCGCAACTCCAAGGCTCTCATGTTGGAATGTGAAAGAAAAGCACCTTTCCTTTTCATGAACTGAGTCTACAGGAAAATAGACAGTTTCTCCAGGGGTTATCCTGCATTATAAATTGTCATGTGATCCAGACACCAAGCAAGTTTCCCTGTCCGAAAACAGGTAGATGACCTTTCATGCTTCCTTACTGTACGCTCAGCCTTCAGAGAAGCTGCTTCTCCTGTGTAGGATTTCCTGCTAAGTGACTCTCTTCACTTGCCTCATGGGCACACACTAGTTTATGGCTTTAATGGAAAATCCATCTAGGTTTTCCAGAGGATGTTGTCGACTGTGAGAGGGCAGGAGTTGCAGCCGCTCTTATAATTAGCGAAACTGGCTAAAGACACCACCTGGGACTTCCAAGTGCAGCCCTCAAAACCGAAAGATACAAAGGTCTTTGGAAGCCAGGAGCCCTTGGTCACTGGAAGGCATGATGGCCACTCTGTCCCACCTGCTGGAATCAGTTACCCGGGCAGCAGGAGTCTGGGGTTAAAGGCCTCCTCACGAATTCTCACTGTAATTACATCTCGATTAGTGCAAAGTGCTAATCATGGCATCTTCATTTTGCTTTTCAGTCAATAGAGCGGATGAAATATTAATACTTGAATTTTCATTTTCAGATAGTGGAACTAATAGATCAAGAATGCTGGTGGGCAAGGGAGGTGAAAACTAACTCTGGCAATGGTTTCCTTGATCTTTCTTAATACCAAGGGGAGGGGAGTTTTAGTCAAAATAATTCAGAAAGAAAGATGTCCGTATATCTTTTTAACCCTGATGATTTAATATTCAAGAATTTTGCTTTTTGGAAAAAAATGTTATGTTTCATCCAGAGACTAGTTATACCTAGAAATTCACAGAATCTGGACTTAGCATCTTATCTATCTATCTGTTTCCAGTAAGGTTCCATTTCATTCTAAGTCCCAGTATCTGGTGTGATTTAAACACTCTTCCCCTCCACCACTGGGTATTAATAATGCTCACATTCTGTAAACCTCCCTCAGGTCCCCATCCCAGGGCCAGGAAGCCTGCTTCACATCAGGCATGAAGTCCTTAAGCTACCTGTCTTCCAAAGGCCTACTGTTCCAGATTCACTCTGTTTCCCTCTTTGAGCAGCTTTGGAAAACAGCTGGCCGTTGGTCCAGATCCCATAGTCCTCTATGAGTCTCAAGATTTATAAGTCTGCAGCCTCCTTTCTTCTGGTTCAGCCATTCCACATCCTTTAACCATTACTGATGCACCGTTCTTCCATGAGCCATCTCTCTGGCTCTCATTCTACAACGTGTGCCGTGTACTTTGGTGACCAGACACTTAAAACAAGCTACCCGAACATTTCATTACCACTCCTCATAGCAACGATATGAGGTTGAACAATTAACCCCATTTTATTGTCTAATTAGAAACCCCACCCTGAGTTGTGGTTGGATTTCATTTAAAAACCATGTTATTTTTTTTATTCCCATTGTCTCTTTTGATTTGTTTTTTTTAAGAAAACTTCTGTAGAATGAATGCAACGTAGTAAAATAGTTCTATAAATTTATTTTTACTTTTTATTTTTTTAAAGCCTACTGCAGCCGGTATTCCTAGGTGGTCTCCCATCCAAGTACTAACCAGGCCCGACCCTGCTTAGCTTCCGAGATCAGAAGAGATCGGGCGCATTCAGGGCGGTATGGCCATAGGCCTAAAACAATTTTAGTATTTATTAAATAAGAAAGCTGTCAATTGGAATAAGGAGGGAAAAAGGAAGTGTTTATTTAAAAATGAACATCTGCTGGAAACCAGCCAGAAAGGTGTCTAGAGCCTGCTACACCTTCCTTCTGACAGGAGGGGGTTGGAAACGTGCTCTGGGAGACCTCGTGCTAACCCGGCAAGACTCTGCCTAGGCCCAAGTTCTAAATTCTACGCGTCATTATACAAGATGCCACTTGAAATTAAAGATGTTTCCATTCCAAGAGGGCCGGAGTGGTGCTGTACGTCTCATGGGGAAGACGGTGCCAGTTATAGTCGAATGGATGAGACAGGGAATCACAGATGCTTGGTAAGGTCAAGGTGAATGTGGGGTCCAAGCCAGATGGTGCTCCTTCAGTCCTACGGTTCCCAGCCCCGGCCGCACACTAGAAGCACCTTGCAAAAGTGCTACGGATGCTACGGATGCTGAGCCCTGAGCCGGGGGATCCTGATTTAATTGCTCTGGGTTGTGGCCTGGAGTCCATAAGTATTCAACTCCTCCCAGGTGATTCTAACCCTTAGCCAGGGATGGGAACCACTGAATCCTAATTCAGTGCTTTCCAAATTTAATTTGCCTGTGAGTCATCTGAAGCTCTCATAAATGTAGGTTCTCATCCAGTGGTCCGGGACTGGACCTGAGATTTGCATCTCCAGCAAACTGCCAGGCGATGTTGATGTCCTTGGTCCTTGGAGCACGCTCAGAGTAACACGTTTTAAGAGGCTTCACACTCCTTGGCTGTCAATGGCACTCTTGTCCTAAAAATTCTTCAGCTGAGAGCTCTTGTATTCTCTCTTTACGCACTCCCTTTTGGCGTGTCTGCCTGGCAATGCACTGTGCAGCTTATGGTCAAAACCATAGTTAAAGGAATGATTATGGATGCTACGTCTAAACAATTCGGGCTCTGAGTAGCCTTCTGTTTCCACAGGAACTGGATTGCCTAGTGATTTTCTAGCGTTTATCTTCGAAGTCTTATCTAGCCTAAAACCTCTTCCTTATGTACGATCGTCCTCTACCCAGCAACCTCACTGCTCAAGATCAGAAGCAGTGGTGTAAGGCCGTGGTCCTTAAACTCTTTGGGGCTGGAGAACCTTCTTGCTTTAGCTTTTAATATTCTGGATTCTCTTGATCCAGGTATTAGGGGGCAGCGTGCATGATGGGGCCAGGTAACCCCATGTTTCACAGTCTGACCTCTGGAAGTTCTTGGGTTGCTTTCAGGTTTATAGAGCTGACTACCAAGAGCGCCAAATCTTAAGACTTAGCAGTTTCTAAGTGGGAGTTAATACAAAGTACTTTATTTCTAGATTATTTGGATTAACCAAATAGATACATGCAAGATATATGCAGAGCTAATATTCATAGTTTTAAATACAAAGTAGAGGCAATTTTCATAACTTGCAAACTCTGGGTTATCGAGGTCAATGTTACCTTTAGGGATGTGGGCTTAAGGTAACTCAAAGCTGAGGCTGGGTGGAGAAGCCAGGAGGTGGCTTTGGGGCCACGAGGGATGCTGCCTAAGGGTAAAGAAGAAAAGTGTAGATGCATGTGTTCTACTCAGGGGACAGTATCAGCGCTAACTTCCCTAAAATTACTTCTAAAGTTTCAGCTTCCCTCCAGCCCAGGCCAAAAGGCCACCCTCTTTCTCTATCTTCCTCCAGACTTAGCTTGCACTTTATCTCCGCTGTGTTTCTGGCACTGATCACTTTTCTCATCTTTGAATCCTCTGTAAATATTCATAGGCTATAAGAAACGATCCAGGAAGCTGGCTCCCTGATTGAATAGCTGATGCCACTGGATAAGTAAATCATTCCCATCCCTTAGCATGGCGTATGGATCAGGTGATGCCGGAGAACGATGGCAGAATGAAAAGAGCAGGAGTTAGTATCCGTTCCCAGGGTTCAGCTCATCGGCCCTCCCTCGTCCTCTAGCAATACTGGCTGTGGTCTGGGTGATGCTGTCCTGCTCACCACTCTAAGGATGACACCTGCTGGGGGCAGGCATGGGGGTGGCAGTGAGTCGAGTCTCTCCCCCAGAAGCTGACTTTCTGCCTCTCAGCTGAGATTTGTGAGGAGAGGCACTTCGAGCAGTGCCCAGTTAGCAGGTCATTAATACTTGCTCAAGCAATAAGCAAAGTATACAGTAGGATGTCATAACTCTTTGTGTCCAAACAACTTAATGAGTATTTGTGTCCTAATGACTTAGCAGCCGTGTGCAAAAATAATGCACGTGCATTGAAAGAAGTCTTAATTTTGTACTTTATCCTTAAATAACCACGCTGACTAATGGATGCGTTTGCCTGTTGGGCACTGGGTAACTTCTCAAATCTTTGAATTAGACTGGACTTTGTCAACCTCATTTCCTGTTCCTCATTGATTGGTTGGATGGATTGGAGGTACACAGCAGCCTCTGGAAGTCCAGCTTCAAGGGAATATGAGCTCACTGAAAGGACTGTAGCATCTCATGCTGAAACTGTGAATTACCTGGAGATAGTGGTTCCTACAGGGTCTGATGGATTCACGATGCTTTCTCAGGATTTTAAAAGATCGTATGGGCTCTCCTGTGTGTTCACTGCACCATCCAGGGCACCTCTGCACAGAGTTTGAGAACAGAGGCGATAACCGTAGATTTTGAGACTGAACTCAGAGGGAATAAAACACCTTAACTGAATAGTGTTTGAAAACCGAATGCCATGAGTGTATTGTACCCACAACGCAGCAGGGCTTTTTAAGATCAGTCTGGACAGAGAGGATGCTATCACATCATCTTAGCAGAATGTCCTAAGGTAAAACCATGATTCCTTCTCTTACACAGATAGCTTGATGGGGAAAAAACGAGTCCCCTTATTCCACAAGGCTTGATTTAACACGCACTGGTTCTGGGCACCTGGGATACGTCAGCGGACGAAATAGATAAAGATTCTATCCTCCTGAAACTTACATTCTGTCCTCCTGTTTCCAATGCGTAAAAGAATGTGGAGTACCACAGCCTTAGAATTCTTTTGTCAAACAACATGAGAAAGTTATAAAAGGACTTTTATCTCCTCCGAAGTTCTATTTAATGGCTTATTCTCAAAGATTAAGATTCTGCAGAAAACAGGCGTCCTTAAGATATTTAGAACCTAATCAGTGACTGAACCAGAGGGAATTATTCTACATTAATGAAAATCAATAATCTATGAATAGGATATTAATGAAGACTGATGATCTATGAATGCAGTGTGGGTGAGGAAGCAATTCTCACTAATAGGCTGATTATACTTAGACTGTTGATACAAAATTGAATTGGAACGATGGTTCTGGTAAGTCACCCTCATCTTTGTTTATTCTCAGGAAGTGTTTAATGGTACATACTTTGGAACTTGGGATATTTGATAGTGTTCTTTAATTTCCTTCCTGTCATCGAAGAAATAGCACCTGGATTTTTCTATCTTGCAGCTTCAGGTAGCAGTATTCACTTCCAAACATATCAGATGAGAAGGAAGAGAGATACTTCCTTTTATCTAAATCATCAGAGCCACTTCAGGGTCGGCTGTGGTGGGAAAGGAGTTGCCCCATATCTTTTGGAGAAATAGGAGAAGCTGGAGCTTTTATATGATATTCTGACTGAGTTCGCTTTCTCTCAACCTATCCCACCCCCATCAAAAATAAATTAATAAATAAATCAGTGCAAAGAAAATCTTGTGAGATTTAATCTGAGACCTCGTTGTGGCACCAAAAGTCCCTTAAGCAGTGTTTTCTAGACTTTGCACTAAAAGAAGTTCGCATGAAATGTGACCTGTATGTAAGATGAAAAATAGAAATGTTTTTCCCCTGCATCAAGGGTTGTATGAGTATAAACCACATCACTCATCATCCACAACTTAAAAATAACCAGTGCTAAGATTTTTATTTATAGCCTTCTAGACTTTATATATAGTTTTATATGTCTATGTGTATAATTTAATAAGTAATTTGGTTTACATCCCACATGTAACCTCCATCTTTTAATTTATATTATATCCTGAATGTTTCTCCAGGTCACTAAATCTCAGACTATAGCGACCCACAGTTTATTTAATTCATCCCCACTTCATCTAACTTGTTTTTAATCCTATGAAGTAAGTTTAATGAAACCATCAAAGATTTTAAATTTAGCTATCACAAGCCATGTATTAAAACATGAAAATCCCCTGAGTTGATATTAGCTGAAATGTACTAGTTCTTTTCTTCATTTATTCATCACATGTTCATTGAGCGTTTATCATCTACACAAGAGGCACTCTCCTCTGTGAGAAGTACAGAGGAAGTCTACATTTTGAGCTCTAACTTTGCACAGTTTGCGTGGAGTTGAGGCATCTACCTGCAGAAGAGGCTTGACTGTTTGGAGGCTGAGCTGTCGATGTGTAGTGACAGCCACTCCTCAGCCGGGCACTAAATGGTCCAGTCACATTGAAGTGTCAACTGCATTTGCAAAAAAACAGTGATACTTGCCGAAAAATTCCTCCTGTCTTTCTTTCTTTATTTATTTATTTTGCGGTACACGGGCCTCTCACCGTTGTGGCCTCTCCCGTTGTGGAGCACAGGCTCCGGACGCGCAGGCTCAGCGGCCATGGCTCACGGGCCCAGCCGCTCCGCGGCATGTGGGATCTTCCCGGACCAGGGCACGAACCCGCGTCCCCTGCATCGGCAGGCGGACTCTCAACCACTGCACCACCAGGGAAGCCCCCTCCTGTCTTTGATATGATTTAGGATAGGAAGAAAAAAAAGAAAGGCAGTGGATCATAGGGACTGGAAATCAGAAAAATTATTTTAGAGAACATACATATTTCCAAAGAATCCCTACTGAGAACAGATGCTGAAACCCAGGAAGTGTGTCCTGACTCTGTGGTTAATTTGCTTGTTTATTTGGCCTGTTGCTCCCTTGGCATCACTGGGAACTGGCTGACATTGAAATATGGTGCTGGGCCTCAAGTCAGAAGGTCTGGTCTTTGCTATTTCCTTTGCTGTTTATTAATTAGGGGCCCTACGCTGGTTGATTTATCTCCCTGAGCTTCAAGCTGCCCCATTGGTCAAACTGAATTTGAGGGCAACTCAAATTTTAAAAAATACATGGAACAAATGAAATAGAATAAACTGCATGATATCACAAAACTTGGAAGAATTAGTAATGTAGATAAGAACCCTTAGGTGAGAAAAACACATGCTTTTTTTTTTAATGTATTATGGACTTTTATTATTTTTAGAGGTTAGTTTCCATTTAGTTATTACAAAATATTGGCTGTTTTCCCCGTGTTGTATAATACATGCTTGAGCCTTTCTTACATCCAATAGTTTGTAACTCCCACACCCTCCCCCCCATATTGCACCTCCCCCCTCCCCACTGGGAACCACTAGTTTGCTCTCTATATCTGTGAGTCTGCTTCTTTTTTGTTATATTCACTAGTTTGTTTTATTTTTTAGACTCCACATATAAATGATATCATACGGTATTTGTCTTTCTCTGTCTGACTTATTTCACTTAGTATAATGCCCTCCAAGTCTATCCATGTTGCTGCAAATGACAAAATTCTGTTCTTTTTTGATGGCTGAGTAGTATTCCACTGTGTGTGTGTGTGCGTATATATATATAATATATACGCACACACACACACATATATACATGTATATATGTATGTATACCACAACTTCTTTATCTGTTCATCTGTTGATGGGCACTTAAGTTGCTTCCATATCTTGCCAACTGTAAATAATGCTGCTATGAACATTGGGATACATGTATCTTTTTGAATTAGTAGAGAACCACTCATTTTAAACTGAGTCCATTTATGGGATTATTTTGAAAGCCCCCAGATCCTTTGTAAGAATGTATGAAAGAGGGGGAGAGAAAAGGAGGAACAAAGAAGAAAGGGGAGAGAGAGAGAGAGAGAGAAAGTGTAGGAGATAGAAGGTGTTATTGAAAGTCTCACTTGTGGAGGTGTGAGAGTTGAAGGGCGCCCTGTGACTGTGGACTGGAAGGCAGACAGGCAAGTGAGAACACCATTTCCTGGAGGTTGTGGTACCCCCTTCTCTGGCAAAGGACACCCACTTGGTGACCTAACAAGTAAACCTTTGAGATCTATCAGTGGATCCTGTCTGCTTGGTTGAAAGAGAACCTGCTCTGGTCTCCTGAACAGTTACTTCCAAACTTTTTCCTAATTCTTTTCTCCAGTGGGATGTTAAATCAGGTCTGATCCCAGAGGTTAGGGTGACCAACTCATCCCAGTTTGCCCACAACTTTCCCTGTTTTGACACTGAAAATCTCATGTCCTGGGAACCCTCTTGGTCCCAGGCACACTGGGATCGTTGGTACCCTGTCAAAAGCCGAAGTGAGTATTTGGATGCTATATTCAATGAATCAGAGTAATGGTTTCCTGTTTGAAAGTAAAGTTTCCAGAATGAGATGCATAATTTGTACTCTCTGAAATGTATAAAGATAACCTTGTGGAAACCAGCAGCATCAGAGATTTGCCGAAGGTCGCACAGTTCTGGGGTGGTAGAGTCCAACCCAACCTTGATTTTCAATTTTGATTCAAAGCTATTTCCATTCCCTTTATACTACTACCTTTGTTTGCCTTTATAGGAAATATAAACTGGGTTTTAGTTGGTGAAGACAGTTGGAAACAGAAGCATAGGAAACATTAAACTTTGGTGCTGCACCAGGATAGTAGGATTATTAAAGAGGAAAAGCTACCATGCAAATGCAGCATCAAACTACTTTCTTATGTGCAGGATAAGATTCTTATCTGATGAATATTCTATAGTGTATTGCTCCTGCCAGAATATGATGTATAAGGTATCAATTGATGAAATCAACTCTGAAATGTTTTTTAGGGCCCAGTTTAGAGAAAAGTGAATTATGCTTCAAGAGTCAACATTTATTCAGACTGCAAATGTTTGACATGTTTTCCATTTCTATCAAAAACAATAGATGGCTATAAATCCTCAGAAATTGGTAAGGATGCAGGAAACTTTGGAAGAAAGATTCAATTTCCTTCAGAAAAGTAAATAGAAGTCCTTTCACGTTACAGGTCAACTGCATATTTGTAGCTTTTATTAGCATTTCTAAGTCATAGCAGAATGATTCTGGGTGGCTGCCAGGATGGTACAGCCCCAGTTTGAGTTTTATCATCACATGGCGATGTATTATTGAATTTGGCAATGAGGTTTTTAAGAGACTTCTTGTTTCTCTAAGTCCCTATAGAAATAATACCATTTGGTTTCATCCAAAGTAGCTAAAAACTTCCCTATCTGATGAAATCTCTGGGTAGGTAGGAAAAGGCTTTCTAGATATTGTGACAATTCATTTCCTGAATTAAAATGTCATTTAGCAACTATTTATTTGTATATCGGTTATTTATTTTTTATTGAGGCACGGTTGATTTACAATATTGTGTCAGTTTTGGCTGTACAACGTAACGATTCAGTATTTTTGAAGATTATATTCCATTTTAGGTTATTACAACATATTCGGTATAATTCCCTGTGCTGTACAGTAACTTATCTATTACTGTTGCTTATCTATTTTATGTGTAGTAATTTGTATCTGTTGATCCCATACACTTAATTTGTCCTTCCACCCCTTTTTGGTAATGACAGGTTTGTTTTCTATGTCTGTGAGTCAGTTTCTGTTTTGTATAAACATTCATCTGTATTATTTTTAGATTCCACATATAAGTGATATGTAGTATTTGTCGTTCTCTGTCTGACTTACTTCACTAAGTATAATAGGTCTCTCCATGTTGCTGCCAATGACAATATTTCATTCTTTCTGTGGCTGAGTAATATTCCATTTTATATATATATATATATATATATATATATATATATATAAAATATACACGGGTGTGTATTTATATGTGTGTGTGTGTGTGTGTGTATATATATATATATATAGAGAGAGAGAGAGAGAGTTGTGTTCATGTCTTGACTATTGTAAATAATGCTGCTGTGAACAACACAGGGGTGCATGTATCTATTTGATGTAGTGATTTTTGTTTTTTCTGGATATACACCAGACTGGAATTGCTGGATATATAGTAGCTCTATTTTTAGTTTTTTAAGGAACTCCATATGTTTTCCGTAGTGGCTACACAAATTTACATTCCACCAACAGTGTACGAGCTTCCCTTTTCTCCAACATTTGTTGATGACGGCCATTCTGACAGGTGTGAGGTGATACCTCATTCTGGTTTTGATTTGCATTTCTCTAATAATCAGTGACGTTGAGCATCTTTTCACGTGCCTGTTGGCCATCTGTATGTCTTCTCTGGAAAAATATCTATTTAAGTCTTCTCCCCGTTTTTTGATTGGACTTTTTTTTTTTTTGGATATTGAGTTGTATCAGCTGTTTGTATATTTCAGATAATCACTCCTTATTGGTTGCATCATTTGCAAATATTTTCTCCCATCCCATAGGTTGTCTTTTCATTTTGTTGATGGTTTCCTTTGCAGTGCAAAACTTTTAATTAGGTACCCTTTGTTTATTTTTGCTTTTATTTCTTCTGCTTTGGGAGACTGATCCAAGAAAATATTGCTACAACTTATGTCAAAGAGTGTTTCACCTGTGTTCTCTTCTAGGAGTTGTTCGGTTTCATGTCTTACATTTAGGTCTTTAAACCATTTTGAGTGCATTTTTACATATGGTGTGAGTGAATATTCTAATTTTCATTGTTTTACATGTAGCTGTTCAGCTTTCCCAACACTACGTGCTGAAGAGACTGTTTTCTCCATTGTATATTCTTGCCTTCTCCATCATAGATTACTTGACCGTATAAATGTTTGGGTTTACTTCTGGTCTCTCTGTTCTGTTCCACTGATCTTCTTGTCTGTTTTTGTGCTAATACCATGCAGTTTTGATTACTGTAGCTTTGTAGTGTAGTCCGAAGTCTGGGAGGGTTATACCTCTAGCTTTGTTCTTTTTTCTCAGAATTGCTTTGGCAAATTGGGGTCTTTTGTGCTTCCATATAAATTTTATGATTATTTGCTCAAGTTCAGTGAAAAATGTCCTGGGTATTTTGATAGAGATTGCATTAAATATGTAGATTGTTTTCAGCAATATGGCCATTTTAATAATATTGATTCTTCTAAGCCAAAAGCATGGGATATCTTTCCATTTCTTTAAATCATCTTTGACTTCCTTCATTAATGTCTTATAGTTTTCAGCATATTGGTCTTTCACTTCCTTGGTTAAGTTTATTCCCAAGTATTTTTTTGATGTGATTTTATTTATTTTTTTTTACTTTTCTTTTTGATATTTCATTATTGGTGTACAGAAATGCAACAGATTTCTGTATATTAATTTTGTATCCTGCAACCTTGCTGAATTCATTTATTAGTTCTAATAGTTTTGGGGTGGAAACTTTAGGGTTCTCTATATAGAGTATCATGTCATCTGCAAATAGTGACAGTTTTACCTCTTCCCTTACAATTTGGATACCTTCTGTTTCTTTTTCTTGTCTAATTGCTGTGTCTAGGACTTCCAATGCTATATTAAATAGAAGCAGTGAGAGTGGGCATACTTGTCTTGCTCCAGATTTTAGTGGGAAGGCTTTCAGCTTTTCACCATGGAGTATTGTGTTGGCTGTGGGTATATCAGTTATTCAATCTAAAAATAAAATCCACATAAAAGTGATTTGAAAGCTTAGTGAGTTGATCAGATGGTTCATTAATTTGTTATTGAGGTCCCAGATCTCAGCTTTTCCTTGGAATAACCCTAATTTTCATAGTCTTGCCAGCTGCACTCCACATCACAGAGGCAAAGACAAAACAGAAGGCATTGCTATATTGCATGATGACTAATGGGCCATGTGAGAGTTTAAATTTGTTTTCTTCTCCAAAAGATTTGGAGCAGAATTTTTTCTAAAATTAAATTATGTCCCATATAAAATACAAAGATAACTGAGGTCTAGAAAAAAATCCCTTGGCTTATTAAGAAGTATGAAAAGAGTTCTTAGGGGTATTGAAAGGAATATTGGTTTTGGAAATTAAGGATTTGCTTGGAGTCCTGCCTTTACCATAACTAGTTACCTTACCTTCAGTAAAACTTTGGCATCTCTGAAGTCCATCATCTGAGAAACAGGATAATAATCCAACTCATAGTTATTGAAAAGATGAAAGCAACTTGTGTGTTGTAATGCATAAAAAAGTTATTTTTGTTTTCTGTTAGTAAACTCTTCCAAGTTAGATTCTCTTTTTTTTCCTGGACCCAAAATAACTGTAAGCTCACAATGAAATATGTTAATAGCTGAGGCTGTGCAATCTCAAAATAGTGATGGTATGTCTTTTTCATGTAGATAGCAACGTCTGCTCTATAGTGTTTGTCTTTTGGTCTTTTAAAAAAATATTGTATTTTCAATGTCAATTTTAGCAGGTATGGATTGAAAATAACCTCTCACAATAAACAGAAATGACTGACAATAAAATTAGCACGATTTCATCAGTTGGTACCATCCATGCAACTGACAGATCAGCTTCTATCACTTTGACAAATCCTTTACTTACTAGTTATTTCCATCTATAGCACACAAATGTTTAATTCATTCATTCAGAATCTTTCAAGTCGTGATTGTACAATGTTTGCTTCAAGTTTTGGCTTTGATTAATAAATCACTCCCTTACCTCCGAGATCTTTTTTTTTTTTTTTTTTTTTTTTGTGGTATGCGGGCCTCTCACTGTTGTGGCCTCTCCCGTTGCGGAGCACAGGCTCCGGACGCGCAGGCTCAGCGGCCATGGCTCACGGGCCCAGCCTCTCCGCGGCATGTGGGATCTTCCCCGACCGGGACACGAACCCGTGTACCCTGCATCGGCAGGCGGACTCTCAACCACTGCGCCACCAGGGAAGCCCCGAGATTTTATTTTTAAAAACCTTTCTTTCCTCCTAAAGGATGGTTTCCTGACCTATCAGATGGAACCATAACAAATTGCAAACTTTGACGCAATAAGTTAGGAATTTTTAATTGTAGCCCAACTTCAAAAACAAAGGCTGGCAAAGATCATTTTTCCTGATCTCAGTAAATTCTTGGATTTTTGAGCTCTAGAATGAACGGGAGACCCTTTCATCTTCAGCTGTTGAGGACACGTGCACTCAGGAAGGGACTAATGTGGCTTGTGGTTCTCTCTGGTTGTTCTTCTCGCCAGCAGCGCCTCTGAGCTCACTTAAACCTCCGAGAGTGGACACTGCTCCAGTGGTCTCATCTCCCTATCAAAGAAGAGATTCAGACAGATACTGTGGGCTCTGTGCAGCCTGGTTTAACAATCCTCTGATGGCCCAGCAGCATTATGATGGCAAGAAACACAAAAAGAATGCAGCAAGAGTTGCTTTGTTAGAACAGCTTGGGACAACTCTGGATACGGGGGAATTAAGAGGTAAGAGAAACTCTTCTTATTTCTGCCACAGAACTGGGCTTTCAGAGAAAGTGTTTTCATAAACTGGGATGATTCTTCCTATTGCTTTGCTTACTAAGGACAATTCTAGGATCCTCCAAAAGGAATAGAAGAAAAAGGAAATGAGCAGAAAACTAATTTTTTCCATCTCCTTTCTTTCAAAGTATTTGTGATTGCCATATTTTTATTGACTACATAGTAGTCAATACTATGTTCAGATCAAAACCACCCACTCATGAACCAGAGTTTTTCCTTCTGCTTTATCTTTAAACACCTTCTGGAATGAATGCTTTTGTACATGAGCAGTACAAGAGCAGATGCAAAAAAGGCCAAATGGTGTTATCTTAATTTTAAACTTTTGTGCTTTTATGAATTCAGCCAAAACAAAGCAATACATTGGCTCCATTTCATGGATTAAATTAAGCCCAAGGCCTTTTCGTGGGCATATCTAGGAAGCTGAGGTAAGGCAGTGCTGTGGACCACTATAGAATCAATACCTGCTCCTCCCGTCCCCCATCTGTTAACCTATTTTCTGGGTTGATGGCAACCATGGAGCATTTTAAGTTCATGTGAGATTTTACAGAAGTTGCTGAGTGGAGACTTGGAATCATAGGGTGAGGATCAATCCTATGGATTCCTGAGGAAGCCACATACCATTCTGTGGAACCTAATAAAATATTTCATCAACAACAACCATTTAAACATTTTTTGATCACCTAAACCGTTTTGATCAACTGATGTTGGCAGTGTAGAAGTAGAAATGCATTTTCTCAGAAGAATAATTCTGCAAAGGGTGCTCTACTATACCTCAGATATTTTATGGTTTAGATATACTTTTAGAAGTTGGCCAGGAGATCGTCCATCATAATAGCTGTAATAACAAAGTTTACAAGTCAGTTCTGAGAATGCAACCTGGGTTTGAGCTGGGTTCGGTATGTAGAGCCTGCAATTCTTATTACCCTTACCAGGCTATGAGCCTCCAAGGGAAAATAACCTGGTATAATTCTAGACCAAATAAATGGGACAGAAGATCTTGCTGTGTGACCTGACAGGAGGGACAGGTCACTTCTGATTATGTTGGTTGGGGAAGACTTCCCCAAAGAAAAGGACTGGAGTTGGAACTAGAAAGGTGGGTGGTCTTTTAGCAGGTGAGAAGGTATCCCATGTGAGCAGAATCATGTATGTTTAGGCAAAAGAGAGGAAAAGATAAGCTGTCGCTGGTGAATAAACAGATTATCACGGAAAAAGCCTATCATACAGCATAGATTTAGGACTGCAGGTCCATTAGGAGATCTATGGAGCTTGATGAGAGACTGATTTTTCCAAGATAATGATTAAAAACAGCAAATGAGAGCAAAGAGGAAAAACACTATTTTTGTGGAAGTTTTCTAGCTCTAGAGAAACAACATGGAGCTTAATATTTCAGTATGTTGGATAATCATGTTGCAAATGCTTTTGAATTGTTGGTACTATTGCTGTCTGCTGGGGAATTTCTTGTGTTCACAGTCTCTGTCTTGTTAAAAATACAGGAGGAGTATTTTTTAGCTGAAGGCCTCCCATGTCTCGCTGTTCCTGGCAGATAACAAGTCTGCTCCGCGACTCCTTCATGGCAGGCACTGAAGGAGAAAAATAGGGCTTTATTTATGTTTTGTGCCAGATATTATGACTCGTAGAAGAATTATTCCTAGAGCACATTCTTCTTGTCTGTTTTGAATTATCGGTGCTGCATCTTTTAGGTACAGCCATGTCTTAATGACTTGGGAGTCTGGATTCTGTAACATTTGAGTGGTTTGTCTTTTATCCCAAAGACAAAAAAGGCTGCTCTTGGACTTGATAACTCAATGTGGTTCTGACTCAGTAGCACATGAAACACGATTAGCATCGAACACAGCGTCCTTGAAACCGACCTTTTCACCCACCCCAGGTGACATCTTGATGTATATGTATTCAGGCATTAAATATTGCAAAAGTTTAGGGAATCAAGCAATGATGGTAACCTAGCATGTTTTAAAACACACGGGCATGCGCGCGCGCACACACACACACACACACACACAGTCTTCTATTTCTGGAATGCTTCTAGTGCATGGTCGATCAATTAATAAAGGCAAAAATGCTAACCAGTAAATACAGGCATATCCATAACTTTTAAAAAACTGGTGTCAAGCAGCTGGAGGATGGCAGTGTCACAGGCTTCCTCTCCTTCTTAGCACTTCTCAGTTTTTAATTTTTTTATTTTATTTTATTTTTTTGGCCGTGAGGCACGTGGGATCTTAGTTCCCTGACCAGGGATCGAACCTGTGCCCCCTGCAGTGGAGGCATGGAGTCTTAACCACTGGACCGCCAGGGAAGTCCCAGCACTTCTCAGTAAAACCCTACATCATTTACCGGTTTATTATGGTTTTCCTGATTTCTCCCTACTCACCCTATAGACTGTTAGCAACTTGAAAGCAGGAATCTATGTCTGCTTTGCCCACTGATGTGTTCAAAAACACCTAGAACAGTGACAGACACAGAGTAGGTACTCAATAAAATTGCTGAATGAATGAATAAACAGAGAAAGCAGAATTTAAAAGTCACCTAAAATTCTGCATTTTTTAACATGGCAATACTTTTCATTTCCAAAAGGATCCTGATTGAATAATTTTTACAAGACATTATTTATGATTTTTTCTTCTAATTTAAAAAGACGATGTATATTTTATATATTGTGAAAAGCAGAGATATTAAGTGTTATATAGTTCACGGAGTGTAACCCACACTCCTACCAAGATCCATAACTTTTCCATCATGACGTCATTCCCACGGGCCCCATCCCAGTCAATCCTAACTTCCCATTCCAGGGAACCAATTTTCTTATTTCTTTTACCAAAATTTAGTTTTGCCTGCTCTAAAATTTCATATAATTGTCACAGAAAGTATGTATTTTTCTGTGTCTAGCTTCTCATATTGTTTTTTTTTTTTTTGGCGGTATGCGGGCCTCTCACTGTTGTGGCCTCTCCCGTTGCGGAGCACAGGCTCCGGACGCGCAGGCCCAGTGGCCACGGCTCACAGGCCCAGCCGCACTGCGGCATGTGGGATCCTCCCGGACCGGGGCATGAACCCGCACCCCCTGCATCGGCAGGCAGACTCTCAACCAGTGCGCCACCAGGGAAGCCCTCATATTGTTTTTGAAACGTATCCATTTGTTGCATAAAAAGCAGAGTAGCCCCTTGCTCTTTATCACGGAGTGGTTTTCTTCTAGACAGAAATCCCACAATATGTCTAGCCATTCTCCTCTTGACAGTTTTGGGGCTATTTTGAATAAGGCTTTCATGAACATTCTTTTTGTTGTTGTTGTTGACAGATGTTTTTACTTCTCTTGTTAAATACCTCAGAGTAGAATTGCTGGGTCATAGTCATAAGTTGGGTGTATTTTTAACTGAACAAGAAACTACCAAAATGTTTTCCAAAGTAGCTGTATTATTTTGCACACCCTAAAGCAACACATATGAATCCCATATCCTCACCAACGTTTGTTTTTATCAGTCTTTCAAATATTAGTCATTCTAGTGGGTGTAGGAGAGTATTTCATTATGGCTTTAATTTGTGTTTCCATGTAGACTAATTATGTCAAACACTTTAAAATGTTGGTCATTTGTATATCTTCCTTTGTGAAATGTCTGTTCCTGTCTTTTGCCTATTTAAAAAAACTGGTTGTCTGCCTCTTTATTTATTTAATTTTTTTAACATCTTTATTGGAGTATAATTGCTTTACAATGGTGTGTTAGTTTCTGCTGTATAACAAAGTGAATCAGCTATATGTATACATATATCCCCATATCTCCTCCCTCTTGCATCTCCCTCCCACCCTCCCTATCCCACCCCTCTAGGTGGTCACAAAGCACCGAGCTGATCTCCCTGTGCTATGTGGCTGCTTCCCACTAGCTATCTATTTTACATTAGGGAGTGTATATATATCCATGCCACTCTCTCACTTTGTCCCAGCTTTCCCTTCCCCTTCCTGGTATCCTCAAGTCCATTCTCTACGTCAGCATCTTTATTCCTGTCCTGCCCCTAGGTTTTTCAGAACGATTTCTTTTTTTTTTTTAGATTCCATATATATGTGTTAGCATACGGTATTTGTTTTTCTCTTTCTGACTTACTTCACTCTGTATGACAGACTCTAGGTCCATCCACCTCACTACAAATAACTCAATTTCTTTTTCAGTTTCTTTTTATGGCTGAGTAATATTCCATTGTATATATGTGCCACATCTTCTTTATCCAATCATCTGTTCATGGACACTTAACGTTGTTTCCATATCCTGGCTATTGTAAATAGAGCTGCAGTGGACATTGTGGTACATGACTCTTTTTGAATTATGGTTTTCTCAGGGTACATGCCCAGTAGTGGGATTGCTGGGTTATATGGTAGTTCTATTTTTAGTTTTTTAAGGAACCTCTATACTGTTCTCCACAGTGGCTGTCTCAGTTTACATTCCCACCAATAGTGCAAGAGGGTTCCTTTTTCTCCACACCCTCCCCAGCATCTATTGTTTATAGATTTTTTGATGATGGCCATTCTGACTGGTGTGAGGTGATACCTCATTGTAGCTTTGATTTGCGTTTGTCTAATGATTAGTGATGTTGAGCATCCTTTCATGTGTTTGTTGGCAGTCTGTATATCTTCTCTGGAGAAATGTCTATTTAGGTCTTCTGCCCATTTTTGGATTGGGTTGTTTGTTTTTTTGATATTGAGCTGCATGAGGTGCTTGTAAATTTTGGAGATTTATCCTTTGTCAGTTGCTTCGTTTGCAAATATTTTCCCCCATTCTGAGGGCTGTCTTTTCGTCTTGTTGATGGTTTCCTTTGCTGTGCAAAAGCTTTTACGTTTCATTAGGTCCCATTTGTTTATTTTTATTTCCATTTCTCTAGGAGATGGATCAAAAAGGATCTTGCTGTGATTTATGTCATAGAGTGTTCTGCCTATGTTTTCCTCTAAGAGTTTTATAGTGTTTGGCCTTACATTTAGGTCTCTAATCCATTTTGAGTTTATTTTTGTGTATGGTGTTAGGGAGTGTTCTAATTTCATTCTTTTACATGTAGCTGTCCAGTTTTCCCAGCACCTCTTATTGAAGAGACTGTCTTTTCTCCATTGTATACTCTTGCCTCCTTTATCAAAGATAAGGTGACCATATGTGCTTGGGTTTATCTCTGGGCTTTCTATCCTGTTCCGTTGATCTATATTTCTGTTTTTGTGTCAGTACCATACTTCATTGTTGAGTAGTAGGTAGAAGGTTTTCATATATTATAAATACAAATCCTTTGTCAGGTGTACCCACTGTGAATATTTTCTCCTACACTATGACTTGGCTCTTCACTTTCTTAAGTAATGTCTGGTAAGCAGACACTATTGAATTATCAAAGTATAATTTCTCTTTATTTTCTTTCATAATCATTGCTTTTTGTGTCCCATCTAAACAGTCTTTGCCTACACTCATGATCAAAGGTAATCTTGTATATTTTCTTCTACAAGTTTCATAATTTTAGCTTTTACATCTAGAATTATGATGTATCTCAAATTAATTTTTGTGTATGGTGTGAGGAAGGGGTTGACATTCATTTTGATTTTAGATATTTACCCAGTTGTTGCAGCAGATTTGTTGAAATTATTATTTTTTTCCTCGTTGGATTTTCTTGGCGCCTCTTTTGAACATCTATTGATTGTGTGTGAGTCTATTTCTGTACAATCTATTGTGTTCCATTGACTTATTTGTCTATCTTTATGCCAGCACCACACTGTACTTATTTATAGCATTAGAGAACTTTTGATATCAGGTAGTGCAAGTTCTCCAGCTTTGTTCTTTTCTCTCAAGATTGTTTGGCTGTTCTAAATCCTTCACATTTCTATATAAATGTTAGAATCAGTTTTTCAGTCTCTACGTAGAAAGTTTGGTGGAATACTGAATGGGACTTCGTTTAATCTATAGATCAATTTGGGGAGATTTATTTAAATGACTCACAATATTGAATCTTACAATCCATGAACACCATATATCTCCCTATTTACTTCTTTCTTTAAGTTTTATCAGCACTGTCACGTAGTTTTCCATGTAAAGATTTTACACATTATGAGTTGAATGTATCCTTGAGTACTTTGTGCTCTTTAACACTATTATAAATTTTATATATATATATTTTATATTTTTATATATATTTTATAATTTTATATATATATATATATATTTTTTTTTTTTTTGCGTTACGCGGGCCTCTCACTGTTGTGGCCTCTCCCCTTGCGGAACACAGGCTCCGCACACACAGGCTCAGTGGCCATGGCTCACAGGCCCAGCCGCTCCGCGGCATGTGGGATCTTCCCGGACCGGGGCACGAACCCGTGTCCCCTGCATCGGCAGGCAGACTCTCAACCACTGCGCCACCAGGGAAGCCCTAAATTATATTTTTTGAAATTTCATTTTTATGTGTTTCTTACTGACATATAGAAAATACAATTAATTTTTATACATTGACCTTGATTCCTGTGACCTACACATAACTTTCTACCTATTATTTGTATATAATTTAATAGCACAAAAAAACCTTGTACCTTTTGTATTTTTTTGGTATCCACACTATTTAGTCATTGGAAACTCTACAGAACCGTATTAGCTTTCTGGCCTTCCTTTGTTTCAAGTGGCAAATCAAATTTTTAAAAAGGAAATTATTCTTGTAGATTAACAAGGGATTTTAAATGAGATTGGCCTAAATAGTTATTAATATGAATAACCTGGTTACTGACTCAAGTTTAGTGATATTTGTTCCAGAAAGTAGATGACATCTGTCTCTACTTCCAACTTTTAGCTTAATAAGAAAAACGGCCACCTCTTTCTGAACATGGAGTCCAATGTAGAAAGCAAAGGAAGTTATTGAATTATAGAATTATAAATTCCAATGGACAGAAAGTGCTTTAGAGGTTTTCTTTGTAGTTCAATTTCTTCTTGCTAGCATAAAACACAGATATAAGGCAATTTCTTATGTAGAAACAGGGAGAGTATAAATTATGAATTTAGAGCTCAGTGAAAATAGAATATTCATTTTGCAGACATTTATTATTTATTCTTTTAAAAGTGTTAGGATGAGAAAATGCAGAGTTATTTCGTTGTTTCGGAGGAAACGAAAACAGAGCAAAAGAATTCATTTGAAAATTTCATGATGTTTCTGAGCATCAGATGCAGACAGTGCTGGAAAGGACATCGAACATCATGAATTATGCCCCTTGTTTTTGCAGAGCAGGGTTCTGGGGCCCAGAGAAGTGGGGTAACTGTCCCCTTCTAAGTTATGGCTCTGGATCGGAGGTGCGTCCATTTCCAGTGACTCCTCGTTGACTAGCTAGAACTCTGATGATTAACTCTTTTGTTTCAAAACAGTTAAGTTTGGGAACTTATGTATATTTTAGTATTAAACTCTCTTTGAATTCAAGTATAGAATGGGCACAGTTCAACTCTCAGCTTTCTGGGAATGAATGATTTACAGGGTACATCCTATATTTTAATAAAAGAGTTTTCTCCACCTTCGTGACTCCATCTCAGTTAGAGAGAATCTAGAAAAGGCAAAGAAATCATATTCACTTTTCCCAGGGGCCTGGGATTGAGAAGCAAAATTCTGTGAAGAGAAAGCTATTTCTAGAGAGGCTGCTAGAATTGATGACTCCCTCTGTAATGCAGCTTCTGCCTTTATTGGAGGGAATGGGGAATCATTTCCAGGGGTTACAGGAAGCTTACCTAGGACTTCAAATCATAAAAGTGGTATGTGAGTGAGAATGAGAAGACTTTCCTCAAAACAGGCAGAACACTGGAGTGAGAGAGATTTACTTTTTGAATTATTTCTGCTGTGGACTTTCAGATGATCATGGGTTCCTCTTAATATTAGTTTGGCCTTTGCCCACGTGGCAGGCGGTAGACAGCTCGGTCATATCATTCAGTGACCCTCCTCCACCTTCAGGTCACTAAGGTACCTGTGCAGGGGACTTGGGCACTGGGGCTTCTCCAAGACCAGGAAAGGAAAGGCAGTCTAGGTTAAAAAATGAACAGTTTCCAAAGGCAACAGGTGCAACTATTGCTGTGCGACAATCACCTCAAAATTTAGTGGCTTAAAACATGGTAAACATTTATTATCTCTCAAAGTTTCCAGGGAGGAATTGGGGAGTGGCTTGGCTAGGTGATTCTGGCTTGAGGTTTCTTATCACTTTGCACCTGAGATGTCAGCCTGAGCTGCAGTTCTACTTCTAAAGGTGGCTCATTCCATTCTGGAAAACAGAGTCGTGGTTGCCGGTCATTGGCGGTGAGGGGAAGAGGTTGACTGCAGTGGGGCCGTAAGAGGGCATCTGGGGGTTGTGGAACTTGTCTGGACCCTGATATGGCTTCCTGGCTGTATGTGTTTGTTTGTCAAAACTCACATAACAGTATCCAAGGAGGGAGTGGGGAGAGTGGCATGTCAATTTCAAGAGCCAAATAAAAGAAGAAAGAAAATGTGAGCCACTCATATGTTGGCAGGAGGCCTCTGTTTTTCTCCTCGTGGGCCTCTCCCAGGAGTTTTGAAGGTGCTCGTGCTGTGGCCCTGGCTTCCTACAGAGCCTCGGGTGAAAGCCATCTTTTCTAGGGTGCTCCAAGGTCACATGGCCTCGCTTCCATCACCTTCTGTTGGTTAGAAGTCAATGCCAGTCCCTATTCGAGGGGTGGTTGGGAATTCAACTCCACCTTTGAAGAGGGGACTACCAGAGAACACGTGGACATTTTTAAACCACCACAATCAGAATGCAGGTGGACACCCGACCTATGTGACAAATACTGTGCTGTCATACCCTTTGTAGACTTTGGAGTGGAAAACATCTCATCCACAGGAGGCATTAATATATGCAATAAACACAAGTCAAGGATTTCATTTTAAAAATCTGATCGAGGTTTCTGCCTATTCTCATGAGGACCAGGTCAACAGAAAATAATTTCTCTGAGATCCTCTGCCCAAGAATTGATGGATGTGACAGCGGGAATCAGCAAAGACAGGGCACACTTTCCCAGCTGAAGGTTGCTTGAGAATCTCCATTTGAGTTTTCAACAATCCTTCCTTCATCCGACAACCATTTTCCCTTAGGACATGGCCACTCCAATACGCTTGGGGATTCCAGAGTTTTGGGGAGCAAATTAATTGGAGTTAACAGTTTGCTCGTGGGCTCCTAATCTCCCTGTGAGATGATAGAAACAGAAATTCTGATCAGGTGACTCGAGGTCAAGATTTTAGAAACAAAGCTTGTTATGTGTTGATTGATTTCCTCTTTGATGCCTTCTTTGATTTTTTTCATTTATTTTCCACTTCATTCCACTAACATTGAGCTCCTATCTGGTACCAAGCACAAAGTGCTGGAGATTCTACAGTGAATGAGAAGAGAAGGTTCCTATTGAGAAGAAGCAGGAAATAAACAAGCAAAATACATTTAGCCTGTGACAAGTGCTAATGGGAGGTGTGTTCCTTTAAATGGGAAAGTTAGTGACAACCACTCAGAGAAGCTGACATTTTGAACTGTGACCTGAAGGCTCCTGACACGAAGCACCTGCCCCTTCAAGCAGAGGTGCTGGCAGGTGCAAAGGCCCTGTGGTGGGCAGAGGGCCTGAAGCTAATGAGAGGAGAGGGGTAAAAAGTGAGATTGTGACCTAGATGAGGTCACACTGCATAGATCCAAATAGGTCATGGGAAGAAGTTGTGATTTATTCTAAGTGCACCCAGGTGTTTGCATCTCATTTTATTTGTGAATCCAAATGTTCCACCTTTTCTCTACTTTAGGGCTTAGTTCATTTCCATTCCGGGTCACCGGCTCTTTCCTCTCTCCAAGAGCAGGTCCTGCTTCTGTCATTCCTGGGGACGCACCCTTTACCTGCTTCCTTTGTTCAGGGCTACATTTCTCAAATCACAAGCAGGTTTTTCGGGTAGCAGCCCTTTCTGGCCGGAGGTCCATCATTCATTCATGGTTTTCAGGACTAAGAAAAAGCTCTGGAGTTCCTTTAGTATGAAAGTCCTACTGACCAAGGTCTCTTTAATAGTTTTTTTTTGGGGGGGGGGCCTGGGGGGAGAACCGAAATTTCTTGACAGTCTTGGGGAGGAAACCAAGCTCGGGAGGAGCATGCTGGTTTCTGGAAAAGAGCAGGGGAGTTAGAAGGAGATGCATGAGGTGCATCCAGGCATGTTTGGGCAGCTTATTCACAGGAAAATGGACCTAACAAATCCCTATTGAAGTCTTCATTTCAGAACAGAGGATTCTGGCCACTGATTGAGCCTTGTTTAAATGGGCAAGTAAAAGAGCCCTGTGAAGGTGACAGTGGGCGTGGGAATGGAGGTGGAACTCCCAGATGGTGCGATCAGAGGCGTCAGGTGAACCTTGAAGGACACTGGAAGATGTGCAGGTCAGGCAGCTGAGTGGGACCGCACTGCCGGCTGAGGACGGACCCCACGCAAAGGCCTGCGAGCTGGAGGGACAGCAGCGCCCCCTGGGGGAACTGTGTGGGATGGCTGGAGCTTAAGGCCACTTTGGGGGAAAATGGGAGAAGCACCTCGAGAAACAGTCAGATCATGGCGCCGGTTGAATACTTCCAACCGAACCCTGAAGGTTATGGGGAGTAACTTAAAGATTTTTGGCAGGAAAGTTACGTCTTGATATTTGTATTTTTGAAAGAGACGTCTACAGACAGCAGTGTGGAGCCTGGATTAGAAGGGAACTGGATGGGAGGCAGGGAGATTCATTGGGAGGCTACTAATTTAATCCAGTGAGAAATTATGCCAACTTGAGCCAAAGAAAGTAGCAGCAGGAATATCAGTAAAGGGAAAAAATGAGGAACAAATTGGATGTGAATTCAACAGAATTTGGTGGACAGTTGGTCCTCCAGAGCCCTTGACAGCTGCGCCTTCCATGTACAGGCAGGACCTGCCCATGATTGACTCTCAACTGCGTACCCAGATACCGTCAGAACCTTCTGCTGAAGCGCGAATCCCAGGGCTGGGCATTTGGTGTTATCTGTCCTGATACTTTTAACCCAGTCGTGGTCTTGTCAAAGTTTCTGGAAGGCAGGGTCCATACCTTCTTATTCTTTGTATCTCCTACGGGATGCAGAACAACGTATCATTGATGGAAGGTCCTGAAAGGATGCCTAGAATCTGAGTGGTCTCACTCCTGTTAACCAGCTCCAGGTTTTCTGGTGCGCTCAGAATTATGGGTCTCAAACGGATGATTGAACATTTCCCAGTGCTGAATACTTGATAAGAAATTACTATGTCAAGTATTTTTATTCCATTTAATAAGTTAAAACAAAAGCCTTAGTTCATTCCTTATAGGAATATTTTCAATCTCTGAAAGCTGTATGTATTTTATCTAGTTGAGGATCAGCAGAAAATAGGACCTTTAAGCAGGTATGATAATTATAGAACAATTGAATGGTAGGGGAAGAGGTACCAGAAGAAAATGCTCAGCTTAGCTTATACCTGGTCCTTTTTGCATTATTATTTTTAATGTGTTTTGACACGTCACCTGTTGCATCTAGACTTGCTCTGATGTCCAGAGCCCATGTTTTGGGTTAGATAATTAAACTGCTTAAATGGCTCATGTTCCTGTCATATTATTGGAATGGGAAAATAGGGTGATATGGAAGAGATCATTTTCATTCATTCATTCATTCACTCACTCACTCATAGTTACTAAGTATCTATTATGTACCAGGCTCTGTGCCAGAAGATTTACTTCATATTGAAATGTGTGCGACTCATCATCCAATCTCAAAGCTTTTAAAGTCTTGAGAAGAGCAGGGAGAGCAAAATAATACATTTATTGAAATAAATATAACACAAAATATGAAAAAATAAAGTCAGAGCTTAAAAGCCACTCCAGCATGATGCTTTGGGAATTGAAAGTAGGGAAACAATGACTTCCAACCTGGAGTTAGCATCAGGACACATGGAAACTGATGACCGGTTTCTTTAGAGCAGAGGAGTCAGCATGACTAAAAGTGTAGAGAGATGGCAGAAGTATGAGCACGATTAACAATCCAGTTCACTGGAGTCAGTGAGATAAAACTGAGAAAACAGATCGGAACCAAATTATAAACAGCCTTACATGTCAGGCAAAGCTGAACTTTATTTGATAGCCACTGACATCTTTTGTTTTTTGGGTTTTTTTTCTTGAGTAGGATGATGGCCGGTCTCATCTGTGCTTTCGGGGGATAACTCTGTGATGGATTGTAATGGGGGGTTCAGGAGGCCAGGAGACTGGATAGAATTGATGCAGAGGCCTGTGTGAAGGCCTGGAGGGGCCCAAGGTCCAGCAGGGGGAGGGAAGAAATGGGACCAGTGAAAGATACACGTATTTCTCTTTGCTCTGTTCAGCAGACTTCCCCACGTCAGCCAAATGAAAAGAAGTCAGAGCATTAGAATTCTCAAAGACACCTTGGGAACACTCATAGGAAAAATAGAAATGTAATGAGTGATATGGGTAATGACAAATTTCTGTTCACTCTCAAATCCAACAAGAAATGTAGTTGATGAACATTCATGGCAGTCTGTTTACATCCCGTAGGGCCATTCTTTCTTCAGCCGAGACAGATTCTGGTCCATTATTGCTTTTCATGAAGCTAATGAATGGAGCACTGTCTGAAGAAGCTGGGTTAACTCTTCATCATCACTGACTGGGCTCCAGAAGGGATGAGCTCGGCTTTTCAAACAGAATCATTCTGTCTCCATGTACGCGTTGTGGGCAAACTCATCAAACAGAGAACTACAAAGCCACTTGGACTTCTAATTTCAGAGTGGGCTAATACATTGGAAACAGCCTTAAATTTGACACATGGAGACAGTGTCCTTGGTTTTGAGATGCTGACCAAGAAAAGGGCAAAAGCAACGTCAAAACACACCCACCAAAAATCCAGGTTACTTAAGTGTTCTTTAGTTGCCAATTTTGGCTACACTGAGGAAGCTGACAGTATCATGTGAAGATGCTTTCCTTCCTCAGTGCTCTAAGGCTTCTCCTCAGTATTGATCGAAGGTCTCTATTGTTTAGTTTAAGCTCCAAAAACAGAGATCGTATTTTACAAGAGCTCAGCACGGTGTTTTCCTAAGGTTCTGGGAATACACATCTGCCGTGCTGGCTCTTAAAGAGCTGCGGGCTTTGGTAGTGGCTCTGTTAGTTGGGCTTTGTATTCAACAAAATAAGGGATGCTTTGGGAAAAGATGCAAAATCAGGAGAAACCTGTCTTTTAACAAGTGGGAAACTTTTCTTTGTTTCCAAAATTATAGCTTTAACTGCACGCAAAAGAGTAATCATAAGTCAATTTTTTTCAAAGCTGCTACCGATAGACCTAATTTTCTGCAATAGATGGAATTCTATAAAGTGGATTATGAACTGAGATTAAGGTATACAAATGTCAGGTTTACTCAAAGGAGAGCCTACTGACGGATGTTTTTGTTCACTATCTTATTTTGACTAATATTTAATGGGCACTTAGCGTATAACAAGCATTGTGATAAACCCTGGGGTATAAAGATGGCATTGCCCTGAAATATAAAAGACATTCTTCCATCTTCAAGAAGTCCACAGCAATATTTTGAAAAGCTGTTTACCTGAAAATCTCTGGTGTATCCTGCATACATAAACGTATAGAGATACAGGAAGGAAAACACACCCACAAAAGCGTAGTGCGTTCTACACGTTCGATCTATTTTTCAAACAGCTTCTGCTACCGGCAATTATCATCTCATGTGAACAGTTCCCCAAGAAACTGGGGATTTTATAGTTGACGTTGATGTAAGGGAAGAAGCATTAGGCACCCTGGTAAATTGTGTCTGGAACCTTTGTGTGGCTATATGCCCAGGGTGGAAACTGCTACATGCAAGTGGAGACAGTCAATCCTATCGATGCTTTGCTCTAATGGAATCACTTGAAAGAAAGATCTCTTCATTTATTCATCCACTGGTTGGTCAATGAATCCTCATTAGGTGATTATTATGTTTGTGTTATATGTTATCATGCTGGATATTGGGATGCAGTAATGAACAAGACACAGTCATTGACTTCCGGAAATTTCCACGCTTAATAGGAAAAGCAAGCATTTTAACATTATTTTAAAAATGTATTTAAAATTCCCAAACGATTTACATGTCCTTACTGTATGAAATGGGAAAATTTTCCTTAAAATCTTGGAGAAAACATTTTCATTTAAACATATACAATAATAAAACTAAAGATTTCCTTAGAAATATGGAGGCTGGTGGTGTGCTGCCAGTAGAAACGTTATTTACCAAAACAGATCTTTTATTTGAGAGGTATGTATGATGCCTCCGTTAGCTAAGTGGGTTCTTAGACCTGGGTAATGAACAAAAATACACCATAACTTGAGTTTGGAGTCTATTTTTGCAAAGTATGCCAATGTTACATTTACTAAAATAGCTAGTGGACCAGGGGAGTGGCAGCATTGCTTTTCACTGATACCAGCTGGCTAACTGTTAACAGATTTGAAATGAGTTATCAAGCACTGCTGTTTTGTAAATAAGAGTCTTGAGTTTTTATGCTGTTACGCGTGAAAGAGGGGCATCTATCGCTCACTACAAACCCTTTTTTTTGGTGGGAGCTGTGGTTTCACAAAGTCCTGGTTACTCATTAAGGTTTGGTATAATGGACTCAGAGCCAGAAACCCTGGAGTTGAGTCCTGTCTCTGTTAAGTAGCTGGGAGATGTTGATGGGTCGCTTCACCTCTCTGGGCCTCAGTTTCCTCTCTTATATAATGAAGGTGTTGGGCTGGTCATCCACAATGTCTCTTTAGCATCACCTTCCATCTAGTTTCCATCCCAACCGTCTGAACCACAGAAGAACACTTTATTGTAAGTCCATGTGCTTGGGGTGTGGACAGCTGAACCTCTGGAATAGGGTCTGTTAACAGATTGTCTAAGACCGGTTTTTATGATGAAAATAAATGTTTTGCTTTGTTTTGTTTGGGGTACACGGGCCTCTCACTGTTGTGGTCTCTCCCGTTGTGGAGCACAGGCTCCGGACGCGCAGGCTCAGCGGCCATGGCTCACAGGCCCAGCCGCTCCGCGGCATGTGGGATCCTCCCGGACCGGGGCACGAACCCGTGTCCCCTGCATCGGCAGGCGGACTCTCAACCACTGCTCCACCAGGGAAGCCCTTCCTGGCTTTTTTGACCTTCGGACACTTTCTTTGGGCTGGTGAGAGCTCTCATTTGTCCTGGGGTAGTTCCAGGTTTATCAGCTGTGCTGGTCTTCAGATATGCGAGGCCTTTTTGCCCTTACGATCCCATAGTCCCATCTGTGTAAACCAGAATCACCAGGAGGTTCTGCGTCTGGTCAGGAATGTTGGGAATGGCTCAGAACAGGTGCTTGGCACACAGGGAGTCCAAGTATCTCTCGTGACCAAATTCTGGAACAGCCGGCTGGGTTGTGGGTTCGTAACCCTGTCTTCACCCCCCAGTGACCCTGACCAGCCACCGGCTGTGAGGTCTCATGGGGCCATTCCTGGATTGGGGCCTGTGGTTTGATCCATGGACTTCCTTGTCCCCAAGCAAATCTCTAGGAGGTTAGAACCCAGAGTGGTCTAAGTCTCTGCTCGAAACCGCATCAGAACCAGAGTTCTCCCGGGTCAGGGGGAGACAGAGCAAATAATAAAGCAGGCAGGTAGTGAGGGCCACCGTAAACTTCTCAGGAGTTCCTTCAAAGGCATTTCTGTCAACCGTACCCTTCTGAGATCTACATTTCCTTCATGTTCCTTCGAGGCTGTGTTTGTCTGTTTTGTGGCCGTTTCCCCCTTCATTGTTATTTAAAAAATAGAACAGTTTATATACACGTCAGCAAGCAGACGAGTGTTTAGAATTTTTTTTCTTTTTGGCAGATGAAGTACGGGAAGCAAAAGCCTTCTGAGGTTCTAGTCTGGATATGTGATCAAGTTGAGAGCGGCCCTGCGCGCCGGAACTCTTAAACGGGTCAGCGGCTGTCACCCCATTTTTCACACTGTGCCCAGGAGACACGTTTCCAACAGGCCACTGTGCGGCCAACCTTATTTCGCAGAGAGGGAATCACTGAAGTCCCCGGAATTTAGGGCTGCGTGGGTGGGACCTGGGACAAGGTGGTGGTAAGGGGGGTGGACAAGAGGACGAGGCTAAGGGTCCAGCCCGCCCACCCGCAACTTTAATCAGAGCAGTCCAGGATTTATGTGTTTCTAGGTAGTAGCTGTGTGGCCCTGGGCCACAGCAGGTTCCTGTGTGCCAGAAACCATCCTAAGTTCTTGAGGTGTATTAGGCATTGAATCCTCACACAGTCTAGGAGGTAGACAGATAACTATCCCTGTTTTAGAGATGAGCTCAGGTAATTTGCTCAAGATCATAGAGAGGCAAAGCCAGGACACAAACGGGGCAGCTTGACTCCGAGCCCATGTCCTTACTCTCTACCAGTTTGCCTCCCAACTGACATGCGGTTGCTCACACCCTCTCATTATTTATCTCCCATGTTGGCCTCTGCACTTCCCCTCTGGCCCTCTCCAGTTCATCCTCCACAGAGCGGCTGAGTGATCACGAAGTGCACATCTTATCAGGTCAGTCCCCTGCTTAAAAACCTCAGTGGGGGCTTCCCTGGTGGCGCAGTGGTTGGGGGTCCGCCTGCCGATGCAGGGGACGCCGGTTTGTGCCCCGGTCTGGGAAGATCCCACATGCCGCGGAGCGGCTGGGCCCGTGAGACACGGCCGCTGAGCCTGCGCGTCCGGAGCCTGTGCTCCGCAACGGGAGAGGCCACGACAGTGAGAGGCCCGCGTACCGCAAAAACAACAAAAACAAAAAAAAAACCCCACCTCAATGGCCCCCATTTCTCTTGGGATAAAGCCCCCCTTAATTTTTAAAAATTACATATGATTTTTTTAAATTCCTCTTTTTAAAAAATTGAGACATAATTTACACGTCATGAGAGTCACCATTTTAAAGTATACAATTCCGTGACTTTTAGTGTGTTCGTGAAGTTGTGCTGCCGTGAACACAATTTTAGAATGTTTCTTCACCCCATAAAGCCCCGTAGCATCAGCATTTATTCCCCGTTCTCTCCTCGCCCCAGCTGCCGGCAACCACTAATGTACATTCTGTCTCTGTGAACGTGCCTATTCTGAATATTTTGTATAGAAGGAATCATGCAGTGTGTGTCCTTTGTGTCTGGCTGTTTTACTTCGCACACTGCTTTTAAGGTCCATCTCTACTGCAGCATGTATCAGGACATCATTCTTTTTACTGCTGAATCATCTTCCATTGTATAGATCACCTCTGTGTATCCAGTCAGCAACTGATGGATATTGGAGCTGTTTGCACATTTTGACTATTATGAATAATACCACTTTGAACATTCACATAAAAGTTTCTGTGTGAACATATGTTTCCAGGTCCCTTGGGTAGATAACTAGGAGTGGTGTTGCTGGGGTATACGGTAACTCTACATTTAACTTTTAAGCAACTAAAGACCTGTTTTCAAAATTGGCTGTGCCATTTTCCGTTCCTACCAACAATGAACGAGGGCTCCAGTTTCTCCGCATCCTGGTCAGTACTTATTACTATCTATCTGCTTGATTTTAACTATTCCAGTGGCTGTGAAGTGGTATTCCACTGTGGTTTTGATTTACTTTTACCTAATGACATTGAGCACCTTTTCGTGTGTTTATTGGACATTTGTATATATTCCTGGGGAAATACCTGTGTATATCTTTTATCTAGTTTTTAATTGAGTTGTCTTTTTAGTTTGGGATTGTAAGAGTTCTTTATTTAGTCTGGATACTAGGTTCTTATCAGATATATGATTTGCAGTTTTTTTCTCCCACCTGTCAGTTATCTTTTTAGTTTCTTAATAGTACCCTTTGAAGCACAAATGTTTTTAATTTTGATTGTTTAATTTATATGTGTATGTACATCTATGTGTGTGCATATATATATGTGTGTGTGTGTGTGTGTGTGTATGTATATTTTTTTTTTTCGGGGAGTATCTTATGTAAAGAATCATTGCCTAATCCAATTGTCACAAATTTACCCCAATTTTTTCTTCTAAGAGCTTTATAGTTTTAGCTCTTCCATTTAGGTCTTTTATCCCTTTTGGGTTAATTTTTTTATAGGTTTGAGGTAGGGTTTTAGCTTCATTCTGTTGCACATGCATATCCAGGTGTCCCAGTGACATTTGTTGAAAAGACTATTCCCTTATTGAGTTCTCTTGGCATCCTTTCTGAAAATCAATTGACTACAAATGTATGGGTTAATTTCTGGACTACAAGTCCCATTCCATTGATCTGTATGTCTATCTGTATTCCAGTATTCCAGTACCAAACAATCTTGATCACTGTAGCATTTTGAAATCAAGAAGTGTCATTGCTCCAACTTTATTCTTTTTCAAGACTATCTTGTCTATTTTGGGTCCCTTCCATTTCCATATGAAATTCAGGGTCACATTGTCAATTTCTCTAAAAAAGAGAGCTAAGATATGATAGGGATTGTATTGAATCTGTTTCTCAATTTGGGGAATGTTGCCATTTTAACAATATTAAGTCTTCCAATCCATGGATACAAGATCTGTTGTATTTAGTTAGGTCTTTAAAAAATTTCCTTCAATAATATTTTGTAGTATTCAGTGTACAAGTCTTGCACCCATTTTGTTAAGCTTATTCCTAATATTCTTTTTCATGCAATTCTTTAAAAATTTTTTGAATTTTATTTATTTTTTTATACAGCAGGTCCTTATTAGGCATCAGTTTTATACATATCAGTGTATACATGTCAATCCCAATCTCCCAATTCATCACACCACCACCCACCCCCTCCGCTTTCCCCCCTTGGTGTCCATACGTTTGTTCTCTACATCTGTGTCTCAATTTCTGCCCTGCAAACCGGTTCATCCGTACCATTTTTCTAGGTTCCACATATATGCGTTAATATACGATATTTGTTTTTCTCTTTCTGACTAACTTCATTCTGTATGACAGTCTCTAGATGCATCCACGTCTCTACAAATGACCCAATTTCATTCCTTTTTATGGCTGAGTAATATTCCATTGTATATATATACCACATCTTCTTTATCCATTTGTCTGTTGTTGGGCATTTAGGTTGCTTCTGTGACCTGGCTATTGTAAATAGTGCTGCAATGAACATTGGGGTGCATGTGTCTTTTTGAATTATGGTTTTCTCTGGGTATATGCCCAGTAGTGGGATTGCTGGATCATATGGTAATTCTATTTTTAGTTTTTTAAGGAACCTCCATACTGTTCTCCATAGTGGCTGTTTCCATTTACATTCCCACCAACACTGCAGGAGGGTTCCCTTTTCTCCACACCCTCTCCAGCATTTGTTGTTTGTAGATTTTCTGATGATGCCGTTCTAACCGGTGTGAGGTGATACCTCATTGTAGTTTTGATTTGCATTTCTCTAATAATTAGTGATGTTGAGCAGCTTTTCATGTGCTTCTTGGACATCTCTATGTCTTCTTTGGAGGAATGTCTATTTAGCTCTTCTGACCATTTTTGGATTTGGTTGTTTGTTTTTTGTTTGTTTGTTTGTTTGTTTGTTTGCGGTACGCAGGCCTCTCACTGTTGTGGCCTCTCCTGTCGCAGAGCACAGGCTCCGGTCGCGCAGGCTCAGCGGCCGTGGGTCATGGGCCCAGCCACTTCGCGGCATGTGGGATCTTCCTGGACCGGGGCACGAACCCGTGTCCCCTGCATCGGCAGGCGGATCTCAACCACTGCATCTCAACCACTGCGCCACCAGGGAAGCCCCTTACTGCTATCTTTTTGCCAACACACACACACGCACACACACTTCACTGGGTAGATACCTACTGAATTTTCAGATCTCGCCTTAGACGAGCATCTTCTAGGAAGCTGTCACAAGAATGCTTCCAGGCTGGGCGTCCTTCCTCAGCTCCCCATAGGACCCTGTACTATGGTTTCACTTCACAACGCTCCTCACAATGGTTGGCAATTACCTTTGCACATGTCTCTTTCCTCTAGGCTGGGAGCTATGTGATGGCAGAGACATTGTACATAGTTTCATCACTGCAGTGTTAGCACGTAACCCAGTGTTCACACGTAACCCAGTGTTAACTGGCACTTGACATGCACTAAAAAAGTATTTGTTTAGTGAGTCAGTAAGTACCCCCGGGGTATTCCCCATTATGCTTGTCTCATGGATATAAAGGGCCCTGACATACTTCCAAAAGAATATGGTTTTCCAAGTGTTATTATAAATCGATTTTTACAGGCAGAGGCTCCTTTGGTATGTGAACAGGTAATGTCACCCATCTATCGTCACTCATAATAAGGCAGCACTACTGGCCTCTTTTTTTTTTTTTTTTTTTCATTTCTAGATGAACACAGAAGGCAGAGTGCAGCTTCTGAACTCCTTGAGCCTAGTCCTAATGTAGCGTGTGGCAAGTGCTTGGTTAAACAGACTGGGGAACCAGCCACAGAGAAATGGACAGGGATTCTAAAGCTGCCAGGAAATGTATCCCTGTGCCTCGCGGCTCAGAATAGAGTGTAATCTCAAAGGCGTTTCCAGACAAGTTCCAAAACTTCCCCCCAGACAGTGACACACTCACCAAGACTCTAACAGGAGAACAAGTAGATAAGTTTTGACTTTGCTCATCCACACCTTTATTTTATCCAGAGAAAACTGTGGTGTCTTTCAAATATCTTTCCTTGGGAAACTAAGTCAGTCATCTTACTTTCGTGAACTACGGCCCGGATGTGAGGTTTCAGACCCACCAGAATGGGAATGAATCTTTCCATTCTGGAAACATCAATGCTCTTCCTCTAAACATCAATGCTTCCAAACATCAGTGCTCTTCCTCTAAACCTGATAGTGTAGAGACATCGCCTCCAATCCTCCTTCCTTAGATAAGGAAATGGAGACAATATTAATGGCCCTCCTCTCACAGATAACTTTTACAGGAGAGAGGCTAAAACTGCCACAGCATTGCCAGATTTTCCTCCTGAAGGAAGGACATGCTCGTGTATCAGGTTTAGAAGGAAAGTCTTTTATTTTCGTACTGAATGGGGTGAACTGGAAATATTTGTCCTAAAAAGGTGACCCTTTTTGGCCAAGTGAGGGAAGTAGGAAAGCTGAATACACTGAAGTATTGACATGTGTTTTCTCTAGTCTTCTGGAAGCCACACTGATCGTGTATATGCACTACCTCTCAGCCATACTAATGAGGATGACTAAGTGTTTAATATTTTTCCTACTCTGATATCCCAAGATAATTATTTTTGCATACCCTATATTATTTAATGCTCACCCACCATAACAGTAGACTATATGGTGTAGGTATGATTTTTTAATGGCCCCTTGGTTTGCCAGATAAAATATAAGATGATCAGATAAATCTGAATTCCAGATAAACAACGAATAATTTTTAGTATAAGTATGCAATGAGTATGCAGTATTTGGGACATACTGATCCTAAAAAATTATTTGTTTATCCAAAATTCAAATTTAACCAGGCATCCTATACTTTCATTTGCTAAATTTGGTAAACTTAATGTCATGCCTAATTCTTCAGGCCAAAATATCTTTAAAAGTTTGAATTTCAATGAAATAAAGAGAAAAAGACATCTTAGAAGAAGAAAATGGTTTCGCTGCCGTTGGGCAACATCAGCTTTGGTTGTCAGGGATCCTCAAATTTGCAAAGTCATTAAAAATAAATGACTAAAAGTCACCAACGCTTCTTTGTAAATAATTCATTTCTGTGCACATTATTGAGACATTTAAAGTATGTAAACATTTCTCAGCTTTTACTTTTCCTGTTCCTCTAACAAGATTTGAAAGTCACCTGAGCAAAATAAATGTAAATGTAAATGGATATAAGGGAAAGACAGAGGACAGCAGAGGGGAGTGACTTGTGGTAGCTTGAAATTTTTTCTTTTTTTCTTAGAACTCCTTTCTCACTTGAGTCCTTCCCTGCATCTTTCTCTTGTATAATAATGTATATATGCACACAAACATATACATAATAGTACATAGAGATTTATATAATATATACACTACATATATTTATAAATATATGCAAAAATAAACAATACATTTATATATATTTGTACATTGTTCCATATGTATTATTACATATGTATTTATTTATGATAAAGATCTTTTGCTTGTTTGAGACAAGCACCTGCCCTCAAAACTCTGAGGATCAGATCCAGGCGAGCAGGAACTCAGACACTATTTTTCCGTGATTTCATCTGTGTGTGTGTTCTTGCCTTGTCTTACTCTTCCCCTCCCTCTTTTTATTTTCCGCATAAAAGTTATTTAGGAAAATCCAGCCTTATCTTGGGTGAACCTCAGAGAAACAGCGTTTTGTCTTTCCATTCCACCTCTTTGGAGGATTGTTAGAAAAATCCTACGACTGAGAATGGTGGACGTTCTGAAGCTTAAGAGTTACTCCCCGACCTTGATCCCTGTGTGAGTGTGGGAATTCCCTTGTGGGCATGGGCTCCCCGTGTGGGCGTGGGAATCCCAGTGTGGACCTGGGGGCCTTATGGAGGGCTGGGGATTCAGAGCCTGCCTGGGTGTATTAGCCCCAACTGGGCCTTCCTAGCTCCCAGACTATCTCCACGCTCATTCAAAACCCTGTAGAAAACTTTACCAGAGTAGAATTTTCATATTCCCAATTTTCACATCTATATCTGAGCAGTCACGGATGAGAAATACAGTTAAAGGGAAGAGTCCAGCTGAAGGCTTTTGAAGAGTGGCCGGCCAGTACTTCTCCATGACCCTGTCTGTGGCTTGCGACCTTACTATCTCTGGGCTTTGCTCAGCTAAGAAGCAGCAGTCATAGGCCTGGAGGTTTGGGTGCAGGAGGGGGTACCCTGCCATCACCAGCATAGAGTCACTGCAGGCATAGACTGAGCTTCCCGTGACGGAGGGTAATTATTCATTGCTATGTAATGACTTCATGCTTCCGTATCAGACTGATGACAACCACGTAATAGACTGAACTCCAAAGCTTTTCTGTTGCACTTCATATTTATAATGTGCTTTCTATTCATGAGCATCTTTTTATTCTTCCAGATACAACCTTGTATACTGACTCAGAGTTCCCCCGTTTAATAGAAATCCGAACGGCGTGTATGTTCGTTGCTGACCTTGTTTGTTCCATTTTCCCCAAAGCACCACAAGCTTTTCCTGGGGCCTTTCACACCCAGGCACAGCCTGAAAACTGCAAAATTGAGAAGTGGGTGAAGTTTGACCCAAACACTCGCCCTTGTTTCTTGGGATGCCTTTCCTGCCCTCTCAGGGACTCTCCCGCAGCGCCCCTCTTGCTGGTCCGAGGCCTCTACCTCTCCAGCCTTAACTGTTCCTCATAACACAAATATTCTCCTGTCTGATAAGCACTTACTTACACTGGAGAGGGGACTTCAATGGGGCTCCTCCTAAGCAGAGGAGCCTTTTAACCCTCACATCAGCTGTGCAATGGAAGACTCCATCCCTCATTAAATGACTGTGAAGTAAAGACAGATTGAAAATTTGGTGGTGGTGGCCTGAATGTCTTCCCAACATCCCCAAATTCCAGCATCCTGGCACACCCTGCTCCATTCCCTGACCTGGTACCTAGTGTCCTGGTGAGTCTGGAAAGCAAGGACCTTTCCATCCAACAGTCACATGAGTGGTTCAGGGGTTCTTTTTTTTTTATAAAGTACCTGTTCAAGTCTTTTTTTTTTTTTTTTTGAAAGGAAGTTCTGTTTTTAAATTTAATTTTATTTATTTATTTTTGGCTGCATTGGGTCATCATTGCTGTGCGCGGGCCTTCTCTAGTTGCAGCGAGCGGGGGCTACTCTTCGTTGCGGTGCATGGGCTTCTCATTGCAGTGGCTTCTCTTGTTGCGGAGCATGGGCTCTAGGCACGCGGGCTCCGTAGTTGTGGCTCGCGGGCTCAGTAGTTGTGGCGCACAGGCTTAGTTGCTCTGCTGCATGTGGGATCTTCCCAGACCAGGGCTCGAACCCGTGTCCCCTGCATTGGCAGGCAGATTCTTAATCACTGTGCCACCAGAGAAGTCCCTCAGGGGTTCTTAAAAGCAGACATTTGTCCAGGACTTCATCACGATAGGAATTGTGTCGTGACTATTTCTGTATACAGCTTCTATTACTGCAGAGGACCCACCTAATAACTATTTTGATATGGCATTGGAGGGATTTCTCTTTCTAAAGTTTAATTTTAATAATTCTCTGAGTCCCATTAATCTCTCTTTTGGGAGAGACAGGGAGTGGCGGGTGCCAAACCATAAGGAACTGCATGCTGACCTCCTGTTTTAAGTCACTTTATCCAGATCTTGGTGGATTCAGACTTGAAGGGAGGAATCACACAGTTACTGGGGTGTCAGCCTCTTCAAGTCTGAGTCAGCCTCCTTGCCATTAATTCTGATTTGGCACTAAGCAATTCCCATGATAACTTCTGCCTTTTCTCTCTGAAAGGGCTTCCATTCTGAGAATAATCTGAAAATAATTTCATGTTATTTTATTTTGGTCATATGACTGTAGTGTTCCTTCTGACCCCGTCTCCAACACCTGCAGTTTGTCTGAGAAATGTCACTTTGAGACAGAGGAGACATGTCAAGGGTTCTGTGTACCCTCCTGGGAATCGCAGAATTGTGTCTTATTTTTTTCAGTCTATTTCATTACTTTTTCTATTTGAGATTTAGACTTCCTTCCTCTCTCTGGAACTTTTGAAGGTGGTTATTTTTCAAGAACTACACACTTGAGCCTCAGCTAAAGAAGCAATTACTTTTTCAGGAGACCTAACTCTGCATTTGGCCGCTCTCACATCAGAGAAAGGCATGGGGACTCCCTCTGGAGGGAGGTGTTTTTTTAAAAAAATGAAAGGTTTTCATTAAAAAAAAAACTTGGCCATTGCGTCTTAGGAACTCAGTGAAATTAAAATTGATCCTAGGGCCCCAATCCCTCATAAAACATTCCTCAATGCCCCCAAATGTATGTGTTAGACTGAGACTTGATTGTCTGTGACAAAAACTCTCCCCAAGCCATTGATCCATCATCAGTGCTTTCGGGTAGGTACTCAAAGTGCCACTATTTAATTACAAACTCCCCTAGACTATGCCACTGGTGACTGCCACCTGTTTATAACTTATAGCTCCAGAAGCTTTGGCAGGCATAACAAATTATCTTTCTCTTCTAAGTTGTTGTTTGTTTTCCTGAAAGAAGAATAGAAGGCAGCCGAAGAAATGTGAAGGCATTTAAAGCTGACCTTCGAAACACCAAAGAAAGCAAAAAACCAAAAAACATTGTGAGGCCTTTTTGATTGTGTTTGTCAGAGTAAATTGACCACTGACTTAAAAAAAAAAAAAAAAGGATACGGACGTGCAGAACTTGAAGCCACTGTTTGGCTTTATGTCAGAGATCCTGGTTTTTCCCAGAGTGAAAGCTTTCGTGTACCATACTTCAACCCCGGCTGCTTGGCCAAGTCTGTTTTTCAACTGCAATCAGTTCTGTGAGTGCAAGCCTGTTTCCCAAGAAGAAAAGGTGTACAAAATGTGTGTGTGTGTGCGTTTATACCCTCAGATGTCTACTAAGAAATGTTCTCATGTCCATTAAATGAAAAGGCGATGACATATTGAAAAGTGCCAGGGACTAGTCACAGGTTCTTTTGGAAATGTCCTTAATTTTGACTGCTGGACTTCCTTGCAGTTCTGCACGGCATCTCTTATAACATTGGCTAAGAAGCTTACTCAGGTATCCGGGACGTTTAGAAAAGGGCCCGGGTCGCTGACACTTCTTCTGGCAGGTGATGATGGAGGTCCCCAGAAGATGTCAGAACTCAGCCATTCCTGCTCTCAAACTTTACTAATTAGATTACAGTTTCTTTGACTTAGTAAGCTCCTCTTTTTATTTTATTTTTAACTTTCTTTAAATTGAAATATAGTTGATTTATAATCTTGTGTTAGTTTCAGGTGTACAGCGAAGTGATTCGGTTATCTATATACATATGTGTATCTATCTGTACTCTTTAAGCTCTCCTTTTTAAACATTGCTTTTCAGAACACATGCACAGAGGCCATGTCTGTTAGCCACTTACCGACAATAGTGAATATTTTCATGGCCGTGACACCAAAGTTAATGAGGGGAATCACTGAAGAGGCAGAGGAACTTCTCGAATTAGCAAGTGATAGAACAAGGGGGCAAACCCACGACTTCCAAATTAAAGTCTGGGGGCTCTTTCTGGAACGTTGTAGCCACTCTTTCAGTGGGAATCATTTTATTTTTTTTACTTATTATTTTTTAAATCGTTGTGTATTTTTATTTATTTATTATTATTTTTATTTTTTTTGGCTGTGCCGTGCGTGCAGCATGTGGGATCCTCGTTCCCCGACCAGGGATCGAACCTGTGCCCCCTGCAGTGGAAGCTCAGAATCCTAACCACTGGAACTCCAGGGAAGTCCGGGGAATCACTTTAAATGAATATTTAGTGTATGACTACCTAGTCTACTACCAGGGAATGGGATTCTGATTGCTTGGCCAGGGGATGGGATATCTTGGAACACATGTACGCCCGGGCGCTGGGCTGCAGAGTGTGTGAGTGTGTCTGCATGTGGTGGGCTGGGGTGTCCTTTAGAGAGAAGGAAGTCGCAGAGAGATGAGGATGCAGCAGGGAACTGTCTGGGGAAGCAAACGGAGGCAGAAGTAAGACAGAAGGAAGCAGTGACCAAAGTTTCCCAAGTCCTTCTCACTACTGTGTTTAGGTCTCTGGAGAAAGTAATGATCAAGGTTTACTGAACAACATTTCCCAAGCCACCTTTTATTTGTCGGTGCCTTGGCTAAGTGGACCTCTCGGAAATCATACGAATGGAAATGCTTTGTACAGGTTTGGGAGAGAAAACCTAGGAACACTATCCATTCATCCGATTTGGGGGAATTTCGTTCTCTGTACTAGTAGCCGAGCAGTTTACACAAGGGCCGCTGGGAAATTGCTACTCTTCCCTTTGAAAAGGTCATCCACCATCTAAAAGGGCAGACGGAATAGAGCCATATGACTAGCCTCCAGGTATATCTCCATGAAACTCCTACAAATGTGTACAAATGAATATACTGCAAGTGATCACAGGGTCATCTGTATCTTCTCTCTGTGTGGATGGCTTCCATCCTTAGATGTTTTACACACAAGTGGATTGTGGGAGATTATTGATGTTTGAATAGTTTTTTTGTAAAGTGATCAGAGGTATTATGAATGCAAAGAAGGTAACTGAGCTTAAGAAAACCGTATTGAATGATGCCCCCAGAAAGGAAACTTTTACCTGCAAACAGTTCACATTTCCTGCCCAACTCCCCGTGTATAGAACCAGAGCTTCTGGGGCCTCTTCATTACATGTAGAATAACTGCTTGATGCATGACATTACTGCCTTACTTTTACATTTCTGGCTGAAATTAAGGATGTGGAAATAATCTTTCTCTAGAACTGGTGGTGTAAGCAGTGTTTCTGAGCTGTGAAAGGTAATTTCTTAGAGGTGACAGCAAAGAGAAAATATTTTTCCCCAGCTGTTTAAGGGAACAAGCCTGGGATAAACACGAATTCATTTGCACTGTGCTTAGATGCTTTTTTGTTTGTCTAAACAAATAGGGTCTTTTTCATGCACCTCTAGCTGCTGGGCCAAAAAGAAAGAAACTTTATTGAGTCCATTGACGTTTAAAGCTTAGTTGTATCTGATATTTAAACAAACCTTTTAGGTAATGTCCATCTATGGGGTACTTGCTCATCCCTCTTCTTTCGCCCCTGCCCACAGCAAGAAATCATCCCAGTCCAAGAATTTTATAGATTTTTTTGGCAAGCCATACTATTTTCTCTCCTGCTTATTACCAACTGATAATGTAAAAACAATGCTATCGCAGAAATAAGAAAATAATAAAAGAGAACATTTTTTTAACTTTACTTATTTTTGGGGGAAAAAAGTATATGTCATTGACACGTTGTGCATCAGTAAGGTATTAAGGAGTGAAATAAGAAAAATAAAGTAAAATTTTTAAAAAGAAAAATCAAATGACTTCGTGGACATATGCACAGGAACATGGACACAACACAACATGTGTGTGTTAACAGTGACTGGGGTTGGTGGTGCTACTGTAGCTCTGGCATGGCTCAGGTCCTGATACATATCTCACTGTAGCCCCATTTTCCCTCTGCACTGCCAACTGTTACTCACTTTTTTTTTTTTTTTTTTTCCGGCACGCGGGCCTCGCTGTTGTGGCCTCTCCCGTTGCGGAGCACAGGCTCCGGACGCGCAGGCTCAGCGGCCATGGCTCACGGGCCCAGCCGCTCCGCGGCATGTGGGATCTTCCCGGACCGGGGCACGAACCCGTGTCCCCTGCGTCGGCAGGCGGACTCTCAACCACTGCGCCACCAGGGAAGCCCTATTCCTCACTTTTTAAGCCCTTTTCTTCTGATAATTTACCCTCTCCCACAATTATTTAAATGCTCAGAAACAAAGTTTCCCCTTATTATCACTAGCCCGATTCATTTATCTCCTCACTCAGTATCTTTGCACGGCCTGTTATGGGCAAAGCACTGTCATGGCACTCCAGGAAGTACAAAGATCATTTATACTCAGATCTTAAGCTGTACCTACTCTTCAGGATTTATAGAATGTGAATCTATGTGTAGAATACTACAGGGGTTGGGCCTGAGACTAATAATAGACATCACTGTGTCTGAATATTGGTCCCTTCCTATTTGGTGGTGTGAGCTTGGACAAGTAACTTAGCCTCTCTGAACCTCAGTTTCTTCATCTATAAAATGGAACTGATACCGATTATACTCTACATAAGAGATGTGTGAGGTTTAGAGAAAATCTATTTCAAGGGACCCATGTTAGGCCTGACAGGGAATATGATGCTCTCAATGAACGTGAGCTGTTGTTTTACTGATGACAGATGTAACTATAAAAGGCAGCATAGGCATTTGAAGTACAAATAAATGTGCTGGGGATTTTGGAGCACAAGTAGCATATACAATTGTCCTTAGGAATCTGGGGAAGATTGGTTCCAGACCCCCTCCCCATACCAAAATCCACAGGTGCTCAAGTCCCTTATATTGTATGAAGTAGCATAGTATAGTCAGCCCTGTGCGTTCTGGGGTTCTGTCTGTGAATTCAACCACTCTCAGATACAGTGGACCGACTATACTTCTGTCTGGAGAAGGAAGAAAAACTTTGTGTAGAATGTGGAATTTGGTCCAGACAAGAGAGGGTTTGCATGAATGCCACTGATGGATGGACGTCCCAGATGGAGGAAGCCACGTGAGTGATGTGAAACTTTTCACATGGAGCAGCAAATCATTAAGTAGGAATTGAAAATAAGTTTTTTGGGTTTTTTGTTTGTTTGTTCGTTTTTTGTTATGCCAGGAAGTAGAATTCGAATAGAAAAGGAAGACTGAAAGTAGGCTTTGTCAAGCAGACATTATCATCTGCTTCCGCATGATCTGTCGTAGAAACACAATCTTTTTTCCTTTGTGTAATGGATCTTTATCACTATGTATTTAGATTCGAAGTAGTAGCGATTCTGTATTGCATAGATCTGTGTTGGCATTTTCCCTCGTGGTTACTCCTTGTTTTCATTCTAAGTTACAAATAACCCGGAAGCAATGTTGACATCCTTGTAGTTTATTAGTGACATTTTCAAATGTCCATCTCTCCGCTCCAGATTAGTGACCATGTTCCTCTGAGGCTCGTGCCACCCGGCTACCAACTTCTAGACCTTCAGCTCTCCAGTAATTCCTCCTTTCCACCCAAAATTTCATGCCCAGACCACAGCTTTCTAAGCTCAGAACAGTTTCTTAATGTCACTGTAACTATTCACCGTGTGGTCTTGTAATATAACAGAGGAGAGGGCTGAGTCCTCTTAGTTCTATCATTTATGAGCAGTATGACCTTGGATAACTTACCTAGCCTCTTCGATAGTCATAGTGAAGACTTCATAGTCATTATGAAATGAAATAATGTATGGGAAATGCTTCACACAATAGTCGGCACATAATAAACCTTCCAAAATCTTACTGTTCAGTGTTACGACCTTTAGTCCCTTGATCCATATATACCATATTATCAACTTTTTTCTGACTTCATTTCTTTGATAACCTAGACATCAGCCTTCCTCCCCCTTATTAGTACCCTCAGGTCCCTTGCCCTCTTGTGTTTACACCCCCTCAGACAGGCTGTAACCTGGAATCATCCACACATCTTCACATCCTTTCCTGTGATCAGGATGTGAAGACACCAATGGGAAAAATCACCTAAACCTTGGGGCGTGATAAACTGACACACTCCTTCCTCAGCTCTTGACTCAGAGCTCAGTCCTCCTGTGTATCTCTGTGTAACGTTCTTTCCTGTTCCCTGTGGACGGTTCAAAGCTGACAACTTATTTCAAGCCTCTTCCTAACCTCCATCACCTTCACTCTCAGTGGTGGCTTCCGCTCCCACCACAGAGACAGAAGTGAGACCTTCCAGCAGTCAATCCCTTGGCCTCCTGCCGCTGCATCTGTGGACTAATCCTCACTTCCTTCCCTATCCTCTCCAAGGACTCCCTAAGAAACAGGGCTGTAGCAATTACAAAGCCTTATTAACATACCTATTTGTGAACACAGAGAGTGCTTAGGACCATGTAAGAAAAGAGATGATGCTCTCATTAGATTTAAAGTTGAAGAAGCAAGTTGAAATAATTTGAATATGAAAATCAGCCTAGAAAATATTGAAATCTCACAGGTATAAGATGTTTTAATTCTATTCCGAGCTTATACATAGCAGAAAAAATTGTAATGGTAGAAACATTCTAATTCAAATGATAAGTTGAATTACAATAGTGTTAATAAATGTTAATGAATATTAATTTTAGGAGTGTGTATGTCTTCCTGGTCCATAAAGTCAGTAAAACAATGAATATTTTCTCTCTCTTTCTCTGTGTGTGTATATATACTTACACACACATATATATGTATATATAGACTTTTGAGTATATATGTGTGTATGGGTTTGTATTTATGTATATATTCTTATCTTCTTTTGTTTATCTATGCATTAGATTCTAATGCCTAACTCTACTGCAGATATATCTAAAATGTTCTAGTTACATAATGAGGTGATACATTCTCAGTGTGCTTAATGCCCTTGAAAATCTCAGCCTTTCTGGTAGACTATTCCGCAGCAATATTCTTAAGGGAAATACATGTCTCAGATTTTCAAGGACAAACCAAATGTCAGATCTCCTGATCCATTCATTGTTTGATTATTGATTGGTTCAATGATCACTTACTGACCGTCTGCCAGACCAGGCACGGATCAGTGGGGGAGACGGGTGCAAAGGTAGAGAAGGAAAATGCGATTTTATACACAGAATCATTGGGGAAAACTGCAGAGGGAACACGTAATTCAGAGTGGGGTGATCAGGAAGAGCTTCACAGGGTCAGCTGTGCTGAACTTTGTTTTGGAAATGTGGTTCATCCAATGGATAATTCCACAGCTCCTTGTTCCATTCTCCTTTTACCCAAACTCCAAACCCAGCTTCTCCTGCAGAGGGCTGCAGTTGTAAGTGACTCTCTCCAGCCTACCCCCATCTTCTCCGTGCTTTCTTTGACCTCCCCAGTTGAATCCTAACTGGTGCCTGTCCACCCAGCATCTCCCGTTAGCAATCAACGGCTTTGCTTCCTCTTAATTCTAAAGACCCAGGGGTTCCTTCTTAGAGTCACAGAAGCCTACCTTCACACCAGTGGGATAAAGATGTCTGTCCTCCCAGACAGTGTGCTGGATACAGCGCTCAATCACAAAGAGATATTAACCAGCTTTGCCATTCCCCAGACACCCTGCATGTTTACTGCTCACGGCAGGGCATGAGGGAGGGCGGCGCGCAATGGGCAGGGGACACAGGTCACGATCGCAGGGCTGGCGGTTAGCAGAGGCTAGTTTAGTGCTGGAGACTAGTCTTGGCCCTTTACACAGACGAGCTGTGTATCCTTGGGGACTTTTTTCCCTTCAGTTTCCTCATTTGAGGTCTAAAGTCCCTTCTGATGCTCCTATCCCTAGAAAGCAGCTATACGAATTCCTATTTTGTCAGAATCTTCGTGTTATTCAACAGGAAACATTTTGATTTCCTATTGGTTTCCGAGATACCACACTTACCTGGGTTTCCTCCTCTCTAGCTGCACCTTCTCAGGCTCCCTACTGGCTTCTTCTTGCATATCTGATTCTAGCAAGTGAAGCGCCCCAGGGTCTATTCTTATCATCTATTTATTTCCACCTATGTCTTCTCCCCCGATGCACTTACCCAGTCCCTTGGCTTCAAATGCTGTCTTTATGCTGATGACTGACAAATTTCTTTATCTAACTCTGACCTCTTCTCTAAGTTCTAGACTGATGTATCCGGCTGCCTGTTCTACATGTGTCTAAGTATTTCAGCCTTAGCAGGTCTCAAGTGAGCCAATCTTCCCTCCTGCCACCACTGCCAGCCCTGCTTCCTACCTTGTCGCCAGAAATGGAACCACATCCTTGCACTTACTCATGCTAAAACCCTGATAAGGGTCATTATTGATTCCTTTCTTTCCCTCCAGTCCCACATTTGATCCATCCATAAATCCAGTTTTCTCTACTCTAAAACAGATACCCACAGTCTGGCCATTTTTTTTTTTAAGTTTTTGGCCACACCCCACAGCATGTAGGATCTTAGTTCCCCGACCAGGGATAGAACCAGCGTCCCCTGCATTGGAAGTGCGGCGTATTAACCACTGGACCACCAGGGAAGTCCCCGAGTCTGGCCATTTTTAATCACCTCCACTGGGACCACCCTAGTCAAAGCCACTTCAACTCCCAGACCAATGTTCTTCCTCTTCCCATAACAGTCAGAGTCACACTTCTAAGGCATAATTTAGATTATTGCATGTCCCTGAGAAAACACCTCCAGTGGTTCCCCACTGTAGCCAAACGAAATCCAAACTTGTAATCAGAGCCAGTAAGGCCCACTCTGTCTGACTCCCGCCTCCCCTCCCTCTGTCCCGCCACTCTTCCTCTTCCTCACTATGTTCCGAATCTGATCTTTGCACCAGACATGCCAAGCTTGGTCCATTCGCAGAGCCTTTGGAGTTGCTGTTCCTACTGCTTGGAATTCTGCTCTCCAGATCTTCACCTTCTCATTATTCGGGTTGCAGCTCCAATGGGACCTTGTCAGAAGGATGCTTCTCAACACTCTAGGAAAGGCACCCCTGCTCCATCACTCTCCACCCCGTTACCTTGTTTCAGCTTCTTCATGGCACTTGGAAGTATCTGCAATTACCTGATTTTCCCCCACATGCTTAATATCTGTTTCAGTTCATCAGAGTATAAGCTCCCTGGGGCAGGCACTCGGTGCACTGTCTTCACAGCCACATCCTCAGCGGTTGGGTCAGTGCCTGGCTCATGGGAGGTGCACAGTTGATGTGTGTTGATTTACTGACTGACCACTAGATTCAACCAGCTCTTGCTGCTTTGCTTCTTCAGCAACTGGGTGAAAAATGGAAGATTCCCTCATAGGAGAGAATCCTTTTATGTGGTTCAGTGCCTTTCTCTGGAAGCAGGCAGGAAGAGGATGTGTACTGAGATCTGAGAAGAATCTATGAGCACCTTGAGGTATATTCACAGCTAATCATTCCATCAGATATTCCCTTATTCCGTAAACACTTCTGAAGAATTAAACGTGTGCTGGGCACTTGAGGCTCAGGCAACAAAGGCAAACAAATCAGGTTTCTGCCCTTAAGGTGCTCATAATTTGGTAATGAAGGTAGACACTGTCTTAGTGAGCTCGGGCTGCCGTTATGAAATACCAGAGACGGGGAGCCTTAAACAACAGAAATTCATCTTCTCATACTTCTGGAGGCTGGAAGTCCAAGACCAGGCGCCAGCATTTTCACCTTATGGTGGCGGCTCTTTTGCGGGTCTGCGGATGGTCACTTTCTTGCTGTTCCTTACCGGCTTGTGGACAAAGAATGTCACCTGCCATATCAAAGGATGTTGCTGCCATCAAGCTGTCACCGCAGCCTTGAACTTTCCCTCACCCCGCCAGTGTGCACCCTGAGGGGATTCAGGATGGAGAAAAACAGGATACTGGCCCTTGCATCTTCTCATACATAGAAAAGCACTAAATTCATTAACTTGAATTTAATGAATCTGGTTTTCTTTAATTAACAGTGATCTTTTGATGTTCCAACTACCTGGTTTTTGTTGCAAAAACACCTGTAGATCCTGGCTTCTCCTTTACCTCTTCAGGGCAGTCTCCCCCTGAGAGGCTGCCTCCCAGGCTTAAGTCCTCAGAAAGTCTATCAAATACAACAAAATTCTCAACTTTTAGGTTGTGCTTTTTTTTTTTTTCTTTCGATGTGCCTTTCCTCAGTGCGTGCATACGGAGAGAAAGAGATTTCTTTCTCTCCTCTTATAAGACCACTGGTTCTATCAGATTAGGACCCCACTTTTATGAACTCATTTCACCCTAATTACCTCCTAAAGGCCCCATCTCCAGATACAGTCGCACTGGAGTTAAGGCTTCTACATATGGATTTGGGGGGGACACAGCTCAGTCTGTATCAGATCCATACCCAGGTCCTTGCAATACACCAACAGAGGAAGACGCAGGATTCTGAAGGCGCCCACAGGTAAAGGCAGTGTGAGTGCGGTGAGCAGACCCACGCACTTCCCCAAGGGTGTTGATATTGGGCCGACGATGAGAGTCTGGCAAACTGGTGTTTCCCCTAAGCCTTGAGTGTTTGTAGGTTACAGGGGACAAGGGGCCACCAATCACAGAAGCCTCTCCCATTGGAGTCAAGCACGTTAGCACTGTAGCTGCTTGGGTGGGGCAGGCTGAGGCTTTGTTAGTTCTGGGGTTTGTTATGGCAGGGTGAAACTTGGAGGAAGAAGAATGGTTTATTTCATCTTAGAATTGATGTGACCTGTCCGGGATCCCTCTGGTTTTAGAACTCAACATATCTCATGCCCCTGTGAGATGGATTTCCCACAACCAAGAGCACTGTTGTTTTCTGGTTGTGGCTGGAATGCTAGATGCCATCCCTTGTTCCTTTGTGCCGTGATATACCCTGGCGGTCTTGGAAAAGAGAGATCTGGGGTCTGCAGGCTAGTGATGACCACTTCCTCCAGCCAGGCTAAGCAAGGCCAAGCTGAGGCAAAACTGCCACATCTGTCTTCTTGGCCTCTTGGTTCCTCTTCTGAGTAACTTGCATATTAGTAAAAATGAAAATCACCGAAATAATTAAGTTACCGAGTCCAAACTCATCCTGCCCACCATATGACAGGCCGATAAATCAGGAGACGAATTGTTGGGACAAGGAATAATGACTTTATTTGGAAAGCCAGCAGACTGAGAACATGGCGGACTAATGTCCCAAAGAACCATCTTGCCTGAGTTAGAACTCAGGCTTCTTTTATACTAAAAGGGGAGGGGGTGTGGTTGGTTATTGCAGACTTCTTGCTGTCAGAATCCTTTGCTCTTGCATCTGCCCACATTGGTTAGGTCATGATGTTCCTGTAAAACCTCCAACAAGACAAATGTTATTCTCTGTCCTGCAACTTTTTATCTCTATATGAATGGAGGACTGTTATACCTTTAAAGGTCAGAGCCTTGAGGATGGGCTGCCCTGGTATTTCAGGCTACAGGCAACATTCTTTTACAAAAGGTGCAGAGCCAGCGTGACTAAGCCCAGGCAAAAGAACACAAAACTTAAAGTAAAAGGAGCAGATCTAATATGGAGTCAGATTTGTTCTTCCCCATTACAATTATCCTAGGCATTTACTAGTATTTTCTTATGCATTATCTCACTTTTATCCTCACACCCACCCTGCAAGGGAAATAATGTTAGTCTTGTTTTTCGGATTCACAGAGGAGCACCTAGAGTTACAGTGTTTGCCTTGAGAGGCCTCCAAGTCTGCCATCTTGTCGCCATGTCACATTGTCCTAGTGCTGCATGCTACCCCACTGTGCCACCATGAGGCCAGGCACTCAAGTGACAGCTGCTGATCTCCAGCTAGCTTCTTCTGTTATGTCAGGGCACCCTCCCTCTGTCTGTGTAGCATCCCGTGGTTATGAAACCGAGCAGAACCCTATGGGCCCTTCCCAGAAGAGACCCCACTATCCCCGCCCCCCAGCAAGTCCTCAGCCTACTTTTTGTCTGTAGGCAAACTTTAATAAGAGAATAAATTCAATCAGAGACATAAGGAAAGACAGAAACAAAGGAAAATCAGTCAAATAAGACCAAATAACAATAGCTTAGTTATTAAATAAAGTCAAGGACCTTTAGTTCCAACTCAAGGACTATAGATAATATTCTGAGCCATGTCCCGTGAGCTGTCTTGTAGATACTGAAACCCCCGCCAGGTGGAAGAAGTTAACTACATGATGACCAGACTGTAGCCATGACATAAGCTGCCACAATTCCAAGAACTGGCCTCAGAGAAATGGGAACAAACCAACTCTGGAACTGAAGTTTAGCTGGACTTCAAACAAGATGACGCTGATCAGCCCACGGCATGACCAATTTCAAGGTGACTGTCAGAGCTGCCTGTGCTGTTTCTACACGTAATCCCCTCCCTCCACCTACACACCCCTGAAGCTCCCCTTTAAAAGCTCTTGCCCACTGATTGGCAGTGGGGAGTTGGCCTTTGGACAACAGTCCACCTTCTCCCTGGTTGCCAGCCTCTAGAATAAAGCACACTTTCCTTTCCACCAATCTTGCCTCTCGAATGTTGGCTTTTGAGGAGCTAGACCCGACTTCAGTAACAGAGTGTCCTTGGTGGTCCCCCAGCCAGACGGACGGCTCCCTGAAGCCACATGTGCTGTTTAATTTGTCTTGCTTCCCAGCCCTTAACACAAGAGTCCAACACATTGGTGAGGGAAGCGGTAAGTGTTTGTCAAATGAAGTGTTAATGCTAAGTATCCTCTTAGAATCATAACATTTGAGCTGGCCTTAAATACCCTCTTTAGCAAATGAGACAGAAAACTCGGAGAAGTGAAGGATGTATGCAAAGCCTCCCAGTTAGTGCCACTATTTAGAATAGAACTGATTCTTGGCCCAGTGTGCTTTCCTCTTTGTAAGCATGTATCCGCCGTGCCAGGTTCCTGGAAGTCGACAGCCTCAGCCTCGGAGGGGCCTCCTCGTAAGTGGTTGAGAAGACAGGTATTTGGGTCCATGGTCCTTCCCAGTATCCTTCAATGGTGTACCTTACACACATAGTCACTCTCTTCACCGTTTTCTTTGGGCAGATACAAGTGTATGTGGATGTCTGAAATAAACTATTTTGTTTCTTCTGCATTTCATATGCTTAAATTATAGGCCATAGTGATTGGTTAGTGAAAAGAATTAGCAGCTCGTTTATCAATTGAACTTTCTTTTGTGTTTTCATGTATTGGTGATGGGCAGTTTAAACATGTTAAATACTTTGAAGTGACTCTTACTACTAAGCTTCTGATAACTGTTATTTTCGTAAATGGGAGTGGAGTTTCTATTTTTACTAAAACTATACAAAATATTCAATATTTATAGTGCCTTTAAAATAAATTCCCTGACCTTGTAACTGGTGTGTTGCCTCTGACACAACTGAAATTGAAAAGCTTTGGGTAAGCTTTTACCAAACATGATTTGACCTGCTTTGAACAATTCATAGATGGCACAAAGAATCATTAGAATAATTAAACTTAGACACGGAGTGACACTTAGAGATGTGGTCTAAGTTGTTCACTTTACAGAGGGGAAAATCCAAAGAGACACACGCCATGTTTTCCTGATTACACACCCCCACCATCACCACCATTTCCCATTGACCTTGAAAGCAGAGGCCTCTGGACCACTTACGAATGTGGTACAAAACATGCCCAAGGGCAGGGCCCGAGGAGTCGATGCCATTAGCTCAGGGATGTCACATCATGTCACTATTGTTGCTTATTCCTTCAGCTCTAACCTTGTGACTTGAAATTCCCAGCCCTGCCTGGTACCACCGGGGTGACTCTCTCTTCTTTCCTCTGTCCTTATTATCTGCTCCAAATTCTGAATCCCTGAGTCTTTGCACATTACCAGCTGCTCAGACCTGGACCCGCTTCAAAGCACCAGCTAGTGGAATTACAGCCTCTTCCAGCCATTTTCCTCCAGATTAGAGAAGGGGTTTAGGGCTATCTTCAGGCTCTTGTGTCTGCATTCATCCTTTAATGCAGCAAGTTCTGGCCTTGCCTGCACCTTCCAACATCTTCCCATCTTTCCACCTGCTGCCTTTCCACAGGTGGTCCTGGTGTGTGCAGGCCTGTCTCATGGGCACAAGCCCTGTGTCTGACACTGAGTCATTTTCCCAAGCACCCCACCCCCAAGTCCCTTTCCAGTAGGGCTGAGACTAGAATCACGGTGTCTCCCAGCCAGCCCACTCTCCTTGCAGGGCATCACCCACTCTTACTAGGTTATAAAGATGGAGCTCAGTAACGGTGGATGTCATTTCTCTAATAAAACGACTCAGGCCTCAATGTTGTGAAACATAACATTGCTACTATTAGAATAGATATAATTCCGTCAAGAATTTACTAGAATTCCAAATGGTCTAGGAGGCATTAGAAACGAATAAGCAGCAGGGGATATATAATCAAATGCTTTTGCTGAAAAATAAATGTACGGCACAGGCTTGAAAGAAGCTTGAGCGGCAAAAAGGCTTGCCTGAGAAAACCACTAAGAGAGAGCCATGTTTGCGCACAGTCACATACAGATTGCGTTGGGCACTGTAACCGCACAATTATGACCTATCAGGGCCTTTTGTTATGGGATGACTCAAATAGAAGCAACGGCAAACCCCGGTGGCTGAATCAAGGAAATAAAATCTGTAAACAAGTGATAGGAGTGAGGAATCGTTTGTTGGATAATTTGTGTTATAATAACCTATGGTCGACTTTACATTGGGAGCATCTCAAAATCTGAAACAAACATGTCTTCCTTTGACCTAAGTCCTTGCTTGGCTATTAAACAGGATTCCTAGATCTTGTAGGAAGGATCCTACAAAAAAGGTCTTTAACAGTGGAATAAACGACAAAACAGAAACAGACTCAGAGACATAGAGAACAGACTTGTGGTTGCCAGGAGGGGAGGAGGGAGGGAGAGGGAGGGAGTGGGAGTTCGGGCTTGGTAGATGCAAACTCTTACATTTAGAATGGATAAACACAGGGTCCTACCCTATAGCACAGGGAACTAGATTCAATATCCTGTGATAACCCATAATGGATAAGAATATGTAAAAAGAATGTCTATATATGTATAACTGAGTCACTTTGCTGTACAGCAGAAATTAACACAACATTGTAAATCAACTATACTTCAATAAAAAAAAAAAAAATCCAAAAAAAAAAAAAGAGTAATGTTAGTCAGGTGGCAGATCCCCTATCCCCAGGCAGGAAAGGCCTCGCTTTGTCCTGGTACTGTGCCCTGTGGCCACCAGCCCTGCTGTGCTCTGGGGAAGGACAGAGTAGGAGGGGGGCTTCTGACAGTTCCCACATCAACCTTAGCTGCAGCTTCAACTCTCTTGTTGCTCTAAACACCCAGACTTTTGTCACTTTAAAGTGTGCCTCTGCCGTGACCCTTCAGCATAGAGAGTGGCAGGATGGGTCAGGGCTCCTGCCCTATAGCAGTTCTCAGCCTACTACCTTCCTGAACAAGCCACGAGCCCAGACACTTCCATATCTTGGGATCTCTCGGAACACACTAAGTTCCCTACATACGAACGAGTTCTGTTCCGAGAGTGAGTTCATAAGTCCAGTTTGTTCGTAAGTCCAACAAAGTTAGCCTAGGTACCCAACTAACGCAATCGGCTATAGTACTGTACCGTAATAGGTTTATAATACTTTTCACACAAATAATACATAAAAAACAAACACCACAAGTAAAGAAAACATTTTTAATCTCACAGTACAGTACCTTGAAAAGTAGTAGTCCAGTACAACAGCTGGCACACAGGGGCTGGCATCGAGTGAACAGGCAAGAAGAGTTACTGACTGGAGGAGGGAGAGCAGGTGGGAGATGGTAGAGCTGAAGGGTCGTTAGCAATAGGAGACGGAGGGCAAGCTGCCATTTCACTCACGCCTGACGATGATGGAACGGAACGCACGATCGCATCTTTGAAAGCTCGCAACTGGAAGGTTCACATGTAGGGGACAATGTATTCAGCTAGTGAGAAAAATCTAGATTTCTATGTTATGACAAATAGCCTCCAAACGCTGGAATTTTATTTGGCTGATGGCCTATTGTGTTTCTACTGTGCGTTTTCCTTGTAAGTGATTTCACTCTGAGAAACTAGATTGACGTGTCTTGGGCTGTTGGTAATGGGCTGGGCTTCAAGTCTGAAAAAGACCCACAATTACAGGGCATGCACTTGGGATGTTTGTGGTGGACGTGGTCTCCCTTGATCCCTCTACTCTCTGCCAGGGCATGTTTTTTTCCTTCCTGGGGTGGAGAGGTGCCCGATTCACCCTCCGTGCTCTGCTTTACCTGTCAGCAGTGCGGAGCTGATGCTAAGAGATGAGTGAGATAGAATCGTTGCCCGGCTAGGGCTCTGCACTAGATGTTGCTGGTGTCTCCCTGGCCCTGCATCTCTCTGACACCTGCTTCCTTGGACCTTGCCGCTGCCAGCTGCCCTGTCTCCCCCTCCGTTACCCCAGGGACTGAGCAAAAGCTTCTGTCTCTGCTTCTCTCCCCTCTTGCCTCTCCTGTGGTCCCCATCTGGGCTCACGGCCACCCCCCATCAGTGTCTACCTTACGGGCACCTGTGTGTGAGCTCTGCCTGCTTCCAGCCTGCATCCCGCCCAACATGGCATAAACACTGAAGGTGCCGAGTGTGCCCCATCCAAGTAGAGAGGACCAAATTGTCTGCTTTTATTATTTTATGACCTTTTCTCTTCTACCCGCCCCCCTGCCCCCACCATCTTCCTGACTACAGAGAGTTTGAATGGGCACATGAAGTCAAGTCCACTTGGGGCCAACCCTGTTGACGCTCTTCCCACATCACCCCCCACCTACGGCGCCTCAGTGCATGTCACCTTGACTTCAGGCCGTCGCCACCAGCATCTCTTTGTCTAAGGGCTTTCTCTGGTCACCAGAGTCCACTTCACTGTCCCTGTGGCAGGCTGAGATCATCAGAGGATTAATACTTCTGCCCCTTCCCCGAGGAGCCTGTCCTCAATGACTGACTAGGAGTTGGTGTATCCTCACCCCTCAGATGGGATTACTCTCTGACAGAGACTTTGGACGCTCACTCCTAGAGGCCCCGGTGGGGTTCAGCCTTCTTCTCAGACCTCACTTACTGGGGAACAAATCCTTCATTAACCAGTTTCCTTACCCCTTTCCCTACTGCCTCAGTAGTGTTTCCTGGAATTGTCTGCAGAATAAAATTCTTGCACCTGATTCCTTGAATCAGCCAGAGAAACCCAAGCTCAGATGCCACTTAATAGCGCGTCGGGGCATGAGGCAGGAAGCTGTGTCTTTCAGGCTAATGCATGGTCAGCCTGAGTGAGCTAGACCCTCCCTTCTCCTTTCCATCTTTAGTGTGGCTCTGACCATTAAAACGTGTAATTATTTTTTTTCTAGTTACAGGAAAAATGGAATGTGCTCGATCAAAATGACCACACAATTTCAGTTTTTACATTAAACAAATAAGTTAGGAGCTTGGATTTAAAAATCTCAAGAGACAATTAAAACCCTCGTACTCAAGAGTATCTGATTTTCTGTCCACACGACCTGCATCCCCTTAAAGGATATTTAAGCCGTGGTTTCCTTTTGAAAATCCGGAGCATCTGTTAGACACTATGAAATACATTTGGTGTCAGGAAGTGTTATTTATAGGTGCTTTTCATCCTCAGACCCTCTGGTAGGATTGTTTGTGTGTTTCGCCTCTTAGAGCAGTGATGTAGAAGATAAATACCAATAGGTCCCGCAGGACTCTGTTATAAATGAAAACACCCCCGCACGTTGCCCTTGTCCTGGATACCCCAGGACAAAGAATTTTTTTTTCTTTGTTGGAATTGGACTCATGTTTAAAAATACCTCTAAATATTGAATCTGAAGTCATATTAAAATGGTACTGCTCCTCATGGTGTGTCGGCTCATTGCCACACACCCAGATCATGGAAACCTAGTGCCTGGAGGTTAAGGTGTAGAAAACAACGGCGATTCTTTGGAGAAATGTCTATTTAGGTCTTACGCCCATTTTTTGATTGGGTTGTTTGTTTTTTTGGTGTTGAGCTGCATGAGCTGTTTGTATATTCTGGAGTTTAATTCTTTGTCAGTTGCTTTGTTTGCAAATATTTTCTCCCATTCTGAGGGTTGTCTTTTCATCTTGTTTTTGGTTTCCTTGGCTGTGCAAAAGCTTTTAAGTTTAATTAGGTCATATTTGTTTATTTTTGTTTTTATTCTCATTACTCTAGAAGACATACAGATGGCCAAAAAACACAGGAAAAAATGCTCAACATCACTAAGTATTAGAGAAATGCAAATTGAAACTACAATGAGGTATCACCTCACACTGGTCAGAATGGCCATCATTACAAAATCTACAAACAACAAATGCTGGAGAGGGTGTGGAGAAAAGGGGGCCCTCTTGCACTGTCGGTGGGAATGTAAATTGATACAGCCACTATGCAGAGCAGTATGGAGGTTCCTTAAAAAAAAATAAACATAGGACTACCAGATGACCCAGCAATCCCACTACTGGGCATATATCCTGAGAAAACCATAATTCAAAGAGACACATGCACCCCACTGTTCATTGCAGCACTATTTACAATAGTCAGGACATGGAAGCAACCTAAATGCCCATCGACAGATGAATGGATAAAGATGTGGTACGTATATACAATGGAATATTACTCAGCCATAAAAAGGAACGAAATAGGGTCATTTGTAGAGACATGGATGGACCTAGAGACTGTCATACAGAGTGAAGTAAGTCAGAAGGAGAAAAACAAATATGGTATATTAACGCACATATGTGGAATCTGAAAAAAATTGGTATAGACGATCTTATTTACAAAGCAGAAATAGAGACACAGACATAGAGAGCAAATGTATGGATACCAAGGGGGAAGCGGGGTGTGGGATGAATTGGGAGATTGGGATTGACATATACACACTATTGATACTACGTATAGAATAGATAACTAATGAGAACCTACTGTATGGCACAGGGAACTCTATTCAACGCTCTGTGGTGACCTAACTGGGAAGGAAATCCAAAAAAGAGGGGATCTATGTTTACATATAGCTGATCACTTTGCTGTACAGCGGAAACTAACACAACATTGTAAAGCAACTATACTCCAGTAAAATTTAAAAAAAAAAAAGAAACAAGAAAGAAAACAATGGTGATTCAACTCTGACCAGCCAGGCTGTCTCAGTCATGCTTTCTAAAAGTGGAGATTGGGGTAGAATTTCTGAGAACATTCTAGTGCTCTGATCTGTGCCATGTGCCTTATTTGTTGTATTTTTAATCTCACATCAATTGTCAGCAGCAAAGCTAGCTATGGGACGAAAGCTTCCTTTTGGAAAAGACAAGACATTTGTCTCGTCTTGGGTTTCCTCAGTGGCTGGCATATTCAGGAGGCGGTCTGCATCTGTGGACATAATTCATGGTACGTCATCTTGCCCTGAGTGATGTAACCTTGTGTTGTGTAGCACTTCTTCTGAATTATCCTGTAAGCTTATGGACGGTTGGGACCCTGCCTCTGCTTTTAAGGAGCCCACATTGCTTGTCCCATGCCATTTACTTAGCTAAGGCATTGTAACCACAGAGGGTGTGTCACAGATATTTGTTAAAAGAACACTCATCATATTCTTGATCCATAATTTGCCATTTCATTTTAGCTTTATACACATTTCGTAATTCCTCAAATCCAAACGATGGTGTCTTTTTATGTAGTGATCCCCCGTTCTAGGATAACATTTAGACTGTATTCTTAGAAGCTGTGTCTGCTACCAAAGTTGTACCATTTTTCTAGATAACATTTAGATTGAACCATTGGAAATTGCCAGTATTCAACCTTTCATGTGCATTGGTTTCATCCTGTCCAAAATACGTATCTCTAGTACTGGGAATTCCGATTCATGAGTCTGGAATGAGGCCCTGAAATGTGTATTTTAAAGAAACTTCTGTGTAGATCAGTGTTTTACAACTACTGTCCTAAAATCTTGCATTGCCGTTCTCTGAATTCTAGTATAAGAAAAATTCACATGGGGAACATTCTGTGTATTTTTTTAAATTTTGGAAAAAATATATAATATAAAGGATATGATTCATTGCATTACTTTATGACTCTTACGTAAATATCGTCATGACATCATGACAAATTCCTTCCAAAGCTCAGGGTCTAGTCAGGGTTGAGATACTTTTTCTTGATAAATGTACTTCCAATTGTTATTAACTTATGAAACCTATTATGTTTCTTTCTTCATTCTGGCTGCTAGAAAACCTAAGGCAGAATTTTGTAAAATGAATGTAGCGTTCCCCCAACAGACTCTTAAACTACTTTTTCTTTTAATACTTGCTGCAGAAAAAGGAAAGTAAGCCAAGCCTTCTTATCTTATTGAACATGGCCTTTTATTTAAAGTTGTGCAAAATCTTTTTTAGAAGTTTTCTTAGTCCTGGGTTCCCTAGAAAACAGAGCTCAAGGCAAGGATTAAATGTCAATGCTTTGTTTGTCGGGTGCAAGCCCGGGGTAGCAGAAGTGAGGAACCATGGAGGGGATGCAGAGAAGGATATGATGTAATGAAACGTGATGCATTTCTGTGTGAGCTGCTGCTTCATGATGGGCTGTGAGAAGATACAGAGATGACCCAGCAGGGCTGTCAGTCAGTATGTGCAATGCCACTGGACTGTCTTTCAAGGAAGCTTACCTCAAAAGAGCCCAGGAGCAAGGGGGAATTCCTTTGTCCAGTCCTATCCCATCTCTGATTTTCTTTGGGGGATATTGGCCGTATAGAAAGCTGACTCTCTCTTGCTATCAGGTTGCGTCACCCAAGCTTTCAGAGGCTCCTCTGGGATGCCAGATTCCATGCCCTGCAGCGTGATGTTTCTTTCAAGTCCAGAAGTGGCCGGAGAAACCAGTCACCCAGTGCACGTGCCTGGCCTGGTGCTCTCAGTAAGACCAAGTGACTTCCTGGCCCGCAGTGGTGGCATCAAGTCCAGGAAACTGGCCAGTTGAGGAGATCCAAGGTTCCAGATAAGATTCGCCTTTGCTACATGAGTAGATAAGGAAGTCAGGAGCCGGTTACAGGCGTGGGGTGGGAAGAGGCAGGAGGGAATGAACATCCATAGCTGAATGGGATGGTGAAGGTAGGAATCTTGGGAAGAGGGTAAAGCTTATTTAACCAATTTAAATGGGCAGGTGAAGAATTTCTAGTTTAGAGAATGATTGGGTCGGAATACAATAAACCAGAATATAGGGGTTGAGAGAAACAGGTTTACTGGGAGGTAAGAGGATTGAGTGGGTTGAGGGAGTGAAGACTGTTTGGGACGTGAGATTGAGGTGCCTGGGTGTCACTCAGGTGAAGATGCCAGTCAGCCATGAGATACGTGGGTCCGGAGCTAAGGCGCGAAGCCAGGACTGACCGTATGGACTTCAGATCACCAGCACAGAAGTAGAAGCTGGAGTCCTTGAGTGGGTGAGATCAGTGATAAGTGAAGACCAAGGAGAAAAGGCAAGCACAGAAGCTTGAGGAATATCAGTGTGTAAGGAACAGCTATTGTGTGTACGTGGGAAGGGGTAGCAATAAAGGAAACTGAGAAAGACTTGCCAGGAATATGGAATTAGAAATTTTCTGTGTGTGTCACAAGTGGCTTCTTTGACGTAGAACCTGCGTTTCCTACCCACTAGTTGCGCTGACACACAAATGAACCTTTGGGCTGCAATATTGCCCCAGAGCGCTAGTGCCTATTGTTTAGCATAATAGACTCGTGGGAGAGAGAAAGGGAGAGATTAGGAATGAGCGCTGATTGAGTATCTGTAATATACCATGAACTGTGCTGGGTCCTTATATATGTTGCCAATTCATTGCTTCACAATAACCCTCCAGAGTGAATGCAATGATCTTTATTCTCGCAAAGCAGGAAACTGAGCCTCAGTGCGTCATGACAGTAAGTCATGGGACTGGGAGTGAAACCTCAGGTTTGTTTGAACCCAAAGCCCGTGAACGTGTCCTCCTCTGGACTACCTCTGCCTTTCAACCGTGACAATGCAGGTCTGACCATTAAAAACGCTTGCTGCAAAATCAGCTCTCTAGGTTATAGGGAGAGTTCCAGACCTTACTTCCCCAGTTTACTGTGGCACTTAAGCTGCTTGTCTGTAAAGCTAAAATAGATGATAGTAAAATTTTATTTTTAACCTCTCTTGAGAAACCATTTGAACATTTGAGACTTTTACTTTTCATCTTTACTGGTCTCCCTTACTCGTGCTCAGAATAATGAACATCCTACTTTTTTTTTTTTTCCAGAAGGAAATCCTACATTGATTTGGTGTAGAAAGGAATAATTGTTTTCTAAATGTGATTACATGCACCAGACAATAAGTTGAAGTGTGAATTTCAGAGATCAGATACATCCCACAGATAATACGTACAAATTCTAGGCAGACACCATGAATGATGACACATCGTTGTCCTTTAAATGGACCACAACCCAAAGAGTGTTGTAGCTGATGCACTAGGCTGGTATTTTTGCCTTGAATAGATTTTCTGCATTTGAATGGAATATTTATGCTTTTATGCTAAAATAAAAGGGCACAGTCAAGTAAGCTATTACACGGTCCATTAAAACTACTTTTGCGTGGCTCTCTGTAGCGAAAGATTCCACAACTTGTGTATTTGCCGAAGGAACTTTTCAATTAAGCACAGACCACTTGTTCTCAGAACTCAGAGGAAAGTGCAGATGCCACCTTGGTTCTTTTTGAAAATGATAATTGTCTATTTATGTGGTGATGAAGAGAAATTTCCATAACAGCCATCACACACATACGCTGAGACCAGCCGAGTAATGCAAAGGGTAAATCTGGTTACTCAGTTTGAAAATAGGAGAAAGCCTAGTCTAGGACCAGCCTGGGTTTCGCACACAACCTCCTTTTCTTATTGCCCCGTCTTTATCTTTCCTTTCTGCTGTTTACGCATTTGAATCCAAGACATACCAACGATTCAGAAATGCACAAGGCACCATCTCTTTCTTATTTACAGTCTCAAGAAAACATGGCAAATGTGCCAACATCGCATTCTTATTTCTGTGTAAAATCCAGACACTTTTCCCAAGCAGAAAAGATAACAGAATTAAATTGTATTCATGTCATTTATGAAAGAGATGCTTCCTGCTTTCATCCACATGAAGCAGACGACTCATCTTCCCTTAAGTGGTTCAACGGGCGATCGAGCTTTCCAGACAGGTGCAAAGAAAAAAAATGTATATGATTTGGTGGACCATCCACTTGATTAGGATATTTTTTGTGTGATTTTCTTTGGATATCTCCACATGGGATGAATTCCAACCCTGCATCACTGCTTCACCCAACCCATTTTTGCTTTGTAGTGTTGTGTCTACCTAAGGCATGGTGTGCTCACAAAGGTTTGCCTGTTTGATCCAAGATAAAAGTAAGTAGACACCCAGGTGGTCTTTGTACATGTGAACAGTGTTTTGGGTATCCTTTAAATTTAGTCGTGTGTGCTTCTGTGAATAATCTCTCAGTTTCCTGGATTTATTGTATACCACGCACGCTCTCCACGCTCTGGATTCAATAATGAGTGGGGATTTATTTGTGGATTCTTTGTAGTTTTGTTTGTTTTCAAGGATTGACATTATTGGAAGATACTTTTACTTCTTAAAAAAAAATCTTTAAACAGACTATGTCGAGTTCACCAATTGGAATCTGTTCAAATTGCTGTGCATTAATTAATCTTCTAATAACGATAAAGGTTGGAGATGCTGCCTTACCTTGGGACTGGTTGACTATGTTGGGACAGAGTAAAGGGACTAGGGCTTGGAGCTGGCCATTAACACAGCAAATTCCGTGACCTGACTCCCCTGAATTGGGGCTCTGCTGGCTCAGCTAGAACCTGGGACATCTTCTCAAAGGGAGCTGAGGGAACGGAAAGGACATGAAACTTGGGGTTTCATGGTCCAAAGCTACAAGAAAAGTTTGAAGGGATGGCACACCAAAGTGTGTTGAATCAGTTATCCATCAAGGAATCGAGAAAGTGAGGGGAGGTAAGAAGAAAATTGAGAAGAACTCGGAATAAAAGGTCTGGCTTTGCTATTTTGTCAGTGAGGTGTCTCTGGGGTTTGGCCACATTCCAAGTGCTGGTAGGTGATCATACTGGCCAATGTTAGTGCCTAACTGTGGGTTTGGGGTGTAAATTCTCACTGAAAACACGAGCAGTGCTCAGCAGGTTGCTGTCAGGAAAGTACTAGCCAGCCACAGGGATGCCCGCCGTGAAGCGGGGAATGTTCCCGTGGGCAGGTGGAGCTTTGAGATCTAGAGGCAATGAAGAAACTCCACTTAATTAAGGCAGTTCCGCTCAAAAAGTAGTTCATGGCCGGTGATGCTCTGAGAACCAGTTTTTACTGGTCTGCAATGAGATAAGCATAGACATTGAGAGTAAACGTTTAGAAACTTTTCCCCCTAAATTTATAGAGTCATTTTAAATATGTTGAAGCTGATAATAAAACTCTGAGCTGGTGTTTTACGTGCCTTTGCTTTCATTTTATTTTCCTACTAATTTAATTTTTATTGGATTTCACAAAAGTGCGGTCTGCAACATATTGAAAATTAGAAGTCAAAAAACACAAAAAATTCTGGTTCTTTATCACAGATATTTTTAGAAGCACTGAGCACATAAGGGGAATAAAACAGACCTCAGAGGCCCCAGTTTCCCCCTTGCCTTTCACCTTTGCTCCCTTCCTTTCTTCTCTGCTATTTACCTGCCCCCTTCCTGGGAACTTTGGAGACCTGCTAAATTACACGGCTTACTAAACCTGTCTCGGAAAACGCTATGCTGCTGGTTTTTGGTACCCGGACTGCAAGTTTTGGTTCAAGTGGAAAAGGGCTGCCTCAGTCCAAACCACTAGGAACCATCCTCAGCTTTCCCTTGCCCTATAATCCTGACCCTGTTTCAACCGGGTGTCACCTGATCTTCGGTTCTCCCTGATGGCACGTCAGATGAATAAAGCCTTTCCTTCAACAACTGAAAATATTCAAGCAATAAAAGTTGCCGGAGTGAGAGGCATTTTCAAGTTGAGGGATGGAGGACAGTCTTATCCTGCTGCCTCTCTATGTTACGTGCTTGACGTTTAAGTGCTCAGCTATAGATTAAATAGGTTTTTTTCCAAACCCACCTGGTCAGAGGGACAAACGTTTTACTTAACTTCCACCCTGCTGGAGTTCTGGAACTGGCGGGAAGGATCGAATGGCTTGCTGGTCTTTTTTGTGGGCAGTTGGAAGGGGACTAAGACAGCAGGGGGGCCGACACGAGGAAATAGCACTTCTCCAGTGTGCTCAGGCATCACGAGGACTCAGGCATCACGACCAAGCCGGGAATCTAGTCTCCACACTTGGGGTGAGATGGAGTTACACAACCTAGATGTTGGGAGCCCTTCAGAAGCACAATTACCGGGATCAGAACTTCCTTGTTTCCTCCTGCCTAAGGTTGGCTGGCAGGGGCTCTTGGGACTGCCAAAGGTACGGCTAGGTGTTAGGTGTATGTGTGTGTATTTGTCAATTGTTAAGGGCAGCTGGGTCCACCGTGATGGAGAAGGAAGGATCTGCGGGCTGGTACCCAGGCAGGACCCTCTGGCATCCTGTACTGAGCTGTGTAGGAATGTTTTAATTGGCTCATTTTTATCTTGGGAGAAGTTAGAGATAAGGGTTAGCACAGCTTAGGCCAGAAAAGAGGTCGGAATAACAGAATATCTGAATGTGATGGAAACTTTACTTTCCTTATTGTTGACTTTTGTCCTAGCAGGAATGACAGATGTCCAATTTATGGAAAGAAGTCAAAAAAGAGCTTTATCCATCACCTTCATTCTCCCTTCCAACATCCCTCCCCCCCCCCAACATACACACCTGTTGGATTGCACAGCTATTTTGTGAGCAGCCCTGTGAGCAGAGCGCTTTGCAGGTGCAGATGTAGGTAAAAGGATGACGGTCCTGAGATGCCATCGTTGCTGCAAAGCAGTTTTTAGTTTAAATGGGGAGATGAAAACATCGAAAAAAATAGTGTGCTAGTTTGAATAGTTCAAGACCAAGAACATTTGCAAACTCTGCATGACCAGGAGAGACCATCACGGTCCAAGGAATCCCGAGGGTGACTCGGGCACTGAGCGTGGTAAGGGAGGGCAGGCAGAAGAATTGTGCTGGGAACTGAGGGCTCAGCTGGACTGAGTGATGCTTCCCCATGCTCCTCCTTAGACAGCGCAGCTGAAGCAGTCTCCATCCTCCTGCATCCTCCTTCCAGATGTCTTCACCCCACCCTCCCACCTGCCTCGAGGCACAGCCCTGGGAGAGGAAGCCATGCCGCGGCACACACAGCTGCACGCTAACGCAGATGCCAACTCTTAGGTTCAAATCAAGCTGAGGGGGCTTCCCTGGTGGCGCAGTGGTTGAGAGTCCGCCTGCTGATGCAGGGGACACGGGTTCGTGCCCCGGTCCGGGAAGATCCCACATGCCGCGGAGCGGCTGGGCCCGTGAGCCATGGCCGCCGAGCCTGCGCGTCCGGAGCCTGTGCTCCGCAACGGGAGAGGCCACAACAGTGAGAGGCCCGCGTACCGAAAACAAACAAAAAAGCAAGCTGGTGATTCCCTAAAATGGTATGTCGTCAGACGAAGTGTGCCCCTATTTCTCCCAAAGGGAAGAGAATCTTAGCTCTTTTAACGGTGAAGACGTGCTATATTAGGGAAGCCCTTCTTTGGCGAAGTTTTTCCCAATTTTACCTTGGAAACCGAATTCTTCAACTTCCTGAAAGTCAGCGTAGAAACATTTGTCTATATATGTATGTGTGTGTGTATATGTATGTATACATGTTTATGCGTTTATGTGTGTGTGCATTTGTGTATGTATGTGTGTGTATTTGACCGAGTCCTACTGATTAACTGTAATTATAGACCTCAACTGAATACCTACTATGTGCCAGACCCTATGTTGGAAATACATAAATGAATCAGACATTTCCCGTTCTCCATGGCTATAACCAAGTAATAGAGGAAGCCGGAGTGTTATAAAATTAAAGTGCAATGGGGTAAAAAGAGGAGAAACGATAAAATAAATTGCAGTGAGTGAATCTGGGGCCCTAAGAATTCGTTTTAGAAATACTTTGGAGTAGAAGGTCAGTGTCAGACATTTATAAGGTTTCAGAAAATCTCACATTTACAACTTTTCATTGATTTGCCTATGTCTACTGACCTTATTGAATTAACTCTTTTCCAATCAAGATTTCCCACCAGACTGTAACTATTGACTAAAGAATAGTCATTTGTATTGGCTGGTCAGGAAAAATCCTGTAACAATTCACATACCTGGTGATAGTTAATCCTGGAAACTGTCAGCTGGAGTGTCGAAGCCGTATTTTATAGCTGTTGGGATTTGATCTCACTGGATGGTAGCCCTAACGTTTTATTTCTTTTCCTATGCACATTCACATAGAATTCCAAAATCAATTCACTAATACACATGGTACCTTACTTTCACGTTCAAATTATGCATATAACATACTGGCATGTAAAAACATGAATTGCATGTGTTCTTTTTTGTTTAATCTGTGGTATAATCTTATATCATAAAACTCAGGGAATTTTAAAAATATACTCGCTGCATCTTCCAATACTTCCTTTTGGAGAGGCACATTAGAATCTTGATGGGAGGAAGAGAGCATCATAGTTACTGTTGAAACTCTCTCCCTTCCACAAACATTGGTTTTAAATAGCCATGAAACTCAAATAATAGGTCAGTGAATTTTCCCATCCAGGTAACCAAAAGCAAGGACTGTTTTGGATAACAGTCTCTAAAGATTAAACATATCTTCATGTTCAGTGTCTCTGAATTACCTTTGAATGATTGTACATTTCATTCGTTCACCCATTTATCTATTCCAATATTTACTGAGTGCTTCTATGTCAAGCACCTCTCTGTGCTTGGAATAGAAAGACAAAGATATGTGCCTTTTTGAATGTTAGATTTTAAAGCAGCATTACAGAAAATTGTTTTTAAAAGTAAAATCAATAATCTGATAGATGGTGTAAGTGCTATGGAGAAAGATGAGAGGAAAACAGACAGGAGTAGGGCAGGAGGTTTGCAGTTTCATTAGGGCAGTCAGGGAGGGCCTCATGAAGGAGGTGATCTTTGAATGAAGCTCCGAAGAAGCTGAGGGTGAGCCACACACAGCCCTGGGGATGAGCAGACAGAGGGGGTAGCAAGACCGGGGGGGGGGGGGCCGAGACAGGAGTGTGCAAGGCAGAGAGCAGTGGGAGGCGAGGCAGAGGCAGTGGGGGAGGTCCGGCCAGAGTGACAGTGTGATGCCACTGTGATGGGAGCTATTGGACTGAAACATTAACAGGATCCTTCTGACCGCTGGGCTGAGAATGGTCTAAAGTTGGGGAAGAGGAGAGAAGCAGGGAGACAGGTGTGGGGACCAATTGGAATCATTCAGATGGGAGATTATGGGGGCTTAGACTAGGGTGGTAGCAGCAGAGGTATCAGGGATGGATTCTGGATCTCTTTTATCCAGAAATTCCACCTCAGGCTAGGGACACAAAAGAACTGAAAGCCAGGACTCAAACAGATAAGCATGTGTACAGCAGGCTCATAGCAGCAATGTTCACAATAGGCAAAAGGTAGAATCAACGTGTCCAAGGACAAATGGATAAACAGAGCTTAGTATGTCCATACAAAGGGAATATTGTGCAGCCTTTAAAAGGATGTTCTGACACATGCTACAACTTGGATGACCTTGAAGACATGATGCTAAAGCCAGACACAAAAGGACAAAATCCTGTATGATTCCACCCATGTGAGGTACCTAGAATAGTCATATTCATAGAGACAAAGTAGATGGTGGTTGCCGGGGGGGGAGAGAGGAAAAAAGTTGTTTCATGGGTACAGAGTTTCAGGTTTGCGAAATGAAACGAGTTCTGAGGATGGAGGGTGGTGATGGCAGCTCAGTGATATGCATGTACTGAATGCCACTGAAGTGTACACCTAGAAATGGTTAAGATGGCCAATTTTATGTTACGTGTAAACAAATTTTACCACAATCGAAACAACTTCTTAAATGTCAGATTACGCTCTGGATCTGTTTTGAAGACAGAGCCAACCCAGAGTACCAGGGAGCTGGATGGGGTTGGAAGGGGCTTGGAGGATGACTCTGAAGGCTTAGCCGGTGCTCACTGGACCTGATGCAGAGCATCGTGGGAGGAGCAGTTGGAGTAGGAGACGAAGAGCTTGGTGTTAGACGTGGAGACATTGCATAGTTAAAGCTCTCTTGCTTTTCCTCTTTTAGGGGGAGAAAGGCATATTCTGTGCTCGTCTTTGGCATTTTATGAAATTAGGGCTACTACTCTGGTCCAGGACACTACCTTTCCCCATCTGAATGGTTGTAATGGGTCTCTACACCGTCTCCCCGCTTCTGCTCTTGTTCTGCATTTAGACAACTCTCAACATAGCAGTCAGAGTGATCCTGTTGACTTTCGGTCCAGTGGCTGCCATGACACTCTGATTAACAGCCTAAGTCACCACAGTGGCCACAGACCCTCGCATGGTCTTGACCTCCCCCATCGTGTGTATGTACCATTAATCTTCTTTATCCAGGGTGGTTATTCTGTAAATCCCCCCACCCCAAAACTGAATTACAAATACTGAACCATCACTACTAGGGGAAACACATATACCTACATAGGTTCTGGTATCGATTTCAATGCTGGCAAGGAGTTCCCCACACCAACAAGCAATTCTTGAGACACCAGCTGGGTGTGCTACTATTCAACTAAAATTTGACGACATTTCAGAGACAGCACCAGATCCCATGGGTTAAAGGTAGAGTCCATCCATATTGCCCTCCCAGCCCCACTTAAGATGCCGGTCACAAGGCCAGGTTGTTACCTATACTTGTGCCTCTGACCCACTGGCTATCGATTGGAGGTTCCAATGACCCCCTCCTTGGGTTTGATTAATTGTCTAGAGCAGCTCACAGAACTCAGAGAAACCTTTTACTTACTAGATTACCAGGTTATTGTAAACAGATATAATTCAGGAACAACCAGATGGAAGAGATGTACGCGGGAAGGAGCTAGGATCTTCCATGCCATCTCCAGGGAAGCCAGTGTCCTCACATCTCCACATGGGCACCAACCCCAAAGTTCTCCTAACCCAATCCTTTGGGGTTTTATGGAGGCTTTATCATACATAGGCATGATTGATTAAATCATTGGCCATTGATGACTGATTCAACCTCCAGCCAGAAATCAGAAGGGTGGGTCTGAAAGTCCTAAGCCTCTAATCACAAGGTTGGTTCTCCTGGCAACCAGCCCCGTCCTCATTAACATAACAAAAGAAAACTTTCTGCCCTCATTTTGGAAATTCCAAGGGTTTTAGGAGCTCTGTGCCAGAAACAGGGGTGAAGACCAAATATATGTTCTTATTATAAATCACAATATAACAACACCTATCATTTTATCTGTATATATATCTCACATAGATTAGAATCTTAACAAACAACTCAGACCGGTAAAGGCTATTTTCCTTTTATTCAAAAAGGGAAAATGAGCTTTAGAAGTGGTAAGCAACGTGCCTGAAGCTGCCCCATGAATAGGGGCTAGAGTTGAGTTTCGAATTCCATCAACGGGCCCCGAAGCTGGAACTTGTTGCCTTACACTGGGTGTTCCCCACCACCTCCATCCTCTGTTCGTCTCTGTGTGAGAGCTGAAACTAGGAAATGGAGTATCACCTGTTCAGCCTCATCAGGGAAGTGCATGTGGGCTGTTCTGTACATGTCTGAGAATGACCACAGAGCATCACCAATATTGATTTTGGGGATTACAGATAAATTTTAGTAGGTAAGTGAATTCACAAATTCAGATCCATGCATTATAATATAATATAATGATGAGGAGATATATCTATATATCTATTTATCTGTATATATATTCTATGCAGGTACATCAAAGTCTCCTGGGAAGTCAGTTTGAGCATTTGGAAAGGAATTGCGGCTCTCACCAGAGCTGCTGCCTGCTCAGTGTTTGTAAGGGCCCAAGAGAACAAATAGTATTGTTAACGAAGGCTGCTAATGGAAGAATAAAAACAGGTCTTCAGATGGATCCTTGAGTGCACGCCTTAAGAATAAAAAAGATGCAATTACACAACTTCCAATATACCCTTCCACGTTTTCCTTTTTATCTAATTTATGAACTTGGCCAATTACCTACTCAATGGCCTCAATCACTCAATTTGAGAACAAAGCAGGCAAAATATATTGAGATCCACTGTCAACAGCTTCCTAAGAAGTAGTTCATATAATGTCATATCTTCCGTGTTTTCAAAAAATTTTTTAAAAAGAATAGAGATAATTTTTCATTCAACTCTATGCCAAGCAAATATATAGGATGATCAGTATATAAGGAAACATTTGACCTGTCAAAAAAGATGTGTATAAATAGCATCTGTAGAGAAGGCAGCTTGCCAGAATAATTTGAATATTCCTCAGGATGCTAAGAAAGAGAACTCTTTCTAGAATATTAAATTACTATGAAATCTCACACTCATGAGTTAGGTCTTTAGTTTTGTTCAAAGCAAAGGCTCGTGGTTAAAAATAGCAGTTGTAGCTTACATTTATTGAGCTGTTTGGTTCTTTTCTAAGTTGTTCACCTACATCAACAGCTCTAATTTTCATATAATCTTTCTGAGGTAGGTACAATTATTATCTCCCTTTTATTGTTTAAGAAATAGAGATTCCTAAGGGTTAAATAACAAGCTTAGATCGAAAGAGGGAAAAATATGTAATTCCTCCTCCTGAAAATGGTACTTTATTCTCATGCCCTCTGTTTCCCATGTCCGCAGGCCCCGATATATCTGAGAATTATTGAGTTGCAGGCATTTTCTAGATTTTTTTTACAATGTTTTCTTTTTCTAAAATCAACATTTATCTATAAATTGTAAATTTTGCTATCTCTATTACCTTGTAAATCAAACAAGATCGGGTGTGCTTCTGTAATTAGGTGAGGCTACTGTGATAATGGTATTGAATGGGGATGTCTCTTGCCATGTGTCCTAGAGAAAAGTCACTTATTCAAGGCACAGTGGGGCCATGTGTGTCAAGGCGTTTGTGTCAGGCTGGCCCAGGGGAAGGCAGGGCACACACTCAGGTGGCTGCAGAGATTTGAAGGCTACTGTCTTCATAAAGGTCTCTCCTACCCATCTGTTGAGGCCTGAAATTCTACCTTTCATATTATTTTCTTCAAGTGTTGAAGGCTTTTTAATTTCGAACATCCCTATTAAAAGGCCAATACTGCAGGAAGCAGCAGACAGCCGTGACTTAACACGGGGTCTGGCAGGCTGTCTGCTGAAAGCAAGATAAAGACCCAGCCATGTGAGATAGATGTTTACGAGCAGGCAAGAGAGATTAACAAAGAATCAGAGGACACCAAAGATAATATTCATGTACCAGACGGCCAACTTGTGTGTGAACGATAATGAGAGAAAGAGGGAGAGAGAACAATTTCATTTATAATGTGATTTAAAGGAGATACTGACAATTAGGACTTCTTTTTCATTCATATTTCACCTTTGAATCCTTCTTGGACTAGGTCTCTTGAAAATGACCACAAGTGCTCCTACTGCTTCCTGGGGCCTTTTGGTTGACCAGGGTAGTCGGGACAGCTCCAAAGCAAAGGTCGCTAAGGATGCGTTCGGACCTCTAGCCGATAACAAAAGAGTTGACAATCACTGTGCCCTCAGCTGATGCAGCTAAAAAGCCAATGCCATGATCCCTTGACAGCTGTGGACCTATCAGGACTACTGACATTTCTTCAGGGAAATCACAGCGCCTGTGATTCCCTAGCCCTCAGGAAGAAATGAGAGATGGCCTGGAAGACACATCTCCACAAGGCAGAGAGAGAAGGGAAGAGACACGTGTTTCCTTTCCTGTGCACCCTTTCCACCAACCCTCATGAGTTTAATTTAACCCATTCGAGTTTAATGTAACCCATTGTTGAACTTGTTGCCATAATTGACAACTTCACCTTAGGAGTACAGTTTACTTTATGCATGAAACAATATGTAATCAAAAATCATACTGTAGAAAAAAACACATTTATGACAACACTTTACATGAAAAACACATAGCCCTGCTAAGTTGTTAGTTGCCTGTATAAGTTGAGATCTATGGCAATGTCGTGGGACCAAAAGGAAAAACACATTTCATGTTCCATAAATTTCCATTTGTATCACATCAACATCCAGACCAGGTAAAAGCTGTTTCACCCATATGTTGTTATTTAATATATGGTTACAGATCCCTTGAGTACCTTTCAAATAACAGATGACTTCAGAGTAGGTTTACTTACTTCTGTTTCCTTTGCATTTAATTCAAATCACGAAAACAAAAATGAGTTCAATTCTTTGGGTTGCTTGCAGTTTGCTAATAGCCATCATAATACGAGTGGTCCCCTCCAAAGCTAAAAACAAGGTTGTCTGGGGGCTGCTCAAAGTATGAAAATATATAGGGACTTCCCTGGCGGTCCAGTGGTTAAGACTCCACGCTCCCGGTGCAGGGGGCACGGGTCCAATCCCTGGTCGGGCAACTGAGATCTCACATGCCTCACAGTGCAGCCTAAAAAAAAAATAAAATTATCATCTATCCTCTGCCACATAGAATAGATGTGAATCTTCTTCTGATCAAGCAGCGCTTTAAATACTTAGAATGAACTACTCTGTCAATTCTGAATCTTCACAGTAGGGTGACAATTTTCTAGTCCTTTCTTGGGTCAGGCATCCAACATGGCTAAAATTGTCTTTTAATTATGGGGAATACATTTAGCCCATAGCTTTAGGTTTTGTTTGTTTGGAAAGAGCTTATGAAGATGTAAAGCCATTTGCTTCCTGATTCCATTTTCAAGGCTTCACATAAATACTATTTAAACAGAGAAGGAATTGTTTTCGGAAATGTGTGTTCTTTGCTCCATTGACTGTCAGATATCTTGCAGGCTGCGCTAGCAAGCAGTGGGGTGAATTCAAAAGATGAGGCATTTAAATGTTCTGAGGGTCGTAATGATTCTTGTGTGGAGTAATACAGCTCTTCTTTATCTGGTACTGCAGCCAGCCCTGATCCTAGGAGGTTTCCTTAGCTGACACTCACAGGGAAGAGATGCTCCACAGCGCACGTCTGAGATCGGACATGGCAACACTCCTCGTGTTATCCTACGATGGGTGGCGTGATAGAATGCAGTGATTTTCAAATTCTTCTCCACAAAGCCCAAGGTCCCTTACTTGGGGTACCCGAAGTGCTATGCTTGGAGTTTGATGGTCTCACTGCTGTTTGAAAACCCTAACCCCCCTTTCAACTAGAGCAACTGTGCTTTGTCTATTTTATGCATTATTTTCAAATTAAGTTGTTTTTTTTAAACAGGATTCTTCTGCTTTTCTTCCTTCACTCCTATGTTTCGTTTAAAAGCCCTAGTGTCATTATTAAGGTCACTAGCGTTGAATTCAGAAATAAGTAGATTCAGGTCTCCTTGTCCACTTGCTAACTGTATGACTTTGATGTCTTTGAACCATGGTTTTCGTATCTGGAAAATGTGCTAATAATGTTCATAAAGTGGTTTTGAGGATTAAATATGATAATAATGTCTCCTTGGGCTTCCCTGGTGGCGCAGTGGTTGAGAGTCCGCCTGCCAATGCAGGCGACACGGGTTCGTGCCCTGGTCCGGGAAGATCCCACATGCCGCGGAGCGGCTGGGCCCGTGAGCCATGGCCGCTGGGCCTGCGCGTCCGGAGCCTGTGCTCTGCAACGGGAGAGGCCACAACAGTGAGAGGCCCGCGTACCGCAAAAAAAAAAAAAAAAAAGTCTCCCTTATCCTTCTAGCAAAGCTTTCTTCTCTCTGGTTTCTTGATAACCCCTCTATCAGTCGGGGTTTGATCAGAGGAGTACAACCACCAAGACTGATACAGAATGAGGAACTTATTGTAAGGATTATGGGAACTGGTAAGACAGTCTTTTCTTCTGCTGGTTCTTCTGCATCTAGTCTTGGGCCTGAAGTCCGTAGGGCTGGCAGTCAGGAAGGAAAGGTGGCCGTGAAGTAGGGAAGAGCAAAGACAAACTGGAACCCACGAGTGCAAACTGGAGGCTGTGTCTGATGTGGGTGACCTGCAGGATAGGCTGGGGCTTTGTACCATGTTCCCACATCCACATCCTGCCTAGGATTCAGCAGCCTGGAAGGTAGAGGTCTGATGGGAGCCAGAGACGCCCATGGGTCTGGCTCCACCCCATGCATCACGGTGAGCATCTCTGATATCAAGGGGTACTAACCGCTTCTCCACCCTCCTCCACTCTCTTCTCTTTACCTACATTGTCTCCATAGATGATCTCACCAGCCCTACACCTTTAACTACCACCTATATGTCAATGACTCCCTGGTTTACCAGAACATTGCTTGTCCTGACTTTTCTATGATTGACGTTGATATGCTAGAGCTGGAATCTCACAGACAGGCCAAGTACACCACTGGCCAATGACAGACTGACTAATAGATGGTGGCCGTCTTTCACTATCATCTGGAATGAGGGCTCATAATCTTCTCATAGCACTCTGGCCGCCTCTCCTTCCTAACTAATCAAAATGGATACATGGGGCTTCGCTGGTGGCGCAGTGGTTGAGAGTCCGCCTGCCGATGCAGGGGACACGGGTTCGTGCCCCGGTCCGGGAAGATCCCACATGCCGCGGAGCCGCTGGGCTTGTGAGCCATGGCCGCTGAGCCTGCGCGTCCGGAGCCTGTGCTCCGCAACGGGAGAGGCCCACGTACCGCAAAAAAAAAAAAAAAGGATACGTGAGCTGCCTTGTATTTGCAGCTATATTCCCTAAAGGAGTAGGTGGAATTCATTGAGCTAGAACTTAATGAGGATAAACAGTATAAAAAGTAGAGGAAATGAAGACTTGGCTTAGCGGAAATCTGGGTACAAAAGCCTTAGAATTGATTGCTAGCAGGTTCATTATGAGTATAGATTACAGTGGGTCAGGGTTGCCAGACACACATACATAAAGCTTTAAAGGTATTGGTAGAATTAATGGTGCACGAGAGCTATGGAAGTCTTGCTCTGCTTTGTACCGAAGAAACCACACCAGGGGCTTGGCCTTCAGTTCGAGGGTCATAGTTTAACAATGTCATCAACAAAGAGGAAATGCCATCCATAAGGTAGTAAGAGATGATATGGGGAACTTGAACCTATATTTTAGTGAAGAACACTGTCAAAGTGCCAATGGACTTTCAGCCTGGTAAGCAGAGCCTTAGGGGATGTGATAACTTTCCTCAAGTATTTGATGTATTTGAAGAGATGGGAGTAAACTTGTGCACAAAGCAGAATTCAGGAGAGTGGGTGTTTGAAAAAGGACAGCCTCCAAATGCTAGCAGACACAAACCATTCTGCTTGTAAACCTTCATGCGACCCCCATGGGGTTTTGGACTAGACCGATGGTTTCTCTAAAACTTGCCCCCTGGGGAGCTTTCCAAAACATGGATTTCCAGGTCCCACTCTAGATGTACTGCATCACAGTCATCTGGGGTGAGGCCTGGGGTTTGTGTTGTTAATAACTCCCACCTGATTCTCTAGTCACCAGTGTGGGAACTACTGGACCAGATGAGTTCTAAAGAGCCTACATATTTCTGTGACTCTATTCCTCCTGTCCCAGGAGGGCCACATGCATGGTGTCAGGAGCAGCTTGAGCAGAAGGGATGGGTTCAAACCCAGCTGTGTCTCCACCTCGCTCTGTGATTTTGACTAAGTCTCTGTATCTCAATTTCCTCATTTGCTAAAGAAGGATAATCGTCATGTCTGCTCCTAGAATGTTGCCAAGAGTAAATGAGTAGATGGGTACCATGAGTGCCACAACAATGCTTCTATATGGCATATATAAGATAAGGATTAGCTATTGATTTTTTTTTTTACATTGCAGTGTGCGGGCTTGTCATTGTTGTGGCTTCTCTTGTTGCGGAGCACGGGCTCTAGGCACGTGGGCTTCAGTACTTGTGGCGCACGGGCTCAGTAGTTGTGGCTCGCGGGCTCTAGAACGCAGGCTCAGTAGTTGTGGCACACGGGTTTAGTTGCTCTGCGGCGTGTGGGATCTTCCCGGACCAGTGCTCGAACCCGTGTCCCCTGCATTGGCAGGCGGATTCTTAACCACCACTGTGCCACCAGGGAACCCCTAGATATGATTTTTTATACTGGAAGATGACACATCCATTTACTAGACAGTCTGATTCATGAATGTTTAGGAAGTAGAAGAGAAAGAAATAACTCAAAACCAAAGACTTTATTTTTTAAACTTTCATATCATTAATCATCTTTCAAAGTGTTTCTAGCTTTAGCAAGCATTATAATACAGAACATGTGCAAACATTTCTTGGAGAGTTGCAAGGTTATCAAAGCATAAATAGGAATATAAAGTTTACTTTCTAGGAATGTAAAACAATAGAAGTTGTGGGGAGGAAATGAGGATCAACTGAAGTCTCAGGTTTGCTGAGATTTCTGTCTAGAACCACATCCTTCTGGATTTTTTTCTAATAAAACGAAGTATGCAGATCTTGGGTATATAATCTGATGACTTTTGGTAAATGAATATACCCTGTAACTACCATCCCAAGGTACAGAACAGTTACATTACTCTGGAAAATCCTCTTGTGTCTCCTGCCGGAACTTCCTCATCCCAGAAGGCAACATTGCTCTGAATTCTATCATTACAGCATAGCTGTGCTGTTGTGCTCTTTTCTGTCTGACTTCTTTACATTATGTTTTGATGCTAATTTATGTTGTCGCATAAATCAGTAGGTTTTGTTTTGGTTTGGTTTGGTTTTTAGTTTCCATGTATTATTCCATTATATAAATACATCATAATTTGCTTATCAATTCTTGCATTGATGAACATTTAGATTATTTTGAGTTTTTGGCTATTATGAATAAAGCTGCTATAAGCATTTTTGCAGAAGACTTTTTTTAATCCTAAGTTTTTGTTCCTTTTGGGTAAATGTCTAGGAGTAGAATTTGTGAGTTATAGTCTATCTTTATAAGAAACTGACAGTTTTCCCATTTTACATTCTTCTGTATGTGAATTCCAGCTGTTCTATGTGGTTATTTACATTTGGTAAATAACCAAATGCTATTTATGTTGTTGTTATTTATGGTTTTTTTTTTTTTTTTTTTTTTGCGGTACGCGGGCCTCTCACTGTTGTGGCCTCTCCCGTTGCGGAGCACAGGCTCCGGACGCGCAGGCTCAGCGGCCATGGCTCACGGGCCCAGCCGCTCCGCGGCATATGGGATCTTCCCAGACCGGGGCACGAACCCGTGTCCCCTGCATCGGCAGGCGGACTCTCAACCACTGCGCCACCAGGGAAGCCCCTATGTTGTTTTATTTGATGTTAGCACTTGTAGTGGGTATGAGATGGTGTTTAACTGTTCTTTTAATTTACATTTCCTGGTGACAAACGATGCTGAGCATCTTTTCATGTGTTTATTAATCATTTTTATGTCTTCTTTTATAACATATCTGATCAAATATTTTGTCCTTTGAAAAACTTGGATTGTTTGTCTTTTATTTATTGATCTGTAGGAGTAAATTATATATTCTGGACAGAAGTCCTGAACAAGATATATGAATTACAATTATATTTTCCCAGGATGTGGCTTACTTTTTGGTTTTCTTGATGGGTCTGTTTATAAGCAGGAGCTTTTGATTTTTGTAAAATCCAATTTATCTGTTTTTCTTTTTTATGTTCACCGTGTTTTAATTCCTAAGAAATCTATGCCTATACCAAGTTCATAGATGTATTCCTCTGTATTTTTCTAGAAGCTTTATAGTTTTAGTTTTTTATTTATTTATTTATTTATTTATTTATTTTTGGTTGTGTTGGGTCTTCGTCTCTGTGCGAGGGCTTTTCTCTAGTTGCGGCAAGTGGGGGCCACTCTTCATCGCGGTGCACGGGCTTCTCACTATTGCAGCCTCTCTTGTTGCGGAGCACAGGCTCCAGACGCGCAGGCTCAGTAGTTGTGGGACACGTGTCCCCTGCATTGGCAGGCGGATTCTCAACCACTGCGCCACCAGGGAAGCCCCTAGTTTTAGCTTTTACATTTAAGTCTGTAATCAATCTTACTTTTAATGTGTGTTGTGAGGTAGAGGTTGATGTTCATTTTTTTATTTCATGCATTTATTCAGTTATTCCAGCACCATTTGCTGAAAAAACTTTCTTTCCCCCATTGAATTGCCCTGACACCTTTGTTGAAAATCAATGAAAGTGGTCAAAAGGTACAAAATTCCAGTTATTAGATAAATAATACTGGGGATGTAATGTACAATACACTGGCCATAGTTAACACGGCTGTATGATATATTTGAAAGTTGCTAAGAGTAGATCTTAAAATTTTTCATAGCAAAGATGATTATTTTTCTTTTTTTTAATCTATGTGAGATGATGGATATTAACTAAACTTATCGTGATAATCATGTAGCAGTATATGTATGTCAAGTCATTACAGGGTATACCTTAAACTTAAACTTACACAGAGCGGTATGTCAATTGTATCTCAATGAAAGTGAAAAAAATCAATTGATTCTTTGGGTGTGGTCTAGTTCTGGGCTCTCTATTCTGTTCCTTTGATGCATTTTGTCCATTCTTATGCTTATGTAACACTATTGTGATTGATGGATTTTTATAAGCAAATCTTGAAATCCTCAAGTGTGAGTCCTCAAACTTTTTTCTTTCTCAAAATTATTTTAGATACTTTGATTTCCACATAAATTTTAGAATCCACTTATCTCTGTAATCCTTTAGTGTTTGATAGAATTCTCCAGTGAAACCCTCTGGAAGAGACTGTTGAAATTTTGATTGAGTTTTCATTGAATCTATAGGAGAACTGATATCTTAAAAGTATTGATTCTTTTAGTTGATGAGTATGGTGTATATATCTCTGTATCTATTTAGGTTCCTCTTAATTTCTTTCAGCAATGTTTTGTAGTTTTCAGTCTTGTACATCTTTTATTAAATTCATCCCTAAGTGTTTTCAAATATTTCTGATACTGTTACAATGGTATTTTTACAAATGTATTTATCAGTGGTTTGCAGCTCTTTTAAGCATGCAATTTTTTCTGTTGGCCTTTTGTATTGTGACCTTATTAAATTCACTTATTCTAGTAGTTATTTTGTAGATCCTTTAGGATCTTCTATATAAACAATCATATCTTCTACAAATAAAGACAGTTTTACTTCTTCATTTCCAATCTGCAAGCCTTTCATTTCTTTTACTTTTCCTATTGCACTGCCTAGAATCTACAGTGCAGTGCTGATATAAATAAGAAAGACATCCTTGGCTTTTTCCTGGTCTTAGGAAACTTCAGTATTTCACCGCTTAATATAATATTAGCTATAGGTTTTGATAGGTGCTCTTTATTATTAATTATTAATTAAGGATGTTCTTTTCCAGTAGGCTAAGAGTTTTGAACATGAATGGATGTTGAAATTTGTCAAATGCTCTTTTCTGCATCTATTAAGCTTATGTTATTTTCTCATTTTGTCTTAACAAAGTGAATTATATGATTTGATTTTTAAATGTTAAACCAGTCTTACTTCCTGTAACAAACAAACTTGTTTATGATGGAACTGTTATATGTCTGTATGTATACATACAGACAGAAATATCTTTATCTATAATGTGATTCTTACTAGTTTTTAAAGGATTTTTCTGTCATGTTCATGACAGATATTGGCTTGAAATTTTATTTTCTTTTATATTCTATCAATTTTTTTAAAAAATTAGTGTTACGGGGCTTCCCTGGTGGCGCAGTGGTTGGGAGTCCGCCTGCCGATGCAGGGCACGCGGGTTCGCGCCCCGGTCCGGGAGGATCCCATATGCCGCGGAGCGGCTGGGCCCGTGAGCCATGGCCGCTGAGCCTGCGCGTCCGGAGCCTGTGCTCCGCAACGGGAGAGGCCCGCATACCGCAAAAAAAAAAAAAAATTAGTGTTACGTTACCTCAAAAACAAGTGTGGAAATGTTTCTTTCTCATCTATTTGCTAAAAGAGTTTGTAAAGTTGATACTATGCCACTCTTTAATGTTTGTTCATTAATAGATAATAGCTACCCTAATTTTCTATTTCATCTTGTGTTAGTTTTGGTAAGTTGAATTCTTAAAGACATTTGCCCATCTCATATACTTGGTCAAATTTATTGGCATAAAATTATTCATAATGTTCTCTTATTCTCCATTTAAAACTGTCAGTAGTATCTGCCTTAGAAGCAATTCTTTTATTTTAGTAATTTGTTGCTTTTTTTTAAACCTCCATGAAACTTTCTAATGGTTAATACTTGCATTAATCCTTTCTAAGAGCGGATTTCGGTTTTGTTATTTTTTCTGTACTCTGTTTTTTATTTCATTGACTTCTCTTTATTATTTCTTTCCTTCTACCTGCTTTTGTTTTAATTTTCTTGTCTTTTTCTACTTTCATAGCATTTAAACTTTGACCATTGATTTTAAACCTTTCATCCTTCTGAATATAAAGCTATATATTTTCCTTTAAAAACTGATTAATATAAACTTGTTGATACGTAGTATTTTCATTATCATTCAGTTCAAAATATTTTCTAATTTCCCTTTGGATTTTTCCCTTTGATAATAGGTCACTTGGAAGTATTTAGGTATTTTCATAAATGCTATTAATATTTATTTCTTATTAATTTCAGTGATAGTCAAAGAAACCACTGTATGAAATGTAAATATTTGAAATTTAGTAAGAATTTTCAATGGCTTAGCATATTCCCTAACTTAGTTTACTTGCTCTATACATGTGAAAAGATTGTGTATTAGCCACTTGTTGAGTGTACTGTTCTATAAATATCAGTTGGTACAATATGGTTGATAGTTTCATTTAGATACTATTTGTTTTGTCGTACTGTTCTGTTCTTACTGAGAGAGGAGTGTTAAATCTCTTATAATTATGGTGTCTGTTTCTGCCTGTAGTTCAATCAGTTTTGCTTCATGTTCTTTATGCTTTATTGGCTAAATTGCATTTACAATTGCTAGGTTCTCCTAATGAGTTTCTCGCTGTATTATTACAAGACATCCTCTTCATCTCTGGAAATATTTCTTGTCTTGAAGTCTATTTAGTCTGATATTTATATAGGAACTTCCACTTCTGGGTTATCAAATACTTTTTGTTATCCTATTTAATTTTCTCTATAGTCTCCTTAGGTTTATATCTTCGTATTTGTTTCTAGGAGGTTAGGACGCATCCTTAAATGACCACTGTCATTTAGAGTTAATATTGGTAAATTTATTATTTATTAATTAGACTTTATACACAATATCATGAGCTCTCAAACTCCTACCCATTCTTGGGCTATTGTTGTCACATATTTTACATCTATATACAGTATAAGCACCACAATACACAGCACAGTGTCATAGTTTTGCTTTAAATTGCTCTCTATCTTCAAATAAATTTAGAGCAATAAAAAGGACACCAACATATTAATCATTTATGGTGTTCTTTATTTCTTCCTGTAGATCTGAGTTTACACCTGGCGTCATTTGCCTTCCACCTGAAGAACTTTTTCTGAAGCATTTTTCTAGCACAGGTCTGTTGGCAGACTGTTCTTTTTAGTTTTTGTTTATTGAAAATGTCCTTATTCTACTTGAAAGTTTGAAGGATATTTTTGCTGGATATAGAATTCTGATTGTTTTGTTTTGTTCGTTTGCTTGTTTCACCACTTTTTCTTCCTTAAACGATCCAACTCCACTTCACCCTCGTCTCTCTGTTTGCTCTTTTCTCTCCCTGGACAACTCTTTAACCAGTTCCTCATATCACAGGCTACTTCTCATCTCTCTGGTTTCATTTCATGCTTCTCAGAGACCTCTGTTGACCATGCTATCCAAAACCAGCCTTCTTCTCTGTGACTGTCTCATTTTCCTCTTTACATCTTGTGCAATACTTCCACAATGTTTTTATTTGTTTCCTTGCTTCTTGTCTTTCTACCTGAGTAGCTCCATATGAAAATTTATTTTATATTCTCCTACATTCCTGGTATTTGGCAAAATACTGGCATCATGATAGAGGCACAGTGATGTTTCCCTGATGTAGAATGGATGCAACTGAAGTTACAGGGGCATCTGAAGTCTAGCTTTGCTAGAATTGAAAAGACACATTGAGTAGTCACACTGCTAAACTCTCCAGGACCATCTGTTTTACACACTGTGCTAGGGAATATAAACGCAAAAGTGAAGCATCTTCAAGAAACTTTTCCAGATTCTCTGAGTTGGAAACAATCTCCTCCTCTCATTCCCCTAGCATTCCACTTCATCCCGACTGTGGTACTTTTTGTGATTGACCTTGCACCATTGCTGTTTCTATACATATCTTCCCTCTCCAACTGGATTGTCAGGTCCTTGCAGGCAGGGGCGATATTTCTGAACACACATCGGCAGTCCTGCAGAAATAACCTTTACGTCTGCAGACGTTTCGGGATACTCATAAAATGGTATTGCATTGAAAATGAATGGAATGAGAAACAGCGTTTTTGTTTAATAGGACTCTCTATTTCTCTGTGGAAAAAGGAGCTGTATAATTCCAAAGTCATTAGAATTTCAACTCAGCATTAGTAAAGCCCTAAGTTCCCACCAAGGACACTGTGTCACGTGTGGAAGAGGACTCCTCTGCCCCTTCTCTGCCTTTGTTCTTGTTTATACGCACTGCCTTCATAGTTTATGCTTCCTGCAGTTTGCATCACAGTAACGTGCCAAATATTTCCTGCCCACGCTTCTGTTTGGCTGCAGAGCAGAACTGTAATGGAAAAGCAACAGATCAGAATAGTTTTTAGATTTGTTGGTGCTCTTAAAAAGGCCCACTTTTAAACATAAATATTTATGCCTGTTGCCATGCTCTACCTCCATTCGTTATGAGGAGACCTTTGATGAGCCTGTAGTGTGAAGAGGACCCATATAAATACTGGTTACCATTTATTACGACAAGACTGATGGAGAACTCTGGAGGTAGGAAGGCTGAAGCTAGCTTTCATATTCTGTGCATAACAGAGGAGAATGGCTCAGCCCCAGATAAGCATTCAAACAGCTCACATGTAGGTTGTGATAACTTATTGCCTCTGGGTTTGGGGACTATGGTAATCTTCCTGAGTCGCACACACCTGCGAGTGAAATGGAAGAGGCTTGGAAGCACAGCTCTTCTTTGTAACTTTTTTCTTTAAGACCCAGTATTGTTCTGACAAGTTCAAGTTAACGAAAGGACCATGGCACTAGAGGGCGGTACTCTGTAAGGTAGGTGTGTATGTGTGTTGGAGGTGAGGGTTACAAGTCTGAAACTTCTTGTAGGTTCCCAGGCCCCATCCAAGGCTTATAGAATCAGAACCAGCAGATCTTGTGCCTGGGAATCTGCATTTGAGCACCACCCCCAGAGGATGCACTGGGACGTTTGGGAGCCACTGCTTGAGGGAATAGAGAGACAAGAGTTGTCTCTTTTGTCTCTGAACTGTCGATCTGTGCCTGGAAAATTTTGAGTCCCTTAGATTGCTCACCAAGAAGGTCCTGTGGTCTCATTGTTATTTTCCCATAACTGAATTGACTCTTAATTGAGGAATTAGTCACTCAGTGTCCGATTATCATGTACCTGAAACTAAAACAAAATAAGTTCGTCCTTACACTGGCCAAACCAGTTTATCCTGTCATGTCTAACACATTTCTCAGAAACATGCATGGGGCTATAGGAATTTGCAAGTCCACAGGAAGTTCTGCCCTTTGTCACATTATCTACATAAGAGCAATTCTGATGACACTGCAATATTCAGTAAGCAGGACTCATTGGATGTAATTAGAAGTAACTTTATTCTTGCCATCCACTGCCCTTTCATGCCATCTCTGTGGGATTAATTTTTTCCTACCCCTTGGTAAAAACTAGGGTAAGTGTCATGAATTTTTGCTCACTTTTAAGTAGTAAAGAGTTCTTTACTTTCATTCTTACATACACAAAATTCTATGGCATTAACTGATATATCCAAGTTTTTTTCAGTAGTTTTTATCTACTGAAAAAAACTGCACAGGTTCAAGGTTGAGAATTATGCTTTATTCAGTGAACTTACTGAGGACTTTAGCCTGGGATACAGCCTTTCAGATAGCTCTAAGGGAGTGTTCCAAAAAGGTAAGGGAGAAGCCAGGATATATAGGAGTTTTTGCTGAGAAAAAAAAAAAAAAAAAAAACATGTGTTCAAACATCACAAGATTACTGCTAATCATAAGAACAAAACATTTCAAGTTAATGATTTTAGTGCTTTTCTATGTTTGGCAAGAGGCTTGGGATCACTGAAGTGATCCTTTGATATGCATCTTAACTATCTCGGTCCAATATCTTGTTTTTCTCCATCCTGAATCCCCTCAGGGAGCCCCATTGTCAGGAGGCCTGCAGTGGCTGATGACTCCTTTGTCTACTGAAATGGCAGGTGACATTCTTAGTTCCTACAGGGTAGAAAAATAATTTTTAAACAGCTCCAAACTTTATTGGAAGTGAGTTTTCCCCCTCCCTTAGCTCAGTTCTGCTTGGGCAGCCTATTCGCCATGGGAAAAGGGTGCATAGGCTCTTCCCTTCCTCTCTGCCTGTGGCTTTTGCTCTCCTTCCTTTATCTCTCCCTCAGGTTCCTCCAGGGCTGAGGGATGCGGGGTATCAGGTTAGAAAGGCGAGGGACATAAAGGTTTATTTGATAGATACCTATACAAAACTCGCATAGACACTGCCTGACTCTTTCTCATGGGGTGATTTCATGGCTTTTTCAAGAACTCAGCATTACTTGATACTTAGCCCCTAGGCTATGTACCTCCTCTGGGGTCACTTTAAGGCCCTAGATATCCAGTTGAACCCTGCTAGCATCCTTCCGCTGATGCTAAGTAGACACAGGCTCCAGACTTTGGAGCTTGTCAGCGTTGTCGAGTCCAGGACACTGGGCTCCAAGCACAATAAGGCATTCCTCAAGCTCTCTGAGTATCCCACTGAATCCTTTTCCCATGGGTTCGAGGTGAGAGAGAAGGAATTCCCCCATCTCACATGGAAGAGGGTTAAGTCAAACTCATAGTATGATAGAGCTCCCTTTAAGGAATTCTCTATTTCTTTCTTTCTTCTCCAATCTCTTTTTCAGACTGGTGGTGAGGGATCAGCTTTAGGTGGAAAATGGCTCTTGACCACTTCTGTTGGATGCCCTGAACTGGGGCTCTCATACTCCACTTTAGTCATGGGGGTGTAGCTAGCATCTGTGTCTTAGAGCTTCAACCAGGGGCTTCATCCAAGATATTGGGAAATCAAGATTCTCTTGTAATATCTCTTTGCAATCATAATACCAGCTAGTTTATGTTTATCACTTGTTGTATACCAGATGCTCCTTCATACATGCCTTATCTTACTCAGTCCTTCCCACAATCCTATGAGGAAACAGAAGTTCAGAGAAGTCAAATAATTTGTGTCAAGTCACCCAGATAGCAGGTTGCAAAATTCTTTCCAACACTGTGCATTATTTTCTTTTTAGGAAAATAAGAATGATTTTTGTGTCTTAGAAAGAAAATACTATGCATTCATCAGGGGGAAAAAAATGCTATAGCTGTTTACTATCCTGGATTTGACAATGGGAAGATATGGAATTTTGGAGCAAAATTAAGAACAACAAGTCTTAGTTGCTAAGCATTTGAATAGACTTATTCACTTAATTCTTATAAAACCTTGTGTTGTGGGTGGACTCGTCTTCATGTTGTAGATGAAGAAACTGAGGCCAGGGGGATATTATGTGGCTTCCCCTACATTACACAACGAGGAATATTTGGAGCCAGGATTTAAAATCCAAAGTCTTAGACCATGACCCTGAATCTACTTTTCCTCTCCACTCTGATGGGACAGAGCAGGAATATGAGCTGTGGAAGTTGTTTGGTTGATGCTTCTTTCAAACACATCCGACTCTAGATGAGGAGCGACAGAGGAGTCAAGGTTTTCACTAAACTCCTTGGAAACAAAGAGCATCTTATTCATCTTGGAATCCCTAGTGCCAGGTCCAAAGTCGATACTCTGTTAATGAATGAATGAAATGGATAAAGAATAAATAACTTTCTTTTCAACTCTCTGGTGGAAAGTAAGTTTACATGTGGGTTAAATTAAGACAGCATCCTACATTTTATAAGATGGTCTTGGGAGAAGAGCTCAGATGAATGATATCTAAACTTGAATTTCTGATTCGGTCCTTGGAATAGAGGTGAAAGAGGAATTGAGACCGAGTTTTTCTCTGGAGTCTCAAGTTTCACTGCAGAAATGACAGCTTACATGTCTCTCTGCTTAAGGAAAAAATAGATTGCTTCTTTGTTTGGGTTATGAAGTATCTGGAAACATTTTACCCCAAAGAAGTATGTTCTAATAATTTCAGTCATCCAACAATGGGGCAGGTGGCTTCCAAAGTATTCACAGTCATACTTCTGCTGAGGAACCTGTCGGCTGGGCTCTTGGAAGGGAGGATTGAAATGTTATTGGTGGGGTAGACCAGATGGCTTCTAAGAGACTCTGTCCCTGATCTTTTGGAGATCTAGGATTCGTTCAGGTGGTTGATGACAAGGATGTAGCTAACCAGGTCTGTGTGTCTGTCGTCCACAGGTCTGAGGCGCAATTACAGATGTACCATCTGCAGTGTCTCTCTAAACTCAATAGAACAGTATCATGCCCATCTGAAAGGATCTAAACATCAGACCAAGTAGGTACTTTCATGCTTTCACTCTTCAGTCCTTTTGTATGTAACTTTTAGCATGATGAATAAAGGCTAACCACTTTACTTATTTCAAAATAAGTAGATGAAAACTGTATCTCTTATCTCCAAGGTTCCCTTGATATTTATGCTGTTCAAGCCTCCAGAGTCTGCCTAGCACCGCTTGAAGAATGACTTCTTGCCTTTTTTGGACACAGTAATGACAATTTTTTTTTCATTTTTTCCTTCTTTTCAAGGCTAGTCAGCACATTTGTATGAACTTCAGGAAACTTTTAGATCTATATTAAGTGTTTTAAAATAAGCAATGCAGTCTCTACTTGGAGGATGGGCCAGACCTCCGTGTTGGGAAGTCAAATTCTGTGAATGTCTTCGACCACTTTCTATTTCTAGAAGCATATTGTTGCTTAGTCTGGAAACCTAACAGATCCCCTGGAATTTTAAGTCATTCACATACATAGCTATTTTCAATTCAATGGAAGCTCATTCCATTCCCCCTCCCCCAAATTCTCATGATTTTAAACCAGAAAAGTCTAATCAGGCATCATTTCCCCTGCATTTATATTGCTCGTCTTTTTAGAAAACCGATGACATTAGCTTTTAGGTATTTTTAAAGTAGCTGCTAGGACTGCTAATAAGATCTAATAAAATAGGAAAAAACAAAGAATATCTCAAAAATATGTAATTTTCCTGAATATAATTGTTTTCATTTCTCTCATATTCATTAGCAGAATCATTGAACAGATTCGACTGTATCAGGGCCTCATAAGTAATGAATGATTCATTTAACAAAGGTTTATGGGGCGCCCACTGTGTGCCAGACCCCGAGTGTGCCCTGGGGAAGAAAAGATGAATGGATTTAGGCCTTCCTCTTGGGGAGCTCCCTGACAGGCTGGGGAAACAGTCATGTAAACACATAGATTGTTCTCTGTTGCCATAATGTGGGCACCCCGAGCTTCGAGGACCAGGACAGGGACATCAGTGCAGAGGCCGAGCTCATAAGGATGAAGTCGTCAGGGTCTGATTTTGTTTCCCATTATCACCCAGCCCCCAGCGCAACACTTGATACGTATTAAGGGCTTCGTAAACATTCCTGATGGAGTGAATGTGTGATTTTTAAAAGATGAGTAACGACAGCAGAAACTAACACAATACAGTAAAGCAATTATACTCCAATAAACATGTCCAAAAAAAAAAAAAAGAAGAAAAGATGAGTAACGATTTTCCAAGCACAGATAGGAAGGTACGTTCCAGGCAGGGATATTTCTTGGCAAAGATACTGTAAAGACATAGATTCACAGGGGTTTCTGGCTTCAGGGGAGAAGTTTAAGCCCAGAGTTCCTACTGACTCAGTTTTTCCACAATATTGTGCGGTTCGGCGAGTCAAAGCTGCTTTCATCACTTGCTTTACTGATCCACCCCCAAAGGGCTTTTATCAAGGAAGTTCTTCAGAAACAAGACTGTCTCTGATTCTCAGCACCTAGAGCACTTGTATTGATTATTGGGAGCTGCTGCCCCAACCCCATCCCCAACCCCCAAAACGGTCCCTTCAGCATCTCTCTGACCCTCCCGTTGTGAGCCATACTGTATGCATTCTAACGAGCACGCATCTGACGTACGCACAGACACCTTACAAGGAGCTGCAACGGTAAATGATCATCTTTTAGGGGCATGTATTTATTGCTCTTCATAAATAGAAAAAGGTAGACAGCAGTGACTTTAGGTGGCAAGAATCATGTCAATAACTGATGCAGATAGATAGCATCTCCAGCTTCCGGAACATACCTACGTCTCTATGTTTACCTATAAAACTTCACGTGACAGAATTTGTGCTAGGCATAGTCACACCTAATACCTTGTTTATTCCCCTTAACTACCTTGAGATACATATTACTGACCCATTATTTGATCTGAGAAACTAAGGCTCAGAGAGGCAAAGTAACTTTCGCAGCACCACCTTGCCAAAAAAAAGGCAGAAACAGGACTGGACCCAGCAGCGTGTGACTCTCACTTTTAATTAATTCGTGTCACTCAGCCACCACAGACAGGCTTTGGACACAGGACTGCAGGGACTGCCAGTAGAGAGTCTTATGATGAATTCTGAAAAAGGACATTGCTTCCCTGGTGTAATTTAATAAGTATACGTGACTTCAGAAGGGTACGTCTCCTGCTGTGCTGCCTTCTTTCCAATAAACAAGACAGTTTGCTTTTTTTTGTAACCACAAAAGCACAAGGTTGAAGAAACCTTGAAGAAAATAATTGTCATAGCTCTGTCCCGCAGGCCATTTCATCTGTCCTTATACCAGATTTGAGTATCCTGGGTGTGTATATGAGTCTGTCTTTGTTTACGAGACAGACGGTTCCATAATTTTCTTATAATATCCTTGTTAGGTTTGGTTTCAAGTGTGTGAGGGCCTCGATAAACAGATTCTATTTCTAATCCCTGAATGAGTTTGTGGTAGACTGCTGCTAGTTCTTGCCTTAAATACGAGGAAGGATTCATTAGTGAAGCCATCTAGGCCTAAAAATGTATGCTATGGGAGTGTTTTTCTTAGAAATTTAGTTTCTTTAATACAGCATTATTCATATCTTCTATTCTTATATCAGCTTAAATAACCTGTCTTGCAATTCATTTATCCATTTCATTTACATTTTAAAATATATTGATATAAAATTGTTCATTTTATCCCCTAATTTTATTTTTAATGCTTGTGGAATATTTTTCTTTCCAGACACTGTTTATTTGTGTCTCTTCCTTTTTTTTTTTTTTGTTTGATCACTTTTCTTGTTAGAAGTTTATCAATCTTTATTAGTTTTTTTTTTTTTTTGGATGAACAAATGTTGGGGATTTGTTGATTTTCTTTATGTACAGTTATTTTATGACATTTAAAATATTATTTCCTTCTTTCTACTTCCTTTGGATTTAATTCGCATTTTCCCCTAGCTTCTTAATATAAAAGTATAGGTTCTATAATTAAAAAGAATCTGAAAAAGAATATATATGGATATAAATAAATGGTCCTATCTGTCAATTAGGCCAAGTTTCTTAATCTTGTTCAAATCAGTATATTCTTACTGATTTTTTTGTCTGCTTTTTATATCCATGAGAAGCAGACATAATTAAAAACTTCCAGCTGTACATATGATGTGCCTATATGTCTTTTAATTCTATCTTTTCTTTTTTGTTTTATAGATTTAAAGGTATATTATTAGATGCTTACAAATTTAGGATTTTTTAATGTATTCTTATTGTACGGGCCCTTTTTTTTTTATCACTACTTGCCATCATGAAATATCCTTCTTTGTTACTAGTAGTATCTTCCTTGAAGTATACCAGCATCAACTACAGCAACTCTTCAAGGCTTTCAAAACTTTTTCCTTTAAATTGTATCCAGCTTTTATTTTGTTCTCAGGTGGAAGTTTAGTGTGATGGAAGTCAGCCAAATGGTTCTTAACTGTTTTAATCTGACTAAGTCAACATAAGTAGTAAAGTGTCTGTAATTTTCAAGGTCTTATATTTATATTTTTGCAGTCATTTCTAGAGGAGCGTTGAGATGAGCAGAGATGATTCAGTTGTGTAGTGGAAAGGACACTGAATTTTATTTCTAGTGCAGTTTTGCCACTGAGTGACCCTGGGCACTGACAAACCTTCTTTAAGTTTCACTTCCCTCAAAGATGAGTGTTTAATGATGACAAGAACACACCAAATATGCTTCCACTTCCCATGCTTTGCTCATAATCCTGGTATTCTTTTCTACGAATCCTGAATTCAGACCTAAAATTTTTCCTAAAACATGTCCCGGTCAGCCTTGAGTATTTATTGAAGTTAGCAATGACCCTCTCTGCCCCAACCATGTCCACCCAGAACCTCAGAATATGACCTTATTTGTAAATAGGGTCTTTGCGATGTAAAAGTTAAGAATCTCAAGATGAAATCTCTGGATTTTTGAGAATGATTTATGCTGTCTTTATGAGAGAAAGGAAAGGGAGATTTGAACACACGGAGAAGGTGGCCCCGTGAAGACAGATGCAGAGATTGGGGTTCTGTTTCCTTAAGCCAAGGGATACCAGGAGCTAGCAGCATCTGGAGGAGGCAAGAAGGAATCTCCTCCAGAGCTTGTGGAGGGAGTGTGCCCTGCTGACTCCTCGATTCCAGACTTTCATCTTCTAGAACCTTGAGAGAATAAATTTCTGTTGTTTGAAGACACTCAGTTTTGGGTACTTTTTTAAGGGCAGCCCTAGGAAATTAATGCAGTGTGAAACCTACATGCCTTGTTCCATAAGTAATCCTTCAGTCATATTTTCTGGGCAACTGCTTACAATGCCAATCCCGATAATGACAATGATGATGGTCATAGTGATGCGGGTGGAGAAGATGGTGATGATGACGATGCCACCACTGATAACCAACGTGGGACTTGTCTGAGACTGGGGCACAGCCACAGACTAAAATGCTTTGGAAGTGTTACATCTAATACACACAGCAGTCCTGTAATTGACCAGAGGCTCCACTTTATAGGTTAGAAAATTGAGTCTCAGAGAAGTTCAGTGACTTGCCCAAGGTCCCCCCAAAAATTGGTCAGCAGAGTCAAGAACAGAAGTCAGGTTATTGGCAACCTTTACTCTAACTGTTATAACAGTACTTAAGTAATACTATTATTATTATATTGCTCTTCACTAGTAGTAAAAAGACTTTTTCTTTTTTTTGGCAAATGTCATAAACAGCAAAATGACTGTCGAATTTTGCTCCATGGTTAAATTGCAAGAGAAATATTCAATAGCTAATGAGAGTAAAGGTTTCAAAATGCAAATGATCACACTGGCATATAAAGCAATTGCCTATTGGTAGATTTTTCAGCATTTCTGGGGGATCTAGTCTGTCAATTAGAACAAATGTTTAAAATGAAAGTTAAAGGCAGATGAGTACATACCATAGACTAATGAACAATTCCCCCATAATGTACTTAAGTTTGAGTTTAAGGAACACTTCAAGCCTCAGGACATTGTATTACCTAGAATTAAAGGTTATAAAATTTGTCATTACTTACTTTGATATTTCATTTGGTTGAAAATGAGGTACAAGTGTTTAAGAGAATAAATCAGACTGACCAAAAGTTAGTAGTAATTTCTATATGTGCTGCTTCCTTTGAGAAGAAGCCTGAAGTGGTAATATCAATTGCTTTTTCTGCAATTTTTCTCAATTAGTATGAATCCTCCAGACAAAGCCTTCATATTATTCATTTCCCCATTATATTCATTTATTTGTGAAGTGATTGAATGGATGTTCAGTCTAATTTTCAGAGCTAGAATATATTTGCTTTAAATACCTTGGAATTCAGTTCCTGCATTCAGGATAATAGTTGTGTGTGTGTGGGAGGAGGGTGGAATAATAAATAATAAAAATAAATATTTTTGCAAGAGATGCTCAGCATGAAGAAGCTTCTGTACTTATAACAAATAAAAATAGCTTAATATACCAAGAAGATGTTCTCTTTGGAAACAAGCAAACAAAAACCAAATCAAGGCACGGACTTCTTCGAAGTCTAAAAGTATAGACCTTTTTTTTGTAGAATTTTCAAGGTGATTTACTGGCATTAACCAAGAATTTCAATAACCTAAGGGATTGGGACTTTGGTTCTAAGTTCTGAGATGGGCAGGGCATAAGACAGTGTTGAAAACAGAGCTGTCCTTTCCCAAAGAGGGTCAAGTTATTTCTCTTCAGCTGATAATTATTCCAAGCCTTGAAAAGGCTTGGAATAAAGGGCGAAATCTAGAATCCAAGGCAAAAGAGCTCCTGCAGGAAGTGGAGCTTGTGGAACATCACCACGTCTTTCTAGCCAAAGGGCTAGGTTTACATCCTAGGCACTGTAAGTGGGGTGCCTCATGCAGCACGAGGATGGGGATGAGACAGGGCCTGGGGGTCAAAGGGCATTCTCTATTTAGCCCTGTTTTTTAAAATTTATTTATTAAACTATAGTTGGTATACAATATGGAGTTAGCTTTAGGTGTACAGCTTCAGATTCTATTCCATTATAGGTCATTACAAGATATTGAATACAGTTCCCTGTGGTACACAGTAAATACTTGTTGTTTATCTATTTTATATATAGTAGTGTGTATCTATTAATCCCATAATCCTAATTTATCCCTCACCCTCCCCTTTCCCCTTTGGTAAGCATAAATTTATTTTCTATGTCTGTGAATCTGTTTCTGTTTTGTAAATAAGTTCATGTGTATCATTTTTTTAGAGTCCACATATAAGTGGTATCATATGATATTTGTCTTTCTTGGGCTAACTTACTTCACTTAGTATGATAATCTCTGAGTCCATCCATGTTGCTGCAAGTGGCACAATTTCATTCTTTTTTATGGCTGAGTAATATTCCATTATATATATGTATATATACCACATCTTTTTTATCCATTCCTCTGTTGATGGACACTTAGGTTGCTTCCATGTCTTGCTTATGTACATAGTGCTGCTGTGAACACTGGGGAGCATGTCTCTTTTTGAATTAGAGTTTTCATCTTTTCTGGACATATGCCCAGTAGTGGGATTGCTGGATCAGACGGTAACTCTATTTTTAGTTTTTTTAAGGAAACTCCAGATTGTTTTTCACAGTTAGCCCTGTTTTTTACAGAACATTCGAGTTCATTACTGTCACGAGCCCTCCCTTCTCTGAGGGAGGCCTCAGAGCCCAACTTCTCAAATGGAAGAGACAATAGTTTCTAGATAGAGGGATTCCAGAGAAGCCAGAAAAAACTAGATCTGTCTCTCTCTACGGCACTGATGCACAGGCAATTCTAACAGCTGTACTTTTTCCTAAGTCTCACTTGCATGCTTTTGCTCTACATGCCATATCTAGGGATACATTACAATTACAGTCTGTGAATAGATTAGGCCTTCTGTGGGCTTGAAAAGTACTAAATGGGGAGCATTTTCACTCTTCCATATTATTTATAGAATATGACTGATGACCCCTAGTGCTCTTTAGCTCACTCGTTTCCCACCCCCCACCCCCTTCTGGACAGACTTGTAATCATTATTTTGTCTTGCTTGAAATTTGCGTGAGTCATGGCTGTCTCCAGAGTGGTTCTGAGCCGATGCTTTCAAGTCTCAGCTTTAATTGTGGGTCCCATTGCCCACCTCTCATGTTCTTTGTCAGGCTGCTTCAGAGAGTCACCTAGTACCAGTCTCCAAGGGTGCAAGGCCGTTACCTGATTTGGTTCTGAAAAGTGCATCTGTGTCAAGAGAGAAAAGAACCACCAGAAGGAGGTGATAGAGCCCAACAGGCCTGGCCTGGGATGTGGACAGCAAGTCCCAGGGTCACTGCTTCTCAAATCATGTCCCCTCACTGAGTTTCAAAGCCCTCATTGAATATAGGGTAGTCAAGGTCTCTATCAACCCAACATTCTCTAATTTTATGCTTCAAGACTGAGCTTTTTAAACTTTTTAGTATTTTCCAGCGGCAGAAGAGTGGCTGTAAAGTCATCCTTCTTTCGTGTTTACCTCTCTCCTGCTGGGTGACCCAGAAATTGACCAGCCCCCTCACACGCAGGTCCTGCTAGAGGAAAAGTGTCCTCCGGGCCTGTTTATCCTGTTCTTGAACAAAAGGCAGAGGGGCTTTTCCAAGGCTATGACTTGGGGCAAAGGAAGTGAAGTTGGTCACATCAGGAGAAAGTAGAGAAGGAAGCTTATTTTCACTTCATTCCACGCTATGAATACCAAGCACACATTCTGGTGGTTTCTCAGGCAAACGGGAGGAGTGGGAGGGGGTGAGGAAGGCTTGAAAGGGAACCTGGACCCATCACCTGAGCAGTCCAGGCTTCTGTCCTTACACTCATTCTGGGTCTTTTATAAGTTACTGTAACCCCTTCTCACACGTCTCCCCAGAGTTCATTAGACGCTAGAGTATGTCCAGCTGTAAGCTATCTTTAGCTGCTCTTGACTTTTACTCCAACTGGACTTTGGTAAAATGTTGAATTTGGCCAGTGTTTGTCTAATCTCTTAAAAGTTGTCATTGAACATGGAATGCCAGGGAATTGAATTAAAATAAATGAAGGACCTTGCTTCATTTAGGTCAATGTTGACAGGGGAGTAGGTGGAGGAGATAAGATGGGGATGGACACGTGCCTTGGTTATGTTTCTGAGTCCAGCTCTCCATCTCTGCCCTTTGGCTGGAGAAGAGGATTAAGTCCATTCTGGCTTGGATTTTCATAGTGTAAATGGGGTAGTGGTTTGAGTGATTGGACAAATCAGCCCCTCACCCCATTTAATTCACTCCCATGACCAAAATCTGTTGAGTGCCTGCTATGTTTGAGGCATTGAAACAGGCCTTGGGGACAACAGAAGGAGCTCCCTTTACCTCTCAGCAAGTATATAATCTAGTTGAGAGGAGGCAACATGTAGTCAAGTAAATACAGTTAAAATCAACATAGGATATATTGGCACAAAATGCTGCTGGAATTCAGAAGTAGTTGCATCTGGTTGGGGGCCAGCAGGAAAGGTGGTCATGGGGTGAGTACAGGAAAGTGGCTTGGGAAGGAGACCATCTGGGTTCAATCTTGGCTCTATATCTACTGATTGGGTGGCCTCGAGCTTGTTACTTAAAGCCCTGTCTGGAGCTTAGTTTCCATACCTGTAAAATATGACAGATTTTTAAAAGTTTTAGCAGAACTGACTGTGGTGAGGATTGAGGGGTTTTTTTTTAAGTCGTTATTGAATTTGTTACAATATTGCTCCTGCTTTCTTATGTTTTGGTTTTTTGGCCTGGAGGCATGTGGGATCTTAGTTCCCTGACCAGGAAGGCATTGGAAGGCCAAGTCTTAACCACTGGACTGCCAGGGAAGTTCCTAGGATTGAGTTTTAAGAACAACAAGAAACAACAATAACAAAAATTACAAAACTTCTTAGACAGTACTTGGCATGAATGGCATGAACTTTTTTCTCATGTGTTAATTATCATTCTGTAATAATGAAATGACATTTGAAATGGACTTTGGGGAACAGGCAGATGAATACTGAGGGATTCGTCAGTACTTCTTTATCCCAAGTACTTCTTCTGTAAACTTGGTCCATAATTCTTCATAGCAAACTCTAGTTGCTTCTGCCCAAAGTTTGGATTTTGGACTCACAAAAAGTTCAGACCTGTTCAGGGTTTAGAACCCAAACTGACCTAAACCAGACAGTGGGATATAAAGAATTATCTAGGACAGGCCTCCGAAGACTGTTCTCGCTCTGAGTTTCTTGTGGTCTAATGCTTTCCACCTACTCCAAGTCTTCATTTTATACAACAGTTTCAACCTTGGTGTTCAATCTTGCAACATCAGAAAGAGCATTTTGTTTTTAGCATTTATTTTATTGGAGTATAGTTTGTTCACAATGTTGTGTTAATTTCTGCTGTACAGCAAAGTGATTCAGTTATACATATATGTATACTTTCTTCTTCATATCTTTTCCGTGATGGTTTATTATAGGATATTGAATATAGTTCTGTGTGCTACACAGTAGGACCTTGTTGTTTATCCATTCTATATATAATAGTTTGTTACCAGTTACATTTTTTCAGCCGTCTATAATTAGCACATTATTCTCCAAAGACCATGGATAATAATACTTGAAAGTAAACAAAATAAATTGAACTATGCTCCTGGCTGTATTTCCTAAAATCATTTTCCCAATATTCTTTGAGACTCCCTGGAGAGATTTTCTTTACCATTGTGATAACACGGAGCTCATTTTTCTTCTCCATTTGCATTTTTATTTCACCATTAAAAAATAATATGTATCCTTTTTACGCAGGCATCTGTCTGCTGCAGCACATACTAGATCCTTAGCGAATCTCGACATTAACTTATTAAATCCGATTTTGATTCACAGCATTTGATAAATCCCCTATGTTTCAGAATTGGAAGGGTTTTCTCAAGAACAAATGCTCTCCATGTATGAGGGAGACACATCTTTAAGTGTTAACCACTGTTATTTAAGTTATAACTTAATGATAAATGTTTTGAAGATTTTTTCTTCTTTGAGTTAATATTATCTAGATCATTCAATATTGTGTTAAGTGTAGCCAGATGTAACCGAAATCTGGACCTCAGTCCGGATATGCATTTTGAGCATCACTATAGTATATACTTGTCACTTTGAATAGTCCCTAACAGAAAATAGGAAATGTGTATATTTTTCTATAGCTTTTAGAGTCACAAAGAAATCTCAGTCCATTTCATGCTGAATAGTCAAATATAAATCAAAATCTATATAGCTAGCTTTCAGAAATGTTGGTGATATTTCAAGCTCAGGACACAATGACTTCAAAGTTCTACCCACAGCTTCTGGTCCTGTTATACTTTCCAGAGATATATCTGTCTTTTCTCTTCCTTATTTAAGTGCTCTTTCTTCTAAAGACACCCAACAGGCTAACATGTGCTCTTTACTCTTTTTGATTTCCAAAACCATCACCACTGAATTTATTCCTGTTCTAACAAAAAAGATTTTGTAATAGCCTCAAATAGAGGAGTTTCAGACCTCTGATTTTCTTTCCTTGATAATAGATAAAGTTCAAACAATAGATTCTGTTTTCTAACATCTTTCCAGTGCTAAAGATAAACTTACTAATAGCTAAGATTTTCACGGTCAGGCATCTTACCTAAATGAGAACCTAGTTGCCCTGGAGTATCTATATTGGAAAGGACCCTTTTAGACCAACTACACAGGTTTCTATCTCTTCCTCTTAGAACCAGATGTTATGATTGTGTTATTCCGTATTTTATCAGAGTCCTGCAGGTAAAAAGTGTGCTTTCCGTGGAAAAGAGAGGCCTGATCAGAATGTATTCTGAGAGATTCATTACTGCCAGGAAATTAAGTGGATTAGAAGGAGGCTATTTAAAAGCGACAGGAAGGGGGTCAGGCTCCCTCACACAAGTATTTTAGGAAAACAAGTACCAGTAAAAGATCTACCAGCACATTTCATTGTGTATGTACATTGGAGTGGCATCTTTCATTTCAAATTTAACTCTCAAGAAACCCAGTAACAAGCCACTAATTAGTCTTCTAGAACATGCGAATGATAGTTCTACAGTGAAGCTAGAGAGTTCATTCTGCGGATGGAATTTAGTCCACTGATGATCTGTTTTCGGTGACCCAACATGTCATGATGAAAGAATTCCAGGATATCCATTGATCGGGTCAGTAGTTGAGTCAGTTATTACAGAGCAATCCACTGCGTGCTAGGGTCCAAGGCACTTACCAGAGAACGACAAATTAACAAGTTGCCTTCCCTATCCTTAAAGCACTGGTGTAATTTTTAAAGTGCCTCAGCAATAAAGCTTTGTGATCCCACAGAGTAACCCCTCATTCTGGGATCTCTCTGGAGGGAGAGAGGGCTGGTGGCCCATCTCAGCGTTGGAGGCTGGTGAGCTCTCTGAGCAGCTGTCAGCGCAGTGGAGCCGGGTGACCAGCTGTGCCTCCAAGCAGCGGCCACCAGGAATGTAGGTACAGCTTTCAGGATCCAGAGCAGCCTGGAACCTGAGTTGGGAAGGGAGGAGAGAAGATGATCTGAGGATGCAGGAAGGATGTCAAGTGTGAACAAGACGAAGTGTCAAGAAAGCACTTGCCGTTTTGTCGTCTTGGCCGTCCCAGAAGCTCTGCCTTCTAAGGTTTTCCCAAAAACCCTTTGCTTTCTTCACTCAAAGCTTCATATTTTCTGGGTTTTCTTTGAAGAGCCCTCATGACTTACATAGGATGATTTAAATCTTGTAACACCTGATTGGATATTTCATTTCTATTCCTGGGAAGAAACCGGGAATGAAAATTACATTAAGAAAAAGTGACATTCGTGATCAAAGAAGGATGATTAGAGGCATTCATCTGTCCAACTTGGGTTGAAAATCAATTCTAATTATTTGTTTTCTCTTCATGCTTATAACACGTTCTCTAGTGTGTGGTTCTAGGAATTGGTAGCAAGTGATTAGCTTCTATAAGATAGCACGCAGATAAAAGCGTCACCCTGAGTCAGATATTCATAACAAGAACTGCTTTATGTGCCAAAGCAGATTTTTTTACTATCCAAGCAGCTAATTTTTCTTTTAACCTTGAAGGAGAATTGTTCTTGGATCTTTTGATTAAAATAGCTCATCCTGTGCTCACAGTGGATGCGCAGCAATTAATAGTCTTTCTTTTCTCAACCGTCTAATTAGGGTTGAGGCCAACAGAGCATACAATGACTAAAGCCAAGGAATATCGCGAATATCATTCCAAGATGTTCTCTACTAATTGTGAGTAATTTCTTCATTCCCCTGAGAGGATGTGACAGCCTGGACCACTGGACCTGCCTTAGGATGTGATATCAGGAAATGGCTTTCTTCTCTCAAAGTGATACCCTTCCCTCCATGCACACCTGCTAGCTAACTGGGGAAGAAGAAAAAAAAATTGCTTCTGTCTACTTTCCCATAGAAGTCCCAGGGTTAGTTGTACGATGGGGTGTGTAAATGACAAATCTGAGAATCTTATCCATGAGAAATTTAGACGGGAGGGCCTGAGGTAGACATTTAAAGGGTGTCGTTGAGTGGGGCAGAGAGGGCAGAAGGGGAGCTGGGACAGGCAAGGTCAAGCTTGGCCTCTTTGGGCCCAGGGCCAGGCAAGCATGAAGAAATAACATCTGCTTCCATGTACTCTGGACTTATCAAAAGGCAAGTGAGAAATGTAAAACTCAAGGAGATGATAACTATTTCTTCTACACAATATTTCCAGACCTCCTCCCCGTCATGGCTGTGTCCATGGTAGCTTACTGCCCATAAAGCAGAGATTTCAAATATTCTGGAACAGCTGTAGATGTACTGAGCTCATGACTCACCCACCCATTTTTATCCTTTTGGAGGACAGGCGGGGAATAAGTAGCTTCATTACCATTTTCAGTCAGAGAAGTGTTGGTGGACAGCAGATGTGTGGCCTCCGAGAGTCTGGGGAGCCTGGCATGAGAAACTGGGGAAGGCCTCTCCTCCTGCCACCATGGGGCGAAAGGTCAGAGGCTGTCCCTGCAGGGGACTGACCACGGGAAGCAAAGGTAGGGGCTGGAAGGGCCTGAGATGCCCCTCTTCTGTTTCCCAGCCTCCCCCCAACTCCTCCAGTTTCTGATTAGTTTTCAGAGTTAAGGGTTGGCCATCTTTAGGGACAGAGCCCCTGTAGCCTAATAAACCATGTGCTTCTCATCTGTCTTCATCTGTACTGGTCCAGTCAGAAGGTCGGAGGTGGGGAGATGAATTATCAAGTCATGGAAGATCATGCAGGTGGAAGCGTTTAAGACATAGTTCTAGCTCAGATTTCAAAATCTAGTTTCGAACATTTCTTTTTCTTATATACTTTTCACTTTAAAATTCTTTCTCCTACTAATAGTACTCAAAGAAGATGAATTGCATCTGTTACTTTTGGATTTAGAGAGCGGATGTAGTTACGATTTCTTGGCCCGTTCCTCCATTGGTAGAGCCAAAGACTTGAGAATAATTCCTTTTGATTCCATGTATTTATGTGTAGCTAAATGTCACATATTGTAAGGCTAGAAGACCAGCCAACAGTGCGATCCCTGCCTTCAAGAAGCCTAAAATTTACATGAGGAGATGAAATTAACAGGTGAACATAATAAAAGAACATCTAAATGCTAATATCTGAGAGGGATCTTATATAACTTCATGCAAGGAATCAAGAGAAGGGAGAATAAATGAGAGAAATTTGCTTGGGTGAGATGAACCTGGGCTGGGGAACAAGGAGAGACTCAGTCTGGGCTGGGATGAGTTTAAGGGTCCAGGAGCATTCAGGTGGAGATTCCAGTGGACATTTAGGTTTATGAGACTGGAATGCAGATCACAGATGACAGTTGAAATACAGATTCGGGGGTCGTCAGCTCGTAGGAGATTGTTGAAGTGGATGAGTTGGAAAAAGATGAGATTATTCAAAGGGCGTGTATGGAGAACAGGGACACACACACATTTGTGCACACACACAGGGTGACGAAGTGATGTCATCACTTTTTCCCGTAACAATGCATTTTATATTTCTTTTCAAGTAGGTGGAGAATAGGACAGATTAATGCTTCAGAAGCCAAGGAAGAAAAGCATTTCGAGAAGGAGGGTGCAAAACAGAGTCACCTCATACCAGAAAGAGTCAAGTAGGAAGGAGACGAAACATCCAGAGGGTTTGTCCATTAGGCAGCGGTGGCTGATCTTTGCCAGGGACATCTTGCTGAAATTCGGAGACCGTGTTGCCCACATTGTCTGGGGTGAGGACGAAGTGAGGGTGTTCCTCACCAGTGTTCTCACTGGATGAGCAATACTGACCCGCAACCCCACAGATCATAAGCAGTGAGGAGAGCAGAGGGTGACGTGCAGAGGAAAGGGCCTTGAGTGAGGACGCCACAGTAAATAGAGCCCTCATTTAAAACAATTGTGTGTGGAATTTCATGAAAACAGAACTCTGTTCATTGGAACTGGGCAGGTAGGGTCAAAAGTGCCACCCACTGGACTTCTTCCCTGGCCCCTGCTGTCCTCTAGAACTCCGAGGGAGCATTCAATAATCGTTGCCGAATGGACCACAAGACGAAAGAGTCAAAGGTGCCTGCCTTTCTCCAGCCTGGAACGGATATTGATGGAGGCTGGCAGGGACTTCAGTCAGCTAAGCTGTAGGCACATTGCTTTTGAAGTGATGGTACCTTATCAGAGTGGGGATGTCCTGTAGGTAGCTGGAAACAGGCAAGGTGTGCAGATACAAGCCAGGGCTTAAAACGGAGCTAATGGAGTCAGCTAGATAGGATTAAGTTAAAGTCTGGAGAGTAGAGGTGTCATTTGGCATACAGACAGGGGTAGAGAGAAAACGCATCACCTTGGACAGTTCCCCCCTCCTAGCACCTGACCTCTTACACACAGGGATTTGCAACAGAGATTTGACTTTAGGCAGCGTGGCCGCTGGTTAGACACTGTCTAAGGCTGTCGCCTTTGCATCTGATGCTGGAGCTTGGAGGATGCAGCACAGGCTGTTGGAAAGAGAAATGGATTGAAAGTGGGGAAGAGCCAGGACTAGCTCGAATTCGTGAGCACCAGCTGGAACCTGTGAGGATGGACGGAACCCCTTGTTACTGCTCACTGGTTATCACCACCCACCTCAGTGAAGGGTGCATTCTGCAGGAGAATCAGGTGTGGACCTGTGTGGACCGCAAAAGCGCCGACCTTCAAGTGTAAAAAGACAAAACTGGAACGAGACAGGGAAGGGCATTCTAGAAAACGTTCAACCTGGCCATGTTAGCACGCTACAAAATGACCACAGCACACTAATAGAGCAGCTGGAAAACGATAGAAGGAAAAAGAGTTAAATGCCAGATGAAAGTCCAAGGCATTAAGTGCTGAGTCATTTGGTCCTTCTTTGAAAAAAATTAAATCAAAGAGGAACTTTAGAGAGCTCCAATTTTCTCAGGAAAATGAACTTGTTTTATTAATGAATGGCATTCTGAATCTCTTTGCTTTAGGTACATATAAAAATTATAAATGAAAGACCATCTTTTAAAATTTTTTTAACATCTTCATTGGAGTCTAATTGCTTTACAAGGGTGTGTTAGTTTCTGCTTTATAACGAAGTGAATCAGCTATACATATACATATATCCCCACATCTCTTCCCTCTTGCGTCTCCCTCCCTCCCACCCTCCCTATCCCACCCCTCTAGGTAGCTGGAGAAGACCATCTTTTTTTAAAGTAACCATATGGCTTTAATGAAAATATTCTAGAATCACATGTGTAAGATAATTAATATCCACCTAGAAGTGAACTGAACCCAGAATACTCAAGAACTGAAATACTACCTGGAGAATACATGGTTTCCTCTGAAATTAATTTAAATTACTGAAATTTATTTGAGGGGAAAGATACAATGATTTGTTTTCTCACTGGTGAGTAGGAAAAGAGAAAAAAACATTTTATGCTGGCGCTATAGCTTGGGGATTTATTACAGAGCTTTCCTGGAAAATAGAACATCTGTGGTTGCAAGTATTATTATTTATATAATTTGTTCAGGACAACGAGTTATGATAGAAGGTCCAATTTCCCTCAGTGAAATTGTCTACTTTACTTTCAGTGTGTATATTTAAAGCTTGACAGGGTTATGGAAGATTATTCCAAAGAAAATAGGTTAGCCACGTTGTGAATGGGTGGAGTTGGAAACTTGCTAGGTGGCAGGAATGATGGCAATGACAGGGTCGTCTCCTGAAGCTGACATGAGGACAAGAGTTAGGGGACAGACCTCAGGGGACAAAAAGGTGAATAACTTACAACAGACAACACGTGCTCTGTAATTCCTGCCAAAGAGATTATCAAAACAGTTTGGTCACAAAGGGGCTTATAGGGACCATGCCTGGGTGCTCTATTCTTTTCTATCAGCACACTTTCCAGAAGAGATCTAATCCAACTACACACACACATTATTTATTTACCTATATGAGTATTTATATATAAATACACACACACACATATATATCTATGGAGATATGGATTTGATTATATGTATATATACACACATACTATCATATATACATTTGATGGTGTATGTATGTATATACATATATGTGTGTATATATGTATATAAACACTTTCCCCTGGAACTCCAGACTCTATTCAGATCTCAAACATAACATGGTTAAAAAGAGAAATCTTGATAATGTACAATATTTGTCTTTCTCTGTCTGACTTGTTTCACTAAGCATAATACCCTCCAGCTCCATCCGTGTCCCTGCAAATGGCATTACTTCATTCTTTTTTATGGCTGAGTAATATTCCATTGTATATATATGTGCCACGTCTGTTTTATCCACTCATCTGTTGACATGTAGGTTGCTTCCATATTGTGGCTATTGTAAATAGTGCTGCTATGAACACTGAGGTGAATATATCTTTTTGAACTTGTGTTTTTGTTTTCTTTGGATATATATCCAGAAATGGAATTGCTGGATCATATGGTAGCTCTGTTTTTGGTTTTTTGAGGAACCTCCATGGTGTTTTCCATAATGGCAGCACCAATTTACATTCCCACCAACAGTGCACTGGGGTTCCTTGATCCCCACATTCTTGCCAACACTTGTTATTTGCTGTCTTTTTGATGACAGCCATTCTGACAGGTATGAGGTGACATCTCATTTGTGGTTTTGATTTACATTTCCCTGTGGTTGAGCATTTTTTTTACGTGTCTATTGGCCATCTGTATGTCATCTTTGGAAAAAAATATGTTATCTCATATATGTTGAATCTAAGAAATAAAACGAATATAACAAAACAGAAACAGAGCACAGATAATAGAGTAAAAACTAGTGGTTGCCAGTGGGGCAGGATGAGGGTAGGGGAATAAGAGGTACAAATTATTATGTATAAAGTAGGTAAGCTGCAAGGACATATTGCACAGCACAGGGAATATAGCCAATATTATATAATAACTGTAAATGAATTATAATCCATAAAATTATTGAATCACTATGTTGTACACCTGAAACTAATAGAATATTGTAAATCAACTATACTTCAATTAAAAATAAAAATAAATAAATAAATAAAAATTAGAAAACATCCTTTGGAAATACCAAAAAATATAAAATAAAATAAGAAAGGGAAACAAAAAGAAGGAACCGTTGACTTCCCTCTATAACCTCCTACCTCCTTCTCCCCTGATCTCCAAATATCTCTAAACATCACTACCATTTATCCAGTTTCTCAAGGCAAAAGTCTAGAAGTTAACCTTGATCCTTTTCTTTCCCTCCAGTTCCACATCTAATCTATCAGCAAGTCCTGGGACTCTGCCTCTCCACATCTCAAATCAGTCTGCATCTCTCCAGATCTTATTCTCTTTTACTAAAAATCCACTGAAGGCTACCCAGTATACCCAGAGGAGAATCCAAGCTCTTCATCCTGGTTCATGGAGCCCCATGTGGTCTGACCTCCAGCTACCTCTCTGTGTCAGCTCAGACCTATCTCCCCCTGCCCACTTGGATCCAGGCATACTGGCTGGCCTTCGTTCTGATTTTGAAACAGCCAAACCTTTTTTCTGCCTGAACTGGTATCCCCTACACAACCTGGATTTCTCCTTGATGTGCTTTTCCACCACTCATCACGTGACTAGCTCCTCTTGTCAACCAGCTCTCAGCTTAAATGACTCTAAAATATTCTCTGTCACATCAACCTATTTTGATTCTCTACCTAGCACTTATTCCTCTCTGATATTTCTATCTATCCATCCATCCATCCCTCCATCTATACTTTCACAAATAAAAATTCCAGAGGAACAGGGATTTTCTCGGTCATGTTCACTGCTATATCCCCGGTACCTGGAAGGGACCAGCCCACAGAAAGCATGCATTGCATTCTTGTTTTAAAGACAGAGAGAGAAAATTTTAAGATGATATTGAAAATGCCATGTCAAAGGAAAGCAGAGGGTACCATGGGAGCACAAAAGAGGGGCAGCCAACCCAGCCTGGGAGAAGACTTCCTGGAAGAGGTGCTACTTGCGTTGTTGATGAGTAGGTGTGCAGGAAATAGGCAGGTTGGTCTTACAGGTAGCAGAATCACATCGAAGTGATTTTTAGAACATCACTCCAACGTTGGATTGAAAAAGCTGCATATTGGAAAATTCGAGAAACAGAGACAACAGTTAAGTGATTATTAAGGTAGTCCAGGCCAGAACTAGGACCATGATTGCAGGACTGCATGGAGTAAGAGAGAGGGACACTGTCTTAGACAATAATAGTATTAGGAGCTGAAGAAAAGGATGAGTGAAAGTGAGCTTTATGAGATAACTGCAGACTTCAGAGTCAAGAACTAGAAGGATGGGGGTGGCATCACTTGAAGAAAGGAGGAGGAGCCGACTTGAGACAAAGAGGAAGATGATGAGCTCAGCTTTAGTCATGTTAAGTCTGAGATGTGTGTGTGGAGCACTCAGAAAGATTCTCAACTAAAACATTGGATATAAGAGTTGGCAGTGAGGGTTGGTGGTACCAAATCAGTTAGGAGTGTTTCCACACCTGTGGACTTGGGAACCCTCATATAGGTGGTTGTTAAAATGAAGAACATGGGCTTCCCTGGTGGCGCAGTGGTTGAGAGTCCGCCTGCCGATGCAGGGGACACGGGTTCATGCCCCGGTTCGGGAAGATCCCACATGCCGCGGAGCAGCTGGGCGCGTAAGCCATGGCCGCTGAGCCTGCGCGTCCGGAGCCTGTGCTCCGCAACGGGAGAGGCCACAACAGTGAGAGGCCCTCGTACCGCAAAAACAAAAAACAAAAAAATGAAGAACATGAGTGCTGCTGGATAAAAAGGACAAAGGGTGAAAAGAGAGGCCAGCAAGCGCGAAACCCTGGAAATAGCAAAATTTAAGTGTGGGTAAAAGATATTATATGAAGGACAGCCGAAAGGAATCGTTATAGAGGTGGGAGGATCGCATGGCTGGTATCTTGGAACACTGGATGGATTTTTAAGAAGGAGGGAGTCATGGGCAGAGTCAAATGCAGGAGAGAAGTCTGGTAAGGTAAAGTCTAAATGCTATCTGGATAGTGTAGAAGTGGGCTGTTTCAATGACCTCAGGAAAAGCATTTTGTGGAGTGGTCGGGAGAGAAGATGGATTTCGGGGTGTTGCAGGAAGAAGAGAGGGGAGGAAGGGACGATGGTGGTGTGGACTGTTCCTTGAATAAACTCACCTTGCATAGAAAAGGGAAAGATCCGTGAGGAAATGAGCCTCTGCTGAGAATGACGGGGTGGGGACTGGAGGAGAGGCCGTGCCCCTTTGCAGTGAAGAGCATGGGCTCTGACATTAGTCAGTGGGCACACAACTCAGTAGTTGTTTGACATTGAGAAAGTAACTTAACCTTTCTGGGTTTTGGTTTCTTCATCTGTAACATGGGGATACCAGGACCTATCTCATGGGGTTATGAGAATCAAATAAGATCATTACCATAAAGCTAAGCACTGTGCTTAGCTTGGGCAGGCACTCCAGTGTGTTAGCTGCTACTTCTGTTGTTGTTGTTTTTAATCTTGAAGCGTGTGATATCTGAAGATATCTGAGATTGTGACTAACCAGTATTGATACTTGCGAGGTGGTTGATGAAGAACAAATAAAGAGACTGGCGAATGCTACTGGTGACCCAGCTGGGATGGATGAGGAAGTGTCAGGGGGAAGAATGACATTTCCCACAAAGATGTTTACTTGATTTCCATGTTGTGTAGGACTGTTTGACGCTTTCCAGGGAGCTCTGTGAGGGTAGAAGTTTATACCTAGTTTTCTCATTGATGTATTTCCAGAACGTAGATTACTTCGTTTTGTTAATTTTTTGTTTTTGCTTGTTTTAAAGATGGTGATAGGCTTGTACTTCGTCAAAAACAGAAGCAGAAATTGGTGGTAATCTTGACATTGGTGGTTGTAGTTGAAGCCTGCTCTAGTCTTGCCTTTTACCCAAATACGAAAGCCTTTAAGTGCCAGAAATTACACAGGGGTGACCAACCTTGACCTCATATCATGTCAGGTTATAGCTACAAGGAATTTTAGGGACAGAAATACTAAGATAACAAGAGCTATGCCAATGGATGTGATGATTAATTGAAATCATGAGTGTAAAATGGCCGTTGTACTTCTTGACACAGAATGAATAAACAGAAAGTGTTTATTTCTTTCCTCTCCCCTAATAACTAACACGGTCACTGGCTTGGGAATAGATTCTTGCAGAGAATGTAATATGGAAGAAATGATGCTGGATTGAGATTCAGGGGTTCTGAATTCTCATACCACCCATATCACTCATTATCTGTGAAACTTAGGCATTCACTTTATGTCGTCTACAAAATACATAATAATAATTTCCCTACATTCCCAATGGGATTATTGTGAGCATCAAATGACATCAGGCATGAAATGCTACGTGAATGTAAGGGTGCCATTATTTTGGTCCTCAAAGCCACCTGTGACCCAGACAGACATTTCTATCTTGGGATGAGAGTCAACCATGCCTTTGGAATTTTTTTTAGGCCCTGTGTTCTTGTGTTGGCACAAGAAACCCAGCTGCTACCTTGAAACACAATATACCACCGGTTACTTCTAACTAACTCTAAAACATTAGAATGTCTAAGTCCCCTCTGTATTAACTCTCTATTGCTGCGTAACAAAGTATCCCCAAACTAAGTAGCTTCAAACAACACATATTTGCTATCTCACAGTTTCTGGGAACCAGGAGTGATGCCTGACATAGGCATCCGAAGGCTTGACTGGGACTGAGGGATGCGCTTTCAAGATGGCGCATGGACCTGGCTATTGGCAGGAGGCTTCTGATCTCACCACACGGCTCTCTCTCCATGAGATGACAGCTAAGTTCTTCCAGAGTGAGAACTCCAGGAGGAAGAGCAAGGAGGAAGATACAGTGCCTTGCGTAACCAGGCCTCTAAGGTCACACACCATTTATTCTACTCTTTTTGTATTTGTTAGGAATGAGTCTGGCCCCACTGAAGGGGAGTTGGGATGGAGACCAGACTCCTCTTCTTGAAGGGAGGTGTGTGAACGAATCTGGGGACATATTTTAAAGCCCCCACAATTCCCTAGAGTCAAAGTCAATTCGCAGTCCCTTTGGACATCACCTGCCCTCGATGGTGATCCACTTAGCACGGGAACCTCATCTTCCTTCTCACTTCTCAGTCAACTTCACCTGCTTGCTCAAGTTCTCCCAGTAGAGTTTGATTTATGTTTACCCGTATGTGCTAATACACCATCTCCTTTAAAACCGAATATCTCTGGAAAGATGGAACACAGTGCCTGGCACAGAAAAGAGTTCAATGAACATTAGTTCAACGTATTGAAAGATCCCTAATGGAAGTAGTTTATCTGATCCTTTCCAGGACACACGTTTTAGTAAGTGGACGTGAGGATTTGGAGAGTAGGAACAGGGATCGGGGAAAGGGGTCCAGTGGGAAAAGGAAGAGAATCGGACACTCAGATCCCAGCTTTACAACTGCACGTGTTTATGGAAGGCAAGGCTGGGAGGTCTGGAGGTGGCCTGCAGTCTCTGGCAATGCGAGCGGCAGCAGGAGCTTGATGGGTGGGAAGAAGACCTTGAGAGTGGGAACCACCCTGGGGAAATCTCCCAGAGGCAGCGAAAGAAGAGGTCTCTTCAGAACTGGAGAGCCCGAAGGAGTGAGTGAGTCCGGCGAGTTTCAGAGAGGGTTATTATGTGAAACCTTTCCAAGTAGATTTGAATTTTGGAGAAACACCAAGCTGTAAATTCATCTCAGACCTTTTCAAAGGCATTCGATGCCACGACAGCCCTGGCTGTCGACTCAGCCAGTGTTTATTGAGCCGCCGTTGTGTGTCGAGCGCTGTTCCTTTGGCGTTCACATTTATTATCTCATTCGATCCTCACAAACACTGTATGGGAAGTTTTATTATCATTCTCCTTTTATAGGACATTAGCGCTCAGAGAGGTTATGTTCTTTGTTCAAAGTCACCAAGTTAGCAAGGGGGAAAAACGGGGCTTTGAATCCAAGTCTTTACATTTGATTATATCACAACATTCCTCTCTTAAAATGGGAAGTTGCAAATGCAGATACATCCTGCATTAACGAACATTTCTTAAAACATAGCATCTCTCCCTGAATAAAAGACTGGTGTGGGGTAAGGTCTAGGCTTATCTCATTCCACGAAAAGCACCTTGCTCTCGATGACATGGTTTTACTGCAGTGACGTTTAAAATGGGGGTGGTGATTTTCGTTCCGGATCTCTTCTGCAAATCCATGTCTTTCCCCACAACAAATTGCCCATCTTTCGCAAACATCCAGGCTATACCTAATCTATCCTCTACTACATGACAACTAATAACAGCCTAACTACCAAAATAGTCCAACAAAACAACTTTACAAAATGTCAAATACTTGACTTTCAGTTATACTTTAAATTGAAAGGTCATTAGGACAATTTGATATCTTTCTTACTGTCCTTACCTGTTAGAATTTGCTCATCCTCCATTATTCCTTCAAGGAAGCAAAACATTTTCTCTCTGTCCCTTGAGTTTCTCTAGGATCTCTGGTTTCCACCCCTGCCCTCCGGGCTTGTGTGCCATCCATTCATAGGTTCGTTCACGTAGGCAGTAAGCGTCACTCATTCACCATGTGTTTACTGAGCATCTACTCTGTGCTGAGCACTTTTCTAGTCACTGATGAACCATTTCTGGTTGCGGGCCAATCCCTGTGCTCAGCTCTCTGGACACAGATGTTGTGTAAGACGCCACGACTGTGATGAGGCCCTGTAGTATAGTAAGAGGCATGATGGCATTTCAGCGGGGATGCCATGGAGACGTGTGAATATTTACTTCTCTAATAGGAGCAGTGCTATGATTAGTTATAATATAAAATATGCTGTTATTATATATGATGCATTGTTTTACCCAGGGGTCATAAGACACCTTGGAGAGGACATGTCGGATAAAAAGCAGGCTTTCCCAATATGGCCACTGTGTTAGTCTGGGACCAGCTCCTCTGGGAAGCAGATGCTAAGAGGATTAAATGTGCAAGACTATTACTGGGGGAACAACGGTGAGAGAAAATGCGGGGTGATCCAGGAGAAACTGGGAAAGCTGTCAGACCGCACGGCTGACCCGGGGTGGAGGAGAGAGGGAGGAAAGATGGGTGGAAGTGTCCCAGATTCCTGTCATCCAAGGAAATCAGGGCCTTTGGAAGACAGAGAGGAAGGCTGTCTCAGGGGATCTCCTGCCTTCAGGGAAAGGATCCTCCTTGACCTCTCGGCTGCCCTCTGTCTTGGTCTGGTAGAAGCAGTCAGGGGACTCTGCACTTGGGTCCCTTGGTCTGAAACCACCCTCCCTGTGGAAGCAGGTCCCTGAGGCATGTTCTCGGGGACCCATAGTGGTTGTGAGCCCAGCTCTCCAGGCTGAGAGGGCGGATTAAGCAAAGCATTTGCTTAAAGTGTTTTGATAAATTTTAGGAGAACTCCAACCTCAATCTGGCTAAGTTGCATTTTGGTGGAAATGAGGATGGATGAGGGCAGGTATTGAGAAATAATAAGCAGAGATGTTCCGTAGCTAAATAACAGAGTCTGATATGTACATCTAAGGGGTTTAGGCAGTGAGGAGACATTGGAGGGTTTTAAGTAGGGAAGGGAACTAATAAGGTTGTTGGTTTTTTTTTCCTCCAAATAAATCTGTGGATGGATTAGAAGATGTGATAAGAAACAAGGAGAGCAGGTAAAACAGGTTATGTTCTGACTATGGCAGTAATACCAGAAATGCGGAAGCTTGGAAAGGTGTTTGGAAACTAGAATTAGTGACCCTTGGTCACCAGTTGTGTGTGAGGCATCTGTGATTTCCAGGTTTCTGGCTCGGGCACTAGACAGTGGGGTCATTTCCTCAGCTAGGGAGAGACTGCATGTAGAGACACTGGTTTGGGGAAAAAAAGAATGCTTTTTGGACAGTGTGGCATTTTAGATCCCTCAGCACTGATTTACCCACAGCTCAAACGATGACTCAAGGTTTCAGATGCAGACTGGGAGTTGTGAGTCTTTCCTTCCTGGGAGGCATTTTAACAACCCGGCATGGTCAGCGGCTGCCTTGAATCTTGTAAAGTGAGGGGTTTAGCGAGCGTGCTTCCCTTGCGTCTGGGTATCGATTTTGACCTTTGTCTACTCAGCAGAAGTCAGTAAAGAGAACAACAGCCATGAATTTCTCATCACATGGACAAGGTACTCTGTCAGCCCGTCCCTGTCTCTGTCTTCCTCTGTCCCTTTGGGAGGATGCGTCCTTGCTTTCTCCAGACAGGTGTGTGGGGTGAACCTGCAGACACTGGTCACGAGCACCCTCATCTCTGACAGCTGATGATGGATGGATGGAGGGGAAAACATTACCTGGCTTCCTTGACCCAGCAAGGCAGAAATCACCAGAATCTCTAGTAAAACAGTGTGCTTTGGTTCCAAACTTCACTTCCATTCTTGAAGTTTCATGACATTCATTCAGGCAACATAAAAATTTCCAAGCAAAATTGTATGCGTAAATCACGCCATCTTGGGGCAAAGGAGAAAAGAAAGAAAGATTGCTGTGATTCTCTGGGGAATGTGAAGAGGGTTTCAAAACAGCATTTTTAAAGCACTTACCTGTCCCAGGAGGAATCTAAGCGCTTTTGTTATGAGGTGCAAGCTCCTTCTGCTTTCCCGCACGGTGGGCCAATAAATCAGGACACAAAGTGTAGGGGCAAGGGATAAAGACGTTATCTGGAAAGCCAGCAGACCAAGAAGAGGACGGACTGCTGTCCTAGAGAACCTTCTGCTGGCGTCTGGATGCTAGTTTCTTTTATGGAGCAGAGAAAGGGGGAGGTGAAGAGGTAAAGTAAAAAGGCCAAAAGTTGTTGCAGTATCTCCTGGTTTGGGCCAGACTCTGGGAGGCTGTGTGTTAATTTCTTCTTTCCTGCAGCCATTCACAGGTGGACCTGGTCAGAATGTTCCCTGTGAGCTAAACAAAGGTATTTTAGCTTAAGGCTTAGCACAGGAAGCGGAGATGGACCATTATGTACACTTTAAGCTATAGGCACCATCCCTTTAGTGATTAACTTGTAGCAAAAGCAATAGAACACAAGGTTAAAGTGAAATAAACAGATCCAATATGGAGTCAGATTTGTTCTTCCTTAATTGCACTTTGTATCATTTTTCCTTCACCTTCCCTGTCTCCTCCTCCTCTCTCTCCTCCTCTTGTCTTTGTCTGTATCTTGTTTTAATTCACTAAATCCTAAAGGATGAGGTCACTCCTAGGTCCAGAGCATACTGCTGGTTTTCTAGCTGGCTCACCGTAAAAGCCTCAGCCCGTACCAGCCTACAAGGCCTGCACTCACCTCACCGTCGTGCCTACAGCTTTCTTGTCCTCCTGCAGACACACTCCCCGCTTTGTTACTCCTTGGACACCTCAAGAGAGCTCTGTCTCAGAGCTTTTGCCCTTGCTGATCCCCTGCCTGCTCTTCCTGACAACCACTGGCAATTTCCCAGCACATGCAAGTGGCAAGTCTCCTGACCACTCTTAAAAATTCCAACTCTAATTCCTGCCTTGCTTTATTTTCTTCAGAGTCCCTACTGCCTTCCGTTATACTGTATAATTAACTTATTCTCATCCAACACCAGCCTCTCCCTACCAAAATATAAGGCATGGATTTTTGCCACTTTGATTTCCTGTTGTGTCCTCAAGCACATTACAACAGTGCCTGGCTCTAAAAGGGCAACTATTAAAATTCCCATTCATTTTCATTAATTAATAAATATTAATAATTAATGGATATTAATAGGACTGGGCCGAAAAGCTGGAATGGTTTCCCCAAGCCGCTTATTTAGTAAATGGCAAGGCTTTAATTCAAACCCAGATCTGTGTCTGGCCCACGATCCACGTCCTTTCCACTCAAATAGCCAGCTAAATACCTTCCTATATTCAGGGAGTGGCTTCTGCACAGGAGTTCCTGCCTTCTAGACTGAATTGTGGTCAGGGACCCGATTGTGCGAAGGCAGGAAGGGAGAGAAAAGTGCTCGGCCACGAGCCTGCGGGGGGGGGGGGGTTTCTGCTTACAGGAGTTCAACGCAGGGGCCTGGGGAGATCACTGGAAATCTTCCTGGAGCCCAGGCTGCGTCGCCTGCACACAGACTCTGGGAAAACTAGTGGCACGCGCGAGCCAGCCGAAGGCTCCTCTTTGACTGCAGGCGCAGATGTCTGTGTTAACGTAAGTTGCTTCGCCATGGAGATGGGGGTTAGTCAAAATATGCAAACGCTGCACCTTGAGAAATGCCACCCCTGGTCATGTTTGCATTTCCATATTTGTTCCTTGTTAGTTGTGTGTGTGTGTGTGTGTGTGTGTGTGTGTGTGTGTGTGTGTGTGTGAAATGCTTTTAAAAACAATGACGCTCTACTCAGACCCGGCCCTGGTAGCAGGCTGCGTCGGAGTCCGTTCAGAGGATCTGGAAGAAGCATCATTGAGCCCTATTTTGGTGCAGCTGGTTGCGCTGCACATAACCTACATTTCTGCAGCAATCGGTTAGAGCAGAGTGCTTCCTGACCCTGGCAGCTCACAGGGAGCCTTGGAGAGCCGGGCTCCCCTCCCCCTTCCCTACCTGCCAGTCAGCAAGGAGCAAAGGTCATGGGCTGGAAGGGATAATTATGCTGCCTCAGGACCCGGTGCTCCCCCACGAGGACCACTGCAATGTAATTCATTTCTTCACTCTTGCTTCTCAAGTATTAACAAAAAGTCAACAAAAAAGGCTTTTCTTCTCCACCAGGACTTGCCAGCCCTGGATGAGAGCAGTCAGCGTGAATTTTAATCAGAGAGTCTGTTTTTCAGCCCTGAATTTTCCATAATCCATTTTTTTTTTTTGTCTATTAATTGAAAGCGAATATGCGTAGAGTTTGAGAACTGATGGATTTGGACGCCTGGGGGCCCAGTGGCTCACATGCTGAGCTGGGCTGGCGTGCGCCTGTCGGCGGAGCCCAAGCTTATGTAAGAGGTCCGTTAGAAGATGATGTCTTTCTTGTTAAAGTGATTCACCCTGTGGTTCTTTAAGTGGGTCAGCCAGTGCTGTAAATGAATTTACACAAAAGGAAATCACATTTTCTCTTTATTTATTTTTATTCTTTTAGTAATGAATCTGTAGAGGGGGTGAGATGCACGCCCTGGGTAAGGGCGGGGGGGGGGTCTCCTTACTCAGATCTTCTTTTTTACTGTATCTGGGCTTTTGCTTTGTTTGCTTCCAGCTACTCTACCCTGCTTACCTTTTCCAGGTGTGTGACTGTCATGATGCAAGGGCTATGCCCACCTGCCTCAGAACGGTCCGAGGCAGGACCACTCTGCGTTGGTCCTCTAACTTCTCCTGCGATCAGAAGGGCCCTGGAGTGATGGCGTTTGAACAGGGACACGTAGATCTTTTTTTGTTTTTTGGCCAAGATTTAGTGAGAGGGTATCAGTGTTTCAGAGGATTATTGGAACCAGAGCAAATCATGCCTTGATTGTGCTTTTCCCACTTGATATTCTATAACATTTTTCTTCTACTTACTGACTGTATTAGTTTCCTAGGGCTGCCGTAACAAAGTACCACAAACTGAGTGGCTCGACAACAGAAATTGATCGTCTCCAAGTTCTGGAGGCCAGAAGTCTGAGGTCAGAGTGTTGGCAGGACCCTCTGAAGCTCTAGGGAAGAATCTGTTCCAAACCTCTCTCCTAGGCCCTGGTAGTTCTTTGGCTTACGGCAGCATAATTCCAATTTCCACATGGTGTTCTCCCTAGATCTGTGTCCAGCTTTCCCCTTTCCCAGCATCTAAGGATGCTTGTCACATTGGAATTGAGGCCCATCTTACTGCAGGATTACCTCGTCTTAACTAATTACATCTGCAGTGACTATTTCCAAATAAGGTCACATCCTGAGGTGTTGGAGGTTAGAACCTCAGCATATGAATTGTGAGGGGAGAGGGTGGGGGACAGAATTCAGTTCATAACACTGGTCATTAGTTATATGTTGTTGCCTAAAAAATTACCCCTAAACTTGGGGCCTTATAAGAATCCAGGCCTGACTTACCTGGGTTCTCTGGCTCTGGGTTTCTCCTAAGGCTTCCATGAAGGCTGCACTAGGGGTGCATCTACTTCTAATCTCCCTCAAGTGGTCGTGGGCAGGATCTAATTGCTTGTGAATTGTTGAGATGAGGGTCTCTATTCCTCACTAAATACTGACCAGAGGCATTTCTGGGCATGGGCAGCTCACAACCATCTGAACAGGAAAGCGAGAGGGCAAGAGAGAGTGTGAGATGAGATGGAAATCACGGTCATTTATAACCTAATCTTGCAATAATACTGTCCATATCCTATTCGCTAGAAACAAGTCGTGAGATCCAGCCCACACTCAAGGCGAGGGCGTCACACCAGGACATTGGTACCGGAATCCAGGGACCGTTGGAAGCTCTATTCGAAGCCACTTACCACGGTCTGTCCTCTGAGTCATCCTCCTTTTTCATGAACGCTAATACATGCTTGCTCCCAAGTAGTTTGCTTGGCCTGCTGCTTGCCAGGAGAAAGTCTGGGGTCTACTGGCCTCTTTTCACTTTGTACTGTGTCTACTCCTTTCAGTCCAAAATGACAGTGTTTCTGCTGATATCATTTTCTCAAAAACTCTGTGAGATTTCTGTGACTCCAGTAGGGGTTCACTGGACTAGAACAAGGTCACATCCACAAATCTCTTTGGGAAAAGCCTTCCTCTAGCTTTGGGTCCTGTTGAGAAGACTAAGAGTCAATGCCCAATTGTCCCATTGAGACAACCCGTAAGGCACACCTTCAGTCTCTTTACAGGCTGCTGTGCAGGACCCAGTAACAGCCCATGCTTTGATCTTTTTAGAGTCTTAACCCAGGGTTCTGCAGTCTCACTCAGCTCTGTCTCTAGACCACATTTTTCTGACAGTGCTTGGAAGCCATTTCTTAATTTTAGCATCTTTTTCTGTCCGGAGAGGCTGAGAATTTTCAAAATCATCAAGTCTTTCTTCCTTTCCTTTTAACAGTTCTTCCTTCAGTTTCTTACTCTTGCAGTTTACTATAAGCAGCAAGATGAGGCCAGATGTCACCTTCAACCCAGCTTAAAAATCTCCTCTGCTGGATCACCAAGTTCATTAGTGCTGGTCAAGACTGCTTTGTGAGGGGGAAACTATATTTTAACAGCCCCTCCCATGCATAATTGCAACCCACCCCCCATGCCAACTCCCTGCTCTTCCATTCTTACTCCACCATTGGCTTCATTGCCCTTTGCAGTCCCTGACCACTTAGGCCAAGGTTTTCAGGATTCCCAGGCTGACAAACATCTTGTTTCCAATAGCTCAAGTCTGTTAGATTCAAGTCCTTGGACACCCAGAAGTCCAAAGTGATAGAGATTCATCATGTAAGCAAAACACTGATGATGCTGTAGTTGGCTAATATGTTACTCCCACAACACTATCTCAATTAAAATGTATAAAATAGTTTTTAAGGAGCAGTAGAAACACATCATTGCATAAAGTTATAATTCTAATGATTTACATTTGAATAGCTTTTCCCACCCATTTTACCATTTACAAAAGGTTTTCATTAACCTACTTATTCCTCACAAACATCCTTTGCAGAAGATATCTTTTCCCCAGTTTCGAGCTTTGGGAACTGGGGCTCAGAAAGGTCAAGTCATTTTCTATCAGTTACATGATTTAGAGGATGTCACATGACATTGGAATTTCAGACTCCACACCTGTGCGCCCTACTCTGCATCGTAGATGTCCTGTGGGGACAATATGGAGGGTAGAGTCGTTTGGAGTCGGGGATCAGGGTGGATATTTTTATTAGGATGATTTCTAGATGTGGCTGAATTGTCTCCGCATCTTTGAGTTTCCCTACCACAGACACTGCAGACACCACTGCCCTCTCTTTGTAGTGTGTGTTTTGTTTTGTTTTGGTCCAGACCTGGGTGCCCTGGAGGATGCTGTACCAGACCACGGTCCTCCAGAGGCTCTCTGTGAGCACATGCTGGCCTTCTTGGTCCTATTCCTCGGCCTTCTGGCAAATTTATAAGATAGAGTTTGGCTCTATTGGCAAAATGTCCTGACATCTTTCCGTAGTGAATTTGGACATCTGCTGAAAGGTTTGGCTGTGTTTATAGCTAGTGCTGATTAGCAAATAGACTGAGTCTGAAGGGAAAATAAATTAAAAAGGAAAGGAAAAAGTTGGTATAGAATCTTCTCTATCTGTGGATTTGTCATTTTGGAGTTTGTGATCATTCAGATGGGGCTGAACTTGGAGCTGGATGACTTAAAGTGTTGAGTCCGTCTGCAGTACAGTGACCTTGGCCGGGCCACAGGGTTCCAGCATGATGTAGGTTAAAGCACCTAGAGAATATATCTGTCCATCTCTTGATTGAATCGTTGAGAAAATTGAGGCTTGGGGAGATGAAGCTATACTTGCAGTGTAGCCATTAAGTGGTAAATCCAGGCCTCGATCTTAATTTAATGCTCTTTCTGAGGTCACTTGTTCCGTCACACGATGTTTTGGTGTTTTGATAAGAATGTAAGAATTGTCAAATAACTTGTTATAAAAATTGCATTGTTATGTTCGTCCAGCAGGCTGGCTCAGGGTACCAGGGCCCTCCGTGACCCCTCCGTGACCCATGTGTTGGTACAGAACCCCGTGTTGCCTCCAGCAGCTTCCTGCCGTCTTACTCTCTATCTTGGCATCTTCCCCCTTGCAGGCTGGCTCTATCCCATCCCACCAGATTTCCCAGTTGCCATCGTAGCAATCAGTGTTGCTTTACAGCTTTTATCCCTTCTGTTGCCGGTCCTTCCCTTCCCTCTGACCTCACCACGAACCCCATCAACACATGCTTCTGCCAATGTGTTCCTTTGCTTCCACTACTCCATTTCATCGGCCTTCGACCCGTCTCTGCCCAAGGGCCAGCTTTGGAGAGTGGTTTTCCCCTTCTAAAATTGCTGACCTGAGCATGCCAGGAATTAGCGGGAATTGCTAGCCTCCAGGTTGCCAAAAGACAGGTGCCCCAGGATGTTTGCATGAGAGCTGAAGGAGAGGAAGACAGTAGATCAGGAGTTCGGACATTTCCCCTTTCCTGATCCCAAACTTAGAGCCACTGAAGTGTTTGAGAGAAGAGCACAGATTATTTGAACATAGTGATGGTCAGTCTGTCCGTGAAATGCATCCATTGTTTTTCTTCCTTTTTTTTTTACATTTCAGGGGAAATTGATGGATTTTAAATGGTTACAGAACTTTTTAAAAAAGAACTCTGACTTATGTTTCAAAACATCTCTGATTGCAGACACTTTGATGGTTCTAGACCATCACTGTCCAATAGAAGATCCTGTGGTGATAGAAATGTTCTGTATCTGCTCTACACAATGCAGTAGCCACCAGGTACAGTGGCTTCGGAGAGCTTGAAATGTGGTCCGTGTGACTGAGGAAATAAATTTTTAATTTTATTTAATTTTAATTATTTTACATTTAAATACCACATATAGATACTGGGTACCACAGTGTAGTCTAGACCACTTTAGACCTTTTTTCTTTTCTTTTCCTGCCGGAGTGGACATTGTAAACCCATCAAATATTAGCATTCCTCCTACACCCAGTATCTTTACGTTATACTCTGTGGTTTCCCATGACCTTTCGCGACTCTGGAAACACATAGAAGCAGAGATGCCCTTGGGTTCTAGAAGGCATGTCTCTCTTCCACACCCTGCCTCTGTTCCTGCCAGTTACATAAGCCACAGTAATCGACTTCGCCTAAAGCAAGGGCCCCTACAGCAGAGTAAATAATACCAGTACTAATAACGATAATGAGAGACCACGTGTATTCCTTGTTCCATGTGCACAAGATACATAATACTTACAGGTGTTAACTCATTTAATCTTTTGATTTATTTATTTATTTTTGGCTGTGTTGGGTCTTCATTACTGCACACGGGCTTCCTCTAGTTGCGGCGAGCAGTGGCTACTCTTCATTGTGGTGTGCGGGCTTCATATTGCGGTGGCTTCCCTCATTGCGGAGCACGGGCTCTAGGCGTGCAGGCTTCAGTAGTTGTGGCTCATGGGCTCAGTAGTTGTGGCTCGTGGGTTCTAGAGCTCAGGCTCAGTAGTTGTGGTGCATGGGCTTAGTCACTCTGCGGCATGTGGGATCTTCCCGGACCAGAGGTCGAACCCGTGTCCCCTGCATTGGCAGGCGGATACTTAACCACTGCACCACCAGGGAAGCCCAACTCATTTAATCTGGAAACAGCCCTATGAGCTTTTATGCTATTATTATATCATCCCCATCTTATGGATCAGGAAACAGAGGTAAAGGCCACAGAGCCCATGAGTGCCGGCTCTGGGATGTGAAGCCCAGCATTCGATGGGGGAGCTCACTCTCTGACAACTGCAGAGCTGCCTCTGCCTTATGCACCACTGCAGAGAAGCTCCCGGCCTGCCCCCTGCACCTGCTCGGTGCCTGTCCCACACGGAGGTGGGGTTGGGTGCTGTCTGCTAAACCAGAAGCAGAGCCAGAGAGGTCTGCTACTGCGGTACTGCAGTGCAGTTGCGGCACGAGTTACCTAGGATCAGCAAAGCCTTCACGAGGCAAGGGCATAATCCTCCAACGGGCCACCTTCACTTCCGACACCAGCCGCAAGTGCGGGGGATCCCCAGACTATCTGTGCTTCTGACCAAGGGCTTACAGATTCCAGGGTCCCTCCCCTGCCTCAGGTTCGACAGTTCACTAGAAGGAGCTGCAGAACTCAGGACAGCACTAGACTTATGATTACAGTTTTATTATAAAGGATAAAAATCAGGAGCAGACAAGATGCACAGGGTGAGTTCTGGGAGGGTCCCAAATGCAGAGCTCCTATGCCCTCTCCTTGTGGAACTGGGGGCACCCCCCACGCTCCCGGCACATTGATGTGCTCACCAACAAGGAAGCTTAACTGAGCTTCAGTGTCCAGAGTTGTTATTGGGGTTTTGTTTCTTTCAGTATGATGGATTGAATCATTGGCCGCATGACCGACCTCTTGGGGTTTTGTGTTTTTCAGGATGTTGGATTGAATCACTGGCCACATGACTGACCTCTGTCTCCAGCCTCCCTCCCCTCCCCTGCGGTCGGTGTAGCATCATTTGCCTGAGAGCCTCAACCCTCTAATCACATGGCTGGTCTTTCTGGCATGACCAGCACCCATCCTGAAATTATCCCGGGACTCACCATGAGTCACCTTATTAGGATAAACTATCAGGGCCCACCGTGAATACCAAAGACACTCATATCACTTAGGGAATTCTAAGCGTTTAGGACCTCCACCCAAAACCTGGGATGAAACCCAGCTGAATTCCTTATTATATAGCACCTGCATCAGAAATGTTTCTTTCAAGTGGCTAAGATCAAGGATAAGGACCTTCGAATTTCTAAATTTTGGTGGTTACTAGACATATTCATACATGTTATCTCGTTTAATCCTCCTGAAACCCCCACGTGGAAGATATTCTTGGTGTCTTTGTATTACAGATGGATAAACTGAGACTAAATAAAGTTGAAAATGCGGTACACGAATATCCAGGTAGTAGAAATTGGTGTGGGAATTTAAAACCAAGTTTCCTAACTTTAGATCAGAAGTCCCTTGAACCTATAAGAAAAGGGGTAGAAGAAGATAAGAATAGAGATAGAGATGCTTTGAATTCTTTTTTTTTTTTTTTTTTTGCGGTACGCGGCCCTCTCACTGCTGTGGCCTCTCCCGTTGCGGAGCACAGGCTCAAGACCTGCAGGCTCAGTGGCCATGGCTCACGGGTCCAGCCGCTCCGCGGCATGTGAGATCTTCCCGGACCAGGGCACGAACCCGCGTCCCCTGCATCGGCAGGCGGACTCTCAACCACTGCGCCACCAGGGAAACCCGGCTTTGAATTCTTAATTGTGTTTCTTGTCTGACAATGCAGGATGGAAGTGGACTTGGCCAGGATAGGACAGGAAGTGAGGACTGTGTGAATCTGAGTTAGGTTCCTTCCCAAGGAGATGATGATTCCCTCTCTGGTTTTTCTTCATGGGTTTATTTGGAGAAGCTCATGCATCAATAAGTCCTATGTCAGGCCTTATCCCAAGCATTGAAAATACAGAAATGGACAGAGTCCCAGGCTTCTTTGCAGGGAGTCAGAAAGTAAATGCGAGATGGCCATAGGATGTAGCGAGAAAAACAATAGAAGGAAGCACTTAGGGTGGGCACCTAATCAGGATGGGGTGGGGGGAAGAGAGAGTCAGGAAAGATTTCCTGCGGGAGATAAAGTAGGAGCTGGGGCTTAGAAACAAACAGGGATTAACAGGCCTAGAGTTCTATAAGGAAATGGTACTGGAATCTCTTGCCTCAGTCTAGGAGGCTGATGGGTCCTGGTGATGCCCCCAAAGCTAGTGCTTTGTGGGTTTCTTGCTCTGTTTGCATCTGCCTCAGCTGTGGCTAGAGCCCCAGCATTGGGGGAATGGGGGCTCGGGGTGTGGGGTGCGGGGTGCAGACCTCGGGAATGCTGAGGGTATATGGGTGTGCCCAGGGCTCCATGGAGTTTCTCTTCTGTACAACAAGGACTTTGGACTTTCCGACGTGTTTCCTGAGAAATGTTAGATGCCTCTAACATTTCATCATTTTGTAATTTTATGAAAAATGTTTTGCAAAGCAAAGGAATAGAGTAAACAGGATTTTAAAGAGAATATTTGTCTTCTTAAGGGAATAAATTGTTCTCAAACACCTCAGGAACATTCATTTGCATAGAAACAATGCAAATTCTATAGGAGCGGAGGCTTGTTTTCTTAGGTGTTTTGGTAAGTTAACTGCAGATCGTTCTTGTCAATTGAGCTGCACTAGGTATATTAGACAGCGGTAGAGCTGCATCCATTTTTAATCTTGTATACTTCTGAATATTTGCAATTCCTTGAATGTTCAGAATATTTGAGTTTTCTCTGATCTAGCCTGAATTTTCCTAAATTATTTCTGTATTTAATGGATTATACATATACTGGATTTGCATTTCCAAGAGGGTTTGGAGAAGTCCATCTTGTGTAGCCCAGCTGAACCCCATCCACTTTTAGTTATCTGGGGTTGGCTCATGACCACCCAACAAAGTTCATACAATCTGTTAGGTTGCAAAGCCCTATCTGTACTTTTAACTTCCAATGTCTTGTGGTCTTTCTGCATCTTTCTCCCCCTATAACTATGGAGTGCCCCCCATATCAATCAGACTACATAGACTTCCACTAATAATTAACACTTTGCAAGTATTTTATTTGTTTAGACAGCTCTTGAAGATTTGGGCATCATGGAGTTAGTGCCATGCACAGAACAAAGCTGTCTTCTTGGTTCTGCTCTCTCTGTGCTTCATCCCCTTCCCTCTTGCCCCTCATTCTCTTTCTCTTCTCCCCTTTTCTTCCCACCCCACTCATTCCCTGCCATTCACCCCTCTCAGAAGCGAAACACACTGCACCCCTTGTCTTAAGCATAGCAGTTTACCAGTCACTTCCTGTCGCGTGGGCATTTGCTTGGGGTTTTGTTCTCTCCTCCTAAGTGGTTGCTCAAAAGTTTCCAGATACATTTCTTATTGTGTTACATCTTGCCAGGGTTATTTCGTGAAAGGGTATCTTGAGGAAATATGCTTCCACTAAGTGGGATGAGAGCAGCTGCCGGGGATGAGTTCCTGGGCAAGAAGAAGAGCCTGTGCAGACTGTAGAAGCACGTGGGGGTCTGGCCGGTTCAGGAACCTCGAGTAGTTCTCTGTGATCAGAGTTTAGGGTGATTATGAAGGTGATCGACAAAAAGATGGAGCTGGAGAAGCAGGCAGCGGTCACATCGCAGAGCAGCCTTGTGACTGTATTTTTCTCCAGCGGGTGATGGAAACTTAGTGAGTCAGTACCCCAGCGCGAGGAAGCAGCACAGCTGGTTGCAAAGCTGCCAGATAGAAGACCGTGCAATGTCAAAGTCCTGGAATAGGGCATGGGTGGGTAGGGGATGCCGAGGAAATACATGTTCATGAGCGAATCAGGAAGCCAATGAGATTTGTGGTTGATTGGTTATGGGGTGAGGGAGAGAAAGAAACCAGTCAGGGAAAACCCCGAATTTCTGCCCTTGATTCTTATTTGCCAAGTTAGGGAATGCAGGAAAAGAAAGAATAGAGATTGGGAGATGTTCAATTATAGAAACATAATTTCATCTGGAAATATAATTTTAATAACATTGTAACTATCTTAATAAATTGGGCAAAGATGACAAGCCCTTGGACGTCCTTCAAGACACAGACAGCAGGCTGAATAAGTTCAAAGTCACAACTGTCCAGCAACATGTTTGCGGAAGACTCTGGAACATAACTCCTATCTGATGAATCCTGGCCATATCATTTCATATAAGCCATGGCTCACGACTTCGTGGTTCATGTCACTGTAAACTTGCTGTCTGGCTGTCAGAAACTGGGCTTGACAGGGCTGAGGATGTCCACTTTGCTTTTTAATTGGTTTATCAAACAGCGTAAACTCAGCCTGGGATTAATGATTCGTTACATTTTTCTCTAGTCACCGCTTTAAACACGCTTGGTCTGAGCCCTTTCTTTCCTCCTCTCTCTCTCCTTGATAATATCTAAAAAGACTGTGTACATTTCTGGTCATTTTCAAAGGTGAGAACAGTTTAATTTCAGTATTTAAGACTCCTTTTCAGGTATTAAGTCCTTATCAGATGACGTAAGACTTCTATCTCGCAGCCCATTCCAGCATCCTTGCTCTCTGGACCTTCCTGGTCAGATCTGTGAAAGGCGTGATTAGTGGAAAGAAAAGCATTTTTCAATAACTGGTCCTGCACATGGGATTCTCATCTGGTTGGGACCCTGGAATCCAAGACCTGCCTGCAAGGTCATCACATCCCTCCTAAGGCAGGAACTCCAACAGGGAAGAATGTAGATGCAACCCCAAACCCCCTGACCTGGAAACTTCTCTTCCTGAAGATCAGAGATATCCATCCCGAATTGTTCTAAGCTTTTCTCACTGCATTCTAAGACCCTGAGATAAGTCCCAGTAATCTTTAGTTACAGGGTTTTGGGTTTTGTTTTTAGATAATGACACAAAGCCCACATTGTCATCATTTTTACCATAATACAAGTCGAAACTAAAGTGGGCTCTGTGAGTATGATTGGTATGAATACCATGCAATGGAAATTGTCTCTTCAAATCGAATCACACTGAAGACTCAGAAAACAAAGACTGTCCCTCGCCACAAATGGGAGCTATGTAATGAATTCTTTTTTCCCTATGCCTTTCTTCAATTTTCTATTTAAAGAAATTTCTGAAAATACATGAATTATGCAGCTTATCTCTCGGATGGAAAAGAATTTTCTCCTTGGATTGGATGACTGCATATTTATTAATAGCAGTAAAAATTTCCATGTTCTTTTGTATCAAATGGGATGCTGACTAAAATATGGAAGAGCCTTTCCAGCAATAATAACAGTAACCAGTAATGGCTGAATAATTATAAAAGCTGTATGGAACTGAAAGACATTTTAATTTGTCATTACTTCTATGTGTTTAGGAAGGATCTGAATAGTTATTCTGACCATAAAAAAGAAGAGTGTACTATTTTTCCTCATTATGGGATTATGTTCTTAATGTACCACTTTTACTATAAGTTAAAAAAAAAAAAAAACTCTCTTGTGGTTTCTTCTAACAATGTAATCATGATTGAAGTCTGCTCAGCTGGGAATATATTTGGCTCTCTTACTATTATGTAGAGATACTGCACTTCAAACTCATTTTCATTTGAAAAGTGTTCATCTTTGCAGATTTTAAAAATGAAATTACGCTTGTTTGCTTAGTGAGAACTTCCAACCTTTATGTCACATTAATTCATGAAGATGACAGGGACTATAGAATTTCCTTAGGTCATGACCGGATGGTAGCAGGAACTGAATATGAGATTCTTAAACAGGTTTTTTCTTTTTATAACAACTATTAAAAAGCATCAGTGTTTACCAGTGTCATTCCAAGGTAAAATTTCAAAGCTATTTTTACCCCCAAAATGCAGGTAGTCTCCATTTGCTTTTGGTCTGCGTTATCCCAACAGCATTCAGTTCTTACTCAGGTCCTAAGAATATTTTATGACAGCACTGTTTTTTGGAAGATAAAATGTCATGATATGCTGTGTGCTTCTAGGTGAGTGATAGAGTATTCCTTTGTGGCATGTGAATTTTCATTTACCAGATTTCCACTAAGATATTTAGATCTTAGTGTTGAGGGATAGGAAAATCTATGCAAGGATTTTGATGTGCTCCAGCACTTTGCCACCCTCCCCACTAAAATATAGCTTTAGGGTCAATGGCAATCGTTAGAAGATACTCTTTTGGCAGCCTGGTTGCAGCCAGAGGATACCTTCAGTACTGTGAGAAAAATGCCCTTCACATCATGTCAACAAGCTCTTTTGCCTTTGATTCTGATCTTTCCCAGGGTTCAGCTCCCACCCTTGACAGCTGATGACCTTGTGCCTTTAACTTAGCCGATTTCGGCCTCAGTGCTCTCACCTTTAAAATGGGGAGAAATGACATACATATTAAAGGTGGATGAGGGGATCAAATTATCATGTAAAATAAATGTGAAAGTTTTGACACATGGTAGGCATGTAATACATGGAGGTATCTTCTTACCATAAAGGAAAACACAACTATAAAAACCCATTAAAAATTAGTTATCTATTTGATTTAAATCTATACTTTTGAGAGTAAAACCAGAAACAATTTCTTCCTGTTTATCCAACTGAAAGTTTGAATGAATTGAAGAGGGCTTATACTTCTTTGAAGTCTAAATGCTATAATGTTGTCCTTCCCTCCCCAAAAGAGGGTTTGGCAAAGAGTGATATCTGAAACTTAAAGATGGGTGTTTGCAATATGCCATATAAAAAATTCAATTTATTATTTTAATTTTAAAGAACTTTCAGAGTGAATTTAGTGTCTGGATTGCCAGTATAGAGATATCTGTTTTCTTCTCCATACACTGAAGTGCATTGGTAATTGAATTATTATATATACATGTTATTTAGAACTTAAAAGGTTCATCGTTATCAATTCAGCTTTATTTTAATTTGATGGCTAAAGTGGTATGGGGGATGGGAAGAGCTTAAGAGAGAGAGAGAGAAAGGGGGGTGGGGGGATAGATGGGACTATGTAATTATGAAAGAAGGTAAGACTGTATTTCCTTCTGTTTTATAGCCTGAAGAATAAGTAGTGAAAACATCAATCAAGAGATGAGAAAAAATAAGTTAGGATTTCTGTGCCGTGGAGAATCGCTTACCAACCACCAGAAGAAGATTCTTTCTGGAACAATGAACATTTCTTATGAGGAGTCACAGATTAACATATGACTAATTTCAGTTTTGGAGAGTGAATGAGCTTTCTTTCTTTCTTTTTTTTTTAATTTTGTGGTAAGTTATGATATTTGGATGGTTTTTAAAAACTCTTTCCTGATAATATATTTAGCACACGTTCTCAATTATAATCCTATAGCAAACAGCGGGAGCATCGTTCAAACTTGAAAGCAGTGGAAAATCTCAATTTCCAATTTATTCTCAGATTTCTTCAACATATAATTATTCTGTTAAATCCTTGCTGATCGAGATGTAAACCACTTCAATCATGAAATAAACTTTATTTTTTCATCTTGTTGACGTGATTGGTGGCAACGTGCACAGAACCAGACAAATCACTATTAGTAGAAAATATATAATGGACACAAATTCCCATTTCACCTTCCAAAATGTGAGCCATCTTTGCCATCTGAACCAGAATGAAGAGGGTAATCAAGGAGGAATCCTCGTCTTTTTTTTCTGATCATTCAAACAACAGTTTCTCGAGGTTAAGTCAAGTCCTCTTTTGCAAGCTGCCAAAGTAATAACTTAGGAAAAGAATTCGTTTTCCTGCATGATGATCCTCTTAGGCAAAAATGTCTTAATAGCAGTTGACCTTGATGAAACGTTTTCCCAAAGGCATTCGAAAGAAGAATGATCAACCCCATATGAGAGGGAGATAAATGAGGGCTTCTTATGAAGTTGGCCTGAATTGTGGGCTTTCGTGTAGGGCACTGATGATTTGGAAAGAAGTGAGTGAATTCTGAACAAAGGACCGCCTTGGGTATTGAGGTCACCTATTCCTCTGTTTCTCACTGAAGTCCTTTTGCTGAACTGAGATTCAACCACTTCTTTAGAGAGAACGCCACTGGCGGACTGGAAAACCATTACTCTCTGATGGGGACTGTCTCGGAGGTTTACGTTTCTAGGTTGAAATCTTCTCCGTGGCGAGTGGATTTGGAGTCCTACAGGCTGGCTGCAGAGCTGGGCGTTTAAATGCTTCTTAGGGCCTGGCTGGGGTTGCCCTTTGTGCATTGTGACTGATCTCCTGGTGTCAGGATTTTCTGTATGTCTGTGATTTTTCCACAGAGAGCTGAGGTGGTTAAAACTCAGTGAGCAACGAATGAAACGACTTAGGCATCACAGTGTTGTCACGGAGGTGTTTGCAATTTGGCACCGTTCTCTTGAGAAGGGTCCACTCGGGAGAGACCAGGCTTGTCAGTCTCCGTGTCTGCAGAGAGAAGAGGCCACGCCGGCCACGCCGTCATGGGCCATCCCTTGGGAAGGAAGGAGGCTTTGAAAGGAAGCAGTCTATTTTTCTGTTTTGGAAAGCACACAAAAGAGGTACAAACCTCCAATGATAACTTTTCTTCAAGTGTGTAAAATAAGGCTTTCTTTGTCAATTCTGCTGTAAAATAAGCATTGTCCAAGTAAAAAAAAAAAAAAAAGAAAGAAAAAGTCTGTTTCTGTTTGTGGGTGAGCTCATATCCTTCAGTGTTTTTTGTTGTTATTGTTGTTAATAACAATATAGACACGCCTATGAACGTAGATCTCTTTTGCTTTTCAGAAAGGCTGTGCCACACCCTTTATAGATAAGCTCCCAGATATAATAATCAGATTATTTCAGAATTCCTCATCTAAATACCATTGCTCTTTGGCAACCTGTCCAGTGCAAGTGAATACCCTACCAGAGGTGTGTGGTTTGTTTTCAAATTTCTTTTTTTTCTGCCCCTGCAGATAAAGGGAATTGTCATTCCAGTGTACCATGGAGGTGATGATGAATGTTATTTATATTTGGGGAAGCCTTGAATGGAAGCATCTCTGCTGGGGAAGCTAGCTACTTGTTGTTTCTGTTCCTTTTTTGGGGGGTATGGTTATATTTGCTTAATTAGGTTGTGTCTTACCTTCCAATGTCATTAGGAACAACGGGACTGAGATGTAAGGGAACTATTTTCAAATAGCCAAGTTAATTCTGGTGGAGAGGAAGAGCCCCCTGCAGACCTGCTGCTCTGGAAGGACCTATTACAGCAGAGATTCGGGGAAAGAGAAGAGTCCAGGAGTTCCTGTAACATCTCAATTCAAGGGAACTGGGGGAGAACGCTATCTATTTGAAAGAGTGAGGATATCCAAATTACCAATATTTAAAGTATTTGCACTGTTCCAGAGTATTTGTAGCCATGTCAACTAGACTAACCAACGAATGCCCATTTGAAGTTTGACTCCCACGAGAGAAAAATGGTTCGGAGTTAACACACAAGCCTAATGGTGTTCTTACCTTAATGTGAAATGTTTGTATTTAAAAGGATCCTTGCTAAGTGGTTGCAATAGTGTATGTTTTCTCACAGAGATAGAATCTCCTACAGTGCTGGGCATGTAGTGCACTTGCTTTGCAGAGTTCTTCTTTAACTACGGAGGAAACCTTCACGCTGGCTCCTGGGCCATTGGCCACAAATGCCACAGGAATGAGACCCAAGCTAATGAGCTTCCTTTGCACGTAGTCTCCGCAGCCCAACACACTCATAAATACGATCATAAAGCAATCTGCTCAGTAGAGAGGACTCCCGTGATCCCTTTGGCTGATAAAAGGAGTAACGAAACTCCTCAGTGGTTGCTTGACTACAAAGACCAATAGAATTTTTTTTTTCCTTTACCTTTTAGATGACATATAAACATACATGGGAACTGCAGGAGTCTTTATACCTTTCCATTGACCTGAGTTTATTAGACCAGTCAGACCAAGAGAAGAAAAACATGAGATAGATGAAAAAATGCTAATACTCCCAGCGGGAAATTTGAGCCCTGGGGTCATTGGGGTGGGCAGGTCTCACACCTCTTCTGAAGCTGATCTTTGAGGGAGGAGTTTCTGACAGGTCACATGAGCACAGCCTGTTGGAACTCCAGTAAGAAAATAACCTTTCTTAACTGTCAGGTAATCAAATAACTACCCTTTCTATGTTCCATCCAAGCTAAATATTCATCGTTCATTTGACCAGATCGTACAAAGAATTGATGGTTGTTTTTTTGTCACCAGAATGAGAATGGTCTGATCAACATACCATTGTGGGGATGGATTTTTTTCTTTTCCTGTTTCTTACCTAGTTTATTCATCCTAAAGTCATGCTAAACTACCTCATAGGTTTGTGGTGTGGATTAGCTAATTAATACATGTCAAGTGCTTAAAAATATAAATCTCTGGATAAATGTTGCCTTAGTTCTCTAGTTTAAGATATGCACGTCAGATGAACTATCTGGTTATTTCATTGTTATCTTCATGTTGATAAATTTGACTTGAAATTTCATATCCAAATATTTTGATGTGAAATGAAATTTTGAGCGTCCCAGCATGGACTGAGGCATCTGACTCAAGTCTGCCAAACGCAACCCCCAAGGAAACAAAAAGTACCTAGAAGCAAAACCAAAGTGTTTTCTTCAGCAGATTCTAAAGCAGGTGTTCTCCAAGGTGGGGTGGAGAGGAGATCAACACTTAAAGAGTGTATTAAGTCATTTGCACTATAATAGTTTAAATGCCAAAAATGGTCAGTGATTTATGTTTAAAAATTAATTAGAATGGGGTGAAGGTCATGCCTATATAATGTAACCCTTAATTCCTTCACATGTTGAGTTAAAGAGGGAGGAGTCACGATTAGTCCATATATTTTGGAACACCTCCCTGCTAGAGAGACTGGACAGAAGAATGTCTACCTTGGTTTGTTTCTTCCTAGAAAAATGGTGAACACTGGTTGTTTTTTTTAAAAAAGGATATAGCCTAAGAGAAAGGAAAGGAATTAAAATCTGACAGCTTCTTCGTAATGTCATTTGAAGGCTCAATGGCAATGAGTTAATAAGAAATTTTCCTGCCGGCTCTACTTGGTTACCATTTTCCCCTGTATGATTAATTACTCCTTAGTCACCGTTCTGAGGAGCAGTTTTTTTTGCTGATTTTAAATGTCTCAACTTCATTAGCAATTCATTCTGACCTTTAAAAACCACATTCTATAATCTTCAAATTATATGAGTGAAGGAAAAAAAAAAACCTAATTTTCCCTGTCCCCCCACCTCCAGCTATCATGCACAGGCTACCACTGTGAAGAACAGTCGAACTGTTTGTCGTGTGCTAAACTGTCACATCAACGGTGGTTCTTTGTAGTCCAAGCTCAAGTTCTCTCATCCCACAGGTGGCCACGAGGACCAGCGAGGGCTGATTCAACTTCAGAAAGCTGAAGTAATGTACAATGTAGTGCATTTGGCCGCTAAATTTATTCATGTCTTAATTAAAGGGAAAAAAGTGAAATTGCTATACACAATCATGGACCCCTCTCTTGCATCCTTGCTATTTTGAGAACTCTCAGTGCATTTTCTACTTGAAATGATTAAAAGTCTGACTGTAAGACCACCAGTGATGGGGAAGACAAGGTTTCCCTGTGGCGGCCAACTCAGTGACCAAATGTCCTACTTTAAAATTAGTTTCTTATTGTATATTCTCATATTTCTTGATATTGACTTCATAGCTGGATGGAGTGTTAATCAATATTCATAACAGCATCCGTACTAATGCTTTTATCACTCAGACTCAAAGAGTTGCCATGCTGGGCCTACCCCATGTCCCATCAGTTTACTACTCTGGCCGTAAATGGTCCGAAGAAGCTCAGAATGGAAGGATGTGATTGGCCTCCCTAATATTAGTTCCAAGAAAATTATGAATGCTGCATAGGTACAAGCAATGTAGTAGGGATGTTTTTTTCTTTTGTCAAAAAGGTCGTCTCTTTGGTGGCGCTTGAGAATAATGGAAAGAAGGGCAGTCATCTTGCAAGGAAGGCTACCTGCAGAAACTCTGAGAACTGTCAAAGCATAAGAAAGATCACACCCAGTAGAGAAAAGACATCCTCTGGCCTCCAGGGGTCCACAGTCAGCTGGAGGAGCATTAATGAATGGTTTGAGTTTTCCTTCCTTTTTTCTTCCACATTCATTCTTCTTTTATCTTTCATGTTGATTGGCAACAAGGACCACACCTTCAGGACTCCTCAGTGGTGTGTACTTTTCTCCACCCCTCTTGCTTAAGTAGATCATGGTGCTGTTAAAAAAAGTGATTAGTAAAAGGAAATACAGCCAGTATATGGAGAATACTTGGCATTTTGGAGACATAGTTTTTAAAAGCCAACAAGTTTCTACTTTGGACTAGGCATCTTTTTTAAAGCCTCTGTCTTCGTTATCTTGTTCTTTACCACTTAATTTAAGGCCAGTTACAAGCTCATCTCCTACCTCTTTATATAAGCTACCATCTCTCAGTGTCCTTTAGGTATAGAGAGTTTAATTGTGATGAAAGCTAACCAGGTACCCTTTGCAAGCCACCCATGGGGGTTTATAATAAACTGAGAGTTCCACCCAGGGACTCCATCGCCATTTACTTCTTTGATGGTACTGAGATGCAAATGAACTAAATACTTGAGTTATTTTCCAGTGACCCCCTGGTTCAGAAATTGCCTGTCTTCCCAGATGAATGGTGAGCTCTCTCTGGGTAGATTTGGACTCAATCCTTATCCATTTTTGTACAGTAACACATGTCTTGGTTACTATAGGGCCTCATCTCTGGAGATGTTGAATGCAAGACAGAGTACCGTTCCTACTTTTAGGAAATATCTGATATTATCTGACATTGATGGGATTTGAAGAGAACAAACCAGTTTTCCTTTGCAATCATTCTTCTTTAGCCAAAGCTCTATTTTTTGAGAATAGAGGCGGGTACCCGAGGAGGGAAAATGCAAAACCAAAATCTATTTATCTTTTTTGCAAACTCTAGTAATTCGGTTTACAACAAGGACTACAGGGGTTGTATGGGTGTGTTTATCATATGTGCATATATTGATTTAGTAATTAGTTATTGAATAAAAAATTCCAGACAAAGGGGACACTATAAAAGAAATGATACAGGAGTTAAAAATAACTTGAATTTAGAATCAGTTCTGCCATTTATTTGCTCTATGACCTTGGGCAAGTTATGTAAGCTTTCTGAGCTTCAGTTTCTCAGTGTTTAAGGTGGAGCTAATGATCCTTTTATTATAGGGTTGTAAAAATTGAGCAAATTAACTATACGCATTCCTTCTTCTCCCCTCCTTCTACCATCCAACTAGCTAATAATGGTTTAATGTAAAACAGCCATTCAGTGTGACTTGGAAAAGGCCTTTAAGACTATCTTGCCCACCTCTCTCATTTTCACCATTCTTGTTTTTAAAAACACATGATGAGCTAGAACCTTGTATAGAAGAAGGTTGCAGCTAGTATAACTCCAGTAGGAGAGAGCTTCCCAGAAGAGCAGAGCCCAAAGCTTTCCAGAAACTGTAAAAGTGAATTCCCCAGAGGCACCTTCATCTGTCTCACTCCCGCTGCACCCCGCCCCCATCCCCAGGTTCAAGCATCTCTGCCGGCCACCCCTACCCCCAAGCGTCTCTTCCAGTAGCTCTGTCTGCCTGCTGGGCTTTTACCTTGAACCAGGACCCACACTTGCAGCTACCAAGGACTGCTCGTGATCAGTTTGGCTCTAAACACAGAGAGAGAAGACAGGCATCTCCTCAACATATTTCCATAGGCGGAGCAGAGGTTAGCATATGTTTTCATACAGTATTTGTAACATAGTGTACATGCGTGTATGTACATAAATATGAATCTGTTACAACATGACCTATTCATTTCTATACTTGGTTCTATTTTTGATAAGATGCAGGATGAATTGCACAGCTGTGGATTATTCCCCTTTGTTCCTTTGTCTCATGAGAGGAGCCATTTAACTGGAAAAATGAAGCTGGATTTATGACTGCCAGTCTGAGTGGTAATAAATGTCAGGCAGACATTGCTGAGTCCTAAACTTTGTGAGCTTGAGCCCAACCCACTGCATCAATCAGCTCATTACACATGAGGCCGCAACTCCGGAAAGTCAGCTGACTACTCGTGGACATAAGATCAAAGGACCCAGCTCTGTAAATATGTCTGCCCCTTGGCACCCTACATTTTTAATTGTTAGCTGACTAGAATTCCTTATGTGTTTGCTCAGAAATCTGCCCTCTGGTTCAAGTTCACAGCACAGATGCTAGAGAAGCATGGCCAGAATCCCCATCACTGTGGGTGGATGAGTGCTTTCTTGCGGGGTTGGAGCTGGCTTAGTTCTGCCCAGTCCCCTTAGGGACACAGTGGGTTTAGGAGTCCCACCCGCCCCAGCCCCCAAGCCCATGAGAGCCCTACCCGGCAATCAGTGCGGTTTGGACGTGTACTACATAGCCTTCTGCCTGGAGCCTGCTGGACTTAAACTTTTCAGACTAAATATTCCAACCATATCAGGCTGCAGTGTCTCTGGACAGCCCTCGATTTGTGTCTAGCTGCTGAGTGCTCTGTGCAGAACCCGGCTCCTTGGTCCCCATTCCTGGAGCCTGATCGCAACAAAGAAGGTGTGTTCATTTCACCAGCTCCCTCGATCTTGATGACGTGTCCTACTGACTCCTTCCTTGAAGACAGGGGTCCTGCTCTCCTGTTGGTTCTCTGCACCAGCCATCCTTAGCCTACAAGCCTTTTCCTGATATTCTTCTCATCCTCAGTGGATGAGGCCTTGATGGTCCTGACAAGTGGGGGGAAAAACAGCCATGCCTTTATAAGATCCACACTCATTTTAAATACAGATTCATCTTCACTGCTTCAATGATGTGACGTTAAATACTTAACAGAAATGATCGTGAATTTAATTTGAAACTCTATGAATTAGGCGGCATTAAGGTGCAAGAAAGGAGTTGAAATGTAGGAAATTTAGGAGTTTTAGCCAGGCTCTGCCAGGAGAGAAATTGGAGCTCTTATAAAGCAAGCCCCTTTGCTCTCTCTAAGCCCAGATTTCTTGGGTAAAACAGTAGGGGAGTTATGGACAGGATGGTCTCAATTTCCGTGTAAAATAGGAAGTCGATGGAATAGTAAAGAAAGTGATAATGCCTTTTACTGTAGTACGGTGTGCTGAAGTAATACCTCCTCCGTTAGGGTTACTTCAGTTTTCAGGAATGTGAATTACAGCAACTCAGAAAAATTAATACGACCAGATCACAGGAGGGCAAAACCGATGCCACCTGCATCTTCAATGAAGGTTGCAATTACTTTGCCCACAATATTACACTATCAAAAACTCCCAAAGATGTCCAGAGGGTTTCTGGCATTTTACTCTGTGCACTTGGCGGTGACAGGAGGATGCCTTGGTGCTGTCACCATTCACCTCTCCTACGACAAGGCTCCGACTCACGGCTTCTTCATTTTCGTGACCCCGCAATTGTCCGGTGCGTCCCAGGTCTCAACCGACAGTGAGAAAGCACTTTAATTTTATAATCAAGTATGTCAAACAATTTAGCAATAACTAAAGAAAGAGCATGGACTCCAGGATCAAATCAACGTGGAGCTCGAGGGCAGCAGGAGGAAAAGTGGCATCCCAGCCACAGTGACAGTCTGTAGACTGTTCTGCAGCCCAGGTGTCATCAAAAACTCAGATGTGTGGCCACCGTCAATCATTTTGAAGCGTCACCCCATGACCACCTGCCACAGCCCAAGCCGCACGTCCTGTTGCTGCTCCCAGGCTTGAGTCAGAGGAAAACAGCACGCACCAGAGAGCCCTTTGAGAAGCAAGGAGGCAGCATCCTCCAGCCTGGCTTTAGGCGTGTTAGGAAACGACTGTATGAGGAACAGAAGAGGCGGGGTGTTCATTCCTCAGATCAGAAGCAGCAGGGAGAGCAGGGCAGGGGAGTCGAGCTTTCCCACCCTGGAGCCCGATGCCCAGCAGCTTTCAGGCTCTGGCTTCCCCCAGTCCATCCCCTTGGAATCAGGCTGATTATTGAGGGATGGAAATCACTGTCTGCTGCTGTGAAGAACGCCCACTTGGCGCCGGATGGGACAAAGGGAACAATAGAGATAAGGCTTTGGAACACAGCCTACAGGAGACAAGAATCGCTCAGGTAATAACACCAGCCGCACGTGGCCTGAATGCTCTCCACAGGGACAAAACTTTCTGGGGTAATCATGGTTGTTAGGATGGAGGATGCAAATAACGGGGAGAGTTTAAACTGAATATTTGACAACACTGAAATCCTCTGAGCGTGCCTTGAATTTTTACTCAAAAAAAAAGCTTTATTTACATGGAAGGTCTGCAAAGGCTTCAAACAAATCCCTTGTATCATTTAGGGGGAGAAATATTTTCTCTGACCCTCACACTTGGAAATGACAGGTGCTGTCTCCTATGTAGGGGGGGGGAAAGTCCCTTGGAAGAGGCTGTTTTAGGTGATTACTTAAGCCAATTTGCTTCTAAAATGGCAAGATTGGCAAACTGCCCATTAGCACGTTGGCATATCAAAAGATAATGATGTTCCTCAGGAAGATTAAAGCACTATATTGGTTTCCACTTCCTGGGCAGAGGGAGCATGTCGGGGAGGGAGGAAGCGGAGGCCTGGCTTCTGCAAAACGGCTGTAGCTACTCGAAGGTTCTAGATTGTTGGACAGGGGAGGAAAAGCAGGGGGATGGGAAAGTAGAATTCAGGCAAAGTCAGGGCTTAAGAAGGAAAGGAGAAAAGTATGAGTTTTCAGAAATTTCTTTAGCCATTTGATACAGGCTAAAGAGGAAAAGTTGAAACTGAACTTTCTCTGTATCACCTACACTGGGACAGGCGCACGGTTTGCAGGGTGCCTGTGGACCATCCTCTGAGGTACCCCGACTGCAAGGTCTATAAAAGGCTCAGGTGTCAGTGTGCTAATTGCAGGTCTGCCACCACCTCTGAGAATCTGGGAAAGGCCTCCTCTGTTCTTGCCCATCCAATGCAGAATGTGTAGGAGAGGACCCAGAAGTTCACCCCAGCCCACGCTGCATCCTGTTCTCTGGTTGCGTCCAAAAAAAAAAAAAAAAATCAAATGGAGGCCCCCCTCCACCTTCTGCAAAACAAACTGAGAGGGATAGCTCGCTCTGCTTGAGGCTTTCTGTCCCTTGCGTGCACAGTTTTTGACACAAGCCCTTTTAGAGAAGGAGATGCGGAGGGAACCTTCTGGCGGCCTGTCATTGCTGGCCTGCGGTGGAAAGGTACCGCAGTGCATGCCTGCCTTGTTACATCCCAGGTGCCCTCTCATGTGAGGCACCCGCGGACCCCAGCATCCTGTGTCAGCAGGGCTAAGGAAGCAGCTGAGTCCGGGCAGAGACCCAGGGGACTGAGCAGACAGCCAGGGCTCGCACGGAAAGAACTGCTCAGATGGACGTTACACGATTTTCAGACAACCTTGCAAAGCCAGGTGTCATTCGGAAAAGTATTCCTATCCAGCGACAGTACATGGTCTGAACACGGATTTGTGGAAAAGATTGAGCAGCAGGTCAGAAGTTGCCAGGGAAGAGACTGGAAAGAGAGGGGCTGGATCCCAGCCATCCGGGTGAAAAACACATCAAGAGCTGGTCCGAGTGACAGTGGTGTGCTGTCTGTGGTTGGCCGGCGCTCCTCAGCCGGCAGGGCAGGGGGCTACACCCTGCTGGCCCCAGACTGGGCAGGGCCCCCAAGCAGGGGGTGAGAGCCAAGAGAGGACACAGAACTGAAGACGATGCAAAGTCAAAGGCAGAACAGAAGATGGAGCGCAGAACCTCATGGGAGGCTCCCGGAAGCAGCACCACTGAGACCAAGCCTGCCACCCCTAGGGCAGGGCTTCCCAGAGGGGACCCAGCTTCCCCCGACATCCACAGAATTCTACCAGATAACTGGATGCTGCTCCAACATTATTTCAGGTTTCTCTACATGTTCCTGAGCAGTTCTGCCCCTGGGATGTTGAGGGGCTCCGCCCCCACCTGCTGGGACTGAGTAAATGGCCGATTTCTGCACCAGCCCATTACTGGTGGGTGGTCAGCTTAGCCGAGATATTCAGAAGCCAAGACACATGGATGACGTAGGTCCTTCAGGGTCTGCCTCAGTGGGCACCAGGCTGCTGGTAAACATCTCCCTAGTAAGAGACAACCTTGGGGAATTAGGGCAGCCGAGAGGGGCAGATGGGTTAACGTCTGCCTGTAAGTGGTAACTTAGGATCCTTTGTCAACTCTCAAATCAGCATTGAAAAACAGACCTATTTTGTGCGTGACATTCTGTGCTATTGTAGGTCTTATTTCAATGCATTTCAGATGTTAAAAATACAGTACAGACATTCTCACAGGTTAAGGAGAAAGCTGTGTTTAACTGTCACAAACTTAAAGCTCTAATTAGAACTGCATTTGCTGATTACATAATTCGTATTTAAATTGATAAACCTAGAAAAATGTAACTGCTTATTGTACTGAGGGGCCAACAGAACTGTGTAAGCGTAACGTGAAGCTCTCAAACACATAAACAGAATGCTTTCCATTTGATTAAAGACCAAGGTGTTCCTCTATTCACAAAAAAGTAACTTGTCATGTCATTTTCCTATGATAGTTTGTGAAGTATTCCAGGCCAGTTCAAGCCATCAATAGAGTCAGTGTCTTATGGCTTTAACTATGTTCTGGGAACATCTATGCTTTGTCCTTCTGCAAATCTCCCCCCTCCCCAAATCTGGGGAAATAGATGAGGTCAAATCACTCTATCGGGGGGGCAACAAGCTGGTTCTTTACACATTTGCAGAAAGCTATAGATCGTACTTGGGCTCTTTCAATGAGGAAAGTCTGTTAAATATCGTAACTTTGGCAAAAGAAGATTAGATAGACCTCCTTAATCCTCCTCTACAAGTGAGCGAAAATGACTTCTGTGAGAGGCTGCAGGCAGAAAACTGGTTATTTCCATCCGTGTGCCGTTGGAGCGATTGTTGTCTTGGAAACGTGAAGGCCATCACACGTGGAAACAGATGATAGATGGTGAGAAGTAATTGACAAAACCATAGCTAACACGTGCCTGTTGAACTTGGGCAGAGTCTCTTAAAATGAATCAGAGGGAAGGCGAAGCTTGCTGACAGACATGTCATCACGTAGGGCCTATAGCATCCTTTTCTAAGACAAGGTCCTTGTGACGTCCCTACTCCCTTATGGCTGTACAGTTCTTGGAGTGTGTACCAACCTCCAGCTGAGTGAAATGAGGCAAAGAATCGTAGAGGATTCACCCCAAATCCCGGCTGACTAGTGGCAGAATTAGCGCCAGAACCCGCGTGGTGTGATCATTCCCTAAACTATGGTACTTGGTGTTTCCGGAACCAGAGCCTGGGCGGGGGCTTGCCCAGATAACAGCCTTGGTCTCTTTGCCAAATCAGGCACCCAGAATGTCTCATGCACCCCTGAGGTTTGAGAACTCAGGAAAAGAGCCCCAGAGAGAAACCCAGACTCTACGAGGCTCCAAAATATTTGTGATCCCTAACTGATAATGAGAGGACTTAACCTACAACCCCAGGTATATTCCCAGCAGGAAGGGGAGACCACCCTTCACAGCTGGACACACAGACACTTCTTCCCTGATGAAGTTCCCAGGAGAACTAGTCAGTTTCCATTGGCCTTAAACCAATGGGCTACCAGGGCGGGGCTCCCACATGTGTTTTGTTTCTGTGGCCCCTCCCACATTTGCCCTGCTTCTCCGTGACCCTGCCCCTCTCCTGAGCCGACCACCCAGAGGCCAATGCTGCTTTTGGTCAATCACTTCTTCCCTGTGTTTCTGGGTTATCGCTGATACACAGTTTGCTCTTTCAGAATCCTTGTAACAGTCCAATGGCTCATTTCCACAAGCACAAGCACACGCAGTATTTGTCATTTTAAAAAAATCCACTTTTAATTTATTCATGCATCATCTTTACTTTTCTCCCCATTCCTAACCAAATGTCTCTTCTTAGTGGTGTTTTCAACACCCTCTCCTCTGAGTAGTCACTGGACATGTTAAGCTTAATCATGTTCGCAAGACACCTCAATACAAAGTCCAAACATAACCAAACCAGTCAACCAACCAAAGACAATGGCTTGGGCTCCCGTGTAAGAGCATAAGGCAGCTTCTTTTGAAGGCAACCCAAATGGACGCTCTTTTGCTCTGGAATGTAGCCCTGCTTATTCTGAATGTTGTTATTTGACAGTGTGTAAGCAGAAAGGCATCACAGCTGAGTAGTAACAAGCAATAAACAGGCCCTGAACTGTTTCCTAGATGTTGAGAGTGAGCAAAGCTGCTGCAGTCTGGGTCCAGGGTCCCTCCAATGTGTACAGGATGCGTCCTGAACGCTTTCAGTTTTCCAGCTGCCTGAGCACCAGTTTTTCTCATGAGCAAAGCCTGACTCTGCCCTGCGACAAATAAGATGATAGGAGGTCAGAACAACAATGCCCTTCCATTCATCCCCAGCTAAGTCTTCCTCCTGTGGGCCTCTCCGGCAGCCTGGGAATCTCCGTCACCCTCCCCAGCATGGGATCTGAGGATGGGAGGGAATACTCCCTACCAGCCTTCTGAAAGGAAGGCCAGCTCTGGCCTTTATTCCTGCCAGTTCCTCTCTTTGGAGTAGAATTCAAACACGACCCCGGCTCTGCCCATCTTTTGTTCCATCTGTCATTTGTGCTTTCAAAGCTTCACCCCCATACTCTTATCTAAGACTGGATCCTTGATCTCCACATCTGTCATTTAGGTATAATAATACCTACTATAAAGTACAGTGGTGAGGATTTAATAAGACAATATTTGTCAATGTGATTAGCGCTAATTCTTACCCAAAGTATTTCAGAATGGTTTTGGGTATAAGTGTCACAGCTATTATATATTTATTATAGATTATGTATCTAACATTGTGAACTAACGTTCCTTATCTGGGTTAATACTTTATATTTTATTTTCTATTGTTAAGATTGTCCCACTCTTCTTACTTCAAATTTTAGTTTTTTCTGCTTTGTTTTTGCTCACCCTACCCCACCCCACTACCCCTGTCTTTTAGCTTCTTACGTCATTTTATTTTAGATGTGGGTTTGGTTTCTTTCTTTTTTTTTTTTTTTAATCACTACTGGGAGTCTTTGTCTTTTACCAGGAGAACTAAACCATTACCTATTTTGGCATTTCAGAAAATTTAGTCTGAGGTCATTTTGCTTTACATTTTGTATGTTTCCTTTGTGTTCTCTAAGTTACAAGCACTGTTTCCTTTCTTTTCCTCTAGTCATTTGTAATTTAAATAAAATTTAAATTTTGTAATGGTCACCTTTAAGCTTCTCTAAGCATATACTCAAATCTACAGTTCCTTAATTCTTGATGCAAAACAAGTCAATTTCCCCTAACTTGACTTTAAAGGAATCAGCATGAGTTAAGTCAAAATTGTTCCATCCCCTTGCCCCCCTCCAAGGAAACCCCACTGTGAATGTTGTTCAGTTGTGTTCTGAGACCTCATGCAGAAGAGGAAGATTCGTCTAGTCTGATTTTCTATTAGCAAGAGTTTAAACACATAGCTTTTGTTTGTTTGTGTTTTCGTGTATCAAGAAGTTGAGATGTGGGCCATCCAGGGCTAGTACAGCTACTCAAGGATGTGTTCAAGATTCCAGATTCTGATTGTGCTTCTCTAGCTTTTGTCCTTGTGTTTATGGCCTGATTTTTGATCTAGGGATGCAGAGATCAATAAGGCACACTTCTTGCTCTCAACGTGCTCACAGAGTAGTAGGTACAGTGGATAAAATAAGCCGTAGATTCTTTGACACTGTCCTGCTTTTGGAATCCAGACTGGCTTTGACCATGAGAATATGGCAGACGCAATGCAGTGCCCAGTTTGGGTTGAGGACTTGCAGATCGGTGGCTTCCAGTTCCTTTCTCTCACAGAGCCCTGAGCCACCGGGTAGGAAGTCTGACCACTCTGCTGAGTGGGCCACGTGGAGACCGGGAAGATGAATGGAGTGGATGAGGCACCTGGCGGAGCCCAGCCTTCCAGTCATCCCCACCAAGTGCACACACGTGACTGAAGCCGTCTGGACTTTCCAGAGGAGACCAGCTGCCAACTGCCTGCTGCCAGGTGACCCCTTGGACACCATGTGGAGTTAACAATTCATGCAGCAAGGCCTGTCTGAATTCTTGACCCATCACATCGTGAGATAAGATAAAATGATCATTTGAAGCAAAGTAGTATTGGAATAATTTGCTACACAGAAATAGGTTACGAACAGGGATGTGTAAGTAAACAGACAAGTATAAGACAGTATGAAAGGTCAGGGGTAGCTGCTCTGGAGAGCAGAGTTCAGTGGTGGATTAAACAAATTTATAGTTTTAGACTTTTTGTTAGTTAGAAAGAAGTAATAATAGGCACCTCTTTCTAACTGACAGAAAGCCTAAAACTATATGCATGCAGTTGAACGACATGGGTTTGAACTGCAAGGTCCACTTACGGGCAGGTTTTGTTCAATGAGCACCTACTGCAGTACATGTGGTAGATTGAATTCCCAGATGCAGAGGAACTCTGGATATGTAAGTCGGTGGACGTAAGTCACACGCGGATTCTCAACTGCACCCCAACCCCCATGTTGTTCAGAGTCAGCTGGTTTTTTTTCAATTTCATTTATTTCTGTAATTGTTAGTCAGGTCTCTTTTCTGTGGCAGGTGGTAGAAATCTATTTCAAATCAGCAGGAGCAAAAGGACTGAGAAAAAGAAATTCCAGGGTAGCATCCAGAGGCCCAGGGAAGCCCCAGGGTCCAGGCTGCAGGGACCGCTCTCCATAACCTTCCCAGCTGTTTCATCTGGATTCCTTCCTGCTTGCTTCCTACTTACGCTGGTTCTCTGCACAGGAACGAGAAGGGAAGGTGGCCGATGACAGCCCAGCAGAAGGAAAACTCCTTTCCCCTGTGTTTTTTTTTTTTTTTGGCTGCACTGGGACTTCGTTGTTGCACACGGGCTTTCTTTAGTTGCGGTGCGTGGGCTTCTCACTGCGTTGGCCTCTCTTGTTGCGGAGCACGGGCTCCAGGTGCACGGGCTTCAGTAGTTGTGGCACACAGGCTTAGTTGCTCCATGGCATGTGGGATCTTCCCAGACCAGGGCTCGAACTCGTGTCTCCTGCTTTGGCAGGTGGATTCTTAACCACTGCTCCACCAGGGAAGTACCCCCAGTGTATTTTTATAAACATTCTTGGGGAGAACTGGCTAGGCTTGGCTCACGCACTCCTGTGCTCTGAGGGTAAGGAATGGAGTCAATGGGAAGAAGGTCCACGGGCACATCACAGACACAGCTGGAAGCAGCACTGAGACATCATCACTACTGTCAGAAGGTGCTGTACCAGAACTTACAAACTCAGAAGAATTTCCAGAAAAGAGATTTTTGAAAATAAACAAAATTCAGTATATTGCAGTGCAGCATTACTTCAAAAATACAGGTTATTAGGGTATATTTAAATGATTATTAAGTTCCTACTACGTTCAAAGCACACTACAGACGCTAAGCAAGATTAAAATGAAGAGTTTGACCTTAAGAATCTTTGGATCCAGTTTTATCATGATCCATTAAACTGTAACAGTTTTAACAGTCATAAAAGATATAACTGTGAAAAATTATAGCCTACTTTGGACCAATTTCTGAATATTGTTAAATATGTAGTTTTATGAAGGGTTCAAAATGTAATTACCTTGAGTAAATCTGTGAAAGAAATGCTGGAGAGGCCATACCGTCCATACTTTATTTTACTTGATTTTAATTTTTTGGCTGCAGGGCTTGTGGAATCTTGGTTACCTGGGCCCCAGGCATTGGAAGCTCGGAGTCCTAATCACTGGACCTCCAGGGAATTCCCAATAGCATCCTTTTTTTTTTTTTTTTTTTTAAGAGTGAGGCTTGGCCCCATAACTTACACAAAGTTTCTAAAAATTTATTTAATTTATTTATTTTTGGCTGCATTGGGTCCTCATTGCTGCACGTGGGCTTTCTCTAGTTGCGGCGAGCAGGGGCTACTCTTCATTGCAGTACACGGGCTTCTCATTGCGGTGGCTTCTCTTGTTGTGGAGCACAGGCTCTAGGGCGCACGGGCTTCAGTAGTTGTGGCACGTGGGCTCAGTAGTTGTGGCTCGTGGGCTCTAGAGCACAGGCTCAGTAGTTGTGGCTCACAGGCTTAGCTGCTCCACAGCATGTGGGATCTTCCCGGACCAGGGCTTGAACCCGTGTTCAAATGGATTTTACTGATGGAACATTGAATATTGAGGAAAAAATAGACATCCTTTCAAACATATGTTACTTTTTTTACTTTATTAAATTATTAGTTTAAAACATTTTTATTATTTTAAGATTGATTCTATTCTATAAAAATCCAGTAAAAGGCTGCAGATGAGTGAAAGCTCTGTGGCTATAGTGTGTGTACACGGTTGACTGTCAAGAGTGATATTAAGGTAGTTTATAGAAATATTAAATTTGTTGTTCTTCATATATCATCCACTTTTGAGGGCAGCTAGGTGAAGAGAGATAGGTTTGGCTGAAAACTCTTAGAATTTTTGACTAACTCTTTAAAAGCAAACCTCTCGTGAAAGACATATCTGCCTCTTGTCTTCTTTTCACTTATTTTACCAGCTTTTAATGACCTCTTTCAATCTGTGCCTTGCGTCTGTCTTTATATTTATGAATGTTTTTCTCTGATTGTGTGTTTGCTTATTGCTTCTGTTCCATTCATTCCTCTTACCTTTAGTTGTTTGCATCTTGAAAATCTACAGTCAAGTGGAGCTTGGGAAATGCATCTTCCAGATTGCTCTTTTGATCTTTACAGTATTGATTCTGTCTTTTGGGACTTCTGAGACTTCTGATGCAGATGGCAATTCTATGATTACATTTCAATTGTCTATAATCTTTCCTTCTTTCATCTGACAAATGTTTAACCTCTTCCTGATTCTCAGCCCCCTATTTTTCCATGTCAATTTGTTGTCTCAACAGCTAACCTTTCAATTTTCCTTTTATAAACTGTTCCCATTCTTGGGTATTATTGAGAATTTAAGCAATAGATTTCAAGAGATATTTTTGTTTCCTGCACTAGATGATGAAAAATATGTGTTTGCTCTTTTATGTCTCAAAATATATTCTTGGGTCCAATGTTTATTTTCTTTTTATTGCTACTCATCCTTACACGAGGCAAGAGCTAGTAGGGTCTGTCGTTTGCCCTCAAAAAGAATGGAATTTCCTAGCTCCCCTGTTTTTACCCGTTTGAATTTACATGCAGAAGGATATATTGAAGTTTAGAAGCCTTAGGCAAATTTCTGGTGCCTGGTATTCATTTGTCTAATGGGTACCTCTTAGGCCTGCACTGTTCAATACAGTAGCCACTAGCCACATGCAGCTATGAATTAATTAAAATTAAATAAACTTAAAACGTGGTTCCTCATTTGCACTAGCCACATTCCAAGTGTTCAACAGCCTCTGAGTGCAGACATGGGATGTTTCCATCTTTGCAGAAAGTTCTGTCCAACAGTGTGCTTGACTGTGAGATTCGCCTGCTTATACGTTACAGTTATCTGACTGTGGGAAGGAAGTTAAATTTCTTTCTGTAAAAGTAAAACATTCTAGTTCTTTTCTCTGGCAAGATACAGAAAATGTAAAACTACAATCCCTGATGGGTATCACTCTCGTTCTTCCCGTTTCCGTCCATGTTATTACAGTCTTATTCTTCCAAGGTGTAAGACATTCCCATTTATTTACTTCTGTTGGCCGCTGCTGGCGGTTCGATTCTCAGAGAGGATGTGCTCAGAAAGAGACTAATTTCCAGAAACAGAGCCTGGCCAAGGGATGCAGGTGTGGGTGGGAGCGCATGAAGAGTGAAGGGCGGGGCCACTGCAGAACCAGCAACTTCACTTTAGAGGTGTGGTCTTTGGCTCCTGGTTGCCAAAGGCCTGTCTCTCTTAAGAGGAGACACAGCAGGAGTAATGAAAGTCTCTTCGGAGTCTCCACGGCCAAGTTGTTGTACCTTAAATCTTCCTCTGTGTCTTGACCATCCACCAACCTCCGTATCTCCGGAGAGATTGCAACTTCAATTGGCTTTTGTATTTCAAAGGTTGTTCCAGTGGAAAGGCTGGGAAGGGCAAAACAAGTGTTGGAATCCAGAGATGTCTCTTCAGATTCAGAGCTGATAGTTCATTAAGCACAGCAATAGTTCAACAAATATGTGTTGGAAGTTAAAGTAAGCACACAACCCCCTCTCTCCAATAAAATGTAATAATGCCTGAAGCACGCTTTTTAGAACAGAATCCAGTTCCTAGGCACGTATCTGACATTAAGAAGATGCTTAATGAATGGTTATGGAATGGACAAATAAGTGAATAATACATCTTAAAAAAACCACACAGGGCTTCCCAGGTGGCGCCGTGGTTAAGAATCTACCTGCCAATGCAAGGGACACGGGTTCGAGCCCTGGTCCGGGAAGATCCCACATGCCATGGAGCAGCTAAGCCCGTGTGCCACAATTACTGAGACTGCGCCCTAGAGCCCTGAGTTTCTAGTTGGATGTCATGCCTATGGGTCTCAGATCTGCTGGGAGAATGGAGAATTGGAGACCAGGAAGGGAAGGGCCAAAGAGGACAGGGAAAGAGAAACACAGCTCCCAGAGAGAGAGTTGGCCACGTTCAGGTGACGACAATTACTTGTGTGGTTTTTGTTGGTTTGTTTTTAATTATTTTTGGCTGTGCTGGGTCTTTGTTGCTGCGCCCGGGCTTTGTCTAGTCGCGGTGAGCGGGGGCTACTCTTCGTTTTGGTGCGCTGGCTTCTCATTGCGTTGGCTTCTCTTGTTGTGGAGCACGAGCTCTAGGTGCACGTGGGCTTCAGTAGTTGTGGCACGTGGGCTCAGTAGTTGTGGCTCGCGGGCTCTAGAGCGCAGGCTCAGTAGTTGTGATGCACGGGCTTAGACGCTCTGCAGCATATGGGCTCTTCCCAGACCAGGAATTGAACCCGTGTCCCCTGCATTGGCAGGCGGATTCTTCACCACTGCACCATCAGGGAAGTCCCACTGATGGAGTCTTGAAATGAATTCAATATAATCTTATTTTATAGGTAAAGAAACTGAGGAGCAGAGAGGAAACAAGTTTTTAATCATAATAAGAGCATAGTATTTGGAACTGAATAAATCTGTATTCCATCATTTGTTAGAGAAGTGTCCTTCCGCAGTGGGTTAAATGACTCAGCCTCAATTTTCTTACTTGTAAAATGAGATTAATCATTCTTGCCTTTTCAGATTCTTATGAGATAATGAGCCTGGTGGCCATTCAACAAAGAATAACAATTATAATTGCAGTTATTGTTTTCAAGGACACATAGCAAGTTAGTATCAAAGTGGATCTTCTTGGGCTTCCCTGGTGGCGCAGTGGTTGAGAGACCGCCTGCCGTTGCAGGGGACACGGGTTTGTGCCCCGGTCAGGGAAGATCCCACATGCCGCGGAGCGGCTGGGCCCGTGAGGCATGGCCGCTGAGCCTGCGCGTCCGGAGCCTGTGCTCCGCAACGGGAGAGGCCACAGCAGTGAGAGGCCCGCGTACCGCAAGAAAAAAAAAGTGGATCTTCTTTTCCCAGCCCTGTGCTCACTCTGTTTTACTTGGTGATGTCGGAATCACGTCACGTGTGATGGGAGTTCTGACCCGGAGGTTTGTTGTTGGCTTGGGGGTGGGTTGAGAGGGCAGAGCCGGAGACAGGGTGGATTTAATTAGCCCATTGGCCTTCCTCCAGCGCATCCCCACCTTTTGTATAGACCACTGGAACATATTCAAAATATCCCAATTCACTGGCCTGCTACGAACTTCTCTTGTGAAGGTTGGGCTGTTTCCTGACATTGAGACCGAGTGCCTAGTCTTCCTGTAGTTAAGAAAAACCTTCCTTTACCCTTTGTTTCAGCAGTAAAGACTGGTGTCATGGCCTGTGTCAGGTGGAAGGAACATGCAGAACAGAGGCCGACATTGGTGACATGTAAGAATACACGCAGACTTGGATGGCAAGGCTCTACCAGGGAGACAGATGCCCTCCTCCAACGAACCCAGAGGAATGGAGACAAATCCTCCTCCATGACAGCTACTCCCTTTATTTCAGCCCCTCTATCAGAGGCCAGAAAACTTTTCTTCTGTAAAGGGCCAGGTAGTAAGTATCCTGGGCTTTGTGGATCAGATGGTCCTGCCACTGTAGCATGGAAAGGGCTGTATTCAATACAGAAATTAATGAGTGCACTTGTACTCAATAGCCCTTTTTATAATGAGGAACTGAGATTCGGATTCCATGTAACTTTCACATATCGCAAAGCATTATTCTTCTACAGATATTTTTCAACCCTTTAAAAATATAGAAACTTTTCCTAGCTTGTGGACTCTACAAAAAATTGCAGGGCCCCATGTGGGCTGTGGGCCATTGTTTGCTGACCTGTCCCATTAAATCACAGACCAGAGGATTTTGAGACAATTCAGGGACTGTAGGAGCCGTAGGCGAAGGATGCAAAGTATACAAGTGTGAGTTTCCAGCCCTGCTGTCTCCCACCCTGTGCCATTTGTGTAAATATCTCCTCCTTTAAAATGCAAATCGTTTTTGGATTGGCATACTGAGATGAAAATCATTAAAGCAGGACCAAATTCCCCTTTGGGAATGCCTGGCCCTCTGCAGTCTCAGACATTTCCCCATGAAGCAGGTTTAAAGGAAAAAAGGTCAAAAATACTGACACCTCATTTCAGAAAAGTTACCACCTCATTTGTGGCATCTCGAGTTCCTGCTCCCACGCCCTTTCTTTCTTTTTTTTAAAAATAAATTTATTTATTTAATTTATTTATTATTTTTGGCTGTGTTGGGTCTTTGTTGCTGCACGTGGGCTTTCTCTAGTTGTGGCGAGCGCGGGCTACTCTTCGTTGTGGTGCACGGGCTTCTCATTGCAGTGGCTTCTCTTGTTGTGGAGCACGGGCTCTAGGGCACACGGGCTTCAGTAGTTGTGGCACACGGGCTCAGTAGTTGTGGCTCACGGTCTCTAGAGTGCAGGACTCGGTAGTTGTGGTGCACGGGCTTAGTTGCTCCATGGCATGTGGGACCTTCCCAGACCAGGGCTCGAATCCATGTCCCCTGCATCGGCAGGTGGACTCTCAACCACTGCACCACCAGGGAAGCCCGGCAGGCGGGTTCTTAACCATTGCGCCACCAGGGAAGTCCCCACACCCTTTCTGAAAGGCTTAGAGATCTGTCTTTCTGCCCTGTTCACCAGCCAGACTGGCAGGACTCGAGGCCCAAGGTTTCCAGCACTGAGGGTCTCCTAAGACAGAAGAGGGGGCTCCTCTTCCATTCCAGCTGCAAACACCCCTGCTTCCTCGACACAAAGGCAGCCCAGATTTGAGGGGCATTTCCTTGCTGTCCCCGGGGCCAGGTGGCCCCAGAGAACTGAAACACACCCGTGTTGGCTGCTGTCACTAGAAGCACCTGCTGGCAGTTAAGCTTGACGAGGGCCAGAGGTGGCAGCCTGCAGAGCCAGTCCTGCCTTGAGAGCCCAAAGCACAGAAAAACAATAAAATATGGTGAGCCGGTGTTCTAGTTCCAGCCTGATTACTAAATAAAAAGCAACACAGTCACTTAACCTCTCTGATCCTAGACCATCTATGAAATGAGAACCTGGATTAGATCAGCCTTCTATGTGGGGGGCAAAGGATTAGGGGTGGAGGGAACCGTCAGAAATTTAGAAATGTTCTAAATCAAATGCCAGCCTCCTTCCCCCCAAGCAACCCGAACAGATAGGAATTGGGGTGGGGCACAGGCAGGGTGCGACATTTGACAAAGCTTTGCCAGGTATTCAAATAAGAAGACCCTGCCCCAGGTGAGAACCACTGGGCTAAACCTCCCTAAAGACCCTTTGGACTCTGACTTTCAATGATTCTTTGAAAGGGCTAGAGTCAAGAGTACTTTCCTTCTGTCCTTCCTTAGTAATCTGCTGTGGGTTGACGGAACTTAGTTTGAAACAATGGAATACTGCAATTGTGCCATATCGATTTTTTAAAAAAATTATTTAGAGGAAATTTGTTCCCTGCAGCGCTACCCTTGAGATGATATTGTGAGAGTTGGCACTGCTCTGGGTTGAGTAGATGCAGGTGCCTCTTGTAACTGGGAAGATGCTGGTGTCAGGCAGAAGCATGCAAGGTAGAAGTTACACATCATGGAAGAAGCACCTTGAACCTGGACAAGGCCAGTCTGGATGGGACCAGCTGATGGTCAGCGAGAACCTGGCTTTACATCCTTTTGTTACTCTAAGCCATGCTTCCTCTTGAGGGACGTTCTTGGGTTTTTTCCTGGTTTTCTAAGAAGGTCAAGATGTTCTTCCAAACTTATATGCTCCAACAGACTCCTGTACCTTCTGTTTTGTAATACACATCACACTTGTAGTTAGTGGCTTGTTGAGTTGTCCATCTTCTGAACCAGCGTGTAAGCTCCATGCAAGAAGGGACCTGGTCCACCCTGTGTGACACTCTGCCCAGCATGATGCCTGGCATATCATGGGAACTGATTAGAAACTTGTTGAATATGAATTATACCTCATTGAAAGATTCTATGCCTGTAAAGACTTCCCCCCAAAGAACTGTTTGTTCTCTAAACCACAGCAGCCTGGAGAGCTTAGTAATTCCCTTGCTCCATAATTCCTTGCTCAGCCTAGGTCCACAGAAATTCCTGGTACTTCAAGCCCCCATTCTAGGTCAGACTAGAATAAGAGGAAAGGCTACCCATGAGTTTTTCCTTCATCTTCCTGCCCCTCATCCCCCACTCCATCCTTCATCCTCCAGGTCCCCTGTGGGATCGCAGCCTCAGCAATGAAGTCTAACTTCTCCAAATATACAGGTATCTGCTCTGAGCTCTGAGGTCCCTGCCAAAGGCGTCTCAGGGATTCGAGAACCTGATGTAATTCTGATGCAGTGCATGATGAAGGAATGGTACCTTCAGGGCAGAGCCAAAAGTGTACCAGGAAGAAATAGAAAATATGAACAGACCAATCACAAGCACTGAGATTGAAACTGTGATTACAAATCTTACAAAGAACAAAAGCCCAGAGAAACAGAGCTGGAGGAATCAGGCTCCCTGACTTCAGACTATACTACAAAGCTACAGTAATCAAGACAGTATGGTACTGGCACAAAAACAGAAATACAGATCAATGGAACAAGATAGAAAGCCCAGAGGTAAATGCACATTTGGTCACCTTATTTTTGATAAAGGAGGCAAGAATATGCAAAGCAGAAAAGACAGCCTCTTCAATAAGTGAGGCTGGGAAAACTGGACAGCTACATGTAAAAGAATTGAAATTAGAACACTCCCTAACACCATACACAAAAATAATCTCAAAATGGTGAATTCTATCAAAAATTTACAGAAGAGCTAACACCTATCCTTCTCAAACTCTTCCAAAATATAGAAGACGGAGGAATACTCCCAAACTCATTCTATGAGGCCACTATCACCCTGATACCAAAACCAGACAAAGATGTCACAAAAAAAGAAAACTACAGCCCAATATCACTGATGAACATAGATGCAAAAATCCTCAACAAAATACTAGCAAACAGAATCCTACAACACATTAAAAGCATCATACACCATGATCAAGTGGGGTTTATCCCAGGAATGCAAGGATTCTTCAATATATGCAAATCAATCAATGTGATACACCATATTAAAAAATTGAAGGATAAAAAACATATGATAATCTCAATAGATGCAGAAAAAGCTTTTGACAAAATTCAATGCCTACTTATGATAAAAACACTCCAGAAAGTAGGAATAGAGGGAACCTACCTCAACATAATAAAGGCCATATATGACAAACCCACAGCCAACATCATTCTCAATGGTGAAAAACTGAAACCATTTCCTCTAAGATCAAGAACAAGACAAGGTTGCCCACTCTCACCACTATTATTCAACATAGTTTTGGAAGTCCTAGCCATGGCAATCAGAGCAGAAAAAGAAATAAAAGTAATCAAAATTGGAAAAGAAGAAGTAAAACTGTCACTCTTTGTAGATGACATGATACTATACATAGAGAGTCCTAAAGATGCTACCAGAAAACCACTAGAGCTAATCAATGAATTTGGTAAGGTAGCAGAATACAAAATTAATGCACAGAAATCTCTTGTATTCCTATACATTAAAGACAAAAAATCTGAAAAGGAAATTAAGGAAACACTCCCATTTACCATGGTAACAAAAAGAATAAAATACGTAGGAATAAACCTACCTAAGGAGACAAAAGACCTGTGTGCAGAAAACTATAAGACACTGATGAAAGAAATTAAAGATGATACAAACAGATGGAGAGAAATACCATGTTCTTGGATTGGAAGAATCAACATTGTGAAAATGACTATACTACCCAAAGCTATCTACAGATTCAATGCAATCCCTATCAAACTACCAATGGCATTTTTCACAGAACTAGAACAAAAAGTTTCACAATTTGTATGGAAACACAAAAGACCCCGAATAGCCAAAGCAATCTTGAGAAAGGAGAACGGAGCTGGAGGAATCAGGCTCCCTGACTTCTGACTATACTACAAAGCTACAGTAATCAAGACAGTATGGTACTGGCACAAAAAAAGAAATACAGATCAATGGAACAGGATAGAAAGCCCAGAGATAAACCCATGCACATATGGTCACCTTATCTTTGATAAAGGAGGCAAGAGTATACAATGGAGAAAAGACAGCCTCTTCAATAAGTGGTGCTGGGAAAACTGGACAGCTACCTTTAAAAGAATGAAATTAGATCACTCCCTAACACCATACACAAAAATAAACTCAAAATGGATTAAAGACCTCAATGTAAGGCCAGACACTATAAAACGCTTAGAGGAAAACAGAGGCAGAACACTCTATGGCATAAATCACAGTAAGATTCTTTTTGAGCTGCCTCCTAGAAAAATGGAAATAAAAACCAAAGTAAACAAATGAGACCTAATGAAACTTAAAAGCTTTTGCACAGCAAAGGAAACCATAAACAAGACAAAAAGACAACCCTCAGAATGGGAGAAAATATTTACCACTGAACCAACTGACAAAGGATTAATCTCCAAAATATATAAGCAGCTCAATATCAAAAAAAAAAAAACCAAACGAGCCAATCCAAAAATGGGTGGAAGACCTAAATAGACATTTCTCCAAAGAAGACATACAGATTGCCAACAGACACATGGAAGGATGCTCAACATCACTAATCATTCGAGAAACGCAAATCAAAACCACAATGAGGTATCACCTCACACCAGTCAGAATGGCCATCATAAAAAATCTACAAACAATAAATGCTGGAGAGGGTGTGGAGAAAAGGTGACCCTCTTGCTCTGTTGGTGGGAATGTAAATTGATACAGCCACTATGGAGAAGAGTATGGAGTTTCCTTAAAAAACTAAAAATAGAACTACCATACGACCCAGCAATCCCACTACTGGGCATATACCCTGAGAAAACCATAACTCAAAAAGAGACATGTATCACAATGTTCATTGCAGCACTATTTATAAGAGCCAGGACATGGAAACAACCTAAGTGTCCATCGACAGATGAATGGATAAAGAAGATGTGGCACATATACACAATGGAATATTACTCAGCCATAAAAAGAAACGAAATTGAGTTATTTGTAGTGAGGTGGATGGACCTAGAGTCTGTCACACAGACTGAAGTAAGTCAGAAAGAGTAAAACAAATACTGTATGCTAACACATATATACGGAATCTAAAAAAAAAATGGTTCTGATGAATCTAGGGGCAGGACAGGAATAAAGATGCAGATGTAGAGAATGGACATGAGGACACAGGGAGGGGGAAGGGTTAAGCTGGGACGAAGTGAGAGAGTGGCCTGGACATATATACACCACCAAATGTAAAATAGATAGCTAGTGGAAGCAGCTGCATAGTCCAGGGAGATCAGCTCGGTGCTTTGTGACCACCTAGAGGGGTGGGATAGGGAGGGTGGGAGGCAGATGCAAGAGGGAGGGGATATGGGAACATATGTATATGTACAGCTGATCACTTTGTTATACAGCAGAAACTAACACACCATTGTAAAGCAATTTTACTCCAATAAAGATGTTTAAAAAAAAAAGTGTAAGGACTCTGAAATAGACAAAAGATAGATGAATTATGACTCACCTGGGAGGCAAATGAAATACCCAAAAATGAAAAGGGAAGGAGAAAAGAAGAGCTAGGATGGAGATTAGTTTTTATTTTTCCTACCCATTCTTTCTTCCTTTTCCCTCTGTAAATCATGAACCTTTTGCAAATCATTTCCAAAGTTAGTCAGAGAAAAAGAGGAGGGGGTCATAACTGGCATGAGATGCTCGCTTCTGAGGTTTTCTGTTCTTGAACAATTTCCCTCTTCATTCTCTGTAGCCCCAGCATGTACAGCTCAAGTGTAGCTGCCCGCAAGCACGCAGGGGTTTTCTTGGCCGGCAGGGCTAGTAAAAGTCCTGCAAATGGAATGGAAGAAGCAGCTTCAGAGCTCTTTGGAAATATTACAGGCACTGGGGGGAAATCAACAAAACAAGGAAAAGAGCATTTTAAAATGAGTTGTCTTGTATTTATCCAAGTTCACAGTGCTCTTAGCAGGTTGCAGATTAATACTTCTGGCCAGATTCTGAATAAGCCACAGGGGACCAATAAGAAACTTCCTGCCTGGAAACTAAGAAGGCCTAATGGATCAGCTGTCACTGCCTCTGTTTGGGAGGCAGGTAGAGTTTGTGTCGAGCCATTTCTCCATGTTATGAAAGTCACAGAGTATTTTACATCTTTCAATAACACTCACCATTTGGCAGGCTAATGCATGCCTTTTCCCCTGCCTTTTTGCTAGCTCCTGTCTTTGCTGGTAACCCAACACTGTCTGGATTTGTTCTCTCTCCCAGTCCAGCAGGAAAATAATGGGGAGAAACAGAAGATCCATTTATATGTTGATGAGGAAAAGAAAAATCTTAGATTTCAGGAACTGAAAAAGATTTCCAAGCAGGGGGTACCTAGAGGGAACAGAGGTAGTGGTCTAGCCTCCCACTGATGGGGGAGACCAGTAAGGGAAGGCATTATTTGGGAAGAACTTAAAAAAAAAAAAAAAAAAAAAAGACGGAATAACCGTCAGTCTGCTTTTTATTATCCAGACACCGATAATTCTAAACAATGCCAGTGAAGAAATATTCCTCCAGCCAGATGGTTGCTCCCCTGGCCCCCATGAGGTGCAGTTGCTTCAAAGTAACTTTACCCAAGTCTTTTTTTTTTTTGCTTTTTTTGCGGTACTCGGGCCTCTCACTGTTGTGACCTTTCCAGCTGCGGAGCACAGGCTCCGGACGCGCAGCTGCCATGGTTCACGGGGCCAGCTGCTCCGCGGCATGTGGGATTTTCGCGGATCGGGGCACGAACCCGTGTCCCCTGTATCGGCAGGCAGACTCTCAACCACTGCACCACCAGGGAAGCCCTGACCCACATCTTTTATTTACTGAAGAGGAAAGTGAGGGTCCGGAGAGCCGATGGCCCCTGAGCTGGAGCATTTCATAGAACCCTGGTCTCTTTGCTGCCCCCTGGAGGCCTTCCCTCTCCATTACGCCGCCAGACCCCAGGTGAAAAAACACTGGATGAACCCAGTAACTGGGCAAAATTGGATCATGCTAACCAAAGGGACATATCTGAGAAACTGGGAAAAAAGCCCAGAGCAGCTGCCCTCTGTCCTTGCCTTGTTTATAAGCCATATTTGAGAATTTTCAATCTTAAGGCTCTCTTTTTCTATCCTCTCCTTCATTTATATAAAAACAGATTTCTTTTCATATTGGAAAATACGGCTATGCTCATATAGGCTCATTTCCATTTTAAAATCATGGTAAGACCCTTCTGATTTTCTGTGTGACTGTGTAGTGGGTAGGAATCGCAGTTCTCAAAGACAGGTGTGCAAAGAATATTGTGGTTTTTAAATTAAAATTCAGTTTAATTTAGACTAACAGTTTTCATCCCACTAAGCAAGCAGAAGGCTCAAGCTCAGGTATTTAGGGGCTGTCCTATCTCAGGGTTGTGGACCCATAGTGCTTCTTTGCGATTGGGCTGTCCTGCTGGGCCGTTCTACGGCCATCCGCCTGACAGCCCCGCTGGCTTACGTTCATTCTTTGGCCTCCTCTCGAGGGCGTTTCCAGTTTCCCTGGATAACGTTTCTGCCGTGGTGCTGTTCAGTAGGCATTTCGTTGTTGAATTTCCTGGCATTTTAGTATTTATTATCACACGTGATTTTTTTTTTTTTCCTTTTGACGTGAATTATTTCTCTCCTGAGCTTTGGGGATCAGAGACATGTTATTTCAGGCCCAACTTGAAAAGGAATTAATCCAAGGAAATGCATCCAGAAATCAAGAGAGGCCATGTAGGAGGAATCTGACCGACACCCACATCAGGAGCGATTTTGCATTTGATTTACCCACACGAGGTAGATGAATCCACCACCCAGGGAGTTGTATCTCCCCGAGTTATTTCCCAGTCTGACGTCTCTCTGCCCACAACGTCAGCTTTCCACTAAACAGGGGAAATCATTGGTTTATACCCAGCTTTTGTCTTCACTCACTAACTCCACCTGTCAAGCATTTGTCAAATGCCAAGCCTTCCCCCACCCCTGCTTTGCCAACCAGAGAGAAGGAATCGAAGAGCCCGGCCCCGGAAGCTGGAAGAAATTGGGATAAACAGGAGTAAGTGATGGGGTCAAAGGGAACAAAGTCTAGGACTGGATGAGTTTGCCATCCAGACCCACTCCCCTGACGTTAGAATCAGTGAGGAAATACCTAGAATCCTTTCTACTCCTGTGCTTTTTTACAACTGACATAACACCTTCCAGCAAATGACCTCCTCTATTCCTCACAATAGCCCAGGGAGGCAGGCACTTTGCAGATAAACAAATAGAATTTTAGCAGGAAGTCCCCAGCTCTGGGTCATTCATTAGGTTAATAGCACGGTGGGACTGAGTGACCAACCCCTTCCTCCTATGATCTAAGGTTTGGAACCAGCAAGACCTTGACTCAAATCCTAGTTTCAGCCCATATTAACCCTGTGACTATGAGGAAATCTTTTGTGATGCTCTGTTGGGAATTGTCCCTGTTTTTCACGAGTTTTCTTGTGAAGATTAGATGAATTAACATAGTATTAATAAATCCCGAGCACAACAGCTGGTACTTAAGAGGGGCTTAATCTCTAAGAATAGGAAGGACCACATTCATTCCAGGATCTGTAGACAGCTAGACAATTAAAAACAAACAAGCAGAGATTTGATAAGAAATGAATGAAAGGCTCGTTATCCGTGCTGGGATTTCCTAGTTCTTCAAATGAATGTAGGAAGCTTTAGCCTTTAGATAAACTTAGAATCCTTGCCTGGCACCAAGTCACAGCCTGGAGCTGACACAGCGAGCTGCCACAGCTCCAGTCCTGCAAAAAACGAGTGTTCCGTCAAACCTCTGCTGCTTTGCATATGTGTGTGCAGTTCTGCTGTAGGGCTCAAGTTCCAGGTGGTCGTACTGAGCTATTTCCATATGTTTGCATAAGCTGCTCTCCGGAATTTGGAATGGAGCTGTTGGACCATTCATGCTTTTGTCTCGTCCCCATTTCGGAATCTAGCATCTCTTTTTCTCTCGAAACCTCTAGTCCTAGATTGATTATTGCTTTGACCTTGATTAGGTGAGTAACAAATTCGAGACATGAGGAAGTAGTAACTTAGAAGTGTTCTGAACCTCACTGGAGACCAGCCGGAAGGAAGCTTTTAGTCCGGGTCTGGCGTAGGGATATCCTCGGAATGCGATGCTTCATTTCCCCACCTGATGTTTCCTTCCACGAGGGAAAGCTTAGGGTGTATAACGTTCCTGCCTCCGTGCCCTTTGTCTAACTGCTTGCTTTGTTCAAAATCAAGATGGAGAAAAAGTGTTATTTATTGTCTTCCTTCAAATACTTTATCACTCTTGGCTGTGCACGTCTAGCCTTCGCCCTGTACTCTGAAACAATCCACCTCGGGGTCTACCGAAGTGGTGGAGCCCTTTATATAGTAAATGGAATACAATAACATAAGGATGGGGTAGAAGGAGAAACGGGGCGTCTGCCTATATTGAGTGTATCTGTGGGCGTGATTTCCCAAGATCATGGACCCATTTATATAAACTGGACTCATTTATATCGAAAATAACTGCACCAAACCAAAGTAGATCAGAACCCATATGCTGATGGTTAATGCATTCTGTTAAAGTGGGTTCGAAATCCACTACGCTTAGTTAGCTCCATAGAAGCCAAAACCTCTTCTGGGAAGTTGTAGACTTCGGAGGCTGTCTCACAAATCCATTTCGCTGGTCACAGGGGAAACCTCATGAAACTGTGTAAATGGATCTATACAAATCCATTCCCACCAGAAGGAATGCAGTTCAAAGTGATGTCCTGTGTGTAATAAAAATAGAACTGATCACGTTATTGCCTGTATCCAATGTAATAGCCATAACAGTTTGCAGCCACCAGTATTATGAAGGGGAATATTTATTTATTTATTAAGAAAATATCTATTGCTTATTTTCTGTGGAGGTAGGTGCTCTGGTAGAAATAGATGAACACAAGGTGGGATCCCCAATGATGCTTAGCTACCAGGATGTAGTATGAGTAACATGGGAAATTAACTAGACAAGTAGATACAAAAAGTACCAAAATGGAGGAATGGATGGTAAATGCTAGGAAAGTTCTTTGAGGGCAGGGATGGTTAATGGGAGTTCAGAGAAGAGGTGAGTAGGGTCTTAGTAGTGAGGTGGGAGCAGTGATGAGGGAAAGTGAAGGTGGGAAACAGTGCCTCAGCCACAGGTACAGCATGGGCAGAAGTTGTAGGATGAAAATTACCTGGAGTTCTTACTGTGGGCGGACTACCCTCGACGGCGATGGTTTTGTTAAGACTGAGTGAGAGATCAGGTGAGAACAATGCCTGGTGACCACATGGTGGAATGTCTTGAAAGCTGCATTGAAAGGATTCAGACTTTACCCTGTAGAGAATGCGGAGTCCTTGAGGATTGTTAAAAGGGGGAGAGGTATGATTAAGATATAAAGATTTTTAGATGAAAAAAAAATCTATACCATACAGCATAGGCTGATGAGAGAGAACCTGGAGAGAGAGAAACTGTTAAGTGGATAATGGATTTGTTGAAACAACAGGGTATTAACTAGAATGGTTTGTAGAGGCTTGGGGAAGGTAGCAAGGGTACTAGCAATAGAATGGAAGCACAGTTGTTAGGATTTAATGATGGCTTAGACATGAGGGAATAAAGGGTGGAAAGTTAGACCTGACAAAGCTTTCAGATGAGATGTCTGAGAAAGTGGCAGTAGAGACTTACCACCATGGGAAGCTCGACTGGGAACATTTCAGTTCAAGTAGATGGTGCCTCCGTTGGCCACTGCTCGCCTGTCATAGCCCTGCTTGGCTCGAGGCACAAAGGCCTTTCTCTTGCAGACTCAGCCCTGCCTAGGTGCTGCACCACTGAGAACCCAGACTCAAGCTCCACTCAAGCCCCTCCTCTCCAGCGGACAGGCATTGCCATTGTCTGCTGGTCTCACGGTCACTCCCAGTGGCCAGGTCACCTAGAATCAGAATTTGATGTTTCTATTCCAGGTCTGCATTGGGTCTAGGACACACTCCTGAGACCATTCACTTCAATGACTTTTTGTCACATTCCTGCTACCTTTTATCCCAGGGCTACATCTTGCTTCTGGCTTATTCTGCCTCACTTGGATTTACCACCTTGGTTTATCATCCTGTTTTCTTCCTGATACTAAGAACTGCTGCCCCTCAACCCTCTGTTCCCAACTGAATCAGACCCCTTAACGATGGATGCCAGTCTGGGATGGATTTGAGTTTGCAGTCGTGGTCCTTCTCCATCTCCAGAGATGATGAGCTCATCTTTCTTGACTGGCCCAGTCTTTGGTATCAGAACAAACCCACTGCTTGGTGTCTTGGAACTCTCGTGGGATGAGTGACTATGACTATTCCCTTAGTGATGGTTAATGATGAAAGTGTGACACACAATTAAGAATGTCAAGGAGGTAGTTCAGCCTAAAATATTGAAGCTGACGCAGGAGGTCAGGATTAGACATCCAGATTTTGGATTTATCTCCATGCATAAACACATCATTACAGTTACTACTAAAGTCAACGTCAGATACACACAGACAAATGAGTCAGCAGGAAGCAGTAACAGCAAAGCTTTGCATCACAAAACATTCCATTCTTATTATCTTTTTAGAAATAAGACACTGGTGAAAAGTTGCTATATTTGGGCAAGGACAGAGCACTATTTCCACCTAAATAATTTTTTGAGAAAAAGAGAGTTAAAAATGAGCAGAGATTAAAAGTCTGAACATTGGGAGAGTCTAACATTAGGGACATGGGAGGGAGAAGAAGAGAATTAGCCATGGAAGGAGGATGAAGGGAGGTGACAGGGGGTGTAGCTGTGTGGGGTAAGAGGTGACAATCCTACAGAGGTGTTGGGGAGACAGACAAACCTGCTTCCCTGCCCAGGTGGGACTGCCCTCTCCCATTCTTGTGGTCCTTTTTCAGGAAAAGAGTTTGCAATAGCAAAACAACATAGGAAAACAGCCTTTGGTCTGTGTGTTTCTCTTTGGACAGAGGATTCTGAGCAGGAGTTCTCCTGCCTCCTGGCAGTCGTAATGAGAGGATGGAAGCTTGGTGTGGTCTCTACGCAGGGCACCTCGGCCACGGAGGCATCTAGGCCTGTGTCTGTGTCCACAGCACCTGTGGACACAAGACCGAATCTCATGGGGTTGGAATGCAGAACACATGAAAAGTTTCCCATTCGATATCAAACAAAAATATATCATGGCCTCGAGCCAGTAGATATTCTGGGACTGGCCTTTTTCTTCCAGCCCCTTACATGTAACCAGCTGGAAGTCTTTTAGAAGAGCTGGGCTATTCAACCTCTGAGATGAAGGATTTGCCATTTAATGGGGAGGCCACTTTTCAATGCAGAGGTGGAACGCTAAGTCCTTGGCTTATTCTCCAGGAATTCTCATTCCTTCTCGGTAGAAAAGGCTTCGTAGAGAAAGACGTGTCAAGGAGCAAATATGTTTTAAGTGTAAAAATAAGCAGGTATATAGATAGGCAGATTTGAGGGGTATGAGACAGTATTCTGTATCCCCAGGGTACCAGACACCTTCTGATGAAAAGTCAAAAGGAAACACCTGAATTCCTATTTCACAGCCAGTATGAGTTTCTGTTGAAAAATTATGGAAAATAGGATCAGATAGTTTTCGAGTTATTGAATTTGGCTCCGAGTAAAGGAAGGCTCAGTTATGGTGAGGGAAGGACTAGATTGCAGGGTCTGGCACTGAACTTGGCACCATCACGTGTGTGCCCCTCCTCGTGTCTCCTTGAAAAGCATGTCTATTGTACTCCACGGTGCACCGCGCCTGAATTCCAATATCTCCATAGTATTTGGGGGACCAAGTCATTGGATGGGTACATACAGGGCCGAGGACCACAGTGAAGGTCAACAGACATGAATTCAAGTTCTATCTCTGCTCTTTACTATTTGTGCAATTCTGCAAATTACTAAAACTCTCTGAATCTCAGTGAACAAATCTGAAAAATGAAAAGATCCCTATGTGCCTTAGGGTTGTCATAAAGATTGAATGGGTTAATCCTTGGTAACCTCTACGAGCATCAGGAGAAGGGCATTTTTAAAGCACCAGTCGCTTGACACTCCAACTTGACAAAAATCAAATCACTAAAATTATCACCCAAATCACTGGGAAATATTATTTTCTCATGCAGACAAATAGTTTATGGGACAAATGTTTGAGAATAAGATTGATTTTAACTTTCAATTACTCAATACATTATTGATATTATTTATTAAAAAAAAAATAGTAAAGCACAGTTGGCTGGAAGGAGGGTTCAGAGTTCAGAATCCAACCTCCAGGAATGCAAGTGGTCAAAACATGTCTTGGAGGAAGACGTCTCCCATTGGCTTCATGTCTAAAACATCTGCTAGGATTGGTGTTAAAGAAGCTGGCACAATCTCACTTCTCACAGACATTACTCAAGATGGAGGTGCAGCTGTGACAAAATGTTTCCCATACGGAAACCTTAAGTGGGACTCCTCAGAAGAAATGCACATGTTTCCATCGTGCTCTGCCGACTGCCCATGCTGCACCGGAGATGAAGAAAAGCTACCTGTGGTTGCAGCCAGCTTATTTCAACGTTGTTGGTCATTTATAAACTGGGTGACATCAGGTAGGAAATTTAACCTCTTTATATCTGTTGTTTTTTTTTTCATCTGCAAAAAAAGTTATAAATAGCCCAGCCAAGTAGGTTGTGGTGAGAACTACATGCAATGACGCCATGAAGACCTGGCTACTAAGCGCTAATAAGACTAATAACACAGAAGAATTTCAGCATCAGTTTCCTGCCCTTCTTCCCTGCACCCCCTGCTCAGAGGGTAAATGCTATCAAGTTAAAAAATTTAGAGCAATTTGATTGTATGCACTCTTCTAAAAGTTGCAGATGACTTGCAGTTGATCTTTCCTTTCTAATCTTCCCTTCTGAATGCATTTTCTCGTCTAGATTAGCCAACAAAATTGTGCCATCAACTTCACAATGATTGATTGGGCCACAACAGGTATCTCCTATCTTGTGGACTGTGAATCAACTTCACAATGATTGACTGGGCCACAACAGGTGTCTCCTATCTTGTGGACTGTGAATCAACTTCACAATGATTGACTGGGCCACAACAGGTGTCTCCTATCTTGTGGACTGTGAAAGGCAGGATTGTCTTTTCTAAATAGAATATTTAGGATTTCTTGTGGAATGTCCAAAAAAATCTACTTAATTAGGATGTTTCCATTTTAGTATTAAATTTTTAATTGACCCAGAACGATAGCCACCACAGAATGGTAGATTGACTCTGAGTATCTCAAGCTATTTAGTTTTTTTTTTTTTCCTTCTTATTCAAAACTAAGGTCTTGAATAGGCTTGAAGGAATAAGTTGGAGAGAAAAACACCCCACAGCTTTTCTACCATCTTTCCTGGATAGTCATTACATTCAAATTAGCACAAAGTAAAGGGCTCTGTAAAAGTAGGGTGAAATCCCCAGTTCCTCTAGGGAGTGTCCAGCCAGCAGAATCACTGGGGTGAAGCGTCACTGCTTCCCTCCACTGGCAGGGTTGTCCTGCTGCCACGCCTCATGCTCTTTGCCCTCCCATTTACCGTCCTGACTCTGCCAGCATCACCTCTGAAACATGTACGATGGTCTTGTCACTCTCTGACCTGCCATATTTGAGCAGCTGGTATGGAGCTGGTACCCAGGCTACTGCTGCTGCTGCCTTTGTAAGGGAATGGAAAACACCTCCCTCTGGTATTACAGTGCTGACTGGGTTCTCTTAGACAGTGACTTTGTCTCCACTTCCTAAAAGGAAGCTAGATGGAAAATACTTCCGTGGTTGGGATGGAGGACGTTGGCGGAACATACAGGGCATGACACCTCAGAGTGTTTCTTGAGCTGCGTTTAGTTTTCTCCAGTTGCCATAACAACTTCCTACAGATTTGGCAGCTTAAAAGGAACAAAAAATATTCTCTCCCAGTTCTTGTGGTCAGAAGTCTGAAATCAAGGTGTCTGCTGGGCTGCACTTCCTCTGAACACTGTAGGGGCATTACTTCATTTCCTCTTCTGGATTCGGGTGGCCGTTGACATTCCTTGTGGCTGCGTCATTCCAATCTCTGCCCTAGCCTCCACGTGGCCGTCTCTTCTCCCTAAGTCTCTCCTCCAGGTATCTCTTACAAAAACACTTCTCATTGGGTTTAGGGCCCTCCTGATAATCCAGGATGATCTCATCTGTAGATTCTTAGCTTAATTATATCTGCAAAGACTGTTTCTCCAAATAAGATTACATTCACAAGTTCTGGAGATTAAGACCTGGACATATCTTTCTGAGGGCCCCCATTCAACCCCCTACAGCCTGCTGCGTGGATTATAGACCTCAGAGGGCAAGGAAACAAGGGTCCCTCTTAAAATAACCCAGGCAAAAGCTGGAGGTGGCTTGGACTAGGTAGTGGTGGTAGAGGCCATGGGAAATGGCCAGATTCTGTATTTTAAATGTAGGGCTGATGGGAAGTGCTGTTGAACTGGACATGGGTTATGAAGAAAACAACAGTAGTCAGGGGTGACTCCAGAGTCTTTGGCCTGAACAGCTGGAGAAGAGGGTTTTCACTTATCGAGGTGAGCAACATTTGGGCAGAACAGGTCTGAGGTGAAAATTGGGAGTCCAGTTTCGCACATGTTACATTTCAGAGGTCTATTTGCGATCCCAGATGAAACGTGACGTAGTCTATTGGTTACATAAATCTGTACACAAGAATCATCAAGACTCAGTTTTCTAAAGTTCATGGTCATAGTTGGAGGAGACCCATGTGTAGACAGACAATAGTAATCCACCTTGATAAGAGCTATTGAAGAGAGGAGAGCAAGTCCCGTGGGGTCTAAGGAAAGGAGTTGGGGGCTGGTCTTAACGGGTTTTGGTGGCCACCCAGGCAGAACTCCTCAGCCATCACCGAGAAGCTCCAAGCAAGGAAGTCACCCAGAGGGAGAGGAGGAAGGAGAGCAGAGAGGGGGACCGTGACAGCACAGGTGGCACTGCAAAAATCTGTTTTATGGGCAGAGAGCCCAAGGTGGTTCCGCTCTGTGGACCTGTCAGTGCCCAGGGGACCTGCTGGCCAGCACCTAGGGAGGAATATTGCCCATAAAGAGTGGAGGAGAATGATACACAGAGACTGGGGATTCAGCCAGGCCCCCCATGGAGCAACAGAGGATGTGGGGGGAGCCATAGCCCATAGGGCAGGAAGGTTGCACACACCTGGGAGAAACCCCTTGACTCTGAAAGAACCAGAGGAAGATGTTTGGAACTAACCTTTATGCAAATTTGCTCCTGGTCAGATGTGGCCTCCTGTCCACTTATTAGTGTGTGTCCTGCTTCGTGCCCTCAGCCTCTGGGGCCCAAGAGATGAGCTGTAGATGATTATCCTTCTGCTGGGAGAGTGCTGCAGACGGCACAGCACGAGCCAACACCCAGAAGCATAAACCACTGGCACGTACAAGGGTACTGCGGTGTGCCAAAGCGGCCCAATTCAGGCTCACATTCTTTTACTTTAGAAAAGGAATTTAGCTGCGAATTGGCTCCTCCTAATTTTAATGAGTGGGTGTTCAAGTGGGTACACATATACTATATTCACCCAGTTTGGTGGTAGCTTTCCATCTCTGTATTTGTGTGCACATGTGCTTGTGTGTGTGAACACGCCTGGGAGGTGAAATGAATTAAGAAGAAGAAAAAGAGAGCAAAAAGGGGTATTTGTGTCTGTTACATACTTATCACCTTTCTTTGTGAAGTCTAAGGTTCCCTCCAGTGAGAGAGGGCAGAGCTGGGAGCTCTGCTTCTATGACAACCTGTGACAACCTGCGAGGCAGCATCACTGCTTGCAGCCCATGTTAAAATGACTATCTGTCCAGCAAGACACCCTGTCAGGATGCAGACTGGACAAGCTGCCTAGAGCATCCCATTTCAGTAGAATCTGAAGGTCAGATGTTGGTGTAATATTTTTTGGAGCCTTAAGGAGAAAGATGGGCAGAGAAGGAGAGAGACCCTCTCTAGATGCTCCTGGAGCCTTGCCTTGGGCTGCCTCGCCCCCAGGCCACCCCTTGTCTGGGATCCTGTCTCACCTTCAGCACTTCCCGTCAGGTGTGCCTGGAGTGCAGCGCTCAGCCCTAAAACAATGGAAAGCACAAGTTTCAGGGACAAAGATTGAGGGCATCACGGTTGGCTGGGTTTTCATCAGGAAGCCAGAGCTGAAAGCTACAAAACGAAGTCCACTTGATAAGGTGGTTATTTTGATTTTGATTCAAAGGTTTAAAAAAAAATTTAGAGAAATGAGCAGGAGAGGTAGGTCTCAGCCTAAACCAGATCTTAAAGTGGAGAGGAACCTCTCAGGACCTCTCACTGGGGACATTTGCCTTGTTTGTTAAGATGTGAGATTGGAAAGGCGATCTTTTTTGTTAAACGCCTTTAGTAGCCCTCCACCTTTTCAGATTCTTTTAGCCTTCTCTGCTTTACTGCCATCACGCAAGTCAATTACACTGAATCCAAATGATTGGATAATTCTACTTTTAAAAATGGGGAGAGAGGAAATATAAGTCCATCCAGGCCATCTCTTCTGATCGGCAGATGAGCACAGAGATGCTTGCGTGTTTTTGCGGAGCAGACAAGCCTGCACACAGCTCTATTGGTCCTGTCCAGATGCTGCTAAGCTGAAACACTAATTCACGAGTCGTGAAGTAGCAACGTCACTCGGAAAAAAAAATTCAGGTAGATCTGGTGGTTCATAGGAATTTATTGACAAGAAAATATCCTTTGTCCCTTATAATCAGGAAGAAAACCACATGAGCACTGCTGTCTTTTTAAAAAATAATTGTAGCTTGTCAGAGTCTTAAGCATAGTCAGGCATAGTTCTAATTCCAAAAGATACACGCACCCCAGCATTCACAGCAGCACTGTTCACGATAGCTAAGACATGGAAGCAACCTAAGTGTCCATTCACAGATAAATGGATAAAGAAGATGTGGCACATGGAATATTACTCAGCCATTAAAAAAGAATGAAATAATGCCATTTTCAGCAACATGAATGGACCTAGAGATGATCATACTAAGTGAAGAAAGTCAGAAAGAGAAAGACAAATACCATATGGTATCACTTATATGTCGAACCTAAAATATGACACAAATGAACTTATCTGTGAAACAGAAGCAGACTCACAGCCATAGAGAATAGACTTGCGGTTGCCAAGAGGGATGGGGGGAAGGGGAGGGATAGATTGGGAGTTTGGGACTAGTAGATGCAAACTACTGCGTATAGAATGGATAAACAACAAGGTCCTACTGTATAGCACGGGGAATCATATTCAACATCCTGTAATAAACCATAATAGAAAAGAATATGAAAAAGAATATATATGTATAATCGAAGCACTTTGCTGTACAGCAGAAATTAACACAACATTGTAAATCAACTATACTTCAATAAAATAAATTTAAAAAAAAGAATGGTCTGGGTGTAGTAAAATGTCCTGGCAGGCACCCACTGGAAGGGTGTTGGTGGGCTGAGTGTGAAGAATAGTGTTAGGCCTTCGCTAAATCACAGTATTTTGAAATTCTTAGGTTCAAGCATGTGGGCACAGGCCAAGAAATGGAGCCTTAGCGACCAGCATGGGCACAGGAATGAGGTCCCAGCACCCACTCTGGGCCCTACCTTGGTGAGTGTAGGTAATGCATGAATATTTTTAAGCCAGAGTCAGCAGCTTCCTGACAAGGGAGCATGGGGCCTGGGGCTGAGATTTCCTCTTCACAGGCTCTGCTCCCTTCTCTAACTCAGTCTTTTAGAGTCTTATAATATTTGGGGGACAACAAAATTAACACACAAGAAACCTTTCATGAGCATTTGACCACAATATAGGAATGTGATGACTAAGATTACTAAATTATACAATTAAGCAAAATAGTAAAGAATTCTGTTGTTAAGAGAGTTGATACCATAAAATTGGAAAATTATGAATCAGATTACATATCCTTCATATTGATACTGACCAGGGCTCTTGGCCTTCCCACATCAATAGAAATTGACTAGAGGCCAGACAGGAAATTCAGGCAAAGATTTATGGGTGCCTCTGCTGCAGCAGGGGGCCAGGTAGGCAAAAACAAGTAACAGGTTCCCTTGCTCGCTCTGTGAGCCGGGACCAAGCTGGCTCCTCATACGGGGTGAGGGTAGAGGTGTGTCCAGGGGTCAGGCTGGAAGGGTGGCTTGCCCACCTCTTCGGTGGTGTGTGCAGGGGGCATGCGCAGTGCCCTGCTTTTGCTCCCGACACCCTGCTTTTGCTCCCAGCTCTTCAGAAGTGGCAGTTGGGTTTTTTTTGTCTTTCTTTAATCTTTTGTCCATAATTTGCCCCAGCTGTGCATGCACGCAGTTATATTTAGTCCCATGTAGCTTCCTTGTATTTTGTTGCTGGAGAAGACATTTGTCCAGGTGCAAGCCCTGCAGAAAGAGTCCCAGATCCCAGGCCTGTCTCAGTATTTGTTGAATGAGACATTAAGTGAACCTTCTTTGGCCATTTCTCTGCATCTACCACCACCCTCCCGGTCTTGGTAATCCCCCAAGTCCCAGTGAGGCAGGGATCCATTGCTTTCAGACCCTGTTCTATTTTGCTTCCTCCAATCTCGGATCAAACAAAGGGCAGCCTTAGTGATGATCGTGAATATTGAACCGAACTTTGCTGGGTGGGGGGATGGGGAATGACCATATAGTCATTTTCATCACTCTGGTTGTCCTGCATCTGCTTAAGGAAGTGAGACTCAAACATTTCGAGGTAGAAGGAGGAATACTGCCATCCATGAAGCAAGGTCCCCCAACCTCTTTTTGTAGCTCATTACAAACGTTGCTTAGAGAGATGAACATGGGGGGGGGGATAAATTGGGAGATTGGGATTGAGTTATACACACTACTATATATAAAATAGGTAACTAATAAGGACCTACTGTATAGCACAGGGAACTGTACCCAATACTCTGTAATGACCTACATGAGAAAAGAATCTAAAAAAGAGTGGATACATGTATATGTATAACTGATTCACTCTGCTGTACACCTGAAAGTAACACAACGTTGTAAATCAACTATACTCCAACATAAAATTTTTAAAAAGAAAAAATATAAACACTGTTACACAAGGACTTAATTTTCCCCATTTTGCTTTCCAAATCAGTGGTAACATTCCAGTCCCCAGTGCTCAATTTGGAGAGATTCAATGAACCTGTACACAGAAAATTAATCACATCACAGTCAGATCCTGAGCCCTCCTGAAGCCATTAAGCCTTACTATATATGTTTTTAATATTAGTTGATGTGGAGTTAATAGAAACCAAGTATCCTAGTTAATTAAACGTGTTGCTAGGAATATTTTCAAAGCTTAATTCAAAGTCATATGCTATGGCTTCAGGCACCATTTTCATATCACTGGAGTATTATCAGTTCATCTGGGATGAGAAATAAACACTAGGAAATAGACAGTGAAGAGTGTGTGTTTTCCTCACTTTCCTAATACTAGCTATTTGCAAAACAAAACAAAAATACTGAATCTTTAGGAATTGTCTTCCTGGCAATCCATATGAGTTTTCTCTCTCTCTCTTAAAGATTCCTAACAAAAGCATAGCAAGGCTCCAACAAAGCAAGTCTGGAAAACACGTTTGCTGCGGCTGGACCCTCAGAGACTGTATCCCCGCCCCCGAGGATAACTGGCAATGTTTGGAGACACCTTTGACTGTTATGATGGGGAAAGCGGTAGGTTGCTGTGACTTTGAGAGATACGCTAGACATTCTAAAGGCACAGGACAGTCTCCCCAACAGAGAATTTTCCTGTCCAAAAATATCAGTAGTGCTGAGGTTGAGAAACCCTGCTGTAGCGAATCCATTTGCGGAGGATAAGATGTCCCAGATGTGCTAAAGGCAGCATCTCCTATAGCAGGGGTCCCCAACCCCCAGGCCGTGGTACCGGTCCACAGCCTGTTAGGAGCCAGGCCGCCCAGCAGGAGGTGAGCGGCCGGCAGGGGAGCGAGTGAAGGCGCATCTGCCGCTCCCCACAGTTCCCCATCACTCTCAGTACTGCCTGAACCATTCCCCCTCGACCCCGTCCATGGAAAAGTTGTTTTCCACAAAACCGGTCCCTGGTCCAAAAGGCTGGAGACTGCTGTTCTAGAGAAAAGAAGGCTCCCTCTACTTCTGAAGTGTGGGCACACTCCTGGGTCTGCACCCACGCGCATGTGCAGATCCTTCAGGAAGCGGCTCCAGCCCAGCTTCCTCATTGGCTTCCTCCTGGTGTCCCCATGCATGTTGATAACTTCTACCCCTGACCTAATGTGCTTAGTGACAGGCACTACAGAAGGTCCCTGAATGATGATTTCTCAACTGTACCATGGTGCCAAAGCAAAACACAGTTAATAGAAACTGAAGTCTGAAGCTTGATCTTTTCTCAGGCTAGTCATCTGAGGTAAGACCCTCCCTGGTATAGGTGAGCAGACCAGGGAGCCGTAGGTCCCGTGTCATCATGGGATAAACAAGCCACAGCACTGTAACCGTTCTGTACCGGGACAACCGTGCTGTTTTTCACTTAAAACAGTATTCAATAAATTATGTGAGAGATGCAACACTTTATTATAAAATAAGCTTTGTGTTAGATGATTTTGCCCAACTGTAGGCTAGTGTAATTATTCTGAGCACCTTTAAAACAGACCAAGCTAGGCTAGGATGTTTAGTAGGTTAGAGGTTTTAAATCCATTTTTTAAATTAATTTTTAGTGGAGTATGGCTGCCTTACAGTATTGTGTGAACCTCCACTGCACAAAAAAAGGAATCAGCCACACACATACAGATATCCCCTCCCTCTTGGACTTCCCTCCCATTCAGATTTAAATCCATTTTAAAACATTTAAAATTTTCAACTTACAGTATTTTCAAGGTACAATGAGTTTATTGGGATGTAACCCCATTGTAAGCTGAGGAAGATCTGTAATGTAATGTAAATCAAACCCACATATTAATCTTAATTAATGAAAATAGGTACATGTCTAAGTCTTCTCAGTTTTATCTCTCCACTTAGACCATGTGCTCCTTCTCTTTCTTATCTAACAAGACAGTGTCTCCCTGACACCCAATACAGAGCTAGCCTCAAAGACGATTTCAGTGCATACTTGTTTGTTGATGGAATGGCATATACTTACCTGCATATATTAATTCACTTAAATTTACAATTATCTGCTCTATTAAATAAAGCACAAAACCAAAATAATCAAGTCACAATGGAAGACATTTAAACAAAACAACCCCCCCCCAAACAACTCCACTCATGATTAGATTGGGAGGCATAATCTCACAGCATTGAAAACCTGGCAGAAGAAATCACTTATTCATTCACCAAACATTGAAAGAACAGCCAGTATGTGGTTGCCTATTGGGAACACTGGAGAATGAATAGTTTTCTTCTGTGAATCACAAAGTCTAAACATATAAGAGGGCAACTGAGTCACCAGTTCGATGGAAGTGTGATAATCCTTATACAGGTCCTTATACAGGTCTCACAGCCTTATATAGGCTGTGAGAGCCTAAGGGGGAGGGATTTGCTCTTTGGATCTGGGAGACATCTGAGAATATTAGGCTTAGAAAGATGGGTAGAAATTTTCCAAGTGAATAACAACACAAAGGGATTATTTCTTGACAGAGAAAAAACAAGCAAACAAACAAAGATGAAGGAATACAAACTCTTGGTGAGATCAGAGACTAATCTATTATTAGTCTGGTAAAATTGAACTCTCACATGAGTGGCGTGAAATTTCATGAAATTTATGACATCATAAATTAAGGATGGAGAGTCATATGAACCATGCCTAGGGCTTTGGCTTTTTGTCTATAGTCAGTGTTTAAGAAGGGGAACTCTCTTTCCTCAGGTCCAAGGTCTTATGGGTGATGATGGGTCGGTTTGCATCTGGAGAAAGCTTTGGGGGCTGCAGAGGCGTTGGATGGGTGAGGGAGTTAAATTCAACCACGAAACGTCAGCTTGTTTAAGTAGACACTGAATCTGCAGGTCCAGATAGTATTGTTCTCTGTGTAACTGGGAGACAGTCAAAGAGGGAGAAGGAAGACTTTTAGAGCAGTGTCACTGGCAGAGCTTTCTTTCTGGAGCTGACACACCCCTCGTGAGCACCTGTGCTTTCCCGTGGCAGGAATCTGTGTGGATGCCTGTCTGCTGTGAAGTGGGCTCAGGGATGAACGGAAGCTGCAGAATCCACTCTCTGTTTGCTGCCAATCCCTTCCTGCTTTCTGTCTCCCCTTGATAGAACGAGTAAAGCAAACCGGAGCTATCGGGCCTCAAAGAGCTGCACGAAAATGTAGGAATGAATAACAAGATCGTAGATGTGGGTGAGCACCCAGATTAAACCTGGTCTGTCACTTGTAGGTGGTGGGGCCTTCTGCCAGCAACTGTGATGATGTCTTGTTCGCTTTCTCCATTGCGAAGAAATTCCTCATTTCTTCTTTTACCTCCCCACCCTTCTTTTGAAAATACGCAGTTTTAAAAAATGATAAAAATACTATACACTTATTAGTGGGAAACTTGAGACACGCAGAAAAAGATAAAGAAATAATACAGATCACCCACACTCCCAACTTCCAGAGACAATCATCGTTCATATTTGAGGGGCGTGGGATAATCGGTTGAAGGCTTCATACTCTATTGCAGATAATGACGAAAGCTAATTTGATAATTTTCTATTTTGCTGGAAACCCTATCCCCATACAGGGTCTGTGAATTGGATAGAAAGGAGAAGGTATCACTACTATCAGAAATCTTTGCCTGCCTTCCTTCAGGTCACCCAACACCAGGCAGTGATGAGTTAGACCCAACAAGACATGCACCAACTCTCAGCATGAGGCATTTAGCGTATCTTCAGATGTGGTACTAGGGAAGTGGATTGGCCGTGATTGGACCCTACATGAAAGAGTATATGAGTTGTTGCCTTTAGATTTAAGGCTCTTGGGTGGAACACAGTAGCTGTTGAGGACGATGACTGCCTGGTCACCATTCCACATGGTCATTGGCCAATCATGTCAACTAACATAAGCCCATTTCATATAGACAGCTCTTTTTTCTTCCTTTTTACTGCAGCCTGAAGAGCAGGCACAGGAAGAATCAATCTTAGATTGTCAAATGGGATTCCTTTCATTCAGTAACTGATAGATCTGGAAGACCATGTTGCCACCACAACGCCTGATGACACCTGGAGCCCACTCTTTATTCATTCAGGTCAACTTATTTCCCTGTTAGACACAAAATCACTGAGTGAGATCCACCGGAATCAAGGTGAATTTTTGCTCTCTTGGTTTACCTGATGGGGAGTCCTGTGGTTCAGTCAATTACCAGGGGCTCTGAGGAACTGTGAACCACTGCTGGGTGTGGCCAGCTCCTGGCATTCATACCTTCACAGTGTGACTCAGAGAGCTTTCTGCTCCCATATAACTTCTTAACTTGATTTATTTAAAATTCTTTGCTTTGGTGACACTGGAGGTCCCACCTTCAATGCCAAGAGGAATAAAAAAAAAAAAAAAAGAAGAGATGTGTGGAGAAGGCAGGAGGTGGCACTTCTGTGCCCATATTGTGTGTCAGGGGTCTCACTTCACCCAGATCTTCAAAAATCGGTGGACTGAGCTACAAATAATGCCCGGACATGGTCAACAATGACATACAATTCAGGTCATTATCCTAGACCCCTTATTTGCCCATGATTTTCTTATGCTTTCGCTCCTGGCATGAAGCCCTTAGTCACACCCCCCGGCTTTGCTCTCCGACTCTGGCAACTCCATTGATGAACTATTGGAATCCTCCTTTGATGAACTGAATTTTGGAGTCTCACTCTTTTCCAGTCTCTCCATTGGTTCTGCTTTGCTTAGTGGTATAAGATGGAGAACTATTCACTCCAGCCCTAAAATCCTACAAGCTGGGTCCTGGGGATATTTCACCTCAAGCTCAAGGTTACCACACCCCATCTCATAAAGCATCACTGGGGAAATGGCGCAGGCAGGGTTTTCACCACTCTATTGCCAGGTGTTTTCTCACCTTTCACTTAACCAGTGAAATTACTGACCCTGACTTCAGCCCAACGATTGCTCCCTGTCTCCCTTAAAATCTTTGGGGGACATCTAATGTTGCCCCATCATCAGTTTTTTCCTTATCAGGGGGATCAGGAAAGTGGGGAAGAGTCCAAACTCTATGACCACTGCTTCTACCTTATCAGACCCTGGCATGGCCAGTACCGTATGTGGGAATCAGGGTTGTGCTTCTTAATTAGCAAGGAAAATGGGCCACCAGCTTCTTAGAGCAGGTTCTACCTTTTCAAGTCTGCAACAGCACCTTTCTTGGAGTCCAAATGCCCAGGCTTCAAAGTGCTACACTCATTTATCACTAAGGAGGGAGTGTACTGCCAGGAAGGCAGGATGGTGGTGCCCTTCAGCAAGTGGCCTGGACGAAGTCTCAGTACAGCCCAGGCAGTTAACTTCCTTTGACCCCTGCCACTCCCTCAACCCCATCCCTGACTCCTAGCGTCTACCCATGAGGCCGGCAATTCCGTCAGGTTGAAGTAAGACAGGAATAATAAGGATGGGTGGGAGGTATGTATTCCAATCATATTTAAGAGGTAGAACTGATCAGGTCTTGATGACTGCCTGCGTGCTTTGGGTAAGGAACCTGGATTTCTAGGATGACCAGGAGCTTAGCCTAGACTACAGAAGAAGGAGCATTTGGGGAAGAAGAGAATTAGTTTGTTTTGTCATCCATTTATTCTTTTAACAAATATCGTGTAGTTTGGTGTTATTATTTTAATGTATTAAATAATGTTAATTTACTGTTTAACTTGTTCATTCTTTTGAAGTTGTTATTAACATTTATTAATTGTCCACCATATGCCAGGCACTAATTGAGATGTTGAGTATCGAGCAGGAAACAAACCAGACTAAACCTCTGCCATCATGTAGTTTATATCCCAGTGGAGGGGGGAAGAGGATAAAAGGGAAAAATAAGTAAAATGTAGATTGTGTGTTATGGCGAGAGCTAGGAAGAAAAAGAAATCAGGGGAGGGAAGAAAATGAAATACTGGGTGGGGTGGAGGGGAGGCCTCGTAGAGAAGTAACATGTGGACTCACACCTACAGAAGATGAGAGGATGCTCTGGGCAGGAAGGGGTTCTAGGAGGAGGAAGAGGCAAATGCAATGGCCTTCACGTGTAGGTGAGCTTGGCCTGTAGAGGAAGATGAAGGCAGACAGGGTAGCTGGCAGGAAACGAGCAGGAGAGCAGTAGGAAGTGAGACCAGGGCAGTGGTGGGCAAGCCTGACAGGAGCTTGTGCACTTCTGCAAGAATTTTGGTTTGATCTGTGAGGGGCTGGCAGACCTTTGGAGGGTTTTGTGCAAAGTACTAGAATCTACTTGATAAAGATTGTAAGATGATAATGATGATAAAACTCACACTGATTTCAGAGATGTTAAACTGTGAAGAAAAAATAAACACGTACCTTAGAATTGATGAAATGGTTATATTTTAGAAGGATCGCACTAGATATTACAGTGGTGACAGATCTAGAGGGGCAGGGGTAGAAGCAAGAGACCCTTTTGGAGGCTACTGCAATTATTAGGGGACAAAAGAGGGTGGCTTGGATGGTGGGGTTGCAAAGGAGCAGTTAGGAAGGTAACAAGTGGTCAGATTTTGAAATACTTTCCAAGTCAAGCAGACATCATTAGCTGATGGCATGGTTATAGGATACGAGAGAAAAAAAGAGTAGACAGTGACTCCAAGATTTTTGGTCTAAGTGCCCCAAAATATGGAGTTACCATTTACTGAGGTCAGGAGTTGGAGGAATCTTAAGAGGGTATTTTGGTTTTGGACAGGTTGAGATGCCTTTCAGATGTTCAAGAAGAGATGCTGAGTAAACAGTAGGATATTCATTGTTGTTTCAGGGGAAAGTCCTGGATTAGAGACAAAAGTCTGGAGTCCTCACCGATGAAAAACATTTAAAGCCAGAAGAGTGAATGGCATTACTAAAGAAGTGAGAAGGGATATAGAAAGAGAAGCGCTTTAAAATCTGATCCTGGAGCCCTCCAACATGAAGAAGGAGGAAGAACCAGGAAGGGATGTGAGAAGGAGTAGCCTGTGAGGTAAGAGGAAAACCAGAAGAATTTGGCATCTCGGAAGCCGAGGGAAGAAAGTGTAGCAAGGATAAAAGGGTTAAAAACTTGTGCCAAAGGAGGCTGCTGGGTCAAGCAAGATGGATGGACGTTTATGATTAGATTTAGTGTCTAAGTTGGTCATTGGTGATCTTGATGAAAACAGTTCCATTTTAGAGGGGTAGAAGGAACACTTGATTGTCCTAAGATCAAAAGATAAGGGGAGGAGATGATTGAGCAATGGTGAGTCTACGTAACTCCTGGGGCGTTTTCTCAAAGAGAAGCAGAGACATGGGGGCAGTAACTGGAGGGAGAAGTGAAATAAAAAGGTTTTTTTTTTTTCTTTCTTAAGATGGAGAAAGAATACTATGTTTATAAGAAAATGGGAATGACCCCAGAAGAGACGGAACATTGGATGATGCAGTAGAGAGGGGGTTATTTCCGGTCATGCATCTTTGCGTGGATGAGAAGGGGTGAGATCAGGCCCCCTCGTGGGAGATCAGGCTTAGTAAGGAACAGGCACAGTTCACCCTCATTAATAGGAAAGAGGGCTCAGTACAGAGGCACAGACAGAGGTAGTAAGTAGCAGCATGGTGGGAGATGAGGGAAATTCTCTCTGATCGCTTCTATGCCTTCAGTGAAATGGGAAGCAGTCATCAGTTGGGCAGGAGGTTTGAAGGTTTGAGGAAAGAGAAGGAATGAAATAGTCATCTTGGAGAGCTGGAGAATAAAAAGTAGTATGACTGTAGCAAGAAGGGTCACATTGAGATCTGTGCACATAAATTTAAAGTGAGATCTGTCAGCATGATCCAGGGGTGTTCTTTCTAGCCAGGTTCATCTGCTTGGTGCAGGTGCTGAATAAAGGAGAGTCCAGTTGAACAAAAGATGGGGCTTGATGCAAAGTGATGATAATGATGCGACAAAGGAAAGGGTCAAGGCCGGGTTAATGAAAGGAGTGATTGTTCTAAGCTGGGTTAGGAGAGATGTGACGGTAGGTATGTAAAGAGAGACTACAGATATGCTAAGACCAATGGCTTGAGGGAGTAAGCACATAGGAAGTTGTGAACTGAAATTGGGCTGCTTGGCACTGAAATGATAGAGGTGAAGTTACTGATATGCTGAAGTCTAAGACGTATTGAATTTGAGTTGCTTACAAGATACACAGATTGAAGCCAGCAGAATTGGTTGCAAAATGGACCAAGAAGGTCAGGGCTGAAGAAATGGGCGGGTATTCCGTACTGGTGGTGGCTGAAATCATGGAGGTGAGCAGTCAGAATTGTCCAGGAGACCAGAGAGGGAGAAGGTACTGACTTCTCTTGCTTGTTGGTCTGGAAAAGAGATCAGGCTTTTCTATCATCAGCAAGAAGCAGAAGCAAGACTGTCAAACTCCTTTAGAGATGCAGCCATTTGTCGATGTGCATTTATTTATCCATGAAGTCATGTATGTGGAGACAAGGTCCCCTCGGGCAGGGGTCCTGCGTACCTTAAGGGAATTATGGGTTTGGGGAGTGGGGGGAATTTGCAGTCTTGAGACCCTAAGCTTTTATTTTCAAACTTCACTCTTTGCAGAGTTTTGCCAGAAACACTCAGTGGCTTTTCACCTTTCCAGGAATTACACATTTTATCAGCAAAATCACTCATTAAAATTGCCCATCCAGAAAGAGGAAAACCCCTGAGAAGCCTCAGACATGACTTTGTGTTCCCTGGCAATAGAAAGCAAAACTCTCTTTGGGCAAAGGGGCCCAGTGAGAGTCTTGCAGTGAGACAAGGCTTGAAGCACTAGAGATCTTTAGAATATTCTGTTGCAAGAGAACTCAATTTTTTATTGATCTCCTTTAGGAAAAAGCTAATTATTTTTGATTGTCTTGACTGAATTGCCAACAGTGTGGTTTCTCAGGCCTATTGCTTCCATGTATATATAAAAGCATTGAAATTTCAGGTGAGTTCATTCTCTGCCTCAACACCAGACAGCCTTGCGTTTCTTAATTTTAAGTGAAGTCGCCAATAACGACACTTTTCTCACTGTTTTACTCTTGCAATGCTTGAAGGGAAATGTGGCAACATCAGTGGGAATGGCTGAGTCCAGTTATGGAGACGAAACCCACACCCTACAGCTTTGTCCCCAGTGACCCCCCCCCCACAAATGTCCACGTGCCTGAGAGTCACGGGGGGTCTCTTTAAAATTTCCTGGGCTCCATTCCTAGAGAATATGGTTTAGCAAATCTGAAGTAGGTCCTGTGAATTTCTTGCAAGCACACAGTTGATGCCAAGTGTGCTGCTCTGAGGACCACATTTGAGAGCCACTACCTACACCATACTAAGGAAGAACAGAACTTTCATCTTTTTGTCTGCAGGGCTCAACTCTCAACAGAACCCTGAAGCTAGACCCTAAATTCTGGTAGACACGTGTGTTCGTTCACTCAGGCCACCATAACAAAGTAGGCCAGATTGGGTGGCTTTAGCAACAGAAATTTATCGTCTCACAGTTCTGGAGACGGAAACTCTGAGATCAGGGCGTGGGCAGGATTGGTTTCTTCTGAGGCCTCTTGCCTTGCCTTGTAGATGAACGTCTTCTCCCTGTGTCTTCACATAGTCTTTCCTCTGTGTCTCTTCTTCTAAAGACACCACTCATATTGGATTAGAGCCCACGCTAATGCCCTCATTTTAACTTAACTACTTCTTTAAAAACCTGTCTCCAAATACAGTCACATTCTGGGGTACTAGGAGTTAAGACTTCAACATCTGAATCTGGTGGGACACAATTCAGCCCATAACACCACCCTTCTGTGGTCTTAGCTCCGTGAAAACAGAGCCTCTCTCACAAATGCTGCTGGGAAAGGGCAGACCCCCTGGTGGCCTCTGCAGATTCTGGGGGGCCACATGGAAAGCTAAGAAGGGCAAGGGCAGCAGCAGATGGGACCCAGGGCTGTCTGGACAGTGAGATTGACAGGTTCAGCTTCATGCCAAAAATCCCAGTGGTCGCATTCAGTTCTGGGGCTCCCAGCCCAGCTTTCCTTCCTCTCAGCCTACACGTTGCCAGCTTCCTTCACTCAATTCATGTTTCCCAAGGGCCTATCACACACCAGGCAATATTCCAGGAGCTGAGGATGCAGAGGTGAACAAAGACACCCCTGCCCTCCTGGAGCTTACAGTCTAGTGGGGAGACAGACCATTAACAAGTCCATCAGTAGATATGAGGTCAGGCAGTGGTACATACAGGATAAAGCAAGAGGATAGGGAGTGATGGAGGCTGTGAAATGACCCTCTTATGCCACCCCTTCAGTTTCACGAATCCGATGCCCTCTCTCACTTCTTCAAGCAAAACATGTTCTAAGGGGGAAAAAGAATCTATATATGGAAAAAACTTGAGCAGCCCAGCTCTCCGAAGAAAACATACAATAAAAATACAAAAGGTACTTTCGAACTAAGCCCCTCATTCTCTACCTCAGAATCTTCAAAGCCTTTATTTTAGACCAGGAGTTAAAATCATCTGGGAGGGGTCCTCTTTGAGAATCCAGTGAAATTTATGAATGTGTTAGATTCCAGAAAAATGTACATGAGCTTATGCGGCAGTTTTATGGATAGTTTTATGGGTTTTACAGATTTTCTGAAATCTTCCATGGACTCAGATTAGGAACCTCTCTTTATGGTAATACCAAGGATAGTTAGAGCTGCAATTTTTGAACATTTGCTTGATAAGCTGTATGCTAAAACCATTCAATGCATTGTTTCATTTAACCCTCCCGAGAGAACCGTATATAACGATCGTTATCCTGCAAGCTTATTAAGGATGAAGAAGCTAAGGCTCTAATAGAAAAAGCAAGGCAGTAGAGTAATCAGTGACGGAGCCCAGGTGTGATTCAAGGAGCCAAGAATCACAGTCATAGTCACACCTGGCCTTTGCCTTTCCTTCTTTAACTTTTTATTTTGAAATACTTATAGATTTACAGAAGAGTAATGAAGATAATACAGAGACGTCTCATAAAATCTTCACCCAGCTTCCCCTAATGTTAACATGTCATATAACCACGTTAGATTCATCAAAACAACAAAAAATGACACCGGTCAGCTTAATCAAGAAGACAAGGAGGAAATTCTCTGGTGGTCCAGTGGTTAGGACTGCACGCTTCCACTGCAGGGGGGCATAGGTTCAATCCCTGGGTGGGGAAATAAGATCCCACGTACCATGCAGCACGGCCAAAAATAAATAAATAAAAAAAATATAAAATAAAAATAAAGTGTACAATTGGCTTAGGAAAAAAGAAGACAAGGAAAACTGCCAGATAAACAGACACAGAATGACAGGCAAAATAAATTGAATCGTCAATTGAATTGTCTGTGAAGTTTCACCGAATGACATCAGGGTATTTGGGATTCACCATGATGATTATATAATATCGAGAAAAGTTCAATGAGATTCAGTATTCTCTTTCAGAATTAGTAAAAGTTCCTGGAACTCTCCTCTTGACAGCACTATTTGGGAGCCCAGGATACAGGAGACTTAGGAGTATCTGAGGGAGAGAAACAGAACGTTAGAGAAATTGTAAAGTGGTCGAGTATGGGAGCTCTGGAACGAGGCTGTCTGGATTTGAGTTTATTAATTCTGTAAACTTTGGCACGTTATTTATCATCTCAGTGACTCCATTTTCTCATCTATAAAATAAGAAGTACTACTTCAAAGTACTACTTTGAAGTTCTACTTCAAAGTCTTATTGAAATTAACTTAGTTAATATATATTGAGGGCACTTGAAGCAGAGCCCAGAATGTAATGGATCCTCAATAAATTTTAGTTATGATAATAATAATAATATAATAGATGTACATAATATATATTACATGGAAAAATTAATATAGTACCTTATCATGAGCATTCTCAAAGTCCAGCATAAGTTTCTTTACCATTTCTTTATATCTCTCATTGGATTTCTGGTAAGTCCATTGGGATAAACCTTGGATGGGTGCCCAAGGTGTCCATTGGTCCCTTGTCCATAGATCTACCCCCTCCCTTTCTTTTCCTTCATAACCCTCTTCCATCACCTCAGCTTTATTCTGCCACAACCCCCAACTCTAGGGCCCTCGTATTAGCATACATTTTTCACCATGGAGCATCTGCAAGATAAACAGAAGTTTCTTTTATTGATTTTCTCTTGGAATAACTTTAAAATGTTATTAAACTAAGAGAAACTGTTTGCCCCCAATAAGGATGTAACACACTGAAGGGCATGAAGGGTGACCTTTACGCTCTATCCCCTACTATAATTTTTTGGGCTTTACAGCCACGGAGACCCACTCTGTCCCTACACAGTTATTACATAGAGGTGAGTGGAAGGAGTTATTACATCAGAGCACCTTAAACATCAGGCAGGATCTAGCCACGTGGGAAGTGCAACAAAGACAACACTCTATCATCTTCACCATGTTCTCCTTCTGAACTCAGAATCTGGGGTTTGCAAGCTTGGATTCTAAGACTCCAAGGCTCAGGTGGGTGGGAAAGACTCTCTCCTCTGTGCTGTAGGAGGAGGAGAACCCATCTCCCTCAAAGAAGGAGCGCCATTTTCTCCCCAATCCTGGGAGTTGTCAGCTCTATCCATCTTCTTGCCCAATTTATTGCTTCCTCATGAGGAAAGAATGTAATTCCTCCCTGGTTCTGCTTCTGGTAAGGACCATGAAGGCTCTGAGATTTCACCCTACTTGCCAGCAAACAAGTTAACCTGCTACTTTTTCAAAGATGTTGGAAGGAGACACAAGATTCCTGGGTCAGAGACAAAGGACGTTATTACTCAGGGCACAGCAGACAGCATGAGCTTCAAGTTCACACTGGTTCCTCTTGTCCCCAAGCCCCATGGGAGTGATGTAGTGGCGGGTCCAGGTGGATGCTGCCCATGCAATGAGCTTATCTCAGCTGGGGAATCCCAAGCTTAGTAAACCCCCAATCTTTTAAGGAGGCTTCTAGCAAACATGCCCCACGTTTGCCTAGAAGAGACATTATCTTCATTATCCTGATCGGGAAACAAATACCCCCTCTTACTTGGAAGGAGACAATTTTTATCTTCAAAGGCTGTTTGCTATGCCACCATCCTTTTAAGATAGTCTGGAAATAAGCTGTTGAAGCCTTATCGCAAGATGTGCTGACATGTAAGATACCCAGAGAGAATTGTCATCCAACATTTTTTCAAGGTGCTCCTGGACAACCAGATGATGATTGCAGACTTGGGGATGTGCTAGTCTCCTCCATCAAAGACAAGCTCTCCAGAAGGTTGTAGCTGGATGTGTCTGAGCATAATGACAGAAATACATGTGTTAGGAAGTTCTTACTTCTTAGGTCTAACGTTGAGAACCATTGGCTTCTTACTGAGTATCTAAAACCTCCTGAGCTTGGGGAAGTGTATATGACAGTCTGAGTTCATCTGTTCCATATCCGTTAACTCACACATCAAAATCAAAGAGGCATACTGACTCTAAGGCTTGGCTATAATGCAATCCAGAGAGGTCCTTGACATGAGCTCTGAAGTCTTTGCTTTCTGGCAGAATGACTCATCTAGAACAATTACTCAATCTTTTTAAAATTATTGCCCTCACGAGGAGTTTTTTGAGATTCTTTTTTCCTAATTGCCTCTCCTCTATGAAATGTTGATACCACAGATACGGTCTATCTCTTTATTTGTGGCCCACAAACAATTGTAATATCAAAGTTTTCTTGTGTACCCAAGAACCAATTTTCACCTCCTTTGGGACGATATCACCCACATTGAGAGTGCATGGTCTAGAAGGTTCTTGTACTAATTAGGAAAGATATTAGTCTGGATCCTCTGAGAAGCAGATGCCAAGACAGGTTAAACACGCAAGGATTTTAGTAGGAGAAATACTTGTACGGAAGTGTCTGGAGGGAGGGAAACAGATAAGGTAGTTTGCTAAGCTCAAGCCACAGAGGCCCCATTGGATGTGGTGGCTGAATGTGGACCAAAGGTTATTCAGAGACAATTGGCGTTTGTAAATTAGTGATACTTGCTGTCCAGCACTGCTGATTACCCCTCTCCCTCTGTTCACATGTGGCACCACCAACCTTACAGAGAGGGGACGGAAATCCCTTCTGATGGAATGGGCTTGCGGCAGACACATGGAACCGAAGCCAGAGCTTCTCGAGGCTGACTGCTTCGTACACGTGCCCCCAGGACCTTTGTTAGACGGCACTTGAACTTCTGAATTTTTCCACAATGCCATCTGCTAGAAGTGTTTTGTTAACGCACTAGAAGTAGAAGATGGGGCCTCCCCTGACAGAGGAGATTCCATGAATATGTCTACAAGTTCACTCTTATCGTGAAAGGAGAAACTTGTAAATTTGCTCTTGTATAATGTCTTCTGCTTTTCCCCTCAATCCAGGAACCCTATGTTGTTTGTTTCCTTTACTGTGGGATGTACTTCTCCTCCACCTGAGTCAGTTGAACTAACAGGGTGAATCCTTTTACACCTCTCAAAATGCATATGGTTATTGGGAGAGCTGGGGCTTATGGAATTTGCACCAGCACTTGCTTAATTCGCATGGAATTTATCTCACCTCATGCATCTTTCCTCTTTTCAATGTCATATGTAAAAATATTTCTAACCTCATCAAAAACTTGGAGTCCTTTTTCTGCCAGGTGGTCAATAATTTAGTACCTGCCTCCTCAGCAGTTTCTAATCTGCCAAAAAATAAAAGCTCTAGAGCAAGCAGCCACTTAAGTTTCATGACTTTTATACCACGGGCCACCTCTAAACTCTCCCTAATCCCCTGAATTTCCTAACCTTGGAGACATTTTATTCCTCTAACAGTTTCTTGTTATGTTTATTTTTTTTCTTGTTATGTTTAAACCCTAGTTCCAATTACTTATCCCCTGGGACCTACTTATCCCCTGGGACCTACCCCTCCGACCCACTCCAAAATCATCAGCTTCCTGTTTCCAGTAATTCAAGCACAGTTTGCATGGGTTATCCTATTTCTGTCAGCCGAACATCCTGAAGAAGATGAGTCTGGATCCGATGTGGGTTGGGGTCCTTCCCCCAGACTTACATCACTTATGGATCATCTCTGAAGGAGTACAAACTTACAAAAAATTCTTTGTGGGATATTTACCATCTCTCAGCATAACTTTAAAAATGCTAGTCATCTCTTCTCCACCAGTTCAGAATAGGAAAGAAATGTACAGGATGAAGGGGACAAAGAACTGTGTCCTGCTAGACCACCTCTGTCCCCAGCTGAGCCTAGAAATTCCACCTGTAAACAAAGACAGAGATGCTTTGACATTGCATTTTCAGAGGACATAAAGGAACCGGGCCTCCAGAGCAGTCCTGGGTTGGAAGATGGGGCAGCGTGACCTGCTTCCTGGGAGGGGAAAGGGGGGTTATTTGTATTAATTTATTTAAAGAAGCTAAAACTTCTAAGTATTGCAGCCCAGGGGATCCTCTGAGTTGAAAGATGAAGTTACAACCTTCACTGGGTATAAGGTTCTCTTGCACATAAACAGGAAGTTCAACAGCAGAAAATGTTATGTCATCATATGAATAAGGAATGCAGCAAAAATAGAACATCGAGTAAAAGTAGCTCAAACTGTATGACATGCCTGTAAGGTCGGATCTTAACAAAGGGCACCGCGACACAGAGGAAAGCTTCAAGTGAGCTTTATTAGGGAGCGCTCCCGGGCGAGGTTCACTGGTCCGAGAGAAAGGGGCCAGAGAAGTCGCGTCCAGTACTGGATGAGGGGAATTTTTATTGGGGTAAAAGCAGAAGGCGGCTTGCAAGGGGAGGGGGTGGTTTGCTATACAGGGTAATTCCTTATTTGGTGAGGATACAGCAGGGCCAGGTGTTGGCTGGTCTGTTGTGGGGCGTAAGCCCATTTTCCCTTCCCGTCAGCCCCATTGTTTTCTGGGCAGGAAGTTAGAGTCTCTTGTTGATTCCCAGAACAGGTGAGGTCGTTATGTCCCGATGCCTCTCCTACCTCCTACTGGTCGATGTTTTCTCTTACCCCCGGGCCTCCTTTCACCCGGGCCAACGGACCTTACGATGCCTACTTTGCACTTAATAATAAATCTGTGGGCACCTGATTTCTAGAGTGACACAGCGGCTCCACCCTAGAGCCCGTGGAGATGTGTGAGATTTTCTTCGTGTTCCCATAATGGTGCCAAATGGGCAGTTCAGCCTCAGTTATTAGCCCTTTGTATGACTGTGCCTCGAGGTAGGAATTAGGAGAGAGACCAGTGCAGTGAGAGAGAGTAAAGAGCATGTGAGACAGAGTTCTTCTTGTGACCCTCTCTTACATCAGAGATGAAAATCTTTTCTAGGAACTCCTCAACAGATGTCACCTTACAGCTCACTGGTCCGAACTGAGCTAATACTGCCCCGGATCAATCGCTGACAGAGGGGATGGGATTTGATGTTTGATGAGGGACAACCACAGTTTACCTCCCGAGACCTGGCGCGTGGCCTCCTGAACAAAACAGGGTATGGTTGTCAAGGAGGAAATAGAGACAAGTAACAGCACTGCTATGATCGTAAAGGCAGACTTGTGACAGTCAGCTGGCGTATCTTTTTGGCAGTGAGCTCTCTTACCCTTTGTGAAATCTTTTGGAAATGACACCTAAATAAAAGGACTTTGGGGATCATCAATTTCAAATTCTCGCATGCCCTTCCAAAAGAAAATCATTGTGCTGATCTCAGTTATAACACATGTCATTTTATAGAAAAACAAACACACCATGAGCTGCGTGGAGATCAGGACCCAATCTTCCTTCATTTCCCCAGGTGCACACCAGACACCTGGAAGATGTTTTCTGCTTGACTTAATGGAATGAAACTCCATTGAATAGATGAGCAAACTTAGATCCACAGAAGAGAAATGACAAGTCCGAGGTCACTCAGCTAGGTTTCTTGGAGGGAGAGCAACCAAGAGCAGCTTGGCTCTTCCGACATATGGTTTGACTCTAATATTCCCATTTTCACACGCTACTTGTCCAAAGGAGGCATGTGAGGATTTGGGGTGGACCCCAAAAATCAGTCGCTCACGAAAAACTCTGAAGGATGAAGGAAGGTAGTTCTCTCACTACGATGACATATGGAGCTCAAGGGAGAATCAAACCCTCTTGTTTGATATTTTTTAATGACTTTTCCAGAATGTGTGAACCTTCTGTGGGTTCTCCTAAGCCAGAGGGTGGTAGATGAGGGGTGAGAAAAACTCGTCACAGTCAAAGTCCTGCGTCTCTCCCAAACTGTCCCCTGCTGAATGACATTTATTTTTGAGACCACTGACGATTAGCATTTTTAAGATGCCATTGTCAGTCACAGCCTGTAACAGGAGAAAGTTTATAGGTGATGATTTCCTTTCCTTATTACAAAGAGAGAGTGGAAAACAACTCCCTTTGGCTACCTTGTGGAGACACTAATAACCCTTTGTCTCTGAGTAGAAACCTTCACGAAGAAACCCTTTCCCTGTCCCTGTCCATGTTCGACCCTGTCAACTGAAGAAAAAAAAACGCACAACCTAAAAGTTGAGAATTATGCTTTACTTGGTGGACATTCTGAGGACTTCAGGCCTGGGACACAGCATCTCAGACAATGCTGAGAGACTGCTCTGAAAAGGCAGGGGGGAGGGGTGGCAGAGGGGGAGAGCCAGGATATGTAGGAGTTTTTGCAACAAGAGACCAGGTAGTGGGAACATCAAAAGATTGCTGTTAATTAAAGAAAACCGGACCTCTCAAGTTAATGAATTTAGCTGCTTTTCTATGTATGGGAAGATGCAAAAGCCTGGGCTCCCTGAAATCATTCCTTTGCTATGCACCTCAGCTCTCTGGGGCCAGCCTCCTGTGTTTTCTCATCCTGAGTCTCCTGAGGGCTCACAGTTGGGGTGGCTGCAGCAGCTGACTGCTAGATGGCGGGCATTCTTTGTCTCCACCCTGAGTTCCCTCAGGGCTCACCATCAAGCGGCTGTAATGTGATGGCTTGATGGCCGCAACATCCTTTGTTTACTGATACGCAGGCAATATTTCTGATTCACAGCCACACTCCTTGGAACGGATTGTCTTCGGTGTGACCCCCAGACTAGGCTGACCGGAGCGGTGGCCTTGCCAGACTCACAGCTTCCCGACTGTTTTTACTCAGTCCCTCACCAAAGGCTTTTGGAAATTCATGGTGACTGGGGCATGTGATGATGCCCTGGGGGTCCAGGTAATCTGTGCTCCCAGGGGGTAGGGGGGTGTCAACTTATAAAGAAGACTGAGGACCCAAGCCTTAGGTCTACCTTTGCATCTGAATAATGATCTGTAAGATACATTCCACCCTCCTTTCAAATAATGGCTTGGCTAATTAAAATCAAATTGCAAGTGAGTGGGAGCCCATTAGCTGTATTTTGCTCAGAGCTGTTTTTGTGCACTGGGAGAACCAGCGTTCACTGCCTTTCCCAAAGCCTGTGATGTGCGTTATGCCTCTTCTCTGCGTCTCCCCGTGCCATCTTTCTTCTCCTGCTGTTGGTGCAGCCAAGCTCCCGCCTTTGCTGGAGACACCAAGCACCCAGGGTCCCCTTGCTATGCTCCCTGCACTAAGCATTCCTGAGTGACTGCATCCCGGGTCTCTGCCCTCCAGGGTTTTCCTTCTGCAAGTGTAGCAATACAACTGTAGACACAGGCCCTTGGACTCTAGAAAGGGTATTAGCTCACTTCAGAAAGCTTCTTTGCCCTGCCTGTGGCTCTGAGCTCTGAGTTCTGTCAGAGAAAATACTGCTCCGGCTTCACCAGCATAGGCTCAGGAAAAATAGAAAAATATTCCATTTGGTTTCCAGGTGAGTGCTATCAAACTGTCAATGAACAGATACTCCCAATGCTTTTGAGCCCATCAGAGTGTTGATTCAGCATCGGAACAAGCTTTGGCTGGGTCCGTGTGGACCCCTCAGTCCAGGAAAGGTCTCCTGGCGGTGGGCAGCTTGGGGCTGGCAGGGAGCCCTGGACCGGAGCTGGGGAAGAGCCTGTCGCCTGGGATCCGAGGGCTTTGACCTCCGTATGCCCACTTTGCGCTTGTCAGAAATGAGAAAAACAAAAACGTATCCCAGAAAATGTAGAGACTCTACACAGAACAATTACTGTAGAAGAAAAATAGCTTCCAGATCTACACAATCCCCCCCCGCCCCCCGCCAGCCCCTCGCAGGCTCAGACAGGCTCACCCGCCAATGCTTTCACACTTTTAAGGATGAGGAATGGAATATTTCCTGCCATATCGGTAAACAAAGGATGTGACAGTCTTCAGCAAATGCAGCCACCATGAATGTGAGCTGGTGAGCCCTGAGGGAACTCAGGAAGGAAAGAACACCTGCCACCTAGCAGCCATCAGACTGCGGCCACTCCCACAGTGAGCCCTGAGGAAACTCAGGATGTGAAAACACAGGATACAGGCCTCAGATAGCTGAGGTGCACAGCAAAGGAATGATTTCAGGGAGCCCAGACTCTTGCATTTTCCCATACATAGAAAAGCACTAAATTCCTTAACTTGGGATATCTGGTTTTCTTCAATTAACGATAATCTTTTGATGTTCCCGGCTATCTGCCCTTTGTCGCAAAACATCTATATAACCTGGCCCCTCCCTTGCTTCCTTGGAGCAGTTCTCTCAGGGTTAATTGAGGTGCTGCCTCCCGGGCTTAAGTCCTAAAAATTTCCACCAGATAAAACATAACTCTCCACTTTTAGGCTGCGTGTATTTTTTCAGTCAGCAAGGAACAGGGAATTCCTAGACTGTATTAATTGTTCCAGTATGTGGGAAAAAGGGAAATATTCCAAACTGATTTTATAAAACCAAGATAGTATTGATAACAAAACCTGACAAAGCATGGTTAAAACACACACATGCACACACACACGCACGCACACACACACACACACACACACACACACACACACATCCATCTAACTTATGACTATGCATTTATTATAAAAATCCAAAGTTCCAAAGTAAAACACTGGTGCATAGAGTCAAGCAGCATATTAGAAGATTAATATATTTCATCAAGGAATGCCAAGGTTTGAATGTTAAAAAATTATCAATATTATTCACCATGTCAACATGTTATTTTTACCGCATTACCTTGGGTGAGGTGTGCTGTGGCCAGATGAGGGTCAAGAGAGAGAGAAACCGTAAAGGGTTTTAGTTTTGCTCCTTGCAGGTCCCTGGGGAGAGCTCTGCAGGCTCACGGGCCACTCAGGGGCAGCAGGGGTTGGGGGCAAGGCCCGGGGGAGGGGACTTCGGACAAGGGTCCGTCTTGTGGTGTCTGCAGGAAGGAACAGGCCAGGCAGGGCAAACAGGCTTAGAATTGGCTACTTTGAATGATCTCAGCTGGCTCTGGGCATAGGGACAGTGCCTGGGTGTCTGGAACCTGGCCCTGGGCCCTCAGAGCTGGAATATGATGATCCACAATGTAGAAGCCTCCAGAAGAGTGGTGGTGAGGTGCAGACTTAGCCGTTCAAGGAGAATGGACCAGCCTTAGCCAGGTCCTTGTAACTGGGTCAAGACAGCGTTTAGCCATTTGCAGCAACATGGATGGACCTAGAGATTATCATACTAAGTGAAGTAAGTCAGATAGAGAAAGACAAATACAGTATGGCATCACTTATATGTGAAATCTAAAAAATGATACAAATGAATTTACTTACAAAACAGAAATAGACTCACAGGCATAGAAAACAAACTTATGGCTACCAAAGGGGAAGGCGGGGAGGGATGAATTGGGAGTTGGGGATTAAAATATACACACTACTGTACAGAAAATAGATAACCAACAAGGACCTACTGTATAGCACAGGGAACTATACTCAGTATCTTGTAATAACCTATAATGGAAAAGAATCTGAAAAAGAATATATATATATATACACATATACATATGCATATACATATGAATATATATATATAACTGAATCACTTTGCTGTATACCTGAAACTAACACAACATTGAAATCAACTATATTTCAGTAAAATTTTTTTAAAAAGACAGCATTTAAATAACTACGTTATGTAAGTAAAAGGAAATAATAACATATCATTTCAGCAGATCTTTAAAAAATATTTAATAAAATATAATAACTTTACTGATTAAAAATAAACTTAATAGAAAAAAAATTAATAAAATTTAAACATTTCCTTGACAGACTTGGTGAAAAGACTACTAGAGTTCTCACTAAAGTTAGAAACAAGATAAAGATGTCTATTATCAATACATATTTAATAATATTCTGAAGAATTATCCAATATATGGAGAAAAGAGAAAAAAATAAGTGCAAATGTTAGAAATGAAGTTACTTGTTGCAGTTACTTGTTGTACACCTGGAAAATGCAGGATGATTACTGAAATATTAGAAGCCATAACAAAGCTTAATAAGGAGGCTGGTTTTAAAATTAATATACAAAAACATATATCCATCACCAATCAGCTATAAGTTATAATCGACAAACAAGTTGTCGTTTGAAGTGCAATATCAAATATAGGAGAAATATCTAGGAAGTAAATTAATGAGGAATATATAGAACTGATAAACAGGAAACTTTAAATTCTACTAAAGATCCTAAAATAATATTGAATAAATACACATATATTTCAAAATAAGAAAATTCACTAATATAAAAATTCTTTATACGTGTTCATACATGTTCTCTAAATTAATCTATACATTTGATATTTCAGTCAAAAAACAAGATGGGTTTTGGGGGGATTTGATAAAATGATATTTTAAAAGTAACATGCAAGAATAGCTGTATCTACTTTTAAAGGATGAATAACATGGTAAAATAATCATTATCAGACATTTAGGTGTACTGAAATTTTAAAATGTCTATATTGGCACATTAATAGATGGGTAAGGAGACCAGCTGATGTAATACAATAGTAAGGAATAGACACTAATATAAATGAGGCTTTTGTGGATGGTAAAGACAGTGGTTGGGGAAAGACATATCGTTAAAACCATGTTAAGGCAACCTGCTATCTTTTAGAAAAATAATAGCGGCAGATTCATTATAAGATTTGAATGTGAAAAGATGGAGGCAAATATAGCTGGATTTCTTTATATAATTGCAGTATGGAGGGGCCTTTCTAAACATGGCAAACCATAACAAAAATGATACCTTTGATTCCTCGAGGCCAAAATTTTAAGAAAACATAATATAAACAAAATTATAAAACAAGTGACAACCTGGAAAAATATTTACAATACATTAATAAAGGATTAATTTTCTTTATATATATATATGATTATTTTAAGTTGATAAGACAAAGAACAAACAACCTATTACAAAATGAGGGTCCAATAATTATATTTCTAATACTTTATTCTGGAGGCTTACTCACGCAGGAATGCAACAGTAAAATAGTTGTAGTGTTATTTTTAACAGAAGGAAGAAAAAAAAAACAGAAAGAGGGAAGGAGGGAATGGTGAGAAGAAAGGGGACGGGAAGAGAGAGAAGAAATCTTTACGAGGAAATCTATCAATCAGAAGTTGGCTCTAGATAATTAAATTTTTTTCTAGAAAAATATAATATTGCTTTCCCTTTAAATCCAAATGTACTACCTGAAAGGCATTGATTTTTTCCATTCTATTTTAAGAAAATGTTTCTATTTTTATACTACTCCATATCACCTTGTATTAAAAGGATTCAAAACATAAAATGATATGAAAAATTGAGTGAAATAGACAAGATAAAAATTCACATCACTGAAAATACAGAAAAAATTAGAAAGCAAGTCCAATAAGCCAAAGCTATGGAAAAATGCCCATGTTTTTAAGATGCTGTTTTGCAAATTCAGCTCCTGAGCTCCCTGATGGCCCAAGCAAAAAGATAAAAGTATAGAAAAACTCATAAGATACAAGTTTTTTAAATGTTGAACAAAGATTTTCCTTACTTTTGAGCTTTTAAAGTTTTTTTAATTGAAGTATAGTTTCTGTACAATATTATATAAGTTACAGGTGTACAATAGAGTGATTCATGGTTTTTAAAGGTTATACTCCATTTATAGTTATTATAAAATATTGGCTATATGCTCCATGTTGTACAATACATCATTGTAGCTTATTTGTTTGTACCTCTTAGCTCCCTACTCCTATATTATCCCTTACCCCTCCCCACTGGTAACCACTAGTTTGTTCTCTACATCAGTGAGTCTGCTTCTTTTTTTGTTATATTCACTAGTTCGTTTTATTTTTTAGATTTCACATATAACTGATATAATACAGTGTTTGTCTTTCTCTGTCTGACTTATTTCACTTAGCAAAATGCTGTCCGAGTCCATCCATGTTGTTGCAAAGGGCAAAATTTTGTTCCTTTTTATGGCTGAGTGATATTCCATTGAATATATATACCACATCTTCTTTATCCATTCACCTGTTGATGGACACTTAGGTGGCTTCCATGTCTTGGCAGTTCTTAAATTTTGAAGAACTGTCTTATGTGGGTTTTTAGATTCCTTATATTTGAATGTAGGTGACACTGGACAACGTAGAAAAATGCATTTTCAACAATATTATCCCTATATCATACGCTGCAGCAAAACCGCACGTGCAATTCCAGATATTTCCAAGACCTTTTCCAAATGCCAGTCTATGGCACACGTGTTCCTGGAGGAATGGCGGATGGAGAAGCAGTGTGTTATGCCACAAGAGTCAAAAAAGCACAGTGATTAAGACATGGATCACTCGTTGTCTCTGGAGGCAGACGGCTGGGCTTGAATCTCACTCCCCCAGCTAATAACTGTGTGACCTTTGGAAAGTTTCTATACCTCCTCATGCCTCAGTTTCCTTTTTTGTAACATAAGGATAAAAATAATAACTCATAGAATTATGATGATTAAACTACTTAATATATGTGAAGAGTTAGAACAATACACGGTATATAGGAAGAATCCAAGTAGTGTTAGCTAAGGAATGATACAGTCAGTCCATCATATTTACCTCAGAATCATATTCAGAATGCAAAACACTGAAAAAAGCTTTTTGAAAAACTGATATCTTATTTGCCAAGATGAATAATATTTCCCTTTAATCTTTGCACATTAAAAAAGAAAAACAGTTAAACTCTAGACAGCAAATATGGAGACGGTTATTGTACATTATTTCACATTTGTTCTTTCTGTTTTCCTTCTGGGAATCCATCAGTTCTGGGTATTTGTATGGTTCCTTTTGCTGACTGAAAGGAGTTGGATGTTTAACAGTGTGGAAAGGCATTTCTACTAGGACAGCAGCAGTTTGGCAGGCACACTGAGAAGCCTGGCAATTCTGTTCCTTGCCTCAGAATTCAGAAGACAGAAAGTTCCAGAGTGAAATACCAAGAAGCACTTATAGACACAGGACAACTTTGGTACCTAGGAAATAGCTTCTGGTATATCCTGGAAGAGTCTTTTCTCTGCCCAGTGGATCTCTGTGTCAAAGATTAGTTTTTGATTAAGGAGTGACCGAGACTGTGTGACCAGATGATTCAGGCCAGCCCACCACTGAGACTTGTGGTTCCATTGGGGTCAGGAATCTGTAGGGTTGAAATGGTCAGTCACATCTGGATCAAAAGGTGAACCAGTCATTCTCTGAGACTAGTGCAGATTTCCTTAGAGCAGTTTAAAAACTACACATGCCCAGGCAATACCCTAGAGATAATGACTTGGTTGACCTGGGTTATCATTTTAATGAGATGCTGATGTGTCCCCCCTGATTGAGGATTACTTACTACCTTAAATTATAGAGGTTCCACATTCAGGTCCATAGAGGCAGGTGGCCAGAGGGCAAGTGTAGCATTCAGAGCATTTATAGATATCACCCAGATTATTAGCCAGGTATATGCTGCCGTTGAAGAGCTGGATGCACTTGTCTCAAATCCCAGTCTAAACCCCACAGAAAGGCCACAGCCCCACTGTGACTTCTTCCAATCTGGGGAATATTTGGCTGTTGACCTTTGGCCCTAAGCTCCAGTTTCTGCTGCAGTCACTCAGTTTATGGTGTGTTTCTTTGCCTTTTGTAAGGTCTCCTTGTTCCACCCTACATCAAGCCATAGGTACAGCTGAATTCCTGTCCTTAATTTTCATGGAAAACCACTCATAGATTGTTGTGCGTTTCTAGAATTACAGAAGTTTTGTAGAAGGTGGAATGGGGTTAGGATGGAGTAAGCCAGATGGGTTCTGACCGAATATTAAATATCCTTGATCTTAAGTAGTGGTAGCCTTCAAGGCCTTCCGGGATTCCATTTAAGCTCCATGTTACTGGACCTTCCCCGTTCTCTGCCTTGTTCTAACTGCGTCCTGATTAACCATCCATTTTAAATTAACTTTATTAGTTTATTTCACAGAAACCAAACTGTAAGCATTTAGAATATACAATCTGATGAATTTTGACAATCGTATACACAGTAAAACCAGTACCACCATCAAGATGAAGAAGGTTTACATCACTCACAAGTTTCTTCATGCTTTTTTTAAAAAATTTATTTATTTTGGCTTTGTTGGGTCTTCGTTGCTGCGCGCGGGCTTTCTCTAGTTGTGGCGAGCGGGGGCTACTCTTCGTTGCGGTGCGCGGGCTTCTCATTGCAGTGGCTTCTCTTGTTGCAGAGCACGGGCTCTAGGCATGCGGGCTTCAGTAGTTGTGGCTCACGGGCTCTAGAGTGCAGTCTGATACCTGTGTTACAGTGGTTTAAAAAATCTTTACCTGCTGATTCCAATATGTGGGACCTCTCAGGATTGGCCTCTATTCATGTCTTTTCCCTTGAGAATGGGTCCCATTTTCTTGGTTCTTTTTAGTTTGAGGGTACTGGTTACTGGACATTATGCATCCAATTTCAGAGGATACTGGACATTATGAATGTTATTTTATGGTAACTCTGGATTCTGTTATTTTTCCTCAAAGATTTTTGATATTTGGTTTTAGCAAACAACTCATTTGATTAGATTCAGACTTAACCCCTTTCTCACCTATAGTGGGCACTGCTCACAACTCAGATCACATCTTTTAGCCTTAGCTGAAAGCTACTTTGAGTCTGCTTACATTTGCCTTTGTCAGGGGCCAGCCAGAAACTTGGGCAACGTTTATATATGGAATTCGGGGCCCTCATTTGTGCTTTAACGTTTCTAGGATCCCCTTTCACTTCTGTTGGCCGGGGTCGCCTCATGTTCTTCCCTTTGGTTCCCTAGTATAGAAAGATAGCTGCCTTTTGGTCTCCCTTTCAGAATCTCTCTGCTTTTGTTCATTTTCCAGTGCCTTCGGCTCTTTTTGTTTATTTGTTTTTTGAATTTTGTGCAATGTTCATAGCTGCTCTCTGTGGTTGGGTCAGTCTGTGAGGAGCTTATTCCTTTATATCACCAGCACCAACCTCTCATTCATTTTTTATGCTAAATAGATAACTATCTCTTGCAGCTTTTTCATCTTATTCCAACCCATATTTCAGGGTCTTCCCTTCCACCCCCAAGTGACTGATGCTGTTTTCCAAAATAAAAATAGGGCTTCCCTGGTGGCGCAGTGGTTGAGAATCTGCCTGCTAATGCAGGGGACACGGGTTCGAGCCCTGGTCTGGGAGGATATCACATGCCATGGAGCAACTAGGCCCGTGAGCCACAACTACTGAGCCTGCGCGTCTGGAGCCTGTGCTCCGCAACAAGAGAGGCCGCGATAGTGAGAGGCCCGTGCACCGCGATGAAGGGTGGCCCCCGCTTGCCTCAACTAGAGAAAGCCCTCGCACAGAAACGAAGACCCAACACAGCCAAAAATAAAGTAAGTAAAATTAATAAACTCCTACCCCCAACACCTTCTTTAAAAAAAAAATAGTCCTATCTCTAAAGACAAATTTGGGGTGCCAGCTGTTAAGACAGATAATCTTCCCACCCCACCCCACCCCTTTTTTTTTTTTTTGGTAACCCAGCCACAGAGCTAATAATTGAAGGTTAGAGCCTATAGGTGAGTGTTTGGGGCAATAAACACAGGGAAGAAGCATGGAACACTATAAAACATTCTATGTTTCTGCAGACTATGCACGACTGAAGAAAAAGAGACCAAGAGAGAACAATAAGTGAGGTCGAGAGAATAAAATGAGCAGTGACCTTATCAAAACAACAGAAGCAGCCAAAGATACAAAGTGGTTGCTCTCCAGCGGAGGCAGCGAAACCCCTGTAAAACGCTGACTGGATACCACATAGGTGCAGTGCGGGGTCTGTCGTCTGCAACAGGAAGGGGCAGATGGCAGGTGATGACATAAAGACACAGAAACGGAACAGAAGCTCCCAGTCATTTGCAGTGAGATGACTATTCCCAGCTCCCCAGCAAGGAGAGGCTGGGAATGAAAACCACCATGCCATCGTTCCAGCATGACTGATGAGTCAATGTGGTGAGCACATTTGCACACTCTGTAACGTGGCCACCTACCAATAGTTTGTGCTTGTTTTCTCCTGAAGTTTAGAGAGATAATCCTATTCCTGTCTGGTTGGAGTAGGAAGTATCTGGTCATTCTCCTACTGTGCACTCAGGCACGTTGCATGCTTGGGGCTCAGAAGACGCTGCCACACCAATAGCTCCGGGAGAGATGGTAGAGAGAGATCAGAGGGGCCCATCCAGGAGAGAAAACTACTTAAAGACAGAGTGTTTCCTGGGCCAATCTGATTATCAATTTATTAGTAATGTATATATGTGTGTATATATTCTACCTCTTAGACCCTCCAGGGTGGCTGAACCACACGTTCTCTGCTCTCTCCCCTCTTTGCTCAGTTCCTTAAATCTGTGCAGCTGCTCACAGCAGCATCATACTAAAGGCAACCTTCTCAATCTCATACGTTCCTCACACCAACCTCCATCTGCACTTGTTCTTCTCAGTCCAGCGACTTGAAAGAGTCATTTACATTTTCTATCTTGACTTTGTCTCCTAGTCACTTCTGGGTTCATCAAAAACTATTATTATGAAGTATTTCAAATATTCAACAACAATGTATGTAACGCACGTATAAGCTATGGATGTTAATACCCGCGAAGCCTTCACCCATCTTAAGAAGAAGAGTGATGGTGATACCAGTGTGCATCTGTCCACAGTGGAGTCCCTTTCCCACCCACCTTTGGTTCCACTATACTGATGTCTCTGGTTTTCATTTTCTTCCTATTCACCACAGTATAACATATATATATATATATCCATTAGCAATATATTGGGAGTTTTGGTATATTTTCAACTTTGTATAATTTACATGATGTATTTTCCAATACTTGCATTTCCTTTCAATTTTGTAAGAGTTCTTTGTTTTGTTGCAAGTGGCTGCAGTATTCATTTTCACTGCTGTATATTACTCTGTTGTGTGATTATAGTTTAATTTATGTATCCATTCTCTTTTTGAATGACATTTGAAGTTCCTCCAGGTTTTATCTTTTTTTTTTTTTTCCTTTCACATTCTTCTTTTTTTTTTTTTTTTCAGGTTTTATCTTTAAAAAATTTTTTTCTCTTCACTCTACATTTCTTTCTTGGGAGACTTACTTTTATAACTTTTAAATATGTTCCCAAATTTCAATTACCCTCATCTTTAGATCACACATTCAAATTCTGCTGAACATTTCCACCTGTGTATTTCACAAACACCTCAAGTTCATAATTCTTGAATTCTCCCTAATCTTCAACCTGTATCTAATTGATTACAAAATCCTGAGAATTTGACCCACAGAATATTCTGGAATCCATCTTCTCCTTGGCATCCCTGCTATGACTATCCAAGTTTAGCCTTTTACAGTTTCTCCCTTGGGCTGTTGAAACAATAACACAGTGAGTGTCTCTGCCTTCCCACTTACCCTCTGAGTGGCATCACTGGTATAGCCCCCAGAGTGATTTATCTAAAACTCAATGTGACTGTATCCCTTCCTAATTTTAAATGTCCCCTGGTTTGGAGTCACCTACACTGTAAAATCCAAGCTCCTACCACGGTATCCAGGCACTTCACAGATTCCTTGCACTGACCTTACCCCCTTCTCCTCCCTGTTTATATTTTAGATGCCAAAGACCTCACGGTTCTTCAGATATACTGTGTGGGTTTCTTCCTCCAGGCCTTGCATATGAAGTTCCCTCTGCATAGAATACTCATGTATCTTTGTTCAGCTGACTACTGCCTTCTCAGTCAGCAAGATTCAGCCCAGTCAGCACCTTCTTATTCTACCCTGTTCCTGCTTGTCCCATAGACCTTAACCCATCGTGCTTAGAGTGTTCATTTATATGTCTATATTCTCTTCTAGAATATAAACCAGAGAAAAGAGACATTTATTTTTATATACTCAGCACTTAGTACGGTGCCTAGCTCCTAATATTTTCTCAAAAGATGAAAATAGGACTTTGACTTGAAATAGTTAAATTACCTCATCAGACCCTATCACAGTGGGCTGAATGAAATACATGTTGACACCACCCTTCTCTTCCTTAATTTTCAAGCAAGTTTCTGATGTCCAGTTAGTTTTTCTTAGTGCATTAGAATCTACAGCTTACGGTCTCTATCAAGGGGTACTTGCTGTTTGTTGCACGTTGGGTATGTTGGTGTCAGTGTGTTTACCCATTTAGCCAGTGTTCCTGGTCATTATCGCTAAATAATAAACTACCTCAAACTTAATGATATAAAACCACCATTTCATTGTGCTTGCCAGTCCCAAGAGCCAGATACAGGGCACAGTAGGAATGTCTTGTCTCTGTTCAATGCTGTCTTGGTCCATAGCTGGAGTGCCCAAAACGGTGGGGGGCTGGAATCACTCCCATGCCTGGTACCTCGGCTGACATTACTTGAAGTCTTAAAATACCTACCCCTGGCATCTCCAAGCTGCTCGAGCTTCTCACATAATAGTTTTACTGGTTTCTGAGAGGGACCCTCTCCAAGAGAGTCAGGTCACCTGGAATTATTTCTGCAATGTGTGGCTGGTTGAAGCAATCACACCTTCCGAAGCCGGAGCCTCTGAGTTCTAACCATCCGATGTCTAGACATGAGGGACTGATGACTGGATTCACACATGGGCTGCTCTGTGGAAGCTCCAGCTCAGTGCCCAGCTGGCAATCTTAGCTGGTGTCCCTTTTAGGGTGGCCCCCAACTGGGGGGAATGATGGATTTCTCATTGACCTGGCACCCCGCCCCGGGAGAGGTGAAGTTATCACACATTAGTAAAAAGAATGCATTTCTCAGTTTCAAGGATTTGGGCCTTGTTTGTTTCAGGGGCATTCCTGACCTTTAAGGTTGTTTATCTGGGAATACACTTGACCTTCTGTGATAGATCTCCTGGCTTCCCTGTGGAGAACAGACTCCTACATCCCAAACAGTAACTTTCCATGATCTCACTCTTTTCTCTCCCCTTTTGTTATCAGTCAAGTTTCTCTGGGTCCTGGAGAGAGAACATAATGCCCCAGGGAACAAGATATTTCCCATAAATGCAGGCTTCACCCTGGTGCTGAAACACACCGTACTTGGAGTCCTGTGCCTTGCTCAGTTTACACTGGAGTGTGGCAGCTGTGGTTGCCTGGGGCGCCCGAGCCCAGCCCCCTCTTCAGTCCTCACACCCAGGCGCTGCCCTTCACTCTCCACACCCATCTCTTTCAGCATCACCTCTGCTCCTTCCTTCCACAGGTGCCTTCCTTCTGGGCAGAACAATGTCCAATCAATCCAGATGCAGATGGACTACAGCTTGCCCCTTCCTTTTTTTTAAATTTATTTATTTTATTTATTTTTGGCTGCATTGGGTCTGTTGCTGCGTGCGGGCTTTCTCTAGTTACGGCGAGCGGGGGGCTTCTCTTCGTTGTGGTATGTGCGTTTCTCATAGCGGTGGCTTCTCTTGCTGTGAAGCATGGGCTCTAGGCGAGCGGGCTTCAGTAGTTGTGGCTCACGGGCTCTAGAGTGCAGGCTCAGTAGTTGTGGCGCGCGGGCTTCGTTGCTCCGTGGCATGTGGGATCTTCCCGGACCAGGGCTCGAACCCTTGTCCCCTGCATTGGCAGGTGGATTCTTAACCACTGAGCCACCAGGGAAGCCCCTCAGCTCTCCCTTCTTAAAAGCCAGATCATGTTGCCACCTTGGGAGAATCTCTGGATGTGCTTCACAATCTCCCAGATTCACAGGCTTCCTTCCGAGCCGCACGGAGGTCTCTGAGCTCCTCTTTCTGTGGCTTCTTTGCTATCACAGGTGCACCTGTCGCTTGCCCTCCAGTCTTTGAAAAGGCCACAGTGTCAAAGCCCACTCTCAGGTTGATTTCCTCCTTCCCAACGTTCTTCTCTCCCCAGCGATGTGCTTCATGGTTTTCCCATCTGCTTCTTTAATAGTAATTAAATCAACGCAAAGGCCACGACAGTCACAGGGCCATTCCACAAGAGGGGAAGAAGAAAAGGTTCTTTTCTAAAATAGAAATTCTAGCGCACCAGGAGGACAGGCATTACAGTAGTCAGTACGCGAGCCATTTTGTTATGGGAAAATCTGGGTTTGTTTTGCTTCTGTCGTATTTTTCCTGTTGCTTCTGTCTCTCCAAAGATATTGTCCTACTTCAGAGCAGGGGTGCTGGTGGCATTGCTTTGCTTGAGGTGGGACAGCGGCGAGGACTGCAAATCTGGTTAGCAATTCCTCTGCACCAAAGTCAGCAGATTTGCCCTGTGGCAATTGGCTCCCGGCTGCCGGGGCAAGGCTGGCCCTGCGGTGGGGTGACTGCAGGACTTCGGGCCCCCTGGTTCGGTTTCCAAATGGAACCATCCCCAGGGTGGCCAAGCTGCTGCCATTTGTCAGTGTCTACCGACACATCCTTTACAGATAAGTGGGCTGCAGCTCCGCCATATGGGCTACTAATGGTGCAGCTGCCGCAACAGAGCAGCACACTCAGGGCCGAGCGCAAGAGCTGCGCTGAACGGATGGGGCCTGACAAGGGAAGCCTAAACACTGTCTGCCGGGCTCCCTGGGGCTTCAGTACGTACTGATGGAAGCCGAAGAGGATGTCTGAGAAATCTCACGTGCTGCGGGCCCAGACCTGCCTGCTCTGAGCCTGAGGTTTGAGCCTTCCATGCCACCCTCCTTGGGGAGCAAGTGCTTTGGCTTTTTAATTGGGGTACATAACACAGGTGGCCTCTGGACCAAGCCTGAGTGGGAATGCCCCTGTCACTTCACAACAGCATGATTTGGGGCGAGTTAATGGATTTTTCTAAGCCTCAGTTTCCTCATTTGTAAATCGAGGATGCTAATACTTATCTTGGAGGGTTGTTACTGTGATGACTTGAGAAACTATATGTAAAGCGCTTTACACGGGGCCTGGTACAAAGGACCTGGGCTTTGCAATCAGACAAACCTAGGCTGTAATCTTAGCTCTGCCACCTACTGGCACCTGGAGCTTGGGAGAGACCCAACATGTTAAAGCCTCAGTGTATGCATCTGTATAATGGCTCAACGCTCATTTCCTAGTCAGTTGTTATTAGAATTAAGTGACAATCAATGAACCTAGGAAAACATCTCACACATCCCGGAGGCATGAGGATGCTCGTTTCCCTTCCTCTGTCGACACAGCTCGCTCTCACTCATCTGGTGCCTGTGTAGGAAGTGATTTCCCCCGTCACCATTGCCAGTTTATAGAGGCCAGCAAGGACTTGCCTGTCAGGAGCCTGCCAAGGAGTTCATGTATCCAGCTCACACCAAGAATGGATAAAAGTCATTTCCCTTTGTTGAAAAATATGGGGTCGAAGCTGTAGGATATAAAATAACATTTAAGCTATTCCTGAAGGGAAGAGGCATTTGATGAGAGAAGAAAAAGCACCAAAAAGCAAAGAAAACAAAGGGAAACTGTTTTAGGCAGCTAAAACAGAATGCTACAGAAAGAGTTCGGGTCCATGGAGACGCAGAGAAATTAGCACAGTGGCAAAGGGGGAGTGACAGGACAGGACAGGAAAAGGAGTGGGGTCATGTGACACTTCTTTGTCCTCTTCTAGCCTCTTAGGTAATGGGCTCTGAAATGGAGAGAGACCACCTGAGAAGGGGCCCGGCCATCCTGAGTCTGCTGGGTTCCCTGAGCGGATGGCACGCACCTGCGCAGAGGAAGCCTCAGGGCTCCCAGATGTCTTTGTGCCGCTGAGGTAGGAGGTTGAGTGTAAGAAAGTTACAAGATAAATTCCGTGACTAAACCTCAAAGCAGATGGCAGAGCTGGAACATTGTGCGTGAGGAGGGAGTCTGGTGACGATGAAAGCCAGGACAGTGAGGAATCGTCTTGGGCATCCCAGGCTTGCTGTGGTCAAGGTCAGAGCTCTGATAACAGGCACAGGGCACCTTGGAGCCTTTCTGAACTGTTATTCACGTCTGATGCTTCAGTGTACCCAAGATTCAGCACCTGAGCAAAGAGAGCTACAGGAATTATTGCTTACATTTTTCAGATGGAGAAAGCAAGTATGGACATCATTAGAATCATAGAGTCTTAGAAATGAAAGGAATCTTGGTTGTATATGTTACCAAAGGGATTTGCAATAGCTCACCATAAACAGAGAGACCCATATATACTGAAGCTGTTAACAGACTGAAAAGGTGAAAGGGACAGAAGAAGAGAGAGAGAGAGAGAGAGAGGAGAGAGAGAGAGAGAGAGAGAGGGAGAGAGAGAGAGAGAGGGAGAAACCCAAACCCCAAACTCCTTTTTAAAACTGGCAGCAGGGCTTCCCTGGTGGCGCAGTGGTTGAGAGTCCGCCTGCCGATGCAGGGGACGCGGGTTCGTGCCCCGGTCTCGGAAGATCCCACATGCTGCAGAGTGGCTGGACCCGTGAGCCATGGCCGCTGAGCCTGCGCGTCCGGAGCCTGTGCTCTGCAACGGGAGAGGCCACAACAGTCAGAGGCCCGCGTACCGCAAAAAAAAAAAAAAAAAAAAAAAAAAAACTGGCAGCAACTGGAGCTTTATGCTTCCTAGCAACAAAGACAAAGGGAAACAAGTGACCTCAAGATCACCTAATCCAACCCCCTCATTCTAGGGATTAGGAAATGGAGGTCTATATTATTTTTAAAAGCTTTTCATCAGTGAAGCGTGTTTCTGGAGTTTCTGTAGCTAAGCGTGGAATTATTTCCTTTAATGCTGCAGGTTGATGTTTTTCAAATGGGCTTTTTTGTGAGGCACCGCTGACCTCCCAGAAACCAATTACGCACCAGAGCAGTGCCGAACGCTACATGAAACGTTAACCTTCAAGGGGTTAGAACTGCTTCCACAACAAGAAAACAGTCCCTTTACGCGAGTACCACGGTCCCGACCATCTGCAAGCCTCGTATTCTGGATGCCCCTCTCCACTCCCTTCAGTTAGATTACTCCACATCCCTCCCTCTTTTTATCATCCTCACCTTGCTGTCCTGATTTCACCCTAGTTTTCCACTTTCATGCACGGTTGCTGGGCTTAGGGCAAAGTGAGAGGGGTCCCTCAGGAACCCTGCCTGGACAGTGATTATTTGCTGAAATTTGCCCCAGGAGTTGGGCAGTCAATTTAGCAGGTCATCAGGCAGGTAACTGATGTACTTGAGAGAGCAAACCCTCCCTGGTGCACCAGACAGGTTTTGAAAGGTAACGAGTGGAGTGATGGAGGCTTGAAGCCTCTAGGGCAGGAGAGAGAAAAACGCTATTGGAAGGGGCCCTGTTACATCACTAAGTGATGGGCCTCGTGACTCAGCCGTGGTATCTACCCCCATGAGTCTCCCGACCCAAGGCACAGCAGCTGAGCTGATCTGTCTCACCTGCTTCTTGTCGCAGCTGGTGTGGCAGCAACCAGCTCGGCCTGGATTGCCGACACCTTCACGCAGGTACAACCTGGCAATCTCACATCACCCCTGTGCCAGTCGCCTCTTGCTTCCCATTTCAGGGCATCTCTGCTCAGCACGTTGCATCTGTGACCTACAGAGTAAAACTTTGATTGGGGGGGAGAAGGGGGCGATTTTTAGTGCTTCTTTGTGGATAACCCTCCAGGACCAGTTACATGTAATGGTGGCTGTTTCCTCAATGTCTTTCGGGTTGTCTCTCTCCCCTGCCCCCTGCTTCATTCTCCTTACCCCTCCCTCCCGCTCTGTGAGGTTCCCTGGTGAATTGAAAGTTGAAAGGCTCTGCTTCAGTCTCAGCTTCTGGGAGAAGCTGGGCATAGACAGGTACTTACCTTCTGGACGATTTCTCCTGCTTCTAGTTAAACTGGACCAGGCTTTCTGGTCAGGCTTACTGAGAGAGCAAGTTAGATTCTATGATTGATTTGATTTTTAATTTTGATTTTGGCCACCGAGACTTGATTTGCCTCTTTTGGAGAAAGAACCCTGATTTTCCTTGGGCAGTTATCCATTTACCACCCCTGGTTATGCAGATCTAGTGAAGTTCATTCCAAGTGGAGCTCAAGGAGTGAACATGTGGTTTGCTTCCAGCCAATCAGAGCACTGTATACCTGCTGGCCAATGGCTGATCCAGGATGGTCACATGATCCAAGCTGAGCCAATGTGACACAATAAAAACTTTTGCTAGGACTATCGGATAAGAGGCATACAGTATTTTCCACTGTACTTGCAAGCTTGAACCTAGAAAATGTGGTAACAGGGCTGTGGCATCCATCTTGCTAACGCAAGGGGGAAATCATTTCATGAGGGATCCAACACAGAGGAAACAGAGCTCCGAGAAGCCAGGACCTGGTGACATAGTTTGACCACACTCTTCCCTCCCATTAAGCTATGGCTGAGGCCCTAGACTTTTTATTTATTTGAGCCAACCAACACATTCCCTTTTCGTGTAAACCATTTTGTTGTTGTTATTGTTCATTTACAATCCAAAGAATCCTGACTGATTTAAGGGTACAGATTTGCAGCTAGTAGATAAGTCCTGGTGATCTAATGCACAGTATACTGACTACACACAATAATACTAAATAATAAACATCAAACTTGCCAAGAGATTAGTCTTGATTATTCTCACCACAAGAAAGAAATAATAATTATGTGACATAGTAGAGGTGTTAGCTAACACTACGATGGCAACCATATTGCAATATATAAATGTATCAAATCCATCCTTCCTACACCTTAAACTTATAAAGAGTTTTATGTCAAACATATTTCAATTAAAAAAAAAGAATCTTGACTGATATATCGAGTTCCTTCTGCCTCATGCTCCTTATTTGTGTAGTCCATTTTGGTTGTCACTGCTAGCCTGTTTTCTAAAATTTATGTGTATTAAATGTTGAAGATATAAAAAAGAATAATTTTAAGGTAGCTATCTATCAAACTCCCAATTTTTGCCACCCAGTTTAAGAAAGAAAACATGACTGTTAAAAGTTCTCTGTTGCCTCATCTAGATGCTACACCTAACTCTACAGCTTCAGAAGTAGCCACTACCTTGAATTTTGTGTTAGATCCCCTTGCTTTTCTTGATAAATTTATCATATGTTTGTATCTCTAAATAATGAATGGTAGTTTTGCATGATTTTTAACTTTATGTGAATGTAGTCATGGTATACATCTTCTTCCTTGGCTTGCTTTTTATTTTTATTTATTTATTTATTTAATTTTTTTGTGGTACGCGGGCCTCTCACCACTGTGGCCTCTCCCGTTGCGGAGCACAGGCTCCGGACGCGCAGGCTCAGCGGCCATGGCTCACAGGCCCAGCCGCTCAGCGGCGTGTGGGGTCTTCCTGGACCGGGGCACGAACCCATGTCCCCTGCATCGGCAGGCGGACTCCCAACCACTGCGCCACCAGGGAAGCCATTGGCTTGCTTTTTAAACTCAACTCTGTACCGACGATCCCCGACTTACAATGGTTTGACTTAATGGTTTTTCAACTTTAAGATGGTTCGAAAGCATTACACATTCAGTAGGAACTGTACTTCAAATTTTGAATTTTGATCTTTTCTTGGGCTGGTGATATGCAGTATGATCCTCTCTCAGGATGCAAGGCACAGGCAAAGAGCCGTAGCTCCTGGTCAGCCACGGAATCAAGAGGGTTAACAACTGATACACTTACGACCATTCTTCCTCACTTTCAGTGCAGTATTCAATATTACCACGTGAGATATTCAACACTTTATTATAAAATTGGCTTTGTGTTAGATGATTTTACCCAACTGTAGGCTAATGCACTTAAGTAGGCTAGATGTTCAGGAGGTTAGGTGTATTAAATTCATTTTTGACTTACATTATTTACACCTTAGGATGGGTTTATGGGGAAGTAACCACTTTGTAAATCGAGAAAGATCTGTATTCTGGGATTCTTCCGTATTGTTGCATGTAATTATAATGCATTCATTTTTGATGTTGTATGCATATACTATGATTTTTTTCTGCTGTTGTTAGCATTTTTATTTCTAGATTTATTTGCTCTTGTAAACTACTGTGCTATGAACATTCTTGTACATGTCCTTGTGCATAGGTCTCTTTAAGGCTTATATCTTCAAGAAGAATCTTTCTTCATCTGCAGGTTCGTATTTACTCAATAACTCCAACTTTTTCTTTAGAGTGGTTTTACCAATGTACACGTCCATAAATCATGAATAAGTACAGTTTTCCCATAATTTCTCTAAAATTTGATATTATCAGACCTTATTGTTTGCCAGTAATGATGCCTATGAATTTGTATCCCTTGTGGTTTCAACTTACATTTTTTTCTGGTTAGTAATAATGGTGAAATCATAATGACATCAAAAGGATTTGATCCATGTTTCCTCTGAAGGTAAAACATATATTATATATTACACATCTTTTATTTTAAAGTGAGCACCTGATATATATTTTTCATCAATTAATGAGAAAACCAAAAAAATCGTGAGGTTGTTCAAAGAGAATTGAAGAGAGTGGAGAATTTGTAGTGACTGGTGCTTTGAATGAGGTTGCTAATTTCTACACAAAACTAGTTAAAATCCTACAGTGTAATAAAACTTCAATTTGGAAGATTATCACTTCTATCTACATAAATCTTTTGCATCTCTGTCAAATGGAAAAAAAAATCTTTGCACTCATATCAGACCAGAATCATTTACATTGCTATACATTTTTTATATCATCTATACTTACAGACTTGAAAACTATCCTAACCAACAGTGAATAATAAATCAAACTAAGGATAACATTCCAAGTGGAGAAGCTGGCACGATTTTTCTATAGAGAACCGGATAGTAAGTGCTTTAGGCTTTGTGGGTAATTTGGTCTCTGGGGCAACTACTCTTCTCTATCCATGAAAGCAGCCATAGACAGTATGTAAATAAATAAGTGTGGCTGTTTCTATTCAATTGTATTTATTTCCAAAAAGTAGGTGGCTTCAGTGTCTGACCTGTAGCATAGTTTGCCAACCCCTGACCTGGAGAATCAGATAATCCACAGGGGAGCCTGCCAGAAACACTCAGAGATACTGAAAGAACATTCAGTAATCCCTCTGGTCTATTTTTTTCTCAGCAGATATTTTTCTTAGCAGTCTTTCCTTTGATCGTAAATAATCTCCCAAGATTATTCTTGATCACAAAAAGCTGGCCTCATTGTGTTTGACTCTAATTCATTTACACAGTTGCCGTAAAAAGTGTTAATTTACGCATATAAGCCACATTTTGATGCTGTCAGCAGATCTAGAGCTCTATGGTGTTGGGGATTGTAAGGCCGGAAAATTAACTTCCCTCTGGAGAAATGAAATACTTTCTATTATTTTTCATTCCTCTCATTTTCTCTTTTAGTTTAAGGCCAGGGAATCAAATCCAATGTCTATAAACACTGGTGAAATTCTCTCTCCTCTAACTAAGGTTCATGGCCAGCCAGGAAGTGGCCTTCCATACTACCTATAAGCACTGGAAGCTTTAAGCCAGGGGTCAGCAAAGTTTGTGTAATGGGCCAGACTGTAGACACTTTAGACTTTGAGGTCATAACAACTCTTTTCCAACTACTCACTCTGCTGTTGTAGCGCCATCAACAATATGTAAACAAATGGGTGTGTTTGTGTTCTAATAAAACTTTATTTACAAAAACAGTTGATGGGCAGCCATGGTTTGCCAACCTCTGCTTTCAGCCATAGAGCAGGTAATAGCCTAGTTTCTCATCAGATATCATAGAAGGTAGAGAAGAGCAGATCAATATTTGAAGACAGATTTATCATTTTAATAGAGAGTAAACCTAATTCTAGTTATGCATCAATATAATATTTGATTCTAAAGGAATGAAAACTCTTTTAAAAGAATCTTTTGAATAAACTCATCAAAACTGAGCCACTTTTGGCAAAATGTTAACACAGTTTAATGCTTCTTTTCAGACTCATTATTTGAATGTTATCACAATCTAAGGAAAATAAAATTCCCTCTTGCAAAAGGAATTCAGGTGTTTTTCATCACAATCCTCTTTAACATTTTAGAACATCCAATCACTTAATTTTAAACAAAACTGTCATATTTTTCACCTAAGCAAACAAAATCACATCTAATGACCTTGCATACTAAGTTGTACCTATATGCTACTATTGCTCCTAGTAGAGCATTCATGTATGGTAAATAAAAATTTTACCAAAGTATGTAACACCTATTTCACAGAAAGAACTTGGAGGTGGGTGACATGTACAAATACAAGCATTTTAACAAAATTTCAAGCTCATTTACATATACAGCATGACTCTTGTGGCCACAGATACCTTTTTTACACCTTTTTAATGTTTTTAAGCAGCAAAAGTGAAGACTTCTGTTAACATTACATAGGGATATAGCCACTCCAAAATGCATAAAATAAGAAGTTACAAAGCAAACACTATATATACATATACTATTATATATATTTTGCATACATACATACATTTTTCTTGATAGTATTCTATCTTAGAAATTAGTCGAGTATTCAAAGATTATATATATTAAGCAACTCAATTAATACTTGTTGAAGACCTTAAAGTCACCTATGAGATTTGGTAATTATGTTTAAATTGAGATAATTACTACTAACATAAAAGCACTTGTCAGAGCTATAATTCAATTTAAACACATAATTTTATGTTTTTCATAATCTGAAACATTTCTGAGAGTAATGTAAGTTTCTTTATTTAGTAAATCAGTGTAAGAAGTTTAGGAAGATTAGATTCACCAAACTTGTCATCAAGAAATTAAAAAAACAAACACACAAACAAAAAGCTACATCTTCCTTTTAAAAATGAAATGAAATGTGCAGTTGTATATACTCTACACTGGTAAAGTCAGGGAAATAAACATAGCTGTTTGAAAGCAAATTAATTGTACCAGAGACTGATCTGCTCAAGAATTCATTTTATAACATGAGCTTAGCTTCTGATTTAGCACTTTCTATGAGAAGTTTTCTTTTCTTTAAAAGTTAGCAGATTAAAAGCATTAGAAACTCAGGGTTTTTTTATTTTCTGGGAATTGTGGGAATATGAGATTTAGATAAGTTCTTATTAATGTCCATAAATCAATGAGAACAGAGCACATTTATTTTAAGGGACTTTGTAATTTAATTTATTAAAATACCCTGTATATTAATATACCCACATACACTCGTGTGCATGCCCTCTCTCTATATGTGTGTGTATATATATATATATATATATATATATACACACACCCACATACACACATGTATACATACATGAGACAAAATGTTTCCCAGTTACAGACACAGGGAGTTTGCAGCTTATGCTTTACAGCTGGTGTCACAGGACAGAATAACACAGAAAACAAAAATGCATCAATCCTGATCTCAAAGATCTATTCTCCTCTCTCGTGGAAGCAAGGCATGTTCTTGCCCAAACACACACAGAAAAAATCTAAGAAATCAAATTCTCTGTTATCTCTCCTCCAGTGAGACTAATCTCTCTCTATCTGTTAGAGATTACCTAATGGTAATACCATAAAATCAACCCCCCAATCACTGTTGCCACCCAGTGGGCAATAACTTATGAGACATGAAAATCAGAACTAGAGGTGAACTCAGGGAAGAAGCAGAAGAAGCAAAGACAAGTCACAACAGAGCATTAAGAAGGAAAAACAAGAAAGAGAAGAAAGAAAGAAAAAAAGAGAGAGAGAAAGAGAGAAAGAAAGAAAAGGAGGAGGGGATGGAGGGAGGGAAGAAAGAAGGATGAAAGGAAGGGGAAAGAAATCTTAGGGTGCCCCAAGGTTCACCCTAGAAGTCAAGACCTAAGTCATGTTTAGACCTAAACAGCCCATAATGGCACTTCTTGGGCAACACAGTTCAAGCAGCTGTAGAAGGTAAACCAAATAGTCATCTCAGTAGGACCTCCAAAAACGTGTCAAATATAATTTTCAAGAAGCTAAAAGCCATGTCTCTCATGCAAACATGAAGTAAGCATGTGCGAAAGATTTATACAACTCATTAATGATAGAACCAGCTAGATGAGAAGGCCTTCTCTAATCTTTGTTTAAATATTTATTGGCTCATTTACAAGCTCAAAACCTTCAGTAAACCCTTATTTTCTTTGGTTTCTTGCATCTGATTGGCATAGAAAAAAAAAAAAGATGAAGAAAATCTTGGATCTTATGGAAAACAACATTCACAATAAATTTTCCACATCCTTATCATGTCTTTTGATTCCAAACCCTGAGTTCTTTCTACTGCACTGTAACCACAATTCCTGTTTCCTAGGAGCTTATAAAAACTTTGGAAACATGAACAAACAGTGAACAAATAAGGAGCCCAAGGTAGAAACTCAGGGGTCACTGTGGGCTGATTTGCTCATAAAATCAAATTCATGGAGCAGGCAGGAACTGAATGGGTTCTGAAAGTCAAAAGTCCTTCAATAAGAGATATTCAGTGGAAATAGACAGGGCAGGATTTCATCTGCAGTATATTTGGGGGGATTTAAGCCAAAGAGAAGGTGAATTCTCAACTGATGACCCAAAAGTTGTCTTTATATGTTGTTCACTGGTAGTAGATTTTACTGTTTCAGGAGAACAATTAAATTATAAAATATTTCCTGCAATCTGTATTATCTACTTCTCAGTTTTATTGTGAAAGCTCCAGACATGAGCAAGTGGTAGATTAATCCGTATGCCCTCTCTCCCATACATGCAATAACTTTGTATATCAGCTTTTAGACAATCCAAGAAACACCTTATTTGAAACCTGGTCAACAATGAGAAGAAAAAGAAGGGAAAGAGAGAGAGATGAAACTGACTTTCCTGCAAAACTTTAGAAAACAAAGGAAGAAACCATGTTCTAAATAAAGAGCATTTAATGCTGAGCAAACTGAATCCCTAAGTCCAAGATGTGGCCAAAATGACTTTGGACTTAGACTTGCAAGAACTTGATTAATACCAGTTCTTGGATGGGGTCAGATCAAGGTAAACATGAGATGTTTACGGTGAGTAAGCGAGGAAGGGGAATGGTATAGACATAAGTTGTTGATCCGGGGGCTTTTCTTTTCTTGTTCTCATCTTTATGGGAGAAAGGAAATAAGGTCTCTGAGTAAGACCCCTGTGAAACCACCTGCTGTGGAGCTCCTCCAAAAAATAAAGAACCACTCTTTAGGTGAAAAGTTAATAGCAGCAAGTAGGATAGAAATGTTTTGTGGAACAATATTTTTCTAAGAATGTAAAACAGATATGACTTGACAGTTCTTTCCATTAAAAGATGTTAAGTTTAAGTTTAGATTTCATAGTATTCTAATTCTCCTGCCAAGTCCAAGTTTAGGTATTCTAGCTAAATTTTTTATTTCCCATTGGTTGTCATCTGTAATCCTTAATGCATGTTGATTACGGCCCATGATAAAGAGATGAATTCATTAATGATTTATGGAGAATCCTTAAGGATGGGGTCCTGTGGGCTCCAGATATCCTGATTCAGTAGGTCTAGAATAGGAAATCAGCATGTATTTTTATTTAGTTATTTTTAAATTAATTAATTAATTTATTTATTTTTGGCTGTGTTGGGTCTTGTTGCGCGTGGGCTTTCTCTAGGTGCAGCGAGCGGGGGCTACTCTTCGTTGTGGTGCGCGGGCTTCTCATTGCGGTGTCTTCTCTTGTCGTGGAGCACCAGCTCTAGGCGTACAGGCTCAGTAGTTGTGGTACTCAGGCTCAGTAGTTGTGGCTCGGTGGCTCAGTAGTTGCGGCTCACGGGCTCTAGGGCAGTAGGTATACTGTATATATGCTCAATGCAGTGAACATTCCCTGGCCATCAGATCATGGTCACCTACCAAATGGTATCTGATAAAACATTCTTTCCTACCTGCATACAGTACCTTTCTGAAAAAGCTCAAGTTTGGGGGGGAAAAAAACTAGGTAAGGCACTTTTTTTCCCACTTGTATCATCTTATATATAATTCAACACTTGAGGTACCTTCATTGAATTTTCTTGGTAAGAGGATGTGAGAAACTGACAAGTAAGTCAAGTAAGAGTCACTAGGGTGGGCATGGAGACATTAACTGAAGACCTTTTTATGCCTTGTGGTGGGTTGAATTGTGTCTCTCCCCTAAAAAGGATTTGTCCATGCCCTAATCCCTGGAACCTGTAACTGTGACCTTATTTGGAAAAGGGGTTTTTGCAGATGTATTTGAGCTAAGGATCTCGAGATGAGGTCACCCTGGATTATCTGACAGCAAGCGTCTTTGTAAGAGAAACACAGAGGAGAGCCCAGAGGCGAAGGCCATGCAAAGACAAGGCAGAGATTAAAGCCAGGCAGTCCCTGGCCAAGGAACACCTGGAGCCTCAGAAGCTGGACGAGTCAAGAAAGCCTTCTCCTCCAGAGCCTCCAGAGGGAGCACGGGCTAACCAACACCTTGACTGTGGTCTTCTCACCTCCAAAACTGTGAGAGAATAGATTTCAGTTGCTTCAAGCCACTCAATTTGGAGTAATTTGTTACAGCAGCCCTAGGAAACTCTGCATACCTCTCTAATAAGAGCGGGGAGATGGTCTTCTCTCACTACTGTTTTGTGCAATGTGTATGTGATGGAGAAAGAAAGAGGGATAAGGCCCATGAGGAGATAAACAAAGTCTCAAATTACCGGGAATGGCAGATCCCCATGAATTGGAAGGCGTGCGTTCCAAGGACCATGCTAGGAGATGGAATATTATTAGTGACGTGGACACGCTAGTTGCATAGCCAAGAAAACAGAGGAAACACGGGACCAAAGCAGTGGCAGAGGAAGTAGGAACTGGCAGCTTTAGAGAATTTCAGTGGCCAATTGAATGATTTAGTCTGTTCTGGATTTTTCCTTGGGAATGGAAGTTTCATAGGGATATAAACCCCCCACGATTCTTCTGATGGGAACCCCATGACAGAGACGACTAGGTGCACCTTCTTCTCAAATATCAGGTGGATGGAAGGAGTACAGCACCCGCTTATGCACTCAATGCTTACTCATTAAACGTTAGGTGCCAGTTTTTCCCAAAATATCCTTGCACTACATCACTGTGTCGCAGGAAACCGAAATGCTCCCTGAAGGGATAATTGCTAGAAAAGGAAAAGAGGCTTGGAGAAAATCTACATTTTTGGATGTTTATTCAACCTTTCTCCTGTGTCAAATGATCAGAAGGAACATGTCTCCAAATAGTCACATTAGAAAGATTAAGGCTCAGGTCTCGTCAAAGCCAGATAAATGCAGGAGAGAATGCTAGACAGGATAATATCTTCACAGTAATATTTCTTAAATATTTTTCACTGTTTATTTAGTAGAGGAGAGAACAAAGGGATTTCTGTTAATAAATATCTTAAACGGAACTTGATACCAAATTTTTTAATTGAAGTATAGTTGATTTACACTGTTGTGTTAATTACTGCTGTACAGTGAAGTGATTCAGTTATACATATATATATATATATATACATTCTTTTTTTAATATTCTTTTCCACTGTGGTTTATCACAGGATATTGAATACAGTTCTCTGTTTTATACAGTTGGACCTTGTTGTTTATCCATTCTCTATATAAAAGTTTACATCTGCTAACGCCAGCCTCCCACTCCCTCCCTCCCCCAACCCCTCTCCCTTGGCAACCGCCAGTCTATTCTGTATGCCTGTGATTCTATTTCTGTTTCATAGATAGGTTCATTTGTTGTTACCAAATGTTTAAGGAAACCTTCTGCTAAAGCAGAATAGATAAAGCAGCATCAATATGTTAAATATGGGTCAATGTGCACAGAAAAACAAGGAAACTTTGTAAAGTGTTTTCTATTTTTCTGTAATTGTTCTCCACTTTACTTTCACTATTTCCAGGAGTGGACAACTTTTGGGGACACCTATAATTGGTTTAAAAGGCACATCATTTAAAAAATCATTTCATTTTAGTAAGCCATATTACAGCCTGCATTATTCTGTTCAGAACTTCAGCTAACCTCGACTGCCTACACGAGTGACACAAAAAAAACTCAACAGACAAGGTCAGCACTAAAATGGAGTGTTTTAAATGTTTGCTCCAGACATGTCTCCTTCTGCTGGTTTAGAAGTCATTTGTGGTTGACCAGCTACATGAGAAGTTGTGCCTGGAAATGAGTTAAGCGATGCTACATTTTGAACTTTTGTTCTTTATAGACAAACATCACGGGCAACAGCCTTTCTTTCTGCCCTTTATTCTGGGTCTGGGTCTAATGTCAGTCTCTCTCAGTCTGCTTTCACCAAAGACTTGCACTTACTGACAATTTAAAGCCTGTGAAAAATGCCCTCCTGGTCCAAGTCATCTCCGTTGTGTAAGGCACAGCGCCCATCCTGCAGTTTCCAATAAGCCTTTCATGATGCTGTAATTCTAAAAAAATCCTTTCCTATCAAGTCATTGCAACTCTTGCTTAGGAGTTAAGTTTGAAACCTAATGAATTAACATTTTCTATTAAAACTCTGTGTTTACAAAGCGTTTATCATCAACTACATATTTTAATAATTATCAGAAAACTTTGAGGTAGGGTTTATTATTACTATTTTCTAATTTCAAGATCATGACACTTGAAGTGATTTGCTAAAGGTCACAAATGCAGTGATCAACTGCCCCAAGATTCTAACCCAAGGTACTCATTCATCTATTTGTTCACAAAGACTGTATTTCATTGATTTTAAGGTGCATTTTTTGTTTAAATTTTAACATCTCCAACACTGGTATGTCGTGTTTCATTGGCATTGTTTTTGTTTCTCAAGAGTACAAAATACAGTGGCATTCCTCACACTAACGCTATCCTAGATTAGATGGAGTATTTTTCTAATAAGTTGTTACCATATGCCAGGAGCTGTGCTGGGCACAGAAATAAAACTGTGAGCAAACATTCATATTTCCCACTCCTGTAGCGTTTCCCGTAGCATTTCTGCCTCATTATACCGCCCGACCCTAGCCGACTCTAAATTGTTTTCTATTTTGTCCCGTGTGTTAGAAGCAATAGTCTTAGATTACAAGCCATTTGAGAGGCTGTGGCTGGCCGAATTGCCTTCCTTGTATGTAACCCTTGATATCTTTCCAGTGTATCTTTTTCTGATGCTTATCTTGACTCTCCACGCCAAATGGAAGGGGTCTCAGGTGGTAGAATCATTATACTGATCCATATTTTTACAACACTTTTTCTAGAATTTGGGAAATCACAGCTGCACCAGTGATAGGGAGGCACTCACGTCTCTGCAGTTTTGCGACACTGTCATTTACCGGTGTTTAAGAGCTGATGCCTAAGGAGCACAGGAGTAGTTAATAGCTAAGTCCCCGCCCCCCACATATACTGGCCCCAAATACCGCCATCCCACTTCCCCAAACAAGACAAAACTGAAACAGACTCTGTTTCTTTATAGCAGTCTTTACACTGGTAGCTGCCCCAGGTTCAAACGCAGTGAGGTTCTGAGAAATAGTGCAACCAGGAAACCTGAGCTCCAGCCTGGCTCTCCTGCTACCCAGCTGTCAGTCTCGGAACCTCTGTTTACTTGCCTCTAAGATGAATGTATTAGACTGAATGATCTCCAAGCCCCTCCCGGCGTTCACAGTCTAAGAAGTAGAGGCCAGCTAAGGCTGGGTTTCATCTTTCTATTATGGGCCTCCAATTAAGGATTACTATTCAGCAGGTGCTGGTCCCCTAATTAAAGGGATGCAACGACAGTTGGGTAAGAATGGGCTCTGGGAGGCCCCATGTCAGCAGGCCAAGTCGTGGCTTTCACGATTATTTATTAACCCCTATAGTGGCACGAGGCAGAGAAGCCTGGTGACTTAACACCCCACCCCGACCCCATGTCTCCTGGTGAAGGAAAGGGAACATGGGAAAACCAGGAGGGATGATGGCGGACAGAGAGTATTCTGTTACAGGGATCCACACACAGTCTCTGTGCCTACGTAAGCCACGTCTCACGGCCAAGTAAGTGACCGATGTGAACAAGCAGCAAATCCACCACCTAAGCCAGGGCCATCCTAGGGGCCTCGGGGGAAGTCACCACTGATGATTAGAACTGAAATACAGGCTTGCAATTTTACTGCTTTCTTTTTGTTTATCTTAATTCTTGGAGTGAGAATGTACTTGTGTGTATGTGCCTTTGTTTGAAACTGTACTCCCTAGGAAGTAACCAGATTCTTTCATATGTGCAAGGCTACATTCTGTTTTCCCTCTGGACATCTTAACTCGGAGAGGGGGCCAAGGTATCAGGAATCCTTGAGAAAACCTGATGCTGATCGAGTAGCTGATGACTTCCGACCCACCCTTGCTCACTGAAGGCTGCGCTGTAGAGCGAGTGATACAATCAAAAGACAAACCGAAGCCAATCAAAAAGTTGGGAGGTGCCTTGAAGATGCTCTGGTCCAAACGTCACATTTTAAGAACGTGGTGGACTTTCCCAAGGTTGGTTAGTTCTTTTTGGTACGCGGGCCTCTCACTGCTGTGGCCTCTCCCGTTGCGGAGCACAGGCTCCGGACGCACAGGCTCAGCGGCCACGGCTCACGGGCCCAGCCGCTCCGCAGCATGTGGGATCTTCGCGGACCGGGGCACGAACCCGTGTCCCCTGTATCGGCAGGCGGACTCTCAACCACTTGCGCCACCAGGGAAGCCCCAGGTTGGTTAGTTCTTGAACTTACATCTCCCTGTTCTCAGTTCAGTCTAATCCCACCAGTCCACCTCCCAGAGGACGTGGCCCTGTGAATCAATGAAGTACCGAATGCTCCAATCAAACAAATGCTCCCCGGGATGTACACTCATCCTATCATGAAGCACTGAACTGGGAAACAGAGTTTGCCCAAGATACCGTCTCAGGAGTAGAGATGGGGAAGGAGGTGGAAGAAATGAAACATGAATTTGAAAACACTTTAATCAATAGAAATGCAAAATTAGAATGTCCCCTAAGACTTGCTTTGGTGTGTTTTTTATCTTCTCAAGTTAGAAGGAGAGGTAGCTTTGTTATGGTGGAAAGCCTGCCAGACACGACATCAGATATGCAGGTTCTAGTCCCAGGTCTTTAATTTGCCAGCTGAGCAATACAGCTTAGCAGAAAAAGCCTTTGGTATGGAGTTCAAATGAAGCTCAGTGAGCCATTCTGCAGTACCTGCCATAAATATATACACAAAAATTCCTAGTGGGTCTCTCTATATCATGTCTATATTATTATAGACATGATATATATGTCTATTTGTACATATATTCACAATATGATATATTTATTATATTATCTCTATACATATAATATATATGTGATATGTATATACATATAATATATATTATGTATATATAAATATATAATCAACATATTAACTGTATTTATAGTTTATAGATAATACGTAGAGTTTTTTCTTTATTTCTCTCTATATGTCCCTATGTCTGTATTTTTTTTTTTACAAAGAAAATGCATGACAATTTTAGCTCAATCACGTATTAGTGGCTATAAGCACTTTCAAATCCCCTTTCAATGAGGAATGACAGCATATACTTGCAGAAATAGCTGTGTCACTAAATATGATATGATGGGCTTAGCATATAGTAGTTGCTCAAGAAACATTTTTATTCCCCTGAGAGACATTGCATAATTCTTTATTTTTGCTGTCTCCATTTCTTCACCAAAGGAGCAGGGATGATGATACACAAGCCATAAGGTAGTAAAAGTTAAATGTGATTAAAATATGTGAAAACGCTATGGAAGTGAAAGGCAATGCTGTGGGGTATCAATTCTGAATATAATGATATAAACAGTTTTAAACTACCATTGAAATCATAAAGCAGCGCTACACAAATTGGCATAAAATGAAGCCTATTCCACAATAAACTACCACTGGACACTCATCAGAATGGCTATATTTTTTTAAGTGATAATACCAAATGCTGGCAAACGAATACCAAACGCTGGCAAACATGCAGAGAACCTGGATCACTCATACATTGCTGGCAGGAAGGTAAAGTGGCACAGCCACTCTGGAAAACAGTTTGGCCATTCATTGTAAAACTAAATACGTGATTACCATGTGAACCAGTAATTACACCCTGAGGCATTTATCCCAGAGAAATTAAGACTTACATTTACACAAAAATCTGCACATGAATGTTCCCAGCAGCTTTATTCATAATAGCCAAACACTGGAAACAACCCACAGGTCTTCAACGGGTGAAAGGTCAAACTGGACACCTAGACCCTGAGTTACAACTCAGCAATAAAAAAGAATGAACTGTTGATACGTGCAACCGCTTGAATGAATCAGTGGGGTATTATGTTGAGCAAACCCCAACCCCCAAATGCCAATCTTTAAAGCTCATATATTCTATTTATATTAAGCATTCTTGAAATGATAATGTTACAGAACTGGAGAACAGATTAGAGGCTGAAGGGGTCAGAGGTTAGGGAAGGGATTGGGAGGGAGATGAAAAAACAACATGAGAATCCTTGTGGTGCTGCAACTGTTTTTTAACCTGACTGTCGTGATGGGTCCACAAACCTACACACCTACACACTATCCATAAAATTGCAAGCAAAACAGGGAACATCTGTATAAAATCAGTACATCGTAACAATGTCAGCATCCTGGGTGTGACATTGTACTATAGTTTCCCAAGACGTTAAAGGTACATGAAATCTCTCCCTGTTATCTGTTACCACTGAAGGTGATGCATGCTGAGAGCTGGAAGAATACACTGTTAGTTAGGGCTCAGCTGCAGGTAGCAGAATCCACTCTAGCTGGTTTAGGTACCAAGGAATTCAACAGAAGGGAATCAAGCACTCACAAAGTATGAGGAGCTCTAGCCTGAGCTTCCAGCCCTGAGCCCCCAAACAATCCTGATGAACAGGCACCGAGAAAGCTGCTGTCTCCACAGCAATCAGCAGCCGCATCAGTGAAAGCTACTGTGGCCCCCGCTGGCTCAAGACCCACTGCTTCAGCTGCCGCCACACCAGCAACTCGGTGTTCTGCGCCAGCCATGGACCAAGCACAGCGTGGGAGCTGTGCTGCTGCCTTTACTGCTTTCATCACTTTTTCTGCACTTGTGTTATTAAAATTTTAACAAAATGAAATACTCCATCTAGTATTTTGTGCCCTGCTTTTACACTACATCTTCCCACACTAAATATTCTTGGAGAAAATCATTTTTAATGAATGAACGGTTTTCCATTCTTTTTTTTTTAAACATCTTTCTTGAAGTATAATTCCCTTACAATAGTGTGTTAGTTTCTGCTTTATAACGAAGTGAATCAGCTATACATATACATATATCCCCATATCTCCTCCCTCTTGCGTCTCCCTCCCACCCGCCGATCCCACCCCTCTAGGTGGTCACGAAGCTGACCAGGAGAAACTGCAAGCTGTCAGGGGAAGCTGCAAACTCAGCAGAAGCACGAGCTGTATCTCATTTCCAAACCTCCCACAGTGCTTTGGCTTGGGGACAGGTGGATCACATGGCAAACCTGAGGTTTAAGGGAGTCTGAGAATATGCAGTTTACATTTCCAGCTTCCAAGGTGAAGTAAGACTTGCTATGGGAATTTGAATGGAGCTTAGAGAGCTTTTCTGCAGTACCTGCCACGGATCTATCCCGAAATTTCCAGTGCATCTCCATATCATGTGACGATAAGCCTTTCTTTTTATTTCTATTCCATTCTCCATGTTTGTTTTTAATTTTAAACAAAGAAAATGTATGACATTATTATTATTATTATTATTATTATTATTTGTGGTACGTGGGCCTCTCACTGTTGTGGCCTCTCCCGTTGCGGAGCACAGGCTCTGGACGCGCAGGCTCAGCGGCCATGCCTCACGGGCCCAGCCGCTCCGCGGCATATGGGATCTTCCCGGACCGGGGCACGAACCCGTATCCCCTGCATCGGCAGGCGGACTCTCAACCACTGCACCACCAGGGAAGCCCTGTATGACATTATTAATGAAACCAAAAAGCTATTCCATTTTTGAAAAAGCCAAACTAAACAAGTATCCAGTGAACGAGGGTGGAGGTGGGGCTACAGGGATTGGACCAGATCATCTTTAAAGTAACTTTAGAGTCCTAGGGCCTGTTTGTCCACAATAAATGACCATCTCAGTCCAAAGAGATTCAGGTCCAGAGCTGAAAACTGAAATGTCTGCAATAGAGCATAATATAAGTGAGTGAGATGGGCCAGGTGAGAGAATATGGAGAGGAGAGGGCTAGCGTAAGTGTTTTCTATCTGACCTAGAGAGTCACTATTCTGCCCCAGCTAATTATTGCCGGGTGAAAATTCAGGCTCAGGTTATGCGAGCTTCTGGTTACTTTTTTTTTTTTTTAACATCTTTATTGGAGTATAATTGCTTTACAGTGTTGTGTTAGTTTCTGCTTTATAACAAAGTGAATCAGTTATACATATACATATGTTCCCATATCTCTTCCCTCTTGCGTCTCCCTCCCTCCTGCCCTCCCCATCCCACCCCTCTAGGTGGTCACAAAGCACTGAGCTGATCTCCCTGTGCTATGCGGCTGCTTCCCACTAGCTATCTGTTTTACATTTGGTAGTGTATATATGTTCATGCCACTCTCTCACTTCGTCCCAGCTTAGCCTTCCCCCTCCCCGTGTCCTCAAGTCCGTTCTCTACGTCTGTGTCTTTATCCCTGTCCTGCCCCTAGGTTCTTCAGAACCATTTTTTTCTTTTTTTAAGATTCTATATATATGTGTTAGCATAGGGTATTTGTTTTTCTGACTTCACTCTGTATGACAGACTCTGGGTCCATCCACCTCACTACAAATAACTCAATTTCATTCTTTTTATGGCTGAGTGATATTCCATTGTGTATATGTGCCACATCTTCTTTATCCATTCGTCTGTTGGTGGACTGGTTACTTTTTAAAGGGAAGTTATGAATAAGGACTTTTATAGACGATATTATAAATTTAGATGTTGGTTTCAACACATTTACATCCTGGTTTCTACTGACTGCAACAGAGACAGCAGCTTCTGATAGCCTGTTGTCTGGGAAGTCATTACGGGAGGCTCAAATTGAAATATTTTTACTAACACCATGAAGTCCAGACAGAACACCCCGGCAAATTAGATTTACCCAGAGAGTTCCCAGGCATGGAAGTTCTGCTTTAAGTCCTTGCTGCACCCACACTTCTTTTTTTTTTTTAATTTAATTGAAGTACAGTTGATTTACAATGTTGTGTTAACTTCTGCTCTACAGCAAAGTGATTCCGATATATATACATATGTATATTCTTTTTCATATTCTTTTCCATTATGGTTTACTACAGGATACTGACTATAGTTCCCTGTGCTCTACAGTAGGACCTTGTTTATCCATTCTCTATATAATAGTTTGCATCGCTGCACCTGCACTTCTGTCTCTGAACTTCTCGTACTTTTCTGAACAGCTCCATTGGAGGAAACCCAGTCAAGCCAATGGGTATCGCTAGCATGATAAGAACTTGGTAACTTTTTCCAGAGAACCCCTTGGGACTAAGGTGGTGATGAGTTTGGGGGCTATTGCTGGGATTTGTCTTGTCTCTGCCTCTTCCTTGAGCATCGTATCAACTGGTGTGGCAGGGGACGAGGCACCCCTAGGGTATGAGGGATGTTGATGCTCTGAGACACCCTTCAGTACCAAACTCAGGCCTTATAGCTCCACTTTCAAATATATCCCTCAGAGGAAACATAAAAAGATGAGGATAGGCTGCCAGGGAAAGGTAGAATTGTGTACACACAGGACCTAACATTTGATGTTATTCTCCGTGAGCCAGGCAATGTCCAAAGCACCTTACCTATATTAACTTGTTCAGTCAAGGTCAAGCGATGTACTGGATCCAGCTACACCTCACTGGAGGTCCAGGAACTGTCTAATCAGAGCTGATCCAGTGATGGTCAACACTGCCCTCAGCATCGAGGAGCCTGGCCCCTGATGCTGCTGCGTCTGCACCTGCAAGCCGAGGTGCCACCTGCATTAGCTCCTTCAGCCTTTCCTGCTGCTTCTGAGCACGACCCACAGCCTTAGACTCATGCTGAGCTGTCCCTCAGCTCCTACCTGGGGTTCGCCATGGCCTCTACAGGGCGAGACCTACTAGTCACCCAGACATGGGCAAACCAGAAGGTCAGGGCCATTAACTCCCAGCACTGGTGAGCTCTGATCAATGGAATTTAAGGCTGTGCAGATAAATTCTTTTTTCTAACCCTTGGGAGGTAGTTTCATACTCTTTCTTAAAAGGCATTGACAAGACCGAAGAATCAGCTTGTCCTGAAGTCGTGATCAACCCAGTTCCACACCTCCTCGTATCCGGTCTCCTCTCCCCGTCCCTCTTCCCTTTCTTTTCATTTGCCTGTTCAGGAGGCTCACACTCCCCCCAGAAATCTGAGCGTGTCATCCTGTGCCTTGTACTTGGGTGTCTAGGGAACCCAGGTAACACTTGTAACTCACCCACAGCTTTAAAGCAAGCAAGTGCCACTGCCAGGGTTACAGCCCAGGAACCTGTTCCCAGAGCTTGTGATTTTTAACCACTTAGTATACTATCCCTGAAGGAAAACCTGAAACCCAGGGTTAGAAGGTTAACATCACCTTTAAAAATAACCTCTCCCTACCTGCCAAGTCTTTCATTTCTTTCTCCGGGCTTAGATCTAACCTTCACTTTGCTCCAGGCTGGGTGCCGGAAGTTTCCTATACAAACTGCTAACTTTGTTTATTCCGTATCCCCCAATGAAAGGATGTCGGCTCTCAGCGGGCAAGGTCTACTTGATTGCAATGGGAGAACTTGAAATGTGGAATGTAAAAGCCATTAAATTATGGCCACACAGCTGTGTTTCAGAGTACAGCTTTGTTTAGGTTGGCAAAAAAATCCCAGCTTCTCTCCCAAAATACTTACTGTGTTCTTTTTATGAATGAGGTACAAAGGCAGATACAAAGATATACAGGGGGGTCAAATGCAGTCCTTGTGCTCATAGAGACCTCCTTCTAAGGGGCAACATAGGTATGCCAAGAAACAAGTTTAGCAGAGTAGTCAAGTGCTACACTCACATCTTATTTTTAAAGAGATCTTTGTTTTTATTTGATCAATTGAAGAAATTTAGGCACATAAGGGTTCTAATGTATTTTTTTTTAAGGAGTGGCTTCCCAGATCTGTGTAGGGCAGGAAAAGCGTGGGATACTCCAGGACGATTAGCAAAACCACAGTATATTGGATCTCACCCACAGATAAAGTCACATCCAACTACCAGTCCGATAACAAATGCTGGCATCTATCAAATTCTTGTTCCATATCAGGCTTTTCAAAGCATTTTACCTATTTTAACGTCTTCGTGTTTTCCAAGTGAAGTATGAGGTAGGCGCTGTTAATGACGTCCTCATTTTACAGTGAGAAACTGGAGCACAGAGAGGTTAAGTACTTAGCCTAAGGACACACAGGAAGCAGATTGTGGCCAGCATCTGAGCCATGTGAGCTTGTCTTCAGTCACCCTCTGCATCCACACTGCCCTTCTCCCTCTCTGAGATCTAAACATCCCACTGGGCATGACCTCTGGTGGGTGAATATCTTCTAGCCTCCCTTATGATGTCTGGCTTTCTCTTCAAAATTATGCCATTAATCTTTTAGAAATAATTCAGAGTTTCTCCATATGTGACCTCTTGAGGTGATGGAGATAATATACGTATATTGCCAATCTGGGACACATTTGAGAATGAAAGGTGAGCACTGTTAATAATTAAACCAGGACAACTGGTGAAACCAGGACTCTTCCAGGTAAGCCAGGGTGAACAGTTACCCGAACCACAACGTGTATTCCCAGAGAGAAACAGCAGAATACGAGTGCAAGGCAGTAGAACATTTACATATTGGTCTCTGCCGCCAGTTCCTGGCACAGAGCTCCTAAAACCCTTGTCATTTCCTAAGTGATAAGAATACTAAGAGCATCTCTTGTTCGAATATTTGTCTTTGAGCCCGTCCCTGACACAGGACACCTAAAACCCTCATAAATTCCTGAGTGATACCAACACTAGGAACATCTTTTGTTCTAACGAGACGACTCTGGGTGGGCTCCTGGGCGGCGGCTGGTCCCCAGAAAGAAGTCATGATCAGAAGCTTGGAACGATCAGCCCTACCCTCCCTCCCATTCTCCAGAGAGGGGAAAGTGTTGGAATTCTGTGAGCTGCTCTAGCAAATTAACTGAATCCCAGGATGAAGTTGTGAGAACCTCCAACCTATAGGTCAGAAGCACAGGTGACAACCTGGACTTGTGATTGGCATCTGAAGGGGACAAGGTGGGGAGTCTTGTGGGACTGAGCCCTTCACCCGTGGGATCGGACACCATCTCGAGGCAGCTAGTGTCAAGTGGAGTTAAATCGCAGGGCACCCAGCTGGCGTCCAGTCTGAGAGTTGCTCATGGTTGAGGGGGAAAAAACTCATATTTGGGGTGACCAGAAGTGCCAGGCGTGCTCCTGTAAGACTCGCAGGTGGAAGAAAGACACAGCAAGGATGAACTGGGCTTCTCCCTACACAGGAGGTGAGAACTGAGCTTTTCATTTACACCGTGCCAGGTTGGAGCCAGGGTGTTTAAACAGAAGACCTCAGCGAGAATATCACGGAGCTCGTAGAGGGAACCGAGAGCTCCTTAGAATGGAATCCTTCAAAGTCTTTCCATTTCTTTAAAGGTCCTATTTCAAACTTCTTAGTATATCATGAAAGGTCCCTCATTATCTGGGTTCCTGCCTGCTTTCCTGTCTCATCTCCAGCTTCCTCCTCCCCCAGATCCTGTGTTCTTGCCAGTGGGTTAGGTCAAGTTTTCCGTTCTTCCCACATCTATGCCTTGTACGTGCTGCTGCTCTTTTGTAGCCACCATCTACCCCGTCGTGCAAGGGGCTCCCATGCCCCGCTGAAGAACCAGCACAGAGCTGACCCATTTTCTTGCTAGAATGTGAGTCCTTTGCAGAAGAGACTGGGTCCGAGCTCCACAAATTATCATCAGGAGAGTCAGGAGGTTTACCTGGATTTAACTGACTCCAAAGTCAGGTGAGCTGACTCTCAAAGGATTAGGAGGAAGGAGTTTGTCAAGCAGGAAAGGAGGGAAGGAGGGAAGGAGGGAAGGAGGGAGCCTAATTTGGGCCAAAGGAACAGCATATGAAAAGGCAGGGAATTTGGGAACATCGTGATGGAAAAGGACAAAAAACCCAGAGAAGGAGGCTGGTAAGGAGGGGGGACCAGGCTGTGCAGAGCCTCAAGGCTGTGCTAACACACCTCACAGAGGTAGAGACTGAACCACACATTTTGCCAAAGGTGGTCCTGACCTACCAGCGGTTTCAAAGGCTGTTCATTTCTCAGCTGAATTCCTGAGAGTACCAGGTTGTTCCTGGGATGAAGCTATCAAACTCTCTGATACGCCAAAAAAGAAAATAGCCTGTCCATCTCCAGTGTGGCTTTGATTAGAAAGATATTATTAACCTTTCAAACACTTACCATTTTGTTTTCCTGGAGTTTGATCAAGGCCCCCCATTTATCTTGAAAATGCTAGTTTCTGCACTATTTTTAATTGAAGGGCTTTAGGGCAAATTCAATTAACTTGTGGCATAGGAACTGAAACTTACAATATATTCAAATAATTCCACTGCACAGTTCACCAATTAACCAATTTCTACCGTGAGTGCCATTGTCATTCCAAATCTGCACTTGAACTCCGAAGAAATGATGAAGGGCTTCAGCAGTCACAAATAAGACCCAAATGCATTGGGGCTTATTTAAAGACAACCTGGCTAAAAGGATACCCATCCTAACCGGTACTTAGAGAATCAAGGCAAGGGACCTCAGAGATATTTCAAATTCTTCCTCTTCTAAATGAGTCAACTGAGGTCCAAAGAGAGCGACCCATTCAACAAAGGTAGCAGAACTAAGGCTAAACAAGGGTCCTGCCCATTGCCTGTCTCAGTACTGTCCCAGGCTGGTTGGCTTCTACTTGTGTCCTTGGGTGACATTTACTTTCTAGTGGCCCTGTAAGGAGGGTCCTCGTGTTTTCGGTTGATGAAGCAGTGAAGAAGGTACAATTAGGAATGGAGCTTTCCTGGTTCTCTCCTTACTGACTGTGTAAATTATTGGGTTTATGTTTTATCACCATGAGCCCTAACTGGATCCAGCTCCTCCCATGCAACATGCTCCCAGATCACCTTCTGGAACTATCTCCAGAACCTCCAGCTCAGGAGGGTGGAGTCCGAGGAGAGGAAGGGGGTGAAGCAGGTATGAGGCTCTAGATCTGTATTTAAGTCCCTCTGTGTACTGGCCATTCCAAAATGCACTTCAAGGCATAACTGGGATTATCTATTAGCAATTGTTTTTCATTAACCACAGCTGTCCGCCCTTGCTAGCAAAGCCAAAGCCGAGCTAGTGAACAGCTGCTTCATATCCCCACACAACTGTTAGGGCAAATGTCCATAAATCATTATGCAAATTTGCCGACTGTGACTATGTTGATAGAACGATTCACAGTTGAATGTACTGAATTTCATGGGTCAAGAATTTTCTAGGCAGGTGTATCCATACCTTATCCAGAAGGAGGTTTTGCAGGAATTACCAGGAAGAATTCACAACATGGAGGGCAGTCCTAATAGTTCCCCTGCTTAATAAATATGGTCGCGATAACATCTTTTCAACTAAAATAAAACTTTTGTGAAGAGAATACAATACTGCTAATCCCATTGCTCAGCACAACTATTGCATTTTTGCCTATTTACTTTCCAGGCTTGACAGTTAGTCTTGAAAATTTTAAAAACATCCTGAATCTGCCCTTTCACAATTTTGCTTTTTAAAAATTTAATACATAATAATTTCCCCTTATTTCTAGCTGTAACTTCTTATTTTAAATACAATGTAATGTTTTATCACCTTGATGAGCTATAATTTCTCTCTCTTAATTGCGTTGCTATTGTACATTGCTGCCATGAATATATTTATGCTTTCTTTTTTTTTTTTTTTGCTTTTATGGAATTGTTTCCTTAGGAAAAAATGTCATGTTTGGACATAAGATGTGAACACATGTATGGTGCAAGCTGTACCTTATTATATTGATTTCTAAAGGGACATACTAATTCGCAATGCCACCTACAGTTTATGTGTTTGCCAGTTTTCCAGAAGTCTCACCATCTTGTCTTTTACTTATTTATTTTGAATTTTCATTTATTTTTATTTTTTTAACATCGTTATTGGAGTACAATTGCTTTACAATGTTGTGTTAATTCGTGCTGTATAACTAAGTGAATCAGCTGTATGTATACATATATTCCCATATCCCCTCCCTCTTGTATCTCCCTCCCACCCTCCCTATCCCACGACTCTAGGTGGTCACAAAGCACCGAGCTGATCTCCCTGTGCAAAACTAAACATAGAACTGCCATATGACCCAGCAATCCCACTACTGAGCATATATCCTGAGAAAACCATAATTCAAAAAGAGACATGTACCACAATGTTCATTGCAGCACTATTATTTATTTTTAAAAGTTTTGCTAATTTGCTAGACTGTAAAAGGCACTCAGGTTGCTATAGAGCATGCATTTGATGAAATGATTGATTTCAATCACTTGTATAACTTCTACCCTGGTATTTCTCTAGCTTTCTGGATGATTGGGTTTGTGTTGTCCACTCTGGCAAGCTGGTGGGGAAGAAAGAGGCAGCTAAATACTTCCTAAGTCTTTAGCATTGGCAGAGCAGCTCCTAGCTCTTCCAGGACGTTGATAAACCATTACATTGTAATTGGAACATGCCTTGACCTTGACCTTGACCTTAAAAAAGACCTGTGGGGTCCACATGCCTTAACATCTGCCCACACAGTCAATTGAGAGACTTACTCAAGTTGGACCAGAGTCATTCCAAGAGGCTACTTTACCTTCTGGTCTCTGGGGTTTCTGTCTAAGCCTCTGTCTTGACCTTGAAGAATGCTGGTTCCTTCCTTCTCGAATCCCACCCTTTTTTAGTGCTTTCCAAATTAGTGTAAACCATAAGGTCATTTTGCATTAAGTGGTGGTTGAAAAAGGATAAATCTGAAGAGGTTTTTCTTAGCTGGAGTCTGAGATAAGCAGATTGTTTTTTGTTTTTTGGGTTTTTTTTTGTTAGAATGATCACTCTGGCAGCTGCAGAGGATGGATTGCTATAGATTGAGGCAGAAACACCAGATGGGAAGATGTTCTATTAATCCACGTGAGAAATGATGAGAGCTGGAACTAAGACAGTGGCTGTGGAGACAGTGATGGGGGGATAGAGATTAGAAATTGGTGAGACTTGATGGATCATTTAAGGAGCTTTTTTGCAACAAATAATAGGAAAATAAACAGCACAAACTAGCCTCAACAGTTGTTTGCTAATGAGATATTAAATCCAGAAAGAAGGTAGACTTCAGGAGTTGCTTACAGTGATTCTTACTCTGTGGGTCCACTTTATTTTCTATGCTCACTTCTTTTTTATTTTTTTAAACATCTTTATTGGAGTATAATTGTTTTACAATGGTGTGTTAGTTTCTGCTTTACAACAAAGTGAATCAGTTATACATATACATATGTTCCCATATCTCTTCCCTCTTACGTCTCGTTCCCTCCTGCCCTCCGCATCCCACCCCTCTAGGTGGTCACAAAGCACCGAGCTGATCTCCCTGTGCTATGCGGCTGTTTTCCACTAGCTATCTATTTTACATTTGGTAGTGTGTATATGCCCATGCCACTCTCTCACTTCGTTCCAGCTTACCCTTCCCCCTCCCTGTAAGCTCACTTATTTGTGTTGATTTTATTCTCAAGATGAGAGCAATATGGTGACAGCAATTCTAGACCTATTATCTATCCATGTATGAAATCATCCAGAGAGAGGATCATTTATCATTTCCAGAAGCTTGCCCAGCAAACAGGGACAGACTTTCCTGAAAGCTCCTAATATACTTCTCCTTGATTCTCACATGATTGGGTCACGTGCCCATCCCTGAATCAACCACTGGCAAGGGGGATAGGATTACTGTCAAACAAGTTAGGACTTTCCTGAAGTTGATGGTGGGATTCACTTCCAAAGAAGCAAGTGGGCTGTGTTGAGGGGAGAAGAGGGGAGAAAGCTGAACAAAATCAGAGTTTTCTAGGAATGGGGGAGGCGAAAGTGGGTGTGTAGTAAGCAGTCAACATTACTCAATACAGGTAGGAATTGTTTGGGTGTGGGGGGGTGGAGGGGGTGATCATTACGATTCTCAGGTTTACTGAACTGGGTGATAAGTAGATTCACCAGGATCAGAAATGAAGCAGGATAAGTGGGTTTAGGCAGAAGATCAGTGTTGAAGGGCATGAGGCATATCTATGTAAAGATGTCAAATAGACAGTTTGAAGCTAAGGAAAGGGTTTGGAGTAAAGATATGTATTTGGAAGTTATTGGCACATGGAAGTAACATGGCACACAAGTGTACAGTGAGGTCATTGTTGGACAAGATCACCCAAGGAAATGAGTAAGGAGAGACAAAGAGAAGAATTTCTCCCTGGAAAAGCCAAAGTATAGGCTGGAATGAACTAAATGCATTTGCATATCAAAGAGGTATTCTTGAATTTGGATAGCTGTGGCCATGAAAACTTCTACATAACCAAATGATTTCTAAGCTCCATTGGACAGCTCATTATTTTTAAAGCAACATCCTCCGCTCAACAGAATTCACTAAAGAGTATGAAAAGGGCTTTGGCGTTCTTAGCAATGGGATTGGACCTCAAGTAATACGTACTTCATAGATTGTCAAAGTGTTTGGAAACCTTTTATGACACAAATAATCAGCTATGGTTAATAGGCTACATGGTTTCTCTTGGAATGAAGAAATGTTTGATGATGGACTTCCCTGACAGTCCAGTGATTAGGACTCTGCACTTCCATTGCAGGGGTATGGGTTGATCCACGATTGAGGAATTAAGATTCCTGCATGCCATGCAGTGTGGTAAAGAAAGAGAGAGAGAGAGAGAGAGAGAGAGAGAGAGAGAGAGAAAGAAAGGAAGGAAGGAAGGAAGGAAGGAAGGAAGAAGGAAAGAAAGAAAGAAAGAAAGGAAGGAAGAAAAAGAAGGAAAGAAAGAAAGGAAGAAAGAAAGGAAGAAAGGAAGGAAGAAAGAAAGAAAGAAGGAAAGAAAGAAAGGAAGGAAGGAAAGAAAAGAAAGAAAGAGAAGGAAAGAAAGAAATGTTTGGTGAGACTGTCGTTGGTGACTTCCCTATTAGCTGTAATAAATTAAGCTTGACAATCTTATAGGAGGACCTTAGCAAAAGTTCAAAGAATATTAAGGTCAAATCTAATTGAAAGTAGGGGGATCTCATTCTACCAAATGGAAAGTGAAAGAACAAACATGCAGGGGGAGAAAGCATCTGAGTCTGCTAGACTTCTGGGAGCTATGGGGACTGCAAGCCTGGCCCTGCTGGCTGGCAGTCCCCCACCTGGCAGGCTTGCCCCATGGTGCCGGGATGGAGAGAACCTCCCTCCCAAGTGTGCAGGAGCAGACAGGAAGCAAAGCCCTTCCCACCTGCAGGAGCTGACTAGCCTGAGAAGAGGGCAAGAAGGCTCAGCAGACAGTCCCAACTTCAGAGCTTTCTAGTCTCTTACTTAGAGGACATTTCCCATGTACATGAAAAGGACCTGATGGACAGTGTTTCTAAGTCAAAGCGAAAAAGTCGATTCAATGTTAGATAGAAGCAACCAAAGGGTCAGTTTTGACAGATGCCTTGGGAAATTCAGGAAAAGTTTACAGGTGAGGGCTGTCTGCCTCCTTGGGGTAGAGGTGAGCTCCAGGCTTTTCCTTCTGGCTCTGGAATTCTGTCTTTCTATGGTCGACTGGTACTGAGCTGTAGGGTCAGAGAAATTGACCGGGATGCCCAAGGTCAAGTGAGATTAGCTGCTCCCTGGCCATGTGACCCTGGACTCCACTGCATTTCTTGGATTCACTTTCTCTATTTGGAAAAGATGTGACTCTCTGAGGAACAATCAGTGCAGTGGTTAAGGGCAAATCACCCCCATTTACAGCCTTGCTTAACCACCGCTGGAACTATGGGGAGTTATATTAACCTCCCTGCACTTCAGATTCTGCACCTGGAGAAAGGATCCAAGGCCTCCCCGCTGCCCAGAATAGTGCCTGGTCCATACTGAGCATCGTGTAAGTATTGGCTACTTTTAGTCTAGCTCTCATTTTACGTAAATCTGTAATTCTAGGCCCAGCACTTAACATGCCTCTTTTACCCCATATCAAGGTCCCTAGGAATTAAACATGTTCCCATAGTCTTGGATGTGTCTTCGCAAAATTCCACAGCCAGAAGTTAGTGTTGCTAAGTTGCCTTTTTATTACTTTTAAATACTTCTAAACCCTTTTAGGGAAAGTTGTTTTCAAAATAAAGTAAAAAACTTGCAGTTAGGCTTTGCAGTATCTTATAAAACCATGCCCTCAAGGGTTTCTGTCCTTTGTATTAAATGGAGCTGTAAATAGAATTAATTACCCGAAGAGATGGGTGAGAGTCCATTGGCTGCCCGATGAGCGCTGTCACTGCTCCCGGCTCAGTAACCCTGGCTGCTCAAACTGAGGTCCACTCTGAGTGCAGGGGGATGGGAGGGCATAGGGAAAGGATGCTACTTAAATCTTTCCACTAGAAAGAAAAGTGGCATTTTAGGTTCTATCATTCGTTCATTCATTCATCCCTCTTCCCCCTCATTTAATAATCCTTCCGTTATGAATTTAATGACCCTTGAGATTAGGAGTATGCGTAAGAAGTACTCGTGGTTACTTGTTAAAATATAGATTCCTAGACTTTTCCTTCTGATTTAGTAGAGCTACACTGAGGCCAGCAATCTTCATTTTTAGACAGAACAGCAGAAGATCTGGGCTTCAACTTGGAAAACACTTCTTAACTATGAGGCATGGTGAAGCCAACACTGGACAGACTTACAGGCAGTGTAGATAGAAGAAAATTTCATATTTTTCCAACTTGTTTTTTTTTAACATTTCAACATTTGTTCTAGGACATTTATTTGGTGATAAATTTATTTGGAAACTTATTTAATTAATATTTCTATTAATAAATATTCCAAAAAATTTACCTAATAATACACTTCTACCATCTGAAGCTAACTTCGGGCTGTGAAGAAAGCCAGCAAACGAGATTATAACATGCATCCTTCTGAGTTGGAATTTAGATTTTGAATGCCAGTTTCAGAGCACTAGCATCTGATTTATCTTAGATTTGTACTTGCAACATGTAAGTACTTAATTTATATTTTTTAATTTTAATTTACCTTCGAGGATGCTGTGGAAGGCTGGGCCAATTAACATTTCACCAGTTATCTAATTAGTCCCCATGGAAACCTGAATTAATTGGCATTATAATTCCTATTTATTGCAGTGATATTTTAATGTCCTTTTCAGATCGGTATGATGAGTGGTTGCCCAGCTCTTCTTCCCATAATCCAATCTGGGTGGGACTATTGGATATAAGTAGGAAACAGTGCAAAAGAGGAAAGTCTGGGGCTTGGACCAGGCACTAGATATTTGTCAGTGTCAGAAGTCATGGCCAATGACCCAGAATGGTACTGCTATCCAGGCTGTCCAAGGCGTGGATGTCAGGACACTCCACAGGGCTCTCAGGAAAAGATGGCGGCAGTGGTTCAGTGTGGACTACTCTTTGGAAAAGTAGCCAGCAGTTAGTACTCGAAGGGGGCAGGATTCTCAGGAGAGATACTTGCAAGCGTTGCGCAGGGCTCCATCACTTGGTCTGAATTCAAGGCAGAGCTCTGTCCTGTAGTGACCAGCAGGGGCTCACACGTGGATGGTACGTATCCAGGGCTGTAGGACCAATGGGTATCTGGGTGTTCAGGGTTCAACCTAAAGCCATAGGCCCACATTTTGGGCAGCTGGCCAAAGTCCTCTCTCACTCCCTTTTTGGGGATAAATTGCTTAACTTAAAACTCTTTTCTATCTGGTTTAGAACGGCCTCGGGATATAGAAAAGACTGTCTTAGAATTTAAACAAGTTCCTAGTTCCCATGGCTGGGAAGAGAATAAATGGGTTAATCCCCAAGAATAGGGCTTTATAAAGACTCTAACCTGTTCGGAGGGTAAATGCGGATCCCAGAAATGATACCTTCCAAGAGTCAAGTGTTAAGGGAATGGTGTGATCTTCAGGTTTAAATATGCTTCTCTCCTCGTAGGAAGGCTGGGATAGGTACAGGGTTGAATTTCAACGCCCACACCGGTGACATTTCTCCCCGCCCTCTTCACAGCATTTACTCTGATCCGGGCACGTTGCCAACGGCAACGTGTACACCACACGTGCGTGTTTCTGACTTAGCCCTCACGACAACCCTAAGACTTAGCACTATTACTTCATTTTACAGATGAGAAAAATGAGTCTTAGAGAGGTTAGGTACTGGGTGCGTCAAAAAGTGCCTTCGGTTTTTTAAATAAAAGACACATTTTTCATGTTCAGCAAGAACTGTATTGAACAGCTTTTTGTTCCACTACCTTCTGCCATTTTTCAGGCAACTTCATAATTCCATCTTCCCAAAACTTTTTATCTTTTTGAGCAAAGAACTGTTCCACATGTCTGTTACAGTCTTCCAGGGAATTGAAATTTTTTCTGTTAAGAAAATTGTGTAAAGACCAAAAAAATGGAAATCCGAAGGTGCAATGTCTGGAGAATATGGCGGATGAATCAGAACGTCTCAGCCGAGCTGTAACAGCTTTTGCCTGGTCATCAAAGAAACACGCGGTCTTGCGTTATCCTGATGGAAGATTATGCGTTTTCTGTTGACTAATCCTGGACACTTTTCGTTGAGTGCTGCCTTCAGTTGGTCTAGTTGGGAGCAGTACTTGTTAGAATTCATTGTCTGGTTTTCTGGAAGGAGCTCATAATAGAGGACTCCCTTCCAATCCCACAATATACACAGCATCACCTTCTTTGGATGAAGACCGGCCTTTGGTGTGGTTGGCAGTGGTTCATTTCACTTGCCCCATGACCTCTTCTCTTCCACATTGTTGTACAGTATCCACTTTTCATCACCCGTCACAATTTGTTTTAAAAATGGAATGTTTTCATTATGTTTCAGTTGAGAATTGCGTGCGGAAATATGGTCAAGAAGGTTTTTTTCACGTAACTTATGTGGAACCCAAGCATCAAAGCGATTCACGTACCCAAGCTGGGGTAAATGATTTTCAACTCTTGATCTGGATATTTTGAGTATGTCAGCTATCTCCCACGTGGTATAACGTTGATTGCTCTCAATTATTTTTTCGATTTGATTGCTATCAACTTCAACTGGTCTACCTGACCATGGAGCATCGTCCAGCGAGAAATCTCCAGCACGAAACTTCGCAAACCACTTTTGACACGTTCAGTCAGTCACAGCACCTTCTCCATACACTGCACAAATCTTTTTGTGCGTTTCAGTTGCGTTTTTACCTTTCTTGAAATAATAAAGCATAATGTGCCAAAAATGTTGCTTTTTTCCTTCCATCTTTAATATTAAAGTGGCTGCACAAAACTTCACCAATTCTGATGTCTTTTTTTAAATGTGCGGTAATATGACAGCTGTTACATACAATCTAACAAAATCGTTTCGAATGAAGTTAAGGACAACGAAGCGCTACTAGAGCCATCTTACATAAAAAAATGAACGAACCTTTTGGCCAACCCAATAACTTGTCCAATTGCAAAGCAAGCATGTGGTGAGGCTGGGCTCAGAACTCTTTCAGTCTGCCTCTAGATCCTTCTCCTTAACCATATTGCTCTGCTGTTGAAGGCTATACCCTGCATAGAATATACAATGAAGGTTACATCATGTGTGGTGTGTACAAGGAAGGCTATATCTTGTGTAGAGTATATAGTGCAGCTAAAGGAACACAGGGGTGGGAAGAGAAGATAGGGTTCCAAGTGACAGATCTGTCCTTAGTAAACTTAATTTACTTATCTTCCATTCATTAAAAAGTATATATATATACATATATATATATGTGTATATATATATATATATATTTAAAGTGGCTTCTATGCTCCAAGCCCTGCTTTAGCAAATAAAATAGGCAATTCCTGTCCTCATAAAGCTTCAAATAGTGGCAGAGGCCACAGAAGATAAAAACATAAACCTAATAAACACATTACAAAATATAATGCAAACATGGACTTCCCTGGTGGCACAATGGTTAAGAAACTGCCTGCCAATGCAGGGGAAATGGGTTCAAGCCCTGGTCTGGGGAGATCCCACATGCCGCAGAGCAACTAAGCCCGTGCGCCACAACTACTGAGCCTGTGTTCTAGAGCCTGCGAGCCACAACTACTGAGGCCCGTGCGCCTAGAGCTGGTGCTCCCCAAGGAAGGGTAGCCCCGGCTCACTGTAACTAGAGAAAGCCTGCATGCAGCAACAAAGACCCAATGCAGCCCAAAATAAATACATAAATAAATAAATATAAAAAAAAATAACTGATCAAAATATAATGCAAACTATTGTTACCCCAAAACTGGGTTCGCCTCTTGGTACGTGTTGAGCTAAAAGACACAACCAAGGCAAAAATCCGGAGAAGGAGGGATTTTTCTTACTTGCAGCAAGTGAGGAGAACACTGGAGATCTTTCCAAACCCAGTGTCTCCCCAAACTGCAAAATTGGGGAAGTTCCAAGCTAAAGATACATGCATATTCATGAAGGGCTTTGGGCTGTCAGTCCTCCGAGTCCAAGCTTTAGTTGACTGAGGTCATGAGGGTCAGAAAAGGTCAACATCGTCACCCCTCAGGTTTCAGCTGGTCTGATAGTTGAGCACTTCAGGCCAACCCTTGCCATTGAAAAGAACTGGGAGTCTTTCCAAATGATATATAATCTTTGCTATTGTTACTTCTCTTGCCTGATAATAGTCATTTGTCTCTGCGTTCTTTGGTCCCCTTAAGATCATTAATTACTGAGACCTGTTCAAGGACAAGCACTGTTGACAGGCTTCGATGACAAAATGGCTCAGGCCAAAAATGGCTTCTCTTCTGTCAAGAAGGCCATGCCTGGCCCTCTTTCTCCCGGGACCCCCTACCCTATCTGCTTACACTATTATTACAAATTACAAAATAAATACAAAAGTAAACCTAATAAAAACAAATATTATATTGTTTGTTATCAAGTGACAAGTCCTGTAAGGAACAAAAAATTGCAGTGAAGAGACTTTGGGAATGTAGGAGGTGGCTACATGGCAATTTTAAATATGGTGAGCAGGATAGCCTCAAGTTCACTGAGAAGGTGATATATGATTAAAAAACAAACTTTAAGGAAGTGAAGATGTTAGGCACATATGAGAGGAGAAAATTCCAGGCAGAGGACCTGAACAGTGTGAAAGCCTTAAAACTAGAGGTTATTTGGAATATTGGAAGAATGACAGGTGGCCAGAGCGGCTGGCGTGGAGTGATGACAGAGACTAAGGGTCATGCGAGCCACGAAGGGCCTCCTAGACCATTGTAAGGGATCTGGCTCTTACTTGGTGGGAAATGGGTAACATTGCAGGCTCTTGAGCAAAGGAGTGACACAACCTGAACTCACTTTTTTTTTTTTTTTTGGGCCATGCCACTTGACTTGTGGGATCACAGTTTCCCGAACGGGGATTGAGCCTGGGCCACGGCAGTGAAAGCCCAGAATCCTAAACACTAGGCCACCAGGGAACTCCTGAACTCACTTTTTTAAAAATACTTTTTAAAATTGAAGTATAGTTATTGTACAATATTACATAAGTTACAGGTGTACAATAGAGTGATTCATGATTTTGAAAGGTTATACTTTTATAGTTATTATAAAATATTGCCTATATTCTCCATTTTGTATGATAGAACCTTTATAGCTTCTTTTATACCCAATAGTTTGTACCTCTTACTCCCCTACCCCTATATTGCCCCTCCCTTTTTCCCCCTCCCCACTGGTAACCACTAGTTTGTGCTCTATATCTGTGAATCTGCTTCTTTTTTGTTATATTCACTAGTTTGTTTTTTTTTTTAGATTCCATGTGTAAGTGATATCATATAGTATTTGTCTTTCTCTGTCTGACTTATGTCACTTAGCATAATGCCCTCCAAGTCCATCCATGTTGCTACAAATGGCAAAATTTCATTCTTTTTTATGGCTGAGTAGTATTCCTTGGAAGTTCTTGGTGCCCTTGAGAAGAGCCATTTCTGTGGTGTGCTGGAGATAAACACCCAAGGGGAATGGCCTTCAGGGAGAACGGGAAGAGAGGGATATCTGACAGCAAGGTAAACAATTCTTTCTAGGAGTTTTACTGCAAAGGGGAGCACAACAGTGGGTCAGAAAGTAGGGAAGAAAAGAGCGTCGAGAGAAAATATCTGGGGTGGATACACGGCAGCATGTTTCCAGTGACGATGGAAATGTTCCAGTGGAGAAGAAATGAATGATTCTGGAGAAAGACGGGAGAATTTCTAGAGCTGTGTCTTAGCTCTTGTGTCTTCTGTGGAAATGGACTCAGAACCTTCCTGTCATTTTTGAGGGGCTGTTTAGAGAGTGAATGATATACACACACCCCTCCCCCCCCACCCCGGCTTCAGAGCATCCATGACTCCCTCCAGGGCAGGAGGAGCCAGTTTCTTGGCACCTGCCAGCCACCGGGCACTGTACTTCGTAAACATTAACTTTAAACTTCACAATAACCCAGAGCTTTATCTCTCATTTACAGAATGGAGAAGTTGCACGGCAGTGCCTCAGGGAGGTTAGGAATTTATCATTGGCCATAGCTCGGAGGACACAGAGCTAAAATGCAAATCCTTGTCTTTATTACAAAACCAGAAGTCTAGTCTCTCTCCCTGGCCAGGCTTCTCTTCCAGTTTTCTTTCCCTGCATCCCTTTCCTCTCCTCTCATTCCCTCTGGGCTCTTCACTCTCTACGCCTTGTTGTCCAGACTCTCTATCTCCTCACTCCCAGCCACTTTCCCCTCATTCAAAATCAGCTCTGATAACGTTAACACCTTATGGCAATTAATACCGTAAGTTGCCCCCCCAAGAAGTATTATTTCTCTTCTAAAAGGAACCCCCTTCCAAGACAGATCTCCCTTCCCTTCCCACAGTGAGTCTCTGATGGTAGACTTTCACGTATGGCAACTGTTGGAGGACAGAAGAGAGACTTGTAACAAGCTCCTGAGGCAGCACTATTCACAATAGCCAAGACTGGAGCTACCTCAGTGTCCATTAAGAGATGAATGGATGAAGAAGACGTGGTAGATAATATACAATGGAATATTACTCAGCCATAAGAAAGAATGCAATAATGCCATCTGCAGCAACATGGATGGACCTAGAGCTTATCATACTAAGTGAACCAAGTCAGAGAAAGACAAATACCATATGTTATTATTTATATGTGGAATCTAAAATATGATACAAATGAACTTATTTGCAAAAGAGAAATAGACTCAGAGACATAGAAGACAAACACGGTTACCAAAGGGGAAAGAAGAGGTTAATGGGTAAATTAGGAGTTGGGATTCACAGAGGCGCACTACTATACATAAAATAGGTAAATAACAAGGTCCTACTGTAAAGCACAGGACACTATAGTCAATATCTTGTGATAATCTATAATGAAAAGAATCTGGAAAAAATATATATACATATACACATATACATACATATATATAACTGAATCATTTTGCTGTACTAGTAAAACACTGTAAATCAACTATACTTCAATAAAAAATTTTTAATTAAAAAATAAAAAAATAAAATAAAAGCTCTTGAAATCTAGCTGTGAAGGCTAGTCTTTATGCCCCTGAAAGACTTCTCTGTCCCTCCATGCTGTTCGTTTGGACTACTACTTACTCTTCAAGTCCTCAAAACTTTATGACCTCAACATCTGCCAGGTCCACACTAGCTGTTTTCCTTGTTTAAAACTGAGCAATGCTATTGTCCACCCCATTCTAAATACTCCTCTCTCTCGCCCTTTATTCTCTCCTGTTCTCCCTTTCTTTTGCTCTCTTTGTTACACACACACACACACACACACACACACACACACACACACACACACCCTGCTCTCGCTTGGAACTTGGAGAAGGTTTGGGGAGGATGGAGTGACCTGCCACTGTCGCTAATAGGTCGGATCAATATCTCGAAAGTCGCCCCATCCTTCTTCATTTTCTCACCATGTGGCGATCAATAGTCTTGCCTGACTGTAAAACTTTCTCAGAGGTTCCACACTTTTCATTTCTCCTTATTGTTTTCTGGGCTGGGTCTGCTCTCTCCAAGATGCTCGGGGCAGAAAAGGAGGAGCTGGTCCTAAATTCACCAAGCTCGTGCTCACTGCTGTGTCCCCCCCGTGGCACACATGTTCACAGGTGTGTGCAAATGAGTTTGTGTGCGTGTGCACCCATGAACATCTATTTCTTAAATGTAAGAAGATCAATAACAACTACTTTTCTGCACCCTCAGGGAATGGAAGCTACCAGAGGAGGAACAAAGTGCAGGAGGATTTATTCGTCCCTATAAGTTAATGTCATGTGGAATAACTCCTTTACGCTAACGACTCGCTGCAGCCGGCAAATAACACGACCTGGCTTCCAGGGATGCTACTCAGCCCCAGCTTGCGATGCTCACTCTGGATCCCGAAGCTTCATGCTCTGATGAAGGGCTTGTGGGACGTGGCTCTGACCTTACACAGCACAAGCAAATGTCAATATGCTGTGGTTTGAAGGGCTAGAATGTTCCGTTTACCCAAAATGGAAATGACACCTGCCTGGGCTCATCACAATAGCTCCAGGTCCTGTGTGACGGACTACATTGGGCTGGGTATTGAAAGTAGTGGCTGAACGGCAAACACACTGTGTGTGTGTGTGTGTGTGTGTGTGTGTTTATAGTGGGCATATAAACCCACTCACTCCTGATCACGAATTAGTGTATCAAATTAGTGTTAGGAACCTAGACAACCCTGAAGGAATGGGGCCAAGAAGCATGTGCGATGCGAAATAATGGCATCGCAAAGATGGTCACATCTTAGTCCCTGGCACCTGTGCATAAGTTACCTTACCTGGCACTTTGCAGATGCCATTGCTTAAGCACCTGGAGATGGGGCAGTTATCCTGGATTTTTCAGGTGGGCCCAGTGAAATCACACAACTTTTAAAAGTAGAGGGGGAGGCAGAGAAGGAGAGGTGATGACGGCGGAAAGGTAAGAATGCTGGGACCACAGAAGGACTCAACTGGCCATTGCGGGCTGCTGGACGAAGGGAGGAAGCCAGAGCCGTAGCACCTGGAGAAGTGTGGCGGGAGCGGTGTCCAGAGGCTGGAAAAGGCCAGGAAACAGCTTCCCTCCCCCGCCACCCCCCCACATCGGGCGCCTCCAGAAAGGCACTCAGCCCTGCTGACATCCTGATTTTAGCCTAATGAGACTTTCGTCTAGGACTTCTAACCTACACAATCGTAAGATAACAGCTTTGTGTTACTTTAAGGGACTAAGTTTGTGATGACTTGTTACACTAGCAATGGAAATTAATACAAAAGGAATGTTTTGAAAGAGAAGAAAGAGTCCAGACCTCTGGAGCATGGGAAAGAACCCCGGAGGGCGGGCTAGGATGGATTGAGGGCTGGGAAGACAGGAGGTGGGGCCGCACTAAGTGACCCGGAAAATATGAGCCAGGGCAAGGGCAGTTGTAGCGGGAGGCCTCGGGTGCCCCTCTTGCGGGAGGAGGGAGGCGGGGCTCCGGAAAGGCTGGAGGAGGAGGGATGAGAAACACGTGACTAGGGCGTGTCCACCCCCCCCAACCCCGCAGAGCACAGGGAGGGAGCCCGAGGCTGGCTGTGCCCCGGCTGCTCTGGCTCCATTTCCAGATCATCACCTTCCTCTTCCTGTTCCAGCGTTCAGTCTTGAGTCCAGCATCTGATGAGGGCTGTCGGATGTAGGCTGCAAAGGACTTTCTCTCAATCCTGGCTCAGCCATTCGGGTGGGGAGATTGTGTGACACGTGATGCAGGTTTGTCAAGTATAGCTTCACGGATGAAAATTGAGATGAAGAGAGGGTAGCAGGGTAGATGACTGTTTTCTGGAAGCAACCTGTATTTCACAACCTGGCTGGTTCAGAAAAAACATTAAGTTACAGTAACATATGGCATGTTTTTTGGGTTGCTGAAGACAGAGGGTGCGGGCATATAATTTCCAGTGACAAAGGACTCACAACTCGTAGCTTTCAGGGAGAAACTGCCGTCTGTTTCCTGGATCTCAAGTACTGTCTGCAGAATGAACCCTTGATGTGACATGGTACATAATGATGAACCAAGTTAGCAATGTTGATCTTTCTAGAAATTCTCTCCCCATATACCCAAACCCACTGAATGGGTGTGAAAATACTATGAAAAGAGGGGTGCTTGGTGCACTTTATACAGTGACAACAGGCTTACAGTTTAAGCAAGAGGCATCTTTCTTTTCTCTTCCTTCTTAAATATGCCACAAGTCTGTAACATCTGAATCAGTGACTGTGACATGAATTTCTCCAGGTGTTTGGTTTCATGGGCTTTTGCCAGGGACCATCCCTCACTCCCATCTCTGCACTCCTGAGACTATCTCAACTATGGACAATCATATCACAATGTAATGTTAAGAAGTGCAACTGAGCAGAAAATTCTACACAAAATGCCAGGAGTGGAGACAGCAAATAGAAACTGACAATTCCTAGTTAGATTTGGCCATGAAACCCACTTACCCCACCCCCTCTCCGTGGATAAGGTGGTTCTTTTTAGATGGGCATTTGAAGCCCAGAGATGCACTTGCTTCAGTTTTTAGCTCCCCAACTCTCAGGATCCCCACAGACCTTGTGCCCTTCCACCTCCACCCTGCCACTGGGATAACAGTCTCCTTCCCCCAGGCTTGCTGGGCACCCAGTGTGCCCTAAGTGTTATTGCTGGGCAGGAAACCCTCTCAGGCAGGCTGTGGGGATGTCCCACGGCTGCCACCCTCAAGAATCTATGATCTCCCAATACTTAGCCGACGCTTTCCCATGACACTAAATCCTTTTCCTGCCCCCAGGAGATGAGAAAGCTCATTTCCTACTACTCCACGACCTTACTGTCTTTCTCTGATTTTGCTGTATCCCTGCCTTTTGCCCTATGCTTACCAGAGAGAGACTTTTAATCTCTGAAAACCTCCCTGTCACACTTTCCTGGGCCTTCGCCTCGCCTCTGTACTTTTGGTTTACATATAATTTAGTTCCACTGCTCTCATTGTCAGTCTCTGCAGCCTGGGATGGCATGGTGACAGTATCTGAGTCTCCTTTCTCGTGTACCCCGAGCTTTGAGAAATTCAATAGGTTTTGGCAAAGTGCCTTAATTTTACAGGTTCAGAATTTTTCACACTGACCCACTTAGTAGATTATAGTGGGATGAGAAAAGGGGAGCAGGAAAAGGAAGAAGAAAAAGAGGAGAGAAAGAAGGAGGGGGAGGTGCAGAGGAAGTCCTCTGCAGTGTTTTCTCAGGAATTAATTTAAAAAATGAATTTCCATCTAGATTCTCCTGCAGGTCGCTCACCAAGAGAACTTAGCAGAAGTGCGCGTTGCACACACACCCTGTGTTTATAGCACCAACGATGGTCCGGGTAACATAAGAGGTGGAGTGGGAGGGCAGTGGTGGAGTTTAGCTCTGCAGCCGGACAGCCTGGGTGCAAATCGCATCTCTGCCACTTCTCATTGCCATGACCTTGGACATGTCAATTGATTTCTCATGCCTCAGTGTTCTCTTCTAAAAAATGGGAATAATAGGAGAACCTCTCTCACAAGTGTATTAACAGAATTAGATTACTTTGTAAGCAAAATGCTTAGACCAGTACCTGGCACATGGGAAGATTACATGGCATTTTCTATCTTTGTCATCCCATTGTAAGCGAGGTAGAAATGCAGTCCCAATGCTCCAGATGATTCAGTTACTTAAGAAAAGGTAGAAATTGGATCTTTATTGTGATGTTTAGATATTGGCACCTCATTTAATAGCCTTCAGCACTGTACACACTGAACAAAATACGGCAGAGGGTGGAATTCAGCCCAGGCCTCTAGTTTGACAGTCTCTGAATTGGAGAAATCTATAGTAGATGCATAATTGCATGTAATCTTTCCCACGTTCTGGGTCTTGGAAAAGTTGGTTTGAAGCAGGGCTGCACCTAGATCTTGAATGGACGCAATTGGTGTGAAAAAGAAAAACAAGCACCTGCTGTGTGCCAACCTCGTGCCAACACCTGACAAATACAATTTTATTACTTTCTCTCTATGATGTGAAAGGTGGGCATTGTCATCTTCTTCTCACAGATGAGAGGACTGAGACTCAGAGAAATTAAGCAATTTGTCCAAGTTTACGTGGCCATGATGGCAGAGCGGAGATTCAAACTCAGATCTTGCCCCAAAGCCTATGTTCTTGACGACCTTTTAAAACTACTTGTTGGACTTCCCTGGTGGCACAGTGGTTGAGAATCCGCCTGCCAATGCAGGGGACACAGGTTTGAGCCCTGGTCCAGGAAGATCCCACATGCCACGGAGCAACTAAGCCCGTGTGCCACAACTACAGAGTCTGTGCTCTAGAGCCCGTGAGCCACAACTACTGAGCCTGCACGCCACAACTAGTGCTGAAGCCCACACACCCAGAGCCCGTGCCCTGCAACAAGAGAAGCCACCGCAATGAGAAGCCAGTGCACCGCAACAAAGGGAAGCCCCCTGCTCGCGGCAACTAGAGAAAGCCCCCGCGCAGCAACGAAGACCCAACACAGCCAAAAATTAATATAAGAAAGATCATAACCAGCAACCGAATCCAACTGGAACTAGTCCTTCAGTCCTTCCACAGGCTGATTAAGAGCAACCAATACTATGCCAGGAGTCTATTTACCAGCAAGACTGGGCTTCTGAATTATGAATGATCAGCTCCAAGAAACTCACAGGGCACCTTGCCATTGGCCATGGCCTCTGGCATCCAGGGGGGACCCCCACACAGATGCCGGGGATACAGCACCAGCTTCAGGGACTCTCACCAGCCCATCAGGAGGCTGTGCTCCATTCTCCCTGCAGGGAGCTCCTCGCAAGCCCTGTTTCTTTCACTCTGACTCCATCTCCATTTGTGTCCTTCCTCTGTTCTAATTGGAGCCTCAGGCTGTAGAAAACCCCAAATATCATAATCAAACAGGCCTCCCAAGTCTGCAGAGAACTGATGGGTAAATGAACCACTGCAAGAAAAGCCACAGAAAATAGACGTTGATCCAGACTTGGAGGTGAAGGCTGTGAAATTGTTTATAAATTGTCTGGATAATTGTAGGCACTGGAGTGGGGCATGAGGGCTTCCGTCCTCTCTGATTTTTGCACAACTTTAATTAACTTTCAGACAGGAAATAGCATACTCTTCAGAGCCAGGCAGGGCTGGATTCAAATCCTGCCTTTCATACTTACTAGTCTGATTTGAGAGTGGTCACATTTTCATCAAGTTGCAATTTCCATATCTGTGAAATGGACATACTAAATTTTCTTTGAGTGCTGCAGTAAGACTGAAGTGAGGTAAGTTACATAAAGCATATAGAACTGGGTTTGGCACATACTCATTCAATGGCGACTCTCTGGCATTCCTGGATCCTCTTAGAACTAGGACCCAAATCTCCGAATACTCATCATGTACGAACTAATGTGTCATTTTCTCCCCTAAGCCTGCTTTTCCTCCCTAACTCCTTATCCAGCTGAAGGCTGGAGATCTTAAGTTCCCCTTCTTCCTGGCATGAGGTCCTCTCCCCACCCTTGTGCGCTCTGTTCTCTGTCCCTGGAGACCCACTTGCCTGTAAGGATGACAACAGGCTCTCGTGGGTACTTTGTCTCTAGCTGGGAGTGTCAATAGAGAGCCTGAGCAGGAGACCAGAACAGAGTGGGAGGGTGAGGTCAGGGTGTTTATCCCCTGGTTCCTTCCCCGGGGGGCTGACCTGGGCTGGCAGGGTCCCTTCTCAGAAGACCAATGCTCCTCTCAAGGGGTCTGCGCTACGGAACTTGCCCTCTGATAACAGATTCCTTCCCTCTCCCTTAGAATCTCGCCCCAGGTTCCTATACAGTCCCTCGTGGTCCCCTACAGCTTTGTAATCAGACTCTTCGTAAAACAAAACAAAACAAAGCCTACTCAAATTAACCTAATTTGATAGGTCATCTGTGTCCTGTATGAATTCTAACTGATTCAGGGGCTGTATCTCTCCTGATGCTCAAATCAAGAATCTAGAAGTCATTTTAATCCACCCTCTCCTGTACCCCTGATTCGCACCAGCCGTCCAGCCCTGTCAGACGTACCACCCAAATGCTTCTGGACGTGGTCATTTCCTTTCTCTCCCCAGTGATGGTCTCATCAGCTGAGATCTTGAGCATTGCATGTTTGGGTTTCCCAGCTGCCAACTAAATGATTTCCTTGATCCACTTGTACCCCTCTTTGATCCATCCTTTCTGTTCCCAACAGGATGGTTTGCAGATTGTTTCCCGGGTCCCTAGTCCTTAAAAGACAGTGTCCAAAGAACTCAGCACGGCACACAAAACACATCACAGATGTGAGGCTGACTTACTTCCCTGCTTGCTCTCCAACGCCTCCTCCCCTGCTCCCAGGTGTGGCCCCTCGGGCCACATATGAACTCTGCAGTGCAGCCACACGTGACCATCACAGGCAGATTCGGTGGTGCGGACTCGGCCGGAGAGAAACAGGGATGGAGAGGAAGCGATGCTTTGAATGGATGGTGTTTCTAGCTCCTGTTGTGCTAGAGCATTTGTTCCAAGATGCGCAGAGACAGCAGCTGTAAACGTGCTTAGCCCTCTCCTGCACTTCTCCCTTGCCCCTCCTAGCGTGAGCTCCACCACTCAGCCTGGGGTTTGAGGAGAAACATGTTTTGTTGAACACAACTTCAAAAAGACGCAGACGCTGAGAACAGACTTGAGGACGTGGGGAGGGGGAAGGGGAAGCTGGGACGAAGTGAGAGAGTGGTGTGGACATATATACACTACCAAATGTAAAATAGCTAGCTAGTGGGAAGCAGCCGCATAGCACAGGGGGATCAGCTTGGTGCTTTGTGTCCACCTAGAGGGGTGGGATAGGGAGGGTGGGAGGCAGATGCAAGAGGGGGGGGATATGGGGATATATGTATATGTACAGCTGATCACTTTGTTATACAGCAGAAACTAACACACCATTGTAAAGCAATTATACTCCAATAAAGATGTTAAAAAAAAGAAGGAAACTCAAGCCAACTCCATCTGCTGCTTAAACGGAGAAACACAATCTCCTTTCAATATTGGGAAACAATCTCTGTTGGATTTAGTAAGAAACGATGTATCAGTTTCCTAATGAGTTTCCAAAAGTATCTCGACTGTTGCAGTCTTCCTTTAAAGGCACACGGTTACTTGCCCCACAGTCCTTCACACCAAGATGCTGTGTCCATGCAGCACCTCTGCCCAGAGTGTCCTGCCCACCCTTTTCTTATAGGTAAAACCTACACATTCTCCAAGACTCAGCATAAAGCAGGCAGACACTCCATCCTTTCACCTCTGGAAGCCCTTGGTAGATACGTCTCTTTCAGGACTCATCTCATTGTGTCGTAACTGGTTGCTGGACTGTGAACCCCTTGAGAGCAAAGGTGGATCTAACTGTCCCCCCGTGTACTTTGCCCTTCCCTGTCACCTGCCATTTGGTCTTCTGGGGTTCCAACTCTGGATCACATCACCTCCCTGGAGTAAAACGTCCACAACAAGGCTGCCAAGCTGTGGTCATTTATCAAATAGGTCTGCTACTTCTGCTCCGTGGCCTGGGAGAGACACAGACATATCGGGGAGTGACCAGACACTTGGCTCCATCCCGTCCCAGGAGAAGGGAGCTTTGTTATGTTGTCAAGCCACTCTAGCCTCTCAGAGAGGCTGGAGTGGTCGATCACGTGCTCCTTTGAGGGACTGTTCTTTACAGGAAGCTCAGTCAGAAGCATCAGGTGGCCCCACTCAGCTGCTAAGGCGGAACTCACTTGGGACTTTGCATTGTTACTAAGGGTTTACTCAAAGGGTCTCACTGAAGAGGGCTAATGAAGGGAATTTGCAGAGGTGTAGCCAGGGTTACTGGACTAACAAGGGACCATGAAGCGCCCGGGGACAAGCAATAGCACAAGCAGTACCACAGCTAGGCTGAAGGGGCAAGAGGAGGCTGCTGTTGCCAGAGCCGGCAAGAAATGCAGCCTTGGAAGTGGGGATCGGCCCCACAGAGAGTGTGGCTCTCAGTGGGGAAGAAGCAGGAGGAAGAAATACCCCAGACTTTCTCTTTCCTTTCTTTCCAATTCTGCCAGTGCCTCCTAGTGGATGAACCCAACTGTAATCCAAAAAGCAATGGATCCCTGCATGGTCAGCATGTGGGCATCAGCTTCATAGGCCCAGACTTGGAGAGAAGGCTGGAGCACAGATTCAGAGGGACAAATACAGACAAGCCGATGGTCATGCTGGAACGTTCTGAATTGTCCACTGTGCTCTGCAAGGTGGCCTGGAATCTCGAGGGACTCTTATAGACTAAATTGTGTCCCCTCCCAAATTCATATGTGAAGCCCTAATTCCCAATGTGTTAATATCTGGAGATGGGGATTTGTGGAAGAAATTAGGATTAAATGAGGTCAAAGGGTGGGGCCCTAAACTGATGGGATTGGTGTCTTTTTGAGAGGAGACATGAGAATACTCTCTCTTTCTCCCTCTTTTCCTGTATCTAGGTACACACACACAAATGCACACAGAAGCAGCGTGGCTGTCTACGAGCCAGTGAGAGAGGCTTTACCAGAAACTGACCACGTTGGAGCCTTGAGAAAGCAGAGTTTCCTATAGCAGCCTCTAGAACCTTGAGAAAATAAATTTCCATTGTTGAAGCCACCTCACCCACGGTATCCTGCTATGGCATCCCGAGCAGACTAGTGCAGGACCCTCAGAAGAGGAGGCCAAATTACAGCAGAAGGACCACCCATTGTTCCACCTATGCCAGTAAGTATAACTTGGCAAAAACTGCTCTACTTGGCTTCCTGGGAAATCCAGATTTCCATTGTATTGATTATGAGATTAAATTCACAGATGGCTAAGACATCTAAATTTCTTTATTTTCTATAACTGATATTAATTCCTACTTTGAGTCTCAACTTTGCAGGTCTCGAAAACCTATTTCCATTGAGTTCAAGGGCCTTTTTACACAGTGGCTTCTATAATGCCAGGTTTGGGGGTGGGCATTTGGTCTTTGATGTCATCCTGTATCCATGCAGGCCCCTCCTGCTGCCCCTTGGTCCAGCCCCAAGGCCTCCTGTGGGCCACAGCTCCATGTGCCCTGTTTGTGCCATTGCTTGGGGGCATTCCTCTGTTCCCACTCTTTCCGTATGTGAGAAACGCTGCCAGGCTGTCTCGGGCCCACCTTCCCAGGTGCACCCCACAGTCATATGGTCCTCCTCGTCTTCCCATCTCTGACCTCTCCTCAGGAAGGATGGAGGCTCCGAGGTTTGTCACTGATCCCCTCTGATCTCAGAGTCTTCACACTCTTCCAGTATCTCAGTCACCTCCTCCCCAGGGCTTAGACATCTCCAAAATGAAATTATCTTGGTCTCCCTTCTGATTCCTTCCCCTCCCACAACCAAGAGAATCATTTATATTCTTGGGAATAGAGACAATGTATTCTTTTTCATATAGTCTTCCAAAGTCAAGAATTAGTTTCCTCTCGTTGTTCTGCTATGTCTTCCTTCCCCTGGAATAATGAAAGGGGAGACAAAACAGATAGGAAAGTTGGGTGGCAGAAAAAGGAAGCATTGCCTATTTCAAAGTACCCTCCTCCCATACAGATGCGGTTCATGAAGATTGTAATTTCGGGGGAAAGCCTGGGGGTCTCAGAAGCCACTGCTGCTCACACGTTGCCGGGACACAGAGCAGGGCTACAGTGGCTGCTTCCAGGCACCCCCAGCTCCGCTACCTGTGCTGCTGGCTCAGCCCTCCGTCCGCCAGCTCAGCCTTGCCTGCTGCAGGCAATACGTGTAGAACGCAAGAGGGATTCGTTCATTTTTCCCAGGTGGGAGACTGAATTCCAGGGAAGGTGGGTTTCAGGAAGATGTTTGCTTCTATTCCGCAGTCTTCCTGGATGAAGGGAATGAAGATCGGGTCTTGGATACCTAACCAGAGACACCCTAATCCTTCAGAGCTGGAAGACAGGGTAGTCCTGCCAGCATCTGGGAAACCGAGGTTAAAGCCCTGGAAGGAGGGTGCAGTGTGCACTGAATCTCGACAGGCCAGATATGGCATGCAGAACTGGGACAAGAAGCCAAGAATTCAAGGCCAGGGACCCAGAAGAAACTTCACATCCAGAGGAAGGTGAGCTGAGTGGAGGGCTGTGCTATAAGCAACCTGCTTTTGGGGTCTGCTGGACAGTAGCTGTCTAAAGAACCAGCTTAGGAATCCAGAGTGGAGAAAGTTCCAGCACTGTGATTGATTAATGCAGACTTTCCTAAAGCTCTTGACAAACGCTGCCTGCTCCAACCAAGCATTGGTGGATGGAAGAAAATATTTTGTCAAAGGCAGAGTAATATTTTTGGTATATTTATGAACGTGGACGTGAACAGTCATTGCTCTTATGAGGATGTATGTATAACGTGTTTTGGGTCTGGGAGACATTCTATCTCTGATTTTTATGAGCGATCTGGAAGGGCAAGTTTACAGAGATATCCCCAAAGTTGCCAATGACATTCAGCCTTTCAGCATTTCCTGAATGTGAAATATTAAGCAGACAGACACAGGTAAGCTTTCCAGAAGATGTCTGCCCACTTTGAGAGAGGAGGGGTCTTGAGATGAAGGCCAGATGGCTCTTTCCCAAGTCATCTAACAGGGAGGTATTACCTTGGAGAATTCACCATGCCCTTGAAGTCCAAACTCTGTCATTGTCCTGGAGTCACATGGAAGCTGGGACACTAACTCTCACTAATGAAATTAAAATCAAAGTGAAGTGCATCAGGAGATTGAAAGCTGCTTTGGATACAATGGAAGGTATTTTGATCCAGTGAAAAGAGTTCTCATTTTTACTGCTGGGGGGCAGCTCTCAAGTTGTGTAGTAAGCACAGAATCAGAGCAAAGGGGGGGCGCGTGGAGAGTCTGGGAGATTTTTGTCCAGGCAATGGTGTGGTATGATGACTCATCCCTACCCTTTGCTACAGAACTCCTCTCTAGTAATTAAATTAAGGTTGCCTTGCAGATTCAGTGTCTTCTTTGCTTGGCCAATGCTGGAAAAACACCGCCAAATTTTGTCCTGTTGAGCACGACTTTCGTGATCCAGACTGTCCCTTTATGTTCACACATTAAAATACAATTGAGTAGGCTGTTGCTTCCTAAATATTAACAACATTCTTGTCCTGCCTCTCTGAGACCCAGGTCACCTTCTGTGGAATTGAGGGACAATGCAAATCCTTTGGTCACATATTTACAGACAGTCTCTTATCTATGTATCCACATTTCTAAACATTGCGTGTGGATTTTACTAGTTGAACCCTCGGAAGTGAATCTTATTTCTCTTATTTCCAAGCTCTTAGGGGATGACTCAGACCTCCTCCCCACCCCAGGCTCACATCCACAACATAATGTTCTGGTAGAAGGGTGACAGAGAATATCTATGTGTTGCCTACAATATGGGTAGGGTACAGGGCCTCATTGGTAATCCACTCTAAGCAGAGGGTACCCCTTAAAGTTTAAAAGAGGTTTCATTTAAGGACTTCTTTTATTTTTCATTGAGGTAGAGTTGATTTACAATGCTGTGTTAGTTTCTGGTATACAGCAAAGTGATTCAGTTTATATATATATTATTTTTCATGTTCTTTTCCATTTATGGTTTATTACAGGATATTGAATATAGTTCCCTGTGTCATACAGTAGGACCTTGTTGTTTATCCATTCTGTATATAAAAGTTTCATCTGGGGGCTTCCCTGGTGGCGCAGTGGTTGAGAGTCTGCCTGACGATACAGGGGACACGGGTTCGTGCCCCGGTCCGGGATGATCCCACATGCCACGGAGCGGCTGGGCCCGTGAGCCATGGCCTCTGAGCCTGCATGTCCGGAGCCTGTGCTCCGCGACAGGAGAGGCCACAACAGTGAGAGGCCCACGTACCGCTAAAAAAAAAAAAAAAAATTTCATCTGCTAATCCCAAACTCGCACTCCATTCCTCCCCCAACCCCTTGCCCTGCCTTGACAACCACAAGTCTGTTCTCTGTCTGCAAGTCTGTTTCTGTTTTGTAGATAAGTTCATTTGTGTTGTATTTTAGATTGTACATGTAAGTGATATCATACGGTATTTGTCTTTCTCTTTCTGACTTACTTCACTTAGTTTGACAATCTCTAGGTCCATCCATATTGCTGCAAGTGGCATTATTTCATTCTTTTTTATGGCTGAGTAATATTCCATTGTATACACATACCACATCTTCTTTATCCATTCCTCTGTCAATGGACACTTAGGTTGCTTCCATGTCTTGGCTATTGTAAATAGTGCTGCTGCTTTGTACATTGGGGCACATGTATCTTTTCAAATTAGAGTCTTCTCTGTATATATGCTCAGAAGTGGGATATATGACAACTCTATTTTTAGTTTTTTAAGGAACCTCCATATTGTCCTTAAGGATAATTCTTTAATAAACTGTCTAATAACATAAAATTATGAAATCAATTTCCCAAATATGTGATGCAGGTTAGCAACATAATAGATACCTGAAGGTCTCATTAAATTCTTGACAGACCTTTTATAGATTATTCAAGGAAAGATGGAGTTTGGAGGTCAGCCAGAGCCTCTGAAGCTGTTACCAGTGAAGGGTACCAGGTACCCCTGCAGCATAAACCCCCGGTCCGGCCATTAAAGAGATGACACTGGACCACGTGGATCATGACCCACAGAGGCAATTTCTGATTTGCCTCTTCACCCCCCAGGCAGGTGTAGGTCAGGTCTCTTGAAAAAACAGATTGAGACTTAGATCTGTGTGCAGACTTTTTACTGGGGATGCACTTTCAAAAACAATATCTAAAAGAGATGAGGGAAGCAGGACAAAGCAGAGGGAGATTCTGGGCTGTGATACAATTGTGACAGAGACGTCTGAGTGCTGTGGGAGACTCCAGGGCTGGGATGGCCTTGCTTTGAGGAGAGAGAGTCAGGCCTCCATCAACCCTCCCACCCCTGGGGAGGATGTGTGACCTCGTATGAAGTGGCTCCTTTGACTGAGGGCAAATCCTAGAGTGGTCCTCAGGAGAGACCCTTTGGCCACTGATGCTCCCAACAGCTGGGGACATGAGTGTCCCACCCTGGACAGGGCACGGGCACATCCAGCAAAGTGGGGCTCCTAGACACTGACCAGATGACAGTATCTGGTCATGCAAGTTGGGGACAACCCATTGTTAGAACTGACATCCCTGGTCTGGTGTATTGTCTGCTAAGATATGGAAGCACTGGGGGAAAGACATCATTCTAGAGGCAGAGTGACCATTTCACCATAAAGGTGATGCGTCTTCCATGCCACCTCCACTCAACATCCCAAAGAGGAGCCAACACATGGCATCACCTAGCACGGCCTCTTGCCCCCCACCCCGTCATACTCATAGAATCAAGATGGTACAGCACGGGTGACCTGGAGGGCTGCTCAGGGCGTGACACTCTGGGCAGAAAACATGCTTTCCAACTGTGACCCTGATACTGGTGGGACTATGTGGAAGGGAAGCTGGTCATCTGCCCATGACCCTTGGTGAAGACGCTCAGAAAAACAAATGGAATTTCTCTGGTGTGCGACTCCCTTCTCTGCTCTGATGCCTGGTGCCCTGATTGTATCCTCTCCTTCACCTCCTTCTCTCTCTTACATCAAACCACTGTTGGGAAATGACATGAAGTTTACTGGCATTGGATGTAGATGACTCATAATCCTCGTTCCCTTTCCTCTCCCCCCACCCCATGAAATATTAGCTTTGATCTTTGGCAGTCAGCTCTAATGCAGATGAGGCATTGGTCACAGTCCTGGCAGCACAAGGCAGAGAAGACAGACTTCTGGAGAACGTGAGAGAGACTGGTAGTCTCCCGCCCAGTCTTCTTTCCTGTCTTCTGTTTTGCTGACAGAAACCCAATTTTATTTTGCGTGGCCATGTGCTAAGCTAAAAGACTACCTTTCCCAGGCTCCCACGCAGTTGTGTGTAGCCAAATTGATGTAAGTGACAGTCACTGGGAGACACACAGAAGAAAAATTTCAAATCAAGCTGACTCCACTGCTAGGCTTTAGTTTTCATTCAGCACCCCTGCCCTTCTTCTTCCTCTTGTTTGGAACATGAACGTGATGGCTGGAGAGTCAGCAGAGATTTCGAAAAATGAAGTGACCTTGAGGATGATGGAGCAGAAGAGTAGAAGCAACTCAGTCCCTTGAGCACCCTAGTGCTAATATAGCCATCCTGGACCACCTGCTTCTTTCATGTGAGAAAGAAATGGACCTCTACCTTGTTTAGATCACATATTTGGGCTTTCTGTTACATGCAGCTGAAACCAACTGTAATCGATATAGAATTTGGTTCCTACAAGTAGGGTGCTAGAGAAAACAGAACCCGAAATATCAACCTGGCTGGACGGAGGAGGTGGAGAGACTTCAATGTCAATTAAAGATTCAGGTGTTGTAGTCTGCAATCCCTCCTGTCCTCGTTACTGCGGCGGTTGAAACATTTTGTCAATCTGTTGCCTACTGTACCTTGAAAATCAGACCTCATGCTGACCACAGTCGAAGTGTTGGGAAAAGTGGTAGGAAAATTAAACATTTTGGTATGTGCTAGCATCCTCCTGCTGCTGTCAGCGGAGTCCTACCAGAGAGTAAGAAGCTCGTCTGAGAGCTAGCCACACTGTAGGCACTGATGGAAAGAAATACCAATTTACCAAGAGAGACATTCCTGCCTACAGTCTGCAATCTAGGTTGAATAGGAGTCTCATAATTTAAGTCTCTCAGGGTTGAAAAAGCCAAATGCATTTGTACCCCAAACAGGAGCAGTTATGAGTAGTGGCTATAAAATTGCTGAGAGGTAAGATTGATATCCCTTCACAGGAAGTTAGGAACTTGCTGACAAATATAAGATTAAAGGTATTACATTCCCATCCAAGTTCAGTGTATCAGATTAGTCCAGGAAGTGACCATTAATTTGAGTGGTTGAGAAAGCAAGACATAGCAGAGCACAGAGGCCAGTAAATAAAAAATGAGACCCTTCCTGCTAAAAAGCTCCTTTTAGCCTGCAATCACTTTGCATATGACTGAATAGAGGCAAGAAGTCTGGATACTTGGTCAACTTTAAAGAAAACAAGATGAGGGGAGGGGTAAATTAGGAGTTTGGGATTAACAGATACACACTACTATGTATAAAATAGATAACCAACAAGGACCTATGTATAGCACAGGGAACTATATTCAATATCTTATAATAAACCATAATGGAAAAGAATTTTCTAAAAAAATCATTCAATGGTTTCCCACTACAATTACAATGAAGACTCCAATCCTAACTTATGTCCTCAGCCTTGGCCAGTCTTTATACTGTGAGAGTGGAGATTCTAAGAGCCTATGGTTAGAATAAAGCAAGAAACACACTCCATGGGGCATGATCTCTGAAGCAAAGCAGGCTGTGTCTGAGTTCTCTAGGACTGCTGGACAATGGAACCGTTGATAGGTCAAGTCCAAGTACACACAAGACAGACAGACATGAGGACAGTTTGCGTTTCAGCTAGCTTGCTACAAGTCTACGGAGTCTAGATGCTTGGTCCCCTGTCTTATCAAAAGCATACTATTGGTTTCATTGACTAAGAGTTATAAGTCCCATGGCCCCGCAGAGAGAAAATTCCTGGGCTTTTCCATTTTAGTTATGACTGTGTGAAAATAGGAAGTAGAGCCTGCTGCCTGATTTCTTTTTTCCCGGGGTGCTAGGGTTCTATTGCTGTTGTAACAAATTGCTATAAACAGGGCTATAAACAGAATTTATTCCCTCATGGCTCTGAAGAGCAGACGTCCTAAAATGGGTCATCGGGGGGGTGTTCCTTCTGACTCTAGGGAATGATCTATCCCTTTGACTCTGCCAGCTTCTAGAGGCTTTCTGCATGCTTGGACTCTGACCCCCTTCTCCATTTTCAAAGCTCCATTTTCAAAGCATTTTCAAAGCTCGGGATCTTCCAATCTGTCTCTCCATCCCTCTGCTTCCATCCTCACATTGCCTCTAGCGGACTCTAACTTTCCAGCCTCCCTCTTATAAAGACCTTTATGATTACACTGGACCCATCCAGAAAATCTAACCCCCCATCTCAAGATCCTTAACTCAGTCACAATTGCAAAGTCCCTTTTGCCATGCCAGGTGACATATTCACAGGTTTCAAAGGTTAGGACATGGACATCTCTGGGAGGTCATCATTCAGCCGACAAACACTAAGGTCGGTTTGATATTCTCTTGTGTGTACTTAGTGGCCTGTGTTTCCCAGATCCCAAAATCTCTTCCTCTGCAAGCCTACCGTATCGTCTTTTTTGCCATTAATTTTTTTCTGCAATTAAAACTTTTATCAAGAGACCGCTATTAAAATAAACTTGCAGTGTTAATGTATAAAGCTGTCAGCTCTTCTTTTCATTCCTTGTCGACCTGCACCTATCTTGGAGATAAGGAGAAATCGTCTTTAGACCAATTCAATTTTATTAGGGGAGAAGATGACACGAGAAGTTATATTGCCAGTGTGAGCCTGCATGGGGCTTTGCTGTAGGGACCTTAAGCGAGGTGGAACCACTGGTGGTCGGGGAGTCACACCCTAACAGTGAATAGTGGGAGGGTAGAAAGCTAGTGCTCAGGAAGAGAAAGAGGGTATGATGGCAGAAGCAGTAGGGAAGCAGAGGCTCCTTCTCTGAAGAATGTCTAGGAACAGCATCACTGCAGATAGCTGACATTAACAGAGCTTTGATTACATGTCCATGTAGTAGACTAAATTATTGGTCCTAATTCTTTATACTGCTTCCCATTCAAATGCATGTCCTTGGCCATAGAACTTTTAAATTCCTCCACCGGAGACAGACTATATTTCCCTGGTCCTTGATTTGGGGCTCATCCATATGACTTGTTTGGCCAACAAGATGTCACCAGATGAGAGGGAATCGGGGGCTTAGTGAACTTGCTTGTTTGGGTTTGCCCTCTTGTGCTTCTGCCATAGGGATAGGAGACTATTCCTGCCCGGCCCAAGGACGATAAGAAAAACATGGAGCAGCCTAGTGCAACGTGCACTTGGAGTTGCTCCCCCTGGATTCACAGACATATGAGAGATCAGTGCTGATCGTTTCATGCCATCGAAATTTTTGTGATTGTTTATGTCAGGTTGCTTATTGCCTGAGCCAGTCAGGAATCATTCTAAATGTTTTACATGTATTAATTCATCTCAACCTCCCCTCAGTCTTACAGAGTAGATATCATTCTCTCTATTTTGCAGATGAGGAAACTGAGACATTGGGCCATTAAGAAACTTGCTCAAGGTCATGCAACTAATAGGTGTTGGAGCTACAGTTTGAATTTAGGTAGTACTGAGTTCTTAAAATCCACTACAGGATTATACTCTGGTCAGCAGAAGTTTCCTTCCTTTCTCTCTTCTACTCTTTATGGTCCATTTTTAATCTGTTTTAAACTATTGGGGTTTTAAATCTTTCTGTGAGCATATCAGAGGAGAAATCCACTGGGCTGAGTCTGGAGCCCTGGGTTCTGATCCCACTACCAATAAGGAGTGCAAGATTGCCCAAATGGGAACAATCTAGAAGAAAAAAGATATCTTATTTGCCAATTCATGACCCACATTTTCAAGGCCTGATCCAGTGAACAGTACACTGGAAAAAGAAGGACATGTGCCCAGAAATCAACCATAGGTGACTCAGTGGATAGCCAGGAAATGCCCAATTCCAGAGAACTGGCTGTGTTTGAGCTTTTTATAAATAATACTTCCTTTCTTGGCCTCAAACTCCTTAAAAAGAGAGTTTTATTCTTTTTGGAAACATTTGGAAACTGAGTTCACAGGAGGATGATAGAAGCCTAAGAGGTCAGTGGTCATTTACAGATGAGACTTAAGGAACCCAAAACATGAATCTGAACAAGACACTGCAAAGTGGGGTTTCCATGAGGCAAATAGTTGGCAAAGGCTGGAAAGAGACCCGAGGAGGTTCAGATGTTTCTTGATAAACACAGGAGGCCCACAAGTCTACTGAGACTCAAAAGAAATAAAAGATTTAGGAATTACTGACCAGGAACAATGAGAAAGATAACTTTGCAAGAATTAAAAAAAAAATTTGTGTGTGTGTCACATATATGGTATCTGCTATCTTTTTAAAAATTTATTTATTTTTAAAAATTTTATATTGGAGTATAGTCGATTAACAGTGTTGTGTTAGTATCAGGTGTATAGCAAAGTGATTCAGTTATACATATACATATAACTATTCTTTTTCAAATTCTTTTCCCATTTAGGCTATTACAGAATACTGAGCAGAGTTCCCTGCCGCTATACAGTAGGTCCTTGCTGGTCATCTATTTTAAATATAGCAGTGTGTACATGTCAATCCCCAGCTCCCAATATATCCCTCCATACGCCCCCCACCCCCATAACCATTAGTTCTTTCTCTAAGTCTGTGAGTCTGTTTCTGTTTTGTAAATAAGTTCATTTGTATCTTCTGTCTGGCAGCGATTGGTAGTTAAAAACAAGCTGATAATGTTATTGTGGGAATCATCAAGGTAGCAGAGGGCCAGGAAGACTATTGCTACTGTTCAGTCTTGGATGGTGAGAATGATAATAGCAATGATGACGTCCATCAGATTTATTGTATTGAGTTCTTTATGCGTTACTTGACTTAATTTTTCAAAGCAACCCTGGAAGGAAGATACTAATATCTCTTTGACAGATGCAGGGTTTGAGAATTATAGAGGTTACATGATTCTCAAGTCACAGGGTGTCAATGGTGGGACTAGTATTCAAATACAGAAAGTTTGACTTAGTGCCTCTTAACAAACAGAAAAACTTATAAAAACAGAGGAAGTGGTTTCCATTTTGGAAAAAAAAAAAGCAGAGGTGACAGACTCCCTTGGAATTTCTGTAATAGATGAAAGGGCACACATATTGCTGGCTGATAAGGAATCCTGTGATATATGTGAAAAAGGGTAACCTATTAAGCCCTTGACAACCCCATCTCCCTGCCTGTCCCAGGGTGAGTATATAAGGGACCTCAGTCCTCCATGGCTTCTACCGTGTTGATCCAGCCTATGCAATATAAACTCTATCCTCTAGCTGCTTGACCCTTGGCCCCTCAGAATGCATCCTCATGCCAGGTGAGGGCTGACCAAGGCAGGAAGAGGACTGGCATTAGAACAGGGGCAGGGGAAGCGTTCCCTAAGGCCAGGAGCCAGAGCAGGAAGTTCTGTCCAAGATAGTGAAAAGTATCAGGGAAGCAGGAGCACATTAAGCCAAAATCAGAAACGAAAGAACAGAGTCTTGGGAGAGTCAGAGGAGGATATCAAAGTCAGACCTTTGGAATCAGAAAATCAAGACCAAGAAAAATAGGTTAGGGGCAAAGTGGGTTTGCAACCAGGGCGATTATCTTGAATGCAGCTCCATGTTTGAAATGGGCTTCTGCAAGCCTGGAGGGTGTGACGCGTGAATGTATTCATTCTGCAGGAAGGACCAGGCTGAGGTTGGCACTGCTGTGACTGGGGCCAAAGCTCTGTGTGATGGAGGCTTAAACCCTGGGTTCACAGCTTGCCAATTGCTCCCCAAGGAAGCCTGTTCCTTAAATCACTAGCTGCTAGCTGGAATCAAGCCCCCCAATGAGCTGGCCATCAGGAACTGCAATGCAATCATAATGTCTGATCATAAGTATCTTCTATAATTTGTATTTCTGCTGCAGCCTCCTTTTCCACCAATGCCATCAGTTGTTACTCCCAGACATCAACACAAGTCCACATGACCCTGACTTCCCCTTCTTCCCACCCATTGCCCAGGCCCAGGTTTGCAGTCACGCCAGCTTCCCCTGGCTCCATTTCTGTCACCTCTGTGTGGCATGTACTGTACCTGTTTTGTTTTTCTTTGTTTTGGGTGTTTTTTTTTTTGCTTGTTTCTCTCATATTAATTCCCCCACATCTTTTCTACTCTGGCTTACATTACAAGAAGTTGACCCATGAAAACTACATTTCTCTAAAGCTCTCCTGCTAAGTTTTTGGGTCCAGCTACTGGGAATAATTGGCAGGAGCCCGGAGGGTAGAAGGAAGGGAGAGGCCAGGGAACTTCTCTCCCTCACCCCCTCTGCTTTGGGCTGCATCTCTGGAAGGGATTGTGTCTCCCCTATGGTACCAGCTCCCGTCAAACTGCACCTCTCTTTGGGCCCGGCTCCCACAGGTGGCCCCCGGCGTGGGTCCAGCTGCCACTGCATAGTTCTGCCTCCTAAGCTCCTTGTGTTTCTCCAGATCTCGGGGTGACTGATGGTGGCTTCCTCAAATCGCTAAATCTCTGGGTTGCCTCCCAGGGCCGTCTTTGAAATTTCAGGTCCTCCAATATCTTCCAGCCATTTCCCCATGCTGAAATGCTTCTGCTGGCAGGAGCCTGCCTGACACACACTGAAAGGCCAATCAACTGGTGTAGGAAAAGGAGAAGTGTAGAGAAAAGAAGATTGCAGGGCACTCACGCAGACTTTGGGATTGCCGATTTTCCCCTGGGTTTGACCCTGATGTTGCTGGGTGGGCAGGATGCCGAATGGGCCTAATTCACGGTTCCAAATGTGGTGGCCACTCACTTCTACAGATTACCCAAGTTCCTTGCTGCCCTGGGGGTCAGACCTGCCCCGGGCCAAATTTCCCAGGAGGAGATTGGTCTGGGCCCCTTCCTTCTGCATAAGTGGTCTCGAAATGCCTTGTTTTCCGGAATTTTTTTGTCGTTGAGATTCAAATACTGTCATAAAATATCTTCATCACAATAAAACCACAAAGTACAAAGTTACTGTTCTGCACCACATCACAGAAGGATGCATAGACATTATTCAAATGTGTTCAGGGCAATTGCCACACAGGCACTTGCAGCAGGCGGATGGGACTTAAAAATAGCACGTTCCATTAAAAGGAAAAAAAGACTCTTTGGTAATAAAATAAGTGACTGTTCTGTTTTGTCCCTTTTTTATACAGACACCAGCCCCCTCAGCAGACTCTTTGCAGAATTGTGGTTTTCCAGGAAATGTAAGGGACAGGCAGTCGTGATACCAAGTGGATCCAGGGAAAGGGGAAGAGACAGAGCTATGGACAGGAGAGTGTGAGACCACCGCCCTTCCTCTGCCTGCGGTCTCCCCAGTCCCCACAGACCTTCCCTGCCTTAGCGAGAGTGCCTGCGATGGCTGGTGCACAGGGGCCTGTCTGGAGAAAGGCTGCAGCAGCTGGTACTGGAGGGGAGAAGAATGGAGGGACTTCGTAACAATTCAAGGTGCCAGCGACTTAGAGAGGTTTTGTCATTGTTTGTTTGCTTGTTTGTCATACTTCCCTACTTATATTACAAGTGGAGAACTTAGAGCCAAAAGAACCAATTGACTAGACTTGGCCAAGGTGCCTCAGCTACTTAGGGGCACAGTCAGAACTTAGGGTCCCAAACCAATGTTCTTTACCCTCTAACTTGGTGCAGTGTTGAGTCTGTCTACCAAAAAAAAAAAAAAAAAGTATAATGTGAGAGTTGTGAGTTAAGTTTTATTTGAGGCAAAATGAGGACTACAGCCCAGGAGACAGCATCTCAGATAGCTCTGAGGAGCTGCTGCAAAGGTGGGGACAGGGGTTCAGTACTGCATATTATTTTAGTGAAGGGGGTACGTGCAGTCAAGTACACATTTTGGCAGAAGGTGGCTGCTACTCACGAGGAGCAGATGTCTCCGTTCATGATTTTAGTGCTTTTCTCGATATGAGGAGATGCAAGAAATTAGGCTCATAAAATCTTCTGAAAATCTCTAACTACCTGAGGCCTGTTCTTCCAGTGTTTCCCAGAGCACAGAGGGCCTCGTTCCTGATCTCCACCCTGAACTCCTTTGAGGGTGTGTTGAAAGTCAGGGACTGCAGTGGCTACTGACTTCATCCCTGTATAGGCAGATGGTGAATGCCAGTCTTTAGGTGCAAGTCTAAAAAAAGCACATGTGTAATAACTTGAATTTCAATTCTTTATCCCACTTATCTCAATAAAGCTGGGATGGATGGATGGCTAGGTAGATAGATAGATAGATGGATAGATAGGTGTGTGGGTGGGTAGATAGATAGATAGGTAAATAGATGGATGGATGGATGGATAGATAGAAAGATAGATGATAGTTGGATGGCTAGATAGATAGATAAATAGATGGATGGATAGATAGATGGATAGATAGATAAATAGATGATAGATAGATAGATAGGTAGACAGATAGAGAGATAGATAGACAGATTATTCACTCCCACACATACATAATAGGAAGTTTCCCACTCAGAAGCTGATGCAGAGTAAGAGTGCACAGAGGATCAGACAATCATTGGGAAATCTCAGTGCCCGTCGCTCCTGGTCACTTGTACATGAAGGAATCGGGGCTACTTCTGTGACCCTGCTGATCTTCATTTTTCTCATCAGCAAATTGTGCATAAAGGCACAAGCCGTAAGTACTTCATAGGGAGTATGCTACTAAAATGAATCAAAGTATAGAAGAATGTGGAAAATATGGCACGTTTACAGATATTAGAAAAGAAGCAGGGGTGAGCAAACTTTATCTGAAGGGCCAGATAGTAACTATTTTAGGTTTTTAGGCCAAATACATTCTCTATTGCAACTATTCAACTCTGCTGTCATAGCACAAAAACAGCAATGGACAATACCTAAATGAATGAATGTTCTGGACGCCAATAAAACTTTATTTACAAAACAGACAGAGGGTCAAATTTAGCCTGTGGGTTATAGGTTGCGGATCCCTGAGACAAAGTCCTCCCACTCTGTTCAGTGCCTCTTCACTGAAAATGCCTCCTTGCTTCTCCTCTACCACATCCCTTCCCTGTCCCAGGGCTTGATGACTCAGCCACAGCCTTATTTTTGGAGCGCCAGCTTTTTAAGGCAAAACATAGCTCACTAGAGGGGTTTTAAGACACACAGTCATCTGCACCAGAGGAAGGAAAAGCTAAAAGCGCATTTATAACCATTTATAGCCACAGTCACAGCCAGCCTCCTTTATGAATATGTTTATGTCTGCATTTCAACTCCCAGCCACGCACATAAAGTGATGCAGAGAAGTAAATGGAGTCGTGGATGGAAAGACACGTCAGTGGATTTCATTGACGCTGTAACATAGGACGAGATATAAGCATAAACAACAACTCTAGGTATTTATAGCCCAGCTCTAACTTTTTAAAGCACATTCATATTTATTTTCAGTTATCATGATAAGATTAGGAGGGAGTTTTTACAGATTTGAGAGAAAGATTCTTAGCTAAAGTCACAATCTGACTGGCTTGTAGAACTTGGGGTGAGAGAAGCTCAGAGACTGTCTTGTGGACCCAGCCAAGCACTTCCCCTCAGAATGAGGCCTGGGTTGGCCACAGAACGCTCTTCAGCCATGGTCATGCTTCTTCCCAATGCTTCTTCCCAATGCCCTTCTTCCCAATGCTGGAGAGTCGTGGACACAATCTTCCTTGAGGACATGATCTACTTCTCTCCTGATTGAGTCCCCTTGATCGATTAAGTCAAAATGAAGAGGATTTTAAATGCTCTGGGATGGATGGGGGAACACATAAATCAATCCTCGCAAGGAGCTGGGGATTGGATTGATTATTTCTCAGACCATGGGTGAATTAGTCATCTATGGGTAATCTGGAATCAGAAAGGCTCCCCAGGCTAAAACCTGAAGTTAGATGATCTCCACTGAATGTATGGTAGAGGTCCCCAGCCTTGGAACAGGAGAGGCAGACACCTCAGAAGAAGGGTAGGGGAAGGAGCCCAGACACTGACTTCATCTTGAAAGAAGAGTGAAGATGCTTCTCAGTGGGATCAGAAAAACTAAATCAGGTAGCTAATGAATACGCTTCAGAAAACTAAAGAGGGTACCAACGTGGAGAGAGTTCTTCAATGGCTGGGCCACACGACCCACGCAGAGGAAAATAAATTGCCTGTAATACAAGTGCAGGGTAGTTTTGACCCCAGGGGACGAGCATAGGACGCATATAAAAGTGTCTTCTTATCCAAGGGCACCTGATGTTGGGGGACCACCTTGGGGGTCAAACATAAGTAAAGATTGGAAAGGTTCTGAAAAGAGCTAAAGAGCCCCTTTGAACTACTAACCTACTACCCACACATATACTAAGCTGTCATCTTATACCTTTGCCTGGCATCCACCTGAAACCAGCCTTTGTTGAAATCTAAGCTGGGAATGATGGAGAAAGGAGGATGGGGCTAAGCCCAATTTATAATCACGTGTGGTCAGTGAGAATTTATTGCCATAAATTGAATGTAAATACACAATTTGTCAAGCACTCCTTGTACTTAAAATTTCTCATGATTTTAATTCTGTCAATATTTACTGCTTCACTTAAACCCTCTGGTTTACATGTAATTAATCCTTGCTTTTCTAAGGCAAAAAAGCAAGGATTTCCTGATTTAGAAAGCTGAAAGGCATTTTCCCTTAGACACATTGCAGTATATTAAAATTCTTCAGGAACATTGGTGTTCAAGAGCACGTGGGCCTTTATGACTGTGCAAGCCGGCTGACTCTACTGTGGAGTATTGTTTCTCTGAAAAGTTGTTCTAAACAACTGATTTATAAATGGCTGCTGTCCCTGAGGGTCAGTTTTAAGTTTAGGACTGCAGGTCTGTGCACACAGGTGTGTGTGTGTGTGCGTGTGCGTGTGCGTGCGTGTGCGTGTGCGTGTGTGTTTATTCAACACCTCCCCAGCCCCGTCGCTGTCCCACAGAATGAATACCCAGAAGCCTGATCCTCAAATCATTGTTTTGTTTATTTAAAGGCCTCATATGAATATATATATACATATATATTCACTTATTTCCTTTTCTCCCCATCCCCCGTCAAATGAAAAATTGTCTGTCAGAAATCAATGCTTCCATTATGTCCCATTATGTCCCTGAAGGAAGCTGCAGTGCCACCCATGGGCTTCGTCTCTATTGTGTGGACTAAATAGAATCACTGAAGCTATATTTCTTTTCTATTTTAAGCAGCAGCAAAAAAGAAATGGGGGAGAAGAGCCCTGCGGTTATTTCTTGATTATGCTCACAATGGGGGGATGAAACACACTCCCCCTCAGTGAAGTGAGTGAAAGCCTTCAATGCAACTCGGGTCGGTTCAGGCAACAACGGATCAGTTCAGTGCGGAGGACACCTCAGTAGAAGAAAAGGTCCGAGGATCAGGTTGTACCCCCAACCCTTTCTCAAAACTGTGAATTTCTTCTTCTGGGAGGTAAGGGGAAGAAGAGGAGGCCATTAGAAAAAACACATTAAAAATATATCAAATTATTAATCTTTTTTTTCCTCTTTGTAGCTGAAAAATTTACTTCATGACCTATGATCTGTTTCGAGGTTAACTCCAAACTTTGAAAACCATTGAACAATGCTTACATCATTAAGACTACATAATTTTAATGTCTGACAAAATGTTATTCTCATCTTCCATGGACATAGTTCATGTTTCCTGACTCTTTTTCTTTCAATATTCTGATCTGATTAAAAGTAAGAATAAAAAAGGAAAGAAAAAAGAAAGGAAGAAAAAGAATATTCAGCTTCTCTCTTCTACTTAGGAGTCCCTCAGGGAGATAGACGCCAAGAATTAGTCTTCTCTGCTACCCTCTTTGGTCTCAACCTAGTTGTGCAGAATCACTTTTGCCGTCTGCAACTGTATTTCCAGGACAAATCAGGGTCTCTGCTCCTCAGAATTCCTGGGGATAAATTCATGTCCACAGAAGGTCTCATAGAATACTAGAATATACAAGGATTGAAGGCACTAGAAGGTTTCACTTCTTATATTGAAAAAAAAAGGGACTTCCCTGGTGGTCCAGTGGGAAAGAATTTATGTATATATGTACATAAATATATATATATATATATATACACACATATATTTACACAACATTGTTAACTAACTATACCTCTATTAAAAAAGGAAGAAAAAAAGAGCCATAGACAATACATAAGGGAATGGGCATGGCTGTGTTTCAATAAAACTTTATTTATAAAAAAGGACTGCCCTGGTGGTCCACTGGTTAAGAGTCTGCCTTCCAATGCAGGGGACGAGGGTTCGATCCTTGGTGGTGGAACTAAGATCACACATGCCATGGGACAACTAAGCCCGAGCGCCACAACTACTGAGCTTGCGTGCGCCTCAGCAAGAGAGCCCGCATGCCGCAAACTACAGAGCCCATGCGCCCTGGAGACTGGGCGCCACAACTAGAGAGAGAAAGCATGCACTCCACAATTAGAGAGAAGCCTGCATGCCGGAATGAAGAGCCCGCACCGCAATGCATGACCCCGCAACTAAGACACGATGCAGCCAAAAAAATAAATAAATAAAATAATAAATATTAAAAAAAAAAAAAAAAAAAGAGGGCTTCCCTGGTAGCGCAGTGGTTGAGAGTCCGCCTGCCGATGCAGGGGACACGGGTTCGTGCCCCGGTCCGGGAGGATCCCACATGCCGCGGAGCGGCTGGGCCCGTGAGCCATGGCCGCTGAGCCTGCGCATCTGGAGCCTGTGCTCTGCAACGGGAGAGGCCACAGCAGTGAGAGGCCCGCGTACCGCAAAAAAAAAAAAAGAAAAAAAAAAACTCGTGTGATTTGCAAAGAACTGGGCAGGAGAACTTAGTGGATATTTCCCCCGGGGCCAAAATGAAACGGTGGTTTAAGCTGATCTGCCGAGAGAAGGGATGATTGTGTGTTTGCTTGAGAGGCCAGGGGTGGGAAGAGAGGCTGAATAATCAAGATTGTCCATCCATAGAGTTCACTCTATCTGTGCTATAACGGAAAGTATAGGGGAATTGAAGTGAGAGAACCTGCAAGCAAGTTCTAGCTGCACCACTGGTGCAGAGTAGTTGTATAACCTTGGAATGACATTCATACTTTCTGAAGCTCAATTTCTTCACTTGTATACACATTGGGACAGTAAGTGTTCAGTTAGCATCAAAGTATTTCATGATAATTGAAGGAGAAAATGTACTAAAAGCATTGTGAAAACTAAAGTGCAAATAGATGTATAAGGGGCCTGAGCAAGCCAGGTGTTAATCAGGCACTGATTTCCTGTCTTTCGAAAAACGAATTCTGAATAAGATAGTTAAGTCTTGGCGAACATATAGGTGGTTGCTTTAGCTGTATAACAAGCTTATTATTTTGTTCTATTCCTGTTCATTAGTTCATCCCATAACATTGTTATCTGGATACTTAGCATACAAATTGACAAATGAACCACGGTTCTAATTTAATTAGATTTGGAACAATATTTTTAGCACATAATGACTTTCTAATTTGTAAATTTACATGTGGGTTTTTTTAATTGATCTGGGTGAATAACAATAATCCTTTAGAGTTACATAGCATTTCAGAGTTTACCAAACACTCCCACGTAATTTTAATTTGTCTTATTCTCTTAAAAACTCTGTGTTACGTAGAGCACGGATTATTATATTTATTTTTTTTACAGATGATAAACTAAGACTTAAAGAGATTATGATTGTTGCAAAGTCTCCCAGTAAGAGACCAGATCCGGGTCTGGAACCCATAAGGGCAAGAACCCTCCCCATTACAGAACCGTACTTGTCCCTGGTCCCAAGACCCCAATACCACTACCTGACCTTGCCACACACTTGAAAGTTTTAGGTTACTCTGGTCAGCGCTGAAATTGATGGATTTGTAAAGCTGTGCGTTTGCTGAATCACTGCCACTCAAATAATAACATCCATTTCTCTTCTTGGTGAAGGAGAAAAAAATGTGAGAATGGCAATCAGGTTCCTGGATTTCTAGTTACAATTGGGTAGATGTTTGACTCCCAAGGTGGTCCCTTACTAGCAGCCTTCCTGGGACAAAAAGGCACTTTTTTTTTTTTTTTTTTGCAGTACGCGGGCCTCTCACTGTTGTGGCCTCTCGCGTTGCGGAGCACAGGCTCCGGACGCACAGGCTCAGCGGCCATGGCTCACGGGCCCATGTGGGATCCTCCCGGACCGGGGCACGAACCTGTGTCCCCTGCATCGGCAGGCGGACTCTCAATCACTGCGCCACCAGGGAAGCCCAAGAAGGTACTCTCTGACGTGGCTCTACAACTCTCTCCCTGGGGTCAAGACTGCGCTTGACTTAGAGGCAATTTATCTTCCTCTTAGAGGTTGTATGACTCAGCGATGGACATGAGAGAGACAGAAGCCAAAATGGAACCACTGTATCTTTTACGACCTACAATTGGAAGGGACATACCATTGTTTTTGTTGTGTTCTCTTGGTTCCACAGACCAATCTTGGTCCAATATGGGAGGGGACTACAAGGAAGTGACAACCCAGAGATAGATTACGGCTACCAATCTTAGGGTGGGTGTGGGCTATTAGTAACTTCACAGATGGTACTCGGGCCATCACAGGGTAAATGCTGTTAGAGGAGAAATGTTCTCTCTGGAACCCAGGAAAGCAGTCACCTCTGGAGCACTTCTCCTGGCACTATAACAAGGAAGAATAAGAGAAAAGTTGTACACAGAAGGTCCCACATGCCCATGAGGAACAGTGCAACCATTTCCCATTGTCTGAGACACGCAATGTTATAATCGCAAGAGGCAGAGGGCCTCAGGCCATCTCACAGTGGTGGTGAGAGAATGTAGCTCCAGACGGTGTGAGGACCACTGCTGTTGGAGGCCAGACACCGACCTGGTGCTATGACACTCCTTAAGTCAGTCTGGGTTCTTCCTGGTGTGTAATGTTAGCCGCCAAAAAGTATGAGGTGGCAGAGGATTAGCTATAGCTTCACAATCTTGCTACGAGATTTATAATGAAAGAAAGTCTTAGACCAAACTCTTCCCCACATTAGGACATTTACTTAAAAAAGTTTTTTGTTAACAAGTAAGCAAAAACCAATGTGATCAACTCCAGGTTTCTAACCTTAATGCTCATCAAACCAATTCTGTGTAGGAAGCTCACCTAGGGCAGATAGAACAATAGTCTAAAGACAGGATTCTGTTATCAGTAGAGCAGGAAATACACAACCAAAACCTTCTGATCCTAGAGCTGGTCACAGGACCGTGTAAAGATCCAGCTTCAAACGCTTTCCCTTAGAGAAAAGGTTGCCAGTGTGGTTAGATGCTCAAGCAAAGTGAGGGGTGTCTCTACAGTATTCTAGCCGTGCCACACACTTTGAATCTCACCTATAAGGACCTAAAGCCTTTGATGTTGTTGCCAAATAAAGATAACTGAAGTATTGTGGTATCATTCATGGGTGAATATGACTTAGTATTTTCAAGGCATTTAGCCCAGAGCCTGGCCTAAAGTAAACACTATGTACTTGTTCCGTTTACAAAAAAGAAAAAACATAGCAGCTACCCCTAGAGTGTGCCAGCCCACAACGCTAGGAGTGTGAGTCCCAGAAGAAAGCTTCTGACTGCACTAAAGTATAGTTTTCACTAACACACGAATAATATCACGCTGTTTAGGCTGATGCAATTTTAAGTAAATTACAGATTCCACGTAGGTGCTAAGAAGCCTAAACAACATTTGCAGGTAAGCAAAGATCAAATGTGATGAGTTGCATTTCAGTAGATGCTAGCGGAGGAGAGAGTACAGGTGCCGACCTGGCCCCTTCCCCTCGTGATGCCACAGAAGTGCCCCTGAAAGTCTGGAGAGAAGGATGAACCTGACAAAACAACGGTTTCCTGAAAGTGACTAAATTCAGTTCTTTGCTCCACATGTGTGGAAAAATGCAATAATTACTCTAGCACGTAAATTTCTTTCTTAAGTCCTTTCGGATGCTTCAGTGGTAGCAGTCATTACCTGAGGGGTGTACTCAGCACTGTGGGATTCTCTGCATTCTGCACTGCAGTAAATCCTCACCTAAAGGCTAAGTGCTTTATCTGCTCTTAATCCCCGACCCATCACCCCAAACCTGATGTTATAATCCCTTTATTGAGTTGCAGGTGGGAAATGACTACTTACATTCTTTATGCCCTTGAAATGTTCTCCCCAAATAAACTCATTGCCCCCATCTCTATGGTAAGCAGCAAGTCTCTCTCCCCGCCACCCCCAGTGACAGCAGCTGCGTCTAAACCACCCATCTGTTGTCTTTCTGGGGCTCTGCCGTGTCCTGCTTTATGCCCACTTGCAAGTGCACCACATTTCTATCTAGAAACGTTCTGCCTACCCTGGTTATTTTCGGCTACTTATCAATCATTGCACGTCTCTTTGGCAGGCAGTGGAACTGCTGAACTGTTGTGCCCCGAGTATGCCCAGCATCTGTAGGCTGGGCCAGCAAGTGGGTAAAAGATGTCAAAATGAGAGGGCAAGTGAGGTCTCTGGTACCTGATACATGGCGACTGGAGCTGGTAGGATGGTGGTGAGGTGCAGGGCGTCTTAGTCTGTTCTGGCTGCTCTAACAGAGCACCACCAGCCGCTGGGAGGCTTATTCGCAACAAAAATGTATTTCTCATAGTCCTAGAGGTTGGAAATCTGAGACTGGGGATGTCAGCATCGTTGGGTACTGGTGAGAGCTTTCTTCTGGGATGCTGTTTTGCCTTCTATCCTCACATGCTAGAGGGAACCAGAGAGGATGAGGGAGCTTTCTGGGGTCTCCTTAAATTTTTTTTTAAATTGAGGTATAATTGACATATAGTGTTGTATTAGTTTCAGGTGTATAACATAATAGTTTGATATTTGCATACATTGTGATCACTCTAAGTCTAGTTACTATCTGTCACCAGACATAGTTACATTTTTTCTTGTTTTGTGTGATGAAGACTTTTAAGATGTACTCCCTTAACAATTTACATATATGTAGTACAGTATTATTAAATATAGTCACCATGCTGTACGTTATATTCCCTTGACCTATTTATTTTATAACTGAAATTTTGTACCTTTTGATCCCCTTCGCCCATTTTGCCCTCCTCCACCCCGCTTCCACCCTGGCAACCAGCAAACTGTTCTCTGTAACTATGAGCTTGGTTTTCGCTTGTTGGTTTGTTTTGTTTTGCAGATTACACATATAAGTGAGATCATACAGTATTTGTCTTTCTCTGTCTGACTTATTTCACTTAGCATAATGCCCTCAAGTTCTATACATATTGTCACAAATGGCAAAATTTCATTCTTTTTTATGGCTGGGTAGTATTCCATTGTGAGATACTCACATCTTTCTCCATTCATCTATCTTTGGACACTTAGGTTGTTTCCATATCTTGGCTATTCTAAGTAACAGCGAAATGAACATGGGGGTGCAGCTATCTTTTCGAGTTAGTATTTTCATTGTCTTTGGATAAATACTACCCAGGAGTAGAATTGCTAGATCATATGGTACTTATATTTTTAATTTTTTGAGGAGCCCCCATACTGTTTTCCTCCATACTGTTTCCATAGCGGCTGCACCAATTTACATTCCCACCAACAGTACACAAGTGTTCCCTTTTCTCCATGTTCTTGCCAGCACTAGTTATTTTTGCCTTTTTTGATGACAGCCGTTCGGATGGGTGTGAGGTGATATCTCCCTGTGGCTTTCATTTTGTATTTCCCTGGTGCTTAGTGATGTGGAGCGTCTTTTCAGGTGCCTGTTGGCCATCTGTGTGTCTTCTTTGGAAAAATGTCTGTTCAGATCCTCTGCTCATTTTTTAATCAGTGGTGTTTTTTACATAACAGCACTAATCCCATTCATAAGAGCTCCACCTTCATGACCTAATTCTCTTCCAAAGGCCCTACCTCATAATACCATCATGTTGGAGGTTAGGGTTTCAACATATGAATTTTGAGGGGACACAAACACTCAGCCCAGAACACAGGGCAGAAGGAGGAAATAGAAAGTTTAAGTGTTGGGACCTCTGGTCATACGTCATCAGAATAGAAATTCACATGGGTTTGGAAATATGCACAGAGCTTATATTTTTAAGTTGAGGTAAAATTTGCATAACATAAAATTAACCACTTGAAAATTTACACTTCAGTAACATTTCGTGCATGCATAAAGTTCTGCAAAGGACCTTCTCTATCTAACCGCAAAATATTTTCATCATCCCTGAAGAAAATCCCATGCCCATTAAGCAGTGTGTCCCCATTCCTCCCTACCCATAGCACCCAGCACCCAGCACTCTGCATTCTGTTTCTCTGGATTTACCTATTCTGTATATTTGATGTAAATGGAATCATGGAATATGTAGCCTTCTGGGCTTGACATCTTTCACTTAGCATGAAGTTTTCAAAGTTCATCCACATTGTAACATGGATCAGAACTTCATTCCCACTTATGGCTGAAGAATATTCCATTTTGTGTATAGATCACATTTTGTTCACCCATTCGTCCATTCATGGACATTTGGGTTGTTTCCACCTTTTAGCTGCTGTGAATTATGCTGTTATGAATATTTGTTTATGAATATTTGCTTGACCACCCATTTTTAATCCTTTTGGGTATATACCTAGGAGTGGAATTGCTGGGTCAAATGGCAATTTGACATTTAATATTTTGAGGAACTTCATATTATTTTCCACAACAGCTGCACCATTTTACAGACCCATCAGCTATGCATGAGGGTTCCCATTTCTCCACATCCTTGCCAAAACATATCATTTTTGTTTTTATTTTTAATTTTTTTTATTATAGGCATCCTATTGGGTGTGAAGTGGTATCTCACTGTGGTTTTAACTTGTTATGGATTGCATGTTTGTGTTCCCCCAAACTTCATATGTTGAAACCCTAATCTCCCACGTGATGATATTTGAAGAAGGGAATCTCTGGGAGGTGATTAGATCATGAAGATGGAACCTTTCTGCCAGGAGCAGACACAGCAAGAAGACAGCTGTCTGCAAGTCAGGAGACAGCCCTCACTGGAACTCAGCCAGGTGGCACCCTGATCTCAGACTTCCCAGCCTAATAGTTGTTAGGAGTAAGGGAGGAGCAGATGATTTTAAAGTATGCATACCTGCTCTGGAAGGGGACATAAAGACTTCCTTGTGTTACCACATTGCCGGCAGTCAGAGTGCTGGACCTTCTCAGGGTAAGCGTAGCAGCAGAGAAGGAGGGTTAATATCTGGGGTGGAACAGGTGGGTAAGTTGATTTTCTGGTCAAGAAAACTGGTGATGCCACGGACCTCTGTGGACTCAGGTGGGATTAAACCCTTTCTCCAGGGACTGAAAGTGGTGCTGAGAACAGCTTATGTGATTCGTGTGGACGGCAGGACTTGCCGTTTCTTTACTTCCTATTGCTAAACAATTTATGTCATTTGCTTTTCCTGACTCAATTAAATTTTCTTTTCCTACATTGTGGCCAGAGGATTTGGAGGTCAAGGAAAAGCAAACTATGGCGTGGATGTCCCTTTATATTGGGTAGGGGCTTGCTCCTAGAGACAAACTTATGGTTACCAAAGGAGAATGGGAGGTGGGATAAATTAGGAGCTTGGGATTAACAGATACACACTACTATATATAAAATAGATAACCAACAAGGACCTACTGTATAGCACAGGGAACTGTACTCAGTGTTTTTTAATAACCTATAAGGGAAAAGAATCTGAAGAAGATTCTATATATGTATAACTGAATCATTTTGCTGTACACCTGAAGCTAACACAACATTGTAAATCAACTCTACTTCAATAGAGAAATTAAATTAAATTTTTAAAAATCGCCATAATGTTACCACTTTCTTCTTTCTACATACGCCCCAGGATGGAGGTTACATAAGACAGCCATCCTGTCCCTCCCTTCCTACAGTGGCAAAAGCAAAGGCAGCTGTGCTGAGCACAGACAATGTCCTGGGGGGATGTTCCAATGCATTAAAAAAAGGCACCGTGTGAGGAAGCCTAATCCCAGATGCATTTACAAATCTCTCCAACAAGCTGAGGCTCAAGTGCTATTCTTCCTTGAGGAGTTTAAAAAGAAAAAGAAAAATCTCAAGGGAGGGAAATCTCAGTATCCTGGAACATCTTCCATTTTAATGAGAGGAAGAAGTTGGCTCCTATCTTGAAACAAAATGTTGAAATTTCCAAGGTTCCTGTAGCCACTGCTGTAAAACAAACATGGAGCAAACAGAAACAATGACAAGAAGATATGTCTTGCTGCTCATCTAAAAAGAATGGGCTAATAACCCTTAGTGATGCTAAATGATAAAATTACAAACATGAAAGCAAATAGTCTTGATTTGAAGGCTACACGTTTTGTCAAACCCCTGCTGATACCAAACCTCTTTTTTTTTTGCCGAAGGCACCTGTCTGCTGCTCTTGAGCCATGAAATGATTTGTCATTTCTCCCTAGTGAACTTTTAATGGAGAGCACGAAAATTCAATTTAAAAGTGGGAGTTACTACATAATACTATTGTTGATGATGGATTACGGGATTTAAAGGAATGTCCACATCGTAACTTTTTAAGAGTTGTAAACCATCAGAAAGAAATGACCTTTGTAATACGCTAATGCAGGATCAGCTAAATATGTTCTCGAGAAAATAGTTATTCATGAGACTCTATCATCATCTCATGGACAAGATCATCATCTCATTTCAAAGATCACCAACACCACCACCACCGCTCAGGAAGAGGGCACTGGATCTAGGTGGGTAAAAATATGATTACGTCTCAGATGGGATATTGACAGCCAGTGGTAGGGACTCCTACATGTTACCAGACCAGTTTCCTCTACCTGCTGGACCATAGCTAGACTCCTCTCTTGCCCTGTGTGGCGGGATGCGGGGACATGGCGTGTGATTGGAAGTGACTCTGATTCAATGTGCTCCATGCTCCTTCCACACACTCCCCTCCTTGGCCATCCCACAGAAACGTGGCTGAGCCAGGAGATGGAAGGAACCAGGTCTCCGAACGATTGCACAGAAGATGTCACTGATTAGATATACACGCCTGGGTTTTACATGAGTGAGAAATCACTTCCTGTTGGAATATGCCATTGAGATTTTGGAATTTATTGTATCAGTGGCAAACATTACCATCATTTCTTTGGCTTAACTGACAAGTAGTTTTATTTTTTTTAATGTTTTATTCATTCATTAATTAATTTTTGGCTGCGTTGGGTCTTTGCTGCTGCACGCGGGCTTTCTCTAGTTGCAGTGAGCTGGGGCTACTCTTTCCTGTGGTGTGCAGGCTTCTCATTGCAGTGGCTTCTCTTGTTTGGGAGCACGGGCTCTAGGCTCACAGGCTTTAGTAGTTGTGGCTCGCGGGTTCAGTAGCTGTGGCTCACGGGCTCTAGAGCGCAGGCTCAGTAGTTGTGGCGCACGGGCTTAGTTGCTCCGAGGCATGTGGGATCTTTCCGGACCAGGGATAGAACCTGTGTCCCCTGCATTGGCAGGCGGATTCTTAACCACTGTGCCACCAGGGAAGTCCAACAAGTAGTTTTAAAAGGTGGTCAAGAACATAGGCTTTGGGGCAAGATTTGAGTTTGAATCTCCGCTCTGCCATCATGGGCACGTAAACTTGGACAAATTGCTTAATTTCTCTGACTCTCAGTTCTCTCATCTGTGAGAAGAAGATGACGATGCCCACCTTTCACATTATAGTGAGAAAGTAATAAAATCGTATTTGTCAGGTGTTGGCACGAGGTTGGCACACAGCAGGTGCTTGTTTTTCTTTTTCACACCAATTGCATCCATTCAAGATCTAGGTGCAGCCCTGCTTCAAACCAACTTTTCCAAGACCCAGAACTTGGGAATGATTACATGCAATTATGCATCTACCGTAGACTTCTCCAATTCAGGGACTATAAAACTAGAGGCCTCCAGGCTGAATTCTGCCCTCTGCCATATTTTGTTCAGTGTGTACAGTGCTGAAGGCTATTAAATGAGGTGCCAATATAGATCACAATAAAGTTCCAATTTCTAGCTTTTCTTAAGTAACTCAATCATCTGGAGCATTGGGGCTGCATTTCCACCTCGCTTACAATGCGATGACAAAGATAGAAAATGCCATGTAATCTTCCCATGTGCCAGGTACTGGTCTAAGCATTTTGCTTACAAAGTAATCTAATTCTGTTAATACACTTGTGAGAGAGGTTCTCCCATTATTTCCATTTTTTAGAAGAGAACACTGAGGCATGAGAAATCAATTGACATGTCCAAGGTCATGGCAATGAGAAGTGGCAGAGATGCGATTTGCACCCAGGCTGTCCGGCTGCAGAGCTAAACTCCACCACTGCCCTCCCACTCCACCTCTTATGTTAACCGGACCATCGTTGGTGCTATAAACACAGGGTGTGTGTGCAGCACGCACTTCTGCTATGTCCTATTGGTCGGCGACTTGCAGGAAAATCTAGATGGAAATTCACTTTTAAAATTAATTCCTGAGAAAATATTGCAGAGCGCTTCAGTGACTTATGGATGTAGACTAATTACCCATGACTTCGGTCAGGTAGAGAGAGTGACAAATGACATGGAGAGAAAGCCAGGTTCAGACAAAAGGAAATATCTACCAGACGCCTCCTTCTTCCAGCTCCGTAGGAGAAAATAAACTGCATTGCAACAAATATTCAGACGCTTTTATCCTGCAATAATGAGGTAGCTTCTGAATTCATTTATTTATGGGCCCTTCATGTCCAATTATGCCGCTGGCCAAGATCTCAACAGTGAGAAAAAAAAATATCAAGTGCCCATGAGACAGCCTTATTTAGGGTAGTGACTATCCTACAATCCCGTGAGGCTGATGATGTTAATAATATCACCATGTAGCTCCTGGAAGCCCTGAAGTATCACAAGTTTAACCAACTCCTCTAGGCCCACAGCTGGCTACTACCCAGTGCTCTGGCACTCTCCCCATAGTTCCAATAATAATAATCCCTAAATTGGTGTGTTGACTATGGAATTGTTTTTTCAAAACTGGAAAGCCTTTTTATTTGATTTTGAATCTTACAACAACTCTATTGCTTAGGTAAAACCAACTTATCCAATATGTTCTAATGGTAAAACCTGACCCGAAGAGAGATTACTAACTTGCTCCTGGTCAAAGCACAAGATAATGGAGAAATAACCCCACATTGTCTGATTCCAACTCCAATAAGTATTTTATTACATTAACTTGCCATGTACCCTTTCCTTCTTAGAGTCTGGACTTCTGCAGCTGTTTCAGAAGGCCGAGAACAAAGGAGGTTTATCAGAAAGCATTCTGGGGTCAAAAAAACAGGTCTGCTTTCTAGGTGTGTTGTTAGAAAAAGTACAGGATCAGGGTACCTGGAAATAGGAAGTGGGAAGGAAGTGAGGTCAAAGGCTAGAGAAGCCATTAGAGTTTGAGTTGTGAGACCTTGGGACAGGAGAAAGCCAGGAAGGTTATGTGAAGTCAGCATAAAGCAACCAGAACTGGAGAAAAGTGCTAACTATTGCATTATATCTGTACATATTACATCTGTTAGCATTGCATTGGCTGCATGTGACAGAAACCCAACCACAGCGACTCATCCAAATATGGATCTGTTTTTCTTATGTAGCAAGTAATCTGGAAATTGGAAGTCCGTGGCTGGTACCGTGACCGCTTTGCTGCTCTTCCCTTCTTAGCACATGGCTTTCATGTTCACGCTCGAGATGTGGGCATGGCATCCACTGTCCCTGAAGGAAGAAGGTCAAGGGCTAAAGAAACAGAGAGGCAAACCTGCTGAGCCCTTCCCCTTTTAAAGAACATTTCCAGAAGGCGCCCACCCCTCCACAATTTTTGGTTTCCCCCCATTGGCCTCAGTTATGTCACATGACCACTCCTGGCTACCAGGGAGTAAGGTAAGCTAAGTTTTTGGTTTGGGCTTGAGATCATCTCCTTGCTCTTCCAAACAAAATTTGCATCTGTAGCTGTATCAGGAAACAGATGACACATTCAACTGAAAACATTAAGACAATAAACAGATTGCACACAATGTTGTGGCTAGGGTAGGGCATCTTTGAGGATCAATACAGTAACCGGGGACTAGTAACAGACCATCCTTAGGCCTAGAGAGACGAGGAGAGAGTGTGCAAGAGCCAGGAAGAGCTGAAGCAGGTAGAGGACGCCATTTTGAAAGGAGCAGAGAGTTGGTCAAAGGACATAATCACAAGACCACCCCAGAGAGAAAGAGCAAAGGGACTAATAGCCTGAACTCACTTTCTACCCTCCCTCTGACAGCTGCTAAATCTCCCTATTGTCCAAACCAAAGAGAAGCCAGATAAGTAAGGTGCTTGGGAAGGAACAGAGGGCGTCTGTGCTCTGACACAGGTAGGAAACCATCCCAGGCTTTTCACCCTCACGTTTTAGGGCTCCCTCTTCTTCCTTTCCTATTCAACATTGGGGATTTCCTCCATTTCTTTTAAGGGTTTTCTTTTTTGAGGGGGGTCCATTTTCATAGGGTGAAACGATTTCACTAGTCCTAGTTTTTAATCAGCCGAAGTGTCGATGTTTCTGCCTTTGGGGGAGGTTTGCCCATCAGGTACGAATGAGAACAAGCAGGTCTGCTGAGGAGAACTGAATGGATCACAGGACAGGATGGGAAAGAGGCTTTGCTAAAAACAAGAAAGGCATCGCCCTGCACTGGCTGCGTCTTAGTATAAAAATCTTCATCCTACTCTTTCTTAATTCTTCACAATAAAAAAGGACTGATTGCAAAATCCCTGCTACAATCCTCGTACTAGGATTGAATTTATGTGTAGTTAACTAACCAGCACCTCCCCCAGTGAGGGAAGCTAGGAATGCCAGCCGATCACCTGGCTGCTTGAGCAGACATTCACAGGGTCACTCCAGCAGTCCGCCGGGACCCCCTCTTGAGTCTTGGTGGCCAGAGGCTCAGGGATGGTTGAGCTGGATGACCTACACATGATTACCAGCCCCACGGGAAGAGGGTTTGTAATCGAACAGACCAAATCCTTCTAGGACTGGAATTTCAGAATAGGGCATCTTCCCCCACCCCTACCCTCGCTCTCTTCCTCTGTTCCCTCTGCTTGGGACACTATTATCCTGCCCACTGCCTCTCTCTCTCAGTAAGCACCTCAACCTTCACCTTGAGAATCACTTTCACAGGGAGGCCCCTCTTGGCCCCTAGACTGGACCAGCCCCGCTGCCGTACTTTCTCAAGGCATCAGGAACCCCTCATCTGAGGCATACACTACCTACTTAAGGGACATTGTCCTCACCAGGCTGCATGTACCTTTGTTTATTCCTTATGGCCCAGTGCAAATATAGCACTGAGATAGTCAGATGTTCAGTAAGTATGTATTTCAATTTATTCTTTGAAATCGAAATTGCTAAATTGGCCACAGCTTGGGGAGCCTGGGGAATATAACATCAACAGTTGGTTGTCCTGTGCAATATTCCATCTCAGCCTGGAGGACTGGCCCTGTTCTAATGCTGAGAATAGCTCTGTGAGACCAAAACAGCAGATCCAAGGTCTCTGCCCTTGACCATGTTGGAGAGACACGAACTTATACTTCCAGGGCTACCTGCACAGCTCCGTCCTTTGATAATGAACCTGTAGCTCTTCTCTCTCTGGCTTGGGTTATGAAGGAAGAGGTGGAGCAGATAAAGAAATGGCTTTGGGGCTTCCCTGGTGGCGCAGTGGTTGAGAGTCCGCCTGCCGATGCAGGGGACACGGGTTCGTGCCCTGGTCCGGGAGGATCCCACATGCTGCAGAGCGGCTGTGCCCGTGGGCCATGGCCGCTGAGCCTGCGCGTCCGGAGCCTGTGCTCCGCAACGGGAGAGGCCACAACAGTGAGAGGCCGGCGTACCGCAAAATAAAAAAAAATAATAAAAAAAAGAAATGGCTTTGGCAGGGGAGGTGTGCATGTGAATGTGCCCGTGGATGTGTGTATGTCTGGGTCTGGGTCTAGTTGGGCACACATATGGCCGTGAGCAGGCCAGTCCCCTAGGCTGAAATGAAATATTGCACAGGACGACCAACTGTTGATGTTACATACCTCAGGCTCTAATACCCCAGGTATTAGAGAGGGGAGCTTGGTCAACTGGTCCCTGCACATCCCTCTGGCTGTGAGAGAAGGAGTGATGTGTGAGTGATGCAGGGAAGCTCATCACAGCCGTAGCCCAGGACTTAGCAGACTCGTCCCCTGATTTTGTCCAAGGATGACAAGAATTTCTGGCTTCCTCTTAGAAAACAGCAGGAGGAATTTCTAGTTGCATGCTATAGTTCCACTAATAAAACCTTTGCTCATTCTACCCCCAGGAGAGACAAGAGTCCTTAAGTACTCTTTGTGCATTCCTTTCATACTCTACAAGGATGTCATCCACTTAATCATATAATATGAAAAAGACAACTAGGCTGAGCGCTTGTTTATTGCTAATTTGTTCAGTATTTTAATCATGTCATGTAGTAAGCAACTGATAGCTGCTGAATAAATATAAACGTAACACACTGTCATGATACCTGGGGACTCCGGTAGAGCCCTTCTCTCTTTTGTGTCAGTACTTCAGCCCCTTTTATTCGTCACGGTGACACCTAGAGTATTACAGTCCTCTAGTCCCATAGCCCCTCTTCCACTTCCTCTGTCCCACTGTCTATATCAACTGCTGGTACCTTCAGCTGATCCACTTTCTGGGAATGCAATGACCTCAAAACATATGACATGCTACGGTTATTCAATTACAGTTATTCTTACTTTAGTTATATTTTAGCCTACTTGATCATATCTGAGAATGTCTGGATGAATATTAGGATGCAATCTAGTGTGATTAAAAAGCAAAATTTCAAAATTATTAGGATATCGTGGTCTTTTTCCTTGATTCTGAGATGCTGGGGAAGATGCGACTCGGGCCTATGAACTGCTATGGGTTCTAAAGACGAGGTGCTCACGCTTATGTGGGTGGTCAGGATAACATGAAGATAGTCTTGCCAATCATTTAACTTATGCAGGACTATGTTCACTTGAACGTTCTGTGTGTAGATTTCTACAGCACCTTTAAAGCTGCTTGGAATGCCTAAATTCCACGTGTATGGTAAACTGACACTGAACTTTCATTCACTGCTGACCATTTTGTTACTCCTTCCATCTGCCAGGCTGCTTCCCGTTCTACCTCCCAGGCCCCAACCAAGTATGGAACCACCTCCTACTGATGATTCTCGTACTCAATTCTGTCTCTATGCTTTATCTATTTCACCCCAGGAAAGCCCATTTTCACCTATCTCCCTTATTTCCTACTTGTCTATAATGGGTAATTTTTTTTTTTTTTTTTTTGCGGTATGTGGGCCTCTCACTGCTGTGGCCTCTCCCGTTGCGGAGCACAGGCTCCGGATGTGCAGGCTCAGCGGCCGTGGCTCACGGGCCCAGCCGCTCCACAGCATGTGGGATCTTCCCGGACTGGGGCACGAACCCGCGTCCCCTGCATCGGCAGGCGGCCTCCCAACCACTGCGCCACCAGGGAAACCCTATAATGGGTAATTTTATATTTCATTATCGAATTTCATTTGTTTTATGTATGTACACATCTTAAGCCCCAAGTAATTATAAAGGCTTATGTTTATTGAGCACTTTCTCATTATTAATTCATTTACTCTTCCCTGTAATTCTAAATGTATGGACTGTTGTCATCTCCATTTTCTCAGATGAGGTAACGAAGGCAAGGCAAGCCTAAGTAAGTTTTGCCAGGTCACACGCACTTAGATTAATTCATCTGTTCCTTCAATAGTCATTAAATATTCATTTGTATCCATGCTGTATTAGGTGTTAGGCATCGCATTATAGGTTGTTCCTGAGTAGGGCCAGCAGTTTTGCAGCTATAGCTACACCTACAGCTCTAACCATAGGTGTCAGGCACGTAGCAGCTGCCAGATATATACCTGCTGACCGAGTCACTGTGGATTGCAATATTATATATGACATATGATTTTTAACCGACTGTAAGAAGAGCCTTGTTGCCACAAGTGTAATGTTAAGCTAATGGCAGTCCTAAGAAATCACGTGTCCTATGAGATCTGTTCCTTCCCACTGAGTAGACTGGACAGCTGCACAGTCCAGCTCACCTAGCAGAAGAACGCTGCGTTGGAGGACTCTGCTCCTTCCCGAGAAATCTGCTGTGGGGTTAAGAATGCACTTTTAAGCCAAATTGTCCACATCCTGCTGTTTTGTTTTGTAATTGCATATTGACCTCAATGCTGTAACTGTCAAGGTGCCTCTGTCTAGCTGTCTGTGACTGGGGACCTTCTCGCTGGGATCTGACCCAATTGATCAAGGGTTTCCTTACAGCCAAAAGATTTGTTTCTGTCAAGGTTTTTAGTGAGGGGAAAGGTATTATTTTCTAGATAGAGTTACATAAAGCAGTTCTCCAGTGCTAGGAAATACAGCTTTGCTAATATTTCTGCACACTGGGAAAACAATAGGCGAGGTCCCAATTCCAGAATATATGGCAAAGAAAATATAGTGGAGCCACTAGCATTTCCCAGCTCAGACTCACTGAATAGGTAACACTGAATGCTTTGTCAAGAATTTCTGGAACGGGATGGTGTCTAGTTTTCAACATTTCTCACTTTGCACTTGATTAGATAAAAATCTTTATTGGTTGGGACTTGTCCAGAGCTATGATTATACAGCTAGGTGGTATCAGAATGGGTAATAGAATACAGCCCTCATCTCATAACCCCTGTTCCAGAATTATTTTGTCAGTACTCAGGTACTCTTAACTGTTTACAGAGTAATCCACCCTAACTGCATTGAAAATATATTTCAGTTAGGGAAATTCGGATAGAAACAGAACTATTTTGAAGCACAATCTGTGAGGCAAAGTGAAGCCTGCCTCTGACATAAACTAATATATTGTTACATAACCTGAGGATTGGTTCAACACAGAACTGTCATCTTGCTCGGACCCTGTGGAAAAGACAAAATAAAACCGGAGAAGGTTTTGAATGTGGTACCAGAACAAAAGAGCTGGATAACATTGAAGCAAATACCCACTCACTGCACCTGACTTGCCAGCATCTTTTACTTGCTTCTGCCTCTGCTTTGCTCCATTATTTAGAGGCAGCATTAGGACCATTATGTATATCTGGAAGCCCCAGAAGCCTCACAGTCTTACCTAAAATGTAAGTGTCAGTGGATGAGCGACCTAGAAATTTCATGGTCTCTAAGTAAAGTTTGGGAACGTGCAAAGAGTCAAGTCCCATTTGTGTTTTGCTGGCTGATCCATCCACTGAAGGCCAGATCCAGGCCAGAACTAGAAGAACAGACCCCAATCAATATATTCTCTGTAAAGGACAGGCTGTTGTTTTCCCCATGCCTCGCAAAAACGAAACAGGAGCATAGAGGTCAAAATGCCTTGCATCGCAACCAGAAAAGACTAGTTCGAAAGATTTAGAAGGAGGAATTTTTTTGCATAGAATAAAACTTGTGAGAAAAATCTGCCTCAGGGGTCATGCATATGTAGCAGTGCTTCTTAAAGAACTCAACAAGGTGATTCAGAAAAAAAAGATACAGGAGAAAAAGTTTATTTTTACAATTTTTTTTTTTTACGGAGGTGGGAGTCTTTTAAATGTTTATTTATGATGGTTTTAATATGAATATTTAAGGCCATTGCTTTTCCTCTTACTCTGCATTGATTATGGTAACTTAAACACTGATCTTTCTGAAGATGATCATTTCCGTGGTTGGGAAGGAAATATCGTCTTACTCAACGAGTAGTTTTGATGAGGTCAATGTACCATCATCCGTAGGAAATGCCTTTTCATTGTTACCCACTTAATGGTAGCTGGCTTTCATTCATCTAACCCAGATTTGGTTGCCTTCAGGATATGCACAGATTCCTGGTCCTATCAGCTTTGGTTAGAAGAGCAGGGCTGTGTCCTTCCTTTTAGGTGCCATGAATGTCCATCGCTCACGATCAAATGAACCGCTCAAAGCTCCCTTTCTCGGAAGGGCTCAGTGTACCTGACAGATACCATCAAGTATTATGGACTTCTGCTGTAACCTGCCCAGTAGAATGAAGAAAAAAGATAATTCAGGTTTCGTTATGTTTGCTTTGACAAGCCAGTGGGGCCTCTAACTGGAGCTGTTCAAGAGGCATTTTTTACAGAGATGTGTGTGTACATATGAAGGAACTCAGGGGGAAGAAAGAAACGGGCTTGTACAGCAGGGAAGAATTCTAAGATTTTCACCTCCTGGTGTACTCGTCCTGTATAATCAATCTCTTAAAGTGGGAGTGGGAGTGGGACTTGTACGTATAATGATGTTTCACTTCCATGACTAGTTAGTTGACTCCCAGTTAATCAAAAGAGAGATTATCCTGGCTGAGCCCTTAAAAGAGGGACTGGGTCCCTGCTCAACAGAGAGATCCTCTCTGGCCTTGAAGCTGGCCTTGAAGACATGAGCTACTATTTTGTAAGGGGACCTACAGAGAAGGACGCTAACAAGGACCTGAGGATGGCCTCCAAGAGATGAGAGTGTCACCTGCTGACCACTAGCAAGAAAACGGGCACCTCAACCATACAGCTACAGGGACCTGAATTTACCCAACAACACGTGAGCCTGGAATACCTCCGGAGCTTCAGATGAGGTCACAGACCCAGCCACCACCTCGACTTCAGCCTGGCGGGATCTGAGCCGAGGACCCAGCTGAGCCACACCCAGACTCCTGACGCACGGACACTGTTTGATAATATGTCTGTGTCGTTTAATAAAGACATGCGTTTGTGGTGATCTGTTGCACAGCAATAGGAAAGCAGTTTTTGGAGTCACGAGCATATTGATGATAGTGGAAACCCTGGGGGAGTATGAGATTAGATGTTAAGAGTGTGTGTCCACAGAAATGAGGAGAGGGATTGAGTGAATTCCTAATGAAGAGTGACATTTAAGGGAGAAAAGAGGCAGGGAAGCTGTGAAGGAGTGGCCAGCTAAGGAGGAGTAGAATCAGACAGATAAGATGGGGTACACCATGCTCTTTTTCTCCCGGCCTCCTACCTTATCTCGTAACAAAGGAACATCTACACCCTCACTCACTGCTGTTTGGTGAGATGGTCAGAAGCGAGCACGCCTGCTCCAGCCTTTCAGGGTTGCCAGGACCACGAGCCCAGTGTCCTCTTCTCTCCATCCTGCCTTCCCCGTGGGGCCAGCTGCCTGTGATGAGGGCGGGGCGTGATGGGGGGAGGTGTGCAATTGTCAGCTGGGTCACTGACTGGATGGGAGGGAGCTATGATCTCATGTGGGTCCAAATTTTGGGGAGAGTAGGGAAATTCTCATTTTAGCTATAAGTAAACATCCCATAGTTTTTCTGCAATAAAGCAAATGCATTGATTCTGATTTGATTCCTATTATGTTTCTCAACTTTTTAGAACCCACTGGGGAATTCTGTGATTAACATTGTAGGAACAGCCAACAGCATTAGTAGCAAAGGGGAGACAGAAGGTCAAAGAGAAGGAAGGTACCACAGAATCAAACGCTTCAGGGAGGTCAAGGGCAGTAAGCTCTCAGTAAATGGCAGCGTATTCGTCAGGACCTAAGCTAAATTCATTAAATACATTTCCTCACTTAATCATCATGACAGCACTTACATAGGCAGAAATGAGGTTTAAAATCAGGCAACTGCGGAAGGTCAAACAGCTTAGGAGGAGCTGGAATTCACAACCGAGAGTATGTGAACCCAAAGCCACTTCCCACATCCAAGGGATCTGACAGCAAAAGAGGTTCTTGATGACCTTGGGCACTATTTGCTGTTTCAGGGGAGCATGGAGATCACGAACCAGATTGTGACTGGCTAACCAGATCATGGGTGGTAAGGAGAGAGGAAACAAATATAGTTAAATATTTAAATGTTTAAATGAAGAGGTGTAGTAGGGGAACATGGGATGCAGGGTGGGGGGATTTTTTTTTTTTTTTCATTAAGAAAGGAGAGAGGGACTTCCCTGGTGGCACAGTGGTTGAGAATCTGCCTGCCAACACAGGGGACACAGGTTCGAGCCCTGGTCCGGGAAGATCCCACATGCAGTGGAGCAACTAAGCCCGCGTGCCGCAACTACTGAAGCCCGTGCGCCTAGAGTCGATGCTCTGCAGCAAGAGAAGCCACTGCAGTGAGAAGCCCAGGCACCACAATGAAGAGTAGCCCCCGCTCGCCGCAACAAGAGAAAGCCCTCGCGCAGCAACAAAGACCCAACGCAACCAAAAATTAATTATTTTTTAAAAAAAGGTAGGAGAGATTTTGAAAATATTTTAATGCTGTTAGGAGGAAGAGCAGGTGGTAGGGGTGAACATGCCTGAGAAATTGAGGCTAATTCGAGGCTAATTGAGAGAGTGAGGTGTCTGGTGGGGGGCTGGGGGCAGGGGGAGACGGAGCCATGTAAGTTTCAAGAGTTCCTTTTCCTGGTTTCCATTTTCTTTTTTTCTTACTTCTTTAAATTAAAAAAAAAATGATTGGTTATAGTTGTTTTACAATGTTGTGTTTAGTGAAGTGGAGTAGACTTCCCTGTGCTATACAGCAGGTTCTCATTAGTTATCGATTTTATACATATTAGTGTATATATGTCAGTCCCAATCTCCCTATTCATCCCACCCCCTCTCTTCCCCCTTTGCTGTCTGTACGTTTGTTCTCTACGTCTGTGTCTCTGTTTCTACCTTGCAAACAGGTTCATCTGTACCATTTTTCTAGATTCCACTTATATGCGTTAATATACGTATTTGTTTTTCTCCTTCTGACTTACTTCTGTTTTCTTGGTGAAGCAGAAAGTGAGGTTATCCACCCAGAATATGTGAAGGAGAAGAAGAGGTGGAAATGATCGTCCTTTGAGAGATGACTATGAATTATGGAAGAGTTTCCAACCAGACACGACGATAGAGGAAATGACCCGAGAACCAGCTTGTCTAGATGGCCCAGCCCGTCAGTTCTTTCTCTACAGAAACTGTTTGCAAAGGAGATGTGTGCTCATCACCACCTTTACTAAAATGTTAATAATTTAATTTTTTTTAGTTTTCCTATAATTTCCTTTTTACCATAGACAAATTTTGTCATTGTTGTGTTGTTGCTTGTTTATAGGTTGCTCTTTATTGTTTGTGTGCTTTTTTTCTTTAAGAAAACCCGGTTTTCAGGGATGCTGATTTGAATAGGATTGATCTCATTCAGTTTTACGTCATCAGCTTTGTCAGTGAAAGACACTGACTGAGATCTACTGTCTAGGCTATGACTTCAGTACAGTCCATTCTAACTCTGACTTATTGGCCTTGGAGAATGTAGTTTTAAAGGTTCTAACTGATGCTGTAAACTCTTTGAATTTTCTCACTGAGTTCCCCCCTCATTAAGTATCAAATTTTTAAAAAATAAACAGTCACATGTGAATGAGCTCTTATAATGTATCCATGGTACATGCTATAGAACATAAAACACTAACAAAACAAAGCAAAAAGCAAAATATAGTTTCTAAACTTAAGGAGCTTATATTTTGGATGCCAACCTAAAACAGCATGCGGTAAACAAGAAGAGAACAATATTGAACAGAAAGTGCTACATCCTTTAGGGCAAATGATGATTCGTGTGGGCTGGCAAGGTCTTCACGGACAATACAGAACTGAAGTGATGACTTGAAGGATAGTAGACAGACCAGCCAAGAGAAAGAGGCAAGCTCACACCATTGTACAGCAATTATACTCCAATAAAGATGTTAAAAAAAAAAAGAAGAAAACATCATGCCATGTAAAAACTGTATTACACAGCAAAAGAAATGATTATAAAATCCTATTTCTTAAAAAAATAAAATTTCAATAGTATGAAAAAAAAAAGAGAGAGACAAGCTATTTCCAAAGGGGAGACAGAATGAAAAGGGTTAGAGATAAGATTAACTAGGGTATGGATGAAAGTTAGTGAGGAATCTGTGCAAGATGGTGTTTGTATTAGAGAAATCTGGGTAAACAAGTTTGAAGGCACATAGAATCATATGATGCAAGGAACTTTCAAGTCAGCCTATAATATCCTTTATTTTAAGACTAAGGCTGAGAGGTAAGTGATTTCCCAAGGATGCCTCAGTGATCTTGCTGGCAGAACTGGGTTAAGGATTCAGTTTTCATTCACTGACATTCTCGATTGCAAGATTGGGGACTTTACCATATACAATGCTGCCTCTTACAGGGATATTTACAGGGAGGCACAACAGCACAGGACTTAAGCTTCCTGGCTGTGTGATAGCTCCAGCTGAAATACTGGTTTTGATTCCTATACTCATGTAACCTTGGACAAGGTTGTTGTCTTTTTTTTTGCGGTACGCGGGCCTCTCACTGTTGTGGCCTCTCCCGTTGTGGAGTACAGGCTCCGGACGCACAGGCTCAGCGGCCATGGCTCACGGGCCCAGCCGCTCCGCGGCATGTGGGATCTTCCCGGACCGGGGCACGAACCCGTGTCCCCTGCATCTGCAGGCGGACTCTCAACCACTGCGCCACCAGGGAAGCCCGGTTGTTGTCTTTTTAACCTCTCTGTCTGTTTCTTCCTCAGTGTCCTGAGGATGCTGATAGTGTCCTCCTAAAATGGTTTGTTTACGTGTGCCTATTAAATCACAGAGGTACAGTGGTATCATAGAACATATTAAGTACCCAGTATATGTTATCTGCTGTTTTATTCATTTTCATTCAATGTTTATTTGAATGTTGACTATGTTTGGTAAGGTTATTTGAGATGTATAAAGGTAGATTAGATAGAATACTTCCTGCTTAATAGGAGAGATAAGACCAATAGATAAAAATGTATAATACTAGGTAAAAAGTGATTAGCGTTGTCAGTAAAGCATAGATAGAATAGACCAAATACTGTGAGCATTAAAATGCAAGAGGAGGGCTTCCCTGGTGGCGCAGTGGTTGAGAATCCGCCTGCCGATGAAGGGCACACGGGTTCGTGTCCCGGTCCGGGAAGACCCCACATGCCGCGGAGCGGCTGGGCCCGTGAGCCATGGCCGCTGAGCCTGCGCGTCCGGAGCCTGTGCTCCGCAACGGGAGAGGCCACAGCAGTGAGAGGCCCGCGTACCGCAAAAAAAAAAAAAAAAAGGAATTTCTTCCATGTGGAAGCAGCTTTGTGGAATTAATTGTAAAAGAAAGAGGCCGGAAAATAAACAGCTAAATAAACACTACCTTTCGGTCACCTTGGGCGGCTGTATATTTATTAATATACATGCGCCTGCAGCTAGTGGTCAAGAGACATTTGGACACCCCTTTAGCAGCCACCTTCACACACACTTCCCCAGCCCCCCCGAACCCCCTTCCAACCTCACTGCAGAAGCATGCCGCGCTTACGTGGATTCTGTTGCTCATTTATTTCTGAAGACTCTTCTCTGTGGTGGCTTTATTTTAAAAATTATTTTTCTTTCCCTTTCTTTTTTTTTTCCTTTTATTACCTACAGTGATCTAATTTTCCCTGGAACTTTAAGGAATGGAATGTGTCAAGGCTTGGGCTTAGAGCCCTTATTATAAAGAGAATTTCAGTTTGCTTCTGCTGGGCCTCTGGGAGCCCTATTTACCAGGGAAGACTTCAGACTTAATTTGATACTTGATATTTTTCAGACCACATCATTATTGTAATTTTTAGACCGAATTTCATGTGAAAGTTGACTTGTAGTTAAGAATTCTCGGGCAAGGAGGTGTTCTTGTTTCCCTTGTTCTTCCTGTATCTGGAGCCAAGGCTGAGAGGGTAAATTTCTTTGTTTTTTAATTTTAATTTATTTATTTTACTTATTTTATTTTTGGCTGTGTTAGGTCTTCGTTGCTGCGCGAGGGCTTTCTCTAGCTGCGGTGAGCGGGGGCTACTCTTCATTCCGGTGCGTGGGCTTCTCATTGTGGTGGCTTCTCTTGTTGTGAAGCACGGGCTCTAGGTGCACAGGCTTCAGAAGTTGTGGCACGCAGGCTCAGTAGTTGTGGCTCATGGGTACTAGAGCGCAGGCTCAGTAGTTGTGGCTCATGGGCTTAGTTGCTCCGTGGCATGTGGGATCTTCCCAGACCAGGGCTCGAACCCGTGTCCCCTGCATTGGCAGGCGGATTCTCAACCACTGCGCCACCAGGGAAGCCCCAGAGAAGGGCAAATTTCTTGATTGTTATCTGTTGTAAGGGGGGATGTTGTTTTCTTTCTAGGTTACACCACCCGGTGTTGCCTTTTGTGAGTCCTCATTTACGTCAAAGTCTCTGGTCCCAAGTCATCTTTCATTGTCGTTAAAATGAAAGCTCTAAGCCATAAGGGACCAGCATCTGGCCCTTAGGCAGTGCCAGCTTCGACACTCACTCTACTCCCGATTTGTGTTCTCTCAACGTTTTTCTTTTGAAATAGTTTATTCAACATTTTCAGGAGGTTTTCACTGGGTGGGATTTTGGGGACCTCTAATCTCTGTGTTGACAGAAATGGCAATCAAATTGATCAGATTTTCAAAAGAATGAATGACTCCCACTTCCCCCCACCAAAAAAAAAAGGGACACACATTTAGATCATGATTTGAAGAGTCAGACTGACCTGTATTCAAATTTTTAAAGTGCCGTTTATGTTAATGAGTTTTTGTTTCTCTTTTTGTACAGTAACAACAACAAATAATACGCCTCTTAGGGTCTTGTGACATTATATGAAATAATCCCACATGCCATTCTTAAGGCACAGTACCACTTACATATAAGAGCTCAAAACACAGTGACTATTTTTAAGGTCACCAACGACATAAGGCATTATGCACCTATAGCCAACTGAGACTAACAGACCATAAATGAGCTAGTGTTGAAAAAAGGGAGAAATCAGTTACCTGGAATAGCTAAGGAGTCTTCTGAAAGAATTTAATACTTAACTGAATTTTGGGAATCGGGAGAGAGACTGAGATAGGCAGACAGATGGACGAGCACATACCAAAAGGTAAGAAAAAAAATATCACTGTTGAGATGGGATAAATTTTTCAAGTACTATCCTTTGTATTACTCAGATCATAAGTATATTTTGTAAATTACTAATATACCGTCATTCTCTAGTTTTCTTCTGCTACCTTTGTCTCCCCTATGAAACTATTTAAAGAAAATGAACCCCTTGTCTTTTATTTCTTCAGTGATTCCCCACAGCTTACAGTGCTCTGTATACAGTAAGCCCTTAAGCAATACCTATTGAATAAATGAATCCGCACTTTTGAGAAGCACCTCTTCTACTTTACTTTCAGCAGCTTATTTTTCTCACAGTGAGGGTGCCTGCAGAACACCTAGTTACCATTAGGTGAGAGATCTAAAAGTAAATTGTGCCGGGATTATTTGGAATCAATTCACAGAAGGAAAGACCAAGAGGCTGCTGTAGCCAATTGACACTCCTTTGGAAATGTTTTTTGGTCAGAAGCTTCTTCAAGGTAAAAGAGAAAGCTCTCTTTTTCCCATTGATAGCAGAATGCTATTTCCATCAGGCTATACTAGACACTAAAGGGACTTCTGTCAAGAGCCTGGATTTTCTTCCCAACCACAGGAGCCAGATGGATAAAATCTTATCTAACGATAAGGAAGAACTATCTAATAGGGAATTGAGAATGTTACATTATTTAGGATATAGCTATTAGAGAAAACTAAATTACATATTTAATGTCAATTTATTTAGCATTTAATGAGTGTCTACTTACCGGCCACATTGTTGGTTCTTGGAGACAAAATGATGATTATGAATCTTACATCCTTAAAGATCTTACACTGAACAACCAGGGAAACTCACAGGTATGAAAACTAGAATATAAATTCAGACTATGCCCAGGGCAAGGATAGAGAGAGAAGCAAGGAGTTATGCAATTAATAATCAGGGGGAATTAATTTTGACTGGGAGTCAAGGAAGATCCAGAACGGGAATACTAGAGATAGTTCAAGTACTAGTAGAATTTAAACATGTGTGAGGCTAGGGAATTTTAAATACCCTGAAAATCGTGATGTGTGTGTGGAATGGACCACAGGCTGGCAGAGCTGCAATTGTGGGTAAATGTGGAGGGTGATGGCATACAGTGTTAGCTGCATACTTTGGGATAGGATTTGGAAGGTCGTGAGAAAGTACAGAAGGTTAGATATGAGAACCACTGTAAGGACATTATTTGCTAGAAGTTGACAACAAGTTGAATGACACAGGTGAGAGAGATGAAGGAATTAATGACGAATAAGCTTTGTAGCTTGGGAAAATCACACACAGTGGTGTCTATTCTTGTGATAAGAAACCAGACCAAAAGAAACAATTCATAAGTGAGGTAGATGAATTAAAGTTCAGATATATTGAAAACGAGACATCGTAAGATAAATGTGGCTATAGAGTTGCCTTAGGAAACCTGAGATGGGAAAATACGTGGCCGTAGAAAGAAAAATGAACACTTATGAGACTAGTGAGAAGTTAGGATACGTGAAAATTAGGCTTTTAAGTGGGAAGAAAATTAGGCATTTTAAGTGGGAAGAAAATAAGTTGCTAGAATTTGACACAGATAGCTTTAAATACCAGCTATACCCAATGACTCCAAAATCTATATCTCCAGACAGACTCTTACCCTAAAATGAATGGCTATGGATTCAACTAATTTCTCATCGTCATTACGTGGTTACATGATAGGCATCTCAAACTTAACATTTCCAATTCTTGTCAAATTCTTGCTGCCTCCCAGCATCACCCTATAATTAGCCAGTTCCTCCCTAAACCTTCCTCATCTTTGTAAATGGCAAGTCTATTCTTCCAATAATCTAGGCAAAAACACTGGAGTCCTCATTGCTCTTGTCTCTAATACATCAAGTACTGTCACTTATATCAGTTATAGTTAGCGCTAATTAAATGTGATTTTCCCTTGTTATCTACATGACTTATACCCTCATTTCTTTCAGGTGTCTTTCCCAAATTCACCTATAAATATAGCCTTTCCTCACGACCCTATATATAATATATATCCCCCCACCAATTTCTATCCCCCTTATTCTGCTTTATTTTCTCCATAGCAGTTAGTAATACTTAACATACTCCAAAACTCCCAGTCCTGCCCAAACTCTGGAACCTTTATCTGGCTGACAGCTCCCCAGTGGTTACTTACTGCTCGGCATCACGGAGTCTTGCCCTACACACGAGCAGCTTAGAGTTCATCCAACATTCAAGGAAACTCCTTTGCAGCTTTATTTGTTTGTTTGTCTGCTTCCATGCTCCCTACTAGAATCTAAGAACACAGATATTTTATCTTATTCTTGCCACCTGGAACAGTGCCTGGTGATACTAAGTGTTTAATTCCTAGTTGTTGCCTCTGTACCATAAAATTTCTCATGTATTTGGAGTAGATGTCATCCAATTAATAAGCATGAGTGAAAGCAGGATATTGAGAAAAGTAATACATGTGTGGGCTTATTATAGGGAGTGTTAGAGGAAACCACTAGAAATGATTAAGAGAATTTCTGAAGAGCATTGAGAATCTTCCTGCAAAGGAAATCATACATTTGGGATGGGTCCAATTAATACAGTGAAATCTCTTGTTTCCCATCAAGACTCAGCGTCTCAGGGATGGAAGGAGACTAAGCTGGTCAAACAGTGGCAGTTAACAAAGTTACTGGGGCAGAAGGACAAGGAAGGAGGAGGGCTGAGAATACAGATGAGCAGTGTAGGCTGGTCATCAGGACGTTGGAGAACCTAGGAGGGGAGCCCATCCTTGAATAATGGGACGGTATCAAAGATGAGTCATGAGGGACCAAAGAGCATCCAAGGTGGGAGTGAAGATGAAATCTAGGTGGAAGATACTGGTTAAGTCTTAAATTTCTCTGGCCTAACTTTGAAGGGATAAACATATCTTAGTGATGGCTTGACCTAAGTTACTCATTTTATCAATGAAGTGGTTAAGTCCCAAAGTGGCAAAGTGACCCCTCCAAGGTCTCCCAGATAAAAAAAGGAGTATCTGAGTGTAGCCCAAGTCCCCAGCGACCACTGAAGAGCACGTCTGCCACTGGGCAGCTTCTCCCACCCACCTTCCCTTCCACTGGGACCCCAGCTACCGTGGCTCACTCATTCTTCCTCAATTTCAGAACTTCAAAATTCTCCATAAAAAAGAAGGGAATATCTAAACGGGAGCCCTGCACTGTTTTCCCTGTGGCTCAATAAGTTTTGGGCTTCAGGGCCATTGGAAGTTTGTTTTTCAGACAAGTGAAAATGTAACTGCCTCTAAGTGTTTAGCTTTGCCAGCAGGAAGCCGTCTCTAGCTGACAGGACCGGCTGCCTCGTGTTGTTTGGGTTTCTAACCAGGTTGTAGGACAGCAGGGTACTTTTTAGTTTGACCAAGGACAATGGGCTCTAAATCAACGCTCATCATTTGTCAGGCTTCCTTCTCAGACCCGGAAAACCTCGCTGCCACGTCGGCTGTCGGTTCAGCTGGGACTCGGGGAGAGGCAAACGTGACTCACCTGGCTTATAAGTTACACAGGCATCTTCCGGATTCAGAGTGGTGTGGAGGAGAGAGGTCTGAGTGGGGAGTCAGGAGAGCTGCATTTCAGTCCTCCTCTGCTATCTACATGGTGCATGGTGTAAATGAGGGCATTTCACCTCACCAAGCCTTGATTCAATCACCCCCAAAGTGAAGCAGTAGACGAGATCATCTGTAGGGTGTATTCCTGTTCAGAAATCTGGAATTGTATGGAAACAGACAGGAGTCTTTTCATGTGAGGACCTCTGGAATAAAACACAAGTGAAGAGAAGTAGCCTAAGAAATTCCTATTATTGCTTCACTGCTGCTTAATGATCGTCATGCAAAATACATTAAGGAATGGAAGATTCATAGAATGGGGGGGTGGACAAAGCCCCCTCCTCACCACATTTCTTCATCCCTTCACTACTGTCATAAACTATGTGTAAAAGCAAAATTTCGGGTTTCCCTGGTGGCACAGTGGTTGAGAGTCCGCCTGCCGATGCAGGGGACAGAGGTTCGTGCCCCGGTCCGGGAGGATCCCACATGCCGCAGAGCGGCTGGGCCCGTGAACCATGGCCGCTGGGCCTGCGTGTCCGGAGCCTGCACTCCACAAGGGGAGAGGCCACAGCAGTGAGAGGCCCGCGTACCGCAAAAAAAAAAAAAAAAGCAAAATTTCAACACATAGAGTTTCCTGCTAGTTGGGACATTAGAAACCATCTCAGCTAATTCCTTCCCTTTATGGTCAAAGACAACAGTTAGCATGGAGAAGAAAAGCTATTGGCCAACGACAGTTAAAGCCTGGATTCTAGCTCTTGCAGGTGAGTCTGGGAGACTCAGCATCCTGGCCAGGAAGAGGTTAAACTCCTTCATATGAAGCAGAGAGGGGAGGGAGGCCCGAGTCTGGACAGTCAGTAAGCAGAGGAAATAAGCTCCAATTCTAGGAAAGAGGTTTTGCTTATTGCTGTGTTTTACACTGGAGATGGATTGCTTTGGTTTCTCAGATGTTAATTGTAGCCAGAAAAAGGCCAGAACACGGCAGTAGCACGATATATTTGGAAAAACACATGGTTTGGAATTGAGCAGGCTTGGAGTCAAATCCAGTTCTGGTACTAACTACCCGTCCTTTTCTGAATCCAAATTCTGTCACGAATAACTTGGGGATAATTATATCTGCGTGGATCTTATGAGGATTAGAGATAATATATGCAAATTTGTTAACTGGTATCTAATTTATCAACAAGATATGAGGAAAAGGGCAAAAAAATTAGCCCAAATAGCAATGCAGACACACTGCAATGTTGCCAAATTTGGCACATTGAGGGAAACCCCCAGAGCTGCACGGATTTTGTGGAGAGGTCCTTGACGCGGCCCTATGGGGAGAGCAGTATTCTTAGGACACATGGCGGCTGCTGTAGAAAGATGCACAATCGTAAGTCTCTGAGCTTCCCTTTGGGGACTACAGAACTTGGTGACTCCAGAATTTCTTTTCTTTTTTTTTTTTAATAAATTTATTTATTTTATTTATTTATTTTTGGTTGCGTTGCTTCGTTGCTGCGTGCGGGCTTTCTCTAGTTACGGCAACTAGGGGCTACTCTTCGTTGCGGTGCGTGGGCTTCTCATTGCCGTGGCTTCTCTTGTTGCAGAGCACGGGTTCCAGGCGCGAGCTTCAGTAGTTGTGGCTCATGGTCTCAGTAGTTGTGCCTTGCGGGCTCTAGAGCGCAGGCTCAGTAGTTGCAGCACACGGGCTTAGCTGCTCCACAGCATGTGGGATCTTCCTGGACCAGGGCTCAAACCCATGTCCCCTGAATTGGCAGGAGGATTCTTAACCACTGTGCCACCAGGGAAGCCTCAACTCCAGAATTTCTATAGAAGAGTCTTAAGGGGAGCAATTTAGTTAGAAATGGGGCCTAGGAACTTGCCCTGAAGTTAAGTTTGCACATAAGTTTACAAATGTTTGAAAAAATGTCAATTGTGCATATCAAGGATGGAAGACTTATAGAGTCAGGGGTGGGGAATGGACAAAGCCCCCTCTTCACCACGTTTCTAGATGCCCCCATCGCTGTCATAGCAAAAAATGTATAAAAGCAAAATTTTGACACACAGAGTTTCCTGCTAGTTGGGACATTAGAAATCATCTCGGCTAGTTCTTTCCCTTTATGGTTAAATACAACAGTAAGCATGGAGAAGAAAAGCTATTGGCCAAATGTTAATCAGGGTCAGGGGACAAATATCTACAAAATCTGACAATGGACTTCAATCTCCCTCAACCCTCATACGTATGCATGCATACACAACTACACACACACACTCATTAGAAACAGGACAAAAAATAAGAAAGGCAACAGGGTTTCCATTGATTGTACACTCATGTACTATTCATTTAATAAATGAGATGACAAAGAGTCTCTCCTTAACAAAACTGTAGTTGGGTCCCTCCAAGCTCTTTTTCAACTAGAAGTGCCCTGAAGAGCCCTGATTTAAGCAAGAATCCTGTCAAGTTGGTTTAGCCAGAATCCTCCACCTTCAATCTGATCTCTCTCATAGCTGACCAAATTCCTCATCCTCAACCATCCCCCAGGTGACGTGTGATCACTTCGGCCTGTCTTCAGCAAGAATACCATTAAGTCAATCTAGAAAAGAATTACTGGACCCTCTTAGTAATTTTCCATCTACAGACGGCCCTCCTCCCATACACACTCCCCTGTCCTGCCCATTTCTGCTCCTTATCTTTAAATTCCCACATTTTTTAAATTATATTCAGAGTTGAGCCCAATCTCTCTCCCTTACTGCAAAACCCCATTGCTGTGGTCCCTATACCTGTCACAATAGTCCTGAATAAAATCTGACTTACTGTTTTAACAAGAGACAGAATATTTGTTTTTTCTCTAACAATGAACATGGAAAGAAAGAAACTAGACTTCAGAGCAAAGATGGGCAGAGAATTGAAAGCAGCCTCTTTAATACAAGCAACTGTGGTGACCAAAAACATTATGTTAAATGCAATAATTAATTAATCAAATGTAATAATTAATGTAATAAATTAATGTAATATTTGCAAATTGGTTTCATGGAAATTCAGAGATAAAAGTTACCATTCTTCCTCTCAGTGAGTGCCAGTCCAATATGCCACTGAACTGTCTACTCTTATAGTGGTTTGATGCCAATAGTGCTACTGCAGGGAATGGAAGGACCATAGCAAGGGGCTGGATTGTTCTATCTGCTTAATAGATAAGGGGCCTTGAGCACCTAGGACGGTGCTTTGAGGATCTGTGTCCTTATCTCTAATAAAAAGATGATAATGCCTACCTCACTAGATTGCAGGGAAGATCAAATGAGTAAATGCAAGCAAAGGAGCGCTACAAACTTTAAGAGGCCAATATACAAATACGAATCCTTGCTGTTTTCTTCTCCCTTCAGAGTGTGGTTTGTCCTTCCGATGAAGCTTTTCAGAGAAAAGCAAAGTTGACTCCGGGCTTTCAAAAAACTGCCCTTTCAAAGATAGTCTATAAAGTATGATTTGAACTTATAGAAAGTAAGAATGGATAACTTTCAAAATACCCAATTTTGGCATATTCTCTCTGTTCTCCTTCTGTCTTGTTTCATTGTGGTTTCATACTGTTTCTCAACTGTTAGCCATTTCTTCTCACCTCTTCCTGGTAGGAATTTTCTTCCTGCTTTTCTCTACCCTTCTCTTGATCCAAAACCTCTGAGAGAGGAACTGGCTAGTTAGGAGATACTCACAGAGACCTCTAAGAACATGGCAATTGTGAAACTCTCCACAAGAAAAGGTATAAGCTGACATTTAAGACAAAGTTATGGTCACTCAGGTTGTAGAAATGACTGTCATATAATAGGTGCTTCTTTGACATACCATCTTGTTTGATGGTAAGAAAATATCACTTCTAAACGCAGAGTAGTGTCCTAAAATTAGACACACACACTTAAATGACTGAAGGCAACAGATGAGAATCTGATGGGTGAGACAGGGGTGGGGATGCTGGGCCCCGTGTTGACCCGGAGAATACAAACTGGCTACAGGGATCTGCAGCTGCTTCCCTCCAGTTAGTCTAATGCATAACTGAGGCCCCATTACAGCCAGAGTGATCGATCTGGATTTTTTTGTGAAATTTCCTGATTTTTAAATATTGTCCGTTGATTGATTTTAAAAATGTAAAGGTCCAACAACGCTGGGGAACAGAAAACACATTTACAGGACATCATAGGCCTACCTTTTGACCTAAAGGAGCTAGAACAGAAGGATAGAAATTCATCAACCCAGATCCAGCCTCACTACTGGATATTAAGATAATTCAGAGTGTTACGTCCTACTGAAGGTATGTGAAGTGCAACCACTTTGGACTTTCAGGGTCACTTTTATTATACCACATAAACATTTATATTGATACATTTATTCAGAACATATATATTTTGTTTTGGTTGAGAACAACTTATGCTCAGAGACTGTCTTTGCCACTCATTTATTTTACACAGGCTCACTGCGGGAATTATAATAATTTCATAACCAAGCGCATACAGGATAATGTCTGTTAATAAGCCAATAAAAACATAGCATCACCCGAACCAATAATAGATTCATCACATTATTGTTCCAGGCAAGGGGGAGGTGAAGAGAATAAAGTCCAAATTTAGTTGAGATGAACCTTTCTATGAGTTTGTCCCCGGGAGAGTCTGCTTAGCCAACCAAAAGCTGGCATCCAGCTGCCAGAGCAAACGCGAAAGTCTCTTGTTGCTTAGAAATGTTGCCCGGGAAAGAAGACTGTGTTGGTGGCAAGATGCATGGTTTTCAACACTGCCCACAAAGAGTCACTTTGCCCAGGCAGGAGCTAGTGCCCCAAGGTCTACGGAGAGCTATTTAGATCCGCAAGGCGTAGGCTTCTCCAGACAGAACACTCTCTCGAGTTGCTAGTCAAACCCTCTTGGTATTTAAGGCTTAAACTGCCCCCGGCCATAGTCGTTTCTCCATGTGTTTTTATAGCTAAGCCCCCAGCAGTGCTTGTTAATAGCTGAGCTACTGAGTGCTACCGACCACTACAGATGTCGACGACAACATCCTGACATAGCCTCCTCCATGTGAACAATCCACTCTTAGAACCAAACAGCTTCGTTCCTGGATGAAAACAAGTGGCTCTGAAATCACAGCAAACTAATACACAACGTATCTATTGGGCCATTGTAGATTTCTGAAAGGAGGACTAAGCAAAGAGAAATGAGACAGCACTTAGACTTTGGTCCCAAGGAGCATATAATCTAAACAGAAAAGAACTAGTGGAAACAAATTATGTTATGATAATTGAAATAAGTCCATATAATGCAGTGATTAGTACCACTGGCCATGGAATCGAAAGGACATGGCTTCAAATTCTATCTCCTTGGGCTTCTCTGGTGGCTCAGTGGTTGAGAGTCTGCCTGCCGATGCAGGGGACACGGGTTCGTGCTCCGGTCCGGGAGGATCCCACATGCCGCGGAGCGGCTGGGCCCGTAAGCCATGGCCGCTGAGCCTGCGCTTCCGGAGCCTGTGCTCCGCAACGGGAGAGGCCACAGCAGTGAGAGGCCCGCGTACCACCAAAAAAAAAAAAAAAAAAAAAATTCTATCTCCTCCTCGTTGTTTGTGCCCTTGGCAAATACTTATCCTCAGTCTCCTCGACTGTAGACAAGGTATAGTAATGGAGCCTATGTAAAGGGATATTGTGAGTGTTAGATGAGATAATACATGGAAAGTTCCTTGCAGTGTCCTCCGGTACCAAGTTGATAGCACATGCGCAAGTAATAATAACAATGGTAATAAAATAAGAATAGAAGGGAGAGGACAGCTCAGATGTCACAGGCAGCAAATGATGAGGATCACGTGAGTGGTACAGGTAGAGCTAGACCCCTTAAAGGTGGGTCCATGGGCTAGCAGCATTGGTATATTCTGGGAGCCTGTCAGAGCTCAGGTCCCACTCCAGATGTACCGTATCAGAATCGGCATTTTGTTTAGCACTTTCCCTGGTGATAGGCATGCACATTTAAGTTCAAGAAGCTTTGTGTTAGAATATATCAAAAGAAGAGTGAGCAACGTGTTCTAGAGATGAGCAAAAGCCTCCAAGCTGAGACAGAATTGATCAGATCCTAAGTCGCCACACATCTTGGTCTCAGAACCCCTTTACTCTCTTAAAAATGATTGAAGACTCAGAAACTTTTTTGTGTGTTTTGTCTGTTTAATGTCTAACAATAGAAGACAGCTGGGTTCTCAGATTCTTCAGCATTCAACCTGTTGTGTTACGTTATTTTGGTTGACGTAGGGGAAGAAAATTTGGCCTCACACAAGCATGTAGTTTGAAAATGTATGAGTATTTTAATGCCGTTTTTAGATAACTGTGGATATTCTCTTTTGTTATGCCACAGAAAATTCTATAAGTGGTAGTTTCTTAAATGTGTGGAATATCAAATTTAATGAGTCAACCTTGGGAAGACTTGGATAACTCAGTGAGCAAATGCTTTCCAAATGACCAATGCATGCTGTTGCCAAAATCGCAACACGGGTAAAAAGTCCGCTTAAAGTAGACTAATGGATTTTAATTACCAGTAGAATATAGACTAATGGTTTTTAGTCTATAAAAACTAATGGATTTTAAGGTACTAGTACAAAAATTCACTGCACAGTGTTTTTCCTCGAGATAACCAGCATATGCTGCAGAAGATCTTTTTTGTGTATGTCCTATTGAAAATAATAAAAAGAGATACACTTAAGGGTCAAAATTAATGCTTTTTACTGTTTCATCTGGGGCACTGTTAAGTGAAACTGAATGCATGGTGGTGAGCAATACAGTGAGGATTTGTCCATTGGGGACCACTGCCTTGATTGACATCAGACACTAACAGTTTTACCACCAGTGCTTTTGTACCGTCAGTGCAAACTTTAACAAAGTGTAAAAAGCAAGTAAGACCTGAGTCATGTTGTAAAAATAGTTTTGACCTCTCAGATGGCCTTGAGAGGACCTTGGGTGCTATAAGAGTCTTCAGACCACCCTCTGAGAACCAATGGACTAGAACATTGGAAGACAAGGGTCGGATGAGAGGCTAGGAGGGATGAAAGGCCATATTGGACAAAGGGAATTATTCCAGTGGAGAGCTGGAAAAGGGGTAAGCAAAACTCTTTCCACAAGTCTACGTGAAGCAAGGCTTGCACAATTCAGAAACAGCTGCTCGACCTGCTTTGTTCTGCTACAAACAGAAGCACATAGAGAAAGCCACTTTACTCTCAGCTTAGTTACTGAATCAGCCTCAATTTCAATTGGTCTACATTTTGCTGCCTGAACTTGAAAATCTGGGTGATTGATTAAAGTCAAAATTCACACAGAAGACACACATGGATCAATTTCTTTTGCCATTCTAACTGAAGAAATGTCACTCTCCTTTTAAAAAAGAAGGGAGGGGTAATTTATTATTTTATTTTTATTAATTAATTTTTTTAAACATCTTTATTGGAGTATAACTGCTTTACAATGGTGTGTTAGTTTCTGCTTTATAACAAAGTGAATCAGTTATACATATACATATGTTCCCATATCTCTTCCCTCTTGCGTCTCCCTCCCTCCCACTCTCCCTATCCCACCCCTCTAGGTGGTCACAAAGCACCGAGCTGATCTCCCTGTGCTATGCGGCTGCTTCCCACTAGCTATCTACCTTACGTCTGGTAGTGTATATATGTCCATGCCTCTCTCGCTTTGTCACAGCTTACCCTTTCCCCTCCCCATATCCTCAAGTCCATTCTCTAGTAGGTCTGTGTCTTTATTCCTGTCTTACCCCTAGGTTCTTCATGATATTTTTTTTTCTTAAATTCCATATATACGTGTTAGCATACGGTATTTGTCTACCATATGACCCAGCAATCCCACTACTGGGCATATACCCTGAGAAAACCATAATTCAAGAAGAGTCATGTACCACAATGTTCATTGCAGCTCTATTTACAATAGCCCGGAGATGGAAACAACCTAAGTGTCCATCATCAGATGAATGGATAAAGAAGTTGTGGCACATATATACAATGGAATATTACTCAGCCATAAAAAGAAACAATATTTAGCTATTTGTAATGAGGTGGATGGACCTAGAGTCTGTCATACAGAGTGAAGTAAGTCAGAAAGAGAAAGACAAATACCGTATAATTTATTATTTTAAAGAAAACTGCCACTTTAGTTTTATCATTCATATAAATACTATTTTCCTGTATAAATTACACTCCCCACCCTCAAAATCCAAGGAGTTGGGGATACTGTTACTAATTTTTATTTTATATACTTTAGAGAAAATGTTCATAGCTTGGAAAACCTAAGGCATTAGATTTGAGATTGCAGGTCACCTTTATTTCTAAATGTTTAACAATTATCCTCATGTATTAAGAGATTTGCATTGTTGACTGTGGGGAACACAATAGAATACTAGAATGAAAATCCCAGATTTTTTGTCCCTAAATTTCAGCCAAAGATCAGAGGAGTCTGTGAGATAGCAACAGAATGAAAGCTAGATCTCAAACTGTCTGGCTTGCCCTGCAGACAAACGTTACCCATTGAATTGATGAGCACCTGTGAGGTCTGTAATGCAGAGATCATCCAGCAAGTAAAGATATAACAGCCTAGGATCTAAAGATGCCTGGGAATCTCTTGCCTTCTTGGGTCATGGCCATCTCTTCCTCTCTGGCCATTCCAATCTGGTCCAACCCTACAGGGACCAGATGTGGTACCTTCTTGATCCACCGCCTCTTCCATCACCAAAACTCTGCAACTCAAGCTCGCATGGTTACCTAATTTCCCCAAGTGATGAGCTCTGGCCTGATAGCTCTAGGAGACAGTGTGTAACTCAGAGAAACGTACGGTAAAGCTCCTTCTCACCCAGATGAAGCTTTCACAGCTCATGCCTAGGGTCACTCTCATTTTCTCTGAATTAGACTTTAAGAGATGCTTGGCTGCTTAAAATCATTAGATTTTAAGATCGTTAGAAAATAACTCACAGGAGGACTTTGTAGTTAACACGGCTGAACGTGCCATTAGAGTCCCATTCAAAATCCTGCTCAGTGTGTCTTTCCTCTCCTAACCTGACTTAGGTATTTTACTCTTATATTTAGAGCCAAGTATAAAATAGTCTTTTTTTTAAATAAAATTAATGCTTATCTATTTTAGAGATTTTGTAAAATTATGATGACGAACACTAAAATTACTCATATTTCTGATAATAAAAATTATTCAACACTTGGAAACAGAAATATGCATGGCATGTCCTTTCAACACCATGAGGGCAAGGACCCACCCAAGGATTATCTACGACCAAGAGAAATATAAAGTGAAACACAAGAGCGAACTGCGTAATTTCAAGTGTCCTAATAGCCATGTTAAAAACATAAGCAGGTAGAATTAATTTTTATAATATGATTTATTTAACTCAATATATCAAAATAGTTTCAATTTAATATGTAATTGATGTGAGACATTATTAAAGAAATATTTCATATGATTTTATTGTACTACATCTTTGAAATCTGGTGTGTATTTTATACTCACAGCACATCTTGATTTGGACTAGTTCCAAAGCCATTTGTGGCTGGTGGCTACCACCTTGGACAGCACAGATCTGGGGAAAGATATGTCGTTCAGCTCACTGTTTACTCTTAATTAAAATTCCCAGTCTTACTGAAGCCACATGTTAACTTATAGATTTTTTGTCCAGTAGAGATCTAAATAATTTCTGTCTGGTAGGAAAGATAACATCCATCATCACTATCTTGTGCGGTAGACTATTAACCAGTTTTGTATCTATTCCAGCAATCATATCCTAGCATTCTGTTGTTGTTAAACTGACTAAAAATATCTAGCTTCTTACATATTCTTTGAACTAGTCTTAATGTCTTCCCTCATTACTTAATCAATTGAACAAAATGTTGGACACGTGTTCATTTTATACTTTCATGAGTCATGGATTTTACCTTGTTGAAAATGTGACGTTAGCATTTCCACTACGCAGAGTTATCAACATGTAGCTGTCCTTTATTCTCTCTCTACAGAACTATGCATGTGCATTTGATATGTAGAACTCCGTCATCTCACTTCTATCTACATAAACACTGAAAGCACTGCATTAAGTAAACTCATATATATATATATATATATATTCTATTTTCATTTTTTCCACAGTCTTATTGAAATATAAATTCACATACAGCACTGTATACATTTAAGGTGTATGGCATAACGACCTGACTTACACCATGAAATGACGACCACAGTAAGTTTAGTGAGCATCAGCGCATATAGATACAAAATGGAAAAAAACATCTTTTCCGGGCTTCCCTGGTGGCACAGTGGTTGAGAGTCCGCCTGCCGATGCAGGGGACACGGGTTCGTGCCCCGGTCCGGGAAGATCCCACATGCCGCGGAGCGGCTGGGCCCGTGAGCCATGGCCGCTGAGCCTGCGCGTCCGGAGACTGTGCTCCACAACAGAAGAGGCCACAACAGTGAGAGGCCCGCGTACTGAAAAACAAACAAAAAAACCCCACATCTTTTCCTTGTGATGAGGACTCATAGGATTTACTCTCTTAGCAAGTTCCAAATATAACACATAACTGTTAATTATATTAACTGTGTTGTACATGACATCCCTGGTACTTATTTATCTTATAACTGAGAGTTTGTGCCTTTTGACCCCCTTCCTCCAGTTCTACTCCCTCTCTCCCACCTCCTGCCTCTGGTGACCGCAGATCATCTCTTTTTTCCAGGAGTTTGTTTGAAGCACAATTGACCTACATCACTACGTTAGCTCCTGGGGCACAGCATGGAGATTTGAGATTTCTATACATGACAAAATTATACGTATATAACTTTTTGCTTGTCTGGAATGAAAGATTCTTGATAACCATTACAATTTGGGTACCAAATTGTCCTTCTGAAATGTTTTATCACAAACATCCTTATTACCAGACTACAAAAGTTCTCGACTTCTCCTTCTTTAGAAGACTTTTTAAAAGAATTGATATTATCCCTCTCCTTTTTGAAAATTTAGATTTATTTTATCTTATTATAGAGAGTAAAATGTTCAGAACAGTGACGAAAGTGTCCACAACAGTAGTAGTAAACAGAGGCTTGTTTGTTTTATGTCTGTCTTAGGAACAATGCCGTTAACATTCTTATCATAAGGTAAGATGCTTGCCATTGTTTTTGCAATTTTTTTTTAATCGTATTAGGGACATGCTCCTCTACTCCTATTTTGCTAATAAAATATGGAATAAAATTTGAACTCCACCAAATGCATATTTTTCCTTTGTTCTCCTAATATTATAAATTATGCTCTAGGTATTCTAATATTTAATTAACCATACATTTCTAGATTAAACCTTACTTGACAAAGTATATTATTCTTCTAATATGCTGACATACTGATATACTAATAAACTCTAATATATTGAAGAATTTGATTAGATATAATTTTTTTAGTAATTCAGCATCTAGATTCATAAGTAACATTGATCTAAATGTTTCATCTTTAAAACAATTTAATCAGATTTTAATAGCAGAGTCGTACTAACTTACCAAAGTGAAATTAAACTTCGTCAGCTTCTTTTGAATCCTTAGGCACCGTTAGGTGGTAACATAATGGTAGGGATTATCTGTTCCTTGAACTTTTGAAATAACTCTCCAGTAAAGCCCACTGGCATCTTTCTTGGAGGTTATTCTTTCATAAACTTCTAAAATTTCTTTCTCATTTTTGGTCTATTCCAATTTCGTTTCTCTACTTGAGTCATTTAAAGAGCCTTACATGTACTTAGATTTCATTAAGCATTCTAATTAGAGTACTGAGACTATATACATATGAAACTATATGTAATTATATATGTGAAAATATTATCTCTGTAAATATATATTTATATCTTCTTTCTTATTTTCTTAATTAAATTAGCCAGAGATTCATCATTTTTATTTGGTAGAGCATCCACTTTTCATTAGAGTTGATCAATTTTTAAATTTTCCCTGGTTTCACCTTTTCTATTCTTTTTCCTTCTGCGGGCAATACGAAGTCACTGAGGACTTTTAAGCAGGGGAACAGCCTCTGAGGAGGTCTGTGCTTTGAAAGATGCGGCTGTCTGCTGGGCGGGCCAGCAGCTATGGGGACATGGAACGCAGGCTGAGCTCAGACCCAATGCAACCTCCAGGCCCAGCTTTTGGGCAACAGAGACTCAGGAACTGGACCAGAAGGACAACTGACTCACTCTAGTGTACAGCTATTCCCTGATGGGAGGTTGAGGCGTGGGGAGCAGCTGTATTAGAGGATTTTCCCTGAATCAGGCCCAGCTCAAGTCCCTTGGTACGCACAACACAACTGGCACTTTTCTGAATAAGATGAAGCAGACGTAACGACGTGTCGAGAGAGGAGCGTAGTCAAGATTTGGGATTAAGAGGCTTAACCCCTCACTCACAATTGCGGTGTTGGGACGTGGCACCAGGACTGTCACAGAAGGTCATAGAGTCTGTGCACGCACGACCCCAAGGAGGCTGATTCACCTGAAGGGCATCATTTAAAATTGTGCAGGGCTGTGGGCACCCCTGGTCTGGGAATCTAAATAAGACTCCAGGCTCATCAAGCAGCTGAAGATAGAAGAAGAAACCCGTACGTATTAACTGGGATAACTTGGTGAGGGTCTGGGGGGACTTTGCAGATCAAAAGTGATCAAGGAGTCCTGGGATCCCTCCAGGAACAAGGTCCTACCAGATAGAGACGAATTCCACACTTCAGCCGCAATGAGGATGAGATTGCTATTGTACTCTAAGCTCCAGGAAACAGGTTCACTCAGTAAACCTGGTGAAAAGGGCTTGAACGATTGCATTTCAGAGGGAGGGTGGGAGATATTACTTCTAAGGGTCATGCTCCCACCTCTACAAGCCACACACCTTTGTTCCTTCCTACTTTCTCTGTTTCCCTCCTTCTTTCTTCGCCCCTCCTCTCCCATTCATCTGCCTTTGCCTACATCTCCCTCTGACTTCTGCTGTGCCGGGCTCTGCGATGGTCTCTTAGTGCTAATGAAGTCATCAGGCTCTGGGTACCACCCAGCGAGAACGAGCCCCGAGCTGATGAGTCTTCTCACTCAGGGCAGGGTTGCCCAGAGACTCGTTTCAAGACATATATCTGCCACAAAACAATGGCCTCTACTGCTGAGAAGAAATGAAAGCTACTGCTGGGTAGAGCAGCCCAGCACATAACGGTCTTGTTGAACAAGGGAGGAGGGTGGTTTTTTTTGTGCGGTACGCGGGCTTCTCACCGTCGTGGCCTCTCCCGTTGAGGAGCACAGGCTCCAGATGCGCAGGCTCAGCGGCCATGGCTCACGGGCCCAGCCACTCCGCGGCATGTGAGATCTTCCCGGACCGGGGTACGAACCCGTGTCCCCTGCATCGGCATGCGGACTCTCAACCACTGCGCCACCAGGGAAGCCCGAGGGAGGAGGGTGTTTGCTGGGGATGGCTGGGAAACTAGGGCTGATCAGTGCTTCACCCGCATCGCCTGCAATCCCAAAGCAGCGAAAGACCGCATTCAGGTGTTGGGGGAACTCCAACAAGGCCGGAAGCAGCCGCACCAGGACGCACTCTCCCTGCATATCAAAGTGGGGCTGCTAAAAGAAAAACCTGGGAAAGAACAGTATGGAGGACAGGCGAAGAGTTCAAGCCAATTTGTTGCATTGAGATCAAAACCAGGATGTGAATAGGATGTGACAACCCTTCCCATTAAAACAGGACCCTTGTCAAGTAAAATAACCCTCATGAATTGGCTGCAAAGCCCACAGCAGGGCAGCTGACCTCTTGGTCATTTGGCAGTCACAGAAGCTAAAAACTAGCTCCAATTAAATTTTCAAACAAGACAAAAAGCACTGTGAGTAACAAATATTATTATTTCTCTGGGGCAAAGGCATGCATTTTTCCCTTCAGTGACCTTGGAACAATGGATTACTCATTTCCCTCTGGAGAGCAGAAACTGAGGCTTCGTACTTGGCTGACGTAGCTCTGTCCCCTGCAGGCCTCCGGCAAGGGGTGGAAAGTGTGAGGTTCTTGGCCACAGGCACCAAACTGGGGTGGAGGAAAAAAGGGCAAGAACCTGAGTTTGAATATCAATTTCCCCACAGATTAGCTACATGACTTTGGTCTAATATATCACCCTGAGATAATCTTGTTTGTTCAAACTCATAATAATAATCATATATATCTCCTAAGGCTTATGTGAGGGTTCATTGAAAAAAAAATACATGTGAAGGCACTCAGCACAGCGCCTGGGCTATTTCAGGGAGTCAGCAAACATGAATTCCTTTCATCTTCTCTGTTAAAAAAAAAATCTCCATATCCCCAGAAACTAACACAGCACTTGGAATAAGTATGGATTCAATACAGGAATGTAGAGCTTAGTATATTAGACAGCATGATAGTTTCCAATAACAAACCATGATATTCTATAACAAACCATGGTAGTTTCTGAATGTATTGTAATTATTTAGTTCACTAAGGAAACAAAAGCGCACAACTGAAGTTCATTTATTCACTCAAAATTGTATTGTGCATGTCGACGTTGCATTATGAACTGTGACAAAGATAAACGTGGTCCTTACCTGCGTCACTCAGGATGCTTTTGATCCCATGTAACAGAACACCCAGCTCAAAGCAACTTAAATACTGAGAAGGATTATTGCCTTGCCTAACGAGCAAAGCCAAAGGGAAGGCAGCTTCAGGCATGGTTTGATCCATCAACCCTTGAGGTCCCTGGGGACTCTTGTTTCTTACCATCTCTGCTCTGCCTTCTGCAGCATCTGCCAGACGATAAGGCTGGTTGCTGTCAAGGTTGTAAGGTGGCCACCAAGGTTACTTGCTTCCTCTTCCATATGAAGAAATCCCCATGTTCTGGGAGCTCCCAGCCAATCTCTCCTTGCGTCTCATTGGCTTTAATGGAGTCATACTTACTGCTGAATATACAATAGTTGGGATTGCATTGATTAGTTGAGGCTGGAGCCACATGCCCTACTCTGGAGTCAGGGTCTATGAGTTGAGGGCAAGGACCAGAGGCATCCAATAAACCTGGGAAGGGAAGGAAGAGAAGAGGGATGCTGCTGGGGGTGATAATCACAGCAGTCGCATTAGGGTCCCCATAGAGCTTCTGGTCAGGCTTGGCAACTTTGCAAAGTACACAATTTAAGAAATAAAAAAATAAAATCTTGTGCTGCTTTCCTGGGGAGAAATGTGTCTCAAGAATGAATAATGTCATTTCACATTTAATTATGGAGTCATTTAGTAAATTGAATAGCTAATATATTCAATAAATGGTGCTAGGCACAGTGAGGCACACAGAAAAATGTGCAATTAGAGCCACTGTCATTAAGAAGTCAGCGGTACAACAGACAATATATTTTATTCACTTATGAGATGACAAACAGAAAAATGAGGCCGTGTGGTAAGTGCCCAGTGAATTGAGCAGACGTTCATTTTTGTAGGAGTGTGGGTTTCAAACTTAGATGTGCATAAGAATCACCTGGGGTGCTGGTTAAAAATGGAGATTTTTTTTTTTTTTTTTGGCAGTACGCGGGCCTCTCACTGCTGTGGCTTCTCCCGTTGCGGAGCACAGGCTCCGGACGTGCAGGCTCAGCGGCCATGGCTCACGGGCCCAGCCGCTCCGCGGCATGTGGGATCTTCCCGGACCGGGGCACGAACCCGTGTCCCCTGCATCTACAGGCGGACTCTCAACCACTGCACCACCAGGGAAGCCCGCAAAATGGAGAATTGTTAACCCAGAAATTCTGATTCAGTAGTTTGAGATGGGGCTCAGGAACCTAACTTTTTTTTTCTATATGAAACACTTCAGTGATGCAGTGCAAAAGGGCCTACGGTGGTCAGACAGAGCTCCGTGAAGGAAGCAACGGAAGTCACAGAATAGTGCTGTGCAGGCGAATGTCAAGAGTTCTCAGGATTCTATGAGGAGGACGTATGTCTTGGTTTCTTTATTATTCCTCGTTGGGGACCCATCCCTTAGAACAGTGCCTTCTCCAGGTTAGATACTTACAATGGAGCGGAATGCAATGGAATGAGTGAGTTTGTGGAGAGTGTTTTTCAGGTTGGGATGGAGTGGAAATATAGCAGAAGCAGGGAGATGAGTGCATTGCATGAAACGATATGGTATCGGTCAAGAGAGCATGAAAAGAAAGGAAGAAATTGCTACCCAAAAGCTCTTCTACAAATGCAGTAGTTGCTGAGTGGATAATTTATACGCCATAGAAAAGATGGCAGAATATTTTAATTTCTTTAAAGAAAGTGGGAATGGTGAGAAAAAGAAACCCAGAATCCCCCATTAGAATGTTACCCTATTTCACTCTGTGTTGGTGGACAGAAGAGTGAGACTGGAAGACAGGACACTTGGGTTCCAGCATCAGCTTTGCTTCTCAGCTGTGTCACCTCTGGGAAATCCCTTCCCTTCTTTGGAGCTATTTCCTCATTGGTAAAATGTAGGGATTGAACCAGGTAATCTTCCTTGTTCTTTGTCGCTATCACTGTGTGCACTTCGATAAATGTATTATTAATTTAATTTACTGTTTATACTCTTAAAATAACTATGGTGAAAACCAAAATGCATATTGTATTCAGTGTAGGAGTGACGGTGTGCTTTCTAATTATCTGCCCAAGCAATGTAACCATAGTTAAATTTATGATGAGAACAGCACATCCAATTGGGCTGATCGGTTGTAGCAATTAAAACTTACAGCTGCCCTTTGTACTAATTTAAAGGCAACCCTCTGCCACCAGCAACAGAAGTCTTATCAGCATGTGAATGAGGTGCATTAACACACAAAAGTTGTATCACATACTGTCTAAGTCTTGTGCTACGCATCTAACCTTATAAACACTGAACTTGTATCTAAGGAGAAATTCATGTTTATCGTCTCTGGCAACGGCCCAGCTTCTCCTCTACCTGTAACTGAATTCAAAGGCATAAAATAAAAGGTCAGGAATACTTTCCTTCTTTTTCATGAGGGCCGCAGGCACCTGTTGCTGGCATAGGTGCATTATATCCCAGTCAAGGCCAACTTAAATTTAAATATCTAGACTAACCGATTGATCATTTAAAGGTCATAGTTTCCTTACAGAAAGATTGTTCTCTTTTCAAAATAAAAAGAAAGTTAAAGGATTTTATTAGAGGCAAATTCCTAAGTGTATTTTAAGTATGATTTAATATCTAGAAACTTTATACCCAAATTTTCAGAGAGATGGTTATCACCTAAATAACCATAAAAGCTAACTTTTTGAGCCCCTTTACAAGCTGGCAGGTCCAGTGCTAATAGTGTTACTAAAGTTCTTCCTAATATTTCTAATGAACCTGAAGGATAGGTACCATCTCCTATGTACAGCTGAAGCCCAAGGACTTTGTCACGTGTCCAAGGTCAAACATAAGTGAGGATTCAAATCTGCATCCAATTGACTCCAAGATACCTAATCATACCACTAAAAGCTGGTGCTTTAAAAAAAAAAAAAATCCAGGGCTTCCCTGGTGGCGCAGTGGTTGAGAGTCCGCCTGCCGATGCAGGGGACACGGGTTCGTGCCCCAGTCCGGGAAGATCCCACATGTCGCGGAGCAGCTGGGCCCGTGAGCCATGGCCGCTGAGCCTGTGCGTCCGGAGCCTGTGCTCCGCAACGGGAGAGGCCACAACAGTGAGAGGCCCGCGTACCGCAAAACAACAACAACAACAACAACAAATGTTCAGGTAAAAGTATATGGTAGATTCTTTAAACAAGAAAATTCAAACTTCGTTGTAGCACAATGTGATATAAAAGTGGCATCTAAATATCTTGTTTAAAAGGACCAAACCACATTTGGTCATTCCCTCAGCAAGTCAAACTAATCACAAGGTGATCTCAAATACTTTTGGAACAAGGGAGAATATTTGCATTTATGTAATAGTACATAATTTTATATATTTTTATATAAAATATATTTTAAATTTTTATTAGTTAGCCAGTTCTAAGAAACAAATTGCCCTAAAACTTAGCAACCTAAAAAAACAAACATTTATACTCTTACAGTTTTTGTGGGTCAGAAATGAAGGAGCAGATTAACTGGGTGAGGGTCTCTTGTGAAGCTGTGACCAAGATGTCAGCTGGGACTACAGTCACGTGACTTGACTTCAACATGATTTACTCCATGGCTGGAGGCAGGAGGCCTCAGTTGCTTGACCAAGTGTCTCTATGGAACTGCTCGAGTGCCCTCGCAACATTAGCTGGATTTCGAACAGCAAGCAATCTGAGAGAGAGAGCCAGCAGGAGCTGTAGGGTCTTTTATGACCTCTTCTCAGAAGTCACACATGTGATGGTGAGAAAGGAAGAACTGAGTGTGTTGAACAGACCAGAGGCTTCTCTCAACAGCTCATTTTCTGATGACAGTGATATTCCCAGGACTGGGGGTACTTGGCTAAATACCAGCCTGAGCAAGGGATAGGATACAAAGTTCTCCCCTCCTTTCCTCAAAAACTTCTCCCTTGTCATCAAATCTTAATGCTTGATGTGCCGCACTTGGATACACATTCCTTTTGACTAAGGAAAATTATCTTTAAAACGAATGAACAACTTAGCTTAGATACATATACTCAGGTACGTTTTGTTCAGTAGCTAGTTGACAGGAAAGGTATGGGGCAAGCATACTTGATGAGGAAAACTCAATAGAGGAGACGATGAAGGACTCTGGGGCAGGTTACAACAGGTATTAGGGGAATTTGACCACTTAGGATGAAAATCCAGCACCTGAAGAGGGTAGTAAAAACGAAGGTGGAACAGAGAGTGCTAAAGTGATTTCCAGGCTCTGAAAGTGCTTTGATGATAAAGAAGAGGTGAGAGGAGCCCCGAGGGGGGAGGTGAGAGGAGCTCTGAGAAGGCTAGAAGGCTATGTCCTGAGGTACACTGTCACTCTGGTCCTGAAGGTCAGCTGAATCATCATCTCACCCTTTTTATATCAATTAAACTGAAAGTGTTGTCAAGGGTGGACGGCAGATTCCTCATTATAATGGTGACAGGATACACCTTCTGCTGGGGCCATTTCTAGATGGTTAAAACCATGCATTATCTTACTACTGAACTATAATTGATAGAGTTTTTTCTTACGCTTATACATCACTGGATGTCTTCCCTTTTCCCTAGTTTTCTTACCTCTGCTCTTTGTTTTTTTCACTTTAAGATTCTATTTTTTGTAACCATGTCAGTCAGAGCCCTGTTTACTGACTTAACAGTCAATGAGTATGTTTGTTACAGTGATGATGGGAGAAAAAGATGAAGGGTGTAAGCAAAAAGGTCAGTCTTTGCAGGGAAGGGCTCTGCATCCAGCAGCTATCTGTGCTCTGCCTGCACCCTTTGGGTCACTGTCCAAAAATGTCCCTGTGATGTAGATTTCCCAAAAAGTCTGGATGAACCAGACATTTCTGAAACGCAAGACCCATCCGTGACCAGCCAACGAGATAAGGGGATTGTGGCCAATACACATAAATCTAAGGAGTTGTCAGGAAACTCAATCAATTTTTAAGCCTGGAGGTTGCATCTTCTCTGCTGGTTAAAAAGTTCATTCATACGTGCCCCTTTCATTTCATTATTCATGCAACACAAATTAAATGGCTTAGCTGTTTCAATACAGATTAATTACATTAGGCACAAAGCACATTTCCAGTTGAGGCCATGGGTTCTACTTCATTTAATTCATTATCCCATGTGCAATCCAGTGGCGTCCTGAAGATAGCAGCTAATTTCAATCACATACGTTTTTGTCAGCACTTTCTTCTTTTTCTTTCAGGTTTGTATAAGAAGATTGCTAGCTAGAATAAAAGGAAAAGTACGTACTTGGACCAAAGGAATTTTATTCTAAAGGGCTTTTTCTTTTTTTTTAATCTTATTGTGTTTGCTTTTCGTTTCGGTGTCCTCTGACTGAGGCGACATAGAAAGGCATCACCTGGCCTCCTGGAGAGAGATGCTACTTCTGCTCCTATGATGCGTGATATACCTGGCAGAGGAACTTGGGGGGCAGGGGTCTGGTTAGGGCTCCAAGCGTGTGTATGGAGACCACTGCTTATGACTCCAGAATGAGAGGGAGAAGTTTCAGCTCCAGGCAGATCTGTTTACCTTGGCACACTCCTTGCAGGGTATTTGTCATTCAGCAAAAAAAAGTTGGATGCAGGCGTCTGTATGTGTGTATTACACAGGGTTTTTTCAAATGATAGCTCTTTGAAGATTAACTACTAAAAATGCTGAAATGTCTTTCTCTGCAGCTGTGAGCACAGGTTCATAGCACAGAGGAAGAACCTGAAATCCAGAGTTGGAATACTTACATACACCCAAATTTATTATGAAAATGAAGTTAAAATGCCAGACACAGGAAACGTTCTTACCGAAAAGTATCTTGGAAGTTGTTCTCCGGATTGAAGTCGTACTGAAATTAATTAATTAATTAAAAACCTGTTCTGTTCTGTTCTGTAATCAACAAAGTCTTGAGATCTTTGTCAAGGATGGAGGAATACAGGGTGTAACAGCCAACATTCTGCAACCTGAGAAGACGGCCAGAGCAAGGAAGCCAAGATAAGGGAAACTTCATTTATACTCAGCTTTGTGAAGGGAAAAAAAAATTAAGGATTATTTACTTTTTTATCTCAAAAAAAAAAAAGTTTCTGAGCCTTGTGGTTTAATCTAAAATGTCCTTCATGAACTTTCGTTTCTTCAGCTCAATTCCAGTATATTAAGATAAGTAGATTCGGAAATGACAGTGCAAACTGGATAACATTTGGGGAATTACAATGATTTTCTGGAAATTTTTTTTTTTTTTTTTGCTATGGGGGAACTAACTTTTCTCACTGATTAACTGCTTTCCCACTTGCCCCTAAATTTTATACTATATATTTCAAAGAAAGGCTGTAAGAAAACCCCCTCCCCATGCTGCTTTTTTGCAAATCCAGACTCTTGGAGGATTTAGATGTCTGATCTTCGGGGCTCCGGTTCCTTTTTGTAACTCCTGCCAAAACATCACACGAGAAAGGGAAAGATAGTAAGAAACCATCTAAAGGCAATCAAATGACCATTAATCCCCTACTCTTTCCACACACAATAAACATTAGCTGCAGCTCAATTAAACGCTACGGTTCACAGATGTTCACAGTAATGACAGCCCCACGATAGCGTCCTTCTCATTAAGGTGTTTTGGAACTGTGCACACGCCAATGCCACCCACCAGGGAACTGGGAAAACTGAGGAAAACACAGGGAACCAGTCAGGCCTGGTATAGGAAGCAGAAGACAGTTGTCTGTTCTCTCCAGAAAAGAGGCATCGGCAGGATTTATCATCATGGTGTTTTTTGGGTTTTTTTTTTTTTTTGGCCAGCCCCTCACCCCCTGGCCCCGCTTTGAGTTATTAACAGTGAAAATACACTGTGTTTCAGTGGAAATACACTGGAGAACTTGACAGAAGCAGAGACCAGAAATGTGTCCCTAGAGCCTGGAACCATCTGGAAGAAACACACGTTTTCCCTGTGCCTGGGTGCTGCCAGACAGAAGGCAGCTCGGCTTACACATAGGATGTGCTCTTTGCCTGCCTCCTTCAGAGGCCCCAGACGCTTCCAGCTATGCTTCCTTTGGGGAAAGTAGTTGCATAACAGGGATAAGGAAGGTACCAGAGACGAATTCTAAATAGTTCATTAGATAGGAAGTGCCAGCAGAAGTGGAGTCCCTTTCCTTGAAAAGCCAGGGGCTAATCAGCTCGGTGAAGAGGGTGTTTCCATCACAAAGACCGGGTCCTCCACTCGCCCACCAACCAGATCTGAGCTGCGGGTACCCAGCCTCGGGCCCTGGCTTCCCCAGTTCGGGTGCCCCAGTCGTGGGCACAGTCATGGCATCACCTACATAACACATAGCAAGGCTCTCTGCTCTCTGCATGTGACCGTAGTTACAATCTCAGAATACATTGTTTTCATTGGCCAGACCTTTATGCTCCTAAATGTCTCTGTCTCTGAAGCCTTTCGCAAGGATTACACAAGCAGCTTTACTTTTAGAGAAGTAACAAAGGCATTGCAAGTCTAGGGACCTTAGCTCTACAGATCCCAAGACTTCCTGGCTGGGTCAGATCCTCGTTGAGAACATGTATTTCTTGGAATAAAATATCATAGCTGCAAAGGGACACGTTCGGAGCAGGAACCTTGAATCCAGTATTCTCCATCCACCTGAGACCTGGTCTCTGGTGAGGTCAGTCAGCACGGGTTCTTCTGCGATGGACAGGTGAGGCTCACCGGCAAGAGTGGTTGGCCTTGGAGGGCTCAAGCTGCCTAACATTTTATCAGACACTATTAAGTGCGAAACCTTCCAGGTGCTGTACGGCCAAGTCTGAACTGGAAGGCCAGTATTGGAGCAACATCTAGGAAAGAAAAAATACTAGCACTTAATTAGCTGGTTTTAATTAGGGATTAACTTTGTCTTTGGTAAAGAAAATCAACCCAGCTATTAAAAACAGAAGAAAAAATAGACTATAAGGCATTTTAATGGTAGGAAAATTCTAAATGTGGTTCATTCAACATTGTTTTGTTTGTTTGTTTGGCCGCACTCAGGGGATCTTAGTTCCCCTACCAGGGATCAAACCCGGGCCACTGCAGTGAAAGCACTGGAGTCCTAACCACTGGACCACCAGGGAATTCCCCATTCAACAATTTTGCTAAACCTTTATTGAGGTAGTGTTATCGTTTTAATAATTATCCCAACTGCCTTGCAAATACAGGGAACTGGAACAGCTAATAAGCATCACATATACATATATAATACATATATAATTATATATACATGGAATTTGAATAGTTATAGGCATCGCATATACAATATGTGTGACGCCTAGAACTGTTCAAATATATATATAGTACTTATATATATAACATATATATGATATATACATAGATATATATATATCATATATATAATGTGTAGCATTTCCCACAAAGATTGGTATTAGGTAAAGCTTGTCTTTAACTCACCTCTAACCTCCATACCCCAGTTATCTGCACCCCCATCCCCAGGACAAACACACACAATCACACACACGTAAGGTTAGAATTAGGGTTAGGATTTGCCTCTTTTTGTCTTCTAGTCTTTTCTCCCTTTCTCTTCTTCACATCAAACAAGTCTGCGTTGGCCTTGCACTGGAGCTCCTGCCTTTCCATGATTATGATGACGACCGCTGTGCGTTCTGCGTACTCTGTTCTTTACCTGGTAGCTAGCTGTGGGTGGTAAGGGCAATGTGCTGCCTGGATGGGTAGAAGGAAACCACGAGAGGACAGCTTGCAGGTCCGGAGTGCGGGTGGCCTGAGGAGAGCGCTGCTGCAGGGCTGTGTCCACGTGGCCTTGGGACTCGGGGAGTCTTTCAGAGGGTCTGAGAGGTCCAAAACATTCATGGGTTAAAACATTTAAATGGCAAGACAGACCCCTGAATGTAATGTAACAGCACAGGAAATAAGTACAAGTAATCATTTCAGGTGTACACACCCAGGGGCCAGTTACTTTTGAGAAACTACCACGTGGAAAGTTTCGGGTGTAGGATCAAAGAATCTTCACAATTCTCTGAAGAGATTCCTAATACACTCCTCCCTTTTCTTGCTCTATGTCTGGGTGAGGCTGGATTTCCTACATATTCTTCAACCAAAAAGTCATAGCAGATTGAATGCAGAGCAGATTGGAGCATCCAGCTCTCTTAGCCCAGATAGTAAAGACACTGGCAAAATGGAAAACAATGCCATTTTCTACTATTTTTTTTTAATAGAGTGACTTTTTTAAAAGATACGTTATTTATGTAATGCTGTTTAGGTAATAAAACCATGTAGTTCAATGAACTAGTAAAATATATTTTAAAATTTTAATTTCTAATATAGTAAATAATGATCCAGCTTATATAAAAAACCATTTGGGGGATTCTTTTTTTTTTATACAAGTTTATTTATTTATTTTTGGCTGTGTTGGATCTTCATTGCTGCGCGTGGGTTTTCTCTAGCTGCAGTGAGCGGGGGCTACTCTTTGTTGCGGTGTGCGGGCTTCTCATTACAATGGATTCTCTTGTTGTGGAGCACGGGCTCTAGGCCCGTGGGCTTCAGTAGTTGTGGCTTATAGGCTCTAGAGCGCAGGCTCAGTAGTTGTGGCGCACGGGCTTAGTTGCTCCGCGGCATGTGGGATCTTCCTGGACCAGGGCTCGAACTCGTGTCCCCTGCATTGGCAGGTGGATTCTCAACTGCTGCACCACCAGGGAAGTCCGGGGAGTCTTAATACTTTTAAAGAGTGTCAAGGGCTCCCCAAACCAGAATTTAAGACCCACAGTTGGAGGCTATCTCTTCCATTACATCTGGGCACCCAAAGCCTTGGGCCTGAGACAGTCGCTCTTATTTACTCTCTCGAGGGCCATTGTTTTCCCAAGGGCTTGCCTATTATGACTTTCGAGCTCTGCCCTGTTGGCAGGACCTGCTGCAGTTAACTGTGTATTGGAGATCTTCAGTCTAGCCTCTACAGCTTCCTAAAATGGCATGAAAAGAACCTGTACAACTGTGTGGTTACGTGCCCTCGCAGGAGAGTTTAGCTAGCTTTCCTCGGCGTCCAAGGGCCTCGTGACCCTTCAAGGTCAGCAGCCTGTCTCTGCCTCACCGGCCCCAGGTGCCCTCAGGGGTTTTGCTGTGAACTGTTTGTCCTCTAGTTTCTGTCACAATTCACCTGACGTGTGGTTACGTTTGTGTGGAGGAGACAAGCAGGAGAATATGAAAGTTTACAAGTACTAGGAATGTGAATTTCCACAAGAATAAAGATTGCAATGGCATATGCAAAAACAACAACAAAAATAGCTTTGACAAGTCTGGAGAATGATGCCTCCCTCATCCTCAAAACTGATTTGAAAACCTTTTTATGTTGTTTTACTACTAGAAAGTGATGAGATGAATGCTGGGCATAACATTTTGATTCTCCTTCTGAGCCTTCTGGAAGCTTAGAATATTTAATGCTCTCAGGCGGTAACTCTGTTCGCCTACATATGGCTGTTTTTCTCCTCCTCATCTAAGTTTCCATTATTTTATGGTCATTGCAGCTCCTACATGTTCATTGTAAGCCATGTTGGATTTCTTTTTTTTTTTTTTTTTTTTTTTTTTTTTTTTTTTGCGGTACGCGGGACTCTCACTGCTGTGGCCTCTCCTGTTGTGGAGCACAGGCTCCGGGCGCGCAGGCTCAGCAGCCATGGCTCACGGGTCCAGCCACTCTGCGGCATATGGGATCTTCCCGGACCGGGGCACGAACCCGTGTCCCCTGCATCGGCAGGCAAACTCTCAACCACTGCGCCACCAGGGAAGCCCTTGGATTTCTTTTTAAAAAACGAACTTTTCAGACAAAGCTGACGAATGAATCCTTCTTGGTGTATTGATTCCCATGAAGATGGCAAGTGCCTTGCCCCTGAGAGCCTGTGGCTGCTTTGCATTGTCACAGCCTGCTGGCTCACAGGAACATCCTTGGAAGAGTGTCCAGCTAGAAGAGAGAGATTGGGAGGAAGATGGACAGGAGGATCTAGCATGAACCTGTTTGTTTAACTGTCTTCGCATATGAACCATGTCCTCTTAGGAACACTGGAATGATGATAATTCCCAAGGTCCTTGGAACTCTTGGAAATGCCTTAAAAATGCACATGTGCCTCTCATCTGGCATGAAGACCACTTACCCAGGGCAGCACCAGGTCTGGACAGAGTCCATCCAATTCAGTTGGGTTTGGGAATCCTGAAACTCACTTTGGAGCTCCAGCTGTGGACCTGGTATGTGTCCCCTGGTGAGGACCATTTATTGTCAGGCAAGAACTTGGGAAAGGGCCTCGGAGAGGGTCCTGGTCCCACAGTGGTGGCTCATCCCTGGCCGAGCTAAAAGCATCGGAAGTTCTACTTGCTTTTCTCCACACAGTTCTTTCTGTTTTGGAAAAGAAAACGATACAGTTATAAATATTTACATTTGAAACCAAAACATTTTGACAACAATTGCAGCTGCTAAATGATTTATGAAACTTGTGAAATTGAGTAGAGAAAGACAGAAGACAAACACGTGTTGCTAAGAAGGAAGATCTCCCTGACTCTGATTTAGGAGACAGTGGAGGTTTCCTAGAGCGTAATTATACAGTAATACTTCTTAAGGGAGTTTGGTTTAAAAATACGATACACTTAATTACCATTTGGTCATTAGCACTGCTGTCATTAACCTTCAGCTGACAAATTACCTACTTAGGAGAGATACATTTCAATGTAAGCTGTTAGGGTGGATGGCATACTCTATGCATTTGGGTCAAAAGCCAGGTCCACGGATAGAAACGCAACTCTGGAACTTACAGAACGGAATACCTCAGTATGGCTTAAGTTTTCCAAACTACATGGATAATTCTCAAATAATTAAATGTGCTAATCAACAATAAAGCACCTCTTTTTGTACATTTTAGTATTTTTGGTCAAAGTGGACAGATAACTGGGGAGCCTCCGTTCCACACTGAGGCTCCATCCCATGGGGTTAAATGACTGGCCTTGTAAACTGAGAATTGCAAATCTAAACCCGCCTGGAGATTCTGCTTCTCACTGGGGAGGAAGCCTGTCAGAAGAGAAATGGCATGCATTCTACAGTCAGAAGACTTGAGTTTGAATCTCTTCTTTGACTCTGATGGACTGAGTGGCCTGGGGCAAGTGAATGAATTTCTCTGACTCTGTTTCCTCACATACAAAATAGAAAAAAAGAATATTTGCCTTATGGTAATACTGTAAGGATTTAATGAGATAATTCAAGTAAAGAACCCGGCAGCCTTATAGAAGCCGGACAAAGAGTAACTCTAATTGCTGTAGGGGTTCTGAAATAGAGCTTTCAAATGATTGACCCCAACTCACATTAATTTAGAGTCCATCAGGGACAGGGAGTTACATAAGCGAAGTGGGGACTCTAGCTAGTGAGACAGATATTTGTCCACACACCCCTTCCTGTTAAAGAGTGAGCATCCATCTCTGGGGCCACAGACACGTGTGTAGGTCTACGAATCCAGGTGGAAGGAAATCTAGCCATGGAGTGGGGATGGGTAGATTGGAAACTGCCCCCAAAAGAGGAAGGAAGGGCAAAGTTGGGGGTGGAAGAAACCCACATGCCTCGGTCAGCAGCAGGTACCCATGTAAGCCATAGGACCTGGTGTGCCCTGCATCCCCACAGGTATGGAACTGCCGTGTGTGTGTGTGTGTGTGTGTGTGTGTGTGATGTGTGTGTGTGTGAATTAGGGTAGAGTAAGGGACAGAGAGGAAAAGGCAGCAAGCGTAGTGTAAGTAGTGCTCCAAAATGACAGCAATCGAAAGACGATAGTGAAGGTAAAAAAAAAAAGTTACAGAGAATGAGCAGATAAGGGGCCTGGCTTGCCTTCTGTGAGCTAAGAGCACCTCGTCCCCACCCCATCCTATGCCAGGACCCGAGAAGCCGAAAGCAAGCCCTTGCTGTCAGAGAGAGTATGTGTGCCCAGAATTACTGACCACCCTCTTCTTCCTCAGGTTGGTGGCCCAGAAGATGCTTTGGGTGAACAGATGCTGAGTCCCAATGCAAGATGATTTGTGAAAATGGTCACATGGGCCGTCGACTGATTCAGGATGAAGGAGAAATCACTTTGGGCTGCCGAGGTCCAAGAGAAGCTTCATTTCAAACTGAGTCCTAAAGATGGATGGCATTGAGATTTAAAAAAAAAACCAAAACATTAAAAATGGAAATTAGCATGAGCAAAACATGAGGGCTGAAACCTGCTTGCCATATTCAGAAGTCAGCAACTGTCCTATTAGAGTCAGGCAAATAGACTGGAAAGGTAGGTGTCCAGACATGGATAGGCACTTGATCCAAAGACGAAGAAATATGCAAATATTGATTTTAACTGGCCATCAAACTCTGTTATATAGTACGAGGAAAAGTGTTAAATATATCATTTTTTCCCTCATGGTTATTCATGGTTGACAATGATATTTTCAAAATGACAGATACTGATTGTAAAAAAAAGCAAGAAAAGAATAGTTGTTAAAATCTATTTCTGTAAAGACCACTATTGCTGGTTCCTCCCCAAATGCCTGGCCATGAGCAAAGAAAGATACTGTTCACATTTAGTAGCTGCTGTAGTCACCTTGGCATAATAGAGGGAACACAGCCTTTAATGGCAGTTTAATTAGATTTACCATGGGGAAGAGGTCACATAGAAGACGCCATGCTTTTATATTTACAAACCTGGATAATGACATGAATAAATAAAAAATGCACACAAAAGAAAACATGGTGAAGACCATGGCAGCTCTTTCTCTTTCTTTTCCCCTCACAGTTTAAATTCATAGGGTGTGGTTTTCCTGTAATGCAAGTGTCTAAGTGGCTTTAATGCTTATGGAAGTTGGCTGCATATGGAGAGGAGGGTTATATGCCATGTTTTATATTTTATGAGCAGCAGGATATTTCCAAGAAAGATTTTTAATTGATTCTACTTTTTGTGGAAGAAGAAGAGACAGCAGTTTTTATCACTACTATGGAAAAGTGTAGAGGTTCCCCTACAAACTCAAGAGGCAGTAGATAGTCAATAAGACCAGGAGAACAAATACTATAGACAGCATTTTCCCCTAGGACTACAGAGGTGGAGAACTCAAGAGACCTAGGCAATTTTTTTAATCTGTTGCCATAGAAAGAGGATAAAACCTTCTGTGAGAGAGGCAAGGATGAAAGAGAGCATGTGGAAAGAATAAGTTCTGACTTATTTCTGTAGTTCCAATTTTAAAATAAGGCGAGAGAGGGCAGACAGCAGAAGCAAGAAGAACTACTATCCTGCAGCCTGTGGAACAAAAACCACATTCACAGAAAGATAAATAACATGAAATGGCAGAGGGCTATGTACCAGATGAAGGAACAAGATAAAACCCCAGGAAAACAACTAAATGAAATGGAGATAGGCAACCTTCCAGAAAAAGAATTCAGAATAATGATAGTGAAGATGATACGGGACCTTGGAAAAAGAATGGAGGCAAAGATAGAGAAGATGCAAGAAATGTTTAACAAAGATCTAGAAGAATTAAAGAACAAACAGAGATGAACAATACAATAACTGAAATGAAAAATACACTAGAAGGAATCAATAGCAGAGTAACTGAGGCAGAAGAACAGATAAATGACTGGGAAGACAGCATGGTCGAACTCACTGCTGTGGAACAGAATAAAGAAAAAAGAATTAAAAGAAATGATGACAGCTTAAGAGACCTCTGGGACAACATTAAATGCAACAATATTTGCATTATAGGGGTCCCAGAAGGAGAAGAGAGAGAGAAAAAGGACCCAAGAAAATATTTAAAGATTATAGTTGAAAACTTCCCTAACATGGGAAAGGAAATAGCCACCCAAGTTCAGGAAGCACAGAGAGTCCCATACAGGATAAACCCAAAGAGAAACATGTTGAGAAACATAGTAATCAAATTGGCAAAAATTAAAGAAAAAGAAAAATTATTAAAAGCAGCAAGGGAAAAATGACAAATAACATACAAGGGAACTCCCATAAGGTTAACAGCTGATTTCTCAGCAGAAACTCAACAAGCCAGAAGGGAGTGGCATGATATACTTAAAGTGATGAAAGGGAAGAAACTACAACCAAGATTACGCTACCCAGCAAGGATCTCATTCAGATTCGATGGAGAAATCAAAAGCTTTACAGACAAGCAAAAGCTAAGAGAATTCAGCACCACCAAACCAGCTTTACCACAAATGCTAAAGGAACTTCTCTAAGTGGGAAACATAAGAGAAGAAAAGGACCTACAAAAACAAACCCAAAACAATTAAGAAAATGGTCATAGGAACATACATATTGATAATTACCTTAAACGTGAATGGTTTAAATGCTCCAACCAAAAGACACAGGCTTGCTGAATGGATACAAAACCAAGACCCATATATATGCTGTCTACAAGAGACCCACTTCAGACCTAGGGACACATACAGACTGAAAGTGAGGGGATGGAAAAAGATATTCCATGCAAATGAAAATCAAAAGAAAGCTGGAGTAGCAATACTCATATCAGATAAAATAGACTTTAAAATAAAGACTGCTACAAGAAACAAAGAAGGACACTACATAATGATCAAGGGATCAATCCAGGAAGAATATATAACAATTATAAATATATATGCACCCAACATAGGAGCACCTCAATACATAAGAAATGGCTAAGAGCTCTAAAAGAGGAAATCGACAATAACACAATAATAGTAGGGGACTTTAACACCTCACTTACACCAATGGACAGATCATCCAAACAGAAAATTAATAAGGAAACATAAGCTTAAAATGACACAATAGATCAGGTAGATTTAATTGATATTTATAGGACATGTCATCCAAAAACAGCAGATTACACTTTCTTCTCAGGTGCGCATGGAACATTCTCCAGGATAGATCACATCTTGGGTCACAAATCAAACCTCAGTAAATTGAAGAAAATTGAAGTCATGTCAAGCATCTTTTCTGACCACAACACTATGAGATTAGAAATCAATTACAGTGAAAAAAACGTAAAAAACACAAACACATGGAGGCTAAACAATACGTTACTAAATAATCAAAAGATCACTGAAGAAATCAAAGAGGAAATAAAAAAATACCTAGAGACAAATGACAATGAAAACACGACGATCCAAAACCTATGGGATGCAGCAAAAGCAGTTCTGAGGGAAGTTTATAGCTATACAAGGCTACCTCATGATACAAGAAAAATCTCAAATAAACAATCTAACCTTACACCTAAAGGAACTAGAGGAAGAAGAACAAACAAAACCAAAGTTAGCAGAAGGAAAGAAATCATAAAGATCAGAGCAGAAATAAATGAAATAGAGACAAAGAAAACAATAGCAAAGATCAATAAAACTAAAAGCTGGTTCTTTGGGAAGATAAACAAAATTGATAAACCATTAGCCAGACTCATCAAGAAAAAGAGGGAGAGGACTCAAATCAATAATATTAGAAATGAAAAAGGAGAAGTTACAACAGACACTGTAGAAATACAAAGCATCCTAAGAGACTACTACAAGCAACTCTATGCCAGTAAAATGGACAACCTGGAAGAAATGGCCAAATTCTTAGAAAGGTATAACCTTCCAAGACTGAACCAGGAAGAAATAGAAAATATGAACAGACCAATCACAAGTAATGAAATTGAAACTGTGATTAAAAATCTTCCAACAAACAAAAGTTCAGGACCAGATGGCTTCACAGGTGGATTCTACCAAACATTTACAGAAGAGCTAACACCCATTCTTCTCAAACTCTTCCAAAAAACTGCAGAGGAAGGAAAACTCCCAAACTCATTCTATGAGGCCACCATCACCCTGATACCAAAATCAGACAAAGATACTACAAAAAAAGAAAATTACAGACCGACATCACTGATGAATATAGATGCAAAAATCCTGAACAAAATACTAGCAAATAGAATCCAACAACACATTAAAAGGGTCATACACCATGATCAAGTGGGATTTATCCCAAAGATGCAAGGATTCTTCAATATATGCAAATCAATCAATGTGATACACCATATTAACAAATTGAAGAATAAAAACCATATGATCATCTCAATAGATGCAGAAAAGCTTTTGACAAAATTCAACACCGATTTATGCTAAAAGCTCTCCAGAATGTGGACACAGAGGGAACCTACATCAACATAATAAAGGCCATATGCGACAAACCCACAGCAAACATCATTCTCAATGGTGAAAAACTGAAAGCATTTCCTTTAAGATCAGGAACAAGACACGGATGTCCACTCTCACCACTATTATTCAACATAGTTTTGGAAGTCCTAGCCACGGCAATCAGAGAAGAAAAAGAAATAAAAGTAATACAAATTGAAAAAGAAGTAAAACTGTCACTATTTGCAGATGACATGATACTATACATAGAGAATCTTAAAGATGCCACCAGAAAACTACTAGAGCTAATCAATGAATCTGGTAAAGTTGCAGGATACAAAAGTTATGCACAGAAATCTCTTGCATTCCTATATACTCATGATGAAAAATCTGAAAGAGAAATTAAGGAAACACTCCTGTTTACCATTGCAACAAAAAGAATAAAATACCTAGGAATAAACCTACCTAGGGGGACAAAAGACCTGTATGCACAAAACTATAAGGCACTGATGAAAGAAATTAAAGATGATACCAACAGATGGAGAGATATACCATGCTCTTGGATTGGAAGAATCCAATATTCCAATCCAAGAGCATATTGTGAAAATGACTATACTACCCAAAGCAATCTACAGATTCAGTGCAATCCCTATCAAATTACCAATGGCATTTTTTCCAGAACTAGAACAAAAAATCTTAAAATTTGTATGGAGACACAAAAGACCCCGAATAGACAAAGCAGTCTTGAGGGAAAAAAAACGGAGCTGGAGGAATCAGACTCCCTGACTTCAGACTATACTACAAAGCTACAGTAATCAAGAAAATATGGTACTGGCACAAAAAAAGGAAACATAGATCAATGGAACCCCATAGAAAACTGAGAGGTAAACCCATGCACCTATGGTCAACTAATCTATGACAAAGGAGGCAAGGATATACAATGGAGAAAAGACAGTCTCTTCAATAAGTGGTGCTCAGAAAACTGGACAGCTACATGTAAAAGAGTGAAATTAGAACACTCCCTAACACCATTCACAAAAATAAACTCAAAATGGATTAGAGACCTAAATGTAAGACCAGACACTATAAAGCTTTTAGAGGAAAACATAGGAAGAACACTCTATGACATAAATCACAGCAAGGTATTTTTGATCCATCTCCTAGAGTAATGGAAATAAAAACAAAAATAAACAAATGGGACCTAATGAAACTTCAAAGCTTTTGCACAGCAAAGGAAACCATAAACAAGACCAAAAGACAACCCTCAGAATGGGAGAAAATATTTGCTAATGAAGCAACTGACAAAGGATTAATCTCCAAAATTTACAAGCAGCTCATGCAGCTCAATAACAAAAAAACAAACAACCCAATCCAAAAATGGGCAGAAGACCTAAATAGACATTTCTCCAAAGAAGATATATGGACTGCCAACAAACACATGAAAGAATGCTCAAAATCATTAATCATTAGAGAAATGCAAATTAAAACTACAATGAGATACCATCTCACACCAGTCAGAATGGCCATCATCAAAAAATCTAGAAACAATAAATGCTGGAGAGGGTGTGGAGAAACGGGAACACTCTTGCACTGCTGGTGGGAATGTGAATTGGTTCAGCCGCTATGGAGAACAGTATGGAGGTTCCTTAAAAAACTACAAATAGAACTACCATATGACCCAGCAATCCCACTCCTGGGCATATACCCTGAGAAAACCAAAATTCAAAAAGAGTCATGTACCAAAATGTTCATTGCAGCTCTATTTACAATAGCCCGGAGATGCAAACAACCTAAGTGCCCATCATCGGATGAATGGATAAAGAAGATGTGGCACATATATACAATGGAATATTACTGAGCCATAAAAAGAAACGAAATTGAGCTATTTGTAATGAGGTGGATAGACCTAGAGTCTGTCATACAGAGTGAAGTAAGTCAGAAAGAGAAAAACAAATACTGCATGCTAACACATATATATGGAATTTAAGGAAAAAAAATGTCATGAAGAACCTAGGGGTAAGACAGGAATAAAGACGCAGACCTACTGGAGAATGGACTTGAGGATATGGGGAGGGGGAAGGGTGAGCTGTGACAGGGCGAGAGAGAGTCATGGACATATACACACTAACAAACGTAGTAAGGTAGATAGCTAGTGGGAAGCAGCCGCATGGCACAGGGATATTGGCTCGGTGCTTTGTGACAGCCTGGAGGGGTGGGATAGGGAGGGTGGGAGGGAGGGAGACGCAAGAGGGAAGACATATGGGAACATATGTATATGTATAACTGATTCACTTTGTTATAAAGCAGAAACAAACACACCATTGTAAAGCAATTATACCCCAATAAAGATGTTAAAAAAAAATAAACCTGGAAGAAAAAAAAAGACACATGCACCCCAATGTTCATTGCAGCACTATTTACAATAGCCTGGTCATGGAAGCAACCTAAGTGTCCATCGACAGACGAATGGATAAAGAAGATGTGGTACATATACACAATGGAATATTACTCTGCCATGAAAAGGAACGAAATTGGGTCATTTGTAGAGACGTGGATGCATCTAGAGACTGTCATACAGAGTGAAGTTAGTCAGAAAGAGAAAAACAAATATCGTATATTAACGCATATATGTGGAACCTAGAAAAATGGTACGGATGAACTGGTTTGCAGGGCAGAAATAGAGACACAGATGTAGAGAGCAAACGTATGGACACCAGGGGGGGAAAGCGGCGGGTGGGTGGGATGGTGGGGGATGAATTGGGCGACTGGGATTGACATGTATACACTGATGTGTATAAAATGGATGACTAATAAGAAAAAATCAATCAATAAATAAACATTTAGAACCCCACAAAAAAGAAACAAAAAAAACAAAATAAATTAGTCACAGGCATAAAATGTACAGCATGAAAAATATAGTCAGTAATAATCAATATTTTTGTATGGTGACAGATGGTAACTAGAGTATAGTGGTGATCATTTTGTAATGTATAGAAGTACTAAATCAGTATATTGTGCACCAGGAATTACTATAGTGTTATAGGTCAATCATACTTCAAAGACAAACAAACAAACAAAAATTTAAAAAATTAAAAAACTAAAGTAAGGCTAGACACTCAACAGTGGTGTCTACACCTGTAGTAGAAACCAAGCACCAAATCCAGCAGATGGCAAAAGCTCTGACTGGAAGATCCTGGAAAGCTGTGGATGCCTTCTGAGCACTTTGGAAAAAGACTCAAGGATTCTGAAATGATGGTTTAAGTATCCCACTGGGAATCTTCCAAAAAAGTTAGGTTATGTGTGGGAACTGTCCACACATAAGGTAGAGATTTCTTAAATCTCTTGAAAGAGCTTTAAAAGTACAGAGAGTTCTCAACACATCAACTACTGAGAAAATCAAATTTAGTAGCAATTCAATAAATCCATTGAGCCTATTGTCAGGCTCTAAGCTAGATGCTAAGTCTGGGCTCCTCCGTGGACCCACTGCAGGAAAATGGGGGGTGGAAGAAGCCGTTGATAACACAGATTCCTGCCCCTTCCCCAAGTCTACTGAAGAAGAATCTTCTGAGAATGGGCCAAGGAGTTGATCATCTGCATTTTACCCACGCCCGTGCCGCAGGTGAGTCTCATAAATATGAAGTTAAACACTCCAGGAGAACTGTGGAAATTTAATTAAAAAATAGGAAAGAGGGCGTCCCTGGTGGCGCAGTGGTCGAGAGTCCGCCTGCCGATGCAGGGGACGCGGGTTCGTGCCCCGGTCCGGGAAGATCCCACATGCCGCGGAGCGGCTGGGCCCGTGAGCCGTGGCCGCTGAGCCTGCACATCTGGAGCCTGTGCTCCGCAACGGGAGAGGCCGCAACAGTGAGAGGCCCGCGTACCGCTAAAAAAAAAAAAAAAAGGAAAGAATAGCAAGGTCTCCTCAAGATTTCATAGTGACCCTTTCTTGCAAGAACAGAGGAACATACACTTTGATTATTATTATTTTTACTGAAATCACTCTCTGACTTGATCAGAAGTGGCGTGACAGAATAAGCAGGACTTTTCTTTCTTTTTGATGACTTGTTGCCAGGCACTGCTCTAAATCCTTTGCATGTATTATCTCATTTAATGCTTAAGCCACCCTTACCTAACAAGCAGGTGCTTTTATTATCTCCAATTGACAGAGAGTTAGATAAGATGTCCTAAACCAGATCCTGTTCAATGCAAGTGGCAGTCAGGGAGGAGATAAATCAGAAAAGGAAGCGAAAGACCCTTGGACCTTGTCCAAAGCAGCATATCTAGTTGATTTCCCCTCTGAGTAGAGAGATGAATGATACAAAGTTAAAGAAGAAAAAAAAAAAAGAAGATGATAAAAGAAATCAGAGTGCCCTTTAAGTCCTAGAAACAAAGATAACAACTTTCCAGATCTAATAAAGATCTAACATTCTATATGTGTTTGTCATTAACTTTTATGTATTTAGTAAGGTGAGTTACTCTAGGGTGGTCAATCTACCTTGAGTTACTTGTTTGATGTATAGAATAAAACAGCGGAACATTCCCATAAAACACATGACACTCCTCTCCACGGATTTATTAAAAAGACCCCCAGAGAAGAAAGTTATAAAATCTGATCAAGTCAGCAGTTCCAGCTGTGTAATTGATATCTACTGTTTTCTACTGACTGCTGAGAAGAACCTCCATTTCTGTAGCATAAACAGAATTCCCATTCCTTTTGCAAGGGGACTGCCATGGGGTAAATCTAAAAATAAGGTTCATCAACAAAATTATTTCATAAATTCCCAGAGATTTTCAGGAAAGCTCTGCAGACAATGGTTTCCTATAAATGTACTTCTTCTCTGTAAGTCATTTTTATATTTCAAGTCATTACGTTTGTTCTACATGATTCTTTTCTGTGTATAACATATAATATAGGCAGAGTATCAATCTCTTGAAGGATCAAGGAACAGCTAAGAAAAAATGGGAATGTTGAAAACTATCCATGGCTCTGTTTTTCCTTCTTCTCTCTTTCACAGATTCCTCTGCTCAAACACTACAAATATTCCATGCTTTATAATTAATATTGCTTCCATGACCCCAAAATATAGCTTCATGTTTTACCTTGGAAGTGAAGGGTACTAGGATATGCCACACCAAAGTATACCTCTCTGGAATAAGAATTATTTTGAGCTGATTATTTTGAGAAACAGCAGACCGAGGAGAAGCTCTGCAAACCACAGTAGAAGTTATCCTTTCATAAGGGAATTTTACTTTGATAAAGAAAACCTCCATTTGTAAGGGTGTCTCCCTCTCTGTATCAGGAAGGGAAGGATGACTGAATCACAAGAGCATCTTATCAATGGAGAAGACACCAGTTGAAATCTACAAGAACTAACCTTACCCTTGTTTACCAGGCTTTACCTGGTAACCTCCCAAACTCTCCCCCCCGCCCACCCCCATACTTTTCCTTCTTTTGCCTTTAGCTGAAGATGGTCTTTAAGGTGGTGGTTCAGACCACCACGGAGTGTTACTCGTTTTCCCTGGTATCTCTCTTTTATACGTGGGGAAACATGTTAAGAAACTTCTGTTTGTTTTTCTCTTACTAATCTGTCTTTTATCTCCAGTGGTCTCCGCGGAGAACTCAGAAGGTAGAGGCAAAATTATTTATCCTCCCTGACTGGAGAAAATAAGATTAAATATTGCCCTCATGAGATTTGTAAATTCTATAGCTGAGTTGTAGGAAACAAAACAGGTGCCTTTGTAAGTACTTGAAATACATTAGTAAGACCTACCCATTTCCCATGTTAATCTGTTTCAAAAGACAATCACTGTGTTACAAACAAAAGACTTCAAGCTCCATGGAGGTAATAAAAGGGTCTATGAATTCTGCTGAGTCACCGAGATTGGTTCACCCCAGCTATGACCTGGAACCTCTCCAGCCCTTATATTTGCATTTATAAAAAAAACTTTTTGGCTGCATGGGATCTTAGTTTCCTGATTAGGGATCAAACCCAGGCCACCTGCAATGGAAGTGCGGAGTCCTAATCACTTGACCGCCAGGAAATTCCCTATATTTGCATTTCTGATTTCATGATGAGAATTTTAGTAGGCAGACCTATGATATCTGGGCCTTCCATTCAAATCCTTTGTGTTCTTAATTTTTCTTCTGAAGCCATTTGCCTATTGTAATTTTAGTCTCCTTGGTGGGTGTGTGAGTGAAATTACTTCTGTAAACTTTTGGGGGGAAAAAGTGTGAAGTCAGCACAGAGTGAAACTAAAGTAAAGACATTTTCCAAGCCTCTGACAGTAAGCACTGATCTGCTCATAATCACTGTTTCTCCTCAAGCAGAAACTGTTCCTCAGTGATTAGCTTCCTCGGCTAAATATCTTCAGCAGCATTGCCCTTCAGGCACGGAGATTAGGGTTGGTTGTTGCCAAGTCCATGCGATGAGCTCCCAGTTGGTTAATGTGGTCCATTTGTTTGTGTCTCTTCCAGAGGTCGGAGGTGTTTGGAGAGAGCATTTTGGATTCCAGTCAGAGAATTCACAAAGCCCTGCCCCCGGGTGAAGTGTCAAGTAGGAAGTGATGACATTTGTCTATGTTTTTGACACTTTCTCACCTTTTATACTTTCTCTCTCTGAGGGCCCTTGCTATTCCATCAATGTCTCTTCTCCCAGGGAACTGACATCTTACCTACTCATCTCAGTGTGGTACAGAAGACTGGGTCCTTTGCTGCCCTACGTGTCCTGATGTCCACCCCCTACCCCATATGCTCCACCCTGCCCTGCCACCCTATTTTCACCCATATGGCACGTGCCCTACCCAGATCCCCCGTCTCCTATCCCACTACCCACCCCACGCACATCTTTCCAACTGCACCACGCCCAGTATATAGGGTTAAAAGGTGAACGGAAGCACATTGAAAGGGTTCACAGTGTATTTGAGCAAAAATTGATTTGAATCAGGCAGCATCCAGTCTAGCAGGCGGAAAGGAGCTCCAGGAACTCTACAAAATGAAAGACCTTGGGCTTCCCTGGTGGCGCAGTGGTTGAGAGTCCGCCTGCCGATGCAGGGGACACGGGTTCGTGCCCCGGTCCGGGAAGATCCCACATGCCGCAGAGCCGCTGGGCCCGTGAGCCATGGCCGCTGAGCCTGCGCGTCCCGAGCCTGTGCTCCGCAACAGGCCACAACAGTGAGAGTACCTCAAAAAAAAAAAAAAAAAAAAAAAACACATACAAAATGAAAGACCTTTACAGGCGGAAGGGAGTGGGAACAAGGGAATTATACTGGCCAAAAAGCAGGTTGGTTATGGTGAGGTCACTGTCTTTTAGGGAATACAGGGGTCTATCAGGCAGATCCCCTAAACAGTGCTAGCCAGGTGATTCCCGCTTGACTGCCTTAAGATTCCATTTCTGGGAGAACCCACATTGTAATTGTTAAGTCTCGGTTTGGCAACTCAGGGCTTAGCAGAAGCAACTGCATTTGGGGCCTGTTGTCTTGTTTGTCACAGTAATTTAATATGGCTCTTAAGATACGACCTGGTTCACTGTCAGCCCTCCATAAATGTTTCTAAGATCTTTCCTCCCTGTTCTCCTTACCCCATCTCTCCAGGGATCTTTGGGCCCTAAGAGAGGACACGCATCGAGGGCAATCTAATCACGAAGATGAAAGAAAATCACCGAAAGATGCACTTCAGCTTCAGGGAAACTGGATTTGGTGGGGGAGGGAAGGAGGGTATATTAAACCACAGATCTGTGACAAACAAGTAAGACTTTTGTATTTCTTTTATTTGAGTGTAAAAAATTATGTGCACTTTTCAGTCATATTTTGCTTTGTACGGACAATCCAGGAATCTTCTGTGTCTGACACAGTGTCAGACAGCATACCCATCTGTGAACCCAGTGGAGAGCCGGTCTCTCTGCTGAGCTGCACCTTCCTGGGGCAGGAATACCAGGAAACGGGTACTTTTATATACAGCTCATCTCCCATGTGCCACACACTCTGCACCATCATCCCCAGGAAATATTTTCTGTGTGTTTCCATATCATTCCTTCCCTTCTAGACCTCCAGCTTCTCAGCAGAAGAGCCACTTATTAGGTCTGATAAGAGGTAGAAATGGTTCTCTTTGCTCTGAGTGAAAGGAAGCAGTATAATTACCCACTTCACTCACTCAACTGCTGTTAGAGGATTTCAAAGGCTTTTCTGAAGGGGGTGAAGAGAGGACAGGGCAGGAGGACACTTTCCTCTGTCCAAACGTGAGCTACAGTCAGGAGGAAACACGCAACACTCAGCCACTGCAATTGGCTCACATAATTCCCTTCTCCGATATTAGGCTCCTGGAAGGGAGTGAAGATCCCGAGCAAGTTAAACTTCAAGTAAAATTCTGCAGGAATAGAGGGAAACAGCAGAAGCAATGAGCTACATAACATCTCCAGATTTTGCCCTCTCTCTCCTCATTCTGGTCTTTGGGTTCCTGGCCTTGTCTTATCTGTTTTCACTCGTTAGGATGTCAATTGCCTGAACTTATATGCTACTACAGTGGCTTAAACAAATTGGGATAAATTTTCTCTCCTAACAAAATGTCCTGAAGCAGGAAGATGATAGTTTGGGTTTACCTGTTTAGTGATACTCTCACGGCCCCAAAGTCAAACTCTCTTTTTAACTTTTTGTTTCATTGTTAGAAAATTGCCTTTTGTTCTCATGTTCTTCCTTTCATAGATGGGAGTTGGCGGTTGCTGCTTCAAACACTGCATCCACATTCAAGGGAGGAAGAAAAGACAGATGGGGGATGCCCAGAACCTTTGCCACTTTGATCAGGAAAGCAGAAACTAATTCCAGAAAATGCCTTCTCTTATTTCATTGGTCAAATATGGTCACATGATCACTCCTCACTTTTAAGTAAAATAACTAGGTGGCCATGGGTTGATTTTTCCAGTCTTGTAGAAGCAGGCAAGGAAGTGACCACCATCAGACTATACAGAAACATGATCTGATTCTGTGACCTTGATCCTTGTTGGTGAGAGGAAAAAAAACCTTCTTCTCTACCTTTTAAGTTCTGTTATGGAGGAGTGCAAATTAAACTGACAAAAGACATTAGTGAGAAAAAATACAGATTTTTATTTATACACATGTACATGGAGTTCAGAGAAAAATGTGACTCAGGAAGGCTGTTAGAATTTGGGGCTTTTATACCATCTTAATAGTGAATGGGCTAGGAAAGGGGGAACTTCTGGGAGATAAAAATGATTTTTTAGAAAGGGGGAAGAAAGGACGCTTATGGAAATAACAAATGGCTTTTTTGAAAGATGAATAAATAGACCCTTGGGAAAATGGTACTAGCTCTTTACCATCCTTGGGAGAACTGAGTAAATATCATGCACACGTTATACTTTCTGTGGTTCAGATGAGTCCCAGCTGAGAAAGGCTATCTGGGAGTCAGTTGTAGTTGAGCCTGTGAGCAGCCATGTGACTTGAGGCAGATCATCTACTTGGTAACCTTAGTCTGCTTATTTAAGAAATGAGTGGATTGCTTCAGATTAATTCTATGATGCCTTCTAGCTATGATAGAAAATCTGCTCTGCAGAAGGTAGTTCTAAGAAAGATCTTAGGGAAACATATTGAGTACTGTGTTTAGTCACACATTCTTCTTTTTCCATCTCATCAAAAAAAAAGTGCCATAGAAATTCAAGAGAAATATTTTCTAAGTTATCCCTCTCCTTCCCCCTGTCCTCATCGGCCCTCCAGCTCGCCCCTCATTTCTGCTTTGAAATCATAGGTGCTGAGGAGTACCAAAGCCCTCATTCAGTTAAACACTATTTGAGCTCTACACGTTGCGAAGGGTTAAGCTCTTTGATGCTGGTTGGGTTGAGAACAAATTCGGCACCTTCTCCTCTACATTCGCTGCTCACCTGTTTCTCTCCTTAGGTCTGTCTCTCTGCACTTGCCTAAATTTGGAAATATGGAACTAGCAGTCCCCCATGGTACCTCCTAATGTGCACATAGATGCCGGGAGACATGAGCAGCATCAGAAGCTATAGAAACTGTCAGATCTTTTTCTTTCTATCTCCCTTCCTTCCTTCCTTCCTTCCTTCCTTCCTTCCTTCCTTCCTTCCTTCCTTCCTTTCTTTCTCACCAAAGTTGTTACACTAATTCCACAGTTGAAATAAAAAGGAAAGAAATAAATAGGAAAGGGAAATAAACAGGAAAGGAAAGATCATCTGATGTCAAAATCGTGTCTTTTGTTCAATAATCTGCATATTGTCTCCCTGATGCTTTTATTTCCCTTGTATTTTCCGGGTCAGAGATTGATTAATAAAAGGAGTAAATAGACATTTAATTATAAGTAACTCTTCCGTTGATTCCTGTGCTGTTTTGAATTAGTCCCTGTTCTTTGGTGAATGAAGATATACAATGAGGAAAGAAGGGGTCTTGAGACTAATCAGGGAGATGCAGGACCCAGTATCACAATCTGATGTTGCATAACCAGTGGGGATAAGTGTATATGAGTCTGACAGTAGTAGAAAGAAGATCTTAGAGGTTCACCAAAGCTTTCCCTCTCCATTCTAGAGATAAACTCTTAGGACTAATGTAGGAGAGTGAAAGATGTGTTCTGAGAAGAATTTTTTTTTTTTTGAGAAGGATTCTAAAACTGAATTTGAGTTATGGGAAAATGCCACTGTTGCTTATGGATGTCTGCTATGGTTCAGGTTAAGAGAGGAATGCCATGAGTCTTTTCTGGCCTTACAGACTCTCTGGTTGGCTGCCCTAAAATAAATTAGACTTAGTCTATGAAGCAGAGCTAATCAAACTCTGATAATACATAGTCTTCCTTGTATGCCACTGATTCAGATTTTGCATTCTGAACACTAAAAATTACTATTATATCAATAGTATCCAGGAATAAAACATTCAAATACTATACAGCCAAAAAGTTTGGACAAATGACCTTAAATATTCATTTTGACCTAGAAATTCTATGATCCAGTGAAACACTGATTTTCTATCAGTAGCTCCTTTTTATTGTCTCCCTCTTTATTTTAACACATTATTAATAGGACAGTCTGAGTGTATCAGTAAAATATTACTTATTCAATATGGGCTAATCATCAATTTTTCATCCTAAAAGCCAGATATGACACATTTAAAATTCTAAAAGAGTAAAAACCTCAATCTATAATTCTATATCCAGCAAAACTATCCTTCAAAACATGAAGGAGGAATTAAGACATTCCCAGGTAACAACAGCTGAGGGAGTTTGTAGCTAGTAGAATTGCCCTATGAGAAATGCTGAAAAGAGTCCTTCAGGCTGAAGTGAAAGGACACTAGACAGTAACTCCAGAACACTAGTAAAGGGAAACTTACCACAATTCAAAAAATAATGGGAAAAATATCTGAAAGAGGTTTGACTTATAAATATAGATTATTAACCTGTTGCTTAAATTTTGGCAAAGTTTTTAATGGGGAGTTCTAAAATTTTACAAGAAAAGAAACAAATATAATAATATTTAAAATAATCCTTTATATAAAAGGTCTCAATGTTTTAGAAAAAAATTACAGGAAATACTGTATCAGATATACAAAGTCTCATTTTTCATCACCTTTACCGCTTCTTTTGCTTAGAATTTATAAATAAATGGATTCCGAATCTGTGTTTCTTTAAAGGTGTAGATCTCTTTTGCTGTGCTCTTGTCTCTCTGTTGCGAGACACAAAAGCACAAAATGCAGTAACCCTCCAGAGGGCAGCAGAGACTATAAGCATCAACCAGGAGCCCAGTCCTGGCAACGTGGGAGAGAAAGCTTGGAACTAAGAGAGTTATTCCACCTCTGAGCCCTTAGGACTAGACACACAGACTAATTTGTTTGGTCATAATGACCTCTGTCATGTTATATGAACGGTGAAATTTATATGATAACTTTTCATTACATCTGTCTGTCAATCTCTACATTTTTCCTATGAGTCAACAACATACAAAAATCCCACTTTTAAGAAACTTTGATTTGGGAAAATTCATAGCTAGCAAAACAAAGCATGTTTACAAATCTAAGTAAATATTCTACAGTACAATTCTAAAATTCTCATATTCATTTTGTATAAAATAAAAGTACTTCTCCTTAAGGACCAATATAGCCTAGGTTTTGGAGTCTCTTGGGTTCTAATCCGATTGCCACCATTTATTAGTTGTGTAACTTTGGCATTTAATCTCTCTGTGTGATATTCTTCTGCCAGCACTATCTTCCTCGTAGAATCTCCATGAAGACAAACCATGCTGTGCATGCATATTATTTAGGTTCTGCTGAAGTAACCCTGCATAACAAACAACTCTCAAATCCCAGTGGCTCATAGAAACAAACATTTCTTTCCTGGTGAACTCTGGCTCCACCAGGCCAGATTGACTTGGGTTCAGATCTGTTCTCGTCTCTCATTCTGGACGCAAGCTGAAGGAGCAGGAATTACCTGGAGTCTGTTCATCTCATGTGGATGACAGAACAACAAAAGGACAAGTAGAACTAGGTGATGCCTTCTGAAACTTCCAGTCGGAACTGGTACATATTGCATTGGTTAAAGCTAGCATATGACCAAGCCCAAAGTTAGTGAGATAGGGAAGTATATACGATCCCTGGGAGACCATGGCAAGACTGGTAAAGTTTTATGAACAAATAGGACACTGAAATGGAGCAGGACCCTATGATCTTTCCCCCCACCCCCCATGTCCTCCTCCTGCCTTTTGTCTGTGAAAAACTTTACCCAAAGAATAAGTTTAATCAGAGAAGTGGGAAAATGCAGAAGCAAAGAAAATCAGTCATACAGGATAAAACAATGATAGTTTAGTCAGTAAGTAAAGTCAAGGAGCTTTAGTTCCTCCTCAAGGACTATAGATGATATTCTGAGCCATGTCCTGTGAGCTGCTCTGTAGATACTGAAACTCCCACCAGGTGGAAGAAGCTAACTACATGATGACCGGGCTGTAGCCATGACATAAGCTGCCACAATTCCGAGAATTGGTCTCAAAGGAATGTGAAAAAACCGACCCTGGAACTGAAGATTAACTTCACCTATAACAATCGAGATGACACTGGTCAGAACACCGATGACCAATTTCAAGACGACTGTTGGAGCTGACTGTACCTCCCTCCACCTATAAAAGCTCTTGCCCGCGATTGTCTGGGGTGGAGGTGGGGAGACGGCCTTTGGACAGGTGTCCACGCCACTCCCCCGCCCAGTTTCCACCATGCAAAATAAAGGAATCTTTCCTTTCCACCAACCTTCCCTGCTTATTGGCTTTTGAGTGGCGAGCAGCCAGACCCTACTTTCAGTAACAACACTATAACCGTATGTAAAGTGTGTTACACACAGTTGTGTATACACACTCAAATATTTCCTATCATTGCTGCCCCCAGGACTCTCCGTCCACTTTCATCTAGTCCTTCACCAATCTGCTGGCTCAGCTCCACATACCATTTATGAAACTAACCATTGTAAAACTGGGGTGGACCTTATTAACCCATTTACTTGGGTCTGTTTCCCCAAAGCAGAGTAGCAGAAGGGGAGTCCACTTCCTATTCTGCAGGCATCTTATACAGCATCCTTCTCTGATCTTTCCTCTCTTAAGCTTTCTTTGATCACCAGTGTTGAAAATAGATCTCTTTTCTCTTCTTCTACATCAGCATTATCCCACTGAAATATGATGTTAGCCACATATATGATATAACACTTTCTAGTAGTCCTGTTAAAAAAGTATTCAAAAATGTTCAACAAAAGTGTCGAAAGTATCATCATTTCAACATGCAATCAATATAAAAATTATTGAGGACTTTATTGAGATATTTAAAAAATTTTATTCATAATGTCTTCAAAATTCAGCATGTATTTTATATGATAGCACATCTTAATTTAAATTCTCCGTGTTTCAAGTGCTCAATAGCTACAAAAAGCTACTGGCTATATTGAAGAGTACAGCTCTACATCTTACCTTTCCTTTGTCATTTATCGTTGTGTGCCTGACTTTCTTCTTTCCATCAGAATGGATGTTTTCAATTTTGTCTCTCCCATGATACCTCTGATGTTTGTTTGGATGTTGATCTTAATCTAGGTCTGACCAGGCATTAAGAATAATAAATACACACATAAATAAACCATTTAGAATAAGAGCTAAAGACATAAAAACGCTGAGGTACAGATTAAATAATTTACAGACTAAACACCTATCATGTTTGCAGATATGTAATCCTACCTTGGGCTTCCTCAGATCATCCTAGATAAGATTTAGAGGATAGAGTATCTTAGAATGTAACACACATTCAAATGATTTTGTTTTCAGTCATTAATTTGATCAACCTATGAAGAGCAAAGTTCTCTCTCTCACCAGGTAGCTGAGGTTTACTGAAGCAATTCAACACACCTTACTTTTTATAGATACTGCTTAACTGAAATGACTGCAGGGATGTTATGTGCCTATAAATAAATCCATAAGAAGCAACAGTGCATGTAAGGCAGTAACTTGTGGGAAGAATCAGTGCAGTATCTATTGAGATTGGGTAGGAAATCAGGAAGACAGCTCATGATCTATAGGTTAGGATGTGCTAGGTATCAATGAAGAATGGTTGTCTATAGCCATTTGGGTTACTGATGGTCAAGGATCCTGAAATCTTTCTTTCCATACTACTCTGCCTTTCCATGTTTTGTCAAAGGCTGGTTAATTATGTGTGATGTGTGCTATGGGGCACAGGGGGGTATAATGGAAATATAACTTGTCTATTTCCCATGTCTGTTTCCCAAGTTGGTATTTTGATATACATTTATCGCACAGGTGAGACATAGTATTTAATACTAGATATTGATGGGTAAAGTTAAGACTTTTATTTAATAAAACACATAAATCTTATAAACCAAAAGAATATCCCAGTCTTAGGATCTGTGTGAGTACAAGATGTAAACACACAGATTCCCACAGATACATGAAGAGATGTTCTTTGTAGAGATACGCTGGTAGAGACCACCAGCTTTGTTCAGGCACTCTGTGCTTCAAAACTCACGCTTCTGAATGTGAAAAAGAATACATATATACATACATATATATATATATGGCTGAATCACTTTGCTGTATAGCAGAAACTAACACAACTTTGTAAATCAACTATACTTAAAAAAAAAAACCAAAAAACCCAACTACGTCTTCCATTTATTAGCTGTGGGTCCCTGCATAAGCAAGTTAAACTAAGTATCAGAATTTTTAAAATTGATATGATAATAGTAAGTCCTTCATTGGCAGGGTTAGCCTTGCATATACAAGCACTCAATATGTGTTAACTGTTGTTAACAATTTTAGGAAAGAGACAATATTTTTGGCCATTTTTTTCCTGCAAAATCTCTTCCTCTATACCTGAAACAGAGAATAAAATACCTACTGCAAAGGAACGCTGGACAAGATTCCCAAACATGTAGCTTTCTTCGTACTGTTTTTGCCTTGCTTTCTAAAGCTTCTTTTTAAACTGACATATCCATGAAGAAATAAGGACCTAATAGGCACATTTCAATTAACTCTAAACATTTTGAAACTGGGCATTATTATTCATCACGGATCTTCTGGTTTAAAAATTGGAAGAAGCAGAAAAACCCGATTGCTGTGGAAAATGACAGTCATCCCCTATTTGTTTTCTCTGTGTCTCATCTATGGCAGCAACTTCTGACTTCTACATCTTAGAACTGTTTCTCAATTATGCCAGAGTTATTATTTTGTTGGAATCTATCCATCATGTGAAAGATACAGATGACGACTGTATCAGCTTATACATCTCAAATGCATCTCAAATCATAAGGCACCGAGAAAGCTGGTCTTAGAAGGTAATTAACTGCTTTGTCCTCTGTGAATTGAATTAACAATCTAGTTCTCGAATCCAGTCTAGCTGATTGTTTCTATTTGCAGCCTGATACTTTGCTCTCCGACTTCGTGTAATAAAGGATAATTAAGACATTTACACTTACTTTGCCAGTAAGAACATTGCTCTTGCTGTTAAGGAGTAATTCTAATCTAATGTGATTTCTATTTGCATAATATCCTGTTGTAATATCAAAAAAACCACTTTGCTGCAAAACAGAGGAAGGTATTGCAATTGGGGTTTATAGAAGAGAAAGAAAGGTCATGAATAATCACTGTCAAATAGGACAGTTAGCTTACTCAATCAGTTTGCTCCAACAAAATTAAGCCTATTTTCTCTTGGAGGTGGTTAAAACACAATGTAGGCAACTCCGTCAAATACGTGCTCTATGGCATTATTCAAACACCCAACTGGCTTCTTAACTCAGTGTTCCTCTTTTCACCTGGTTGGGTGTAATCCCACTGGCAAACAGCATTTTAAAATTCAGTTTTGCTTTCTCTACCTCCTGTGAATCAAAAGTCAACCAAAACAAGTCGTAAAAATGCTATTTTTACCAAGGGAGGACAAGTTTCCACAGGCAAATGAAAGTGAAATTAATAATCATCATTCATTCAAATTGTAATTTTTGAAGACCTAAATGCCCCAGTTTAAAACAATGTTAATGAACTTCGTGGTTCAATTATAGTCATATGGATAATTCTAACTGACCTTAACCTTACAGCTGAAAAAGCATTTCTATTCACACAATTCTGTTTCCATGTTAAACATCTAGATGCAACCTGAGAGGCTGTAGGGTGACCTACCATCTCATTTTCCCCAGGACTGAAGGGTTTCTTGGGAGGCAGGGCTTACAACGCCGAAACAAGAGCAAATTAGGATGGTTGGTACTCTATAATATAAAACTCAAATATCTTAGGATAGCTCAGAAGTTAAATTGGAAATCTTCTGCAAAGTGAAGAAAGCCTGAGTCATTTATTATGTGTTCATATAGTTACACTTTATTTAGCACTTTCTGTAAAGCAACTATTGGCCTGGGCACCAGAGATTCAGGTTCAGTTCTTGTCCCATATATATGCATGATAAGAGAGAAATAAACAAAAAAAAAATCAGAATAGAGGTATGTACAAGGCCCTAAGGGACATAGAGGAGAATGATGAGAACTTGTATACTTCTTTCTTTCTTTCTTTCTTTTTTTGCGGTACGCAGGCCTCTCACTGTTGCGGTCTCTCCCGCTGCCGAGCACAGGCTCCGGACGCGCAGGCTCAGCGGCCATGGCTCACGGGCCCAGCCACTCCGCGGCATGTGGGATCTTCCTGGACCGGGGCACGAACCCGTATCCCCTGCATCGGCAGGCGGACTCTCAACCACTGCGCCACCAGGGAAGCCCAAACTTGTATATTTCTGATGTCTATTTTCTAAGTTTGACTTTTGTTATTTATACCTGTTAAAGGGTCACATATATTTAATACATAATTAAACTGAAAGTTTAGCAACTTAAAAAAATATTCTGCATGCATAATCAACAAACTCAGCCACTAAGTCATATGTGAAAATCAAATAATTCTTGAATAAATCAGTTTTGGGTTAGCATATAATTAATCTTATTTCACAAACAACCTCAAGGTTTATGAATTTTACAGCATTTTTGACCAGCCTTACATACTGATAAAGGGGAAAATTCACCAAGAAGACACCAGTTCTAAGTGGAAATAACTTAACAAAGAATTTCAAAATACGTGAAATAAAAATTGATAGAATTGAAAGGAAAAAATAGAGAAATTCACAATTATAGTTAGTAAATTCGATACTCTTCTCCATAACTGATAAAACAAATAGACAAAAGTAAATACAGAGAAAATTGGAACAACACTATCAACGAGATTGACCTAAATGACACGGATAGATCAGTCCACATCTACCCAACAACAGAAGAATATACATCCTTTTTAAGTGCACATGGAAAATGCACTAAGGTAAATAATATTCTAGGCTTTAAAACAATCCTCAATACATTTATAAGAATTGAAATCATTCAAAGTATGTTTTCTAAGCACAACAGAATTAAACTAGAAATCAATAGTGGAAAGATACCTGAAAAATACTCAAATATTTGAAAATAAAACAACACGCTGGTAAATAACACATGTGTTAAAGAGGAACTCACAGACAATATTGGAAAATATCTTGATGGTATAAAAATAAAAACACGGTATTGTCCATATCAAAATCTGTGGGGGCGCTTCCCTGGTGGTGCAGTTGTTGAGAGTCCCCCTGCCGATGCAGGGGACACAGGTTCGTGCCCCGGTCCGGGAAGATCCCACATGCCGCGGAGCGGCTGGGCCCGTGAGCCATGGCGCTGAGCCTGTGCATCCGGAGCCTGTGCTCCGCAACGGGAGAGGCCACAACAGTGAAAGGCCCGCGCACCGCAAAAAACCCCCCAAAAAACCCCTAAAAACAACAACAACAACAAAATCTGTGGGATACAGCTAAAGCAATGTGTAGAGGAAAATTTATATCTTTAAATGTTTCTATTAGAAAAAAAGGAACATTTCAAACCAATGATAAAATTTCTTACCATAAGAAACAGGGGGCATGTGGAAAAGGGGAGGAGAATTAAAGACAAAGCAAACCGAAGAAAGGAAATAATAAAGATGAGAGCAGAGATCATTAAAATTGAAAACAGAAGAACAATAGGGAGAATCAAAGAAACCAAATCTGATACTTTGAAAAAAGCAGTACAATCAATGAAGCAGTGCTAATGGGAATGCAGAATTGAGATAACCACTTTAGAAAACAGTTTGGCCAATTCTTTTCTTTTTTTTCTTTTTTTTTAAACATAGGCATAAATCTTCATAATCTTGGATTAGGTAATAATTTCTTAAATATGGCAATTTCTTATAAGCTAAATATTTAGTTATATTACCCAGCAATCTCACTTCTAGTTATATACTCAAGAGAAATAAAAACATATATTCACAGAAAAGCCATGCACAAATTTTTCTAGTGACTTCATTACCAAAATTGGAAATTAGTCAAATTTTTGTCAACTGGAGAACAGATAAATAAACTTCGGTACATCTATAAAATGAAACACTAGTTAAAAAACAGAAAAGAAACTAGTGACAGTCATTCAACATTGATAAATCTCAAATGCACAGTGCAATGTGAAAAAATCCAGGTTCAAACTGCTATATGCTATATGATTCCATTTATATGACATTCTGGAAATATCAAAACATTAGGGACTGAAAAGAGATCAGGGTTTTCCAGGAGCTGTGGCTGAGAGTAAGGAATTGGCTGTAAATGGACATGGGGATATTTTGGTGATGGAAATATGCTGTATCTTGATCATGGGGGTGGTTACACAACTGTATGTGTTTATCAATATTCATAAACTTGTACACTGAAAAAGGTGCGTTTTACTGCTGTGTAAATTATAGCTCAATAAACTTACTTTAAAAAGAAAAAAGGATATATGGATAAAGAACATTGTATTTCTTTTATGCACAGTTCCAAGAGGGCCTTGTAATATAGAACACAGATACCTTCAAACTGGTAAAAATTAAATCATGTACTTAAATTTCCTGAAAATGTAGTCATGGATGATATTGTAAAGAAAATTCTCTTATGGGCAATGAAGCTGCATACATTTATTTTCATACTTCAGTAATTAATCCTCCTTATGTGGCTTTTATAAAAGTAGGAACTTGGCAAATGCAATTGTCAGATGCTCTATGTAAATACTGATTGACTCAATAAATGAATAAATGAGTTAATCAAACAATGAACAAATTAATTGAGATAAGCATTCTGTAATCATGTACTCCAAGCTACATACGAGGGGTGTATGCTTCCTAAATGAACTCTATAATAACTCTTTGTGTAAATGAATAATTAAAACATGAAAAACAAAAACATCTGTTTTAAAAACAAAAGACCGTATTTGATAGGAATTTTTAAAATACTTGTATTACAGAATGTTTAAAGTTCAATTCATTGAGATTTCATCACATCCTAGGTTAGTTTTCAGAGTAATTATTGATGATTTTCTTTCTTTAAACCCCAATGCAGAGATTTCAAAATATAATACCTAACATTTATGCTCACCATGTGCCTGGCACTCATAAACGTTTTACGTATAGTACCTCATTTATTTTTAACATCAACCCCATTACACAGATTTCTATTATTATACCCATTTTCCAGCTGGGGAATCTGATGCAGAGGAGGTTCAGAAACTTCTCCAAAGTCACAGAACTATTGTTCTGAGGAGGATCTGGGATTCAACCTTGGGAAGCCTGGGCTCTGTAATCAACAAATTATGATTAATTGTTACCTAGGTGCTTATAGACAGCAACATTCACTATACTCCTGCTTTATTGTCTACACGGAGATTATTAGGTGCGTGGGTACGTGGGCCAAGACAGGTTGGCTTTGGATGGTGTGCAAAGCCTTCGGTGTGGCCATTTCCTCATTGTTCAAAGTCAGCTTTTATGACACCCTTTACCTCCATTTAGGAAATTTATGAGCAGCGCTTGCACCCCATTGGTACTCTTCAGAGCTTCAGAAGAATAAAACCATATCTTTTATCTAAAAACTCTGTGATTTTCCCCCTAATGCCTCCAAATTTTCACTCTCCAGAAGCTAATATCCACCCCCAACAATGACGGGTATCATCAGATGGTAAGAAAGAACATCTTCCTTTATCCCCTTTGCAGAATCAGGGTATCTTGTCATTTCCCCTGCAATACCGAGAGGGAACAATTCTTTCCTCCTTGGCTCTGATCCTCAATCTTTCCTCCATTAAAGATTCTTCTTACAATATTTATCTTCTTTCTTTTTAGTCACTGCCTCTTACCGAGTACATTTCAACCTGACTCTGCTGCCCTTTACATCTATCTTCTTAATTTTCTACTTCTTTAGAGCCAAGCGGTCTAACCCGCTACTGCCTCACTTCCTCCCTGAGCCCTTGCTATCGGGCATCTTCCCCTTCTACCTCGTTGAAACCCCTCTCCTGCGGGTCAAATCCAACCACGATTTCCAGTTTTAATACCCCTACGCTTTCTGCAGAACGTGCCTACATTCAACGTCATGGCTTCAACTATCAAGTTAACACTGTATTGTCTCCTCTGTTATTCCACCTCTCACCTTTCACTCAAGTCGAAATTCTGTCTTCCATGTGGTTCAAAGGACATGCACTTGAAGATACCTGGACATCCATCTAATTAAATAAGATTATTTTATTTGAAACTAAACCTATGCCCCTCCCCTCTTTCCAAATATCTGTTAAAGGCAAAAGTCTTAAATCAGCATAACTTAGTTCCCTTCTTATCACCTAAATCCTTAGCCACTTAACCTTACTCATCTTTCCTTCACACTTTCTAAATGGACATCTCAGATCTTCCTCTCATACTTGGATTATCATTCCGATATCTCTGTCCTTACTGTCTCCCCCATTCTAACCCCCAGTGCACTTTATAATCATTGTAGTTGTTACATCGTTTTATTTCCAACAGGTTCTTCACAATAAGAGACCATTGCATATTTGTCATCTACTGTACAAACCTCAACTCTTCATTTGTAACTGAAATCAATGCACCCACTCTACCTTTCTATAGTAAACACCTTTGATTTTGGTCTGCCCAGCTGCTCTTACCCTAACTCGTGTAGGTTTTTTCAGTCCTAGTAACTGTTCTCTCCATCCTATCCCTTGCCACAAGTGGGAACAAGGACCCAGGCTTAATCAATTGTGGTATCACACCCTTTCCTGCAAAACTATGACTGGATCAAGAAGGGTCCCCTGACCGAGCTGAACCAATCAGAATCCCTCCGCAAGATGGATTACAGACCTGTGAGGGAGAAGCTGTCTCCTACAGGAATCTGACCTGGGAAATACCGGCCATATTTCTTTCAAGGAAGATTGCACACTTCTGGGTGTATCCAAAGAGAGTAGACAAAACAGAACACAAATTAATGTTGTTTGAGCTTATTGATCAAGACATAAATAGAGCCAGACCTACTCTTGGTCTTCTCAGTTACGTGAGCCAACACATTCATTTTAGATTCAACTTTTTATGTTGGGTTTCAGTCACTTGCAACTAAACGAGTCTGCTTATTACCCAATATCAATGTACCCGAGGTTTGGTTTGTTACTGAAAAACCATGTATAGAGTCCAGAGATGAAGATGAATCAGTGTCATTTGGAGTTCACAGTCAATTTGGAAGAAGATTGCCCTGTGTTAAGGTAATATATAAATGTTTATATTTGGCAAGTGCTTCAAGAGAAGTAAAGAGGGCTAACAAACTGCAGAGAAGGGAGTGATTGGTTTTGACCAGGTAGGATGGGAAGGCTTGTGGGCATAGGAGCTGTTTTCCCGCATCTTATTATTTATTATTTTAATTAATTAGTTAATTAATTTTTTAACATCTTTATTGGAGTATAATTGCTTTACATTGTTGTGTTAGCTGCTGCTTTATAACAAAGTGAATCAGCTGTGTGTATACATATATCCCCATATCCCCTCCCTGTTGCGTCTCCCTCCCACCCTCCCTATCCCACCCCTCTAGGTGGTCACAAAGCACTGAGACGATCTCCCTGTGCTGTATAGCAGCTTCCCACTAGCTATCTATTTTACATTTGGTATATATGTATATACCATATGTATATATGTCCATAGCATTCTCTCACTTTGTCCCAGCTTAACCTTCCCCCTCCCTGTGTCCTTAAGTCCATTCTCTACATCTGCATCTTTATTCCTGCCCCTGCCTCTAGGTTCTTCAGAAACATTTTTTTTCTCAGATTCCATATATATGTGTTAGCATACAGTATTTGCTTTTCTCTTTCTGACTTACTTCATTCTGTATGACAGATTCTAGGTCCATCCACCTCACTACAAATAACTCGTTAAGATGTGGCACATATATACAATGGAATATTTTTTTTTTTAAGAAGGCACACTTCAAGGTAGTTTTCACAGGGACTGAAAATGTTTGTCAGCATCCCACTTCTCCTTCACAACTGAGTGAAACATAATAAGATTTGTGCCCCTCCCTGCATGAGAGACAGGATAGCATCATGGTCAAGAACATGGATTCTGGGGTCAGCCAACTGGGGTTCCAATTCCAGTTCCACTAGGCACCAGCTCTGTGACTTTGGGCAAATTACTTTACTTCTCTGTGCTCAGGTTAAATGAGTGTGTGTGTCTACATCTACAATCATATCTATATCTGTATCTGTACAGTGTCTGGCACGTGATAAATACTGTGTGTTCGCTATATATGTCAGAAGCAGAAATGAAGTTTTGCAAGTTTAGTTAAGGTATTTTACACTTGATCTTAGCCAAAAGGCCAAGAAGCGATAGTTAAGGTATTTTAGAGACTGCCTTTGAGTTACTGTAAATAAGTTTTTGAACATCATCAATGATCATAAATGAAACACAATGAATGACTCCTTACCCAGAAGCTAACCAAGCATTGGAGATAGAATTTCAATGTCCTATTTATGGTGGCAATTCACTTTTTTTTTCCAGTTTTATTGAGATGTAATTGACATACAGCATTGTGTAAGTTTCAGTTGTAAAGCATAATAATTTGACTTACATACATGATGAAATAATTATCGCAGTAAATTTAGTAAACATCCATCACCTCATATAGATACAAATTTAAAGAAATAGAAAAAGAATTTTCTTGTGATGAGAACTCTTGGGATTTTCTCTCTTTACTACTTTCATATATAACATACAGCAGTGTTAATTATAGTGATCATGTTGTATATTACATCCCTAGTACTTATTTATCTTAAAACTGGAAGTTTGTACATTTTGACCACCTTCATCCAATTCCCCCTCTCCCAAACCCCCAGGGCATAGGTGCTTTTTGAACTATATCTGGAAGGATGAGTAAGTTGTCAATACTACTCTTAAATTTGATCTCCAAACATATTGTTATTATTATTTTGCTTGCTCAAGTTCATTTTTTAAATCCTTTCCAATCTTGTTTGTTATCCTGAAATTATTTATATAAGGCCCCAGTTCATAGGTAGCTTTGTCTCCTTCCTGTTTGCCTTGCTACTAGCTTGTACCAGTTTTAGTTACTTCATGTGTACATACCTCTTCTCCTAATTAGACCATAACCTCCTGAAAATATAAAGATCATGTTATCATCTCTTCATGTCCCCTAACACAGCTCTGGGCACAGAGTATTAGGAACCATAAAGTATTAGGAAACCATTAAGTTCGTGACAGTTTAAGTGTCTGTATGTGGTATATGAACTTCATTACTCAGTGATTCTGAAAGTTTCCTGTTATTTTCAAGTAAAAAAACCTGGTAGCTGGAAGAATGCCTTTCTCTTCCATGAAATTATTTCGAGCATGCAGAGGAAAATAGATTAAATTGTGTTTGACTGACAGGTCTAAATTGAGACTAATTTTTTTACCTGCTTTCACCTCTAAGCTTTCAACTGGCATCTTGGGATTAATGACATTAAGTTAACTTAGTTATTGAGGAAGTAAAATGTTTGTGAAGAAGATGATAAAAAAAGACAGGAATAAAAACTGAAGGAGTATTCAGTTTAGATGATTAGATTGAGATAGCAAATGAAGTAATAGGGTATCAGTAAAAATATATGAGACCTTGGCAATTCTTTTGCTAGAGAACAGTAAGACACCAAAGCCATTAAAACACAATAGTTCGAAGTCAAAGACTTAGCAGGTTGAAATTACTAAGAGCTTAGAGCTGCTTTGCTATGGGAGATATAACTGAAGGTCATATCCTTGAGATCAAATGTGTGGAAAATAGTTCTTCCCACAGAAAGTGTAACACCAACTGATGTGAGGCCAATCAATGTATAACAGTAATTTCACAAATAGAATTACTGTGTAGAGATATAATGAGATAGAGCTACAGAAAAATTGTATCTTAGCACAGAGAAGACAGAGCCATCAGAGAAGAAAGGAAAAATCAGCAAGTGTCTGGTTGGGTTTACATTAAGGTAGACCCAGGCTTTGTAGGGCCTAATATTAATTTGGGGGACACTGTTTAAAAAACAACACCATGAATGAGAAATTTGGTACAAAAGTGAATATTTATTTAGAATAAGAAAAGAAATCACAAATGTACATAATGGTACAAATATTACAAAATCCAGAAAAAATAACAGCTAATAATAGCCTGACACATCTCTTGAATTTTCTGCATTTTTTTTGCTGTGTATTATTTAATTGCCTTTTCATATGACAAAGATTTTCTTATAACATCATTCTCTACAAACAGAATAGAAAGATAATTGGTTTTTCCTCTAGCGCCATTGGTCAAAATATTTTTGCTATCAATTGTTTCGAGAAGTGTTTCTGCTTATCAACTCAGTGTTGGTCACGTCATATGAATTATTAGGTTGGCTGACAAATTTGGGAATCCTTCCCCCAAGTCTCTTTCATATATGAACCATTACAAATGTAGTTGCTGTTTGCGACACTGCTACAGATTTAAGACTTACAAACGAGAATTTGGATAAATTCTGTCTTGCACAAATTCCATCAAAAAGAAAAAAAATCCATGATGCTTTTATAATTGTATATGCTGCTTATGAATATATTATTGACATGAGGCAACTCTTTTAACTAGATGTTGTGAAATAGAATTCTCTGCTTGTAATTTTTTATGGGACATGATTCGAAACAAAAATTCCCACAGGATAGCTTGTAGTTCTTACATTTCACACGTCCTTCTCTTTTACTGTCTCCATGCTTCCCATGGTGGACACTTTCAGATTTTGATACCAACATTCATATCATGATACAAACCATGACCACAGATGGCCAACGATAACTATACCCAGAAGTGACTAGGAACCAAAAAGATACGTCCCACTAAACCCAAATGAAACGTATCCTCAATTCAACTGTGACAAGCCCGTTCCTCAAAATGCCACTTCAGTGCCACCCAACAGACACCAGGGAAGGTGAGAAGTGGATCAATCTCAATAGATTACAGTAACGTTAGGTTTGCAAATTTTACAAAACTATATAACTATGTAAACAAATTGTTAAGACACCTCCCAAAGCTAGACAAGCAAGGATTCCTGAAGCTTAATGGTTAAAAATTCATCTACTTAGAAAAAAACACTATTTAGGAAAAAAAACTCTATCGAGCATTCTCCTTTTAGAAAATTTTTTTTTTTAAATCTCCATTTTTAAATTGTGAAATTTAACTCGTAAACAGGAAAGCGCATGTATTAGTCCCCTAGGGCTTCTGTAACAAAATACCATAGATTAAGTTGCTTAAACAGCAGAAATTTCTTTTCTCACAGCTCTGGAGGCTGGAAGTCCAGGGTTAAGGTGCCAGCTGAGGCCTCTCTCCTTGGCTTGCAGATGACAGCTTTCTTGCTGTGCTCTCACGCGGCCTTTTCTCTGTGAGCCTCATTTAAACTTAACTACCTCTTTAAAGGCCCTATCTCCAAATACAGTCACATTGGGTGTTAGGGTTTGAACGTATGAACTTGGGGACCGCAAAATTCAGTCCATAATTATGCAGAAAATATATATGTGCAGTTTAACAAATAATCATAAAGCAAAGATATCTATAACCACCACCCAGGTCAAGAAATAGAACATCATTATCCCCAAAACACAATTTTTTCACACACAAAGCCCACGAGTCATTCCTTGATCATAATACTCTTCTTCACATCAGAGGTAAGCACTCTTCTGACTTCTGTGATAGTTATTTTCATTATACTTTTACCACCTATATATGCAGCTTTATACAATATACGTATAGTTTGGTCTACTTTGAAATTTGCAGAGTGGAGTTCATCTCATATGTATTGTTTGGGGTCTTGCTTTTTTTGTGCAGCATTTTATTTGTGAGATTCATTGTAATGCATTCAGTTTGCTCATTTTCCTTAAAGGGAACGAGATTAAATATAGGGTAAATATAGGGCTTGAGGGTAATGTGGTGTCTGTCACAGTTCTCTTGATTCTGCCACTGCACCGTGAAAACAGTATAGACAATATACAATTGAATGGGCATGGCTGTGCTCTAATAAATCTTCATTTGCAAAAATAAACAGCAAGCATGCAGGCCATAGTTTTCTCATTTCTGATCTATAGCATCTTCTATGCCTCAGACCTCGTTTCTATTTTCCATAATCAATATCCAAAAAAGTTAATATTAATAGTATTTAAAATAAATTAACTTCAACTTGGTTGATTCTCTGGGCATAGATTTTCCAGAGTAGCAATAGTTTTCTTTCAGCAAATTGAAATTATCGTTTCATTATCTCCTGACTTCCATTATTGCTGTTGAGACGGCGGTGATAAATCTCACTCTTCTCTGTTTTTTTTTTTTTTTTTTTGTGGTACGCGGGCCTCTCACTGTTGTGGCCTCTCCTATTGCGGAGCACAGGCTCCGGACGCGCAGGCTCAGTGGCCATGGCTCATGGGCCCAGCCGCTCCATGGCATGTGGGATCCTCCCGGACCGGGGCACGAACCCATGTCCCCTGCATTGGCAGGCGGACTCTCAACCACTGCGCCACCAGGGAAGCCCCTCACTCTTCTCTTTTGAAGATGATCTTTCACTTCTTTAGCTGTGATTAAGATTTTCTCTTTGTCTTTAAAGTTTTGAACTTTTATTGTAATGTCTTTAGATGTGAACATTAAAAAAAATAGTTGTTTCTGGAGATTCATTGGAATTCTTGAGTGTCTTTTATCGTGTCTGGAAATTTCTCAGTCATCATCTTCGCATCTTTGCCTCTGACCTTCTCTCTCCCTTCCTTCATGAACTCCAATTAAATACATATTATGTTTTCTCATTTTATCTTTCATATCTCATCTTCTGTGTGCTCATCTTTTCATTTCTCTAATATGATTTCCATACAATTTCCTCTGACTTATTTTCCAAGTCACTTATTTGTTCTTCATTACGTTCTATTTGCTCTTAAATCCATCTATTAAGTTATTATATTTCAAAATGGTAATCTAATCTCCATTTTTAGAATTTCTATTTGGCACTTTTTCTAAAATGCTGGATTACTTTTTGTAGTTTCCATTTTTGTAGGTACTGCGAGTTCGTCTTTTTTCATAGTATAATCTATTTCTATAATCAATGTTTTATAAGTTATGTCTGATAATTCTATTAGAAGTGTTTGTAGATCTGTTTACATATTTGTTTTTAATGCTTCTTGCGCATGGTTTTTTTTTTCCTTATGTGCTTAGTTGTATTGTCTTTGAAATTTTATTTATGAATGTTCTTTGAAGCCTAAGATAAAGGATAAATGTCCATTTCTACAAAGGGTGCCTCAGGGAACTATTCTCAATCGTTTTAAATTAAACTCATGAGCCAAAGGTTTTTTGTGTGTATGTTTTTGGTCTTTTTTGTTTGTGTGTTTGTTTGTTTTGTTTTGGTTACTCAGGTGACATGAATTTGACCTCAAATCTACAGAAGGGTCAGCTTCTGTTTATGGCTTCAGGGACAGTATTATCCATCTCTTACTTGGAATAAAGGCAACTTTCCTAAAAATGCCATGGAATTTGATGGTGAAGGTGGGTTTTTCTTAGCTTATCCTTAACTTGAGAGTGTGGTTCTCTGTGGTCCCAGCAGAATACGTGAAGGTCACCTCTTAGACTCCCTAACTAGACTTCCTGGGCTTTGGTTTTCTTCCCAGGGGTTGTAAGGTGATCTAGCAAAAAGTTCAAATGTGCTTTTGTAGACAAGTGTTTCCACAGCAAAAATGGTTTCTGTCTTTTCTTGCTTCTTCAGATTCCTTCTTTCCCTTTGATTATACCCTGACATTCCTTTCTACCTGCCACATCGTCAATAATTTTAAGACTTAAAAAATGTTAATCCATCATTCAGTTATTTCTTAGTGGGAAAGTTAGTCCAAACGATCTAGACCACATTAATAGAAGGGAGAGTTTGAAAAATCTTCGGTGCATCTCTTGGTATTTTCCCCCCTACATTGTATTTAGGAGGTTTAGTAGACACGAGCCTTGAATGTTTTCCCCGGTGCTCAATTAGTAACCTATTGTGAATTGAGCCTGCAAATGCTTAAACTGGAAAGTTATCGATTAGGGATTTGGTTCTACTTTCAAAGCTCCGTACCTGAAACTAAAACACAGGGAGATTCTGTATTATTTGTGTTGTTATTTCTGACCTGCAGCACTGAGCTGGAGCTGACGATAATGGTGAGAGTAGGCAGTGTTCTGAAGACATTGGTAAACTGCTGCAGTCACATGTGTCATCACATGACCCTGCTTCTTATACTGTATGCAACACAAGTCCACTGGAGAGGCAGTTCTGGTCTGAGTTCCCAAGAAAGGACACCTGCTGTGGTCTGATTCCAAATTCTGAGATGTAGCTGTCATTCTCCGCTGAGGGGAACACAGTAGGCCACCCCAAAAGGTCCCACTTTGACATGTGGATTATTTTGAGCTCAAGGCAATTAAAACCCAGCAAACTCAGGAAAAACTTTTGCCTCTCCCTTAGTACCTGGAAGAATTTAGGTAGGGGGCCTGTACCAGGAAAAGACCTGTTATCAGAGATAGTATTTTTTTATTGCAACTGCCTTTTTGGGGTTTGTTTAGTTTTAGGGGGTTTTTTTGTTTGTTTTATTCAGTTTTTTTAATCTAAAAGACTTAGCTGCATGGCTAAGTTCTCATCTTCCTGTGAAGCGACCTCCTGCCTTTTGAGGCCCAGACCTCATCCCGTTCCACGGGATGGGTGATAAGGGTGGCAGATAAGCTTCAAATTGCCAGACTTGCCCTTGGGTCTTACATTTTGATGGGACTCCGTATGTGCAAAATTAAATTTGTCTTTCTCTTGTTCCTCTGTCTTATGTCAATTTAATTATTAGACCAGGCAAAGAACCTAGGAGACAGAAGGGGAGAAGGAAAAATTTTCCACCCTGTCCCTCTCAGCCCAAAGAGTAACTGGCTGCACTACTTACCGAGAAAAGAGCAAAGAGCCCAGAATTTTCCACTAGATATAGGGAAAAATACAGGAACATTAATGTTTTATTTGCATAAGTTACAGTGATTCAAGTGAGCTGCCTCTCAGTACAGAAAAACCCACTGCCCTATTATATCCCACTGCTCCCTTTGTGCTGAGGAGGGCCCGTGTCCTCTTTCTGGCTTCTCATCAAGCCGCCGGGACATGCCTCACAGGCAGTGGCCTGGCCCACATTGGATGCCTGCCCCACTGGGTACCCCCAGCCTTTGCTTGAATCCACTACTTCTAGAGTCTCTGGGGCCTCGCGTGATAAGTACTGTTCTAGGCTCTCCTGCTTTGTCCCAGGGACACAAGAGACCCTGACAAGAATTTCTCATTGCATAACTAAGATCAGGCTGTAAGTTCTGACAAGACATTATGGAAATTTCAGGCACAGTAAGGCCACAGCATACAAACCTTCAAGTTGTGAGCTTTCAAAGATGCACACGTACGTTCCATCAGCTGCAGGCATGAGAGAAATGGCAGCTTGCCCTCGGTCTCCTATTGCTGACGATCCTTCAGCTCTGCCATCTCCCACCTGCTCTCCCTCCTCCAGTCAGTAACTCTTCTTGCCTGTCCAGTCGATGCCAGCCCCTGTATGCCAGCTGGTGCACTGTACTACTGTGCTTTGCAAGGTACTGTACTGTAAGATTAAACATGTTTTCTTTACTTTTTGCTTGTTTTTTATGTATTATTTGTGTGAAAGGTATTATAAACCCATTACAGTACACACCATATAGCCGATTGCGTTAGTTGGGTACCGAGGCTAACTTTGTTGGACTTATGAACAAATTGGCCTTACGAACGTGCTCTCGGAACGGAACTCGTGCGTATGTCAGGGACTTACTGTATATAAGAAGGAAAGTGTAACAAAGAAAAATTAAAACTACTTCTGGGAACGGCTACTCTCTGAGACCACAGTTTCAGACTCATTCTCAAGGACTCCAACATTGTACCTGTGTCTCTCTGTGTAGGTGGTCAGTTTACAACTTTCTATAAAGCCCCCATGGCTCTTCTATATTCTTCAAGTCAGCGCCTCCCTCCTGGTCATTGTTTCTGTTCTGGGATCTATGCCTTCACCATGACTCCCACGTTTGCAGGATTTCCTACCTACCCCAGAGGGACACATTAATCAGAAAAATTTCTAATAACACCAGCAGCACATTCCAAACTGAATATCAAGAACCTACGTAAGTATCCATTTTGTAGGTACTTTACGGTGTGTCAAGCAGTGTGAGGTGAAGACTTTACCTGCCTGTCCTGGCTGCAGACCCTGAATCATTCTAGGTCTCCCCAAAAAACCTGCACATCTCCACAAGGATGAGAAATAAGTTGTACTCTAAGTCTATACTTGGAAATAAAACGTTTTTTCGTAAGGCAGCTTTTTTTTTTTTTTTTTAACTATAGATTGCAACCGTAGGGGAAGAAAAATAATCTTTCCTCTACCCTGTTAGGTTTTGTTTTGGGACCTGTGAATTAAACTGACAAGAGACATATTAACGGGAGAAGTGATTTATTTCCTATGCATACAGGGTTCCTCACAGAAAAGAAATGAAAACCCTAAAGAGGCAGTTAAACCTGGGGAGATATATATATATATAATTTTAACAAAGGGTGATAAAATGTGGACAAGGGTCTAGACAAAGGAAAAGGGGAGTTGGGTAAATTGTGGACAAGGGACTAGGAAATGTAAGATAAATAAGGTAAATAAGAGTTGTTTAGTAAGGTTTGCTGTGCACTCTCAGTTGATAAGAATTGTCTCTAGTGACAAAGAGGACAGGAGGACACATTTACCAATGGAAATTTCCAAGTTTCCTTTACAAAAGGGAAACTTTTGCCCTGCTTTTAGGCAGAAGGCTTAAGACTGGGAGCTCCTCCTGTGTTTGCTGTTACTTAACTGTCTTCACCTCATAATAATCCTTATGCAATTAATTCTTTGCCAAAACAATCCTTTGGCAAGCCGCAGATTGTAGGGTGGCGTATTCTGCTATCCTTCACAACCCAGTGGGATTCTTGAAGTCACTATAATGGATCACTGCAGGCATTTAAAAAATGGAAATAGAAATGATCAATGCCTTGGGTTTGATAAGTGAATTTGTTTTGTGAAACAGGCACGTATTTGTGTACTCGGCCACGTGAAAAATGTGAAATATATTTCTCAGAGAGCGTCTGTTAAAAAGTTTGAGAAACGTTGATTTCATGAAACAACTCATCTAAATATGTAACTTTAGCTGCAACAAAGGGGGACCCTTCAGACTGTTATTCTTTACAGAAATTTAGCTTCTTTGAGCCCTGGTTTCGCAAGCATCCATCTGTACAGCCACTTTGCATCACATTTGCATCACTAAATGTACCCAAATGATTTTCCAAAAGAAAGGGACTCCCAAAGGACTACTAGTCTCTACTTCTGGAGAAAAAACATTGCATCCCACTTTAAATGCCTTTTTTTCCTCCTCCAGCTTCTATCTATCAACATTTGCAAAAACGTCTTAGCTGAATTTCAATCAGAGGGCACTAAATACATTATTTTACCTTGCTCTTTTTTCACACATCTTTTCATGGATTTATAGCTTGATCCCCAATGAAAATAAACTCCTTGAGAATAGATACCCAATGTTGATTTGAATTTCCCATTAAAAAGGTACTTAATAAATAAACTTTATTAGGACCATGATGTGATAGTGGAGTCCAAGAATTAAAACGCAGGTTAGCATCACTGAAAAGTGAATGAGATGAACGTGTGAGCCAGTTCAGCTAAAATGCTGCAGTAGCAGGGGTCCATCCCTCGTCAGTCTGTCCCTGTCCAAGTAGTGTTTGGTACCATCCGGTGGCTGTGGCTGCTCCATTTTAAAAATCACCAGAGCCAGTTCTGGGTCTTAGGACTGACTGGAGATCAATTTCCAGGCTCATAACAGGGATTTGAGGGATCTCCACGTCAGCTGATACACACTTCATTGGCTGCTTCCATGACACGTGCAAGGGGAGAAAACTAGGAGTGTTCAGACTCAACATCTACCTCCTGGCTTCTAAGCTGGGGTTTTCACCTTTTCCTTAACTGGCCCACCATCTCCATCCTGGACACCTGTATTGAAGAATAGAGGCCAGAGGGACAAAGGAGGTACCATTAAATTTTAGTTCTTATTAGAGAGGAGTTTTACAATATATGTTGACATATTTTTAAAAAATACAAACTTGGTAAGGAGAGACTTTATTCAGAAAGATTATCGCAGGGGGAAGAGAAAGGAAAGAGAAGAATGCAGTAGAGAGAGAGAGATCACAGCAATAGGAAGAGAGTTGTGACGTCAGATCTACAAGCATCTCAAGGACTAGGCAAAAAGGGCTTTCTTTTAGAGAGAGGAGTAAACAAAGTTAGAAAGAATGGGATGAAAGGGTGGCAGGATGGAATAGTAGATGAGAGAAGGTTTCACCCTGAGGCCAGCCTATTTCCTGGGAAGGGTCTTAAAGAAGGGCTGTGTGCTCTCTTGGCTGAGGTGAGCCAAGATTCAGGGGGCTGGGGAAGGAGAGAATCTTAATCAGCATTTGGTTTATAAGCATTTTGTGCGTATTGATCAGTGAGAGCAGCAGTTCAGCTCATCACTTATGAGGCCAAGAATAGGACTTTGGAGGGTCTGAGTCTGACCTTGTCATAGGTAAACAGGGGGCATCCAGGAGTCATCAGCAAGTTATGTGGGGAATGATGGTTCTTAGCAATAAGTCATCTCAGGCACATGATAAAGTGTGAGGGGGTTTCTGAATCTTTACTGTTTTCCAGGAGAACAGGTGAAATTCAGCATTGCTGATGTCGAATGATTGATACTCAGGCAAAGGAAGAATAGGCTCCCTGATCAGAGCCCTAGAGGGGGAGGGGGTCTGAGTAGAGATGGGGTCAAGGGGAGGCCTCGGGACCCTGGAGGACCTGGTGTGATGCTGCTACCACCACTTTCTGTTGACGGTAGCTTTCCATATTGGTTTTCATCATTGAGAATCTCTCTTGGGGAAATAGAAATGATTTCTACGTGTTCCTGTCTGCTTTCTCCCAACTATCAAACGAAGACCAGAGGATTCGTTAGTAGTGATAACATAATCCTGTCCTGGGACAGAGATGGCTTCAAAGGGCGTCTCAAGCAAGAGAATTTGTAGAAGACACCAATATAAGGTGATTTATTTAATCATTATAATACGGTAAGATTATCTTACAAATTATCTGTTGTCATAATTAAGAGACTAGGCAATAACAAATTCCCAAAATCACATTCTGAGGAATTACATAAATTGCTTGGGGAAACATGCACCATGGGGTAAGGAAGATAAGAAAAGCATTGGCTAAGAACATCATTTTTTTTTTAAATGCAGAACTGAATCATTTAGAAGTATTTCTTTTTAAATTGACAGGATTTGTGGGAAAAAATCTTTGAGGGGAAATTTCTTGGCATTTTCATACATATGTTACCTGAACTACCAAGCTATGAAACCAATCTGTCAAAATTTAAGAAAGCTTTTGCATCTAGGATTGCAGAAATACTGACTTTTGATTTTCCTCCTTTATTTTTATCCTGCTTGCCTTTGCTTCCGTTCTCTCTTAGGCTGATATACAAGCAAAGTTCTTGGAATTTATTAATTTTTCTTTTTGCCATAAAAATAGAGAGCTTTGTGTTTATTCGTAATGAGATTTTTAGCTCATGACAGAAAGAAGGTCAGTAAGGAATCAAAGAGGATAATTCCAAGAGCTCATGTCTGTTTATGAGTCAGTCAAAGCAAATTGAGAAAATTAATAGAAAAAGGAGGGCCTGAATTTATATGAAAATGAGAATTTAAATCCCGAATTAATGAAAATGATCTGAGGTAATGTGAGAGACTCATTTCTATCCCCCAAATATTGTGTACATGTGTGGGGCAGATGGAAAGTTTTATCTATAAGTAAAACAACCTGTTATGATATAAATAAATAGAGTCATACGAGGTGCAACAAGGAGAGCACACAGACAATTTAGGGTGGGGTCTGAGGATCAGGGGAAATCTTTGGGTTGATTGATTTCTTGAGGTCAGAGTGAAAGCAAAATTCTGAGCAAAGAAGAAAATACTGTGCTAATCACAAGATATTCATTGGTTATAGTCGTCAAACTACAGGAGACGGTCATTCAGACTCTCAGGGATTATAATCTATACCGCCTTGAAATTTAAGGATTAAAACCAGGATCCAGGATCCATTTCAATATGTACATCGCTCTTCTAGACGTTTTTTTCATCAACTGGTACAAAGGCAGGGTGAGTTGGTGGTCAGAAAGTCATCCTCGATCTAAAGCAATTTACAAGCTCTATTGGCCTGCTATTGCTACAATTGAAACATACATTATTTTACTCGTTACTTTATGTAGCACACCTATATGGTTCAGTAGTAACATCTGATGTTGTAGTAAGATGCACTGCCCACTATGGGTCACCCATCACAGTCAACGGAATAGAAAGCCTAGAGAGGAACAAACCCTGACCTTAGTGTTGGCAACCGGTAAAAGGATTCCCCTGATATGTCAGCATCTTTGAGGAATTTCTAGATAGAGGGCTGATGGGAGAAAATTGAGGTTGCTCAAGAAAGATTGACTTCCAGCAACCTCTCTGAATAAAAATAACCGTCAGTAGGAAACACAGAGCAGTTCTTGAGAAAATCCCCCTTCAACCTTTTGATTTAAGGAGCCTCAGGGCAGGGGTGACGACTGGCTCTCAGAGCATTGGGGAAAGTGTCTGCTAGGTATTTATTTCTTCATACCGAGGTGCAGCACATGGAAACTATGCTTCACCGGGAGGCTAAAGCAAACAAAACAGCCAGATATTGGAAGCTTAACCCTGTCTGTGCAGGGAGCAGCCTGGGAAGCTTTGGTTTTAAACACCAGAGACCAATGCCGATTGATTTCAGCAAAATGTAAAATTAGGATATTAGGTCTCTCGGAGAATCGCTGGGATGCTGAGGAACTGGGATTATTAAACAGTCAGGAAACAGATTGTAAAACTGGACATGGCAGTTTGTAGCGTGGCTACCAACAGCTGTGGGCACCCAAGGCCAGGGTCAGTTCTGTTCCTTCTGAGCCTTCTTGAAAGAGTGATTTGCTATTTGCTTAACTACCCCAAAGTATTTATCACAGTCCCGACTTCTTTGCATCTTTGGTTAATGGTTCAAGAGCCCAGGCAAGTACACCTCATTGTCTAAGTCTATGCCAGGGGGAAAAAAAATCTAACCAAATAGACATTCTGTTGTTTTGCTGAACCAGCTATCATTCGAGAGAAACAAAATTTCAGATATACTCTTATTGAACAAGTCATCAATTAAACAGAATCTCGTGAATAAGAAATCCATGGCATAAAAGACTGGTGGTGAGAGTCACAACCAGTTAGACATAGCTTTAAATATAAATATAATAAATAAATAAATATGTTTAAATCATGCAGCAATATGGAAGGCAAACATAAGAATAATTCTTCACATATAACAAATACAATATAAATAATCAATAATAATAGTAACTAAAGCCCTAAGTTATGGGAAAAAATTGGAAAGTTAGTGAAGTGAAAGTAAAAGTATGATCATGTCTTCATGTAATATAGATTTTTATATAACAGTTATATAATGAAGCATTGGTTTAATTATTGCTATGATAACTAGAGACATAGATTAATTTTTTATTTTAAAAAACTAGTAACAAAATAGTAACAAGATACATATCTTTCAAATTTATAGAGAAAATATTGAATATAATATAGCTCATAAAGTAAAAGATAGAACAACAAGAATAAGATGCAGAAAAAAAGCAAAGTGAGATTGGAACAAAATGCATTCATTTTGACAATAAGAGAGAGTTAATATGACCTAATATACTTTTTTATTTAAAGCTTAAGTCTTTTAACTTGAGAAAATATACTGGACATTTAGCTGAATTCCTAATAGTCATTCATCATACCTTTCCTAACAGAACCCAGATATTTTTAAGATATCCACATTATTCCCCCCACTTCTCAAGATAATCCTGAATAATTTAAGCTAATCAGTGTGCAGAATTGTCCTCCAGACTGTTAGTCCACATATGGGCACAAGGTCTAAGCTGACCCTGTCCCACTGAAGGGAAGAAATTACAGTCTATGCTATAGGCCATCTTGAAACTATTAGGAGAACAAGATTTAGGATGGAGTCACTGCTGAGATGGTATCATGGGGAGATGGAAGGTCGTGGGTCCTTGGTGACATAATTGAGCCACTGATTCCACCACCTAGGTTTCCAAATAGGTGAGATACTACATTTTTATATCCTGAAAGCCAGAGATTTCTGTTACTTTGAGCCTAGAACAGAACTCAAACTATAAGCCTGGTTTTCTCTTTACAGTCAAAATTCAAACTCTAACTATATGCTAGCTACAAAGCATACATGTTCATAACAGGGGCTTGGTTAAAAAATTATGGGACATAGATGTAGCTATTAACAACATAGGCTTCATAGGGAAGAAATATCACGGTATGTGATGGGCAATGTAAAGAACAATGTGTGTGTTTTGATAACATTTCTGTGAAAATTATATATATAATCCATTTTCTTATATATTTAGAGAATTTCTGGAAGGATTCACTAGAAACTGTTAAAGTGCCTTCCTTCTGGGAAGGGCGGGCATGGCTGGGGCCGACGTGGAGGAGGTTTACTTTTCACTGTGTATCGTTCCGGTCCCTTTGAATTTTGTACCATGAGCTTGTATTATCTAATCAACACATAAAGTTAAAAAGGAGACAAATAAAGATTAAAACCAAAAGGATGGGAAAAATAAATGGAACAAATGGGGTCACAAAGTTAGCATCAACATAGTAAATTTTGGAGTACAAAGCACTAAATGATAAAAACATTAAATAAATAATGGAAATAATCAGCAATAGTAGTATTAATGTCAAAAATATTTATGTGCCTACTAACATAAATTAAATGAATCAGAAATGTATGAAGATATAGTAAGAAATGCATTAGTCAGGGCAGAATTTAAAGTTTCTGTTCATTTTGACTGTATAGGTGAAATACCATAAACAAAATACAGTAAATAATGATATAACTGATAAAAATTATAGTCTTTCTAATGTTGATTTAATAGTTACATAAAGATTATGTTAATATTTTGAATGCTACAGAAGTAACTCTTTAAAAAGTGCCCGTGGAACACTTATGTCAGGTCTATAGTCGTACAGGGTTATTTCAAGTATCTTAAAATGTGCATGTAGAGACTCAAAGAGTGTTCTGTTTTGGTTTAGTTTTTGGCTTTTGTACCTTCATGGTTTTTTTTGTTTTGTTTTGGTTTTTTTTGCGGTACGCGGGCTTCTCACTGTTTGTGGCCTCTCCCGTTGCGGAGCACAGGCTCCGGACGCGCAGGCTCAGCGGCCATGGCTCACGGGCACAGCCGCTCCGCGGCATGTGGGATCTTCCCGGATCGGGGCACGAACCCGCGTCCCTGGCATCGGCAGGCGGACTCTCAACCACTGCACCACCAGGGAAGCCCGTTTCATGGTTTTAATATGGATGTTCCCCTCTGAGAGCGAATGCTTTTCTACTTGTCGTTCTTCTCTGTTGTTTTGCAAGCTCAAACTAAAACACTCAGTAACGAGGGGGTTTTGTCTGTGTTCACTCTTACACTCTGCACATTTTCAGGCCCTCCTAACCGTTCTATGGCTTCATTTACCACTTACAGTCTAATGACTCTTAAATTTACATCTCCCGTCAAAACCGCTCTTTTTATTTCCACATACATATGTTCAACTACTTACTAACATTTCTATTCAGATGTAGCAAAGACAAGAGACCCAAGAGAGATCTTTCCTTTCAAGTCTAATTCTCTCTTCCAGCGCTCTCTGTCTCAGAGAATGGGGTCACCGTTTATTTTCTTGTTCAAGTTAGAAATCTGAGAGTCACTTAACTCTTTCTCTCCTTTTCTCCATACCACTGCAATAACCAGTCCACATCAAACTAATTTTAAGTGAATTGGGTCACCATTAAATTTCTCGTAGCAATTTTTAACATCTCTGTCTCCTTACCGTATCCTCTATATTCAAACAATCATCAACTTCTGTTGATCTTAACTCATACATATCTTTGGGAAAAACATATTATCTCTACTTGATCTTCTCAAGAGCCACTCTCTTACTAATCAAATCCATCTTCCACATTTCGGCTTTAATGATTTTTTCCCCCAAATATAGTTATAATTATACCATCCTTAAGTGTAAGTCCCTTAAGCGGATGCTCATTTTATTTATGATAAATACAAAATATTACCTCTGGCCCATGGCTGTATGATTCAGCACAAACGTGTCTCTTCAACCTGGCCTTGCTGCACTTTTTCTTTTGCTCTCTGTACCTCAGCCACACAGGCCTCCTTTCCCTGTCCCAAATGTGCCATTTTTTTTCTTCTGGATCACATCCTTTGTATGAAATCCAAGAAGCGATTTCAACCTCGGGTCTGGATCAGGTTCCTTGGATACACTCTTATAGATTCAGTTTCCTTTACTTCGAAACATTGTGTAACAATATACACATTATTTGAATTATCCGGGGGTTTTTTTCTTATTGCTATTAAATGTCAACTCCACAGTTTCAGGAAGCATATTTATTTTGTTTTCCATTATATCCCCAGCTTAGAGTACAATGCCTTCAACATAGCAGAAGTTCAATATTAAACAAAATCTGCTATTTAATATTATACTTTTGATATTTTTACTTTCAGTTAAGTACAAGTGCTACCAGTATCATACCCTTGAGAGGATTAGTCAGTGTTGAGGCATTAAAGGTTCAGTGGTAGGTGGGGAATGAATTTACTTCCTTTTTTTTTTTTTTTTTTTTATCTTGGCTGTGTCTTGTGGCTTGCAGGATCTCAATTCTCCAACCAGGGACTGAACCCTGGCCATGGCAGTGAAAGCACTGAATCCTAACCTCTAGACCACCAGGGAACTTCCTGAATTTGCTTACTGTGTTTCAAAGATATACCTCCCTCCCATCACACACAAAACTACCCTTTAGGAAATTAGCTCTACTGTCCAAGAAGGGGGTTATAGTCAGTCTTTTGTATTAAGAATCAAAAAGTGGAGGCTTTCCGGTATACAACTGCTCCTCCAACAAGACAATCAATAAATAGGCCTCTATATTTGTCTCAGAGTCTGTGCCGCATTGGAGATGCTAAGTGGAAGAGGAGTATTAGAGCTCTTTACATTTTGAGGATTAGAAACACGTGAATATGTTCATGGTAAGATACCCCAGGATTAGAAAAGGAGAGAGAGTTGAGAGTTCTGTGATGAACTTGTGAGCTAATCAAGACAAAATGTTCCAGGGACAGTGGCAGATAGGTGTGTAAACAAAAACATGAACATTAAGAAAATCCAGCAAAGTAGCACTAAGCAAGTGAAGCCACCCTCCCTCTAAAGGCTTTGTTATCTTAGGAGCTGAGCTAGGGAAACTGTGCTGCTAGGTGGTCCATCAGGGAAGGAGAAGTATCGTTCATATCAGTACTATGTGTCAGCAATGATGGCACCTGATTCTAAAAAGGGATTTAGAAGAACATCATCTTTGGAAATCTCTTCAAATGCTCGGTGGACACCTCCCCTTATACCTTTGAAAAAAAAATCGGGCTTCATCCCACTGTTGCTGACGCTTTAGTAATTCTCCAAAGGTGATGCCACTGTCACACACAATGAATCAGGAAAATGTATGACTAGAGAAACCAAATTCTCAGGTTTCTTAAGGATGTCTCAGAGGCCCTTTGTGAGAGGAATAAAAATGAAAATGCAACATATCAAAACTTACAGGAAGCAGGAAATACAATGCATAGAGGGAAATTTATTGCTATAAATACGTATGTAAAAGAAAGAAGAAATCTTAAATTAATAACCTAATTTCCCAACTAAAGATCTACAAAATAAAGAAAAAATTAAGCTCAAAGCAAGCAGAAGGAAAGAAATAATGGAATGGAATTAAAAAAACAAAGAATAGAAAAGCACAGGCAGAAATAGAGACACAGATGTAGAGGACAAACATATGGATTGTCAACTGCAAATAGAAGTAGTTTGTTTCTTCCTTTCCAATATGAACGTCCATTATTTCTTTATCTTGCCACTTTTCCAAGGGAGGAAAGAGGTGGGGTGTGGTGGTGGTGGTGTGATGAACTGGGAGATTGGGATTGACATATACACACTAATATGTATAAAATAGATAACTAATAAGAACGTGCTGTATAAAAAATAAATGAAAAAAAATTCCAAAGAAAATGAAAAAAAACAGACAAAAAGCTATGAGACGAAAAGTTGGTTTTTTGAAAAGATCAACAAAATTAATATACCTTTAGCTAGACTCACCAAGAAAAACAGAGAGAAGACTCAAATAACTAAAGGTAGGGATGAAAGAGAGACATCACTACTGATTGTACAGTAATAAAGGGATAATGATAGAATACTACAATATATTAGATAACTTCAATGAAATGGGAAAATTTCCAGAAAGACAAAAACTAACAAAAGTAACTCAAGAAGAATAGATAATCAGAAAAGACCTATAGCAGGCAACGAAATTGAATTCATAATTTTAAAACTTCCAACAAAGAAAAGCCAAGCCCAGGGGGCTTCACTGGTGAATTATATCAAATACTTAAAGACAATTGCTACCAGTCCTCTACAAACACTTCCCAAAAAATTACAAGAGGAAGTAATACTTTCCTGACTCTTTTTATGAGACCATTATTTTCCTGGTGCCAAAACCAGACAAAGACAACAAAAACCAGAAAACCACAGACACACATCCTTTATGAACAAAGACATAAAACTCCTCAGAAAATAATAGCAAACCCAATGCAGCAACATATAAAAAGGATTATATATTATGACCAATTAAGATTTATCCCAGTAATGCAAGGTTGTTTAACCACCTCAGAACAATAAACTTATTACCTTATATTAATAGAATAAAGGATTAAAACCACATGACCACCTCAATAGATGCAAAAAAAGTCATTTGACGTAATTCAATGGCCTTTCATGGTAAAAACACTCAACAAACTAGAAATAGAAAGAGCTTCTTCAACCTCACACAGGTTATCTATGAAAAACCCACAGTTAACATGATATGTGGTGGAGAAAGTCTGAGTGCTTTCCCTATAAAGTCAGGGACAAAGTTAGAATATCTGCTCTTGCCACTTCTTTCTGATATTGTACTAGTGGTTCTAGCCAGGAAAACTGGCAAGATAAAGAAATAATGAACGTTCATATTGGAAAGGAAGAAATAAACTATTTGTATTTGCAGTTGACAAGATACTGTATACAGAAAATCCTAAGGAATCAACTAAAATGCTATAAGAACTGATAAATGAGTTCATAAATGTGGCAGCACACAAAGTCAACATACAAATATCAATTACATTTCAATATCTTAGCAATGAATAATCTGTAAATGAAATTAATGAAAGAATCCCATTTATAATAGTGAAAAAAATTCTAGGAATAAATTTAACAAAAGAATTTCAACACTTATACACTGAAAACTACAAATGAGTGTTGAAAGAAATTAAAGAAAATCTAAATAAATGAAAGGACATCATGATCATGGACTGGAAAACTTAATGACATTAAGATGACAATATTCTCCAAATTGATCTACAAATTCAATGCAGTCTCTATCAAAATCCCAGTTGTTATTTTTTTAATGGAAATTGACAAGCTAACTCTAAAATTCATACGTAAAAATAATGTACCCAAAATAGCCAAAACAATCTTGAAAAAGCAGATCAAAGTTGGAGGATTCACAGTTTCCATTTCCAAACCTACTACAAAGCTACAATTATCATGAGATAGTGTGGTACAGTCATAAAAATCGACAAATTGACACTGATATAGATCAGTGAAATAAAATTGAGAGTCTAGAAATAAACCCTATTATTTATAGGAAATTTGATTTTGACAAAGGTGCCAAGACAATTCAAGGCAGAAAAAATATTATTTTCAACAAATGTACTGGGGCAACTGCATATCTACATGGAAAAGAATAAAGCAGGGCTTCCCTGGTGGCGCAGTGGTTGAGAGTCCGCCTGATGATGCAGGCGACACGCGTTCGTACCCCGGTCCGGGAGGATCCCACATGCCGCGGAGCGGCTGGGCCCGTGAGCCATGGCCGCTGGGCCTGCGCGTCCGGAGCCTGCGCTCCGCAACGGGAGAGGCCACAATAGTGAGGGGCTTGCGTACCGGAAAAAAAAAAAAAGCATACCTTTACCTCACACTACACACAAAACATAACTCGAAATGAATCATAGACTTGAATATAAGAGCTGAAACTATGAAACTCCTGGGAGAAAATTTAGGAATAAATTTTGTGACCTTAGGGTTAGGAAATTGTTTATTAGATATGACACCAAAAGCACAAGTGACCAAACTTTTACTTCATAGAATGGGGAAAAAAAATATTTGTAAGTCCTATAAGAGAAAAGGCACTTGTATCCAGAACATATGAAGAACTTTTACAACTCAACAATAAAAAGACAAGCTAATGTTTAAATGGACAAAGGATTTGAATAAGTATTTTTCCAAGGAATCTTTACGTGTCCAATAAACACGTGACAAAATGTTCAACATCATTAGTCTTCAGGGAAATGCAAATCAAAATAGAAAGTAGGAGTTTCTCAAAATGCTAAACATAGAATTGCCCTGTGTGGGACTTCCCTGGTGGAGCAGTGGTTAAGAATCCGCCTGCCAATGCAGGGGACACAGGTTCGATCCCTGGTCTGGGAAGATCCCACATGCCGCGGAGCAACTGAGCCCCAGCGCCACAACTGCTGAGCCTGAGCTCTAGAGCCTGCGAGCCACAGCTACCGAAGCCTGCAAGCCTAGAGCTCATGTTCCGCAACAAGAGAAGCCACTGCAATGAGAAGCTCGCGCACCGCAACGAAGAGTAGCCCCCGCTCGCCTCAATCAGAGAAAGCCCGCGTGCAGCAACAAAGACCCAATGCAGCCATAAATTAATTAATTAATAAAAAAATAAAAAGAAATTAAAAAAAAAAGAATTACCATGTGACCCAGAAATTATACTCTTTAGAGACCCAAGATAAGTGAAAACCTATGTTTATGCAAAGCCTGTACACAAATATTTCTAGCAGAATTATTTATAATGCCCCCAAAGAAGAAACAACCCAAATGTTCATCAAGCAATGAGTGGATCAACAAAATGTATATCCAAACAGAGGAATATTATTCAGAAATTTAAAAACATTAATAAAGTATTGATACCTGCTACGACATGGTTGAATTTTGAAAACATTAGACTAAATGATAAAAGCCAGTCACAAAAGGCCACACATCTAGAACAGGCAAATCCATAGTGACAGAGAGTAGGTTAGTGGCTGCTTAGAGCTGGTGGGAAGTGGATGGAGGGGAGATAAGGAGGAATTGCATGTATATGGGGTTTATTTTTGGCCTGTTCCAATGTTTTACACCTAGCTTGTGGTGATGGTTGCACAACTCTGTGAATATACTAAATACACTAACATTTCCAATAGGTAAATTTTATTATATCTGAAATATATATCAATAGAGCTATAAAAAAAAACTGCTTGAAAAAGATTAACCAGACCTGACTCAGATCATTGGAATTCTGTAACTGATTAGTAAATTATAGCATATGTTTTCCTTGAAAATATCATGTATAACCATGGAAATACATAAACATGCAATTGTATATTCAATTGTTTATCAAGTCCGGCATATTTTTCCTATACATGAAATTGACAGACAAATGAAGAGAATCAAAATAAAAAGACATGGTGACAGAAGTGTCTCAGAATTTGCAAAAGATATCTTTTTAAAAAGATTTTGAAGTTTTTTGTCCCACCCTCTTCCTTTTGCTGTGTACTAGGTGGGAAAGATGGATTTCCTAATATGTGTAGGAACTGTGACCAGAGCCCCAGATCGCTTTCCCAGATAAGGATTTTATTGAACTGAAGATGTCTTCTTTCTGAGAGCATCCAGATGAATAAGGCACTGGATTTACAAAAATTAGAGAAATCTTAATGGGGCATCAGAAAAAAGCCACATAGCTGTGAGGTGGAATTGATTTTCCATAAACTGAGCATGTCCCTAAATGGTCATGGATGGATGCATCTTCCATTTTATACTGATTTTTTTTTTCAGAAACAGCAAGCCCAGCATCTGATTTAATTTGAAAGATGACAAAATTATATTTCTCTGCTGATTCTCTAGGTGTTAGAAGTAGATGAGGAGTTCTTTCCCACCACTCTTCCCTAAGTTAATTTGACAGAAACGGCTTTTACAAGACAACCTGTGACAGGAATTGCATCAGGAATAATAAAAGTGTCAGACAAATGGCAAAGCATAATTGCGGTAGCTTACTTTTTCTCCCTGAAATTGTAATACATTTGACCAACCAAGATGTCGTATCTGCTATGAAAACATCACTAGGACAATTCTCTGATAGTACTAGCTAGTTGATACTAATTAATAACAACAGAAAGAATATCCCAAGCAAAATTTCTTAGTAGTCTATAAGAGGACAAAATTCTATGAACAAGGCTAAAACTCCATGGTTTTAGTTCTCTGGATAAGAAAGTGAGGTTTCAGTTGAGGATATCTTAAAATAATTAAGAGCATAAGTTTGGAGTTTTCGTAGGTTGTTCTGATGTGTTTCTCGGTTTACTCTGTGTAATTGGCTATATGCCCTTAAGCAAATTACTTTTCCATCATTTTTGCACATATTATTTCAATATTTATATATTTTTTGTATTGTGTGCCAGGTCTTTTTCTAAATCCTATTTACAGAGATCAGTTAGGCATTTCTTAAGAAGTTGAACACATGGTTGCAGGAGATGAAAGGTTTGAGGGGTTTAAAGAAGTTGGTATAATGGTACTAACACACTAAAACTAGAGAACCCATAACTGAATGGCTTAAAAGAAAAATTACAACTTTTTATTTCTTTCATGTACAAGTCTCAGCGAGACCCGCCCAGGTCAGTGGGGAACTGGGTTCCTTACAGTCTATCATGGACCCATGTTCCAAGTCATTGCTTTTCCATGTCACTATGACATTGCTGCTGTCTAAACAGTAGAAGCTGGGTCACTGTCACAAGGAAGATGATGTGGGTGGTCACTGACCAAAGATCCAGGCTGGAGAGTGGTAGCCATCACTCCTATTCCAATGGCAAGATCACGTCACATTGTCAGGTCCAAAGGCAAGGGAGTCTGGAAAATGTAGTCTAACTGAGCAGCCGTAATGGCCAAGAAAAACGGGAGACTGGATGTTAGTGACAACCGGCCATCTCTGAAAAAGAAAGAAAATTTAGAAAGCACAATAATTGCTGCATTTCTCGTGTGTAAAATAAAATAGGATTAAGTTGATTTAAGTCTTTGGAAAGGATGCCTCTTTGGCACACGACAGTCTCTAATGTTCTCACTTTGCCTAAGAACACGGACATTCAAAATTAGAAGATTGCAAGTTTGAAAGAACAATACAAACACACTGAAAGGGAGATGCTATACAAATTTTAAAGCAAACAATAATTAAACTGTGGACCAAGAGATGCCCTCTGTGGCTAATTACTCTTTCTAATTATGGTTATCAGCAGTCTCCGTCAAATAACTAGAGTTAAGTTTGTAGCATTCAAGGCACATTAGGTTTGATAAAATATTCCTCCTTGGCAAATTTACTATGTTTAACCTTTGCTTGGCTAAGTTAAGTGTGGCTGTATCTTGAATAGCTCCAACCCTATAATGTAGCTAAGGTTTGAAGTCATCTTAATGACCTTTTCAATTATCTCTAGGTCCCTTTCCTTTCAGAGATTCTAGATATATACAAGCAGAGTTTAGGGGTAGATCGACTTTTATTATTATTATTAATAAATAATATTATTATTGATCAGAAAAACCTCAGAATCACCCACGAAAGATTCCAAACATGGACACTTGGTCCTAAGCTCAGATACTCTTTTAATGTTTCTCTGCAGGGTCCAAGGGCTGCATTTCTTATAAATTCATAAGCCTGATTGAGAATCACTATTATTGTGAACTCAGGAATAGAAAAGAGTAAGGAATTCTTTTTCCCCAAGTCTAAGATTTTTCTCAAGGTCTTCAAAGGCCTAAAGTGAATAGGACACAGGCCATTAGAAGTGAGGGTTGGAGAGAGAAATTGGAGGCTGATTGAGTCTCTGTTTGAGGATGTCCCCCTACCCGCCTGCAGTTCAACACTGATAACCACCCCCACGGCTTCCAGGTTTCTGTTTTGTATCAGGTGTGGGAAATGTCTTTTCCCAAGAATCCTTCTTACGTGTTGGGCTATTTCAGCCAGAATGAAACCATTTCTCTGAAAGAAATCCCCAAGTTTCCTGGGCATGATTCTCGAGCTTCAAGCAGGTTTGACACCTCACTGTTGAGGTCAGCACTGCAGAACATTGGCAAGTTCAGATGGAGAAAGGAAGCCCACTCGCCATGCACCCTTTGAGCTCTTTCAGAAGGTAGCACAGAAGAGAGTTCTTCCCATCTTCCAGAACACATCAGTGTCACTCTATAAACAAATAACAGCATCAGGACAAGATTCAGTTCATCAGCATCTACCCCAGAGCTCACTAAGCCATATTATTTCAATTTACCACATGCTTTAATTTCAAAAGTTTTATTAGTAACTCATGATATAAGAACATTTAAATTCTTGACCCTGATTAATTATTAACTTGTCCTATTTTGTAGACCCATCTTTGAAGGAGGTGGTGGTACAGAGTGGAGAAGTCGTGTAGAGGCTAAAGACATTGAGTAGAATGGAGTCAGAAAGTCAGAATTTAGCTTCGCACTCTCTGAACTCCCCTCCCCCACTCTCCTTTACTCTCCGTCCTTCTCCCTCTCCTTCCTTCCCTCTTCCCTAAGCTCCTTTGGAACAGGTGTATCCTAGGCATTTTTTTCCACTAGACTGTGTTTGGACTTAATTCCAGGGGGACAATTTCCATCCAAACAGACCATTTAGCAAGCCTTGCCTACGGTGCTCGCTGTGGTACTCAATTGCTTGAGCAGGGACAGTGTTTAATTTGCTTTCAAGAGAACCTACCCTGGACTTCCCTGGTGGCACAGTGGTTAAGAATCCACCTGCCAATGCAGGGGACACAGGTTCAAGCCCTGGCTCCAGAAGACCCCACATGCCGTGGAGCAACTAAGCCCATGCACCATAACTACTGAGCCTGCTCTCTAGAGCCCACGAGCCACAACTACTGAGCCCACGTGCCACAACTACTGAAGCCCACATGCCTAAAGCTCGTGCTCTGCAACAAGAGAAGCCACGACAATGAGAAGCTCATGCACCGCAACAAAGAGTAGCCCCCGCTTGCCGCGGCTAGAGAAAGCCCACGTGCAGCAACAAAAACCCAACACAGCCAAAAATATAAATTAATTAATTAATTAAAAAAGAACTGAAGTGATCAACTTATTAAAAAAAAAAAAAGAAACTACCCTACTGTGAAAGGTGATTACCATATTTACTCATATAATTTCACTCTGTAGTTTGCTACTAAAAAGGAAGATTTTACTGATGAATATACATGAAAATACTGTTGTTCACATAGAAAAAGCCTACTTATCTTTCAAGATATCTCTTTGTGATATCTTCCTTTGTGATAGCTTCCTAAAAAGCCTACTTATCTTTCAAGATATCTCTTTGTGATAAAGACTCTCACTTTCTACTCTCAGAGAAAGTTAATTTTTTTTCCCCTGCCCTGTAATACTTTGGCATTCTTTTATTACGTAACTATACTTATTTGTATGCCCATCACCTACTCTAGACTGAGTCATATCCAATTTTAAAATTCAGCTACAAGCCTGGTTTGAAATTTTTTGGACCAGTTTAATGCATAAAAAATGAGTATACATTAAGGGTTTTTTGGTGGGGGTGGGGAGCAGTCAATGTGGTCTAAGTAGAGGCTAATTTTTCCCTTAAGTATGATTTAACTAAGTACAGTTACCAACTAGTCTTTTAAATTTCAGGGGTAAGGGATATACTAATAAGTATATTCCCTATTCCATCTCCTGGGGTTAGGAGAAGCAAATAAAAATATTGTGGATAAAGAAAGTAAAACTATTCAAAGCAGAATTACTTAAGAAAACAATAAATAGCATTCTCTGTGTTCAATGTGCTACACTTTTTAATCTGTTGCTTAATTTGACAACAACTCTTCGAGGGAAGTAAATCAGGTATTATTTCACCATGCTATAAAAAGGGAGGGTGGGAATATTAAGCGACTCCTCCAGCTTACATGGCAAATAGTAGAACCAGAACGAATCTAATTTCCAGTTCCTAGTGCAGTATTTATTCCACTACGTCTCATCATAGATTCCAAGTGTGGAGGCTTAGTTGGCATACTCGGTGAAGAACACAAGCGTCCTCCCTCCTTCAATCCAGAATCTGTTTGTTTTGTTTTATTGTGCACATGTGTGTTTGTGTTGCAAGCGGTCTGGATTCCAGCTGCCCATTTGGGGGTCCATCCAGTTTGCAGTTTTATAGAGAGAATCTTGGGCCAAGTGAAGAGATCTATGTATTTACAGTCCTCTCTGAACATCCAACAGACAGAAAGGAAACAGGATGTCTTTTCTTTTCTTCTTTTGTTTCTTTTCCTTTGTTTCTTTTCTTCTTTTTTAAGCCACAAACTTATCATTCATATACTCCCAGAGCCTCCCCTGGACACCTGGGACTGTGAAGGCTCCTGTTCATCTCTGCCAGGACTGGCACTGGCAGACTCCCCTAAATCTGAGTGCAATTGATAACGCCGCAGAGTTTGGAAGCGCTGCTCTTTTCCCCAGGTTTGAAAGCTATCTTTTAACATTGGGAGAGTCTCACTTCGCTGTCTCTGTTGAACTGCCTCAGATAAATGATACTGTCAGGGCCTTTTCCTTCTATTGTCTGTATCTTTGTGGTGTCTTATTCAGATAGATATACATCAAGAATAGTCTCAAGGGGACAACCGACAGAGAAGGTGACAGCAGAGGAGAGCAGGTCCTGAAGGGGGATGGTGGAAGAGGTGAGACCCTATTGCAAAGCAGTTAGCTCTGAGACAGAATCCGGCCTCTGTACCCTGACAGCAAATTAAATCTCAGAGCCAGATTTTTGGGTGAAGTAGGAAAGAATAGCTTTATTGCTTTGCCAGGCAAAGGGGGCCACAGCAGGCTAATGTCCTCAAGACTGTGTGCCCCAACTTGGAGGGGGCGCTGAGAAGTGATGACTCAAAGAGGACGTGATGAGCTCATGGACATTCTTCTGACTGGTTGGTGGTGAGGTAAGTAGGAGTCAGCATTTGTCAACCTTCTGGTTCCAACTGGTCGGGGGTCTACGTGCTTATGGGCAGCATACCGTCCTTAACCATTAACTTCTTCCACCTAGGGGGGTTTCAGTATCTGCAACACAGCTATTGTTGTGTGTATAGCCTGATGGGGAACCAGGACCTTGCCCCAAGGCTGTACTATTGTTTCTCTTCACTGTTTGTTTCTCCCTGGTCTCTGCATCCTCTTCCTTCCTTAATTATCAACTGCTTAGATCTGCCCGTTGGAATTCAGGGAAGGTCATGGAGGCTGAATGAAGCCTATTTCCTGTAATCAAAGAAATGGGGGACCTAAAAAGACTTTTGTGCCCAGGAGCCCCACAGGGCCCTGCTTGGTATCCATCCATAAGACTTTGATGACTTCGGGGTGTCTGCGTGAGTGGAGGTGGTAATCCTGGCGGCAGCTTGGCTGCGAGGAAGATGAGAGGGCAGCACATGGGTACAAAGGGTCAGCATCATGTGCTTGTCCTCTGCCCATCTGCCTCTCTGTGTTACACAGCAATCCTGGGGACTTGAGGCTCTGAGCAATGTCGATGCTCACGTGGACCTACCAATTCATTGGGCTAGGTTAATGCCCAGGAGAACCAGCGTTCTCCACTTGCTTTTCAAACAAAAGTACAGGTTTCCTGACCTGCTTAACAATCTGAGAACAACTGTACTGTCAGTTAGCTTTAGGTTCACAACTTTCTGGCCATTATAGGAAACAGCTTACAAAACAGGAAAACTTTTCATGTCCCAGGTGATCTCCCAGACTTACTTGCCGTGAAATGTCACCTTCTCAGGTAAGAGCAGAGAATTCATCACAATTAAATAAAGGGTTGACATGTGGTTTTCTGTAGTTAAAGAGTTCTTTTTAATGTTCAATCTCTACACCATTTGTTACACACGCAGCCGTGCATGGAAAATTTATTCCAACGGTAAACGTTCTGTGTTCTTTAAGAATGATTATATAATTTTTATTGCTTTCAGAAATGTCTGCTGCAAGAAAAGTCTCTTGTCTTTGAGGAACTAATGAACCACGTTTATGATCTACAAATGTGTACTGAGTGGTGAAGTCATACACACTGACCTGCTGGGTCCCCATTTCCACCTTGTGCTACGTTATGACACAAAGTGAACAAGACAAATTAGGATAATTATTAGAGTGATGCTTCCCAGTGTAATTTTCTCCAATCAATTGACAAGGTGTGAAGACATTAAAATCTAATTAGACTAGATGAGAAATGCACTGCAATTGGAGTTCCTGCATGGCCTTCTTAATCTGGAATTATTACATCAACTTCCAGCCAACTCTAACAGCAGATGCAGTTGCCCTCTGTAGTCATCAGCTGTAGAATTTGATTCTTCATTGCTCTGTGCACTTCTGTTGATTTGGAGCGCTAATGACATGCTCTGTCTTCTCTTTTGAATGTGAGTACATAGAGAAATAGTCAAGGAGGCAAACAAGAGCCAACTATGGTATCAATTTATCAATGGCTTCCCAATAGCTCTCAAAGTATAGGGTTTTCTAGCAACGTTGAATTGGAGAAAGGATTGGGCCTTGCTATCTCACTCCAACTGAACTCTTGCAGTGAAGCTGGAAAAAAGATAGAGAACGCCCGAAGAGAGCAAGCCTTCCCTAGGGAGTTTTTTGCATGGAGACAAGGAACAGAGGAGAGTGTAAGCAATCCACAAAGGACCCAGCAGCTGGACCCTTTGCTATTTCAACGTGATGGCCTCAGTTTCTACTTAACATTGGCCACTGGAAGCCAATATTTCACCATTCTGCTCTACGGGGAAAACTGGGTAATGGGATAAAGAGAAGAATAAGTTGTGCTTGTTCCCATGCGGCTCCTTCTTGGGGAGTAGAAGGCAACACTTATTATTAGTTCTTCTTCAAAGGTTAGCTTTTAAACTTCATACCGTTTAAGAACTGTACTCCAATAAAAAACAATTTTCTTAAAAGTGATACTGAAGAAAACATTCATGTCATTGAAATCAAATACACTAGGTTGTGAACATACGCAATAATATAAAATAAATTAGAGCTAAAAAAATACAAATAGACGAACAGTAAAACTCCGAGAAAGCGTCAATCATCTAGGTGAGCTTTTCTCTTTGGCCTTGGAGAATTAGGATTCATCAGGTCCTGCTCCTTTAGCACGAATGGAATCACTGTTTTTAGGAAACAGTGCCAACCCAAGAGATAGCAGACTATGGTGGCAGTTGGTGGCTTTGGGTCAGAGTAGAAATCTTTCTCCCCTAATTCTCACAACTAAATGCAAAACTCTGGTGTTTGCTGTTTACTTGAAACACATTGTTGCCAGTCAAATGTCACAGTCAAATATTCAAGTGTGACTTTAAGCAGATTTCTTTAGTCCAAAAGTAAGAGAAAATAATAACGACGTTAACCGAGATCTGTTTTTCACATTCCCAATAATAAGCAAGCAGGCCTAGTGAGGACACTTTGGAATTTGACGCGGGGGACCTGAGTCCATCTTTACCTCTGTCTAAATATGTGACCCTGAGCAAGTTACTGAAAGCCTTCACCACCACGTTAACGCCCTACAAAGCAGAGATTTATAAAGTGTTACAGCTGGAAGAAACTGAATATATAACCTGGATAAAGAAACATAGGGCAAACCTTAGGAGTCTTTCCCAAGTTAGATCAATTAAAAGAAAATCAAGAAGAGGACCAGAGTCGTTTTGCTTTAAAATCCTTTTTTGTTTCTTTGGGTTTTTTTTTTTTTTTTTTTTCCCAGTACGTGGGCCTCTCACTGTCGTGGCCTCTCCCGTTGCGGAGCACAGGCTCCGGACGCGCAGGCTCAGCGGCCATGGCTCACGGGCCCAGCCGCTCCGCGGCATGTGGGATCTTCCCGGATCGGGGCACGAACCCGTATTCCCTGCATGGGCAGGCGGACTCTCAACCACTGCGCCACCAGGGAAGCGCTTTGGGTTTTTTTTTTTTCCTAGTGCTGTGAGGAGAAACTGAGAGTGTGTTATGTCAGAGAATGGCATTCTATAAATCTAAATAAGCATCACTAATGTTTGCCTGTGTATTTTGAGGGGAAAATCATAAAGATTGAATTTTTTTACACTGGACTGAAAAGAACTTGAGACATTGAATTTACAAAAAAAAAAAAAAAAAAAACCCCAAAACAAAATGGGTATCCTGTAAGGATTTATTTTAGCATTTAGAAAAAAAAAAAAAAGCCCCTTGAAATGTTTAAAACCACAATCAATTTCTTTCCACTCAACATTATTATAGTACCTTCTCACTTGCATTCATTCTATTTCATTGTATCAATTCCAGCTCCTTTGCTCTCTGCCAGTTTAGCTGGAAATACAATGAGCTAGAATCCAAAAATTGTTCCAAGATATACTTTAATGATAATAACTAGAAAAGATAAGACCAGACCTGAAAGCTGTGCTTTAAAGGTTCTGGAGAAAAAACTGTGTTTATAGGCACACATTAACAAGGGTTGTCATTACTTGTATCATTGCTGCTCATAACCCTTGGCCCACTGATATTTTACCATGAAAAATAAAAATTCAGTAGTACTTTTGCTGAGGTTATTGCAACAATCACCTCTCACAGACCTCACTGGCAGGATTCCCGTGAGCTGCAATGTCCTTGAGGTTGCCCTTGTAGGTGTCCTTCATGAGACCCGTGGGTTCCTGCCCCTCCTCTGAACCACACTGACACGGATGGGCTGTTCTCATTTAATTAATGGGATCCAACCTTTGACGGCCCTGGTCTCCTCTCACTCCTGTCCTCGAAGCCAGCCTAAATGCACTACTCACTGATATTTCAAGAGTGATTACGGCACAGGAATTCTCAGCTGTTGGCAGGTCTTGGTTTACTCAGTCAGTGTCTTCAGAAATTATATATGGACAATTCTGGTAAAGTAAGTCACATCTTAAATAAGCTAGAAAAACTCACTTTTTCAAAAAATTCCATAAGGAACGGCTCACCCTCACCCCATCCCTTAACTCCTTAACTGGCCTGAATTACAGCTCAAGATTCTTATATAAGTCTAGTTAAAAATTAGGTCAATTGTACATCAGCTTAATTGTTAATCGAATCTTCAGTACGATCAGTAATTCAGGACAAGGAAAAAGCTGTGGAATATTGAGAAAATTCAAAGTCTCAACCCAGCTTTTGGTTTTGTATTTATTAATGTTTGTAGCCAGTGTCTGATGCTGGTTCTTGACTGTAGTTTATTAAACAACTAGTAATAAAAGAATAATATCATTTTAAAAGAAATGTGTACAATTGGTCATGTGGAGGCCAATTCTCAAATAACTCTCAAAACGGGAATGCCATCTTACGACTTTCATTTAAACTCATAGTAGTTGTGTTATATATCGCAGATGCATTCGATTTGCTTTGAAAAGTATTTTGTTCCATTTGACTGTGACAGTGGTAAAAGGTTAGAGATTTTACAGAAATATTTCATTATGTTTGGCCTTTGTCACTTGATTGAGCAAATCTTTTGCCAACAATCTGAGGAGGTGAGGGATTCGAAAAGAAAACTGAATTTTTTCAGCCTGAATTATCTGCTTAGTGGTACTTAAACTTAAGGGGACATTCAAGTTTATGTGAAGTAGTGAGTCCGCTGTCAACGGAAATATTAAAAAGAGGTTGTTGGAGAAATGTCTGGATTTCAAGGAGGACGTTTCCCACCCAGTAGCTTGCCACCTTTGTTAGGCGTTGGAATGACAAGTAGAGCTTTAAAAAAAAAAAGAGCTTGTATTTGTTTGCACTGTCTGTGATCGGGTCTGAGCGTCAGTATGTTTAAAATTTCCCCCTGTGATTCCAACGCACAGCTGTGTTTGAGAGCAATTCCTTTACACAGTTTCTCTATTTCCTTCAAACTTTTAAGATTCTGCTAATCCAAGGATGTGTTGTACTTTATACTAGCTTAGCAAACACAAAAAAAAGAGCATATATTTAATTTTGCAGTTAAAAATATAATGTGTCTTCTATGACTTAAGCAACCTAAAATGAATTTTAATTAAAAAATCTAATCTTTATATAAGTGTCTACTGTGTTTCAGAAATGGTCTAAGCGCTTTACATATATTAGCTCACTGAACTCTTAGAATAACTCTCTGTGGACGGTACTATCATCATAACCACCACCACCATCATCATCATCATCATCATCATTACAGGTAAACTGATAGAGACAGTAGGGGACATGCCTATCTGCTAATAGGTGGAAAAACTGAAAACAGGCAGTTTGGCTCCAGAGGAAACATCCGTAGCCCAAATACTGTACTGTCTCTCTATACTGTACTGCTTTTACAAACAGGACCTGACACAACTTACACACCCAAATAATTCATCAAATCGAGTGGTCTCCTTTAGGACATTATAAGGCACGTGGGAAACACTTGATTTGTTTTGAATGAATGAGTGCAGAATTCAGCCCTGTCTGAAAGAATGAGCTCTCCTCTCCAATACCATGTAGGCATTCCAGTAGAAACATATCCAAGACAGATGGGAATTCATCCTCGTTGTGAAACTCTCCGGAAAACGATGTGGCACAATTTCCCTGAGGTAATACATTTTCATATCTAACCTCCTTCCTTCTGAAGGTTTCTCCTTCTATCTACTCCAAATCCCTTATATTCTGCTTTAGACTGTTATTTTATTATATTCTCTTCTGTCTACAGAGATGCTGGGGGAACACTTGGGCTTGGTGAAGTACTGTTTCCCTCAGCCAATAGCTGTTCTATAGGTGGAGCTTTGGGTTCTGTTCCCATCACGAAGCTAAAAGTTCTGCAGCCGAGGTTCTCAACCCCGAAGACCAAGCACATCGCCTAGGGAGCTTCAGAAAATGAGCCACACCCAGGTCCCACCTTAGACCAATTTCCTCTTGGGGTCATCTTTTCATGTCAATAACCGTCTACTTCATCATCGTCAGTGTCTCTTAAATTATTTGCGTAGCTGGCACTTTTGAAAACTTCGGTTTTCTTTTCAGTGAGTATATGTCAGTCTCTAATAAATTCCATAGGTAGTTGCTCACCTTGCCTCCCCACGGGGCCAGTTCACCCAGTGAAGGATCACAGACGTAGGTAACTCACGGTGAGCATCCAGTGAAGTCTAGCCATTGCTGCTTCACAAAATTCCAGACACACGTTTTGATTTCCTCAGCCTTTGTCATCGGTGTGGGTAGTTATCTCAGTCAAGGCTCAGGATCCCTAAAACATCAGGAGGAGTGACTGATTCTTTGCTACCCCAGGTAACACTTTACCTGTGATGCAGCAGCTGACCTGTTGAGATGAAGCCCTCATCCCAGTGACAAAAACTCCCCTAAGAGTTTGAGCCGCTGAAAACGAGCGCTTATGAAACAGTGTGAACCAAGCCAATAAATCTCCTCATTCTGATTTTTTTCAAGTTCCACTTCACTCACCTAAATGTTTTCTGTCTATCCCCAAAATGTCAGCTTAATCCAGTTCTCTCCATGCAATGCTAAAAGGAAGTTAAGGAGAAATTCTCCTCGCTTTTTTGCAGTGTCCCCTTAAGACACACATGTGTCTTGTCCTTAAATAGAAAGCAAATTCTCTCCTTTGTCTTCAGAATGGCAACAAGGGATTGATTGTAAACATAGTTCCCGATTGCATATGCAAAAAGCATTTGACATGTGTTATGAAGTCAACGGTTTGGCAGGCAGCTGGATACTGTATTGTTTTCTTATTTACAAAATAGCAGGAGTTTTGGAAACTGAGGAGTATATATTATACAATTGTGCAGCATAACAATAAACCTACATGCGATGTAATAGGGCTATTTTGAAAAGTTAAAAAAACAAAAAGGCTTGCTAGAACAATAGCATCAAAGCACCTGCTTGGGTGCTGCCACAATAGATCTGTTTGCTGTCGTTATGGACTTCAACCAAAATGATTCTGAGGCGAACAAGCAAACTGAAACGCCCGCACCTGTTCCTGTGATAGCAAAACAGCAAGAACACAAAAATAAACAAATAAACAGCCCAACGCCAGCAGCAGTAACAATGGCACCAGAACTCTGCAGGGCCCAGAGTCAAGGGCACAGAGCAGCCTCCGTGGGGCAGCTGAGGCCGCATAGCTGTGCCCAGGCCGGAATGACAAGACGAGAAAGGTGTCCACTTCGACTTTGTACCTCCGGTTTTTTTCATAAGAGCTGCCAGTTCTCTCCTCGGTGATTTATTGCTGTCTCTTCAAGGGGGAAATCTAATATTCGGTTAAGGAATGTGCCATGAAATTAAAGGATACCGAGAGATGCTCTGAGCTGCTCTGGGGATGAAGCAAAATACTTTGCAGGTTTCTGCGGACAGCAGATTCATTTATAGCATAGTGGCAAATTTTTATAAGACCTAGGTTTTGAGTTTCAAGTTTCCCTTTTCTGTTTTTTGGGGGTTTTTTGGCCGTGCCACACAACATGCGGGATCTTAGTTCCCTGACCAGGGATCAAACCCGTGACCCCTGCATTGGGAGCACAGCCTCTTAACCGCTGGACCACCAGGGAAGCCCACCCTTTTCTGTTTTAAAGGAAAGATAGTCACTGGGCTCTACCAGAGATCTCGGAGCCTTCGTATAAGGGTGACACCTTTGCTTCCCACGTTCTGCTTAGAGGTAAGGGTTACTGGGAGGGTTATGCTGATCCTTTGACACCAGGCTCAGCATCCTCCTGGATGTCTAAGCAGAGGGGCTGGAGGCCCAGAGATGTGCAAACAGGATGTCTCTGTAAACACGGCCTATCAGTGCCCGTGCTACCCCTTTCATTGATAGCCTCCGCCAGTGGTCCCAGTGGGGACAGACCTGCACTTCAGCTTTGTGTCCTAGGAGCTAAGGAATCTGAATTCAGGAAATTTTGATTTTCTGTGGGCAAATAACAATCTTTCTGGGCCTCTGACTTCTTACCTTTAAAACAGTAGGTGAGGATGGGTGTAAGTGAAATAATCTCTAGCAGGGTCTTTCCAAGTCTGACATTGTCTGATTCGTGATTTAGTCTGTTTACACACACACACACACACACACACACACACTTCCACAGTTTGAGAAATCACGGTGCAGGGTGTTAAGAGCTCCAGTTTTTCATCCCCAGGGACACAGAGCTGAGTCAAGCAGAGGAGGTTGTCTAGACGCTCGTATTTGCTGCTCTGTTGCTGTGCAGACCCTGTGCTGGCTTCTCTTTCACCTGTACCAGGAGTGAAGGCAGTGGGGCACCACCATCGTGCTCAGCCACTAGTTACGGTCACTTCTGTACATCTGATATACGTTTAGGTGAGACGGCCGTGATTAACTTTGCAGTGTTCTCAGCCTTCCAGTCACACCCAATCTCAGCCGAAGAGAGTCTGATTTCTCACTCCTCACCTTCTTTCCCATCCTCAGAGGGCTTCTGCCCTCTTCTCCGGTCTCTACCAGACTTGAGTTTTTATCATGCAAAAATTGGGAACCTCGTTCAAAGAGAATTCAAGACACTAGAGGCAAAGGAGGAGGACTTAGAAGGTATCAATTGAAGTAAATAACACAGAAATGAAAGGCAGAGGAGACCCAAGTTATAAGAGCTGAAGCAGAGAATCATTTTGTTCGGGGACTTTATTTATTTTTTCTTTAATTTCTTTAATTTTTAGCTGCGTTGGGTCTTCACTGCTGCACACAGGTTTTCTCTAGTTGCAGCGAGCGGGGCCTGCTCTTCGTTGCGGTGCGCGGGCTTCTCGTTGGCGGTGGCTTCTCTTGTTGCGGAGCATGGGTTCCAGGCGCACAGGCTTCAGTAGTTGTGGCTCACGAGCTCTAGAGCGCAGGGTCGGTAGCTGTGGTGCTCAGGCTTAGTTGTTCCGCGGCATGTGGGATCTTCCCGGACCAGGGCTCGAACCCGTGTTCCCTGCATTGGTAGGCTGATTCTTAACCACTGTGCCACCAGAGAAGCCCTGTTCGGGGGCTTTTAAGAGAAGAGCGTCTCAGTTGCCGAATATGATGGAAGGCCTGGGAAGGAATAAGGGAGTTTTACGAGGTTGCCGTGAATTGTGTGTTTGGATCCTCTTTAGGCTTTTTAGGAAAAGCAGGCAAAAGATGTGAGCTCGGGCTTCCCTGGTGGCGCAGTGGTTGAGAGTCTGCCTGTTACTGCAGGGGACATGGGTTCGAGCCCTGGTCTGGGAAGATCCCACGTGCTGCAGAGCAGCTGGGCCCGTGAGCCACAACTACTGAGCCTGCGCGTCTGGAGCCTGTGCTCCACAACAAGAGAGGCCACGACACTGAGAGGCCCGCATACCACGATGAAGAGTGGCCCCTCCTCTCCGCAACTAGAGAAAAGCCCTCGCACAGCAAAAAAGACCCAACACAGCCAAAAATAAATAAATAACTTAATTAATTAAAAAAAAAACTATGAAAAAAAAAAAAGATGTGAGCTCTTTTTGTGTTTTATTGACTGTTCCATAGCTCTGAGACTAAGCCACACAGGACCAGGTGGTATAAGGGTTTTGGTTCTTTTTAACAAGGTAATGAAAAGGTATCCCAGAAGATGAAAACTTTATTTAGCTCACAATTTGAGCCAACTTTGGTTATGATAAAAATGTAAACGTCCTCATCCCCAGAGGAAAACGGAAACAACTAGCATTCATTAAATCTTGATTTCGGATAATATCCTCGGCACTTAAAGCTTGTACTGTCCTCACAGAGTGGCCCTCTGCTTCCTCCACTGCTCCCCTTGGCCATTTGAAATGATGATCAGATGGTGACTATAGGAAGCTGCTCTGTTTATTCATTTTGGGGCATAAATGCGTGACTGTCATTATGCCAATAAACAACACTCGACGAATGATAATGAGACCAATTCTGAACTCCATCCAATCTTACACCATGTTTCCTGAGCTATGAAGCACCGATGTGCCAGTTGTTACTTCACCATAATGACCAGGAAGTTATCCCCAAATTCCCAGGTCCGATTGAGCTGGGAGTGTCTCTGCTGAAATAGGGGAAGGCGATGCAATGAAGAAATTAGCCATCTAGAGAAGGTGAGAGTCCTCTATTTCTGTGAAGTAATTATCTGGAATTCATTTCTTGGGGGAAGGATAAGCTGTTCTACATCAAAATATCCATTTAGAAACTGATCATTTATAAAATTAAAATGTACTCAACTCTCCCTGTGTAATAAAATTGCACAGTAAAACTACCCATTTTTCAAAAAAGCAGATTACATGTAGTTAGTGAGAGTGGCTCTCAGAAACTGCTGGAATCACAAACACATTGGCACCGATGAATGTGGGTCTGGGAGAGATACTCCACTTGAAGACTGGAGAAAATGGAAGGGGATTTGGACCTGATGGATTATTCAAAAGGGAATGATTTGAACATCAAAGCATGAGCGAGGCCCTTGGGAAAACTGAGGTATCTATTCAATGTTTTACAAACTGATCTTCTATGATTGCTGTGTTCCAGTTAAACCTGGGGTGATCAGCATTGCATGCTGCTATCCTATGATCAGTTTGAAAAATCAGGCTTTTTAAAAAAAATCCAAATTGTGTTTATTCTAAGAATTAGTATAGAATGCAATTATATCCCAAATCTTTCCAAATATAAAATAAACGTTCATTGTCTTACTTGCAAGGTTTACTTTCTCCCAAGAACATCTGAAATAAATTCCTCTATGTGTGTAGATATGTATGTATGTGTATGTCCGTCTGTTTGCCTGGACTGACCAATGATTCCATGCTACCCCAGAATATACACCACCTCTCAGATGTGATTTTTGTGGTCATGGTGATAGGGATGGTGATTCTGAGATGAATATCAGGGAACTGGTACCACTTCCTCTTCCTCTCATCTCCATTTGAATTGAACCTAAATTGTTTCCAAAGGCTGAGTCTTTTTGCTTCTTAGCTGCAGCTTCCCATCAGGACGCGTGAACCCTCCACCATAGGGCACTTCGCTGGGTCGGCCGTTAGAGGGCAGCCGTGTTGCAGAATGTGCCGTGTCTGTCCTCGCCAGGCACCTGGAATCCTTTTCATGCCGCAATTTCTGCAGCAATTTCTCAGGGAGGAAACAGGTTCCTTGTGACGCTGGCTGAGCATCAGGAGAAGATGACTGTGTGGTATTATGTAGAGGAAATTAGCCTATTCCTTTAAGGTAAACAAAGAGTCAGTTTTGGTTCAGCTCTTGAAAGTGGTCCCCCTTTGTTTATCGGTGATATTAACCCAAGACCACCCCTCAGCTTTAATGTATATAGACCACACTCAAAGGTGCCCTGCCACTGCGGGGGAAGAGGTGTGGAGGAATCATCTAATGGAAGGTGAAGGAGAATAGAATTTTTTGTCAAACGTGAAAAAACACATTAAATATTGATAACCAGGAAACTAAAATACAGTCATAGTAGAATGAGGAAATAAACATGTTGAAGAGATTGTCCAAGGACACCGTCTCAAGGATGTGCTGAGCTCAGATGTTAAACTAGAGTTTCATCCCAGTGGGATTCAGATGGATCCAGGCCAGAGATTAGGAGGTGACATGCTGGTGCTCATATAAAAATGTTGCATTTTGTTAATGTGAGATAATGTAATTAGATAAATGTGACAGTATGTAAGTGATGTCCATTAGTGATAGTGGATCATTCCCTCTGCAGATTGTTCATGAAAATCTTTAGTACCAGACAGTCTGATGTATTTATAAGGGAGGGCATGTTAATTTTCATATGGGTCTGAAAAAAATGAATTGGGAAGAAAGAATTCTCTTCTTCAAATTCCCATTGTAATGCATTGCAAAGACTAAGAGGAAGGACCCCTGGATGATCTGTTCCACCGTTCTGTTTCCTTAGTGCAGATAACTGATATTGGAATGTAGCTTGAAGATGTCGCTTGCAAAAATGTAACATCCAAGCAGAGCTAGGGGCAGATAGGTCCGTAGATAAGCCATCAGGCCTGCTATTCAAAACGTCACTGTGCGGCGTTACAGTCCACGTGTCTGTGAATCGTCTTCCTGGTTCTGTTGGTGCAGGTGATTGGAAGAATATGATGCTGCAAATAGAACCAAGGTCATGCGTTTGGTTCCTGTGCACTCAGGATGCTGAGATCGGTGAGGTCTTCTTTTGCATTGTCACAGTCTCCTTGCAAAGATTCTAGGCCACCTCCTGGCCCAACAGTGGCTTCTCTGTACATGTTCTTATTCCAACAAGTCCAGAACTGATTCCATTTTCAGCTCCACCTTTTCCTTTTTTTTTTTTTTTGTCCATGGGATTCTTTCCCATAAGCCCACATCTAACTTCTGAAAGCCTAGTGACAAGCCCCATTCTGCATAAAGCCTTCCCTGATCTCCAGAGCTAAGGAGGAATTTTCTTCCTCTGAACTCTTACAGCATCTGTGGGTCACTTTAGGAAAGTTGTCTTATTGCACTTGTGATCAGAACTTTTCTCTTCTAATTTATGGTAAGTTCCTTGAGGACAGGTGTAGTTTCTTCTTTTCTATATTCTGCACACTACTAACATGTTGCTTTGTGAAACTTAGAGGCTTCAAAAGGATTTATTGGGCTTCCCTGGTGGCACAGTGGTTGAGAGTCCGCCTGCCAATGCATGGGACACAGGTTTGTGTTCCGGTCCGGGAAGATCCCACATGCCGCGGAGCGGCTGGGCCCGTGAGCCATGGCCGCTGAGCCTGCGCGTCCGGAGCCTGTGCTCCGCAATGGGAGAGGCCACAGCAGTGAGAGGCCCGCGTACCGCAAAAAAAAAAAAAAAAAAAAGGATTTATTGACTGGATTAATGCATTAACTAAGTTAACAAATTGATTGCTAATGTCCACTAAGGAATAGAGTAAGTTTGGAATGATACCATGCCTGGAAAACCAATGAAATAACATCTTCCAGTAGTAATTCATTTGTGCATAAAAGAAAGTAGTCTTGTTTTCTCTTCTTTTTTCTTAAATTACAGTTGTACTGTGTATTCCAGACTGGGAGGAAAGGAATCACGACGGTGAATACAGCCAACAAAGTCAGGAATAAATATGAAGACTAGCTATTCACATGTATGGTTTGACTTATCCTTGGCACATGTAGCACACAGATGTGAGTGACAGGAGGGCTATTTTAGTGTCAAACGCCCATTTCCTCTCTGGGGAGGGACAGAGGGAATTCTTAAAGAAGGGGAGGTTGTTTGTAAGGCAAAAGAATCTATGCCACTGAAAGAACACAAGAGGGTGCCCTTTCCAACTCAGTCACAGGAAAGAAACACGTCATTGGCTCTAGGGATGCTGACCGCACTCATGAAGCATTACTAACACTGTATTCACTTTTTGCCCTTTTAAAATTCCCTAAAATGCAATATATATATACACATATATATGAAATATATTTATATATTTTATTATATATTATTGTTTCATATGTGTATATATATAAAATAATATACATGATAAAATATACTGAGTTATCAAGAAGTACGTTGAGATTGTATCTAATAAAAATATTCTACTAAAGTCTTATTTTTATGCTAGAAGCAACAGCTGAGTTAATTATTTAGCAGTAAATATTTGTCTTTCCATCTATGTATATGCGTAAACTCTGCATGTTGTTCAGTATTTCATGTGTTTCGTTCTGTGCCCCGTGATTTAAGGGAAAATATCCTGACCTCAGCTTCAGGAGATCTGAATTTCACCCCATTTCCCCCAATGCATGACTTTAAATAAGATAACGAACCGCTCTTCCTTTCCATTTTTCAGTCTGTAGAATCAGAAGTTTGGATCAGACGGTTTCTGAGGTCCTTTCCAGGTTAAATATTCTACCGGGTCTATGAATTATGATGTTCCTATTAAGTCTTTGATCAATATTTGGGATATGAATATCAAATGAATATAAGCCGTAATATCTAACTTATAGGTTTCTTATGAAAAGAGTGAAATCAGTAGAAATTGAATAGGTAGAAATTGACTATGTCAAAGACGCAATGTTTTAGAAACCAGAAGGGGGTACATGTTTTTAAAACTTTGAGGTCAAAAGGTTTTTGTGAATTTTCTACACAAGAGTGCTATTTATATGGTCTTGAAGTGACTCAGTTTTGGTGACTAGGTTAGTTCTATAAATACATGAAGACATTACTTGACCTTTGTGATTAGAGTGTTGGTTTAACTGATCCAAGGAAAAGGTTTTATTTGCGGGGACTGGAGGTTATGGTGGCTAGTTTTGTTATTTTGGTTTTCGTTTCTTAAGCGGTATTTATAAATGTCTGTGTTTGGATGAGTAAATACAACTTCACTGGATTGAAGATGCTGTTTAAAGGACTTACATAATAACTATCGTAAGTAGGGGGTAGACAGCATTATGACTATAATGCCGAGAGTTAAACTACGTCTGTCCCGTCCTCAGCCCATGGATGTAGTAATCATGCTAGCTCTTGGTACTCATTCTTCACCCCTTTTTGTGTGGGACGTTCTTTTTTCTCCTACCACCTTCCTCATCCTGTCCTCTTTCTTTCTTGGGTTCTGGGAATCCTGCATTCCTCCAACAAGCCGTACGAATCTTTGGTAAGTCAAATGTTCTGACTAACCCTGGGGAGGAAACTGAAGACTATAAAAGAATATGGAAGAATGAAGACTCAAGATGTTATTTTCTGAGGGAAATTGACAAAATGCAGAGGTTTAGTGGTTTGGGGGACAAAGGGGTGAAGATGCATATGGAAAAGAATGGAAACTATGTAACCATAACATGAAAGACATTTGGAGCAGACAGATAATCTAAAGCTTAGGCATGAACTTCCTTCCTCCCTTCCTTCATTCATTCTCTCAACAAACATTGAGCATCTTCTACGTGTCAGACCCTGGGCAGGCACTTGGCATCAAGGTTGAATTAGATGGTTCTATGGCAGCAGTCCCTGACCTTTTTGGCACCAGGGACCAGTTTCATGGAAGACAATTTTTCCACGGACAGAGGCGGGGGTAGTGGTGGGTGTTCAGGCGGTCATGCCAGCGATGGTTCCAGAAGTAAAGTGAGCGATGGGGAGCCGTGGGGGCGGCAGATGAAGCTTCCCTCACTTGCCCGCCACTCACCTCCTGCTGTGCGGCCCAGTTCCTAACAGGCCTCAGACCGCTACCAGTCTGGGGGTTGGGGACCCCTGCTCTATGGTTTCAAGACTATTGGAGTCTAGACAGGAAAGTAAACAGGTAAACAATCAGAATGGAAAAAATAAACATATACAAAAGAGAGTGGTGGCACAAGGGAAGGGTGATGATTCAGCTGGTCTAGAATGCAGAAGCTTCACGGAGGAAGAGCCGGTGACGTTAAGTGCAGGATGGTTACTAGTCTTCCAGGCAGGTTTAGAGCAGAAGGGCACGGCAAGCAAAAGGAGAAGTTTCACAACGGCACGGGGATAGTAACAATGGCACAGTGGATGAATCAGGTACGGCTCAAACAGTCAGAAGCCTTGCGCGTCATGTTGAAAACTCTTGCCAGTGTATGCTGACAGTGATGCGGGTTGTATGGGGGAAAGAGCGGTAAGATGAGCATTTTAGAGAAATGGTTGCTCGAATTCTGAAAGAAGCATTTGGGGGTATGAAAATGGAGGCTCCGTGCAAGCGTTGACAAGGATGGACTGAGAGTAAGGTTTATATAAGCGCAAGCTTCGCCTCATCTACCTTTTCTGACTTTGGTTGTATACAGGTACACCTACTTAGGCTTTGGGTTTGCAACTGTTTTGTAGTTTTATTAATTAATTAATTTATTTTTGGCTGTGTTGGGTCTTCGTTTCTGTGCCAGGGCTTTTCTCTAGTTGTGGCAAGCGGGGACCACTCTTCATCGCGGTGTGCGAGCCTGTCACTCTCGCGGCCTCTCTTGTTGCGGAGCACAGGCTCCAGACGCGCAGGCTCCGTAGTTGTGGCTCACGGGCCTAGCTGCTCCGCGGCATGTGGGATCCTCCCAGACCAGGGCTCGAACCCGTGTTCCTTGCATTAGCAGGCGGATTCTCAACCACTGCGCCACCAGGGAAGCCCTGTTTTGTAGTTTTAAAAGTCCCTCTTCTCACTTCATCTTATCCTCTTCTCTGATATGGAAAGTGTAGGTAAAGCATGTAGGTAAAGCATCTGCAGTGAAGTTGAGATTAGAACTTGCACTCCTAGGCCTTCATGTTTCCCTTTTTCTTTCTCTTCCTTTCTCTCTTTCTTCCTTTCTCTCTTCCTTCCTTCCTTCCTTCCTTCCTTCCTTCCTTCCTTCCTTCCTTCCTTCCTTCCTTTCTTTCTTTCTTTCTTTCTTTCTTTCTTTCTTTCTTTCTTTCTTTCTTTCTTTCTTTCTTCTTTCCCTTCCTTCCTTCCTTCCTTATCCTTCAATCACAGGAAGACTCTCTCCTAAGTTGCTAAAGAAAGACATTATATAGAGATGGAGCAGTGCCCCTAATGCAGTCAGTATGCTTGCTAAAAAAAATCAGACGATAATCAATGGAGTGCACTTTACTGGGTGAAAAATTCAGTTGCCAAACACACATTGTACACATACCTGTGTGTAAATATATGTGTGTGTGTGTGTGTGTGTATAGTTACATATATACCAAGTTGCATATAAGTTGTGTGCTTTCTGATACAGATGAATTTGGTTAAACATGGTCACACTTTCTTCTTGGTTTGCTATGTACATGAGTTAGGAAAAACTGTACCTTAAGTTCAGAGGCATCTGGTCCCGGGAAATAGAGTTTTTCTGCAGGTACCTTTCAAAGGAGAATCATTGAATAAGAGCTATAATGCCATCCATGTGCTTCACTCCTGCTGGTTTGCAAGAGTCCAACCAGCACTCCTGTTACCCGGAGAGAATAAATTTCTTTAGGGGTCACATTCCTCCATGAGGAGTCTTTCAAATTCTAGAAGGCGTGATTCCTCTAAGGATGGAAATAGGTAGGGGAGGCACAACTGGGAAGCAGCGGGACTAAATATTTGAGAGAGATTGTTCTTTCTCTGCTCCTGTTCTCCTGTGTCTGCTTGAGAACCCCATGGTGTTTGGGCCCATTTGACCCCGGGATCAGAGTTAATGGAGCTGTTCATTTAAGCTCAATTATGGAGAATTCACCTAAGAAAGTGTAAGGAGCAGAACGGCAGATCTTATCACCAAATATTGAATTGTCCCTAATTAATTTACTTAGGGAATTGAGAGCCCTGCAATCAAATGTGTAAAGATTGATGATGAAAGGACATTTTTAAGAGGAGGAGGAAAAAAGCTTTTCATTTTTCTGTGGGAGAAATGCCTCTGAACAGCAGAGTTGTTAAGACTAAACCTGATTTAGAATGTGGCGGTCGAGTGGCCCGTTGGTGCCAGGCACCCTGCCCACGGCGCCCAAAACACCCTCAGCCCATACTGCCCATGGCTCCCTCGCAGTCTGTCAAAGATGAAAGGCGGGACGTCCCTGGTGGCACAGTGGTTAAGAATCCACCTGCCAATGCAGGGGACACAGGTTCGAGCCCTAGTCCGGGAAGATACCACATGCCGCGGAGCAACTAAGCCCGTGTGCCACAACTACTGAGCCCGCGTGCCACAACTACTGAAGCCTGCATGCTACAACTACTGAAGCCCGTGTGCTACAACAAGAGAAGCCACCACAATGAGAAACCCACGCACCGCAAGGAAGAGTAGACCCCGCACGCCGCAACTAGAGAAAGCCCCTGCGTAGCAACGAAGACCCAACGCAGCCAAAAATAAATAAAATAAATTTACATATATATAAAAAAAAGATGAAAGGCAAACACGAGTACCTTTTCCCTCAGAAGCAGAAAGCAAACCAAGCTGGGCAGAGACTACCCCAGCGTTTGCTTGCCCTTCTGCTCTTCCCATGTTAAAGGAGCACAGAAATTACCCCAGAGACTGCTTTCTCCCCGTCCCTGTTTTACAATCTCCTGATACAGTGGACCATCCTGTCAGCTCTGTGTTTGCTTCCTTCTGAAGGTGCAGAATTACCAAGAACATTGAACTGGATTTCGCAGGGATCAACCATTACAGAATCTGAGGCATTCCCCATGTGCCCTACCACAGATGTTATTACTACGCCATCTTGAATGAAAAGGTAAGACCGTGTAAAATATTCAACAGTAAAGTTTCCTCAGATACCCCTTAGATTTTTAGAGGTGATGGGTTATGTAAAATATCAAACCAAGCAGTCAAATGTCTTAGTTACAAACAGGGGAGCCTCAGTTTTAAGAGTTGCTGGGTATCTTATATTTGTGAAATAAACCACAGTTGTAATCCACAGATGAAGACACAGTTGTGTTTCTGAATCACCAGCAGGACTTGCCCATGGCAGCCCAGGAGATCACCCTCAGGTGTCCCAAAATCTTTTTAGCGGGGGAGGTGCATTAGAGGATGTCCTGAGAGCAAGTCCCACAGGTTATTCAGACATGAGCGCCTCTCCCCCACTCCTCCAGCCCCCAACACATGCATTTTGAAACTCCATTAATTCAAAGCAGTGATTCTCAATGCGGGGTGATTTTGTCTCCCAGGGGACACTAAACAATGTCTGGAGACATTTTTGGTTGTCACGACCGCGGGGAGGAGGTGGGGCCACTACTGGTATTTAGTGGATGGAGGTCAGGGACACTGCTAACCACATGCTCATGACAACCACTTACAACAAAGAATTATCTGGCCAAAATGTCCCTTGTCCTTAGCGCTGAGGTGGAGAAATCTGATTTAAAGTCACTTTAGATCGAGGGGTGGCACACTGCATCCTGTGAGCTAAATCTGGCCCTCTGCCTGCTTTTGTAAATAAAGTTTTATTAGAACACAGCCACACTCATTCATTCATGTATGGTCCACGGGGCTTACAGGCTGCAAAGATACAGTTGAGTAGTTGTGACAGAGATTGTGTGATGCCACAAAGCCTAAAATATTTATTATTTGGCCCTTTACAAAAGAGCAAAATGGCATTTTGTAATGTAAATAAGCATTTTAATTTTTAATGTTTCAGGTAAATTGAGGTAATAGGTAATAAAGATAATAATGACATTCAATGAAGGTCCATATGCAGAAGTAGATCTGAGTTCTGTGAGGCCTGAATGGGATTTTAAACATGACTTCTTTAAAAAATTTTGGTATAAAATTACACATTTATTTATGGCATGAAAATAAATCTCGATAAACACATTATTGGCGCCTTGCAAATTCAAGCCCCTTTCTTCTAACACCTATGTAGTCAAGTTTCCAGAAATGCTTGGGTAAAGCATCTTCCTGGTTGCGTTCTCTCTTACCCTCTCCCACGGCAATGCTACAGCTCAGCAGTTCCCAGCACCTGCAGGGACTGGTGCAACCCATGGGCTTTGAACATCTAATTAGCTTCTCCATATCTTCAACTCTGCACAAATATGTCCAGCGTGATGTCTCTGTTCATTGATCAATGAGCATCTGAAGAGCTGGCTTGAATTCTGGCTTTGCCACTCACTGTCTGTGTGACCATGAGCAAGTGAGTTCATCTCCCTGTGTCTCATTTCCTTAAATAGTTAGAATGTAAGCTCTCCCTTTAAGTGCCTAATCTCTATAAGCTATTGCTCAATTCTCTTTGATTTAAAAAAAAAAAATTGGATGCTCTTGGATTTGCCTTAGAAAGTTTTTATTATCTCTTATATTGCCCCTTTTCCCCTAGTTAAAAGAAAATTCGTGTCTTATGACCAATATTCTTATTCAGTTTCAGCTCTATTCTAGACCTAGACGTTTAAATCGTTCTGAATTGTCTGTCTGTGAATCATTATTATTCCTTCAGATCCTCTCTTAGGATTTGTCCAACAAGCCTACTCCATCGAAACATCTGTTTTCTACTTTGTTACTTATTTTTCATGCTTATAAATAGGCCTGAAGCATTCCATGTAAGAGGCACAAATAATTCAGCTGTAAGAATATGAGATATTCCTTTTTCCTGAGGTTTTTTTAAACATTCAAGTGGCTATCAACCTCAGCTAATTTTTCCCCAAGTGACCAGCAGATTATTAACTCTATTGTTCATGTTTCAAACATGAATAGTTCTCTCAACTGGATTCCTTCACCCAAAAGAGTTCTCTAGCGCATAACTTTAAATCAGAGTCTAATTTGAGTTTGCCTGTTTAAGTCAAGGACAAAAGAATTGCAGGATTCATGCTGCCCAAAGTACTACTTCTGACATGGTGTCAAGGTAGGGGGGAGATATGGCATTGATGGGGGATGGGAAGGTGGTGGCCTTGACAACAACCATCATTACTGTCCACTGTCATGTTCATGATGTTTCCAGACTGTACACAGGGTGTACTAGATGGTGTTTCCCCATTTTACACATCACTACACAGGAGGAGCTTACCCATATTTTCTAAGACCATCACGTGTTCCCACCCAGCCCTCATCCTGTCATGAGTTTTTAGCATAATTGTAAATGAGCATGACTTGAAAGCACTTTAGAGATAAAGTGGGTAAACTAAAATGCAGATAATTTTAGTAACAGCTGATTATAAGTGGAATTGAGTCTTGGAAACAAGATTCTGAAATCCTAGTTGAAAACTCTTTTTTTTTAATAATTCATTTTCACTTTAATCAAAGTCATACAAGCATATAAGTAAACACGTATGAAAAGGCTTTCAATGAAAAACAGCTTTCCCTGACCAAACGCTCTCAAACCTTCCAGTCGGGACCCTCAGAGGCAAACCCTTTAGCCGAGCTGTTTCTTGGAAATTTACCTTCATAATTCTAAATGAGATGCTTTTGTAATAATTTCCTGATTTCCATTTATAGTAATAATCTATTGCTTGCTGGTTGTGCTAACTGACTTGAGGGACAATCCAGGGTAGAAGTTAGAAGCAATACCAGTGGAGCCGGGTGGCTTGGGCTTAGACCTTGGGGCCAGCACTTCCCAGCTGTGTGACCTGGAAGAGGTTCCTTGCTCTCTGTACCTCAGGTTCCTTGTATGTGTAATGGACGTAAGACCTGCACCCTTCTCAATGGGTGGTTGTGAGTTAAATGGATGAGAACGTGTAAAGCATCCAGAACGGTCTCCAGCGCACAGTGCGTGTTCAAATAAGCAAGCCATTCTCCTACCTCCTCCTCCTTGGCCCAATCCCACATTTACAGGTAATTCTCTAGTGAGTGAACACGTAATTAGGATCCCAAACTACCAGGAACTGAGCTATGGGACTCCTCCAATTTCATTTCTTTTCTTGACCAGATGTTTGTTTCTTTCCAGAAACCAATTTTTTCCAGAAATTAAAAATACCTTCATTTATTTTTCGTCTCTTCTCTTTTCATGATACTTACCACTTGAAAGAAGCCTCTATGGTAAAACTGTTTTTCCAAGGGACCTTTTCCTAACCAATGACTCTCTACATAACAATAAAATAAAATTAAATAAAAAATAAAAAGTTTGGCAAAGTGTTCTTTCTTCTTTGGTTACATTCCAGTTTTGCAGGAAGACTATACAGGGTTCCCTACTTTGGGAATCCCATATCTTCCTCTTTCTTTTTCTTTTCTTGTTGTAAGAACATGTTTTCCGGTAACTTCCACAGAAAGTGCTCACAGAATATACTTTTTTGACACCTTGCCTTTCTTCTAGCGTCATGCTTGATTGACAGCTTGTGTAGAATTCTAGGTTGAATGTCGTCCCTTCAAAATGATTAGGATGGTGTTTTCTAGGTTTTGAGGAGTTCATTCCTCTTCTGATTAATGGTATTCATTTTTAAACAATTTTTATTGTTCTGAAATCTTGTAAGATCTCTATCCTCAGTGACTTTTCACGATAATGTAACAGCTTTCTGTTTGTTTTTTAATTCCTTGCTTGATACTTGGTGAGATTTAAATTTAGAAACTCATATTCTTCAGTTCTAGAATGTTCTTGCATGATTCCTTTCATAAATTTCCTCCTGTCCATTTTGTCTATTCTCTTTATGGAACCCCTATTAGCTGGATAAGGGACATTCTGGATTTGATTTTCTAATCTTTTTCCTACTTTTTACTGCATTTTTCAATCTATTTCCTGAGAAATTTCCTCAACTCTATGTTCTAATTCTTCCATAAGATTCTCTCACTTTTGCAATCAGGTGTTTTGTTTTCAAGAACTCTTACCTGTTCTCTGATAGTCACTTTATACTTAGCAATTTCTTCTATTTCATGGCCTTAGGCGTGAACGAAGAGGATTTGGTTAAAGTTTCAATCATGTCTATATATCCACCATACTTTACACCATGGTAATCACAGTCCCAAGAGCAGTTCTCAGCTATATAAATTGAAGGTAATAAGGTTGTAAGAGATAAAGTCCCAGAAAAAAATACATTAAAAAATCAATTTATAGAGACCGATCTGTCAGGACGACAAGAGTGTTGAGATATGTTAGGGCAGTCTTGCCCAGTATCAAGATTCTTAGAAATGTTGCCTCTAAGTTTGATAAGCATGGGACTTTAGAACATTTCATGTATGGCATGAAATGATAATAATTTTATTTACTCATGAAAATGTTAAAATATGTCTGTATTTTCTATTTCTGTACCTTCTTCTAGCCATATTGACCTACTTTTCTGCTCTACCCTCAGGCTTTAAAACAGCTCAGTTGGTGGAAAAGAACCTAACTGGACTTAAGAGTGATCTGGGAAACTAGTTTTGTAAACATGTATATATACATATACGTGTATTGTGTGTGTGTGTGTTTATTGTATATATTTCAGCGACAAATCCAGACTCGCTGGATCAGATTCTTTCGGCATTGGTCCCAGCATCACTTTCAAGTACATCCCTGTGGTTCTGCCCACAAGTACTTGAAAATCCCTGAAATAAATGCTCAGATTGGTCTCCATCTGACTCTCCTATCAGATACAAGACTTTAGCTCAAAGCCAGGTCCCCTGGGAGTCGCTGTCTTTTTCCTTAGAGTTCTGAATCTACGTGACTCTGAGCTGACTCTATTGTCAGACAGACATGGATTTTTACCTCATTTTGCCACAATGTGTGAACTTGGCTAAGTTATTTAACCTCTGTGAACCTGTATAAGGGAAATAAGCACCAATATGGTAGAAAATATGCTCATATGTGGGAGAGGCTAAAAACAATTTTTTTTTCATTTCCTCTCTCTTTTGAAGACATTTGGGTTGCGTGCTTCCGGATAATCAGGTGAGAGCCCGTAAACTCACTGATAACGTATCTCTGGCTACTCGACCTGATGACTTGCTCTCGGTAGGTCTCCTGCGCATGGCGCGTCCCATCCCCATCCAGGGGTGTGGGTCTTCCTTAGATTCAGCCCCAGACAGTGGCACTTCCTGATCTGAATGCCTTATCCTTTTCCTGACTTTGTGATTTCCTGACCTTGTGCATCTCGAGAGGCGGCAGTGGTCGAGGGGAAGGAACATTGGGGTTTGGAGCTTGTCAGGACTCTCTCACCTACTAACTGCATAACCCAGGAAGTTCCAGAGAGGCATTTCTGGACTGTATGACATAAAACAGTTTTCTTCTGGTTTAGTTTCTCTTAGCACATTTTCTTCATGCCACTTATCTATATAATGTGAGTGTTGTATATATATTTCAGAAATATTATGGGATAATTGGCTTTATGTCTACCTGTCCTTCTGAGCCCTGAGCTCTGTGTCTGTTTTGCTTACCGCCATATTTCCAGCACTTCTTGTGTAATGCTGATGGTCTAATAGCATCCCAAAACGTGTTGAATGAATGAATGACTAAATGAACAAATAATATAGTGACAAAATCACTTGCCCTTTCTTCCTCGTATGGCAATCATACAGCTCAAATGAGATAACCTATGCAAATGCTTTGTAAGCAATATTAATACAAGCATAACATACCATAATTTTGTTAACCTGTACCTCTCTACAATTTGTTGACAATAAGCATTTGGCCTGTAGCCACTCAAAGTGTGGTCCGAAAGCCAGTAGCAACTACCGCCATCTGGGAATTCGTTAACAATGCAGATGTCTAGACCTACCCAAGACCTACGAAATCAGAACCTTTGAAGGTGAAGCCCAGGAATCTGTTTCAACGAGGCTTGTAGGAGGTGATTCAGACACGTGCTAACATTTAAGACTTACTAACCTATGGGGCACGCCAAAGAGAAGTTTTTAGAATTGCATAAAGTAAACTCATGATTTATCTTTAAAAGTTATCCTTTTGCTAATGTCAGATGCGTTATCCATAGTAGAACAAAAGAATTGTGTTCTGCCTGGAGAGGTTTGGGAGAGCAGAGAAAGCCATGGAAAATGAGGGATACATGAGGTTCCTGGTCACTCAGAATGAGGATGAAGAACAGGATGAAAGAGAGCATCAGAGACATATTTCACCTTTTTATTAAGCCTGAAACAGAGATTCAAATCATTTAAGACATGAAAATGACTAAAATGACCTTGTAGAAGTAACAGTTTCCAGAATCGAATTTCTTCATTTTAACATGAAGGAATTCAACGTGATCACTAAGCTATGTTCAAGCCTTGAGGTTCACCAATAAATTTGCCTTGAAAAAAAAAAAAAGTTATCCTTTTCCTTACCTAAGCAGATCCTCTGAATCTCAGCTTCCTCTGATCATTTAGGTCTCAGAAAGGCCAAATCATCAGAAAGACTCTCCCTGTATGCTCACTCGTAACCGTAAGCCCCTAGTTTATTAACAAATAATTTATATTTGTGTTATTATTTGTGGTCTGTTTACTTGTTTCGTGTCTGTTTTCCCAAGAAAGGTAACTGTTCCACAAGAAGGGATGGAGTCTGTCTTAACACCTGTATCCATCCCCAGCGCCTAACACAGTGAATGGTACACAGTAGAGCTCAGCACCTGTGTGTTAATTGCATCCACAGCCTGAAGAATGTATTTATTGGCAAAGAGTGTTTGTGGATTGAAGAAGTACAGGATTAATACTGAGGATCATTCTTTGGCTCATATTGAAATTAGTGCCTGCTTCCAGGTTCCCGAGAATCAATAAAGATTTGATGGATTTGATTCTTAAATTCTCTAAGTGTTGGTTTTCCATTTTTTTTATTAAAAAAAAAAAGTTGAGATTTCATCCATTGGTAAGGACTGAATGACACCCATGCCCAGTTGCCAATATCATTCAATCATTTCTGCAATAATTTGGAGGTTTTTCAAAGTAGTATTTCCAATACAGGTACCTCTTGGTTATCTGTGGGTAAATGACTTTTGTCAAATTTTGCTTGAAGTCCCTGATAAAATTGTATGGATTTGCTTTTTACTTCCTCAGTCGGTCCAGGCAGAATTCATCCTAGCAGGGTATCTCTTTAAACAAATGGTTGCTTCTCCTAGGAAAGAAAAATGTGCATAATAAATAGAGCAAGTTTCTTCAGACTGGGATGAGAAGAGAGACTGCCTTTCAATACTGATACTTCCCTAGTTTGCAATTAGGGAGGGTTCTCGGCATTTGAGTCAAACAGGAAAGAAACTATCTTTCTTGTTCTGCTGATTTATTTCTTTCTCCAGCATGAGTTGATTATTTTAAAAGAATTAGGCTCTAAATAGTGACTAATCTACCCTCCATTTGGACTAGTTTAAAAAAAAATTTGCCACTGGATTATAGATATCACAACTCTGTTCTATCATTCTGGCAAATCACGGGAAGACATTTTATATAAAAACAAAATTGGAATATCACCGAAGACAAGGGAATTTATCTCACATTTAAGAATGCATAGTCCAATTAGGAAGATCAAAAGGCATTTTCTAAGAAACCGATGGTATTGTCTTTCAAGGGGAGGAAATCACCTTTACTGAAACCTCACTAAGTATTGGACATTTTTACATATGTGTGACTCTCCTCTCTAGGGCTACCAAGGAACCTCTTTCTTTCCAGGCGCAGACCATCTACTCAGACTTAGCCTGCTTCCCTTTCCCTCCTTCTAGGCTACCATCACCTAATCTTCATGGGTCTCTTCTTAAAGCGGGCTGTACTGTGCTCAGCCTCTCCTAGGCAGGCACCAACACTTCACAGTGAAGGTTTTAACTGTTACTCTCTGAAAGAAAAAGCAACAGATAATATCAACTGTAACAAATGTGGAGAAATCAGGGCATAGCTTAGAACTCTTGGTGCCTGGTTTGTAGTTCATACTTCCAAACTGGTAGCTAGAATTCCTCTTGGAATATCACTTTCTGTCTTTATTCTTTATTCCTGTATTCCTGGTAATGCAACTCACTCACCAAGCTTAGTTTTTGTTTTTTTTGTTTGTTTGGGTTTTTTTGCGGTACGCGGGCCTCTCACTGTTGTGGCCTCTCCCGTTGCGGAGCACAGGCTCCGGACGCGCAGGCTCAGTGGCCATGGCTCACGGGCCCAGCCGCTCCGTGGCATGTGGGATCTTCCCGGACCGGGGCACGAACCCGCGTCCCCTGCATCGGCAGGCGGATCTCAACCACTGCGTCACCAGGGAAGCCCTGTTTGTTTGTTTTTTAACAGAAGATTTGAGTCTCTTCTTCCAAGAAATTTCCAATTCCAGGTTAAGGGAAAAAAGAAGATTTACCCTGATGGGTAAATGACATTTCTGGCAAATGGACATTAGACTGGACATCACTTATCTTAATAGATCTCTGCTCCACATAGAAATGATCTCTCTGGGACATTTCTTCATATGCTCTATGGAGTCTACGTCATCCCACTTTTATAGGAAATGAAATAGCAAGGATTTGAAAAGCTTAACTATATTGATCAAAGTCATAGAGCCAGTTAGCTAAAGGAGGATAGGTTTGCACAAAGGCTGCCAGGTTGCAAAATTCCAGAGGAGACAAATCATATCACAGTCTATGAGAAAGTTACCCGTGCAGTGGGGCAGGTACAGCCTATATCACTATATAGCTATGTGCTGGCCATGATTTGACCCTGAGGCTTGACCATACCATGCTTCCTCAAGCCACCCTGAAGCTGTACATTCCACAAACTGATTTACGTGGTAGGGACGACCAGCAAAGACAAATAAAAAGACTCAGCAACATTTACGTAAGATGTATAATTAACAGACATTATTTTTAGAGCAGTTTTCTATTCACAACAAAGCTGAGTGGAAAGTACAGGGCATTGTCGCAGACGCTCTCCCCTCTACGTATGCACGGCCTCTGCCACCATCAACATCTTTCATTGGTGTGGCACCTTTGTCACAATCCATGAACCTACGTTGACACATCATCACCCGAAGTCCATGGTTTACGTTAGGGTTCACTCTTGGTGTTGCACATTCTATGGGTTTTGCCAGAGTTTCTGAGTATTTGGCAACATTACTTATTGATTCATCACAGAAAGTACACAGAAAATCATAATAACTGAAACATGTTTCTGTGGTTTTTTTAAACTTGCAGGACAATGACGAGTCTAGTTAAAGACCTAAAGTCATGCACTCTTCAATACTTTTTTCTTTTAAAGTATGGTACAAGGTACCGTCAGTCCCACTGTAATTATAAAACAAACAGACCGTCACCAGAACACAACTCTCTGATTTTATAGTTGAGAGAACTGAGCATCTGAGAAGTTAACAATCCATTAAAGTTACATAACTACAAGAAATAGAACCCAAATTACCTATCCCTCTGGAAATAGAGGCTACAGCAGCATATGGTAAAGCATTCGCAGGAGCACATGCTTTGGAGCCAAACAAACCTAGCTTCAAATCCCACTCCAAGGGTCTAAGGCAACTTGTGTAAGGTCTGTGGCTAGGGTTGCCCACCCCACATCTAAAGTACGTCTTCCACTTTCTTTCCTGCTGCAGAATGCCATTTTGCTCAGTTGCTGGGTGGGGATTTGGGAAAAGTTTTTCCTAAAGGGCAGAAACAGCTCTTCTTCTCCTAGGCACTGTCTAATCTGGATGTGATTTCTAAAATGTGGCAACTATCCTGTGATCATGAAAGCAATGAGCCTAGGCTTAAACGCCAGGGATGCAGAACAGAACTACAGAAAGAACCCAGATGCTGGGCACATCTTTGAGCCATTAAGTTAACAGACACTGGAGTTGCCCTACCTTTGGATTATGTAAATAGTACTTGTTTCTGTTGTTTAAGACAATTTGGAGGGTGGGGGGTGTTCTGTTTCTTTCATTGAAAGCATCCTACTAAATGATATATTTAGCATACTGTACCAAATGATACACTTCGGAGATTTAATTCCCCGCTTTATTAAATGAAGATCACAAAGGTGTATCATTGACTTGTTACAAGAAGTTACTGAGATAATGTTTACAAATTATTTAGTATGGTGTTGGGTATAAAGTAGAGTCCCATACATGACAGCTAGTGCCGCCCGAGACCAGTGCTCCTTTTATTATATCACCCTGCCTTCCAGGCAATTTGAAAGCATAACCAGATGTTACACTGGAAATTACATTTAAGGCACAAAGATATAATAAATATGCTCTTCCAAGGTAAGGTAACAAACCAAGATGCAAAATTTCAAAGATTTTAGTTCATTGGATGTTCTTTCTTTTTCTGTTTTTGCTTTGTTTTTGTTTTTGTTTTAAGCAGATCCATAACTCTTAAACCACTTGCCCACATTTACAGTAAAAAGCTTGAGGAAGGAATGTTCAGGAATGTTTCCTTGGAAAGAGCTGTGATTGGAGTTCTGTTGACTACCTCAGACACACAAAAACCCCAGGTGGGAGAAACATTCTCCTACCACCTCAAGTCAAGAGAGGAACGTGAAAGAAACTGGCCAGAGCACTAAATACATGTGGCAGCGTGGGAAGGGGGACAGAGTCAACTCTCTGAGAAATACAAAGGGTGAACTAAGCCCTGGTCACCTGCCGCCGATAGAAGAGCTGAAGAGAGGCTCTGTTGGGTTTGACATTTTGGGAGCAGTTGATACATGAGTATTTCCAGTGACCGAGATGTGGGCCATCCATAAAACTTCCAATAGGGCCATCAGGAGGGACAATCTGGCTTCTGTTGCTATGTTCCCAGAGGCTAAGGAAGGAGAAAGTGATTTGCACAAAAAAGTGCAAATCATCCGTGTCAAGAGAACACTGGTCACCCTGTGACACAGGAGAGAAGGTCTCTAAGGAACCTCCAAATGCAACTATGAAAGAAAGAGGCGTGAAGACCTCTGCCAGCCCCAGAGAACACAGGCTGTGTCCTTACAGCATCATCAGAGCGTTCCAGCTCCCCTTGGACCCTCTCCCCACCCCCTGCACGTTGCTGGCCTGTTGCCTTAGATGGGAGAGAAGGCTACTTCCAGTGAAGGTGGAAACTTTCACCAGTGCCTAGCTTTGGCATTCCCAGAACTGAATTGAGATGGTTTTGTGACATAAAGAAACTTTAGGTCTTTTCATTTCTTGGGGCCTACCCAAGTTTTTTTTTTTTTTTTGCGGTACGCGGGCCTCTCACTGCTGTGGCTTCTCCCGTTGCGGAGCACAGGCTCTGGACGCGCAGGCTCAGCGGCCATGACTCACGGGCCCAGCCGCTCCGCGGCATGTGGGATCTTCCCGTACCTGGGCACGAACCCGCGTCCCCTGCATCGTCAGGCAGACTCTTGACCACTGCGCCACCAGGGAAGCCCCCTACCCAAGTTTTTATCTAGGAGAATGGAAAAAACTACCGCAGTGAACAGGCTTAAAGGAAAAACAAAAATCAAACACAAAGTTGCTTGTGTGTTTACACCCCATGAGTTCAGATCTTTCAAGGTACCAATTATGCAATTTCCTATTATATACTCATTATGTGCGCTGTACTCAGAGGAGTGTCTCAGAGATGAATAAAATCAGACACAATCACTGTTTCATTCAACTGTATGTTGCTGCGATTACAGAGACTGGCTCTTACGCACCATCGCATCTGATATAACAGTGAGCTCAAGGCCCTCTTCTTAAAGCTTTGCCAGCTCTTGATGGAGACAGAAATAGCAATCATACAATAATTAGAAGACCTGAGTTCTAGTTCAAGGTTTGCATCTGAAAAGCAGTAAGACATGGCCCATTCGCCTACCTTTTCTGACACTTAATTAGAATATCTGTAAATTGAGAGTGAATGGGCTGAATAAGCCATGTGATACTTTCTGGGTTTAAAATTCTACAATTCTATAGCAGCATTATTCACAATAATTAAAAATTGGAAACAATCCAAAAATCCATTAAATCATGAATGGATGAATAAAATGGCGTGTATCCTTACAATAGACTATTGTTTGCCAGTAAAGGTGATAAAGTACTGCTACAACATGGATGAACCTTGAAAACATTAAGCTAAGTGAAAGAAGCCAGGCACAAATGCCTCATATTATATATTTTCATTCATAGGAAAGTCCAGAATAGGGAAATCTATAGAGGCAGAAAGTAGATTAATGGTTGCTCAGGGTAGGGGAGTCGGTGAGGTGGGAAGGAGAGTGCCTGATAAAAGATATGAGAGGTTTCGGGGAGGTGGTGAAAATGTTCTAAAATTCATTGTGGCGGTGGTTGCACAAACTCTGTGAATATACTAAAAGTCATTGAATTTACACGTTATGTCAGTGAATTGTATGGTATGTGAATTATATTTCAATAACACTGCTCTATTTTTCTTTTCTTTTTTTTTTTTTTTTTTGCGATACGCGGGCCTCTCACTGTTGTGGCCTCTCCCGTTGCAGAGCACAGGCTCTGTATGCGCAGGCTCAGCGGCCATGGCTCACGGGCCCAGCCGCTCCGCGGCATGGGGGATCTTCCCGGACCGGGGCACGAACCCCTGTCCCCTGCATCGGCAGGTGGACTCTCAACCACTGCGCCACCAGGGAAGCCCCACTACTCTATTTTAAAACCTTTGATTGTGTGTATAAATTACAGAAGAAGTCAGAACACCTTGAGTTAAAAATATAGCAAGAGGTCAGAGGAAGCAAATGTGATAAATTCAGTTTCTAATAATAACACACCCATTAAAAGAGAAGATATTGTTGTTACTATTTTTATTTGTTGCATTTCAGTAATATACCTAATTTGGACTTAGGTATGGTTTATCAGAGGATGAAAGAAAAAATCACTTTATGTTCCGACGACTAATTTTATCCTTTTACCCTTTTAACCCTTAAGTTCTGACAGTAAAATTGTTCTTGGTTATCTTCATCGATGGTGTGCATCATTAAGAGATGAATAATTAAAATATATAGATAATTCTTAAACTCAACTTTTTAAAGTTGCTTTAAATTTTTTTAAGGTGAAAATACTTTCATCGTCATCATCTTCTAAGGAGAGAGAAAACGGACACATATATTGAGACCGCAGTAAGCCGTAGGCTCTGAACCAACTGTGTTTATGCATATCATCAGATATACTCTTACAGCAATCCTTAACAATGTTAGAATTATCCCAATACCACAGAAGAACAAACTGATGCTTAGAAAGGGTACATTGCTTGCACAAAGGTGGACAGTAGCACTCAGTAGATTTGGATTTAATTCTAAGTCATGAAACTTAAAAAAATAGAATACAGAAATTGACTTGAGTTTCAACTATTTCTGTTTTCATCTACAGTGACTATATAGCCCGTCAGTATTCAGTATAAACTCGCCAGCCTAAGATTTGATGTCTTTGCTAATCTGGCCCTATTTCTAATTCTCTCTTAGGACTTTAATAATCATGTATTCTTCAGCTCATAATGATGTTTTCTTATTTTTATTCAACTAAAGTGTCGTTTTCACTTTAATTAGTTCTATTTTTCCTTAGCGCAAGGTCCTAACCTGAATTAAAGTTGATGCTCTGACCTGTCTGAACATGTTTACTAAATGATGGGCAAAGCTGTCAAGGGATTATTTTCATGAATATTTGGGGCTGAAGAGAGGGAGAGACCTAGCAGGTGGATCTGAGACAATAGCTGTTTCTATTCCGGCCCCATGGACTGGTACTAAGTTCTACGAAGAGAGGTCTATAGACAGAAGCCTTCTTTTTCATATTCTTTTCCCTTATGGCTGAGCACAGGATATTGAATATAGTTCCCTGTGCTATACAGCGGGACCTTGTTGTTTATCTGGACCCACAGCTTGCATCTGCTAATCCCGAACTCCCACTCAACCTTCTCCCCACCCCCAGTCTGGGTCCTTCTGATTCAAATTCCTTGCAGAAGAAGCCACAAAGCATGCCGTCAGTCTTTGAATCATCAGGAGGCACCATGAACATAAACTTTTCTTGTGTCTGAGCTTCAAAGATTTGTATTATCATCAAAGAAGTTCAAGGAACAAAAATCTGTCTAGCATCTCTCTAAAGTGCATATTTCCCCAAGTAAACCCAGTGGCTATTAAGATTTGACTAGAGATTTTGTCAAGAGATTGGGACGAACCCAAAAAAGACACTGTGAGGAATTCCTGAATTCTTTCCATGTGTGTCTAGTGTCCATGTTAACCAGGGAGCAGCTTTGATCTAACAACCAGACAACCCAGGAAGTAATCTGAAATTCTTCTAAATATCTATACCATCCTCAGGGCAGAACACAAGGGCAGGTCTTTTATTTTGATTCACCTGAAAAAGAGCAGCCTGGGCTCTAGGCTGTATCGAGTTCTTTAGCTTCCAATTTGTGAGCCTCAGACAAGGCAGGAAGTAGCTAAAGATTAACAAGGTAAGCAAACTTGTTTGCTGTATAAACTAGGGGTAAGTTGGAGGCTAACTGCAGGAATGCTGAACCCTTAGGTTGGGCTGTGTGGTTTCCATAACAACTAATGACAGAACATGAGGCAAACAAGCGTGACTCATGTGAAATGTTTCTACTCAGTTCTTGGAGGCCAAATTTGGTCACTGGGGGACTTTGAAAGAATAGTCATCTCTCTTACTAATCACACGCAAAGGGCAAAGCACTCTTCCGTCACAGAGCAATCTCCATCAGCGACGGAGGGGCCATGTTCATTCGTCTGTGGAATCTGGGAGTCCCTACTATTCACACATGGCTGCCCCCTCCAAAGACCCCACTGCCAAGGGGGGGCCCCTGGATGCTACAGAGCATCAGACTGTTACTGCTTGATCATGTTGTACATGGTAACTGATTGGGGTCAGGACCACAGGGAATCGGACAGCAATTTTTAGGGTTGGGGTCAGCATTGCTGTGTGAGCCGACTTACTTCTACTGGATCGGGGTGGCAGTGATGTAAGGAAGAGAATGAGAGGATTTGTTCTAGATCTTCTTGAAAGACAGCCCGAGGCTCACAAACAACCAGTCTGCAAGTCACCTCCCTCCAGCCCTATCCTACACCTTCTCCATCACAAACAACCAGTCTGCAAGTCACCTCCCTCCAGCCCTATCCTACACCTTCTCCAAGTCATTACAGAGGAGGCTGCCCCTCTGCCTTCACACTCTGCTGTATCCCAAAGACTGTGCACAGCACCTCACTCTGACAGATTCTGTCCCCCTTCTGCAGGTCTGGCCACTTCCATGATTTCTATCTTCTCCATGTCATTGATTAAGGCTCCCCTTAACGCTCATGGCCACCATTTTTCCCTTACTCTCGACATCCTTTCTTGCCCCTTATCTTATCTACTTTCCACACAGCAACAAGGCTGATTTCCTAAAACCATGGATCCACTTCACCATTCTTCTCTTTGTAACACTTCACTGACTTTGCATTGCTCTAAGAGTCAAGTCCAAATAGCATGAGCTCCAGACACCAGGCTGCCTACTCTTCCTCCAAGCCACCAAGCTACCTGTCTTGTCTCAAAACATTTGCCCATCCGGCCCTTCTGCCTTTTCCTCCCATTCTTCACCTGGCTGAGGCATCCTTTAGAGCTCACTTTGAAAGTCCCTTTCTCAGTAAGGACCAATACAGTAAGTCCCCTACATACGAACAAGTTCTGTTCCGAGGGTGCATTCGTAAGTCCAATTTGTTCGTAAGTCCAACAAAGTTAGCCTAGGTACCCAACTAACACAATCGGCTATATAGTGCTGTACTGTAATAGGTTTATACTACTTTTCACACAAATAATACATAAAAAACAAACAAACACAAAAACTAAAGAAAACATTTTTAATCTTCCAGTACAGTACCTTGAAAAGTACAGTAGTATAGTACAACAGCCGGCACACAGGGGCTGGCATCGAGTGGACAGGCAAGAAGAGTTACTGACTGGAGGAGGGAGAGGAGGTGGGAGATGGTAGAGCTGAAGGGTCGTCAGCAATAGGAGACGGAAGGCAAGCTGCCATTTCCCTCACGCCTGATATTGGTGGAACGCACGATCGCATCTTTGAAAGTCTGCAACTTGAAAGTTCGTATGTAGGGGACTTACTGTATAAACCAGGTGTTCTCTGACAATTTCCCGCAGGACACCCTGTACTTCAGGCCCACTACGATATTCTGAAACAATACATTTATTTACATTTGTGACTCATATTTTTTCTTGCAAACTCAACTTCAAGGTGACAGGAATCTATGTCGTGTCACTTTATTCCCACGCCTAACACAGCTACATTCATATTATTACTGTGTAGGAACTACACACATGTCAGTTAAAGTGAATTTGATTAATCTCATTTAAATGTCGCGGGGGAGGAGGAGGCAAGTGGTGTATTTATACTCCAAGGTACTGCTTCTCTTCAGGTAGAGATGACAAAAGTATACCACACAAAAGATGTGCCTCAACTCACAATATCTGGAACCCGTTGAATCGGTAGTCTATTCAGGGAAGGTCCGTGATGCAAGTTCTTTGTCATCTCATGCACAGGCGAAATCGCCACGCTCGTTCTGGCCAACCTTGGTCTTGAATCATTTCCTGTCAGCTCTGGAGACGCCTCGAGTGCAGAACCAGACTGGTTTGGGAAGGATCTGTGTCTTTATCAGGGTGGTTTGGCTCTGGGATGTCAGTCCTGCACTGCCGAGAGAACCTCTGTGATCCAAGTGCGTTTCTCAGGGAAGCCCTGGGATTTGGAATTGGTGAGTCATCTCCAGACTGACTAAGACACTGTGCCACAGAGAGTTCCTCTGAAAAATATTTTGCACAAGGATAAACTGCCTCTTTTTTTCCCTGTAAAGCCATGGCAAAATTACAGGACAAATTCATTCAGGAGGAATTGAACCATAATAAAAGATGACAATTAAAGTATTTGGAACCTAAAAGGTTGATTGCTTCTGTTCCAGTGTCTTCACATTTAAATTAGGATGAAGGGGTTTGGAGCATGAGGCATACAAATTATTGGGCAAGGATTCATCACCTCATTAATTGAAGAACGAACCTCTGAAATAGGGGAAGTTTTCTCAATTATTTGAATAAGGAAAATGAAGCTGAGAAGTGAAATGACTTGCCCAAAGTCACAGGACCAGTGAGTGACAGAACCAGGATGGAAGCACAGAGAGAAGGCGCCGTCAGATCCTCTCCTACTCTAAGTGTTCTCAGGGGAATCCAGTTTCCATTTAACCAAAAACAGAACAGAACTAAAACAAAACAACACAGCTTATTTACTCATCCTATATAATCAAAATGTTGAGAAATAACGTGGAAATGTTTTCCTTTCTAAAACGTTGTTAGAATAATAAGTAAAGTGTGCTAGTCTGCTTATTGGATAATGGGTTTTAGTATAAGTCATTTGGAATGGACATTTTTATAACTCAAAAGCAGCCGAACGTTGGCAATTTCAGATTGCATTTGAATGGTCTGTCTCTCCTGACACCACAATATTTCATCTCTATTTTTAGCACTTAGCATATTGCCAATTACACAGCAGAAACCCAGTAAATGCTTATTGAAAGAATGAGTCAAGTTATATTATCTAAGATACAAATATCCCAGCATGTTACCCTTTTTTTTTTTTTTTTTTTTTTTTTGCAGTACACGGGCCTCTCACTGCTGTGGCCTCTCCCGTTGCGGAGCACAGGCTCCGGACGCGCAGGCTCAGCGGCCATGGCTCACGGGCCCAGCCGCTCTGTGGCATGTGGGATCCTCCCGGCCCGGGGCATGAACCCGTGTCCCCTGCATCTGCAGGCGGACTCTCAACCACTGCGCCACCAGGGAAGCCCCATGTTACACTTTTTATACAAAGATATAGCATTTTAATAAAATAGAGGGTAGATTTCTAAAGGCACCTTGGTGCAGAGGGACGTAGGAGGGCTTTGGAGTCAGGAAGATAAGTCAGATTTTCCCACCAGGGTCACTATATGAGACCTTGGGCAGGGGACTTACCCACTCTGGTCCTGAGTTTTCTCATTTGTGAAACAGGAATGGCAGTAGATACCTGTACGGCCAGCTATGAGGATGAAATGGGCCACTCTTACCCAAGGTACTCAACAAATGTTATTCCAGACTCATACCCCTACTCTTAAATTACCATTTAAAAAGTGAAAGCATTATTTCATTCTTTTTTGTGGCTGAGTAATATTCCATTATATATATGTACCACATCTTCTTTATCCATTCCTCTGCTGATGGATGTTTAGGTTGCTTCCATGTCTTGGCTATTGTAAATAGTGCTACTATGAACGTTGGGGTGCATGTATCCTTTCAGATTATAATTTTCTCCAGATATATGCCCAGGAGTGGGATTGTGTTGGAGGGATAAATCAGGAGCTTGGGATGAACACACACACACTACTATATATAAGACAGATAAACAACAAGGCCCTACTGTATAGCACAGGGAACTCTACCCAATATTCTGTGATGACCTATATGAGAAAAGAATCTAAGAAAGAATGAATATATATATATGTATAGCTGCATCACATTGTTGTACACCTGAAACTAACACAACATTGTAAATAAACTATACTCCAATAAAATTAAAATGTTAGAAAGTATGAAAGCAAAATATGACAATAATAAAAGCTTACCATATAAAAATAATAGTTACCACCTAATTTTTTAGAAAAGAACATGGAGTCCTAAAATGTTTATTGTTTGTAACATTGGCTTCAGCTAAGCCATAGTGACAAAATACTTAAGGGTCAATGGAAAAGTTTGAGTTCTTAAAAAAATCATTATTTGAATGAAAATATGCATGGAAGCAATATTTCCCAAGTATCAATTATGTGAATACCTTAACATATAAATACAGCATAATAATGTGAACGAGTTGAAGAAAATAAGAATTCTAGTTGCAAGGATATATTGTATAGCACAGGAAATTATAGCATTTATCTTATAATAATCTTTAATGAAAACTTTTAATATAATATGTAAAAATACTGAATCACTATGCTGTACACCTGAAACTAATATAACATTGGAAATCAACTATCCTTCAATTTCAAAAAAAGAAAAAAGTTCTACTTGCTTTCCTTTGTGGGAGAGGTATCTTTGTAATAAGTTCTATTTTTATACTGCGAGATGGTAAACTTCCTGTGTCCTAAGTTCATTACCACTGCTCTGCCCTGTGAAGATGATAATGGTCAGCAAAACAGAGCTATTTTGGTACCAAGTAAGGCTGCAAATTCTTCCTCATCAGCAAAACTGAAGAAGAGACAAGGAAAAAGCATTTATGTTTGCGATTAAGTGGGTCCCTTGATATTTAACAGTAAAAAAACAAAGCCTTTTGTTGATCTAAAACAATTTTGTATTTTAGGGGAAAGATAGTTCACATGGAAAAATGTCTTAGATTTTGTTTTGCTGCTATGTATGAAGACACACTTAGTGAAAAAAATGCATTACTTAATGTGTATTCACTACAGAGGAAGATTTTCAGATTATTTTTGGCCCTTCTTTTCTTGAGTGGAAATGCCCTGAATATTGTTTGTTTGTTTGTTTTTACTTTATTTCAGAAACATGAAGATCTTAACGGAGCTTTACTTATTTCATTTTCTAGGGATTGACATTGTGGTTATTCATGAAACTGAAATTTAATACCTTGTCTTTTCTTTTCTTTTTGTTTTTTAAGACATCACTTGACCGCTTTATTGTTTAGGAATGCTAACACTGAAAGACGTAAAAAGGAAAGCATTACAATGATTTGAAGAAAAACCGTAAAGGCAACGTTTTCATTTTAGAAATTAATTTTTTAGATAGGGAATTTTTCTTCCCAATTTGTTTCATATTTTCAGAGCCTCTTCTAGGTGTCTGCCATTCTTAACCATTCCCTCAAACAGCAGTACACAATCTAAGGAATGTATGGAAGAGAGGAAAATGTGCATCTCTGTTCTGTGTATGACAATGCAAATGTATAACTCACTCCATGACCCTTCATAACCTCACACCCAAATTAATTTCACATTCTGACTATCAAAAGACCCCTTAAACCAATACCTTGCCTTTTCATTCATTGAACATTCAACAGATATTTATTGATTATTTACTACGTGCTAGGCCCAGGCCTAGACTCTGAGGACCCAGTGACCTACAAGAAAAAAAGTGTCTTAGAAGACATACAGATGTCCACCTTTCATATGTGAAAAGATGCTCCACATCACTAACTACTAGAGAAATGTGAGTCAGAACTACAATGAAGCACCACCTCACACTGGTCAGAATGGCCATCATTAAAAAGGCTACAAACAATAGATGCTGGAGAGGGTGTGGAGAAAAGGGAACCCTTCTGCACTGTTGGGGGGAATGTAAATTGGTGCAGCCACTATGGAGAACAGTATGGAGGGTACTCAGAAAACCAAAAATAGAGTCTCCATTTGATCCTGCAATCCCACTCCTGGGCATATATCTGGAGAAAACTATAATTCGAAAAGATACGTGCACCCCAGTGTTCATTGCAGCATTATTTACAATAGCCAAGACACGGCATCAGCATAAATATCCAACAGCAGATGAAATGATAAAGAAGATGTGGTATATATGCACAATGGAATATAACTCAGCCATAAAAAAGAAGGAAATAGTGTCATTTGCAGCAACATGGGTGGATCTAGAGATAACCATACTAACTGAAGTAAGTCAGACAGAGAAAGACAAATATTATATATCACTTACATGTGGAATCTAAAAAAAATGATACAGATGAACTTACTTATAAGACAGAAATAGACTCATAGACATAGAAAATCAATTTATGGTTATCAAAGGGGATAGTGTGAAGGAGGGGAAGGTAGATTAGGAGTGTGGGATGGACATATACACACTACTGTATATAAAATAGATAAACAACAAGGACCTATTGTATAGCACAGGGAACTCTACTCAATATCTTGTAATAACCTATAATGGAAAAGAATCTGAAAAAGAATATGTATATGTGTGTGTATGTGTGTATAACTGAATCACTTTGCTGTACACTTCAAACTAATACAACACTGTAAATTAACTATACTTCAGTTTTTTAAAAAGTGCCTTGCCTTCATTAAGCTTATATGCTGGGTGACTGCTCCCACCCTGATAACTATAATCTATGTTTTATTCATGGTGACACAGTACTAAAATGACCTGGTTCCTGTATGTATTCCGATCTGGTCTACCTACACTGAGTAGGGTATACACACAAACACACACACACGTTTAGTTCATACACAACATAAAATTTAAGTTCAATTCAAATTCAACTGAGCAAATATTTATGAAGGCCCAATTCTGTAACATATACCATCGTGGAGTTTGGGTGCATTAGATCAAGTCTGGATAAATTAGACCAAGTCCTTCCCTTAAGGAGCTAACAACTGGGGGGAAACGGGGGGGAAAAGACTTGGCGAGAAATACCTGCCAGGGAGTGTAGGAAAAAACCAAACAAACACTGGCGCATAGCCTAGACTTTAGGAGCTACCTGCATAGGGCAGACATTTGACTTTACCCGTAAAAACATAGAGGATTTGGGCTTCCCTGGTGGCGCAGTGGTTGAGAGTCCGCCTGCCGATGCAGGGGACACGGGTTCGTGCCCCGGTCCGGGAGGATCCCACATGCCGCGGAGCGGCTGGGCCCGTGAGCCATGGCCACTAAGCCTGCGCGTCCGGAGCCTGTGCTCCGCAACGGGAGAGGCCACAGCAGTGAGAGGCCCGCGTACCACAAAAAAAAAAAAAAAAAAAAAAAACATAGAGGATTTGAATAAATGGAGGAAAATGTTTTCAGAGAGGCCACGGAAATCTTTCTACTCTGAGTGGGGTCCACAGACGAGCAGCATTGGTGTCATCCGGAAGCTTTAGATAAATCAGAATCTCAGGCCTCCTGCATTTTAACAAGATTCCCAGGTAAGTTGTGGACCTGTTTGAAGACAGTAACCTGGACCATTGAGGCTGGAGCCAGGAGTGTGTGAATGGCAGACGGTTGGACAAAGAATGAGAAAAGCTTGCAGTGGAATGAGGGCAGTACCTCAATCAACCTGGGACATGAGCGAATTCTAGTCAATTCCTATTTCCCAGGCAGGATTAACCCACTTTCTTTTCTGAGTTATTGCTATGGTATGTATTTTGTGTGTGTGTGTGTCCTACTTACTGCCCTATGTTATCTGCATTTGTGTTCGCCCTCCTCCTCTCCTCCCCCAATTCCACCACTAATATTTAAAGCAGAAACCTATCCATCTCGGCATCTCCTGAACCAAATATTTAAGAAATGATTGGACTGAACTATCTAAGTTGTAGTTATGCGAGCATTAAGAATGAGGCACTGGCTTAGTCCTAAATTACTTAGAGTTCAGTACTGTAGCTGGACAAAGTTGTCAATCGCCTGTTTGTTTATTTATTCAATAATTATTTACTGAATGCTAGGCATTTTCTACCTTCCCTTTCTGGGGCCTGGACATTTTTCACTTCCCTCTGCCTCTCAGCATCCCAGGTCCCTAAGTCTAACTTACTGCTCAGAACAAAGCATGTCATTACTGATTGCATCATCAGCAACAAACTCTGCACCTTCTCAGTAGAAAATAAGGTTTCTGCTTCCAATGCCAAATAAAAGGTTACCAGCTATTAATTGCAGGACATGCCAACGCCCTGGGGCATGGAGACAATGGCTAGCTGTACTTAGTCTGAGTTAGAGGCTCACAAAAAGCTTCCTAAGAAATGAGATCTGATTCCAGAGGCGGAAGGCGAGCATTTCCATAAGCAGTGATAAGGGTGAGGACATTCCAGGAAGACAGAATGAATGCAAGAGTAGCAAGAAAAATGCTTTATAACAAGTTGCTGGTAGTAATTAATCCGGCCAATAATAGGTGCTGAATACATATCTTTTATTGAGTCCCTGTTAAGGGAATGAGGTAGATACGTTAAGAGACATAGAATCGTAAATTATTTTGTATGTCAGGCTAAGGAGATGGGCTTGCTGCTGAAAGCAGTGGGTAGACTCTGAATGTTTTGAGCAGGGAAGTTGTGTGCGGAGAGCGGCGTTTCAGAAAGCCAAGTCTAGCTATGGTGTAAAGGACACCTTTAGGGGCAAGAGCTCAAGGTAATGAACCCCATCAATAACAGCAATGCTCTAATAGATGGTGACAGAGGCCCAGGTAAGGGTGACTGTGGCACTGGGGGAAAATGACTGATTACAGAGGAATAGCACAGAGGAATAAGCCCGTGCATCTCCAAGTCCGTGGATGGCTCCTCTCAGATTATCTCTAAAATCTAACTACTTCTCTCCACCCTGCCTCTTATGTACTCTACTCTGAACAATGACAGTAGTCACCTAAAAGATGTGTAGCGTTTCATGCTACTGCTACCCACTGGCTCTTTCCACAGAACGCTGCCAGACTGACCTTTTGAGACCGCAAACCAGAATAGCGCCACTCTGCAGCGTGAAATTGGTCAGTGTCTCTATTTCCGATGTAACACACAGCGCAGACTCTGTAACCTGGTCTCCAGTGACTCAGCCCTGCCTCCGTCTCTAGCACATGCTGTTCCGTCCCCTAATCTTTGGCTTCCAGCAACGTCAACTTGTTCTCATTTTCTCAGACAAGCTATGCTTTCCCCAACAGAATCTTGCTATAAATTAGTCACATTATTTGAAACTCTCTCTTCTCCATCCTTTGTCAAAATGGCTTCTACTCCTGTACATCGTGGCTTGTATTACAAGTGAGTTTAGACCTGTTAAAATCAGCAATATTTTGAAAGTCCCTAAAAATCATTAGGAAATCAAATGAGGCTCACTTTTCAAGGAAGGGGAATATGCTTCCGTTTTGTAAAAAAAAAAAAATCATACCGCATTTTAAACTTCTTTTTTTATTGTAGTAAAATCTACATAATATAAAATTTACCATTTTCACATTTTTAAGAGTACAGTTCAGTCTCATCAAGTATAGTCACTTCAGCGAACAACCATCCTCACCGTCCGTCTCCAAAGCTTTTGCATCTTTCCAAAATGAAACTCTGTACCCATACTTGTTACTTAGAAAATACATATAGTAGCCATCTTAATAGGTGTGACGTTCACACTACATTTGGTAACCCAGCTCTAAATTCAGGATTAGAATGGCCATGATCTCCTTTAGTCCCAGTCCCTTATTATCAAGGAGGCTGAAACCCAGCAGTTAAGTGACTCTCCCCATGGCGCCCATCAGAATGGGTGTAGAACCAGGTCTCCTGATTCTGTGTTTCATGGAGGCTCTTGGACACTGGATACAAGAGTGGGGAATAAAAACTGTTAAGCTTCTGAGTAAGGAACACATCAGGGCTGAAATCAAATCACATGTGAGATCGAGGCAGCATTCTTACATTGTATTTCCCTACATTCTTATAAGGTTAGAGCCGCATTGGAAAAGTTGATGAACCCCCCTTCAGAGCCTTCGTTTCCTCCTCTATAAAATGGGGATACTAAAACCTGCCTTACAAAAATACTGAAAAAATGACATGAAACTAGTCAGCATCCAGTATAGTGCCTGACACTGTGTAGTCACTGAAAAATATTCATTTTCCCTCCATCAGCTAATACGTAGCCTAGGAGTGGGCACGTGTTAGACGCTCAACCAAGGCTTTTGCTTGTTTGACTTGCTTTCACAAGCAACAGGGTCTCAAGCTGCCTTCGGCTTAGTTTTATTCTGGTCATTTCTTTCCAGTTTCGGGTGGGTTCTAACAAAAGGTCAGAGGAACCGCAGAAGCAGATGGCCTTCCGGAAGCGCGTGCCAAAGGGATTGGCTGTGTGTCTTAGGGGTGACGTCTCCACCCATCACGCAGCTCCGAGGCTCAAGGGCAGATCCCCAACATTGTGTGTGTCTCTTCCTGCGCCCTCCCGGGTGCAGACTTCAAGTCTGACAAGGAAAATGTGCTGTGATCATCACACGGGGAGTGAACAGCTGCTCCAAGGTGGAGACTATTGTCAAGGCCCTCCTGGTAACAAAAAGAGGAAAGGGCCTATCAAAGCATTTCCTGCCGGCAGGAGCCGTGTGCTTCCATTAATTCTTTGCCCTCAGTAAGTCTGTCTTCCTCTGGCTAATGTCTCTCAATGTCCACTGTCCCAGAGAACAGAACAGACATTTATAGCAGTTAATTTTACACCCTTTCTAAACAGTGGGGTTTTTCAGGAGAGGAACTAGCTCAGATGTTCAGTGACATGTGCTTACATATTTCATAAGGAGTAAAAGAGTATGGTTAAAGCAGTCAGGGTTTTTCAAAATTCTGCTTACCCCCATCACCTGCTTTGGCACTGCCGTGGGTCCATGGGGATGGTTGTAAAGTCTCTGCCCTTCCTGCCCCATGAAGGAATTACAGAAAAACAATAATGAATGTTCTCTGAGCATGACATTGGTAAAACTCACCCCTATGGGGGGAACTAGCTAGCCATGGGAGTCAGTAAAAAAATGTATTTCTAAATGAATGAATGAGTTCTGTGAACCAGAGTTCTAAATGAACGTCTGAGTTTTGTGAACTGAATTAACGAGCCATGGGAATAGGTAAAAAAGCATTTTTAAATAAGTGACTGAGTTTTGTGAACTAGTCTGGATTGGATCGCAGGGAAATGAGCCCACAGGGTGACTACCAGTAATAAGTGTAGTTTCTTATAATGGGTTACAAAGAAGGTGTGGGGTGGGCATGGCGAGGACAAATAGGAGAGACAGAAAAGCAGAATTTGACAAATGCTTATCTAGCGCTTTTATGGTGAGAACCCCTAAGAGCTAATATTGCAAAAAGTAGTGAAGGATAATCCACTCCGGTGGCTGCTCTGGTCAATAGCCTTGCCAATCACCAGCATGTGAATGAGGTCATCCCACACCATCCAGCCACCAGCTGACCGCAGACACATGAGAGAACCCAGGCTAGGAGAACCCCTAAGCTGCCCCACAGAATCCTGAGCTGAATAGAGCTGTTGTCATTTTGAGATACTAAGTATTGGGAGGTTTGTTACACAGCAAAGGTCAGTGTTGCAGTGATCAGTAGAGAAGAGCTCTGTGCTATGAGGCTAGTTCTTCAGACCTTATCAAAGCCAAGCTGACATTTGCCCTCCAGACACTGCCTCTCCCTTTGCTTTCGTCTATACATTGTCCTCCTTCTGGCAGTTCAATTTCTCCCATAAATGATAAATGAGTGATTTTGTTCACCATGCAGACTGTGATTTTGATTAGGGTGAGCGAGTCTTTCTGTCTTTTGAGCCTGGTGCCCACAATACTGAGTTTCTGGTCTTCCTTAGCTGAGAAGCAGAGTTCTGAGCTGTAATGCAACCAGCATGTCTCTGTCCTGCCCAAGCAACCAGCTCTGTCCCATTTGCTTGAATGTTTACAAACCTCCCTAACGGCAACACTGAGTTTTTAAAGTTGAAAAACAAATCCATTGTTTACATCAGCTTCAAAATAATAAGAAAAAGCTATAAAAGAGTAAAGGTTCACTGAAATCAGTGTGAAAGCTGATTAGGGGGTTAGAGGATCGGGTCTTGACATCTTTCAAGGATGATAGAGAATCATGTGCCTTTTGACCCCATGAGAAGGGTGAGGATGTTGACATCTTCAACATCCAAATGCGTGTAGAATGAAAAGGTAATACCAGTTCCCGCCTACGTAGTGTGACTTCAATGAACTTAAAGTCACAAACCAGACCCTCGGATTGTTATTTGAATCCAAACTTACTTGGCCGACTTACTTTAGTCAAGTGATGTCATTAGACGATTACTCAGCATCACACTGATGTAATCTTAATTGCTGGTATGATGATACATTTAGGTTTTTTCTCCCCCCAATTTCCCAACTGAAATCAGACAATAGCCCGTGGCTTTCAGTTTCTAAAAACACACTGCAAGGCTTTATTCCACAAAGGTCCCCATGCTTCTCAATTACAGACTAGAAAACTCTCTAAATCTGTGCCATTCATTCTGAAATTCTTGCCACATGTGGTACGAGGTATAGCATTACTTTGGGGCTCAGCACAGCCTTTTCTCAGTGTCTATCACTTGGAGTTTTTAAACCTTGTCTGTCTCATTCCCTCCCTTCTTCACACTCACCCAAATAAGATGCCAATGTCCTGGCAGTGACTCTTGGTACATGCCTGAAGCTGGAAGGAGATATGGGAAAACAATACTTTTCAGTCTTAGGTCCATAACCAGAGGCGCAAAAATTATGTCGAGAACAACAGAATTAGGTGCCGTCAGCAAACTCAGTTCACAGATGTTCAGAGAACGTGTGCATTTCCACTGAACATTTTGAAACCTTTCATGTGTGAGGAAAAGCAACAAAAGTGCTTAGTGGCAGAAACACCTTCCCCACACGACTCTTTCAACACAACTGTGACCCGGGCCACAGCTCAGTTACTCAACCCCAGTGGGCCCCTGCCAACTGAGCCCCTCCTTTGAGATGCGGAGGAGACGAAAAGGATGCCGAGGAGTGTGTGTTGATTTCAGAGATTAGTCAGTTGATACATCAAATACCATATGTTTATTTGATGTGTGTATGTTCATATGAACACACACTTATTAAGTACCTCCCCTGTGTTAGGCTCCGCTGGAAGCTTTGTACTGTTCAACCACAAGCACAGCACATCTGTCACCAAGGATCTTACCCTTATAGGTACTTAACACCCAACCATTTAGTTTATGCTTATGATAGTCAAAAGAATAAGTATGTTACGAGCCAAATTTGGTCCCAACTTCATTTGTTAAAGTCCTAACCCCCAGTGCCTCGGAATGTGACTGTGTTTGGAGATAGGACCTGCAAAGAGGTAACTGAGGGATACAAAGTTATATGGGTGGGGCCCTAATCCAATCTGACTGGTGACCTTTTAAGAAAAGGAGATTAAGACACAGAGAAGAGAGACACTGAAGACACAGAGAAAAGATGACAAGGAGAGAAGCCTCAGAGGAAACCAGCCCTGCTGACAGCTTGATCTTCAACTTCTAGCCTCTAGAACCATGAGGAGATCACTTGTTTAAGCCACCCGACCTGTGATACTTTGTTATGACAGTCTTAACAAACTAAAACAGGAGGTATTATTATCCTTATTCTATAATGATAAAGGAAGGCTGAGAGAGATTAAATAATTTACTCAGAATTTAAACATGGTACTAAACTGCTGAGGACAGATTAGAATCCAGTTCTTACACCCAAGACACACTCTGTTTATCTTCCCGCTGTCCACCACATGGAACATCTGACTGTCCACTTTTTAACAGCCAAGACCAGTGCTGAGAAAATCGGGGGTGGTTGTTTTTCTTCAGCTCACCCCCACATTCTGTGTCCTCCTTTACCAATTTTAGACGCCCCCTTATCCCTAGTTTCCAGCTTCCTGCTCAGCTGCCCATTCTCCCCTTAAAATGAAAACCACATTTTCTCAGTGAAGGATACTTGTTTTTAGGAAGAAAGTGTTTTGTTACCTGTTAGTACGCTAAATTATATAAGCGATTGTCAGTGATTAGTGCCAAACCTTCCTTTTTATTTATTTTTTTAAAGTTTTTATTGGAGTATAGCTGCTTTACAATGTTGTGTCAGTTTCTACTGTACAGCAAAGTGAATCAGCCATATGTACACATACATCCCCTCTTTTTTGGATTTCCTTCCCATTTAGGTCACCACAGAGCATTGAGTAGAATCCCCTGTGCTGTGCAGTAGGTTCTCATTAGTTATTAAACCTTCCTTTTTAAAAGGCTAACTTTAAGGAATTCCCTGGTGGTCCAGTGGTTAAGGACTTGGCACTTTCACTGCCATGGCCCAGGTTGAATCCCTGGTCGGGGAACAGAGATCCCACAAGCTGCGAGGTGAGGCCAGAAAAAAAAGAAAAAAAAAAAAAAAAGAGTAACTTTAAAAGAATAACTTGTCTGGATTAAGAAATGAAGTCTCCAGGACAGCAGGCAAGTGGTAAATATATTTAGGGTGAAGAAAGCCTTCCATCCATTTGAAAAGTGTATTTTAATTGCTAAGACTATGTGCCATATGGGGGGTTAGCTAGCGGTGATCAGATAAGATTTTTTAGAATATAGCATTTATGAACAAAGTCAAAATAATGGTATTGTTTGGATGGAAGGTCATAGTCACAATGTATTCCAGGATGAGGTAACAGGCACACCTCGGGTCAACAGTTTGTTTAGTCAAAAATGTATTGAGGCCTGCAATGTACCTGGGGAGACACAGATGAACTTAAACGGGCCACATCCTCACTGCGCACGGTGGTGAATTTAATTTCTGGGTCAGTGATTCTGGATCTGACCTTGCAGCAAAATCACCTGGGGAGTGATTTAAGAACAGAGATGGCAGGTGACCAGCCCCAGAAATTCTGAATCATTAAATCCAAGGACCTGGATTTTAAAACATCTCCTAAGAGATTCTGATAACAGTAGGTTTGGAAACAACAGCCCTGCTGGAGGTATTCTGCAAAACTGGTGGGAGAAGATGCTCTGATATCAGCACTTCAGATGCTGTGGTTCCTATGACGCTAAGATCAGCAGGATTCTCCAAAGTCTTTCCGATGATAAAAACTGAGCATAAATAATAAACATGGACAAACTGCAGGAGAATAAAAAGAAAATATAGGAAGCAGAAGTGTTTCTCCTGATAAAACGTGTACCTATTGAAGTAGACAAATATCAGACAGAAATCCAAGGAAAAGAAACCCCAGAAAAGGAGCAAAAGCATTAGTCTACACACACTGCAATTATTAAAATCCAAGAAAACTTATACTCTCCTCAAAATATGTCCTTTTTGGGGTCTGTTTTTCAATTAATGACAGAATTAGTATGTTAGGAAGAACTCTGGCCAATGCCATCAAGTCAAACCCTTTTTGTCTTATAGTAAGAAATGCCATCAATAGGAGATCCAGTGGTAACGTAAGAAAATAATTCCTTACATCTTATGTTCTTCACAGTTGACTATAGAGTTTTGTAAAAATACCCATTACTGGGCTCAATGCCCAGAGATTTGGGACCAGGAATCTATCTATCTATCTATCTATCTATCTATCTATCTATTAATATTTATTTATTTATTTATTGGCTGCATTAGGTCTTAGTTGCAGCATGCATTGGGCTCTTTGTTGCAGTGACTGGGCTTCTCTCTAGTTGTGGCAAGTGGGCTCCAGCGCGTGCGGGCTCAGTAGTTGTGACTCGCAGGCTCAGTGGTTGTGGCACATAGGTTTAGCTGCCCCGCGGCATGTGGGATCTTAGTTCCTCAACCAGGGATGGAACTGCTGTCCCCTGCATTGCAAGACAGATTCTTAACCACTGGACCACCAGGGAAGTCCCAGGAATCTATATTTTTAAAACGACACAGGTGGTTATGACTCTCACCCAGCATGGAGATTGTCTCAGTGACTCTGACATTTGCTTGGATGTGGAAGAGATAGCCATAATATTAGCAGCTGGCCCTGGCATTGGCACCCAGCCACCAGGAAAGAGGCAGGCTACTAAAAAAAAACATAGATGGAGTCAGATCCACAAAATCATCACTAAGACTGATGTCAAAGAACATGCTTCCAGGAGTTTTATGGTTTCAGGTCTTACATTCAAGTCTTTAATCCATTTTGAGTTAATTTTTGTGTATGGTGTAAGATAGTGGTCTAAGTTTCGTTCTTTTGCTGTCTAGTTTTCCCAGCACGATTTATTGAAGAGATTACCCTTTCTCCCTTGTATATTCTCTATGTGTTTGTCATAAATTAATTGTCCACATATGTTTGGGTTTATTTCTGGGCTCTCTATTGATCTGTGTGTCTGTTTTTGTGCCAGTAACATACTGTCTTGATTACTATAGGTTTGTGATATAGTTTGAAAGCAGGAAGTGTCATACCTCTAGCTTTGTTCTTCTTCCTCAGAATTCTTTTGGCTATTTGGGATCTTTCCTGGTTCCAAAGGCAAAGGAAAGAAAAGCAAAAATAAACAAATGGGGCTATATCAAACTAAAAAACTTCTGCACAATGAAAGAAACCATCATCAAAATAAAAAGGCAGCCTTCTGACTGGAAGAAGATATTTTCAAATCATATATACAATAAAGGGTTAATATTCAAAATATCTAAAGAACTCATACAACTCAACAACAAAAAACAAACAACCTGATGAAAAAATGGGCAGAAGATCTGAATAGACATTTTTCCAAAGAAGACATACAAATGGTCAACAGGCACATGAAAAGATGTTCAACATCACTAATTATTAGGGAAATGCAAATTAACAACACAATGAGATTTCACCTTACCCTTGTTAGAATCACTGTGATGGAAAAGACAAGAAATAACAAATGTTGACGAGAATGTGGAAAAAGGGAACCCTCAAACATTGTTGGTGGAACTGTAAATTAGTGCAGCTGCTGTGGAAAACAGTATGGAAATTCCTCAAAAAAATTAATAATAGAAGCACCTTACGTCCCAGCTATTCCACTTCTAGCTATTTATCTGAAGAATATGAAAATACTAATTTACAAAGATATATGAACCCCCATGTTCATTGCAGCATTATTCTTAATAGCAAAGATGTGGAAACAAACTGTGTCTATCAATGGATGAATAGGTAAAGAAGATGGGATACACACACACACACACACACATACACACACAGTGGAATAATATTCAGCCATGAAAAAGAATGGAATGCTGCCATTTGCAACAACATGGATGGACCTTGGATATATCATGCTTAGTGAAATAAGTCAGACAGAGATAAACAAATACAGTATGATTTCACTCATGTGGAATCTAAAAAATAAAGCAAAAACAAACGAACACTCAAAATAAAATAAAAACAAGCTCATAGACACAGAGAACAGACTAATGGTTACCAGAGGGGAAGGGGTGGGTGAAATGGGATGGTGACGGATGGTAACTAGACTTGTGGTGTTGATCACTTCGTAGTGTATACAGATGTCAAATTATGTCGCTGTACACCTGAAAATTACATAATAAAAAAAATCGTAAAACAAGAAGGATCCACAGAAAGTTACTTCTCTCACATTCTGCCTTCAGCAACAACTAGTGAAGATCAAAATTTTTAAATTAGGCTTTTGTTTTATTGGACAGAAATTCTTTTCATATGTGGAATACCAACCAATCCAGAAAGAAATCCTATCACATAAGGTGATAGGTACAGTTATTATTTCCCATGTATGTAGAATACGTGATCTAGAAGTCATAGCCATTAGCCCGTCGGATCTATTGTTTTTTGCTTCCAGATGAAAACCAGGGATAAAAAAGGAATTTGCTTCAGGCAGAGTTGGGAAAAACCCCAGAAAGTCAGACTCAGTCTGGTGGTATTTGCTCAATACCATGCCCACGTAGGAGGAAACAAAGGCTCAGGAGCAAAACTTCTGTGCTCCTCTTAGGACTGTGTGTGTGTGTGTGTGTGTGTGTGTGTGTGTGCGCGCGCGCGTGTGTGTGCATTTGTGCACGTGCGTGTGCTCGTGTGCATGTGTGTAAAGCAGAGGGAGGAGGAAGGTGGCTACAACAAAAGTCTTCCAACCCCTCATCCACGTTTTTAAAACCACTGCTACACCTTATTGGGACAGGATTTTTATTTCCACTGTTCTGTAAGCTAGCTTTGCCAATACACGAGTGAACCCAATCCATTGTCACTGTGTGCATACCTTACCACAGAACACATTTGTGTGTCTGTAATGATCACTGAAAATACCCAGTGACGTTTTTTGCAGAAGAGCTATTTAAATGAACAGAGAGCTCAGTAGCCATTAAGTGATAATATTTGTTGAATAATGACACATTCTAAGATTCAAGCATAGTCACAATTTCTTACAAATTTAATTAGGGATTAGTTTGTGGTTCCCCTAATCTGGACTCCCAACACACTTTTTTTAGAATCTCTAACTTCTGTTTCATCTTCAGATTCCACATAGTTACTCATTTATTATTGAGTTGTGAAAGAGCTGTGTGGCTTTTCACCTCAGTAGACCAACTGTGAGCAAACAGTCTGGAAGAAATCACTGTAACCTCCAACCATGTGTTCAGTTGCCAGACAGTGCATTATTTTTCAAAATATTAACTGTATCTTTTTGTAAGGCCTGATACATAATAGGTAGGCAGTAAATGTTACTCTTCTGTTGAAAGTCCTTCATGCTTTTCTTTCCTTCAGGATAAAATTAATACTCAAGCTTGTCTTTTAGACCCAGCTGCCCTTCTAATGATTGCTCCAAATGCTTAGGCCCCTAACCATGAACTGCATAGAGATTCTCAAACAATGTACACTCTTTCCCACCTCCTTGCCTTTGCGGATGCTACACCCAAATGCCAGAATGACATTTTTCCTCTCCATTCTCCTAAATCCTACTTTGAAACTTCTCTATGGAATCTTCTAGGATCTCCCCAGTTTGGAATAGATTTTCACCAGTTCTGCTGCTACTCTCTACACCCCGTCACCACCCCCCACACACACACACACATTCGTACTCACAAACGCACACACACCTCTGCTCCCATAGCATCCTGTTTAAACTTCTATCATGGATCTCACTGTATTCATTTTAAAACCTTTTCTCACTCCTCTGACAAGGAGATTAGAGATTTGTTGTGTCCATGGCAGCCCACACGTGGGTGCTTACTACATTTCTGTTTCACAAATGGAGAAGGTAGAGACCCTGATTCCACTCTACAACTCCCTGTGTGTGACAAAGGGGGTCAATTAAATTACATGCCGTTCCGGGAAGCCCTTGTGTGGAATTTGGAAGGGCAGATGAAGCGCTTTGAAAGGGCATGCGATTCCTAGACCACAGCTTAATGATTTGTTTGTTAGGAAGGCTCTCCAAGGGAACAGCAGTCACATTCTCTGACTACCCTCGGACAGCAGGAAAAAAATATCAGGCAGTCACTTTCTCAGTAAATCTCATCTGTCAGCAATTCCTATGGGTACGAACCCTCCTCTGCTGGGCCAGGGCTGGGAACTGAGAAGGTTTATACTGAGTGAATAAAACCTTGAATCCACAGTTTCTAACTTCCCCCAGTGAGCAAACCCAGACCCAAAGCCTTGACTGTCGACTCAGAAGAGAACTTAGATGTGATCTTTTGTTCCAAGGTGCTAACCCAGGTGTTATTTTAACTGCAGACTAGAAAGGCTATATCTGAGAAATCTTTGATACAATTAAAATGATTGAGAAGCTTTCCGCATGAAGTGCAAGTGCCAAATAAATAGACAAATAGACACAGATCAGATAAAAATGATTTATCAGAGGGTTTGTTTTCCTGTCTTTCTTACTAGCATATAAGTAATTGTCACTTCAAAGGATAAAAGAGAAATTTAGTTCCTCCTAGAGGAGCAGTCTAACCTAGTGGTTCGGAATGAAGGCTCTCTGGGTTTGATTCCTGCCTTCATTAGCTGTGTGTTATTGGGAAATTTACTGCACCTCTCTGTGCTTCAGTTTCATTACTATACATACATAGACACATGCATGCACACGCATGCTTTTATATCACGGTACTAATGAAGTGATTTAATACACACACAAGAAAACCACTTAGAAAATTGTCTGGTGAATAGTAAGCACTAGTGAAAGTTAGTTGTTATTCTTATGATCCTGATGATAGAAAAATATTAATGAGCTATTTCGCCTTCGTTGCTTTTATTTCTTCTATTATAATGCGATGTCTTGACATATATTCGGTCGTCCTTGTGCCGTTGAAGGATTTCTGAACAGAACTAATCCTACCTGTTCTAATGAGGGATCCTTCCACCTCACATTAAATAATAAAAATATCACGAAGTTAAAAATCATCCTTGTGCATTGATTCCAACTTCTGTTCTCCATGAAGGAGAAGGATGCCACGCTTGTGTAATAGTCTACAGAAAGAATTATTATTCTCCACACCATTGTGGATCATATCCCAACTGCCTTTTAATTTGTTCCCCATGTTATGGTCCTGCAGTCAGAAAATAATAATAATATCCTGCAAGTAAACTAAGTTAATATACAGTGATGTGAAAAGTGGGTAAGATATGCATTGTACTCTATTGAAAACAACAGAGGCAGAGAATGTAGTTATGAGTACGTATAATAAACTCAACCTTTGAATGACGTTCAGCATCTGAGATGTGTTTAAAGTCTTGGAGTGGAAGAGAAGTTGAACATGTTCACGGAGATTGTGGAGTCTGATAACTTCTCTGCGGGAGTAACTTACTAAATTTCCTTCCCAAGCAGTTTATCACTGTCTTTGGGGCACCCTAGATGGACAGAGAAAATGTGTCACTGACAGGCCCTATGAGAGGTAGGAAGCTTATTCATTTCCAAAGCCTTCACTTTGATGATCCCCAAATACCATCACTAGCCAAGCCTTCCACCTGTCAGAACTCCTTCTTTTTTGTTCTTAACTAATTTTGGTTTCATGGATGTCTTTGCAAATCTGATGGAAATTAGAAATACTCCTCCAGGAAAAATGCACACACACACAGTTTTGCATATTGATCTGTGTTTTTTATGGATGCTGTCACGTAAAAAAAATCCTTTTTAAATGGAATGATTTATATTATCTTCAGTAAATGAATCGATTAACATTTGAAAACCGACTTGACTACTTAATTTCTTTTTTAAAAAATATGTTATTTAAAAACTGACTTATAACTCTCCCCAAAGATTTCAGATCTTTCACTTTTGTTTTACTATGATCAGCAGTTTCAAAAACCTTTGTAGATGCTTCTGAAACACTTAATTTCTAGGGAAATTTTAAAATTTATTTCTGCTAGGAAAGTGCAGCAGGCATTGCTATGTACCTTCTTAGAAATATTTTATTATAATTTTATGAGGACATAAGCAAAGAGACTGCAATGTTATTCCCATATTGGTTTATATTAAATAAACATTGATAAGCCACAAAATCTTGATCGTAATTCAGACTCTGACCCTCAGATATATTGTTTTGGGAGAAATAAATGTACACAGCTACCATAGCCACAGAGGAAAAACGTCAAAAATATGGAGAGAAAAACCTTTTGAAACTCACCCTCTACGGATACATAAACAATACTGATGAGCCACTCTGTGAATTCTATGCCTGTATCTTATATTTTAAAGTCGGGACAGAGAAACTTCCTAGATACTTGAGGTAAGAATTTGCTTTGAACAAGGTGGCAATGCAAAGCTTCTTTAAAAGCACCTCTTACAGAGTAAAATCCTTAGAAAAGCTTATAAAAGTTTATAATAATAAAAATTACCATCTTACTTTTCCTTTGAGACCAATCATCACACACCAAGAGCAACTAAGTTTATAATAATTTATTAAGGTTGCATATCATTTGTCATGAATAATAAATTATAGAAACCATAGCATCTTTATAAACTATTAAGTGTATCATATTCACTTCCTAATGCTTATTGCAGTAACTGTAAGAAATTTAGGTTATATTTTAGCATTAGTTAGAAGATTAAAAAAACTATAAAATTTGTTCACAGTACTTCGGATTTATGAAGGACCCTATTATTTTAACTTTTGGGCAAGCAGTTTGAAATACGTAAAAACCCCTTACAAACCAGAAGGTGGCGTACGGTTTCACTGAGCTGCTGAAAATAATGCAGTTCCTTGAATTTGTACTTACACCCATGTGGTGCACTTTTTAAGGCATTGTAATAAATGCAAATAAATAATCAATTACTGATCTCTAAAAAAAAAATCTACCAATAGACAACATTGAAGCTTGGCAACACTTTGAACATTCAAATAAAAAATTCAGTAAACAATTGCAGCATGGAATTCTCTCTCCTGTTCCCCATTTCCCTCCCCCTACCCAGTTTGGTTAAGAAAAAAAAGTTCAGGTTGAGTTTAAGTCCTAGGGCCTGACTGGGAGACCGTGGCCTCCATTCTTCCCCAGACTTCTGTTATCTTCAGTTTCAGTTCTCATTATGTCTGTCCAGACTCGCCCCTGACATCAGCATCGGTCCTTTTCCCGCAGGGGGAGTTTTCCAGTCCTTGCTGAAAGCATTTCCTTCTCCACTGTAACAGCACAGGCGTGGAATTAGTTGGGAGTCTTTGTAACAAGTTCGTTCTGTTCCTATGGAAGAGAAACTTACAAGGCAGCAACAAGATGCTGTGCGCGTTAGGTTTCATAGACTGGCTTGGTCTTTAAATGTCCGGTCTTGGCTAATGTCCTTCTCCATCCTCTGGTCCTCAGTGAACTTTGATGGAATATTTCCGCAGTTTCAGAAATTGGAAAAGCTTGTCTTTCGTCCTCTTCTTCAGAGCCATCAGGGCTCGTGTTTTCTCCTCCAAATCTTGATCTATGGCCAAAATGATCTTAGCTCTCTCCTCTGCTTTCTTGTCCCCAGAGTTTTTGAAGAGCCTCTGTAATGCTTCTTGGTCTATGTTTTCAAAGATGTTGCCCACGGCTTTCTTACGTGAGGCTGTGTCGAAGTGGTAGCCGTGGATGGACGGGCTTACTCGCAATGAGGTGGACATGCTTCTGGCCGGGTGGCTTGCCTTGGCTTTCATCGATGTGTGAATCTTCGGGAATTCAGCTCCCGGGCTCCCCAGAGAGTCTGTAGCAAAATCATTCCGTGACTGCTATTTAAAGTGTGAACAAAAGCTCCAGGCTCAGATTACACTGGTGACATCAGAGTGATCTCAAGGAAGCATAATCACAGAGAGGTTTAACAGTTGAGTTGCCAATATCCTGTTCTTGTGCTAAATGTTACTAAGAGCTGCGTTCAGTGATGGGGCAGGAAAGGTGGGTATTTCTCTTTACCACATCTGTGGCCATAGGATTATAGACTTGGACCTTTCTACAGAAAAAAAAAAAAAAAAAAAAGCTGAAACCAGGACAGCACAAAGATAAGAGACAAACAAGGTGGCTTAGACCCTCAAATCTTTCCAGACAACAACCAAAGCAAAGGGTTCTGCCAGCCACCAGAAAGTTTTAATTCCCAGGGAAGTTATTAAAGGGCAGCCCCAACATTTGGCAGCCCACACCAGCGGCCTGTGGACATCTCTAGCCAGGGCAACCCCGAAGCTATTGAGAGACAGTTTAAGCATCAAGGACATTGATTTGGAGTATGTCTGCTGTAGAAGGGGGGTCAGACACTACAAAACGCTGATGTGACACAGCCTGAGTCCGTGACCATTCAGAGCCTGCGTCCAACAGCAGACCTGCAATTGCTGAATAAAATTTTCATTTAATAATAATCATAGCAATAGACAGTGTCTCCTTAGGCTCGTGTATATATCAACAACAATGTCAAAAAAAGCCGGAGGCAGAGTTAAAAGGTGCTTTTATGTACATAGCACTCAAAAGGGATGAATTGACTTTTTCCTCTCATATTTATTTTGGCATCAGTCAGACACAGTCAGAACAATACTTCCTTTGGAAGAATTTAAATTCATTCTTTCTACCTTCCACAATATTCAGCCAGCCACTGTCCCCACTGGTGTATAGAACACTTACATTCCACCAAGGTTCAATGTCAGCTTCAAAGGGCTCCAGAGACTTCTCTTCAGGGACCTTCTGCCGGGTCCTGGCACTCTCAGAAACAGGGCTGGCCTTTGTTTTCCTCTCATCTAGTCATCTAGAAAAGTGCACAGAGGGAGAGCATGTAGACAAGGTACCTCACTAGAGAAATGAGTTAGAGGCTCTTCTCATATATTCATTCATTCACTCGTTTATTCAATCAGTATTTATTCAAGGTCGACTTTTAGCTGGAACTTTTCTAGGCATTGGAAATATAACAGGAAACCACACTAAACCAAATAAAAAACAAAACATCCCTACCTTACCTTTGTGGAGTTTACATGCAGCTGGGAAAGGACGTCACAGGGTAATGCATGAAGAAGTTTGTACAGGAGAAGCAAGGGAGGGTTGGAATTTGCGTAGGATGTCCAGAGGCAGCTTCCCCATGTGACCTTGTGCAAAGACCTGAGGGAGCTGAGGGAGGAGCCTGTGTAGACAGACACCTGGGGGGAAGGGTGTTGTAGGCAGGGGTACAGCAAGTGCCAAGGCCTGAACATAAGAATATGCGTGGCATGTAGGAGAAACAGCCAGGAGCTCAGCCTGGCTGGAGCAGAGTCACCAGAGAAGAGTGAGAAGGGGATTCAGGGTAAGAAAGCCAGGGGCAGATTGAGTCACAAATATCCTGTACTCACAACCCTGTCTCACAAATTTCCCTTTTACTCTGTAGGAGATAGGTAGCCTTTGGGGAATTTGGAGCTGAGAAATGACACGATTTTTCTTATAATTTAAAAAATAAATAACTGTCACTTCTTAGTAGAGAATAGATTGTAGGGAAACAAATCAGATTCTGGGCATATTGTGAAAGGGGAGTCGAAAGGATTGCAGATGGCCCCAACCTGGGGAACCAGACAGACAGGAGCCCAGCACTCACTCTTCGTGAAAGCTGCTTCCTTGAGAGATGTTTCTAGGTGAGCTGGTGTTCAACGCGCTAACCACGGCAGCTGATACTTGTTCTGGTTTTTCCATGGAGAACCCTATGTTCCGCTTCCCACTGCTAGGGATTTCCTGGCATATCTAGCACACCTTTGTGGCAGCCTCACTAACGTAAAAATAGTTATTATTCCATCATCAAAAAGTCTACATACAATAAATGCTGGAGAGGGTGTGGAGAGAAGGGAACCCGCCTACACTGTCGGTGGGAATGTAAATTGGTGCAGCCACTATGGAGAACAGGATGGAGGTTCCTTAAAAAACTAAAAATAGAACAACTGTATGATCCAGCAATCTCACTCCTGGGCATATATCCGGAGAAAATCATAATTCGAAAAGATACATGCACCCCAGTGTTCATTGCAGCACTATTCACAATAGCCAAGACATGGAAGCAACCTAAATGTCCATCGACAGATGAGTGGATAAAGAAGATGTGGTACATATATGCAATGGAATATTACTCAGCCATAAAAAAGAATGAAATAATGCCTTTTGCAGCAACATGGATGGACCTAGAGATTGCCATACTGAGTGAAGTAAGTCAGAGAAAGAGAAATAAAATATCGTATGATATCACTTGTATGTGGAATCTAAAAAGAAATGATACAAATGAACTTATTTACAAAACAGAAACAGACTCACAGACTTAGAGAATGAATTTATGGTTACCAGTGGGGGAAGGGTGGAGGAAAGGGATAGTCAGAGAGTTTGGGACTGACATGGACATAACCTGTCTTAGCTGTCATTGCTCAAGCCTTCATCAGCCTTTTCATGCTCTGCCCTTTGTTGAGGTGACTCTTATGCAGGCTCACAGTTTTTATCTTCTATTCATTAATTAATCCCAAATTTTGATTTCCAACCTGCCCCTGTCCTTTAAAGTATAGATTCTTTTATTTAACTAACTATAGAATACTTACACAACACATGTATGCCATTAATACCTGTTCATTTGTAAAAGTCAGAAACCCAGTTATAATCTTCTGTAATCTTTAATATCTCGTTCTCTTTATCCCCTCTATCTATCTATCCATCTATATATGTCACCAAGTTCTGTCAATTCTATCTGCAAATATTTCTCAAATCGATCCAGTTTCTCTCTGTTTTTCCTGCCACCCTTCAGATAAGCCTCAATAGGGCGGATGCTCTGATGCACAACCCAAGCATTCTCACTAAGTTTTCCCCAGATGCTCAGCTGTCAGTTGCCTTCGGAGGTGGTCACCACTGAAGAAGGTCATGTCACCTGAGGCACCTCCCCTTCCTGGTGCAGCTGTATCTAGTGACCGGTCAATACACGGGTGGAAATGCCCACTTCCCTCACCCCAATTCTGAGGGCTCTTCTACACTTCAGAACATCCTTTAGGCTCTGCCCAATCTTGTCTCTTTCCCATCTCTTGGCAATGATCCCAAGAGCTCTCGGTGACAGACCACCTGCCTGCTGCTCGCCAGCTCAGAGTCTGCTTCCCCGGGACCCTGGTCCATGACACCCCATCTTCTCTCACCTGGACCAAGGTCAGACCTCTATCCCGGTGTTCCTGCTTCCACTCTTGTTCTCCATTCTCTGCGCAGCACCCAGAGCAATACTGTCTAATAAGCAATCTGGTCAGACCACTCCTGCTGTTTTTCTTAGAATAAGCCTCCAAAATCCTAACACCACCTTTCTGAGCCTGACCTGCTCTGGTCCCTGGCTACTCCTGACGCATGATAATTTGCCACTCTCTGCCCTGCTTTCCGGTTCCTTGAACGCACTATGCCCATTCCTGCTCTGGGTATTTGCACATATTTTTCCTCCTTCTGGAATGTTCTTCTCTGCCTTTTATCTCAGCTATTCATTCATAAAATCTCAACTAAAAGCTACCTGCTCAGAGAAGTCTTCCCTGATGCTTCTAGACCAGATCAGGCCTCCTTGCCAACGTACCCTTTACTATTCCCTTGTAGCACTTAGTACAGTTTTCAAGCACACATTTATTTTGGGGATTACTGATTTAAAGCCTGCCTCCACCAATAGCAGGGATCCGCTCTACGCTTCTCTTTAATGTGTCCGAAGCTCCTGGGTCACTTAATGTGTTGCAGTGTTTAACTAAATAACAGTGTGTGTGATTCTATTTAATTCTCATAGCAGCCCTGTGCGGTAGGAACTATTGCAATCCTCATGTGACAGACAGGACAACTGAGGCAATGGAAGCTTGCTCCCTGCTGTAGGCTGAATACCCTCCCCCTCTCCCCAGATGTCCTAGAACCTATGAATATAAGCAAAAAAGGAAATTTATAGTGCAAAAGGGGCTTATATGGCAAAAGGAATTTTGCAGGTGTAAATAAATTAAAGATCTTGAGTTGTGGAGATTATCTTGGATTATTACATGGTCAGCCCACGCAATCATAAGAGTCCTTATAAGCAGGAGACAAGAAGTCAGAGAGGGAGAGGCTGCTGTGTGGCTGACTTTGAAGACGGAGGATGGAGCCGTGAGCTAAGCACCAAGGGTCGCTTCTAGGCCGCCCCTAGAAGCTGGAAAAGTCAAAGGAACAGATTCTCCTGTAAATCCGTCAGAAGGAACATATCGCCACAGACCCATTTTAGACCTCTGGCCTCCTGAACTGTAAGATAGTAAATTTGTGTTGTTTTAAGTCACTAATTTGTAGCAATTTGTTACGCGGCAATAGGAAACGAATTTACTCTGCAGATCCTTCAGCTGTGATAAGGTAACTTGAACCCAACGTGAACCCTTGACTACTTGACTCCAAAGCCCGTGGTTTTAAACACTCTACTGAATTGCTCTCAAATCAACTGCAAGCTCTCTCTTCAAAAAGCGTGAATAATGTTCCCACATGACACTAAGCAGCTCTCCTCGAGTACTGCCTGAAAGCATCCAGATGAATTTGAGAGATTAAGGCATTTCAAAATTGTTTAGAGGACAAGACCATCCACAGGGGAACAGTGTTCATTTCTGTTTACCAGAAATGTGACACAAGCCTTAAGGCTGTGATTTGCTGATGCCCTTTGCCAAAGGTAACTCCACGTGTGCTTGGAAAGCCTTTTGCTGCTGTCACCCTGTTCTTTCCCTTCTTTGTATAAATATTTTCAGTGAATGATGTGGACAACACTCTAAAAAATCACTGGCGAGGAGTCACAAATTGCATATGGACGAGATGGTATCACATAGGTGCCTTACAGAATGTTTGCTCTCTACAGAAAAGACAAGACATGATGAAGGCTGTTTAAAAGAAGCAGCTTCTAGCAAATTCCTTGGCAGTCCAGTGGTTAGGACTTAAGAAGCAGCTCCTAGGCTAGTGTATTTTCTTTCAGGCACCAGTTTTCCAGTATTTTTTCATCGCACAGAGAGATCTGTTTGCCGGTAATAAGTGTGTGCTTGGTTACTTTTGTATCTAATGAAAAGATTTGAGAAAACAAAAGGAAAGAAGAAAACTAATATTTATTAAGTGATGTGTATACCTAGTTTTCTTCATACAATATCTAAATGATTCTTCATAACAATACTGGAAGTAGATATTATTGACCTCCATTTTCACTAAAAACAAAGAATTGGGCTAAACATTCTGTCCAAAGTAAGTTGTAAAAACTGAATTCATTTCCAGACCTTTTTCTTAGCCCCAAAATCTCTTTGGGAAGGTTTTCCCGAACTTTTGCTAGGCGACTTGCCACTACTGTTTGCATCACTAAGACTCTAGATTTACCTTTCCAGAGGAAAAATGAGAACTTTATCTATATCTTTAAAGGGCCAAAGATATTAAGTGTAGAGGCTGGTACGTAGAATGTATCTAATGAATACTTACTGAATTATTACATGAAGAAGTGAATGAAAGTAATCATACAGAATTTACTTCAATGCTGTTTTGTGTACCAATTTCTCTCCCTGGCAATCTCCTGAAAATGAAAAGCACAGAAGCCAGCAATTAGACATGTATACCTTAAACTTTCACTGAGCTATCCCTGCACATTTTTGTTTTAACAACAAAAATTTCGTACTGCGTTGCAATTTACCAAGTGCTTTCACATATATTACTTCGTTTGACTTTCACAACGTCACTGGTAGTATTTTCCCTATTTTGCAGATGAGAAAACTGAGTATAACAGAAGTTAAGCAAGTTTCCCCAAATTTTGGAGCTAATTAAATAACAGAGCTGGCCCTGGAACTCTCATTTTTTGGTCTTTAAATCCTATGGTTTTTTTTCCTACCATCGCATAGCTTCCTGCTTAGGCTCATTATTTCCTTATCTCTTATAGTTTGAAAATTCTATCCCAACTGTCTTTCATTTTTCTTTTCATGTCTTTAGTCATTGATTTATAGATTCAGTCACAAACACACTATTGAATGCTTACTGTGTGCCACGAGCTTGAGGAACAAACAGGCTGGGAGAAATGGACATCATCCCGGTGTCTGTGGAACATGAGGCCTAGAGAAGAAAAGAGACTTTAGACAGATAAGTAAACATATCAGTAGATGAAGAAATATTTATAAGTGCTAGAAAATGAAAAACATCAGGTGATATAAAGGAGGAAACAAGGTGAGGCTTCCTTTAAATCTTTCAAGGCGTGAAAAGCTTTTCTGGAGGAGAGCCATTTAAGCTGAGACTTGAAGTAAATGTTGAAATTAACAAGGAGAGGAGCACAGCAAGGAGCTTTGGATGCAGAAGGAAATCCTGTGCAAAGGCCCTGGGGTGGGAATGAGTTTGAAGGACAGGGAAACAGACACAAAGACAACGCAGGTGGGAAATAGAAACCAACGAGGAGAGGATGATGATGCTAGATTGGTAGGTGGGGCCGGAAGATGGAAAGGGTTGAGGACCGTGTTGAAGACTTAATATTTTATCCTAAGTGCAATGGGCCGTCTTTAAAAGGTTATAAGCATGGAAGGGAAAGTGCTGCGCTTTTCTCATTTAATTTTTTAAATTACTTTGTTGAGTAGTCAAAGACAACAACTAAAGAGAACAATTATGGTTTCAGGTGGTAAACAGACTCTTCTAAATGTAGTTTGGAAATAAACTCAAAGGGACTTGGTGATGACTTTAATAGGGGATGGGCTAAGCGTCAAGGGTTACTCCCAGGTTAAACCCTGGCCTCCTTGGTGGGGAAGGTTGAGAGTGAAAAGGATTTGGGAGAAAATACAAGTTCAGTGCTGCACACAGTAAATCTGAAATGCCTGGGAAACTTCCAAGAAGACAGCTGAGTATGTGAATCTAGAGCTCAGAGGAGAAGTCTGAAACGTAGTTTTAATTTTTATTTTTTCTCAGTAATAATTGTCAAGAAATCAACATTGACTGCAGCTTTCTTTATCCTACTTATGCATAAACCCAGAATCTAGAACAATGCCTGGCACAAAGTAGAATTCATATAAATAGTTTTAGAATTATTTTACATAAGGAAAATATTGAGGCCTAGAGAGGGCTGAATAACATGTGAAAACAATGGTCAATGGTCACGTGACTTCTTTTCACTGGACACTTAAACCTTCATTTTTCTATACTTAACAACTGAAATGGCAATCATTCTCTTAAGTAATTGCTTTGAGGGCATTTACTATATTCCATATGTTTATATAAAATCTATACTAGTCCATTTCTGCCGTGGTAGTGGTTAATCCCTTTAAAAAATTAATCAGCAAACATTTTTATTTCAGTAAATTTTATTAAATGTCTTTTTAATCTTTAGTGATTGCTGATGAGAACGAACGGCAGGTTTTCTTCCAGAAACTTTGATTCTGACATACTTTTACTCGAAGAGAGGAACTAACTAAACATTCTGAAGCAATAAAAATTTTGAGCAAAGAAAAAATAAAAACAACAGAGAAATGCTTTTCCAAAATGCTTTCAGTCAAAATATGGGGAAAAAATCCACAACTTTACTGCAAAGAATTACCGCCAAGCCCATTTTTTTAAAGTGCTGCTTTTTAAATGGTGCCTTTGCATGTGAAATGAAACAGCTGTCTTTGCTTAAGCCACAGTCTATATTTGCAATATCTCCTAAAAAAGGAACTGAAGATAAGCTTTTCTTTTTTAACATTTTAATTAGCTGCTCAGATTCAGATATTGAGCTCCTTTTATTAATAGCTTCTTTCAAAGGAAACAGTTGTGAACATAAACTAACATGTTTTTCTCAGGAAGTGGGCATGAGATATTTATATGTATTTATAGTAGTGTGTGTTTCTAAAATCTATGACTAAAGCTAAAAAAATCTTTATGCACCGTCTCCTCCCACTTGCCACTCCCTCTCCTTCAGTCCGTGCCTCTCAAAGTGGGACTCCACAGAGAAAGAACTCCTGGCACGTGCCTCCCAGATTTCGCAAGTGGTGTCGCAAACCATACACGTGGCCACTTCTGAAGGCCCTTCTCCTGAGCAGATTACTGTCACACCTGGCTCCTCTCTACTCAGACTGACCTACTCATTCTGTCTGACTTTCCAAGAACTATAGGCAGCCCAAACTTCTGAGGGGCCTGGAGAAATCCGGTCCCGAAACTTCTCCAAGCCGCTGAGGGACAACTGGACTCTTGGAATTCTTCATAAGGTGAAGCAAACTCTTAGCAAGGACAACATATCTCTGTTTAAATATTGAAAGGTTATTAAATGGAAGAAAAATTAGGCTTATCTGAAAAGTGCCTGGTGGTAGAAATATGGCCAATGAAATAGGTGAGCTCCAGAAAGACATAGTTTGACTCAGCACAATTAAAGGCATTTACTCAATGAGAGAATAAACAGTGAGAACGTTCAAGTACAGTCAGGATGACCACTAGGTAGGTATCCCATAGAGACATGTAAGTAGTGAGACTAGACCAGTGCTTATTTTTATTTATTCTATTTGTTGCTGATGATCTACAGCATGTGTCATCAGGTTATACACACATAAGAAAGTGTGTAACATTTTTGTTTCAGTCATTATATATAAGAACATATATATGTTTCATGTATGTATAAGTAATGTACATGCATAGCTGAAGCACAAATTTCAAAAGGACAGTTAAACTTACTAGCTTTATGCACTATGTATTTCATTCTATTTTTATTGTATCCTCTGGTCGTTAAAAAATGGCTGGTTACAACCCATTAAACTGACTTCAAACTCACTAATGAGTCACAACTTGTGGTTTGAAAACCACTGGACTAGACAATTTTAATGACTCTTTTGATGCTGAGCAGAGGAAATCGTGACCCTTTGCTTCAATAAACTTTTACGTAACTAGTTGTTGCTGTGCTGTTGTTTTTGACACTTGTGTACACGAAAGGCTTCAGCATAACCACCCTGAAACGGTAGACAGTCCAGGACAGCTGCCATCGCTATAATCATTCGGGGAATAATTGTTTTTTAACATGTCTCTAGAACTAGGTAGTAGAACCCCATAAAAATCTCAGTAGTTTAGACCACAAGGGCAATCACACATTCAATCCTTTGCTCATTTAGCCAATAAAATATCTATTTATTTCATTTCAAAAGCCTCCCATCCTGTTTGCGATGCCCGAAAGAGACAAATACTGTATATGCTTATTAGTCCTGCTTGCCATTCCTCCAAACATCCCAAGGTGTTCCCTCTTCCATTTTACAGGGCTAATGAGATAAGAACTGGAGGACCAAGGTAGTAAAAAGGGTGCCATGGTAGGGCATAAGGATGGTGATGTTGGCTGTGGGAGGTCAAGAATAGCCTTGGGTTGGGGAGGGATAAATTGGGAGATTAGGATTGACATATACACACTACTATATGTAAAATAGACAATGAATAAAGACCTACTGTATAGCACAGGGAACTCTACTCAATACTCTGTAATGACCTATATGGGAAAAGAATCTAAAAAAGAGTGGATATATGTATACGTATAACTGACTCACTTTGCTGTGCGCCTGAAACTAGCACAGCATTGTAAATCAACTAGACTCCGATTAAAAAAAAAAATGGCCTTGGGCGAAAGATAACAAAGTAGATCCCAACCGACTCCCAAGACACTCAACAGGCACCTGTTTTCAAATGCAGGAAGTGAAAAACTGACCCTCTTCTAGTTTACTACTTGTTGACACATGAATATGAGAGTCCCTAAAATGCTGGAAAAATTGCACAACTGCTATACAATCCAAACTTGTATCTCTGGAGATAAATTTACTTTTCTATTTCAGCACGTCAAATCTAAGTTTTCAGACAGCCTGGGAAGGACGGGAAAGCAGCATTTAATGTAGTCGCATGTGTTCCAGGCTCATGCAAAGACTAACACTCAGTAGGAATTTATGATGGATTTTATGACTCAGAAGCAGAAGAAAGAGATCATGGTCCCTGAACTTAGTTGGTTTTTGTTTAGAACATTAAGGAACTGGTCCAAGGCCACTGAACAAGAGTAACTAAATATTTACTGAACCCCTTAGAGGGTATTAACTTTCCTATAATTAGTCTTTTTTAAAAAAAACCCTGACATCAACTTAATATGTTGTCTTTTGTCTTTTTGTTTTTCAAGGTATAGTGTTCTACACGTGCTCTCAAATCTTGTCAAACATTATTTCTAGTTAATTTTGTTCTAAGTTCTAAGTGCATTAAATATTTCTACTAGTGATAAAAGTGAGTGCAACTGACATGCCGGCAGAGCCACGGGGTCCGTAGTATCTTACATATTTTGTGGCCAGAATGGCACCACCGTGCCATCGCACAGATGGGGCTCAGGCAGGGAGGCAATTTTCTGAGGGACACAGCTGTTTTGGGTGGCCCGGCAGGGGTGAAAGCAAACCAATGGCTGATCTCCTGGAAACTGGGGTAGTGGACCTTTTGTCTTAAACGTCTAGTACTCCTCTTCCCGTTTCTTTCCGGGTAACAAATGCTTTCTCTTGCATTCAAACTTACTCTGCAAGAGGATGGAGAATCAGTGCTATACACTGATTCTGTGGTACTCTTTAGAGAGGGTATTTGCATTTGCACCTTATTTCCCTCCCAATGTCACATAGACCCCCCTGGAGTCAATGAGTCCGTGACACACGGCCATCTCTCCTTCCTGCTCAGTTTCTCCTCAGCCGCTTGACTAGTACCCTTATAGGACTGTACACCTGACCCCTGGTAGCTCTCAGTAAATCACGAAGTAGATAATACTGAGTGTCCAGCATGCTGCTTACTTATTTTTGACTTTTAATACAAAGGTGCAAACTCCGTGGTGAGTTTTGCACGCTTGAACCACGGTGGGTCTCTCTCCAGTTCCCAGATCTCTCCAGCCTTTTGTTTGTCTAACCTTAAAACACTTCAGGACACCGTGTTCCCAGACTTTCCTCTGGTCTAATCAGGTTCCGTGTCCCAGAGGGGACTGCAGCTCTTGGCTAGCTTGTCCCCTGGTTCCTCATCCAGGAAGAAGCAGGGAAGAAGGCCAGAGGCTGCACCCCCAGCAGCTGTGAGGTTACAGCTCACTGGCCCTTTGTGCTCCGCTCTGACTCCCAAACCCCTGGGGTCCCTCGCAGAGGCTGTGCGAAAAGGAATCTGGCTGTACTGGCATCCTCACCTTCCTTCCTCTTTGAACTCCTGGCAGGAAGTCACTGATACAAGATGACACTTAAAAAAAAAAAAGAATCCCAGAATGCTGCCTAAATCTTGAATTTAGTTCAGTTGTCAGCTTGCCTAGAAGCCGGGAAAACCGTGAAAGACGTTAGATGCATCTATGTAACCGGATTTTGAGAATGGCCTTAGCATTGGACCCCTTACGCTAAAAGCAGATACATCATCGCGTTTTAGAGCTGAGAGGGGCTGCAAAGTCTTTTAGAAAAGAGAAGTAAGGCAGAGTACTGGATCCCAGGCTCAATTCGCCCCTGTCTGAAAGTTTGCTCTTTCTCGGAGTCCTGCGTGTCTGTACTGGACCCAGGACTCAGCTTTGCAGAGACTCCCTGAACTGCAAGGGACTACAAGACATCTGACTGACAGCCTCCTGCCTCTGGTTCAGACCCCCCGTCATCATTTGAATTAGGAAATTGGAAGTTCTCCTAACTTTGTCCCTATACCCCTGGACATTGCTCTGTGTTAAATTATCACGATAGTGGTGGGAGAGGGGAAATTTGTTTCTTTTTTTAGAAAAATTCAGAGAAAAGTTAAAGTTTGAAAAATTACTGTCTTGAATTTAACACTAGATGATGACCTGGACTCACCAGGGTTCTGGTGGGCAGGGCTCTGGGCAGAGCAAAGAGGGAAGGGAAGTCATATTTCAGGCGTTCCTCCCGTTCCAGGCACCTTTCATACACTTTACAAATCGTCACCAGAGTCCTGTAAGAGCGGGTAAAGTGGAAAGTGAGGTTTATTTAATAAGTGAAGGCACAGGGTCTCATTTCTTGTTTGTATCTATCTGAATCCAAAACCACAGAGAACCTTTCCACCAAACGACTGCATCCACCACGTTGCCTTCGTCCTGGCTTCTGTCTCTTCCCCCACTTTTCTCCTAAACGTACATTCATGGTGTGCTTGACCCACAGTATCTATATATTTACATCTATATCTATATTCATCTATCTGTCATCCATCTCTCTGTCATCTATCACCTATCAGTAAATACAAAATCTAAAATCATCCTCCCAGCCACTCATTGAACCCTTGAGGATTAAGCCTTCGGGAAGCAAAGTATCACACAGAACATTGGGCAGCTGAAATGGAAGGGTTGTCCCAGGTCCGTGTGACTCTAGGTCTCTGCTTTTTCACAATCCCCCTGCATTTGTTCTGACATTTGAAAGAGCAGCTTACGCGTGTCAATAATTTGGCAGCCACGTTAGAGCCAAGAGAGAAGAGAGGGGAGGGCCTGTGTTGGAGAAGAAGTATGAATGGAGTAAAGAAGAAGGAGAGCCGTGCCTCAGATGGAACTGCAACGGTGACAGTATCCACCCCAGGGTGTCCTTCCCTCCACCTGTTTCCCCTCTCCCACCTTATGTCCAATTCAGTGACTTCCGGTGGACCGGCTTCTCAGAGTGAATCTCATTAACTCCACTGGACCACCAGCTTCCATGCCACCATCATTTTTCTCCTGGATTACCACAAAAGTGTCTTTACTATTCTCATGCATAACATCTAGAATGTTTCCTTGAAAGCATAGATCTCATCTTAATTTTTCTGTGGATAAAGCATTTCAGTAGCTTCACATTGAATAGACTAAAACCTGAATTCCTTATGTGAGTTACAAAGCTCCCTCTGATATGGTTCCCGCTCACATATATGGTCTTAGACTCTCTCCCTGTCTCTGTCTCTCTGTCTGTCTCAGGAGTGATCCAGCTCTAGGACTTTATACTGCCCTTTGCCTAAAACCATTTCTTCCTCCCAGATTGTCAGGTGCCTTCCTTTTTCTCATCAGTCAGATTCTACTTCTAATGTCCTCTTCCATAGGGGCCCTCTCTTAGCATTTATTATGGATTGAATTGTGTCTCCCATAAAGACATGTTAAAATCCTAACCCCCAGTGCCTGTGAATGTGACCTGTGATTTCAAAATAGAATCATTACAAATATAATCAAGTTAAGATGAAGTTATACTGGATTTGACTGGGCCCTAATCCATGGATGGTATCCTTATAAGAAAGGGAAAAATTTGGACACAGACACACAGGGAAGAAGGCCATGTGGAGGTTAAGGCAGAGATTGGAGTGACGCATCTAATGAGCCAAAGAATGCCAGGATTGCTTGCACCTACCAGAAGCTAGAAGGCAAGGAAACACAGCTCCCCTAGAGTTTGCAGATAGGGTGGCCTCCCCAACACCTTGATTTCAGACTTCTATCCCCCAGAACCATGGAAGAATAAATTTCTGTTGTTTTATATAACTCATTTTGTGATCATTTGTACAGCAATCCTGGAAATTAATACAGAAATCAATCAAAAGTTTGCCCCAGGCTTCCCTGGTGGCGCAGTGGTTGAGAGTCCGCCTGCTGATGCAGGGGACATGGGTTCGTGCCCTGGTCTGGGAAGATCCCACATGCCGCGGAGCGGCTGGGCCCGTGAGCCATGGCCGCTGAGCCTGCGCGTCCGGAGCCTGTGCTCCGCAACGGGAGAGGCCACAACAGTGAGAGGCCCGCGTACCGCAAAAAGTTTGCCCCGACTAACTCTCTAGCTCATAGCCCATCACTCTCTAAAATTACCATTATTTTATTATATATGTAACTAATAGATACATTTACAATATTTATACCCATCTATTAACGTTTCTGATATTTATATCTATATGTATGTGTGATATATGGATATTTGAAAGCACAAAATGTATCCATGTGGTTCACTGAACACCTAGAGGATCGTCTGTGTGTAATAGGGCTGTATCAATACCTGTTGAATGAACAGGTAAACTTTGTGAGTGCAGTCATAGAGCTATGCTCAGATAATCTCTGAACAAAAGCCTTTATTATAAAGCTCTTTCTTCACTGAAGGCCAGGTTATCTCAAATGCAGAATATTTTTCCAATGCTTCATTTAATAAATCTAATTCTTTGAACACTGAACTCAAATTCTGTTCCACTTACTCAAACTCCCAGAGAGATAGAGTGTTATAAAGATATGATTTTGTATCAGTTAAGAGATATGTAATACGCATCAATGTGATTCCTACAGCAAAGGTCTGAATTTGAAACAATAAAAATAATTAATAAAAAATTGAAAAAACAAATTGAATTAAATATATCAAATGTATCAGGTGAGAAAATACAATTAATTTACTTTTAGCTGTCCCCAGCGCTTAAGAACTGAAACAGGAGAGGCCCAAACACCTATGAGTTTTTCCATCATTTGGCAAAAATAAGTTCATTTTTGAATGAGTTTAGGTTTGGCTACATTGAGTATGGCGGTTCATGCTCTAATTCATCTTGTGATCTGCTTAATTTTGTTCTGACATCACTTTCTGTTTCCTAAGTATAAAGCCTTGCAGATGTGTCGAGTATCATAGATGAGTCCTAATGTAGAAAAATCAAGTTTGTTCCAGTGGGCAAAGTCCAGGCTTCAAGACCCAGAACCCTCTGATTTCAATCGCAATGGACCACATAATCACAGGTAAAGAACCCTGTTTTCTGAGCATGACATATTGTTTTTCATGGCATTTGTTTTCTTTTAAAGATCATCATCAAAGTAATAGAAGTTTGTAATAATGATATAGAAAATACAAAAAAATAGAATACCAAAAATATAAATCAGTCCCAGTCTTACCAGCCTCAGGTAAAAACTATTAATATGTTAGTTTATTTTCCTCCAGTTGGTTTTGTGTGTACATATTTATACAAAAATATATGCACAGAAATACGGCTGTGTTTCTCACAAAATTAAGGACACATGGTATACAATATACAGCTTTTGTATCCTGCTTTCTTTGAGGTCTATATAAATATTGATTTCTTTAATTCACATTCTATGTGCATTTTTTGTGTTTGTGAATATGACTTAAAAATTTGCCCAACATTTAATGACATAAATATGCTATAAATTAACGAGCAGTTTATTGTTGAAAATTTAACCTATTGCTAATTTATAAATGATGCTTCTGTAAAGATTGCTGTCCATAAACCTTTGTGTCCATGTCTTTGGAACTTGGTCTTTCCCTGAGTTTTTCACACCACAGCAACTCCTTTCCAAGAGAAAGTATTCCAAATGCTCTAAGAGATTCAGACAGAAACTGCAAGGCTGCTTGTGAGTTAAAATGTCATTTCTCCCACGTTCTCCCGGCTAAGTGAGTCACTAAGATGAGCAGAGATTCAAGGGAAGGAGAATTCAAGAGAATGAGAAGCTGAAATAAAGTTGTGTGTCTGTTTTTAAGCAGGATTTTGGAAAAATATAAAGAAGTCAGGTCCTGCTGGATTTGAAACTAAAACTTTCTTATTCCTAGCTTCTCTCCACCTTTCAATGGAGGAGTGACAAGGTCACATTCCAGAAGACTGAATGGGATGAGAGAGTCTGTCGTGGCTCTTCTAGGTAACAGTCACATGCAAAATACACTTAGACTTCTTCCAAGACCTCTAAAATTTGATCCAATTACAGCATCATCACGAAGTCCAGGATCTCTCCATCCAAATGAAGTACAGGTACAGAGGAGTTTCTTGGACAGTAACTCAAGAACATCCCCTCTCAATCTGTAAACCTATAAATATGTTAGCTAGCCTCCCCACCGCCAATGTATGCACTCAACCTACAACGGTACAGGGATAGAATTGTGATGGGTTGAATCCTGTCTCCTGTAAATTCTCATGTTGATGTTCTAACCACCAGTGCCTCAGAATGGGTCCCTATTTGGAAACAGGGCCATTGCATATAAAATCAGTTCAGGTGACGTCATACTGGAGGAGGATGGACCCTTAATCTAATATAACTGGAATTTCTTTTTTAAAAAAGGGGAAATTTGGACACAGGCATGCAGAGAGGGAAGGTAATATGAAGAACATATAGAGAGAGGGCTTCCCTGGTGGCGCAGTGGTTGAGAGGCCGCCTGCCGACGCAGGGGATGCGGGTTTGTGCCCCGGTCCAGGAAGATCCCACATGCTGCGGAGCGGCTGGGCCCGTGAGCCATGGCCGCTGAGCCTGCGCGTCCGGAGCCTGTGCTCCGCAGTGGGAGAGGCCACAACAGCGAGAGGCCCCTGTACCGCAAAAAAAAAAAAAAAAAAAAAAAAACATAGAGAGGAGACAGCCATCTATAAGCCAAGGAGATTGCCCTGCAACAAACCCTTCTCCCAATTCTCAGAAGAAACCGACACTGCTGTCATCTTGATCCTGGACTTCTAGCTTCCAGCACCACGAGACAATAAATTTCTATTGTTTAAGCCACCCATTGTGTGGTACTTTGTTATGACATGCCAGCAAACTAATGCAAGAATGACTGAAATAGACATTCTCATTTAATAAGAACAGAAAGGGGAGGCCTACAGCATACAGTGGTCCATAGCAATACTGAAACTGATCCGGACACACAGCACCAGTTTCTTAATTAGATTCTCCTTGGGTATGATTTTTTTTTTTTTTTTTTTTTTTGGCCATCTTAGCTCTGCTCTTAGGACTATGAGCTCTTCACTCTGGAACACCCTTCCTTTGCCATAAGATGTGACTCATGTTTTCCACTTTAGTAGCTTTCTCATCCTGCTTCCTGAAGCCCTGTCTCTGTTGCTTCTAATCCAAGTATACAATGCTTCGGGTAGTGTAATTATATTACAGCGTTTTCTAGATTTTCTATAAATCTTATTAGGGTTTATTGCATTAGACAAAATCCATGCCCACAATTCCCCAGCTTGGACTGAGAGCCTGGATTCTGTGAGCTAACACCCTTCTGTTGGTGAAACCCTTTTGGTCTAGTTGAGAGAGTTTATAAGACATATCCTTAAATCATTTTGAAGTTTAACAAAGGGTCTTACAGACACACTCCTGGGTTTGTTCTTTATGCCAAGGCTATTTCCTACTTTGAGAGTCTTTTGCCATCTAGAGAAGGGAGAAATCAGAACTGGTTTTAGTTTCAAATCCAGCAAGGCCTGACTCTTTTATATTGTTTCAAAATTCTGCTTACAAACAGACCTAGTACTTTATTTTAGCTTACCTCTCTATTGATACCTTATCATATGTGACTAAAAGAAATTAATTGGCATTTTCAAAGTTCTGCTTAGAAATTCCCTTAGCCAACCACTCTACTTCATTAGGTATACTTTCTATTTTCCATGTTAGTATAGACCATAGTGCTGTCAAAATTTCTGCCGTTACATAATACAATTTTTTTTTTCCTTAGCAGCCAATAAAAATTTTCTCACTGTCTTTAAGGCTTATAGTCATCAACATCCTAGATTTTGCCCGCCATATAGTCTGGAAGAGAATGCCACACGTTTTAGGCTTCCATTCTGACAGTACCCCAATTCTAGGCACCAAGGAGTTAACAGGTAAAGTTTGATCAGGCGAAACAGAACTAAAAATGATATGGACTAGGGGATTTATTATGGGAATTAGACTTATTTATTTATGGAAGCACGTGAAGAAGTCTACAGAAGACTTTTCTCTGACTCTAGTGGTGGGAATAATGTCCCCGTGGGTCAGTAAGACCCACAGTCAGGAAATAAAACCGGAAGTGAACTGGGGAAGGGTGAGGGCACACTGGAACCTGTAGGGACAAATCCAGAACGATAAACTCCAACCCACCTCTCTTACCACTTCTGACTTTTATGACACCAGTGACCTGTGACTAAAACTATTGTCCTTTGCCACAGAACTACACACACACACTCAAATTAGGACTTGAAGCTGAAACAAGATCCAGCAGAAACCAGAGGAGCTGGAGGAGATGCAGACCCAGCTGCTGCGCCAGAACACAAGGCAAGTCCTCAGACAGAGGTGAGGTGTGTGAGATGCCATCACACTGGCACGCCACACCTTTGGAGTGTAAGGGCCACTGTGTCCCTTCCACCTTCCATTAAAACAGCGCTTGAAAGGAAGGTGATTGTGCCCTGTCCATATAGCTGAAGGCAGTAGGCGGACACACATGGATTTAAATCTGGTTCCTGTAATGATTCACACGATGCACATTTTTTTTTTAATTGAAGCATAAGTTGAGATACAATGTTGCGCTAATTTCTGTTGTACAGCAGAGTGACTCAGTTATACACATGTATACATTCTTTTTTTATATTCTTTTCCACGATGGTTTATCCCAGGCGATTGGATATAGTTCTCTGTGCTGTACAGTAGGACCTTGTTGTTTATCCATTCTGTATATAATAGTTTGCATCTACTAACCCCAAACTCCCAGTCTGTCCCTCTCCACCCCCCCTTGGCAACCACAAGTCTGTTCTCTATGTCTGTGAGTCTGTTTCTGTTTTATAGATAAATTCATTCACACAATGCACTTTTTATTAGGACATCGAACTCCAAGAGGAAGTAGGATCTCCTAATACAATGTTTTCTCTCCATTAATAAGATAATGAAGGATTTGTTTTTATGTATTTTCAACTTTTGCTTTAGTTGCGGGAAGCTCAGAGTTACATTGTGGTGTTACATTGTGGTGTTCAGTTTTTGTAAGACAATTGTAATTGTCTTTGCTCAGTGTTTTCTTCATAACTGCTTCCCTTCATTATTGCTTTTTTAAAAAAAATTTAATCATTATTTTAATTATTTAATATTTAATTTTGTAGGCCATCTCAATTAACTTCTGAAAGTAGGTTGAGTGTACATATAATGTATTATTGTGGTAGCTATACAGCTACTGCCAAGCTTTTTTTTTCTTTTCTCTCTCTCTCTCTCTTTCTGTTTTCTGTCTGTGTGCACATCTCACTTTTTAGAATTGAGAAGGAGATCTTGGGTTAAATTCAGTTTCTGTTATATGATTTTTCAAGGGGATACGGTCTAAGGGCTCATTTTCATACAACAGGATTTCATATACACTGAGGAAAATAGTAGAAAATCCTAGAAGAAGCATGAGATGCCCTGAGAGGGCATCTCATCTCAGGGACATCATAAGCCAGAGGCTTTGGATTTGTCAACTAGTCTTCAGCTTTTCTTTATCTTATACAAAGGTAAGTTAATCACATTATGCAAAAACCAGGAAGAAAGAATATGATAAATGTTACATTCTCTTTGAGACTTAAAAGTCTGATACTTCCCATAAATTCCATGTCATCTCTGGGGTTCCTGACAGTGCAGGACATGACAAGATAAATTGCTAGTGACTTTAAGTAAATTATAGAGTTTCACTAATCTTAAAAATCAAAGCTGAAACTTGTGACATTTTAAAAGTGTTCACAAGGCCACATGAAAGAGCTCCCAATCAAAGCTGAAGAAACGGGCAGTTGTGAACCTACACCCAGGTCTTGCTTCATATTCTTTTGAAAAGGTCTCCTTGCCTAGAATGATATTGTACCTGCCACAGAAATGGGAGGCTGAGGACACATACACACACAGAGACACAGATGCAAACACACACACCCTCTCTTTTGTCATTTTGCACACATTTCTGTTAATAGGCATCTAGCTTTATCTAGCCAAGACTCAATAATGTCAAGGGGTGGGGAATAAGCACACACCACTGCTCCGCCCCCTTTGTCTTAGTATTTCCCAATCTCTCTTAGTTACTGCTCCACTGGATCCTGAGTTCCCTGAGGACTTCATCTGAATCTTAGCCATCAGTTCATCTCCCACAAAGATTTACATATTCCACCACAGATACTAGATACATGTTCATTAAATGAATGAATGATGTTGAATAGAAATTGTCTTAAGCATGCAAGACAATTGTGTGTGTTTCTGTGAGTGCTGCGTGTGTGACTGTGTGTGTGTGCGTGTGTGTTAGAGAGAAAGAGAGGGAGGAGAAAATTTAGCACAGTTTCTGCTTCGGGCGATACCACCAGCTAGAACCACTGGGCATCCTTGGACGCTGCAGTGCATCCATGCATGCTTTTAGGAAATGAGTTGGTTTTTCTCTGAAAATCAGCTCCATGTAGATAAAGGCTGGAAAACTGACGCAATTAAATACAGACTCTAAGACTCAATCGTAGAGTACAAAATTACATACTCCCATTTATTTTTCTTATTATTCATAAAAGAGAGATTGGAAAATCTCTTTCTGTTGTTTTTTTTTTTTTCCTCATCCCTCTATAGCAGAGAATAGTGGCTCTGGGTTCAACAACATAGGCAGTTAGACCATGGAGGCAGGATATCAAGAATAATAAAGGCTTAAATACTCTGGTTGGACTGCCCAGAGAAAGGGCTGATTGGAACAGAATACGATTGATTCTCATTATTCACAGCAGTTATGGTCTATGAAGTCCCCGTGGACACCGAATGAGTCAATACTGAACCACCGCTTCTAGGGGAAATATCCTGTTAGGTTCCTGAAAGCCTCTGGTCACATTTTCATCAATCAATCAACGTATACCTGATTTTATGGCGCATTTCTGCTTAAAGGCATTTAATATGCATTGTTGATTAATTAACCTTGAACTCACAGCCAACAGCCCTCTAACTCATGTGCCAAAGAAGGTTATTTAGCGTATGTTTTCTCCCTAATGGAGATCGCACTGGACAGCACAGCACTACATCTGGGGACTATTTTAAAACAGCAAAATCACCAATAAAAAGCACAGACGTGTGGCACTAAAGGGACCACAAAAAAAAAGACACCTGTTTACTGTATGAGCATTGCAACAAAAAGGCACAGTATCTCCTCGGTCGACCTCAGCTGGGCACGTGTGTATTGGGCTATGCACCTTTTTTTTTTTGCCACTTTCACATCTGCAAATGACTGTGAAAATGCCATGCATATTGATTTGGGGTTACAGATCCATTTTAGTGAGTCTGTGAACTTAACAATACAGAACCCGTGAACAAGGAGGATTAACTCTATATACATTAGTGGGCAAACTGAGATGACTGAAGTTGAATCCAGTTCAGGGCTCCACATTTATAGTCATGATTATCCTGCATCAGCCTGGGTTCAGGAGGAAGCAGAAACAGATGGTTCCTAGGACATGTTTCCTAGTAAATGTGTTTTCCTATTAAATGTGAGAGGGGTGAGAAGCTTAACCCCTTGACGTAGCAATGGGAATTCTGGAAAAGAAAAAAAAAAACCTAAACCGTTTAAACCCAATGGCATAAATGGAGAATATAAAATGCTGAGTTGGCAAGAGAAAAGAGCAATTAAGTCCCTTAAGGGAAGTTGTGCCCCCTGCTATTTCTGTGATGTTTGAGGTATCCCTGGGCTGGTGTGAAGTACTAGACACCATTTCTGAAGGAGAAGTAATGATCTTCTAATTGGGCAAAACTACAAGGAATCTGGATCTTGCTTTTGGATAAGGCCAAAAAAAAAAAACCAAAAAAAAATCCAAAGAAATAGAACTGTCTCTAGATTAACCTCTTAAAGAGTCCTAGTAAGTCTCAGTGCAGAACCTTATTTGAAAGAGCTCATCAGAGCTTGGCCAAACGGTCTGTAAACAAACATTACTAAAATCCTAAACAAATGCAACAGAAAGCAATGAACATAAGACAACCTAGAAACGCCCTGTAATGCAGGTATTTTTACACCCATTGGATACTAAATATTGATATTTTGTTGTTTTGAGGGTTGTTCAAGGTGTTGTAGAAATGAAGAAGTATTGCAAACATTAAGAATAGGACACACAAAGTAGTACGTGATGTTTAATCCATGGCAGTTACTCATATTTTCACCCTAGTTGTGAACTAAGCATTAATACATGGGGAGACAGAGGGTCTCTCGAGGCTACTTTGCTTGGCAGACTTCTGACCATGAAAAGCCATTGCAGTGGGCTTCTCTGCTGTAGTGGAGACCGTTACCTGCACAATAACTGTTCTTCCTCTTTTCCTTTCTAACAGAGCCTGGATAAAATACTACACTCCAAGCTTTGCCAGCAGTAGAATGTGGCCCCATGACTGAGTTCTGGGGAGTGGGGCTCCCCAGAAAGCTCTTTAAAGGGAACTAGCACAGTTGCCATACTGTTTTCCTTCCCCCTTCCCCTACACGATGGCTCTTGTGGACGTTTTGAAAATGTGAGGACAAGGGTTACACCCTAAGGACGGAGAAGCACGGAGGTCAGAGGAGACTGCCTCGCAGTTGGAATTGAGAAGCTCCCATACCAACTCTGGACTGTCTACTTCCAACGGGAAAAATAAATAACCCCTAAGTTGTTTAAGCCAGTGAGTTTGGAGTTTCTGTTACTAGCAGTCAAATGCAATTCCTAAGTGATAGACCCAGGGACAGTCTAGTGGGTCCCGGTGTGGAATATACTCAAGGCTTTAGACCTTTTCTAGGAAATGAAAGTGACAGTTTACAGCACAGAATGTGGGCCTTTACACTGCTCTGGTGTGTTGATTTATGTGATCATTTTGAGGGTCGTAATGGATAATGGCATTGAATCAATAAAAGTATGAGTTTAAGAAACAATGTTCTTTTTTTCATATCCTGGGTTTAAAATAGAGCAATCCTTGCTGAACACTGGGCACACATATTTTTTTTCAGGAGGTGAGTTTCTAGGTTTTAGGGTCATACCTTTGATTCTGGGTAATCCCATCTAAAGTGGCCTTTGTAAATAGATATTAAGCTTCACTTAAACTGAGTTAAAACATTTTGCTTCTTTGCCTTCATTTTGGTTGACAGCAGACCTCGTCCCCATTCCTGGAAAGAATGTTGCCAATTTCCTGTTTAACAAACGATGGTGAAGAGAGGCAGTGGGTGAGGCGTCAGACGTCCTACCTATGAAAATAGGGCACAAGCTTTGCTAAAAAAGGATAAAGATGAAAGGTCTCTAAGTGGCGGTGTCTCCATCCGTTGTTTAGGGCAGGCGACGCTGACTCACTGTCCTGATGGCCAGGGGAAATCCTGTATTTCCCTCTCTGGGGCTTTCAGTTTAATCTTGCTTAAGAGAGGCAGGCATTTTATTGTTCTTCTGGAGCCTTGGTGTCACTCTTCCAGACTTGCTTGTGCCAAGTTTCAGGTGGCCTCTGTAAATCATGTCATTGGAAATTGGGGACATAACTTTTTCTTCTTCTATTGTTTGGACACCGGGTAGCATTGTGTTCCTAGGCACACGTACATCTGTCTACTGACCTGGGACATTTCAGATGGTCTTCATGGGAACCTCCTCCCGTGTTCACCTGTCATTCTCAAGTAGATCTGACCCTAGTCTTTTCATCATTTTAAGAAAACTTTATGTCTATTGTCAATTATTTATTTCATCATATAAAGGAAGCACTCTATAAATTGTCAATCTTTTGCAATATCATGCACACAATGCTATTCTCATTAATTTATTGGAAAGAAACCAAAAAAGTTTCAGACATGATGTGTGCCTTAAATGGATGAAAAGAGTAAGACAACCAACTTGAGAATCGTATGGTCTGGCACTTAACCTAATTTCTCAGTCATACAACTGCAACTGAAAACCGTGAAGGATTCAGTGTGAAGCTGCGTGGATCATGGTCAGGGAAGAATTCACCAAGAAGGTGATGAGTGATTTGAGGGGTTAAAGTTTATGTAGGTTCTACAGTAGGAGGGAAGACAAAAAACAATTCCAGCAAGAAACAGGGTATGCAAAAGCTTGGAATCAAAACTGAACACATGCTGGCAGAAAACAGTAAATAAAAACCCTGCCAAAGAGGAGGATTTGCAAAAGAGAACTAGTAACGTTTTAAATCCTTTGGGTGAGGCTACGTTATGGAAAGTGTTGGACTCAACCTACTAGGAAACAGAGAAACTTTAGTGATGCTCAGAGACAAGGTGAAACAATGTTTAAGAAGAGAAATTTAGCAAGTGTTCATTATTAATATCATGCTTACAAAGCAAATGAATCGTCAAATTAAAATAAAGTAGAGATGTTTGAAATTACTTAAAAGGATAAGCAATTTACTTACATTAAAGAATTTATTTTTGGACGATTAAGCTGCTCTGTCCACATTACAGAATGATGAAACTGGTTGGTTAAAAAAATAAATTGTTTATTGTAATACTCTAACATTTCTGATGAAGAATTTCCTCTTGGCTATCCACTATAGTTCACTCCCTGTCATCTCCAAAAAAAATGCACCCTGGCAAAAACAGTCTGATGCAGGTCACACAATTTAATTTTTTAAAAAAAAGTTCTGTAATTTAAACTTAAACTTGGTAACTTCCACTAGTTCTTCTGAATTAGTGAGTCAGTGTAAGCAAACTCTGGTTTATGCTCTAGGTTGTAGCTCGTTGACAAAGCTTTATGTACAGGGACGTCATTTAAAGGTCCATATAATAAACTGAGCTTGTTGCTATGTCCACTGCATAATCTGTTTTCCAGTCCAGCTGCTTCACACAACAATTTGCACTTGGCGGTCATTTTTGTCCCAAGTTCAGTTATTTGATAACTTTTAATTCATTGTATTTAAGTTGCTGTTTCACTCTCTCTTCCCAGTTTATTTTTTATATTGCTATTCCTTTCATCTAATTATTTTATTATTTTTTTTATTGACGTATAGTTGATTTACAATGTTGTGTTAGTTTCTGCTGTACAGCAAACTTTCTTTCTTTTCTTTCTTTCTGGCTGCGTTGGGTCTTCACTGCTGCACGCGGGCTTTCTCTAGTTGCGGTGAGCGAGGGCTACTCTTCGTTGTGGTGCGTGGGCTTCTCATTGCAGTGGCTTCTCTTTGTTGCATAGCATGGGCTCTAGGGCATGGGGGCTTCAATAGTTGTGGTGCATAGGCTCAGTAGCTGTGGCTCATGGTCTCTAGATCACAGGCTCAGTAGTTGTGGCACACGGGCTTAGTTGCTCTGTGGCATGTGGGATCTTCCCGGACCAGGGCTCGAACCTGTGTCCCCTGCATTGGCAGGCGGATTCTTAACCACTGTGCCACCAGGGAAGTCCCAATACATATGTATACATTCTTTTTTGTATTCTTTTCCATTATGGCTTATCACAGGACATTGAATATAGTTCCCTGGGCTGTTTCTACCCAGTTTATTTTTGTTTACTATAATATTGCTTATTTCTTCAGGTTCAATGAGCTATTCTTTAAATCCTGTAAAATCAATGGAGTTAATCTTTCTTATCACACTCTTATCACTTAAAAACTTCCAAGGATTTGGAATCTCCCTCCCAGGAACCAGGGACAAAGACCAGTCAGATTCTTTGTTATACAACAAGGTTCCATAAATGTAACTACTTTTATTAATGTTATTATTCCCTGAGTATCATAATAACTTTGTGAGGTAGGGACAGCTTTTCATATAAACTTTCACACTCTGATTTTTAAAGATGAGAAAAGAGTAGAGATGAGAGGGTGTGTTCTACTCAAGACAAAATTTTAAGACCCTTTGGGAATCCAAACACTTTAAAGACGTAAAGAGAATGCTAGGCACTTTACACATTTTCAGTTTTCAGATTTGTAAGCAAAAGTGTAAACATGTATCATCTTTCTATAAATTAAGTCAAATAAAAAATGTGTAGTTGAATTCTGGGCTAATTATGTATAACAACTATTAAAAAATAACTTCCATGGGAAAGCTGAATAACTCATTTTTGGAATTAAAAATAGACAAAAAAGTAAGCCAGATCCTGCAAATACAAGATACAGATGTTTTCCATATGCTGTTGACAACTATTACCGCTGTTGGCAACCAAGGAGAGTGAACTTCTGTCAAAATGCCTTGGATTTCGCTGTATCACTATAGGTTTGATTTACCTCGTATTACTGCCAGAGAAACAATAACAGACTTACAAAGATTACATTAGCATTTGTATACCTTTGTAATCTTGGGCGAGATCACGGCTTTGCATCCTATTAAGGAAAAATAAAGATACTTTAAAAGCGTTCTGCTACAATTATAAGATGTAAGGCGTCTCCTGGTTCACTTACTTACACCAGCTGGATCCTGACTCAGCACATGAGCCATACTAGAAACAGGATTTGCTTCATCACAGGAGGACGCAAAGAGAGGGTCACTTTAACAGGCTTTTGAGAAGAGATCTGGCCTCCTTCCTTCAGACCGTTAGACAATTCAACAACATTTTACATTTGAGACAATTGAGGCCAAAAGCTAGGTAATTTGATCACTGCTCTACGGTAGATCTTGTGTAAATCAGAATGCTACAAAAACCACTTAGTTAGGTCCTGCTGTATAGCACAGGAAACTATACTCAATTTCTTGTAATAACCTATAATGGAAAAGAATCAGATGAATTGCTTTGATGTACACCTGAAACTAACACGACACTGTAAATCAACTATGTTAATACCTCAATACAAAATTTTTAAAAATCAACTTAAGCCCCAAAGTCCATGAGTTTAAAACATTTCCCAGCAATCCCTCCACTTTACATGAAAGCGTAAGTGATAAAAACTGTTAAGAGACTATTTATTAGGAAGCCATGATTTCTCCGAAAGGAAATCATTGTTTTACACATTTTGAGTTTCCTATTTTGCATCAGATTTAAGTAGACACTTGGCTTGTCAGGTTGCTTGTGTTCGGTTAGCATGATTTATTTAGATGATTATCTTCAAGTTTTAAGAGAAACTGGTCCTTCTGTGGTGTTGGAAACTCTTTGTTAATATAATGCTTCAGAATCATAAATCATCAAAGGGGACTGTTTGGTTACTATGGAACTCCAGAAGAAATTATTTTCTTCTGTTTTTTTTTCTGCAAGAAAAGACTGTAGAGAGAGGTTGGATCTAAGGACAGAGACAGATGCAAAGAGCAGAAAAGCACCAGAATGTTTCCACTTCTGGGTAAAGGGGAAGATAAGGTGAAGTCCAACCATAGCAATGCAATTGGTCATCTTTGTGGTATAGAGTCCCTAAAAAACCCCTCTTTGGTAAGATCTGGTTTCTGCAGAATTCTTCACTAACACTAACTCATTATTTTACCATGAACTCTCTGTTATTTAATCTTCAGACTAGGATTGTGAGGTAGAAAGATTCATCCTTTATTTCAGATATTCTTAGGAGTGTGGAAAAGTGGTGTATGTTAGCTGGCACTCTTCTAGGAAACAATTTAACCAGAAAAAAGAATTGGGAAAGATTTCCCAGACTGTGGTACTTCACTTTGTAAAACATCCTTATTTGCCACCTCAAATCAATTTTGGGGCCAGGAGTGTTTATAATAAGTAATTATTATCTTCTAAATAAAAAGAGTCTTTAATCACTAACAGGAAATTTTATAGTTCAATGAATGCAAACTCAAAACTATTGCCAACTTGTAAAATAACCTTAAGATATCTAACTTGAGAATATTTACCATATCTTCATCTCCCTGGCTTTCGAAAGCAAAGAAAATTTGGAATTCTTCTCAGTTCTCAGAACAATGTAGAATGCTTATAAAAAACCCAAGGTGGATGAAGTTTTGTCTTCTATTTAGTTTCTAAACAGAAAGTCCCCCCTACATATGTGTATAAAGACCTCTTGAGATTGGCCTACAATGGAGAATAGTTTCAAGGATAAAAACAGAAATGTGTTTATTATACTCATTTCCTACTGAGAATATAAATGAGTAGAGACCTTATTATTAAATCCCTTCGAATTGGATTCTTTTCTCCAACAACTCACATTTACTACTGTTAGTTCCAGTTTAAAGTCCACATGAATCAGATGTGAGGAAGGAAATGCTCCATTCATATGAAATTTCGGCAGTGATTTATACACGGATGCTTCAGGCAAAAAGTAAGATGAAAGTACTTTATTCCCCATTTAGAATTCTTTTCCACAATTCATAAGTAAAATTCCTTCCCACTGTGGTTATTGAGTTTAAAGCCACTTAAAACCCTGAAAAAGATCATGGAAGGGGTGTTCTCTACTTGGACTCAGTCCCATCCGACCATAGAAAATGCTTAGGCAGAAGGTTTGGAGTCTCAGCGGCAAAAGGAGATGTAAGAAATTAGGTAAGATGACTAGACCAAAGACCCAGTAGATAGTCTTACTTGATTTCTGTGGTGGGGTAGTGGGTTAAAAGATGGGAACAAATGGACAGGTTGGATTTTGGAAAGCCTTGAAAACTAGACTGAAAATTTATTGTTTTTCACTTACCAATGGTAAGTCATTTTATGTACTTGAGGAATGAAATAATCCAATACATGCAGTATTTCAAGAGAATTAGCTTGATAATGGTGTACTGGTTGAATTGTGTACAGAGAGGACAAATTTTGGATTCACCAGAATTGCAACCATAAAGATCTGTGTAATTAGGAGGAGGGATGGACAGGGAGGTAAACTTGAATAGTAATTCAAACTTTCAAAGAAATGAGAAAAGACTTTGGTGAAAATACGGACGTGTCAGGAGATGGAAGAATAGAGCATAACTGCAAAGCTTCCAGCCTTCAAAATTGAGATGGTGGACAGAGTAAGACCTTTGTAAATGTTTGTGATTTGCATTTAGATTTAGGTTAGGAGGACCAGTTTGATTTGGGCGTGTGGAGTTTGCGACGACCATAGGACATCCAACTGGATGTATTTAGTAGGCTGTGTGAGTGGTATGGTAGTCAACTATGTAAAAGTATCAGTAGTGGCTAATTCTCCAAGGGAATTAAAATGAGAGAGAAGGGATAAGAAAGACCTTTAATGAAAGAAAACAAAATATGTGCCATGAAAGCAGGGTGAAGGAAAAGGAAGAGAAGTAGGGGGAGGAAGAGAATGGTATGAATCTATGGAAACAGAGATAGAAGAGAGTGAGGAAGAAATGGATACCAGGTTCAAACCTTTCACCAACGTCAGGGACATGAAATTTGAGAATTGGTCACCTTGGATGGAGCAGTCAATGGAATGGTTAGAGTACAAGTCAGAACGTAGCAGTTGAAGGTGGAGTGGGATGTTGTAAATTACAGGAAGAAATGAAGAAACTGGAAGGTGTAAAGGAGATTGCAACTACAGAAACAGCAGGGGCAGCTGAAAGGGTTTATTTTAGGACTTGAGATTCTTGGGGCTCGGGAAAGCTTTTGAACCTGGAGTTGGGAGTCTACTTATTTTGAAATACAGTATTACAAGGTGCCATGAGGAGCCTGGTAATGGGTCCATTTCTGTAACCTGATTTTTGGTTTTATGTTTGTGGCTTGAAATGATGAGTTTCAAGGATCAGCTCACATAAATAAGAGGGAGAAAGAAGGGATGGTAAACTACTCTTCGTACTCAACTTCATTGCAAAAGGCAGCCTCACAACCCCCTTCGAACTGGTTGGAAGCCAGCATCTTCAGAGCCTACTTACTTCCTGCTCAAACCATGAGGATAGACTGAAACCAGATGTGTTGTGACCTCCTCAAAACATATACGCAGGCAGGAGGCCATAATATACTGTTTAAATACAGCCCATGTGTCACTAATACAGGCCCTCATTTTCCATGATGTACCAACAGAGCGGGGGCCCAGCCAACTGCAAAAGCTCCAGGCTAGAATTTTACAAAGAACAAGTTCCCCTGTGCGTGAACAGCTAAGTCACGAGTGGTCCCTCTTCAGCACTGAGATGTTTCACCTTAAATCTTCAGCCACCTAGGAGAAACCCAACATATAATCATGACCCTTTTCAATTTTCTTATAATGAAAAGAAGAAATGAAGCATCTCTGAAAGGTCAACTTTCAGAAACAGGAAAAGACAAACAAATGAGTGGTTTTTGTTGTTTTGTGTTTTTTTTGTTTTTCAACATGACTTAAGTAATAGAGTCCTACCCTTGTGGTTCTGGTTCACCATCCAGTGCATCTCTCATTAGGAATTTTGTTTTTTTTTAAATTCAACTGTGACATTTTTTCTTTATTTGTTTTCATTGCTTCTTTTAGACCACCCAGAAAGTATTTTTCTTTCATTTTTTGTCTTCACACACACATACCTCTTTCTCTCTCTCTCTCTCTCTCTCTCTCTCTCTCTGATTTTAAAAGACTTAGGCAGTGTTTCATTTTTTACCTTGAAGTTTCAAATCAGCAAACATGTACTGAATACCAACTATGCACTAATCAGCCATTTATCCTTATTTTATGTTCGAAATACCTATATTGCTTTGGGGGAAAATGATAAAGCGTCCATGTTGAAAGATCTAAAGAACAAAAATATAAAAAATCTTTCAGATCCCACCATCCAAATGCAACCAATATTAAACACTCGTTTGCTATCTAGTCATGCATATTTAGAAATATATACGTTTATAATTTTGCTAACTGGGATCATATATATTTTCTATAAGCAGCTTCTTTTACTCAGTATGCCATGGATATCTTTCCTGGTCAAAATGCATCACAAGGTCTTCATTGTCAATAGTTATATTACATGATATACACACACTGTAATTTTCTTAACTAATCTCCCAGTGCCGATAATCCAAGTTATGATTATTTTTCTATTCAAATTTCAAGAAGCAACCTTATACATACATAATTTTTTTCCTCTAAGCCCTTGCTGTTTGTCGGTGGGTCAATAACTCTTTTCCCTTGGGGCTTTCTCTACGTGCTCCAGATGGTCCTACAGTTGGCTTGAGAGTGATCTTTAATATTACAAGCTTTGGGCTTCCCTGGTGGCGCAGTGGTTGAGAGTCCGCCTGCCCATGCAGGGGACACAGGTTCGTGCCCCGGTCCGGGAAGATCCCACATGCCGCGGAGCGGCTGGGCCCGTGAGCCATGGCCGCTGAGCCTTCGCGTCCGGAGCCTGTGCTCCACAACGGGATAGGCCACAACAGTGAGAAGCCCGCATACCGCAAAAAAAAAAAAATTACAAGCTTTCATGAAAGCCACATTTTATGTGCTGTTCTGAGCAGATGAGATCAAACGATGGAAGCTTCATGAAGGCAGATTATGGGTCAATACTCAGAAGCATGTCTCGAAATAACTATGTTAAATAAATGAGATAATATAGGCAAGAAGTATGCTGCAAGTTGTATAGCCCAATACTTGTTAAAACAAATACCATTATTCTGATGTAATTAAGGAAGGAATTACTTCTTTAAGTGGGGAATTCCTAGGTCTGACATTTGTATTGAAGCTGGGTGAATAATTTCAGCAATTATAAGACATGTTGTTCTTAAGTGGATGTTTGAGCAGACTGACCTCTTATATATGTATCACCCTCCCAGAAGTTTCTAAGATTCTAAAGTGGAGCACATATTGAGCTGGGCTTTAACCTCACCACCACCTCCTTAAATCTTTCCTCCCCAAAACGTATTTATGCTTCAACAAGGGATTTTTTTGAACACCTCAATATTGGCAGAATCTTGGCAGGTAGGCAGAGGGAGATATTTGGAGTTAGGTAAGCATTTCAGACTGCCTATTTAAATCACAACTTTTCTATTATCTATTTGGAAGTTTCCAACTCAGATTTCATGGGTCTCAAATAGGATCGACTTCCATCCTAAACACACACACAGAGTTTCAGCCTATAAAATTTTCTGGTTTGAAGGTCATTGGGTGGATGAAGAAGAAATAGCAGCAAGAATGTAGGCTGAAAAAAATTGCACAACCTAAAAGTTGAGAATTATGTTTTATTCAGCAGACATTCGGAGGACTTCAAGCCTGGGACACAGCATGTCAGAGAACTCTGAGAGGCTGCTCCCAGGAGGCAAGGGGGGCGAGCCAGAACATACAGGAGTTTTTGCAACAAAAAGCAGGAAGTCGGAATATCAAAAGATTACTGTTAATTAAGGAAAACCAGACATCTCAAGTTAATGAAATTAGCACTGCTTTTCTATACATGGGAAGATGCAAAGTCTGGGCTCACTGGAACCATTCCTTTGAAATGCACCTCAGCTATCGGGGGCCAGTATCCTGTGTTTCTCATCCTAAGTCTATTCAGGGGCACAGTTGGGGCAGCTGTCACGTGATGGCCTGATGGCTGCAACACCCTTTGTTTACTGATATGGCAGCAACATTTTTCATTCACAAGAAGAAACATGCACATTCCAATATCCTATTATATCCACAGTTATGAATCATGAAAAGGGAGCATACACCAGACATCAAGGCACATGTAAATGAAGGTTGTCAGTCACAACCCTGGAGGTGGGGGGCGCCGTGTTTTGGTAGTAAATTCCTCACAACAGCCCCAAGAACAGCTGTCCTTCCAGGAAAGGACAGTCCATCTCTGTCCATCTCTGCCCAACTCCTAAGAACCAGAACCAGACGGCATGCATAGAATCTCAACAACAATGTACTTAACCTTGTTCATACAAATCAATTAATGGGAAATAGTATCACCCCACCAAGCAGGAAAGGCCTCATTATTGTGGAGTGAAGATTTGTACTTGGAAATTTAATATCTCTCAATGTAGAAACTTTCTCAGAGTTTGACTTTTTTTTTTTAATTAATTAACTATTTAGTTACTTTTGGCTGTGTTGGGTCTTCGCTGCTGTGCAGGCTTTCTCTAATTGCGGTGCGCGGGCTTCTCATTGTGGGGGCTTCTCTTGCTGCAGAGCACGGGCTCTAGGCACGCGGGCTTCAGTAGTTGCGGCACGTGGGATCAGTCGTTGTGGCTTGCGGGCTCTAGAACGCAGGCTCAGTAGTTGTGGCGCGCGGGCTTAGTTGCTCCGCGGCATGTGGGATCTTCCCGGACCAGGGCTCGAACCCGTGTCCCTTGCATTGGCAGGCGGATTCTTAACCACTGAGCCACCAGGGAAGTCCCCAGAGTTTGACTTTTTAATAAAGCAGTGTCCTCAAATAAAGGGCAAAATCCGTATGTTTTGCTAGTGGCTAGCTCTTCGTATCCCGTTATTGGCCTCTGAGCCATTCTTCGAAGAACATGGTGAAATAAAAATGAAATAATGTATGTGAAAGTTCTTTGAAGAGGTAAAGACTACCTGATGTTTAGTAAAGATAGCGATAGTCTTCACTCTCTCTGCAAAGTCCTGCAAAGTGCTCAGGGTGTGAGGAAGAGTCCAGAAAAAGGAAGGGGCTCCTAGAAGAGAAGGAGTTTGCATTCGCCTGCAGCTCTTGTTTCTTTTTAAATTATGCCACACCCTGAAATAGTGTGTGATTCTCTTTTCAAAATATTTGCAATGGTTTTCCATAGCGTGAAGTGTATGCTTTTTAGTTGGAGTAGTCTTACCTAAAGGGTTATTCGGCTATACGTATGTACAGGGGTATTGAAAGCTGTAAGGTAAAATATTTGCCTACAGGTTGGATTTTCTAGAAGTTTTGGTAAAAGAATGCCAAAATTATTATCGTAAAATGAAAATAAATAGAATGGAGTTATTTTATTTTATTTTGAAAATTATCCATACAAATTGTTATCATAAAACTTGAAATTTTTCCCTTTACACTCAAAAGAGAATAGAAGTGTGAATGAGAAGCGTTGCCTGTCATATCAGCAAACAAAGATGCTGAGGCCACCAAGCTATCAGCCACTGCTGCCGCCAACCGTGAGCCTGAGGGCACTCAGGATGAGAAGCACAGGATACTGGCCCCAGTAGCTAAGGTGCATTTCAAAGGAATGATTTCAGTAAGCCCAGACTCTTGCATCTCCTCATACATAGAAAAACTCTAAATTCCTTAACTTGAGATGTCTGGTTTTCTTTAATCAACAGTAATCTTTTGATCCTCTGACTACCTGCTTTTTGTTGCAAAAACTCCTGTATATCCTGGCTCCCCCCTTGCCTCTTCGGAGCAGCCCCTCAGAGCTATATGACATGCTGTGTCCTGGGCTTGAAGTCTTCAGAATCTCTGCTGAATAGAACATAATTCTCAACGTTTAGGTTGTGCATTTTTTTTCTTCAGTCAATAGAAACCTTCCTATATTCTCACCAGCCTTGGGCATACTTCTGTGGAAAATTTTGAGAGGCATGAACCTAAGAGTAGAGGACAGACTCCCAGCCTGGTATTCAAGCCCCTTCATAATGTGTTCTCAATATTCCTTTTTGAACTTTTTCCACTACCTTTCTCTCTGAAATCTGAACAGCAGTTGGCAAGTCCACCCCTGGACTGGATAATGAGCCATGCCAAGCTCTACACACGCCTCACCCAGTTTCCCTCCCCGGAAACTTCCCTCCTGTCACGTCTGGTTCTCCAAATTCAGCTCCAGTAAACTCTTCTGTAACCCCCAATCCCTTGGTGGTTATTCCCTCCTCTGCACCACATCTTTACTTTTTTTCACCTTGTTTGTCATTAGTGGCAAAATACATTACCTGGTTACAAAGCATAAAGCTTCTCATTTTCATTGTATGTACTGTCTACCCAATTTAGACTGAATATTCCCAGAAGGGAGGACTTCTATTATTCTTCCTAACTCTTGATACAGTGTCAATCAAGCACTTTGGAAAATCGATGACAATACATGGACAGCATTTTAGAAACCATTGAATCCGAGTTCCTCCTTTTATAGGTAGAAAATAGAGAGCAAAAGTAGAGAAAAATGAGAAAACCTGGAGGATAATACAGAAGAGGGATGTTCATTTACTCTTTTGCCTTTACTTCTGTTAGAGATTAGTTTTACATGAAGCCCCGTAGCAACTGAGAGAGAGAGGCTGTTACTATAGCCTGTGGCACATAGGTTAAGTCAGAAATATGGAATTTTGTCTAATAGAAAAGATTGTTTCCTTCTGGCCTCTGAGGATCTTTCATGTAGATCTGAAATAAGTCTGGTATTTCCTGAAAGCAGGAGGCATGCATTCTTGTAATTTTGCTCATCTCTCCCCAGCATTAGTGTGGCCTTCATTTTGGGCATGGATCTGTGCTTGGAGTTTTACCCATCCCTATGCAAAACCATAAATCTCACACCAATCCTCTGAAAATTTCTCTACAGTCTTTTCTGAGATTCTTACATCACCACTAAATGTGTTTGTTTAGGTGTGTCAAGTCTCCTAACTTAGGGTGATGTCATTTGAGAAGTTGGTGGAGGGTGAAAGTTGAGAGAAGTGAAGATGTTGGAGATTGGAAGTGAGACTTGTGGATACTGGTGAACAACTTGAGAGAGAGGGCAGGCAAAGTAAGAGGAAATCAGTCATGTATTATTTTCTTTAGAAGAATAACATTGGTATATGCACCCTGTATTTATTAGCTCATTGAATCCTCATAACTAACCTATGAGGCAGGTACCATTAGAGTGAGAAACTGGGTTCCAGAAAGGTTAGAACCCAAGTAGGCCAGCTGAATAGGTGTCAGCACCCATATCTGAGCCCAGGAAGTCCAGGTCCAGAGCTACGTATGCTTCTATCTATGACACTACAGTGCCTCTCAAAGGAGATAAGGTATACACACACACACACACACACACACACACACACACACACTCACACACAGAGGAATATTACTCAGCCATAAAAAAGAATGAAATGCTAATTGTTAATCAACTATACTCCAATATAAAATAAAAATGAAAAAAAGAATGAAATCATGACAGTTGCAGCAACATGGATGGACCCAGAGATGATCAAACCAAGAGATGTCAGACAGAGAAAGACAAATATCATGTGATATCACTTATATGTGGAATCCAAAAAAAAGGATACAAATGAACTTACTTACAAAACAGAAATAGACTCACAGACATAGAAAACAAACTTATGGTTACCAAAGGGGAAAGGGGGGTGGAAAGAGATAAATTGGGAATTGGGGATTAACAGATACACACTACCATATATAAAATAGATTAAAAAAACAAGGACCTACTGTATAGCACAGGGAATTATATTTGATATCTCTAATAACCAAGTGAGATGGATAGGAGGTGAGTGAGGCAAAGAACTGGAAAAGGAGAAGCCCACTAGAAGATGATGCCTGTAATCCAGTGATTCATTGGTACTCAGGTTAAACGGGAAAAAACATGGCCATGAAAGACTGGAAATCTAGGACTGACCAGAATGAAAGTTGAAAAAAGGAAAATGACCCAAAGTTTGCAATCAGAGAGTTGAAATAGTGGAAGTGTTAGCAACAGGAATGAGTCTGTGTGGGATGTGTGGAATGTGAGAGCTCTGAGCAGGAACTGTGACTGAGTCACATTTGTACCCCAACTCCCATCACTTGTGACTTCTCAGTAAACAAAGAATATGAGAATGAAAGAATGAGCTTGAAATTTTCTTTTTTGAGAAAGAGGAATCACTTTTAGGGGAAGGGGATGTGCTCAGTTTTGTAAAATGACTTTGCTTGGGCTGCCATAACGTAGTACCACAGACTAGCTGGCTTAAACAACAGACCTCTATTTTCTTGTAATTCTGGAGAGCAGAAGTCCACGAGCAAGGTGTCGGCAGGTTTGGTTTCTTCTGACGCCTCTCTCCTTGGCTTACAGATGGTCGTCCTCTCCCTGTGTCCTCACAAGATCTTCCCTCTGTGTTAGTCTGTGTCCTAATTTCCTCCTGTTTTTTTTGTTGTTGTTGTTTGTTTGTTTGTTTGTTTTTGCAGTACGCGGGCCTCTCACTGCTGTGGCCTCTCCCGTTGCGGAGCGCAGGCTCCGGACGCGCAGGCTCAGCGGCCATGGCTCACGGGCCCAGCCGCTCCGCGGCATGTGGGATCTTCCCGGACCGGGGCACGAACCCGTGTCCCCTGCATCGGCAGGCAGACTCTCAACCACTGCGCCACCAGGGAAGTCCCCTAATTTCCTCTTTTTGCAAGAACACACTCATATATGGTAGTAGAACACCAGTCATATTTTTAAGAACACCAGCCATAGGACTTCCTTTTACCTTAATTACCACTTTAAATGCCCCATCTCTAAATGCAGTCACATTCTGAAGGTACTGGAGGTTAAGACTTTAACATATAAATTTAGAGGGAGACACAATTCTGCCTATAACAGATGGTTACCCAAATGCACATTCCACAAGAAACAGGATATTCAAGATTATAACCTGGGGAAGAGTACCACACTGAAGAGAGTGATTTGAAGAACTTAAAAGTGGATGAATATGTACAATGGAATATTACTCAGCCATAAAAAAGAATGAAACCATGCCATTTGCAGCAACATGGATGGATCTAGAGATGATCCTACTAAGTGAAGTAAGACAGAAAGAGAAAGACAAATACCATATGACATCACTTATGTGTAGAATCTAAAAAAAAGATACAAATGATTTCATTACATGATTAAAACTGTTTTATAGTATTAATAAAAATGAATAAAGTTTATTTTACCTTTTAAAAAACTGCTTATGATATGTGGACTTTAAAAGCATCTTTAAACTGATTTCTAGCTGCATTTTACTGTAATCAGAAAAAATATTCCGCATGGTATTCTTTGAAATTTGTTGAGATTTGTCTTATGGATAAGAACATAATCTTATTTTGCAAATAATCTATGTACTCTATAATGATATACTCTATAGTTTTGGCTTATAGGATTATAACCACGACAATTTCATCAGGTTTGCTAGTCATGTTATTCAAATCTTCCATATGCTTACTGATTTTTTTTTTGTATACTAGTTTAATCAATTACTGATAAATTTGTGTTGAACTTTCTCACTATATAAAAAAAAGGGATAATGAAGCCATGAGACTTATAGTTTTGCATGCCAAATGGCTTCTAATAGAAAAAATATATATATATATATACATACATATATAAACAAACATGGGAGTTTCTCAGATAAGATTTGGGATTGACTGAAGCTAGGTGGGTCCAGGAAATAATGCAGAGAATGGAGCTAAGTCATTAGTACACTCACAATCCAAACAGTGCCTATCAGAGGAGTTCCCAACCTCTGCCCCAGCTGTGTGGGTTTCAGGACCATTACTCAGCTGAGCTGCACCATTGTCCCTAGGCAAAGACTCATGTGGCAAACAGATTTGGTGAGTTCCCTGTCTACAAGAGAAATGTTAGGTGTGTGACTGTCACCCTAACTATTACTGAAACAAGATTAACACTGTTTTCTCAAAAGAAAAATTTGTGGGTTTGCTGCATCTTAAAATCAAAGGCACTGTCTCTTCCATCCTGGTATCTTTCACTGTCCTCTCTGTTCTAATACTGCGTTTGTATAGTTGGGTCCACCTGGTAGAATTGCGCCAGTAGCGTTCTCCCAGCTACTAGCTCTCAGATTTGTGCCAAATCGTGGCTATTTTGATGTCAGTGTTACAAAGGTAAGTCCAGTGGTCTCTAAATTGGCTTAGTGAAGAGGAAGAAAGGAAAAAAAATAGTTGCACTTTGCTACCAGGAAAAGCCATAATGTTGATTTTCCTGTTTGAAGCACTGCTGGTTCATTGGCAAGGGTCTCAGGAAGGTGTAGGAATTAAATATAAGATCAATACCTTGTAAAGGCTTTGCCTTACACAGGAGATCTTAAACAAAGACCTACAAACATGGCTTTTTTTACATAATCTGGCCCATGTTGACCTCTCCTGGACGTCCCTAGCTTGTCAGCACTCAACAGGGTTTCTCCTATCACCTGTCGGCACTCAACAGGGTTTCTCCTATCATCACCTGTCAGCCCCAACCCAGCCCATCCCATCTCACCGACTGCTGCCACTCTGGAGATTTCTGTTCCAATAGATTCCATCACTGAATTTCATACCAAGTTGGGTCCTTCTGCTTATACCCTTTTAGAACCCCATGTTACTTTTCCTCCATAGCTCTTGTTAAATATGACTATTTGATTAATATCTAGCAACTTCATAGGACTGGAAGCTCCACAAGGGGCAGACATCATACCTACTTTATTGGCCAGTCGATGCCCAGTGTCTAGATCAGTGAAGAATCTACCAGCTGTGGGATCAACATATGATTAGTGCATATATTTCTATGCCTATAGGTATTTGACTTGTCTTTTCAGGACCTCGGGTTTCTTTGTACGTTTGTTTGATTTTAATAACAAGTAGCATGGAACGGTGGAAAGATCACAGATTGTGGAATTAGACACACCTAGTTTAAATTGAGCTGTTACATTTTATTTGTCTAGATTCAGATGAGAGAGATACCAGTAACTGATGTTCAATTCTCATCCTCTTTGATCTTTCAATCGAATGTTCACTTTTACTTGAAAGTGTCCCCTTGGCTTTGTGGTCTCACTGTCTTATATTCTCCTCCTAAATCTCTGAACACTTCCTAGGTTTTCTTTCCTTGTCCCCAGAGTTGCATTCTGTGTCTTCTTCACATTGGGCACCCTTCATACAGAGCACTCATTTTTCTCTTGTAGCTTTAGCAGTCCCAATCTGAATTTTTCAGCTGCCTCACTGATACCTTCATGAGAACACAATAGGAAAGTATTGTAGTTAACCCCAGAACCATGCTGTAGTGATGTCTGCCCATCACTTGCAATTCTGTATAGTTTGAAGCTTTAGGTAACAGTTTAGTGAATCACTTATAGTTTATTCTTAATTGCTGTGGAAAATGTATTTTGCACAGTATTAGTTCAGGTTCACTTACTTTGTAATAAGGACAATTCCTTTGTGTGTAACATATAATATACAGCTGCATCTATCATCTACTACAAAAAGAATCATCTAATATTTCACTGAATTACCTCAGAGACCATGGATCTCTTCTAATCCATCCATAGGACTCTCTGAGTGTAAATACTCTTCAATCAGATATTTAAACGACTTTTCAGGGCACTCAAACCTATAGCGAGGGAGATATGTATTCTAAAAATAATTCCAATAGAAGCAGATATTAGGATAAGAAATATATTCTGGACATATTTCTGTGTTATGGAAGACATCCCCAAACTTACTAAAACTATCTGAAATGGAATAACTTTCCTTGATGGGGAGGATAAAGATTTGACTGATAATGATCTAGCAAAACTCAAACCTGCCATCAGCAAGAGAAATGATAATTTTGTGTGTTTGAATAACTTCTGATAAGTCAAGGCATTTTCTTTTGATAAAAAATGTATTAGTTACATTTTGAGCTTCACATTACGAGCTTTGGAGTGAGCCACATATGCTTTTAAGTTACTCTGCAGCCCTAGAGAACAAGAAAGACAAAAAATAATCAGGTCCTGGCTGTGGAAGGTACAATTGGACACCTTAGACATTGAGACTTACACTCCAAGGTACTTTTGCCCAACTACTTTCTCATGTCATCTCTAAAATCAGTTGCTGCTTGGAGACACGTGGAGACCAGGTAAATAAGAAGATAAAAATTTTGCCATGAGGGCTTCCCTGGTGGCGCAGTGGTTGAGAGTCCGCCTGCCGATGCAGGGGACGCGGGTGCGTGCCCCGGTCCGGGAAGATCCCACATGCCGCGGAGCGGCTGGGCCCGTGAGCCATGGCCGCTGAACCTGTGCGTCCGGAGCCTGTGCTCCGCAACGGGAGAGGCCACAACAGTGAGAGGCCCGCGTACCACAAAAAAAAAAAAAATTTGCTATGGCTCTTCTAAATACCTACCCACCTAAAGTAATAAGACAACCATATACTAGAAAAACAGCTGTCTTCAAAGTTAAAGCCTAACTTCTTTTCCTAAACAGAAAAAAGAAGGAATAGAGAAAAAAAGAGAGAAATACTGAAAACATTCTATACTTAATACTACCCCAAATCAGAAATCAGGTGTTCAACAGGCTTACATATCCAGAACTTAGAAGCAAAGCCTCTAGGTAACTATAAAGGATGATGGTGCCTCCAATGAGATTTAGCCATTTGACTTGTACACAAACCCTTCGGGAATTTATTCAAGCATATTTTTGGTTATTTTATGCCACACTAAATACATTTTCACATTTGAGAGCTAAGACAGTATCAGTTTAAAATAAAGACATTAGAATAAAGAAATAGGCAGGGTTCAGTTTCAGCAATGATGTAACTCATTTGAACCTATTCAACAGACAGAAGAAAAAAACTAAACAATCAGTAGTATCTCAAAGAATACAGAACATGTGATATTGGGGGAGGGACATGGAATCTTATCCAGCAAAATAGGTCCTGAGGAAACAATATATGATAAACAGCAAAAAACCCTGCTGATCGTAAGACACCCAGAAAAATTAAATTTAGAATCCTCTGTGAAAAAGAGTGCAATTTTTAATTTTTATTTAAAATGAATACAATTCGGGACTTCCCTGGTGGCGCAGTGGTTAAGAATCCACCTGCCAATGCAAGGGACATGGGTTCCATCCCTGATCCGGGAAGATCACACATACCATGGAGCGACTGAGCCCACGAGCCACAACTACTGAGCCCACATGCCACAGCTACTGAAGCTGGTGCGCCTAGAGCCCGTGTCTGCAACAAGAGTAGCCCCCTCTCACTGCAACTAGAGAAAGCCCGCGCGCAGCAACAAAGACCCAACACAGCCAAAAAATTAATTTAAAAAAAATGGATACAATTCAAGGTTTGATGTTCAAAGAAGTCTTCAGCAGTTCATAATTTTTCCTGTGCTATTTACTTACTCTCATTCCCAAGCCCATCCTCTGTCCTCTGCATGTGATGCTGGGGCTTCCCATTTTGCTTCTGATGAGCATCTGACAATGAGAGGCAGTGGGAGACAGAACGGAAGAAGGAAGGAAGAAGGCACTTCCTCCTGCTTTTCAGCACCCTTTAGCTCTTCTCAAGCAGCAACAGACAGTTGGGGCCAGCCTATCAACGCTCTTAGCACTCCCGACACCTGCCTCTGCTGAGTTCTTCCTCAATAACCAATTCGCAAAAGAGTGAGCACAGTTAGAAGGCTGCTGTTTTGTACCACTACATTTTGGGATAACTTCCTGTGCAGCAATAGTAACCAGAACATCAGACTTCTAAAATTTGTCCTCCACAGGAGGTGCTCAAGTAATATTTTATTGAGTAAAAAATAAATGCTGAGAAACTAGATGGCAGAAGGTGGTGGCAGTATACCAATGGTATTCTCCATTTAGTCCCTAAGTTGGCATTACATTGACCCTAGAATGAACAAACTATCCCAGAAACAGTTCAGAAAGCAAATTCCACTCTACAAACTGAGTAGGTTGTTTTCCTTTTCTTTTTAATGAAGAGGAAGGTATTTTTCTTACCTTACAATTGAGGAAGTCTACTTGTGAAATATTGAACAGGAATTCCCACATTTCCCATACTACAACCTCAAATTCCCTTTTATTCTCATCCTTTCCTGAGACTGGACTTGATTTTCACGGTATTTGAAGAATTTCTAGGAATTGGTGTTAATGAAGTGCTTATACTACCTCATCATCCTAGAATTTAATTGATTAGCATCAACATTCCAGATGAAACTCAGATTTTAAATATTTACATGAATGACAGTAGCAAGGGGCACAGCTAGCACCCAGATCTTGGTTTCTAATATCATTCTCCAGCCAAATAAACCAAGGCTCCCTGGAGACATGGCTGACTGTTGGATTAGGACAGGAAATGTACAAGATGAGCCTGGGTCATCTTATAGTTCCAGAAAGTAAAAAACTGCTCAAAATTTTAAAAGCCCAAACTGATGGGGGTATGTTGAAGGAACATGGGCACCAAAGAAAAGAAGTCCCAATAGTCAAAGCTAGAAAAATTTGAGCAACAGAATAAATAAAGTAGTATTGGATTATAATCCAAAGTATAAAATTAGTATCCATTAATCCATACTTATACAAATAAATGATTGAATAAATAAATAAATGGAGAGAATAGATAAATTCCTCAGGCAGAAAAATTCCAAATAATTTATACACACACTCCACTTTTAAGGAAATATACTATAACTTCCCACTCCTTAAGTGTGGGCTCCACAGAGCAATTTCTTTCCAAGGAATACAGTATAGAAAAAGACAGGGGAAGAAGAGTAACTTGACACTGGTGAAAGATATCAAGGAAGAAACAAATAAATGGAAAGATAGCTTATGCTCATAGATTGGAAGAATTAATACCGTTAAAATGTCAATACTACCAGAAGCCATCTGTAGATTCAGTGCAATCACTATGAATATTCCAATGGCATTATTTAACAGAAATAGAAAAAAGTACTCCTAAGATATATATGGGACCTCAAAAGACCCTGAGCAGCTAAAGAAATCCTGAGAAAGAACAAAGCAGGAGACATCACATTTCCTTATTTCAAGCTATACTATAAAGCTAAATTAATTAAAACAGTGTGGTACTTGCATAAAAACAGACAAATAGACCAATAGAACAGAACTGAGAGCCTGTAAATAAACCCAAGTATATACAGTCAACTAATATTTGATGAGAGAGCCAAGAATACTCGGTGGAGAAATGACAGTCCCTTTAATAAATGGTGCTGGGAAAATTGGATATCCACATGTAAAAGAATGAAACTTAAAATCTATCTTACACCACTCACAAAAATTAACTTAAATGAACTGAAGGAAAAAACCTACTTACTTTGTATAGTGGAACTTGCTTTCTGAACTGTTTCTGGATTGTTTATTCATTCTAGGGCCAATGTAATGCAAACTTTCTTTTCAAGTTAGTGTTTTTGGATATATTCCCAGAAGTGAAATTGCTGGATCATATGGTAGTTCTATTTTTAATTTGTTGAGGAACATCCATGCTGTTTTCCATAGTAGCTGAACCAATTTACATTCCCAACAGTGCACAAGTGTTCCCTTTTCTCCACATCCACTCCAGCATTTGTTATCTCTTGTCTTTTTGATGACAGCTGTGCTAATAGACATGAGGTGATACCTTATTTTGGTTTTAATTTGTATTTTCCTAATAACTAGTGATGTTGAGCATCCTTTCATGTACCTATTAGTCTTTTATATATCTTCTTTGGAAAAAATGTCTCTTCAAGTCCTTCACTTATTTTTTAATTAGGTTATTTGGGTTTTTGTTTTTGCTATTGAGTTGTATGAGATCTTTATATGTTATGGATATTAACCCCTTATCAGATATACGGTTTGCAAATATTTTTTCCCATTCTGTAATTCGTCTTTTCACATTGTCAATGTCTTCTTTTGCTGTGCAGATGCTTTTTTTAGTTTGATACAGTACCACTTGTTTATTTTTTATTTGTTGCTTGTGCTTCAGGTGTAATTTCCAAAAAATTGTAACTAAGGCCCACATCAAGGAGCTTTTTCGTTTTAATTAATAATAATGTATTAATATTGGTTCATTAATTGTGACAAATGTACCATACTAATAAAATATTATAATCATAATCAAAATGGAAAACAGGTTGGAGTATATGGGATCTGTCTGTACTACCACCACAATAATTTTGTACCTCTAAAACCATTCTAAAATAAAAAGTTTATTTAAAAAATGTTCACATGTGCTGAGTTTTGTCAACATAAAAAAAAATTGACAAAACTCAATAAAGTAACTTCACCATGTGTACAACTGCCCTGTTGACTGTCGTCTCAATGACTAGACTTACAAGTTAAAAGCCTACACAAGTGTCCACTCATAAAGGGCAACATTAAAATCCTGCCAAGTTTGCTGATTAATAGTCTGGGTGCTGCCATAGCCAGGCTGTTCCAAGTACTTAGAAAAAGGAGCTTAGTCATCTGCCTACTCTCTCCTTTATTGTTTAATTTATGGACTGTGAGTTTCACTGGAGCGGAATCTTGAGCACAACAGCAAATTGTTGAACAGAAAAGGGACGGCATGGAGGCTGAGGCCCACGCTTTTCAGAAACAAAGTGGAGATACAATTGTTGAAAGACAATAAGGGCTCCGCATTGTTGAGATGGTCCCGGAACAGAATAACCACACCTAACTTTGTCCCCACCCCTTCCCACTTAGCCCGGCCCAAAGAGTCCTTTGAAGGTCCTAGATTTTCACTGTTGCCTTAAATTTTGTGAAACAAATAAAATAGCACTTAAAAAAAAAGGTTAAAGCAGCAACATATCTTAATTGTATTCATACATTTGCAAGAATTTAAATAATTTTTCATCTGTAATATTTAAAATAAACTCCTAAAAACATGTGGTACTAACAGGAAAAGTCTAGGCACCCTTCCAGAAGGGACCTTGAAGACCATCTTTGTACCACCTGGGCCACATGTCTCTCTTAGAGGACAGGAAAAATAAATCAAGACCTAATAACTGAGGAGGGGTGAAGGCCATCATTCAGGGTGTTGCATTCATCATAGAGCTTTGTGGCTTTCCACTGGCTTCAGGTCAATTTGCTTTAAGAGCAGGGTCCTGTGAATCCAACTGAATGATCAATTTATTCAACTATTGTATTTCATAAATTTAATAAATTATTTAATTGTCGAAGTGTCTTTCAAAGTTTTCTTTTCAGTTTCAACCCTTACCCCTGCTCCTCCTACCTTTTCCAGCAACCCTGCCCCTGCATTTTCTTCTACTCCAGCCTGTTAATTTTTTACGAACGTAGTTGGCCTTTCCTTTAATCACTGGCACAGAAAGAGTCATGGCATAGTGCCAGACCCTGTAGAAGTGTAAAATTTCTCATAACGTCTCGGGCTAAAGTAAGTACAGAATGAAGACCCAAATCTACAAAAATAAAGAGACTAAAAATCGTAAAAGGAAAGGCTCTCCATCGACATATAAAATGGCAAGAATAGGAACAAGAAGAGATGTAGGTGCAAGGGCTGAATAGGGGCTGAAACAATATCAAAACTTTGAAATATCCTCACTACTTGGCAAATAGGATTTTTAAAAAACCTGATCTATTGGCAAAATGGCTTTCTGCAAATTGACCAATTCTCTTTTGACAATACTATACGGCCTCATCATCAAACCAAATTGGACTCCTCTTGGCTTTACCAAGGACCCATAAGAAATTAATTGAGAAATAAATGTTCAAACAGCCATGCACATAATCCCATTTCTGGTTTTCCTTTGCACCTTACTGTGTGCCTTGAGTAAGAAGCCAGAGCTGGTTGAATTTCAACATTTCTATTGATTTAAGAAAAGGGAGAAGAAGGAGAGACAAACTTCTTTCATTTTCCCAACTTCTGAATAAAATCACCTGACATATAATTTGTGCCTGCTTTTGTTGCTTGAAATGAACCCACTATGATGCCAGAAACCTCTTGAAAAGAATAATAGGACTTATTGGTTGTCTATTTTATATGCAGTAGTGTGTATATGTCAATCCCAATCTCCCAATTTCTCCCACCCCTCTAAACCCCAGTAAGCATAAGTTTGGTTTTCTACATCTGTAACTCTACTTCTGTTTTGTAAATAAGTTCATTTGTACTCTTTTTTTAATATTCCACATATAAGCAATATCATATGATATTTGTCTTTCTCTGTCTGACTTACTTCACTCAGTATGACAATCTCTAGGTCCATCCATGTTGCTGCAAATTATTTTGTTCTTTTTTATGGCTGAGTAATATTCCATTGTATATATGTACCACATCTTCTTTATCCATTCCTCTGCTGATGGGCATTTAGGTTGTTTCCATGTCCTGGCTATTTTCCGTGTAAATAGTGCTGCAATGAACATTGGGGTGCATGTATCTTTTCGAATTATGGAGAAAACTAATAAGGACCTACTGTAGGGCACAGGGAACTCTACTACTCAATAATGGCCTGTATGGGAAAAGAATCTAAAAAAAGAGTGGGTGTATGTGTATGTATAACTGATTCACTGTGCTGTGCACCTGAAACTAACATGACACTGTAAATCAACTATACTCCAATAAAAATTAAAAAAAAAAAAAGAATAATGGGATTCTCCAGTTATAAAATCATTTAGGAACTGGTAAAGACAGTGGAAGAGGGGACTTCCCTGGCGGTCCAGTGGTTAAGACTCCTCACTGCTTTCACTGCAGGGGGTATGAGTTCGATTCCTGGTCAGGGAACTAAGATCCCATATGCCACGTGGCCCAAAAAAAAAAAAAAAAGACAGTGGAGGAGGGTACGCTAGGAATTTAAGGCAGCACAACCCCCAACGTTTTATAGGCTAAATTCCCACATCCTTAGAATAATAATATGAAGTCATGAATAATAGAGTCTTGTTCTACCCAGCAATCTGTTGGAAGGAAGAAAAGACTGGAAGGAAGGAGAGAGAGGAAAAAAGAGGATATGGAAGGACGTTGTGTTACATTCTTGATACGGCCACCAGGGAGCCCAGCGTTGTGGCCACGACAAGATAAACATTTTCCCACTTTTTTCACACTAGTCACCCCCAGGAACAACCTCGTCACTGTTCCCTGAGCACACTGTCATTAATCGGACCTCTCACCCGTGATTACCTTTTCATTCTGACTCTCTGAATCCCACCTATTTTCAGGGTCCAGTGGAACGGTCCCTTTTCCAAGCCTCTCCCAGCCATCCTGCTACCTTACCTTACCACCTGGTATCTTCACCCCTGCCATAAATTGACAGTGAGTTTAGGAAAGAAACTCATCTGAATTTTGACCCCTTTTAGTTCGTATAACTTACTTAGAAATGAAGGAGCAACAAATGCCCTGGACATGATTATTTCCTGTGTGTATTGTCTAAGAGGTCACTAAAGTACAAGACTTTTTTCTTTCAGCAGTGCTGGACCCATTGCAGGGGCTCTGTGAACACCTGCTGGGTGAACATACAGATTAATGAATAAATGAACAAGTGAATGGGTGCCCTGAGCTAACAGTTGCAGACAAATGGAAGAAGCATGAGGACGTAGAGCAAAGAGTCAGGTCAGGGCCCTTTCGCTGGCTCAGCGGGCTCTTTCCCACAGAACTCTCAGCTTTCTTTAGAGATCAAAACTCAGTTGCTTTGAAATAGTCATGGCAAAGGAAGTGAGAAGACTTCAAAAGAAATATGAGTGATTTCAGAAACACGGATCCCTACATTAACAGCCCTTTATGGGCAATAAAAAGTCATAGGAGGCAAATTTAAAATAAGTCTCCTTTCCAGAGCCCAATGGAAAAATAACCCTTGAACATCTTTCTTCTATTGAGTCTACATTTCCAATAATGAGGAAGCTGTTTATGTAAAATTTTTTATCACTGGATGCAGGGAAAAATATTCATTTTGTTGGCCTTCTCATGAAGGTATCACCCACTCACCAATGCCCTATTCTTTCAAAGGACAACTCATTAATGTCACCACCGGTCACCCAAAGACTAAATTGAGGCAAACCTCATGTTTTCTTTGTGTCCTGCAGTTTCACAAGGGAAGAGATTGCACTTGCCTAATATTTCATCTTGTTCCATGTCTAGGGGTTTTGGAAGGCGTACTGTAAAGTTCCACCTGGGGTCTGTGTGAGGGATTCCTGGATTTGGACCGGTTTCATTTTCTAAAGCAAGCCGGCCTGCCTTGGTGCCCTTTTAGTGATGGTCTTTGCTGTAAACTGAGCCAAGATTGATAACTATTTATGCGGCATTCGCTCATCGCCTGCTTTCAGCTGGCAAATGCCAAAACTCTGCATTTGTTCAAACTATATTCTTGTTCTGCCAACACACTGTAGAGATAGCATCATCTAGAGCTGGCCGCTGTTCCTGCTAACTCCCTCATTCAAGAGGGCAGGGAAGCATGTGATTCTGGTAATTTGCCTGTGATGGAACTTTCACAGCCTGCATCCTTTTGCTTGCTGTGCCCAGCTGTTACATGATACTTTACCAATAATGCATATTTGAAGGAATTTGTCTTATGTGTTTGTTTTGAAAAAATTTTATGCTTACTCCATGTTTTATCATTCCCTCTCTCTCTCTCTTTCTCTGTCTCTCTCTCTCTTAATGTCTGTCTATGTAAATTCTTTTCTCAACCATTTGAAAGTAATTTGCAAAGACAATGCCCCTTTCCCTCCGTGTGTATTTCCTAAAAAACAAGAACATTCTCTTACGAATCCAGAGTGTGTACAGTTTTCCAAATCAGGAAATTCGCATCAGTACAGCACTGTTATGTAATCTACAGGCCTTAGTCAAGTTTTGTCATTTGTCCTACTGACTACTTTATAGCACAAGGATTTTATACTTTTTTCTGGTCCAGGATCCAAGCCAGGATTAATGTTGCATTTGGTTTACTTGTGTCTTTATTCTCTAATGATTCAAAATAGTTCTTCAGCCTTTCTTGGTCTTTCATGGTCTTCTAATATTTTTGAAGAGTAGTGGCCATTTATGTTGTAGAATAACCCTCAGTTGGGAATTTTCTGAAGCCTCTTCATGGTTAGATTGACGGAACTGCCATCAGGAGGTATCTGTTTTTCTCATTAATGGTGATGCTAACTTCGTTCACTTTGTTAAGGTTTCTCATCAAATGTTCACCCACCTGTTTTCGTATCTGTTGATGATTCTTGACTAAAAGAATTATTACAATGGTGGGTTTCAAATTGTGGTTTTCTGAATATATTATGCCATCTGCACTTGTTATTTGCCTTTCTACTGTAAAAAAGGACTTTTCCCTCTTGTTTATTTATTTATTACTAATGTGCATATTAATATGCATATTCAATATGGATTCATGAATTCACATTTTATATGTTTATGTTGATGCCCAAATTACCTCAAATTTGGCCGGAGGGGGTCTGTTCAAGCTGGCTCCTGTGTGCTTTGGATGCATCCCATTATTCTGTGAGCACTTCCTTACTTTTTGGTATAAAAATATATTCCAAAATTATCTTGAACTTTTCCAGCCCCAGCTTTAGAATTGGTGATTTCTATAAGGGACCTTTTTTTTTTTTTTTAAATTGGAAAACGGTACTTAAAATCCAAGATCTGGGGCTAGGTATGCTAATTGGCAGTGTCACTGTTCTAAGACACTCCCAGTGGGCAGAGTTAAGAAAAGTATGCATGTATGTGTGTGCGCACGTGTGTGTGTATGTATACACAAATTTACATTTATATTTATTTAAAAATCTATGTATTTTATATCAAAAACTGAGTTCTAACTGATAACCTCATTTCCAATCTAAGATATAAGTTCTCAAAATGAAAGGTCTAAAGAATCCCAAGCAAGATAAATGAAACAAACATTTTTTTAAAAATCCCATTCAGGGCTTCCCTGGTGGCGCAGTGGTTGAGAGTCCGCCTGCCGATGCAGGGGACGCGGGTTCGTGTCCCGGTCTGGGAAGATCCCACATGCCGTGGAGCGGCTGGGCCCGTGAGCCATGGCCGCTGAACCTGCGCGTACAGAGCCTGTGCTCCGCAATGGGAGAGGCCACAGCAGTGAGAGGCCTGCGTACCAAAAAAAAAAAGAATCCCATTCAATTCATATCAATAAGAATGTTTCAGCACATCAATTAGAAAGAGAAGCTCAAAATGGGACTTGATAGAATGCCTGGAAAAAGTGAGAATCTAACTAGATTTAAAAAAAGAAAAAAAGAAGCTATTTGGGTTTGTAGTTCTCTACCCAGAAAAATATGTATTTTTTAAGGTTAATAATATGAATAAATCTTTGGCAACTGTGGTCAAAAGAGAGAGGAAAAAATCATGAACAAAGGGGGGATTTTCATGGAATTTGGTAAGCTATTTCTAAAATTCAAGCAAAAGAGAAATGTGTAAGAATAACTAAGACAGCTTTAAAAAAAAAAAAAAGAGGGAAGTCTTGTCCTAACAAATACCATGACATACTATAAACTTTTCAATAGCAAAGCGGTGTGCTAATAGAAAAAATAAATACAAACAAGCCAATAGAAAAAATCAGGGAATCCAGAAGCAGAAATTATGTATACAAGGGAATTTCTTACATGATAAATGTTGTCTTCATATTGAAGAGAAATTCTAATACATTAAATGGTATTGGAAAAACTAGCTACACATTTGGGAAAATATTAAATTAATCCATAGTTTTCAACATTCACAGAAATACATTTTATTTTTAATTTGTTTTAACATCTTTATTGGAGTATAATTGCTTTACAATGTTGTGTTAGTTTCTGCTGTATAACAAAGTGAATCAGCTATATGTATACATATATCCCCATGAAATACATTTTACATGGGTTTTAGACCTACAGGTAAAAAAGTATACAAAATACAAGAAGAAATATGAGATAATATATTTATCAACATAGGGCATGGTGTACATAAAGCAATTGATATAATGAAAAATATTGAGGTCAATAAACTTTCAAATTTTGTGAGGTAAAACAAAAGCCAAAAAAATTGTAAATCATGGACTGTAGGAAATATTGATTGTAGTACTGTAACAAAAATTATTTTCTCATGAATTAATTAAAAAATCAAATAAACAATGAGCAGTTCATAAGAAAACTGGCAATATATATTAAGAAGAAATTCAAGAGGAAAAAATATAAATGACCATTAAACATATAAAAACTAAAAGAAAAAAATGTTAACCTCTCTAGTGATCAAGAAAAATGCAAATGAAAATAGAAATGAACCTTTTCTACCCAACAGTCTAACAACACATGAAGTTTGATAATAGAAAATACTGGCAGATCCATGGAAACTGGTTGCCATAGATGGGACATTGGTATGGCCCTTTTTTGTTGAAAATTTAACAGTATCTATTAAAAGAAAAAATGCATATCTTAAGTCTCAGCAATTCCACTTTCAAGACCTACTCTGGAGAATTCTTTCAGCGTTCAAGACAATGTATACAATGATATTAATCGCAGACTTATTTGTTGTAAGGAAATATTGGAAAAATCCTGTGTCTATCAATGTGGGAATTACTATCAAATACTATAAAACAGTTAACATGTATCTGTAAGGTATATCGTTTAGTGAAAAAAAAAAGCAAATTTCAGAGTGAAATACACAATATTCTATGTCAAGAAAAAAATCCAACCAATACAAATTCAGTGGAACAAACAGATGCATTGTGAACATACAAAACATTATTTAGAATACATCTCACACAATGGTAAAACCTGGGAATGGATTAAGGTATCTCAGAGTAAAAGTTCATTTATGGTTGTGGCAGATCTTAGTAAGGATCCGTATTTAAGAAATGAGGGATGAAGTTACCAGTAAGAAGCTGAGCGACCATCATACCTCAGTGCTAATGTATCAGTTTTATAGGCTCTCTTGTAGCTATGATCATGTCCAACATAAGATTCACCTCCACCCCTACCAACTTTCCAGGAATTGTTTTGGAATCCATAAGGTTTTTAAAAAGTAAAAACAACAACAAACAATATAAATTTGCATATGATTTATTTTCCTTCTCTAGAGGTTGGCTGCTTGCCTTCTCCCATCAGAGCATAAGCTCCACAATGAAGACAGAGGCTTTTTGTTCTCACCAGTCTATTCCCAAAGCCTAGAACGGAGACAAGTACTCTCATAGAAGTTTGACTCCCATTTATGAATTTAAAGAGAGGGAAATTTGATGATGATGATGATGATATTATTGTGATGTTCCACATTATTAGTGACATTACATTTCTGAGGGATGACAAAATTTCTTTTGTACCCAGGTTTCAGATCATCTGGCTTCCCAAGAACACTAGGAAATGCCGCTTCTCTCAAGAAATCAATGATGAATCTGTGTCATGGGAAAAAAAGTCCCTTCACCTGTGTTTCAGCCACTGTTACTGCCCCATGGTGGTGGTGGTGAGGTGTTTGCAGAAGGACCAGATAAGGCCTCTCAGGGGTTATTGGTGGAACAGGAAGGACAGATAATATACATTTGAAACCAATTCAAGCACACATTTTGAAAAAGGGAAGTGATAATAAAGGAAACCAGATATACAATTTGAAAGCAAGGGCAGTCCAAGTGAATAAGGTAAAATATATACATAAAGATAAATTTCGATAAACGTTTGAAAAAGAAAATGGTCCCAGTATAATATTCATTCAGAAAGACATACAAGAGTATGATATTCAATGTAGGTAAAAGCATCATGGCAGTTGTTCGAGGGATAAAAGTTGCATTTTCTTATTAGTGTCTTATCTATTGATTCCAATCAGGTCCACGTGGCGGCAGGCACACTTAGAGGCAACCAGACACTCCACATTTAATGGAGCTTTGCACCAAATATTCTGAAAGTTAAAAGCTCAATTAACAAAACTCTAAAAGAATTTTTGTTTGAATTTTATTGTCAAAAGACTCATCTGCTTGCACTAAAGGAGACTGTCTGTTGTTTTTTTTAAATTTTTATTTTATATTGTAGTATAGTCGATTTACAATGTTGTGTTAGTTTCAGGTGTACTGCAAAGTGATTCAGTTATACATATATCTATCCTTTTTCAGATTCTTTTCCCATATAAGTTATTACAGAATATTGAGTGTAGTTGCCTGTGCTATGCAGGAGGTCCTTGTTGATTATCTATTTTACATATAGTAGTGTGTATATGTTAATCTCAAACTGTCTGTTTCTTTGAAATTAACCCTTGTACCAGCCTGCAGTTTCTGGGCAAGAAGTGGAATGAAGAAAAGCCTCTTAGTTCCTAAGGAGGGCAATATTCCACAATGCCCTTTCCATCATTAGGGAAGGAGGATAATCAAAAAAGTACTTTCAGAGGACCACAGAGAACAAAGGACAAGTGAGCCCAAGCTACTCCCAGGGCACTGACTGAGGACCTAATCGGGGAACATTCCAAACATTCCACACTCCCCAGATAGGGGGCCTCTGAATACATTCTCCCCGTGGAATTTAGGAATTGCTGCAGACCTTTGCCAACTGCGTGTCTCCCATTCTTCTTTCGGAAAAGCAGGGCTTGGTGTGTTGGGAGGAGCCAGGTAGGTTTGCTATCTATCTCCTAAGCCTCAAGAGGTCCCAGATTTCGACCAGAGCTGGAGACGACCGCACACTCTCCCTGGTGATGAGATGATTCAGTATCCTCCAGAGATGCTGGACCTTGAGCTCAATGCCACTTCAGGACTTCAGCTGGTTACCTGTGGAAGAGGTGTGAGTATTTGCACGTGGAAAGGAGAAGGGACAGAAGGTTTGGTTTTCAGAAGAGAAAACCTCGATTCCTCATTAAAGTTGTTGAGAAATATTCAATTTCTCCTCCTTCCAGGCATACGGTAGGAACGAATTCTATATTTTATTCCCACCCTTGTAGTGAAATGTGGCCACGTGCCCTGTGCCGACCGATGGAATGTAAAGCAGGAGTCTGTGTCCCTCAACGTGTAAACTTTCAGGGCGGTTGTGCTTATCACTAAATACTTCTCTCTGCCCTGGCACTGCCTGTGCTCTGGATCCTCCAGATGGTGGATCGTGGCTGCCCCAGTAGCCTGTGTCCTGAAGTGAAGGACAGAGCAAAATAGAACCCAAGATGGCCCTCAGGGCCTGCATCAGAGGGAAGAAATAAACCTCACGGCTCTGTCACTGAGATTTTAATATTTTTTATTAATGCAGCATTTCCTAATCTCTGCTGACTAGTTCACTGATGATCATTTTTTTACATAAAAATGCAATTAAATATTACCTATATAGTTATCTTTTTTTTAAAGGAAGATCAGAACAATGTCTAGAAGAAGAGAATTAAGAGAAAAGGCAGGTGATTTCTGTCTGTGAGGGGCTTGTCTAGGAAGGAAACTGGCAATACAGGGTGGAGCCCAAGCAGCTTTGTGATACCCTCGTGGTCATCCAAAAATAACTAATTTAGCCCTCAGTACAGGAGGTCATGTGCAAGGGGACTTCCTACAACCCACTGAGCTGGGAAGATGGGAAAGCAAAACATCAGTCAAATCTCAAAATAACAAGGGTTAACTTCTTGGACTTTTTCTGACTTTAAAAGCTGTCTGTGGTTAAACATTAGAACAAAGAAAAATGGAATTTCTCTCTTTTCTCACTATCAGCAAAAACTTCTGGGAGACAGGCGTGAGCAAGTCTTGTTTACCTTTACATTCCTCTGCCAGGCAATAAATTATTAGTAAATCAATAAATAATCAATAAATTATTATTAACTGGGAAAGTAAATGTGAAAGGAAGGATAATTGAATGAAATGTATATCAATGGTCTGGGCTAAAGGCATAACATTTGGGGTATGTATAACTCATATTTTGGTAGCCAAGTGGAGGATATAATGTAACACCTCACTGTATACACACTTAACACGTACACATTTAGTTCTTCTTGAAGGCTATGGATTCCATCACTTAAATACGCCATACCTACCTGTTCTCCAACTCCAGTGACTTAATTTGGAAACCATTATCTCTTGCTTAGACTATGGCCATTGCTTGCTAATTGGACTACAAATCTTTACCCTGCGATGCATCTCTCGCAGCCCTCTGAATGTAAAGCAGACTAAGCTTCTTTCCTAATAAAAAATATTTTAAGTTTCAGCTACAACAGAATCAACTTCAACTCCTTAGCAGGCTAAAGGAAGCTTCATCTGGGTCTACTCACATTCTTCAGTAAAATTTTAACTCATTCTGGGCCGAGCACTAAATTTACGGCATCACTTAGTTTATTGCTTTTTCTTCAACATGTTGTAAGTGTGCATGAACTGTGCCACAGGGCATACTATTCCTTTAGCAAAGACCTATCCTGAAGGTGCCCTCCGTATAACAAAACATAACATCAGCTGATTACTGCTGTTTATTAAGCGCCTACAGTGTCCCAGGCAGTGTGTTATACATTATACGCATCCTATTATTTAATTTCCACAACCTTCTGAGATGAGTATCATTAGGGGCGTTGGACAGTGAGGAAACTGATGCTTAGAGATAAAGAATAATCTCACCTAACTTCACACAGCTAATAGATTTGAGAGGTCAAGTAGACCCTGGGCTGACTCCAAGTCCATTAACCGCTATGTGATACTGCTTCAGACCAAGCTCAGACGTTAACTCCTACCTCTATACTGCCTTTTCTGGCACCTTGAGGCAAAGTTAGCCATGAATTTTGCCCAGAATTACCTTACAGAATGTAATATATTATAGTTATTTGTTACACATCTTTCTCTTTAAGTAGACTATGAGTTCTTGAAAATAGGTAATATATCTTATTCAACTTTGAATTTTCTTTTTGGCCATCACTGTTGAGCATAGTGGTTGGGCAAGAGAACGTAACAAGTGTTTGGGATAAGAAAAGTGGAGAAAGTATGAGAGCAGAAGTTTGTTTACAGTGCAGAGAAAGAGAGAGGAATATGTACTATTTCAAAAAAAATGGTATAAGCACTGGAACCCTCTATGGGTGTGAAGATACTGTTTTATAGAGAGACTGCATTCTCAAAGGAAGGAAGGAGATGTAGCAGAGATTAGAAATGACAATATAAGACACTATAGAGTTAATGGATTTGGGCATTTTTTGACTTGGACTTTTTTTTTTTTTTGGACTTTTTTTATAAATACACCTTTAGAAATATCACAGCCTTTACGGTTGCCACTGTAGTGGGTGGTCAAAGTGGCAAGTATATTCAAAATAGGTATAAATGGAAGACATTTCCAATGCAGCAAGCCAAAAAGAAAAACATAAAATTAAGATTCCGAATTAAGGGTGCCAAAGACTTGCAGAGGGAAATAATAATAACATATTGACTTTGAGCAAAGATAATTTGGATAAATCACTAATCAAGAGAGCAATTCAAAGAACTTAAGGATGACATTAGACACTTCAGGAATGTCAACCATGGAATATTATCACGACTGGAAAAGTCTTCCAAACATCGAGGAGATAGGCTAAATTGAATATTAATTACTATTAATGGAGATCGTAACAGTGCAAATATGGACCAAAGCACACCTGACTTGGAAAGCTAGGGCAGAGGTATTCTCTACACAATTTGCTGAAAAACAAACCAACATCAACAACAAGGCTAGAATCATCTGACGCATCCACAAGATCTGGTTCTAGGACATTAACTAAACGTGATAGAAACAGTTAAAATCAGGAAGCATCTCCAATCCAAGTGTTTTCAACCCAGGTCAATTGCAGATAAGCATGAATAAAAAGTAAAAGAAGGCAAGCAGGAAGAAGGTGTATTTGTCCTGTGCAGATGGATTCAGGGACCGTGGAATACCCCCAAGGAAGGCAAGTGGAATCACCGTGAGGACCAGGCAACTACTGTAAGTGGTGGGAACCGTTTCAGAAGCCCTAGGCTGTACTTGAAATGCAAATTTCACTTTGTGCCATTCTCAGCATGGGGGAAGGGTGTCCAAGGTTAGCCAGAGCCGGCTGAAGAGAGATACCAGATGAGTGTGTGAGCAGAGAGTGAAACGCTTAGAGTCAGCAAACATCCCAGACTTTTCAAAGGAATCTTTTTTTTTAATTTATTTATTTATTTTATATATTTTTTATTTTTGGCTGTGTTGGGTCTTCGTTTCTGTGCGAGGGCTTTCTCCAGTTGCGGCGAGCTGGGGCCACTCTTCATCGCAGTGCACGGGCCTCTCACTGTTGTGGCCTCTCCCGTTGCGGAGCACAGGCTCCAGACGCGCAGCCTCAGTTGTTGTGGCTCACGGGCATAGCCGCTCCGCGGCACGTGAGATCCTCCCGGACCGGGGCACAAACCCGTGTCCCCTGCACTGGCAGGCGGATTCCCAACAACTGCGCCACCAGGGAAGCCCGAAAGGAATCTTTTTAAAAACACAATTTGTGCAAACTTTCTCATCTGTTTTGCTACCGAGTGGTGGAGTAAAATCGAGGCCCCCAGCTTTCTTTTCCTAATGCAATGCCCAGGAGATCAATCTTGCAACCAAAGGAACACCTGTTCGGCATTTTCTGAATCAATACAGTTTAATTTGGCTGATTATGGTTTAATACCAAATAGTAAATGGCTCAATAAATAAATATTTACTGAGGACCCACAATGCACAAAGAAGTAGGTGCCCCAGGTGAGAACCAGAGTTTGACATGCATGTTTAAGGATGGATTGTGGTGGGTAATTTTATCACATTACTGGGCACATTAGTGTTTATTCAAAAGAAAAATGAGAAAGTAAGCTGTAAAGGACCTGATCTAGCTCTCAACCTCCTGCAGCCTCATTAAAAAATACACAGACTTACTTCTCAAGCATGTTCTTTTCTTTTGACTTTACTTCCTTGTCTCCAACTTATTCTTTTTTTTAACTTTTCTTTTTTTTAATTTTTATTTTATATTGCAGTAGAGTTGATTTACAATGTTGTGTTAGTTTCAGGTGTACAGCAAAGTGATTTAGTTTTACATATACATATATCCATTCTTTTCCAGATTCTTTTCCCATATAGATAATTACAGAGTACTGAGTAGAGTTCCCTGGGTTATGCAGTAGGTCCTTGTTGTTAATCTATTTTATATATAGTAGTGTGTATATGTTAATCCCAACCTCCTAATTTGTCCCTCCCCCACCTTTCCCTTTTATTCTTTTTTTTTTAAAAAGTACTTTGTGTCTATTTTTTAAAATGCAAATATATAGGAAATGCTAAATATAGAAAAAGCGGGCATATGCTATCCACCAGATTTAACAAATATCATTTTTTCATATCTGTCATAGATCATTGTTGAAATAAACCAAAATATCACAGAAACGCTTAAGAAGTCCTCCCCATCCCATCTTTCGTCCCCCCATCTAATACATAACCATTATTTTCCAGCTGTTAATGACATTCCATGTTCTGTTTATAAATTTATTATATACGAATGTAGAACATTTTTCCTAAGCTAGATCATTTGTCCTAAAATTGCTTCTTGCAGTTTTAAGGTTGGTTTTTCACCCTTAGGACTTTGACCCAGGAGACATTTCATTTTCATCACAGAGCAATAGTGTGTGGTAGTTAAAAGCTAGCGCTCCGGAGCCAGACTGCTGTGTTCAAAGCAGGGTCTGTTTCTGCCACCCACTCGCTGTGTGACTGTCAGCAAGTTCTGTCTCTCTCTGAGACTCAGTTTGTTCATCTGTAAAATATCTCATTGACAGGTAGAAAGGATTAAATGAGTTAACACATATACAGCGTTAGTACAGTGCCCGGCATTTAATGAGCACTCAACGAATGTTCATCATCGTTATTGTTGCAGTTATTACTATCATGTGATCTTAAAATGTAATTTAATTTATTATGAATGGTTAATTACTCCAACAGTATTTATCGTACAGTTCTTTTTTTTTTTTTTTTTTTCTGCACTACTGATTTCTAAAGCCACCTTATAACAAGCTTGTGTATATCCACCAGTCTGTTCTGGTTTCTCCCTTATTCATTTGTTTTGTTTTGTTTTTATTACAAATATTCCCAACTCACTAGCTTTTCTCTTCCTTTTTTTTTTTAATAGATCTTTATTGGAGTATAATTGCTTCACAATACTGAGTTAGTTTCTGTTGTACAACAAAGTGAATGAGTCATATGTATACATATATATCCCCGTATCTCCTCCCTCTTTTTTTTTTTTTTTTTTTTTTTTTGCGGTGCGCGGGCCTCTCACTGTTGTGGCCTCTCCCGTTGCGGAGCACAGGCTCCGGACGCGCAGGCTCAGCGGCCATGGCTCACGGGCCCAGCCGCTCCGCGGCATGTGGGATCTTCCCAGACCGGGGCACGAACTCGTGTCCCCTGCATCGGCAGGCGGACCTCAACCACTGCGCCACCAGGGAAGCCCTATCTCCTCCCTCTTGAGCTTCCCTCCCACCCTCCCTATCCCACCCCTCTAGGTGGACACAAAGCACCGAGCTGATCTCCCTGTGCTATGCAGCTGCTTCCCACTAGCTAGCTATTCTACATTAGGTAGTGCATATATGTCGATGCTGCTCTCACTTCATCCCAGCTTACCCTTCCCCCGCCCCATGTCTTCAAGTCCATTCTCTACGTCTACGTCTTTATTCCTGCCCTGCCACTAGGTTCATCAGTACCATTTTTTTTTTTTTTTAGATTCCATATATATGTGTTAGCATACGGTATTTGTCTTTCTCTTTCTGACTTACTTGACTCTGTATGACAGACTCTAGGTCCATCCACCTCACTACAAATAACTCAGTTTCGTTTCTTTTTATGGCTGAGTAATATTCCATTGTATATACATGCCACATCTTCTTTATCCGTTCCTCTGTTGATGGACATTTAGGTTGCTTCCGTGTCCTGGCTATTTTAAATAGTGCTGCAATGAATATTTTGGTACATGTCTCTTTTTGAATTATGGTTTTCTCAGGATATAGGTCCAGTAATGGGATTGCTGGGTCATATGGTAGTTCTATTTTTAGTTTTTTAAGGAACCTCCGTACTGTTCTTCATAGTGTTCATTTGTTTTTATTGCTCATTCCTGCATCTAGCAACACTCTCCTGACTAGTAGCCTTATGGTAAGTTTCACCTCTTCTCCCTCTTTTGTGTAGTTTGGCAATTCTTGGCCCTTTATTCTTCCATGTTAATTTTAGTATCCATTAGTTAAATTTGTTTGTAAACAACAAACAAAAATCCACTGTGAGAGTACTGGTTACTATTACAGATATTTAATGTTTCCATTCATAAATATGACTGATATCACCAATTATTTTGATCCTTTTAGAATATCCTTCAATAACATTTTATAACTTTTCCATAAAGTTTATTCTCTACTTTTCTAAAATATATCCCTATGTACTCTTGCTGCTATCATGGATTTGTTAAATTATATTTTCTGAGTTTTTACTGTCAACGTTAGACATTATGGTTTTTTGAGTAATGCTGATGCACTTTTATTAATTTTAGTAGTTTGTATTTTCTTATCTTTTCTGTGTAGATAACCATATCGCCTTTGAATTATGTTCATTCTGTTTCTCATAAATTGCACACCTTTTACGTTTTCCTATCTTATTGGTCTGGCTAAGACTGAGGGTTTAATTCTGAAAGGAATTGCTGATAGCAGGCAGCCTTATATTTTTCTTTACTTTGGAGGGAATGTGTTAATGTTTTAACATGAAATACAATATTTGGTTTTGGATGTTGATTGACAAGCCTTGTAAGGTTAATGCCATTTTATGCCTTGTTTGTTAAGAGATTTTTAAAAATCATGAATATTGAATTTTAACACATGCTTTTTTGCAGGTGTTAAGATAACCATAGTTTATCTCCTTTAATCATTAATTTGTTAAAGTAGCGAGTGAATTATAGTTGTACATTTTATAATGTTACACTATCTATGAATTACTGGGATGCGTCCTGCTCATTCACTGAAAAAATGGCTGAATTCAGAATGATTTGCTAATATTTTATTTAGGAGTAATGCATCTGTGTTCCTGTATAAGAAAAGACTGTCCTACAATTTTTCCTTTTGATATTTACTTGGTCCAATTTAAGAACTGAGATTATATTAGCTTTATAGAGTGATTTGGAGAGCTTCTTCTCTTTGCTTGTTTCCTGGAATATATCGTGTACTGTTGCTTCATGTTACTTTCTAGGTAGGATTTTTTGGAGGGGTTTGGGAAAAAGGAGGGATGGGTAGATTTTTGACCATCAATTGAATAACTTTAATGACAATTTCTAACAAGGTCTCTCTCTCTCAGGGATGTGCCTATATCATTAATCTTTTCAAAGAACTGGCTTTGATTCTTGTTCATTCTCTTTGTTTTTCTTGCTATTGTCTTTCTCCTCTTTATTATTTCCCCTTCCTTTCCTCATGTTCACTCTCTTAGTCTTTGCATGCTTCATGAATTGAACAGAGAGCTCACTAAATTTTTTATTCTGTGTTCATTCTTCATTTGTGCATTTAAAGCTCCAATCTTCTATATTACTTCGGTTGCTACTCATGAGCTTTGATATATGGCTTTTCAGTTCTCTATTTTAATATCAATCCTGAATTCCTCTTTGACTTGTGAAATACTCAAATGTTCAAATTTTTTAAATTTTTGAATGAGTTGTTTGGGTATTTGTGGTCGTATTTTTGGTACTTGGATTTTACAAAGTAAAATGTTGTCCATTCCTATCAAATTCTGGCACATTGTGAAACATGGTCGATTTTTATCAGTATTCTATATCTGTTAGGAAACAACAAATATTTTAATTGCTGGGTATAACAATTAAAATTTAATTGTTTAAATTTAATTTAAATTTAATTGTTTTGTACAACAATTTAGGCAAATTTGTTATTGTGCTTTTCTGATGCTTTTTTACTTTTTTCCATTTTTCCTGGCTGTACTGTTTGTGACAAGCGAAATCTTCTATGATTTTATTTTATCAATTTTTCTTGTAATTTTGTCTACATTTTGCTTGATATATTTTGAGGTTAGACAATAGTTTTAGAGATGGATGGGTTTAGTATTATTTTATTTTCCTGGGAAATTGCTTATTTTATAATTAAGCTCTATGGTTATCTTTATTGCAAATATTCATTTATATCTTTAAGTCTGATTGGCTGACATTAATATTGTCATACAATTCAACATCTTTATTTAGATTTGTATTTGCCTAATGTATCTTTTCCCATTTTTCATTAGTATCTTTTCTCTGATGCCTGTAAATTGCATATAACTTAATTTTTCTTTATCAACTAGAGGATCTTTACCTTTCAACTGATGAGCATGCTCTATATTTATTGGAATTATGGATATGTTTGGAATTATTTGTATTTTTTGCGTGTTTTCATGCTATTTCTTGATATTTTTCTTTTTTAAAATCATCCTTCTGTTGGGTTATTAGAACTTCTTTCTGCTTTTTCCCTCTCTACCAACTTAAAAGATATGCTTTGTATTTTTTCTGATATAACGACGTCATGTTAAAATGTTAACAGGTTCTTCTCATGAACAATAAAGGACTTTCATATTATTGTTGTGTAGCACTTTAGCGACATCCTGTGTTACCCCTCCTCCACAAGTAGGTGTTATTTTAATTATAATCATTAGTTTTTTTTTTTTTTTTTTTTTTTGCGGTACGCGGGCCTCTCACTGTCGTGGCCTCTCCCATTGCGGAGCACAGGCTCCGGACGCGCAGGCTCAGCGGCCATGGCTTACGGGCCCAGCCGCTCCGCGGCATGTGGGATCTTCCCAGACTGGGGCACGAACCCATGTCCCCTGCATCGGCAGGCAGACCTCAACCACTGCGCCACCAGGGAAGCCCTATAATCATTAGTTTTTACAATAAACTTTATTTAGATGTACTCACGTTTTCCTGACTTATTTTCTAACCATACATTTTTGCTTCCTTTTCCTTTCTTAGGTTCAATTTCCATCTTTATGAGATAAACCCTTTAGTGGTTCTTTCAGCAGGATATCTGAGTGGTAAAGTCAGCATTTGTGTGAAAATATTTCTATTTTACATTTGCTTTTGAAAGAGAAATTTAACTGGGCATAGAAGTCCAAGTTCACATTATATTCCTTAGCAACTTTAAGGTATTATTCAGTAATCTCTACTTTCCATTTTAGTTGCTGGAGCATCTGACTGACAACCTAATTATTCCCTATTTTGCAGGTAAAATGTCATTTCTATCTGATTATTTCTGAGTTATTTTGCTTTTCCTTTCCTCTGCAATTCCACTATGATGCATCTCATTAAATGTTTATTTTTATTTACCCAGTTCAGGAATTCATATCATTTTTATAATGAAGATTCATAGTTTTTAAAATCAAGTCTGAAAATTCTTAGCTATTTATCATTTTTTTCCCCCAGCTGTTCCCCTGTTCTTTTCTTCTGGAGCTCTTACTAGACACACATCAGTTACCTTTATTCTACTTCCCATGACACTCAGTCTTTACTCTTTCCATTCCTCTGTCTCACTGGGTTATTATTTCCTGTAGTAATTGCTATAGACTATTCTTTCAGTTCACTAATTTTTTGTGTTCAGATTCTTTATTCAATTGTGTTCAACATGATATTTAACTAAACCTTTGAACACCTAATTTTGATGACTACATTTTCTTTTTCCTTAAAGTTCATTTTGTTTTTCTTTCAAAAACATTATTTCAAAAATGTTGCCGTTTTTCGGCTTCCCTGGTGGCGCAGTGGTTCAGAGTCTGCCTGCTGACGCAGGGGACACGGGTTCGTGCCCCGGTCTGGGAAGATCCCACATGCCGCGGAGCGGCTGGGCCCGTGAGCCATGGCCACTGAGCCTGCGCGTCCAGAGCCTGTGCTCCGCAATAGGAGAGGCCACAACAGTGAGAGGCCCGCGTACCGCAAAAAAAAAAAAAAAAAAAAAAAAGTTGCCTTTTATTATAATTTTATTACATCTTTAAATCTTTAACAATTTTAAGCACATTTTATGATTTTTCTATTACTTCTAATTCTTGAAATCTTATTCCTACTTTTTGCTTTTAACCTGCTTTTAACCAGATTCTCCCTCAGGGTAGATTATTTTCTTGTGTGGTTTGTAATTTGTGTGTGTGCCTATTTAGCTGAGATGTGTGTGTGTGTGTGTGTGCACTAGGAGAAAAATCCTCCTAAATAACGTTTGTTTTGTTTTGTTTTCCTGAAGGATCCTGTTTCCTTAAATCAGGATCTCAGCACATCTTTATGGGACCAGTATTTATGCCAGCCTTTTCTCCTGCTTTATCTAGAACATAAACTGGGGCTTCCATTTCCCACAGAATATTTTTTCCCAGTTATATTTTCAGGAAGTAATCAGGATTTTGTCTGTTCCTTTAGTTAGTGATAGATACAATTTAGCTTTCCTTTCAGTCCATGAGCAACCCTCCCCTGTTCTGGACTTTATGCAGGAGTCTGGATTACATATTGCTTTTTCAAATGTGCCTGAAAAAAGGCACATTTTTCAGAACCCCTCGGCTACTCAGACACCATTGCCCCAGCCCCCAAGATTGAGTCATATCGGGAGTCAATTCCCTCCTGGCTACCAGGACATCACACGTGAGCTTTGACTTGGTTGACCTCCCCCAGCTTCGTCTCTTCTTCTCTGCCCGGATTTTCTGTGACGCTGCTGTGCTCACATCACCCCAACCTTCTTTCAGCTTTCTCCTTCCTGCAGGTCTTCAGTGTATGGGTTCTTGTGTCTGGAATGCTTTTTCCTCTTTCCTTTTCCCAGCTGACTCCCACTTGGTCCTCCGATATCCACTTCACCAGACTTTCCTCAGAGATGCCATCTCGGACATGATGAACTAACTATAAAACCCGTATCTCAACTGCATGCCACACAATGGGCAACTGTGTGTATGTTTTATTTTTAAAATGTCAATCCCGTTCATTAGGGGGAAAGTCTACTTTGTGCATCATTATATATGCAGAGTCCAACTTACATTAGGTACTTCATAAATTCGTATGGCCAGATGAATGTCAAAATAATGTAATACACAAAGATAGCTGACTTCAAAAGTCAGGTTGACTGCATGCCTCAACTAATAAGTCCGCGAGCTGCAACGAAGACCCGGCGCAGGCAAAGTAAATAAATAAATAAATATTTGAAAGTCAAGTTGAGCCCTTAAACTACTGATTATCTAACTCTCCTTTCCTGGAAAGCATGCTTTCTCATGGTTACTTTCGAATCTGCCACCTTGACCTTTAATGATGGTCTGGGATGTGTACACCAGAAATAATTCTTCATCTTGCGTAATCCTGCCACATTTTATCCTAGAGACAGCCCCCAGAGGAGCCTGTTAGATAACTTCCTGATTCTGGGACTCTACCGCTGACAAGGTGTAAATCACATCCCAAAACGGAGAACAATCTCTTTATGGCAAGATCACAATGCTTTAGATCAGCAAGCCCAGGTAGACTGTGCTGCTACTGCTACTACAAATAATAACGTTGTCATGTATTGAGTAATGCCTGCGTATCAGTCATTTTACATATGATTTCATTCATTTATTTCATTCGTTCACTTATTTCAGCTAACTGTGAGTTAAATACTGTGGTGGATGTTATTGTTTTCAGTGTTCATACCTGAAAAATGAGGACAATAATACCATACTATTTGCTTCCAGATGAGTCAACTGAGCAACAGAACAGTTGATTGCATGGCGGGCTTTGAAGCCAGAGGAGTCTGACTCAAAACTTCCTAACTCTTGACTTTAGGACACTCTCTATTATTCTAAGGCAGGTTCTGTCCAAACTGCCTACACATTCATACAATGTATACATACAACAAATGTCTAAAAGGGCTTGTGAAGTAAAATTCATATTTTATGGCAAGAAAAGAGAAATTTAAACATAAAAATTTTTCTCTGCCCTTTGCCCTCCTCTCTCCCCGCACTGTGCATTGTGTATCTGCATTAGGCATCGACCAAACCTCCCCCATCGGCAGAAATACCTGCTCAACCATGAAGAGCAGCATTCTCCTAGCATCAGTAAGACGACTCCTTAAAAGATAACATTCCTTCCTGATCTTGCAAGGGGTCACATGACCCACCATGATGATGCTTAGATCTGGATTATGTGAACTGTCAATCATACATCATTTGATGTACAACCCTCTGTCTCAAAAAACTTATATAATGGAAGGAACAGTTCTCAGAGCTTTCTGAGAAGTTCTTTTTGGGTCATAATCTTCAAATTTGGCTGGAATAAAATTTTCTATTTCTTTCTTAGATAGACTGATTAATTTTTCATTGACAGGCTAAAACACAAGGAGAAATCATAAGCCCTCTAACGTATGATTTGCCACATCTGTTGCTAAAAGCAGCCTCTTCCAGAATTGTGTGTGTCGGGGGAGGATCTTTTCTAAATCTCATCACCCTTCACACTTCCTCACCTGGCCCTTTCTCAGAGTCGGGAAGTACATGCCTCACTGCAGCTACATCTCCGTTCTGGGCTCAAAAGAGGGAACCTTGAGGGAACGGGGGATTTGCCTGTTTCAGACTCTCGGGGAAGGTCTCTGACATTCATTTTTCCTTTCTAAGTGCTTCTACTGAGGTCTGGGAGTGAAAAGCCCCAGGCTTCCCTGAAGTGTCAGAGTTAGTCAGCCCTTCCTGAAAGCAAAAGGTACTCCCATGGAAGAGTCACCAGGCTGAATCACCTGCTGTTAGCACTTTCTAAAAGGAAGTGTGTGCAGACAAGTGCCTTCATTTGCAGAAACCACTGGTGTTTGTTTTGGAGACTGCTTGCTCCAGAAACTCCAAGGAAACTAGCCTTGGACTAAACATTCTAACAACCTATTACAATTGCTGGTACGCTGACTTCCGGACTTGGGCGCTGTGGTTTTAATGTCTTTTTTTTACGTTGAAATCGGAGTGACAAAGTGGTCACATGTTTCCATCTTGCAAAGTTATTTCCCATGAGTGGAACAATGCTCCCCTTTACTTGCTTCTTACCTTAGAGACTAAGATTTGATAACCTTACGAGAAAGTTTATCACCCATAAATTTTGGACGTGTGATGGTGATTTCTGGTTTCATTAGACATTGACAGAAATTAGAATAATGTTTTTGTTAGAGCCTGGAAGTATTTTTTAACTATAACAGTATCGGCTTTGTACGATGTCCATCTCCAATTAAAATCATATATTTTATATTCTGACATCCAAGTACTATGGTTAAGTACCAAAGTTGGTATTGTGTCTCATTCTGTGAAAGACTTGTCAGCTTGCAAAATTGCAAGGGAAAATTTTGATTGGAATATAAGATTGAGCTTGTGGGGAGTGTAAGAAAACAGTCTCGTGACTGATGGGGGTGGGAAATGTGTCCTGACTGAAAAAAAAAAGCCTGTAAAGAAATGAGGCAACATACCTGAGCAAAAGCCCGCCCCAGGCTCTGCTGGACTGTGGCAGAACAATGGGAAGGTTTTACCTTTCGTGTCTCTTCCCCTCTACCCCAGTTACATGTCCAATGCTAATGAGTTGACTTTGGGAGCCTCTGTGGAAAGGTGCCACGTGGGTCCTGTGTCACCCAGACCAGGGTGGGCCTGCAGCATGGTGGATGGAGACCGTATCTCAGCCACCTGAGACGTATATATATATATATATATATACGTTTTTAAGAATACTCATATAGATATATGAATCACTTTACTGTACACCAGAAACTAACACAACATGGTAAATCAACTGTATGAAGCAAGGATAAAGATCTTGGTTGGTGTGAGGTCTGCAGGAGCTGTGGGGAAGGCAGCCCTGTGTCAGAAGAGATGCTCTGCGGGAGGTAGTTCTTGTTATCCAGCTCCAGTGGTGGCCTCGCTGCAAAGCCATGGGACCAGGACAGTCACATCCATAGTCAGCTTTTCCTCTGTCAGCAGCCAAGGTGATTTTTCTGTGCTACAAAACAGAATTACGTCTCCTCTTTCTAAACAAATGTCCTTGAGTCCCTATTGCCCTCCAGATAAAGTCACACCCCCGATACGGCTCCAAGGTCTTTTGTCATCAGAACGCTGGGGACCTCTAGGTCCCACCCTCTCCTGCCTTTCCCACCCCTCACTCCCTAACTGCTCACTCCAGCCCTCCTGGACCGTGTTCAGATCTTAGTTATATTACATTCCTTTAGATCTAGGCTGGGCCTTCATGCTTCAGGTCCCCTCTGTCCCCACGCCTCTCTATCAGCCCTTGTTGAAACACTCCTTTCCCTGTTCACCAGGCTAACCCTTCATCTTCCTGTAGGACTCCGCCTAGACATCGCGTCTTCCAGGAAGCTTTTCTTGAGCCTCCTCGAGCTTGAATAATGTGCTCCTCTTTGCATGCCTCTAGTACCTTGTACTTATTCCATCATGGCTACACTTCTGCTGTGACCACACTTCATTAAACTTCCTTTCTTTTCTTGATTTATATCCTCCAACAGACTACAAGCTCCATGAGAACGAGAACTACAGTGGTCTTATTTACTGTCCTATCTTTAATGTTTAGCACAGATTCTGACATGTAGTAGGCAGGCATTCAATAATATTGGTGGAATAAATAAATTCAGTGTATAATACTGTTTGGTTTTATGCAAATATCTACACAAGTACTTTCTTATTTTGTTCTCTTAAAACTTCTGCCAGCGAGACCGCACAGATCTTACAGATTTTATTTCACAGACATGGAAATTGAGATCTAAAAACACTCAGGCAACAGTGTAGAGACACAAAGAAAGAAAGTGGTGGAGTGACTACCCGTTCCATCGTTCCATCGCAAGCGCCTTGTTTATGTCACAACACTTCTTGCCCTGGCTTCCTCTTTCATATAACGGAAATTCCTCCTCTCTAGGTATCTCTTCAGATGCAAATTTTGTGTGTATCTGCTGACTGCAGCAGACACTACTGAAGCCCCAATTCCCTGTCCCCATGGCCCACCTCTGAGTCCACCTGTGGTGGCAGTAGACGGCTTCCAGAATGTCGAGAACTTTCCACCTCAAGCCCCTCCATGTCTCTTCCCCTCTCCCCCGGGATTTCTTCGGCACCCCTTGTGCTCGCTGTCTGCATACCAGTGCAACCCAGCAGTGTGTGGAAGGGGTTTCAGTGACTTTGGAAGCAATTCCCAATTAATGGGGACGGAAGCTGCTGGAGACATCATGCAAGCTTCCGCACTCTCTGGTGGCACAGGTCTGAGGTGAGTTCCCTTCTCATGGTTCCTTACAGGGTCTCCATCGGGGTGGAGCTCAGCCGCCTGCAGAGCTGCATCCCCACAATAGCGCACCTCTTAATGGTCATCACTCTCTCATCTGTGCTTCTACAGATTACGTCACAGATAAACTACTGGCACCCGAGCCTTTGCCTCAGGAACTTCTTTTGGAGAAAACCAATCCAAGATATTGATAAATCCATAACAAGTAGGAAGGACATGGGGAAAGGACACTCTCCCGCCATGTTCCCCTCCTGCTTCCTTACCAGATGATCTTTCGGAACCCCTTTCATCTCTGAAAGGTCACCCATTCTACCCTGGGCCCTTCTTGTCCATCAAATGCCAAGCTTGGAGATAATTGTCCTCCCCAATGCAGTGTTCCTATAGATACCCAGGCCCCCTCAGGGCACTGGCCTGTGGCAGCCTGGTAACTGGCACAGAGCAAGCAGTTTCCTACCTCTGTGCCAGTTCTCTCTGTCCTTTGTTTATCAGAACTGGCTGGAATTACTGCCTAGATTCCCTGGGGGAGGACAGACATTGCAAACAACCATGGCCATCACCACTTCAAGAGCTGAAGCAGACAGAGCCGGCAGCACAAGAGGGCATTAACTTCCAGACATACACATTTAATTGCAGAGAGTCTATGAACAAGGGTGGACGGTGCACAGGAGAAAACATCCCCACGCAGCAAAACGCCAAGGAGCGGCACACCAACCGTCCTGGGTCAACTCTTGCACAACGGGTTCCTGAAACCAGTGTTCCCAGAGTTGCTGAAATGTTTGTTTGTTCAAGGGGCCTTTCTCTAAATTCCAAAGGTCAATTTCATTGATGCATGTCAATGCCATCTCCACCAAGAGATGTGTGCTTCTGACTCGCGTCCTTCTCTCCCCTCTCCCCGGGGATAAGGGTGGCTACCTGCTTAGCGCCACTGGGCACCAGCTTACTCTCTTCTTCACCCCCAACTACCTTAACTGACTCTTTGAACCCTGCTCCACCACGCACTTGGCCCCAGCAGGAAGAACTCGCAGGCACAAGGAGGCAAATGAGTTTCACAGGCAGTGCGTTATATTGGATCAAACTTTGGGCATCTGACTAAATTTGCCTGTTTTATCTTCATATCCCTTTCCTAAGTAGAGGCTCTGGCACTTAGCAGTTGCTCATTAAATATGTGTTGAGTCTCATTAAATGTGTGTGGATGCACGCAGGAGTGGATTCATGAATATATGCATAATTCTTTCAGTTTGAAGGATTGGGGCTAATGCTATGAATATATTTCCTGAATAATTAGCTTTGTGCATAGTGGGTGCTCCATAAATGTGCATTAATGGATCAATAATGTGCCTAGAGAAGAACAAATCACTACGGAAGCCTGTGGGTATGCTCCCACCTTGCTGTTGGAGGGCTTCACGCTGTACCCCCTGAGTGATTATAGTCTCGTGTAAGTGATTTTCATGGTAGTTTGCACTTCTGAGACTGGGAAAGCATCATTTGAGTTGGGCTTTCCATTTTGGCATATACCCTTTTCCCGTATCCTGTTCTATGTTAGTCCTTTGAGGCATCTAGGAAGAATTAGATAGTGGGGGGAGATCAGGGCTATAATTAGGTTCCAGACAAATTCCCTAATTGAATAAGAGTTTGTCTGTGATCTTAAGTGTAGCCAGTTAGTCCCCATGGGCAAGTACCAGCTATGTTATCTATAGTACACTGTGGGCACGCAATACATTTTATAAAACCATAATAGAGTAATGGGTACAATCATTCATTGTTATCTTTATCCATTTAAGGCTGTTTCAAAGTGTCATATCAAATACAGCTTTTTTTCACTTTATAATAATACTGTAGAATTGAGGTAAATTTTTCTTCTCTCATATAGCATCGAATATTTCCAGAAAGCTGTATAGCTTGGGCCAACCTCTCTTATGTAATAATAATAATAATATGCTAGCACCTGCCATTTTTGAGCCTTTACTGTGTGTTAGACTCTGTACTAAATGTTTTATATATGCATCATCTTATTTATTCCTTGAATTAAGCTTTTGAAGCATTTATCATAATTTTCAGTTTACATATGAGGAAATGGAAATTTAGAGCAGTAATTTGATCAGTATCTTATAGTTGGTAAATAGAAGTCTGTTTGATTCGAAATCCTTTGCTGTTAATTACCTTACTAGCATGCATGCAGGAACACTTTACAGAAGGCTGAAATTAGGGCCATCATTTTAAAAACTGGGACTTAGACTAACAACAGCTGTCATAAGATGCTGTGCTATTATGTAAGTTGTCTCAGTTAAAATTTAGGCTGTGTGCCTAATAAATTAGGTACTATAGCCCCTTTATACAGATGAGAAAATTGGAGCTCCTAAAGGTCATGCGATTTGCTACAGACAATCAGAAACTAGGTAGTAGAACTGTGACCTACACCAACTCTGTCTGACCTTGCAGCTGTATCAGCACCCTGATAACACTCTACTGCATCTAATTGCCAAAGCGTCTATCTAATAGACATTTGTCATTTTTTTGTCTGTATAGCATCTGTTCCCCCTTCTTATCAACACCTTGATTTTGCATTTTACTTTTTTTGTGGGAGATTACCTCTTCTCGTGTATCTGGAGCTGTTGGGATAATGAACCCACGTTTCTACCTTTTACTAAAGAAGCTGAAAGGACCAGATTTTACCTTCAATCAACTCATGTTGACAAAATGTGGACAGAAGATCTAACGTGACAATTGGTATACGTTTTGTTTGTTTGTTTGTTTTTTCAGGAACTTGAACCTTGACAGTCTGATGCAGGTAGTGGAACATTGTTGGAATGTGTTAATCTCACTTCTTTTCCATCAAGTTTCCCTGCTATGAGATTATTCTTGTGATCCCCACATCACTTTAACTTCCCTCTGGCATAGCCCTGAAGCATAATGAAAAAAGAAAATACTTCCATGAGTCGAATTCTGAAGAGCTCATTTCATCAGCTTTGATTAGGAGAGATGGTCAGAGACGAGACCCTGCCTTAAACATGGGCAGTGGCTAACAGTCTGCTCAGACAATGAGGATCTTGGAAGGATCCTGGTTAGGGAATTGATGACAAGGACCTTTTGAGAAGTATGTCGACGGATCTTGATGAATAGATCCTATATTACATATTTAGGATGAGTTGCAGCTTACTACAGCAGAAAACCCTACAAAACAGTAACCAAACAACATGGAAAGTCAGTTTTTGGTTTGCTTTGTTTTCTGTTCACATAAAAAAGAATTTGTAGGTGGGTGTCCAGGACTGATATAACTGCTCCACGGTCATCATGGTTACTTCCTGGTCCAAGATGTCTGCTGGAACTCCAGCCATCATGATGGAAAGAAAGAAGAGGAGAAAAGCAAAAAGGGAAGCATGTCTCAGCTGAGTCAGCTTCTGTTAAGCAATCTTCCTGGATATTCCATATGGTATTTCCGTTTCCATCTCACTGGTCAGAATTTAGTTTCATGGCTACACTTAGGTACAATGGCAGCTAGGAAGTACAGTTTTGTCAGGTAGATGGTTTGATACTCTAGATAAAATCAACATTCTATTTCACATAAATTACCACCAGCAATTCACCACTGCAAAAGGGAATCTTAATAATCAGGTGGACAAACTTGTTTTGTACAATGCTAAGTTCCTTTACTGGTCACCCCAATTTGCTCAGTACACTCTTGAGCAAAGACCAATTTCTTGAAAAGCATAAACCATCCAGTGCTTTGAGTTGAAAAGCACAACTCATCCAATAGAAAATATATTTTAAGGAGAATTGAATACCCCTATAACTATTGAGGAGATCAGTTACCAAAAACAAAACAAACCACTCTCAAATAGAAATCTCTAGGCCCAGATGGTTTTTCCAGAGAATTCTATCAAATATTTAAAAATTTATTTTCTACATAATCTGCTCCAGAAAATAAAATAAGAGGGAACACTATGCAATTATTTTATGAAACCAGTATTTACCTAAAACCAAAATCAGACAAAGCCTGTACCAAAAAACTAAGCAAACAAAAAAGACCCTCAAATTATAGAACCTGCATAAGGATTGTTCCTAGCAGCTTTATCTGTAATAGCCAAGAACCGGAAACAGTTAACATCACCCACAATGAGTGGCTGATTAAGCAAACTGTGCTCCATCAGTATAATGGAATACTGCACAGCAATCCAAAGAAACTAGCTTTTGACAAACAACAACCCTGATGGATCTCAAGGGCCTTATGCTGAGTGAAGAAAGCCAATCTTAAAGGGTCACATACAGTGTGATTCCATTTATATAACAATTTTGAAAAGACAAAATTATAGAGATGGAAGACAGGTGAGTGACGTTGGGGAGTTAGGGATGTTGAGGGGGGGATGAGTGCAACCATAAAAAGAAATAAAAGGAATCCCTTGGTGGTGACTGAATAGTTCTGTATCCTAAGTGCAGTGGTGGTTGCATGAATGTAGGTAGGACCATACCGATATGCCAGTTTCAATGTTCTGTTTCAATATGTTGCGCTGTTAATTACATAAGATGTAACCTTTGAGGGAAACTGGGCGTAGGTTACATAGAACCCTTCTGTACTACCTTTGCAACGTTTTGTGACTCTGTGAGTACATAAATAAAGTTTTGACAGAGCTGGTTATCTAGGCTTCCTTCAGTTCCATTAATTCCTAATATCTTTTCAATAAATCCCTCTTTTGCTCAATATAGCATGTCTTGCTTTCTTCTGAATTATCTTGATATGCAGCATTGATGTAAGTGATTCATCTTACCCTGGGAAGGGTGAGCAGGAAAAAAACTTCTAGAAGATACGCATTGGAAAAAGGGATCAGAAATCACCTGTCTCTTTCTTCTAAGTCAGGTTGTGTTAAATTTGACTCGTGTTTTCCTTTCTGCTGAACACAATTACACATTTCACGCACACACCCTCACCGCCAGATCCCACCCCATGCCACTGTGTCTTCGTCTGTCGGGACAATCACAGTCATCTTTATCTTTGGTAAAGAAGACACTACAATTTTATAACACTTACTGGACTTTTATGGTTGGTTGCAAGGGGCAGAGAGTCACTGCGCTAGGTAAGCACCAGGAGCTCAGTTGGAGAATATTAATTTCTTTCGTGTAGAGTAGTTTGGGAAATGGGCTTTCCATAGATATCCAAAATCAGGATCTTCAAACTGTATTTTTTGAGTCAAAGTGATTATTCACGGACTTTCTTTGAAATTGTCTAGTGTTCCTTCTTCGGCATGAATCAAATATTCAAAATGTAGGTGCTTCTCTCTGTCTTTTCTACTGTCACCTGTTTGACTCCGGATCCCAAGAGGACAGGGTAACACAATACAAAACATGACCCGTTAGTTATCAGGAACCATAGGTGGAGCAGATTTCCTTAGAAGGGAATGTGAACAGAGCAGGAAATGACCAACATCACGAACGTGGCTTTGCTTGGAGAAGCCTGGGAAAGCTTCCAACCCCGCTGACCTGTCGCACTGCTTGAAATCTCATCTGTACTCTTTTTCATTTGAACACATCTTGGGTTTCAGAATGCAGACGTACCACTGGAGTACTAATGTGGACATACGCCTTCAATTAGGGTATTTTCTTTTCCAGGGTTACCTGATATTCTGAATGGGGATTCAATATCATCTGTCCATGCATAGACACAATCTGTGTGCTTTCAGGACAAGTGAGAAAAGTAAATAAAACCAGGAATGGGATGAGATAGAATGTGAGCTTAAATGGGCTGGGGTCATGGGGGCAAGTGAGACTCTCAAACATACTTATGAAGAAAAAACAGAGCCAAGGGCGTGGTCAGCATGAGAAACCTGCTTATCACCAGGGAGGATATAAAACCTTATCCTGGAATCTGTGAGTGTGAAATTCTCTTGATAGCTTTGAGGTCACATCTAGCAGAGTTTAAGAAAGAAGCCATGTACAAATTCCAGGACAGGTACATAGTGAGGAGAAATAGCTGTAGACAGCAGTTCATTGTGTCTAGACCTTTTTTTTTTTTTTAATGTAATGGAATTTATTGGCTTATGTAACCGGGAAGTCCAAGGGCAGAGCTGGCTTCAGTTGCTATGGCTTGGAAGGTGTTTTCTAGTTTCACTCTCTCTCCCTCCCACTTCTTCAGGCCCTGCCCCTCCCACTCTTGACTCCCTTCTCTTTTTCTGTTGGTTTTGTTCTCAGACAGGCTCTGTCCACAGCCATCCCCAAAGTGACTTTTCCATTAATTTCTCTCAGCACCCAGATATCTAAAGTAAGAAAAGTGTCCATTGACCCTGTGGGTCTGGCCTGGGTAACAGAACACTCTGTTCAAATGTGATCACGTCACCTATCCATCTCTGTGGGCAGGAGAACTGCAATTGGCTCCACTGTAATACATGAAATGGAAAAAAGCCACTCTCACCTTGACCTTAAACGACTCAAGGGACTGGAAGGTGCTCTTACAGGTAAGATAGACCCAGTCTGGGGAATTAGGACTTGGGCATAAAAGCGTTAAAATGCTTGAGGGATGACATAAAAGTAAACATAGATGGGGGAGGGCACTGCAGGCCAAAAACATTTCCTTCAGCGTTTTGTCAGAAAAGATGTGTGTGGGAGTGAAACCGTGCAACTCAGACTGGGACTCAAACCCACATTCTTTTAACTGAGATCACACACCTGGTCTCAGGGCTTAATGAAGCTCAGGTTCTTGATGTCTCATTGCAGAAAGAATTCAGTGAGAGACAAAGTGATAGGTAAGAAGTGGATCTATTTAGAGAGAAACACACTCCACAGACAGAGTGTGGGTCACCTAGAAGGCCCCATGGGACGGGGTTGTCAGTTTTTATAGGAGTGGGTAATTCCAGAGGCTAATTAGTGGGAAGAGTATTCCAGCTATTTTGGGGAAAGGGTGGGGATTTTCAGACATTGAGCCACAGCCCACTTTTTAACCTTTATGTTTGGCCTTGGAACTGTCATGTCACCTGTGGGTGTGTCATTTAGCATGCTGATGTGTTGCACTGAGCAGATACCAAGGCTCAAGGTCTAGTGGAAGTGGATTCATCCTCCATATTGGACTTATTTGGTCCTAATCAGTTTATATCGTGTCCTCAGGCTATGTCATTCTTTTCAAGGTTGTGCCCTGCCCCCTTCCCTCCTGTTTCAGGAGGAGGCCACACCTGGAACAATTTTGACATACAGATGCCACGTTGGGATAGTGACACAGAAGATCAAAGGAGGAAACATGGGAGCGCTGTTTCCCTGTGTCCACACCAGGCTGTCTCTGCACTTAACAGTTACCCCTAGGGAGTGCTGACATGGAGTAAAAGTCATCCAACTCAGGAAGAAATGGAAGACAGATGTGCTAGGCCAGCCTGGAATACTCCTCAGCACTGAAGTGAAGAAACTGAAAATCTGGACCCTGGAGTAGCTTTTAGCTACGCTTCAAACATGTGTGAAATAGCAAAGGAACAGGTCAGGAGTACAGCTCATAGAGCAAGTCCTATTAAAATACTTAGTACTCACGGAGTGAAGGATGTTTTGGAGCTTTTCACCTGATAACACCACCAACAGCTAAAGCATCATTTTATGCCTGAATCTCATGGTTTTTAGATACAAGACAAGGCACAGAGTTAGTTCTGGTGTTTTGAAAGTTGCCCCATAACACTAGCAGTTCATCCACACTCTTCTTTTTTTCTTTTAAACATCTTTATTGGAGTATAATTGCTTTAGATCCACACTCTTTATCTGACTTTCTGTGTAGGATCGCAGCTCTTTGAGGACATGTCTTGAGACGATTCTATATGTATAGAGTATAGAACGTATATAATCTAGCGCCTGACATGTAAAAGGTGCTTTAAAATTTATCATAAGATGATACAGAAATGAATGCTCTAAAGACAGGCACCTGGAAGCATAAAATCTAGTGTCTATTTTTTTTTTTTGCAGTACGCGGGCCTCTCACTGTTGTGGCCTCTCCCGTTGCGGAGCACAGGCTCCGGACATTCAGGCTCAGCGGCCATGGCTCATGGGCCCAGCCGCTCCGCGGCATGTGGGATCTTCCCGGACCGGGGCACGAACCCGTGTCCCCTGCATCGGCAGGCGGACTCTCAACCACTGCGTCACCAGGGAAGCCCGTGTCTTATCGTTTTTAGCCCTTTCTAAAATCACAAGATGATTTTACTGGGCTCTATATGAAAGATTATACGCTGACACTGATTCAGCCCCTTAGCTGTAGGCAGCACCCACCTCAGGCGGCTCTTTGACCGTGTGGCTGAGAATTTCAGTCTAGGATCTACCCCTCTGTGCTTGGGACAGGAAATCAAGCCTTCCTTTCCTCTTTGGACAGAATAATCGAGGTATATAGCTTTTTGATAATACCATTAGGGTTTCAGAAATGGGCACTAAATGGAACCATGCAGAACCCTGTGGGGCTCCTGGGCAAGGGGGCCGTTCAACCAGCTGCTCATCAGGGAAGGGAGAGGATGCGGAGACAAGGGAGGAGCAGCCACGAAACAACAGTGCAGCCTTGGGGCAGGTCCTGGCTCCGCCTCAAGGGATACAGTGACAATGTCTTTGAGCTTCTACAGCACAAAACCCCCACCAGATGGAAGATGTTCCAGAGAAAAGGTCAAGAAGCTCATCAGGAGACCACCTGAGGCCAGACTAAAGGAGTGCAGGTCCTGCACACACCCTGACCCTTATCAGCAACCCAGCCCTGGAACTATTCCTATGAAACGCCTCACCAAATCCCCCTGAGTTGGACACAGAGTTTTGAGAGGCATGAGCCTGCTGTGTCCCCACTTTGCCTGGCAAAGCAAGAAAGCTATCCTTTTCTACTTCATCCAAAACTCTTGTCTCCAAGATTCAATTCAGCTCTGCTGCACAGAGGCCGAGGCTTTGGTATCATAAGGAAGCACCGAACCAAATCTTGCTCTGTTTTCTCCACCCAGGGCAGCCCTGTTGAAAGCTGGGGAACATACTTCAAAGCCACATCTATGGAATTCCTCTGTCACTGCTGCAATAAAGGGTGATTTATGGCGATGCCTGTCCTTGGTTTATCCCAGAGCCAGGAGGACAGATGACGAAGGCACTCTGTATTACTACCTCTCTCACCATCGAGGAGTCCTGGAGGTGACCACAAGGATGGGCATGGTGGGGAAGATGCTATATTAATGGTGATTTTCACTGAGAACCAAAGGGGACCTCTGCTTTCCTCTTCTGTTCTCTTTTCTCTCTGTAAGGGGACTTCTGGCAATGGGCATTGCCATTGCTCCCGACTTTTAAATGAAAGCTTCTGAAGTAACTGGCACTGTTTATGGAGTATGAATTAAAGATGGAGTTAAGTGGGCTGACTCACTGGCGATTGGTGGGTGATTCACTGCAGGGGAATCGCTCCCCAAAGCCCTTAGTGTAGAGTCACCAATTAGGGCCATCACGTTGGGACCCCGTGTCTCTGTGTTTCGGCGGCCAGAGCAGCACAGACGCTCAGAAATGGACACTGGGACAGGAGAAAAAGCTACAGAAAGCTGAGGCTAATGGACTGGGTCTGTTTAAAATAAAGAATGTTGCAAAAGACAAGGAAGGACACTACATAATGATCAAGGGATCAATCCAAGAAGATATAACAATTATAACTATATATGCACCCAACATAGGAGCACCTCAATACATAAGGCAACTGCTAACAGCTATACAAGAGGAAATCGACAATAACACAATAATAGTGGGGGACTTTAACACCTCACTTACACCAATGGACAGATCATCCAGACAGAAAATTAATAAGGAAACATAAGGTTTAAATGACACAATAGACCTGGTAGATTTAACTGATATTTATAGGACATTCCATCCAAAAACAGCATATTACACTTTCTTCTCAAGTGCACATGGAACATTCTCCAGGATAGATCACATCTTGGGTCACAAATCAAGCCTCGGTAAATTTAAGAAAATTGAAATCATATCAAGCATCTTTTCTGACCACAACGCTATGAGATTAGAAATCAATTACAGGGAAAAATATGTAAAAAACACAAACACATGGAGGCTAAACAATACATTACTAAATAACCACGAGATCACTGAAGAAATCAAAGAGGAAATCAAAAAATACCTAGAGACAAATTGCAATGAAAGATAATCCAAAACCTACGGGGTGCAGCAAAAGCAGTTCTAAGAGGGAAGTTTATAACAATACAAGCCTACCTTAAGAAACAAGAAAAATCGCAAATAAACAGTCTAACCTTACACTAAAGGAACTAGAGAAAGAAGAATAAACAAAATCCAAAGTTAGTAGAAGGAAAGAAGTTATAAAGATAAGAGCAGAAATAAATGAAATAGAAACAAAGAAAAGAATAACAAAGATCAATAAAACTAAAAGCTGGTTCTTTGAGAAGATAAACAAAATTGATAAAACTTTAGCCAGACTCATCAAGAAAAAGAGGGAGAGGACTCAAATCAATACAATTAGAAATGAAAAAGGAGGCGTTACAATAGACACCACAGAAATACAAAGCATCATAAGAGACTACTACAAGCAACTATATGCCAATAAAATGGACAACCTGGAGGAAATGGACAAATTCTTAGAAAGGTGTAACCTTCCAAGACTGAACCAGGAAGAAATAGAAAATGTGAACAGACCAAACACAAGTAATGAAATTGAAACTGTGATTAAAAATCTTCCAACAAACAAAGGTCCAGGACCAGATGGCTTCACAGGTGAATTCTACCAAACACTTACAGAAGAGCTAACACCCATCCTTCTCAAACTCCTCCAAAATATTGCAGAGGAAGGAACATTCCCAAACTCATTCTATGAGGCCACCATCACCCTGATACCAAAACCAGACAAAGATACTACAAAAAAAGAAAATTACAGACCAATATCACTGATGAATATAGATGCAAAAATCCTCAATAAAATACTAGCACACAGAATCCAACAACACATTAAAAGGATCACACACCATGACCAAGTAGGATTTATCCCAGGGCCACAAGGATTCTCCAATATACGCAAATCCATCGATGTGATACACCATATTAACAAATTAAAGAATAAAAACCATATCATCACCTCAATAGATGCAGAAAAAGCTTTTGACAAAATTCAACACCCATTTATGATAAAAACTCTCCAGAAAGTGGGCAAAGAGGGAACCTACCTCAACATAATAAAGGCCATACATGACAAACCCACAGCAAACATCATTCTCAACAGTGAAAAACTGAAAGCACTTCCTCTAAGATCAGTAACAAGACAAGGATGTCCTCTCTCGCCACTATTATTCAACAAAGTTTTGGAAGTCCTAGCCACGGCAATCAGAGAAGAAAAAGAAATAAAAGGAATACCAATCGGAAAAGAAGTAAAACTGTCACTGTTTGCAGATGACATGATATTATACATAGAGAATCCTAAAGATGCCACCAGAAAGCTAATCAATGAATTTGGTAAAGTTGCAGGATACAAAATTAATGCACAGAAATCTCTTGCATTCTTATACACTAACAAGGAAAGATCAGAAAGAGAAATTAAGGAAACAATCCCATTCACAACTGCAACAAAAAGAATAAAATACCTAGGAATAAACCTACCTAAGGAGGTAAAAGACCTGTACTCAGAAAACTATAAGACACTGATGGAAGAAATCAAAGATGATACAAACAGATGGAGAGACATACCATGTTCTTGGATTGGAAGAGTCAATATTGTGAAGATGACTAACTACCCAAAGCAACCTACAGAACCTTGCAGATCCTCCAGCCCAGCTCACTCTCTTCACAATTGAGGACCCTGACTCTCAGTGAGGAGGGGTGACTGGCCTGTGGTGGGCAGGCAGAGGGGAGTAATACAACCATCCCACCAGGCATTTTATATATTTATTTGCAGAAGAATCCTGATTTATATGGAAAATTTTTCCAGTGCTGTCTTTTCTCACTAACATTTTCTTTTTTAATTTTTACTTTATATTGGAGTATGGTCGATTTACAATGTTGTATTAGTTTCAGGTGTACAGCAAACTGATTCAGTTTTATATATGTGTGTGTGTGTGTGTGTGTGTGTGTGTGTGTATATATATATATATATATATATACACACACACACATCCATTCTTTTTCAGAATCTTTTCCCATATAGGTTAATATAGATTATTGAGCAGAGTTCCCTGTGTTATACAGTAGGTCCTTGTTGTTTACTTTATATATAGTGTGAATCCCAAACTCCTAATTTATCCCTCTCCCCCCTACCCCCCCTTCCCCTTTTGGTAATGATAAGCTTGTTTTCTGTCTGTGAGTCTGTTTCTGTTTTGTAAATAAGTTCATTTGTATCATTTTTTAGATTCCACATATAAGTGATATCATATGATATTTGTCTTTCTCTGTCTGAACTTTTGAAGGCGTATTTTATCCATTAATTTTAGCACCACGTAAGAAATATGCCAAACTTGTTTCAACTCAAGTACCAGAATCAGTCTCCCCTCAGATAAAATCATGGTTAGTCAGCAGTTGATTTGGAATTTTACCATTTTGAGGAAACTCTTCATCTCCTTTCCTGTGTCTTTTGGCCCAAGCTGTCTTGCATTTTTTTTACTATGTCCTTCGTTTAACAGTAGTATTGTTTTTTTCTTTTCCTGAAACTTGAATTTGTGTTCTACTTCAGTTGAGACTTAATGGTGCAAGAGAATGATCAGAAAGAATTGCCTTTTATATAATAAAAACAAACACTTTTATCCAAGTTTTTGGAGAGGGATGGGTAGCCAGGCTATCAGAAGAGACGTAGGCATTTTTTGCTTCTTATTCGGATGATGATAAAGAATTTATGTTTTCTGCTTCAGAAAACAAAACCCTTTTTCATTAAATGTGAGGTGAATTATAGGTAATGGTTCATGGTCTCCTTGCCAACAAGGGAAAGAGGAGAACGCCATTAACCCGTGGGTCTCAAACTTTAGCTTATAATGCCGTCACATGGAAACTTGTTAGAAAAGCAAATAATCAGGTTGAACTCCAAATCTACGGATCAGAAACCCTGCGAGTGCTCCAACCCCATGTTTTATCAAATCTCAGGCAATTCTGACGTAAGCCTAAAATTTGAGACATACTGGGTCAGCCAAAAATTTCGTTCAGTTTTAAGTAAAAATAAAAGATGCGGGCTTCCCTGGTGGTGCAGTGGTTAAGAGTCCGCCTGCCGATGCAGGGGACACGGGTTCGTGCGCCGGTCCGGAAGGATCCCACATGCCCCAGAGAGGCTGGGCCCGTGAGCCATGGCCGCTGAGCCTGCGCGTCCGGAGCCTGTGCTCCGCAACGGGAGAGGCCACAACAGCGAGAGGCCGGCGTACGGTAAAAAAAAAAAAAAAAAAAGATGCATTTTTCATTCTCACAAAGAACTTTACTGAACACCATATTCACTAACCAAACGAACTTTTTGACCAACCCAATAGATTGCTGGAAACTAAGGAATACAACCCATTTAAGAATTGACTCCTGACTATGAGAACAGGTAGAATTTCTTCCAATCTGAGAGCAGCTATTTTATCGAGGCAGGACCTTTTCCATATCAGTGTAGCTGCAAGGTGAAGATAATATTACAGCTTTTAGTGCAGGCTGACTGGCCCGAGGGGAGGAATGAGTTGTCAGTGTGCGGTGATTTCATACTCTGCTCCTATCAGACACTGTCTCTGCTCCCTGTATTTGCCTCTCCCTCCCTTGAAAGTTTACTAGTAACGTTTAATAACTATACTTAAGGCTTTAATCTTAGTATACGTCAAATACCTTAGGGAGGAATACTTTCATCCTTTACCAATCTCTTATACAATGAACTGAGTTTTGGACTCCTTTCTGAGGAAAAGTTTGGAGAACCATGAAAGACACAGAGAAAATTAGACCATTTAAGGAAGGTATAATAAAATATGTCTTGTTGCCTACCTCAACAGGCATTCATGCCTTCTTCCTTTTTTTAACAGAATCCTATTTTTTGTTACGTATACAGCAATTCTGCCTCTGTTGTAGCTGGGAAAGCTATGAGATTAAGATATAGTCAACAGAAAGTAAAACATCCATAGAGGACTTCGTGGAAGTCTTCTAAAAAAAGAAATTGTGGGGGCTTCCCTGGTGGCGCAGTGGTTGAGAGTCCACCTGCCAATGCAGGGGACACGGGTTCGTGTCCCGGTCCAGGAAGATCCCACATGCCGTGGAGCGGCTGGGCCCGTGAGCCATGGCTGCTGAGCCTGCGTGTCCGGAGCCTGTGCTCTGCAATGGGAGAGGCCACAACAGTGAGAGGCCCGCATACCACAAAAAAAAAAAGAAAAGAAAGAAATTGTCCGTATTTCCCTTTTTCTTCCCATCACCTGGAAGGCAGATATAAAGGCTGGAGCTCCAGCAGCCATTTTAAACCATGAGGCGGCAGAAATGTCCTGAGATGTCTGAGTGGAGAGAGAGCAACTTGAATTATTAATGACTGAATGGAACCAGCATTCCATTCCTAGATATGTTAAAACATGAGAGAGAAACAAACTTCTATTCTTGGGATTTTTTTTTTGATTATATAAAATACAACATGATATAAAAGATGGTGCCAAGATGGGAGTGGACAGCACAGAAAGGGGGGATTAGGAGTGTGGAAGCTAAATTTTCCTACTTACAGCTTAGCCAACCCTGTCAAGCAGTAGGATATTAAATTCCTTCTCCCAGAAAATTAGCTCCCCCTTGCCAACCAGCTCATGAGTCTTTAACTCTGTAAGTACTTGTTCTAGTTTTTCAAACTCTATAGTATCTCCACTTCCCTCAAAGAGTGTTGTAAGGTCTCACAACAACACTGACATGATTTCAGTTATATGTTTTAAAGCTAGATATTTTATGTCATTTAGAATCTAGGAGTGGGATTGGAGAAGGTCTTTTATAGTGAACTTGACAGTAATCAAACAGTCAGAAAAATATTTCTCTAAAAAGATGACAATGTAATACCATAGAAATTTCTCAGTTTTCCCCGCGGCCTTCCTCTGGGGTTCTTAGGGCAAAAATTCCCTTCCAGGTGAACAGAAATGAGCAGAGCTCTTCTATGACTCTATGCCTCGGGTCTAAGAAAGCACGTTTCCTTCCATACTGTTCAACTGTGAGTCTAACAGTCCCTGGAAATTCCTAATAGCACCAATCATAGCAGCAAATAGTTACATGGTGTTTGCTCTTTGTAGACACTGGTCCAAACGTTTTATATACAGTATAGTAACTCATATAATCATCATTCCCTATCATGTATGAATCGTCATCACCCTGAAATTGACTCACAAAGATGTCACAAACACATTGAATGGAGGAACTGGAATTTGTACCCAGGCAAGTGACATGGAAAGGAGGATGTTATGAGGAGATTTCCGTGGGCTTCGTGCTCTGTATCGAAATCTCTAATCCCAGATTTGTTTACTATGTGGCTATGAGGCATTTTGCAGCATAGAGTCTACATTTGCTTTTTTTCATTAGCTTCACATCAGAATTGATTCTCTGTTTTAATTTCTGTATTGGAAATTAATGGGCAAGGGAGATGATAAATACGGACTCTTTAAGTTTGTTTTCTGTTTATGCTTGTTTTGTATTTTAGAAGAAGGGCGAACGTGGTGACAAGGAGCAGATTGGTTAGATGTCACATTGTCTGTTCCTCCTCCTGTCTCTGTCCCCCCGAAAGTTCCCCTCCAGAGTCTGAATACAATTTCAGTGATTGCCCTGATAGGACACGTTTAAGTGAAGCGTCTATTTGCCTGTGCAGATTTCATCCCTGTGCTCTTACCACAGTAGGAATTCCACAGGAGTCACACATGGCTCCGCGTGCAGTGGATCGGGATGGGGGGTGAAGGAGGCAAAGAGGAGAGAAATATGTCATCAGTGATGACGTTTTTCTTTTCCTGTAGGCAAAGCCCCAACTAGTCTCTTTCTAAGCCCAAGGCAGTTATTTGGCTTTTCCTGTTTGTAGTATTTATGTGATCTGCCTTTTCAATCCTTAGTTGTGTTATTAATCTTCTTTTCCCAATCCGCCAGCATTTAAGCTTCCCTGACAGTAAAGATTCTCGTATAACAGTGGTCACTGAGGTAGGAAGAAGAATTCCTCTCCAACTTTCAAAACAACAGGGAGTAGAGTTTTCTTTTTGATAAAGGAAACTCTTAAGAAGAGGAATCCAAGTTATCCACAGTTCTACCACCCAGAACATCCCTATTAAAAATTTACAAATAAATAAAATAAGATTTGCTTTTATTTATTATTTTTGGCTGGGTTCAGTCTTCATTGTTGTGCATGGGCTTTCTCTACTTGCGGCGAGCAGGAGCTGCTCTTTGTTGCGGTGCGCGGGCTTCTCATTGCGGTGGCTTCTCTTGTTGCGGAGCACGGGCTCTAGTCGCGCGGGCTTCAGTAGTTGTGGCTCGTGGGCTCAGTAGTTGTGGCTCGTAGGCTCTAGAGTGCAGGCTCAGTAGTTGTGGCGCCCGGGCTTAGCTGCTCCGCGGCATGTGGGATCTTCCCGGACCAGGGCTCGAAACCGTGTCCCTGCAGTGGCAGGCGGATTCTTAACCACTGCACCACCAGAGAAGCCCTGATTTGCTTTTGGACACACAGAGAGCTGTCTGGATGGATTACTGTGGCTCTGTCTGGTGCCATGGCCCTGGGGGATAACCTCTCAAAATTCCCCAAGTCCTACTGTGGAGAAAGAGTTAATTCTAAAACATAGGAAAAGCTTTTGTAAGGTACTTGGGAAACCGCCCTTGCTCGGGCTGGTGCTGTCTTGCAGGTCGCTGTTGCCCTCTGGTTGTGATAGGGCAGACTTGCAAGCAAAGTTTAAACTTTTCAAGCCTGGGACAGAGCGAGGCAATCCTCACCCCTGATGTCTGCCAGGGCCTTTGGGGTAAATGGACATCCACATGTCATGTCTACACATATGTAAAAGTGATAAATCAAGATAGCAAATTATTTTAAAAGGTTTCCATCATCCCACCTCGAAAAAGATACTTTCGTAATAAGCTGGGGGCCCATCTTCAAGTTAAAATTCCCAGACCCCTGAGAATCCCATATGAAACCCGGAGGCCTGGAGACAGTGGGTGTCAGGCGTGGCTCACTCTTCCCAGCCCCGCTCTGTTGCACATCTCCAGGGACCGCACCATCGCACCATGACACCCCAGCCTCCTGTCCAAACACCATCCCCATCCCTGCTCTGCAAAGAGTTCCTCCTTCCCACGCACTCGCTGTGAGTCCACGGAACGAACAGCACTGACCCCATCAGGACCAAACCCAGCAGAGGACTATGCAAGTTTCAGAAGCAGTCTTGGGACCCCTTGTGCGAGGATTCTGTGTTTCTCGTACCCAGAGCATGATCTAGAAGGTGGCAGTGGTGGAAGTGGTGTGGACTCTTGGGGGCAATTAGGGTGACCTGACTGGGTTGCCTGCACCTGTCCTGCTCTCAACACTGAAGTTCCATGTCCTGGGAAACCCTTCATCGGGATGTGAAAAGTTCCACTTTTCAATCTTGTGTCCAAAGATTAAAGGAGAAGGGCAAAATGCACATAACAGTCGCCTAAACGGGAGCTGAAAGTAACACTGTTTTCAACGTCAAACCGATGTGTTGTAGATTATCCCTCTTCTACAGTCGTGGTCACGGATGTTGGCAACTGTGGTCCATGGTTCACAGCCATAGGTCCCCCACGGATGCTCACTCCGAGGGATGTGCCTTATAATTGCAAGTGTTCACAATCTGTCCAACTTTGCCTGTGGACTGACTATGGTGTCTTCTTTGTATTGAGACAGTAAGAGAGTTTGATTTTTCACAGTGTCTGCAATCATGTTTACTGAACCCTATTGAAAAGTTTAGATAATTAAAGTGAGAATAAATACATATTATTGGTTTAATCAGTCCTACTCTTAACCACTACTATTCCCACAGTTAAGTATATTTTTGACGATGCTTATGTTCAAGAACTCAGTTTTTTAATGTTGCAGGCAAGCAGATGCTAAGCTGCAAAAATTAGAGATGGCATTTCAGAAAGCGATGATATCCGACTTCTTTATTAAGTTTGCTGTTAAGCGAACAAAGAGAAAAACATTTCTTCCATTAGCAAAGCAAATAGGACATCTGTGCACAAGGAAATGCAACACACAATTTGGTGGGTGAAATTCATTGTCGTGGAAGGAATAATTGGCTTGTGGGTACAGAGAGTTTTCTATCCCAGATCTTAAATTGGATAAGATCTCACAGGCTTTAAACATTTCTTTGTTGTCATAGTTTAGTTTCATTTTGATTTTAACCCTGGTTCGGAAACAACGGAAAGCAAAGTACAGATTAACAGTGAGGAAAGGGGAACTCAGTCTCTGAACCTCTCTGTGTTGATGTCTTATAAGTTGAGAGACCTTTGCAGATCTTTGCATCCAAGTTTGACCCAAAGGCAGCCCGGGGATCAGGCTGGTGTGGGGCTTGTGAGCCCACATAGGGAGCATGACATGTCAGCTGTGTTTGTTTTCTTGTAAAATCATTCCGGAGTCTTCAAGTCCTCCCTTTCTTTCAGGCATTGTTGTCGCTCTTTCTTCTGAAAAAGACAAATAAAATTAAGTCTTGCCCCGAATAAACGCATCATTTTGAATGAAACAGTGGCTAATCCCTCATGTCCCTGCGGCCCCGTCTAAGTAAAGACACTCATTTTTCAAAAATAAAAATAAAATTGTCATGACAAAAATAAATAAATAACCAACATTTTTGGTTATTTATTTATTTTTGTCATGACAATTTTATCAAAAATAAAAATAAAATTGTCATGACAAAAATAAATAAATAACCAACATTTTTGGGGGGTTACAAAACTTCCTGTAGTCTGAAAGCCTGAATCTTTAAAGTCTCTTAAAAAATGACCACACCCATCCTAGCCAGACAAGAGCACAGGATGGAAAGGACTCAGTGCTTCCTTGTCACCAGCAGTGGTGGGCGGTGGCAGCTGCCAAAAGGAAGCTGAGTCTCGTGTACGAGGCTTAGCACTTGAAGGCCTCGTCCCTCCTTCTCAGGTGAAGATTTGTCCTACATTCTCAACCTCGGAGCAGTGGAGTTTTATTGTTATTAAGAGAAGCAATGGGGACTTCCCTGGTGGTCCAATGGCTAAGACACTGGGCTCCCAAGGCAGGGGGCCCCAGGTTCGATCCCTGGTCGGGGAACGAGATCCCACATGCAGCAACTAAGACCTGGTGCGGCCAAATAGACAAACTAACAAATAAATAAATAAGTGAGGCAATGGTGCCATTCCACGCAGATCACCCAGCGTGGTGGAGCCTTTAGTTGGCCCTAAGTCAGCTTCCTCTAGGTGGTGTTCCTTGCTTCTCCCTAGTGGCTTCTACCCAGTCCACTGCTGCACCCCTCCCTGGCATGTCTTAGAGAATAGCTCTACTTGGTACCATTTTTTATCTCCTTGCCATCGTTACAAAGGAAGATTCTTCTGCTAATACAGAGTGTGGGGAGAGTATGGCGTTAGACACCATAACTTCTCAAGGAAGCTGGGGATGGCTAAGTTTAGACATCTGCTGGGCTGGGCCATGATGCCCAGATATTTGGTGAAACACTATTCTGGATGTTTTGGAGGGGGTTTGGGGATGAAATTAACATTTAATTCTGAGGACTTTGAGTCAAGCAGATTGCCCTAACCCTAGGAGGGTAGGCCTCACCCAATCAGTTGAAGGCCTGAATAGAACAAAAAGGCTGATCTTCCCCATGAGAGAGAAGAAATTCTCCAACAGTGACCTTCAGACTTGAACCACAGCATTGGTTCTTCTCTGGGTCTTCAGCCTGGGATATATATAGATGTGGATATAGGTACAGATACAGATATATATGTAGATGTAGGTATAGGTATAGATACAGATACAGATGTAGAAAGAGTTTCTAAGCCTTCACTTTGGCCTTTTCTTCGAGCTTGCGTTAACATCCTCACCTCATCATGGTCATGATCAAATCATTTCTACCATTAGTTATTTTTCCCACTGATACAGATTCCCTTTATCTCTAGAGATCTTGAGGAAAATGCATTCTCTTTTGTTCTGGAAGCTTTACTTTCACACTATGCCATAACGCTGCACATGGAACTCACTGGCCCTGGAAATCAAAGCTTGAACGTGAATTAGGAGCTGGTTCTTTGGCAAAGGAGCTCTTCGGTTTGCATTGATTGCATTCTTGTGTAAAGACAACAAACAAACAAACAAACAAACAAACATTCTGAAAGCTTTGAAAGACTACACTTTGTTCACTCCCGTTTCAGCCCCCTTTAGTCTATCTGGTTTTCTAATTCTTCAACATTTACTGAAAACCTGCTCAGAGCCAGGCCCTGTGGTCTCTTTGTGTGGACTTGGATCTGTTGAAAGGATACCAGGGAAGAGGAATCTCTGTTAATCCTGTCACTCTCAGGGAAATTTTTTTTTTTTTTTATTCATACAAACCTAGATTTAAAACCTAGACTGAACTGGCATGCTTTTTTTGTTTTTGTTTTTGTTTTTTTGTTTTCGGTACGCGGGACTCTCACTGTTGTGGCCTCTCCCATTGCGGAGCACAGGCTCTGGACGCGCAGGCTCAGTGGCCATGGCTCACGGGCCCAGCCGCTCCATGGCATGTGGGACCTTCCCAGACCAGGGCTCAAACCCGTGTCCCCTGCATTAGCAGGCAGATTCTCAACCACTGCGCCACCAGGGAAGCCCGAAAAGGCTTTTTGAGTGATGACAGTCTCGGTCTTCTGAGCTGCAACTCTGACTTAAACGGTAGGCAGAGAGGACCTCATCAGACCCAGAGTTTCCCTTGGTCCACTCAGACCACATGCTCTTGGCCCCTTCATGCCCACCTCCCCATTGGCAAGGCCACGCCCTGGGAGGACGTGGGGCAGTAGGAGCCTTCCTGGCACCCCAAGAAATATACTGGTTCGTGACTTCTCACCAAGGGCCCTGGGCATTGAGGAGAGTCCAGAAACCCCTGCCCCACCCCCCATTGCACTGAAGAGTGGAGATTGTGCCTACAGCTCTGGGAGATGCTTTGAGCCGGTCTGGTAGTCGCCCAACATTCCTGGGGGCTGTGGGAATAAGTCAGTGCTTCTCTAGGTGGCGCGATAGGACCTTGAGGGCTGAGCAGCTTTTCTGGCTTAGACAGGATGAGGCACGCTGCGGGCTCCATTAGACCACTACCCACATAGGGAGGGGGCCTGCTTCGCAGATGCTCACTTGCCCACCAGCCCGATGATCAGGTGCCTCTCCCTGATGCTGTGATATAGATCAGCCCTCCGGAATTTAGAACTAGCCCAGGGACGTGTGTGTGCACAGTGAGGGCAACCCTAAATTAACGGAATTCATCCTAAGATTAACATTTTCTAGTTTTCTACTGCCAGGCGGAGTGAGATCTTGTGATATAAACCAAGTCAATAAAAAGTGACATTTATTTGCCCACGACACATGTGGATTTCCCATGTATTCCCATTTCACTCATTTACTTCCAAAGGGTTCATTCATTTTACAAATACAAACTTTCAGCGTAAGGAGGAAGAATCATTCTTCTAAAAAGAAAGAAAGAAACCAAAATAGAAAGTACAAATTTCTGAACTTTGTGGCTAAGCCTCACCCGTTCCCATATCGTTCACTTCTCGTTTCCACACTGGTGATTTCAGAGTCTTATCAGCAGCTGCCTCTTCCCTTCACATGTCCACTGGAGCATCTCCAAACTTCTGCCCCCAAATTCTGCACACGTGGGGAGAGAGGACTGTAAAATCCCTGCTGTAACCCCTAAGCCAGGACTCAGTATGGGCTGAGTAAGTCAGTAAGTGAACCAACGAATGCAGGAATTTAAATTTTTTTTTTTTTTGAGAAATCAGCAAGGTGATCTGTCCACAAGCAATTTTATTTGATTTGTGAAATTATGTTAGTTTTCTAGAATAGGGGTACACTCACTCCTCCGTGGGGTTCTGAATGAGGGGCTCTCCAGAGCTGTTTGCTATTACCCAGTGATCAGGGAGGGAAAGACAAGTTCCTGGCCATGAAAATTCTCTCAACATAGGAGAAGATGGTGCTCTGTGCAGCGAGAACATGAACAGGTCTGAGGTCCCTTTCAGATTATTCCAGACAGAACCCTCGTCCTCATTCTCCAGGCCCACCTGCTGTCCAATGAAAGGAGGATAAGGAAAGATCTGCATGGTTTGCATTGCTGGGGAGAAGGGCAGTCTCTTAGCCACTTTGGTGGAGAATCGCCTCTATGGTCTTATCCCTGACACTCTTCAGGAATCTCATGACTGCCGTTCCGCCTGTGCCCCTCTCTTCTAAGGCCTGAGGTGGCCCCGGGAGATGGCTCGTCTTCCGGCCCTTTGCTTTGGGTGCGGCCGTGATGAGGTACTTGGTCACCATGGCGAGGTGGTAGCTGCGCAGGGCTGCCAGGGCCTCCACGCACTGGTTATAGGCTGTCAGAAGCTGACTGTTTCCAGAGGACAGGATGTGGTCCCTCAGGGAAGGAGCGGAGTGAATTTCTTCTATGAAGGCCCTATGGGAAGGAGGCATGTAATCCCTCATTCTGTGCAGAAAATCAGCTGAAAGAAACAAGGCAGAGCAATGCCATGAAACAAGGCAGAACGATGCTGGAGCTCCACGTGGAAAGGTAAGAGAGCCTGTCTGCCTTCCCAGACATCAACACAGCAGATGCTGCTGCTGCCCTCCTAACCGCTCATCCCAATGGCGTCTAATCAACTTGGCTGGCTCTTTTGCATACAGACATCAGATCCTCCAAACGTAGATTGGAGATGAGGCAGGAAAAGAAGCAAGCCCATCACAAATAACTAAGATGGAACCAGCTCTACCGGCCAGGGTATAAATATTTATCATCTACCACATGTGGGCCACATATCTTGCCAGTTACACATGAGGTATATCTACAAATGTAAGGCATGAACCCTTAAACTGATGAGCTAAATACTCTGCTGAATTTTGTTTCCTGAGTGCTTCGTTGCGGAGGGAGTGCTAAGGAAGAGGAAAGTAATAGGGTTTCTAAGGACAGGAAGATAAAGAACGATCAACTGTTTTAGTAGCAGCCTCTTGAAGTCAAATGGTTTAAAAATCAAATCAATAGATATTTATGGGAAATACAGGTAGACGAGAGATCATTTACAGGAAACTCATTATGGGATTAATATTAGGCATGGTACATCAACTACTAACCTCATCAAACCAAAATTCTGTGAAAAGTGATCATGGTTCTATAGAACAGACTTTTGTGGATGAGACTGGACCCTATGACACCGAATTCTAGTCATTGATTTTTTCTTAATCCAACTTGAAAACTCTGTACCAGGAAGTGCCTTTTTGCAGCTGTTGAACATTAGGCTTGATGCCGGCAGGTAAGGAAAGGAGCCATTTCAAGCTTGTAAAACGGCAGAACCCCTCTTCTGGTCTACGTAGCCTTGGCTTGCGGCCACACCATTTTTACGGAATGGGCTTCACGGGAGGAGCCCATCCCCATCCCCAGCTGCATCCAGACCTGGCAACATAGTATCACAGCCCTGGATCTGCAGATCTCTCCCCCACTCTGCAGAAGCAAGCTACTGCCTAAGGACCCAAACAAAGTTACAGGGAACAGCTGGAAATATAGGAATGTTTTAAGATTTAGAAACAAAACCCAATATTCAGCTGAGCTCTGATACTGATTGGCTTGACAGTCCCAGACGGCAGGTGCACAGTCTCCTGGTTGATCTGGAGAAGTATAGACTTCCTGAGAGTTTCATTTACTTACTTGGACATATCAGTTGATAAAAACACCACTGTTCTTCCTCCCTGTTAAGGAAAAAACAAGAAAAAGAAAAACGTCCGACTTACCGCTTTCCTTGCTGTGACGAACACCCAAGAATTCATCAAAGGCATGCAGCACTGTGCTCTGAGCAGCGCTCGCGCCGGAGTAATGCAGGGGCTCTTTGGAGACGCCTTCATATAACAACCCCGCAGGCATTGCTGGGTTATCCTTCCAGCTAGGCGAGAGTAAAAGTCAGAGAGAAGAAGTGGGTGCTAGGAGTTAAGAGTATATTTTCTGATATGGAAACAGAGATTGAGCGAGAAAGTGAACACAATTTCAATGGCAACTTTAGGGCAAGAGGCTGGATATCTTTGTAGGATGTGTACTTAAGCATTATCTTGACCCAACTTCCTAACAGGCCAGCCCTTCTCTTTGCTCATATAAAGGACTGTTCCAGAGAAGTAAAAGATATTTAGAGAGAAATCATTGGCATCGGTCCTATGACATGTTTTTGGAAATTTCAATTATAAAGATGACGTCAGTGCTGATCAACAGGAACCATTAACATAGGGGATCTGGACCAATCTTCACTCCCTCTGCTAATCTCAACCTTGATGACCTTGATGCCCGTAACTCCACAAGTAGAGTTTTGAAAATACATGCGCGTGCACACACACACACACCCCAAACACCGACACAAACACACAAATATACATACAAATACACACACATCTTTTCCCTTCCCTAAAAGTTATAGCTATAACAGTTTTCACATTAAACTTCAGTTCTAAATGCTACCTAACTTCATGGGAATGCCTTTATCATATAGTGTGTTGATGGTAGGTGTTAATAATAAGGGTAGCAGCAAAGAGAACACAATACAGCCATGCAGATCACCAGAATCTACGGTCAAGGACAGGAGGAAGGACCGGAATTAAGGCTCAGATTAAATGGTTTTTCCTTCCTTCTCTCTCCTCTCTTCTCTTCTTTTCTCTCCTCTTCTGTCGCCCTGATTCCACGTCTTCATCTTTTTGTCCTTGAGTCCCCCTCTTCCTGAGGACCCAAGCCACTTTACTCAGTTCGCTGTCTGACTTTTTATAGGGTCTTGAACCGTCACAGAGTGTATGTGGGTGACTCCACAATGAGACAGTCAGCAGCGCCAAGAACACACCACATCTGCCCTTACGACGCTTTACAGTTTACGTATCACAGTCACATCCATTTTCTTGTTTGTCCTCTTTGGAGTAGATCAAGGCAGGCATTTTAAAATCCATTTTACAGATAAAGAAATAAAGACGCAAGGCACTAAGTCTCTAGGACCACGTTGTTAGAGAGAGAGGGAACCAGAACTTGACCCCCAAACTTGTCATTTTCTAGTTTCACTTCCCAAGACCACCCACGGGTAAATTTCTACTTTTACTAAAGAACAGAATCGTTTCCTTTTATTGCCGGGAACCCTGTTGTTAAGGGTTTTAAATAACAGGCTTATATTGATGTCTCTCCTTCTTCCTGTAATTCTACAAGTCATTCTGCTGGAGAGAAGGGAAACACACACATCTCGCACACACAAAAGCCGCAGACAGACTGCTCAACTCGCATCCGTGACCTTTTCCAAATACTTCTCTGAGGTAGGAAATGCTATTGTTTTCTTTGGGGGCTGTTTTGCGTTGCCTGTTCTGTGGTTTCACTGGATGAATATCGTAGTGGCCTTTGCAGTTGTAGCAATATCACTATGGAAAGAGATGACACTGCACAGCAGGGCAGGGGACAAGTTAGAGGAAACCAGGGAGGATTCTGAGTCTAAGATCACAACCTGCTGTAGCTCTTAGGAGAGAGCGCTCTATCTTAAGCAGATATGGAATGGAATCTCAGCTTTGATACTTAGTAACTCTGAGCCTTGGGTGAGTTAATTAACTTCCTGGAGCATCAGTTTCCTCATCCCAGTAATATTAGTATCTACCTTACTGGGTTGTGAGAACTAATTAAAATAATACCTGGTCCGTGCCTGAAAACTATTAAGCATTTGATAAATATTAGCCGTTTTATCATATTATTCACAGTGAATTTGAACCTCTGCTCCCTCCTTTTGTAACTTTGTACAAACCCTTCTGAGTCTCAGTTCTCCTGACTTGTACCTACTTCCTGAAGCTGCTGGAAGAATCAAGTGGATTCCACAAAGGTCTACTGACTCCGCAGAGTTCAGGACACTGGTCCAATAAAATTTCTAAGCAACATTTTATGGGGCAGAAATATTGAAGACCAGACCACTATTGTGTGGTAAGTGGACCAAACACGATGGCTGTACTGGTTCAGATTTTATTCTCTGTAATCCTGTTGATGGTCTCATATAGTCACTTTGGTCTCCTTCTCTAGTTCCTTCCCTTCACGACCACTTCTACGTGCTGGACACTCTCAGGACTCATTCCTTGGGCTTCTCACTACTCTCACTTCCCAAGTGATCTCATCTAAGTCTCCTGGATTTCAAAGCCAACTATATTAGGATTACTGACAAATGTGCACCTGGACCTGGATCTCTGCCCTGTATTCCAGAGACGTGTATTCAACTGCCTACTAGACATCTCCATGGGAGGGGACACATCCCAAACTGACCTCTCGATTCCCCCTTCCTTTGGCCAGACCTGCCCCTCCCATGTCTCCACCTTCAGAGAAAGGAAAATGGCAGCTCCATTCTTTCCATGGATCCGGCCACACACCTCGAGTCCTCTCTGAAGGACCTCATTCTCTTCCATTCTACGTGCAATCCCAGAGCAGATAACTTCAGTCCACATCCAGAACTGCCTGTTTCTCAAGGCCTCTTCTGCTCCTGCCTAGTCCAGGCCACCACCCTGGACTGTAGTCAGAGTTTCTTAGGTGCGTTCCTCGGTCCATTCTATTCCCCACTCAGAAGACAGCGTGGCGATTTGCGACTTCACACAGCTCGTGTCATTCTTCTCAAAACTTGCCTGTGGTGCTCACCCCACTCAGAACAGGAGCCAACGAGCCTCTACGTGATCTGGTCCCCCCACCGCTTGTATTTCTCATTCTCCCCACATTTACTCCATGGGAGCACTGCTGGGCTCGGTGCAGCTCTTCCTCCAAAAGTGCTTCCACCCCAGGGTCATTATGATGCTTGTTCCTTTCAGGCGGAGCTGGTACCTGGGTGGTTTGCTACTCTTCCTCACCTCCTTCACATATCTGCTTAAGCATCCTTTAGAAATGTGGCATTCGCAGATCACAATAAATAAATAAGGACTTCGGCTACCACCCCTAACACTGCATAATGCTCTATTATCCTACTTTCAAGTTTCCTGTATCTCTTCTTGTTGTAACACATCGAGTATGGTATTGCCTTTGTTATATTTATTTACTCATTATCTGTCTCCCGTGATTAAACTGTAAGCACCACACAGGAATGAAGTTGCTGTTTTTACTGCTCCATCCCCAGCACCGAGAACTGTGCCTGGCATTTTGTCAGCCCTCGCTAAGTATTTGGTCAATGAGTGAATGAAAAACTAGCCCTCTATAATTAGGCATTATCTACGTAGAATATGTAAATCCAAGTGTATTTGTTGAAAGGACCTGGTCAGCTTAAAAGAAGATGATCGAGAAAAAAAGAGCATGAAAGTCAAAAAAAAAATAAAAGGAAGGCATCTACTTTCAAAACCCATATTCTCCAACTATGATGAGATTACTATGAGGAAGAAAAATTGGGTTTCTCTGAATAGCCCAAGGATTGCTCCCATGCATTCTCAGGCCCAAACTGCTGTTTGTGAAGAAAAGGAATTAGTTTCCTTACAAATCTCTGTAGGCAAGTTTATTTTTAACATTTCTTGTAGCATATTTCTAGCAAACCCCAGAAAAGGGGAAGTTTAAACAGGAAAAAAAAAAAGAAAGGAAAAGAGATGACTTTTATCCATAGGGGCTAACTTCCCTGAGGAATTTGACGTGAGTCAGAAATAAAGGGACTATGTTTTACAGATGGAATTTCTTAATGCTCCTAAATAAAAATGTTTTTTTAAAAAGTCAACAGAAATAATGAGTCAAGCATCAGACAAATCAAGAACACAGGAGCAGATTTAGACTTTTCAAGACAGCCCTACTGGGAACTCTCAACCACCCAGATGCTTTTGGCCACCAACACGTTTAGGATTGGCTACTGGCCACTTAGTTGAGCTACGTGGGAAATAATTTTGAGGATCAGAAATAGAAAAGAGGCCTTTATGTAGATCACAGATAAAAGGCATCACTGACTCAGAACTTATCTTAATGAAAATGAAGTCACCCTTTGGTATCCATTTAACTATGATAGATGGAATTCTAAAAATGTTGTCCCAAGATTCCCATTCTAACTCCTAGAACTATTAATATGATAAGAAAGCATGCCTGTCGATATGATATATCATAAGGCAAGGCAAAAGGGACCTTGAAGGTGTAACTAAGGTCACTAATGAGAGACCTTAACATAGGCAGTTATCCTGGATTATCTAGGGGAGCTTAATCTAATCACACAAGACCTTAAAAGCAGGGAGTTTTCTCTGGCTGATGACAGGAGATCTCTGAATTACCAGAAGGATTGGAAATATCACTGCTGACTTGGAAAGCATACTGGAGGCTTCTAGAAGCTGACAGCAGATTCTGCCAGGAACGAATGAGAGACCTCAGTTCCCAACCCACAAAGAGCTGATTCTACCAAAGACCTGAATGAGTTTGGAAGTGAATTCTCCCCCAGATTCTCCAGATAAGAGCTCAAGCCCAGCAGGTCCCGACTTCAGCCTTTTGAGACCCTAAACAGAGAACCAAGCCGAGCTCACCCAGACTTGTGACCTACAGGGGTGTGAGGTAATAAGTGAGCCTTGCTAAGTTGTGGTGATTTGTTATGGAACAGCGGCAACTAACCCCAACTCAGAGAGCAAACTGAAGCACAAGGAGATTTTCCAGAATTAGGTCTTCCTAAAACGCAGTCTATTTAAAACGTGTTGGAAAAATGGCCCTTTTGTTCTCCCCTCTGATCCTACCAAAGCCTGGCTGCATGCTTTGCTTAATATTTGTTGCTAGAATCTCTATTTTACGATCAGATCTTTGTATTGACCCTGGCTACATGCAAAAGATACAGAGAGCAAAAAGAGTTCCACAGGATGAATAATCCCTTTGTCGGGGTTTCAGGAGTGAAGGGTACATAGGAAGGTGTAAATTGTGAGATACGCTCTCAATTCCACTCCTTTGCTCTTCCCCTTTCCTTCTCTTTTCCCCATAAAACCAGGTACGTGTTACTCTCAAGTTATTCTCTAGAAATTTTGCTTCCACTCACTACCCCTACAATGAGGGGTCCCCACCCAGGCTGGCCTCCCCTGAGAATGTCTCATACTACAGACCTACCCAATCTAGAGAAAATACTTAATACACATGGTCACTCCCTTCGAGCACCCATGGAATATACCACTAAATCTACGGATGAATCAGTACATCTATTGATGTTGGAATTCGGCATGACTCTTGCTACATCCAGACACAGCTTCATATTCTTCCTACCAGCAGCGTTTCAGGCACCTCCTAGTTATCAAGATGGTGCTTTAGATGATGTCTATTTCACATTTTCACCTCTTCCATCCATCACCTCCACCTTTCACTCTTCACCATTAAAACAAAAACAAAAACTTAGTTTCTCTCAGTTAATGTGAATAGGAAAGCAATCTCATTAAAACATGTCACGTTATGACAAATGTATTTAAAATAAGACATGTATCTAAGAGTAGAGTTCTCTATCTGGAGAAATTGCAGGCCAGGTGACCAAAGAAGAACACCAGAAGTATGAAAAACTGTCTTTGTTGTAGCTATTCCAAGAATGTTAGAAGGAAGCTTTTAAGCTACTGCCTATGCCTCCACCTGCCTGCATAACAGGCGGGAGAAAAGATACACATAATCGAGCTTTGTGGGTGGCACACTGGGCTGTGTTCCCCTCTGTCATCCAGTGGTTTTCTAAGGTGAGTACATTGAACCGAAAGTGATGGCCTCAGGACAATTACCCTAAACTTAAATATTCAATCCTTCAGTGTCATTTATCATGCAAATGGTTCCCCACTTCTTTTATCCAGGAACGGATCCTGGTGATTCCTTTGTTAGCAAGGGTTACTTGGTGTGTTTCTTCCTCTGGGAAGCTTCTGTCTGTTTCTCCCCTCATAAATCTGGGAAAGGCTACAGATGTCTCATGCAGGAGAAGAGTTGAACTGTACTTACCCAGAGAAGAAGATCCGGATGACTGTGTAAAAGATGTCTGGATCTACATAATCTAGAGGAGCAATCAAAATGTGAACTTTACTACAGGCAAAAAAAGCAATTGGTTCCACATGCACGGGCTCTGCTGCCCTCCCAGGACACCCCCTCTATCTGATCTGCACAGAAACCTGGAGGGAACACAGCAGCAGGAGGGGGAGGAATGTTCCCTTCTGTCGCTCCCCTCACTGGCGCTGACGGGAGGGTTAAACGGTTCCAAATGCTGCCTTTTTCTATTTGTGGTTACTTCCCTCTTCTGCACTTAACAACAATCACCAAAAAGAGAGGTCAAGGCCATCTTTAAAAAATTAGTATTTTAAACAGCCAGAGAGAATGAAGGAATGTGGGAAGCAGAAAGGAGAAAAGCAGAGAGAAAGAATCTGCTCTCTTCAAGGCTTTCAGAAGAGAGGACCCCTGAACCCCTGGGTGCATTTCTGTGTCGTCAACAAAGGGCAGAGAGTGGAGGATCCTCTGCTCAGGCTCTGCCACACTTGGTCGGACACAGGCTCACTCATTAGTCCGTGCAGCTCGTTGTGTGTGTGTCTGTTGTTGTTGTTGTGTCTGTTGTTGTTGTTGTTTCTGTTTGGGGGGGTTTTTCTTTTGACGGTGCCACATGTGGGACCTTAGTTCCCCAACCAGGGATCCAATCCACGGCCTCTGCATTGGAAGCACCTAGTCTTAACCACTGGACCACAGGGAAGTCCCTATGCTGCTATTTTGAATGTAAGCCAATGCGTGGGGATAACTGATCCCACTCGCTTGTTAACTTGTGTGTGTAAGGAAGCACGTCCTCACGTTTGCACCGAATTTCTTTTCATCCACTTTTGAACGTTATTCTCTCTTCTTCTCACAATGGGGCCCCTCTGGGAGCTGACATGTTCCTCTCATCCAGATTCCTGTCTATGTCTCTTTGTTTCGGAGAAAAAAAGAAACATCTGTTTGATGAGACCTAAATAATGGCATCTCTACACCATCAATTGACCTTTTCCACCATCACACCTGATCTCTGGTCTTCCATCTCTGTCTTCTCTGAAGCCCCCTGGGCTCAGGTAACTCACATCTCCCATCAGCCTCAGGGCTTCCCAGGGCCTCTGAGGGCTGTCACATCCTCCCTGCTCATTTGCGACACCATCCCATGTGCTGGACTTTTCTCTGGGCCCTATTTCTGGGCCTTTCCCATTTGGTGCTCTGTTCCCACAAATATGCTAAGTACTACGTACAAATTTTTGCTGAAGCAGTAATGACTGGAGATAATTTAATGTTTTACCCAACTTATCATATTTAAGGAGGAAAAGCCAAATGATTACTTCAGTAAATGTGAGATAATTTTTTCTTTTTTCTTTTTTGGCTGTACCACATGGCTTGCAGAATCTCAGTTCCCTGATCAGGAACTGAATCCAGGCCCTCAGCAGTGAAAGCGCAGAGTCCTAACCACTGGGCTGCCAGGGAATTCCCACATGTGAGATAAGTTTGATGTAAAATTTTCAATAGATATAAAAAAATCCATTCATGATTAAGACAAACAAAAACTTTTAGCTAATTAGGAATAGGAGGGAACATCCTTAAGCTGATCAAAGGAAGCCACAGAAAGCCTCCAGTGCACGTTACACTTAACGTTGAAATATTAAACATGTCTTTTAAAATGTCGGACAAAACCAAGTATCAGCACGTCCATTCAACACCGTGTTAGGCATCCCCTCGCCTGAAGAACAAGAATAAAAATTGAAAGAAAAAAGTTATGAGTATTTAAATGAAAAAACAAAACAATGTTATTCTCAAATAATATGATTTCTACATAGAAAACCTAGATAATCAACAGATCATCATTAGAATGAATAAGAGTGTTTATCAAAGGGCTAGATTCAAGGTTCACACTAAATATCAATTTCATTCTATAAACCAAGAACAAACAGGAATTAGTTCAGTCAAAAGACGCCATGTTGGCTAGAAACAAAAATATAAAGTAACTATGAATAAAGCAGACTGTATCTCAATCTCTTACGTTGAAATAAGTCAAAGTAATTTAAGAAAATGTGTCTTTGTTCATGGACAAGAAAACTCAGTATCAATATCCAGGAAAATAAACGTATCAAAGAAGAGTTTTTTGTTTTGTTTTGTTTATTTTGTTTTTATTGTATATTCAAATATTTAATGTAATTACTGATATGTTTGGGTTATATATACACTTTTATTTATTTTGTCTTTGTCTCCTATCCTCTGTTCCCTTTTTTCTTCTTTTTTGACTTTCATGAAAAGATGTTTTAAATTATTTTATTTCCCCCCTTATTATCATTAGTTTCCCCCTCTTAATGCTATTCTTTTAGTAGTCATTCTTGAGATTACAACAGGTAGCTTTGATTCAACAGATCTACGAAATTGAGTACTTTGACCACTTCCCAATCAATACAAGGTCTGTAGAATACTTTATCCTCTTTAACCCCTTTGCCTTTTGTGCTATTGTTAGCATTTATTTTATTTCTACGTACATTTTAAACCTACATTATTTTGTTGTATAAATTCAATAATCATTTGAATTTAACCACATAGTTACCATCTCTTGCTCTTCATTCTGTCCTGTATCCTGTGCTTACATCCGGAATCTTTGTACTTTTGCCCGAAGAACTCAATCGAATATTTATTTTAGTGTGGGTCCTTTGGCAATAAGTTTTCAGAGTTTTTATTTGCCTGAAAATATCTTTGTTTTAATTTCAAATTTGAAAGATATTTTGGCTAGGTGTGTAATGCCAAATTGGAAGTTATTTTCTTTCTGCACTTCAGTGGCACCATTCCATTTTCTTGGTTTCTTTTTTTCTGTTGACGAGTCTTCTTATTTCTTTAAAGAAGAGTTTTCTATCTGGATAAATTTCAGGCCATGTGGGAAGAGAAGAACGCCCAGCAATATGAAGACATGATTCCGAGAGCACGTTAATGTCTTTACATTAGTCTCCACCTGTCCATCCGCCCTGATCAGAGGACAGAAGGACCAGATAGAATATCAAAATCAGGTAATTTTTCTCCAAATTAATATACAGATTTAATGCCATTTGAGACAGAATTTTTTTATTGGGATTTGACAAGCTGATTCTAAGTTTATATGAAAAGCAAAGGGTCAAAGACAGGATGCGCGCCCCTGGAGAAGAGAAAAGTGAGGGGGATTTTCTCTACCTGAAAATGAGAAATACTATGAAGCTATGGTTCCTTTAAGACAGATGGTTTTTGTGTGGGGAAAGACAAACAGACAATGAAACAGAATAGGGAGCCTGGAAAGAGATCCAATCATTTAAGAAAATCTGCTGTAAGACAGTGTTAATATTGTAGGTTAGTGATTATTCACAGAAGGGAAATTGAATTTATTTCCTATGTCATACTGTATAGAGATAATAATTATATGTGTATTAAGGGGTGAAAGGTGAAAGACAAACAACATCAACTACAGAAAAAAATGTAGAAAAATATATCCATGACCTCTGATTATGAAATTATATCTTATGCCACACTTCCTAAAAATAAACTGTTACAAAAGAAACTACAAATACTTTGACTATACTTAAATTAAGAACTTCTGCTTTCACAAGGCAGAATGAGAAAAACCACAACACTTGCAATCCATAACTAACAAAGATCACCCTCCAGAGTGTACCAAAAACTTATTAAAGGCAATGAGTAAAAGATAAAAGACATTTCCAAAAATAAGGAAAGTCATGCATTTCGCAAATCAGGGACGCACGCGATGAGCACGCAGGAGCACAGGCCCTTCCACCCCCATCCCAGACACACAGACGGTTAACTCATTAGAAAACAGGGAGATGCAAGAGCGACATCATCAGCATGGCAGAATAAGAGTTTTCGACTGTCTTCCCCCCAAAGAACATTGTTTTAGACAGTCACCCGTGGATAAGACAGCATTTGTGGAAGTCCAGGAGTCCAGCGAAAGGTTCCAGAACACCACTGGAGCAAAAAAAAAAAAAAAAATCTAAGAGTAGATGCACTGAAGAGGGTAAGAAGAATATTTCACTTTACCCACATCACCCCTTCCCCAGGGCAGCACAGCACAGGGCCAAGAGAGACCTTCTTGGCACACTCCTGAGGGTGGCAAGAGTGAGCCTTTGCAGATAGGTAGCGAGCAAGTACAGCGGGACTCTGTGGGATTGGGAGAAAGCAAACACACTTGAGAGTTTAGCACTGCCCTAGGGGAAGCAAAGGAAGAATGTCAGCTCCTGGCCTGGCTTTACAGGATCCAAAGAAGGCATGCACGACGATGAGTACTAGAAATTCTGCCACAAGAGGGAGCAAAAAGATTGGAGCAGGTGTATCCATAGACGTGTGAAAAAGCCTAAGAATCCCTACCGGGGCTGACGGAAGGTATTTCTCTCCCTAAACCAGATAGAGAACATCTATTAACGTGGGGCTGGTGAGGGACAAGGGCCACATAAAAACTCTTGCTTCTGGATCTGATGTGTGTACACTTGGGCTGAGAAGGGCAGTTCCTGAAAGCCAGTGCCATTATCCTGCAGGGAGCATAGAAGACCCAAGAAGACACCTGAGTTACGTCTCCCCCCTTTCCTCCCCTGTGTCTTCCTAGAGGAGTGGAAAAATGGCCCCATGGACTGCAGTTTCTGCCCCGATGGCCAAGCCCAGGTGCACTTAGTGGATGGGGCTAGACGTCTTCCAAAGTTGCTGTTGTTATTGTTCAGAAAAACACAAAACACTTTGGTCAAGTATCTTGTTCTTTTAAATCTAAGTGACTCTCAAGAAAAAAACAATGTCTGCTTTTGATTAGTTCACTCTCATCTCATTCTATCATAAGCATTATTTTTGTTTCGCTTGGAAAACCTAAGGAAACTTGTTTTTTCAACTTTTCAGGGGTAGGGATTTAGGTTTTATACTGAGAAGTGGCCTTTAAACAAAACAAAACTCAGCAAATCCTTGCTTTGGCTCAGTACTAAAGCCACAGACCCAGAATCACCGCAGTCTTTTCATATGACGTCATTAATGTTCATCATGGTCATCCTACCCAGAAAGGTAAGGCAGTCAATGCTCCATTACTGACACCCAAAACGAAGCACTGTAGGTACATAACTGAAATATACATCTGATCGACCTGACCACCAAACTGTCTTTTTTGGGTAATTCCCACTTTTTTTTTTTTTTTTTTTTTTTTTGCGGTACTCGGGCCTGTCACTGTTGTGGCCTCTCCCGTTGCGGAGCACAGGCTCCGGACGCGCAGGCTCAGCGGTCATGGCTCACGGGCCCAGCCGCTCCGCGGCATGTGGGATCCTCCCGGACCGGGGCACGAACCCGCGTCTCCTGCATCGGCAGGCGGACTCTCAACCACTGCGCCACCAGGGAAGCCCGTAATTCCCACTTTTAAAGCCACATATTTCCACTGAGTGTCTCACCATCACCTTAAATGTGACATGTTTCAAAGCAAGTATTGTTTCCTTTCCCTGTGTTCCCTATTTACTTTGAAAATCAACCTGCCAACCAAGCAGAACTTGATTCAATCTTCCAAATAACAGATCTTTGCCAGAGGCCTCGTGACTTTTTTCAACCAGCTTTGAAATCATACGTATGTGTATACCCTTGACCCCTCCTCCTGCCTTGGCTCACACCTAAGCTCTGCCAATCCTCAGCCCTTCTCCTCGGGGAGTCTTGTTTATTTCTCCTGTGGCTCCATCCCTTGCCCCATTCCTGGGTGTGGCAGCATTGCTGATAGGGTTTAAGCAGCTATAGATGCCTGGATGAGACCGGGGCTTAAATCTGAGGGTAAACAGGAGTTAAGTAGGCAGAGGGTGAGTTAGGAAGAATGTCTGAGGCAGAAGGAATAGTCCGTACACGAGCCTTGAAGTGGAAGAAGTTCTTTTCAGGAGCTAAAAGCTAGTGTCAGAAAGAATAAGTGAAGGGAAAGATGATGTGAAATAAATTAAAATTAAAATAGCCTGGGGTCAGTTCATCTTGGGTCTTGCAGAATAGGTTAAGGATTTTGGCCTTATCCTTAGAATAATGGATAAACTAGTGCTTTCGGTTGAAATCTAATGTGATAGACACGTGTAGTTTTAAATTTTCTAGTAGCCATATTTCAAAAGGTAAAAAGAAAAGGAAAAATTAATATCAATCCTATATTTTAGTTAACTCCAAATATCAAAAATACTATCATTTCGGTATGTAATCAATATAAAAATTATCAATGTGGTTTTTAAAATTAATTGTTTGAAATCCTGGGTATATTCTTATAGATTTAAAATTTATTTTATACTTAGAGTGCATTTTAATTCGATGCTGAATTTTCCACAGTTAAGTGAAAGGTAATCTTTCTAACAATGAAGCTGCATCTAACAGAAAAGTATGTGACACTGATTCAGTTTTTCGACTTCAATTTCAATTAGCTAAATTTAAATACAATTAAAAATTTAGGGCTTCCCTGGTGGCGCAGTGGTTGAGAGTCCTCCTGCCGATGCAGGGGACACGGGTTCGTGCCCCGGTCCGGGAGGATCCCACACGCCGCGGAGCGGCTGGGCCCGTGAGCCATGGCCGCTGAGCCTGTGCGTCCGGAGCCTGTGCTCCGCAACGGGAGAGGCCACAGCGGTGAGAGGCCCGCGTACCAAAAAAAAAAAAAAAAAAAAATTTAGTTCCTCAATCACACCGTCCATATAGCAAGTGTTCAGTGGCCGTGTGTGGCTGGAGGTTACCATATTGGACTGTGCCAGGAGGGCAACGGGAGGGTTTTAAGAGTCAAAGTGATGCGACCGATCTGCACTCCTAAGAGTTGGTTCAGGCTTCTGTGAAGAGCATGGATTCGACTAGGTAAAGGACAGATGAGAGAAAGGATTGAGAAGGCCACTGCAGGAGTGCTGGCGGGAGATATGATAGCCAGGTGCAGAGGAAGTGATGGTGGAAACACAGGGAAAGGAAGAGATGACAACAGTACGCCAGAAAGAGACTTCCCTTTGTGGTAATGGAATGTTGTTTTACTTGGACCTATCCTTCCCCTGACAAAAACAACAGAAAGCTGGGTAAATGTGAAAACATCCTAAAGGCCATCAAAGAGCTCAAAAGACAGCAAGGAACCACCGAGCAAACATTGCAAGGGAAAGCAGAAACCCAAGGAGGTAGAAAACAAGACCAGCAGAGATAGTGTTCCCTGAAATCACTTGCCCATCCGGGTTCGCCAGGGCTCTGGTTAGGTGGCTTCTCTGTACGATGGGAGCCCTGGTCCCAGCTTTGGTGAGGAATTTTACACCAGACTCTCCTCATATTATCCGCAGAGCCCCAAATGCCTATACTCACAACTCCGAGTGAATCAGGGCCCCCCTGTACCCCCGTTTGCCACAGGAGACAGAATTAGAACTAACTTTGGCACCAAGCCAAAGAGGATTAAAAAAAAAATCTGTCCCTGAAAAGTCGTGACCTTTTCTTTTGCACATTTTTAGCCCAAGTTCAGTTGTCGGGTCCTTACGTGTTCAACATGATTTAAGATGATCCAGAATTTTAGAGTGCCAAAGAACCAGGAAGAACCAAATACAAATATTTCTCTCTCCTAGCCCCAAAAGTCTGCCTACAGATGATGTTTCAAAGACAATGAACATTACAAGGTGAAAACAAAATCAAGCATAGAAAAAAACATGGCAACCACTGTGAGGACTGAAAAAGGAAGAGAAGGTTAAAAAACAAGAAGGAAACAGAAACCAGTTTCAAATATTAGAATGACCACATCTTTAGGCGTGACTTTGAAAATTCCTGGAAAGGAGGGTTTGTACAGGAAGGGAGTACACAGTTCGTGCTAAAGTTTGGCTCCGAAAGAAGAATGGTTGGGTAAGCTCCATTTGGGGGAGGACAGCAGTGCAGCTGGGCTCTATTTATCAGGCAGAAGAAATTCAACAACCATAAACCACAATCAATCACTAACAAGTCCGTGTGATTCCTTACCCCTTGAAGTTTTTATTGTTCGTGATCATTTTTTTTTTTTTAATTGCTGTACGCAGGCCTCTCACTGTTGTGGCCTCTCCCGCTGCGGAGCACGGGCTCCAGACGCGCAAGCTCAGCGGCCATGCCTCACGGGCCCAGCCGCTCCGCGGCATGTGGGATCCTCCCGGACACGGGAGGGGCACGAACCTGTGTCCCCTGCATCGGCAGGCGGACTCTCAACCACTGCGCCACCAGGGAAGACTGTTATCATTTTTATAATTTTACTTTTCTGGTTACTGTGGCTGCATAACAAACCACTCCAAACTCAGTGGCACAAAATAACCATTGTATTATGCTCACGGACTCAGGGCAGGAATCAGGGCGAGACACAGTGGAGATGGCCTGTCTCTGCTTCTCAGTGGTTGGGTCCTCCGCTGAGGAAATGGAAGAGTGAGGATGCCTGGAAAGTGGGAACTCAGACTCATCTGAGGGCTTATTCGCCCCTGTGCTAGGTGCTAATTGGAGCAGCTACAGTTGGCCTCCCTGTGTGGTTTGACATCTTCATTCACAGCCCTGGTGGCCACAGAGTAGATGGAGTTTTTACATGGCGGCTCAGTATACAGGGTGGCAGCTGCAACACTTTTTCTAGCCTTGTCTGGGAAGTCACGCTGTGTCACTTCCGCTGAGTTCTACTGATCGCGAGCATGTCACAAGCCCGCCTACGTCACAAGCCAGGACACGGGCTTTGATGAGAGGAGTACCCGGGCCACATTGTAAAGGAGCCCTGAGGATGGATGGCGGTGTTGTGGCCATTTTTGAAAACTGCAGGCTGATACATTCATCTATTTCGCTGCAGTGACTAGTAGTGAAACCTTTAAAATACAGGATGTCGGGCTTCCCTGGTGGCGCAGTGGTTAAGAGTCCGCCTGCCAATGCAGGGGACACGGGTTCGTGCCCCGGTCTGGGAGGATCCCACATGCCGCGGAGCAGCTGGGCCCGTGAGCCATGGCCGCTGAGCCTGCGCATCCGGAGCCTGTGCTCCGCAGTGGGAGAGGCCACAGCAGTGAGAGGCCCGCGTACCGCAAATAAATAAATAAAATAAAATAAAATAAAATACATGATGTCTGTGTGGGAAAATTTGCCTTTGGGGGACACAAGGGAAATCACCCCATCACCTGCCCAGGCCATCAGACCTCCTGCAGAGGATGATCAAGAAAGCATCAGGGTTGGCCTGGGTTGAATACGTGACTTTGAAAATGAGTGCTAGGGAAGCGTGTGAGAGCCAGACAGGGCTGTGCCACCTTACTGGGACACGCCCTGGGACAGGGTGGAGGGCCTCCTGTGACCTTCCAAACCACTCACTGCTGCTTATGCCTAAGGTCTGAAGACCCTGCAACGCGCCTCTAGCGGTCTTCACATCCTGAGTAATAAACGCAGGCCATCTTGCAAAACTAAAATCCATCTCCCTGAGCTGGGAGAGCTTGTTTGGCAGGAGACCTACTGATGTGATCGGGAGGAATTTACAATTAAAAATCAGGGCAATGGGGAGATGTGAGTCAAACGTGTAAAACAGGGGCCTTGAATGGAAAGAATACATAACCCGGTGACTTCCGATGGACGTCCCAGAGAGTCTGGGATGACAAAGAAATCTATCCTTTGAATGAAAAGTCACAAAGCTGAGTACCATCCGGTCTCCGGCTCCCTCCCTCCTGCCCCGTTTCCTACAAACACTCTCTTTTTCCAGAATCTGTTTTGTTTTCCAGTGAAGAAGGACTTAGGGGAACTGATACTTAGCTGCTTTTCCCTTGCTAAACAGATCACGCCCATTTTCCCCCTTAAATTTTTGAGATTCTTCTGCTAGGGGAAGTTGAAGAGCTGCCCAGACATTGGAGAGGAAGGCAGTTGCCAGAATAATATGTAACCAGTTGCAGCAAGGGTGGGCCCCTTAAGTGGCCACACTTGTGGTAACCCATCCCTGCACTGGTCACAGACGAGGGCTGAAGAAGCCAAGGTCAGTCATGTCCTCCGGTACCAAGGTCACTGCCGGATAAAGCAGGTACAAGCCATGTAGTGTGCCCTTCCCCTCCTCCCAAGCTTCGTGCAAGACCTCAACGCACAAAAAAATACATGGCAGCCGAAGAGAGGAAATTAGCCTAATCGCATGAAAATAGAAAGACTATACCAGGAGAGTATCCCTGCCAACGGAGAGATCAGTTTCCAATAGCATGAGCGGCAGTTACCTAAAACAGAGCTAGCACAGCAGTGCCATCTCATGGACGTTGCCAACCTCCAGGCCCTTTCTGCCCCGCAAGCGATCCCTCAGCCTTCAGGAGCCCCTTACCATGCATTTGTCCCAAGGCTCTGGTGATGTCCTGAATGGAGAGCCGCAGTTGCTGCAGGGCTTGGAGCAGGGAGTCTGGGCTGGGCAGCAAGACGGCATTCACCGCCTGAGCCAGGGCCTGGGGATGAGATTCAGTCTCGTAATGCATTAGCATTCACTGAAGGCCCACTGAGATGCAGTGAGCCTCAGAGATGGGGGAATCCAGGAAGGGCAGCCCTCCGCCTGCTGGACTGTGTGACAGGGCTCCCCAGGGAGTGCTTCTAAACTACATTTGGCCATGAGGTCCTTCTCAAAGGAGAATCTTCCTGGTCACCTCCCAGATGGACCTGGTTAGGTCTTTCTGGATCTTTCCACTGGCTGATACTTCGTGTGCCTCTCAGGGGCCTCACTCTGTCATTTTCCTCCTTTCTGCTTCTTGAGTTATTACACATAATACTCCTGCGTCTTGACTCCTGCGTCTTGACTCAGGACGGCCTCACCCCTGAGCTCTGTCTCACAGAAAATCAGAATTGTGGAGCCCTCAGCTCAGACCCCCCTTCATTAGCAGTCTCGACCTTATCTGAGCTATATTTGGAAGACCAGTATTTTATTCTGTATCTTTCTATGGAATAAACACACGGATAAGAAGTAAAGTGACCCCATAGTTTCACTTCTGAGAGTGCAAGAGGGAGCTGTAATAATTGTAGCCCGATCTGGTCACCCTACAGTAGGTACAGTAGGCACCCAGGGAAGGTGGTGAGGAAGGACAGAGATCTAACTTCAATATCTTCAGGCAGGGCATGGATTCTCTGACAGACACCTGACCTTTCTGGGACCTGCCTGACCCCTAAAGGAATTCAAGTTTACAACCCCAGGGCCAGGTAATCTCAAGGATGGTTCATTTGAACTCAGAGCCCTTGCATGGTAGTTCCAGGCATCAGCATCTCTCTCTGTCTCTGTCTCTCTCTCTCTGCTTAATTCCTTTACATTACTCAGGTATTAACTTTCAGACCTGTCATTTCCCTTGGAAAGCTTTGCCCGACCCTTCAAGTCTGAATTAGGTTTTAGACGTCTTTTCATGAAACACGGCACTTTTTTTCATGTTACTCCCTCCATCGATGCACCCTCCTCCACTGGATCCTGAGCCTCTGTGGAAGCCAGAGCAATGTCTGTCTTATTCCCCCAGATATCCCACTGCCTAGAACAATGCTCGTTTGTTGATGGGTAAACGGTCAACTGCGTGTTTTACAGTAGTTTAGGAAAGGTAGATACCTCTGTGGGCCAGAACTTAAATCTCTTTGCTCAACTAACCAAGTAAGATGAGGCCTGTATTGATGAATTCACTGCAGGGAAAGGGCCTGGGTGGGAAGCAAAGCTCAGACTGACTTTTCATTTAGAAAAAAAAAAGTTCTGTGTGTGGGAAGATACCTTAATCCCGGGTACAGCTGCTTTCTCCACCAAAACAGTCACCAGTATAAAACCACGCAGGCTTTCTCCCCCTGGCAATAAGACAATGGGGTCCAAGTTCCTTGGGAGGGACATGACCACGTGGTTAGAAAGGTCTGGACACAGTGAGTACGCACGGCCCAGCGGTGGCCTCGAGTCAGGTAACTGCTATAGTCCAAGGTGGAACCAGAGGTTGATGCTCTCCTCTCCACAGGGCAGCCCGAAGATGGGCCTCTTCCCTCCAGCAACATTCAGGTAGGAAAGAGACAGATCTGCTCCAGCCCAAGTTCACCTGAGGACTCCCAAGCTAGCATGGCCCGGATGGTCCCAGACCATCTCCCCCACCCCCCACCCCCACCCCGCTGTGGAACTGCTAAAGCACGAGGGGACAAGTAGGGTTGATTCTTCACAGGGCCAGTCCGGGGCCCATTACACCCTTCCCGTTAGGAGCACAGTGTCTTAATGCTGCAGTGACCACAGGCAACAGCTAATTCCATGCTCCTTTCTTACAGACAGAAAACTATGGCCCAAAGAAGCAAAATCGCTTCCCCAGTTGCATCCAGCTGCTTAGTCACTGGACCTGGTCCAGAGCAGTTTCATAGCTCAGGCTAGTGCTCTCTCTCATTAGTCATTTTCCCCCCCAAATTCTGTATTATAATAGTGAAAGCTGAAGACTGTTATAGAGGGATCATTCTTAAATGATCTGTTATCACACGGATTCAAATAGCCCAGAGGCGGATCCAGTCTACAAAACATAAAACTTCATTCCATAAGTCACTTCTGCCTCTAAAACATGAGAAGACATGAAAATCAAACACAAAAGATAACTCAGTCAGGGACCCCCGTAGTTTCAGCAGAGTCACGTTAGTGTGGAAATGGGGTCTTCAGGCTTCATCTCTCCATCTTCTGAGGTACAGCTTTTATACTGAGCCCCTTTATGGAGTTGAGGTTTGGTGACCGGAGAGGCAGTGTCAACTTAGAGGTTAACTGTGCTCCCTGGGGAAACAGGGGCCTAAGAACATCTGGACCAGACTTGCCCCACGAGCTCCAGTCTATGTAATATTTCAAAGGGATTCTGTAGCTGTAGCAGCCACAGCCTGCAATTCGGCCTTTCAGAGAAGTTACAGTGAGACCAGAGATCTTCCTCAGATCATTAGACTTCAAAAAATCACAGAGAACTGGAGAACTGGTGAAGTTTTGGTGTTTGGGGGGGTTTTGGTTTGTTTTTTTGCTCTTCTTACATTGCATTTTACTTGTTTTATTATGTACAAATTGGAAAATGTAGTCAAGAAAATTAATCCCTTAATCTCTACAAAGCAGAGACAACTACTGTTAACTTTGGGGCTGTTGATTTGGGGTACATTTCCTTCTACTATTTTTTCATGCATTTTTATATGTTTTATGTACTATACGTACAATGTGGTATGCTTTCTCTTTTTTTTGCTTGTTGTTTTTATTGTAAGCTTTTACAGTTAGCAAGAATTCTGAAGTGAGTGAAGGATTTCTGAGAACTTACCTGATTTCCAGGGGTCTAGTCCAATTTCAGTTATTGACAAAAGGAAAGAAAAAGAAGAGAACAAATCAGTTTGCAAACCTGATATGCCTTCTAGGGTCACGTGGACACAGGCATGCACACTTGTGTGCAAATGCACGCACAGACACACACACATCGTGCACAGTTTGGATGTCACGGGTTGTGACTAGACCGTGGGCCTGAGGGGAGCAGAATAGACCACCTCAAATATGCCACTTAGTGGATTGATTATTTTGAATTAAAGATACTTGAGAAACAGCCGGTGCCAAAAGGACACTAGGACCTCTTTGTGCCGCTGAAAGTAGGAAATAAATCTCCCATGTGAAGGTCCCCCTCCCTGTACCAGGAAGTAGAGAGAGACAGGCTTATCACCAGAGACAGGAATTCAGGGCTGAGAAGCCTGTATAAACGAATCTTGTTACTTCTTCCCTAGTTAGCTAACCCAAGCCCCAAAGCCTGTGTCTTGTCAATTCTTCATAAATGCAGTGCTGCCTCATCTAGAAGATATACAAGCTTCCGGCTTTAGTCGCATATTCGAGTCTCATCTTTTTATGGGGATCTAATAGGTACAAAAGTAAATTTGTTTTTCTCCTGTTCCCCTATCTGATGTCAATTTGATTATTAGACCAGCTAAGCAGCCTAAATGGGAAGAAGGGCAAGGTTTTCCTCCCCTACGGTCCTCGGAGCAACAAAGAGGCAGATAGATCTCAATTTACATATCAGCCCCAGAGCATTTAGCCTGTGGCCATCCTGACAATTGAAATTGCTCCTTTTATATACTTGCAATTACCTGCCCCAATGTTTTCAGAGTGGGTTGAGAGGAAGCTCCTGGGAACTGTGATTATTGAACTTGCGTTCAAGTTCACCCCTTCTTTGGCACCATAAATCGGGTAATAAATATGAACATCCCTAATCACAACATAGCTGACAAAGCCTGGATTTTTCCTGCAGAGAGAAGGAAAAGTCAAGACTCTCCCTTACCCGCTTTTAATCTGTGCAAATCCCAAGCGCCTTCTCCCGCTCTTACCTTCCTGGGTTCCTAGTAGCCCAGTTGGCCAGAACCACGTCCGAGTGAAGCAGGATAGGAGGGAGCCCCAAGGTCCTGGAGACCTCGACCAAGGGAAGGGCAAGGGTTCTCGGCAGAACCTTGAAGATACAAATCCAGACAATTAGCACATTCTAGAAAGAATGCAGCAGAGGAAGCAATCTGTCTTTTATTCTGGCAATCTTGGGGTAGAGCAACGAGCCGGGGATAAAACTGGAATTATATGAGTGATCTATAGACACACACCTCATTCTCATATTTATTCTGTTAACAGCCTAGTGGGTATATTGTTTATGAGTGCGGTCTGAAATATATGTGAAGATTACAAAACTGGAACACACACACTTACACATAGGGTATAAAATAATCTCTGAATATTGTGCAGAGAAGGGCCTGAGCAAATGTTTAAGCATAAATGGGGGCTGAGTTGATGAGCAGTGGGAAAAAATCTCTCTCTATCTATATATATATCTCCAGAGAAATAGATCAGACAGATATGTAGCTATCTAGATATATGTGTGTTTTTGTGTATAGTCTTAGTTTTAGGAACATATGCGTATGTGTTTGTATGCAAGCGTGTGTGTGTGTGTGTGTGTGTGTGTGTGTGTGTGTGTATCCTCTCCTCAGGGAGAGGGATGGGAAGGATAGAACGCTTCATCAAACCCAATAACAACTTTGAGTAAGTCACCTCAAGACAGTCCCCATTCAACCCCTGAGTTATCCTAGGACACTCTAAAGAACCTATATGCCCCAAAATCCAGAAAAACTACCCATGTGGGTACCAGTGGGGGACTCCAACCACGAACAAGGCTAAACTAGTCCAGATCCAAAAGAACATTCTTATGCTTCCTGTCTCCCACTTCCCATTTTCCTTCCCCTTAATCTACTCAAAGAAGTCCAGCTTCTGCCTTAGTTTTCCGTTAGATTTTTAGAGAGAGTTGGGACAGAACTGTTTCTCAGGTAGAAAACAATAAAGAGCTTTAAAGAGTTGTCAGATTCAAACCTAAGGCCAGCTTCCCTTGGGGGGCAGTGGATGAGTAGGGCAGCGCAGAAGCGAGGTGTCTCCACAGTGAGGAAGCGAAAGGAGGAGATACAAAGAAGGTAAGAGATGGCCCGAGGCGGGGGTGGGGTGTGACAGGGGGCTCCCACCCCTTCCCCTCATTGAGGATTGTGGTTTGGAGAACGGAAGGAGGGAAGCCCATTGGGATGTCCTGTCATATGTGCCTAGATCTCAGACTTTCCAACATCAGACACATGACTCTTTTTAAAGAGTCTGAAGCAGCTCTATGCTTTCCTCTTCTCTCCTCTCTTACTTTCCTTTCTTTTTCTCACTGGGAGTCTCCTGTATTTACTTGAGAGAGAAAAGGTAGAATCAACCCAGCAAACAAGATAAGCACAGGCTGCTGACTCAAGAAGCAGGAAGTACTAGAACAAGGGTAACACCCGCATTTCTGGAGAATGTCCATTTATAAAAAAATGCAGCTAATAGGAATTTATCCTGCAGTTAGGGAAACAAAGACTTCACGTTCCAAGTTTCAGATTGAAACAGTAAACAGTTATGAAAAGATTCAGAAGAGATTTACATGAACTATGGAGAGACACAGACCAATGTTTGGTAGATAGCAAGCAACATTCAAGAAAGGAAGACTAGTGTTATAAATGGCAATGGGTGCTCTTCCCCGCTGGGGAAAGAAGGTTACATTAGTGAAATCAGAAGGTCTGAGTTGTGGCCCTGGATTTTCCACGAACTTGCTATCTGACCTTGGGCAAGGAATTTAACTCCTGTAGTCCTCAGCCATCTGTAAAATGGGCACAGCATTGCTGTACTTACCTTATGGGATTGTGAACATTGACTGTGATTACGGATGTGGATAAGAGCACAAACTGCTGTAAAATGGAAATCATTAAGTTTTCCGTGACACCTCAGAGCTTGCCTTCAAATGCAGCTCTTCACAATTCTTGGAAGAGGGTGAGTGCCAGAAAAAACAATATTCAAAAACTAATGAGAGGGCTACCAGTTCTAAGGAAAATTAACCTCCTGGCCAGGGGAAAAAGGTGTTTTCATTTAAATGGGCCCTTTGCCCTTCCTTCACCTCATACCCAAAGGAAAGAACAAGAAAGGACCCATTTTCCAGGCAAACAGAGAGCGTTTGCCAGGTGCAGCAGACCTTTGCAGAGAGCGTCCTCCAGGTGCAGCAGACCTGCCAGATGACAGGACAGGTGTCCCTTTGTCCCTACCTCTTTGGGCTGTGCCTCTCCATCCTGCCAGACATATCCCATGGTAATAAAGGTTAGGACCAGGTGTGCCAGCCGCTGTTCCCGGTAACCCGTGAGGAACTGGCAGTTCAAGAGGGGCATCTGTTCAAGAGAATTTCCAGAGATTACCAGCTGCAGGGGTGTGAAGGGTGCAGGGGTTCTGTGGCTTGAAGGGGTTATATTTCAGTGACGGGGATCCACACACCCCCTCTCTACCCTGATCTTAGGACACTGCGGTAGAGGAGGTATCCCAGATGATATTGTTCACGAAGTACCTACACCAAATTGTCCCCATGGTTGTGCCGGACACTGGTCACCATCACTGACAGCTTGGTTAGAGTGTTCTAGAATAACTCAGTCCCAAGACTGACATCATTTATTAAACGGGAGTCTCCCGGGGCAACTTTTACAATCCTGCCCTATCAAAGCACCTCTGCGTAACGGGTACCATTTAACCCTAATAACAGCCCTGCTGCTGTGGGCGTTACTGTCTCTGTTTACTCTGTTTAATTCGTAGGTAAAGAGTACACGGAGGCCAGTGGAGTTAGGAATCCGATCAAATCCCTTAAGGGAGGCTGCTGAGCGGGAATAAGAGGTTGTTCAGTCCTTGTCCGAACACTCCCCGTGACCCTGTGACCTCTCCACGCCCGCTCCCTCCCTGTCAAGATGCGCCATAGAGAGGTGTAAAGGTGATGTCGTTGAAAGCAACACCCTGTACACAAGTTAGTTATTACTGACAGCCCTGCCTAAGCAAATATTACCAGTTTCTCAGTTTTCCCCCGGCCAACCCTGCCTGTCTCGGTTGACGTCAACAGCCTCTGAGCTCCAGCTTCCCTGTACTTCCCCCTCGGCTTTCCTCCGTCCCCTATCCCTTCCCCAGCTCTAGACACAGTCTGATCTAGTTCTTCCCAGGTGCCCCTCTCCAGGATCCGAAGCGCCAGAAGGGGCGGCGGTGGATGTGTGTATCTCTTTAAGCTCCGGGTTCTTAAACGATGAGTGACAAGTGGGCTGGGACCGCGGTTCCCCACGCCCAGCGCTCGGCAGCCGGAGCCGCAGCCTCCCCGATGGTAATCCTTCCTCCGCTGGCCCCTAGGGGGCAGACTTTCTGAGTCTGTCCTCACTGTGCCAGACTGTTTATTTCACCCTTAAAATTGGCTCTGAGATAGAATCGCGAAAGTTCTGTGCAGAATCGCGAAAGTTCTGTGCCTTAGGGTGTGTGTGTGTCTATTGGAGGGATTGCCGAGATGTTGCATTTTAACAGGAACCAGCCTGAGAATTATAACCACAGTTATAATGTATTCAGTTATTTCTTCAGCACTTATTCTAAGGCAGTTACTCAAGTGTCCAAGGCATAGTGCGAAAAGCGTCCCAAGCAGGTTGATACTCCATTTTCCCCCAAACCCACAGGCCAAAACTGAGGGTCAGAGCGGGTAAGATATTTGCCCAGAGCCACAGAGCCAGGAGGGACTGAGCCAGGGTGCTAGTTCAGTTCTGCTGACCACAGCCTTGCCCTCTGAAGTCAGCACTGCCCGAAAGAAATATGAGCCATACGTGTAATTTGACATTTTCTACCAGCCACATTTTAAAAATAGCAAAAAACAAAAAAGCCCCAGGTGGAATTAGTTTTAATAACATTTTATCTAGGTCAATGTATGCAAAATGTTTACACATAATCAATATTAAAAATATCGAGATTTTTACACTCTTTCTAGTAAGTCTTCAAAATCTAGCGAGTGTCTCACATGCCAACTTGTCCTGGCCACATTTCCACTGCTCAGTAGCCATGAGTGGCTACTGGCTACCTACAGTGCAGCCTCAAGGTAAAGGAATAAGGTCCCAAGATGTTCTGGGGTCACCTTCTATTTTTCCCTGTTCCGGGTTTATAATCAGCTCTTTCTCCGAGAAGCCCCAGTTCCATTTATTGGCAAAGAGTTCCAATAAATGGACACTGGGTTTGCTCTTTGCTAGTGGAATGCTACTGTTTCTAGATCCCTCACAGTGGACAAAGCTAGGAAATGTGTGTTCTCTGTGTGTGTACACGTATTACGTACACATACATACAATGCTTGTTTACCCATCTATATATCCACAAAATGTGTGTGTGTGTATATAGACATTTTAGTATCATATGTATATATGATGCTAAAATGCTAAACATGTCAGACGTCTCCAACTCTTATCTGGTGTCACAGGTTGATCTTATCTTTCCCCCCTTGCTAATTTATAACTTTCATCTCTGATGGTGAAATATTATCCACCATTCATTTACTTATTTATTCATCCTAACATTGGGTTGGCCAGAAAGTTCGTTTGGTTTTAAGTACAAATAAAAGACATTTTTCATTTTCACGAAGAGCTTTATCGAACAACATATTCACTAACCGAACGAACTTTCTGGCCAACCATATATATATAAATGTCACATGAAAGGAATCATATGATAGGTAGCCTTTTGGTTCTGACATGTTTCATTTGGCAAAATGTATTTGAGGTTCATCCATATGGTTGGATAAATCAATAGCTTATTCATTTTTGTCACTGTACAGCGTTCCAATGTGTGAATGCAGGAGTCCTCGTTCAGACTGCTGTAACAAAGCACCATAGACTAGCTGGCTTAGAAACAACGGAAATTTGATTCTTACAGTTTTGGAAGCTGAACGTCCCAGATCAGGGTGCCAGCATGACTGGGTGCTGGTGAGAACCGTTCTGCTGTCTTCTTGCTTCATCCTCACGTGACAGCAGAAGAGGGCCAGAGAGTCCTGGGGTCACTTTTATAAGGCATTCATCCCATTTATGAATATCCCATTCTACTTTCATGACCTAATTACCTTCTGTGTTGGTCAATTTGATGTGTCAACTTGACTGGGCTAAGGGATGCCCAGATACATTATTTTTGGGTGTGTCTTTGAGGATGTTTCCAGAAGAGATTCTGGAAGAGATTGGGAGACTGAGTAAAGCCCATCACCCTCACCAATTCGGGTGGCATCATCCACCCTGTTTAGGGCCTGAATAGAGCAGAAAAGTGGAAAAAGGGTGCATTTGCTCTCTGGTTGAGCTGGGGCAGCTATCTTCCCCCAACATTAGCACTCTTAGTCCTTGGATTTTCAGACTCGGACTGGCAATTGCACCACTGGCTCCTCTGGTTCTTGGCTTTCCTGGGCCTCCAACTTGCAGGTAGAAGGAAGATTGTGGGACTTCTCAGACTCCATAATCATAATCATGTGAGTCAGCCACTCCCAATAAATCTCTTTCTACACATCTCTGTATTGGTTCTGTTTCTTGGGAGAACCCTGACTAATACACCTCCCAAAGGCCCCACCCATAACAACATCATGTTGGGGATTAGGATTTCATCATATGAATTTGGGGACCACACACACATTCAGGCCATTGTACTCAGTTTAACCATTCCCCTGTTGAGGGACATCTTGGTGGTTTCCGGCTTACGGGATCATTTACCCACAAGCTTTTCCAGGCACATAAATTTTCAGTTTATTTGGGTAAATACTTAGGAATGTGATTGCTGGGTCATATGGTAAGTCGATGTTTGCCTTTAAAAGATTCTGCCAGACTCTTCTGCATTCCCATCAGCAAGGTGAAGTAGAGTCTCTTTTGGTTTATAGCCTCACCAGTGTTTGATGTTGCCAGAGTTTTAAAAAAACGTTAGCTGTTCAAATAGGTTTTAAATTGCCTTTTAGTACTTATTAATATAGATACATAGTCCTATGTTTCTCTGTAAGTCACCTAGTTTCATTTTTCTTCCTTCCTGATTAAGACTTGCAAAACTTTCCTCTTATTCTACAAACTCTGAAGTTTCACCAGGATATCCATGGGTGGTCCCCCGCCCCCATTGTCTTTCTGATAGAAATACTCCAGTCTTTCATAAGAGCTGAAAAATTGTTTTTATGCGTTTAAAGCTTTGCTTTTTCTTCACCCACACTAGTCTACTTGTGGGACTTCTGTTCTGTGGAATTTAGATCATCCATTTCTCTTTTTCATATACTTTTATTTTTCTGATGCTGGCATTTAATTTTTGCTTTCTGCTTTATAAAACCGTTTCAAGGAAGTCCCTAAATCACCATTATTTTTCTATAATCAATGTTTCCCTCATTTACTCGGGTCGCTATTGAGCTTTTTGTTTATTTCTTTGCTTTCCAATAGTTCCTTTTACCGAGCAACTTTATTGATTTTTATGAAGTACATATACTGAAGACATTAATGCAATTTTTAAAAGCACTGATCTCATCTTTTGGCTTCTGTCGGAGACCAAATGTCCTGTGTCTCCCTCATCCTTCTTGACTTGCTTATTCTCTTCATATCGTTTGGTCATTTGGGGTTATCCATTCGTGTTCAGGAATGGAGGCCAGGGTTATCAGAATTAGTAACTATTAGAGCTTCCCTTATCATGTTTCCAGAATACTTCTGAGCTTCCTCTTGTGACCTTCCTGTGAGTCCACCAGCTGTCTGTAGTGTTTTGTCCCAGAGGGCTGGAGAAGGGGGACCCTTCCTGGAAGAAGATGGTTGAGTCTAAGCCAGTTAACAAGTTTTTGTCTGTCTTGTTTTGTTTTTTACCAACATACGGATAGGGGCCTTGGGGGCCTTCTAAGAGTAAGGTGGTTGGCCTGGAGGTACTGTGAGATTAGAAGTGCAAATTCACTTTCTGTCTTGTCTGTGCCAAGTAAAGGCCTCAAGAGGACAAATGTCTTAGTCTGTAGCTCTATGTGTGGTCCTGGAAGCCACAGTATTTGCTTCTCATGACGGTTTTCCAATGGATTCAGTCTCCATCTGTGGTGGTGAAGTCTAGAGAGTGGTTTTATCCAGTTAGTTGTTTTAGAACTAATTAGAAGCATAGGGAATGGCCACGGATGTTACATTAGTTTCCTGGGGCTGCCCCAAAGAAGGAACACAACAGAAATTTATGCTCTCACAATTCTGGGAGATGAAAGTCTGAAATTAAGGTGTTTGTGAGGTTTGTTCCTTCCGGAGGCTCTCGGGGGAGAATCTGTTCCCTGTTTCAGTCCAAGTTTCAGGTGGTTGCCAGCAACTCTTGGGATACTTTAAGGGCCTGTAGATGCAACACTCCAGTCTCTGCCTCTATCTCCACATGATGTTCTAACCTGTGTATCTGTGTCTCTGTGTCCAAATTCCCTTCTTGCTCTAAGCATGCCAGTCCTAGCGAACTTAGAGTGCACCCTAATACAACACACAGGACCTAATTTAACTTGATGACATCTGCAGAGACCCTATTTCCAAATGAGGTCATCTTCACAGGTTCCAAGACACAATTTCTGGAGAGAAACTATTCAACACAGGAGAAGTATCAGGGGGATTAATTCCACTGCAGTGCTGAGCTGTATCCCCCATGCCCATGTTTACAGTGACCAGAAATTAGCTGCACACTCCTGGCCTTTCCTCATTGACACTTAGCCTATGAGAAGCACCGATTCAACAAGTTCTTCACTTCGTTTATGGAGGTTGAGTTACATAAAGCGCGAGGAAAGCCTTGTACAGAGGACCGTGAAGTTCACATAATGAACTTGAATCTACCTTCCTGCAAACTGCCCCTTGCCTCTGTGCGCTCTTACTCTGAGATGGGAGAGGGAGCCTCGGGGGTGTTCTTTGTGCTTTGGTTGAATGCTTGGCATGGGTACAATAGACTCATTTCTGGATCTGATATAATTTGATTAATATGGTACGAAAGTCCTTAAGGGTTTTATTCCATCATTTCTCTGGTTTTCCCTCACTCAGATATCTCCTTTTTTCTTCTTTTTGTATTTCTTTGGTCATTTTAATGAGACTTTAGGCAGCAGGAAAATAAATTCTTAAGCTTAGTTTCCCATCTTCATAGACACTGAAGACAGTGTCTTACATCTCTTACAGGGTTTTAAACCTTGTGCTTGCACTTAGCAGGCATTCCATAAGTATTTTTAAATGAATTTGTAATTATAGACATGAAATATGCATACGTCAGTGAAGGAGAATTTTGGAGGGAAGACCTCTTATATGTCTAAAATCACATGGCACGCCAATTGGTGAGATTAAAACAGATGGAAAAGAGACGAGATGGAAGTGTAAATATAAATATCGAACACTGTTGTGTGGCAGGAAATACAAAAGCACTATTGCAAAAGTCATTTAGTTTTCACAACAATTCTAGGAGCCCCGAATTTCTCCCATTTTATAAATATGGAAACAGAATAAGTAACTCGTTAAGTCAAAGTTTATAGCGACTAAGTGATAAAACCAAGAGTCCAACTCAGGTCCTCCTGAGTCAAATCTGTGTTCTTCCTATAACACCTTCTTCTTATTCCTGTGGGGTCATGTCAGTTCTCCCAGGACCAAGGAGTTTCACCGTTCCTTACATAATTTGGGGAAACATTGCTCATCTTGTCTCATATGTGGCATTTACAGACTTATCAATGATTTCTGAAGAATCTGCCAGCCCTGACTTTATAACTGGGAAAGTCTCTTGACTCAACTATTCTGTGAAACGCCGACAGTAAATCAATGTGGCTTCACTCATGGGGAGGGGAGCCCTGACCATGTGGCTTGGCGTGAGGGCACTGAGAATTTTCACACCTGTCCTTCCCCAGCTAGGTCTTATTCATCAGTTTCCTGACACTTCTCAACCAGACTGTCTTTCTTCTTTAAACACATGCTTGTTGAGTGCCCAGGAACTGTTCTGTGCAGGCTCTGGAAATTTTAGGGAAACACACTTGTCGTACCAGAAGCAAGTGTCATTCTGCTCATGATGAAGGGTGAGATAGTTTTAGTTTCGTGGATAAACTCAACAGCAGTGATTGGTCAGCTGACCCACTTCCACAATGCTGAAAAAGGAAAATGGTGTGAGGATGAAAATAGGGTAGTGAGAAGGGGTTAAGGAGAAGAATACAAAATGTTTGGGGCTTCCCTGGTGGCGCAGTGGTTGAGAGTCCGCCTGCCGATTCAGGGGACACGGGTGCGTGCCCCGGACCGGGAAGATCCCACATGCCGCGGAGCGGCTGGGCCCGTGAGCCATGACCGCTGGTGTCCAGAGCCTGTGCTCCGCAACGGGAGAGGCCACAGCAGTGAGAGGCCCGCGTACCGCCAAAAAACAATACAAAACCTTTTACCTCGTTCACCTGAGCTCGAAGCTGGTGACTCCCAATCAAGTGAGGCAGTCGGTTGGCAATTTCCATCCAAGGTCTATAGTGATCAGGGAGTTCTTTCTGCATTGAAAAAATAAAAATGTCTCAGTATTTTAGAGCTCTCTGGGAAGCAGCTTCGTGTAGTAGCTGTTTTCAGATTTCAGTCTTAAGGCAGAATTCAGGTCAATTCCATTCAGCAAATATTGAGAATTCACTATCTGCTGTACCCTATGCTAGGCACTGCAGATACACAGGTGACTGATATATAGTCCTTGTGGTGAGGGAGCATATGGTCTAGTAAGGATAAATAAAGTGTAATCAGACATACCCAATGCAGTATAATATGTTCAATTAAGAATATGTGTAAGCTTAACAACCAGCTGAAGAGGAAGTAGTTAATTCCATAAACTGTGCTAGGGAATAATGGGAAATGGTCATAGAAATATGATAGTTGGGGCCAGTAGTAGGGTCTGAAAGTGACTTTTCTAGTTGGAACTTTTAAGATGGGAAGCCAGTGAAACAGAGGAGATAGTGGATAAATAGAGATAACTGTGCTTCTTGGGATTACAGATGATTCAGTGTCACTAGAATATGAAGTTCAAGAGAAAGGATGATGGAAGATTTGACCAGAAAATCAGATCAAATATGCTTTTTATTGACTACATAAGAACTTTATTTTTTATGTATGTTGGTGACATGATTCAATCTGAATTTTAGGAAGATAACTTTGCTTTGGGATTTTAAGGTATAAAGTCAGATTAGGAAACCTTTGAAATATTGTCTGAAAATTAAGCTTAGGCAATGGCAGTGAATTTGGAAAGGAGAAGGTATGTATTCAAAAATATTTGGAAAATAAAATTGAAATAATTAAATTTAGAGGCAGGGATGGGGCTAAAGGCGAGGTGATCCCTAGCCCAATAGCACAGTTTATTTGCCCACTCTGGGTCGTTGGTTTAGCCAAGAAGAACACAGGTTGGATTTCAGCAACCCTGACTCTATCCCAAGAAATGGCAAACTGCAGCAAACTACACTCATGAATAAGCTTTTATTAGGACACAGCCAAGTTCATTTGTTTCCACATTGTCTACAGTGGCTGTCACTTTACAATGGCAGAGTTGCATAATGGCAACAGAGATCATATGGTCTGCAAAGCTTAAAATATGTACTATTTGACCCTTTACAGGAAAAGTTTGCCAACTCGTGACCTGTCCCCAGGGTCTGGGCCTCCTTTTACAGAGTACAGTCTGCAAGACTGAAATGTTGTGTCTCTGGGTTAAGAAGGAGTTAAGTGAGGATGATTTCCATGTTTCTGAATCAGATGACTGAATGAATTGTTGAGAAGACAGATTGAAACAGAAATGCAGGTGGAAGTCAAAGAGAGGACATGCAATAGTGAATTTGTTTTTACATATGTCCAACCTAAAACATCTGTGGAATGTCAAGATATGGCTATGTACTCGGCAGTTGGATATACAGTTGGAAGCTCAGGAGAGAATTAATATTAGAAATATACAATCAGGAGGCGTCATAGTAGTGCAAATTCTGCATTGTGGTAAAAACCACAAGTGGGTACAAGACCATTCGGGAGAAGTTGCCAAGTGGAGGGAGAAGGCTTAGATCAGCGCACTGGGGGGATACTTACAAGGCAGGCAGAGGAACTGAATCCAGCACAAAGAGATATGTATAGAGGCTAAATGAGCCAGAAGAGAATCACCCTATAGAAGTCAAGACATTAGAGGATCTCTCGGAAGCAGGGATTCATCAGATGGCCAAATGCATCATTTAAGTAAGGTTACCCCTTTGGAAGACAAAACTAAAGAGTCACTAATATATCAATATATACACCAGTCTTTCCACGTATATGCATAGAAATTCAGGTCAGGGTCATGGAAACAGGGTTCAAATTTTAGTGTGCTGAGGAGGGAAGAAAACAGAGATTGGAAATGTGAATTACTTTTTTGGGAGAGCCATAAGCCATCACAAGGCGACAGTTTGTGTTTGAGAGCTGTTTCCACTTTCGAATGGGAAACTTGAGTGGTTTACAGCCTGCTAGTGTATAAGAGGCAGAGATTGAAGAGAAAGGAGAGAGGGAATAATTAAAAGTAAAGGGTCGTGAGGAAGAAGAGGAGGAGAGGAAGAGCCCAAATGCAGCGCCTGGCTGTGAAGAGCTGGAAGGAGAAAGTCTGGAGTTTGAGGGATTCATTTCTTATGAACTCAATTTCTCCGCAAATGGTGAAGATTCAGGTTACATGACTTGGGGAGAGGGGTGGGTGTTCAATTAATTATCGGAGGGAAGGGAAGAGGAAATTAAACATAAAAATGCAAACAACATAATATATTGCAATATAGAATATGTGTATTATAATACACTATAATGACTTTCAAAACCCAGGGAAGTTTGAAAACTATAAGTTTGGAGTGCTGTAGATCTGTAAGTTACCAATAAGTCACTTGCTGGAGATCCTCTGTCTCTCAGACTCTAAAATAAAACTAGGTGAATCTAACATCCAATACACAATCTTTGAAAATTATAGACTTTACTTAATCCTCTGCTTCCTATCTTTGCCCCTGAATCAATTTAGGACAAATTGGGCACCCTTTACTACCTTTCTCGACAAATCAAATTACACCAAACATCATAATTTAACATTTTTAATATAGATATTGTGCAGGAGGGGGCGATTTAACCCTCTACTCCTCTTGAGTTCTTGTGTCAGGAGTCAATAAAATTGACGCAAAACAGATTAACAGGAGAAACAGAAAGAAATGTTAGTTTGTACGTACAGAGGTCTCATAGAAATGGGACCTAAGAAGTGGCCAAAGCAGGCTTTTATACTTTGTAGACAAAGAGACAATAAATCTGTAAGGAATGGACAAGACAAAGAAACTTAGGCTTCAGGTGCTTATCTAAACAGAGTTTGGTCTTGGGGTCGTCAATTAAAGAAGTAACAGGGTTTTATTTATTCAGGCCTCTCACCTTGAATTCCCTACCTCTGGTGGTAAGGGTGTCCTATCTCCAGATGCGTGGAGGGTACCTTTCATAGGAGAGATTTATTTCCTGCTTTTAGGGAGACAGAGAAGAGGGTCAAATTTCCTCTTAAATTGACTGTTTCTTAAGTAACTTTCACCCAAAATAATCAATATGCATTGAGGCATATTCGTGGGTGACTTGCCCCAGGCACCAACAATACAGATATTCACAAAGAGGAAATCACACCGTTCTCCTCAAGCATTCCAAATCCAGTACCTCAGCTTCTGAGAGGTAGAGTCCACTATGCTCCCCTACTCTTCTCCCAGAGAGAACATTTATAAGCATAATGGTATAATTTTCCCTAGCAGTGCTCAGCGGTAGTGCAGAATTGAAGAAAGCCGCTAATTGACCTGAGTTTGGGGATTTACAGAGCAGTGGCCGAGCTGAGAATGCTCGCACACATAAAGGCAGAGAGATTTATGGTAAACTGACTCTGAACTGGCAGCTTGTTTTTCTTCTCGTCTATATGATGCATATGTTTTATGAACAAAAACTGACAAAGGACAAAGACAAAGGAATATAATATTTATAAAAGAAAATCACAGAAGCAGACTCATAGTATTCAGAACCCCTTTTAAAGTGGGTTTGAAGAAAAGCTGTAACTAAATCTGTCCTTCCTTCTTTGATGCCTAGAGAGGGGATCGTGTTCTGAAAATTAAATTAGAGCACCCTGGAGAATTCCCTGGCAATCTAGGGGTTATGACTTGGCACTTTCACTGCAGTGGCCCAGGTTCCATCCCTGTTTGGGGAACTACGGTCCTGCAAGCCATGATGAATAGCCAAAAAAAAAAAAAAAAAATTCAAGCATCCTGGATTTCTGCTTCCGGGCTTGCGTGGGAATCCTTAAATACTACACTTTGCCTCAATCTAAGCAGCACTCTATTCTTGAATATCTCTTTTTCTTTCCCCTTAGATTCCTAGAGGCTTCTTTTCCTTCCTTCTTCTCTTCATCCTCTCCCTTCTTTAAAGAATTCTAGTCTTTGGACTCTGGTATCACCCCACAAATGTAAGAAAACCATGAGCTTTGAGAACCTCTGGGTTCTCCGAGTGTGGTTCCCATCCAGCAGCATCAGCATGATGTGGAAACTTGTTAGACATGCAAATTCTCGGGCTCTACCCCAGACGTACTGAACCTGAAACCAGCTGCCTGTGCTTTAGCAAGCCCTGTAGGTGAAGCTACAAAGTTTGAAAGTTTGGTGTACCCCAAAGCTTGAAAACCACTGATGTGGGGACCTCAAAGGAAAGGGAGAAAGGATTTTAAAGCTAGTTCATAATCCATTAAAAATGTATTCACCCTAAGTGTCCATTGACAGATGAATGGATAAAGAAGATGTGGCACATATATACAATGGAATATTACGCAGCCATAAAAAGAAATGAAATTGAGTTATATGTAGTGAGGTGGATGGACCTAGAGTCTGTCATACAGAGTGAAGTAAGTCAGAAAGAGAAAAACAAATACCATATGCTAACACACATATATGGAATCTAAAAAATAATGGTTCTGATGAACCTAGGGGCAGGACTGGAATAAAGATGCAGAGGTAGAGAATGGACTTGAGGACACGGGGAGGGGGAAGGGTAAGCTGGAACAAAGTGAGAGAGTGGCATGGACATATATACACTACCAACTGTAAAATAGATAGCTAGTGGGAAGCAGCTGCATAGCACAGGGAGTTCAGCTCAGTGTTTTGTGACCACCTAGAGGGGTGGGATAGGGAGGGTGGGAGGGAGACACAAGAGGGAGGGGATATGGGGATATATGTATATGTATAGCTGATTCACTTTTTTATACAGCAGAAACTAACACAACATTGTAAAGCAATTATACTCCAATAAAGATGTTAAAAAATAAAATATACTCACCCTTTCAATGGGATTTTCCTCTAGAGACTGAATAAAATATTGAATTATGTTACTTACTTTTTGATTGCCAGATCTTGTTTTAAGTTACAGTATGGGGGGACAGGATCAGCTGATGAGTTTTTCACTAAATAGCACCCCTTTTGGTATTAGTTAATACTTATCTATCACATCTATTTCAAAACCTATATACAATTTCAATATTCTATTAATGAATATTGGTAATTGCTTACAATTTTTCACTATCATTAACAAGTTTGAAAGAGTCATCCTTATACATGTGTTTTTAGATGTTTTCTCATTATTAGGACAAATTTATAAATGTGGATTTACTGGATTAAAGATTTTGCACATAGAAAGGTTAAGAGCTACTTCTTGGTTTTCTTACAGAAAAGTTACATGAATTTATAATCACATTTATAGTATGTAATATATAATGGGAGTGCCAGTTTATTTATGATTCTAACAACAGAGCATCACCAAACTTTTTTGTTATTTTTAAAGATATAATATGTATTATCTGCACTAAAATTCTATAATTATTTCAATATTTAATAACAATAAAATAACCACCCAAAAATATACCTTTCACAGAAATGATTAAAATAATGCAATCAATATTTATGGCAAGACAGTCAAAAAGCACAAAATTTATAAAGTGGAAAGTAAAATTATTCTTATTCTCATCTAGCAATGATGACCCTTGGAAGTTTGAGTGGTTTTCCAGAAATTTTGTATGCTATCATTTTATTGTTTAAATTTACATTTCTGTGATTATTAATGAGTTTGAATATCTTGTCATGCTTTGGTCATTGCATTTTGTGTGCGGGTGTGCAATGCCATTCATACCAGGGTAGTCAAATGAACCAACATTTTCATTTATGCCATTGGGTTTTCGATGATGCTTAGAAATTTCTTCCCATCCCAATGTCGTTTCTTTTAGAGAATTTCTAGTTTAATTGTTGGTGCTTACATCTTTCATCTATCTACAGTTGTGTTGTGAGTTAGGATAGATTATCTCATTATTTCCATTTCAAAATAGAGGAAGTTCAAGCCAGAGAAGTTTTATAACTTTCCCGAGTTTACACATCTGGTCAGTGGTCAGGTCAAACCTCTTCTGACTCAGAGTTCAGTGTACTTTCCAGTACCTCCTGAGAGTAAACACATGGAGAACGGTGACTGCGGAGGTGGTTAGTACAAAGGGACAAGAAATTGAAAGAAACTTTACATGTTTTTCTTCCCCTCATTCCAATAATCAGAAGACCCAGAAGTGGGATGGACACAAATAATAAAATCTATGACCTTCTTTTCTATTTTTTCAGTTTCCTATTTTATGTTATTCTTTCTCTGCACTTTTATATCTGTCAAAGTACAATTTTCAAAAAGTTAAAAAAAATGACTCATGCAAATATGGAATGTGTGTCCAAAATATATTTAGTTTATTAATGAGGAACTCAGCAGGATGGTCCAGTTGATTCAAAAGCACTTGATATTAAGCTGCATGAGCTGCTTATAAATTTTGGAGATCAATCCTTTGTCAGTTGCTTCATTTGCAAAATGGGCAGAAGACCTAAATAGACATTTCTCCAAAGAAGATATACAGAGTGCCAACAAACACATGAAAGAATGCTCAACATCACTAATCATGAGAGAAATGCAAATCAAAACTACAATGAGATATCATCTCACACCAGTCAGAATGGCCATCATCAAAAAATCTAGAAACAATAAATGCTGGAGAGGGTGTGGAGAAAAGGGAACCCTCTTACATTGGTGGGAATGTAAATTGATACAGCCACTGTGGAGAACAGTATGGAGGTTCCTTAAAAAGCTACAAATAGAACTACCATATGACCCAGCAATCCCACTACTGGGCATATACCCTGAGAAAACCATAATTCAAAAAGAGTCATGTACCAAAATGTTCATTGCAGCTCTATTTACAATAGCCCAGAGATGGAAACAACCTAAGTGTCCATCATCGGATGAATGGATAAAGAAGATGTGGCACATATATACAATGGAATATTACTCAGCCATAAAAAGAGACGAAATTGAGCTATTTGTAATGAGGTGGATAGACCTAGAGTCTGTCATACAGAGTGAAGTAAGTCAGAAAGAGAGAGACAAATACCGTATGCTAACACATATATATGGAATTAAAAAAAAAAAATGTCATGAAAAACCTAGGGTTGAAACAGGAATAAAGACACAGACTTACTAGAGAATGGACTTGAGGCTATGGGGAGAGGGAAGGGTAAACGGTGACAAAGCGATAAAGAGGCATGGACATATATACACTACCAAACGTAAGGTAGATAGCTAGTGGGAAGCAGCCGCATAGCACAGGGAGATCAGCTCGGTGCTTTGTGACCGCCTGGAGGGGTGGGATAGGGAGGGTGGGAGGGAGGGAGACGCAAGCGGGAAGAGATATGGGAATATATGTATATATATAACTGATTCATTTTGTTGTGAAGCTGAAACTAACATACCATTGTAAAGCAATTATACTCCAATAAAGATGTTAAAAAAAAAAAAACCAAAAAAAAAAAAAAAAGCACTTGATAAACTGAAGTGTTTAGAGTTTTGGTAAAAAGAATGTTAAAATTAAATTGCTAAGGTAAAGACACAGTAATTGGTTAACGTCCTCTATGGCAGAACAATCGTAAGCTTTAGGGTTTTATTTTCTACTCAGCGGAAATCACTGGCAGCTCTTTTGAACAAAAATCTGCAAAAGCTAATGTGCAGCTTCGGTCCTAATCGATAGGAAGCAGCATGTCAAGAAAGGAGCATCCCTTAGGTAGTTAAGTAATCTTAAGGTGAGACTGCTTAGTTAGACAGGGCTCCGGATGGCACTAAATAAAAGCCCTCCTTTTGCTCTGTTTTGGATAATTCTTCTCAACACATTTATAATCTAGAGAAGAACAGACTTTTAAAAAAATAATGTATTTTATAGAAACAATAAACTGTATTCGCACTGATGAAGTTAATGAAACCAGCTTCTGGTTAAGAAAATGGCACAGAAAGTTTAAAAAATGAAAGTTTAAGTGAAGTTAAAGTGGGCGAACGTCAACAAAGGAAGTTGGGTGACAATATTATGATCATAAAAATTAGAATGTAAACTATGGGACAGAGTAGAATGTGAAGGAGAGGGTTTTAAGTGAAATAAAAGACAAGTTTCAATGGAAAGAGGCTGGTGTGTCATTGCTGCCAACTAAAGAGGAGAAAGATATTAGATGACTTTGCAGGGGTGCGTAAGCAGCATGAGAGGGCCTTGGAGGCGACACTAAAACATAGGATTTTGTTCCAAAGAGCGGAGTGATGTGATTTGATTTTTGTTTTAAAGGGTCGCTCTGACTGCCATGCGGAGACTGTACTATGGCAAGAGGGGAAATAGGAAGACGGGTTACAAGGCAATAGTCCAGGGAGAAATAGTGGTGGATGGGACTAGGGTGGAAAAGAGAAAGGTGGGCAGCTAAAAGACAGTTTTCAGAGACAGGGCTGAACTCCTTAATTATCACATGAGTCACTTGAGAATAATGAAGATCACTGTGAGACTCAAATGGGAAATGTGCAGTTAACACAAGGCCTAGTACAAAGTGAGCACCTATTAAATAATAATTACTACTCTTACTGTATATTATAAGAAGGTTACCATAGGAAATAAGAAAAACTCCATTCTTAATGAAATATAGGAGAACGCTATCAATAAATTTTGCTAATACTTTGAAAATCTGAATTAAAACCACTGCTTCTCTCAAGTGCTTTGAATTACTACAGGAGATTATATATGACTTTATTTTTCCTAAATCGTTGCTTGGCCGCTATACAGAGCAAGGTTCCCGGCATCCCGATTCCTTTTCTTCTGCTCCATGGCACCCTTACAATTTGTTTTTGTTTTTCCCTTTCCTTTGTTTTTGTAGTTAAACTACTTCCAAGCTCTTCTCACTGTTTCTCATAGTTACGACACCTTTCTTTCCACAAACAACCTCCTACGTGTAGCCCCTCAGCCCTCACCTGGACCTTCACTGTCCTTTACGTATTCTGTCGTTTTCAAGTACCAAGCGAGTTAGGCTAGAGGTTCTGAATTAACTCCTGGCTGGGGTTCTGGCATCAGTAATTTTTAAGCTTCCCAGCCAATTTTGATATGCAGTTCAGGAACCATTGCTGGAACCCACCCTGTACTCAACCTTCTGCTAGGAATATATTCACACACCAGGGCACTGTTGCTTACCAGACATGAAATCCAAATTCCTGAGCCTAACGTTTGAGTTCCCTTGGTCTCACTCCAATCTAATCTCGTGCTATAAACTCTCTTGGTTCCTCCCTTCCTGCCAAGCAAATTTCCTCACATTCTTTATGTCTAAAGAAAAATTACTCCTCACCCACGCACCAACCCAAACACACGTACACAACAGACACACGATCTGGCAATGGATTTCTGTGGCTTCCTTATGGACATAGGTCTGAAAGGTATACATTTTCCTCACTGAAACATTACACCCTGGAGGTGTTTGAGAGTTTATAGAAACAGTGGGATGGAGTACTTGAAACCAAGTCAGACCCTTCCCCCAAAGCCAGAATGATTGTTTATTCATTAGTTTGACTGTGTTTTCTTTTCTTTTTTGTTATTATTAAAAATCAGAACCGTTTCCATTATTTGTTAGTTTTAGTCATAAAAATGCTATTAGAAATAGCATACAGATTGGTCCAATATCCATAAAATCATTGAAATATAACAAAATATTTACTACCTGTGGTACATGATGACACTCACATGCTTTAAGTATTTACGGTAAACAGCCAAGCTTGCTGAAAGAGTATGTTTGGGCTCATTGACATGAAGGGATAGCCAGCCCATCACTTACCTAAAGGCAAACAAATCCTACTCATGCCCTTAGCAAAGTCAGCGGTTCCTATTTCACAATTTGTGATCTATTGCGACACCACTGTTCTCCGATGACGGGTGATAGATTCCCTCCTGATCAGGTGAATAAACTGAGGCAGATTCTGGTGTAAACTCTCTTCCCTTTCCTCTTCCCAGAAAGGGAGATGTTTAAAATTCTTCCACAAGTGAGAGAAAATTAAAACTGAAACAAAGAATCGCATTCTTCAGAAATCTGACACATGACTGCGAGCGTAGGCCCAGTTTGCCAGGAAATTCTGAGCTCCAGAATGGAAATTTCTTCTAAGGAGTATCCATCAACCAAACTACAGGGCAGATAGAGTCCTGTGTTTCCTCAGAAAGTCACAAACACTTGATGTTCCTCTTGTTTCCCGTCTGGTTTTCTTATTTATAAGAAAGGAAACAGCAAAGAAAGGAACACAATCGTGGTGGCCCTATCCAATGTTTACATACTTTTAAATATTATTTTTCTTAGCTCAGTGTATATATTTAATCCCAATAAGAGAGCGTTGGCCTGTTGACAGACTCTTCCTTGTGAACTAGGGATGATAGAAATATTCCTGAATCAAGTTATACACACAGAATGGAATTTTGAATAAGCACTGGACCGAGGGTTGTGCAAACTAGCTTCTATCCTTCCACTGGATTTATGGAAGTGCTTTCATACTCCACAGCAATCCAGTGGCGGGGGGGCACTAAATCTCTCCAAGTACATGTGAAAACTGAGGGTCAGGCAATGCTGGTGGTTCATTCTAGGTCACGAGAGTTAGTAAGTGAAACTTAGGGTGACTAAATAATTCTGTTTTGCCCAGGACTTTCCTGGTTTACCATGGAAAGTCCTGCATCTTGGAATTCCCTTCGGCCTGTAGCAAATGGATGTTCTTGATCACCCTAGTGGCAGGGTCAGAGAACACAGTCCAGTGTTCTGGGCCACAACCCTCCTCTGCATAACACCCTAGAGTCATTACTTTTAATGCTCAAGTTACTTGCAGATCTGTGACTTGGTCTCACAACTAACAGCTCTACAGAGGGCTTTGGGGATCAGCAGATAGATCCTATCTTCATTTTTATTCTTCTATTCACACTCAGAAGAAGGTATTCCATAAAAGCTCCTTAAATGCCAGATCATTGATCACAGTTAAACCCCCTATTAGACCCCTAGAAGGAAAAACTGGATCTAATAAATGGTTGCAGTGATTGTAACTTTGGATCCCTAGATTCTTAGCTGAGTAGGCTTGGCCCTTATTTAGAATGTAGTAGAAAAAAGATGTCAAGGGTCCTGAGTACTGCTTCTGCTTTTTCCAGTAATATAACTTTGGGCAAGAACCCCTGGCCTTCAGCTATGGTTTCTAAGGACTCTTGCAGTTTTGACATTTTAGACCTGACCATTAAAGTGTTGAAAAGGAATTGCATTACAGGTTGAGCCTTAAGAACAATTAAGAAAGAGGTACTGGGGCTTCCCTGGTGGCGCAGTGGTTAAGAATCCGCCTGCCAACACAGGGGACACGGGTTCCAGCCCTGGTCCAGGAAGATCCCACATGCCATGGAGCAACAAAGCCCATGCACCACAACTACTGAGCCTGTGCGCCACAACTACTGAAGCCCACGCACCTAGAGCCTGTGCTCCGCAACAAGAGAAGCCACCGCAATGAGAAGCCTGTGCACCGCAACGAAGACCCAACACAGCCAAAAATAAATAAATAAATATTTTAAAAAAGAAAGAAATAGGTACTGTTTGTCCTCAAAGGTTCTTTCCTCTTCTCAGCACTTTCTGTGAATATCTAATCCCTCCTACGAACCTCGAACACAGCCAGGGTCCCTTGTGATCTCTTTTCTCTCCCACTAGCAAGTCAAGATAAACTGATTTACTCATATAATTGATCTTTATCTAAATTCTCTCTCTCTCTCTCTCTCTCGTTTTTTTTTTTTTTTTTTTTGATAACTGCACATTGGCTCATGAATTTGCTGGAATGACTGACAATCCATTAAAAAAAAAAAACTGACATTAAAACATTCCATTTGCTCTATCCCCTGCTGCAGCGGTCTCTTCTCCTTTGTTGGTAATCACACTGTGCCTTATTTGAATTATCTGTCCCAAATCAATGGCTTGGCATTTATATTGCATCAATTGCATCAATTAAACAGACAAACACCCAAGTCAGCATCTCAAGAAACCTATACCGACCTGCTTTAAGACCCTATCCTTACCAGAGGATTTGGAAGAAGAAAGCCATAATCTTCAGAAATATGAAATCTTCCTAAAGTCAAAGATGGTGCTGTCTTCAAATTCTGACTTTGAGGCTCCATAATTTTGTTTGAAGTATCTGCGCAGAGGCTGCTGCCAAAGAGACAACTGCTCCAAATACATCAAAGACCCGGGGTAAGGGAGCTTCAAAACAGCATCTCTTCCTCCCAGTAAGCTGTACAGTTGTCTCGGGAACAGGGGAGAACCTTGCTCTCAGGTTGAATTCCACACTGCCATAGACTTCCTCTGACATAAGGTTGAGTAAATTATTAAAGACTGCTGATTAAGACAAACAGGCAAACAAAATCACCTCGGGAGGGGGGGAAACTCCTTTCTTTTCATATATGTGAATATAAGAAGATTGATTTTAAACCCAGAGACAAATCTGCTCTATTTTAGGAAATGGGAAATGAACAAGCGTTTTGGCTGTCGATGATCCCAAACACCCCGACGGGAACCTGGTCCATGATAAACTTTGACAACTGGGTCTTTATTTCAAAGGTGTAAACTATTTAAACTAGAAGTTAGTTACATTCAGATATTTCGGTGGATGGGCCATGGGTAGAGTGGGAATGAGGACTCTGAACGCACATCAGACCCTCAGAAGTGTTCTGCACGTATTTGAACAGTGTATTGTAAAGATTATTATTGCTTTGATTTACCTTAAGAAATATTATTGTTTTTGAAACCTTCCATGACATTAAAGGAGAATATATACTTTTGTGAAGTTTAACAAATGAGGTATAGCAGATACTAATGAATTTGAGAAAAGCCTAACAGATCATTTGATTTAACCTTCTACTTTTATTAAACATCTTTTGAGAACCGACCACTGAGATGGAAGACTTTACCTATGAACCAGGTACAGATTAGTACACTGAGGCATACGCATGTGAATAATCCTGTCTACTGTCACTCCACTAATTATGTACTAGAGCTGAGGTAGCTTGATCTCCAAGCCATTCCTTTGTTCACTCGATCAGGCTGCCAGGCTGTCTGTCAAAGGCGCCATCGTGGTTTGAATTCACATCAGTATGGAGCTCATCGGTAAGTTCCAGGCCATAAATCCGCACCGTGAAAATTCCGAAGCCTCTACCTTTTGCCCAGTTGGACCCTGAACTTAGGTCGTCAGGTTGTCATCAAATTTATTTGGAAGCTGATTTGTCTATACACATCTTCTCCTCCCTACCTTTCTCTAAGATAAGTATAAAAGCTAAAGCAGGAAGTGCTCTGATAACTCCTGTAACTGTTCCCATGGAGCGTTCAACTTTGAAGGTAGGATGTCAAAAGTAACCTAATTGATTTATGGTTCATTAGATCCTAAGAGCCATCCTCAATTAACCACTTCCTCTTAGCCCAGTACCCAACCAGTTTTGAAGATTCGTTTCTTATGCCTCCTAAAGGCAGTTTGTCAAACTTAATTCGTTGAATCATCTTCTTGTTTTTTCCTTCAATCTCAGGTGAAAAGAAGGCACAGGTATCTTTGTTTACGCTAGTCCTGTTATTTTTCATCCATTCCCTATGCAGCCTCTTAAGGATTTACTGTAACATTGTAAGAGTGTGGCATCAAAATACCAAAACTAAAAAGAGCATGACGGAATAAGTGATCTAGTCCAATGCTCTCAGCAAATATGAAAAACCTGAGGTTTATTGGAGTGAAATGACTTACCAAATGTCACCCTGGGTATTACCATCAGAATTGGACTAGAATTTGGACTTCTTAGCCCAGAACTTTCCACTCAGCCCACTCAGCTTGGCCTACCCGAGTGTGAATTTCTACTCCGTCTCCTATTAGCTATGTGGCTTTTTAAACAAGTGGCTTAAAATTCTAAGCTTCTGTTTCCACATCTACAGGAAATAGTAATGTTTATCCCAGTGAATAAATGAGGAACATTAAGTAAAGTACTTATCAAATGGGTAACAGTAAATACTGTTTTTCTCATGTTCTTTTCCCCTCATTCTGGAAGTACATTTTTAATATCTTATTTTTTCTGATATCCTTCCCTATCATTCTGAATATATCTTTTCTGTTTCAGTAGCTGACTCCTTTCCCTACTTCAGACCTAAATGTATAGATATTTGCAGCATTATTATAACCATTTCCCCACCTCAGTATTCTTATGTATTTCCACCTGATCTTAACCATCAGTTCTATGCTCAGGTATCCAAGCCTGCATATTCAGCCTTGACTTTTCTTACTTCCAAGGTCTATGTCCATGGAACTTGTGGGTCAGTGAACATCTCAGATTCTGCCACAAAATCATTAAGAACTCCTCCCTGTAAATTAAATAAAGTTCAAATTTCCTTGCCCTGACATTCAAGGATGTCCATCTCCTGACCTCTAAACACCCTCTAGCTGTGCAAAATTCTTCTATCACCTTGAACCTGTTTTACATCGTGTTTCAAGTTCTACCTAGTTGACTGTTACTAACACTCAAACATTGTCTTTATCTAATCTTTTCTTTTTTTATATAAATTTATTGATTGATTTTTGACTGTGTTGGGTCTTTGTTGCGCGCGGGCTTTTCTCTAGTTGTGGCGGAGCGGGGCCTGCTCTTCGTTGCGGTGTGCGGGCTTCTCATTGCGGTGGCTTCTCTTGCTGCGGAACACGGGCTCTAGGAGCACAGGCTTCAGTAGTTGTGGCACGCGGGCTCAGTAGTTGTGGTGCATGGGCTTAGTTGCTCCGTAGGATGTGGGATCTCCCCAGACCAGGGCTCGAACCCGTGTCCCCTGCATTGGCAGGCAGATTCTTAACCACTGTGCCACCAGGGAAGCCCCTCTAATCTTTTCTATTAGATTGTAAGTTCCTTGACGAACCCATATTTAACACAACTTTGTATTTTCCTTTATCAGCAAGTTCAGTGTCTGAAGTTCAATAAATGTTGGTTAAATGAATGATGTCTCTCAACATCTCATTTTTAGATTTGGTGTCTTGATGCCAGGCAGAAGTTTGTGCTGTTCTCTGTTACACCATTGTAACCCTAGTCCCAGAGACATATTCTGAAGTAGGGAACACAGTGGCCTCATGAAGCTTTGCTTGGCATCTTTCTTATTTACCAAGAGGAAGTTGGTTAAACATAATTGTGCCCAAGAACTCCCTCTCCTAATAGTAAGGTTGGTCATTTCAGAGTCCTGGGTTCTATAATCAGCTTTCCCATGAATTATTGTAGTTTCAGTACACAACGAAGGTTCCCCATCTCTTAAACAGGGCATTAAGGCCTTTTGGAAATGTACCAAGAAATGTTCAAAAAAGAAAGAAAAACATTCACAATGGAAAATTTTCTGTGTGTGATTTCAGATATACTCAGTTTTAGTTTCAAATTGATAAAGTCCCAAATCTGAATTGTCAAAAGCAATCAGCCCAGACAGCACTGGTACACTGAGGTTAATCTGGTACAGCTCATTAATTACACCTTTGTTCATAAATTCAATGGGAATTTCTAGTCCTTTCTAATTGTTCAAGCATCTGGCATTTTGCTTTTTTTTTTTAAACTCTCTTCTCTTTTTGACCTTTCCTATGACACGTATTCCTTCTGGTTGCACTATACTTAAAACTAATAAGATAGAACTGATACTTAACACTCACTGATTTTTTTCCTCTGTGCCAAGTCCTATGGTAAGCATCTCCCATGGAGCACCTTACTTAATGTTCACAACAGCCCTGTGAGTTAGGTGCTATTATTATCCCCATCATTCAACTGAGGAAACCGCAGCTTGGGAAAGTTAAGTAAGAGCCCAAGGTCATACTTTTTGTAAGTGGTAGAGTCAGGGCTGGAGCCATTTGACTTGAAAGTCATCACTTTTAACCACTAGAGGCATGGCTTCCCTTCTCTGGTTTTTCTCTCTCATTGTTCTGGTTACAGTTTACCATTGGTGCCCTCCCTAGTTCAGGTCCTGACTTCCCTCTCGCTGGGTGATTGCCTCTGTTCAAAGACTTTAGCCATCATCTCTAGGCTAAGGACTCCCAACATTTTGTTTGTAGTTGGGTCTCTCCTACCATCTACTAGACATCTTTACTCAACTGCTCTGTAGACGCTTCATAAGAAATACCTTAACACATCAGTCATAGACTAGACACCTTCCATTAAGACCAGGGCAAATGCTTACAAAACCTCCAGCAGCTAGTTCAAGCTCTTGAACAGAGAGCCCACTGCCAAGCAACAAATCCAAGGCTTACTTATTACTTATTCTCTGATAATAAGAACCAAGCTCATCTCCCCCATCGATGCCATGTCTTGGTGAATGGTATCTTTCGGAACTGGCAATATAATTTGTGGGGCGCAGAGAAGAATAAAAATGTAAGGAACCTTGTTCAAACTTATTCAGAATTTCAAGACAGTGACAGTAGAGTATGAAGCCAAGTGTGGGCCCTCCTGCATGCAAGACCCTACCTGACAGCATGGGCTGGTCCTAGTAACTCTGTTGACGTAGCTGATCGTTAGAGACCTAAAAGTCATCCCTTATCACATCCAACAGAACACCAGTCCTGCCACTCTTACTGCCATGATAGTTCTTACGTTTCCATGATCTCCAATGCCACTGCCATTGTTTTCAATTCCTCACCATTTACTGTTGGAAGAGTATATATTCCAATCCTTAACTGATCTCTTTGCCTCAAATCTAAGCCCATGATACTTTCCCATCGTTGCAGGCTTGGATTCCTTTTACAGCCTCCAAACTCATCCCCCTGCCTTCATTATCACTCCCCCTTTATCCCACCCCTACTATTTTCCCCCCAATCCTATCAATCATTTAAATGCATATTTCTTTACAATGGGCAATGCTTCATTTAAATATGATTCAAATAGACGAATATAATAAAGTCATTTCTCTGCTTAAAAACATTCCCTCTGTTTTCAGGATAAATTGAAACTCCTTTATCGCATGGCCCTTTTTATTCTTTAATGCTTCAGCCGTATTGAGCTCTGTGTCTTCCTCAATAGACCTTGTTGAGCTGCTAGCCTTTGAACACCCTTCTTCCTCTTCCTGGAATTTTCTAGCCTTTGGTTTGCATATTGTACAGTAATCACCCTTTAAAACTCATCTCATGTATTGCCTCAACTAGGAAAATCTATTCTTACCATGTACTTTTTTCAGTACCCTCCCCTTCCCTGCTTTGTCCATGGAAAGCCCCACCCCCTCTGCTGCCCTCTAGTCTGGGTTGGGGACTCTATACTGCTAAACTGTCTGCTTATGTTTATATAGCCCTTATTTCATTGTGTTGAAACAATCCATTTGTCCATTTCTCCACTAGTGGGCTCCTTGAAGGTAGGGTTGGTGCCCTTAATCTTTTCTACTATCTAGCTCAGGAGGTAGCATCCTAGGTTTGCTTATTAAATGGTTATTGAACAAATGAGTCATTAGAGCAGAGATTCTGGTGCTTACAGGGTTAGGTCTAACCCGGTTAACGAAACAATACTTGAGTCAACGCAGTATTCATCTGCATATGATCCTTGAACAACATGGGTTTGGACTGCATGGGTCCACTTACATGTGGATTCTTTTCCATATTGAATACTGCAGTGCTACAGTGTTCCACAGTTAGGGTTAGGATTAGGGTTAGGGTTAGGGTTGAATCCCAGGATGCGAATTTCAGATACTGAGGAACCACATGTACAGAGGCCTGATCAAAAGTTATATGCGGATTTTTCACTGTGGGGAAGGTTTGTGTCCCTAACCCCCAAGTTGTTCAAGGGTCAAATGTATTTCTTCTCTTAACGGATGATATTTTAAGTACACTGCTAAGTGCTGTAATGTAAAAATGAGAAAGCCATGGATCTTTTCTACAGGGAACTGACAAATTAGCAGGTGAAATAAGACACACATACACAGCCATGATCACTACATAAGAGAAAAGCGACATGCACTAAAAGACAATAAAAAATCTGTGGGGACAGAGACAGAGTTGAGAGAGAATTCCCTACGTTCAGGTGGTTTGGGTAATGGCCTAAATTAGTGTGTCTCTAATAGATATGGGTGGGAAGTGGTTGTTTTGGCATGATCATTGGAGATCTTCCCAGGGTCCATGAGGCTTTGACTATCCTTGGAGAATTAGGCAGCCTGTTATGTGTACTCTTCAAACGACACTCTCTCCAAAGGACAAGTTTTCCTGGTGTCGCCCTTTACTCATTCACCGCGCCTCCACCACGTTAGAAAACCACCAGCAAAAAATAAGAAACATAATTCCTGTTCTGACTTACCGACAGTGTTATAGACAGGAAAAAAAATGCCATTGAGGGAAAACGCGTTGTAAACTTTTAAAAATTATAGATATATAAAATAATTGTTACATCAAAATCATTGTCTTTATGATCTGGAAGAAATAGAAGAGCTATTCTACTTCTGAACGCATGTTGTTTAAAATTTCCATAGATTAACGTAGCCTATCAGTTGATTTTTTTTGTGGATGAATTTGCAGGTCACATACAGGATTGAATCATAGCTGGAAAGCATCTTAATCTATTTATCTCTGATTATTTTTAGATGTGTGAAAACAGACGAGAGAGGTAAGTGAATTATTGAAGGCCACAGAGCAGTTTTCTTTTTAACAGACTTTATTTTTTTAGATCAGTTTTAGCCCATAGCCAAATTGAACAGAAAATACAGAGTCCCCATGTATCTATCTTCTACCCAACACACGCACAGCTCTGCACACCAGAATGGTACCCTTGTTACAACTGATAAACCTACATTGACACATTATGAGCATCCAAAGTTTACAATTTACATTAAGGTTCGCTGCTGGTGGTGTACATTCTGTGGGTTTTGGGAAACGTACGGCATGTGTCCACCATTATACTATCATACAGAATAGTTTCACTGCCCTAAACGTCCTCTGTGCTTCTCCTGTTCATCACTCCCTCTGCCCTAACCCCTGGCAATCACTGATCCTTTTACTGCCTCCATGGTTTTATCTTTTTCCAGAATGTCACGTAGTTGGAATCACACAGTCTGTAGCCTTTTCAGAGTGACACCTTTCACTTAATAACATGCATGTCATGTTTCTGCAGGTCTTTTCCTGGCTTGATCACTCATTTCTTTTTAGCCCTGAATAATATTCTACTGTAAGGATGGGTACCTTGGTTTATTTCATGCTTCCAAGTTTTGGCAATTATGAATCAAGCTGCTATAAACACCCATGTGGAGGGGTTTTTTTTTTCTGGACATTAGTTTTATTCTCCTCTCCTCAAGTTATGAATGTTAATGCTATTTCTGATATAATGGGAAGTGACATTACCACGTGTGGTAGCCATATAAGCACTTTCTTGGATTAATCTTCCTTCAACAGGGAATCCACAGTTGTATTTCTTACAGTCTTTAGAAACCCCATGAAATCGGTGCCTCCAGTTCCTTTATTTTTTGGTTCTGAAGGCTCTTCCGAGGTTGGTTTTCTCTTGGATGCCTGGCTTGCAGGAATCACAATGTACTTAGCTACTACTTGCAAGTGGTAGTTTCTCAGAGAGACCATGGCTTGCACACACTCATTATAAATTTCCTGCAGGGTAGCATCACCTTTTGAAAGGACAAACTTACGGACCGAGGGGCCTGACTCTAACGAGCGAAGAAAGTTCTGGTGAGCTGATGGCATATATGTTCTCATTTCCTGGAGGAATTTAGCAGCAGAGTCTGAAGGAACTAAAGACAAAAATGGATTAGTAAGGAGGCCAAAGCATTCTCCGATCCAGGGAAGAAGGGCAGAGTGAGGTCGGAGCGGGCGGCCATGAATTTACAACCATCTTGTTAGCATCCTACTAGTCTCGCTACTAGTAAAGGTAATTATTGTAAAATATACTTAATTCTGAAAACCACATGAACTAAACTCTTAATATTTTTGTTTTGCTTCCTTTCTCACCTTCCTACTGGATTTGATCCTTCTAAGAAGGACAGAGTATATGTACTATACCTGACAGATCATGTTGCTGAATCCAAGAGAATATAAAGGATCTTTTTTTTTTTTTTTTTTTGCGGAACGCGGGCCTCTCACTGTTGTGACCTCTCCCGTTGCGGAGCACAGGCTCCGGACGCACAGGCTCAGCGGCCATGGCTCCCGGGCGCAGCCGCTCTGCGGCATGTGGGATCTTCCCGGACCGGGGCACGAACCTGTGTCCCCTGCATCGGCAGGCGGACTCTTAACCACTGAGCCACCAGGGAAGCCCAAGGGATCATTTTTAAATAAGTGAATGAGCTCAGGAAAAAGCGTATTATCGTGCAGCCCAAAGCTTTCCCCTTTGACTATTCAATAGAAGTTTAGGAAGACAAAGAAAAGTAGAAAGAAGTTCTTCCTGGAGCTTCTTCCTCTGCCCCCTTAATCCTCTAGAAGGAATGTAATGAGTGTGGCTCATCTTTAAACTCTGGTGCAGGCATTGCCCCGGGACCCCCAAGGCAGTAGGACGGTGGAACTAGACAGTGCCGAGCCCCTCCACTCCCCAGTTTCAACTCATGGTCTTATCTCATCTGCAGGAGACTTTCTTTTTCTGAATCTGGTCTTACATTTTCAGAACATGTGATATTGGTTTCACCACAGTCAATCAGACCTCATAGACATGTTCAAAGGTCAAGATCAAGACAGTGTTGAACTTGGTCTAAGTTCTGGCTTCACTGCTTTCTAGCTCGTTAACAGGGAGCCTGGCTATTATCCTCTTTAAGTTTCTGCTTCTTCATCTGTGAAATGGGATGATTGCAATAAAGTCCCTACTATTCTCCTAAAAGCATCAGATAAGCTCAGATAAGGTGCTGATGGGAAAGTACTTTTTAGATACTATTCTAGTAGCATAAGAGATGATGATTATTTGTCATTTGCCACTCACCTCCACCAACAGTATGCTGAATGCCCAGCAGAATATCGAAGCACTGGAAGATGCTGCTTTGGGCTGCACTGCCTCCGGCAAACTTCTTTGGGGTGTTCCAGACACCTTCATACAGCAGACCCTCTGACAGCAAAGGGTTGCCTTTCCACCTAAACCAGGAAGGAAAGAATAATTGTTATTTTATGAATTGCCAAATTTTCATATGTCAAATCTTGCAATAGAGGATGAATGCAAGGTGAAATGAGATAGATTTCATTATACTTCTTCCACATTCTCCCTTCTACTCATGTTCATGCATGAGAATAATAAATAATACGGTTCTGAGCAAATCTGACATAAGTATTCTATGCATGAAACCTTACGTTTGCACTACCAAAGATTATTCCACTCTCTTTAAAATGACTAGCTTTCTTGTCCATACTCCAGCGTATGCCTGGCCAAGTAATAACCCAGAGAACAGTCTGTTGTTTCTTACAATGTATATTTTAGGATATAAATGGATTCTTAAACTGGATTGATAGTAGGGACCATCAGTGGAAACGTCGTCTTCTTTACGTTCATTGTCTAAGAGAAAAGAGATTCAAGCATAAGGCTACGTACCCAGACAAGTATATGCGAAGAACATTGAAAAATAGATTTGGGTCCACATAATCTGAAAAAAAGATGAGATATGTTTAATTAAGTAGCATCAGATAGATTGGGAAAAATCAAGGTGTTATAAACAAGTGATCATGGATTTCAGCATAGGATATGAGAAAGGCGTTAGGTCGGCCTGTGCAGAGACATTCCCTGAGGACAAGCTCTCCCTCACTTGGCCCATTCTCATCACCTGTGTCCACTGAACGGGGTCTACCTTGGGGCTAACACACAGCTTGTAACAAAGAGCCTGGGCCCGCCACCACTCATCCTCAGGAGACCTATTAAGCTGTCAATATTTACTTAAGGCTACTTGATGTGTTTACTGATACAACAGATAAAATACAACAGATAAATGTATCTGATACAACAGATAAATTCCTTACATAAAGAAAGCAACAAGCTGAAACAAAAAGAAAACTGAAAACAAAACCTCCAGGAGCCCTGTGGACAACGGGTGTCCCTCCCCAAAGGTTGCTAATGTCTTTGGTTTGAAGGTCTATCTTCTTGCCAAAGCCCAGTGATACACAGTCACCTGTTTGTTAGGAGCATCCCAGTAGGGCACATTTCCTTTCGCAAATCCTTGTTTCTATACTCTTTTGGTTATTGCTGGGTTTTAGCTGTTAATTTGCAATAACTTTTGAACTCAATGGCTTTTCTATTTTTCTTTTCTTTTTTTTCCTTTTTTAGTTAGCTTGTGAAAAAGCAGAATTCGCAGACGGTTCCTATCAAGCAAAAGCTAAGTTTTTCGGAACTTAAAACATCCTGTACTTTTGGTAAGTTTCTCCACAGTTTTTAGTGAGAGACAAGGATGTTCTTCAGAGGTAAATAGCCCTAGCTTGGAATTCTGGCTTCACTATTTACTACTTATGTAATCTTGAGTCATTTATCTTATCCCTCCAAATTTAGATTCCCTTATATGTAAAATGGACATAATAAAACCTGCCATATGGAAAGTATAATGATTTAGTGAGATAAAATAAAGCGCAAACACACCCACTATGTGAGAGTTGGTTTTGCTTCTGTTTTCTCTACATCTTAGATAACTAGAAACATTTGACTGTGGCCTGGCATGTTGTAAGGCATACAATACTTGCCATGAATTTGGTGAAATATTTCAAGGGCTTTGTGCAGACAAGAAGCTATATCAAGCAATGCCTTTCGCAAAGTGTCTGGGTCTTCACGTTGTATTGCATTAAATATAATGGGGATCACCTTTAAAAAAAAAGAAAAAGAAAACAAACACTTAAGATTTCCTAACACTAAATATTGGCATAGAATAGAATTCTCCTAAATCTTAATCCCCCAATTAAATTTCATATTTCCATTTCTTTCTTGGGCTGAGTACCGTCTGATTGTTTGACTAATTTCCATATATTTAATTAAGCTTGGATTTGTCCTTATTCACTTATCACTTAGAGATAAGTTTATATAATTCTATATATTTCTATTTCTGAGGGATGAAACCATTAGATTTATGTCACTGTGTGATAGAGTTCCAATGCCAAGTTTCATTGAGAATACTTCTCTCTTACTGGGGTTTCAAATTTTATTCTAAATATACGGCTTCTACATTTTATCTTTTAGGTAATACACAAAACCAAATAAAATATTTATTTCTTCCAGATGATCCCTTGTCTCCAATTCAGTCACCAAATGCTCTATTCAGTCAGGATAAAGTTATTTCATGCACAATATAGTTCAGCTACTAAGGGATTGCTCTGCTTATGTGAATCAAGGTATACATTTTCCAGGATAGACGGACATACTTTGATTGCAGAAGCAGCTGCTGTTTCCACCACCAGAGAGACCAGGAAGAACCCTTTACCACAGTCCCCGCCAGGAAACGAGAATAGGATGTCCATGTTCCTAAGAAAAGTAATCCAGGAAGTCAAGAATTTAGAAAAATATAAAACAAAAACACTAAAAACAAAAGAATTTAACAAAAATATTGATATATTTGTTGAATATTTATTAGTTTTCAAGTCTTTTTATTTATCCTACATTTTCAAAATAATCTTGTGAGATAAGTATGGCAGGTTTTACTATATCCATTATGTAGTTAGGAGTAGTAGTGTTAGGTCTATTGTCTAAGGTCATATAATTAACAGTAGATTAAGCTGAGACTTGAAATTCCTTTCTAGAACTTGAAACTAAAAACTTTAAGACTAGTTCTTTCTCTATTATCCCATCAATTTTTCACATACACATGTATTACTGTATATATACACACACACACACACACACACACACATATATATATATATATATATATATATATATAAGCTCAATGTTTATAGAGATATCTGTGAGGTATGGTTTTTAAAAGTAGAATTTTGGCTTAAATAAGTGTATTCATATCCATATTTTTATCTGTGAGCCTGATTCAATTTCTCAGTGATTTATCTGCCTAACAAAGGAATTGACTGGGAAATTCAAATAACTGATTACCCCCTATTTTCTTTTTCACTGAAGTTTTGCATTGATGCAAACGTGGTCTCAGTATCTGTATATATCTGAGTTTCATGGCAGTTAAATTTATGGTCTCAACCCAGACCACTTGCTGTGTGACCTTGAATAAGATTATTTCATCAGTTTCAGCCTCAGCGTTCTCATCTGTCAAATGGGACTGGTGATATCATTCTCCCATTTGAAAACCTTCCGTAACTTCCCATTTAAGATACTGTTTAAACCCCATATCAGAGCCAAAAGTCCTACATAATATTTTTAAGTTTATTTTTTCATCCGTTTCCTGTACTGTTACTTTCGTTATTCATTATTTATCAGCGACACTAGCCTTCCTTCGGTTCTGAAATGCACCAAGATTTTTGTTACTTCAAAGCCCTCACTCTTGCTGTTTTCTCCACTGTGAACATGCTCAGGCTTTCCTTCTTCTAACTGATGCCTAGTCACTCTTCAGGACTCAGCTTCAATAACTTGTTGTAAGGATTCTTCCCTCATGCCTTTTGTTTGGTTAGAACTCTTAGCACTTTACTTTCTTAATCCTTCTCTTAATCATATAGTAATTTACATAATTTTCATATATCTTCTTTCCTCCACATTAGCCCAGGTTCATCAGGGCAGGCTTATTCCAATGATAATGACTTTTGTTTCCTCAGCTCTTAGCCTCTATTTAGTACACAGGCCAAAAATAGTAAGAATTGGGTCAAAAGGAATAGATTTATATTTCTGGCCTCTGAAGTCATTGAGTCATAGATGCGTAGGTGTGTGTGCATTTTGTATATATGCATATTAATTAAATTTACTGACAGATCTTCCTCAACTTATGATGGTGTTACAGCTCAATAAACCCATCTTAAGGTGAAAATCTTTTCAGTTGAAAATTCATTTAGTACACCTAACCTACCAAACATCATAGCTTAGCCTAGCCCACCTTAAACGTGCTCAGCACACTTACATTAGCCTACAGTTGGGCAAAGTCATCTAACACAAAGCCTATTTTATAATAAAGTGTGGAATATCTCACTTAATTTACTGAATAATGAAAGCGAAAAACAGAATGGTTGTCTGGGTGCAGAATGGTTGTAACTGTATCAGTTGCTTATCCTGTGATTGCGGGGCTGCTGGGGAGCCGTGACCATTGCCCAGCATCACAAGAGACTATGTACTGCGTATCTATCTCAGGAAAAGATCAAAAAAGTACGGTTTCTAGTGAATGTGTACTGCTTTTCACCATATTAAAGTCAAAAAAATCTTAAGTCAAACCATCCTTAAGTGGGGTATCATCTGCATATGCAAGTATATATATTAATAGCTATAATATCAAACAGATACAGTCTCATCACAGTCATAGATATTATTAAGGACCAGAACTACTTGCTCTTTCAACAATCATGTGAATTACTTTTTGCCTAAAATCAATTGGTGTTTCAAAAGAACACATTTGGAGGGTATTGATACACCTATGTTTACTTTGAATAACAAATCATTCTTAGAATAAAAAAGATCGAATACTCACTCATAAGTCATGGGCCTTAGGAAGACAGCCATGAAGCAGTGGATCAATTGGAAGAGAGAAAGGAAACCAGTGTAAACATTAAATGCTTTTGAGTTATTGTTATTCCATTTAATACTACTGATCTAGCAAAGGTAAAAACGATAGATAAAAACTAGAAAAAATATGTTTTCTGATATTTATCAAGTAGGCATCACAAACGCCTAACTTAGGACTTTTATAAGTGAAATAAAAAATTAAATATGCAAGGAGCACACGTGGAGAGTCAAAACTAGTTGTTACTCATAAGAAAGCTTTCTAGATCAAATAATTTCATTTTGTGGTATTCCCACATCTAGAATACTCCTCTGTAGATACACACTGAGAGCCTCTGACCCTTCACTGCAGCAGGCTCCATCACTCAGTGCTTAGGAAGTGCCTAGTTTCAAGCAGGTTGCTTTGAAAGCCCAGACCTTGCCATCTATCCAGCCAGTCAAATTAATCAAACTGAACACTTAAGATGTGTGCACTTCACTGTATGCTAACTAGACACCTCTCTCTCACATGCATATGCATTTTACACCCCAACAGCAGAAAAGAAAGCCCCGCTGCCAAAGATTAAACGAATGACTAGCTCCCCTTGATTCAAATGGTGTGCACTCCTTTCATTCCTGTTATAATCGCTGTTTACGTACCCACTGGGATCCTTTTTCTTCCAGTTTGCCAAGACACAATCTGCATAGACCAGAATAGGGGGCAGTCCTAGCTTCTCAGATACCTTGCAGTAAGGAACAGCAATATTGCTCGGCAAGACCTAATGAAAACACGATAGTTAGCGTTCACATTTGAAATGTCTCACCCTTTCTTCTGCTTTCTGGGTGTCAAAACATTAACTGTTATACCTAAGGGCACTGTGGAACCAAACAAAGGTCATTTTCTCTTCCTCATTTCGTAACTTAATCCCAGTGCTTGTTAAACCCTTACCTTTTAGATTTGTGACGATGCAGACATAATCTGGGCATGGAGAGAACAAAACAGTAGAGGGCGAAAGGAAATAAAAGCTGTATCTTGATTTTCTAATGGCCAGTGAACCATTTGCAGCCATTCGCTCATGCATCCATCCATCTCACAAATATTCGTTAGGCAACTCCTCTGTGCAAGGTACTCATTCTGTTTCCCAAGCTTCACAAAATGCAGTTACAATACTTTTAGAATGTTTTACATTAACTGTAAACTGGATATAAATCTGTCATGTTAGCATAAGAAATATGAGAAAATCTCCAAACCTTCCGGACGTCTCCATCACCTTCACCCCACACGTACGCCATGGTGATATACCCCAGAACCAGATGTGCAAGGCGCTGCAACTTGTGTCCTTGGAGGCCGTCAATGCTGAAGGTTGTTAACTGAGAATAAACAGAGAGGTTGACCCAACTCAAAATGCATGTTGTGATAGCTGCAAAGCCAAGTTAACACTTTGAAGACGCTAAAACAGAAAACGTCATATTTTTTCAAACCTTCTCAACTTCTGCACGTAGTTGGCCATTCTTAATCAGTTCAGGCAGATTTTTAGCAATGGAAATCCAGGCATCATAAGGGTGAGGTAGCTCCTCCTTGAAAAGAAGAAACAGGACTTTGAGTTACTAGTGGAAGGTATCATAAAACAGTTTTGCCTCCGCGGATGGTCCGTCTTGCCTCTTTCGCAGTGCTGTGCAATGCTGACACTCTCTTACCTGTCGAGTGACACCAGCCCATGCATTGTCATCTGCACACTCAGGGCTCAGGACCTTCTCTGTGCCCTTCTTCTTCCTCTCATCTACTTCTTTTTCAGAGGTCACTTCAAAAGTTTCACTGAAATCTTCCTGACTATTCCATTCTATTCTTATACCTCCAGTGAGGAATCCTGTGGATTCTACCTTTTCACATTAAGTAATTTATTGCTATCTGCTATTATTTTTTTCTCTTCTCAGCTAGATTTTAAGGTTTTTTAATGGAAGAGAAATGAGATTTATTAAATGTCAGTAGGAGACTAGGCAGTTTTACTCAGTAATTTCTCATTTAGTTATAATAATGGCCCCAAAAGTTGATTGTTATCTCCATGTCATAAATAAGAAAAGCAAGTGTTGGGCAGTTTTTGTAACTTGTTTTGTACATACAGTTCATTGTGATTCAAACATGAGGGTTTCCAGCTTTTAAAAAATCTTGCCCTTTTTACGTCTCACTACCTGATGGCAAGGATTTTATCATGCTTTTTATCCTATTTTTCTTAGCACAGTACTGGACATGTACGAGGTGCTGTATATATACATGTTGATTGCTTCCTTTGGTACTACAGGCTAATTTTTTGCCCAGCAAGTAAAAGTGAAATCCAAATAAAAGAGTGTTAAAAACAAGACAACAGGCCCCAAATGGAGTAACTTAAGTCCCATGTCACCAAATCAAGACAATACTTATTATTACAGTTTCTGCCTCTCCCAAAATGGAATCTTAAACCAGTCAATTCAGGATTACCTGGCCAACAAGTAGTGCGGTCATCTGCTCACAGACTGCTGCCATTCCCTAAAGGAACATGACCTTGACACCCCAATCCACTTTTTGCTGGTGTAACTTCCGTGTTCCTGCTCTCTTCTGCCTAGAGAAGTCTTTCATTTTTGTGCAGCTCCTGAGACCTCCTTTCTTTCTGCTAGTTGGGATGCTGCCTGATTCATGATTCCCTGAAGGAAGCCAATGACATCTTTAAAATTTACTCAGTTGGGTTTTGTTTTTTAACACGTGTCTCCCTGGATCTTATATTTATAATCACATCTCAAGGGAAAACATAAAAACCAAAGGCCTAGGCCACACCCTGGAATGAGATTCACATCCCTGAACAACTCCCCTAGGCCTTCTTCATTAAGCTGCTTCCAGACATGCTCTTAGCAGCACCAATACTATGGGGATGGAGGACACATCAAGGTGAAACCAAGGTGAGTGAGGCTTTAAGCTTCAAAACCAAGTTAATACTATAAAGAAGCTATAAAACACAAAGACAAATGTAACATAAACTTCAAACATGTTCAGGGGCTGCAGATAATTGGCCAGACTTAATCTGTCAGGGCAGATTTTTAGGAATGAAAGATCCAGGCAGTATATTCACTAGATAGTCACCTTTCTTGTTTGCTCTGAGTTTTTCTCCCTAACCACACAAATACTGTGCTCTGGTGTTTTTAGTAATACAGATACATTTTCTTTGTTGTGTATTTCACTGTGTAGCATGCCCGACTTTTTGATTATTGCTATTTCCCCAAAATAACAGAGATACGTTATTATGTGTCAAGATTAGTGTCTTATTGGACAGAACTTTCAACACATGTAAAATTCAATCAGTAATATCCTTCTGGTTCAGAGGATGCCTAAATGATAGAATATAAATTAATAAAGAGTGACACAGAGGGCCATTCAACTCCTGCTAGATTAGAGAATGTATTTTGCATCTACATGGAATCAGAAGACATATTATTTTCCTTTAGAATAGGAAGCTGATAGATTATAAGAGATGAAATAGACATTTTTGAACACATAATTTCCAGGAAAGATCTTCAGTGAGGAAATAAAAGTAACCTCTTTTTTTTTTCCATCCTGTTTTAGGATATTGAATCTAACTTCCTAAGCATCTCAAGTAGCAACATTACTTTTTAAGTAGCTCAGGAAGAGTTTTGTTTTGCTTTAGTTTTCGGGTTTTGCTTTAACCCTTGGAATCTGTTTTAGAGGTCTACATAATTACTGTGATTTTTTTATTTTCCAAAAGAACCAACTTTTTAGGGAAAAAAAAGAATAAATTTGATATGAGGCTTTGCAGTTTCTGAAAAAGTGTTTTTTGGTACCATTGATAAATACATCCTTGAAACATCCAATCCTGGCACTATGGCACTTGTGTGCTTGTATGAAGGGGAAGTAAGTCTGAATATTATGGATTTGCAAATATAAAGTAAACCAGTGCTTTTAGTAAAAAAATTAAAACATACTTCATTTTCTTCAATTAACTTAATTATGCGAAGAGGAAGACTAGACTGGGGAAAAAAAATTGTTTGAGATTTGCCTGAATTACCCAAGGTAGTTACAGGATGTGATTTCTAAGTACAGTTAGATTGGAATCTCTGAGTAAATTATATATACGCTGCCTTTAAAGGTTCCCTTTAGAGTGTGCACTCATCCATTTGAGCCACAAACAAATAGAGACATCCTGGTATACAGCATTGTCACAACATGTAACTGGTTCCTAGAAATCCTCTCCTGGAATCTCATGTACCTTGTTAAACCCAAGAGTAGGGAAAAAACCCAACAAAAAATGCCTTGTGATCTCTCCTTCTCTTGAGTGAGGCTGTGTAGCATAATTGATAAAAGTTTTAAGATCACAGACTCTGCTGTAAAGAGAGAAGTAAGTCAGAAAGAGAAAAACAAATACCGTATGCTAACACATATATGGAATCTAAAAAAAAAAAAAAAAGGTTCTGAAGAACATAGGGGCAGGACAGGAATAAAGACGCAGACATAGAGGATGGGCTTGAGAACACGGGGAAGGGTAAGCTGGGACGAAGTGAGAGAGTGGCATGGATATATATACACTACCAAATGTAAACTAGATAGCTAGTGGGAAGCAGCTGCATAGCACAGGGAGATCACCTGTGACCACCTGGAGCGGTGGGATAGGGACGCTGGGAGGGAGACGCAAGAGGGAGGAGATATGGGGATATATGTATATGTATAGCTGATTCACTTTGTTATACAGCAGCAACTAACACACCATTGTAAAGCAATTATACTCCAATAAAGATGTTAAAAAAAGAAAAAAAAGATCACAGACTCTGGAACCAGACTGATTAGGCTCACATCCTATCTCTGCTACCACTAGCTGTGTGAGTTCGGATAATTACTTAAATTCTGCATTCTACATTTCTCATCAGGAAAACAAGATTAATAACATACATACCTTTCAGGATGATTGTAAAGATGGAGTAAGTTAACATTTGTAAATTTGCTAAAAAAATGCGATGTTAAGTGTTTGATGATTACAATATTAATGATAAGATGCTTTTCATGACACTCTTAGGAAGATAACTTAGGAAAATGTAGTTTTAAGGCACACATTCACTCTAATGCCTTGCCCTTTGTAGGCAAAACTTGTGGAAATAAAAAGGTAGCTCTAATTCTCTCTAACCCTGAATCTTAGGCTCAGTAAACACCGAGCAATATTAATACAACACAAAGTTGCTTGGTGGCCCACCTCAAAAACATTATCAAAGCAGGAACACATATTTTATACAATCTAAGGTATATCAGCTGAGAAAGGGGGTTCTTTGACTCATGGGTCATTTATTACTTTTTTTTTTTTTTCAAAATACCCTCTGAAATGCAATTGCCTTAAACCAAAATACTTCTGTAGTCTCCTTAACTCATCACACTCTGTGCCTGTGTAAGATAAGTAAGAAGTGCTTCTAAGGGTAAGTTTCTAGGTAGAAAATTTTAAGAAAGTTGAGACCCCTTTTTTCAAACTCTGCCTCCAATTTTGGTAATGCTTTATCCACTTGTTCAATAGAAATTACTGAACCACATTTGTTCTATAGAAGTTAACTTGTCCAGGTAAATCATGATAAGAAAATATTCTTGCCCAGATTTCAGTGCCCTTTCTTACCAATGGATTGGGCAGAGCAAAGCCCACATCTTCATCTATGTGGTATTCTTCAAAGATCTTCCAAGAAGTTTCCACAGGAGATGACTTGCCAGGTGCCATTCTTACAGCCTGCTCCTCTGATACTTCTCAGTCTCTTGAGTAGTTTCAGATCATCTATTTATTAGAGAGGCTGTCATAGCCAATGACCACAACTCACTTCACAGGCAGCAAGAAATTACTTCCACTTTTAGAATAGTTTCATTTTCTACTTTCTTTACATGTAATCTGATGAAAAATAAAACTAAAAAAGTCTCACTATTCATCATACGAAGAAACTGAAAGTTTATATTCTGGCAAACATTTATTACTAGGAACATCTACTGCCTTAAGGAAATCAGAAAGGGCCTGAAACAACAAAAACCATAAAAATAGGTGACCAGAAAGAACATTTTTATTTTATGGGAACTTTTGAATCTTTGAATTAAAATAATGAATTTAATCATGGCTAACGTCCTAAACCATCATTTAGTTATTAGTTACTGGCCTTCTTTAAACCCCCAGGGTTCTTTGAACATATTAGTGTCTTGTTTCAGTAGCCATGAAAGAAAATCTCTGGTACCCAGAGTCAGTGCCTCTGAAATAGAAAAAAAAAAAAAAAAAAGAAAGAAAAAAGCAAGCACATGAAGAATTTAGAAACATAGCATCTCTTCACCCCCTAGCTCCATTTTTCTTACCCAGTCTTTTATGTGCATTCACAATGATACTGTTCTTTCTTCTTCATATTCCTAATGAGTCATTTTTAAGGAAGATTTTCCTGCATCTCTACTTTATCTGATCTCTAAGGGACTGATAAAGAAACAGTCCACATTTGGAGACTCTGGAATATGTTCATAGTTGAAAGAAAGGATAAAACACCTTGAAAAAGGTTCTTTCAAAATGCAATTAAGATTGCATTTGGGGGCTTCCCTGGTGGCGCAGTGGTTGAGAGTCTGCCTGCCGATGCAGGGGACGCGGGTTCGTGCCCCGGTCCGGGAAGATCCCACATGCCGCAGAGCGGCTGGGCCCGTGAGCCATGGCCGCTGAGCCTGCGCGTCCGGAGCCTGTGCTCCGCACCGGGAGGGGGCCGCAGCGGTGAGAGGCCCGCGAACAGCAGAAAAAAAAAAAAAAAAAGATTGCATTTGGTAAAGATTTTCAGGGTTACTGCAGGTCTGTGGTCACTTACAGGCATCATGTGATCTTATAATCTCATACAAGAAGCTGAAGCAAGAGAAGAAGCCATGTCGCTCCTTATGACGGTCAAAAGGAAAAAAAGGAGTTAGTGTTCAGTATATTAAAAGACAGTGCAGTGCTGTCATCCAGCTTGTCAGTACTTAAAATACATTTCAATAGTACATTACATTGGAATGACTACATTATAGAATGTTTTTCACACTATTCTTCCTTATTACATTATGGCTTTTTTTTTTAAGATGTAGTTTTCCAAGAATAGGTTCTCTTTACAGTAAAGATAGAGAAAACTGAAACTAAAATTACACAGCCAAGAGAACACAATGGCGACTCTTCTTTAAAATGAATTACTCATCCTCCTACACTGTTGGTGGGAATGTAAGTTGGTACAGCTACTGTGGAAACCAGCATGCAGGTTCCTCAGAAGACTAAACATAGAATTACCATATGATTCAGTAATCCCACTTCAGGGCATATATCCAGACCAAAACTCTAATTCAAAAAGATACATGCACCCCTATGTTCATAGAAGCACTATTCACAATAGCCAAGACATGGAAACAACCTAAATGTCCATTGACACAGGAACGGATAAAGAAGATATGGTACATATATAATGGAATACTACTCGTCAATAAAAAAGAACAAAATAATGCCACTTGCAGCAACATGGATGCAACTAGAGATTATCATACTAAGTGAAGTCAGAAAGAAAAAGAAAAATACTATATGATATCACTTACGTGTGGAATCTAAAATATGACACAAATGAACCTATCTACAAAACAGAAACAGACTCACGGACATAGAGAACAGACTTGTGGTTGCCAAGGGAGAGTGGATTGGGGGAAGGATGGAGTGGGGGGTTGGGATTAGCAGATGTAAGCTATTATATGTAGAATGGATAAACAACAAGGTTCTACTGTGTAGTACAGAGAACTATATTCAATATCCTATGATAAACCGTAATGGAAAAGAATATAAAAAATGTGTGTATATATATATATATATATATATATATAAAACTGAATCACTTTGCTGTACAGAAGAAATTAGTACAACATTGTAAACCAACTATAATTCAATAAAAGATAAAAATATTTTAAAAAATGAATGGTTCATGAGGCTAAAACTGCTGAAATCAGGCCCAAGGGAGAAAACAAAAAATATGATGTTGGCCTATCCATATGGAAGCCAAAAATACCAGCAAAATTTTATTTATTTATTTAGATAGATACATGATAGATAGAATTAAATATATCACAACAATAGCATGAATATGAGAATAGATATAAATGTTATTAAAATTCTTGCATTTTCTGGAATGATAAATGAGAACTAATTTATAAGCGTTTTGAAAAGTTACAGATGTTTGTTCTAATCTTTACGGTAATCAGTAGGTAAATGCTGTTACAATTATAAGCAATAAGCCAATAGATGGAAAAACTGATTAAGAAGTAAATCTTAATCAATACAAGAGAAGACATAAAAAGAGAAAAATGGATGCTAAACAGAGCTCTCACAAAGAAAATAGTTCAATGGTAGATTTAAAATCATGTATATCAATAAATACATCATATGTAACTTGACTAAGCATTCCAATTTAAAACTACAAAGATTGTCAGACTGGGCTTTTAAAAACATCATTTTTATATGTTATTTAAAATATAAAAATCCAAAATATAAGGATGCAGAAAGGTTGAAAAGTAAAATGATAAAGATATACGTCACAGAAAACAAATAAAAATAAGTAGCATAGCTGTGTAAATATTTAGTGTAGACTTTAAGGCAAAAAGTATCATTAGATACTGTATCAACTCAGGATTCTCCAGAGAAACAGAACCAGTAAGTAGGAGATATTTCAGATAGATATGACTAGATTATAGATAGATAGACACATATCAGGGTATGGGTTTATTTGGTATGATTGTGGGCACTAGGAAGTCTGAAATCCAGAGGGAGAGGCAGAAAACTGGAAAGTCTCTGACAGAATCTCATGTTGCAGTTCACAGGCAGAATTTCTCCTATGTTTTTGCTCTTAAGACCTTTCAACGTATTGGATAAGGCCGACTCAAGTTATTAGGCTTAATCTCCTTTACTCAAAGCTAACTATAGATGTTAGCCATACCTACAAAATACCTTCACTGCAACCTAGATTAGTGTTTAATTGAAGAAGTGGGTACTATAGCCTATGCAAGTTGACATAAAACTAATCATCACAGTGATAAAAGGGGAGTACTTTATAACATAAAGCATTCAAGTTACCAGGAAGATATGCCGATTTTAAATTTCTATACATTCAAAAACATAACCTCAAAATGTGTAAAGCAAAATTGATGGAGATGAAACAAGCTAGCCAAAAATCACTGAATATATGTGCAATTAAAAAAACAGAATGAACTTGATCTATTTAAGAAACAGAGGATATCAAACTCGACAATTTCAAGATACATATTATATTCAAGTACACTGGAGCATTTAAAAAAATTGACCATATATGTGCAGGTTCATAAACAAGTCTCAAAAATTTCATAAGATTAAATCATACAGAAAATATTTTTTAACCAAGACAAATTAAGATAGAAATAAATAACAAAAATTAACTGAAAAATCCCCATACGTTTGAAAATGAAGAAACATATTTTTACATAACTCACAGGTCAAAAAAACCCTAACAAAATAGAGACTAGAAACTATTTTTGACTTGAATAATGGTTTAAAATGACATAAAATGTCTGGGACACAGCTAATGGCATACTTAGAGGAAACTATATAGTCTACAAGGCATAGATCATTTAAAAGAAAGGCTATGCTTCCACCTCATGATTTTGGAAAAATAAACACCACATTAAGCTCAAAGAATGTAAAAGGAAGAATATAATGTAAGAGGAAGTAAATAAGTGAAGACATTAGTAGAATAGAAAAGTATATACCTATATTTGAAAACAAAAATTCTAAGCCCCTAATAAGACTAATAAAGAAAAAATAAAGGAGCAAATACCTAATGTCAAGAATGAAAAAGGGCACATCACTGCAATGCTACAGTAATTACAAATATATTAATATTCCAGTGAGAGTCTGAGCCACTTTTTTGTTGTTGCAAGCTTTAACCAAAAAGAAGTGCAAGGCATTTAGGGTAAATATGTTTTCCTTAATAACTACATTTCCCTAATTTGTCTTTTAAAGAATGCCACACACACCAAATAATTATCAACATTTTAATTCTCAAATATTTAAATAGCATTTTACTAAACAATTTACAAATGTTAACCCATTCCATTCTTGCACACATCCTAAAAGGTATATATGTTATCCTTATTTTCCTTATGATAAATGTAAGACACGTAGAATTTAAGTAATGGTCCAGTCTCACAGTTAGTAAGTGGAAAGACAGGATTTCAGCCTAAGCAGTCTGGTTCAAGAATCATGATCTTAAGATCATTATGATGGGCAGCCTTTCTTAAGAGAAGAGATTAAAAAAGTACTGCTGTTTTTTTTTTCTTTTACTGTTGGGTTTAACAAGGAACATGAGTTTCCAGAAGAGGATTTCTACAAACTAGTTACACATTGTGACAATTCTGTGAGTTTTATGCTAGTATATCTTTATTTGTTTATAGTTCAGATAGTCCACACTCTACAGAGCACTTTCAAATTCAGCAAATAGATTTTTAATCAAAGAACCCAACATAACTGTACTTAGAAATCTCAGCATATTACATAGTAAAAGGAAAGGTGAAAAGCAAAATGCAATAAGAACAAAACAGGGAAAGAGAATAGGAACAAAGCACAAATGTGCTCAGGTCCCATAGTCAGCCTTCCACTTCTGTGGTTCTACATCTGCAGATACAACCAACCAACCGACCAACATAGTTTAGTATTGTATGTATTTACTGAAAAAAAATCTGTGTATAAGTGGACCCGTGCAGTTCAAAGCTGTGTTGTTCACAGGAAAAGAAAACTACAGGACAATATTCTTGATTGAATATAGGTGCAGAAATCCTCAACAAAATACAAGCAAATCAAATTCAACAGCACATTAAAAATATTATAAACCATGACCAAGTGGGATTTATCCCAGGGATGCAAGGATGGTTTAATATATGAAATAAGCTAACATGATACACCACATTAAGACAATGAAGAACAAAAATCGAATGATCAACTAAACTGATGCAGAAAAATAATCTGACAAACTTCAACACATATTTCATTATAAAAAGACACAGCAAATTAGGAATTTCAGGAAATTATCTCAACAAAATAAAGGCATTGATGAAAAGCTCACTGATGACATTACAGTCAATGGTATAAAACTGAAAGTACTTCCTCTAAGATCAAGAGCAAGGCAAAGTTGCCCATACTTGCCCCTGCTATTCAGCATAGTACCAGAAGTCTAAGCCAGAGCAACTAGTTAAGAAAAAGATAAAAGGCATCCAAATAAGATATAAGGAAGCAAAATTATTTTTGCTCACAGATGACATGATCTTATACATAGAAAACCCTACAGATTACACACACACACACACACACACACACAAATCTGTCAGAAATAATAAATGAATTGACCAAAGTTTCACAATATGAAATGAATAATACAAAAATCAGCTGAACTTCTATATATTCATAGAGAACAATCTAAAAAGGAAATTAAGAAAATAGTTTCATTTTTAATACAGCAAAGAGAATAAAATACATAGAAATGAACTTAACTAGGGAGATGAAAGTATTATACATTGAAAACTACAAACATTGCTGTAGAGATTTTTAAAAGACACTAATGGAAAGATGTCCTGTTTTCATGATTGGAAGACTTAATATTACTAAAATGTCTATAGTACCCAAGCAATCTACAGATCCAGTGCAATCTCTACAAAAATTTCAATAGCAGTTTTTACAGAAACAGAAAAAAACCCAACCCTAACATTTGTATGCAACCACAAAGGAATAGCCAAGAATGTTCTTGAAAAAGAAAAACAATTCTGGAGGCCTCACATTTTCTGATTTCAAAACATATTACAAAGCTACAGTAATTAAAACAGTATGGTCCTGACATAAAGATAGACTTGTAGAGCAATAGAATGGAAGAAATAGCCTAGAAATAAATCCACACATATCACCTGATCTTGATAAGGATGCCAAAAATACAGAATGAGGAAAGGAAAACCTCTTCAACAAATGGTGTTTTGAAAACTGGATATCCACATGCAAAAGAATGAAATTCGGTGCTTATTTTACATTTTCTGTATCTATTCATCCACTGATGGACGTTTAGTTTGTTTCTGCCTCTAGTTATTGTGAATAATGCTGCAAAGAACATGGGTGTGCATGTTCATGGGACACCCTGATTTCCATTCTTTTGGCTAAATGCATGAAAGTGGGATTGCTAGATCATATAGTATTTTTTTAATTTTTTGAGCCACCTCCATACTATTTTCCATAGTAGTGGCTGCCCCATTTTACATTCCCACCAACAGTTTTCAAGCAGCTAATTAGCAGCTAATTCTCCAATGTTGAACCTCTAAAGACACAAGACATAGGTACAAACCTCTCCTGGCTGATCCACAAGTTTACAGACTGAATTAAACCCATTCCAGGCAATCTACAGTCACAGGAACTAGAAATGAAACATTGTTTCTGTGTTTTGTGTCTGTTTCGTGATATTATTGTAACAGCTCACTGATACATACACTATGACCCATCAAGTTAATTTCTTTGTACTTTCCCAAGAGAAATGCATGTAAATATCCACCAAAAGGCATGAATTAGAATGTCTACAGTGTCACTAGTTTCCATAGGAAACTACCCAAAAGTCCATAGATAAATGGACAAATAAATGTTGAGCAAAAGATGCCAGATACAAAATGATAGATACATCATCGTCACATTACAAACCTAGCAACATAAGAAAAACTAATATATAGTGATAGAAGTGAAATAATGCTTACTTCTGAGGATAATGAATAGAAGTGAGCATTATAGTGGGATTCTAGGGGTGATGGTAATGTTCTATTTCTTTCTCTGAGCTCTTTTTTACAGCTAAGCTTTGTGAATAAAAACTGATTGATAGTGATGTCAGCATAATGGCAGAGTGAGTCACTCATTTTTTCTCTCCCCTTTGATTTACAGCTAAGTAAACATCCATAACCAAACCTAAGTACCTCTGTACATTACACCAGGAGGCCAAGGAAGTGTCAACTCATCTGTGCATCTGAAAGTGGGAAGACAGGACTTCAGTGGTGGCTGCAGAACCAAGGGAGCTGGTGAGCCTGCCCCACCCCCACTTGCCATGATCAGAGGAAAAAGGAAACCTATAGAGAGCAAAACTGGGCAGATACCCACAGCCAACAAAGAATTTAGAGAATTTGTGGAGGTCCAGGTTGCCTGGACAGTGGGACCTGGCACACCATCAGAGTGGGATAGAAATGAAATTTTTTTTTTTTTTTTTTTTTTGCGGTACGCGGGCCTCTCACTGCTGTGGCCTCTCCCGCTGCGGAGCACAGGCTCCAGACGCGCAGGCTCAGCGGCCATGGCTCACGGGCCCAGCCGCTCCGCGGCATGTGGGATCTTCCCGGACCGGGGCACGAACCCGTGTCCCCTGCATCGGCAGGCGGACTCTCAACCACTGCACCACCAGGGAAGCCCTAGAAATGAATTTTGAGGCCGAAGAGGTGGAGGAGCCCTCCAAGTGTGTCCCTGCTCCAGAGTGCCACTGCAAGGAGTGGGTTTGGGGGAGCATCAGAGGTGACCACTCCTGACTGAGGAGGAGTACGGTGAAAGCAGTGCTGCCCAGTAGTGTGAGTTGCAGCTGCAGGGGCCTGTTTCTCTCCAGCAGCACCCAGATTTCTGATGAGGGGCCTCTGTGACTGGTGGGGGGGAGAAGAGAGAGGAGGGGGCACACAGGAATATCAATGGGCATTGATATTCCTGAACAGATTTCCTGCTGTCCACTTTGAGATTTCAGCAGGGGGCACACCCACAAATTGCCCCAATTGGAGTTCAAGCATCTCCAGAGCCTGAGGCGCTAGCCCAAACCTTCTCCCACTCTGATGACAGCTCCTTTTGCACAATCCCCAGTGCATCCCAAAGAGACAGCTCCTGTAGGAGAAACCACAAACTTGAGCTGTAGTGCCACCTCCTGGAATAAATAAATAGAGTTCTAATTGCCAGTTTGTTGAATCTTGAGAAGCAAAGTAAACATAAATTCTTAATTAAGGAAGGTGTCAGGCTACATCAAATGAGAAAGTACAAGCTCATATCATCACACGCTATGAAAAATCAAGGAAATATGGTATTACAAAAACAAATTAATAATTCTCCAGCAACTGAACTCAAAGACAATGGAATACTGTAATCTAACTGATAAAGAACTGAAAATAGCTCTCAAGAAGAAATTCAATGAGTTGCAAGAAAATTTAGAAAAACAACTTATTGAACTTAGGAATAAAATTAATGAAGAGAAGGAGTTATTTACTAAAAATTAAAATTATGAAAGAGGACCAAATGGAAATTCTCAAGCTGAAGAATTCAATAAATGAGATGAAGAATGCGATAGAGAGCATAGGTAACAGGGCAGATGACATGGAAGACGGAATAAGTAACTGGAAGAATAGAAATATAGAGATAATTCAGTTAGAAGAGGGTAGAGAACTTAGAGTTTTTAAAAAGTGAAGAAACCCTATGAGAGCTGTTGGATCCAGTCAGAAAGGCAGATATAAACATAACTGGTGTACCAGAAGGAAAAAAAAGGGAGAAGGGGGCAAATAGTTTATTTAAAGAAAGAAGAGCTGAAAACTCCCCAAATTTGAAATAGGAATTGGACATACAAGTCCATGAAGCTAATAAAACACCCTATTATATCAATGCAAAAAGCCCTTCTCTAAGACTTATTGTATGAAACTGTCAAAAATCAATGATAAACAACCTTAAGTGCAGAAAAAAAGTAAGCAACTTACAAAGAAACCCCAGTCAGGCTGTAAGCAGATTTCTCAGCAGAAACTACAGACCAGGAGAGAGTGGAATGACATATTCAAAGGGCTGAAATATAAAAATTGCCAGTCAATGTATTCAGCAAATTTGTCCTTCAGATATGAAGAAGAAATAAAGGCTTTCCCAGACAAATAAAAGCTGAGAAAGTTCATCACCATCAGGCTGGCCTTGCAGGAAGTGCTACAAGTAGTTCAAGCTTAAATAAAAAGATGCTGCTCAGTGGGCTTCCCTGGTGGCGCAGTGGTTGAGAGTCCGCCTGCTGATGCAGGGGACACGGGTTCGTGCCCCGTTCTAGGAAGATCCCACATGCCGCGGAGCGGCAGGGCCCGTGATCCATGGCTGCTGAGCCTGCGCGTCCGGAGCCTGTGCTCTGCAACAGGAGAGGCCACAGCAGTGAGAAGCCCGCGTACCAAAAAAAAAAAAAAAAAAAAAAAAAAATGCTACTCAGTAACAAAAAGCCTGTGAAAGTACACAACACTCATTCGTCTATTTTTCACCTTTTGAGACTCTAAATCTCAAAAATAAAGAGACTTAGAAAATGTAACTCTGTATTAAAATGGTGTGTCAACCACTTAACTATAGTATGAGGGTTAAAGGAAAAAAGTATTTAAAATAGGTATAGCTACTGTAATTTGTTAAATAAAAAATAAATTGTGACATCAAAATATAAAAGGAAAGGAGTAAAAGGGTGGAGCCTTTATGGGTGAACAAAGATATGTTGCTATCAGCATAAAATGGACTGTCTTATCTATGAGGTGTTTTATGTAAGCCTCCTGGTAACCACAAAGCAAAAATCTAGAGTGGATTCACGGAACATTAAAAAAAAGGGGAGACTGATCATATCACCAGATGCAATACTTTCTCTGTTTCTTTGAAGACCTTATGGATAATTTCTTTCTCTCCTTTCTTCCTTCAGCTCTGCAGATTGTCTTTCTTTCACTTAAGCTTCTTTTTTGTCTTGGTCTCTTTTTGTCATAATCAATGCTTTCCTCAGATGTCTTGTCATTCCTAAATGTCTGCTTGTGATCAAAAATGAGTCATTACAAATCTGATTGGAAGCTCTGTTCACATAGTTGAAGCTTGCTAATTTGACACCTCACCATGGAATAATTTTTCTGGATACTTTCACTGGATAACCTCAGAAGTCTCTGTCTTAACATCTTTTCTCTTGGCCTGTAAGGTTAACAAAAGAACATTCTTTTCCTATCTCACTTGAAAAGTAGATCTGGATGTAGTGTAGGGGAATAAGACATTTTTAAACTTAATTTCTGTGTTTTCGATATAACACTCTAGTCTTCAAGGGTCCTTGAGTCCTAAGAATCCTCATTTTCCCTTCCCAGAGAATGGTTCTCCAAGTGTTCATTTAGACCAAACAAGGGGCGTGTGTGTGTGTGTGTGTGTGTGTGTGTGTGTGTGTGTTGGTTGGAGGAGAGGGTATAACTACTCTTAAAACAGGTTCTCAAACAATCTTCTATTTTTAGTTCCACGTTTACTTCTACTTCCAATGTAATAAATGTTATCAAATCCCTTAACATTTCATGGTTCTCCAAGTTGTTTGACTGCTTCTACAGGCTCCTGATGCAAATTGTTGTATTTACTAAATCATTCATCTAGTTTTCACCTTTCAAATTTTGCTGCTTTTGTCTTCATCTTGGTGTTTTGTCCTTGTGAGGTTTTTGCTTTTATATAAATACCTTTGTCATCAAGAACATGAAAACACATCTACAGAATGGCAGAAAAAATATATATACATACATATACAGAATATACAAAAAACTTGCAATTAACAACAAAAAACTCTACTCAAAATGTGTAAAGGACTTGAATAGACAATTTTCCAAAGAAGATATCAAAATGCCTAAATATGCACATGAAAAGATGCTCAGCATCTTACTCATTAGGGAAATGCTACTCAGAACCATATGAGGTACCAATTCACATCTACCAGAACAGCTATAATAAAAGAATAAAAGAAGCACGTGTTGGCCAGATTGGAACCCTCATACATTGCCACTGAGGATGTAAAATGGTTTGGCCACTGGAAAAGAGTTTGGGTGTTCCTGAAAAAGGTAAACATGGAATTACCATATGACCCAGCAATTCCACTCCTAGGTATATACCCCAAAGAATTAAAAACAGGTCCTCAAACATATACATATAAACACATATTCATAGCAGCATTATTCTCAATAGCCAGAAGGTAGAAACAGTTCAAATGCCTATCAACGGACAAACGGATCAACAAATTATGGCATATATATGTGGTATAAGTGGAGCATTAATCAGTCATAAAAAATAAATGAAATTCTGATACATGCTATAAAGTGGGTGAACCTCTAAAACATTATGCTAAGTGAAAGAAACCAGACACAAAAGGTATTCTTAATTCTATTTTTATTACTTATCTAGAATAATTTTCTTTATAGAAACAAAATGCAGATTAGTGGTTGCCAGGTGCTGGTGGGACGATGAAATGGGATGAGATTGTTTAATGGACATGGGGTTTTGTTTCTGGAGTGATGGAAAGGTTTTGGAACTTCATGGAAGTAGTGCTTGCACAACATTGTGAATGTCCTAGATGCCACAGAATTGTTCACTTAGAAATGATTTTATGTTATGTGAATTCCACCTTCATAAATAAAAAACAACAATTGAGTGTACAATTAGCCTCTCATCTGTACAGCAGTCAGAACACTACTCTGAACTGGAACTGTAAGTAACAGATAGACCACACTTCATTGGTGTGATTTAATGATTGGTACATGTTTTCAAGGATCTATTCCTTTTTATCAGTAGCTACATTATTCTTATGTTGCAACAGTATGACATCAACAATGAATCCTTTTAATCAGGAAAATTATATTTTGGAAATAAGTTGGTATAACTGTGTCACGAAAGTGTGCTGCATTTTGTCAAATGCTGTTTTTGCATCTCTGACAGGCTCATGTGGTTCTTTTCTTTCATTCTGTTAATGTGGTGTACTACACTGATTGCTTTTGTATGCTGAACTTCATGATGGAATTCATATTTGCTACAAACTCTATAGGAAACAAACCAATAGAATATTTCTTTTAGTATCTGTCGTGGTCCAAGCGCAGGTTGGAAGAAGAATTTCCGGACACGAAGTATTTTAGAAAAAAGTGAGTTTATTGAGTACAAAGAGCAGAGTTAGTGAGGGGCACACTAACGAGAGGCGAATGCAGCAGGCCCACTTCCTGATAGACCAGGGACAGCCGACCCCCTTTGTGGGCTAGTAGCCAACTTTTATAGTCTCAAGACAAAGAAAATTCCTGCTGGCAGGATGGCATTAGGTGATTGGTCAGGATGCTTCAAGGTTACTGCATGGTGATTATTTTGCCTAATATGGAGTCGGGGAGAAGGGCTGTCCGGTACAGATTAGGAGAGCCCATGGCAACAGTTGCTATGGGGGCTCCGTTAATTCCGGGATTTTTGTCCTGTGTCCTTGATGTAGGGTGTCCTTGATGTAGGGCTCCACATTCCCCCCTCTTTTTATTTATGGGCCAAATCTTTGTCCACTTAACACCCTGCTCATGACTATCTGCCTATCCCCATCTCGGGTCATAGGGACCCAGGTCACTGCGGAAAGGGGCGATGACCATTCCTAGCTTCTTCCTGCTGGACGGGGCATCGTGGAGCCCTGGGTCCCTATGTCCGCTCTCTGTCAGGGTGTATTTACAGAGGGAGATGAGAGCCCGTGGAATGGTAAGGCAGCTTGTTCCAACGTAGTCCCTGTGCCAACTGGCTGGTATCCTTGTTGTAGCACCATCTGGAATTGAATCTTTTGAACCTGCCGGGAGACGAACTTAGATAATGTGTTAATAATGCAGGAGCCAAGCAACACAACAAAGGCTATCAGGATTAATGGTCCCAACAAGGGTGATAGCCACGTCCGTATCTGGATCCCCAGAGAGGCGAGGAGGCTGGAAAGCCAGCTGGGGCCCCGTCCTGCTCTCTCTTTTAAATCTTCTATTAATTTGATGTTTTTCTTTAGAATCTGAACGTCTTCTTCAATGTGGGCGGAGGTATTAATATAGAAGCAGCATGTCTCATTTAGTAGGGCACAGACACCCCCCGTCTCAGCTGTTACAACATTAAGGGCCCTCCTATTTTGTAAAACCCCCTCGGCCAGAGAGCCTAGGGCTGACTGCTGTTCCTCGGTGGCTGCTACCGCTGCCTTCCAAGGTTCCTGGACCATGATGGTGAGATGGAGAACGCTCTTCTCTAAGGGGTATGCCTGCAAACCAAGAGCCTCTAAAGACACTGTGTATTATTTCGGGGCCGATCAAGAACTGGGTTATCGTAAGCATGTCCCCGCCAATCAGCAGTTCGTTTTTGTCTCTCCTGGACAGGTCTTAAGGCCTCCTCGAGGAAGGACCTAAGGTTGGGAATGCCTCCTGAGGAAGCTAAATCCTTTGTAGTCTTAATGGTAGCCTCTGGGGCCACAGCAATAATTGTGCAGGAGCCCCTCCAAACTGTGGGAAGATCCAGATAGACCCCGTTACCCCGCATAGAGATGAAAATCCGGTGCCCCTCAAGGATACCCCCGTGTGGGTCCCCAGATCCAGGCCCTGACCTTTTGGGAGTTTTCCTCTGGAAATAGACTGGGGTCCCATGACCTAGGATTATATTAGGAAGGCCGAGCTTCGAGGAAGTAATCATCTACACGTAAAGGGGAGAATCCGGGCTCTGACTGATGATGGGTGTGACGGGGGAATTGGCATAACAAATTTCTGAATATTAGTTGAATTATGTTGTATTTTGGAGGAGAGTCTTGTCGGAGGTTAAACTAAGTAAGTGTCCGGTGGTCACAACAATTCCCACATATTTAGTTCCCAGGGCCGAGCTGTTTATGGGGATGTGGTCCTCATTAACATATTTCTTAGTCGCAGCATTTTTCCTCGAATTTCCCCAACGCAAAGTGAAATTATCTTCATGTACATCATATTCACCTTCCTTTGACCAGGGACCCCACTCCAGGCTAGTCTGATTAAAATTGAGGGCATAGTTACAAAGAGAGTCATTTAGCCAGCCCAGAATGGATCCCCATCCATCCAGGTTGGAGACAGTCTTTTAAATTATGTCTTTTCCAGTATGCATAATCCCCATTGTAGGTCATGGGTATCTGATCTTCATCTGAAAATAGATTACTGAGATTAGCTTTAGAAAAGAGTATCCTTTAATAATTGAATTCAACTTTTTAGCAACATAACGTAACAGCAAAGAACTATCTGGGAAGTGAGTCTTGGTAACACAGACCTTAAATAACAAAACCAGAATTTAATATTCAGTGAAATGTAATTTTTTTTTTCATTGTGAGGGCATTAACCCTGCAGCCAGGGAAGCCTTATCCCATCAAATACAAAAAATGAGCTTTGTCAGGGAGCCAGAAAAAGCCAAGTGGCCGTCTTGGATTTCCCATAGCCCCGACTCTTAGATTTACAGCTATTGTTTACCCATTTTTAATTCCCTGATTTAGGAGTAGACTGTTGTCATGTTTTAAGGACATCAGGATGGCAAAAGTCTGGCAATGAGGGGTTAATTTTTGTAAAAGCAGAATGAACTTTATCTACATGCGCCACAATCTTCATAGATCATTGTGAAATACTACTTATTTACTCAACCAAAGTAACAAAAGGATTTTAAAAGCAAATATAAATCACTTAAATGCAAGGTAATTCACACAGTCTGTTATCCAAAGCAGCATTCCAAGAAAAGTTTGTTCTTTTACCAGAGAGACAGAACCAAATTCCCGTCTGGAACCAGCTTACTGTTAATAACAAAATTTATTTACCTAATTAATTTTAATTCAATCTTAGAAATTCCTTTCTATAAATCTTGAAGAGGTAGTATTTTTGCAAAGGCAGTTCAACGTCTTAAGAAAACTTGTACCATGTATAAAACTCTTTTCTCGGGGTCCATTTTCCACAAACCTTTTTTTATCACTTTCTGTATCCATCACTTCATTTTCTCATTCAGAAACAGCCACATGTAGGTCAGTCCTACTTCCTTTTTCCTTAATAAAATGCAATTCCATTCCTCATACCTTTTTTACTAAAAACATGCATCCTACTTTCCTACTTAAGCAACCATGAACTGTCCTTTATGTCAGCACTCTGTAGACTGGTAAACATACATCCAAATAATTTTTGAAGAATGTGCTTTCTTGTAGAAAATATCTCAGTGTGGCACCAAACACATTTTTTTAATAGTTCCAAACCTTTTGTTTCTCTGTAAAAGGAAGCCAATGTTCAGTAATTAATGTTTCAGTATCTTATTTTATTTGGAAATGGACTAGTTATTTAATAAACTTCCATCCTCTCACTTAATTTAGCACAACTCTAAATGTTTTAAGTTGTCGAATATCTGGAGAGATTATTCTTAAGTAGACATTCCTAAAACATAATTATTCCTAAAAAGTTCACCCAAAGCTCTTATCTCATTTGTATTTTCTTTTCTTAAAAGTTTCTTCACATTGAGTTATTTTTATTGCGGACAAATTTGACAAATATAAAAAGATCTTTTTTAGTTTATATTAAACCTAGGCACAATAAAAGTATTATACTTAATGCTGATGGCTCGAAAGACATGTCTATATTAATTAGATCAAGAAATGTAAACATTAACATAGGTATTAATATTGAATATTTCCCAGTTCACGTGAATCTGAAATTTATTTAGCTTAATTTTCCTTGTATTTAGAACTGTTTGATTTGTAAGCGCTTACTTTTCTGTTAAGCCAGTTAAATAGAGCTCATTTACAAATTAACCTCAGCAGTATTATCCAAAGACAAAGACACATACTGAGACATAAACATATATCCAGGCCGTCAGAGATCTCATAGTTTCCACTTGAGATTTAAAATGTCTCTTTGCCTTTTTTTTTTTTTTTCCCTTGGCTTGAAGTTCTACTAATTAATCCAAGGCTGAAGTCTCAGGCAAAGGGGGCTGTGTTTGTAGCTCAAGGACATGGTAAGAGTTAACTTCAAGCCTTCTCCTAGGCGTATTTTTGTTCTCTCAGGGTCAGAATTCTGAAAAAGATATTTCAACAAGCTAGCTCTCTCTAATTGCATATGCAAAAAGAACCAGTTTTGCAATTTCAAAAAAATTTTTATCTTAACCAATTTTCTCTGGAGTCTAAAGAATATTGTGGCCATCCTGACTGAAGGAACCTAACTTGTTTTGCATTTGGGAAACATCAGACATGGGGAAGGGAACATGGACTCTAATAGTGCCCATGTTTCCATTTGCTACTTCCTGGCGTTGGGCAGTCCTCGATCTTGTGTGGGGAGGGGAGGGGAGGGGGGCCTTTGCCTTGATAAGGGGGTACCTGTTGGGGAGCTGTGGGTTGAGGTGGGGGTCGCGGGCTGAAGCAGGGGGTTCATGGGGTGGAAGACAGGAAAGGTCGAGTAGAGGGTCGCCTAGGAGATCTGATAGAGAGGGAGACAGAGCGGGTTTGGAGGATAAGGTGGCAACAGAAAGACACATGCGGCATGAGTCCCTCAGCTCCGGATTCTGACTAAGGGCCATAAAGGTCTGGACTTAAGGAACCTCTGAGTCCTTTCCTTGTTTCCGGCAAAAGAGATCAAGTTGGAGGATCGTGTTACAATTTAGTGTGCCTAAGAGGCCATTGTTCTCGGTCCCTCAGTTTATACTGGGGCCAAGCCGTGTTACAAAAGAAAATGAGCCTCTTCTTTTTGAGATTTTCAGGGTCAAATTTTCCCAGTTCCTGAGGATACAGCCGAGGGGTGAGTCCGAGGGAGGCTCCCGAGACGATCCAGAACCCATTCTTAGCCTGTACGCCGTAGAAAGGGCGCACTGAGAGTCACCGGCTGACAGAGAGGGGTCCCCTTTGTCCCAGTGATCTCTCATTGCGACTAAGGCACAAGATGGGCCGACTGTCCCAACAATCGCGTCTGACCGTGAGAGGTGACCCTGAGCGTGCGACTGAGGCACAGACCGTGCGACTGAGGCACCATGCGACTCGGGCAGGGGAAGAAAGAAAAAGAGAGAGATTCCCGGGAACTACCGGGTGACTCACCGCTTGGCGATGCCCTGAAACGTGAAAGGCACTCCTGGGATGGCTCAGAGGCAACACTTAGGCTCCTGTAAATCAATCGGACGGAGAAAAAGGTGAAAGCAACAAAGACAGGCTGAGGAATCGGCCTCGTAGTCCTGCGGGAAGGCGGCGGCCAAGGGGAGGGGGGCTCAGCGTTCTGCTTGAACCAATATGTGCCTCACGGTGCACGGAAGTTGCCTTGCTGGGGGCAGACGCTCTAACAGCCTGGTCCGTTCCGTGACCCCCTTATCCTTCACGGGAGTCTTCAAGCGGCAGGCGCCCTGATGGCTTTTAAATGCCTGACCCGTGCCCGCACGATACCAATCGGCCCAGTCTGCAGTCAGGAGGAAGACAGAGGGACCCTCACCCGTTCTGGGCGGCAGTTACTGGGGCGAAGTGAGCCGTGGAGCCTTCGGAACACACCAGGGTGTGTGTGTGTGTGGCCAGAGTCCTCTGTTGCTTCCCGGCAGCTTGCCTGTTCACAGAGGGTCCCAAGAAATGAGGAGAGAGAGGTCGGGGGAGGAGATCCCCCCGGAGATGTTCCCCGTACGGGCCACCAAAATGTCGTGGTCTGAGCGCGGGTTGGAAGAAGAATTTCTAGACACGAAGTATTTTAGAAAAGAGTGAGTTTATTGAGAGCAAAGAGCAGAGGTTAGTGAGGGGCACACTAACGAGAGGTGAATGCAGCAGGCCCACTTCCTGATAGACCACGGAGAGCTGACCCCCTTTGTGGGCTAGTAGCCAACTTTTATAGCCTCAAGACAAAGAAAATTCCTGCTGGCAGGATGGCATTAGGTGATTGGTCAGGATGCTTCAAGGTTACTACATGGTGATTATTTTGCCTAATATGGAGTCGGGGGAGAAGGGCTGTCCGGTACAGATTAGGGAGAGCCCATGGCAACAGTTGCTATGGGGGGCTCCGTTAATTCCGGGATTTTTGTCCTGTGTCCTTGATGTAGGGTGTCCTTGATGTAGGGCTCCATAGTACCTTCCCTTCCTTTATCCTATTGTTTGAGAGTAAAAATGTAGAGTTTGCCTTCCATATTCTGCATATCACATAATGATACCACCATATACCATTATTTGAGGCAGAAATCTGTTTCAACAACAAAATATACCTGTACCTTCTTGGTAAAAATGAAATGTAAAAAATATGTTCTTTGCATTATGGCTAAGCACTCTTTAAATTACCTCAAAGGTCCTCACAATATACTTAAGAGCGAGGTATGGTTCTATCATACCCATTTTAACAGTTAAGGAAACTGAAGAACTATTTTGGCACCGAGCTAGTGTGTGATGGAGACTTTGGAAGCATCACCTCCCTCAACACCTTGCAGCTTTTTCATTATTACAGATACTAATCCATTTTTCAGTGCCCAGTTATCCTTTGTTAAACTTTCTAATTAATCCTGAGAATTTGTATGTAAAATTGTAACAGGGAAGAACCAATCTCACTCTGTATTAGGTCTGTTTCTTACTTTAGCCTGGTGCTCTGTTGCCTGTGCTTAGTTATGCTGGCTCTGTGCCTTTTGTAAAGAATGTTGCCTGTAGCCTGAAATATACAGGAGAGCCTATTTTCAAGGCTCTGACCTTTAAGAGTCTATTCATATGGAGATAAAAAGTTGCAGAACAGAGAATAATATTTGTTTTGTTGGAGGGTTACAGGAGCATGTGACCTGACCTACGTGGACAGCTGCAAAGAGGTTTGTAACAACCAACCTCGCTCCTCCTTCATCTTGCCTTTAAAAGTGCTTTGCTGAAACCCTTGGAGGAGTTCAGGGTTTTGGGGGGCAGGAGCCACCTGTCTCCCTACATGGCCCCACAATAAACTTTTCTCTGCTCCAAACTCCTACGTTTTGGTTTGCTTGGCCTCACTGTGCGTTGGGCACAGGAACTTGTTTTCAGTAACAAAATGTCTCAAGCTTTCAATCTAAATAACAATACAATCTGCAAAAAAAAAAAAAAAAAATAGCTGGTGTATATATTACCTTTCAAATCTTATTGAGTTTATATTTATTTTTAAATTATGTTACAAAATATAGTCAATCATCATTATTCAATTATTCCATATCTGCAAATTTGCCTATTTGCTCAGATTTATTTGTTAGCCCCTAAATCAATATTTGTAGCTCTTTTTGGATCATTTGAGTTTACGAACAAATGGCCAAAAATTCATTTGTAACAAGGCTCACACTCCCAGCTGAGGCTGAACAGCTGATATACTCTGCCTTCTTATTGCAGCTCTGCTGCAGAGATGACCAGAAGATGGAGTTGGCACTGTATTGAGGAAGCTTGGGTTCTGAGGCCAGTTGCAGGGTGTCGGAATCTCAGCTATGGTACCTATTGCTGACATGGCCCCAGGCAAGTCACTTTTCACTTCTCCTTTGTAAATCAGGGAAAATAGAATCTTCCAGGATGAGACGTTTGCAGGATTTAAGATCGCAATCTCTATGAGATACATACGTATTTCCCTTTGAAATGCTGATTCAGCAATAGCTAATTCAGCGTTTGGGGCTTTATAGAACATAGTTATCACAAGAATTGAATGTATTAGTATGATCTCACTAATATAATAAATATTAAAACTATTTTTTTTAGAGATAAAAGGTCCAGTAGACTTTTTGTGAAATAGAAACTTGGTCAATTATTTTTTTTTCCTGAGTCTGTAATTTAACAATATGTGTGTATGTATGTTTATGTACCTTACAATGTTTATGTATTGATTGTGACATAATGAAAAAATAAAATATTAAAACATTTGCTCTTATTCAGACAAAATGGCTATTTAACAAAATAAATATAAACACAAAAATAACTTTATAAATGATATGTATGAACTGATTTGGGCCATGTAGTCCAGAAAGAATAAAATACCCATAAAACACAAAGAATGATTTCTTAATGACAGGAGTTTCTGAGACCTTTGTCCCAGTCTTCTGTGGCACTGTAATTTGTATAAGTGATATTTCAGAACCTACAGTGAGCAAAACAGGTGTGACCGTTCCCCAGCGCACGGCAGCATCCTTATCCTTCTCTTACTTGTCCTCTCCTATCACATCACTCGTGGATCTTCCGAGCCCCAGCGGGCATGCGCGCGCACACATGCACGCGCGCGCACACACACACACACACACACACACACACACACACAATCATACTGCGCAGGGTTCCAGGAAGAGGTTCCTCTAGAAGCGGGAGTGTTACTACCCCACCACCGTCCAGAGACCCTCGGGGCTGGCTGACCTCAGCCCTGGGTAGGTGAAGAAGGGCTGCTCCCAGGACCCCATCCAGGCTCCCTCCTCCCCCCACCTCCCTGGAAGACAGGCGCCCCCTCTTGCAGTGCAGGGTCTCGGAGTGAGGGACAACTATCTCAGTCCTGCTCAGAGCCCTCCGACCAGCGGGCCCGCCAAGACCCTGAAACTGGTTGGGCTCGGACCTGACGCCGGACTCTCCCCAGCCTGGCCTGGGCTTCTGCAGCAAGGAGGGCGACGACCCCCGTGCCAAGGGACCCTGCGACGACGGGCCACCCTCCTATCCAGCAGGGTCCTCACGATGGCCCGTGGAGGTCAGCAGGCCCAGCCCTGAGAGGAGCAGCAAGAGAGACAGCATTGCGTGGCCAGCTGGCCTCGCCACCGGGGTTGACTGGAAACGGTGCAGCGAGCGCGTGGAGCCCTGCGCTCTAGGCCACGGCGGGGAGGCGCAGGGAGGGAGGGCAGAGCGGGCGGAGGGGCGGGGCAGGGAGGGGCTGGGGGGCTGGCCTGGGGGCGGGGGTGGGGCGGGTGGAGATGGTGGGGCTGGTGGGGGGAGGGTGAGTGGGGTGAGGGGTGGAAGTGTGGCTACGGCTCCGTGGACCCAGACTCCACCTGTGGCCAGGTGTATGCCCAGAAGCATAGGGGAGACTTCCTCCTGCCCAAGTGTGCTTTATTTTCAAAAATTTGACATTTTAAACGTATTCAGTGGTATCATAGGGTTATAAAACACCTTCTCTTCTGCATGTAACCCACTTGATGATGAAGTTCTTGGCAACATTAATAGTCCACGTCATAACTCTCTGGTACAATGGCTGAATGACTAGTGAAAGAAAAAGAAAATAGAAATTCACAATATCTTTAGTAGCAGGCGGTTTCCTACTTTAACTGTATCTACTGCCAGATTTCTGTTTTAAGTCTCAGATCAAAACACTCACGCAAAGGAACACAGACAGTAAAAAATAAAAAATCAACTATAATAGATTAACTGAAATATTCATTATAGGTAAGTTTGTTTCTTAGAAAACTAAGCAGTCCAAATAAAAAGCTAAACATTAAATGTGTGTATTCATATATGAATATGTATTTATATATGAATATGTATTTATATATGAATATGTATTTATATATGAATATGTATTTATATATGAATATGTATTTATATATGAATATGTATTTATATATGAATATGTATTTATATGTATAAAGGTGTGCATTTTTTAGTTTTTTTTTTACAGCAGGTTTTTATTAGTTATCTGTTTTATACATAGTAGTGTATGTATGTCAATCCCAATCTCCCAATTCATCCCTCCCTCCCCTGCCTTCCCCCCTTGGTGTCCATACGTTTGTTCTCTACATCTGTGTCTATTTCTGCCCTGCAAACGGTTCTTCTGTACCATTTTTCTGAATTCCACATATATGCGTTAATATACAATATTTGTTTTTCTTTCTGACTTGCTTCACTCTATGACAGTCTCTAGGTCCATCCACTTCTCTACCAATGAACCAACTTCGTTCCTTTTTGTGGCTAAGTACTATTCCATTGTATATATGTACCACCTCTTGTTTATCCATTCTTCTGTTGATGGGCATTTAGGTTGCTTCCATGACTTGGCTATTGTAAGTAGTGCTGCAGTGAACACTGGCGTACATGTGTCTTTTTGAATTGTGGTTTTCTCTGGATATATGCCCAGTAGTGGGATTACTGGGTCATATGGTATTTTTAGTATTTTAAGGAACCTCCATACTGTTTTCCATAGTGGCCATATCAATTTACAGCCGGGGGAATGTAACACTTGGGGGTGTGGGCCCGCCAAGGACGATGGGGCCCTCCCGAGCCACCTTCCCCCTGCTGTCCCACCAACGGTGCAACAGGGTTCCCTTTTCTCCACACCTTCTCCAGCATTTGTTGTTTGTAGATTTTCTGATGATGCCCATCCTAACTGGTGTGAGGTGATACCTCATTGTAGTTTTGATTTGCATTTCTCTAATAATTAGTAATGTTGAGCAGCTTTTCATGTGCCTCTTGGCCATCTGTATGTCTTCTTTGGAGAAATGACTATTTAGGTCTTCTGCCCATTTTTTAATTGGTTTTTTTTTTTTTTTAACATTGAGCTGCATGAGATGTTTATATATTTTGGAGATTAACCCTTTGTCTGTTGATTTGTTTGCAAATATTTTCTCCCATTCTGAGGTTGTCTTTTCATGTTGTTTATAGTTTCCTTTGCTGTGCAAAAGCTTTTAAGTTACATTAGGTCCCATTTGTTTATTTTTGTTTTTATTTGCATTACACTAGGAGGTGGGTCAAAAAGGATCTTGCTGTGATTTATGTCAAAGAGTGTTCTTCCTATGTTTTCCTCTAAGAGTTTTACAGTGTCCGGTCTTACATTTAGGTCTTTAATGCATTTTGAGTTTATTTTTGTGTATGGTGTTAGGGAGTGTTCTAATTTCATTCTTTTACATATAGCTGTCCAGTTTCCCCAGCACACTTATTGAAGAGACTGTCTTTTCTCTGTTGTATATCCTTGCCTCTTTTGTTATAGATTAATTTTTATTATGGTAAAACACACATAACATAAAATTTACCATCCTATTTTTTAGTGTACAGTTTATTGCTATTAAGTATATTCAGTGTTGTACAAACATCACCAGCTACCATCTCCAAAACTCTTCATTTTGAAAAACTGAAACTCTATACCCATTGAACAATAACTCCTCATTCCTTCCTATCCCAAACCCTGGCAACCACCATTTTATTTTCTCTCTCTAGGAATTTGACTACTCCGGGTACCTCACGTTAGTGAACTCATACAGTATTTGTCTTTTGTGACTAGGTTATTTCATGTAACATAATGTCCTCAAGGTTCATTCATCTGCCTTGTAGCATGTGTCAGAATTTCCTGACTTTTAAAGGCTAGATCATAAATATTCCATTGCATGTTTAAACCACATTTTGCTTTATCCATTCATCTGTTGATGGACACTTGTGTCGCTTCCATCTTTAGCTATTGTGAACAAAGGTGCAATGAACATTGGTGTACAAGTAGCTCTTGGAGAAACTGCTTTTGGCTATATACCCAGAATATTACAAATAAAAAGGCAACCAAAAAATGGGAGAATTTGCAAATCATATACCTGATAAGAGATGAATATACAGAATATGTAGAGAACTCCTAAAATTCAACAACAACAAAACCCCAAACAATCTGATTCAAAAATGGCCAAAGGACTTGAATAGACATTTCTCCAAAGAAGATATATGAATGGAATATAAGCACATGAAAAGATGCTCATTAATCATTACGACAATGCAAATAAAAACCATGATAAGCTACAACCTCATACCCATTAAGATGTCAGAAAGCATGTATATATATATGCATAGTTATATATATGATATATATAGTTACATACATAAAACTTCTCTCTATAAATGAATATTTAGGTTATATATATATGTATGTATATCTAAGTATATATATTTGAAATATATTCCTTCTGGAAGCCCAAGTAATTTGTGTTGTCTTCCTGGCTTCAACCCAAATGTGTATTCACCATAACTATGATATTTCCTCTTGGTCTTGCAGAAAGTGATTAAATGGAAGTTCTTAGGTGTGTGGTCTGTGAGTTTGTGTTATGGTCCACTCTAAGAAAAGTTAGTCTTCTACTAAGTCTCCCATGTCTAGCCCTCTGCTTGCACAATTTTTAGTGTGAGTTAAAAGCAACAACAGCAAAAAGTCTTTTTCAAACCTTGCCAAATATTAATACATTTTAATGCAGTTTAACTTCATTATGAAGGCAGAGAAAACCAATCTTCCTGAAGCATTATTTTCTTTCCATTCTGCTTTCTAAGAGACAAACTTCAACGTAAAAGAGGATTTTAAAGGAATTTATACCTTTATTTATTTACTTAACCTGTGGCATGTGAAAAAGATAACTCACATCTTTCCTTTAGGCAAACTTACTTGCAAATATGGATTAAAGAGAAAATCACATTCTAATGTTTGAAACTTGGAAAAAGATACATTACAGAAAAAAAATCATTATCCTATAAATAAGCAGACTTGCACTGTAAAATTGACCATGAAAATAAAAAACATCTTATTTCCTTCATTCAAAATTAGACCTACATATATATTGGTCAGTTGGTTTTCAACAAAGGTGCAAAGGCATTTTGATGAAGATACGATAGTTCTTTCAACAAATGGTGCTGGACCATTTGGCATACATATGCAAAAATACAAACCTTATCACATACTTCACACCTTACTCTAAATTTACTTCAAATTTTACACAAAAATTATCTTAAAATGGATCATAGATCTAAATGTGAAATGCAAAGCTATAAATCTTCAAGAAGAAAGCACAGGAGAAAATCTGAGTGACCTTGGGTTTGGTGGTGAGTTTTTAAACATAACAACAAAAGCATAATCCAAGAAGGAAAATAATGATAAAATTAAAAACTTTTCCTCAGCAAAAGACACTGTAGTTAGAATGAAAATATGACACATAGCTGAAGAAAACATTTGCAATTTTTATGTCTGATAAAGGCCTTATCTGCAGGATATATAAAGACAGGTGTGTGTATGTATGTGTTGTACACATATATTGAATTTATATATCCACCTATTGTGAGGATCTAGACGCAATGGAATACAAGAAGCAAGGAGCACACCTAGCATCTAGATTTGTTTCTAATATTGTTCTCCAATAAAAGAAACCAAGAATCCTTGTAGAAATGCCTGCTTCTAGGCCTGTGGCCAGGAATATACAAGATGATTCTGGAACATCTTATAGAACCCAAAAGTGAAGAGCTGCTCAAAAAACAAAAACATATGGGGTACGTTTAGTTGCTTCCTTTTATAGATTTTAGTATAAAAAGGGAGAAAAATAATCTTACAGGTGTTTTCATGTTTTCCGGAAATACCTGACAAACACTACTTCCTCCAGGTAATCAAGGTTGATATTATCAGTTGGTAGTATTTGCCTTTGATATCGATGTGATGAGAACGACGTTCCACCTCTGTGATCTTCCTACCTAAACCCCATAGCCCCAGCCTAATGCATGATGGAAATAAACATATGGCTACAAGATGATTTTTTCCATCTGATGAAAATTATGTTTTCAGTGGCTCCAGTATATACACTTATAGAATAAACAAAGATGCAGGGCCGAATGGTGCGCATCCCAGGCCTGCTGGGAGAGTTTATAAAGGAACAGTCATTAACGCTGGGTGCAGCAGAAATTTTTGGATGTGAAGATGTATTGAGCATGTACTTTACTCACGTTCCCTCTACGATATTACCTGTCAGGACTTTCTTTGAATTCTCTTTTTCTCTTTTCCTCTGTAAAGGCTCGTGATAGGCCAATTAAGTCACTTCCTCTTTCAGGGAATATGATCCATCACTTCCCTGAACGATATGCATGTAATGTGTGTGCAATTGAGCGTGTCTTCATAAAATGGACTAGTAATGATAGCTTTCAAAGAAAATGTAACTTTGAAGCTGAAATCCTCATTCGTGATGTTACATTTCGGGATTAATATGAGGGTTTCTTACCTTCAATGAGTTAAATGTTAGGTCATCAGAAGAGAAGATGCACAAATGTAAGAAAATAGTCTGCACAGATGTGTAAGAAACAGTATCTGATTTCAAAGGAATTCTGTAGAGATTTTTTAACAGTATTTGAGACTACTAAAGAGATAGAAATATTATGAGGTTCAAGGGTTTATTAGTGACATGTTTAACACAAATTCTAAATTGGAAAAAAAAGGTTTCCCCAAAGGAAACAAAGACTCATACTTAATTTAGATCCAACTAGAAAGGAACTTAAAATGATACACCAAATATATTCTTCTCTGACATATTAAGTCCCTAGTACAGTGTGGAATATTCATCAGGAGAACAGTTTTGGAGCAGTCAAAATTTTGACTTGCCTTAATATACTAACAATGAACTACTGGGAAAACAAAATGGTTAAAATGCCATTTACCTTAGATTTAAAATAGCACATATTTAATAACAAATGTAACAAATGTTATGCAATTATGAATTTATGACACTGGTTAATGACCAGCACAATTTAAAATAATAAATTATTTGTAAAATCATATTTACCCCTCATATTCTGCACTCTCTTCGTTGCATGATTTTCTTATTTCATTTCGCTTCATGATCATAATGGTGAAAATTATGAAAAAGGGCAGAACAATGTAGAAACTCAAAATAAGCCAGTTCTGATGTGCATTGTAGCCTTTTTTAGTAAAAATTGTAACTAGAAATGAAACATAGAACATTTGAATAAATTTATATTTATTTCACTTTAATCATATGTGTACATATAAAATCATATACCTAATCGAAAGTTTAATACCTTGCAAACTCTTATAGGAGAAAACAAAAGGACATTTAAGCTCATAGCCAAAACTTCAATGGTACATTTTTCATAGATTTACTAGTCATCTTTTATGCATATTTGTTTAATTATTACGATACTGTATACATATTTTGAGGTCTGCTTATTACGTGCTGCTTATTTATGGCATCATATTTTAAAAGGTGATATATTAATAGGGCTTAAGTTAAAAATTTAGCAAAATACTGTGAAAAACCGCCATCCCCCTCCCTCGCCAAGTCACATAGCTTCTCTCCTTGGAGGAAACCATTTTGAAATGACTCCTGTTTCTCCATCTAGTATTTATATTTTATACGTATGAATAAAATCCATATCTATACCTATCCTGGTATCTGTATCTACCTATACGTAAAGTGTGTGTTGTGTGTATTTTTCCCCTCTCGTTGACGTTCAACGACATATTTATGCCCTTTCGTTATTTCTTACACCTAAAAACTTGAAGTATTACGCAATTCAGAAAAGTACACAGTAAATAAATATGTTAACAAAGAATTAGAAAAATCATCCAGATCTCAAAACATACCCTGTTAGACTCCCCAAAGCATCCTCCGGACATTTTCTAATCATCATTCCTCTCCAAAGGTTACATGTGTATTGATCTCTTCCATTATTATTTATTTAGTAAATTTTTTACTGAACTATAACATAATAACAGAAATGCATGCATGCCGTAATTTTACAGCTCAAAGATTTGACAACAAAATAGTGTGACTTTTGTCTTAGATGTCATTTAAATTTTGCTGTTTTAACAGCTTTACTGAGTTATTTTAGACACATAATACATGCACCTATTTGAGATGTACAATTTTACAGGTTTTATTATATGTATATATCTATAAAACCACCACATCAGTCAAAAGACAGTTGACCCTTAAACAATGCAGGGGTCAGGGGAATCCACTCTGAGCAGTCTAAATCCATGTTTAACTTTAGCGTTGGTCCTGCATATTCTAGGTCCCTTCTTAGCCCAGGTTCCACCATATTCGCAGTTGCCCTTCCGTGGATTCAATCAACCTCAGATGCTGTAGTACTGTAGTATTTATTGAAAAAAATCTGTGTATGAGTGGATCCGTGCAGTTCAAATCCACGTACTCCCAGGCTCAACTGTCGTGAATATATCCGTCATCCACAAAAGTTTCTACTTGCCTATATATGGTGCTGCCGTGATGCCACTCCCCCAAACAAGCAACCACTGATTTGATCTGCATTCTCTCCCTATCAATTAGTTTGTGTGTTCTACAATTTAATACAGAGTCAGACAGTCTGTATTCATTTTAGTCTTGCTTCTTTCACACAGCGTAAATGTTGACATCCATCCATGTTGGTACTTTTAACAATAGCTTGTTCCTTTTTACTGTTCAATATATACTATTGTTTGGATATACCACACGTCCTTGATCCATCACCTCTTGATTTGTATTTGGGTTGTTTCCAACTTTTATCTATTACATCTAAAGCTGTTATGAACATTTGTATACAAAGTTTGGTATGGGAGAAGGCATTCTATTCTCTTGGGTAAATAAAATAGTAAAGTGACTAGATTACATGGTAGGTAAAAGTTTACCATTTTAAGAAGCTGAAACTGTACAATTTTACACTTCAACAGTAGTGTATGAGACACTATCTTCACATATTGGCAAAACTTCATGTGGTTAGTCCTTTAAATTTCAACGAAATTTAAAGGAATATTATGGTATCTAATTGTGATTTTAATTTGCATTTCCTTGATAAACAATGATGTTGGGCATCTTTACTTGTGCTTATTTGCCAATCCATATATCTTCTTTGGTAAAGTGTCTGTTTAAGTGTTTTGCCCATTTTTAGAAGGCTGTTGGTTTTTCATTATTAAGTTTCAAAGATTATATATTCTGAATATAAAATCTGTACATATTCTGAATATAAATACTTTATTAGGTATACACCTAACAGTGACTTTTGAAGAGCAAAAGCTTTTAATTTTGGTGATGTCCAAGTTTTCACCTTTTCTCCTTGGATTGTGCTTTTGGTGTCATATGTAAAAAAAATCCTTATTTAATCCAAAGTCACTAAGGTTTTCTCATATATTTTCTTCTTGAAGTTTTATACATTTAGGCTTCACTTTTTTTTTTTTTTTCTGCGGTACGCGGGCCTCTCACTGTTGTGGCCTCTCCCGTTGCGCAGCACAGGCTCCGAAGGCGCAGGCTAAGCGGCCATGGCTCACGGGCCCAGCCGCTCCGCGGCATGTGGGATCTTCCCGGACCGGGGCACGAACCAGAGTCCCCTGAATCGGCAGGCGGACTCGCAACCACTTCACCACCCAGGGAAGCCCTAGGCTTCACATTTTGATCTGTGATCCACTTTGAATGAATTTTTGTATATGATTTCAGATCATGTACAAAATGTACAAAATTCCTTTTTTTTTTACATGTGGGTATGTAATGGTTCCAGCACCTTTTGTTGAAAAGACTACCCTTTATTCACTGAGTTGCTTTGCACTTCTATGGAAAATCAGTTTTCCATGTATCTGTGGGTCTATTTCCAGTTCTTTATTCTGTTCCATTGATCTACATGTCTACGTTAATATCAGTGCTACACTGTGTTGATTATTGTAGCTTTATAGAAAGTTTTGAAATTGGGTGGTATACTTTCTTCAACATCACTCTTTTCAAAGTTATTTGGACAACTCTAGGTCCTTTGAAATTCTATATAAAGCTTATAGCCAGCTTGTCACTTTCTGCAAATGAACCAGGTGGATGATTTTTACAGGGATTTTCTTGAATGTATAGATAAATTTGCAGAGAACCGTCCATTTAACAATAGTCTTCCAATCTATGAACATCATTGTCTCTCCATTTATATACATTTTCTATAATTTACATCAGCAATGGTTTGAAATTTTCAGTGTACAAATCATGTAATTTTTCACTAAATTTATTTCTAGGTATTTTACTTTTTATGCTGTGGTGAATAAAATTGGTTTCTTAATGTCATTGTTGGATTGTCTCCTCTTAGTTTATAGGAATACAATTGCTTTTTGTATATTGATCTCATATTCTTCAACCCTACTAAATTTTTTGTGGATTCCTTAGGATTTTCTGCATATAGGATCATATTATCTATACATAAAGACTGATTTTCTTTTCAATCTGTATGCTTTTTGAGCTTTTTTTTTTTTTTTTGGTGTTTTTATACTGACTAGACTCTGATATAATACTGAGCGGAAATAACCTGCAACCCCAGGTGAATGCATAGGCAGCCAGCTTGCCCCCTCTCCTGCCAGTCACAGCTGTTTGTAGGCACAGTCAGGTCCTGCCTTCTGTCACTGGCCAAGACCACCATGGCTGCCTGTTTGTTGATAGCCCCTCCATCCGTGCACTGGCATGCTCCCAGCCTGATTCCTGTCACTGGCCTTTACTGCAGTGTGCATGCCAGTGGGGAGAGTGTCCAGCCACAGGAGAGCACACTGACATCCATGGACCCTGCAGCTGTTATCAGATCCAGATCAGGCTCAGCCTCTGTCATTGGCTGGTACCCATGCCCACCTGTAACTAGCCCCGCCCCCCAGCTATGCACCTGCACACCCCCAGCCAGACCCCCATCACTGACCTCCACAGCAGTGCACTCTTTCCAGGGGCTAAGAGTACAGCCACAGGAGAGGAGCATACTGTAGCTGTTTGTTGGATCCAGATCAGGCTCTGCCTTCTGACACTGGTTGGCATCACTGTGCCTACCTGTAGTTAGCCCATCGGTGTGCACCCCGAGCCTGACCACCCCCCATCACTGGTCTCCCTGCAGCATGCATACCCCAAGGTAGAGCTTGAAGCAGTAGGAAAGCACACTGACACTCAGGAATACTGCAGTGGCCAGTGAGCCTATAGTTGGTTCCAGCCCATTGCTTCAAGCACGTCTGCACCTGACCTCTGCCACCACACGGGCACCTGCAGTTGGGCCCCACGGCCAAGTGTGTGCATGCCACTATCTCCAGCCACCACTGCTGCCTGGCCTTGTCCTTAGCTACTGATCCTGGAGGTCCTGCTTCGAGCCCAACAGTCCTTGCAGCCACTATGGACCCACGAAATGCTCACAAGGACCACACAGTTGATAATATGGACCTCAGTGGCCTGAGCCGAAAAGACATTACATCCCTTTGGGCCTGGTACCACCAGGTGCTCCTGCATTTGGCGCCCTGAACCAGTTGTCCCAGGGTCACAGCACGATCAAGTATGCCTCCATCCACAGGTGAAAGGCTTCCCTTAGGAAATCGTTTACAAAGTCTGGAAGGGGTGACTGTATCTCCAAATGTATGGACACCTACGCAAGGCTGCAGGAATCATGAAAAATCAGGGAAAGAGGTCTCCACCAAAGGAATGGAGATCTAGGTATTGCTCAACAAAGAATTCAACGTAATCGTTCTAGAGATGCTCAGAGAACTACAAGAGAGCCCAGATAAGCACTTTAACATTGCTCATTTTTAAACTGGGTTGTCAATTTTCATACTGTTGAGTTTCAAGAGTGCTTGGTATATTTTGAATACCAGTCCTATATCAGATATATGTTTTGCAAAGATGTTCTCCCAGTTTCTGGCTTGTTTTTTTCATTCTCTGACTGTCTGTACAGAACAGAACTTTTACGTTTTAATCAAGTGCAAGTTACCAATTTTTTCTCTTATGGATCATCTTCATGCTGCTGTATCTGAAATGTCATTCTCTAAGGGCACTTAGATTTTCTTCTGTTATCTTCTAGGAGATGCACACTTTTGTATTTTGTATTAGGACTGTGATCCTAATATTTGAAAGTTATGAGGTCTGTGCCTAGAATAATTCTTCTGCTTATGAATGTCCAGGTGTTCCAGCAAAATTATACAAACACAAAAATAATTTTATAAATGGATATGTATGAATTGATTTGGGCCATGTAGTCCAGTAAGAATAAAATACCCATAAAATACAACTTGCATTATCTTTTATTTGTTTTTTTGGTTTAATTGCCGTGACTACGACTTCCAATACTATGTTGAATAAAAGTGGTGGGCGTGGACATCCTTGTCTTGTTCCTGTTCTTAGAGGAAAAGCTTTCAGCTTTTAACCATTGAGTATGATGGTAGCTTTGGGTTTTCCATATATGGGTTCTACTATGTTGAGGTATAGCCCCTCTATACCCACTTTGTTGAGAGTTTTTATCATAAATGGATGTTGAATCAATGAACAGCCACTTGCTGTTCGTGGAAAAAAGGGAAAGTATAAACCTGTACTTCATCACTCAAAATGTGATTTACTGTTATTTCCTAATAAATGTGTATACTTATATTTTGTCATATGTTTTTGTCTAAATTTCATTCAGAATAAACACTTTATCCTACAATTGTTTTTTAATAACCTACAAAGTTTTTAATAGCACGGGATGCAAACAACTTACATAGTGTTCATTCGTCCATATTTGAATTTGTTTTGCATTCATGCTATGACATTTATTGAAACTTAAGAGTACCATATTCTATCTTAGTAACCGAGATGATCAAAACTGGGTTTCTCTGAGGAAACCACGTTACAAATACTATTTAACACTGATTTAATGAAAGCCGCTATTCAAGGTAACTCTATTAATTACTCAGGAGATCATGAAAGATTTGACTCGGCAGTATATTTCTTTAATTATTTCATAAAGCATTCTATTTTTTTTTAAAGTTTAATTTCTACTCACCAGATTTATGATCATTTCCATCATCAATACTTCCTCCCGGTGAACCAATTTGTAATTCACAATCTGGAGGCCTATACCCAGGAAAGCAATGACAATTGCCTAAATTATTACATATCTGAAACAGAAAAACATATAATCACTAGAAATCATGGTAGTCTTTATATGTCATATAGAAATACATTCAAAATAACAAAATCACTGTTTTTCTGAGTTTATTAAGACTACATAATGTGAGAAATAGGTTAGAAAAAGTAGTGAAAAATTTGGCAGTATACTAACAGTTAATGCCAGAATCACTACCCTGCCCGATAGTATGTTCCTGGCCTTTAATTTTCTTCTTCTCTTTTTTTTTTTTTGCGGTACGCGGGCCTCTCACTGTTGTGGCCTCTCCCGTTGCGGAGCACAGGCTCCGGACGCGCAGGCCCAGCGGCCATGGCCCACGGGCACAGCCGCTCCGCGGCATGTGGGATCCTCCCGGACCGGGGCACGAACCCGTGTCCCCTGCATCGGCAGGCGGACTCCCAACCACTGCCACCAGGGAAGCCCCTGGCCTTTAATTTATACACAAAAATATCGTGATAGAATTGCCATCAATTGACTTGGCCACTTTAATTTATTATCTTAGCCCTTTCTTTCAAAACTTAATACTGTTGATCAACCATTTGTATTTCATTTTTATGTGAAAAATTTTCCAATATAAGAAAAGAAAAACATAGATGCCAAAAATAATTAAAAACGATAGAAAAAAAACTTTATGATAAGTTTGAATTGCTAGCAGTTTATATTCAGTGCAGTTTCCATGTTATTTATGCTTTTACATTTCAATAGCTTAGTGTCAATTTTCATTTTTGAGTAAAATTTTGTAAATTCAAACAATTAAAATGCACAGAACTAAATGTGTCTTCACCCACTAATTAAGTCCCTCTCCACTGCTAAGCATATTCTGTGTTATGTATATTCACAGATAAACATGTACGTCCACACCCACAAACACACATTAACACTCATTCCCAGGTTTTTGCCAAACAAATATCACTAATGTTATGTTATGAACGTATTCCCATACCTGAAGGTATAAATATAGGACTGGCACATTTAAAAAATAGATGTAATATTCAAAGATATGGATATTTCCTATAATTCTGCTACAGATATTGTGTTCTGCTCATGTACACTGACAGCGCTAAATTGTTGTGTTTAACGATTATTGAAATTTTAAATCTCTTTTCCCTACATATCAAAAGGGATTTCAATAAAATGAGTTTGAATTATAATCTTGAATTCCATAAAGTGTTCTTCTATTGTACATATCAATACCTCTGTTTTTTGATATTTAGTGCACAGGTGATAAATATTTTAATATAAAGTTTTGAAATTAGGACTACAGTATCGTTTATTTATTATCTCAAACCTAATCCAAAATTTTTCCCTTGTCCTGAATTAATTTACAATTATCTAAGCAACATAAAGCAACAGAGGTTACCATCATTGCATTTTGACTAACTTAATGAAAGAAAAAGATGGCCAGCTAGAGCAGAAGCAATAACCTAATAAATAATATTATTAAATTTTATATTATTAAATTTTATTAAATGAAGAATGACATGCTATTTCAGACTGGATGTGTAATTTGACTTCCTAGTAGAAAAAATGAAATGAAAAACACATACCTTAGACACTTGTCAGCAACATTTCTAAGCTCAGAAAACAAAGAAAAGTAATCTCACAACATTCGGCACAAGGTAAAAGGAATTAAACTAGCATCACGTTTCTCTCTGGCAGGACTGAAAGCAATAGGACAGTCCAACAGAGCTTACAAAGTTTTGGGAGAATGGAATTAAAATTTAATAGCTCTGTGACAACAGAGGGATTTTTAATGTGGAAAGGCAACATTTTTCCATTGTTGATACATGGGACCTCCTCTAAATGAATACCTCCCACATACATTTTTCTTTACTTTTTGAAAAAAGTGGTATTCCAGTACCCTACTCCTCCCATTAAAGTAGACGGACAATGTCATGTTAGAAAGAACATTTATCTAGAATATCAAATCTAAATAGATTATAATTTCCCTGTAACATAAATTTTAGAAAAAATTAACATAATGCATAGAATATCTCAGGAACATCAAAGTCAAAGTAGCTACATTTTGGATGTGTTGTTTTCTTTTTTTCTAAAACTTTGTATTGTAAAATAAGATGTAAAAAACCTGGTCTTACTGTCGTGCTCATTTCATAATGTATAAAAATATCAAATCACTGTGCTGTACTCCTGAAACTAATATACACCTGAAACTAATATAATATTGCATGTTAATTATTACTAAATAAAATGTATCAATAATCTATAACTTTGGTTTGAGATTTTATAAAAAATATTAAGGCTGAAGGCTTAAAAACAGATAATTGAACAAAGGAAACCAAAAGATCAGACCAATAATTATAAGTATAGAAAATAAAAGACAAAACATGAAAATGTAGCTATCCTTTTTGTTTACAGCTCATAGAAAGTTAAAGACAATGCAGCAGCACTTTATATCTTCTAAAACCAATCAATTAAAAATTATAAAATTGAATACTGATAAATTTGGTTAATTTGGGATCATTCATATAATGTTGACTAAATCATACACTAATTTTCTTTTAGGAAAATAGTAACACAAAGAGACCCAAATTATACATTTTAAGAAGTAAAAATTAAATATAAAAGTAACTACAAGTCTGTATTACCAGATTAAAACAGATAAGCAATTGAGAAGAAATAAAATATTTTTTGCAGGAGGATATATTTTCTATCAGAAACCTCTTCATAAGAACATCAGAAATTCTCTAATATGTTTTTTAAGTATACCTTCTGTAAAATATTATATAGCCATAAGTTTTAATTATGCAGAGTATGAGGGAGAACAAATATGTTCACAATATAAGTAAAATATGCATTTATTTGCATGGGAAAATAATAAGTGTTTTTTATTTGAACATGTTACCAATTCATAAGTTGTGAGTGCTTACAATAAATTCAGTACACACATAGTACAATTCACTTAATAGTTTGGATTGGTTAGAAATCAGCTGATTTTCTTTATATTAGTTAGCTATTCTTAGGCCGGGTCTGTTTAAAAGCGACCTAGGTTTTCAATTCTCCCAAACAGTATAGATTTTGACTTTGAAATACCCACAAAAATAACATGAAATTTAGAACTACGGAAACAAAAGTAACTTACCCCATTTCCTCTGCATTTTGTAGTGGCATTACAATTATACCCCATTAAAGGAACTTCTTTGCAGGTTTTATTTATACAATACTAAAACAGAACAAACAATACTTCATAATTATTCACAAATTTGATGTGAAGAAAGAATTAACTACTTGCTATATACGTACAAAAGATGCTCTTGTTGAGACTTTTTATTATGTATTACTTTGATATTGGTACAAAGATTCTGGCATTCCAATACAAAAATAAACAATAATAACTTTAAGAAACCCCCCCTGAGAGTGCTTGCCTTAACATAGTTTATGTAATAATGTCATATAATTTTGGTTTTGATACTTACAATTGGGAATTGAATTGAGAATCACCATCAGGGGAGTTAATGTTCTGTTATGAATAATTGGTTAGATTAATATTAATGATTTGTCCCCTCAAAAACTGAAACTGGAACATAATTTATTAATTTAGTTTGGGTTTTAAATATAAATTAATATTTTGGATTATAAATTATCATGAATCCCTGTTATAATATTGATCTGAATAATCCAGCAAGAGAAATATTTTAACTTAATTTGGATCCACTGCAAAACCCTTCTTACGTCAAAGTGGGTAATCCAGTGGTAAGTTACTCACTTTTTCCCTCATTTACCTTTTTCTGTTTTTTAAACTAGGCTCCTAGCTTATGTTCTTTTGACTTCTTTAAAAATATCAGCATAGGGCTTCCCTGGTGGCGCAGTGGTTGAGAGTCCGCCTGCCGAGGCAGGGGACACGGGTTCGTGCCCCGGTCTGGAAGGATCCCACATGCCGCGGAGCGGCTGGGCCCGTGAGCCATGGCCGCTGAGTCTGCGCGTCCGGAGCCTGTGCTCCGCAGCGGGAGAGGCCACAGCAGTGAGAGGCCCGCGTACTGCAAAAATATATATATATATATATATATATATATATATATATATATATATATATATATATATATATATCAGCATAACATACGATGAAATTATTGAAAAGAAGAATATATCAAATAAGAATGAAAATTAGCATTTTGCAATTATTTTCTGAAAATTTACACAGAGCCAATGAGTAAAATGACATTGCGTATGCCAGTCTACTTTTGCCCTTTCTCTTCAATATAATACTGGAAGTTCTAGCCAGAGCAATGAGGCAAGAAAAAAATGAAAGGCATACACATTGTATAGGAAGAAGTAAAACTATCTCTTTGCAGATGATGTGATCTTATATGTCAACTCTAAAAGCTCCACATACACAAAATGCCTGTTAGAACTAATCAAGGCTTCACTAAAGCTGCAGGATAAAATATTAACATACAAAAAGCAAATACATTTCTTTAACAATGAACATTCTAAAAGGGAAATTAAGAAAACAATTCAGTATAGAATAGCATCCACTATTATTAGACAACTAAACTTAACCAAGGAGCATACACTGAAAACTAAAAAGAAATACTGAAAAAATTTTTAAAAAGAACAACAGAAAAATAGAAAGCTATCCTGTGTTCATGGACTGGAAGATGTAATATTGTTAAGATATCAATACTATCCAAAGCATCTATAAATTCAATGCAGTCTATCAAAATTCCAAAGACATATTTTTTTCATAAATAAAAAGTCCATCCTAAAATGCACATAGAATCCCAAGAGACTCTATATCAAGGGTCCCCAACCCCCAGCCTGTGGACAGGTACTGGTCCCTGGCCTGTTAGGAAAAGGGCTGCACAGCAGGAGGTGAGCAGCAGGCGAGCTAATGAAGCTTCATCTGCTGCTCCCCATCGTTTGAACTACAGCCTGAACCATCGCTCACATTACCGCCTGAACCATCCCCCCCATCGCTTGCATTACCTCCTGAACCATCCCCCTACCGCACCCCCCCATCTGTGGAAAAATTGTTTTCCATGAAACCAGTCCCTGGTGCCAAAAAGGTTGGGGACCACTGCTCTATATAACCAAAACAGTGTTATAAAACAACAACGTTGGAGGACTCACACTTCCTGATTTCAAAACTTACTACAAAGCTACACCAATGATAACCATGTGTTTCCGGCATAAATTCAGACAAATTGACTAATGGAATAGATTATTTATGGTCAAGTGAATGTACTTAATGCCACTGAATTGTAAACTTGAAAATGGTTAAAACTGTAAATTTTGTATAATGTATATTTTATCATATTTAAAGAGTTAAAAAAAAAAAACTTGCACAGAGGCGTTTGGCACTCTTAAATCTCCTAGATAGTCATGATCAAAGTCTCTGGCAATTTTGAAACATTTTCCAAAATTCTCCACCTAATTTTTTTTTTTTTGCGGTACATGGGCCTCTCACCGTTGTGGCCTCTCCCGTTGCGGAGCACAGGCCCCGGACGCGCAGGCTCAGCGGCCATGGCTCACGGGCCCAGCCGCTCCGTGGCATGCGGGATCTTCCCGGACCGGGGCACAAACCCGTGTCCCCTGCATCGGCAGGTGGACTCTCAACCACTGCGCCACCAGGGAAGCCCCTCCACCTAAATTTAATCATTTGTGCTTCCTCATTCCTATCAAGCTACACCAGCTAACACAGAATAAGGGAAAATGTACTATCTTTACAAACGCTAGTTTTTCTTATGAATCTAGACTTCTCAAATACCATTAATGTATTTCCACATACTGTTTTTTAGATGATCTGGATGAAATAGAACTATATTCCCAAAAAAGAAAAATCACATGGTTATATCAATTAACACAGAAGAAGTATTTGACAAAATTCAACACCTATTTATAATGAAAAAAATCTGAGTGAACAAGGAGTAGAAGGGAACTTTCTCAACTTTCTTAAATGTCATATTTAAACCTACAGCTAATAAAGTAGCTGATGGTAAATGACTGGAAGTTTTCCCCTAAGATCAGGAAGAAAGCAAGGGTGTCCACTCTCAAGACTCTTATTTAACATAGTACATGAAGCTCTAGCCAGTGCAATAAGCAAGGAAAAACATATATGTGTGTAGACCATAAAAGAAAAAAAAAACTGTCTTTATTTGAAAATGAAGTGATTGTCTACAAAATTCTAAGGACTCTACCCCCAAAAAAGTTCTAGAACTAAAAAAATAATGCAGCAAGGTTTGGGGTACAAGTTCAACACATAAAAATTACATTTCTATAAACATGTGAAAGGTGAAATTAAAAACACAATATCACTTATACTTACTCCAAAGTGAATAAAGTGCTGAGATACAAGTCTAACAAAAGATGCACAACACCTGTATCTTGAAAATTATAAAATGCTGATGAAAGATATCAATGAGCACTTAAATAATTGAAGAGGCTTATCATATTCATGGATTGGAAGATTAAATGTAGTAAAGATATTCGTCCTTCCCAAATTAAACTATAGCTTTAACACAATTCTTATTAAATTTCTGAAAAGTTTATTGTTGTCTCATATAAGTTTATTTTACAATCTATATGGAAAAGTGCAGGGCTAAACTAGAATAGCTAAAACTATATTTTGAAAGAAAAATAAAATGAGAAGAATCACTCTGCTTGTTATGAAAGCTTACTGAATTGCTAAAGTAATCAAGAGAATATGATACTGGTGGATGGACAGACATGCAGATTAATTTAACAATCTAGGCAACCCAAAAATAGACCCACAAAAATATACCCAATTTATTTTTGACCAAAGTACAAAAAAAATGAATCTCAACCTAAACCTCACACGTTATAAAATAAACTTAAAATTAAACAAAGACTTAAATGTAAAGCACAATATTATACATTTTTAGAAAAAAAACTGGGAGAATATCTTCATGACCTATGTTTAGATGAAGGGCTTTTAGACTTGACACAAAAAGCATGCTCTATGAAAGGAAAAACTGATAAATTGACATCATGAAAATCAAAAGCTTTTGCTCTGTTAAAGTCTGTGAAGAGGGTACAAAAAAAGCTATAGGAGAAAATATTTGCTTTTCCATATGAGTTTCTCCATCACGTACCTTGCTTCAGCAAAGCAAGCAATCTGAGAAGGCAGGAGAAAGACAGAGAGAGAGAATGCAAAACAGAAGCCACTGTCTTTTTAAAATTAATCTTGTAAGTGACATTCCATAACCCTGCCATATTATCTTTCTCAGAAGCCAGTCACTGTATCCAGAGCACACACAAAGGAAGAGGATTACACTGAGGTGTGAATACCAGGAAGTGGGAGCACTGGAGCATTTTAGAAGCTGTCGACCACAAGAAGCAAGTTTCCAAGGGAATAAAATTGCTGAACTCAGATATAAGAACTAGCTAATTGAGTAACCATTTTAACGTTTTGTTTTATTTTTAATCCAGCAAGTAAGTACTAAATGCCATTTACATGAAACACACTGATTTATAACTGCTGCCTTATGTTTTCTGAAATGTGGGCACTCATACTTCCAGACTGACTCACTATGCCTCTGAACCATTTGTGTTCTCCCTTTATTTTTTGACTACATGAATAGTACTACATGTATGTATGAGCATAAGCTTGTACATCACTGTAACTGTGGTCTCCCAGTACAGACTTCTTGTTTGGTTCTCCCAAATTCCTCAACACTTATATTTTGACCATACACGTAAGCAGAAGAAATATGAAAGCTCGATTATGTTTCTTTGTGAAGCAGGAAAAATTAAAAACTCAAAATTAGAATTTTATGATTTAAAACCATCAGAATTCAAAGACCTAAAGAAAATCACCTGTCAGTTAGTGGAATCTTGTGCTTAAAAACACATCTTCTCACATTAGGACTGATGACAGATTAACCCAAAAATCAACGTGATGGGATAACTGAGGCTTAGTTTAATTATCTTTTCAGTATCATTTAGGAAATAAGTGGCAGCACCAGGTTCAAATCCACTTTGTGTGATTGTGAAAGTCATCACGGAATATAGCGTCTGATAATTACATAATTTAGCACAGATAAAGATAAGTGAACGTGTTTTGTTACCATTTGTGGACCACACACAGTGCCATCAGCCACATAGGCATAATCTCTTCCACCTGATCTCACTGATGACCCAATAGTTATGCATACATGTCCTTGAGTAGATGAATAAACTGCAGATCGAACATCACTTTTGTAAGTAGTATTATGTGGCCAAACACAAGCCAATTTTCCACAAAGAACATCCCTGGAAAGGGAAAGCAAAAAATGTCTTACCGTGTTGTCTTTTAATGAAACAAAGTTTTAAATAAGTATTGTATTATATAAACTGTAATATGTTGTTTAATTGATAGTAAAAAACCAGAAAAATGCCACAATGACATTATTTTATGGTGCACAGCTAAATGTGAAACAATTAATTAGCACTGTAGCAGAATTGAAAACTACACACTGAACTCAAATGTTCAGACCTGCCTTCATTTCCTATTTTAGAACTCAGTTGGGAAAATTCATCACCTGCTCCCACTTTGCTAAAGCTTGACTAGTCTTCCTATTTCTTACCCAACATTTGTTGACAGTGGCTGACTTCATCTATTTACACTTTGCGTATCTTTTGAGCCCCTTCTGATTATGCTCATGGTACCTGCCATGATCTTTAGTCAGTAAATCTATTTAGTACACAGACACTCCGTTTCAATCCCAGGATTCTTCCAACGTGCTGATATTTCCAGTCATTCTGCACTCCTCTCTTAAGAATTCAGAAACTTTTAGATCCCATTTTTTGGCATAAGCATACCAAAGTTTATTCCATAGACAGTTTATTTAGCCATTTATAATCTATCATTGGGTAGAACGCTGGCTTGTCTAAGAGACTTCCAATAGTCCTAGTTTATGCCCTGGAAAATCAATCGATGTCACTTCTTGCTCTTGGAATCACTCAAATCTATCAATTCTTATCCTCAGTGGAAACAACGATTCTTAGTTATTGATATGTGTCTGTGGAGCATGCCATTATTATCTCTCCAAAAGTCTTCCCTTCAGAAATTTCATCCACTTGTCCTAAAAGACCATGGGGGGCTTTTTTCTCTTCTTTTCTTTTCTTTTTTGCCTTGTGGCTTGCAGGATTTTAGCTCCCTGAGCAGGGATTGAACCCACACCCTCTGCAGTGAAAGCACAGAGTCCTAACCACTGGACCGACAGGGAATTCTCCATGGGGTGGCTCTTTAAAATCACAGGGATTAGCTTAATAGCATCAAGAAGTGAAGACTGAAATGAGAGTGGGATTCAATACCCAAATCTCTTTCCAAGTTTTTCTCCCCTCCAGCTTAATTTTTCTAGGTTTTCAGATTGAAATAATTCTTTTGATGGTTGCTCTATTCTTTTTCTATGGAATATATCTTAAACCAATTTTGCATGGTAGGTCTTTTTCTAGCCTGGCTATTGAAATACAAACTCTTCCTCCAAAGTCTGTTCTCTCAAAATTTGCATTTATGGTTGAATTCTTGGAACTGGCACAATCTGCTTAAAGCAGATGAATTGAGCTACTGAATTCCAGTCTCATCTAGTGATTTTATTTTGGGAAAATTCACGTACTATTAGCATCTCAGATGAAGTCCAGATAGGTCATGCCTGCTAACTTTCACAGTTCCTTCCACCTCTCCTTTTCCTTCTTCCATGGTAGTCTTAGACCAAGGATGACACACATGCCTCTGGCCATCAGAGAGAAATTAAGTGTGGCTGATTTACCACCATCTCCTGTCTCCATTGGCATCCACTGTGGTGTAACTCAGTCTGCCTGATCACTGGTGCTCTCAGTTGGTATCTAACAAAGTGTGGCTGATTATACTTTGCTTTGCCTTTTAGAGATAATCAGGGTCTCTTCATGAGATCTCACTTCGTTCATTCATTCATTCATTCATTTTGTGATTCCAGAGCTCCTCTTTTAATCCATTAGTCCTCCTGTGTTGGGGCATGTGGGAAATTCCGCATTCTCTGCACGTCATACTTAACCCATAGTAAACTCATGTGGAGGCAGGTGGTGGAGGACACTTAGTCCCATTGAACTCGACACCTTCTTCGGCCATTTATAATCTTCATAAAGGAACCAAGTTGTTTTTCAACCATGCTGAGTGTGGTGCTTACCTAAGGCTTTTACAGTTTTTCTGACTATGTCCCGGAGGTTAAAGAAAGTCCTACTTCTCCCTGGATCGCCTGACTTTAACTGAGTCTTTTTATATCCTCTTCCCACTCTCTTAGTTCTTGAATTTGACTCTGTTACTATTCTTTAAACCACTTCCAGGTATAATCACCAGCAAAAAACGGTACCTATGTGTAAAACTTGATGAGTTTGGGGATAAGGACACGCCCATGAAATTACTAGCATCATCAAGGACATAAACATATCCATCACTTCCCAAAGTTTCCTCCTGCCCTTTGTATTATAATTATTATTATTTTCTGTGTGCTAAGAACAATTAACAAAAGATCTACCCTCTTGGAAAATTTTAAGTATACAATGACATATTTTTAAAGCTATGGGAACTAAGCTATATAGTAGATCTCCAGAACTTATTTATCTGCTACTGTCATTTTCTAGCTTTATTGGGGTATAACTGAAAATAAAATTATGTTATTTAAAGTGTACAAAGTGACGATTTGATACATGTATACATTGTGAAATGATTCACCCCACTGAGTGAATTAGCACATTCTTCATTTCACATATTTATCCCATTTTTGTGTGTGAATATGTTTAAGTTCTGCTCTCTTAGTAAATTTCATTTATACAATAATTATATAATAATTGTATTGTATAATTATATAACAATTATATAGTGTTATCAACTATAGTCACCTTGTTATACATTAGATCCTCAGGACTTATTCATCTTATAACTGAAAGTTTGTACCCTTTTACCAACTTCTCCCTAGTTTCCACTGGCAACAGATTTTCTACTCTGTGTTTCTACCAGTTCATTATTTTTTATTTTGAATACACATATAGTTGATACTACTCAGTATTTGACTTTCTCTGTGTGTCTCATCTCACTTAACATACTGCCCCACAGATTCATCCATGTTGTCACAAATGTCAGGACTTCCATCTTTTTAAAAGCTGAATATTCCATTGCCTGTATTCCACATTTTTGATCCATCCATCCCTTGATAGACACTCATTGTTTCCATACTTTGGCTATTGCTGGATCATAAAGTAGGTGTATTTTTAATTTCCATACTGTTTTCCATAGTGGCTGTACCAACTTACATTCCCACAAACAGTGTACAAGTGTTCCCTTTTCTTCACATCCTTGCCAGTATTTGTTCTCTCTTGTCTTTTGATGATAGCTGTCTCAACAGGTGTGAGGTGATATCTCATTGTGGTTTTGACTTGCATGGTCCTCATCATTAGTGATGTAAAGCACATTTTCGTGTACTTCTTGGCCATTTGTATTTTTTTTTTTGCGGGGGGGGGGAATGTCTATTTTGGTCCTCTGTCCATTTTTAATAAAGATTATCATTATCATTTTAAAGATATTTTTTGTTATTGATATGTAAGAGTTCCTTGTATGTTTTGGATATTAACCCCTTATTAGATATGTGATTTGCAAATATTGTCTCCTATTCCCTTTCATTTTGTGGATGGTTTCCAGTGCTAAGCAGAAGCTTTTTAGTTTGATGTAGTCCTAGCTGTCTAATTTTTCTTTTGTTGCTTTTGCTTTTGGTGCCTATCCAAAAAATCATTGCCAAGACCAATGTCAAGAAGCTTATCTCCTATATTTTCTTCTAGGAGTTTTACAGGTCTTACATTCAAGTGTTTTTTATCTTCCACTTTGAGATGATTGTTGTATATGGTGTAAGACAGAGGTCCAGTTCAACTTTTTTTTTTTTCCTGTGGCAATACAGTTTTCCCTACACCATTTATTGGAAAGTCTATTCTTTCCCCATTTTATAATCTTCACCCCTTTGTTGAAAATTAATTCACTGTGTATGTATGTGTTTGTTTCTAGACTATTCTGTTTCATTGATATATCTCAGTTTTATGCCAGTATAATGCTCTTTTGATTATTACAGCTGTATTATATTAAATAGAAGTGACAAGAGAAGGCATTATTGTCTTTTTCTTAATCTTAGGGGTAATACTCCCAGCTGTTACTGTTAAGTACACTATTAACTGTGGGTTTGCCATATATAACTTTCATTATGTCAAGGTGCAGTCTTTCTACTCTAATATGTTGAGAGTTATTATAACGAAAGGATGTTGAAATTTTTCTAATGCTTTTTCTGTACCTACTGAGATGACCATATGATTTTTATCCTTCATTTTATTAATGTGGTGTATCACATTCATTGATGTCTGGATATTGAACCATCCTTGCATCCCTGGGATATTTCCCACTGGATCACGGTGTATGTTCCTTTCAAAGTACTGTTAAATTTTTTATTTAAAAAAAATTTTCTTTGCATCTATGTTCATCAGGGATATTATTTCTCTTCCTGTTGTGTCCTTGTCTGTCTTTGGTATTAGAGTAATACTAGCCTTGTAAAATGAGTTTGGAAGTGTTCTTTTCTAGTTTTTGGAAGACTTTCACAAGAATTTGTTAATTCTTTTTTTAAATGTTCGGTAGAATTCCCCAGTGGACTTGTTTGTTGGGAGGTTTTCAATTGCCAGTTCAAACACCTTATTTGCTATTGGTCTGTTCAGATTGTCTGTATAGTACATATAGTATACTCCAGTATTTCTCCCTCCAGGGAAAAACTGGGTAATGGGCATTTTTGCCTGCTTCTTATGTACCGGGCCTGGGGGTACAGCAGCAGAGTGTGTATGTGTAGGGGTGTTCCTGTGTCCATTAAGAAGTGCTTATTTGATTTCTACAATAAATGGGACTCATTAATGGAAGTGCCATTGATTAACAGTGCCAACCTGTCTGGAAGCCTGTTTCTTGGGTGTTAACTGCAAAAGCTGTGGTGCAGACATGTGTACAAGCTTCCAGCAGAAGATACTGGTGATTTGAATTAGGCTACAGGGAGATGCTGGAGGAGGAGGCTGCTGGCATTCCTGGTCCCTGGGCAGGATCAAAGGCAGGCCTTAGAAGCTTTTTAAATTAGAAGGCTGATTCTCAGTCAATAGCTTTTAAAGCATGCACACAGACCCCTTCCAGGTAAGACTGGAGATGGGCATTTTTGTCTGCTCCTTCTGTGCTGAACCCTGAGGGCATATCTATGAATGGAAGTCCCTTTGGCTATCAGAGTAAGATGACTTGGGGATCTGACCCTCAGGCAGCAGTGCAAAAGCTGGGGTGTAGAAATGTGTACAAGTTCTTTATAGGGAGATAGTGGTGACTTGGAGTGGGCTACAAAGAGATTGCAGGGAAAGTGTCTATCAGTTTCTCGAGTCTCTGGGGAAGACTGCAGTCAGCTCCTAGATGTGTGCTAACTTAGAAACCTAACCTTCAGGTAGCAACTTTCTTAGTATGCAGATGGAAGCCTTTCAGGGAAAGACTAGGAGATGGGTGATTTCATCTGTTCCCTCTGCACTGAGCCCACTTTCTACCTTCAGTAAGAAACATTAAATTTCTCTTAGTCTAGTCTCCTTACTAACACACTAGTAGGGAAAAAAATAAGAAAAAGGAGAACTGAGTTGCATAGAAGGAAAATACACATAATGTTATTTGAAAATATTCTCCAGATATACGATTTACGTCCATTACTATTTAGTGTCTCTTGACAAGAAATATATAATTTTTATAACTCAATGAAACAATCATTTTCTATATACATACTTCTGTTCACAAGGTAATGGTTGGGAGTTTTTAAAACCACAGTTTCCAAGACTATTACGCAGAGAATTAACTTCTTCAAAACAGGCAAATGGAGCACCTTGAGCACCTTAAAATGAAAATATGTCCTAAATTATTATTCTCGATGCCAATAAAACATTTGTCGATAAAATACTAATGAAACTCATTGCATAAGCAAAAAAAGTCATGGTCTTGATCATGCTATTTTTTTTTTTTTGTCCCTGTGTGTTCCCTGTCAATGCAAGTGGAAAGAAACAATTGTCTTATCTGACAGAAAATAGAAAATTATTATATCTATTGTAGTAAATTATGTTATGGTTAAAAATAATTTGCTGACCCCTCCCTGTGGGAATGCATCCTTCCTAGTCCAATGTACGTCAGGCTTGACCTTGTAACTTGCTCTGCTTAATGAAATGAGAGATTTGAGATGTCAGTTGGGGCAAAACCGTCAGAACTAGTAGATTGAGTGCCATATTCTCTTTTTCTTCTCTGATGGGGGACAAGCAATGTTTCAAGTAGAGGCTCATCAGTCAGTCTGGGTGTCATAGTGAAGAGTAAGTGTATTAGATATGGAAATCGCAGAGGTTTGAGGTTCATTTCCATTTCAACAAACACAGGAATTGGTATGTAGATGTGTAATTCTACTGCAAAATATGCCTAAAATGTGACATTGTAGTTGAAGCCTGGCAGCAGGGGGCAAGAAGGAGAGTAATGCTCGCTGTGCAATGCGGAAACTTCTGGAGAATGTGTCTTGGTTACTCTTGGCTGAATGTGACCAGATGGTACAAATACTCAAGAGAGAGATAAGGGAAACTCAGATAAGAATCAGTTATTTCAGAAACGGTAATAAAAAGAAATAGAGAAAGTTCAGAAATGTGTCCCCCCTACAGGCATTGGGTTGGAGGATGACGGATGCTGGCTGCTGTAACCTGGCTAAGTCATTGTGTCGATGTGATTGTTCTGTGTCTAATCCATGGTGGGTGCTTCTCTGGTGGGTATTAACCTGGTGGATTAATACAAAGATCTTCACATTTTTTGTTCATGTCCACGTGTCTATCCACTTACTTCTATCCCAGAACTCTTGGCTCTAATCTTCCAATCTTCCAACATCCAGGCTTCCCACTGGCCTGCTTGGCCCTTTGTCACTGTCCATGGGTACCCCTCTAATCCAAACTCTGGCCATTTCTCCTTCATGGGAAATGGATGATCACGTGGTCAAAATCTTTTAAGGCATCCTCCCAAGTGAGGCTGCAGTGTGGCTACTGTCGTTTTTCAACTTATAACCAGTACTGAGCCAACACACCTGTATAAACAAGGCTGGGCTTGCTCCTCCTGCGTCTGCTGCTCATAATGAGAGCCCATGTATCTGCTGGTCAGAGCCGAGGAAGAAGCAAAGGTGGAAGAGGGTAGAAAGACATACTGATCTAGATTTCCTGTTCATGAATTTGTCTTCTGCCCTCTCTTTTTCCTGAGCTTGAATCCAGATGAACGAACGACTTCTATCTATTGAACCATCTAACTCAGTGGATTTGACATAACTGAGCTTACGATGCATAGTTCTCAACAATTGGTCACTTGATGTCCGAAAACCAGGTTTTTTACCTCTACAGGGGCCAGTAGTGTGCCCAGAGCTGTTCTGTCAAATTGGTATAATTTTCCAGTTTAGACGGCACAGTTCTGCTCTAGAACCCCAGGGAACTGCATTGCTATTCTCCCGAGAGGCCTGGTAGAAGCCCCACACGGCATTTTTCTTTTTCTCATAACCCACACTTCTGGTATTGGATTTCTCTGTTTTATGATTAAAAATGCAGGGCTGTCTGCACTGCAGCTTGGATATGCTGCAGAGGCCTTTCCTGTTTTTACCTCCCTCGATTTTAGCAATGTTTCAGGCCAACCGGTAAATGGAATCAAGCGGCACTTCCCCATCTACTGCCTCTAGAACCCACAGAGGCCTACCAGGCACTGGACTTGTTTCTCTGTCATATGAAATGCAAGATACATACAGTCTGTGTTCTACTTTGTAGAGGGTGTCAGGTCATGCCTCTGATCACTGGACTCCTAAAATTTTACTGATGTGATGGGTTCCTAAATATTTCTTGAGTCTTATCTCCTGCCCCTCGTAGTACATGCATTTTACGTAGTCCTCCAACATTCTAGCTACACTTTGCTTATTTAGCCGGGTTAATACAAGAATCAATGATAAGGTGGATCAAAGTGACATTTTCTGGGATGTCCAAATCTCTTCAACTACATTATGACTGAAGGCAGGAGAGAGTAAACACAGCCCTGGAGCAAAACCCTAAATTAAAGACATGTGAATTCCATGTGAATGCAAACTGTTTCTAATTCTCTTTTCAGATAGGAATAGGAAAGAATATATTTGCCAAATCAATGGCTATGCTCCTACCACATAGTGGAGGTCATGCTGATCTGCTCCAGCACAGACACCACACCGGCAGCGTGGGTGCGTTACTTAATCTACTACCTGCCTGCGTTTGCAGTAGATTACTATTATCTTCCAGGGACCATCTGTTTTCTGCAGGGTCAACTTAATGACCCAACTGGGTCATTAAATGTAGATATTATATAGCCAACCACGTCGGCATCCTTTAGATCTTTAAGGGAAGCAATAACTCCTGGAAAGGCTATCTCCGTGGCCTTACCAAACAGACCAAGGAGCTAATGATGGCACTGCACAAACTACCATCATGTCAACCCCAATGATACACTCTAGGACTGAGAAAGGATTACCAAACGGATTTGTGGACCTGGTGGACCCATTATAAACTGAAACTTGGCACGGACTTTATTTGTTCTCGGACCCCTCAAAGTCCCTGCTCTCACAGAGAGACCATGATGAAACTGGGTTTCCAGGTACACATGCCAAATCGGACCTTGTCCACCAGTTTCCAAAATGCTTGGTTATTTCCCTTTCCCCAGTGAACAAACCCCTGATTAAATGGTTGTCGGTCCCATTTGGGGGTGCACTAGGAGAACTGTTCACATGTATATTTGCCAAAGTGTTGTGTGGTTTTCCTTCTGGGCCTTTTAGTGCCCATTCAGTCAATGGTTCTGAAAACTGGCAAAGACAAATAACATTTTCAAATACAAATGAGCATCGAAAAAGCAAAAAACAAGAAACAACCAAATAAAAAGTAACATCCTAAAAGCACAGCATACAGAAAATCGCACTGACCTGTCATTTATGAGAGATCATAGCTCTGCAGCTCTGGCTGAAATTTGGTTAAGTCAACTTAATCTGAAACTTGTTACTAAAGACAAGTTTCAAATAATTAGAAAGACGATACGAATCACATACCATGTATCTGGTGCAGACTATGAACCTTGTATTACAGCTGGGCAAATAACTGAAATTTGGTGTTATACTACCTTTACTCAATTAGCAAATGATTATATTTGAACGTCAGTAATTTTGATCTATTCAAATTTAATTTAATTCTTCTAAAAATACAAAATCATGTTGGAGTATTATGAATAATGACTGTCTAAAAAGCAAGCATATATGCATGAGCTTTTGAGTCAGTCTCAAAAACTGTTTAAAAAGCAAAATATAAAAATGAATTTTGATCAGTTGCCTAAGACTACTGTTATCCTAGCAGTTCTTCCGTGAGGAAATATGATTATATGTGAATGAAATTCACTCTGAACTTTTAAAGTTTCAGGCCATTAAAATTAGATTATGAATGTGTAAAATAAAAGGAAATGAAGTAAACTTTCAGAATCTACTGACTTGCCATTCCAATCTCTATATACATAAATACAGCTCCTAATTTGAGCTGTAAACATGGATTTTTGCCTAGGTAGCTAAAACCAAAAATCAAATCATGAGGAAAGGAATGTACAATATTATCCTGGAAAATCTGAAACACTCCTACAAAAACTAACCTTTTTTCATTCCAAGTTAATCTTTATTGACCTTGTGATTCAGGTTTTTCCACTTCTAGAGTTGTGTGATATGTATTATTTCCTACAGAGGGATCCAAATTTAAGGCAAAAGAAATATGTAAGACAGGCCCCTCCAAGCCTCTGCCCAGGTGCCCTGGGACCTGGCACCTCCCATCAGGGGGCCAACGCCAGACCCAGGACCCCACAGGTCTTGCAGTCCACCCAGAGGGTACCCTTTGAGCATACAGCTCTGGAGAACAGAAGGGAGTGTGCTGCTGGGCCCCAGAGAAAGTGTGTGACAAAATGTAACCAACCCACCTAATACATAGAAATAAAAACAGAGAATCAGGCAAAATGAGGCAAAGAAGGAATATGTTCCCCCAGAAGAAGAACAAAACTAAGTGGAGATAAGCAGTCTTCTTGATAAAGAGTTCAAGGTAATGATCATATTAATACTAATATTAATTTTAATTTTAACACTTAACTTTGTGTTGGAAAACTGTCAAGTCACAGTGGAAGATAATGTTTCTAAAACTCAAATTTTTAGTTGAAAGTCTGAGTTTTACCCTTGGCAACAAATTCTGCCAGTTGTTTTCCTTGAAGTCACAGGCTCACCTCACTCATTTTTGATAAAGTGTCTGCCAAACACCCAACTCTTATCAACACAGTTTGTCTCAATTATTATTTTAAGTAAAAATGGTGTTCCATGACACAAGTGGCTAGTTCAGCTCACAAATCAACCAGTTGCACAGGTGCTTTACCACATCCTCCCGTACGCAACAGACGCTCTTTATGTAACCTTCCCACCTATCATGCAGAATATTAAGACGATAAGATGTACTCAGAACTGAGGCCTAATAAAATTACTAATTTCTACTGCTTCATCAAAGACAAGAAAAAGAGAAATATATAAGAAAGAGCGATACCTTTTCCAAATATCTTGGCACACTGGTTATCGGTAGTTTGGCATCGTCCATTGTAACAGTATGCAGTTCCCAACCTGCACAACTGGCCGTTCATTGCATATGCGTCAGGAATGCAATCACTGGAAGTCCCATTGCAATACTCGGTAAAGTCACACTCTTGATCGACACTTTTTCTACAGGGAGTGCCTGCTGCTGATATCTAGGAGGAAAATGAAAATCATGTTCCGTGAATGGCTATTCTCAATTATCTACTAAGAGAAAATGAGATGTGTCTGATTATTGATACCTGAGGGAATAACAGAGACCGAAGGCTGAGTAGGAAAAGGCAGGTGCAGTATTCATGATGAAGCCTGAAGAAAAGTAACTGTCTCAAAGGACAAAAGGACCCCTCCAACAGAGCTCTGTGTTCTACATTGAGAGGCCGTCAGACTAACCAGCATTTGGAGGGAGACTACACAGATTAGTTTAAACATACTTGTTCCTCAAAATTGGAGCAACATTGCCTCTATCATTTTCTTCTTGGAGAGACCCAGGAGACAAACTAGCGGGTTTCATACACACTACTATATTTAAAATGGATAACCAACAAGGACCTACTGTATAGCACAGGGAACTCTGCTCAATGTTCTACACTAACCTAAATGGGAAAAGGATTTGAAAAATTTACTAGAACTGGAATTAAAATATTTTGCATTATGGAACTTGCTTTCTTATCCAAACATATGTCTTGAAGATCATATCATATATATGTATATATTTTTTTTTTTGCAGTACGCGGGCCTCTCATTGCTGTGGCCTCTCTCGTTGCGGAGCACAGGCTCCAGACACGCAGGCCCAGCGGCCATGGCTCACGAGCCCAGCCGCTCCGCGGCATGTGGGATCCTCCCGGACCGGGGCACAAACCCGTGTCCCCTGCATCGGCAGGTGGACTCTCAACCACTGCGCCACCAGGGAAGCCCCCGAAGATAATATCATATTATTGCATGCAATTTAGCCTGCATTTATTAACTCTTGTACAATATACAATAATTTATGTAAACATTCCAATACCAGTAAATATTAAGTTTGCCTTTATGGTTTGCTATTGCAAATAATCCTGAAATTAATATATTTTTCCTGAGCTTTCCACACATGGTCATGTTTCTAGGGTATATACATAAGAGAGAAACTCATGATGATGAATTAACTTGATAATTTATACTCTATTCAAAGATATGCAAAAATTGCTCAGGAAAGGGATTATAACAATTCAAAATTCCACAAACACTGTGCAGAAAAGAGCTCTATCCCCATTTCTTAGACAATATCTGGCATTGTTGTTTTTAAGATTGCCATTTGGATGACACTGCGTTATCATTTTTATTTATGTTTATCTTAATTACTGCAGACGATCAGTGAACACATTGAGCAATTCTGCTTTTCATTGTTGTAAATTGCCTGGGCACTCCCTTTGCCTGTGTGCGTGTGTGTGTGCGTGTGTGTGTGTGTGCGTGTGTGTGCGCGTGTGTGTGTGCGTGCGTGTGTGTGCGCGTGTGTGTGTGCGTGCGTGTGTGCGCGCGTGCGTGTGCGTGTGTGTGCGTGTGCGCGTGTGTGCGTGTGTGTGTGTGGTGTGCGATTCGACTTTTACTTATTAACGTGTGAGGGTTCTTTGCATATTCTCTATGCTACACATTTTGTTGGCTATGCATGTTATATCTTTTTAGTTAGTCAGTTACCATTTATTTTACTTTACAATTGCATGGAGAGTTGTTTTTTTTTTTTGCATAGCAGTGTATATGTTTATTCTACTCTTTATCTGATAAATTAGAAGATGGTAAACTGTGGTTTCAACATAATAGAATAATCAGTACTAATCTGAGATGCCTTCTCTATCTCATCGTAGGTATCCTTATATACCTGTGGTTGTTTATGCACTCTTTACTTTGTTCCCCTGAATTATTTCTAGAGTCCTTCTATCAATTCAATTAATATAGCCTTCTATTATCACAGTTCAATTTCCAACATAAATGTTGGAAACTTACCTCACATTTTGATGTACAGCATGATCCAGAACCACATTTTACTGAGCCTTTCAGTTTACATGTATTATAATCACAGCAGTCCTTAAACTGACAATCCTAAAATTTCATAAGAAGAAATGCTATTTTAGTTCAACCACTTAACAGTTCTTGTTTCTCAGCGTCTACTTAATACTCTCTTGTGTTCAACTTTTCAACTACATATATACTTATATTCAGTGAAGCTTTACTATTTTACTATTTCTAGAATACCCAAAGGCACATACAACTATAAGAACTAAATAAATAACATCTAAAATAGTAGTTGATTGAAAAAAAAATTTTAAAAATAAAAAAATAAAAAATAAATAAAATAAAATAGTAGTTGATCATTTACATTTACTACCGAAAATATTTGGTAATTAATTCATAAATTGCCAACATGGAAATATATCATCTGAATTCCTAAAAGAAAACTAACCCCAATTGTCTTTTTAGTAATTTGTTTAGTAAAGTTTCTCTTTGTGAATAAATAAAGCTAAAGTAGAGTTAGGCAATATATATAATAAAAATGCATTTAATATAGTAATCATGTGCCATGTTTTACTACAATGGAAATTAAAAAAGGATATGTCTACATATGTATTTTTACAAGGTAAACGGCAGTTAGCTGTTACTCAAATTAGGTGATAATTTAAATAAAGTTAACAAACCAAATTTTTTTTTAAGATGTTGGGGATAGGAGTTTATTAATTAATTAATTTATTTTTGCTGTGTTGGGTCTTCGTTTCTGTGTGAGGGCTTTCTCTAGCTGTGGCAAGCGGGCGCCACTCTTCATCGCGGTGCACGGGCCTCTCACTATCGCGGCCTCTCTTGTTGCGGAGCCCAGGCTCCAGACGCGCAGGCTCAGTAGTTGTGGCTCACGGGCCTAGTTGTTCCGCGGCGTGTGGGATCCTCCCAGACCAGGGCTCGAACCCGTGTCCCCTGCATTAGCAGGCAGACTCTCAACCACTGCGCCACCAGGGAAGCCCCAAACCAAATATTTTTTCATGTAAATACATTGCATTTATACAATTCTTTAATATTTTTATATTCTTAAAACTTTTTAAAATCAAATATTTTCCATTTTCTCAAAAATCTGTTTCAAAGATATTGTCCTTAATAGAAGGTAAGATTCTTCTTCATTTAAAATTTTCCAAATGTTTCCAATTTTTCACATGTTTATGTGAATAGCTATGTATTTATAAATATTCCCATTATATAAATAACATAGAATATATGGAGTAAAAGTTGAAGCTGTGGTTATGCCCCACAGATTCTCCAGGGGTAATCACTGTGTATATTTCAGTGTTTAATGTTCCAAAGTCCAATATCACTATATGAGTGGATGTGTGTGTATATATTCTTTCATGAAAAGTAAACCAGGATGCAAGCCCAAACACGTTTATCAAGACTTATTATGAGCAATCAGTTTAATTTATAACAAGGTAACTGGGAAATGGTGTCTCATTTTTTATTATTATTTCTCTGATTACTAGTGCGTTTGAACATGAATTTGCATTTTGTACAATTTTATTTATGAATTAAGTAATCACCGCACAATTTTCACCATTTTGCATAGGGATTTTTGTTTGTTTTCCTCTTTTCCCTTTAAATAGTAGGAGCAGCTTTCTTATAATCTCCAATTACCTTTTTTCTCTTCTATATGTTGAGAACATTTCTTTGTAGTCTATTGTTGATCTTATTCGTGGTGTCTGTCATTTTCTGTAATTTGTAACATTCTTCTTCCTTTATGACTATGGGGCTTTATGTCTCATCACCAAGACCTCCATTATGCCAAGACTATAAAATATTACCAATACTTGTATTTTATTGCTTTTTAAAACTTATAGATTTTTTTTGAAATGTATTCCTCTATATTTTGTGGAGTATTTACTCCAGTATTTATTACTAGTCACCTTATTTGTGAATACAGGAACAAATAAATGTACACACCTGCATGTGTGTGGGTCAGTGCAAAAACAGAGCTTCCACTTGTGTAAAATGGGGGATATTTATGAAGACATAGGTGTGAATGCCATTCTGCCAAAAACTACCTGGAACACATCTGAGTTGAAAAAGTTGCATTTATTACTAGTTTCCGGAAAGGAAAACACACACCATGGGGAACTTTATATACCTCAGTGAAAGGATCTAATTATAGAATCTGGGCTCCTTTTAGGTGATTTGGGGAGGGTTTAAGGAATCTAGACTTTGCTAGACTAGATACTGTCAGAAACCAGGGGTTCATCTATAGTTGGGTACCTTAATAATTCTTATCTAGACGAAGAAAGACTGTACTGATGCTAGGGTTGAAATTGGTAAAGGAATTACTCCTATTAGCCAGGAAAGGATGGTGTTTGGTCATTATTGTGACTTGGACAATTTTCAGGTTTTACCGTCCTCAGACATAAAGTGAATGCCCTTGCTTAAAGAGTGGCCTTGCATTTTTTCCTTCATCCATTACGGTTACAGATGTTGACCTTGTATACAATTGTTTATTTTCAAAAGGAGAACATTGCAGCCTGTCTGTGAATGCCAGGCCAGCTCTTAGCAACACAGAGGCCCAGCTGATAATAGGTCAGATCCTACATGTCAAGGATTATTTCTCCCTTACTCATACGGAATGCTTTGGATTTATAGATAAACCCTTATGACATTAACTATTTCCACCCTGGAAATAAAATGTCATATATCTATATAACTTTTTTTTTTTTTTTTTTGCGGTACGTGGGCCTCTCACTGTTGTGGCCTCTCCCATTGCGGAGCACAAGCTCAGCGGCCATGGCTCACAGGCCCAGCCGCTCCGCGGCATATGGGATCTTCCTGAACAGGGGCACGAACCCGTGTCCCCTGCATCGGCAGGCGGACTCTCTACCACTGCGCCACCAGGGAAGCCCTCTATATAACTTTTACATATTTAGAGAGTTAAATCAATTGATAGATATAAATGCTGATATATAAATAGACAGAGATGTATAGATGGCCCAGTACCACAGTGAATGAAATTAAACAGCCTTGCAGTATGTTCTGATATTTTGTAATGCAAAATTACCCCCAAGTCAATTCTTTTTCTAAAAAGTTCCTTTGTAGTTATCTACAAGAATCTAAAAGAAAACAAACAAATGTACATAAAACAGAAACATACTCACAGATACAGAGAACAAACTAGTGGTCACCAGCTGGGAAAAGGAAGGGGAGGAGGGGCAAGATAGGGGGATTAAGAGATACAAACTACTATGTATAAAATAAATAAGCAACAAGGATATATTGCATAGCATAAAGAAATATAGCCATTATTTTTTAATAACTTTAAATGGAGTACAATTTATAAAAATACTGAAAAATCAAAAAGTCCTTTTGTATTCTTCCTTAGTTCTCTTTCAGAAAAACTTTTGAATAAACCTTCCAAGTAACTTTATTCCTAATGGGGTATTCTAAATGTACCAGAGTCAATCTTCATCCACTCACACACATCCTATGTTATTATAAAGATAATTACATTATACATGTATTCATTCAATCAATAAGTATTTGTTGAGTGTGGAGTATACATCAGACACTATTCTATGTGCTGGTGATGCAGCAATAATCAAGCCATAGACTATCTATTCACTTTGTTATTTTGTTGTTGTTGTTCTTTTGCCAATACCACCTGGGGTGTGTGTGTGTGTGTGTGTGTGTGTGTGTGTGTGTGTGTGTATTTAATTTGCTATGGATGATTACTGTTACAAATTATTAAAATATTCATGCACTTGGTTAATTTTTATTTCTAGATGAAATTTAGGATCTGCTTTTGCAGAAGAGTAGTTCAATTTGGGTTAAAAGGGGCATGTTGGTGGGGATTTAATAAAGAATGAATTGGATGTAGTTTGACTTTAAAAGAAATAGCTATCTATTTATTCCAATTTCCATGTGTCTTTCAGTTTTGTTAAATCATTTATACCTTTGAAGTCCTGGAAAGAACTTATTAACTTTATTCCTATTTGTTACATAGTTTTTATTTTCTTAAGAGTGTAGTAAACTTGCCTTTTTAATTTCATTCTCTATTTATTGACTTTTAAAAAATAAAGACTATTATTTTTGTCTTAGGTATTCCACTACTGTATTCCAAGCGCAACATTTTTCTTTATTGTCAAATATAATGGATCTACTTCTAATGATTCACTATTATGTATTAAATTTCTTATAAATTACTGGTAGAAAGTTTCTTCAAATTAATGATATTAAGTTTTATTCTGAAGCACATTTTTGAGGAAGGAGTATTTAGTGTTATAGATTCTTCCTCAATTAGTTGTGATAACGATATGTTTTTTCTTTGTTTAGTATAATAATCCCATGAATAAATTAATTTATTAGCATTCTTCAGAATAAACCTCATTTGGGCATACTTTTTTTTGATTATACTTGTGGATTTACCTGTTAATATTTATCATAGGAAACTTGCATCTATGTTTGTTACACTAGACCATAGTGTGTGTTTGTGTGTGTGACTTTGTGATGCTGAATTTTTCTTTACTACTAAAATTAGTTGAAAATTGTATGTTTATTATCTGCCAACTAGTTCAAATCAGACGCTGTCCACATGTGGTTGGTAGACCTCAGGAGGTCTCTAAGATATTTTTAGTGGGTCTATAAGGTCAAAAAGTTTCTTAATAGTAATTAGACTTTATTTGCCTTTTATATTGTGCCGACATTTGCACTGATCAGGTAAAAGCAATAGTGGATAAAACTGCTGGTGCTCTAGTTTGAATCAAAGCTAGTGGTCATTATATTATTCACCGTCATGCACTCTAAAAAAAAACAGTTTCATTTAAGAATGCCTTTGGTAAAGCTGTAAAAAATTACTAATTTGCTAAATTTTTTTTTTTTTTTTTCCCCGATACGCGGGCCTCTCACTGTTGTGGCCTCTCCCATTGCGGAGCACAGGCTCCGGACGCACAGGCTCAGTGGCCATGGCTCACGGGCCCAGCCGCTCCGCAGCATGTGGGATCCTCCTGGACTAGGGCATGAACCCGTGTCCCCTGCATCTGCAGGCGGACTCTCAACCACTGCGCCACCAAGGAAGCCCTAATTTGCTAAATTTTATCATTTGAATACTCCCTTAATATTGTGACAAATGGAGAGCATGCATAAGCTCTTTTCATGCATAACCACAATATCTTCTCAATTACTACAGATTCTCAAGGAAAACACTGATGTGATTGTTTGAATTACAGACCGAATAGTCACATTTACCATAGAAAACAAGTTTTTATATGAAAGAACAACTTACAGACAAACCGTGGTTATTCAGGCTTGGGTATTTGGCAGACGTTTTCTTAAAAGTGAATGAGGTATGCCTGTTACTTCAAGGAAAACAACTGAATTTGAATCTTTCAAGTGAAAATTAGAATTTTGGAAAACTTTTACCCATCGACAGAGACTTTATTTTCCCATTACTTTTCTGACGATATTAGTGATGATATTAATGAATATAAGATTATGGTATATCATAATGAAATATGTCAACATTTAGAAACTGCATAATTCAGTGAACCAAATGACCAACACATGATGTTACAAAAATATACATGTGTAAAAGGTCCACTTGAATTGTAATATAGACCAATGGGCTTTAGTGTAATGGGGTATAAATAATCCACTAATTTTGGTTTCAGATTTAACAATACAACTAACCTTTTAGAAATTTTCACTTTTCAAGTTTGGTGTAGCAACAAAGTAGAATATGCACAGGTTTCTGAAAAGTTATTAAAATTCCCTTCCATTTTATAACTATATAATTGTTTGAGGATGGATTGGGACTGCATCTGGAGATGATGAATTTGGAGAGAAATCATAATCTCATCAATATCGATTCCTCCAATCTTAAAATATGGCATATTCTTGAATTTATTAAATACTTCCATGATTTCTCTTAGCAATACTCTGCAGTTTTCTATTTAGTGGTCTTGTACATATTTTATTAGATACATTCTTAAACATTTTATGTTTCTTGGTGCTATTGTAAATGGTGTTATTTTAAAATTTCCTTTTCTAATTTATTGCTGATATAAAGAAGTCTTTTGACTTTTGTGAATTATGTAACCAATGACCTTGGTATATACACTTATATACGCAAATTATAATTTATTTCTAGATTATTTGGGTTTTCATTGTACCCAATCATATTATTAGGAATGACAGTTAAATTTCTTCACTTCCAATTGTTATACATTTTCTTAATTAATGTTAGTCTTGATTTTTTTCTTTACTACTGTTAGTAGAGGCTTATCGATTTTATTTATTTAATTAATTAAATTTATTTATAACAAGAACTTGCATTTGGTTGTAGGATGTTTGGATACAGAATCTATACTGACCATGAAGGTGTTATGGGTATTCTGATGTCAGCACTGTTAGCACAGCTAACCAATCATTCTCTAATGATCTTGGTTTTCATTACATTTCATTTTCATGTAGTTCAAATTACTGTCTACTTTCCCTACTGATTTCTTCATCCAGGTTATATTCTCCTTCCTGATTTCTACCCTGGTAGTTTCAGGCATTTATACTTGTCCTTTCCTATTCTTGTAGCTTATACTCCACATATTGGGGAACCAATGTGAGGATCTGTCAGCTTCTAAGTGTGTCACCTCAGTGGGTCACTAAAGAACAGGCAACATGAACACAGGTTAGGATAATGAACCTATTGGATCTACTGTTAAGATGGATTTTTCAAAGATGCCAGGTATCACCTGGATTCTCTGTAGGCCTACGCTACACATGATAGCAGTTTGAGTCCTCTTATGTGAGTCTGTTAAGTAAAGATTCTCTATTCAGTCATCCTACAGTGATCTGGGTATTCCCCATTCCCCAGTGAACAGCTACCGCAAATGGCTGGAGGTCACTTTGGAGGGGAATAATTGAGGAAGTTGCTACTTTATATCCTTACTTGGGCATTGTAGGATCTCACCCTCAACTTGAACAATGAGCTCTGGCTCTGAGACTAGCTTGGGTCCAGAAATTTAGCAAGGGATTGTGAATTTCCATTAGTAGTAATTGGCACCTTTGCTCATCTCTTCCTAATTTTCAGTTACATACATCAAGGGATATCATAATTGACTACCCAGATCTCTTTTTTTAAATATAAATTTATTTTTTACTTATTTATTTTTGGCTGTGTTGGGTCTTCGTTGCTGCACACAGGCTTTCTCTAGCTGCGGCGAGTGGGGGCTGCTCTTCGTTGCAGTGTGTGGGCTTCTCATTGTGGTGGCTTCTCTTGTTGTGGAGCACAGGCTCTAAGTACACGGGCTTCAGCAGTTGTGGCACACGGGCTTCAGCAGTTGTGGCTCGTGGGCTCTAGAGCACAGGCTCAAGAGTGTGGCGCACAGGCTTAGTTGCTCTGTGCCATGTGGGATCTTCTGGGACCAGGGATCGAGCCCATGTCCCCTGCATTGGCAGGCGGATTCTTAACCACTGTGCCACCAGGGAAGTCCCTACCCAGATCTCTCTTAATCACAGCCACTTGACCTCTGCTATTCTGGAATTCAAGCATCCCTAGTGACACTGGGTGCCCAACTCCATGATGGTACTTCCAACCATCGACCCTAGTCTATAGAAGAAAGCTACCACTGAGATCTTCAACCACATCAGGATCTCCTCAGAAGTGCATTTCCTCATTGCTTTAGTGAAAGGAGTGTACTCTGGGCCATCCGGATAATTAGGTGCTAGATTTTGTAGTATCCTTATGTTCTATTAAAATATGGCCACAACTCTGAACTTTTGACCCCTTCTGTATTACTCCGTTAAGGTTGTTCTGGCATATCAACCTCATTTATTGTAGGCCAGATTGTTTCCCATCTTCAAGGTTCCATCCAGTGGCAAATCAAGGCTAGCCCCAGGTTACCTTGCCAAGGTATTAAACCCTGATTCACTAGACAGCATCCTCCTTTTCCAGGCTTATACTTTAATATCTTGGGGTCAACATCCTTAACATCCATCCCTGGCATGTTCTCCATGTTCTTGTCCACACATACTAGCAAATTCTACAATTTAAAAAAAATAACTTTATTCCAATAGCAGAGGGTATGTCTTCACTTGGGCTGCATTTAGACTTGAGACTAGTTAGTGGTCTAGTACCAACAAGAGAAGGCAGGGACAGATCTTGAGAAGAACAGGCATCGTCTTGTGAGACATCCGTCTCATCTAAGTCTCTCTGGTCCACAGGCAATGTGATGCTGCTCTGCCCCACCATGGGGAGAGCAGTAACTTCACAGCCCAGGGGGTTCTGAGGGATTTGGAGGTGTTAAGTTTCTCCAGTGCATCTATTCAAATGTGACAAGCCCAGAAATGAGTACACGAGTACATATTACTATCTGGCCAGCATGAAATCCACTTTCAGAAACCTGTCTTGAGTGTCTGCTTCCTAGGACAATTTCTGGTCCAGCTAATGTGGTTTGAGTTTCTCCAGAGACAGACTCTGAAACAGTGATGCATATGAGTAATTTATTTGAAAGGCGTATTAGTTCCCTGCTGATGCTGTGACAAATGACCACAAACATAGTGACTTAAAATAACCCAAGTTAATTTTCTCATACTTTCTGTAGCTCAGAACTTCAGACAGGTAAACTAGGTCAGGTCCTCTGCTGACAGTCTCACAAGGGTAAAACCAAGATGTGGGAAAAAGCTTCCTGTTTCTTTGGTGGCTGTCAGCCAAGGGCTTGTCTTTTCTCCAAGAAACTATCAGCGTTTCTTCTTGTGCTTCCATGTGTCTTCATCCAGCAGTAGCGGCTTGAGCCCCCTTCTGCCACATCTCTCTGACTTCACCTGGAGAACATTCTCTGTTTCTAAGGGCTCATGTGATTAGCCAGGACCCACCCAGATAATCCAGGATAATGTCCCCTCTTTAATGTCCATACCCTTAATTAGTTCTGCACATTACCTTCTGCCATGTAATATGCATATCCACAAATTCCAGAGCTTCGAGTGAGGATGTATTTGAAGGTCCATTCTGCCAACCACCAAAGCGCTGGTATAGGATGTTAGGGAAGGGACGCAAGCCAGTACGAGTGGGTTTGTGAACTGTTTGCTGCTCCTGTAAGATAAAGCTAAATCCCACAAGTACCTCTGGGAAATGACACAGAATAGGGGACAGCAAACATTTTCTGTAAAGGATGAAATAGCACATAGTTTCAGTTTTGCTGAAATGCTGTGCCATATGGTCTCTGTTGCAACTATTCAACTCTGCTGTTGTAGCACAAAAAGAGTCATAAACAATATGTAAACATATGGGTGTGGCTGCATTCCAATTAAGTAACATTTACAAAAATAAGTGGCAGCTGAATTTGGCCCACTGGCTATGGTTTGTAGAACTCTGATGTAAAGCTTGCCTCAGAAAATTTCCTCCTAAGGGGCAAGGAATCTGGGACATTTATTTACCATCATACTTATCTGAGGGCTGATCGATAGTCCTGAGTACATTAAGTCCTCCCTGATAACTGGCTGAGTATTCTACTCTATTGAGGCCAGAGGAAGCACTGCAACAGAAAGTATCAGATACTTGAAGCAAAAACGCTCTACAGGAACAGTCAATGCCAAGGAAATACTGGCAGAGCATTGACAGCATCTGCTGTAAGTGTTAATCTGCCTACAGCCTGCAGTTGTGGAAATTCACAATGTGTAGATTTAGCCCTAGATTATGTTGCTTCATTTCATCCTTCATTAAATATAACTAGAGTATTTGGCAAGCAATTGGCACATATTTAGGGGTAGGTGAATGCAAGATGAGCACAGTACTATGTATTTATCAAAAAAACTAAGATGACATTGGAAAATCTGAGATAGTTGGAAAACATGTATACATATAGAGAGAGACACACACACACATACATGTATGTATAAACTTTAGGAAATGGTAGATGATTAAGAGAATGTGTAGGGATTTAAAGTTATGTAAACAGGTAGTGGTTAGCTATTTTTGTAGGTGGATAAAAAATTCATGTAACTACTGGGGGAGTAATCATGAAGAAAGTTTTTTAATTTAAATAGGGGGAATTATTAAATACTACAAAATAATGATATAACATACTAAATATCTGGTCCTATCACTTGAAAATAGTGTGCACTGAACATTCGGTTGATGGAACTATAGCAGATTACACATTTATATTTAGAATGAGTAAACAGAACAAATTTTGATCATCCTGAAACTGAGAAATGCAGGAATGTTTGAGAATAATTAAGAAACATCCATTATAATGTTTAGACATCCTTGCAACCATAAGAAACAGAAAAAAGTTGGACCAAATTCAGAAGTTTGTAGAGAAAACAGAGACTGAGGTCATATGATTTGGCTAAAAGGGAATTCATTTAGTCCATATATTCAAAATCTCTCTACTGGTATAATTGTGAACGGTGTCTTCAAACCAAGGTTTCACGACTCATTTGTCTTCTCAGCTGAAGAGGTGTGGGGAAATGATTCATACGTCTTAATTTATCCTCATTTTCACATCTTAATTCTACTGAAGACTTAGTTGCATATATCATTCCATATATGCCATGACCACTTACTGGAAACATAAGAAATGGTGCTCAGATTTCAGTCTTAATTACTCACCTGTTCACTGTCACAGTCACATTCTTCCTGAGGTTCCAAAATCCCATTACCACACACCGACTGATTTTGATATAATGGTTTCAGTTTTGAAAAGTTCTGAAGACACTGACCCTCAAATGTTGAAACAAAATATCTATAGTCACGCATGCTGCAGTTGCTAAACATCTTTATACCACTGGAAACCCTAAAAGGAAATAACAGTCCTCAGGTTAAGTAAACCTAGCTAATAAAACCACGTCTAAACAATGCTCCATGTATAATGATACGAATTGCAAGATGGCTCAAACGAAAAACTTGTACCTTGGTGGAGACAAAGTCAAACATGATTAATTTTTAATTTATCATTGCTTATCTTTAACATTAAAAAAATAAGCATTGAAAATGTATCTTTACAGGAAAGCAATGAGGTATAATGGTTAAATCTATCTATCACCTATCTATCTACCTACCTATCATCACCTATCTTTCTCCTTACCTAATATGCTCTTCTCTTACATATTGAAAGCTTCCTTCCCTTATTTCCATTAAATATTTGCTCAAATGTCACCTTCTAGAGAGGTCTACCTTGACATTATCTGAAATTGTGTTCCCTCCCATATTCTCCTTCCAATTTCAATATTTATTATTCTACATAGTAGTTTCACATCATGTAAAAATAAGATTTTTTGTTTGTATCTTTTAATATATTTTCATATGACCTAAATTTTACACTAAAATATAAGTCCCTTGAAGTTTTATATTTTCATGTTCATTTCCAGTGGGCTGTCTAGTAGCTATGTCTAACAGATGTCCAATAGACATTTCAAATACGCGAGGTACAGTATTGAACTACTGTTCTTCCCCACCAAGTCTGCTCCATCCACTGCTCTCAGTTGCTGGCAACTCCATTCTTCTGGTAGCTCAGGTTGATAACATGGGTGTGACCCTGGACTTTCTGCACTAATACACACACACACACACACACACACACATGAATATAACACATCCAATTAACAATTTTTATATGGATTACATGCTGAAATGATAATATTTCAGATAGACTGGGTTAAATAAAATAATTTATTAAAATACATCACTAATTAATTTTATCTACTTAAACAAATTTTTAATGTAGCTAGTCTAAAATTTAAAGTTCTATATGAGGCTCACATTTCATTTCTATTGCACAGTGCCACTCTACGCAATCATGTCTGAAATAATCGTGCCTGAACAGCTATATCTGAGATGACAGAAGTCCTGGGTTGTCTCCTGAGCCTTCGAGGAAAGAAATATATAATTGCCAAGGTTTCAGAGTTGGTAGTGTCTGAGAAAAAAAGTGAAATGCTTTAGCCTTTACTGGCATAGCCATTTGTAATGGGATAAATAAGGGAAACTGGGAGGAATATCACAAGCAATAATAGTATTTAAGCAAACTTCTCTATTACTTTTAACTACATTGTTTGTTTTTTTAAAAGGAACATTTATTTATTTTTGGCTGCATCGGGTCTTTGTTGCTGTGCGCGGGCTTTCTCTAGTTGCAGCGAGTGGGGGCTAATCTTCGTTGCGGTGTGTGGGCGTCTCATTGCGGTGGCTTCTCTTGTTGTGGAGCACGGGCTCTAGGCATGCGGGCTTCAGTAGCTGTGGCTCGCAGGCTCAGTAGTTGTGGCTTGCGGGCTCTAGAGCACAGGCTCAGTAGTTGTGGCGCATGGGCTTAGCTGCTCTGTGGCATGTGGGATCTTCCCAGACCGGGGATCAAACCCGTGTACCCTGTGTTGGCAGGCAGATTCTTAATCACTGCGCCACCAGGGAAGTCCCAACTACATTGTTTTAATCGGCATCTGTGCCATTCTGCTTCTGTAGGCCACTCTCATGCAAAAAGCTACAAACTCTGAGCACTGACATCCTTTTACACAAAATTAGTTTAAAAATACACAGGGACTCAGAGGTTATTTTCTACTTGGACCACATGTTTTCTGAGTGAAAATTAATAGTTAGAACTTGGAACTTTTATTTAAGGTGGGTACAAAACAATTTAATTTTTTAAATCTTTGCTTAAAAGATGGCCATGGGGGGCTTCCCTGGTAGCGCAGTGGTTGGGAGTCCGCCTGCCGATGCAGGGGACGCAGGTTCGTGCCCCGGTCCGGGAGGATCCCACGTACCGCGGAGCAGCTGGGCCCGTGAGCCATGGCCGCTGAGGCTGCACGCCTGGAGCCTGTGCTCCGCAACGGGAGAGGCCACAACAGTGAGAGGCCTGCGTACCACACACACACAAAACAGATGGCCATGGGAAGGAAGAAATGCAAGTGATATATATATATATATATATATATATATATATATATATACACACACACACATACATACGTATATAATAGACACAAGGCATTTGAAACAAATATTAAATAATTGGCTTTTTGTGGGGAAGACTACCTCTGGGTCTAAAGACAGCTATAAAATAAGTTGGGCAGCTTATTTTATATAAGGGCAGCTGCCTTGAAATACTTTGATTTCTTATCCAAAGTTCCAATTGCGGGGTAGGAAAAAAATTGAAATAATTATTTCAGGAGAATGCAGCATCCTCTGCAGCCCTAACTGTTTCTGATTCCATGGACATTAACTTGGCAAAATGTCAACTATCTGCTCTCTTTTACATAGGCACTTCGGTAGCTGTTTGAATGAATCTTAAATTTGTAATTACAAAATATGTCTTCAACAAGTCCAACAATCCTATCACTTTCCTAAGTCATTTCTAAGTTCCAGTCTCCAAGATAAGTGTTTCACATCTTCTATCAAAGCTTCCTATCAGAATAAACCAGATTCCCTACATCTTTACACCTCCATTAACCAGATTCCCTACGTCTCTATCTGTTTACTCTCCTAATGTTCTATCACAGTAACTGAATTTATCCTCTCCTCTCTAATTTCCTCCATGATTTTGCTCTTAACTCTTCATATGTCCAAAATTATCATCTTTTCTTCCTCTTCTCTTCATTTTGATCAATCTATAGATAATATGTCATGTCTCCCATCAATAAAATCCCTCCTTTGATTATAAATCCCACCTCATAATCCCCAAAAGGTTGCCTGTAACCTTCATCTCCATCCTATTGCCCCCCACAGAGTTTATCAGGTTCCTTAAAAAGAATCTAAAATATTGATTGGGATTGCACTGAATTTATAAACCTCTTCTGAAAAAATTAGACATTTTATAATAGGTCATCTATTTTCTTAGTGCTGGTATACACATACTTGTACACATAGTAATGGTTTTCAAGACTGATCACGCTGATGAATTTTTTGATGTTGTTCTGACTGTGTACTGATTCTGTGGCCTCTATGTAGGTAGTCAAGCATAATAACTGCAAAGAAGGACAATTATTTTCCTCTTCAAATCTTTTCTTCTTTTTTTTCCCCTCAAAATAATAGCCAAAGCTACTAGTACTACGTTATATTGTTAAGGGTGATTTTGCCTTGAGCAACAGATACAACAAGAACAAAAACAACAACAGTATCTATGTGAATTCAATATTTCATAGTCTTCATAAATCTTTAAAGTTTCCCTCTAATTCCCTTGAGTGAATATTTCATTATCATGGGGTTTACCGCTTTCTGGAGTCTTATATCATGTGAACAAATTCATTAGTGTGATATCTCTTCAGGCACAACATTCTTTCCTAATTTTTGACGTGGGATTGAGTATAAAAAATAAATTCATCATGTCTTGTAAACAACCTCACAAATATATGTGTGAAATAAATTCAAAAGAAAAAACAAAGCTTACACTGCTTCATGATTCATTATGCACATAGCGCTTGGACAGGAACATTTACGGATGTCATCATATGTTAATCCTATTTTAAGGCCAAGCAGTTGAGCTATAATAACGGAAAATCCCTCCAATGTTATTGCACCTGGATACTAAGATAAAGAAGGTTGAAGAGAAAACCATTATATAAGAAGAAAACAAAAGCAAGTAATACATCAAAACAGTTTTGTTCCTATAAAATTTTATATTTTAATACCTTTTCATGTTGACCATATTTTATATTTTATTTTGATAAAATAGTTAATTTATTAAGAAGCATGATATAAAGTAAAATGTAATTAAACTACCAATATCCTCTGGTGTAAAATTAGGCATGCCCAGATTCTATAGCCTTAAGCACACTTAGTGTTTCTGATGTAAACAATATAAAACACATTTATTTAACTTTCTTATTAAATCAATTCATTCAATTAACAATTATTAATTCAGTATACACATGTGTCAGGCACTATGATAAAAGATAAGAATATAGTGGCATGCATGAAAGAAAGGACTTTGTCCACACTTGCAGTTATATTACAAAAGTGGAGAAAGAAAACTAGTAGGAAATTAATAACGAACTCCCCAAATACAGAGAGATCATGAAAAGTGCTCTGAAGAAATGGAGTGCTCTAATAGAGAATTCTGAGGAGGGGTATAAGATACAGATAAGATACTTAGGAAAATCTGTTTGTGGAATTGATGTTTAGGCCAAGATAGAAAGTTTGGAAAATGACCCAGCCTCATTAATAGCGGTAGGGAGCTTGTATGGGAACCTGTTCAAATGCTGTAGTATAATGAGTGAAGTGAAGGAATGACAGAACGGAAGTTCGAGATATAGGCAAGGCCATGGTAAAGAAATTTGAAGTGAGATGTTACCAAAAAAAGATTAGGTGGTAGTGCAGAGTGGCATTTCATATGATTTAACCTGGATAAATAAACTGTGATACTTTTCTCATATTTTTAATCATTACAAGAAAAATTCTTAGAACTTCTCTAATTTTTCTACATCAATAAAAATACATAGTGAGTAAAACTGAATTAATACCTAAAAGAAAAAATATTGTGTGTATGTATGTGCATGTGTGTGAATGAAAACATAGAATATTATCTAGCAACATGGAAAAATGACTTAGTAGGTACCCTCTCTTGAAAAAAAGGGAAAATCCCAGTGTCAGGATTTGAAAGGAGGCTAAAGACAAATCAGAACATGAGAGATGATATCTGGCTAACCACCAGGTTTTAGGGCAAGATATAGGAACCAGAAGCTGGACTTTTAATGCCAACACACAGAAAGGAGAAACAGTCTTATACTTTCATATTTATATAGTTGAAAACAAATCTCCTGTATAAAGCCATGCTACAGAATAAAATAAGCCCTTAATTATACTGTGCAGGAAGAGAAGGTAGATTACACACAAAAATTAATAACAGGAATAAAAAAGATGACATCAGTAAAGATCCTCAGATTAGAAAGAGCTATGATGTGCAAAAGAATGAAATTGGAAACTTGTCGTATACCACTTACAAAAATTTACTTGAAATGGATTAAAGACTTAAACATAAGACCTGAAACTGTAAAAGTTTTAGAAGAAAACATATGGCAAAAGCTGTTTGATATTGGTCTTGGAAATGATTTTATTGGATTTCACATCAAAAGCACAGGCAACAAAAGCAGAAATAAACAAGTGGGACAATATCAAAAGAAAATATGCCTACACAGCAAAGGAAACAATCAACAAAATGAAAAAGCAACCTATGGAAATGGAGAAAATACTTGCAAACCGTATACCTGATGAGGTGATTTTTAAAATATATAAGGAGCTCATAGAACTCAACAGCCAAAAAGCCCCAAATAACTCAATTAAAACATGGACAAAGGGCCTGAACAGACACTTTTTTCCCCCAAATAATACATATCAATGGCCATCAAGTATATGAAAAGATGCTCAACATCACTATTCGTCAGAGAGATACAAATCAAAACCACAGTGAGATACCACCTTCTACAAGATAGGATAGGTAATATCAAAAAGAGATAATGAATGAGGACACAGAGAAAAGGCAGCCCTGGTGCATTGTTGGTGGAAATGTAAGCTGATACAGTCATTGTGCAGAATAGTATGCAGTCCTCAAAAAATTGAAAACATATCATATGAGCCAGCAGAGCCACTTCTGGGCATATACGCAAAGAAAACGAGACCCCTTTCTGAACTCCCATGTTCACGGCAGCATTATTCTCAATAGCCCAGGCTTGGAAAGAACCTGCATGTTCACCAGTGAATGAATGGGTAACGAAAACGTGGTAGGTATACAGTGGAATGTTAGTCAGTTATAGAAAAGAAGGAAGTCCTGACATTTGTGACAACACAGATGACCTTGAGGGCATTATGCGGAGTGAACTAAGTCAGACAGAGAATGACAAACACCCCATGATTTCATATATGGGATCTAAAACAAACGAACAGAAAACGAAACGGAAACAGACTCAGATACAGACAACAAACTGGTGGTTAGCAGAGGTGGGGACTGCTGGTGAGATGGGTGAAATTCATGAAGGCGATTAAAAGGTGCTGACGGAGAAAGACAAATACTGTATGGGATCACTTACATGTGGAATCTAAAACAAAAAAAAAGACGAAAACCACTGACCTCACAAAAACAGAGAGAATGGTGGTCCCTAGGAGCTGGGGAATTAGGGAAATGGGAAGAGGTTGGCAAAAGGCTACAAACTCTCAGTTATAAGATGGATGAATGAGTCCTGAGGATCTAATGTACAGCATGGCGACTATAGTTACTAATACTGTATTATATACTTGAAATCTGTTAAGAGAGTGGATCAAAAGCACTCTCATAAATAAAAAAGGTAAACTATGTGAGGTGATGGATATATTAATTAATTTAATTTTGAGAATCATAAATAACTTACATCAAATTATCACACTGTACACTTTAATTATATTAGTATTTTATTTGTCAATTATACCTCAATAAAGCTGGGGGAGGGGGGCAGGAAGAGCTGTGGTGTGTTGTGCACGTGTGTGCGCAAAAATACAGGAAAAACATAGAGAAGAAAAATGAATATTGGACAGTTTCAATAGAGACTTGGAATCTATAGTATAGAATCTAATAGATACTTCAGGTCATGAAGAAATTGGAGCCTGCCGGGCATTAACAGAAGCTTGCAGCATTGGTCAGGAGTCCATGCTCAAAGGAAACTAACTCTAGAAAGAGACAGTTTTTGTGACGTTTAGACTCAGGCCAGGTGTAATAGACATGGCATATGGGTTCACAGGGAACTCATGGAAACAATGTTTACTATTTCTGGCCTGGAAAATATAAATTGTGAATACGAGGAGGATGATGACTGCGAAATACACAAGCAGAAAGCTTCAGAAAGAAGACCCTCCAAATTCTGACCCCCACATTTCTGGCTGAGTTTTGAGACACTCATACATGGAACAGCCTCAACACAACTGAAGATCTCAGCTGAGGCTAGAGCTGTTGTTCATGACGAAGAGCTGCTGTTCTAAATTTAACCAAGAGCACTGCATGACAAAACAAGCAAACACAAAATCAACCCTCATCAGAGAAAAGCAGCAGAATCCAGACTCCCTATGAACGTTACAACGTTCAAGGTAACAAAGGATATCATTGAAAAGGCCATGAAAACTGAATTGGGGTGTGAACAATGGCCCATAAAACTGATCCAGAATGTGTATTTTAGAAAATAAACTGTCTTCTGAAATGGAAGATTTAAAGAGAAATCAGTGTCTCCTGACATAATTCTCAGAAATATCCTGAATACAGTCCAAAATTACTCATCATACCAAGAACCAGGAATATCTCAACTGTAATCAGAAAAGACAATCAACAGAGAGCAAAACCAAGATGGTTCATACATTGCATTCTGCAACAAGGATTTTAAAGTAACTACCATAAAAATGCTCCAAGAAGCTATTAAAAAAACTGTTAAAAGAAATTAAAAAACGAAAATCTCATCAAAGAAATAGATAATATAAAAAGAACCAAATGAAAGTTTCAGAACAGAAAAATACAATAATAAAAAAATAAATAAAACCTCAATAAATGAACTTAGTAACAAAATGGAGATGTCAAAAGGGAGAATCAGTAAACTTAAAGATTGATTAGGGGCTTCCCTGGTGGTGCAGTGGTTGAGAATCCACCTCCCAGTGCAGGGGACACAGGTTTGAGCCCTGGTCCAGGAAGATCCCACATGCCGCGGAGCAACTAAGCCCGTGCACCACCACTACAGAGCCTGTGCTCTAGAGCCCACGAGCCACAACTACTGAAGCCTGTGTGACACAACTACTGAAGCCCACACGCCTAGAGCCCATGCTCTGCAACAAGAGAAGCCACTGCAATGAGAAGCCCGTGCACCACAACAAAGAGTAGCCCCCGCTCGCCGCAACTAGAGAAAGCCTGCGTGCAGCAACGAAGACCCAAAGCAGCCAAAAATAAATAAATAAATAAATTTATATATATAAAAAGATTGATTAGTATAAATTATCCAATCTGAAAACAGAGAGAAAATAGTTTTTTTAAAAAATTAACAGAAATACAGGAGCAGTGGGACAATAACAAAAAAATCTAACATTAATATCGTTAGCGGCCCAGAAGAGGAGAAAAAGTGCATAGTTGAAAAATACTTGAAGGAAAAAAGGCCGAAAATCTCCCAAATTTGGCAAAAGACACAAATCTACATATATAATAGATTCACAAAACTTCTGACAATAAACTCAAAGTAGTCCATGGCCAGACAGATCATAATTACATGGCTAGAGAAAAATTTTAAATGCCTTGAAATCAGCCAAAGGAAAACAACACATTGCTTATTCAGGAACAATGATTACTATGACAGAGGATTTCTCATCAGAAATAAATGGGACAGAGGATGTAGGACAATATTTTCAAAGTGCTGAAAATGACTTTCATCCTGCAAAAATATCCTTAAAGAATAAAGAAGAAGTGAACACATTCTAAAATGAAGAGAAATTCAGAGACTATGTTCCAGTACCCCTGCTTCAGAGCTGTAACATCTGTAGTGAAGAAAGAGGAACAGAAGGGATATTTATATGGGAAGATATAATAGACTATTTTTCTTCATTTGACTTTTTTTAAAAAATTATGTTTCAGGGTTAAAGACAATGTACTGAAAAGTAATGTTTCATCAAATTATATCATAAAATTCCCTGTTTTATGATTATATACATGATTTGGGACCTAAAATATGGTGTTAACATTTCTATATTCTACTTGAAATGGTATAATGCTGGTACGCAAACTTGTGTGTATGTGATTGTGTGTGTGTGTAATCATACTACAGAAAACATGAAAAATGCTTTACAAAGAGAAATATTGAAAAACACTAAAAATCAGAGATTGATCGTTTCTGTAAAGAGACAGGACATATTTGTGTACTATATAGTGTCTGTCACAACTATAATTCTGATGTTGTATCAGGAAAGTAGTCATAGACAGTAGGTAAATGAATGGATATAGCTGTGTTCCTATAGAACTTTATTTACAATATATGTGGTAGGCCAGATTTGGCTGATGGGTCACATTTGCTTATGCCTATGATGAATAAATCAAAATAGAATACTAAAAATTGTTCTAGTATCCCAAATAAAAACTGGAAATGCCAACGGAGGACCACAAAAAACAAAAAGATAAAACAGAAAACATATACTAAGTTGACAGACTGAAATACAAACATATCAACAATTAGATTCAATGCAAACTGTCTAAACATACTGATTAAAAGCCACAGATTTGCAAAATGTAGGAAAAACCACATGTTCCAGCTATATGCTGTTTACAAGAAACTCACATAAGATATAAAGATGAAAGTAGTTAAGAAAAAAGATTTAGTGTGTGAACATTTATCACAAGAAAGTTGGAGAGGCTACATTAATAACAGGTGAAGTTAACTTCAGAGCAAAAATTATCATGGACAAAGGATATTATATAATAAAAGGTTTGATTTGCCAGTAAAATATAATAATCTTAAATGTTTGGGTACCAAACATAAGAGCTGCAAAATATATGGAGCTAAAATGAATACAACTGAAAGAATAAATACACACATACATAATTTAGTTGGAGACTTCAACAACTCTCACAACTGAGAGAAGCACTAGAAAACTGGATATTGTTTAGAAGACATGAAAAATACTATCATACTACAATACCTATAAACGACTCAACTGCAGCATGATATACATCTTGTGAGTTTTGTAACATATGTAGCTTAAAGCAAGGTGTTTATGGACTTCAGTGATTGCAAGGTTTGTACCCATGACATGAAGTAGCACAATTTAACACTCTGGGAAAAGTTAAGTCAATCACTCAAGGCTGGGAAAAAGAGAACCCAAAGAGAGCAGATGAAATAATTCCTGGAAATCACACAGAACTGGGAATAATTGCTGGGCACACCAGCCAGAATAGAAACATTCATAATTCATGGGGCTTTGGATAGAGGGACTTAGAAGTCTACTGTCTCCTGATTAGTCTGGAACAAATTCACTCTGTATGAAATGCCTCCTGCTGCCACCTGAGAATATTTGAAAGAATGTCTGGACAGGATCAAACTCTTTCCAAGCAACTTGACTGTGTCCTAGGATAGGAAAAATAACACACACACACACACATGCACATAAATATGCAGCAACCAGCAAGGTATAAGTCAAAGTAGGCAACCAAATAAAATGTATAAAGCAGTAGATATCAGTGAAAAGGGCCAAGTAGGTAGCTCCAAGGACCTACCTGCTGCTCCACAAAAATACTGAAAATTTGAGAAAAAAATCGTCAGCATCAAATTTGTCAGAACTCTAGAAAACAGTAAAAGATTTACAGCAATCAAGTGAATGCTGAAACTAGAAAAAGGCAACTTGAGAATTTATAACTTGTATTTTAAAACACTACTGGAATATTAGGTTAAAATATTTATTAAGATTTTTTTTATAGACAACTTAAAAATAGTAGGAAAGCACTGTGGCATTTTCACTTCCTCTAATCCTGCCCCAATCTCCAGCATGGATTTATTTCTGGGCTCTTCATTCTGTTCCATTTGTCTATATAGCTGTTTTTATACCAGCACTATACTGCTTTGATTACTGCAGCTTTGTAACATATTTTGAAATCAGAAAATGTAATGCCTCCAGCTTTGTTCTTTTTGCTCAAGATTTCTTTGGCTGTCCCGAGTCTTTTGTGATTACACATGAATTTTAGGACTGTTGCTTTCTATTTCTGTAGATAATGCCATTGAGGTTTTGATAAGGATTCACTGAATTTGCAGCTCACTTGGGATAATATGGACATTTTAACAGTATTAATTCTTCCAATCAGTGGATATGGATGTCTTTTCATTTATCTGTGTCTTCTTTAACTTCTTTCATTTGTGTTTTAGAAATTTTCACCTCACTGGTTAATGTTATTCCTAAGTATTTGATTGTTCTTGATGCTATTGTGAATGGGATTGGTTTATTAATTTCCTTTTTCAGATAGTTCATTGTGTATAAAAACATGACTCATTTTTTTTTTTTTTTTTTTTGTGGTACGCGGGCCTCTCACCACTGTGGCCTCTCCCATTGCAGAGTACAGGCTCTGGACGCGCAGGCTCAGCGGCCATGGCTCACGGGCCCAGCCGCTCCGCGGCATATGGGATCTTCCCAGACCAGACCACGAACCCGTGTCCCCTGCATTGGCAGGTGGACTCTCAACCACTGCGCCACCAGGGAAGCCCAACATGCCTCATTTTTGTATATTGATTTGTTTCTGCAAGTTTACTGAATTTGTTTATTAGTTTTAAGAGTTTTTTTATTGTTGTTTAATATTTAGGACTTTCACACATATGACCATGTCATTTACAAACATAGATAATTTTACTTCTCTTCCAATTTGGATGTCTTTTCTTTCTTTTTTCTTTCTTTCTTTCTTTCTCTCTCTCTGTTTTGTTTGTTTGTTGGGGTTTTTTTGTCTAATTGCTCTGGCTAGGACCTCCAGTACCATGTTGAATAGAAGTGGTGAGAGCTGGTATCCCTGCCTTGTACCAGATCTTAGATGGAAAGCTTTCAGTTTTTCCCCATTAATTATGATGTTCCCTGTGGGCTCTTCATACATGTCCTTCATTGGATTGAAGTAATTTTCTTCTACTTTTGGAAATTTGTTGAGAGGTTTCATCATGAATGGATGTTAAAATCTGTCAAATGCTTTTTCTGATTCTATTGAGATGATCATGTGAATTTTCTCTATAATTTTGTTGTCATGGTGTATCACATTGAATGCTTTGCATATGTTGAACCTATGTTAAACATATGTTGCATCCCAGGAATAAATCCCTCTTGATCATAGTGTATAATACTTTTAATATGCTAAATTTGGTTGAATTTGGTTTGCTACTATTTTGTTGAGGATTTTTGCATTTATGTTTACCAGGGATATTGGTCGTAGTTTTTTTTTCCTGTGGAATCTTTGGCTTTGGCGTCACGGTGATGCTGGTCCCATAAAATGAGTTTGGAAGTGCTCCTTCATTTATTTTTGCAAGATTTTCAGAAGGAATGATATAAATTCTTCCTTGAATTTTTGACAGGAATATCCAATGAAGCGATCTGGTCCTGGAATTTTCTTTATTAGGAGGTTTTGGATTACTATACTAATTCAACCCCTTATTTGTTATTGGACCGTTCAGTCTTTCTGTTTCTTCTTGATTCAGTGTTGTTAGGTTGTATGTCTCCAGGAAGTTATCCATTTCTTCCAGGTCATCTGATTTGTAGGCATAAAATCATTCCTAATACTCCTTTATTATCCTTTTTATTTATCAGACATCCATTGTAATGCCTCCTCTTTCATTTCTGATTTCATCCATTTGAGTCTCTTTTGTTGCTTAGTTTAGATAAGGGCTTGTCAATTGTGTTTGTCTTTTAAAAAAATCAACTAGCTTTGTCAAAATTTTCTATTGTTTTTCTACCCTCTATTTAATTTATTTCTGCTCTAAGCAAAGTCTTCAGAAAAACAGAAATGGAGAAAATATAACTCATTTTATGTAGTCATTATTACCCTGATATCAAATCCAGAAATAGTCAATATCAGAAAAGATAACTAAAGTTCAATGTAACTCATCAACATAAAGGCAAATTTTCTTAAAATGTTACCAACTCAAAGGCAACAATAAATTAAAAAAAGACAATGCAGGAATGCAAATCAGGTTCAACAACTGAAAATCGGTCAATAATATACTCACCATATTAACAGACTAAAGAATAAAAATCATATATGTCTCAATAAATGTAGAAAAAGGCATTTGACAAAATTTAACATCAATTTCTGGAAGAACAAACAAATAAAAAACACTAAACACGTGGGAATCAAAAGGAGCTTCCATAACCTGATAAAGGACTTCTACCAAAAATCCTATGACTAACATTGTACAAAATGGTGAAAGACAATGCATTTCCTCAAAGATTGGGAAGAAAGCAAGGATTAGGACTCTCACCATTTCTACTCGACAACGTAATGGGGATTCTACCTGGTGGAATAAGTCAAGAAAAAGAAAAAGCATGCATATTGAAATGAAATAAATAAAATTATCTCTATTCTCAGATGAACTAATTATCTACACAGAGAATTCCAGTCTATCAAACAGCTCATATAACTAACTGTCTTTCCCAGCCTACAGAGGGTAGTCACCACAGGAAGCATAGATAAAAGTTGGGTGAGTTTGATGGACAGCATAAATATACTCCAATAGCTCCATGTCTATAAGACAATGAATTCCTTTCTTTTCATTACACCAAGTTCACAGCAAATAGATGACCACTGATCACACATGTCAGTCAATCAATAAAATGATTAAAAACAATCCCAAATGTTTGAGTTGGTACCCCAAATCCAAAATCTCAAGTACTTTCACCCATATTAATAAATTTAGTATGAATCAAATATAATTCTGTTCTTCTTTGTTTAGAACCATTAATATCTATTCCTTCAATTGTTCCCCATTTCTTTGGTTTATAAACTGTTGCCTTCCAGGGAAGCCCTCCCAACTTTTATTTTTAATCAGTGAACATAAGGGCTGACGGGAATAGAGCAGGAGTCAGTAAACTATGGTCCAGAGACCAGGTCTGGCTTGTGACCTGTTTTGGTAAAGTCTGCAAGTAAGAATGTTTTTTTAAGTCTTTTAAATAGTTGAAAAAAATCAAAAGAAAAACACTATTTTGTGGCAAATGAAAATTATATGAGACTCAAGTTTTAGTAGTGATACATTAAGCTTTAATGAAACATGGTCTTGCTCATTAATCTGTACCTGTCTACACAGACTCTTGCACAGATCACATGGCCTGCAAAGCTGAAAACATTTACTATCTGGCCCTTTACTTACAGTTTGCTAATCCTTAAGATAGAACTTGAAGTGAATGTATCATTATAAGGCATCCAACTCAAATAATGTCATTAGAGGATCTCTAAGCAAGAGAAGCTAGAAGGCTCACCTCACCAGGCAGATGAGGATCAGCTACTACAAAAAAATCCTTAGACAGATTTGGGGTTTTAGAATTATCAGATTCGTCTTGCTTGGTTCATCCAATGTTACCATCCCAAATCTAAAGTCTCACTCCTTTCCAATTAGTACCCTAATTATAAAATAACAGATCTGGTGCCACCTTGCATTTTTAATTCTGCAACGTGAACAATTAATCTGGGGTGTGATTCTCAGCTATATTTGCCTAGTAGTTACAAGAAAAAAGAGATTATTTTAAAGCCACCACAGGATCCAAGAAGAATTTAATAAAAGCAAATGAGTAACAGGTAACAAACAAATTATTGTTGAAGCAACAGAGGATGATGAGGCGACTCTGAGACTAGAAAAGCAGAATGTTGCTACCAACGCCAAGACTGGTTGCGTGTATGAATGAGGAACTGTCATTAGAATTCATAAACAAGTGCTGATAAGCAGGAGGAAAAAGCACAGAGGGAGGGGATGTTTCACACGACCAGGAAGCAATGGCTCTGAGGCACTGCTCCAGGCAGGGCCAGAATGTAAAGACACTATGACACTTCCCTTCCTCTCTCCAATCATCCACATTTGCTGAACATACCCAAAAGCCAGAAGCCAAAGAAGCCCAGGGAATATATTGTTCTTATGATGTAATCAGAGCAGGTAATAAGCAGAAAATGGATCTGAGAGCACCTAGTGAGCGACTGATCCACAATATAAATATTAAGAAATATTAGAGGATGTAGAAATAAAAGAAAAAATTTAAATAAGAGAAAAAAAATAGATGATGAGTCAAAATGCTCTCATATATAATTAACCAAGTTCCAGAGAGGAAAGGGAAAGAAAAAGATTAGCAAATAAATAATATTGATATAATAAAATTTCTCAGGTCAGACGTAAATTAGTATCCAGATTGAAAGGGCATCAATATAACAAGCATATTGGATGATAAAAGATACCTCGCAATGATAAAAAGATCTTAAATGTTTCTGCAGAGAAAACAAGCAGACCACATACAAATAAGTGAGACTAAGAATGGTGTTAAATTTCTAAAGAGAAAGTAAAAGGAGAGGACTTTTAAAATTCCAAGGTGCAATTATTTCAAAACCGAAATTAACCAATCTTTTAAAATACCTACATTTTCTTTCTTTCTTTTTTTTTTTTTTGCTATATGCGGGCCTCTCACTGTTATGGCCTCTCCTGTTGCGGAGCACAGGCTCCGGACGCGCAGGCCCAGCGGCCATGGCCCACGGGCCCAGCCGCTCCGCGGCTCGTGGGATCTTCCCGGACCAGGGCACGAACCCACGTCCCCTGCATCGGCAGGCGGACTCTCAACCACTGCGCCACCAGGGAAGCCCTAAAACTGCTACATTTTCAATGACGCAACTCCCAAACAAGTTACTACCCACCTACTTTTTCAGTAAATTATAGGAGTGTGTATTCTAACCAAAATGAGTAAGCAAGCCAGGAAAGAATACACATATTCCAAAGGAGACAAGACAGAAGATTCTTAAACAGCTATGCAAAAAGTCCAAAGTAGATTGGTTTAAAAAAAAAATACATCTATAGAGTTAAAAAAAAAAAAAAGGAATTTCTGAATCATGTAGGAAAGTGGAGGCAATTTACAACTTAATTAAAGAATTTGGACAAAAACAGTAATGATGTAACTACTAATTTGGGAAGAACCAAAAGTTATGCAATAAAGGCGACAATCTCAGTTCATTATTTGCCTCATCAGAGAATTAAACACAATTCTAATAATCTGTATAATTATAGAGAGGAAGAATAGAAGAGGCAGAATGTAGAAATGATGAGCTATTAGGATGTTAAATTCTGACTTCAACATAGGAAGTCAATAGATAATGCCTAAATTTGAATACTCAAGAAATTTAATGGGCATATTATTTAGAAATATAGAGTAAAAGAATGAACAAACTATTCCTACACATACAAACATGAATAACTATCACAGACGTAATTTTGAGGAAATATATGGCAGACACACACAAGAACACACACTCTATTATATCATTTACAGAAAGCTCAAAGAAAGATCAAATTAACCAGTGATTAAGTGTCAGGATAGTGGTTTTCTTCGGTATGCGTAGAAAGTGAGAGGAAGCATGATTCTTCTGAAGTGTTGATAAGATTTTATTTCTTGATCTCTGGGATGTTTATACCTATGTATTGACTTGGCCAAAATTAATTGTGCTATACACTTACGACTTGTGCAATGTTCTCTATATATGATGTACTTCAATAAAACTTTAATTTGAAAGGAAACAGACATTAAGTTGTATGCCAGGAGGGAGAGGTTGACAAAAAAAGGGGAAAGAGGATTCAAGGAGTATAGATTATGCAAAGGACTGATTTAGTTGTTTTCAGTATGTCTTGTAAAACGATTTTTACTCATAATATGTGCGTTACTTGATAAAAATTTTGAAAGAAAAAATAATAGTAGTAGAGTTATATGTTTCAACATGTATACATCTTTTAACAAGCTATTCAAAATAGTTCTGAAATGATACATAAAGAAAAATGCTGAACAATAATATATAGTTAATGGATACATATATTTGTAACAATAGTATGAAGTATGCAAAAAATGGCAAGTATGAAATCATGACTTTTGTTATTTCTTGAATTTGAAGGAGACATAACAGGAAGCTTTAACTTTTCTCTAAGGTTTTATGTCCTTAGAAAATCTGATGCAAAGTTAGTAGCCATTATACCTGGCTGGTGAAGGGGTATATTAACGTTTGTTCATATTATTTCCCTATGTTTGAAATTTATGATTAAAACAACTTTCTGAGATTAAAATAATGTTGTCCCAACAAAATAATGATAGAGATATAGAGAAAAAAAATCAAGTTTACTTAACTATGTAAAATAATACTTTTAAAATACAATATAAAGTTAAAAAAAAAACAGTAAAGAAGGATACAAGTTACATACCATAGCAATACCTGCATCACAGCTTTTATTGCATATTGTGCCAGGAAATGTTGCTCCCACATATTTAGGCTGTTTCCTGTAACTACATCATTATAGTATGGCTTTTTTATTAGCATGGTTATTCAGAACAATTTATTAGCTTATTTATTAAATTAAATCTCCCATAGAATTTAAAATAATTTGTCAAACATATAATTTTTTATCTGAATAATATCTAATATATTATACAAGGTGCTCAAATCATTGAAAACTGTAATTCACTTTAATGCCAGTTTTCTTTCCTAAACTAACTCTTTGACTTGATACAATTTTATTTATCTCAAATTCTCCTCAGTTTCCCTTATTCAGCATTCACTGTTTTGGTCACTAAAAGTTAAAACGAAAGGGATTTTTAATCTGTAGAAAAGAAATCTTTCCTGTTCTAAAGATAAGCATTTTTAAAAATTAAATGTAACCAAAACACTCAAATCTTTCTTTATCAAACAGTAGACATGAAATGTATTCACATAACAAGGTAATGTTAACTGAATAGTGTCAATTTTACATCATTAGTAAGCTGAGGCTTGTATGTATTCTATAGTATAGTTGATATCATAAAAGTCATGAAAGACAGACTTTTTTGCATAGATTATACTCCAAAATATTTTGTCATATAAGTGATTCAGGTTATTTTATTTTTATTATATTTCCAAACACACTATCACCTCAATGGCAACAGCTATGTTTTCTTTAATATTTTCCAAGGGGCCTACAGAAAGCTGAAGAACACAATAAAGGCATTAAATTATAAAATTAATGGAATTATTTATGTATATCTCTTTATTAATGTAGAACATTGTGCTTACATAAGTAAGAATGTTACGTCATGGGGCCGTAGGATAAGATAGTCCTGTTTCCATGTCAAAAATCTTTGTAATAAATCATCAGCATCCCCATTAGTAGAAATTTGGTTTTTATCTGACCACAATTCCAAGGAGGATAGTATCACAGTCAATTTGAACTGACTAAACATCTAAAAATAAGATTTACAGTATATTTATTCAAATAACATAAATCATTACATCAAAACAGTACAAAAAATAAAGAAAAAGTTTACTTGATTACTTTGGATATTAAACCAAATAAAGGGCTTTAAGTCATTAATTTGTCATGATATAATGGAAAGGTTTTCAATGACTTTTTATAAAATTGTAAATGTAAAGAAGTTAAAACTTACTGCGTTGACAAGGCCAATAAGCTGAATAATTTTCTGCATTACAGCCATCGTTTCTGATCCCATATAATCATGCTGAAAAAGAAATTTTTATGATTCTTTAAAAAATGTGAGTGACAGCAATTTTTTTTATATGGCAAATATATCTTGGTGATACCAGGCAAGAAAACCATAGGATCTGTCAGACAGTTTAAAGCATACTAACATAAAGATGATAATATTTACAATAAATGAAAACAAACAACAAAAAGAAAAAAATTATACTTGGGCATTCAACATAGATTCTCACTTGTTATATATTTTAAAGACATTGTCCAGCAGAAACAATTGAAATCCTCAAGAAGTACTAAAATAACTTCACAGATTCCTCTGTATTATAAAGGGATTTCTTGAGGTAGACATTTTCTATAACACAGAGGGAATCAACCACAGTATTTCCCATTGTATGCTTAGTAATTAAAGAAGAAGCAAATACATAAGCATTAAAAAAAATCAAAATGCTCAAATAAATCTTTAGGAAAAAAGACAGAAATTGTAATGATGTAAAGTGAAGATTATGTGGAACGAATGATTCAAAAAGGTTTGATAAAGAACAAGATGAAACAGGGTAAAGGAAAAAAGAAAGAATTTTTCCTCTGAAACTCATAAATACATTTTTTAAAACTGAAGTATAGTCGATTTACAATCTTATATTAGTTTCAGATGTACAGTATAGTGCTTCAATATTTTCATAGATTATATCCCATTCAAAGTTATAAAACACTGCCCCTATTCACTGTGCTGCATTTCAGTCATCAAGTAAATGCTAATGAAAACCACAATATGATCTCAGTATACACCAGAATGGCAGCAATTTAAAAAAGACTAACAATACCAATTACTTGTGAGAATATGGAAGAACAAATTGTTATAGTCGCTTTTGAAAACTATCAATATCCTCTAAAAGTAATATACACTAACCTGATGATATAACAATTTCACTCTTGGGTAGATACTCAAAAGATATTATGTCTACCAAATGGACATTCTTCCAAGGAAGACACACAAGTGGCCAACAGGTACACAAAAAGGTATTCAACATTACTAATCCTCAGGGAAATGCAAATCGAATTCACAGTGAGCTATCACCTCACACCTGTCAGAATGGCTATCATCAAAAAAAACAAGAGCTAACAAATGCTGGTGAGGATGTCGAGAAAGGGAACGCTTGTGCACTGTTGGTGGGAATGTAAATTGGTACAGCCACTATGGAAAACAGTATAACGGTTCCTTAAAAAATTAAAAAAGGAACTACCATATGACCTGACAATCCCAATCCTCAGTATACATCCTAAGGAAATGAAATCAGTATCTCATAGAGATATCTGCATTCCCATGTTTACTGAAACATTATCCATAATTGAAACATTATTCACAATAGCCTAGATACGAAAACAACCTAAGTGCCCATCAACAGATGAATGAACAAAGAAAATGTGGTATATATGTGCAATGGAATATTACTCAGTCATTAAAAAGAAGGACATTCTCCCATTTGCTACCGCATGAGAAACCTGGAAGGCATTATGCTAAGTGAAATAAGCCAGCCAGAGAAAGACAAAAACTGTATGGTATCACTTATATGTAGAATCTAAAAAAAAAAGTCCAATTTCATAGAAACAGAGAAGAGAATTTTGGTTTCCAGAGGTGGAAATGGAGAAATGTAGGTCAAAGGGTACAACCTTTCAGTTATAAGAATAAGTTCTGAGGGTCTAATGTGCAGCACAGTGCCTGGAGTTAAAAATATGGTATTGTATACTTGAAAGTTGAAAGCAGATCTTTAGTCTTCTCACCACATACACACACACACACACACACACACACACGGATAAAAGAGTTAACTATGTGAGGTGATGAATGTGTTAATTATCTTGATCTTGGTAATCAATCCACAATGTACATGTACATCAAATCTTCACATTGTACAATTTAATTATATACAATCATATTTATCAATTATGCCTCAAAAAAGATGGAAAAATATTAACTGAATTGGTCAGATGGTAAATATCTGATACGTTCAAAGAAAACACTGTGACCAGAGAGGCTACAGCTGGTTAAAGAGAGGGCAAGGCAGTTAGGAGGTGTGGCCAAAGAGACCCTGGCCTAATCTGGGGATGAGGATGCAGGCAGACAACACTGGGCATCCTAGGCTAGTCTGGGGTTCTAATCGTATCTAAGTCACACTTAGAATTAAATATTTATATTTGAAAATAATTAGAAAATTCCATTACGTCTTTGAAGTTAAGGAAATTTTTAATTATGTTTAAAGAAAGAAGAGAGATAGACATCCTATATAACACAGGGAACTATATTCAATATCCCGTAATAAACCAGAATGGAAAACAATAAGAAAAAAAGAATGTCTATATGTGTATAACTGAGTGGCTTTGCTGTACAGCAGAGACTGGCCCAACATTGTAAATCAACCATACTTCAATAAAAAATAAATAACTAAATAAATAAAATAGAGCTTCCCTGGTGGCGCAGTGGTTAAGAATCCGCCTGCCAATGCAAGGGACACGGGTTCGAGCCCTGGTCCGGGAAGATCCCATATGCCGTGGAGCAACTAAGCCCGTGCGCCACAACTACTGAACCTGAGCTCTAGAGCCTCTGAGCCACAGTTACTGAAGCCCGCGTGCCTAGAGTCCGTGCTCCGCAACAAAAGAAGCCACTGCAATGAGAAGCCCACGCACAGCAACGAAGACCCAACACAGCCATAAATAAATAAATAAATAAATAAATTAATTTTAAAAAATAAAAAAGGAAATCTCTTTTTTTAAAAAAATTAAATAAATAAATAAAAATGTCTGGAGTCTCAAAGGTAAATTACCCCAAATCGGCAATTCCGTGTTTTAATTTTTCTATCAACATTTAGCAAAAAGTGTAGCTACCTTTCCATGATCATTAGAAATATTAATTTAGAAACCTGTAAGACAGCTAACAATATTAAACATTTCCATAAATTGGTTTCATAAAGTTAATACTCAGAAAAGTTTTAACATTTCAGCTGATGTTCTCTAGGTGATAGTAATAAACCATTAAGCTTTAAGAAAGAAAGAAAGAAAGAAAAGAGAGAGTGAGGGAAGGAGGGGAGAGTTTGACTTACCAAAGCTTTATCCACTATAATGTGCATTTCTAGATACTGGGGTAATAGTTCTGAAAGAGTTTTTTCCTGAAAGGAGAATTTATCAAATGTTAACATGTTTTGAATTTGTTAAGCACAGAGAGTGACATGTAAAGGAAGCAAAAAGGATGTATATAAAACCCTCAAGAGGACTTAACAATATAAATTAATTGTAAATCAGAAAATTTACTTGAAAACAGATTCCAGGTTTAAGGGAATCCCAGGGAGCCTGATAGCGTAAGGTGGGAGTCTAGGTACTCACTATTAATACTGCGTAAGAGAAAGTGAACAGCTCTGTAGTTCCAGAGCATAGGCTGCGTGCCCCACTTGATATGAGGTAATAATCCTTGATTGTGCCAAGTCAGTCAGCTACGAATCAACAATTTACTACATCGTCATTTAGTACTCTAATGGTAATTTCTACATGAGCTATATTTCTAACACATTGAGATACCATTTCACACACAGATATTTTAAAGAAACCAAAATTTCTTCCTTGACCCAAGTGCATTGGTAACTAAATCGAAGAGTAAGGAGGATACAAAGATTGGGTCTGTCATAAAATATCTTAGCTTACTATAAATAAACAGGCAAACAAACAAACTGGACTTGACAGTAGAGCCTAGGTTTATATTTCCATAGGGAAGCAAATTACGCCTGCATCTTATATATGTATATACTGAGATGCTGACTTTTTTCCTTTGTGTTCAACGTTAACTTTAAAGGTATTCTGTATTTTGGTTACCCTTACTGTGCCTGTATAAAAATATAAGTCAATGTTGACAACCATGTCTTCTGCATTGCAGCTTGATGGAGTATAATTATAAATTACGTGTGCACCATAACCAATTTCGAGCAGGTTTCTGCACAGTAGGTTTCATATTTTAATAACAGCATTGTTTTTATCCTATTTGCCTTTCCAAATTTATATTCTTATTTTCAAAATAATAAGTAAAAAATGTAACTTTGATACCTATGTTTTAAAACAAACTTATAATACTATTCACCATAATGTCAGGTGTCACTTTCAATAAAATGAACTTCAAAATTCATTTGTTTTTAATAGGTTATCTTTATTTCCTTTTGTAAAACTTTGTGTTCATTTAAAAAAGAAATAAGTATTGAATCATAGAATATTGCCAAAATAGCTCACTATATCTCATGTATCATTCACTCAGTTTCCCCCAGTGGTTACATGTTACAAAACTATAGTATGTTTTCAAAACCAGGATATTGACCTGGTACAGTGTGTATGTGTATATCTCTACATCATATTGTCATGTGTATGTTTACATAACCAGCACTGCAATCAAGATACAAAACTATTTTATCACCACAAAGATTTCCCTTGTTGCACCTGTTTAAAGTCAGATGAGATTATACAGTCAGAGGAAGAGAAAGAAAAAAGAATGGATAAAAATGAACAGAACCTCTTCTGTTCCTGTAGGGCACTTTCAAGCACACCAACATGCATATAATGGGAGTAACAGAAAGTGAGGGGATAGACAAAAGGGCAGAAAGGATCTTCAAAGAACTAATGGCCAAAAAGTTCCCAAATTTGATGAAAAAAACATTAATTTAAACATCCAAGAAGCTTAATGAACTCCAAGTAGGATAAACTCAAAGGGATCCCCTCAAAGGTACATCATAAGAAAACTGTCATAAGGCAAAGACAGAGGCTCTTGAAAGAATCAACAAAGAAGGGACTCATCATGTACAAGGAATCCTCAATAAGATGAATAATATTTGATTCTTCATCAGAGACCATGGAGTCCAAAAGACGGGGAACTGAAATATTCAAAGTGATGAAAGAAAGAATTCTATATTCAGCCTACAAGTAAATTAAGAGAGTTTAATAATATACAAATGAGTAAGTATTCTAGAAAGATATGTCCCAGTAGTACGTAAAGCTATATGTCAAAATATTAAAAGTAATTTTACCAGGGTAGTGGTAACTATTCTTCCTATATTCCTAAATTTTATTCAATAATATGCATTTTTGTTGGAATAAAAATGGAAAACAAGAAATATTACATTATACATCATACAACAATAAGCTTGACACACATTATTGCATATTTCCATGTATTTTAGATGGAATATGGATGTTTCATTTACTGCTGTAGAAAAAAGATACCAAATTTTATATTACTACTCAACAGCTAAGTAGTTCCTTTTCATGATTTTTTTTTTTTTTTTTTTTTTTTTTTTTTTTGCGGTACACGGGCCTCTCACTGTTGTGGTCTCTCCCGTTGCAGAGCACAGGCTCCAGATGCACAGGCTCAGCGGCCATGGCTCACGGACCCAGCCGCTCCGCGGCATGTGGGATCTTCCCGGACCAGGGCACGAACCCGTGTCCCCTGCATCAGCAGGCAGACTCTCAACCACTGCACCACCAGGGAAGCCCCCTTTTCATGATTAACACAATTCTACATAAGTAATTTTATAGTGTGTCATAACATCCAAATTGTCTCAGTTACCTGTGAGTTTAAATGGACTTTATAGGGCTGGTCTTTCTGCCAAATATTGCTGTAATTTTCTGCTAACATTGGCATATCTGGATTGTCATTTTTCACTTGATAAATTATGTGCTCGAACCTTGCTGAAGATTCCAATGGCTCAATTCCATAGCTGATATTTTCAAACTGAAGAAATCCCCTGAATATTTAGAAAGCAGTGATATAAAAATCCTGCCTATGATCCCATCAGACCTATAATCCAAAGTGTTGTAAGAAATGAGAAACCATAATGAGGTACATGCATTAAACCCACTCTCTTTCCCTGCCTTTTTTCAGCTACCATTAGTAACTGAGTAACCACATCTGCGTCAGTTTTTCTCACGTATTAAAAAACTAAATATACTGAAAAGTATTTTGTATTTTCTGTATAGTAGTGACATTCATTCAAGATGTATTAATTAAGGCCAAGTATTTGCTGGGAACCAAGACATTTGTTGAGAATTCCAAGAATAAAAAGTTCCTATTCTTACAGGGGTTAGAATAAGAGAAAATGGATATATAGAGTGGAGATCTAAAAAGATTAATATGCAGGAAAACCACATTCAGAGAATGTCAGTTTTCTGAGTTGATATGAATAAATTCTGGAAATCAGGCAACCAAAAGCAAAAGGAAGTTAGGAAGAGATTTTTGCTCTGCTCTGGACCTGTCTTCATCTGATAAACTCACCACCTTCTTCCTGCCACTATCAATGACAAAAATCACTTATCCCTGCCCTTTTACCTCTGAGGTATCTTCTCAATTAGTCATTTTACGTCTGATACCAAGTACACCTACACTGAGAGCATACAATATGTGCTTAGTTAAGCAACTAATTAATGTCATTTTCCATAACTGTTCCAGATAACTGATAGATAATACAACAGTAACATCTAGGGAGATGTTCTAAAGGATTTGGGTGGGGGGCTGTTTGTTTTGTTTTACTGCATCTATCTCTTTCTGCTCAATATCTTGAAAATATCTCCAGTCAGGATTCCCTTGAATGATTTCAATTGGCATGATTAAGGTCCATTTATTAATGTTAATATTATTAATAAAAGTAAGGCCATCATGAAGAAAACATTCAGATTTGAATTCTCCTTAAATATCCCAGATTTGTGTTTTGCGGCCACTAAGTTTCATTTTAAAGTATATCCTAAGTTTTCATGTATAAATAGCCTCTAAAATGCTATTACCTGAGTCCAGAACAGATGCTGAGTGTCACGACTGAATTTGGAAAATCTGCAACGTATCCTTGGTAATGGCAATGCATCTGAAAAACAGTACAGAGTGGCAAATAAATAAATTATTTATGCATAAAAGTGTATTGGCAAACATTATAAATATTCAAAACATTAAAACAGTTGAAAATAATAAGATTGTGTATCATACAGATTTACTAAAATTGATTTTCAAGGAAAATAAGTATTTGACAACTCTCTTTACTTTGTACCACCTAGGTGCCCATGACTGTTCTCTAGGTCTGGATTTCATCTCTATCATACATGGAATGTGGAATAAAATTGTATGAAACTGCCAACATGGAACAAACATATCCCAGTGGTAATAATATGTCCACTTCAATAAGGAAACGTGTGATAATAAATGTCTAAGACACCTGGGTCTTACCTTAAAATATGAAGACTCAGAATGCAAAGATCCAGTTTCATTATATGTATAAACCAAAAAGTTCTGGGATACGAATGAGCTAGAAAAAACAAAAATAAAAAACTGGTTGAATCATGAATTTATTATGAACATAAACATTAAAATAATTAAAAAAAAGTGAAATATATGATTCATATAATAATATTCCTTAACTAGAGTAATTTTAGCATGCCATAACAGTGTAAATTCATAGAACTATTGACTCAGAGAGTTTAGGATTTCTTAACACTGGAATAGACTTTGAATCCTCCATATCAGATATTCGTGTGTGTGCCTGCCTGTGTCTCCATTCAACAAGATTTACTGAGTGTCAATGATCTGACAGATCCTCTTCCAGGCACTGGGATACAGCAGTAAACAAAAGAGAAAACCACGGGTCTTCACGGCAGTGAGAGACACATACGTTAGTACATTAGGTGATGATAAATAAGGCCCAGGGTGGCAGGAGGTTGGTTGCAAATGTAGACAGGATGGCATGGAAAGGCTCACTGAACTGATAAGTAAAGACCTGAAAACAAGCCACTTGGATTTGCACAGAAATGTTATTCCGGACAAAGCAAGGAGAAAATGCAAAGACCCTGAGGCAGAGATATGTTTTGTGTTTACAAAGAACATCTGGGGGCAGTGCCTGTGGTGAAGCGTGGAGTGAAGACAAGAGCCCACAGTAAGAGACGGTGTCACCGAGATGAGAAGCCATTGGAAGAGTCTGAGCAGATTAAGAACGGGTCAGACCAGCATTTTAATAGGATCAGACTGAATGCTGTGTTGAAAACCATCTGTAGGACAAATAAGCAGAAACAGAGTGATCAGCTAGGTTATTACAGTCATCCAGGCAAGACATGACGGTGGCTTGAGCTAGGATTGCAGCAGCGGTGGAGGTCCCATTCTGGATGCATTTTGAAGGCAGATCGCATGGGATTTAATAATCCATTGGATGTGGGGGGAAAACAAAAGAAAAAAAAGATGTCAGGAATGACCCTAACATTTTTGTTCTGAGAAACTGGAAGAGTAGAGGTGCAATTTACTGAGATAATTGTGGGAAAGACAAATTTTGGAAAAGGATCAGAAGTACATTTTAGACACATTAAATATGAGAATTCTCATAACCTCTTGGTTATCAAATAAGTAGTCAAATAAATGAATATGGAGAGGAAAAAAGTAGAGATACAAGTTGGGAGTAATCAATACATAAATGGTATTAAATCCATAGGAGTAGATGAAATAACTGGGTGATTGAGTATAGCTAGGGGAAAAAACAAACAAACAAGATTTAAGAATAGCACCATGGAGAACTCGAAGACTGAAGAGATGAGGAGGAATCTAGAAAACAAACAAACAAAACAAAATCTGAGAAAGAGTCAGCACAGTGTAAGAGTTAAACACGGGAGTCTGCGGTACCCTGGAAGCCAAATGAAGAAACTATTATATGGAGGAGACACTGCTCAGCTATACACAATGCGGCCGATTGGTCAAGAAAAATGAAGAGTAAAAAATAACTGGCATTTAGAAACATGAGGATCTTGGATGATCTTATCAAAAAACACTTTTAATGGAATGGTAGCGACATTAAAGACCAACATGAGTTTAACGATCATGAATTACAAGAGAATAGTCATGAGTTAAGTGAGAACAATTTTCTCCAGGCTTGTTCAACTACAAAGATGCAGGCAGACAAAATGCAGTTGTGATAAATATATATTTTCAAAGATGAAGGCAGAGAAGAGGCTGTTTGAGTCCATTTATATAAAATGTTGAGAAAACACAAATTAAGAGACAGGAAATAGATTGCTTGTTGCCTGGAGTAGTGGCTGATGACAGGGATTAAATATGAAATGGCACAATGGGTCTTAGGTGGGGAATTAAATGTTCTAAAACTGATTTATGGTTGATAATTGTAATACTATATTAAAATCACTGAATTATACATTTCAGAGTTTTATGATTTTATATATATATATAATTTACCAAATAAAGTTGTTAAAAATAAATACATATACAATTAATACCTCCATACAAAGTATGCCGCTAGTTAAATTTTCCACCAATAACCACATGATATGTACACATGTTTGATTTCACATCGGATATACTTGATACACAGCTTGCAGTTCTTGGGTTCAATGGCTTTATACTCTTATTTATACGTAACTTATTTCTTAATTTGAAAATAACAAGCTGGAATATACAAATGCAAAGTTCTCATAGACTTCATATTCAAGACGTAATGAATCCTAAACTGAAAAACTGACCAATTAAACAGCCTACATTTCACTGCATTCTTGAATTTAAATAGTGTACAAAAATATTTTTTAAAAAGTAAATTCTCAGCTTTAAGGGAAAATCATATCTTACTGTTTCCTGAGATGCAGAGTGTATGGTTTTTTATCAATTGTAATGATATAAGTCACCTAAAATAAAGCAAATAAAGACGATTTAGTAAATCATAAATATATAAAGTAAAAGAGTATTTTTCACTCAAGTCAAAAAAGACTCACCCAATCCATTTTATAAAAGAATATATTCTTCAGAATTTATTGTTCTAAATAGTAAAAATTTTAAATTTTTCTAATAAATTCAGGATGAGGGTGATAAATTTACTGTAGGGATGGCTTTTGAAAAGAATAAATGAAAACTCTATTTTGAAAAAAATATAATTTTACCATTTATTAATACTAGATTTTAATTGTTTATATTTAGAAAAAACATATTTACCCTTAGCCAAAATGAATGAGGAATGGCTGTAGGCTTACATTCTACACCGAATATAATGAAACAATAGCAAGTTTATAAATACATATATACATACTAACAAACACTAGAGCCACTTTGCAATGCTTCACATATAAACTGGGAGGAAAACAGACCTGAGAGAATGAAGCTAGCGAGGAACGCTGCAGCTCCAGGACTACGAGCTCTGATACTACAGGAACTAAATTATAATGGTCCTCATTACCTTGACATGATGGCATCCAGGAACAGGAAGTGTACACGGTACACAGTAAAGCAGGTTGATTTTATAAGATCATCAGGAGGGTGAGAAAGTGTCTAGCTAAATTGAATTTTATATAGTAGAACAACATAGGCTTGAAATCCACCCTTTGCCATTTAACACAATGTGATCAACAGAGGTACGTCCATCCACTTGGCCATATCCTATTGGTTGGAAGGAAGTCACAGGTCTTTCCCACACTCATAGTGAGACAGGCTGGGACCTGGGACCCTTTGCTGCAGTGCAAAGGATACACCTGGATATCCTGTATCCTGGATACACCTCTCCTGGAGCAACAAATACAAAGAAACTGTATGGGACTAAAAATAACTGCATGCCAGATGTAGAGAATGGACTTGAGGACATGGGGAGGGGGAAGGGTAAGTTGGGACGAAGTAAGAGAGTGGCATGGACATATATACACTACCAAATGTAAAATAGATAGCTAGTGGGAAGCAGCTGCATAGCACAGGTAGATCAGCTCAGTGCTCTGTGACCACCTAGAGGGGTTGGGATAGGGAGGGTGGGAGGGAGACGCAAGAGGGAGGAGATATGGGGATATATGTATATGTATAGCTGATTCACTTTATTATACAGCAGAAACTAACACACCACTGTAAAGCAATTATACTCCAATGAAGATGTTAAAAAAAAAAAAACTGCGTGTATGCCTTAGTTGGGGCAAATTCCAGCTGCCACTTTTGAAGAGCCTGGAGCAAAAACAGGGTGTTGGGAGCAAAAGGGCGGTACTGAGCATGCACCCTGCACACACCACCACCTAAGGGGTGGGCAAAACACCTAAGCCCCCCCTCTGGCCTGACCCATAGACACACCCCTACCCTCGCCCCATATAAGGAACAAGCCTGCCCTACCTCCTGGAGTGAGCAAGAAAGGGGACCTGTTTGTTCTCCCGCCTCTGCTGCAGCAGGGGCCCCAGTAAAGCCTTGCCTGAATTTCTTGTCTGGCCTCTGATCAATTTCTATTGATTGGGGAAGGCCAAGAGCCCTGGTTGGTAACAATAGGTGGAGCTTATTCAACCATGAACACCAGATGGTAAGAATCACTTGGGTAAATTAGGGTCTGTCCAACACCATGGGCAAAGAACAACTGGGGAGCTGAGGAATAAAACCCACAGCTCACATGGTGCTGGGAGATATTCAAGGTCTGATCAACCAGAGGAGAAGAATGTCACTGAACACTCATGCCATCCACTAGAGATCACAGAAGGGTCAAATTTTAGTGTTAAGGAGAAACTAATCTTAGAGTAAAGGCCACTCTAAACATTCATCCTTAAGATATGACAAGGCAGCATGAAATTGTCTATCTGATTCATAAGTAACTTAATTGCCTGCCAAAACAAAGTATAGCACATTTTAAAGGAAGCCCACAAAATCAAGCAATCAACCAAATAAAATTAGCAAGGTTAATACAATCAAAAACAATTATACACAGGGATATGAAATCAGTCTGATGGCAGGATAAGAGCTTCCTGCCTTATCCTCCCACAGATACACCAAACATACGCCTCACGTGGATTGATGCCCTGTGAGAGAAATCCAGAAAGTTGCACAGTGACTCCTCAACACTGGGTGACTGAGAAAGTACCCACTGTGAAAGTGGGTAGGAAAGGCTGATACACACACGCACCACAAAACCCACCCCTGGCAAAGTGCTTACAATCAGGAGGGAACCCTGAACTCTCAGTATGCCCCTCAGAACCAAAAGGTTTGGACCAGGCATCCAGCAGCACAACTTTTAAGGCTGCCACCCAAGGGACTGGCTTCCAAATAACTTAGTTCAGAGAGCCACTGGGACTTGACATCCCTAATTCCTCAGACCCCCATTAAACAGAGGCAGTTTTTAAATGTGTGCATGAGCACTTCCCATAGTTCCCCCCCCACCCCGGGGTGCATCATAGAGGGAGCAGACAAAAAGCACCCAGCTCCTACTTTCTCCCTGGAAGGAGTTTGACTGCACACTTTTCCAGCTGCAGCTCGAGGGTCCAGCTTCTAATCAGACTACATGTGGGTGCTGATAGGGATCCTCCCAGGAGCCTGAAAGGGCCGATGGGCACTTCCCTTGACGACTCCCCCAGGCTCAATCCAACAATAAAACCAAGTCTCCAGTTTCTTCCTGACAGGACCTTGTCTACACATCTAGAATCTCAACTTTTTTTTTAATTGAAGTATACTGATGTACAATATTATATGTTACAGGTACAATACAGTGATTCATAATTTTTAAAGGCTGTACTCCATTTCTACTTATTATAACATATTGGCTATAGAACCTCAACTTTTAACGCTGCCACCTGAAGGTTTGGATCCCATACCACCTAGTTCTGAGATCTGACGGGGCTCAGCATTCAGACTCCCCAGATTCATCTTAAGAGAAGATTTTTATACGGAAGGGCAAGCACTTCCAAGGACCATCTCCCTGGGCTTAGGGCAGAGGGAACAGGAAAAAACACAAGGGTCCCAACTTCTCTGTGCAAAGGGCTTGAGTGCATACTTCCTCAGCTGCTGCTTGAGGGTTGAGCTTCTAAATAGCTTGCACCAGGGAGCTGACAGGGTACATAAATAGTAGTCCTCTGGGGACTTGAACAGATGTGAGGAAATTCCCTGTGCTTTCTCTCTCTGACTCATCCCAACTATAGAGCTAATTCTCCAGCTTCTCCCTCAATGAAATTTGTCCACACATCTAGTGCCCCACCTTACACAGCTGCCACTAGAGGAACTGGCTACGAAGTCACCTAGTAATGGGAGCTCTCCTGGACCAGAGAGAACAAAAGAGGTGAAAGAAGTAACATTATCTCTGCAGATGACATGATCTCATGTATAGAAAACCCTAAAGACTACGTCAAAAAGCTATCAGAATTAATAAATGAATTCAGTAAAGTTTTAAGACACAAGATCAAAATACAAAAATCAGTTGTGTTTCTATATACTGACAATGAACTACCAGAAAGAAAATTAAGAAAACAATACCATTTACAATAACATCAAAAGACAAAACATTTAAGAACAAATTTAGCCAAGAAGGTGAAAAACGTATCCAGTAAAAACTAAAAAACAATCATGAATAAAATTAGAGAAGACACAGATAAATATATATTCCGTGTTTATGGATTGAAAGGATTAATATTGTAAAATTTTCCATACTACCCAAAGTGATCTGCAGATTCAGTGCAATCCCTATCAAAAATGCCAATGTCATTTTCCACAGAAATAGAGAAAACAATCCTAAAATGTATATGGAACCACAAAAGAGCCTTAATAGCTTAAACAATCTTGAAAAAGAAGAGCAAAGCCAGAGACATCACACCTTGTGATTTCAAACAATATTACAAGGCTGTAGTAATCAAACAGTATCTTACCAGCATAAAAACAGACACGTAGATGAATGCACCACAACAACATAACTTTATACCTAAAGCAACTAGAAAAAGAAGAACAGAAACCCAAAATCAGTAGAAGGAAATAAATCATAAAGATCAGAGCAGAAATAAATGAAATAGAGACAAAAAAAAAAACAATAGAAAGATCAATGAAACTAAAACTTGTTCTTTGAAAAGATAAGCAAAACTGATAAACATTTAGACAGACTCATCAAGAAAAAAGGGGAGAGGGCCCAAATCAATAAAATCAGAAATGAAAAAGGAGTTGTAACTGACACTACAGAAATACAAAGGACCATGAGAGTATTACAAACAACTATAAGCCAACAAAATGGACAACCTAGAAGAAATGGACAAATTCTTTGAAAGGTACAATCTCCCAAGACTGAACCAGGAAGAAATAGAAAATATGAACAGACCATTTACCAGTAGTGAGCTCTACAGAGATTTCAAAACACTTCATGTCCTGCATCATTGTGATAACTGAAGTAAACAACTTGAAGCTTAAAGTGATCATGCAATGACAATATACATACAAACAGAAGTAAATCAGAAAAAAAAGAAAAGAAACTTTTATGCAAACAGTTTTCAACAGAAAGTAGTTTATTTATAATGGAATCAGAGTCATAAATTAAAATTTGGATTCCATGTCCTAAACTTATAACTTTGACTCCCTCAACTGAACATTTGTAATCCTCTTTCTCATATATATAAGAAAATATATGTAATATTTCAAAAGGTTAATGTGAGAATTAAATGAGACTAGTATATGAAAATACTTCTCTAAAGGAAATTATTTTATCATGATTTTCAAGTACAATTTCACATTTAATTTTTATTACAGTGATTCAGCAGTAGAAGAGAATCATGATAGGTTCCAATACTGTATGTCAAAATAGAGTTAATGGAGTCTTAATTTTTTTACTTACTCTTATTTCAAAAATTGTTCCTTCAAACTGAAAAATTTTCCCAGGGTTTCTATATATTGACCACACCACTTTAACCACATGAAAATCTAAACCCCTGTATTGTGACTTCTAGTTTTTAATCTAAAACATTATAATTATGCCAATTTGAAGTATATTAATCAAGAAAATATTCAAGATGGAGTGTCTTAAATTTAATCAGTTTTTAATAGCAGGTACGCATTTTTCAACTTTTTTTCCAGTTAATATTTATTTACTGACAATGTTTTCATCATAATCAGGCAAATGTGACATTTTTATTTTTCCTTTTCTTTTTTTTCTTTGGCATTACTTCTAATAAGTCTGATGCTTCTGGGTCAAAACTTGCAGGTCTAAACCTTGCTCAAGACCATTTTCTCTGTCACTTTAACAGTGGCCATTAATAATTTTTTTCATAAATTTCATTGTCATGCTTATTTAATATTGATTTTTTTCTACGAGTATGATTCCTGAAAAGTGTTTACTATTTCTTGAAAATTGTGAACAAATAGGTCAGAAGAGCCTGAGAGATGAAGAGAAGGGCACAAGAGTTAGCAATGAAAATATGTTGCTTTGCAAGTGAATACAAATCAGTAGGATCTGATTCAATACAAAGGTAAAGAAAAATCGTCTTAAACTTTTAAATTATAAAACTAATATCCTTGATCATTCACCTGCTTCTCTGAATCTTCACTCTCATTCGACCTCATCTTCTGTGGAACTGTGACATACAGGAATATTCCCTCAGAATCTGTAGTAAGAAAATGGGATTTTTTGCAACAGTGCTCTCAGTCAAGCTTGGGTTCTTAAGTTTGAGTCCATGGTGGGGTCCACAATTGTAAGTCAATTTATCTACATGTGTTTACCCTCCTTCTTGGTCCACAGATTTCAATAGATTTTCAATGGCACACTGAAAATGGCTAAGATACAAACAAGTGAACAGAAATTAGCCATTGCAGTTCTATAGGACCATCCTGTTCGTTTCCATAACCGCATTGGGACCTGTTTCTCTCGGGTCTCTGAGGAATACATCCAGGGCAGTGCCGAACCTCGTATATCCTCTGGCCACAGAGTGGGTGACCCAGAAGGACCCTCAGCTGCTGAGACACTGGACCCTTGATGCAGAGAGTGGACTCCTTGGCTAACATCTTCCTTCCCCTGCCCTGGTCAGGGGTGGGTGGCGTAGGGGTGGGGTGTGGGAGGAAAGCACCGGCAGGGAATCTGGGAAAGGGGCGGTAGGGGTCCCAGAGCTACAGGAATTGCTGCCCAGGAAGAGCCCAGCCCTGCTCAGAAGCCAAAGGAGGGAGAAGGAAGTCGGGGCTCCGCGGTCTTACCCTGGAGAGCGTGTAGCCCTCCAAGCTCAGCAAGCAGGGCAACGAGGAGGAACATCGCTGGGCGGGGCGCTGGAAGCACGGCCAAGGTCAGAGACCGTTGGGCAGCCGTGAGGCTCGCGGGCAGCAGCAGTCAGGGGTTCAGCGCGCTAGGCCCCCGGGCCCTGGGGGTGAGGACCAGGGCCTCGCAGTCGCTTTCAGCTGTGCTGGCTCATCCTTGGGCATCCTGGGTGACTGGGCACTCGAGGCTGGGAGAAGAAACAGCAGACAAAAGCCTAAGGGTCTGCGCACAGCTAGTTTGTGGTGACTAAGTGTACGTCTTTTTTTTTTTTTTTTTTACATCTTTATTGGAGTATAATTGCTTTACAGTGGTGTGTTAGTTTCTGCTTTATAACAAAGTGAATCAGTTATACATATACATATGTTCCCATATTTTAAATGCTTCAGTAGGGATAAAGGGGCAAATAAGCATTATTTGCTTTTCCGGGGAAGTTTCTGGTAGTTTCCTTTCTCCATGTTACAGTTTTCTGACAACGTTTATTTACTGTGGTGGAAGAGAAAGAGGAAAATAGGCATATTTACTATTTTTTACAAGAAATTTTCTACTTAAATCGTGTTACTGCCGACTTAATAAAATCTTTGCAAACAAAGAAAAATAAAGAATATTGAACTCGATCCTGGATAAGGAAATAAAAAGCACAATTCTTCAACTGTGGGCCTATTCTTACAATGTTAGATTATAATCTGTTGAGGAAAGGGAAAGAAAACTTTGAAACGTACCCTAAGTGTGTCTTGTTAACAGTTACTGTTAGAACCGTAAAAAGGAAGCTTTAGAAATGGGAATGCCAGCAAGACAAACTCAGAGGGGAAAAGTGACACCACTGCAGAAGACAGAACATGTAATTGTCTTTGAATTTTCTGACAAATATTTTAAGCTACTCACGCTCAAAACCTAACTCAACTTCTGCCTGCCACTCACCCACACCTTCCTTTATCCCAGTACACTCCACAGCAAGGATGTATAGTACCAACAGTTGCAAAAATAAACTCTGCTCAGCTCTAAAACTGCAACCTGCTAGGTAGTAGTACTCCTGGGAAACTGATTCTGAGAAATTATGATTAAATTAGGCAGGACAGTGATCACAATGGCCCCAAATAAGTTAGTGGCAAAGGGGATGAGGGAAAGTTATGGTAGAATCATCCCGATGTGTATTATTTTTACCACAGAGTTCACCCACTTAAAGCACACAGGTGAATGATTGTAGGGTTTTTAGTGTATTCACAGATATGTGCAACCATTACCACAGTCAATTTCAGTTCCCTCATCTCAAAAACAAGTCCTCTACCCTTTAGTTATTACCATCACCCACCCCAGCTTTTCAATCCCCACCCCCACTTTCAGCAGTAAACAACCACTAATCTTAGTCTCTCTAGATGTCCCTGTTCTGGATGTTTCATACAAAGGCATAATACGTGGTTTTTGTGACTGGCTTTAGTCACTTAGCATAACGGTTCCAAGGTTCATCCACGTGGTAGCAATATCAGTGCTTCCTTTTTGTGGCTGAATACTATCCCATTGTATGGACGGACCACATCTCGTGTATCCATTCATCATTTGCTCATTTGGAGAAAGAAACTCTTGGTCTTTGTGATGAGATGCTCCCACCCCTGACCCAGGAGCACCTTCATTTATATGGATGGAAATTCTGTAGGTCCTAATTAGACTCCAGGTAGGCTGATGGATCTCTAACCCACAAATAATGCTTTGAGGTGTGCAGAAGTGCACCCATCTCAGGAAGAGGGAGATGAAGAGAGGGGGCACTGAAGCAAGAAACTGTCACCCAGAAAAGCTCAGCTTCAGTCAGGAAAGAGCAGCAAGTCTGGGTTCCTTCAAAGGACAAAGAAAGATGTATTCTAGAGCTCAATTTCCACAAGGGCAGGGAAGTATCACCTGGAGACAGAACAGTTATCTATGACCAGGAACTCAGTGTGAGCAACTCCTTGAAGATAGAATGGATGCTAGTGACTCTGAGGGCTCTGGGGCTGACCTTGTATAGCAACCCTTCCTCTCAATATCCCGAAGCTTGGAATGGGTAGGGGATGAGAATCATGAACTATCGCAGAGGTGCAGATTCTGGGTGTCCTCTCTTGAGATGGGAGCGATTAGCAGGGCCATGGGTATCTGAGGGCAGTCGGTGGCAGGAGTGCACAATGGAAAGTTTCCGTTGGGATGCAACAGCCTCGCAGGTTCAAAAGAGGCCAACCTGCTTATTTCCTACTAGAGGATCATGGCGGTAGAAGGCCCCCTGTGGGTCCTCCTGGGCACAAAAGGCTTTCCGGGTCCCCAGCTTCCAGGTTGTCGGAAAAAGGCTTTCAGCTTCCTAGACCTTCCCTGAGCTCCAAAGGGCGTATTCAAACAGTTACTAATCAGGGAAGTGAGGAAAGGCAGGAAGAAACGACAGTGCAGCATGGGGCCTGGTGCTGTTCCTCCTCGGGGACGTGCAGAACCATCTGACGCGTATGACTGAGATCTTCAACAGGAACTAGGGCCCCCTCAAGCCAGATGCAGGAAGTCACTTGAGGCTGAGCACAAGCATGTGGACCCACACTGGCAGGAAAGGCTGATGACTGAGATTCCTGGAACAGCGCCCTGTTACCTCACCACCAACCAATCAGGGGAAGGTTCCATACCCTGCAGCCCTTGCCCCAAATTTTGCCTGTAAACACTCTTCCCCAAGAGCCATCAGGGAGTTGGCATTTTTGAGCATGAGCTGTCCGTTCTCCTTGGCTGGTCCTTGCAATAAACCTTAATCTGCTCCAAACACTGACGTTTCCCTTTGTTTGGCCTCGGTGTGCATCGGGCACACAAACTTGGGCTTGAGAACAGAATGAATTGACACAACGCGACATACTTTCACTCACAGGATTTACTTTTGTTTTTTAAATTGAAAGCTTTAAGCCACCACAAAAGGAGAGAAAAGCAGATTTTTTTTTATTCTTGAACCAGCCCAGTTAATGGTGTGTTTCTTGGCAATATCTTTTCTCCAAATTATGGCTTTTGACGGTATTGTTTAGTTACCATTCTAAAAGAAATACAGAAAAAAGAAATGCTACATTTTTAATGGTTAATAAAAGCTGTCTAATTTTACTACAAAGCTATAGGTATATCAATTAATTAATATAAGACAGTTGATACTGTCACAACCTATACCTGTGCTCTACAGAATCTGTAAACCCAAGTTTTTTTTGTTTCTTTGGTTTGATTTTTTCCAGAAACATTTGTGATAGCCACATTAAAAGGAAATGCTATAAACTGCTATTTATATATGTCTCATTTACACGGACTCTATTGTTTCACATGGGTCAAAGAAAGTCATGAACGAGGAAACAGAGAGAAAAAGAGCAATACAATATGTGAAGAAGGACACATATTGTGTCCTTTTCTCTATTTTTATCTACAGAGGAGGAGAACTCCCAACAGTCCTCTGTGCGTTTCCAACAGGTGTCCCCCACACACATGTTCAGAACAAACTCCTTCTTTACTCCACTCTGCTTCATGGCTCCAAAACCAAGCTGGTTCTCAGCTGCTGTACAACACGCCGTTAGTAAAAGCTGTCATTATCCATTGTGTCAGAAATGTTCGTCTTTGTAGTTCTCTTTTATTCTAACCCAAATACATCTATCCAGTCACCACTTCAACCAAGTCTACCCGTTAGGTCTCTGAAAACTGTGTTGTTCTTTCCGTCTTAACGAATCCTGCCCTCATCACACTTTTCCTGTGCATTCCATTTCACTAGTCTCCAGTTCTGACTGAATCTGACTGAATTTTCTCCTAATTTATCCCTGTGAATTTTGTAAAAAGCGCACCATATCTTGCTAAATCCCTCCCTTACCACGTCAAAAATACTTCAACTACGTTCCATTTATCTATGAGGAAATGTAACCTTTTAATCGTGGCATATCAGACACTGGTCCTGGCTCAAAGTTACCTAGGCAGATTTTCTCCTTCAACATCCGTACATTTTAAAATAAATTTTTAAATATATTAAGAGCACAAATTTAGACACAGAGAGGTCTGGCTTTACATGGTAGCCTAGCTATCTTCCTGCTGTATAGAAATGAACAACATTTAAGTACTTCTTCTTACACTCTACAGCCAAACTCTCAATTCATTCTGTTGGTTCACCTTCAAAATTTATTCCTAAGACCACCTTTACTATCCCTGGTCTGAGGTAACATCCCTTCTCTCCTGGATTAGTCCTGACATTTTTTTTTCCATTGTATCATTCATGTGCTTGAAAAGCTCCTGCCCAGGTATATGCATGGGCTGCTCTACCAGCTCTATGCCTGTCTAAGACAGACTTGGTTTACAGCTGAACCGTAAACCTCTCTCTTTAGCTGTAGGAAAGCCTGAATATCTGGTTTCACTTTTTTCTGAGATAAGGGCAGTGTGATTTATGATGGGCTTTTTAAAATTTAAAATAAGGAACCTTGAGATCTTGTGCCTGAGGCGTCTCTCTGACCCACAGTGCTTGCCTGCACCCTCTCTTGCTGTACTGTATCCTTTGCATTTAGATAGAAGCCTTCTGTGAGCTGATGGTGATGTCAGGTGACTCCTTTCAGATATCTAAACTGGGTCATTATTTGCGCCTCCTCCAATTCCTTGCTGACATGTCACTTGCTCCCTAGGGCCTACTCAGTCAGCCACATTTAAAGTTGCCACCCAGTTCTTCCTTCAGTGTCAACTTCCCAGTTAGCCCCACTTCTCTCATCTTCCCCATAAAGAATCACCTTTCAGTACCAACTTATAAAATACGTTTATCGAACGAATGTGTCCAATTCTTGAGGCAAGACCTTAATATAACCATAAAGTACTGGTGGCAGGAGATGACTGTGAAAAATAGAAAAAAGTGTAAAAGAAAGCAAGATATTGCATTTACGAATTAAGACTTGGAGAAAGCCGGGGAGACACGTGCTCACTGTACCGCTCTAGGAGAAAATGACTGAAGTTGTGTGGAGGTGAGAAGTTCAGGTGAAGACACCCAGCATGATGAAGGAACTATGACGGAGGACATGAGAAGAAGACAGCCGAGGGCCAGAATCTTCACCTAAGATGCGGGCCTTTAGTAAAGAGATCAGAGAAGAGGGAGAGGGTGGTCTAGGCAGAAATAAGACTACTTTACATTGAGGACAGGAGTCATAAATGATTTGCTTGGTGGCCGATAAGGAAACAGAGACCCACTGACTTTTTTCTCCATCAAAGTCAGATGTGGCAGGTAAGTAAAGAGATGATCTCAGGATCTCACACTTAGATGAGTTTTTGATTGTTTTCCTTTACTTCCAGGGATAAGTCTAATATGTCAAATATCACGATTTCTTTACACATGAGTTAGAAATTTGAACGACATATACAGAAGCCTCCTTTATCCCAACTGACGGTAAAGAATTGTTCTTCTGCCTTGGAGGGTGAGTGCATTTAGCGTTTGCCTGGCATCCTCTAGGTCCTTAATAAGTGTAAATTCCATTCCCCATCACCAGTCTTGTATCAGAAAATATGTGGCAAAATTGTGGAGCTCTTAAGACTTCAACCCTGGCGTCTGGTTGTCGAACTCAAAACTCACTAAAATTCTATACATGTGGGGAATTATTTACATTCTTTATGTCTGTTTCCTTATTTCTAAAATAAGGAGAACACAATGTTCTGTGGCAGCCTGGATGTGAACGGAGTTTGGGGGAGAATGGATACATGTACATGTATGGCTGAGTTGCTTTGTTGTGCACCTGAAACTATCACAACATTATTAGTCGGCTATACTCCAATACAAAATAAAAAAGTTTAAAAGAAATAAAATAAGGAGAACAATAACCGGGGAGTTAGTGAGGAATAAATACAGGTGTTGGGAGAAAACTTGTGTAAACCTCTCGTTTAGAATGTTAAATCTACCAATCAAATGCATGATTGCACATAAATATTTTAAGAAAATATTAAAAATCCCTTTGAAGTCATTTCTTTTTACAAAGATATTGGTTAATAAATCTGTGGCTAATGTGAGTTAACATTAAATGTTTCTAGATAAGTATAAAATAAAATTAACATCAAATGGTTTGTTTTAGTCTTTGTTTTAGTATATGATAGCAACAAATAGAAATCAAAATGATGAAATACGGGAATAATATCTTCCTTATACTGAGGTACTGTTAAAAATATTGTTTTAAGTATTTAATGAATTATATAATTTTTTCAATAGTTTGATTCCTTTACTTCACCTTTAACTCTAAGACTGGTTGCTGTTACTCTTCCTACTGCTGTCTTCTGATAGAGATTTGTTTAAAAGAAACAACTATTTTTAAGGTTAGGAAACACTGTAATCTTAAAGTCAAGAAAAGTAATGAAGCTAGATTTGTCCTAATTACTCAATTAATATGTACCAATATCCACTTTGCTTTCTATATGCCACTCAGGGATAATATATTCTAGTGTTTGTTTTTTTCCGAAGGTTAGACTAAATTTTAAATATGTTAAGCATTTTTAAAATTTCAAACTAAAACTCCATCTATTACTTTTCTCTATTTTGTCTACATGGAAGACCAGATGGAATATTAAATATCTATGATAATGCTTCTCCAATTTAAACAGATAATTTACATGTAAATTCTTAAACTATCATAACTTCAGTTATATGATTTCTGTCAAATCCCTACGTGAATAGTTATTTCACTTCTGTTAATGAGGTCCTTAATGAGGCCTCTCTATTAGCTATGCTTAGTTACACTTTGTGGTATTTATACAGCCTCCATTTGTTCTTTGGCTCCTATACACAGCTCCTGTTGAAGAGGAATGTCATGGTGTAAAGGTTCCTACAAAATGGCTACAATTCTCTGGCCACAGATGATAAAATCAGGTTTGAACACCTAACTCAGGATTATAAATCCAGACAGAACACTGGCTGAAATGAGATACACTTGCACAGTTATTTCCTTCTGTCTCTTGAGAAAATGAACTAACAGGCACTGGTTTTGGCAGATTACTGGGATTTTTACTTGAAAATGAAACTAGAAAGAGTTGAGATAGGTACTCTGGGCCATGTGTAAGCAGAGCAGTCATCTTGGAGAGAATGGACATGGACAAGAAGGGACGATGTCAACCGTAAAGGCTTTGGGTGATGGAGACAATGGCCTGGCTCCTAACCATCCAGTTCCTTACCACCCTTTTGTGTTTCAGCTCTACATCATTTCTTGCCCTTGCAGCCCTGAAACCATCTACTGCTGCTCTAAAATTTAGGCTGTCACGAGCAGACTTTGTTCTTTATGATCAGTGGTACCTTACTCTAGCATCTCTTCCCAAAGTCAGGTCGAGTTCTTGCAACTATTCAGATTTGTCCAAGATGTCTTAAGTAAGAGCACAGGAAGACATGCCAGGTATCATTCAATTAAGTCAGTTTATAACAGTTGAATGATTGATGAATCATGCAGAAGACTACCCTGAATTACCTGGTCGCTGCTAACTTGTTCATAAATAAGATTAACTAACTTGGGAAGTAGAGGTGTTGATTGAAATTTTATATCATTATTTTGTCTCTGGCTACACAAATGAGAAACAAAAATGACTTCCTTTACAATGAAGAAACGAGACCCCCCTCTTTACCCTTGCTTCTGCATTCTCATTTTCCTAAATATTCACTAAGCAAATTGTGGCTTGTATGTTGTTACAGTAAAGAAAGAAGCAGTATGAAAGTGAAGTAAGTCAGACAGAGAAAGACAAAGTGTGATCCCACTTATATGAGGAATCTACAAAAAAAACCACCCTTACAGATACAGAGAACAGATTGGTGGTTGCCAGAAAAACGGGATGAGGGGGTGGTGAGCAAAATGGATAAGAGGGTCAAAAGGTACAAACTTCCAGTTGTAAAAAAAACAAGTCATGGGGATATAATGTACAGCGACTATAGTTAAAATAAGGAATTACACTCTTGAAACTTGCTAAAAGAGTAGATCTTGAAAGTCCTCATCAGGAGAAAACCAAATTTTTGTTAACTATGCATGGTGACAAATATTAACTAGACTCATTGTGGTGACCATTTTGTAATATATACAAATATCAAAGCATTATGACATAAACATGAAACTAATATGTCATATGTTAATTATACCTCATTAAAAAAAAGACCTAATCAAGCTCTGCTCTACAAAAAAAAAAAAAAAGGAAAAGCTGTGCAAGTGCCTTAATTCTAATTTTAGAAACACATGAGCGATATTAATTATGTGTAAAATGGGCAGTATCCTATGTGTGTCCTCTCCCTCATTCTTTCCCATCCTATATTTTCTCAAATTCCTCATATTCTATGCTGCCCTGTCTCCATTAATCTTCACCTTCCCCATATTCTATGCTGCTCTATCTCTATTAATCTTCTTGGCACAAGTGAATGTCAGTGCAAGGAAACGGGTTTGTTTGGGAAGTAAATAGACCTTCTAAATTAGTTACAGCCAACGTGGCTTTCTATTCGAAAGGTACTGAGGATTTACTGAGTAACTTCAGTTGCTCCTGGGCCTATATAAACATGAAACATACCCACCTGCCTGAAATCTGCAAAAAATTTGGTATGTTTCTAAATATTTGGTATATATATACAAATATATTCTATATATAGAAATATATAGAATTTGGGAAATTCAGGCTTTTTAGGGCAGGAGCCACCCGTCTCCTTACATGGCCCTGCAATAAACCTTTCTCTGCTCCAAACTCCGACGTTTCGGTATAGTTTGGCCTACTGTGTGTCGGGCACAGGTCTAGCTATATTTACATCAGACAGAATAGACATAAAGTCAAGACAGTCACAGGAGTCAAAGATGGACATTTTATAATGATTAAAGGGCTAGTCCACCAGGGAAAGATAACCATTATAAATATATACACCCTCAGCATTAGAGAATCTAAATATACCCACAGCAAACACTGACAGAATCTGAGGAGAGATACAGACAGCAATACAATAAGAGAAGGGGACTTCAATACCACACTTTCAGTAATGGGTAGAGGAAGCAGACAGGAGATGAGTAAGAAATAAAAAAGAGGACTTAAATAACATTATAGCCAAAATCTACCCAGCAGCTACATACAGAACATTCCCCTCAAAAGCAGCAGAATATACATTCTTCTCAAGTGGACACAAGCTTTCCCCACAATAGATTATATGTTTGGTCACAAAGCAACTCTTAACAAATTTAAGAAGATTTAAATCATACAATGTGTCCTTTCTGAACACGTTTTGGAATGAAACTAGAAAGGAATAGCAGAAGGATAAGTAAAAAATCCACAGCTATGTGGAAATTAACAACATACTTTTGATCAACAATTGAATCAAAGAAAAGAATCAAAAAGGAAATTTAAAATAGCTTGAGACAAATGAAACAGAAAACACAACATACCAAAATTTATCGCATCCAGTGAAAGCGGAGGAAAGAGGTAAATGTATAGCTACAAACAAAATACATCAAAAAGACCTCAAATTAATAAACTAACTTCACATCTCAAAGAACTAGAAGAAGAACAAAGAAAACTCAAAGTAGCAAAAAGAACATAACAAAGAATAGACCAGGAATAAAATGATATTAAGTGGAAAAACAATAGAAGATATCATAAAACTAAGAGTTGGGCTTTTGAAATGATAAATAAAATTGACAAACCTCTATCTAGATTAAGAAAAAAAGAGAAGTTTCAAAAATAAAATCAGAAAAATGAAAGCTCATGCCACAAAAATAAGAAGGTTCAAAAGAAAATAATATGAACATTATATGCCAACAACCAGATACCACAGAGGATGGATAAATGCTTAGCGACATGAAACCTAAGAAGAGTGACTCATGAAAAAATAGAAAATCCGAACCGACGTATAACTAGTATGGAGACTGAATCGGTAATCACAAACCTCCTAATAGGGAGAAGCCCGATACCAAATGGCTTCCCTGGGGAATTCTATAGAACATTTAAGTAAGAACTAACACAAGCCTTCGCAAATGCTTCCAAAAAGTAAAAGAGGGGGGAACACTTTCAAAGTCATTTTATGCAGCCAGCATTACTCTGATACAAAAGCCACATGGAAAGAACAGTACAAGCTAACATCCCTCATGAATGCAGATGGAAAAGTGCTCAACAAACTAGTTGTAAACCATATCTAGTGTAATCTAGCACCTTAAAATGGTCATACACCATGACCAAGCTAAATTATTCTTGCAATGCAAGAATGGTTCAACATTCAAAAATTAATGTGATAAAACACATTAAAAGGACAAAGAGTCAAAATCACACGATCATCTCAATATATGCAGAGAAAGAATTTGACAAATTTCAGCATCTATCAAAAGAAAAACTCTCAGCAAACTAGGAATAGAATGAAATCAGCACAACCTAATAAAGGCCATATATGAGAAGCCCACAGCTAACAACATATTCAACAGTGAACCCTGAAAACTATTCCTCTAAGATCAGGAACAAGGCAAGGACGCCCACCTCACCAATTCTGTTCAATCTAGGATGGGAAGTTATACCTAGAGCAAGTAGTCAAGGAAAGAGAAAAAAATAAAAAGGCATCCAAATTGGAAAGAAAGAAGTAAAAATATCTTTGTTTGCAGATGACATGATCTCATAGATAGCAAAACCTAAAGACTCCACAAAAACCCTCGAAGTTTTAGATCTAACGACAAGCTCCATAATATTACAGAATATATAATTGACATTCAATAATGAGTCGCATTTCTCTACTTACAGAGAACTATTTGTAAGGAAAGGGAAATTAAGAAAACAAATCCATTTACAAGATCACACACACACAAAATACCTACGAACAAATTTAACCAAGGAGGTGGGAACCTTGTACTCTGAAAACTACAACGTATTGATGAAAGAAATTAGATAAGACACAAACAAAGAAGACATCCAAGTGGCCAACAGGGAGATCACTAGTTACCAGAAAAATGCAAAGTAACACCAAAATGTTATTTTTGTGAGATATCACCTCACGACTGTTAGGATGGCTATTATCATGTGAACAAAGGACAAAGAGTGCTGTTGAGGGTGTGGGAAGCTGGAACTGTTGTACTCTGTCACTGGGTAGAGCATATGAAACGGTTGCTATAGAATATAGTAAAAACAAAAAACAGAACTCCCTGTGATCCAGCAATGTCACTTCTGGGCAGTTACCCCAAAGAACTGACACAGGAGCTGCAGGAGATATTGGCACTGCTATGCTTACTGCAGCACTATCCACAATAGCCAAGATGTGAATAAACCCTAAGTGGCCACATCCACAGAAGAGTGGATAAGAACATGTGGTGTATATGTATTCTGTGGAATGCTAGATAGCCTTAAAAAAGAAGTAAGTTATGCAATACGTGACAACATGATTCACCTTGTGGACATTATGGTAAGTGAAACAGACCCATCACAGAAAGACAAATACCGCATGACTCCATTTCTATGAAGTATTTAAACGTCAAATGCATACCACCCAAAAGTGGAATGGTGTTTGCCAGGGGCTTGGCCAGGGGGAAATGAGGAGGTACTATTTAATGGGCATAAAGTTTCAGTTAAGCAAGATGAATAATAAGCTCCAGGACCTTCTGTAAAACATACTGATGTCAACAGTGATGTAATTTATGCTTAAAATTTGTTAAGAGAGTAGAACTCATATTAAATATTTTTACCACCTTAAATTTAAAAAATTATATATATATATACATAAATTCAGAAAACAGTCAACAGAAATCCTCACAAAATTGATGAAGGACATAAACATTTAGATTCTGGAAACTGATCAAACCGAAAATAGAATGGGTCCAAAGTCACTTGCAACAAGAAAGATCATGACTAAACTGAAAACAATAAAAATATCTTCAAAGAAACCAGACAATAATGTCATATAACCTGTAGAAGAACACCAGTTTGAATGACAGTACATTTCTCATCTGAAAGTCATGAAGTCTCAAAGGAAATACAAGAGCAATTCTCAAATGTTGACAAGAACATTACTTTCCAACATAAATTCTACATCTGGCAAATTTATCCTTTAAAAATGAAGGAAAAAGAGACTTTCTCCGACAGAGGAAAACTAACAGATTCAGTCTACAGCACACATACTCTAAGATAATGGCAAAAAGAAACTCCAAGAAACAAAGGTAATACATCACAAAAAGGCTTAGGTAGTCTTAAGGAACTGGGACAAACAGAAGGGTTTAAAATACGGGTAAATATAATGAACTATCCCTTCCCTCACGCAGTCCAGTAAAAATAAAATACTCAAACGTTTTAAGTGGTTTCTTAATTACATGCGTTTCTGAAACACCGCCGTCATTGGTGTTTGTCCTAGTTTTCTGTGGCACTGTAATTTGTAGAAGTGATGTTTCAGTGTCTGCAGTAAGGAAAACAGGTGTGAGCATTCCCCAGCGCACAGCAGCATCCTTATCCTTCTCTTATTTGTCCTCTCCTATCACATCACTCGTGGATCTTCCAAGCCCGAGCGCACGCACGCGCACACACACACACGCACAAAGACATACACACACACAATCACACTGCGCAGGGTTCCAGGAAGAGGTTCCTCTAGAAGTGGGAGTGTTACTACCCCACCACCGTCCAGAGACCCTCGGGGTTGGCTGACCTCAGCCCTGGGTAGGTGAAGAAGGGCTGCTCCCAGGACCCCATCCAGGCTCCCTCTTCCCCCCACCTCCCTGGAAGACAGGCGCCCCCTCCTGCGGCGCAGGGTCCCGGAGTGAGGGACAACTATCTCAGTCCTGCTCAGAGCCCTCCCACCAGCGGGCCCGCCAGCGGCCTGAAACTGGGCGGGCTCGGACCCGACCCCGGACTCTCCCCAGCCTGGCCTGGGCTTCTGCAGCAAGGAGGGCGACGTCCCCCGCGCCAAGGGACTCTGTGACGACTGGCCACCCTCCTATCCAGCAGGGTCCTCACTTACGATGGCCCGCGGAGGTCAGCCGGCACAGTTCTGAGAGGAGCAGCAAGAGAGACAGCATCGCGTGAACGGCCGGCCTCGCCACAGAGATGGCGGTTGACTGGAATCCGTGCAGCGAGCGCGGGGCCCTGCGCTCTAGGTCCCGTCGGGGAGAGGCGGGAGCGGAGGGGCGGGGAGGGAGGGCAGAGAGGGCGGAGGGGAGGGGCTGGGAGGGAGGGCAAAGCAGAGGGGCGGGGCGGGGCGGGAGCGGAGGGGCGGGGAGGGGTGGGGCGGGACTGGGGCGGGGAAGGATTGGAGTTGTCTGACCGGGCTGGAAGGCTACGTACTATTCTACGTATAGTATGATGTCATTTGCAAAGTTATGCATTCAGTTCAAATTCTAGGGATCCAGACTTTCATTTCCAACAACCTGTTGAATACCTGATAGTCCACAAATGTCTGAAATTCAACATATCTTCAACCAAACTTATTATGTCCCAACTCCTGTACAAATCTGCTTCTTGTAAATGTGTTGCCACTATAATTTCAGTTGCCTCGTCATTACCAATTTCAGAAGCCTTCATATAAAGTAGTCAACAAACCTGTCTCTTCTATATCTATTATAAGGGTAAACACAAATCTATAAAATAAAACATTAATTTTCTCTGGTACCAGAAATGAAAATGAAAAAGGACTCTTCTTTCTCTCTCTCTCTCTCTCTCTCTCTCAATCTCTCTCTCTCTCTCTCTCTCTCTCTCTCTCTCTCTCGCTCACACACACACACACACACACACACACAGACACAGACACAGGCACAGGCACACAGACACTCCCTTTTCTTAGACAACTTCCTTTAAAAACATGTAATTGTTAATCCTTTCTCTGTCTCTTGAAGGTGTAAATCTTTTTGAAAATTAAGTGCGACTCTTGCCAGCTTTACATTCCAGGGATGTTTTTCTTAAGTACTTTGTAGTCATCTGTTGCAGTCATAAGCATTATGGAAAATAACTCTCTGTATCCCTGGCACCTCGGGATTTAGTCTCCAGCCTAGCCCCTCAGCTCCCTCCCAGCCCCTCTGCTCCAGGCTTCCAGTCCCGCCCGCCCCGCCCCGCCCCGCCCCTCAGCTCCGCCCTGCCCCTCAGCTCCGCCCTCTCTGCCTTCCCTCCCCGCCCCTCCGCTCCCGCCCCTCCCCGACGGGACCTAGAGCGCAGGGCCCCGCGCGCTAGCTGCAGTTTCCAGTCAACCGCCATCGCTGTGGCGAGGCCGGCCGGCCACGCAGTGCTGTCTCTCTTGCTGCTCCTCTCAGGGCTGGGCCTGCTGACCTCCGCGGGCCATCGTAAGTGAGGACCCTGCTGGATAGGAGGGTGGCCCGTCGTCGCAGGGTCCCTTGGCGCGGGGGACGTCGCCCTCCTTGCTGCAGAAGCCCAGGCCAGGCTGGGGAGAGTCCGGGGTCGGGTCCGAGCCCGCCCAGTTTCAGGCCCCTGGTGGGCCCGCTGGTGGGAGGGCTCTGAGCAGGACTGAGATAGTTGTCCCTCACTCCGGGACCCTGCGCCGCAGGAGGGGGCGCCTGTCTTCCAGGGAGGTGGGGGGAAGAGGGAACCTGGATGGGGTCCTGGGAGCAGCCCTTCTTCACCTACCCAGGGCTGAGGTCAACCAGCCCCGAGGGTCTCTGGATGGTGGTGGGGTAGTAACACTCCCACTTCTAGAGGAACCTCTTCCTGGAACCCTGCGCAGTATGATTGTGTGTGTGTGCGCGTGCGTGCGCTCGGGCTTGGAAGATCCACGAGTGATGTTATAGGAGAGGACAAGTAAGAGAAGGATAAGGATGCTGCTGTGCGCTGGGGAACGCTCACACCTGTTTTCCTTACTGCAGACACTGAAGCATCACTTCTACAAATTACAGTGCCACAGAAAACTAGGACAAACACCAATGACGGCGGTGTTTCAGAAACGCATGTAATTAAGAAATCACTTAAAAGATATGAGTATTTTATTTTTACTGGACTGCAAGACCCAAATCAATTCATGCATACCCCTTCATGAAACTTTGTGTCCTAATGACAGTGTTCAAGAGACGTTTTGGTTTTGTCTGAGGGAGAGCAAGTGTTTTGTTTTCATTTCCCAAGTAATATATGAACGTTACGAAACAATTTTAAAACACAGACTCAGAGAAAAGAAATGCCCCGAATTCCTATCCCACAAAATGGCGTCTACAGTCCACTGTAGACTGTTTTCTAGAAAAGATGTACGTTTAAAAATACTTTCTAAAAAATAAATAAATAAGTAAAAATAATTTCTACATTTAAAATACCTTCTATGTAAGTGAGGCCATACTAATCTTTAGCTTGTAGCATGGTTTTAAAATGGCGGTATGTAAAGTGTATCTTCATGCCTGTTTTTACATACATAGGCATATATAAAGCTTTGTAAAAAGTAAAAGTAAGGTTATTTCTGATCTGCTTAGAATAGTAAAGCGTGTACATTGTAAAATTAAATCTAGACAGTACAGAGACGTTAAGTAAGTGAATGGCTGCCTCACTTTCTAAAGGCAGTAAGTTTGAAGGGAATGAAGTTTTAGAGACATACATACACACATGCACATATACTTTTAATGATCATTTATGAGATTTGTAATTGGGTTTTTCATTTATGTGTAGAGTTAGGATTTATTTTTATGATAATAAATCCAGCCCTGTCATTATTTTTCCTAACTTCTTGGTAACTCATGTGTAACATCATATAGTATTTCAAATTTTATACATGCAGGTAGTTTCATAAACCTTCCTGAATAGTCAATAGGATCAACAGGCAAACCACTATAAAAAATTTTGATAAGCATTGAAAAATGTCTACCGGAAAAGTTGCATTATATTTGACTCCCATTAACAGAAATAGTGACGCCTATCTTCCTGAGGCCTCTCCAGGTCTCTTCAGTCTTCTCATCTTTGCTCTTGTGTACATCCTAGTGAATGCTTCACTTTTAACAGGTATTTTTTGGTTAAACCTTAACAAAAGATGTCTTTCTGTATATTGACTATTTGAATCATTTTGTTAGTTGTCAGTTTCTTTCTGGTTTTGACTTCTTTTTTAATAAGAATTAGTAGCTTTGGATAGGACAGTTTGTTTTCAAGAAGGAAGAAGTGTTGATGTAAACACACACAGGGATGGGAGAGGAATCCATTGATTAGAACCTCAGTGGCAAGATCGGAGAGGAATGTCCTCAAATGCCAGCTGAAGAACTGTACTAGACACTGGGGCAGGTTTTATAGAGTGGTCTACTTCTGACTGGCTCACTCTGTGGTACCAAAAAACACCAGCGATTATGTATTTATAAAAGCTATCACACCCCCAAAATGAATATCTGGAGACGCTGAAATGTTTAGGAGAGTATAACGTACACTGGGAAGATGCTACCAAAAGAAAACATGAGGATCCATGATGATAGCAGGAAAAAGACAGTATTTGGTACACACACGTGTGCGCATGCATACACACACACACCCCATTATGAGATAAGCATCGTTACATAATAATAATAAAATATTCAGTTCCTAGGTAACATATAAAAATTCTAAATTTGTATGAATTTAATAAAATGTCCTCAGCATATATAAAATGAAAACTGATAGCACGACAGGGAAACATTTTCAAATCCATTTCCATAGAGAGATCTTAAAATGTTTTTCTCAATTTTATGATTGACCATAAAATTCTTCATAAAGAGAAAGAATATTTGAACAACAAAAAGAAACATTTTATTGATGGATAAAGTGAACCCAATGAAGTTTGTGTATTGTTTTCCCCTTTCTGTTCTATGTTAAGACTTGCTAGAGTCTAGGGATATCACACGTGAGGCTTTTAGTAAATGATAAAACCTCTGGTGCAGCAAGACAAAGAGAATTCAGGCAAATGTCAGGAATCCAGGAAGCATCCGCAATGAGCTAGCTCTCCGCGAACCCAACCTCTGTGCTCCCGGAACACGCTGAGTCTCTGGCTTGAAATCACAAGATTTATGGGAGGAAGTTTGGCTTTGGGAGAGCTCCTTGCAAAGCTTTCAGTGACTTTTTAAGTAGTTAGAGAAACTAGTTAGGGAAACACAACGGAAGCTAACCTTGGCCAGGGGAGTTTTGAACCCTACACAGTGCATTATAAATCTTACTGCCCTCTTCAGGCGAGAGTCAGAAACACCCAGACTTGTCGGTATCCCCAGAAATAGATAAGAGCTTTTCTAATCAAGCTGCACTTAATGCTCTATCTCCGTTGTAAATAATGCTTCTCAAGACTAGTTCTCATACTTTTCAAGAACATATAGTGTCATTCAACAGAATTGACCACAGCAAGGAAAATAAATAAATAAACGCAAATATGGATAGTACAGAACTCATCATCTGGCAACAATACAATTAGGTTAAAACTTAACAGAATGACCGAAAAATGTATTTGGACATTTAAAAGTATACTTCTACGTGATTCACGGGTTGAAGGAGAAATCATAAATCACAATGGATATTAAATAATAAACAATGAACAAGAATGAAGAAATTACAAAGAAAAATTTGAATTCCGCTCTGAAGATGGTATAGGAGCATAATTTATAACCACAAATAATTAAAAAAGTGACAAAAAATGGTCAGCAATTTAAAATTAGAAAAATAATTATAACCTTAAAATTCTTAAAGATGCTGCTTAAATTAAGAAGTAGAATTAATGAAAGACAAAAGTAAGCTGAAGTAGCCTGGATTCACAATGTCAAAAGTTGATTTCTGAGAAGAATATAAAACAGAACTTTTGGTGAGATAGACTAAGGAAAACGAAAAGGAGAAGGAAAAGATGTACTGTTAGAAATAAGACATACACAAATGTGGATTGGCCAATTGGATGTGAATTGCTAATATCATTCTTTAGGAATTGCCTTTTAACTTTCTTAATGGTGTCTTTAGGTGAACATCAGATTTTAGTTTAATTTTAGTTTCCTCTTAAAAGGGGACTTGCTTTGTATTGTTTAATTTTCCATTTATTTGCCCTAGAAATTGCAAAGTAGGAAAAGATAATAAAATTCAGGTTCCTTCAAAGGTTACTCAGCATTTCTAAATGTAACCATTTGAAGTTAAAAATTTGATTATGATAGTTAAATGCTAATGACTTATGCTCTTACTTTTGAAATAGATTTAGACTCCTAGATTTTATGTAAGTTTGATTATGATTAATTCTGTCACACATTCCAAGATTGAAGAAAGATAACTGTAACTATAATTATATATATATATAATTTTGATACACTCATGATACAATACATGCTTATATGAAAGAGTACATATATTTTTAAAAATTAGGGCTTCTGACTTTTAAGGATTTGAAGTATCTAATAATTACATTCTCTCTGACTACTTTGCTGTAGGTCACCTATGCCATCAAAATTGACAGGAAAACATACACTCTCCACCTTGAAAAACAGTAAGTGGCCATGCTTCTTTTCATACAGTTGTTTTTAGTTTCTTACATTTTTACAATGACTACCTTAAATTGAGCCTAAATTTAGAGCCTAAATATGCAAGAGCATAAATGTTATATTTATTTAATATGTTAAGTCTTCTTGGTGATTCATGTCAGACTAGAATTTCGAGTCTTTATCTTTAGATTTTTAAATCTAATATTCAAACCCAACTGTAATTTAATGATATAAGTATTAAAGTATATCAGACACATGAAAATCATTTTATGTAACTCCTTAAAGTATAATTACAATTGCAGCTATCAAGGGAATAAATTTATCTGTCCATGATTAATTTTGTTTCATGTCATTTTACATAATTATATGATTTTTAAGCATTTTATTTGATATTACACTCTAGTTTTGTCTCATTTTGCTATAGGATATATTTTTAATCTCTTCAGTTTTCTACTTCCACTCTGTGAGGAAACCAGTATCAATATCCTGTGTGTATCATTCTATGATTTTCTATTTTAAATTTCATCTTTACCTGAAATAAAACATATAGAAACCTACCAGAAAAGGGGTTTTTTGGTTTTGTTTTGTTTTCTTGCACAAATGGAAATAGTGTTCTGCGAGTGTCAGGTCTTATCTAATAATGGCACTTATTTTCTTGCTCTATGTATAAATTTTTACTCATTTTTAATGGATGAGATCCCATAGTATGTAATATTGATGGGTAATGAAGTTATTTCCAGGGAGATTTTGTTTCATAGTCTTGATATTAATAAGTGGGCTTCTGGATCAAGCAGGATGAGTTCTGATAATAGTAGTAATAGTAATAATAATAAATAATAATAATGAAAGCAACTGACATTTATTGAGCATGTACCATATTCCAGGCGTATTTCTAAGCAATTTGCAGGTAGTAACTGATTAATTTTCACAACCACCTCTAAGGTAGGCCTTCTTTATTACTCACATTTTATAGCATGTAAAGATTTTGAGAGATATTGCCAGTTACTTTCTAAAACCCGTAGCAGTTTAGATTTACAAAAGCATGCGTGATGTACTAAAATGTTGTATCTCATCTTAATGTCAGGTTGTATTTCCCTAAATGATTTCTCTAAATAGTTATTGGCTAGTTCATTTTCCTGTATGGGGTTTGCCTATTCACGTAGTTTTCTCATTATTATTTCTTATCATTTTAATATACTTTATTTTTTAGAGCAGTTTTAGGTTCCCAACAAAAGTGAGTGGAAGGCGCAGAGATTTCCCGTATATCCTTACACCCCACACGTGCATAGCTTCCTCCGTTATCAACATTCCCCACCAGAGTGATGTATTTGCTGTAACTGATGATCCTGCATTGACACATCATTCATTATCACCCAAGGTCCGTAGTTTATATTAGCATGCTATTTTTTATATTGTTTTTTTCTATGAATGAATAAAAATAAAAAAGGAAAATTCTGAGATTAGTATAAACAATTAAGTTCTTACCATGAATGATGCACATATAAGCATTTTTCCTACATATTAAAAAAAAGGGTACATGGCCATAATAATGAAATCTACTATTCCCATACCCAGACCTCTTCAATCGTCTCACCCCCCAGTGCCGATTACCATTATGATATTGACACATATTCTTCTGCCATATTTTTAGGGTCTTTCATCCATATGTCTAAAGAGCAATAAAAATCATGTTTTGATGCGTCCTTCAAATAGACATGAATGGCACAAGAGTGTATATTCCATTATACAATTTGTTATGGTGGATCAGAAGGGTAGGTAAGGGTGGACCTTAACATGGTGAATCACAGAAGTGACCCCAATTCTTTACCTTTCCCTGTATTTTCACTCTTTGCCATATAACTTTGAGGTTCTCTCATCAAGAGGTGGAGTGTATACAACTCAACAACTACCTCACACTCATTCTTCATGGGTGTGAAGAGCCCAAGGTTAGAAGGGCTCTGTGCTTGGATTCATGCTCTTCTGATGCTATCCTGAGATTCTTAAAACTTTTGAATGAGAGGCCCCGCATTTTCATTTTACTTTGGGGGCCTGGCAAATTACTAGCCCAGTTTGGGGCTATGTCACTTACTTTGGCCAGAGAGATGTTGGCTGCCTTGATTCCAACACAGGCTTGAAAAAGCTGTCACGCTTTTCTGCTTTCCATCTTGTTTGTCTGTCATCCCCATGAGAATATGCTCGGGCTTAGCTTGCTGGACGATTAAAGACATGTGGATCTATTTATCCCTACAGCAGCCAACATTCAGCTGAATCCTGTACCACTGAGCAAGCCTGGCCACAATTAGCAGAGCTGCCATGGCTACCCACACATGACCCACAAGTGTGAGCAATAGGTACTTATTGTAAGGTCGGGTCTTAACAAACGGCACCGTGAAACAGAGGAAAGCTTCAGGTGAGCTTTATTAGGGAGCGCTCCCGGGCGAGGTTCACTGGTCCGAGAGAAAGGGGCCAGAGAAGTCGCACCCGGGCGAGGGTTGGGCAAGATTTTATAGGGGAAGAAGGGAAAGGGGTGTGGTGAATCTGGGAGGGCGCAGGGTATTCCTTATTTGGTGGTCTTTTCGGGTATCCTGGGGGACCGTTAGTCCCGCCCCTCAAAAGGCGGGAAGCCTGGGCTGGGTTCAAAGTCCCCAGGTCAGTTCCTGGAACTGGGTGGTCCGGAATGTCTCCAGGGCAGTTTCTGGAACTGGGTGGTCCGGAGAATTTCGGTCTGATGCAACCTGTGAATCTGATTGTGTTCCCCTGCCTCGGGCTAGTTGGCCTTACATCCCGACATCTTTGGTGTAATGGGGCGGCGTTCTGATCTCTGGCTACTTCATGCTGAGTGGGGGCGTCGAAAGGGGAGTCGGGAGACCAGAGGTCCGAGGCTTAGGGGAGACCAGTGAGGGGTTCTGTAGGAAGCAAGGTGTAAGGACCGAGGAGCATTTGGTTTGTGGCCACCCGAGAGACTTCCTCCATGCGCCTGCGAAGGAACCTAAGAAAACAGGGAGCAAACGTGAGCAAGATACAGATGAGAATTAAGGGGCCTAAGATTGGTGTTAGCCAGGTATAGAGGGTGGATCGCCACCAATCAGGAATTGGGGAGGCGGAATGTTGGTGTTTGCGTTGGAGTTCTTCTCTTAAGCCATGGAGGGCTTTTACGTTGTCTTCGAATCCTGTTTCATTGATGTAATAGCAGCATTCCTCCTGTAGGAAGAGGCAGGTACCTCCTTTGTTGGCCGTCAGGAGATCCAGGGCTCGTCTATTTTGGAGGGCAACTTGGGCTACTGAGGTGATCTGGCGCTGGAGGGAGGTGATGGAGGCGGCAGAAGCCTCGATGGCTAGCTGGAGTTTCTGTTCTAGGTCACGGGATGTTGAGACACTGTGTGTTAGGGCTCCTTCCCCGATGCCCGCAGCAACGAGAGAGGAGGCTAGGGAAATGCCTGCGACCATAGGGAGAAAGATGGCCCTTTGGCCCTTAGAGAGGTCGAGGACTCCCGGGAGTGCTATCAGTTAAGCCCTTTGAGAGGTTGTCCCTTCTGGGAGGCTGTTAGCCTTGATAATAGTTGAGATAGTTACCACCGCATGGGCTGCCCGTCGGCGTCCGTCAGGACCGAGTATTGAGCTACCGTCCACAAAGAGAGTGCGGTCCGGATTTGAAAGAGGGGTGTCAACGAGTCCCTCTCTTGGTGGTTTGAAGGGTTCTATGACATGAGGGCAGGAATGGGATGGAAAACCCCCGGTGCCAGAGATAGGCAGGAGGGAAGCCGGGTTCAGGCGAGGGGTGAGATCAAGAGAAACAGCTGGGTTTTCAATGAATATTAGGTGGAACTCCTGGATGCGGGAGGGGCCCAGGAGGGAGAGAGACTTGTGGCCTAGGAGGTCGACCAGCCGGTGGGAGGAAAGCACACTTAGTGGGTGGGCCAGAGTCAGTTTGAGTGTTTGTTTGGTCAGTTCGGCTGCCCTGCTAGAGCCCGAAGGCATGGTTGCCATCCCCACGTGGTTGGGTCTAGCTGTTTGGAGAGGTAAGCCACGGGGCGGTAGGAAGGCCCTACAGGCTGGGCAAGGAGTCCAGTGGCTATTCCGGCCCGTTCATCCACAAAAATGTGAAAAGGTCGGTTTGGGTTGGGCAGAGAAAGGGGAGGAGAAGGTATCAGAGCGTTACGGAGGGTGAGAAAGGCCTGCTGAACGGCGGAAGGAGAGGAGAGGTGTCCTTGAGGGGTTTCTTTAGCGGCTAGATATAAGGGTTTAGTGAGGAGAGCAAAGTTAGGGATCCAGTGTCGGAAAAATCCTATAATGCCCAAAAAGGAGAGAATTTGTTCCGCTGTTTCCAGAGGCTGGAATTCACGGATAATCCGGGTGCGATCGGCTGTTAGACCTTTTGTGGTAGGGGTAAGGTGGAGCCCCAGGTAGGTTACAGAAGATACAGATAACTGAGCCTTGGCTGGGGAGACCCAATAACCGCGAGGGCCAAGGTAATTGAGGAGATCTGCGGTATGTTGTCTTGAGGGACTGAGAGATGGGCTACAAAGGAGGAGGTCATCTACATATTGAAGGAGTGTGCTGGGGGTAAGGGAGCAGGAAGTGAGGTCCCGTGCCAGCGCCTGACCAAAGAGGTGAGGACTGTCGCGGAAGCCCTGGGGAAGAACTGTCCAGGTGAGCTGACTGGAAGTATGAGTATCCGGACCCGTCCAGGTAAAGGCGAAGAGGAAATAGGAGTCGGGATGTAGGGGGATAGTGAAAAAGGCATCTTTGAGATCCAGAACCGTAAAGTGGGTTGTGGATGGGGGGATATGGGAGAGCAAGGTGTATGGGTTTGGCACTACTGGGTGGAGAGGAATTATGGCCTCATTGATTAGTCGGAGGTCCTGGACCAGGCGATAATCCCCAGAGGCCTTGCGGACAGGCAGGATGGGGGTGTTGCAGGGAGAGTCAGTGGGGATAAGGAGTCCCTGGTTTAGGAGTCTGGTGATAATAGGTTGTAGGCCCCTAAGGTGAGTCTCAGAGATGGGAAATTGGGGCCTTGATGGAAATTTGGAGGGGTCCTTTAGGCGGATGAGGACGGGGGAATGGTGTGTTGCTATTATGGGCTTAGAAGTATCCCAGACTTGGGGATTGATTGGGTTCGGTGTGATTGGAAGAGGGGGATAGGAGGGGGAGGGTTCTAGAGACAGGCCGAGAAGAGGAAGCAGGAGTTGGGAGGAGGGGACCTTAGGGTCAAGTCTAACCAGCTGGAGGGAGGCCCCTAAGTGGAAAAGGACATCTCGGCCTAGCAAGGGAACTGGGCAGGATGGTATGACTAAGAAGGAATGAGTAAAAGGGAGTCCTTCGATATGACATGGGAGTGGACCGGTCTGGAGTGGGAAGGATGGTTTGCCATCAATACCCATGACCGAGATCTGGGAAGGAGAAACTGGCCCGGAATAAGTAGGCAGGACCGAATAGGTAGCCCCCGTGTCCACCAGAAACGAGATGGACTTACCCGCTACCTGTAGCGTTACCCTGGGCTCGGCGAGGGTGATGGGGGTCTTCGAGTCCAGGCGCCGTCAGTCGTCAGCCAATCCCAGCAGTTCGAGTGGTAATGCCGTTGGGTCGGCCTCCCCCCCCCACCCCCCCCCCCCCCCACGTGGAGACGCTGAGAGAGGGCCAGTCGTAGGGCAGTCACTCTTCCAGTGGCCAGTTGGCCCACAGCTGGGACAGGGCTTAGAAGGAGGTTGGGGATTGGGACATTGGCGAGCCCAGTGGCCTTCTTTTCCGCATTCAAAGCAGGCCCTCTGCGGGGTTGCCTTTTGCGGACCCCGTGGATGCTGTGATCCATGGGAGATGGCCGGCCTTAGGGCGGCTACAAGAGCTTGGGTTTGGAGGGCCACCTTCTGGTGCATCCGAGCCTGTCGGCTGGATTCTGCCAAATCCTCACGACCATTATAGACTTTAAAGGCCATTCTTACCAGATCTCGAATAGGGGTTTGAGGGCCGTCTTCTGCCCGTTTTAATTTCTTTCGGATGTCCGGGGCTGATTGGGTGATAAAATGGGTGGTTAGGACCGCTGCGCCTGCCGGGGTGTCGGGATCCAGCCGGGTGTAGAGGCGATTGAGAAAGATAGCTGGATTTTCGTTAGGTTCTTGGGTTATATCTCTTAGTTTTTCAAAATGGACTACCTTATGAGCGGCAGCCTGCATGCCAGCCAGGAGGCATTGGATCGTGAGGTCGCGTGTACGGCGGCCATCTTGGCCATCCTGATAAGTCCAGACTGGATCGGTGCCAGGTACGGCAGTCGCTCCGACAGGCATGGAGTTGTCGGTAAGGTGAACCTGATCTGCATGGTTTCGGGCAGCAGTTTGAATTCTTTCCCTTTCGTCAGGGGTTAAGGTAGAGGACAGAACCACGAAGATATCGTGCCAGGTTAGATCGTAAGCTTGAGATAAATAGCGAAATTCTTTGATGTAGCAGGAAGAGTCGGCAGAAAAGGAGCCTAATCACTTTTCTATTTGAGAGAGATCTTGGAGAGAAAAAGGGACATGGACTCTGACCAGTCCTTCCGCTCCTGCTACCTCCCTCAGAGGGCAGAGGAGATTTGGATCTTGGGAGTCTTGAGAGCGTGTAAGCAAGGGGCGTGGGAGGAGAAACCGTTGAGGGAGGCGGGGGAGCGGTTGGAGGGGCCGGAGCGGGTTCGGGAGGAGGAGGGACCGCTTCAGGGTAGGGTGGAGGTTGGAGAGGAGTTCTGAAGGGCGGAATGGTAAGAGATTCGGGAGGGTCGGTTAGTGGGGAGGAATCCAAGGGGACTGAGGTTTTGGATGGAGGAGATGTTTGTTTGGCAAGGAGGATTTGAGAGGTAGAACAATTGACGCAAAGGGAGGGGCGGGAGCGCAAATACCAGAAGACCTGAACATAGGGGACCTCGGACCATTTGCCCGTCCTGCGGCAGTAATTATCTAGATCACGGAGGATGTGAAAATCGAAAGTCCCTTCAGGAGGCCATTTGGATTGATTGTCTAGAGGATATTGTGGCCAGGCCACAGTGGAATAGAAAATAAGCCGTTGGCAACGGAGATCTTGGGAGAAGCCGAGGGCTGTAAAATTGGCTAGGAGACACCCCAGGGGCATCTTAGGATCTGGTTTCGATTGCGAGGTTCCCATGACCCCCAGTCTGTCCCTGAGTGAATGGAGAGGGAGAGAGGCTTCCCTGGTCTCAGTCTCCAATTCACGGCAGGTCGGAGGGCGGTCAGGTGATTGGGACGTCTCCACAGTTGCCCAAGGCCCGGAGAGAGGATGGAGGAATCCCTGACGCGGCCGCGATTAAGGACAGGGAGTCCGGTGGGCAGGGATTCTGAGGGTCGGAGGGAACTAGGGAGGGGGACTTACCCCGTTTTCTGCCGGATCGGGTGGATGAGTAGAGGTTCCCTGGTTGTCTCCTGGGGGAGGGGAGGAGCAGCCCGCGCCGTAACCCGCGGGGCTTGGTACCCCTCCCGGGTTTCGGCACCAAATGTAAGGTCGGATCTTAACAAAGGGCACCGTGAAACAGAGGAAAGCTTCAAGTGAGCTTTATTAGGGAGCGCTCCCGGGCGAGGTTCACTGGTCCGAGAGAAAGGGGCCAGAGAAGTCGCACCCGGGCGAGGGTTGGGCAAGATTTTATAGGGGAAGAAGGGAAAGGGGTGTGGTGAATCTGGGAGGGCGCAGGGTATTCCTTATTTGGTGGTCTTTTCGGGTATCCTGGGGGACCGTTAGTCCCGCCCCTCAAAAGGCGGGAAGCCTGGGCTGGGTTCAAAGTCCCCAGGTCAGTTCCTGGAACTGGGTGGTCCGGAGAATTTCGGTCTGATGCAACCTGTGAATCTGATTGTGATCCCCTGCCTCGGGCCAGCTGGCCTTACACTTATTAGTGTTCGTTGTGCAACATTTTGCATAATATTATTTGTTGAGATTCATTCATAATGATGTGTGCAAAACGGGTTTGTTTTTTAAAATGCATATGTAGCCATAAAATGAATATATCCCATTAATTATTCATCCTCACATATTTACAGCAAGAACAGCTCTATCATGGACATCCTTGACCATGACTTCCTGGGCCCCAGTGAAATTGATGGATTATAAATAAGAAATTTCTCAAGTGCTATATAATGCCAGTTTTTTTCTTCAAAAGCCTTATAACCAATTTTTACTCATGCTAATAGCTTAAAAGTGTTTCTGTTCTCCACATTCTCGACAAAATGAATATCTTCACACACTTATTTTTGTTAATTAGTGGATGACAAATGTTGTTTTATTGTTGTTTTAATATGCACTTCACTGGTTATTAATAACACTTAGTGTCTTTTCCAGTGTTTACTGACCGTTCTCATTGACTTGCTTTTCCTGAGATTTTGGGGTTTTTTTGTTTTTGTTTTTGTTTTTTTTGCCGGGAGCGGGGCAGTCGTTATTTTTTATTCATTCGTTTTGAGTTATTTATTTTCAATCTGTGGCTTTATCTTTCTGTTTTTCTGGTTTTTGTTCCATGATCTATCGTGGGAAGTTTTGTTTTCTGTAGATATTAACACTTTATCTCCTCTATATGTTGCAATTATGCCACCTACACTATTGATTGTCTTCTTCCTTTGTTTTTGGGATTTATTGCTATAAAAATGAAATTTTCATATAATCATTATATTCATATTTTCTATCCTAGGTTCTCAGATTCCTCTCTTGTGTCTGTTAGAAGTGGTAGCATCACATTCGTATAGTATTTCTTAAAATTCTTTTTCCACTTAAGATGTAAATTCACAGCTTTCAGTTTCTTTAACAGCAGTATTGCATTTTCCAACTTTCTTCAAAGCTTCTTTTTACTTTTTTTTTTTTATTGCAGCTTTATGCTGACTCAGGTATCGTTTAGTTAGAATAACTTCAGATTATTTTCTTCAGATGGAATCTGCAGGTGGCATGCTTCCCGAATCGGTGCATGTCTGCAGATGTCTTTCTTGTTCTCATAACTGAATGACATTTGGCAATGTGTTGAATTTGTGAGTCATATTTCTTTTCTATAAATTTTTGCAATTTGATATAGTCTGTGTGAAGTGAGTTTTCCAGCAGTTTCTGTGTGTGGGTGAGTGTGAGTGTGTGTGTGTGTGTGTATTACATTAATACTCCCTAATATAGCCCAAGTCCCTAAATTTTTCATTTTAATTTTCAGTCCCTACGCATTCTTTTTTCTTCTATGGGAAATCATTGCTTTCATCCTGGGTCTTACTTGTCTGTGTTCCATATCATAGTTTTTTCTACAACTATGATCAAATCTTTATTTTTGACATGCATTTTACCAGCATTTGTTTTCTGTTGGCTAGACCTATAATTCTGTTCACAGTAAGCAAATTCTCTTCGATACATTTATTGAGTTATTTAATATTAACTGTCATGTGTTTTAGTTTCAGAGTATACTTTTTTCTCTTAGAATGATCTCTTGGAATGCTTATTCATTTCTCTTGAAATTAAGATTATTTTGTTCATCAATGCTACTTCATTTGGAACTAACTTTTAAGCTTTGCATGCTTTTTATTGTTCATTTTCCTTTCATTGGACATTGTTTTTCTTTCAGTGCTCATTTGTATTTTTGTTATGTCACTGATTAAGGCAGACTATTTTGTTGTTTCATACAGAAGCCAAAAGTATGCCTTTGAAAAAGGGCCCAGAATGAATAAACTCACAAACAAAATTTTTATCCTTTTAATAATGCTTGTCAAATATCTGTTAAGGTTTTCAATCTCTAATTTCTTTTTCCTGGGAAGTACTTCTGGATTCCCACTTCCACCACCTCCATTTAAATGCTTACAGTTATTAAAAGGTGGCTCTGCCCTTGTTTCAGAATTCACGTTCTAGATGCTTGCACCTAAACCAACCCAGCCCATGCAGTTTTTCCTTGAATATATGTGGAATATAAACTGACAGATACCAGTTTTTCTCCGGGAACCTCTCTGGTTTTGTTATTTGAATTGAAGAAAAGGAAAAGTTTTCAAGAAGGAGAGGAAATAGATTGTTACAGGATATTGAATATAGTTCCCTGTGCTATACAGCAGGTCCTTGTTGTTTATCTGTTTTGCATACAGTATTGTGTATCTGTTTAGTCCAAACTCCTAATTTATCCCTCCCCTCCTTTCCCCTTTGGTAACCATAAGTTTGTTTTCTATGTCTGTGAGTCTATTTCTGTTTTATAAAGGAGATCATTTGTATCGTTTTTTTTAGATTCTACATATAAGTGATATCATAGGATATTTGTCTGTCCAACTTACTTTTCTTAGTATGATAAAAGAATCTGAAAAAGAATATATATATGTACGTGTGTGTGCATATATATATATATGTATATATATATGACTGAATCACTTTTCTGTACACCTGAAACTAACACAACATTGCAAATCAACTATACTTCACTAAAAATTTTTAAAAAAGAATGAGAGGACATGAAGGAGATAAGAAAAGTAGTGGTGAAAAAAGAGTAGTGGTGAAAAAAGTACTCTGTTAATGCTCTAGTTTCTCTTCCATTCTGGCCTTCAGACCTTCTTGATGTTTGGAATCCATGAGAAATCCCAGTGTCACTGTTATGGACTAGGGTCCTTGGACTTCTTAATCAATAGAAATTGATAACTGGCCAGAGAAGGGATTCAGGCAAGGCTTTGTTGAGGCTCGTGCTGCAGCAGGAGGGAGCGAAAACAAGTGACAGTTCCCTGGCTCACTCTCCGAGGAAGGTGGGCTGGATCCTTAAATGGGGTGAGGCAGGGGCCGATTGGTGGTCTGCCCACTCGCCTGGTGGTGCTGTGTGCAGGGATCATGCGCAGTAAGTACCCTGCTTTTGCCCCTGGCGCCTCTGGAGTGGCAGTCGGTTTGTGGCCTTTGTGTGTCTTATTGTTCATAATTACCCAGACTGCACATGCAGGCAGTTAGTTTTAGTCCCTTGGAGTCCCTCTGTCTTCTGTTGCTCGAGGAGACGTGTGTCCAGGCCAAGCGCTCCAGTAAAGGGTCCCGGGTCCCAGCCTGTCTCATCCCTACAGTAAATAACGATGTTAGATTGTTCCATGATAATCACCATCCTCCTTGTAAGAAGATTTTAGTTCCATACCCTATTTATGTCACGTTTTTCTATAGAAATAACATGAAATTTGAGCAAAAGACTAGAATCCTGCTTCTAAACAAAGGCTTTAAGATCTATCATGTGCTTCTACAATTTTTCTCCTTCTGTTACAAGAAAAGCATGTTCCGTGGAGGGACCATGCCGTTTCCTAGGTTCCAGAATGAAGGCAATGTGGAGTTGAACCTGCAGTAACCTTGTGAAGAACATTCATTGTAATTTTAACTACCTGGGAATTTGGAGGGTGCTTTGTAGCACAGCATAACTTCACAGAAACAAGCTAATGAAATAAGCATGTATTTTTTTGTTTGTTTTTTTATCAATCCATGGCTACTTATTAGCAAATTTTAACTAAGAGATTTACGCCATGAGATGTATTGATGGTTGAATCTATAAAAGAAAACTTTGTTGAGGGAATCTGGAAGTCCTGGATTTTACTAGACAGCAATCTGTGTCATTCCAGTGCCCACACTGGTATCCGGTCATCCTGGTTCTTGCTTTCTCTTATATACATAATGCGCTATCAGAAAGAAAGCTAGATAACGGAGAGATGAGCCCATTTAATTTTTGCGTATTTGAGCTTATAAAATGAAATGTAAGTTTGTTTAATTTCATGACTCTGGAAGTTACTTTTACTAATGCTATTATTACAACGAAGTATTATTATTTTGGTTGAATTAGGTCATTTTTAGACTCTCATTTCCTGGTATATTCATACAACAAGTCAGGGATATTGTATCCAGATTCTTCATTTGTAAAGGTAAGTTTTACTTTATGTTGTGTAGATTTTTATTGTTATGTGGTGAACGTGCCATTGGTGGGAAGAAGAAGAATGCTTTATACTCGGCTGAATTACTGGGCAAACAGATTGATCACAAACCCAAACGTAATGTGGCAGTTGCTCTGAAAGCATATAGAATAGAATGACTACCTTTAAAATTTGGAACTCAGGAATCACTTACCTGAAAAGGTCATTTACACTCTCTGGAAGTAGGAGTAGGAGTTTGAGAGGGGAAAAAAAGTGGGGAAAGGAACTAAGAAGCCACTGAACACAGGGAGAAGTTTTGATGGAGGTACCATAGGACCTGAGCAGTGTAGGGAACAGTGGAAACCACTTTACAGAAAGAGCACAGGAAAGTGAAGTTGCAAAAGCAGTTTGGGTACAGAATCTGAATAGGTTTACATGAAAAACACAGGAATTTGAATTCTTTCCCAAAATACAGGTAAGAGTCAAGAAATGCTTAAACGTATGTGAGAAAGTTGGCTTTAGTCTAAGATACGTATTTTGCCAGAATAGATGATGGGGAAGAGGCAAATGCTAGTGATTGGTCAGATTCTGTTGCTGTGTTGCAATTGAGAGAGAAGGAAGTTTAAAATATGGTAACTCATACAACATTTGTCTTTCTCACCATCTACAAGTAGAAAGCAGGACAAAATCCATGAGACACTTGTTTTCAGACATTTGACAATTAAAAAAAAAAAAAAATCAGGAAATCTCTCTCTGACAGAAGGAAAACATGGAAGGCGAATCTCACACTGAACTTGGCCCTCTGACTGGAAATAACGTCTTAACTATAGCACAAGGGTGGAAGCAAACAGGACTCTTTAAGAATTTGGATTTTAAGAGTTCGGGCTGCTGAAGCAGCTGGAACTTGCAGGACCCAGGACCAGAGAAAAAAGGGACTCTGTGTTGATGTACATTTTTTCAGAGAAGGGGAGTTGTCCTTTGTTCCCTGACGGAGGATTAGACAGCATGTGTGGTGGGTAAGACTCTACTGAAGGCTCGAGAGTGAAATGGAGATAATACTAACCGACAGAACAGTGTTGGGAGATGTTGGATTTTCAGCGCAGGCAGTGTAAAGTGACCTTGCTAAAACCCCAGACGTTCAGCTGAGACAGAAAGGCTGAGTGTCTGAAGGAAGGATCAAGCTCTAGAGTAAGAGACACTCTTGGTCACCCCCATTCCCCACCTCAAAGCCTAAAACACAGCGCAGAGACGATTGTGGATGGTTACCATTAAATTAATTGACTTCTGACACAAACAGTGATGATCTGTAAAGGGTTAAGCCATAGCCGAGGAAGGAAAGAACGCGATAAGTTCAGAAATCAATGAGAGAGAAAAAGGAGAAAGAATGGAATCATTAAAGCTCTGAATTTAGTTGTTTCAAAGGACTAATAAAATTAATAACCCCCAGTATGACTTATCTAGGTCAGAAACAAATTCCACCAATATTAGGGGTGAAAGGAGATATTGCTAGTCATACAGAAGGTAAAATGATATCTTGGAGAATTATGACAGCTTTATGCCAATAAATTTGATGATTTAGATGAAATGGACAGCTTCCTTGAAAAGTACAACTTATCAAGATTGAGAGAAGTAATAGAAAATCTCAATCCCTTCAAATCTATTTTTAAAAGTTGAATTCCTCAACAGCTACTTTCCACAAAGAAACACCAGGTTTAGTTATTCTCATACTTCACCAACTGAGAGTTTGGCTCTTCCGATTTTAAGCGATTGAAAAGAATGCTTCTGTGAACGTTCATGTACAATTGTGTAGGTGTGCAGTTTTATTTCTTTGGGATACATACCTAGGAATATCATTGCCAGATCATATGGTGAGTGTATATTCACTTTTGACAGAAATTACCAATCTTTTCTCCAGAGTGGCTGTACCATTTTAACTTTCTGCTGACAGTGAATGAGAGAGAAAAGAGTATCTGCATTCTTGCCATTTTGTTTGCTATTTAAATTTTACAATTTTATTTTAGCCATTGTGATAGATGTGTACTTTATCTCATGTAATTTTGACTGGCATTTCTCTGATGACTAGTGAAGTTGATTATAGTTTCATGAGCTTGTTTGTCACTTTTTGTGAAATATCTGTTAATGTCTTTTGCCCATTTTCTCGTTGGACTTTTCTCGTTGGTTGGTTTTTCACTACTGACCTTTGAGGAGTTTATATATTCTAATTATAGGTCCTTTACCAGATATGCGGTTTGCAGATGTTTGCTCCCAGTCTGTAATTTGTCTTTTCATCCTCATCATAAGGTCTCTGACCGAGCAGAATTTCTCCATTTTGATGAGAGCTAATTTATCAACTTTTCCTTTATGAATGGTAATTTGGCTCTCAAACCTAAGAAATCTATGTTGCCCTAGAGTTCCTGAAGATTCTGTGTGTTTTTATTTTCTAAAAGTGTTATAGTTTTATTTACATTTAATGGTGTGTTCACCTGAGGTGATTTTGTATGAAGTGTGAGATTTGGATCAAGGTTCACTCACTTGACCAGGGATGTGGAATTGTTCCAACACTATTTCTAGAAAGGGTTGTTCTGCATTGAGTTGCTTTTGCACCTTTGTCAAAAAGTCGGGGGCAGGGTCATATTGATGCGGATATATTCCTGGGTTCTTTATTCTGTGCAGATCTTCCATGTGACTCTCCTTCTGCCAGTATCCTGCTGTCTTCAGTTTGCCTGCATATTCAGCATTTATGTTGACTAGAGTGATTCCTCCCGCTTTATTCTTGTTCAAGATTTTTACACTATTCTAGATATTTTTCTTTTTCATATAAATTTTAGACTAAACTATCCTCTGTGTGCAAACAACCTTGCTAGCATCGTGATAGACACTGTTAAACCTACAGATGAATTTGGGGAGAATAGGCATCTTTATTCTGTTGATTCTTCCAACCGTGAATACAGTAAGAATCTCCATTTGTTTGGTCTTTTTTTAAATGTCGTTCATTAGCATTTTGTAATTTTAGCATGCAGATCCTGTAGATATGTTTTTAGGTTTATACCAAAGTATTTCATTGTCTTTGGAGCAATTGTAAATGGTACTCTATTTTAGTTTCCGTTTACATATGTTTGTTGTTATCTAGAAATACAACTCTCGTTTTTGTCAATCCTATATCCTTACAACCTCGATGAAGTCACATATTAATTCTATGAGGGTTTGTTATTTTTTTTTTCTGATAGATTCCTTGAGAATTTTTCCATAGTCAGGTCTTTTACAAATATGGCCTTCTGTTTTCTCCTTTTTCCATCTGTATACTTTTTATCTCTTTGCTTTACCTTACTGTGCTTGTTACAACTACCGGTACTCTGTCAGATAACCAAACTGATGGCAGACATCCTCACAATTTTCTCAATTGTAAGGATAAAGTATTCAGTCATTCACCATAAGGATAACATTAGTTGTAAGGGGTTTTTTTATATACTCTTTATAAAGTTGTGGAAATTCACTATTTTTAGATTGCTAAGAATTTGTTTGTTTTTCTGCCCCATGAGGGGAGGTGTGTATTTAATTGTATCGGTTGCCTTTTCTACATCCGCTGATATGATCATATGATTTTTCTTTTTTAGTCTGTTGATATAGTGGATTTCACTGACTGATTTTCAAATATTGAAACAATACCTAAAAAATACCTATCAAACCTAAAAACCCCACAGCTTTGTCCTGGTGTATGATTCTTTTATTCATGCCTGGCTTTGATGCGCTAATAATTTCTTGAGGATTTTTTTGGTCAAAGTTCCTGAGAAATATTGATCTATGATTTTTCTATTTTTGTACTGACTTTGTCTAATTTTTGGAGTAGTAATACTGGCCTCATTAAATACACTGAGAAAGATTACCTCTTCTTTTGTTTTTCTGGAAGATATTGTATAAAATACTTGTTAATGCTTAAAATGTGTGGTAAAATTCTCCAGTGAAATCACTGGACCTGGGGATTTTGTGTGTGTGTTTGAGTGTGTATGTGGGAGGTTTTAAATTGCCAATTCAATTATTTAATGGTTATAGAAATATTTTGTTTATCTGTTTCCTATGTATGGCTTTGGTGGTGTGTGTTTAAGTAATTGGTCTATTTCATCTCAGTGGCATTTTGGCATGTATTTTCTTGCAGTCCTCATACCCTTTTAATGGCTACAGCAGCTGTAGTGATATGCTGGTTCACTTCCGACACTGATGAGGTATGTCGTCCCTTCTTTGTCAGTCTTGCTAGAGATTTTTCAGTTTATTGCACATATCAAAGAACCAGCTTTTTCTTGCTTTGATTTTCTTTACTGTTTTCTTATTTTCAACTTTGTAGTGTTTTGCTCTTATTCTTTTCTCCCTTATACCTTGCTTTGTGTTTATTTTGCTCTTCTTTTTCTAATTTGTTGAGGAAAAAACTTATATTTATCAATACGTGACCATTCCTTTTTCTACTGTAAGCATTTTAGTACTAAAATTTCCCTCTCGACACTGCTTAGTTGTATCTCACAACAATATGGTGAGTTTTCATGTTCATTACAGATATATGTATTTTTAAATTTTCCTTTAAGGCTTCCTGTTTGTTTTTTTAAAGTCTGTTAGTTACTTTACAAGTGTTTGGAGGTTTTGGTTTGTTTATTTTTTCTGTTGTCTGTCTGTTGAATTTTAGTTTGATTTTGCTTTGGTCAGAGCGTATACCTTGTACAATTTCAATTTGTTTTTAATTTGTGAATGTTTGCGTCATGAGCCAGTATATTATGCTTGTAGGTGAATGTCCTTGGATACTTAAAAAAAAAATGTGTATTCTGTTGTTCTTGGGCGGACTGGTCCATAAATGTCATGCAGATCAGGTTGATTGATGCTGCGGTTCAGTTCTGTATTTTGCTGATTTTTGGTCTAGTACTAGCAATAACCGATTGGAGCGTGTTGAATTCCTCCTTTACTGTTGTGGTTTTTGTCTTTCTCTTTCAGCTGTACCAGGGTTTGCTTCACATATTTTGAAGTTCTGTTGTTTGATGCCTATACATTTAGGGTTGCTCTGCTTCTTGATAAGTGGATACTTTTATGATCACGTAGTGACTCTCTTTCTCCCTTGTAGATTTCTTTGCAATTAAGTTCACTTTCTCTGATATGATTTTTATCAATATTTGCATGACATATTTTCCATTCTTTTTATTTCAGTCTACCTAAAAATTTATGCCTGTAACTGAACCACTTTGCTGTACACCTGAAACTGACACCACCTTGTAAATCAACTATACCCCAATATAAAATAAAAATTAAGTAAAAAAATAAAATCATTGGAAGTGGAAAAAAATTTATGTTTGAAGTGAGTTTCTTGTAGAGACTATTGAGTTGGGTCATAAGGTGTGCCTTTGTTTGTTTGATTTTTTTGTTTCCTCCATCTGCCTTGGGACTCAGTATTTTATTTGGTGTTTTTAGACTATTTACATTTAAAGTAGTGATTGATATGTTAGGGCTTTTGTCTGCTATATTTTTTTCCCTTTATTTTTTTTTTTCTGTGCTACTCATTTCTTTTTTCTTGTTTTCTTCTTCTGGATTACTTGAACATTTTAAAGATTACATCATGATTTATTTATAGTGTCAATAGATTTTTCCCTGTTATACTTTTCTTAGGTTTGCTTGAGGTATTACAATAAACATATAGAACCTAGCCTACTGTTGTGGACTTTTTACTTCTTCAAGTGAAACCCTGAAACCCTACTTCCATTTAGGATCCTTTATCCTCTGTACTTTATAAATATAATTGCTCAAATATTCCTCTCCATACATTAAGCATAACATGATACTGTGTGATTGTTGTTTCAACTACCAAATATGATTTCAGAAACTCATGAAGGAAAGGATAGTTCATTATATTCACCCGTATTTTAAACCATTCTATTTGTCCCAGTTCCTTAAGACTACCCAAGCCTTTTTGTGATGTATTACCTTTGTTTCCTGGAGTTTCTTTTTGCCATTACCTTAGGGTATGTGTGCTGTAGACTAAATCTGTTAGTTTTCCTCTGTCGGAGAAAGTTTCTCTTTTTCCTTCATCCTTAAAGGATAAATTTACCAGATATAGAATTCATGTTTGACAGTAATGTTCTTGTCAACATGTGAGAATTGCTCTTGTATTTCCTTTGAGACTTCATGACTTTCAGATGAGAAATGTACTGTCATTCAAACTGGTGTTCTTCTACAGGTTATATGACATTACTGTCTGGTTTCTTTGAAGATATTTTTATAGTTTTCAGTTTAGTCATGATCTTTCTTGTTGCAAGTGACTTTGGACCCATTCTATTTTCGGTTTGATCAGTTTCCAGAATCTAAATGTTTATGTCCTTCATCAATTTTGCGAAGATTTCTGTTGACTTTTTTCTGAATTTATGTGTATATATATATATATATATATATATATAATTTTTTAAATTTAAGGTGGTAAAAATATTTAATATGAGTTCTACTCTCTTAACAAATTTTAAGCATAAATTACATCACTGTTGACATCAGTATGTTTTACAGAAGGTCCTGGAGCTTATTATTCATCTTGCTTAACTGAAACTTTATGCCCATTAAATAGTACCTCCTCATTTCCCCCTGGCCAAGCCCCTGGCAAACACCATTCCACTTTTGGGTGGTATGCATTTGACGTTTAAATACTTCATAGAAATGGAGTCATGCGGTGTTTGTCTTTCTGTGATGGGTCTGTTTCACTTACCATAATGTCCACAAGGTGAATCATGTTGTCACGTATTGCATAACTTACTTCTTTTTTAAGGCTATCTAGCATTCCACAGAATACATATACACCACATGTTCTTATCCACTCTTCTGTGGATGTGGCCACTTAGGGTTTATTCACATCTTGGCTATTGTGGATAGTGCTGCAGTAAGCATAGCAGTGCCAATATCTCCTGCAGCTCCTGTGTCAGTTCTTTGGGGTAACTGCCCAGAAGTGACATTGCTGGATCACAGGGAGTTCTGTTTTTCATTTTTACTATATTCTATAGCAGCCGTTTCATATGCTCTACCCAGTGACAGAGTACAACAGTTCCAGCTTCCCACACCCTCAACAGCACTCTTTGTCCTTTGTTCACATGATAATAGCCATCCTAACAGTCGTGAGGTGATATCTCACAAAAATAACATTTTGGTGTTACTTTGCATTTTTCTGGTAACTAGTGATCTCCCTGTTGGCCACTTGGATGTCTTCTTTGTTTGTGTCTTATCTAATTTCTTTCATCAATACGTTGTAGTTTTCAGAGTACAAGGTTCCCACCTCCTTGGTTAAATTTGTTCGTAGGTATTTTGTGTGTGTGTGATCTTGTAAATGGATTTGTTTTCTTAATTTCCCTTTCCTTACAAATAGTTCTCTGTAAGTAGAGAAATGCGACTCATTATTGAATGTCGATTATATATTCTGTAATATTATGGAGCTTGTCGTTAGATCTAAAACTTCGAGGGTTTTTGTGGAGTCTTTAGGTTTTGCTATCTATGAGATCATGTCATCTGCAAACAAAGACATTTTTACTTCTTTCTTTCCAATTTGGATGCCTTTTTATTTTTTTCTCTCTCCTTGACTACTTGCTCTAGGTATAACTTCCCATCCTAGATTGAACAGAATTGGTGAGGTGGGCGTCCTTGCCTTGTTCCTGATCTTAGAGGAATAGTTTTCAGGGTTCACTGTTGAATATGTTGTTAGCTGTGGGCTTCTCATATATGGCCTTTATTAGGTTGTGCTGATTTCATTCTATTCCTAGTTTGCTGAGAGTTTTTCTTTTGATAGATGCTGAAATTTGTCAAATTCTTTCTCTGCATATATTGAGATGATCGTGTGATTTTGACTCTTTGTCCTTTTAATGTGTTTTATCACATTAATTTTTGAATGTTGAACCATTCTTGCATTGCAAGAATAATTTAGCTTGGTCATGGTGTATGACCATTTTAAGGTGCTAGATTACACTAGATATGGTTTACAACTAGTTTGTTGAGCACTTTTCCATCTATATTCATGAGGGATGTTAGCTCGTACTGTTCTTTCCGTGTGGCTTTTGTATCAGAGTAATGCTGGCTGCATAAAATGACTTTGAAAGTGTTCCCCCGTCTTTTACTTTTTGGAAGCATTTGAGAAGGCTTGTGTTAGTTCTTACTTAAATGTTCTATAGAATTCCCCAGGGAAGCCATTTGGTATCGGGCTTCTCCCTATTAGGAGGTTTGTGATTACCGATTCAGTCTCCATACTAGTTATACGTCGGTTCGGATTTTCTATTTTTTCATGTGTCACTGTTCTTAGGTTTCATGTCACTAAGAATTTATCCATCCTCTATGGTATCTGGTTGTTGGCATATAATGTTCATATTATTTTCTTTTGAACCTTCTTATTTTTGTGGCATGAGCTTTCATTTTTCCGATTTTATTTTTGAAACTTCTCTTTTTTTCTTAATCTAGGTAGAGGTTTGTCAATTTTATTTATCATTTCAAAAGCCCAACTCTTAGTTTTTTGATATTTTCTATTGTTTTTCCCCTTATTATCATTTTATTCCTGGTCTATTCTTTGTTATGTTCTTTTTGCTACTTTGAGCTTTCTTTGTTCTTCTGTTAGTTCTTTGAGATGTGAAGTTAGTTTATTAATTTGAGGTCTTTTTGATGTATTTTGTTTGTAGCTATACATTTACCTCTTTCCTCTGCTTTCACTGGATGCGATAAATTTTGGTATGTTGTGTTTTCTGTTTCATTTGTCTCAAGCTATTTTAAATTTCCTTTTTGATTCTTTTCTGTGATTCATTGTTGATCAAAAGTATGTTGTTAATTTCCACATAGCTGTGGATTTTTTACTTATCCTTCTGCTATTCCTTTCTAGTTTCATTCCAAAACGTGTTCAGAAAGGACACCTTGTATGATTTAAATCTTCTTAAATTTGTTAAGAGTTGCTTTGTGACCAAACATATAATCTATTGTGGGGAAAGCTTGTGTCCACTTGAGAAGAATGTATATTCTGCTGCTTTTGAGGGGAATGTTCTGTATGTAGCTGCTGGGTAGATTTTGGCTATAATGTTATTTAAGTCCTCTTTTTTATTTCTTACTCATCTCCTGTCTGCTTCCTCTACCCATTACTGAAAGTGTGGTATTGAAGTCCCCTTCTCTTATTGTATTGCTGTCTGTATCTCTCCTCAGATTCTGTCAGTGTTTGCTGTGGGTATATTTAGATTCTCTAATGCTGAGGGTGTATATATTTATAATGGTTATCTTTCCCTGGTGGACTAGCCCTTTAATCATTATAAAATGTCCATCTTTGACTCCTGTGACTGTCTTGACTTTATGTCTATTCTGTCTGATGTAAGTATAGCTAGACCTGTGCCCGACACACAGTAGGCCAAACTATACCGAAATGTCGGAGTTTGGAGCAGAGAAAGGTTTATTGCAGGGCCGTGTAAGGAGACGGGTGGCTCCTGCCCTAAAAAGCCTGAATTTCCCAAAGGCTGTCAGCAAAGCACTTTTAAAGGCAAGCTGAGGGAGGGGTGTAGTTAGTTGCTGCAGACTTCCTGGTGTTGGATTCAATGATCTTGCAGCGTCCATGTATGTCAGGTCACGATGTTCCTGTAAACCTCCAACAAGACAAATGTTATTCTCTGTTCAGGTCAGGTCACAGTCAGGCTGTCCTGTACATTTCAAGCCATAGGCAACATTCTTTTACAAAAGGTGCAGAGCCAGCATGACTAAGCCCAGGCAAAAGAACACAAAGGTTAAAGTAAAAGGAACAGATCTAATATGGAGTCAGACGTGTTCTTCCCAATTAAAACACCTGCTCTCTTTCTGTTGCCATTTGTTTGGAATATTTTCCATCCCTTGAACTTCAGCCGCTATATTTCCTTCAATTTAAAGTGAAATTCCTGCAGACAGTATAGAGTTGAAACCTGCCCCCCCCACCCCGCTTTCAGCCACTTGACATCTTTTGTTTGTGGAGTCTAAACATTTACATTTGAAGTGATTATTGATAGGGAAGTTATTTACTAATGCCTTTTTGTTACTTGTTTGATTGATTGATTGATTGTAGTTCTTTTGTCTGTCTTTTCCTCTCGCTGTCTTTTCTTGTGTTTCATTGATTTTTTTTTTTGGTTCCATGTGTATTGATTTCTTTGTCTTTTTCTGTTATGTAACCTTTACTGATATTTTCATTTTGGTTACCATGGGGCTTACATGAAATATCATACAGCTATAACAGTGTACTTTAAGCTGGTAAAAACCTCAATAGCATATAAAAAGTCAATTTTACTAATCCCCCTCATTACATTTTATGTTATCGGTATCACAGTTTACATTATTGCATATTGTGTAACTTTTAACATGATTTTAGTTACAGTTATTTTTATATACTATTGTCTCTTAACTTTTATTTTAGAATTAAAAGTGATTTGATCACTACCGATACAGTAATATAGTATTTGAAATTTCCTATACATTTACCTTTCCCAATGACTTTCATTCTTTTCTTTTGCTCTCATGTTGCTCTTTAGCACCCTTTCATTTCAAAGTGATGAATTCTCATTTGTATTTCTTGTAATGCAGATATAGTGGTGAGAAATACTTCAGCTTTTGTCTGGAAAAGTCTTTATCTCTCCATTTCTTAAGATTTTTTTTTTTGGGGGGGGAGCAGTTTTAGGTTGCCAGCAAAATTAAGACAATGGTATAGAGTTTTCCAAATATCCTCTGGGGCCACCTACGCATAGCTCCTGTGTTTAATAAACTCCCCCAAGCACAGTGGTAGATTTGTTACAATTGAGGAACCTATGTGGGCACACTACAATCACCCAAAGTGCATGGTTCACATTTCAGTTCACTTTTGGTTTTGTATATTCTGTGGGACGGCACGAACGTATAATGACATGTATCCATCGCTGTAGTATCATAGAGAGTATTTTAAGTGCCCTAAAAATCCTCTGTGTTCAGCCTATTCATCGTTCATTGCCACTGTAACCCTGGGCAACGTTTAACTTTCTCCATAGTTTTGCCTTTTCCAAATTGTTATGTCGTTGGAATCATACAATATGCAGCCGTTCAGGTTGGTTTCTTTCACTTAGTAATATGCATTCAATGTTCCTCCAAGTATTGGCGTGGCTTAATAGCTAATTTCTTTTTCCCACTGAATAATAATCCATGGTTTGGATGCACTACAGTTTATGAATCCTTTCACCTACTTAAAGACATCTTGGTTGATTCCAATTTTTGACAGTGTTGAAAAAGTTGCTATAAAATGTACATTTGCAGGGTTTTTGTGTGGGTTTCAGTTTTCAGCTCCTTTGGGTAGATACCAAGGAGTGTGATTGCTGGCTGGATTGGATTGTAAGAGTATGTTTAGTTTTGTGAAATATCCCCAGGTTGTCTCGACTGGCTATCTCTACCATTTCGCATTCCCACCAGTAATGAATGAGTGTTCTGTTTCTCCACAAACATGCCAGCATCTGTTGCCAGTGCTCTAGATTTTGACCAAACCTATCTCATTGATGCTTCCATTCTTAAAATTTTTAATATTTCTTTTTTATTTTTCAGCTTTATTAGGTGACATTTACAGATAAGTTTTTATATATCTAAAATACAACATGATTAATTCACATTTTTATTCTCTGTAAAATGGTCACTGCAATCAGGTTATTAATACATACATCACCTCATATGGTGACCTTTATTGTGGTAAGAACACTTAAGGTTGTTAAGGGAATATTCAAGTGTATAACACAGTATGTAACTATGTTAACTATAGTCGCCATGCTGTATATTAGATTGCCAGAGCTTTTTCATCTTGTAAGTGAAGGCTTGTACCCTTTGAGGGCATCTCCTTGTCTCCCCTATCCAGCCCCTGGTAACCATCATCCTCCTCTGTTTCAAGGAATTTACCTTTTTGTTGTAAGATTCCACAAGTAAGTGAGATCATGAAGTGTTTCTATTTCTCTGTCTGGCTATTTTCACTTAGTATAATGTTCTCCAGACTAATCCTTCTCACACATGGGTGAATAATATTCATTCATATGTGTGATGTATATCATATGTCATTGGTTGTCTCACATATAGGATACATATCTTACATTTTCTTTATCCACTCATTTACTCTTGGACACTTAGATTGTTTCTATATCTAGGGTATCGTAACTGCTGTAAATATGCCTTTAGTAATGTGGTGGTGAGTGAGGTGTAGGGTGAGAGAAAGTGTTTTATAGTCCTGTGATTAAGTCTCAGTTTTTTAGTGAGCCTATGCATCAGGGCTATGAACAAAAGTGTTTCTTGGTGGTTTGTTTTTGTTTTTTCCGCAAGTGCGACAGAATGGCTAGAGTGGGCTGGATTTGGGTATTTCCTTTCCTGAGGTCAGTTAGGCTCTGATAATACCCCAGCCAGTTCATCTCTATCTAGGTAGTTTCCCCTGAAGGCAGGCCCTGTGAAGAAGAACAGAGTGCACTGATGTATTTCAGATTGAGTCCTTTCCCGCTCCCCTTGCCGGAGGCACAAGGACTTTTTCTCTGATATTAGCTGTGACATCTTGGTGAAACTCTTGAAGGTAAATCTCACAGTATTTTGGGGGTCCATTCATGGGTTCTCTGGAGTTTTTATTTCTCAGAATTGTCCGCACTGATCTTGAAGCCTTTTATCAATCACAGTCAGGTTTTCCTGCCCTGGCACTGGTTCCAGCAGCACTTTGCACTACTGATTCTCTGCTCCAGTGAGCTGTGCCTCCCCATGTGCCCTCTCCCATCCTGAGGGCCGCGCTTTGCACTGTGTCCTCCCTTCTTTTACACATCCAGGAAGAGCTGTTGAGTTTTAAGTCTGTTCCGCTGTCTCTTGTCGTCAGGATGGAATGGCAACGTCCAACCTTCTGACATGGAGAACCAGAAACCAGAAGTCTCTTTTTCATTTCTGTAGTTTTGCAGTGTATAAGATATTTAGTCAACTTTTTTTTTCCTCTCTCAACACTTTGAATATATCATCTCAGTCTCTTCTGGCTTGCAAGCCTTCTGCTAAAAAATCCACTGAAAGTCTTAAGGGTGTTTCATTACACATAAGTCACTTTTCTTCTGTTGCTTTCAAAATTCCCTCTCTACTTTTGACTTTTGACATTTCGATTGCAATATATCTCAGTGTGGATTTCTTTGGGGACATTTTATTTGGTGATTTTTTATCTTCTTGGCATGGATATCAATTTCCTTCTGTAAGTTTGGAAAGTTTTCAGCCAATATGTATTGAAAGTACTTCCTGTTTTTTTAACTGAAATACAATCGACATATAACAGTGTATAGGTTTAAGGTGTACAATGTGTTGATTTGATCCATTTACATATTACAATATGATTACTGTCATCGTGTTAGCTAACATCGCTACTGCTTCACGTAATCATTCTTTCTTGCTCCCTCTTTTCCTTCTGGGACCCCCCCTACTTTGTGTATTGTTCCTTTTGTTTGTGTTCCATAGGTCCTGTAAGATTTTATCACTTTTTCACTGTCTTCTTTTTGCTCCTTTGAACCGTCTTTGAGTTAAGTCTTTCTCCTGCTTGATCTAATCTGCTGTTGAACCCTTCTGGTGAATTTTTTCAGTTCAGTTATTATTTGACAGTTCCACGATTTCTGTTTGGTACTTTTAATACTTTGTATCTCTTTTCTGAATTTCTCACTTGGTTCATGCATTGTTCTCCCAACTTCATTAAGCATCTTTATGGGAGTTATTTTAAATTTTTCATTAGGCAGGTTATTTAATGTCATTTCACTAGTGTCAGTTTCGGTCTATGTCTTGTTCCTTTATTCAAAATGTCTTTTCCTTATGACTCATTTCACTCGACACTCTGTTTTGGTGTCTGCTCATTAGACAAAGCAGTCACATCACCCAGTCTTCATGACTGGCCATGTGCAGAAGGAAACGCCCACAGATCAGCCCGGCCAGTGATTTGCAATGACTTGGGGGTCCTCTACCAGCAGTTTCTCTCTCCAGGTAGAAGCAAGCCGCTGTGGTTTTTTTCTGCTCTGTTTCTGCTGGGCAGTAGGGACGATCATTGTTGTCTGTCATCCCAGGCTGCCGCCCCTGTTCTCCCTCCGACAGCTAGACTGTGGGCGAGCCATCAGTGCTCCAGGATTGGTGAGACAAGTGCTGGCTCTTGGGGCAGAACCGGCGAAGTGGGAACACTGCCTTCAGTCGATCCACTATTACCTCCCCAGGGGAAGCAGAGAGGTGGGATTTTTCATCCCCTCACTCTGTGTTGAGTTTGGGCAAGCTGGGGAGGGAATCAAGCCACCACCTCCACTGTGGTTTGGGTGGCTAGACTGCCCTGAACCAATCAGAGCCCCGGGTCTGGTAAAACTGTTCCTTGGGTGTTCGTTCCCCTCGAAAACGCCGGGGCACTGGATGCTTGAACAACACCCTCTCTTCTCCTGGGTGAATCTGGGAGCTATAGGGTCTCTTCGTGATCTTATGGCAGTACTCTGGGGTAGAGTCTCTGGTGAAAGGGCACCCCAAATCTCCCTCCTGGCTTTGGTGCATCTGATTTTGCATCCTCTAAAGGTGTGCATGAGCCTGTCAATTAACTCCTGATTTCTCACAAAGGAAATTGGTCCATGAATTGCTACTCACTTGGTGTATTTGTTGGGAGATGGAAGGTCCAGGGTTTTCTAAACCAACTTCTTTCCAACCAGCATTCAGCCTTTATTTCTTTGGATTTTTTTCTGCCCTACATTCTTTCTGCTCTCCTTATTGGATCCTGACATGTATTTTAAAATTTTGGGGAATGTTCCACATGTCCTTGAGGCTCTATTCACTTTCTTAACTCATTTTTCTGGGTTTTATATATTGAGTGAATTCTACTGATCTTTCTCAAGTTCATTGATTCTATCCCTTGTCATCTCCACTCTACTTTTGAGCCTGTCCAGTATGCATTGTTTTGTTTGTTTGTTTATTATATTTTTCACTTCTAATATTTTTATTTGTTCTTTTTAATGGTTTCTATTTCTTTTCTGATATTTCTGTTCTTTCAGTTGTTTCAGGGTAATTTTTGATTGTGCATTGAACGAGTATTATCACAGCTGCTTTAAAATCCATCCGATAGTTCCAGATACGTGTGACTCATCTCAATATTGGCATCACTGGGTTGTTTTCTCCCACTATGTTGTGATATTCTTGGTTCTTGGTATAGTGTGTAGTTTTCTACTGTATCTTTGACATTGAAATCTTCTATTGTTGAAGTCTGTCAGCCAGTTTAAGTTCAGATTTAGTGTGGTCTGTTGTTCCAGTGACCATTTAGCTTTCTTGGGGCTTTCAATATTATTCTGTTTTGTTTCATTCTTCTGGCTCTGCTGGAGCTCACTGGCTTTCTGCCGGTGCAACCCATAGCAGGACAAGGTTCTTTCCTGGGCCACCTTGTATTGCTAGGTGATGCTGGGTGATGAAGGACCCATAGAAGAGAGAGTATGTCCTCTGGCAGTTTCCCAGCCACTGGATATTGGTATGCTTCTCACTCTGCCTCTGCTAGTGCCCCTGAGTGGGGAAATTTTTTATCTCAGTCACTTTTTGCTGCTTAGAGTTGGGGGGTTTGAGAATTATCTCGTGGGGATCATTTTCTCTTATCAGTACAAGGCCAGGAGCTGCAGAAACTGAGATGCTCTCTTCTGCAGGTTAAAGGGTTGGGACCTGGTTTGCATTCTACATCTTCGTGAAGGCTTGTGGCATAGTTTGCTGGCACCAGTGAAGGCAGAAATGGCTACTGCTGCTGCCTGGTGTGGAGCAGGGTATGCTCTGCCACTGTCTATGGGTGGGAGATAGGAGGTAATCCTAGTATTGAGACGAGTGAATGGTTACTGATGGAGATGTAAGTCTGGGCGCTAATGACGTATAAACACTTTCATACAAGAGAATGTGATGATACTAATGTTTTCATAGCCCAGGATTAGCAGAGGAACGGGACTGATTCTAGATATCAACAGATTTCTTAGGGAAGAGAAGGGAATATTCACTGAAAGAAAACATCCGGGGAGAAGCTGGGAAGACTAATGTTGTGAAAGTCCATTGAGAGGAGAGTTTGAACTAAGGATGATCAACATGGTGAGATATTAGAGAGAAAATAGTGAGGAAATGTCAGTTAAGATATTTTGGGCTAGCTTAGAAAAAACAAACGAAATGTTCACAGTGGAAGTCAAAGTAATGCCGTTAATTACATTGAAGTAGCATTCATAGACTATATATTCAAGAAATGGGGCTGAGAAAGACAAGATGCAGATCAGAAAGTTGTTTATCAAAAATTTAGAATTATAGTAAAAATCATATGGGAGAGGATAGGAGTTGTGATTATTTATAGGCAGAAGAGGGTCAAGTGGAAAAGATTGTAGGTAGATAAGAAGGAAGTGGAATATCTGGTGAATAACACTATGGAATGCCTAATTGTGAATGTTTGAAGATGTCCAGGAAGTAAGGATAAGACCAAACACTTTATGTTCTAATCATTACAAATGTATCTTTATATTACTCCTGTTTAGGGCCGTTGCTTTTATCAACGATATGCCACAGAGATTGCAGATTCAGTTGTGACACTTAGCACCTGCTCTGGACTCAGGTAATGGCATATTCCAGAGATGTACATAACTGAAATCTTGTGTACCCTTTTACTTTTAGAATCTTCTCGAAGGGTAGATGGAAGACATGGAAAATAGACACTTTCATTATGTGTCTTCTCATCTACTATCTTGGCCTGCTTGTCTTATCATTTTCCCTATTTGCTTTGTCTCTCTCCCAGGCTTGCAGTTATAAAATTTATTCAGAAAAAGCTGCCACTAGTATAAGAAATATCCACATTACTGAGGCACACTACAATTGCAATGACTCCTAAATGCTGTAATAGATAGAAGAAGGTAGAAAATTGGGTTTAAATGTTAATCCAAGGAAGATGGGATGATTCTTAGATATTAGACAACAAAGGCCACTATCAAATTTCTATATAATGTTTTCACTTAATATTGATTTATGTTTATCATTGAGAAATCTATGTTTTAAATTTCTTTTTATGTATTTAAATATTCAGGGGATTATTGCAGTTGGAGAATATCAGTTACGGAATTCAACCATTGGAATCTTCAGCTACATATGAACATATGCTTTATCAGATAAAAGATAATGAAATTGATTTTCCCCCCATAGCAGAAAATAATTCTACAACCCAATTGGCAGATCAGTCCTACAAAATTCTTGTGAAATCAGAAGTAGGTAACCCCTTTTATGGGATCTTCATTTGTGCAACTTTTGATAAACATATTCACGTTGAAATTTGTTACATTTGGAAAACAAATTTAAACTGATGTTGATGATAAATAAACCTTCTCTTGTAAGGTATTTATTTAAAGTATTTTCTGTTTAGTCATATAATATTTAAAAATGTAATAGATATAAACATATAATCCAAAAATCAATATTCTCCCATATACTTAATTGCAAGTATTCTTATGCATATATGCACAGTTGCACTGTTACTGAATTTGCAACCTAATAATACAATGATACTCAAATTTGCTGATTCTGACTCTGTCATCAGTTTTTCCAGTGCATTTTTTTTCTTTGTAAGAAAGTGTTATTTTGATAGAAAAGGTAAAAGTAGAAAAGAGGCAAGAAATCGTCTGAAGTGTCATTGTCTAATATAGTGCTCTTAGAACTTTGGAGTATTTGTTCTAATTCTTTTACTGTATCTAGTTATAGAGGTTGATTTATAAAAGAAGATTTATTTAACAAAAAATTATCTAATCATATATGCTTCTTTGAAATTTCCCCTTAAAATTGCTGTTAAGAGGATAATGCACATTTTCTCTTATCATTAAATTATGTTACATTTATTATTATTTTAAATTAACATTAGTTAATGTTGATTTAAAATTAAATGTATACATAAGGAAAATAAGAAATGACCATAATACTGTTTTCTAGAGAAAATGTTGTGTGGAATTCAGGGCAATTATTTTAATTTGTACTCTTTCATGCTTTTTCATGAAATACATATATATATATAATATATATATATAATATATAATATATATATTTTCATGCTATACATATATATATATAAACTTAAAATATCTACTTTACAAAATTATGGCATATTCTGCATATTTGTATTTTTACTTTAATCCAGAAATGAACAGCAGTAATGTATCAAATTTTTGAGCAGTCACACTTTCTTTTATAAATACCTGTATCTAAGAATAGGCATATTTCCAAAGTTTTTTAGATATATATACATACTAAATTCCTCCTTAAGAGTGATTGCACAACTTTACATTTTGCCATCAGTGGTTAAGGAAATGAATCTCTGTCCACATATTCTCATGAAAATTAGATATCCTGTTTAGAGAAGCAGAACAAAATCATAATGAATGAAACTTGAATTTAATTTTTGATGATCTCCATCTCACTGTTGCTTTAATATGCTTTTATTTATTTTGCCAAAGATGTTGGTACAAATACAGATTAGTAAAATTGCCCTTTCAGAAAGTCATAAAAATGATAAAATATAATCATATATAGAAATGAAAATTTCATTTTTAATGGAACTGAGATGTGACCCCTAACCCTATGCCATCTGCATATTGCAGTACAACACTGGACACAGTTGCAGACCATTTTCATAACTGAAACAGAGCAGTGTCACATGAAGTAAATTGGATAACTTTAAAGGATTCCATGAATACTCTTCTGTGGCAGTGGGCAAACCTGAAGGGATTGACATGCTTTGGGAAAGACAAAGAGCACTGCACTGGAAGCCATCCCCCTCCAGTGAATCAGCAATAAGAGAGGGATGGGAAGAGACAGAGATAGCATACAGTTCCAGCTGCCTTAGCTTGAAGTTCAGGTGGGTCAGGCTGTAGCCACAAGAATTTGGCCGAGTACCATCATCCTAATGTGTTTAAATGTTCTCATCTGTAAAAATCCAATAATAAAAATAATCCCTAACTCACACAAATATTTTAAAGATTCCATAAATTTATAATTGAAAATGACTTAGCATATATGGGAAAAATAAGTGATCAATAAATATCGCTACTACTACTATTAACATTTGCTCTCTCTAGTTTCTAATGTAGTAAAGCAAGGTAACTGGGACTAATTATGGAAAGTTTGGATACAAAACAAAATGCAATAATGAAATAAAAGAGACTAAAAGTTCAGAACCTAGAGGAAGCCAGGGATATCACTGCAGGAATGAATGGAAAGAATGGGTACTGACATGTTTGTGAATTAAATGATTGCTTTTCACCCTGAATTTGATAGGCTTAAATCTATAGCTTTAGAGAAGCATGTTTTCCAAGCATGTTTTCCAAGCACAAATAGACAAAGTGAGTATCTTCAATATAACAGATATTTTAAAGAGAGAGAGAAAAATAAAATAAAATCTTATATTTTAGGCATGTTTGGACATTTATGAGAGGAAACACAAATAAACTCATAATCAAGGTGAAGGCCTTCATGATAACCAGTGAAAAGTAGAACAAACAAAATACATAAAGGGCTTACCTGTTAAAGACATATTGGACACATGCATTTACCCTGCCCCTTCCTTAAACCCCACTAAAGGGAAAAGGAGTTTTTAACATGGCATTAACATACACACACAAACAGAACAGAAGAATAGTAATAACACTGGAAGTTGAATAGCAGATAGACAGCTGATTCAGCCACTAAAAAGCTGAATCCTTAACTGGCAATTGGGATAGGCTATAGGAAACTTGATACACACTACAGAACTACTCAAATATTTTTGGAACTGCAAGTCCGAATACCTTAGGAAATGATATTAAGGGTGGGCCTAGGAAGAGAAGTGGTTGAAAATAAGCTGTATAAATATGTATAAAACCTGATTTCCTCTCCTAATCGATTGTTTCTGTTGTAAATTAAACTTGGCACACTAGATATTGGGAAACAGGTTTACACAATCCAAGATGTTCATTAGAACCCAGGAGGGAATGAAACCACCCAAAAGAATCAAAACTAACCATGTTGACAGCAGGGTGTTCCCAGCAAACAACCCAGACAATTTACTCTCTGTGAAGACAGCAGGCCATAAGCTCCGTATGTGGTCATAGATGTTGGAATAAGCTGTCAGATGCTCAATGCCTGATATGAAGGGGCACTAGACATGTGATGAAACAATTGAATATGGTAGATAGAGACATGGAAAAATTCAAAGTGCTAAAGCCTGAGGTCCCAAGGAATAGAGAGAGTGAAGAAAACAAAATGACAATATCCTCAGAGAGGCAGGAGAAAATATTTCACCCCAAAATAAGAACAGAGTGCTATTTAAAAAATAACACTCAGCAGATAACAGTTCTTGGAAGGTAAAAGCATGCTGAACCTATGTAAAAGCTCAAAAGAAAGTTCACAAGATAAAATTCCAGAAATCACACGAAAACTAAAATATAAACAAAAATGACAGGGAAATTTGAGAGATAAGAAATTCAATTAAAATAACAATATGGGTGATGCAATCTGAGTTCTGGTACAAATAAACATAGAAAATTGAGTTGAATAAATCACAAAACAATCCACGAAAAATTCTCAGAATGATTTAAGTGGAGGTTCTGGACCAATATTTTAAAAAATCTGGTTTTTTATATATAAAGAAGATGCAGAATGGCATGGTCTTACCTAGCAGCAATATTGGAGGTTGAAAGGCAATACAACAGTTACTTAAAAGGAGGAAAAGTGATTTCCAGCCTATAATTCTATACCCAGTCAGAGCTATAAAATTGAGATTTTTTTTGGTTGAAGCCATTTCTTTCCTCCCTATTGTGAATTGTCCTTCCTAATGTGTGAAACGAACCACACTTTTAAAAAAAGAGACTCTAATCTCATCCCGAATGAAAATAATAGCCAACCACAATCACAACCAAATTCATAAGGGGTAGTTGCCAAATACAGTGAACTTTCAGTCAGATCAAAAGATGGAACAACTATGTATGCTTCCTCAAACTGTATTCTTCTTGAGAACCACTATTAGGTCAAATACCACTAGATTTTGAAGCAACCAATTCCTGACTGTCAGTGGCTTAACATCACATATGTGCTTTGCTCAGGCAAAGACCAAGGTGGATGAAACTGCTGGTTGTTTCCCTTTCTAGCTTCAACACGGGGCCCCAAACTGTCCCCCACTAGTTTTTGAATCTAGACAGGAGTTAAGGGAAGAGTGTCTATATCATCTCCTCCTTGATGCTGCTGGCCCTGGACAGCTATCTCTCACAGACTTCTCTCTTGGAGAAGGAGCAAACATCATTCTTGGATAATTGGCCATTTCTTATAAAGCAAGTATAGCAACTGGCGGGCCATTACTGGTCCATGGCCTTTTAGGAATGGGGCCACACAGCAGGAGGTGAGCAGCGAGTAAGCGAAGCTCCATCTGTATTTACAGCCGCTCCCCATCGCTCACATTTCTGCCTGAGCTCCTCCTCCTGTCATATTGGTGGTGACATCAGATTCTCATAGGAGTGCAAACCCTGCTGTGAACTGCACATGCGAGGGAGGGATCTAGGTTGTATTCTCCTTACGAGAATCTAATGCCTGATGATCTGAGGAGGAGCTGAGGTGGTGATGCTAGCGCTGGGGAGCAGCTGCAAATACAGATTATCACTAGCAGAGAGGTTTGACGGCACAGAGACCATCATAAATCAATTGCTTGTAGACTCATATCAAAACCCGATCAGTGAGTGGCAAGTGAAAACAAGCTCAGGGCTCCCACTGATTCTGCATTCTAGTGAGTTGTATGATTATTTCATTATATATTACAAAGGAATAATAACAGAAATAAAGTGCACAATAAATGCAATGTGCTTGAATCATCTGAAACCATCCCCACACCCCAGTCCATGGAAAGCTTGTCTTCCATGAAACCAGTCCCTGGTGCCAAAAAGGTTGGGGACTGCTGAATTATAGTATAAGTCACCTATCCCCACCATTTGTTCAACAAAAGTTTGACACAAAAGAAATGAATGTATTCTAAAAGAAGAAGACTCCAAAAGGAATAAACATGAGGCATAAGAATGAATATAAATATAGCATATAAGACATATACAGGATCCAAAGTGAGTTAAAAAACCATATTGATGTTGTTATATATTCATGGTCTGCCTCACAGGTGCCACCTATTGTTCTAAGAGCTTTACAGTATACCCTGTCTTTCCAGTTCTTTCTACAGTTCTGAGAGTGAGGACCATTGTCCCTCTCTTCAGATAGGAAGCAGGGACCTAGAGAGTTTAAATCATTATCCTAGGAAATCCTCCAGTAAGTTACAGCTTTAAAATTCTAACCTAAATAATACAACCCCAGAGATAATGTTCTTTAGCACTCACATGTCTACCCTTACACAGTCTGTTTATTAAAGATCCTGGAGGTGCTCAAGAAATAAACGCAAGAGAAAAATAAAGCCATTTTTAAAATGAAAGACATTGACAATAGAACGAGTGAATAACAGAATAGACACTGTGCTAAAATCCCAAGGTGATGTTATAGTCAGGGTTAAAGAAATAGAGAAAGCAATGACATAAAAATGATGGCAGAGAAAACCAAAACTGTGTAATGGTTAATTTTATGTATCAACTTCCCTGGGCCACAGTGCCAGATGGTTAGTCATATTTTCTGGGTGTTTCTGTGAGGGTGTTTTTGATAAGATTAAGAACTATATCAGTGGAGTTTGTGTAAAGCAGATGGTCCTCCAGAATGTGGGTAGACCTCATCCAATAGGTTGAAGTCCTGAATATAAGAAAAGGATGTAACTTCCCCTGAGTAAGACAGGACTCTCTAGCCGACAGCTCTCCAACTGGAACTGGAGCATCAACTCTTTCCATGTCTCCATCCCGCTAACCAGCCAGCCTCCATAACCATATGAGCCAATTACTTGTAATACATCTAATTATAATAAGTATATGAAATGTGTAAATATACACACATATACTATTGGTTCTGTTTCTCTGGGGAACCCTGACTAATAGAGTGTGAAAGATTGCTAATGGAAACTCAGGATAATCAATATTGTCATTCATGAATAAAATCACAACCAAAGTATTCCAACTTATGAAGGAAGAAAACTCTGTTGAAATAAAGAAGTCCTGAACTTGAAAATTTTCAAATTACAAAAAATCCTTATGAAAACCGGTGACACCAAGATACAATGTATTTTGGACTTTATCAATAAATAATGAATAATGCTATAGGCATCTTGGCCTCAAAGAAAGTCACCGACAAAGGTAGAAAAACTCAGACTGGAATTAGCTTTGCCAAAATGTAGTGCTTGTAAGATAGTCAGAATGTCTAACTAGGGAGTAGAGAAAATGGCTTCTCCAGGGAGGTACACAATATCCCAGCAATTTGTTATCCGGTCAAGTTGCCATTATACTCCAAAAACATGTGTGCTTTTTCAAAGACTTTGAGACAATATTACATAAGTCAGTAAAGAAAACAGGAATTGCATGAATTTAACAGATTTTGGTAGAAAACCACAGAATCATGGCAATAGTTTCAGAAATACCATTTGGCAACATTCAGTACACATTCATGGTAAATAGTAGGAATAGAAAACTTCCTTGATCTCATAAAGAGCATCTATTAGCATCCACAGCTAACGTAAAGAATGTAAATAACTGAATGCTTTGCTCCTGTTATGGACTGCAGGCTTGTGTTCCCCCAAAATTCATGTTTTGAAACCTTAACTTTCAATAGGACGGTATTAGGAGTTGAAGCCTTTGGAAAGTAATTAGGGTTAGATTATGTATGAGGGTGGGGCCCTCATGGTGGGATTAATGCTCTTATACAAAAAGGAAGAGGTACGGGATCCCTCTCTCTGCTCTCCATCACATGAGCGTACAGGAGATCTGCAAAGTAGGAAGAGTGGTGTCACCAGCCATCACATCTCCTGTGTGTTGATCTTGAAGTTTCCAGCCTCTAGAAATGTCAGAAATACATGTTTGTGGTTTAAGCCACCTAGTCTATGGTATAGTTGTTATAGCCCCAAATGGAAGAAAACCACCCCTGAGATAGGGATAATGCAAGGTTGTTTGCCTTCACTACTTCCAGTCAACATATTACTAGAGTTCTTAGGTAGTGCAAAAGGACAAAGAATAATAATAAAGGGTATAAATTTTTGAAAGGAAAAATAACCCTATTTCTTTAGTGATCTAACTCTACATAGAAAGTCCTAAAGAACCTCCATTAAGGCAATCCGGACTAATTAAGAGAGTCTAGCAAAGTCACAGGGAAAAAGAAAGATAAGATATTCATTTTCCCCAAATTGACCTGTAGATTCAGTGTAATCCCAATCAAAATTCCAGAAGACATTTTGTAGAAATTGATTCTCAAATTCATAAGGAGATGCAAATACCTAGAAGAGTCAAGGAGTTTTGAAAATTGAAAAAAAGAACAAGGTGAAGGACTTACATTGCTTTTTCTTAAGCGGCCAGATAGTAAATATTTCAGGCTTGTGGGGCATATGTTCTGTTGCAGCTACTTCACTCACCCTTTGCAGCGTGAAATCAGCATAGACAAACTATAAACAAATGGGGGTGGCTGTGTTCCAATAAAATATTTTTTTACAGACAGGTGGTCATACCATGGGCCGTCTTTTGCTGACCCCTGCTGTGGAGAAACATATTGTGGTTTTGGTATAAGGGTAGGCGTATAGGACAGTGGAGCACAATAGATGAGAAGTAGACCCAAGTGCTCTTGCCAAAATTATTATCCACAAAGGTGCTAAGGCCTTTGAAAAGTAAAGAATGATCTCTTCATCAAATGATGCAAGAAGATTGGATTTCCACGTGGAATAAAATGGGAATTGACCCTTATTCCAAAAACATGAATTAGAGCATAGTCAAGGCTAAACATAAAATTTCTAGTAGGGGACTTGGAGAAACCACATTAATGAGCCATAAGCCTGTGAAGAGATGTTCAACATCATTAATCACCCAAGAACTGCGAATTAAAACCTCAGTGAGATCTCGGTACAGACTGACAAGAATGCATGCAATGCAAAAGATTGAGAATACCAAATACAGGCAAGAATGTGGAGCAATTGACATTCTTATTAGTTCTTGGAGAAAAAGCAGAATGATCAAACTACTTTAGAAAGTAATCTGGAACTTTTGTACTGCTTTACACATATACAAGTATCATGCGGATCAGGTTTTCCAATTCTAAGTAACCAAGAAAGAATGAAAGACTATAACTGCCCAAAGACCTGTACATGGATATTCATAGCCACTATATTTACAATAGCTAAGATGATTAAATAATCCAAAGGATCATCAACAGTTAATGTATAAACAAACTGTTTTGTGTTTCTAAAATGGCACACTTCATAGCAATAAAAACAAATGGATCACTAATAATCACAGCAACACAGATGTGTGCTGAGTGAAAGAAGCCAGATATAGAAGAAGACATGCAATATGATTCCATTTGTGTGAAATTCTAGGGTAAGTTATTGTAACCTATGGTGAGAGAAAGCAGATCACTGGTTGCCTTGAGACTTGTAGGCTATTAACTTGGAAGAGGGTGATGGAAACATTATTTATTTTAGTGATGGAAATGGTTGCATGGGTGTAAATATTGCTACCAGTTCATGTAACTTTATTCTTAAAATAGATGCATTTTATTGAGGGTAGGCCACAATAAAGTTAATATAAATAATTACAAGTACAAAAATGATGATAAAATAGAGATAACGTTAGGGGGAAAGTTGATGGGAATTTGTTTAGCTTGAAGGTTGGGGTGAGGGACCAAGAGGAAGGTTTTCAGAGGAAGGAACAAGGATTCTCCCTCATTTCAGTAACTTTTTTGAGGATTCTAATTCTCAAGAATATAAGGTGAAAGCTTCTGATTTGTTCCTAAAATTTTCATACAGAATCTCACCAGCTTATTTACTCAGTGGGCATCAATCCTCTTATTTCTCTAATATCTATAGCTTTATGTATTTGTATATGTATCTACCACCTAACTATCTATCTACCTATATCTCTCTATCTTTCTGTCTGTATATCTATCTATAACTCTGTATGTGTGTGTGTGTCTGTATGTATATAATTATATAATGTACATGATAATCACAAACAATGTAAAAATTATTAAATGTTTTATTTAATTCATGTTCTCTGCTTTGCAGAAAAATTCTGGTGTGCTGTTGAAAAGAGTTCTGAAAATACGAGTCATTATGGATAAAGCCTTGGTATGCATTATTGATATATTTCATTGTATCTTTTTTGTATTTAAATTGAAAGGGGATATGTAAAAGAATCTTTATTTGCAATACAGATATACGTCACTGTTCAAAATCTGTATCTCAGTATAGCAGTACATAAAAAATGTTGTCAATTGCCTTTCCATTGGCATGGGGGAATCAATACCAATTTTTAATAGAAAGAATGTAAAACTTCATATATAAGGGAGGATTGTATTGCACTGTAATCTATTGGATTATAACTAGTTGCATATACTTCTGGATCCACCCAAAATTGTGGTGAAACTCTTTCTTAAATCAATTTCCATTTTAAAATAAGCTATTTCATTTATTACTCAATTGAAGATCCTTTTATTAAATATTATCTTTTATAAGATTATTTTATGCTGTGTAATTGCTTGGGTTCTCTGTTGGAAATTCCATTTTTAAAAAATAGGAAGAATAATTCATAGGAACATATTTGATTATGGAACTTTTTGTTTATACAATTAGTTTTAGCAAAAACTTATGGGCAGGCAGCAAGTTAACGAAAAAACTTGCTTTGTCCGTTATCACTAGTAATTTTGTATAAGTCTCTCAATGAGTTTCATGATGTTCTAGATTTTTGGCATAAAAGGAAATATTCAGATCTTTAAATAGTTTTTATAAAAGTATTAACAGGAAATAATGATATGACACTAGCTCTGGGACCCCTGGGCCCTGCAACCAGACTCCAGGACCCAGCTCTGCCTACCAGTAGACTGGCAGGAACCCCAGGACTTGGCTTCACCCACCAGTGGGAGGGCTACAGCCCTGGAGTCTTCTGGACCTTGACTCCATACAGCAGCGAGCCAGTACTATCCCCAGAGCCCCCTGGAGTTTCACAGTCAGCTGCCTTATGACCTGCCTGACAACCAGCAGCTGGCAGCCTGTGCCTGAGGCAGCACTGGCAACCACCTGAACCAGGGGCCAAGCAAACCCACCAGACTTCCCACATAGTCAGCCTGCCACAACAGGAAGACCCACACAGCCCACATTGGGGAACCACCTGAGTCTATACCACAGGTGAAGAGAGTGGAGAATGCTGCTGGAACACACAGGAGGTCTCCTGCAAAAGGCCACTCTCGCATTAGGAAACACAACCAACTTATCAGGTACATAAACATACAAATACTAACTTAGGCAAAATGAGGCTACAGAGGAACACGTTCCAGATGAAGGAACAAGATCAAAGCCCAAAAGAAGATCTAAGTGAAGTGGAGACAGGCAACCTACTTGAGAAAGAGGTCATGGTAGTGCTCGTAAAGATGATCAAAGAACTTGGCAGAAGAATGGATGCACAGAGCAAGAGCAACGTTAGAAATTTTAAACAAAGAGTTAGAAAATATAAAGAATGACCAAACATAGATGAAGAATACAATAGCAGAAATGAAAAATACACTAGAAGTAATCAATAGTAGACTAAATGATACAGAAGAATGGATCAATGAGCTGGAAGACAGAGTAATGGAAATTACAGATGTGGAACAGGAAAAAGAATGAAAGGAAATGAGGACTGTTTAAGAGACCTCTGGGACAACGTCAAGCACACTAATACTTGCATTTTAGGGGTCCCAGAAGGAGAAGAGAGAGAGAGAAAGGAACTGAAAACATATTTGAAGACATAATAGCTGAAAACTTCCCTCACATGGGAAATGAAACAGATATCCAGATCCAGGAAGCCCAGAAAGTCCATATAGGATTAACCCAAAGATGAACATACCAAAACATATCGTAATAAAAATGACAAAAATTAAAGATGAAAAGAGAATATTGGAAGCAGGAAAAGGAAAACAACAAATAACATAAAAAGGAATTCCCATAAGGCTATCGGCTGACTTTACAGCAGTAATTCTGCAGTCCAGAAGGGAGTGGCACAATATATTTAATGTGTTGAAAGTGAAAAACCTACAACCAAGAATACAGTATGCAGCAAGGCTCTCATTCAAATTTGATACAGGGATCCAAATCTATACAGACAAGCAAAACCTAAAAGAGTTCAGCAACACAAAACCAGTGTTACAAGAAATGTCAAAACAATTTTGCTTAAGAAAAAAGCCAGGTCCAGAAACTGGAAACATAAAAATTATGAAAGAAAAAAGCTCATTAGTAAAAGCAAACATACAGTAAAATTAGGATATCATCTCACATGCAAAGCTGGAAGGAAAGTTAAAAGACTTATGTCTTTTAACAAAATCACCTATATCCAGAATAAGGAATAAGGAGATACATAATGCAATTAGATGTAAAATAAGATATTAAAAACAGTGATTGTGAGGGGAGGAGAGTATTCATGCATGGTTGTTAAAATGTGTTTGAAATTAAGAGATCAGCAACTTAAAACCGTCATTCATATCTATATATCTATATCTTTATAAAAACCTCACAGTAACTGCAAACCAAAAACCTATACTAGATACACATACACAAAAGTAAAAGGAATCCAAACATAACACTAAAGATAGTCTTCAAATCATATGAAAAGGGAACAAAAGAAGAAGAAAGGAACAAAAAAGACTTACTAAAAACAAGTCCAAAACAATTAGCAAAATGGAAATCAGAACACACATATCAATAATTACTTTAAATGTAAATGGACTAAACGCTCCAATAAAAAAAGAAATAGAGTGGTTGAATGGATACAAAAACAAGACCCGTATGGCCTGCAAGACTGTCACTCCAGATCTAAAGACACACAGACTGAAAGGGAGGGGATGGAAAAAGGTATTCCATGCAAAAGGAAATCAAAAGAAAGACAGGTTAGACATACTTATATCTGACAAAATAGTTTTTAAAAAGAGACTGTTACAAGAGACAAAGAAGGACACTACATAATGATCAAGGCATCAATCCAAAAAGAAGATATATCGATTGTACATATACATGCACCCAGCATAGGAACACCTCAATCTGTAAAGCAAATATCAATGGACATAAAGGGAGAAATTGACAGTAACACAATAACAGTAGGCAATTTAGTGCCCCACTTGCATCAGTGAACAGATCATCCAGACAGAAAATCCGTAAGGAATAAAAGGCCTTAAGTGACACATTTGACCAAATGGATATATTGGTCATTCCATCCAAAAGCTGCAGGACGCACATTCTTTTCAGCTGCACATGGCACATTGTACAGGATAGACCACATGCTAGACTATAAAACAAGCCTCGGTAAATCTGAGAAAATTGAATTCATATCAAGCATCTTTTCTGACCACAATGCTATGAGACTAGAAATGAACTACAAGAAAACTACTGCAAAAGACCCCCAGACACACGGAGGCTACACAATATGCTACTAAACAACCAATGGGTCACTGTAGAACCAAAGAGGAAATAAAAACTTCCTGGAGACAAATGAAAAGCAAAACACAGTGATCCAAAAATCTGAGACACAGCAAAAGCAATTCTGAGAGAGAGGTTTATAGAGACACTAGCTTGTCTCAGAAAACATGAAAAATCTCAAACAACCTAACCTTACAGCCAAGGGAATTAGTAAAAGAAGAACAAATAAAACTCAAAATTAGTAGAAGGAAAGAAAGCATAAGGAGAACAGAAGAGAAATAAATGAAATAGGTATAAAAGAACAATAGAAAAGACCAATGAAACTAAGAGCTGAATCTTTGAAAAGATATACAAAATTGATAAAACTTTAGGCAGACTCATCAAGGAAAAGGAGAGAGGGCCCATATCAGTACAATCAGAAATGAAAGAGAAGTTACAACTGACACCACAGAAATACAAAAGATCATAAGAGACTACAGTGAACAACTGTATGCCAATAAAATGTACAACCTAGAAGACATGGACAAATTCTTAAAAATGTTCAATCTCCTAAGACTGAACCAGGAAGAAATAGAAAATAAGAACAGAACAATTGCCAGTAATGAATTTGAATCAGTAATTTTTAAACTCCCAGCAAACAAAAGTCCAGGACCAGATGGCTTCACAGGTGAATTCTGCCAAACAGTTAAGAGAAGAGTTAGCATCTATCCTGCTCAAATGATTCCACAAAATTGGAGAGGAAGGAACCCTTCTGAACTTATTCTGCGAGAACAGCATCACCCTGGTATGAAAACCAGACAAAGATATCACAAAAAAGGAAAATTACAGGCCAATACCACTGATGGACATAGATGCAAAAGTCCTCAACAAAATATTAGCAAACCAACAAGGCATTAAAAGGGTCATACACCATGATTAAGTGGAATTTATCCCAGGGATGCAAGGATTTTTCAATATCCACCAAAAAATCAGTGTGTTACACCTACAGATAGCCAACAGCCACATAAAAAAACAGATGTTCATCTCAATAGATGCAGAAAAAGCTTTTGACAAAATACAACCTCCATTTATGAGAAAAACTCTCCAGAAAGGGGGCATAGAGGGAACATACCTCAACATAATAGAGCTCATATTAGCACAAACCCACAGCTAACATCATACTTCATGGTGAAAAGCTGAAAGCACTTCCTCTAAGATCAGGAACAAGACAAACATGTCCTTGCTCACAACTTTTATTCCACATAGTATTAGAAGTCCTTGCCGCAGCAATCAGGCAAGAAAAAGAAATCAAATCAATCCAACTTGGATAGGAAGAAGTAAAATAGTCACTGTTTGCAGATGACATGATACTATGCATAGAAAATCCTAAAGACACCGCCAAAAACTAGGAGAGCTCATCAATGTATTTCATAAGGTTTCTGGATGCAAAATTAATATACAGAAATCAGTTGCATTTCTATAGACTAACAGTGAACTATCAGAAGGAAAAATTAAGAAAACTATCTCATTTTACCACTACATGTAAAAGAATACTCCCTAGGAATAAATCTAACTGAGGAGGTGAAAGACCTGTACACAAACAGATGGAAACATTCACTGTTTCCATAGATTGGAGGAATTACTATTGTTAAAATGACCATACTATCCAAGGCAATCTACAGATTCAATGTAATCCCTATCAAAATACCAATGGCATTTTTCACAAAACTAGAAAAAATAATTCTAAAGTTTGTATGGAAACAAAAAAGACTGCGAATAGCCAAAGCAGTGCTGAGGAAGAAGAACAGAGAGAGGCATCACACTTCCTGACTGTAGACTATACCACAAATCTGCAGTAATCAAAATAGTATGATACAGGAACAAAAACAGACACATAGATCACTGGAAGAGAATAAAGAGCCCAGAAATAAACTCATGCACTTATGGTCAATTAATCTACAACAAAAGAGGCAAGAATATACAATGGAGAAAAAAACAGTCTTTTCAATAAGTGGTGCTGGGAAAACAGGACAGCTACATGTAAAAGACTGAAATTAGAACATTTTCTCACACAATATAGAAAAATAAACTCACAATGGATTAAAGACTTCATGTAAGGCAGGAGAGCATAATACTCCTAGAAGAAAATATAGGCAGAAAACTCTTTGTCGTAAATCATAGCAATGTTTTTTTGTTTTGTTTTGGTTTGGTTTTTTTCATCTGTCTCCTTGGGCAAAGAAAACAAAAGAAAAAAATAAACAAATGGTCCCTAATTAAAGTTAAAAGCTTTTGCCCACCAAAGGAAACCATAAACAAATGTAAAGTGAACCTACTGAATGGGAGAAAATAGTTGCAAATTATATGACTGATAAAGGGTTAACATCCAAAATATATAAATAGCTCATACAACTCAATATCAAAAAACAACCCGATTAAAAAAAAAAATGGGTAAAAGAACTGGATAGACATTTTTCCCCAAGAAGACCTGCAGATGGCCAACAGGCACATGAAAAGATACTCAACATCACTGATTATCAGAGAAATGCAAATCAAAACCACAATGAGATGTCACCTCACACCTATCAGAATGGCTATCATCAAAAAGGCCACAAGTAACAAATGTGGTTAAAAAGGAACCCTTGTACACCTGTTAGAGGGAATGTAAATTGATGTAACCACTGTAGAAAACAGTATGACAGTTCCTCAAAAAATTAAAAATAGAACTAACATATGATGCAGCAATTATACTCCTGGGTATATATTTGAAAAAAATGAAAATACTAATTGGAAACATACATGCACCCCAGTGTTCATAGCAGCATTATTTACAATAACCAAGGTATGGAAGCTACCTAAATACCCATCAACATATGAATGGATAAAGATGTGATACACACACGCACACACACACACACACACACACACACACACACAATGGAATACTACTCAGCCATAAAAAGTAATGAAATTTTGCCATTTGCAACAGGATGGATAAACTTGGAGGCTCTGTTATGCTAAGTGAAATAAGTCACCGGGAGAAAGACAAATATGTATGATACCATTTATATGTGGTATCTAAAAAGTAAAGGAAACTAGGAATATAAAAAAAATGTAACAGACTCAGAGATATAGAGAATAAAGTAGTGGTTACCATTGAGAAAAGGGAATAGGGAGCGGCACAATAGAGGTAGGGATTCAGAGGTATCCACCATTATGTATAAAGCAAATAAGCTACAAGGATATATTGCACAACACAGGGAATATAGCCAATATTTTATAACAACTATAAGTGAAGTATAACCTTTAAAAATCGTGAGTCACTGTTATGTACATCTGTACCTTATATAATATTGTACATCAACTACACTTCAATAATATATTTTTTTAAATGTAAACATGTTTCATCAGTAAAATCCTGTGTAACCCCTTGTGATATTATTGTAGTCTGTCTTATTTCTTCTTGTGTAATCAACCACAAAATAAATTATTTTACATTAAATATCCAATTGTTGTTTAAAGAAATTAAGGAAAGGAAAAACATATTTCATATTTACTATTTCCAAACTCTACATTTCTTCTCCTTCTCACAGGTTGGTTTTTCTGATATTTCTGTTTAACCTGTAGTAATTCATTTGAATTCAGTTTTTGTTCATCTGAAAGTATCTTTATTTTATCTCTGTTTTTAAATATTGTATTTGGAAACAGGAATAGGAATAATACAAAGAACAGCTATATTCTCTCTACTCAGATTTATTAATACTATTTCCCTTTGTTACTTGTGCTGTCTCCATGTGAAAGTAAGTTGTAAATTGCATTTGTAGCTTTTTTTCAGTGTGCATTTACATAGAATAAGATCATATATATCCACAATCAATTATCCATCTAAGTAAAAATAACATCATTGAAATACTTTTTATCAAGTTTACAATCAAGTTCACTTGATTGCATTGTGGTTGGATGATGTGAGCTAAGTGATACTGTGTTTTATATTCCGATGTTTTATGGCCTAATATGAGTCAATTTATATAAAACTTTCAGGTATACTTTAAAAATATCCCTCTCATTTTTTATATAAGCTTGTATATATGCACATTATATCAAAGCTTGCTTGAGTTTTTAAAACCTTTAATATTTTTGCTGTAAATTTGCTGCTTGTTGTAAATTTGTCAGCTTGAGCTATTAACGATTATGAGAACTATGTAAAAATCCCTCACTATGATTGTAATTTTCTATATCTAAATTTGTTAAATTATATATATGTGTGTGTATATATATATATGTATATATATAGTTGCTCTACCATTAATTATAAGTAAGCTTAGAAATACGTGTACACACAAAATTAGAAATGTTTCAGTGAAAAATGTTGTGATTTTTTTCCCTTGAATGAAGACATGTTCTTGAAATTGTTCACTATGTAGTGCTCAGAGCTCTGTGTTTAGAAAGTACATGTTTTTCTCCAGGATATACAGTCATGTTGTCTTATGGGAATGAAGACAAAAGATGGCAACACAGTTGAGCAGGCAAAAAAGACTTAGGAGTTTAGTTAGAGATTTGAGTCCTGGTTCTTACCCTTATTAGTTATGCAGTCTTGGAACCTTAACTTTTGATCCTAAATAACTACATGCATAAAGAAGAAGATACTCATCACCATCACATTTTAATATGTAATGTCCCTAGGCTTAAATCTAGAACTTACTAAGCATGTGATAAGTCTTAATTCTGCTTTTGTCCTTTCACTTGAGCACTGCATTATTTTAACATTTTTATACCCATTGAAACGTGGTAGTTTAGTCATTTTTATTAGTGATTAAAAAACAAAATTTGCCTTTCAGTATGATTATATGGGCTCTGAAGTGGCACTTGCATCTGAGAAAGTTGTCCGTATCTTTAGTCTCATCAACACTGTATTTATGTTTCATATTTAAATAAGAAACATTCATATTAATACAGTAGCATTGTTTGAATAAATAGCATATGCACTTTTATAAACTATATAGTCCTACCAACTAGTTTCTTCCACCGATGGATTTCATCTCTAAAAATTAGTAAATTGAATATATTAACATTACATAGAGAGATATAGTGTTACATTTATGATTACCTAAAACCATATATCATGTATCTTCTGTTTTCAGATGTATTCTCAGCTTAAAGTGTTGGTTACATTAACTTCTCTGGAGCTCTGGTCAGATCAAAATAAGATTTCAACTAATGGGGATGCTAATGAAGTTCTACAAAGATTTGTGTCATGGAGAGAAAAATTTTTACTTCAAAGGTCCCATGATATGCCATACTTATTAATGTAAGTGATTTATTTTCATTGGTATAAAGTTTATCAAATTACTTGTAAGTTAACCATGAAAATTATATACAAAATTTATTATTTATGATGACAAGACATCTCAAAAATAGATTATGTGGGTACTGTTGGCAAAATGCAAGCTATAAAAATCTAATAAAATGTAAGACACGAAAGCATTGTAGGCCATTATCCTCAGAGTGGGCTGCTTACCTATGGAAATTTAAAGAACTGATAATATGTAAAGCCTCGGGAAAACATAGGGCCTCTATGATTTTAAAGATTTTCCCAGAGGTAGATAATTGAAACCAGCATTTTAACATTAAATAAAGCATACATTAGTTAACAGAATGCAATAATTGCATGTAAAGCTGGTTACACTGGAAAACATAAGTATGGTAATGTGGTGACCTAATGGTATTTCTATCCTGACCTAAAGTGTAGCTGTTTAACTGCTTGCACTGTAACTGTCACGAGTCTTTATATAGATTTTTATTTTACTAGTTTGATTATTTTCGATGGAAAAAACAGAAACACGATTCTGAAGATCTTAAGCAATATGGAATATATTTATGAATCTCTGGGTGTCTCTGTGGAATTTAAGGTCAGGCTTGGGGGTGGAGGAGCAGCATTAACTAAGGACTGAAATGTGTGAGGACAGAATACATCCCATCTCTCTTTTTCCTAGTGACTGTGCTGCATATTGTCTTTCTCATTCTGTCCAATCCAACACTTTTCACGCAGTCTAAGGTTTTACAACCTGCAAATCATGGCAGTAATCTACCCTGACTTTTATGTCTTTGCATTATATCCATCCAGTGTTGACAACAGTGGTGATTAATTGCTGGAAGGATTAGGCACTGCTGGATTTTAAGCTGTGTATCATACGATGCTAAAGTTGCCTTTAGAACTTAATTTTGTAGGCACTGTGGGAGATTACCCAAATACAACATGATTGAAAGCATTAGACATGATACATAATATTCACGTCTAAAAGAAAGCAGCAGCATTATTGAGGAATCCAATTCTTAAAAGATCATTAAGTTTATAAAAATTTAAAGTGCGTTTATCCACAAGAAAAATTTTATTATTTAGTTATAGGGACCATCCTAATTATGTGGGAGCAACATATCATGGAATGGCATGCGATCCAAAGTTTGCTGCAGGAATTGCTCTGGTATGCATTTTATTCCCATCTCTCCAGTAACTATATCACAGTTTGAAATTTAATATCCACTTCAAGGAACAGAAGTACATATAGTATATCTACCATTTTATTAAATTAATATTTTTATAGTGCTTTATTTTTTTATTTTTAATTTTTTTGCGGTACACAGGTCTCTCACTGTTGTGGCCTCTCCCATTGCGGAGCACAGGCTCCAGACGCGCAGGCTCGGTGGCCATGGCTCACGGGCCCAGCCGCTCCGTGGCATGTGGGATCTTCCCGGACCGGGGCACGAACCCGTGTCCCCTGCATCGGCAGGCGGACTCTCAACCACTGCGCCACCAGGGAAGCCCTATAGTGCTTTATTTTTTACTTTAATCCTCAAGTGTTATCATTTTTAAACGTTTTCTTTATTGTGGTAAAATACATATCCCATAAAATTGACCATCTTAACAATTATAAGTGCACTGTGCAGTAGTGTTGTCTATTTACATTGTTGTGAAACAGATGTTTAGAACTTTCACCTTGCTTAAATGAAAGTCTGTACCCTTTGACCAACGAGGCCCCATATTCCACACCTCTACCCTGTGGCAAGCACCATTCTACTGCCTGCTTCTGTGAGTATGATATTTTTAGATCCCACATATAAGGTGGATCATACAGTATTTGTCTCTCTGTGTCTGGCTTATTTCTCTTAAAATAATACATCCAGGTTCATCCATATTTTTGAAATGGTGGGATTTCATTCTATGTATTGCTGAATGATATTTCATATTTATATACATATATTTATATGAATTATATATATAAATCCTATCATAGTATACATTTATCCATATATAGAAACATTCTCTTTATGCATTCATATGTCAATGACCGCTTAGTCTGGTTCCATATCTTGGCTATTATGAATAATGCTGCACTTTACATGGGAGATGGGAGTGCAGATATCCCTCTGAGATAGAGTTCAGTTACTTTGTACATTTACCCAGAAGTGGGTTTGCTGGATCATATGGTATTTCTGTTTTAATATTATGAGGAATCATTATACTGATGTCCATAGTGGTTGCACCATTTTATAATCCCACCAGCATTTCACAGAATATATTTTATTCATTACATCCTCACTAACAGTTGTTTTTTTTGTTGTTGTTAGCTATCGTAATAGGTATGAGGTGATATCACATTGTGGTTTTGACTGTATTTTTTTTTTTTTTTTTTTTTTTGTGGTATGCGGGCCTCTCCCATTGCAGAGCACAGGCTCCGGACGCGCAGGCTCAGTGGCCATGGCTCATGGGCCCAGCCGCTCCGTGGCACGTGGGATCCTCCCACACCAGGGCACAAACCCATGTCCCCTGCATCGGCAAGCAGACTCCCAATCACTGCGCCACCAGGGAAGCCCCTTGACTGTATTTTTATGATCACTAGTGATACTGAGCATCTATTCATATGCTTTTTGGTGTTTTGTATATCATCTCTGGAGAAATATTTATTCAAGACCTTAGCCCATTTTTTAATTGGATTATTTGATTTTCTTGTTGTTGAGCTATAGGAGTTCCTTTTTTTTTTGTAACTTTGCATTGCCTTCATCCAGTTCCCCCTCCTCTCAACCCCCGCTCCCAGTACCCACAAATCTAGTCTCTTTTGTATGAGTTTGTTTGCTTGTTTTGAATTATAATTGACCTACAACACTATGTTAGTTTCCTTAACACAACATAGTAATTCGATATTTCTATACACTTCAAAATGATCACCACAATAACTCTAGAAATGACATGTTAGCATACAAAGATATTACATAGTTATTGACTGTATTCCCCAAACTACATTTTGTGCCCATGACTCATTTATTTTGCAGTTGGAAGTTGTATCTCTTAATCTATTTCACCTTTTTCTTTCCTTACCCAAACCCCTCCACTCTGGCTGCCACCTGTTTGTCCTCTGTATCTGTAACTCTGTTTCAGCAATTTTTTTAATAATAATTCTTTTCTTAAAAAATATTTACTTATTAGGTTGCAGCAGGCAGGCTCCTTAGTTGTAGCCCCCGGGGTCCTTAGTTGCAGCTTGTCAGCTCCTTAGTTGCGGCACACAGGCTCCTTAGTTGCGGCATTCGAACTCTTAGTTGCAGCATGCATGTGATATCTAGTTCCCTGACCAGAGATTGAACCGGGCCCCTTGCATTGGGAGCCCAGGGTCTTATCCACTGTGCCACCAGGGAAGTCCCTGTTTCTGCTTTGTTATGCTTTTTCATTTGTTTTTAGATTCCACATATAAGTTAAATTGTACAGTATTTGTGTTTCTCTGTCTGACATGTTATACTTACTGTTATATGCTCTAGGTCCATCCATGTTGTCTCAAATGGCAAGATGTCCTTTATTATGGCTGTGTAGTATTCCAGTGTGTGTGTGTGTGTGTGTGTGTGTGTGTACATATATTTATTCTTTATCCATTCTTTTATTGATGGACACTTAGGTTGCTTCCATACCTTGACTATCATAAATAATGCTGCAATGAACATAGGGGTGCATATATTTTTTCCTTTAGTGCTTTTGTTTTCTTATGGTGAATACCAAGGAGTGGAATTGTTGAATCATATGGTAATTTTATTTTTAATTTTTTGAGGAATCTCTGTACTGTTTTCCATAGTGGCAGCATGAACTGACATTCCCACAAGGAGTGCACAAGAATTCCCTTTTCTCCACATCCTCAACAATAGTTGTGGGTTGTTTTTATTTGATAATGGCAGTTCTCTCACGTGTGAGATGATATCTCATTCCGGTTTTGATTTGCATTTCCCTGATGATTAGTGATGTTTAGGAATGTTTTCATGTGCCTGTTGGCCATATGTATGTCTTCTCTGGAAAAATGTCTATTCAGATCCTCTGCTCATATTTTAATTGGGTTGGCTTTTTCAGTGTTGAGTTGTGTGTGTTCTTTGTGTAATTTTAATATTAACCCCTAATCAGCTATATCATTTGCAATGATCTCCTCCCATTCAGTAGGTGTCCTGTTAATTTGGTTAATAGTTTTCTTTACTCTGCAGAAGCTTTTTAAGTGTGATGTAGTCTAATTTGTTTATTTTTCCCTTTTGTTTTTCTTGTCAAAGGAGACAGATACAAAAAGTTACTAAGATGTCAAAGAGCTTATTGCCTGTGTGTTCTTCCAGAAGTTTTGTGTTTTCAGGTGTTACATTCAAGTCTTTAAACTGTTTTGAATTTATTTTTGTGCAGGATGTAAGAGAGTAGTCCAGTTTGATTCGTTTGCATGTAGCTGTCCAGTTTTCCCAACATTATTTCTTGAAGATGCTGTCTTTTCCCTATGATATATTCTTGCCTCCTTTACCAGAGATTAATTGCCCATATAATTGTGGGTTCATTTCTGAGCTCTCCTATTCTATGCCAGTGAACTATGGGTCTGTTTTTGTCCCAGTACCATACTGTTTTGATTACTTTAGCTTTGTAGTAAAGTTTAAAATCAGGCAGTGTGGTACCTCTAACTTTCTTCTTTCTTAAGATTGTTTTGGCTATTCAGGCTCTTGTGTTTCCATAATCATTTTGGAATTGTTTACTCTGGTTCTGTAAAAAATGCCATTGGTATTTTGATAGGAATTGCAGTGCATCTGTACTGTCTTGTGCTATATGGTTATTTTAACAATATTCATTCTTCAAATCTTTAAATACAGTATATAATTTCATCTATTTGAGCTGTATTCAGTTTCTTTCATCAGTGTCACGGTTTTCCAAGGATCGGTCTTTTTTCTCCTTAGCTAGATTTATTCATAGATATTTTAATCTTTGTGATGTGATTGTAAATGGGATGTTTTTCTTAATTTCTCTTTCAGATAGTTTGTTGTTAGTTTATAGAAATGCAACATAGTTCTGTAAATTAATTTTTATCTGGCAACTTAAGCATGTTCATTGGTAACCTCTAGTAATTTTGGGGGTCTGTCTTCAGGATTCTGTCTATATAGTATCATGTCATCTGCAAACAGTGTGACCATTTTACTTCTTCTCTTCAAAAATGGATTTTTAAATTTCTTTTTCTTGTCTGATTGCTGTGGGAAGGACTTTCAATACTATGTTGAGTAAACGTAGTAAGAGTGGGCATCCTTATCCCATTCCTGATCTTAAAGGAAATACTTCCAGATTTTCACAACTGAGCTGTGGGCATGTCATATATGGCCTTTATTATGTTGAGGTATGGTCCCTGTATACCCACTTTGTGGTGAGTTTTTATCATAAATGGATGTTGAATTTTGTCAAAGGCTTTTTCTGCCTCTGTTGAGAGGATTGTATCATTTTTCTTTTTGAAATTTTTAAAGTGGTGTATCACATGGATTGATGTGTGGATACTGAACCATCCTTTCACCCCTGGGATAAATCCTACTTGATCATGGTGTATGATTTTTTTAATGCATTGTTGAATTCAGTTTGCTAATCTTTGATAATATAGGAGTTCTTATACTTTGAATATTAACCCCTTATCAGATGAATGATTGGCAAATATTTTCTTCCCTTCTGTAGACTGCCTTTACATTCTGTTGATTGTGCCTTTTGAAGAACAAAGGTTTAAGTTTGGCTTAGTCCTGTTTGTCTATTTCTGCCCCTGAGGTCAGTGATTTTTGCATCATATCCACAAAATCTTCGTCAAACCCAATATTGTGAAGTTTTTCCCCATGTTTTCCTCCAGGAGTTTCACAGTTTGCTGTCTTACATTTAGATCTTTATACCATTTTGAGTTAATTTTTGTATATGGTGTAATATAAGGGTCCTACTCTTTCTTTTGTATGTGGATACTTAATTTTCCCATCACCATTTCTTGAAGAGACAGTCTTTTCTCCATTGAGTATTCTTGTTGAAGAAACTGTCCTTTTCCCCATTTTGTGGTCTTGGCACCCTTGTCATAGGTCATTTGACCATATACATGATGTTTTATTTATAGGCTCTCTATTGTATTCAATTTATATATCTTTATGCCAATACCACACTCTTATGATTACTAGAGCTTTGTAATATGTTTTAAAATCAGGAAATCTGAGTCTTCCAACTTTGTTCTTCTTTTTCAAAAAATTTATGTATATTCACGTCCCTTGAGATTCCATATGAATTTTGAGATTATTTGTTTCTATTCTTGCCCCCCAAATGCTATTGGGATTGTGTAGGGATTTCATTGAATCTACAGATTGCTTTGGGTGGTAATGACATCTTAACAATGTTAAGCCTTTCAGTCCATGATCATGGAATGTCTTTCCACTTATTTGTGTCTTCTGTACTTACTTTCAGCCATGTTTTGCAGTGTCTATGTGCAGGTATTTCATCTCATTAGATAGGTTCAATCCTAAGTGTTTTGCTCTTTTTAATGTTATTGTAACTGAAATCATTTTGTTATATTTTTTCAGATTATTCATTATTAATGTATAGAAACAATCAATTGTGCTGATTTTGTATCCTGCAACTTTGCTGAATTCATTTATTAGTTCTCACAGTTTCTTTTATGTGGAATATTTGTGGATTTCTACATATGGGACCATATCATCTGCAAATGGAAATAATTTTACTTTCTTCTTTTCAAGATAGAAGCCTTTCATTTATTTTATTGCTTAATTGCTCTGGTTTGATCTTCCTATACTATATTAAACAGATGTGGCAAGAGTGAGTACCCTACCTTGCTCATAATATTAGAAGAAAAACATTCAGGACTTCACCATTGAGTGTAATGTTAGTTATGTTCTTTTCTCCATGCTCTGTGTTATGTGGAAGTTGTTTTCTTTTTTTTTAATTAATTAATTAATTAATTTATTTTTGGCTGCATTGGGTCTTTGTTGCTGCACGCAGGCTTCTCTAGTTGCAGCGAGCAGGGGTTACACTTCATTGTGGTTTGCGGGCTTCTCGTTGCAGTGGCTTCTTTTGTTGTGGAGTATGGGCTCTAGGTGCATGGGCTTCAGCAGTTGTGACACACAGGCTCAGTAGTTGTGGCTCATGGGCTCCAGAGCGCAGGCTCAGTAGTTGTGGCAAATGGACTTATTTGTTCCGTGGCATGTGGAATCTTCCCAGACCAGGGCTTGATTCTTAACCACTGTGCCACCAGGGAAGTCCCGAGGTTGTTTTCTTACATTCCTAGTTTGTTGAGGATTTTTAATCATAAAAAGGGTATTGACTTGTGTATGCTTTTTTGGTTTTTATTTTAGTCATGTGAGCCTTATCTCTTATTTTCTCAGTTAATCTAGCTAAGAGTTTGCCAATTATGCTGATGTTTTCAAAGAATTAACTTTTTGTTATGTTTTTTTTTCTCTTCTCTAATTCTATTTATCCCTGCTTTGAACTTTATTATTTCTTTCTTTCTGTCTGAGTTTCTATCTTTCTGAGTTCAGTTTGTTCCTATTTTTCTAGTTCTCTGATGTGTAAACTCATGTTTTTTCATTTGAGATATTTCTTCTTTTTTAATGTATTTGTTTACTGCCATAAACTTCCCTCTTAACAGAGCTTTTACTGGATCCCATAAGTTTGGATATATTGTATTTTCATTTTCTTTTTTCTCAGCATATTTTGTAACTTTGCTTTGTGATTTCTTCTTTGGAATCATTGGTGTTTAATGGTGTGTTGTTGGAGTCCCACAAATTTGCAGATTTTCAAGTTCTACTTTTCTTACTAATTTGTAGTTTCATTCCATCAGCATCAGAAAAATATGCTTTGTATAAATTCAATATTTTAAAGTTGACAGACTTGTTCTGTAGCCTAACAAGTGGTCTACCTTAGAGACATTTCTGTGTGCACTTGAGAAGAACATGAGTTCTGCTGTTGTTGGATGGGATGTTCCACATGTCAGTTAAGACCAGTCAGTCTATCCTGTTGTCCATTATTTACATAATATCTTTTGTCAGATTGTTCTGTCCACTATTCAAAGTGAAGTATTAAAGTTTATTATGTTGCTGTCCATTTAGCCTTTCAATTTGGTCAAGAGGTGCTTCGTATATTTAGTGCTGTAATGTTTGGTGCATAAATATTAAATGACGTATCTTCTTGGTGAAGTGACCCTTTTATCATTATGAAATGTTCTTCCTGGTCTCTTTTAACAGTCTTGAATTTAAAGTATATTTTGTTTGATATTAGTATAGCCATGCCCAGCCCTCTTTTGGTTACTATTTGCATGGAATATCTTTTTCATCCATAACCTTTCAACCTGTGTAAGTCTTCAGATCTAAAGTGACATAGTTGAATCCTGTTTTTTAATCTATTTAGCCTATACATGTCTTTTAATTGAGGAGTTTAATTCATTTACATTTAAATTAATTACTAATAGGAAGAGCTTTTGACGTTTTGTTAATTTTTTTCTTTATATCCTGTAGCTTTTTGTCCCTTTCATCTTCTCTTTCTGCCTTACTTTGTGTTACATTGATTTTTTAAATTGTGAAATGCATTGGTTCCCTTGTCTTTTCCTTTTGTGTATATTGTAGATATTTTGGTTATGGTTAGTTATGCAATTACTAAGAATATCTCAATTTTATAATTTTAAACTGAAAAACTGATAACAACTTCACTTCAATTACATACATATACTCTATTCCTTTACAGTTCTATCCTTCTCTTTATGTTATTGCATAGATATTAGTTCTGCCATTTAAATTTTATACAGGAGTTAAAAGTGCATATGTGCACCAAAATTATGAAGATATAAGCTAGTATGTTTATCCATGTACTGACCTTCATTAGAGGATTTTATAGTTTTCTTTTGGCCTTATGTTGCTATCGAGCATCCTTCCTTTTAACCTTGAAGACCACCCTTTCTCATTTCTTATACATCAGGTCAGTTGGTAATAAACCCCCACAGCTTTCCTGGAAAAGTCTTCATTATTTTTTGAAGGACAGTTTTACTGGATACAGTATTGCTGATTGACAGATTCTTTCTTTCAGCACTTTGAATGTATTTTTCCCAATACCTCTGGGCTGTAATGTTTCAGCTAAGAAATCCGATAATAACCTCGAGACCTCCCTGATAACTGACAATTCATTTTCTCTTGTTGATTTCAAGATTCATCCCTTTGTCTTTGACTTATAGTGGTTTTACTACATTACGTTTCTCCGTAGGTCTCTTGATTTTCCTAGTTAGGGGTCATTGAGTTTCTTGAATCTGCATGTCCTCAGATTTATAAAGTTTGTGTCAGTGATTTCCTCAAATAAGCCCTCTGTCCCTTTCTTTTCTCTCTTCTCTTTCTGAGGCACCCATAATGCATGTATTGCTCTATTTGTTAGAGTCCATAAGCTCGTCTCTTTTTCTACATTTTGGTTTTGGTTTTTGCTCCCATGAAAAAGTGATTTCAAATGACCTGTCTTCACTTCTGATTTTTCTTCTGCCTGACCAAGTCTACTTTTGAAGACCTCCAGTAAATGTTTGTTTATTGATTTTACTTTACCACAGAATTTCTTTTTATAATATTTTATATCTCTCTATTGATATTTATATCTGGAATTTTTCAGATATTTAGGGCTGGATAATCATGTAAAAATCAATTAATTTAATTGATCCTATCAATAAGCTAAAATGGAAAATATTTGATTATATCGATAGATGCAGAAAACACATTTGACAATTCCAACACAATTTATGATTAAACTCACCAAAGTGGCAATAGAAGCAACTTCCTCAACTTCAGAAAGACTGTCTACAAAAACAATACAGCTTACATCAAACTTAATGTTTAGAAATGAAATGCTTCCTACTAAGATTCGGAACAAGGCAAGAATGTAACCTACCATTCTTATTCAGCTTTGTACTTGCATGCAGAACTAATGATACCAAATATTGTGAGGATTTGCAGCAACAGGTAGTCGCATTCATGTTGATGGGAATACAAAATGGTACAGCCACTGTGATAGACAATTTGGCAATTTATTATAAACTTCAATATTGCCTTACCATATGATCCAGCAGCTGTCCTCTATACCATTTACAAAAATTAGTTGGAAACTTACATCCACAGACTCCTCAGACATGATTATGTATAGCGACTTTATTTATAATTGCCAAAAATTGAAATCACACAAGATGTCTGTTAATCGGTGAATGGATAGAGAAACTGGAGTTAATCCATAAAACGGAATATTATTCAGTATTTTAAAAATTAGCCATCATGCAATTAAAAGATGTGGAGGAATTTTAAAAGTAAAGTGGTTAGTGAAAGAAGCCAATTTTAAAGGGCCACACAAAGTATTATTCCAACTCTATGACATTCTGGAAAAGGCAAAACTATGGAGATAGTTAAAAACATCATTGATTACCAACCAGGGCTTTGTGTGTATCACTTATATCAGAAGTATCACTACTTCTGAAGTTTTAGTTTTTTAATACAAGTATTCTGCCTTTAGAAAAAAAATGTTTGATTTTCTCTCCTAAAACTATTTTTGACATCAAAACTGATTGTCAGTTAAACCCTTAAGAATCTGTGTATTTTTCAGTGTTAACATTAAAAGTGATATAGTTACTGAAACAATGATTAATCTTCTCGAAATGTTTTTTTAAGTTTATTAGAATTAAACCAGTAATGTGTCATGAAAACATATGATTAATCTTATTTTGTTATTTGTCAATGCCATTTGGGTTGAAAGTACTATTACTCAAAAAGAATAACAAAATTTAACTTTGTAAAATGCTCTTAAGAAAATCTTAAGATCTTTGGTATACTAGTTTATTAAATTAGTATTTGCATTTAGGTAATATGGCCACAATTACATGAAAAGACCAAGGGTTGAAAAAATAACTTAAGCAACCATTCTGTTTTTCATTTCTATTTAGTATCCAAAGATGATAACCTTAGAGGCATTTTCAGTTGTTTTGGCACAGTTGCTTGGAATTAACCTGGGATTAACATATGATAATGACATCTACAGTTGTTACTGTCCAGGAACTACATGCATAATGAATCCTGAAGCAATGTAAGATGTTATTTTTATCAAATCTTTGTCTTCTTTTGGGAGGTGTTTCTTACATTTCTTGATGAATAATTTCTCTCAGTATAACTTGAATAAGAATATTTTTATTAAATACATACAAGTTATTTTAAAGCTTATTAAGGGGAATGAGTATTGGATATTGTAGCAAATGTGCTTCATAGTTCTATATTCAGTGCTATAGTATCGAGTCATTGATGATGACTTTGTGTGGAGTGCTAGAACCTTGAGGTGAAATTCATTCATTCTATCAAAAAAATTTTAAAGTATGTACTGTGTCACAAGTATTGTGTTTGTCATAAAAATGATTAGCGAGATAGAAAAAAGCTATATACCTTATATTAGTCCATCAGGGCAGAAACTTAAACAGTTGAAATAAGAATAAACAAGATTTAAACAGCTTATGATAAGTGCCAGGAGGGAAATAAATAGGGAATACATGGGGAGGAGAAACTTTCTGATAAAGTGGTCTAGGACGTTTTCTATGAGGCAAAACTTATGTTAGGACCTGAAAGAGAAGAAATAAATCTAGTCATGTGAAGAACTTGTTGAAAACTTTTCAGGGAAAGCAAGTGAAGTGATACTTGGATAGCAAAAAATTTTAAGAGCTCAAAAGACTGGAAAAAAGGGCTTGGGGGAGGGATAAAACAAAGAAACAAAAGAAATGGCTGAAACTATAAGGAAGAATGTTAAAGGCATAGACATTTAAAAAAACAAAAAAGGAAAGTAAAATACAAAGAGGCCAAGGAACCATGAGTCAGAGGAAGAAGTCCAGGAGGTAACAGGAAATGTAGGAAAGAGCCTGAGCAAGCAATCATGATGTGGAAATTGGGATTTTATGATAAATTTTAAAAAACACATTTTAATTGATTTATGCAGTATGGATAATATAATGTATTTTGTAACATGAATGTTAAATATATCAGAAAGAACAGCAATATAGTAATATTGTTACTGAATTAAGTCCTATAGACCCTAGGCTCTCTGCCTGGGCAGGGGAGAGTTCTTTTTTTGTTTTATTCAAGAAACAGAGTAACGAAACCGAAGCTGAGATCCATGGACACAGCACGAGCTCTCCTCAGTGGGCAAGGAATGGAGAAGCAGGAACTCAGTTCACAGATCAACTTCTCACCCAGGTGGTGAGAGGGATTTACTTTTAAAGAGTAGGGACAAAGGCTGGAAGAGTGAGGCTGATGCGGAGGCATATGCATTAGTCTACAAGGGCAGAGGCAGGGCTATTTTGAGGGAGTGGGGAGCCCCCTTTTATTAATCCTTTTTGTTCCTTAGTGGCCATTTATAGGCACTGGTAGGTGTGTCATTTAATAAACTAATATAGTAAAATCAGTGTATAATGAGACTCAGGGTCTGTTGGAGGTCAGATTCCTCGCCATCTTGGTCCCAGCTGGTTCCATCTGTTTTGTTTGTTTGTAGCTTCCTTTCTTATCTCTGGACCCTTTGCCTTAAAGATTTATGTTAACTCCTGATAAATGTGCATGTTGGCAGGTTTTGAGCAGAGACCTGGAGCACTTTGGCAACAGTATTTGGTAAATAGTGATTCTCATAATAATCTACAGCAGTTTCATAAGACTGAGAGGAAGAGAGATGTCAAGAATTATTTATAGAGGTTCTGGTTCAAGATGGTGAGTTAGGAAGAACTTGAACTTCTGTCCACCCTCAGACAAGCCAACTCTATGGCTACGCATGGAACAATTTCCTCAGAAAAAACCAGAAAGCATGCTCAAGACACCTACACACACACACACACATACAAAAGACACCTACACAGAGGGCAAACGAGAAGAAACGACATCGAAGAGGGTAGGAAAGGCTAAGAACAAATCTCACCATAATTCCTACCCCCAGCAAGGTGACCCACAATTGGGAGGGAACTCAAACCTAGAGATTCTCTCTGAGGGGTGAAGGATTTGAACGCTTATTGGACACCCTAACCGGTAAGACCTGCAACTGAGAGATGAACCCCCAAACATCTAGCTGTGAAAGACAATTGGACTTGCACATGTGAGCCAAATAAGGCTATAGTGAACCAAGAAAGAGATCTTAAAACTTTTGAACTCACTTGCCACCTCTGTGGCCTATTGAGAGGCACCCAGTCTTTATGCCAAAGAGGCTTATTTTCTCATATTAACGTGTTGGCTGGAAGGTCAGGCCTCTAATTGAACACACATCTAGAAGCCTGCTAAGGTACTCTCTGGGGATGGAGGCTGGTGGATGCCACCTTTGTGTTCTCCCTCTACCTCGCTACAGCTTGCTGGATTCTCCTGGAAAGGAGCTTGCACCGTCCCCTGGCACCCCAGTTTTTGCGGTTGCCACCCACAGGTTGCCACCTCTAGATCACTGGGCTCTGGTGGCCAGCTGGGTTTAAGCTCACAGGTCCCACAAAACTGTAAACAATGGAAAAAGTTTTCTTAAACAGCTACGACCCCCAGGTCGCAGCGAGAGGCCACAGTCCTAGGAACCCAATCTTTCTGTGAAAGAGGCCTATTAGCTTATCTTCATAGCTGTGGCCTGAGGGGCAGGCTTCTAATGAAACCCATGTCTAAAGTCACACTGTAATCTTTTTCAGAGGCCTTGGAGGATGGGAACTATCTTCAAGGCCTCCATCTGCCATGTTCCAGAGAACCAGTATCTCCAGGAGGGGAGTTTGTACAGGCTTCTGCTGCTTTAGTTTCTGTGGCTGCTGCCCAGGAGACACCCCCTGATGGCCCAGCTCTGGTGCCCAGAGGGACTTGCGTTCCTGGGTCCCCTGTGACTGTAACAGTAACGATTGGAGAGGTAGTTCATGGCGAGCTGTCACGCCAGGGCACTGCACGGGTAGCAGACTGAAACACACCCCAGATTTTCTGTGAAAGTGGCCCATTTACTTGTCCAGGAGCTTCTGCCTGAAGGGCATGCTGACTGTTTGGCTCACATCTTGGGGCCAACGGTGATTCTCTCAACAAGCAGAGGCCAGTGGGCATAACTGTTCACCCTCCCCCTTCCTTGCTCCAGCTCCTCAGCGTCTCTCAGAAAAGACCTTACAACCTTGTCTGGCGCCCTGAATTTTGTTGCTGCTGCCAGGGAACATGTGTAGACCACCTGGCTCGGTGGCCAGCAGGACTTATGCGTGTGGGTACCACAGGACGGTAACCCACAGAGAAAGTGTTTCAGCTGGTTGCCACCTGCATGGCACAGCAAACAGACCCTAGAACCAGAATTGCAGTCTTTCTGTGAAAGAAGTCTTTTAGCTTACCTTCATAACTGCTGCATGAGAATCAGGTTTCTAGTTAAACACAAATCCAACAACTGACTGTGATCCTTTCCAGAGACCGCAGAAGGCGAGTGCTATCACTGGACTCTCTATCTGCTGTACCCTAGAGTGCCAGTGTCTTCCATAGAGGAGCTTCTACAGGTGCCTGGTGCACTATTTTTTGTGGCTGCTGCCTGGAGACACCTGTTGATCATGTAGCCCTAGTGGCAGGGGAGCTTGTGCTCCTGGGTTTCCTGGAGCTATAACAAACAGGCAGTTCTTGATAGCAAAAGACCCTGAATAGCCATAGCAATCTTGAGAAAGAAGAACAAAGTTGGAGACATCATATACCTGATTCCAGGGCTACGACAGACAAAAGCAAACAAGCCTGGAACATTTGTGTCAGAGTATAAGGAGGCGTTCAAAGAATTATGGAGATTTGTCACAGGGACACAAAGCAGTTTGAAAGGGGCTCCCCATAGGCAAATCTGGGACAATTTGAAAGTCATTTGTAATGTTTGTAATGGATTATAACCCACTGAGTGTAATAGGAAGATATGATTCCATATTCATGTAAATACATGAATGAATTGAAAATGTGATTAGAACTGAGATTTTACATAAAACTTCTCTTCAAATAATTATTAAGTGATAAGAAAGGAAAGAAATGTTAGAGTGAAGACTGGCAGACACACCTTAATCAACTGATCAAAGTGACTTTTACCAAAAATATAACAAGTTGAAATCATGTGCTGTCTGTTAGGATGCAATGGAGCAGACAGTCAGCAACACTTCTGTGATGAGGTTGCCAAGATGCATAACCTCAGTCTAACTATGGGGAAACATTTCATAAACCCAAATTGAGGGACATTTTACCAAATAATCAGCCTGTAATTATAAAACGTTTCACTGTCATGAAATTCAACAAAAATTGTAATCAACTAAGCTAAGGAGACATGAGAACTAAATGCAGTGGTTGATTTTGAACTGGATCCTTTTGCTATAAAGTGCCAATACTGTGATGAAGGGGAAATTTGAATGTGATGTGAGGATTAGATTTTAGCACCGTATCATTATTTCCTGATATTGAAGGTGTGATTTCAGAGAATTCATTACTGTGTAAGAGTTATACATTAAAATATTTAGAGTAATCAGGATCTCCCGTTGGCAACTTACTCAACCATTTCAGGAAACAAAATTTGGTTTTCGTACTTTTGTATCATTTCTCTAATCTCATAGAGATTGTTACAAATTTAAACAAAAGCCCATTAAACAGTGCACTTAGAAATATAAAAATATCAAAATAAAAAGAATCTAGGGTTTATACATTCTATATACTCAGTGTTGAGATATTTTAATTAATTAATTTTGTTACCAAAGTACAAATAATTCTGACTTTTAATTAACACAGTCCACCATTGTTTATTCCTTCATTTTTCCATATTATTCCTAGTATGTTTCATTTTCTTAAGTAGAGGATGTTAAGGTTACATGATTTAGAATATATTAAACAAAATAGTGCTTGGCACACAAAAAGCTCTGTTTAAGTATGTCTTACTATTTACTATTTTCATTATTATTGACAACACCATCATAATTATAATAATTGTATAATAATATATAATATAATAATATAATATAATTTAATAATACCCAATATAATAATTATTATATTTTATTATTATTTATATTATTATAATTATTAGATGTCTGTTATATTGAATTATAATAGAAATGAACTTATTCTTGCATTACTAATTGTATTAAAAATAAAGCAGTCTCCCGTTTTGGCTATTCTCTAAGTGAAGTAGTACAGAATTCATAGTACATTATTGAAGGAGTATTACTTTGATACTGATTTTATTCCTTTTAACTGAGGAATATAATTTAATTTCAGACGTTCCCGTGGTGTAAAGTTTTTCAGCAGTTGCAGCATGGATGAATTCAAACATACAGCTTCACAGCCTGAATTTGAATGTCTTCAGAATCGAACAGTTTCAAAAGTGGTTCCACAGGGAAGAGTTTCAGTTTGTGGCAACGGAGTTTTGGAACCGCCAGAGCAATGTGATTGTGGTGGGCCAGAGGTTGGTGAGAAACATTAATAGCTTATCTAAAGATTTGTTTCTGTGTTCCTCATGTAGTCTTATAAATATAGTTGTGATATAAGTGGGAGAGCTTTTTTTTTTAATGTTGCACCATTTTATCAAATAGCTAAGATGGGGAGATACAAGGCATATGATAACTGGCTCATCCTGAATTTGAAACATTTGAAGAATTTAAGTTTGGGGTAAGTGCAGTGTGGTTAAAGAAGTAGATTTTCCTTGTTGTGTAAACATTACCCACCTTTCTGTATCATAAACATCAGTTCCAACAGTAGTATAATTATCACCTAAATCATCCCTGAATTCCTCCAAAGTGCCTGAATTGGATCACTGAGTTATTAAATGTATGCTGTTGTTTACCTCCTCGTCTCCTACTTCCAGTTCTTGCATGTATAGAGCCTCATTTATTTTAACTTCGTTTCGCAGAATTGGGTTAATCACAATCCTTGGTTTGTTGTTATATTTAGCTTTTTGCTATTTGTCTTCTTGTTTTTCATTTGTGCTTGGTAAGATAGCTAATCATTGCATTTTGTTGTTGTTGCCTTCATATACTCGTGCGGTGATTATTTTAATGTTTCATATTTGCTTGCTGAGATGTAAGCTCTAATTGTTAGGAGCTAAAATCTGTATAATCTGATTGCATTATAATTTTTAAGTGAATGACTCAAATCTTCTGTATATTTTTACTAATTTTGTTTGCCTGAACTCTCAGCACTCGAGAAATAATATTGATATCTCCAACTATACAGTTGGATTTGCCTAATTCTCATTATCATTTACTCAATTCATATTTTATATATTTTGTATTTCTTTTATATGGTGTAAATTTATTTACAATTGTTGCACCTTCCTAGAAATTTAATACTTTACCTTCAAATACTGAATCTCTTTATTTCTAATGTTGATTTCTGTTTTAATGTCTATTTGGTCTGGTATATATCTGTATATCTGTATACATATTTTATGTCTATATCTATGCACACACTAGCTTCCTTAAATCAGTATTTCCCTGATATTTCTCTATTCTCATTTAGGTTTTCTTTACTATTAGGTTCAGTATTTACCTTAGGTTTTAATTTATTATTCAGTCTGTCCTTGATTTATAAGATTAACTCAAATATTATTGTGATTAATACTTTTACATATTTTTAAATTAACTAAAGTCCATAGTTTATTCAGATTTCCTTTGTTTTTACCTAATGGCATTTTTCTGTCCCAGGATCTTTTCCAGGATACCTCATTACATTTAATTTTCTTATGCTCCTCTAGATTGCATATTTTTATAATTTTAGTTGTCTCAAAATTTTTATATTTTCTATATTCAATTTGCCACATTTGTTCTTAACTGAATTTTTGTTGAATCTGTTTATTTTGTTTTCCTTTCTTCCAGTATTTCTTTTAGTGATTTAGTCTATATGTACTGTTTATTTTCCTTTAGTGATTATCTTTGTATTTTTACCATAGATGTTTAATGGTAAACATCTATCTGGGCCACCTTCTTCCCAGATCACAGTGTTTACAACCCAATTAACTTTCTTGTAAAATACTCTTGTAAAATATTTCATTTCTTTACATTAGAAAGTACTATGAAGAATTTATTCAGAAAATAGTTGCTTTATTTTACCTTCCATTCCTTTTTTTTTTTTTTTTTTTTTCTTTTGCGGTACGCGGGCCTCTCACCGTTGCGGCCTCTCCCGTTACGGAGCACAGGCTCCGGACGCGCAGGCCCAGCGGCCATGGCTCACGGGCCCAGCCGCTCCGCGGCACGTGGGATCCTCCCAGACCGGGGCACGAACCCTCATCCCCTGCATCGGCAGGCGGACTCCCAACCACTGCGCCACGAGGGAAGCCCTCCATTCCTTTTTATCAGTGTTTTTGTATGTCGAAGTTTCTTTCAGAAATAATCTCCCATTTAATTATAATTTTCTTTAAAATATATTTTAGTACAGTTCTCTCTATAGTAAACTCTGCCCACTTTTGTTTAGCAGTAAATATTTATACCATTCCATTATTTCACTGTGATATATAATATATATGAAATATATACAGGAAATATGGATGAAGAGTGTAATACATAGATACTTAACAAGCACCTGAATACTTTGCACTAAGGTCAAAACAATCCTTACCTCTGCCAAAGAATTTCTTTGTGTCCACTCTCAATATGCCTCCTTTTCCCAATCATCATTTAGAATTTAAAGGTATCATTTCAGTACTTTCTTGTCATCATAGTTTTAGTTTTACCTCCTATTTTCCCATCTTTATACAATATAGTTTGATTAACTGTGTTCTACTATTATATAATTGGCAATCATATGATTTGTGTCATTTGTAACTTGGTCTTTCACCCAGTATTGTACCTGGAACATCCATCAACTTTTGAATGTAGCTATATTCCAATTGTTTTCATTGCTTTTAGTATTGAGTTTATGAAAATTTCAGTTTATTTATGCATTATTTGTGAAATGAAAACTTAAGTTTATTTCAATTTATGACTGTAAAGACTCATTTATTTATGAATTTTCTTGCACATGTTTCCTGCTGCACATGTGCCTGCATTTCACTAGGGTGTATGTGTACCGACAAGTGAATGTGCTGTGTCATGAGGTATACATGTATATATGACTTTGAGGATATCTTACTTACTTTGGGTTTTCCTATGGTTGAATGGTCTTTTCATGTCTTTTACACATTTGTCTGTCATTTCATTCGCATTCACTTGTATGAATTATCAGGAATTTATCACCAATATGCTGGAAGGCTAGGATGTATGCTGATTCTTCAGTAAACTAAGTTTTTTCGGCATGAGACAAGTCTTACAGAGAGGACCTTCAGTGACCTAGTAGTTTAGGTAAAGGAGTAGGTGGGCTATTTCTGTTTCTTATGGGTGTACAGCTTCCTGTTTGTGGACTTTACCAGTGTCAGAGGCCAATTTGTTTATAGTGGAACTTTCCCGGGAAAAGTTCTTCACTGAACCATGGGATAAAGTTCATTAGTTCCAAATTCCAGGAGCCAGTGGATATCAGGAAATTTAGGGCCATTGGATGAAATCAGCTGTGTAAGTGATCAGAGATGCCTGCGGTTACAGGGGGTCCTAATCAGTTGCAGTGCCCAGTGGCCGGGGTTTTTTTCCCTTTTATCCTGGACAGCTTTCAATGATTCTTCTGGCTGAGCTCCACCTACCCCCATTGAAATGTAACTGCTTGTTTTGTAAGTCAGTATAGATGGATTATTTGGATTGTAGAGTCTGTCTTTAGTCATATATGCTTAAATAGCATGGGATGCAAATTTTCTCAGTTGCAGACCATTCTAAAAGTGTTATGATTTTGACAGAATACCTATACATTCAATAATATTTCACACTGGTATAATAATATTTCAGATTTGGTATAATCCTGAGATGACATATTATTGTGGGGAGGAGAGTAAAGTGGTGCTCTAAGTCTTGCCTAATGAAATTGAAATGAACTTCGTCAGCTTCCCAGAATGGAAGTTTTTACTGCTAGTGAAAAGTACTAGCAGTATCTAGTGCTATATGCTAAAGGCCAGTAGTGGCAAAAATTATTTTAATTATTGTTGATTTGTTAATCACTCTGGAACAATGGTTTCCACTTCCGTTTAAACCTCAGTACTTTAATATAAAACTCTAATTACCTGTGACTTCCTCTAGCCAGACAGTACTTTTTTTTTTCTCGTTTGCAACATTTTACAACCTTGAAACGCTTTAGGAATATAGGCAGTTCTTAGTTTATCACCAACATACATCACGTCTGAGACCTGAGAACAAATTTATCCAATGATAAAGACTAACAAAAGAACAAAAATATATAAAAGGCGTAAAACAAACTAATGGCCAGGGTAGTTCATTGTTTAATAAGCTCAGACATACACATTTGCAGAAAATGTAACTGGCTCTAAAGTTACTTGTAGCTGCTTGTGCGTGATGTGGACCATAGAACGTCCATGGCCTGCCCCAGCTAATCGCACAGTACTGAGTATCCTTGGCTTTCAAGGTGGCACCATTGTCTGACTAGATGTGTAAATATCATCCGTTTAGGAGTACTTGATTAGTATGATTCATGTCTGCTGTGCAGAGGAATTGCTGTGTCATATCTGGAAAGGTGTCTATTGCAGTCAATGTCAAACAATACCCTCGAGAGGAGATTAGGGGCTAACATGCTGTATTTGTGAGGACTGGCCATGTCCATTGCCCTGGGCTGTGTGCCCTGGATTTCCTTTTCTCACTTGACTGTAACTGGTAGAAAAGACACATTTGCCTGTCTTCCTCGGTCCCAAGTGCTGGAAACACTAGGTCTTGTTTTGGAGCCCAGTCTTGGATTGTAAGTGGATTCCAAGTGTCTCAGAACACATAGATGTGTTATAAATTGTTTTCAGTATCTAAACTTGCAAGCTGATTTTGATCTTTTGGGTCTAGTGAGATACTGAAGAAAGATTTTACTACAATTTCCACCACCACACACCAAGTGCCTTCGGTCTGTAACTGCATCATACCTGGAACTGCCATTGCTATTGGAGCCACTGCCATGTTTAGCTTATATAAGCCACCTTTTACTGGCCAGGCAGGGCTGTTAAAAGATGACAGATTTTCTTGAGTATCCCTGCATATGCTGTCTCCTTGATCAAGACAGTGATCTTCTGACCAGCTCCCTTTCCCCTTCCTATTCCTTTCTCCCCCTCTCCTTACCACTGTATCTTGTGCCGCTTCACAATAACAATCTAGATAGGCCAGGATAGCTATGTGGCTTCTAGTCATATACTCATCCCTACTTCCACTGTCTTAATCGTAGCATTTCCACATTGAGAGCGTCCCTTAAAATCAAGAGAACTGTTACATTTTTGTAGAATATCTATCCCCATCATCTATTCAGCATAAATCTATTATTTATGACTGTTTGGGTATGTGTTAGCCCTAAAGAACCCACCAGAAATGTATGTGATTTGAGAGCATTTCCAAATCTAGTAAGAATATTCTTTCAATCTCACCCCTGGGGACTTCCTGGTACTATAATGGCCTGTGCTCAGGATAGATGAAAGGCTTGACAACTTGGTTACCATCACTTCTCCAATCCATCTTGACCAGTGTATATGGCTTTCATTTCATGTGGATGAAACCCTTTATTCTTATCCTGTTTACTGTTGAAGGAGGTTAAGATCTGTGTACAGAGTGGGTACCAAACATTTGGGGTGAATGCCAATCAAATGGTATCACGTCAGACAGGATAGTCTGCCAATAGTCAATACATGTGTCCAGGAATAATTCCTGCTCACAGCCCAAACCTTAGGGTACCATGGCTATTCTGTAGCCCGGTAGTGAGAGAGACTCTCTCCGAAGGGCAGACAAACAATTTCCGCATTAGATTCTCTCTGGCCTAATATCCATGTCTACATGAACATAGGACTCAGACTTGAACCATTGATTTTTCTGTCCCTTGGCCTGCAGGAAATTACATTTAGCTTTTGCCAAGGTGTCCATTCTGGGTAGTTTATTGCCCAGTTCCTAAATAGTTTTTTCAAAGATTATTCCTGCGATACAAGAGTATGTTCAGTTGTCTCTGATAGCCTGTTTGCACTGTGTGGATGAACTGATTAATCTGATTTGGGTCACTATTTCATTATCTGGGCACTCTCAAGTCTTCATTTAAAATCCAAGATGGAGTCACAGTGGACCTAAGGGAAGAGGTAGCTTGCCCCACTGGATTTCAAGGGTATGTATTGGAAAATGAGAATTCATCTTGGATAGGCCACTGTTTTATTATAGCTGTAAAGACTGTTAAAAGAAACAGGGTCATCCCTGGTGGCACAGCGGTTGAGAATCTGCCTGCCAATGCAGGGGACACGGGCTCGAGCCCTGGTCTGGGAAGATCCCACATGCCGCGGAGCAACTGGGCCCGTGAGCCACAACTACTGAGCCTGCGCGTCTGGAGCCTGTACTCCACAACAAGAGAGACCGCGACAGTGAGAGGCCCGCACACCGCGATGAAGAGTGGCCCCCACTTGCCGCAACTAGAGAAAGCCCTCGCACAGAAACGAAGACCCAACACAGCACAAATAAATAAATTAATTAATGAATTAAAAACAAACAAAAACGAAAACAAGACACCAGGCCCCAAATGGAGTCCCTTATGCTAAACCTCACATCACCAAACTGAGAGATTTACCTTAACTACACTTTTGGCTCTTCCAGAAATGGAATCTTAAACCAGTCAATCAGGAATCATCTGGCCAGCACTAGTTAGGTAATCTGCCTGATAGACCCCTGCCATCCCCTAAAGGAAAGTAACTTTGCAATAATCAGTCCACCTTTTTGCCAGTATAACTTCCTTGTTCCCACTCCCTTCTGCCTATAAAAGTCTTCCATATTTTACAGCTCTTAAGCATTTCTTTCTTTTTTTTTTTTTTTTTTACTTTTTTTTTCTTTTCTGGCCATGCCGTGCGGCATGCAGGATCTTAGTCCCCTGACCAGGGATCAAACCCGTGCCCCCTGCAGTGGAAGTGCAGAGTCTTAACCACTGGACCACCAGGGAAGCCCCGTGGAGCTTCTTTCTAACTGTTAAATTGGATGCTGCCCATTTTGAATCAGTTTTTGCTCAAATAAACTCTTAAAAGTTTTAATATGCCTCAGGTTATCTTTTAACAAGACCTACTGCAGTAAGCCCCGATAGGTCTTTACATTCTCTTTCTCCACATCCATGTCATTAGACAGTGTGTTCATTGACCAGTGGTGCTTAGAGCATGAGGTTGGTTCTGAAAGTGGCTGTGTGACTTTGAAGCCTTCATATCCAGCAAAACTTACATCGATCCATAATATGCTATTTGGATGAGACTTTATGACTTCATCAGGCTTTTGCCTAAGCATATCTCTAATTTCTTTCTTTTCTTACTCATTGTAAGAACATATCTCAGTAAATTTTGGAGTGACTAAACCGGTCTTGATCACGAGGACTTTTATCACCAGGACTTTTCTATCTATAGTTATGGCCACCAGCAGAAGGGAAATAGTTTTTATTTTCTTGAAAGTATAGGTGGGTTAACAGCAAGCCCAATAAACTTTGTTTCGTGTCGCAAGACCATCACTTCCCACTGATGGAACCTTTCAGGAGTCTCAACAACAGTGGTCAAAAACCATTTGCCCTCACTGTCACTGAAGACTTTACTGAACAATCTGCTTCTGCATACCATACCTGGCCAGATGATCCATGCGACCTATCTGCCTTTATATCCACAAAGGCATTGTGACCTTGTCTTTTCTTGTCTGCACAGAGACTCATGATGTGTCTAGGTGGCCTTCATTATACTTATTTATATTTTCTTTCTGACTTGCTGTGTTTTTGAATTTGAGTGATGCTATACCTGATTAAATGTGGAAAATATGTAGAACGTTTACATTACCACAGACAGTTTTCCCTTACCTCATCCAAGCCAATCCCATAAATATCTAAACCTCTAATTTCTGTCACAACACATTCATCGTACTATTAAGTTTATAACAAAGTGTCAAAATGCTTTCCAAAATGGTTGTAATATTGTGCATTCCATCCAACTATGTATAACAGTGGCAGTTGTTCTGAATCCTCACCACTTTTGTTACTGCCAGTCTTTTTCATTTTAGTCATTTCAGTTTGTGCTGGTATCTCATTGCAGTTTTAGTTTGTATTTTCCTGATGACTAATTATATGGGACAGTATTTCATGTGATTATTGGGCATTCATATGTTTCCTTTTTAAAATGTCTGTTCAACTATTTTACAAAGTTTAATGGGGTTGTCTTTTTATTATATACTTACAGGAATTCTTAATATAAACTATACACAAGCCTTTGCCAGGTTTTCTCCCAGTATGTGGCTTAGCTTTGTGTTTTCTTAATGACATCTTTCAAAGAGTCAAAGTTTTTAATTTGATGAAGTCCAGTTTATAATTTTCTTCTTTGATATATTATGCTACTTGTAGCCTATCTATCCTAAATTTGTGAAGCTTCCTTGTAAATGTTCTTCTAGAAGTCTACAAATTTTAGTTTTTATGTGTATGGTCCATTTTGAGTAATTTGTAGCACTTTGCAGGTTAAGGATCAAGGTATATTTTTCTCAAGGTATTCAATTGTTGAAGAGACTGTCCTTCCCCCATTGAATTACCTTGGTACATTTACTGAAAAACCATTCATGACATACATTGTGTTCCAATAATCTACGTATCTATCCAGTACCAGGTCTCCTTATCCTAATGCACAAAATCAGGTAAAATGTATCTTCATGTTTAGTTTCTTCTTTCTCAAGATAGATTTGGCTATTTTAGGTCTTTATATTTCTATGTAAACTTTTAAATCAACTTTTCCATTTCTACCCACCCCCTAAAAAAAAAAAAAAACTCTTGAAATTTTTTAAAAAATCTAAAGATGAATTTATGGAGAATTGAATAGTATACATAATGTGATTTTCAAACCATGAACAAGGTATATTGTTCCATTTATTTAGGTGTCTGTAATTACTTAAATTTAACCCTAAGTAGTTCATGTTTTTTAATATTATTGTAAATTGCATATTTTTTTAAAAAAAATTCAATTTTCAGTGCATTTTGCAAGTATATAGAAATAAAATTAAATAATGAAAGTTGTTGATTCCTCCTGTAGTCAGCTTAGCATTACTTTGAATGACTGGTTTATATTTTGGAAAATACCTGCAAAATGCCTAAGTCAAAATTATCAAATAACCAATAAATATCTGAAAAAGAGTATGTTTATGGTGTTTATTCCAGAAATAGAGAAATGTTTCAGTATTTTTCAACATATATCATTAAAGTAACAGAGAGATAAAAATTACAAGATATTAAATATTGAAGAAACATTTGATAAAATGTTTGGACAGCTAGGAGTAAAAGAATGTTCTTTGATTTCTCAAATTTCTCAATGATAAACCACAGTTACCTATGTTACAAAGTCCTCGCTTCCAGTCCCATGATGGAATTCCATTTTTAAACTACACGTCATAAAAGGCCAATTTCTAAGCCTGGTATTTAGTCTAGGTTTCCATTATACATTGAGTATTGTCCAGATATGTTTTGCACCGTAGTAGGCTTTCTCTTTGATTCTAGGTGTTAGAGATTTCCCTTTCACGTCATTGATTTTTGTTTTATTTTCCCCAATGTTAATGTTTACTATGTGTTTAATCTTCCATCTTCACTAAATTCTCTTGATAGTTTTCATTAAAATATTTATATTGTGAAGCATAACACATTCTTCTTAATAATGAAACATGAAAATTAAAAAAGAAAGAATATCATCTGATTCCTGTAAATATTACAAGGTGTTATATAGTAATAGAATTTGGGATATACTTTAATAATATGCAGTTGATGTAATTGAAGACATTATATTTAATTTTATATAGGACATTATATGAGTATCCAGGTATAATAAAATATCAGGAATAAATTATTATTCTATAAACACAACTGATAATTTAATTTTGGGGGAAAAATACATTATTATAGTTACTTTTACAATATACTATTCAAAATATTTAATGTCAAATAAAAATACGTATACACACATATATGTATATATATAACAAAACTTTTACACACACACTGTACCTTCACATATTTACTGGGGTTAGGGTGGAGGAAAGTTTTATACATAAACTTTTAGAACAAATCCCAAAGAAAGTTGGCAGTTGTCAGATTTCACAATATCATAATAACAAAAATTTTTTTTAAAAAACTGCCAAAATAGAAATAAATTGTCATGACAAATTATAAAACACTGTAAAGTATATTAGTGGCTAGGAGTTAACATCATTAATATAGAAGTGCTTACAAATAAAGGAAATAAACAGAAGATTACTTCAACAAAAAGTATGCATAAAAGTATAAATCAGATTGTGCAGATATGTAAAATGTTCAGCACATTAATAATAAAACTAATAAAATTGAAACAGATATAAACACTTAGTAATTTGTGCCTATACACTTTACTTATTTTATTATTTTTTATTTTTTTAAATTTTTATTTCGATAGGCCAAGAAGAGTCTTTTTTTTTTCTTTACATCTTTATTGGAGTATAATTGCTTTACAATGGTGTGTTAGTTTCTGCTTTATAACAAAGTGAATCAGTTATACATACACATATGTTCCCATATCTCTTCCCTCTTGTGTCTCCCTCCCTCCCACCCCTCTAGGTGGTCACAAAGCACCAAGCTGATCTCCCTGTGCTATGTGGCTGCTTCCCACTAGCTATCTATTTTACGTTTGGTAGTGTAGTAGTGTATATATGTCCATGCCACTCTCTCACTTTGTCACAGCTTTACTTATTTTAAAATATTATCAGTCTTGTTTAACATCACTCTTACACTGAATAGATAACTATATAGAAAGAAGGAAATAGTGTATATTATGAAGAGCCTTTAATATTTTTAAATTCTTTGACCTAATAACTTCTAGAATCAATCTTTCATATACAATCTTAGATCTAAAAAAATGACAAAAAATTTCTTTGAAATGTCATTTACAACATAATATGCTGTTGTAATTTAGAAACCTCTATTTTGTCACATCCAAAAATTATTGTATATTCACAGAATGATATCTTGAAGAGACTTGATAAGATGGGTAACTACTTATGATGTAGTAAGTGAAAAAAAATCTCAAAATTTACAATTCCTATATTTATGAACACAAAGATTGAAATAAATTGCATTACATTTTTAACAGTTCAAATTCTTGAGCATGGAATTGTGAATAATTTCATTGCCATCTTTTTTTCTATATCAAAATATATTATGTTCAAATATATATATTAAGTGGTGTTAAAAATAGATACAGAAGTAAAAATTATACTGTGATTGTAATTAACTTAGAGACATACTTTAGTATATTATGACAATAAATAAAATGATTTATTTGATTGAAAATTCCTTTTATTTAAATTGATTGCATTTGCTTTTTAGCAATGCTCTCATAAAAAATGCTGTGATGCTGTAACATGTTCTCTGATTGGAGATGCAGAGTGTGGTACAGGACCATGCTGTGACAGAAAAAGTTGTCAGGTAAGTTTTCAAAATATTGCCTTATTTTCTTTCATGAAATTTTTGCGTTCTTGTGGGTGCATTTTGTAGCTTTTTTTTCCCGCTTTTATTTTTACTCATGTTTCAAATTATATTACTTTATGTACTCGATTCATACACAGTTAATTTCAGAACTGAGAGAAGGTCCTTAGATCTTTTTCAACCTCTTTCGTAGTGCTGCCTCTTACTGTATTGTTTCAATTTCTGCTCAAGACCCATCCTCTTATTGCATTTAATAACAATTCCAGATAATTTGGGTGCCGTGAGTTCCTCTTGGTCGTGCCTGAATGTAGCTCTTCATGATTGAACGACTTATGACAAAATTATGAATAAGCCACCCAACACACACTTGACATGCAATATTTGAATAAACAGACAATAATAATAAAAATGCCTCATTTTGAAAGTAGCAGAAAAGGAATCCATATAAAATAGTCAGCAATATGTAGCATATCTAATAGTGAAGATTAGCTTTGGCAAGACCCTGGAAGTGACTGACTGAACCCTTGACTTGCCTTGGGAAGTTTTCCATTCAACTTTCCTTCATAGCCACACCTGATAGGAGGCAGGGTAAAATCTCTTTTCTAGGGATTGCTACATCTTAGCGACTCACCTTTTTTGTGTCACTTTCAGGAGTCTATGACAAACATAAAGACTGAGTAATGAGAGGTTTTGCTGCCAAGTTTGTTTTTTCTCTGTCCATGAAATCTCTCCTGACATCATTTTACTTTGCTCTATGCGCGTTCTTTTTCACCCGGTGGGCTAGTTTTTAAAGTCAATGGTCATTTGTTTCAAGGCACATGAATGTAGAGGCCAGCCTAGGGTTTCCACTTCTTAGCAATAAACCTTGCTGCCCTTTCCTTCACCAGAGCTCTCATCTTAGTCTTTGTCTCCAAATCACTGGAACTGAGCAGTCAGACTTTTCTAAACAGTCCATTGCCCTCTGCCTACATCTCAAAGGATAATTCTTTACAACAGAGGTAATTGCTACATTTGGTCGAATGAAAATTCATAGTATAAGTTACTAGGGAGGGCTTCAGGGTAACAGCTAAATGTCCTATGTTAGTTCACATTAATTTTATTATGTATTATAGCATAGAATTTGGCTTTTGCTGTCATTTAAAGGCTGACATGTGCCTTACACTCTGCTCTCTTACAGGTGGCCATAAGCTTAAACGGCTTTCTATTTTCTTCTCTGTCCACTTCCAGTTAAGCTAGTTTCCACTGACTTTTGTCTGCAATTTAGTGATCTGATCCAGTTTTTTTCTTATAAATTTTCATTTTAGACGGACACAAGTCCAAGTGCAAAGACATGGAAGACCAATAGTTTAACCAGCTGTTTTTTGACACGTAACAGTGATTAATGTGTTTTTAGCCAGTACCCGGACATTCCTATATGAAATTTAAGAAACTGTGATTGGTACTGCATAACACCAGTTATTATGGGTCAGTTGTATCTTGATCAACAGCCAAGCAAAGAATATCAAACACTTATGAAGCTTAAGTAAGGCTGAGTCTAGCTTTGTGCTCAGGTGAATCTTTGTTTGGAACAGGAGCAACAGGATTCTTTTTCTACATCTGTTGGATATCCTTGCCTTTTTGCCGGCAGTTCTCAAACACGCTTTTCCTGTAGGCAGTACAGATAGCTCATTGAAGTTCCTGGCTTTTCTAGTCCATAGTGTGTGATGTTTCAGAAGAGCAGAGGGGTCCTCTGTTTCCCAACATCCATCTCCACCCCTGGTAGAGGCAGAAACCCCGACCCACCACTACGTTCTAAGTTAAATTCCCACCACTGTGTCTAGGGAGAAGGGTTCCGATTATCATCCTGCGTCAGCAGCAGTTTCATGTCAGCTATAAACTCCTCATGGTGGAAGTGGAGTTAGTCCTGAAAGGAAAATTACTTGAAATGCAAAAAGGATAAAGATGTCCATTAAGAAACATTTTAGAAACATGGCAAAGACTGGCATCTGAGTTAGTTAAAACATCTCAGGAGTGCAACTAACTAGTCCCCAAGAATCAAAAGCTGGAAAACAAATACACGTAGTTTTATATCAAATATTTTCTATTTATCTTGAAGTAAGTATTCAGGATAACCAGAGCATTTTAACTATGAGAACTTTCACCAGAGCCATTGTTTTAAATTGAAGTGCAAATCACACGATAAAGAATTAACCGTTTCAAGTGAACAATTCAGTAGCATTTAGTGCGTTCACAATGTTGTGCAACCACCTCGACCTGGGTCCATAGCAGGTTCCTCATCCGAACAGGAGACCCCGACCCATTACGCACTTGCCTTCCTTTCTCCCTTCCCCTCAGTCCCTGGCAACCAGCCATCTGCATTCTGCCTCTAGGGATTTACCTACTCTGGACATTTCATATAGGTAGAACCATACAATGTGTGACCTTTGTGTCTGGTTTTCTTCACTAAATACAGTGTTCTGAAGTTTCAGTCACCTTGTAGCATAAACCAGGACTCTATTCCTTTATGTGGCTGAACGTATTCCATTGTCCATAGGACAATTTGTTTATCCATTGATGGACATTTGGCTTCTTTCTGATCTATTCCAGCAGAACTTTTAAGTAAATTCATAATTTAACTTTAAATACTTACAAATGTATTAATAATGGAAATGATAGTTACAAATACAATCCTCCTATTTAAATTTGTATATTTTGTTTTACTACTTTAAAAACAAATATTTGGTTTTCTTTGTCTCACAGATAGCTGAAAGAGGACATGTATGTAGGAAAAGCACAGATATGTGTGATTTTCCAGAATTTTGCAATGGGATAGCTGAGTTTTGTGTACCTGATATGAAATCTGCTGATTTAGAACTGTGCAATAATAAGACTGCCTTTTGCTATCAAGGAGTATGCCAAGATACAGATAAACAGTGTGCAGAGTTGTTTGGAAAATGTAATGGTTGTATTTTCTTCTGAGGTTTATATTTAATCTATATTTGTTTCTTATGTCAGTAATGCACCCTATAGCCATAATAATAATTATTGCTTAAATCTAAATTTGGAGATAAAACTGCAAAACAAAGCATCTTTGACCTATGTCAGGAGGTAAAGTAGATCTAGTGAGTACGAGACAAAAAGAATAGGATATTAGTCAAGTTTCAGGTGATTGGTGGAAATGGAGTAGACTACTAGAATTACAGATAAGTGAGCAAATGATTGTTTTACTTCTTAATCGTTTCTGGACGATCATAACAATTTTATTCTCGAGTAGGTAGTTTTTAGTTAAGTGTTTCTCCTTCATACGTAGCCAGTAGATGGCACCAAATATTTATAGTAGCTGACACTGCCTGGGCTTCGTTGTCTCAATGCCTTTGTATAAATTTACCATGCTTTTAATTTTTTTTTAAGATGGGTAATTAAAAACTTTATTTATATTTTCAGTTTCGAAGGGGGCTTCTGCTCTATGTTCACAAGAAGTGAATATGCATACAGATGACTTTGGAAACTGTTATGGTCGTTTTTGTAATTATCGGTGCGTATTTTGAAAAATACACATTTTCCAAATGCACTGGGTGTGTATGTGTATGTACTGCAAAGAATCACTTAATACAAATGAGAGATGAATATAGTATATAAAGATAAATTTATATGGTGCACTTCGTAAGATGGTGTATGTTCTTTTTTTAAAATTTCTTTTAACATCTTTATTGGAGTATAATTGCTTTACAATGGTGTGTTAGTTTCTGCTTTAAAACAAAATGAATCAGCTATACATATATCCCCATATATCCTCCCTCTTGCATCTCCCTCCCATCCTCCCTATCCCACCCCTTTAGGTGGTCACAAAGCACCGAGCTGATCTCCCTATGCTATGCAGCTGCTTCCCACTACCTATTTTACATTTGGTAGTGTATATATGTCCATGCCACTCGCTCACTTCGTCCCAGCTTACCCTTTCACCTCCCCGTGTCCTCAAGTCCATTCTATACATCTGCATCTTTATTCCTGTCCTGCCCCTAGGGTCTTCAGAACCATTTTTTTTTTTTTTTTTAGATTCCATACATATGTGTTAGCATGCGGTATTTGTTTTTCTCTTTCTGACTTACTTCACTCTGTATGACAGACTCTAGGTCCATCCACCTCACTACAAATAACTCAGTTTCATTCCTTTTTATGGCTGAGTAATATTCCATTGTATATATGTGCCACATCTTCTTTATCCATTCATCCGATGATGGGCACTTAGGTTGTTTCCATCTCCGGGCTATTGTAAATAGAGCTGCAATGAACATTTTGGTACATGACTCTTTTTGAATTTTGGTTTTCTCAGGGTATATGCCCAGTAGTGGGATTGCTGGGTCATATGGTAGTTCTATTTTTAGTTTTTTAAGGAACCTCCATACTGTTCTCCATAGTGGCTGTATCAATTTACATTCCCACCAACAGTGCAAGAGGGTTCCCTTTTCTCCACACTCACTCCAGCATTTATTGTTTGTAGATTTTTTGCAGATGGCCACTTTGACTGGTGTGAGGTGATACTGTCACCTTATTTTTGATAAAGGAGGCAAGAATATACAATGGAGAAAAGACAGCCTCTTCAATAAGTGGTGCTGGAAAAACTGGACAGCTACATGTAAAAGAGTGAAATTAGAACACTCCCTAACACCATACACAAATATAAACTCAAAATGGATTAAAGACCTAAATGTAAGGCCAGGCACTATAAAGTTCTTAGAGGAAAACATAGGCAGAACACTCTATGACATAAATCGCAGCAAGATCCTTTTTGACCCACCTCCTAGAGAAAGGGAAATAAAAACAAAAATAAACAAATGGGACCTAATGAAACTTAAAAGCTTTTCCACAGCAAAGGAAAACATAAGACAAAAAGAGAACCCTCTGAATGGGAGGAAATATTTGCAAACGAAGCAACTGACAAAGGATTAATCTCCACAATTTACAAGCAGCTCATGCAGCTCAATATCAAAAAAACAAATAACCCAATCCAAAAATGGGCAGAAGACCTAAATAGACATTTCTCCAAAGAAGATATACAGATTGCCAACAAACACATGAAAGGATGCTCAACATCACTAATCATTAGAGAAATGCAGATCGAAACTACAGTGAGGTATCACCTCACACCAGTAAGATGGTGTATGTTCTGAATAGCTTTGGTGTTATGCTCTGAATAACATTGTGAATTATCCTCATGTTTTGAACTGTTATTTAAACAATATATTGTGTCGCTAAGTGACATATGGGTAATTTTTTCTGTGTTATATTACAGGGATATCTATTGTGGAAAGTTAGTTTGTCTCTGGACACGTACAGAAGTAGTGCCATTTAAAAATTTTGATACTCAATATACTTTCCTTGGAGGCATTGTGTGTCTAAGTGCACATCTAAGAAATTCGACACCAGTAACCTTCCGAGATGATTATACCTATGTAAAGAGTGGCACTATGTGTGGTCCAAATAAGGTAAACACAAATTCTTCGTGATTCTATATGTGGTGTGTGAGCGTCTTAGTGTCTGTGTATGTGTGTTTGTGTATGAGAGAGAGAGAGAGGGCACTTAAGATTTTTAATTTGTAATTGTTACCAATTTTGGTTACTGCGTCATGATCTTAAGCCTTAAAGGTCAAAATTTCTATTGATCAAAGGAACACTTGCTTTACTTTTTGTCATTTTTCATTATGAATTTTACTGTAGATATTTAAAGTTGTATACTCACACTTGAGTATCTTACTTAACCTCTTTGTTAGGCCAGCATCTGTTCTGCAATAATTTGTGTAAAACAAGGAAGAGAAAAGAATCAAATAATACACCCCAAAAGCAGGTCAGAAAATCCTGAATAATAAGAACAACAAAGAGAATTAATTTGATTGTAATAAAACTAAAATATTGATTTGCTCATTAGCGTACTTCCCTAATTCTTTTTCCAAAAGCACAATATACTTGTTAACAATTTGCCCTTTCTCAAGACACAAGAATAAAACAGAGTTTAAGCTTTGTTTGTTTTTCTTTTTGTTAAACATTTGAAGAAACATAATAGATGATTTTAAACTAGTACCATTGAAAATTTAGTTGACTAATGTAAAACAGTACACAATTATCTCACATTTAAATTTAAATAATTTAAATGGAGGTATAATATTTTAAGAAAAGAAAAAATAAGAGAAAAATGGAAGTGAATAGTAAACTTATCTCAGAATGGGAAGAGATATTCTCACATAAAAATAATGAAGTAATCACAAAGTAACATACTGGTGCTGACTACATTATAAAGTAATATGTCATCCCTTTGAAGATCATTTAAAATTAAGTGCCACAAAAACAGAAATATAGATCAATGGAACAGGATATAAAGCCCAGAGATAAACCCACTCACATATGGTCACCTTATTTTTGACAAAGGAGGCAAGAATATACAGTGGAGAAGAGACAGCCTCTTCAATGAGTGGTGCTGGGAAAACTGGACAGCTACATGTAAAAGAATGAAATTAGAACACTCCCTAACACCATACACAAAAATAAACTCAAAATGGATTAAACACTTAAATGTAAGGCCAGACACTATAGAACTCTTAGAGGAAAACATAGAACACTCTATGACATAAATCACAGCAAGATCCTTTTTGACCCACCTCCTAGAGAAATGGAAATAAAAACAAAAATAAACAAATGGGATCTAATGAAACTTAAAAGCTTTTGCCCAGCAAAGGAGAACATAAACAAGACGAAAAGACAACCCTCCAAATGGGAGAAAATATTTGCAAATGAAGCAATTGACAAAGGATTAATCTCCAAAATATACAAGCAGCTCATGCAGCTCAATATCAAAACAACAACCCAATCCAAAAATGGACAGAAGACCTAAATAGACATTTCTCCAAAGAAGATATACAGATTGTCAACAAACACATGAAAGGATGCTCAACATCACTAATCATTAGAGAAATGCAAATCAAAGCTACAATGAGGTATCACCTCACACCAGTCAGAATGGCCATCATCAAAAAGTCTACAAACAGGACTTCCCTGGTGGCCCAGTGGTTGAGAGTCCGCCTGCCGATGCAGGAGATGCGGCTTCGTGCCCCGGTCTGGGAGGATTCCACATTGCCGTGGAGCGGCTGGGCCCATGAGCCATGGCCACTGAGCCTGCGTGTCTGGAGCCTGTGCTCCGCAACGGGAGAGGCCACAGCAGTGAGAGGCCCGTGTACTGCAAAAAAAAAAAAAAAAAAAAAATGTCTACAAACAATAAATGCTGGAGAGGGTGTGGAGAAAAGGGAACCCTCTTGCACTGTTGGTGGGAATGTAAATTGATACAGCCACTATGGAGAACAGTACGGAGGTTCCTTAAAAAACTAAAAATAGAACTACCATACCACGCAGCAATCCCACTACTGGGCATATACCTTGAGAAAACCATAATTCCAAAAGAGTCATGTAGAAAAGTGTTCACTGCAGCTCTATTTACAATAGCCAGGACATGGAAGCAACCTAAGTATCCATCGACAGATGAATGGATAAAGAAGATGTGGCACATATACATGGAATAGTACTCAGCCATACAAACAAATGAAATTGAGTTATTTGTAGTGAGGTGGATGGACCTTGAGTTTGTCATACAGAGTGAAGTAAGTCAGAAAGAGAAAAACAAATACCGCATGCTAACACATATATATGGAATCTAAAAAAAAAAAAAAGGTTCTGAGGACCCTAGGGGCAGGACAGGAATAAAGACGCAGATGTAGAGAATGGACTTGAGGACACGGGGAGGGTAAGCTGGGACGAAGTGAGCGAGTGGCGTGGACATATATACACTACCAAATGTGAAATAGATAGGTAGTAGGAAGCAGCTGCATAGCACAGGGAGATCATCTAGGTGCTTTGTGACCACCTAGAGACATGGGATAGGGAGCTTGGGAGGGAGACGCAAGAGGGAGGATATATGGGGATATATGTATATGTATAGCTGATTCACTTTGTTATATAGCAGAAACTAACACACCATTGTAAAGCAATTATACGCCAATAAAGAAGTTAAAAACTGCCTATGTATACATGTTTTAGATCTAAATATGTAAAGGAAAGAAAGAAATGGAGTACCATATAATTTAGATAGTAATTATTTTTAGAAGGAGGGAAAAGACTGATTAAGGAGGAACTGGGAGGATGCCATCTTGGGTAATAGCAGAGGTCCTTTTGTTTTTTCAGTGAGGGTTGAGTAAATGAATTTTTGTTAAAACCATTGAGCTTTCCACTTTTAGCTTGCAATTTTTCTGTGTGAGTACCGTATTTCACAATGGAAATGGTTCAAAAATCTAAATTGCTAAACAATAACCAGTCATTTGTAAACAAATGGATTTAACTCCATAAGCTTCTTTCATTGTATTTAATTTGTTTCAGATTTTCAAAATGTTTGTCTTTTAAAATTTTAATAGTAATGCAACATATATTCATGTAAATAAATCAAAAAACAAGTTAAAAAAAAAGGTACACTTGGAAAATAATATCACTGTAAACAAAAACAAAGTGCCAAAATGTTTACTAAACTATAGCAAAGTAAATAAATAAATTTATTAACTAATTTAATCATTCATTAATTAGAAAAAAAGCACTCTAATGGCTTCTATATGTGGCATAACACCAAAAAAATAATTTTGTCTTTGCCCCTGGTTTCTGGCACAAAGATCCTAAACCCCTTGGAATTTCCTGATTGATAAGAATTTTTTTGTTGTTATTCATAATGAGCCCCTTCTGATCAAACCGAATTTATGCTAATGGAGTAACAGGGTGGGGCATCTAGATGGCTTCAGGATCGTGATAGTTACCAGAAAGACCAACTGATTAGAGGGACGGAACTTTTAGTTCTACTCACAACTTCCACTAAGGAGAGTCGCGTGGCTGGAGATTGAACTCTGGAGAAACTTGGAACACTGAGATCAGGGAGCTTCTAAGTTGGTGAAATAAAAATGAATATCCAACAGTCGTGTTCGTCCAGTCAGTTAGGAATTGAAAATAATAATTGATGGTGAGAAGCACAACTTATTATCATCCTAAACCAAGTATAAATTTGCACATACTTTCTGGAAAGTGATTTAGAAATGTGTAAGAATTCAAATATATTATCACATCTTTTTGTCTATTTTTGAAATTTATTACTATTTGTTACTATATTTTTCTATATTATTGAAATATAACATTATACTAGCTTCACATGTACATCATAATGATTCATACTTGTATATATTTCAAAATGGTCACCACAAGTCTAATTAATATGTCACCATATGTAGCTATAATTTTTTTCTTATGATGAGAAATTTAAGATTTACTGTCTTACCAAGTTTCAAATACAGAGAACAGTATTAGTAACTGTAATTACCATACTGTACCATACATCCCCATGACTTATTTATTTTTATAACTTGAAGTTTGTGCCTAACCTCCCAAATCCCACCCCTGGCAACCACCAATCTGTACTCTGTATCTGTGAGCTTGGGTTGTTTTGTTTTTATTCTTCTTAGGATTCCACATATAAGTCAGATTATACAGTATTTATATTTCTCTGTCTGACTTACTTCATTTAGCATAACGCCCTCAAGGTCCATACAGGCTGTCACAGCTAGCAAGATTTCATTTTTTTATGGCAGAAAAATATTCCATTGTGTATATATACTATATTTTTGTATATATACTATATTTTCTTTATTCATCCACTGGTGGACACTTTAGTTGCTTCTGCATCTTGGCTATTATAAGTAATGCTTAAATGAACATTAAGATGCAGATATATTTTTGAGTTAGTGTTTCCATTTTCTTCAGATAAACACCTACAAGTGGAATTGCTGGGTCAGGTGGTAGTTCCATTTTTAACTTTTTGACAAACCTCTATACTGTTTTTCATAGTGGCTACACCAATTTACATTCCCACAAACAGGAACAAGTGTTCTCTTTACTCCAGTTCTAAGCCAACACTTATTATTCCTTGTCTTTATGATAATAGCCATTCTAATATCCTAGAAGAATAAGAGAAAGAACTTAAGGATGGAAAAGTATTTGAGGAAATAATGCCTGGAAGGTTTTCAGAAGGCATAAACCACAGATGCAAGAAGCTGCAAGTGCATGATATAGAATGAACTCAGTGAAATCCAGTAAGATACAGCATAATAAAATTCCTGAAAACTAACGACAAAGAAAACTAATCTTAGAATTAGTGAGAGTGAAGCAGCATCTTATATACTGCATAAACACAATTACACTAACATTTGGAATAAAACCATATGGGCACTAGACATACAAATACTAATAGAAAATTGCTACGCTAGGTAACTAGCCTTCTATCATCCCACATAACATTTAAATTCAGCAAATGTCATGTTGAAAAATGAGTCATTTATTTAAAAGACCTCTGCTTTCTCACACCAGCCCTGTTTGACCACTAAAAGCATTACAGTTTATCCATTTCTCCTGCAAGATTCTCTGCCTGGGAAAGTCCAGTCATTAGCCCATGCCCAACTGGGCAATGTCCCCATGGAAGGAAAAGGAAAGAGAAAGGCGGGGGACGGGAAAGAAAGGGAAGGGAAGGAAAAACAAAGACTTTGACTTTTCCTGCTTGGTCTGGAGGAGCTTTAAGCTGGCAGTGACTTTTTGATCTCACACCATTTTTTTTTTTTTTTTTTGCGGTACGCGGGCCTCTCACTGTTGTGGCCTCTTCTGTTGCGGAGCACAGGCTCTGGACGCGCAGGCTCAGCGGCCATGGCTCACGGGCCCAGCCGCTCCGCGGCATGTGGGATCTTCCCGGACCGGGGCCCGAACCCGTGTCCCCTGCATTGGCAGGCGGACTCTTAACCACTGCGCCACCAGGGAAGCCCTACCCCACACCACTTTTAATAAAAATTCTAATTGGCAGCTCTCTCTATGCAATTGAAGTTTGTCACATTGTTACCAGGGAGTAGGTTCTTGTCTCATCACAGGAAGAATTCAGAGACAAGATAGGGAAGTCAAGAAAGCAAAGCAAGGATTTATGTAATAAGCAATAGTATGCGCTCAAGGGGAGAGCGGGCAGGCTCAGGTGAGTAGCTGCCCTGAGTTTTATGGCAAGTCAGTTATGTGGGGCGTAGAAATGAAGGGGTGGAATTCTCACTGGGGAGGGAGGGGTTTAGGGTCAAAATTCCCTGATTTTTATCCCAGCTCCACCTTCCCGAGTGTAGGAAGGATTTTTGTCCTTATTTAGCCTTGATTGGAAGTGTCATGGAGTCAGTGCATGATGGGAACTTCTTATCTGCAAGGTAATTTTACTGTAATGAGGGCCTAATGACAACAGGTTGCATTGAGATGCCAGAGATTCCTGCTTTTTCCCACCTTTCTTTGTCTGCTTCCAGGACATTTCTCACCCCCAAAATGTGTGGTTTCCTGTCTGTCTGGAGGTTTCTGCTTTTCTTTTGTCTGACTGTGGGCTCCCGCTGTTTACAAGATGTATGGTGTCCTGCCATTTGGCCTGTGTCCCCCCACCCCGCTCTAATAATATGACAGTCTCTGTTTTGGAAGCTGGCTTTTAGGCCGTGGTACTTCCAGTCGTTTAATCGGATAGTGCCAATTCTGGAGGACAGACCACTGGACAAGCCCGAATTCTGTAGTCACCATTAATTCAATTGCTTTATGAAACAAAATACTCTTCTAAATTGTCTCCCTTGGGATAAAGTGTTGTGTTGACTGTGTTCTGTAACTGAGAGAAGTGGGGAGGTGAGCAGCGGATACTGAGAGCTAACTAGCTCTGTGGTTTTGGGCGCAGACTTCCATTGATAGTTCCACATGTTAGCCACCCTTTCCCATCTTGCCCTTTCAGCTCTTCTTCCTGTTTTTCCTTAGGACTCTGAGGCTGCAGCTCCTCTAAAGCAGTGTAAGGCTGATCAGCTAGGCTCTCCCCTTCGCCACTGTGTTCCCTGTGGTTGCTTTCTCACTTCATGTCACCCAACAGTGACCTTCATTTTATTTCAAAATCCCAGGAAGTCCTTTACTCTCTCCTCTTCTAATTGTCTCTTTCTGATTTTCCTTTACTCTCATTTATTGGGAAAAGGGGGGCTATTGTGAGTGCCAAGTCTGTGAATTTGAGGCTATTGTCTGTGAATTTGAATTGGAATCATTCTCTGGTTATTTTAAAAAGTCATCAAGGATATACTTTATGTTCATTTGTTATTCTACAGTGTTCAGTTGTTTTCAGAGAGGTTAGATAGTAAAGGCTTCTTTACCACATTCTCATCAAATGTGGGTCCTTTGTAAAAATCAGTCTATCAATTGATAGATAAGAAAAGAGAGAAAAAGAGATTTTATTTCTTATCTATCAAAATAAAGAAGAGTATGTCTTCCTTGTCAATTATAATAAAAATTATAAATGTTATACTCCTAAATTTAATACTGTAATATATTAAGTGAATAATATATTACATGAAGATAGGCATTATTCCAGCAATGCAAGTTTGCTCAATATTGGTTGTGATAGAAGACGTCTTTGAATTGTTTATTTAGAAGACAGAACAGGAGTTTATCAAACTGATTGTAGCTCATATAAGTAGGTGAGGGATATTAAGCATATCTTCTTAACATAATCATTTCAAACTTGAAGAAAATGTCTGGGGCATGTAATTGTCCAAAAAACAGTTAAGCTAATCAATGACTGAATAAATGAAATTAACTGTCTTTTCCTTACCCATTCTTATGCACAGAACTGTATGAAAACATGCTCACATAACCCAAGATTTTCTCCTCAGGAAATAATTTTTTAGTTATATCAAGGATTTTTTTTTGAACTGTGATGTGATTTCTTCTGGGACACTATTACTTTTTTAAAGAGGGAAATCTTATGTGTTAGTTAATATTCAAAACACTGTCCCAACCACTGACCAAGGCTAAGTATTTTCATAGTATCTTTTGCTTTTCCTGTCATTACAAAAGAGCCAGCTAGAAATCGATCTGTTTAGTTGAAAGAAATTATATCAGAAGCATGGTTCTTAACTTTTCCTGACTTATTTTTCTCCTAAAAACAAGCCAGGGAAGTATGACTGGTATTACCTCAATGACAATGTTAAGAACACTAGAATGAAAATAGTTTTGTGGACAGGTAATTCTGGTTTGTCCAACATTTTGTTATCCTTGCTGGCTTTATCAGAGCACTTTCAGTTAGTGAACAAGCTGATATTTGTTCTTTCCTTAATTAGCAATGGTGATAGAAAATAATGATATTTTTAGACTATTCATCAGATAAGGGGTATTCTACCAGATACTTAAGAAAATCTATCAGATAGTAGATTCTCCCGAAGATAGTCAAATTAAATTGAAATTTGGATAGACAAATATTAACATAGAGTCTACATAGAAATCAGGTTAAATAAATAAATAAATAAGATAATATCCTATATTTAGTGAGCATCCGTAACAAGCTATTTCACCTTCATAACCTTGCAATAGTTATAATTATTATTCCAAATTCAAAGATGGATAAACTGAGGTAAAGAAGATTAAATAAATTTCTCAAGGTCACCTTTCCTAATGCAAAAGATAAGAGATATGGTCATTAAAGTTGGGAAAAAAATGTAAAAATGACAGGAACACTGGTATTGGGCTCTGTGAGTAAAGTAGTTCTTGTACTGAATATTGGCTCTGTCAGTCAGTGGTGGTGTGACCTTAAAAGTATACATTTAATTCTCATCAAATATAAAATGAGGATGAAAATATCTCCTTCACAGGGTCAATATGAGTATATATTATAAAAATATATAGGAAGTGCAAAGACAGATCCTAGCTCATTACCAACAGTCAATACAAGTTGGCTGTTTTTGTACTTATGCCAATTAATATCGGTAAATGCACAGTTCTGCTCCCTCAAGGGAAAAAATGGTTTCTGATTCTCAAAATACGATATTTGACAAGGTAACAACACACCATTTGACTCCAAGTTCTTTTATTAGGATGAGCAGATCTGAATTCCAGATTCAACTGAGGTATATATATCTTGTGCGTCTAATTTTCAGACCAAGTACAATTGTTCAATTCTTGACTTTAAATTTAAAATTTTTGTCGTTGGTGGTTGTTTTCACATTTTAGTTTTGTAACAGAGGATCTTGCACAGACGTCACCGTCAGCTCAGACGCAACTTGTATCTCCAAAATAAAGTGCAATGGACATGGGGTATGTATAATGGTTATTCTGTTTCTAAGTATAGTTATTTTGATTCATGTCAATAACATTTTTCAGTATAATAATGCTTAAAATTATTTGGGGTGTAGAAATGTATTTGGAAAATTGAAATCGAACAAGAAAAGCAGACTGCGTTATTCATACGTATGTATGTGATTTATGTGTTCAGTCAGATCATATAGGCTTCATGAGCAAATAATTTGCTTTGAACGTTGTACTAAAATTCAATATGAAACAATCTATTATCATAATGTTAGATTAAGATTATGAAATTTTGGAAATGAGCTCATTAAGGATTACACATATACATTTATACATACATAAAAATATTGCTTATAATTGAGTGTATGTGTACTGATAAATATTTAAACTCACACAATATATATTATACATATTACTTATAATCTCATATTTTTATGGGAGCAGACTTTCTTGTTCATTATGATCTGCTTCATCCTTGAACATCTTCAATGTGTTTCCCTGCAGGTCTCTTCCTTACTATATTTGAAAAGTTATCCACTGATGGACTTTCAGATAATGTTAAATTTTTACTTAACTATTGTAACTAATGGTACAGTGGACACTGTTGTACCTTCACCTTTGCACATTTATCTGACTTCTTAAATTGTTAGCAGTGAAATCTGATGAGCCAAATATATGTACTGTTTAAATTTTCGTTAATATTATATTGTCTTCAAGATATATTATACCAGTTTTCGGTCTCACCTGTCACGTATAAAAATGCATATTTCCGGGCTTCCCTAGTGGCGCAGTGGTTGAGAGTCCGCCTGCCGATGCAGGGGACACGGGTTTGTGCCCCGGTCCGGGAGGATCCCACATGCCGCGGAGAGGCTGGGCCCGTGAGCCATGGCCGCTGAGCCTGCGCGTCCGGAGCCTGTGCTCCGCAACGGGAGAGGCCACAACAGTGAGAGGCCCGCGTACCGCAAAAAAAAAAAAAAAAAAAAAAAAAGCATATTTCCTTATATTCTGGTCAGACTAGTTTCTGTCTTTTGAATCTCTTCAAACATGCTAAATCCATTGTTAACTTGCATTTCTTCAGTAATTAATTATACAATCCTTAAGTATATATGGTCACATTTTCCATTTGTATTTCTATTTGTCCATCCATTGTGAAATTATCTACCAGGTTATAGAAATTTTGTAAACTTTGTAAGTTTTTCCAAGCATGTCTTTGGCTTTAACTGTGTGGCTAGTGTCTCCTGCCATACTGATGCTTCCTATTTTATATAGTAATCCAGGAGAAAAGTGACCTGTGTGTCTTTTAAAAATTTTTTCTCTCCCAGATCACTTACATGTCCTATTATTTACAGTTTCTTTTCTGTTTCTTTCCTCTCTTATTTAATTTTAATTAATTTCTTGTTAAGTTTTTCACGAACCTATTTCTAGATTCTCTATAATGTTTCTGGCCCTTCTTTCAGTTCACCCACCAGATCACATTTATAGATATTTTCTAGCCTTCCTATTTCTGGCCAAATAAATTTTGCTATCTATGTCTGATTAAGAATACTTCTCCCTTTTGTTTTTCCCCCTTTTTTTTTTTTTTGGTAAAAATTGGCTCTTATCATGGCTAATTTTTTTGAACTAGCACAATTCATAGTATATTTAAACTTCCACTATTTTATAATTTCTAGCTTCATAATTCCTATGCCTTTCTAGAATAAGACATTTCAGTTGTATCAGAATATCATATACTTTTATTTAAAAGTACAAGAGATAAATAAGAGACAATCTATGGGACATTTGAAAAGATATTGCATGAACATATTATATTAATTTTTAATTTAAGAATTGCTTTCCACATTAATATAAAAAACTACCTATAATATACTAAATTATAGTACTTTAATAATTTACATTGACTAAAAATAGCAAATAATGTGTTTAATTTCTATCTTATACATCAAACGCACTTTTAAAATTTGGTTTTGGCTTTAGGTTTGCACTACTCTCCATAACTGTCACTGTGATGCTGGATATGCCCCTCCACAATGTGAACCAATGCCTTCATCACCAGGAGGAAGTATCAATGACGGGTTTTGGCTTACGTCAGGTTAGTATCCAGATCACGGTACTCCAACATAGCCGTCTGCACTTAGAGGAATAGTATACACCTCCACGGTCTGTGTGGCTGTTGAGCACCTAGCATGTGGGTAGTGCAACCAAGGAACTAAAGTTTCCATCTTATTTCACTTTATTTAATATAAATTTAAATAGTCACTTGTGATTAGTAGCTACTAAATTAGGCAGTGCAGCTCTAGATCATATTGTCAATCAAAATTTTGTATACGGTTTAAATTCAAATCTAGACATGAACACTTTAACAGATCTTCTCTTAATTTTAACAATGGTTTCCAGAACTTTTCTATTTGTACAACAGAGTTTTCTAGATAGGTATAGTTAAATGATAGAATAGGTGATAGTTTTATTATGTAGTCTGTATATTCCAAGGATGTTAACTGTTGTGATGTGCTAGTTCATAGCAGAGTTGCCTCTTTCAAGTTTTAACTCTACTACTGAAAGGTAAAGATAATAAAGTCTTCCACATCCAAAGTATATGGATAGTAGATGGCACAAAACTTTTTTTAATTTATTTGGTGAACATTCGTGAACAACTGTAGCATGTTTGATTTTTCTAAACTTCACAATGTGAAACTCTCAGAACACTGTAATTCCATTAAGGTCTTTCCATCATTTGTGCTTCTGTTTTGTGCCTCTGTTTTTATTTATTTTATTTATGTATATGTTGTAAACCTGACCATAGAGCATTGTATTTGCCTTAAAATAGCCAATGAAATGTTAAAGAATTTTAATGTAAATATTTACATTTATCCCAACCTATTTACCATTTTCTAGGGCTTTTCAGTTCCTCCAGCACACTCAAATTTCTGTGTGGGTTCATTTCCTTTCAACCTGTGAAACTCTCTTTTGTATTTCTTTTTGTGTGTACCTTGTAGTGATCAATTGTCTCAGCTTTTGTCTGTAAAATGTTTTCATAATGTCTTAATTTGTGAACGGTATTTTCACTAGAAGTAGAATTGCTTCTTTCAGCAATTTAAAGATGTAATCCCATTGTATCCTGGCTTCCGTTTTGTGATGAGAATGCAGCTGTCATTCTTATTATTCATCCCAATAATATAATGCTTCCTTCATTCCTTGTCTGAGTTGCGGACTTACTTTATATCTTTGATTTTCCGTAGTGGTTTACCAAGATGTGTATTTCTTTGAATTTATCTTGCTTGGTTTGGCGAGATTCTTGAATATATAGGTTCGTGTATTTCTGGAAATTTTGAAAAAATTATTAGTCATTGTCTCTTTTTTAATATTTATTTTTTATTAAGAATATTTTGCTTTTTAAAAAATGTTCACACAGTAGCCTTCACTCTGTGGTATATAGTTCTGTGAGTATTGAAAAATGTATGTATTCCGTTCCAACCACCACAGTCATGATGCACAACAGGTCCATCGCCTCAGATCCTCCCTCTGGCTGCTGCCCTTTGTATTCATCTCCCACTGCCAGTTCCTTGCAACCAGTGACCTGGTCTCTGTCACTATAGATTTGCCTTTTCCAGAATGTTCTGAACAGCATACATGCATTTGAGATTCATTCTCATTGGCATATGTTTTAATAGTTCATTCTTTATTACTGTTAAGTAGCTTCCTATTGAAAAGATGAACTATATAGTTTGTTTATCCATTCACACATTGTAGGGTATTTGGGTCGTTTCTAGATTTTGGCAATTTTGAATGACGCTGCTGTAAACGTGCACATAGGCTTTCGTCTGTATTTAAGTTCTCACTTTTTGATGAGTAAATACCTAGGCACTTTTGTCTATATATAAGTTCTCACTATAATACCTGTAAGTGAGATAGCTGGATCGTTTACTCAGTGTATTTTTTTTAATGAGTGTATTTTTAATTTTTTAAGAAACAGCCAAACTATTTTCCAAAGTGGCTTTACCATTTTCCTTCCCTCCATTCATCTGTGAGAGTCCCAGTTACTCTGCACAGATGATCCACACTTCACAAGCATTTGGTATTGTCGTTTTTGTTGGTTTTGTTTGATTTTTTTTTTTGGCCAGCTTTAGATGTGTAATGATATCCCACTGTTATTTTTAGTTAGCTTATTATGTTGAAATAATTATACACTCATAAAGGGTTGCAAAAAAATTTAGAGGGCAGTCTTACGAATACTTTACTCAGCTTCAGTCAGTGTTAACATGTTTCAGTACTACAGTAGAATAGCAAAACCAGGAAATGGACATTGATGAAATACACAGACCTTATTCACATTTCACCAGTATACATACACTTATCTGTGTATACGTGTGTGTATGCATTCACATGTGCATATATTTAGTTCTATGCAGTTTCACCACATGTTCAAGTTTGGGTACCCACCATCACAATCAAGATATAGAACTGCATCATCACTACATGGCCCCTGATATTGTTACTCCTTTATATAGCTACACTCATTCCCTGATATTGTTACTCCTTTATATAGCTACACTCATTCCCTGATATTGTTACTCCTTTATATAGCTACACTCATTCCCTCTTTCCCCTTTCCGAACTTTTGGCAACCACTAAACTGCTCTTCATCTTTCTAATTATGTTATTTCATGAATGTCATATAAATGGAACCATGTAGTTTGTATCTTTTTGAGGGTGTCTTTTCCTCTCACTTCATTCCTTTGTATTGATGACTAGTATTCCTTTGTATGTCTGTAGCATATTTTGTTTAATTATTCACCCATTGAAGGACATTGTGTGGATGGCAAGTTTTAGTTATTATGAATAGATCTGCAATGAATATTTGTGTGGAAGATTCTGCATGAAGATAAATGTTTAATTCTCTGGGAAGCATGGCCGAGAGTGAAACTGCTGTGTCTATGGTAAGCCATTTATAATTTTTAAAGCAACTGCCAAGCTTTTTGCAGAGTGGCTATATACTGTTTGACATCCCCGCCAGTGATAAATGAATGGGTTTTTTGCAGCCTTGCCAACATTTGAAGATACCGATATTTTTTTTTTTGCCATTCTATTGGTGTGTTTTAATATCTCATTGTGCTTTTAATTTGTACTTCCCTAATGGATAATGATAATTGAATATCTTTAATGTGTTTATTTGGCACCTGCATATCCACTTCAGTGAAAAGTCTGTTCATATCTTTTTCCCATTTGTTAATTGTATTGTTTATTAAATGTTGAGTTTTCACACAAACATCTATTTTGTGGGATTTGTGATTTGAACATATTCTCTCCAAGTGTTTTTTTCTCAGACCAAAAGGTTTTTTTTTCCAATTCTTACTTTGATAAGCTCTTCTTTTTTTCCTTTTTGGATCTATGCTTTTGGTGTCAAGTATGTGAATTCTTTGTCAGTCTTAAGTCTTGAAATTTTTTGCTATGATATCTGTAAAAGGTATAGTTTTATGTTTTATATTTAAGTCCATGATCCATTTTGATTACTTTTTATGAAGGGTAGGAGATTAATTTTCCGATTTATGGGTGTCAAATTGTTCTAGCACAGTTCTTTGAAAAAGCTGTCTGTTGTCCACTGTGTTGATTTTGCATCTTTGTTAAAAATTAATTGGACAGGGCTTCCCTGCTGGCACAGTGGTTGAGAGTCCGCCTGCCGATGCAGGGGACACAGGTTCGTGCCCCGGTCTGGGAAGATCCCACATGCTGCGGAGTGGCTGGGCCTGTGAACCATGGCCGCTGAGCCTGCGCGCCCGCGTACTGAAAAAAAAAAAATTGGACATTTTTGTGTTGATGTATTTCTCAGATCTCTATTCTGTTCCACTGATCTATGTGTCATTCCCTCCACCAATACTACACTGTTTTGACTATTGTAGTTATAGGGTAATCTTGAACAGCAGGAACAGTGAGTCTTCCCATTTCATTCTTCTTTTTCAAAATGGTTTTGGCTATTTTAAGGTTTCTCTTTTCCATATACATTAAGCTTGTCTATGTTTACAAAAAAATTTTGCCGTGATTTTGATGCAAATTGTGTTAAACGTATGGATCAATTTAGGAAGTTTCACATTTTTATTATTTACTATTGAATCTTCCAGTGTATGAACACAGTATTTCTTTCCACTTATATGTCTTCTTTAATTTCCTTCATCATAATTTTGTAATTTTCACCAGATACTGTACATTTTATTATTTCATATTTGTTATTTCACTTTCTTTAGAGCTACTGTAAATAATGTTGTACTATAATAGAACATATTTTAATTTTATATTTATAAACACCAATTAAAATGATTAATCACTGTTTATCACTCCTACATCATCTAACTCCTTTCAATCAACTTTGCATGTATATTTGTCCACTTGTGAATCATATCAAGTAAATGTTCATGCCCAAATGTAATAAAAGGTGAAAAGATACTATCCTAGATCTTCTTTACAATACAGAATATTCTAGGTATTTGTGACAAAATATTACATGCTGAAGTATGATTAACTGGATGAGAATATCATATTTCCTTTCTGTTACTAGAAATATTCTGTTCATTCATTGATTCTTCAGTTGGAGGAAAATTATGATAGCATCGTCCACTCTGATGACTTGTAGTATGAGATTTCATTTGGATGATCAATATCAACACCACCATTATAAAGTTTAAAAACAAGAGCCCTGGAGGGGCTCTTTTGTACCTTCCTGAAAGTTGATATATTACTTGGGCAACAAAATTAGAAAACTGAAATTTGCCAATGGAAAAAATAGGGAGTCCAGAAATAAACTCTCACATATGCAGTCTAATGATTTTCAGTTAGGATGCCATGACCACTCAAGGGGAGAAAGGATGGTCTTTTCAACAAATAATTTTGGGATAACTGGATATCAATATGCAAAAGAATGAAGTTGGACCCTTACTTACACCTTAAAAAAAATTAACTCCAAATGAATCAAGGATTTAAATGTCAAGAGCTAAAACTATAAAATCCTTAGAAGAAAACAAAAGGGGCAATATTCATAACATTAGATTTAGAAATGATTTATTGAATATGACACTGAAAGCACAGGCAACAGAAGAAAAAAGTAGATAAATTAGAATTTTATAATTAAAAACTGTTGTGCATCAAAGGACACTATTGATAAAGGAAAAAGCTAACCCACAGAATAAGAGAAAATGTTCACAAATCATATATCTGATGAAAATTAATATGTAGAATATGTAAAATATTCCTACAACTCAGCTACAAAGAAACATAAAATCCCATTAAAAATGGCAAAAGACCTGAATAGACATTTCTTCAAAAAAGATACACAGATGGACAATAAGCACATGCGAAGTTGCTCAACGTCACTAATTGTGAGGGAATTGCAGGTTGAAACTCCAACTAGACACTAATCCAAACCTATTGGGATGGCTATTATTTAAGAATTTCAGAAGATATCAAGTTCTGATGAGAATGTGGAGAAATTGGAACTCCTGTGCACTGCTGGTGGAAATGTAGAAGTGCTGCAGCCCGTGTGGAAAATGGTATGGTGGTTCCTCATAAAATTAAACATAGAATTACCATATTATCCTGAATTTACACATCTAGGTATATACCCCAAAGCACTGAAAGCATGGACTCACAGATATTTGGACACCCATGTTCTTAGCAGCGTTATTCACAATAGCCGAAAGGTGAAAACACTCAAACGTCCATCAACAGTATACCCATATGGTGGTATATACATACAATGGAAAATTATTTAGCTTTAAAAAGGAATGAAATTCTGACACATGGTACAATATGGATGGAACTTGACAACCTTATGCTAACTAAAATTAGCCAGTCACAAGAGGACAAGTATTGGATGACTGTGCTTTTATGAGGTACCTACAGTAGTCAATTCATAGGGACAAAGTAGAAAGGTAGTTGCCTGGGGCTGGAGGAAGGGGGACTGGTAAATCGATGTTTAAAGGATTGAGTTTCAGTTTGGGAGGATGAAAACGTTCTAGAGTTTGATGGTAATAATAGATGCACAAAGATGTGAATGTACTTAATGCCATTGACTGTACACTCAAAAATATTTAAAGTAATAAATTTCATGTGTTGAGTATTTTACCACAGTAAAGCAAAATTGTCAGGCAAAAATTCCATTTTATGACATCACCAAAAATAATACAAAGTTTAGATATAATTTTATGGAAAGAAGTGTAAGATATACACTGAAAGCTAAAACTACATTATTGAAAGAATGATCTACATAAATGTAAAGACATCTCCTGTTAATGTACTGGAAGACTCAATACTGTTATTACTCCAGATACTCTCAAAATTGATCTACAAATTCAACACAATCCTTAACAAACCCAAGCTGTCTCTTTTGCAGAAACTGAAAAGTTGATCTTAAAGTCTTACAGAAATTCAAGCAACACAGAATAGTAAAAACAATCTTGAAAACATAGTTTTCAAGAAAACTTGAAACTGAAAACACAATTCCAAAGCATATTACAAAGCTAAATAATCAAGACAGTGTAGTACTCTCCCAAGAATAAGGATAGATATTTAGTTCAATAGAAGAGAGAGTCCAGAAATAAAGCTTCATGCTAACAGTCATGGATTTTTGACAAAGATGTCAAAACAATTCAAAGGACAAAGGATGGTCTTCTAAAACAATGGTGTTGGGACAAGTAGATATCCACATGCAAACGAAGTTAGATTACTGCATCACAAGGTTCACAAAAATTAACTGAAATTGGATCATAGATCTAAATGTAAGAGCTAAGGTTATAAAACACTCAGAACACATATTAGTAAATCTTTGTGACCTTGGCATAGGCTGTGTTATCGAAGACACCAAAGCACAAGTGAAGAAAGAAACAATAGACTGATTGAATTTCATCAAAATTGATAACTTTTGGGCTGCAAATGATAACAACCAAGACAGTGAAGGACAAACTACAGAGTGGGAGAATATATTTGTAAATATTATATCTCATAGGGGACTTGTATCCAGAATATATATAGAACACTTACAAGTCCATAATAAAAAGACAAATAACCCAATTAAAAATGGGAAGGGATTTAGGGACTTCACTGGTGGTGCAGTGCTTAAGAATCTGCCTGCCAGTGCAGGGGACATAGGTTTGAGCCCTGGTCCAGGAAGATCCCACATGCCGTGGAGCAACTAAGCCCGTGTGCCACAACTACTGAGCCTTCGCTCTAGAGCCCCTGAGCCACAACTACTGAAGCCCGCGCGCCTAGAGCCTGTGCTCCACAACAAGAGAAGCAACTGCAATGAGAAGCCCACGCACCACAACGAAGAGTAGCCCCCACTCGCCGCAACTAGAGAAAGCCCGCGTGCAGCAATGAAGACCCAATGCAGCCTAAATAAATAAATAAATAAATAAAGGGAAGGGATTTAAATAAACACACCTCCATAGAAGATATACCAATGGCCAAAAAGCCCATGAAAAGATGTTCAACATCTTAGGAAAATGCAAACCAAAACCACGAGATACTACTTCACACTCATTAGGATAGCTATTATAATAAAAAACACAGGCAACAAGTACCAGTGAGGATGTGGAGAAATTGGGATCTTCTTGGTGCTCTTTTTACCACTACTGCTCAAACTCTGGTATCTCTTTTCCACTCTCACCCCAGTAAGAGCTGCTGTCTAATTAGCTTCAGATTGTCTCATACTATGTATGTATATATACACATATATATTCCTTATCCTTCTGCCAAGGACACCTGCAAGGATCCCCTTAACAGTTCTGGAATCCTTAATTTCAGAGCAACTTTCTGTTCAATGCTGCACCCTTCAGGTTCCCACCATTTCTTCTGCTGTGAGCTCTGTCTTCTGCTCCATAGGAATGATGTACTTTGCTTAGGACTCCAATTCTCTGTTCTGAGATCAGCAAATTATCCATAGGTAGAATTGTATTTCCATAAAATCAACATCATGTTTTCTTTTCTTCAGATATTTTAGTTCTGTGTTTCCTGTTGACTTCCAGAAACCATTTCCTTCATGTCTTATCCTGTTTCATATTTTTATTATTTGACACATTTAATGGAAAAATTTCATCATGCCCACAAGTAGAAGCTCCCCATCTTTCTTCCTTAGAGTAATGGATATCTCCCAGGTAATCTAATAGTGATCTCTTTAATCAGTCTTTGGAGTAATTAACCACATGAGAAGGAAGCTCCACTTGCAACATGATAATTTTAGTAAAGATGGATTAAAGGAGAATGGACCTTTTCTGATGGGTGAGGCCAGGAAAGGAGAGCTATAAAGTGTTGAGTTCTACCATAGCATGAGACTGCTGCATGTTTGATTAGTTTCAGTATTTTTGCATATATTTGCTAATTTATTTCTTATAATACATAAAACTTCCTAAATCACTTTAAGGTAAATTACTTCTAATCAACATATAATTGGACTGTGTGTGTGTTTCAACATCACGGATCCTTTTGTCTTTTTGAGGGGGCATTAAATTCATTTACACTTAATATCCCCAATAGTTGCTTTGGTGGTAATTCTGATTGCTTGATATAGTTTTTTGTATTTTAATTGTCTGGTTTATTTCTTTCGCTTAACTGGGCCAAGTTTCCATAGATTTAGTTTTCTAGTTTTATGTAATGTCTTTATAATGCCAAGAGGAATATCTATTTTTCTAATTAGTACAGTCAAAATTAAAACAATATCACTTTATACATCTATTATGTAAATTAACCTAGTCTACTATTGTTTTTTTAATTAGCCTCAGTTATATCAATAATTTTCCATAAATAATTTTTAAAATAGTTCTTTTCTTTTTTTGCTCTATATTTAAAATGGAAGAACCTATTAGATGAAAATATCAATCTAATGTGTTCTAAGTAGCAGTTCATAGACGGGAATATGATAGAATAAAATACATTAGAAAGTAGCACATAAACAAATATAAATATACATACAAAGGTTAAAAATAAATTATATATATATATATTTGACAGAAATATATAATGCACTTTGGGGCATAGTCACAGAATATTGGAAAACACATTTAAATTTAAGTTTATTAACTCTATGATTATATTATTTGAATTCCAAAGTTTTATAATTCAAATTATTAATATGCTTTGAATACCATTTCTGAAAAAGTTAAAAGGTACTCTTATGTTTTCAGGTAAAAGTACAGACATGTTGGTAAAACGACGTGGTGCTTCTCGAAAAAACGGCCTTGTGATCAGTTTCTACGTTTTCCTGCCTTTCCTCATTTTAATTCCCATCATTGCTCTTAAATGGAATAAAATGAAGATATTTTGGGACAGAGAGGGCACAGTAAGTGAAGGGTGAGTAAACTCATGATCTTTAATATTTAAAATGATTTAGAAGAAAATTCAAATATTATTCAGAATGTTATAAGTAGGACTCTTGGATGGATTGGGTAAATGTTCAGAAACATACCAAATTTTTTGCAGATTTCAGGCAGGTGGGTAAGTTTCGTGTTTATATAGGCCCAGGAACAACTGAAGTAACTCAGTAAATCCTCAGTACCTTTCGAATAGCAAGCCATGTTGGCTGTAACTGCTTTAGAAGGTCTGTCTACTTCCCAAGCAACCCTGTTTCCTTGCACTGACATTCACTTGTGCCAAGAAGATTAATAGAGACAGAACAGCATAGAATAAAGAAGGTGAAGATTAATAGAGACAGGGAAGCATAGAATATGAGGAATGTGAAGATTAATAGAGAGAGGGCAGCATAGAATGAGGAAGGTGAAGATTAATAGAGACAGGGAAGTATAGAATACGGGGAAACTGAGAAAATATAAGATGGCAAAGAATGAGGGAGAGAACACACATAGGATACTGCCCATTTTACACATAATCAATATCACTCATGTGTTTCTAAAATTAGAATTAAGGCACTTGAGCAGCTTTTCCGTTTTTTTTGTTTGTTTGTTTTTCTTGTTATTTTTTTGTAGAGCAGAGCTTGATTAGGTCTTTTTTTTAATGAGGTATAATTAACATATGACATATTGGTTTCATGTTTATGTCATAATGCTTTGATATTTGTATATATTACAAAATGGTCACCACAATGAGTCTAGTTAATATTTGTCACCATGCATAGTTAACAAAAATTTGGTTTTCCCCTGATGAGGACTTTCAAGATCTACTCTTTTAGCAAGTTTCAAGAGTGTAATTCCTTATTTTAACTATAGTCGCCATGCTGTACATTATATCCCCATGACTTGTTTTTTTTACAACTGGAAGTTTGTACCTTTTGACCCTCTTATCCATTTTGCTCACCACCCCCTCATCCCGTTTTTCTGGCAACCACCAATCTGTTCTCTGTATCTGTAAGGGTGGTTTTTTTTGTAGATTCCTCATATAAGTGGGATCACACTTTGTCTTTCTCTGTCTGACTTACTTCACTTTCATACTGCTTTTTTCTTTACTGTAACAACAATACAAGCCACAATTTTCTTAGTGAATATTTAGGAAAATGAGAATGCAGAAGCAAGGGTAAGGAGGTGGGTCTCATTTCTTCATTTTAAAGGAAATCATTTTTGTTTCTCATTTGTGTAGCCAGAGACAAAATAATTATATAAAATTTCAGTCAACACCTCTACTTCCCAAGTTAGTTAATCTTATTTATGAACAAGATAGCAGCGACCAGGTAATTCAGGGTAGTCTTCTGCATGATTCATCAATCATTCAACTGTTATAAACTGACTTAATTGAATGATATCTGGCATGTCTTCCTGTGCTCTTACTTAAGACATCTTGGACAAATCTGAATAGTTGCAAGAACTCGACCTGACTTTGGGAAGAGATGCTAGAGTAAGGTACCACTGATCATAAAGAACAAAGTCTGCTCGTGACAGCCTAAATTTTAGAGCAGCAGTAGATGGTTTCAGGGCTGCAAGGGCAAGAAATGATGTAGAGCTGAAACACAAAAGGGTGGTAAGGAACTGGATGGTTATGAGCCAGGCCATTGTCTCCATCACCCAAAGCCTTTACGGTTGACATCGTCTCTTCTTGTCCATGTCCATTCTCTCCAAGATGACTGCTCTGCTTACACATGGCCCAGAGTACCTATCTCAACTCTTTCTAGTTTCATTTTCAAGTAAAAATCCCAGTAATCTGCCAAAACCAGTGCCTGTTAGTTCATTTTCTCAAGAGACAGAAGGAAATAACTGTGCAAGTGTATCTCATTTCAGCCAGTGTTCTGTCTGGATTTATAATCCTGAGTTAGGTGTTCAAACCTGATTTTATCATCTGTGGCCAGAGAATTGTAGCCATTTTGTAGGAACCTTTACACCATGACATTCCTCTTCAACAGGAGCTGTGTATAGGAGCCAAAGAACAAATGGAGGCTGTATAAATACCACAAAGTGTAACTAAGCATAGCTAATAGAGAGGCCTCATTAAGGACCTCATTAACAGAAGTGAAATAACTATTCACGTAGGTATTTGACAGAAATCATATAACTGAAGTTATGATAGTTTAAGAATTTACATGTAAATTATCTGTTTAAATTGGAGAAGCATTATCATAGATATTTTAATATTTCATCCAGTCTTCCATGTAGACAAAATAGAGAAAAGTAATAGATGGATTTTTAGTTTGAAATTTTAAAAATGCTTAACATATTTAAAAGTTAGGCTAACCTTAGAAAAAAAAACCAAGCACTACAATATATTATCCCTGAGTGGCATATAGAAAGCAAAGTGGATATTGGTACATATTAATTGAGTAATTAGGACAAATCTAGCTTTATTACTTTTCTTGACTTTAAGATTACAGTGTTTCCTAACCTTAAAAATAATTCTGTTTCTTTAAACAGGTCTCTATCAGAAGACAGCAGTAGGAACAGTAACAGCAACCAGTCTTACAATGAAAGGTGAAGTAAAAGAATCAAACTATTGACAAAATGATATAATTCATTAAATACTTAAAACAATATTTTTAACAGTACCTCAGTATAAGGAAGATATTATTCCCGTATTTCATCATTTTGATTTCTATTTGTTGCTATCATATACTAAAACAAAGACTAAAACAAAGCATTTGATGTTAATTTTATTTTATACTTATCTAGAAACATTTAATGTTAACTCACATTAGCCACAGATTTATTAACCAATATCTTTGTAAAAAGAAATGACTTCAAAGGGATTTTTAATATTTTCTTAAAATATTTATGTGCAATCATGCATTTGATTGGTAGATTTAACATTCTAAATGAGAGGTTTACACAAGTTTTCTCCCAACACCTGTATTTATTCCTCACTAACTCCCCGTTTATTGTTCTCCTTATTTTATTTCTTTTAAACTTTTTTATTTTGTATTGGAGTATAGCTGACGAACAATGTTGTGATAGTTTCAGGTGCACAACAAAGCAACTCAGCCATACATGTACATGTATCCATTCTCCCCCAAACTCCGTTCACATCCAGGCTGCCACAGAACATTGTGTTCTCCTTATTTTAGAAATAAGGAAACAGACATAAAGAATGTAAATAATTCCGCACATGTGTAGAATTTTAGTGAGTTTTTTGAGCTTGAGTTTGACAACCAGACACTAAGGTTGAAGCTCTTAAGAACTCTGCAATTTTGCCACATATTTTCTGATACAAGACTGGCGATAGGGAATGGAATTTACACTTATTGAGGACCTAGAGGATGCCAGGCAAATGCTAAATGCACTCACCCTCCAAGGCAGAAGAACAATTCTTTACCGTCAGTTAGGATAAAGGAGGCTTCTGTATATGTCGTTCAAATTTCTAACTCATGTGTAAAGAAATCGTGATATTTGACATATTAGACTTATCCCTGGAAGTAAAGGAAAACAATCAAAAACTCATCTAAGTGTGAGATCCTGAGATCATCTCTTTACTTACCTGCCACATTTGACTTTGATGGAGAAAAAAGTCAGTGGGTCTCTGTTTCCTTATCGGCCACCAAGCAAATCATTTATGACTCCTGTCCTCAATGTAAAGTAGTCTTATTTCTGCCTAGACCACCCTCTCCCTCTTCTCTGATCTCTTTACTAAAGGCCCGCATCTTAGGTGAAGATTCTGGCCCTCGGCTGTCTTCTTCTCATGTCCTCCGTCATAGTTCCTTCATCATGCTGGGTGTCTTCACCTGAACTTCTCACCTCCACACAACTTCAGTCATTTTCTCCTAGAGCGGTACAGTGAGCACGTGTCTCCCCGGCTTTCTCCAAGTCTTAATTCGTAAATGCAATATCTTGCTTTCTTTTACACTTTTTTCTATTTTTCACAGTCATCTCCTGCCACCAGTACTTTATGGTTATATTAAGGTCTTGCCTCAAGAATTGGACACATTCGTCCGATAAACATATTTTATAAGTTGGTATTGAAAGGTGATTCTTTATGGGGAAGATGAGAGAAGTGAGGCTAACTGGGCAGTTGACACTGAAGGAGGAACTGGGTGGCAACTTTAAATGTGGCTGACTGAGTAGGCCCTAGGGAGCAAGTGATGTGTCAGCAAGGAATTGGAGGAGGCACAAATAATGACCTAGTTTAGATATTTGAAAGGAGTCACCTGACATCACCGTCAGCTCACAGAAGGCTTCTATCTAAATGCAAAGGATACAGTACAGCAAGAGAGGGTGCAGGCAAGCACTGTGGGTCAGAGAGACGCCTCAGGCACAAGATCTCAAGGTTCCTTATTTTAAATTTTAAAAAGCCCATCATAAATCACACTGCCCTTATCTCAGCAAAAAGTGAAACCAGATATTCAGGCTTTCCCACAGCTAAAGAGAGAGGTTTACCGTTCCAGCTGTAAACCCAGTCTGTCTTAGACAGGCATAGAGCTGGTAGAGCAGCCCATGCATATACCTGGGCAGGAGCTTTTCAAGCACATGAATGATACAATGGAAAAAAAAATGTCAGGACTAATCCAGGAGAGAAGGGATGTTACCTCAGACCAGGGATAGTAAAGATGGTCTTAGGAATAAATTTTGAAGGTGAACCAACAGAATGAATTGAGAGTTTGGCTGTAGAGTGTAAGAAGAAGTGCTTAAATGATGTTCATTTCTATACAGCAGGAAGATAGCTAGGCTACCATGTAAAGCCAGACCTCTCTGTGTCTAAATTTGTGCTCTTAATATATTTAAAATTTTATTTTAAAATGTACGAATGTTGAAGGAGAAAATCTGCCTAGGTAACTTTGAGCCAGGACCGGTGTCTGATATGCCACGATTAAAAGGTTACATTTCCTCATCGATGAATGGAACGTAGTTGAAGTATTTTTGACGTGGTAAGGGAGGGATTTAGCAAGTTATGGTGTGCTTTTTACAAAATTCACAGGGATAAATTAGGAGAAAATTCAGTCAGATTCAGTCAGAACTGGAGACTAGTGAAATGGAATGCACAGGAAAAGTGTGATGAGGGCAGGATTCGTTAAGACGGAAAGAACAACACAGTTTTCAGAGACCTAACAGGGGTAGACTTGGTTGAAGTGGTGACTGGATAAATGTATTTGGGTTAGAATAAAAGAGAACTACAAAGACGAACATTTCTGACACAGTGGATAATGACAGCTTTTACTAACGGCGTGTTGTACAGCAGCTGAGAAGCAGCTTGGTTTTGGAGCGATGAAGCGGAGGGGAGTAAAGAAGGAGTTTGTTCTGAACATGTGTGTGGGACACCTGTTGGAAACGCACAGAGGACTGTTGGGAGTTCTCCTCCTCTGTAGATAAAAATAGAGAAAAGAGCAATTATTTCCTTCTTCACATATTGTATTGCTCTTTTTCTCTCTGTTTCCTTGTTCATGACTTTCTTTGACCCATGTGAAACATAGAGTCCGTGTAAATGAGACATATATAAATAGCAGTTTATAGCATTTCCTTTTAATGTGGCTATCACAAATGTTTCTGGAAAAAATCAAACCAAAGAAACAAAAAAAACTTGGGTTTACAGATTCTGTAGAGCACAGGTATAGGTTGTGACAGTATCAACTGTCTTATATTAATTAATTGATATACCTATAGCTTTGTAGTAAAATTAGACAGCTTTTATTAACCATTAAAAATGTAGCATTTCTTTTTTCTGTATTTCTTTTAGAATGGTAACTAAACAATACCGTCAAAAGCCATAATTTGGAGAAAAGATATTGCCAAGAAACACACCATTAACTGGGCTGGTTCAAGAATAAAAAAAAATCTGCTTTTCTCTCCTTTTGTGGTGGCTTAAAGCTTTCAATTTAAAAAACAAAAGTAAATCCTGTGAGTGAAAGTATGTCGCGTTGTGTCAATTCATTCTGTTCTCGAGCCCAAGTTTGTGTGCCCGATGCACACCGAAGCCAAACAAAGGGAAACGTCAGTGTTTGGAGCAGATTAAGGTTTATTGCAAGGACCAGCCAAGGAGAACGGACAGCTCATGCTCAAAAATGCCAACTCCCTGATGGCTCTTGGGGAAGAGTGTTTACAGGCAAAATTTGGGGCAAGGGCTGCAGGGTATGGAACCTTCCCCTGATTGGTTGGTGGTGAGGTAACAGGGCGCTGTTCCAGGAATCTCAGTCATCAGCCTTTCCTGCCAGTGTGGGTCCACATGCTTGTGCTCAGCCTCAAGTGACTTCCTGCATCTGGCTTGAGGGGGCCCTAGTTCCTGTTGAAGATCTCAGTCATACGCGTCAGATGGTTCTGCACGTCCCCGAGGAGGAACGGCACCAGGCCCCATGCTGCACTGTCGTTTCTTCCTGCCTTCCCTCACTTCCCTGATTAGTAACTGTTTGAATACGCCCTTTGGAGCTCAGGGAAGGTCTAGGAAGCTGAAAGCCTTTTTCCGACAACCTGGAAGCTGGGGACCCGGAAAGCCTTTTGTGCCCAGGAGGACCCACAGGGGGCCTTCTACCGCCATGATCCTCTAGTAGGAAATAAGCAGGTTGGCCTCTTTTGAACCTGCGAGGCTGTTGCATCCCTACGGAAACTTTCCATTGTGCACTCCTGCCACCGACTGCCCTCAGATACCCATGGCCCTGCTAATCACTCCCATCTCAAGAGAGGACACCTAGAATCTGCACCTCTGCGATAGTTCATGATTCTCATCCCCTACCCATTCCAAGCTTCGGGATATTGAGAGGAAGGGTTGCTACACAAGGTCAGCCCCAGAGCCCTCAGAGAGTCACTAGCATCCATTCCATCTTCAAGGAGTTGCTCACACTGAGTTCCTGGTCATAGATAACTGTTCTGTCTCCAGGTGATACTTCCCTGCCCTTGTGGAAATTGAGTTCTAGAATACATCTTTCTTTGTCCTTTGAAGGAACCCAGACTTGCTTCTCTTTCCTGACTGAAGCTGAGCTTTTCTGGGTGACAGTTTCTTGCTTCAGTGCCCCCTCTCTTCATCTCCCTCTTCCTGAGATGGGTGCACTTCTGCACACCTCAAAGCATTATTTGTGGGTTAGAGATCCATCAGCCTACCTGGAGTCTAATTAGGACCTACAGAATTTCCATCCATATAAATGAAGGTGCTCCTGGGTCAGGGGTGGGAGCATCTCATCACAAAGACCAAGAGTTTCTTTCTCCAAATGAGCAAATGATGAATGGATACACGAGATGTGGTCCGTCCATACAATGGGATAGTATTCAGCCACAAAAAGGAAGCACTGATATTGCTACCACGTGGATGAACCTTGGAACCGTTATGCTAAGTGACTAAAGCCAGTCACAAAAACCACGTATTATGCCTTTGTATGAAACATCCAGAACAGGGACATCTAGAGAGACTAAGATTAGTGGTTGTTTACTTGTGAGAGTTGGGGAGGTAGGGGTGGGGATTGAATAGCTGGGGTGATGGTAATAACTAAAGGGTAGAGGACTTGTTTTTGAGATGAGGGAACTGAAATTGACTGTGGTAATGGTTGCACATATCTGTGAATACACTAAAAACCCTACAATCATTCACCTGTGTGCTTTAAGTGGGTGAACTCTGTGGTAAAAATAATACACATCGGGATGATTCTACCATAACTTTCCCTCATCCCCTTTGCCACTATCTTATTTGGGGCCATTATGATCACTGTCCTGCCTTATTTAATTCATAATTTCTCAGGATCAGTTTCCCAGGAGTACTACCACCTAGCAGGTCCAAGTTTTAGACCTGAGCAGAGTTTATTTTTGCAACTATTGTTATAACACATCCTTGCTGTGGAGTGTACTGGGATAAAGGAAGGTGTGGGTGAGTGGCAGGCAGAAGTTGAGTTAGATTTAGAGCGTGAGTAGCTTAAGATATTTGTCAGAAAATTCAAAGACAATTACATGTTCTGTCTTCTGCAGTGGTGTCACTTTTCCCCTCTGAGTTTGTCTTGCTGGCCTCCCCATTTCTAAATCTTCCTTTTTACGGTTCTAACAGTAACTGTGAACAAGATACACTAAGGTTGCATTTCAACGTTTTCTTCCCTTTCCTCAACAGATTATAATCTAACATTGTAAGAATAGGCCCACAGTTGAATTGTGCTTTTTATTGTCTCATGCAGAATTGAGTCCAATATCCTTTTTTTTTTAATTGAGGTAACATTGGTTTTTAACATTGTATAAGTTGCATGTGTACCACATTTTTCAACTTCTTTCAGTGTGCCCACCACCAAATTTTTAGTTTCCATCCCCCACCCTTCTTCCCTTCTGCTTACCATTACTCTGTTCTCTCCTATGTGTTTGTTCTGCTTTGGTTTGGTTTCTTAATTTATTTTTTTCTGCATATGAGTGAAATCATACAGTATTTGTCTTTCTCCACCTGACTTATTTCATTTAGCATGATACCATCAAGGTGCAACCATATTGTCACAAATGGCAAGATTTCATCTTTTTTACGACTCCTATTCCATTGTGTATACATACCGCATCTTCATCCATTCATCTGTCAGTGGTCACTTAGGTTGTTTCCTTATCTGGGCTATTATAGATAATTCTGTAATGAACATAGGGGTGCATATATCTTTTTGAATTAATGTTTTCAGTTTCTTTGGGTTAATACCCAGAAGCAGAACAGCTGGATCACATGGTAGTTCCATTCTTAATTTTTTGAGGAATCTCTATACTAGTTTTCATAGTGGCTACAAGTTAAATTCCTCCAAATAGTGTATGAGGGCTCCCTTTTCTCCACACCCTCTACAACACTTGTTACTTCTTGCCTTTTTGATAATAGCCATTCTAAAAGGCATAAGGTGGGCTTCCCTGGTGGCGCAGTGGTTGAGAGTCCGCCTGCCGATGCAGGGGACACGGGTGCGTGCCCTGGTCCGGGAAGATCCCACATGCCGCAGAGCGGCTGGGCCCGTGAGCCATGGCCACTGAGCCTGCGCGTCCGGAGCCTGTGCTCCGCAACGGGAGAGGCCACAACAGTGAGAGGCCCGCGTACCGCAAGAAAAACAAAAAAAATGAAAGGCATAAGGTGATTTGATTCCTCATTCCAGTTTTGATTTACATCATTTCCCTAACAATTAGTGAGGTTGAACATCTGTTTATGTGCCTGTTGGACATCTGTGTATCTTCTTTGGAAAAACAACAATTTATATCCTCTTCCTACTTATTAATCGGTTGTTTTGTGAATTTTGAATTGTATGAGCTGTTTGTATATTTTTGATATTAAGCCATTGTTGGTCTCATTGTTTGCAAATATTTTCTCCCAGACCACATGTTGTCTTTTTGTTTTGTTGATGGTTTCCTTTGCTGTACAAAACCTTTTAAGTTTAATTAGATGCCACTTGTTTACTTTTGGTTTTATTTATTTTGCCTTAGGAGACTGATCCCCCCCCCACAAAAAAAATTGGTACAATTTATGTCAAAGAGTTTTCTGCCTATGTTCCCTTGTAGGACTTTTATGGCTTCAATTCTTACATTTAGGTCTTCTATCTTCTCTTCCTTCACAGTATAACTAAGGACTTGTTTTATTCGGTAGCATGTCTTTATCCAGGGGATTTATTTTCAACTATATAAATATGAAAGTAGAAGACTATTTTTCCTTTCTCTGAGCGAGCACTAGAAGTCCAGCTTCTGGTTCCTACATCTTGCCTTAAAACCTGGTGGTTAGGGCTTCCCTGGTAGCACAGTGGTTGAGAGTCCGCCGGCCGATGCAGGGGACGCAGGTTCGTGCCCCGGTCCGGGAAGATCCCGCATGCCGCGGAGCGGCTGGGCCCGTGAGCCATGGCCGCTGAGCCTGCGCGTCCGGAGCCTGTGCTCCGCAACGGGAGAGGCCACGACAGTGAGAGGCCCGCATATCGCAAAAAAACAAAAACAAAACAAAAAAAAAAACCTGGTGGTTAGCCAGATATCATCTCTCATGTTCTGATTTGTCTTTAACCTTCTTTCAAATTCTGATACTGGGATTTTCCCTTTTTTTCAAGCTTAGCTCTTATAGGATAACAGGAGAGGGTAACTACTAACCCATTTTTCCATGGTGCTAGATAATATTCCATGTTTTCATTCACACACATGCACACACATACACACAATATTTTTCTTTTAGGTATAAATTAAATTTTACTCACTATAAATTTTTATTGAGATAGAAAAATTAGAGAAGTTCTAAGAGTTCTAAGAATTTAGCTTGTAATGATTAGAAAGATGAGAAAAGTATCATTTTATTTATCAAGGTTAAATCATATGAAATGCCACTCTATACTACCCCCAATTTTTTTTTTTTTTTTGGTAATATCTCACTCTAAATTTCTTTACCATGGCCTTGCCTATATTTAGAACTTCCATCTTGTCATTCCTTCACTTCACTCATTACACTACAGGCTTTGAACAGGTTCCCATACAAGTTCCCTACTGCTATTCAAAATGCTAGATCATTTCCCAAACTTTCTATCTCAGCCAAAACATCAATTCCACAAATAGGTTTTTCTAACTATCTTATCTATATGGTCACACCCCTCCTCAAAATTCTCTATTCGAGCACTCCATTTCTTCAGAGCACTTTTCACGACCTCTTTATATTGGGGAAGTTTGTCATTAATTTCCTATTAATTTTCTTTCTCCTCTTCTGTAATATAAGCTCCAAGTGTGGACACAGTCCCTTTCTTTCACATGTGCCACTATATTGTTTTCTTCTTCTTTTTTTTTTTTGCTGCACCATGCAGCATGTGGGGTCTTAGTTCCCCAAGAGGGATTGAACCCGTGCCCCCTGCAGTGGAAGCATTGAATCTTAACCACTGGACCACCAGGGAAGTCCCCAGTATGCCACTATATTCTTATTTTCTATTGTAGTGCCTGACATGTATGTATATTGAATTAGTTTTGCAAATTGAATGATTTGATTTAATAAGAAAGTTAAATAAATGTGTTTTATATTGATTGCATCAGAAATACTAAGTGTGTTTAAGGCTATGGAATTTGGGCATGCCAAATTTTTCACCAGAGAACATTGGTAGTTTAATTACTTTTTTCCATTGTTTCATGCTTCTTAATCAATTAACTAGTATGGATATTTGTATCAAAGATTTATCAAAATAAAGTGTAATATGTGCTCAACATAAAGTACTAAAGTATAAAATTTTATAGGATCAAAACTGTTTTAATTCATTACTTGCTTTTGTTTTCTTCTTACATAATGGTGTTCTCTTCAATCTTCTTTATTTTAGTATCCAGGTGCAATAACATTGGAGGGATTTTTAGTTATTATAGCTCAATTATTTGGCCTTAAGTTAAGATTAACATATGATGACATCCACAAGTGTTCCTGTCCAAGAGCTACATGCATAATGAATCATGAAGCAGTATAAGCCTTGTTTTTCATTTGAATTAATTTCACACATACGTTTGTGAGGTTGTTTACAAGACATGGTGAATTTCTTATTCTTTATACTCAGTTCCACATCAAAAGTTGGAAAGGTATGTTGTGCCTGAAGAGATATCACAGATTTGTCCAAATGATACAAGACTCCAGAAGGTGGTAAATCTCATGATAATGAAATATTTACTCAAGGGAATTAGAGGGAAAATTTAAATATTTATGAAGACTATGAAATATTTTATAAAATATAATACTACTTCTGTTTTTGTTGTTGTAGTATCTATTGCCAAGGCAAAGATGTCTAAAATCTTGCTTAAAAATATAACAAAGAACTGGCAGCTTTGACTATTATTTTGATGGAAATAAAAAGGAGGAAAGATTTGAAGAGGAAAAAGAATTGCCCTCATTTGCAGAAATTATGATTAACTACCTACTTAAATCAACAGAATCAGTTTACAATTAGAACAACAACATCAAAAAATTCATCAGGATGATCAGTCTTGGAAAACACTAAGAAAATGGATGCCTATTATAAAATTTCTAATTTTTCCAGAAGAGATCTATAAGTTCAGTAAAATCCCAATCTATATTTTAGATTATTTTTTAAGGAACTTGATAAACTCTATGGGAAGTGATAAAATGAAGATGGTAAACATAGACAACCTTTTGGGGATTATGAGGTGCAATTTATGATCAAAGAAGGGATTTTATTTTGGGGAGACACTACATATTGTCTACCGACTTTTAGAAATAAAGAAATGGGGGAAAGATGATGATGTTGGATATAATGAAGACTTAAGAGCAAAATCATGGAATAAACTAGAGAGGAGAGGATCTGGTACGTAAAAAAAGGGACTGGCTTTTATCAGAGCTGGGCATATTCAATTATTGTGATAGAGTGTTTGGAGGGTAAATAGATAGATATGAAGGTAGTTGAATAGCTGTGAGACAGGCTGGGACCTGGGACCCTTTGCTGCAGTGCTGCAGTGCTTCCACTTGGACAAATCTCTCTTCGAGCAATAAAATACAAAGAAGCTGTATGGGACTGAAAATAACTGCGTGCATGCTGAGTTGGGACAAATTCTGGACAAAAGATACAAAAAGACCCCAAAAAAGAAACACCCAACTGCCGCTTTTGAAGAGCCTGGAGCAAAAGCAGGGTACTGTGCATGACCCCTGCACACAACACCACCTAAGGGGTGAGCAAACCACCTAAGCCACCATTCTGGCCTGACCCCTGGACACACCCCTACCCTCACCCCATATAAGGAACAAGCTTGCCCCCCCACCCCCACCTCAGGGAGCGAGCTAGCAAGGGAAACTGTTGATTGTTTTCACTCCCCCACCGCTGCTTGCAGCAGGGGCCCCAATACAGCCTTGCCTGAATTTCTTGTCTGGCCTCTGACCAATTTCTATTGATTAAGGAGACCAAGAACCCTGGTTGGTAACAGTTGAAACAGAGACCATCTGGCACACTATTTCAGCAAAGCTGAAACTATTTTCTATTTCATTCTTTACAGAAAATGTTTGCTGTACCCTATTCTATAGCATTTCCAAGAGCTGCTTGTGGGATTTAGTTTTATCTTACAGGAGCAGTAACCAGCTCACAGACTCACATGTGTTGGCATGCTTCCCTTCCCTAACGTCCCATACCAGTGCTTTGGTGGTAGGCAGAATGGACCTTTAAAGATGTCCTCACTCTAATCCCTGGAATTTGTGGACATGTATGTTACATGGTAGAAGGTAAGTTGCAGAAGTAATTAAGGTGATGGACCTTCAAGTAGGGACACTATCCTAGATTATCTGGGTGGGTCCAATCTAATCTCATGAGCCCTTAAAAACAGAGAATATTCTCCAGGTGAAGTCAGAGAGATGTGGCAGAATGGGGCTCAAAAAGACTGGTGCTGGGAAAACTGGACATCTACATGTGAAAGAATGAAATTAGAATATTTCCTCACACCATACACAAAATGGATTAAAGATCTAAAGGTAAGACCCCAAACCTTAAAACTCTAAGAAGATAACCTAGGCAGAACACTCTTTGACATAATTTATAGCAGTATTTTATCTTTATCTGTCTCACAAAGCTAAAGCAAAAAGCAAAAATAAACAAATGGGACCTATTTAAACTTAAACACTTTTGCACAGCAACGGAAACCATTGACAAAACTAAAAGACAACCCATGGAATGGGAGAAAATACTTGCAAATGACCAACAGGGGGTTTATATCCAAAACATATAAACAGCACATAGAAATCAATATCAAAAAACAAACAGGCCAGTCAAAAATTGGTCAGAAGACCTGAATTGACATTTTTCCAAAGAAGTCATACAAAATGGCTAACAGGCAAGTGAAAAGATTCTCAACATCGCCAATTATTAGAAAAATGCAACTCAAAAGCCCAATGAGATATCACCTCAAACCTGATAGAATGTAGAATTTAAAAGTCTACAAATAACAAATTTTTGAGGGGACGTGGAGAAAAGGGAACCCTCCTGCACTGTTGGTGGGAATGTAAACTGGTGTAGCCACTATGGAAAACAGTATGGAGGTTCCTCAAAAAACTAAAAATAGAACTACCATATGACCCAGTAATCCCACTACTGGGCATATATCCAGAAAAGACGAAAATTAATTTGAAAAGATACATGCACCCCGATGTTCATAGCAGCACTACATACAAGAGCCAGGACATGGAAACAACCCAAGTGTCCATGACAGATGAATGGATAAAGAAGATGCAGCATATATACGCAATGGAATATTACTCAGCCATAAAAAGGATGAAATTCTTCCATTTACAGCAACATGGATGGACCTAGAGAATATTATGCTTAAATAAAAAGTTTTAAAAGTAACATAGCCTCAAAATAGAAGAATCAAAAATTGATAGTAATTAAGGAAATAAAATAGCCAAACATGGTTGGGTTTTGGTTATTTTCACTGATCCAAAACTTTTTTTTTAATTGAAGTATGGTTGATTTACAATATTATGTTCGTTCCAAGTGTACAACGTAGTGATTCAATATTTTTATACATTACACTCCATTTAAAGTTATTATGAAATACTGGCTATATTCCCTGTGCTGTACAATATATCCTTGTAGCTTATTTAATTTATACATAGAAGTTTGTACCTCTTAATCCACTACCCCTATCATGCCTCTCCCCCTTTTCTTCACCCCACTGGTAACCACTAGTTTGTTCTCTGTATCTGTGAGTCTGTTTTGTTATACTCATTTGTTTGTTTTATTTTTTAGATTTGAAATATAAGTGAGAACATACAGTATTTGTCTTTCTCTGTCTGACTTACTTCAGCAAACATAATACCATTTGCAACCACATGGATGGACCTGGAAGGTATTATGCCAAATATGTTTTTTAATAGCTCCAACTATAAATGAACAAAATTCTAATCAATAGTAAAATAGAAAAACAGATGGACATATTCAATGTGTGATATACAGCAACAAGAGGGGAAAAAAAAAAACTATTGCTACTCACAACGTGGATGGATCTCCTAATCATCATGTTAAAAAAACTTAAACATAAAAAGAATACATGGTGATTGGCTCCATTTATATAGGTTCAAAAACAGACAAAAGTAATCTATGGTGTTAGAAGTAGTGATTGTCAGGGGACAATGTGGCAGCTTTAGTGGTTCTATATTTTATTTCTGGATCTGAATCTAGGTGTTAATTACACTGGTTTGTTCAGTAGAATATTGAGCAGTGCCTATATATATTATATATTTATACATAAATGTATAACATATGTAGTATAAATATTTATATATATTACATAAAAGTTCACTTAAGTGTAGATGAATCTTCCTGTTCATTAGCTGTTTCTTCAGCCTTGCCTTTCGGAAGTGATTCTGCGCTTTCTTAGCCGGAAAGCGGAGTCACAAGGCGTCAAAGCCTCCTGCATAGATTTAGTGGCCAAGGCCGCCCACGTTGAACGGCGCACAGCAGGCAGCCTCTCGACCCTCCGCTGCTCTCCCAGCCGCCTGCCTCCTGCGGTGTGTGCGGTCAGGAGGGGTCTCCTCGCGCCCCCAACTGCCCTGTAGTCAAGCGTACGGCCGTTATTCGGGCTGCCATCCAGGACGTCCAGCCATGTGGTGCCTTCTGTTTCTGCTTCTGGGGCTCATCGGGCTTCAGACAGACGATAGTAAGTACTAAAACCCTCTTCTGACCTTTAGGGAATGTCAGGTCTCCTTTCTGTTTCCCTCTGAGAGGCTGGATATCCCTTTAAAAGTGTTTTTTTGGTGGGAGTTCCAACTGTGTAAGCCCGAATCCACTCCCACATTGCCACCTTTCCCAATCAAAATCCACTTTGGTTGCAAGGGTCTTTCCCACTCTTCTTGGGACCGTAGTAAAGATGGGAGATGCCGTGGCTTGAGTAGATCCCTTAAGATTAGAGTTTCATATACTGCTCTGCGTTTCTGATATGTGGATTCTGTAGTTGGAAGGTCCAAAGGACCTGACTTTATTTGTTCTGAGAGCACTTGGGCCTATTACCTCAGGGTTACCAGAGCCTGCCCACGGGGCAATATTTCTAAAGCAGTATACCTGTTTCTCTTTAAACGGTTTGTAATTCTAGAAAGAAGTGGGTATTGAGGTGAGGGTATTTGAAAAGAGTAAAAATGAGGGATGGCATATAGAATATTATGGATTTAGATGAGGAAATAATGAAGGAAGCTATGAGGTGGTGAGTGTTGCCCCTGTAAAACATTTTGCACCTTGCAGATTCAGAAAGACTACGTGTGCAAATTACAGTTCCAGAGAAAATACGGTCAACGTCAAGTGGAGGAGTTGAAACATACGTAATTAAGCCCTAACATTTTTCACAAACTAAAAAACATGTGACTATTTTGTTCCTAATAAGTAAACCTGGTGTTTTTCATCTCTGCACACTTTCTGAATTTTATATTTATACCCAATTTTTCTTAAATGGAAGAGCCCTTTTGAAAATGAACCAAGATTAACAATGTTTCATAGAAATATGGTGCAGTGATGCTTATTATCAAAGCCCCAAGGCCCATCTAAATCTAAATGGTTCTAAATCTCTTTCCCTCCTGAGCGTCTGAATAATACCTGACCTGATCCATTTACAGTCTCTTGTCACTCATTCACCATACAATATTTGGAGGATTTTTAGTAGTTGTTAAGTAAGCCTATGGCATCCCTATAGGGGATGGCAATCATTTGATTTAATGAAGTGTTGTATGAATAATTTTTATGTCTTGATTGAAAATATGTTCATCATTAAGAATTCTTTTTATGCCATCTTAGTGTATCTTGGTTCAGGTATTAGTTTTCTCCTTTTTATTCTTTGAATTAATTAGAAAGTTTCTTATCTGTTTTACTAATTTCTAGAATCATTTCTAAAGAAGTGAAGTGTTTTTTTAAAACACCACACCTTAATTTTCTTTTTGATTGGTAGTAAATGTTTAGATAATTTGAATGCAAATATTTCCTTATCAGCTACCTAGTTGTCACACTAATACAGATATCACAAGCTTAAAATTTTCAATATATAATTTATAAGGGAATGAATATTTATGAAAACTTTAAATCATTTAAATAGAAAAAAAGAGGTGAGACATTTAACAGCATTTTAAGAGTATTTTGTTTTTTTAATGGAAAAATCTATGGAATTACTTGGTCATATTAGAAAATGTACACAGAATCTACTTAGAGGGAAATATCTTCAACCAGGTTTCACCAGATACTATGAGAGTAATTCTCATAAGAGAAGTAAAAAAAAAAATCATCTGTCCTCAACTGTCAAATTCATGAGGGAAAAATGTTGACTATTTTGTTAATGTCTCTAACTCCAGTGCCTAGAACAGTGCTGGCTACATAATAAAGGATTAATAGTATTTTTTGAACTGATAAGGCTATTGTACCTACCGACTTAACGAATGCAACAAACATAATATGAAAAGTGTATGTTTATAATTATTATAATTAATAAAGAATATACCACAAGAGAATATTCAACTTAAAAAGACTAGGAGGTTTTAAAAATAACTGAATGGAACTTCTGTACATGAAAAATATAGTATGAGAGTAAAATCAAGAATTAACAGTAGCCAGAGACAGCTGAAGAAACTAAACAGATGCAACATATAAACAGCTCAAGGAAAAAGAGGAGAGAATTAGAGGCTTAAGTAAAGAGCAATTAGAATTCCTGGAAAATAGAGAAAAAAATCTGGAAAAGAGGTTATATTAAACATAGATGAACTGAGATCAGGTATCACAACACAGAATAAATAAAAATTAGAGTACATTAACACTTTTCAGATTACAAGAGAAGAAAATAATTTAAATAATGTACTTCAGCAGTTAGAAATTGAAACTGGGACAAAGAATAACATAAAAGCTGGAATTGATTAAAAAGTATGAATATGTATACCTCAAAACAAAACATATTGAATATACAATTGTAACTGTAACAAAAGAATATAAAGCATATATACATCTTGGTATAATAGGGAATTAAAATAATTTAAATAAAACTGTTAAAATTTTTGATTGATTAAATTTATCAGAAATTACATATATTTCAAATTGAATTTAAAAATATATACCACAAGAGAAACACCTAAATCACAAGGGAATAGAAAGGTCTAGCACAAAAATAAGAAAAATTATACAAAGCAAATAGTAAAGTTAGTATAGGCAGCCATATTTTATCAGGCACAAGTTGTCTGTAAGGCAACACAAATAAAAGTATGAAAGATTTTAATAGGGATGAAAAAAAGTGGACATAGTGATACATAGAGCAGAAATTTAACAAATGAATAATACAATGAATAAATGTGTCAAAAAATTCAAAAATCCTTGAGGAGATAAGCAATTTCATAGAAAAACAAAGTCTTGGGATATAAGGAAAGATGAAAATGCCCAACACTTTAAAAAATTTGAATCTGAATATAAATGTCTCTTTCTCCCTCCTCAAAAATACAAAAACAACCATTAAAACTAAGTCAAAAGCTAAATTATTTTACAAATAAATACAACCAAACATTTAAGAAAGACATAATTAAAACTCATAAAAACTCAGCCAGCAAAAAGAAAAAGAGTTAATACTGCTGAATACATAAAGGCAATATTACCTTGACACCAAAAACAAAGAAGGGTAATATAAGAAAGAAAATTTGGGACTGAATGAATTCATGAGTATAGGTGGCAAACATAAGAAATATGAGAAAATCTAATATAACAAAGTATTAAGAAATGACCAATGGCTTGTTTGTTTTTTTGTTATTGAGTTGTATGAGTTGTTTGTATATTTTGGAAATTAAGCCCTTTTTGGTCACATCATTTGCAAATATTTGCTCCCAGTTAGTTGGTTGTCTTTTGTTTTGTTTATGGTTTCTTCTGGGGTGCAAAAGCTTAGAAGTTTGATTAGGTCCCATTTGTTTATTTTTACTTTTATTTCTATTGCCTTGGGAGACTGACCTAAGAAAATATTGCTATGTTTTATGTCAGAGAACGTTTTACCTATGTTATCTTCTAAATGTTTTAGGGTGTCATGTGTCTTATATCTAAGTCTTTAAGACATTTTGAGTTTATTTTTGTGTATGGTGTGAGGGAGTGTTCTAACTTCATTGATTTACATGCGGCTGTCAAACTTTCCCAATACCACTTGCCAAAGAGACTGTCTTTTATCCATTGTATATTCTTGCCTCCTTTATCGAAGACTAATTGACCATAGGTGTGTAGGTTTATTTCTGGACTTTCTAGCCTGTTCCATTGATCCATATGTCTTTTTTTATGCCAATACCACACTGTTTTGATTACTGTAGCTTTGTAGTATTGTCTGAAGTCTGGGAAGTTTATGCCTCCTGCTTTGTTCTTTTTCCTCAGGATTACTTTGGCAATTCTGAGTCTTTTGTGATTCCATATAAATTATAGGGTTATTTGTTCTACTTCTGTGAAAAATGTCATGGGTAATTTGATAGGGGCCGCATTAAATCTGTAGATTACTTTGAATGGTATGGTCATTTTAATAATATTATTCTTCCAATCCAAGAGCATGGGATAGCTTTCCATTTCTTTAAATCATCTTTAATTTCCTTTATCAATGTTTTATAGTTCTCAGCATATAAGTTTTCACCTCCTTTCTTAGGTTTATTCTTAAGTACTTTTTTGGATCTGATTTTAAAAGGGTTTTTTTTTTTTTTAACATTCCCTTCCTGATATTTCATTGTTAGTGTAAAGAAATGCAAAAGATTTATGTGTGTTAATCTTGTATTCTGCCAGCTTGCTGAATTTGTTTGTCAGTTCTAGTAGTTTTTGTGTAGAGTCTAAATATGGGCAGAAGACCGAAATAGACATTTCTCCAAAGAAGACACACAGATGGCCAACAGGCACATGAAAAGATACTCGACATTGCTAATTATTAGAGAAATGCAAATCAAAACTGCAATGAGGTATCACCTCATTCCAGTCAAAATGGCCATCATTAAAAAGTCCACAAACAAGAAATGCTGGAGAGGGTATGGGGAAAAGGGAACCCTTCTACACTGTTTGTGGGAATGTATATTGGGGCAACCACTGTGGAGAATAGTATGGAAGTTCCTTAAACAACTAAAAACAGTGTTACCATATGATCCAGCAATCTCATTCCTGGGCATATATCTGGAAAAGACAAAAGCTCTCATCGAAAAGATACCTGCACCCCAGTGTTCAGAGCAGCACTATTTACAATAGCCAAGACAAGGAAGCAACCTAAATGTGCATCAAGAGATGAATGGATAAAGAAGATGTGGTTTATATATACAATGCAATACTACTCAGCCATAAAAAAGAATGAAATAATGCCAACTGCAGCAACAGGGATGGACCTAGAGGTTATCATACTAAATGACATAAGTCAGACAGACAAAGACAAATATCACATGATATCACTTATCTGTGGAATCTAAAAAATGATACAAATGAACTTATTTACAAAAGGAAACCAGACTCACAGACATAGAAAACAAAATTATGGTTACCTAGGGGGAAAAGGGGGGTATAAATTAGGAGTTTGAGATTAGCATATACAAACTACTGTATATAAAATAAACAAGAAGGTGTAGCACAGAGAATTACATTCAATATCTTATAATAACCCATAATAAAAGAGAATATGAAACAGAATATACATAGGTATGTATAACTGAATCACTTTGCTGTGCACCAGAAACTAACACAGCATTCTAAATCAACTGTACTTCAATTAAAAAAAAGAAAAAAAAAAAAAGAAAGAAATGGCCAATGGCAAAATGCAATTTACATCTAAATTGTTAAGATGATTGAATCTTAGAATATCAATGAATTAACTGTGTTTTAGAATTATATGGGGAAATGAATATACATATAGCATTAGGAGCAGTAAAACTACTGTTCAAAGTTCAATACCATATATGATAAAATAACCTAGCAATAGAAGAATGTAACTTAACTTTGTTAATCCTATAAAATAAACCTCTTAATCCTATAAAATTTAAATAAACTTTAAACATTTTAAAACTTAAAATAAATTTTAAAGATATAATTTACACTACATAAAAATCAAAGTCTAAATAAATGTAACAAAGGAAAGCAAAACCTCCTCACTGAAGACAACAAAACCAGGTGAGAGGAGGTAAAGATCTATATAAATTGAGTAGATCCTATGCCCATGGATTGGAAGGCCCAATAATGGAAAGAGGTCAAGGCTCCTCAAACTGATCTATAAAGACTAAGTTTTCCATTTGTAGACATTCTTTCTTAATAAAATCCATGAGTATTGCATCCAAACTTGGAACAAATTTTATAAAATCTACAAATATTAAACATTCTGTTTTGTTAATTCTTTGCTATACTATATAAATTTTCTATTTGGTAATTTAGTTATACTCTTCCATTTTAAGCATAAATTTTGCAATGGCCTCAGTATTAAGCTAACACAATTATTGGATGCAAGTCAACAATATTTCAGGGTCTATCTTATTGCATAAGTGTTAAAATTAATAAGAAACTGTACCAATTATATTCTTCCATCTATCTTTATTATGAAAGCAAATATTTAAATATCTGATTCCATTGGAATAAGTCAATATTATAAATTTTCCTCTTTTTTATTGTATTAGTGTGCTTTAGCATGTTATTATTGTTAATATAAAATGATAGTTTTTCTTTTTAACATTCTTCTCACTTTTCTTTGCTTTTTTAATATACTCTCCTGCTAGGTGTCCTACAACATTGTAATTGAAGGGAAGACATACACTGTGAACCTAATGCAAAAGTAGGTGAACTACATTATTTTATTACCTGTCTTTGTTCTATTTATAATTATTGTTCATATTTATCCAGAAAGTAACTATTTTGCATTTGTAAATATTTCTAGTTGCTTACTATTTGTCTCCTATTTTATGCTTAAGAAAAACATTTTAAACCTATATAATAAACATCTAGGACCTGAATCCATATGTATGCTCGCATCTTTTTCCTTCCCAGCAACATCAGGTTTCTATTTGACTATTTATGTGGTTTCATGGAGGATGAATTTTGATATTTTTCTATTTTTATCACGACATAAATATGACTTGTTTTTGAGTTCTCTTACATTCAACTATATTTGAAAGAGCATAGTGGATTTTTGAGTGGAAAGAACAGTGATTCTTTAAATTAGTTTACATATCAGAATGTATTAAGGACTTAGAATACAACTGTAATTAGCCAAACTCAATCCCATGCCAGCTAAGGAAATTGGGAAAAAATAAGCACACCATATTTGAGAATAAAGAAAAATGAAACCAGTAATGGTCGTTTTTAAAATGGGTCCTTTATTAAAAGTTTTGGTCAATTTGTCTCTTTATTATAAATCTTGATAGCTTAAAGATAAGGTCTTTCCATCCTTTTCTTCATCAAGAATGTTCTGGCTTTTCTTACTACTTTTCATTTTCATATATTTTATAATAAACTCTTCCACAAAGATATATCCATAGATATTGATTGTGACTTCATTGAATCTACAGAGTACTTTTTATGTCAGAGAACGTTTTACCTATGTTCTCTTCTAAATGTTTTATGGTGTCATGTCTTATATCTAAGTCTTTAAGACATTTTGAGTTTATTTTTGTGTATGGTGTGAGGGAGTGTTCTAACTTCATTGATTTACATGCAGCTGTCCAACTTTCCCAATACCACTTGCCAAAGAGACTATCTTTTATCTGTCATTTTTCCTGTCATTCCCTTTCAATTTTTTATTCAGTCTGGATTTTTTTTACTGAGTCTGAAATTCTTTTAATGCAGTCCAAATTATTATTTTCTTTGTAACTATTATTCTTTTCATATTTTAAAAAAAATCATTGTCTTCATACAGTCATGAATCCAAGCTGCCATTTTTTTCTAATAGCTTTTATTGTTTTCACTTTCATGTTCAACTCTAGGGTTCATCCAGAATTGATGTTTGTGTGTTTCATGAGCATGGGGATCAAGATTCAAATATTTTATCGTATTAGCATCCAATGGATCCAACACATGCTATTGGAAAAAAAAATACTTTCCTCATTGCACTGTAATGAAATGTTTTAAATCAAATGACTGTTTATGAGTGGGATATCTTTCTGGACTATTTTCTCTTATTTTATTTGTTTACTCCTGAGCCCTATTTATCTGAACAGATATCACACTATATTAAATACTGTACTAGGTCTTGTTACCCAGCCTTGTTCAACAATTTTAAGATGTCCTTGTTTTTCTTGATCCTTTAATTTTCCATATAATGTCTGAAGTCACCTTTTTTCTTTGTACCTTTTATTTTATATTCTTTTTCTTTCATAGTCTCCATTTTAATGAATCTATTATTTTATATTACACCATTTTCCCTCAATTAAATTCTTTGTTATATAACTTTTTACTATTCTTTTAGTATTTTCTCTAGATTATTGTATTAATCCCTGAATTATTAAATCTAATATACATTATTATTTTACCAGTTATCATACATTGTTAGATCTTCAAATCTTTTAATTTCACTTACCTTCTCCCTTTTCATTATTTTTCCTGTATGCTTTTAAACCCCAATTAGATATGACTATTATTTTTTGTATAGTCAATATCCCTTTATAATTAAGCATAAATTTGCACATTCTGTTGTTTTTCATTTTTTCCTGCGTTTGTTTCTATCTGCAGTTAATTTCTATATGTCTCAGGAATTCTCTATATTTCTGTTGTAGATCTGCTTATTTTTGATTAATTTGTATTCAATGTTAAATATTAACCTTACTCTTAAGAACTTTTTTGCTGGAATAAATTCTAGGATGACCTTTTAAAAATGACTTTTGTCCTTTCAAAGCATTATTCCGATGTCTTCTGGCTTTCCTCGTTTCTATTGACAACTTAAGCTATCAGTCTTATTGCTGTTCTTTGAAGGGAACATCTTCGTTTTCTTCTTGATACTTTGAAGGTTTTATTTTGGTTTTCATCAGTCTTTAAAACTATATTTAGGGGTGATTTTTCTTTGCTTTTATCATGCTCAAATAAAATAGGACTTACTGAGTCTATATCATCAATTTTGAAAAAACTTTGCTCTTATTTTCAGAGATTTTTAAGTTAATCTCCTTGGCTACTCTGTGCAACTTCAAAATTTAGCAGATGATTTTACAGGGAAAGAAGCTATGAATCTGATGCAACTTAAATATTCATATTTTTATTCCAGGACTGCACAGCCACCAAAAGTTCTGCTTGTTTCTAGGCTCCCCAATAATAGCTTTCTCCCTGGTCCAAGCATGGATATTTGACTTCTTTCTTTGCCAAAAAACAGTGCTTGTATATCACTAGCTAAGTCTCTTTATAGGACTTTCAACCCGGAATCTGTGTGTTCCCTGGAGCTCCACCCCACTGTGTATTATTTTCTTTTTTTGTTACAAGAATACAAAAAGTTTTGCTCTGTTTGTCAGTGGTTTGGCTCTTTGACCTTTTGCTTTCACAAATCCAGACTGCCATAGCTGTCACAAATCTTTATACTATACTAATTGGAAAAATGAAAATGAGATACCTACACCCACCCTTTCTCTTTGTAGAGCCTTTTAAGCATATTCTTCCCATATTACAAACAATGTATTTTAATGTGAGATCTCCACCTGATCTGTTGAATTCATTTCATATTAGTTCAATACTTATTGACCATTTGCTGTTTTCCAGATATTCTTCTAAGAGCTTGAGCTGCATTAGTAAACAAAATGGATATGAATTTTATATTGTTTATCAGATGAGACTAATAATGGTATGATAAATAGTGGATTAGGAAGAATGTTAGAAAGTGATAAATGCTTAAGCAAAAATATAGAACAAACTAAGAAGTGTCATTTGGAAATCCTATGCTTTAATAATTGAGGAAGTTGAAAATTTTTATAAACTTGTCAAGAGAAGCCTCAGTGAGATGTGGATATATAAGCAAAGACTTGAAGTAGATGAGACAATAAGCCATGTTGAAGAACATCCTAGAAAGCGGCAACAGCTAGTGCAAATACCCTGAGAAAAAAGTTTGCCTGTTGTGTTTAAAAAACAGGAAGGAGGACAGTGTGACAGTAAGGTGAGTGAGGAGAGGTCTGAAGACTAGAATTTTTTGAGCAAAATTAAAACTAAATCCATGTACTCAAAGAATCTCTCCCTCATGCGCTCTCTCTCTCTCTCTCTCTCTCTCTCTCTCCTCTCCCTACCTATCTATAATAAGTATAATAAAAGAAATAGCTTTTCATAATAAAATCTAGGAAACAAATTTTCCATTAAATACTTTTTATCTTTATTTTACAGAGTTTTCTTACCTCATAGTTTTAGGGTTTATGGTTATAATGGCACAGGAAGTATGAAACCTCTTGAACAACAGTTTCAGGTATGATTTTTATTGTCTGTTATACCTTTGTTATGTGAGTTTCTGTGACTGTTTTACTTAGGGTCCACATGTCTCTAGAGTATAACAAGCTGGAGTTTTGTTTTGGCATGAATGTAACCATTTCCTTTGATGATGTGTCTTGAATTAGCTTTGTGACACAGATGATTAACCAAACCACAAATGATAGTGATGCATTTAAGCTATTATTTCATGATGATGCACATGTATGTGTTTATGTACCTGTGGCAAGAGGGTTGAATATGGAGTGAAATACTTAAAATGAAAAAACATGACTTAAATCAGGAAAGCTAAATCTAGGAAGAAAAGGAAAATCCAAAGACTTGTCTGAAGTATGTTCAGGGACCAAATAAATACACATAAATTTCATGCACATTTAGGAATATATTAAATTTTCAACTACTTGGAGCTTCATTTAACAAAGTTTTCCATTTGCTGTAAATATAATAAAGAAATGTGCATAGAATTTCAAGGAATACCCATGCCTGAAATGCTGTTTTGCTTTTTACATTTGCCCTGCCTTACCAATTCCTATATTTTTTTAATTTGCATTCCTGATTTCTATGTAGCGAATTAACAACTACTTTGAAATTAAAGCATTTTTATAGAGACTAAGCTCTTAACAGGAGAAATAATAGGTATGGTGAGTTCTTTAAATTTTGCCTAACAGAGTAGGCAAATACATGTGAATCATCTATGGAGTTCTCTATACAAATATAAAAATGATGCATACTGTCAAAAAGTTTTATGATATATACATACGTGCATATATACATAATATTATAGACATACTTATGTATACACACACAATATATGTGTGTGGGGGGCATTTTTTGTGTGTGAGTGTGGTGAAAAAGAGACGGAGAGAAACAGAGGTAAAACAATGAGACAACGAGATGCACAGGGCCGCAATATCCCGCACCTGCATTTTAAGTAATTCTGCCATACCTAACACCTAACTCTACTTCCTACCTCCCAGGAGGTAATCATGAGAGACAGATGTATAATTCAAAAGAAAAAGCAAAGATGTTTTATTTATAACCTGGATGTAATAAGTTATTGAATGCTGGCCTCAAATGCCATGTTTGCCAAAGCTGCAAGCCTATCGTCAGTGTAGGAAAAACCAGGAAAGTTTATTAAATTAGGTTAGAAGCATATAAATCTATTTTTCATAAATTCCACAAATGATTCTCATCCCTAAAAGTTATGTTATCTTACTAACTAAAGATGTATCTACACGAAAACAAAGCAACCAGTTAGACACAGAAAGAGTTTGTTCCTAGTATCTGCAGTTTACTTTATGATCTCTCCAGGACAGAGAGATACTCATAATGGTTAAAAAGTAAAATTACCAGATGGCATAACAATCCAAAATGTGTATGCACATAAAAATAGACTTCAAATTATAAGAGGCAGAAACTGACAGAAATGAAAAAAGAAATAGGTAAATTATTATTATTATTGAAGATTTAAACATTTCTCTCTCAATAATTGATAGATGAAGTGGAAAGAAACTCAGCAAATACGTTGATGCCTTGAGCAGAACTATCAACTTGATCTCATCAACGTTTGTAGGCGACCACACACAACAGCAACATTCTTACTGTTGCTGAGTTTATACACATTCTTTTTTGAGTGCTAATAGAAGAATGAACAAGATATAATAAAGGAAAATAGTGCAAAAATGACAATGATAACAATAAGAAAAAAACTGGAGAAAAATTATATAATAATAATAATAAACTTTTGATTCCTCCATCTCAAAATTTTATCCTATGCTGACCTAAAAATGATTTATTTATTAATTTCCAAGTTTTCCAATCAACTTATGTATAAGGTTGATATAATTTACTGGTGGTTCTGAAGAATTAAATACATTATCAATCTGGATAATACAAACCACATTTGGAAGGAAGTGGATGAAATGCAGTGGAAAGGAAGAGGTATTTTTCCTTGATTATATAAAGTATGATTTATACAGATGAACCTGTATATGGGACCACAGTGAAAAAGTACAAATATGATAAGTCAGTGAAATATTTTAAAAATATAAGATACTGTTTTAGTCTATGTCTAAAGATACCATGCAGTAATTTACACATGGGAAGTTTAATGTAAAGAATTATTCATTGTAACAAGGATTAGAGTAAAACAATAAGAAGTAAAGAGAACTCTAAAGGTCATAGCAATATCAGATACAAGAAGCAGCCAGCAATCCCAGGACTGGGGTAAAGAAGACAGTTTCCTTGCCCCAGATTTGAGATTGTTAAAAGTGGCACAACCATGGATCTTCAAATAGGACAAGTCACTGTGGTGCTGTACCAAGAGATCTTGCTGTAAAATTTCTCTTTAGAACCCTCTGGAAATCTGTCCTTTGGGTAGCCAGGAAAGCTGTTCATAAGATGTCTCACCAAAGTCACTTTGCTATGGAAGGAGAGCGGCCTAGATGATGGGAGGATACTACCGGCTGATGGGTGCTAGAGACCACCATGCACACAAGGGTCTGGGTACTAGAGAATCTCCAAGCACTGAGGGATCCTGGCTTTGCAAAAAGCTGTACCCTGTGCAGGAGCCTACCAAGCTAGCACACCGGAACCAAATAGCAAAGCTCTCTTCCCATGCTCTCCAGTACCCGTTACTAGCAAAGCTTCAGTGCCACCTGGCAAAGGAAAAAATAATTAAGAGGTTTATATTCATTTGCACAAAGCAGGCAAAATGTTAATTTGAAGCTCAGTAGCAATACATCAATAATTGACAGAGCCTACAACTTTGACTACTTAGTTTTCTGTATGCACTCTTTTATACACATTTGAACTCTGTAAAAACAACAAAATCACCCTACATTTCTATTTAGCAAGATTCAGCCAACCTTCTCCCAAGTAAAGAAATTCTCATTCTTCCCTCAAAATGATGAGACACACAATCACGAGTCACTGTGTTCATTGCTAGCTCTATTAAGTTCTCCACAAATTTAGTCATGGTCCAACTGAATACTACGTTAACATGAGGTTAAATTAACTTGTAAAGTTAACCTCCAACCACCTGCATGTAAACTAATAACAGGAAGAGGGAAAAAGAAGAAAATGGTTAGCACCTACAAATAAAGATACCTATGCCTATGACAAGATAAGAGAAAAATATTTAAAGCTACTATAGTCTTCATTTCTGTAATAAGTCATGATTGCTACGTATGACTTCTTTTTCCCACTACCTGCTCCCCATTTCCATTGCTCTCAACCAGAACCTAAGCTTGTTACGGATATTTACCTAGCAGAATAGCACAAATCTTCACTCCCAAAGGGTTTGCATCCTTAATCATATTTTATTTTGGTTACTATTATACTCAGGTGGGTTCAAGACACAGCACTTCTTTAAGCAACAAATTTCCCTATTGTGTTCAGAGTCAGTCACTCCAGCCACTGGGTTAGCCTGTTTGTGCAGTGGCAAAAAGGAGCTCGAAATATCCAGTTGCAAGTTTCATCTTCCAAATTAGTGGAATTTTTATTGTGTCCCCAGGTGAACAAATTCCCCACTGGGGGCTAGAAGCTAAAAGTTACTGGGACAGAAAGCAAAATGCTACAAAATGGTTATTAGATATAATGGTGGGAAGAGACACTCCCATTTCAACACCTTACTTCCTGGACCCATGTATTGTGGTTCTCAGAAAACCATGCCATATAATGGTCTTGATTCAAACATAACCCCAGCCTTTCAGAGTAATGTCTCCCAACTATTATGGTAAATGAGTATTCAGTAACCCGGTCTACCTTTCAATTAGGCCAGCTGCTTCCAGATGACAGAGTATATGGTAACACACGTACATAAACCAATTGCTGCCCTTAATTTGCTGAGAAACAAGTTTCTGTATCAGACACAACACTGTGCAGAAGCCATGGCAGTGGATAAGGCATTCTGTGAGTCCACAAGTTCTGGTGCTAGAAGAAGCACCATGGACAGGGAAGGTAGTTTTTGTTTTTCAGGGAATTTAATCCATTTACCTACATCATCTAATGTTGGCATATAATTATTCTTAGCATTCCCTTAATAATCCTTCTATAAGGATGGTAGTAATATCCCACTTTTATTTCTGATTTTAGTAATTTGATTCTTTTCTTTTCATAGTCAATCTAGCTAAATAAAGATTTGTCAATTTTGTTTATCTTTTCGCAGAGCCAGCTTCTGGTTTCATTGATTTGTTCTATTATCTGTTCTTATTAATTTCACTCTAATCTTTATTATTCCCTTTCTTCTGCTTAATCTAGGTTTAATATGTTCTTTTTCCTGTGTTATATGTGGTTGGATAGGATATTACTTTGAGATCTTTCTTCTTTATTAATACATGCTTTTATATATATAAATTTATCAAAAGCACTACTTTAGCTGCATCCCATACATTTTAGTATGGTATGTCTTCATTTTCCTTAAATATCTTCTGGTTTCATATTTGATTTATTCTTTAATCCATGGTTATTTAGAGATATGATATTTAATTTCTACATCTGTGAGCTTCTCCAAATGTTTTCTGTTAATTATTTCTAAAAAAATGCCTTTATTATCAGAAAACATACTTTTATTACTTCTATACTTTTAAACTGAGGCTTTTTAAATGGATTAGCATATGGTCTATCCTGGAAAATATTTTGTGTACACGTTAAGAAGAATGCGTATCTTGTTCTTTGGTGGAGCATTTTACAGATGTCTGCTAGGTTTACTTAGTTTATGATTTTTTTTTCAAGTCTTATATTCCCTTGCTGATCTTCTGCCTAGTTGTTCCACTGATTGTTGAAAGTGGCAGAGAAGAAGAAAAGAAGCCTTCAACTATAAGTGTTGAGTTCTCTATTTCTCCCTTAGTATCTACCTATTTTTTTATGCACTGTGGTGCTCTGATATTTGGTACCTATGTTTAGAAGTGTTATATCTTCCTGATGCATTAAACCTTTTATTAGTAGAAAATACTGCTCTTTATTTCTAGTAACATTTTTTTCTTTCAAAGTCTACTTTGTCTGATATAAATATAGTCAATCCAGTTTGCTCGTGGTTGCTATTTACATGATAATCTTTTTTCATTCCTTTAATTTGAGTCTGTCTGTGTCTTTGAACTTAAAGCATGTTGTCTTTCAACAGTTTATAGTAGTCTTTTCACATTGCCTGACAATCTGCCTTTTATTGGATTGTTTAATTCAATCACATTTAATGCTATCATTGATATAGTTGTATTTGCATCTGCTTTTTACTTTTTGTTTTGTATGTGTCTCATGTGTTTTTGTTCCTCTTTTTTCTCATTTTAGTGTTTTTTTTTCCCTGTTAGGTGGATATATTCTACTGAAGAATTTAAATTTCCTTAATGATTTTTCAATATTTTTGAGTTATATTTTTAGTGATTTCCCTAGGGCTTACCTTACACATTTTAACTTACCAGATGCAGATTTAGATTTATATTACCTTAATTCCAGTGATATGTAGAAACATTGCTCCTATAAAACTCTACTTCCCTCACATTTATGGTATTATTGTTGTACATATTACATCTATTAATGTTACAAACCCAACAGTACATTGTTATAATTACTTTACTATCTGCAATCATTTCCTTAACCCAGTACCTCTTTGTTTCCACTCACCTCCTATATGCTGTTATTGGCAAATATATTTCCTGGCCCCAATAATATGCCCTATTCATATTATTTTACTCAATTGATTTCTAAATCAGCTAAGAGAAAAAAGGGGGAAATACGCATTTATATTATGTTTTTAAATTACATAATAACCTGTATGAACTCTCTTTGGATGTTTATGTGGATTTGAATCACTCTCTGAGATCGCTTACTTTCAACCTGAAGAATTTCTTTAAGTGTTACTTGTAAGGCAGGGCAATTAACAACAAATTCTCAAAGTTTTCATTTATATGGAAATGTCTTTAGTTTGATTTTGTTTCTCATTTTTCTTACTGAATTTTTCATATTTTCTTGTATGGCTATTTATTTATTTTCTCTTAGGACTATTTGTCCTTATGTCCACTTCTGGGGGATTTAAATTGTCATTTACTTATGTTCATCAGTTTCACTAGGGATCAGATCTATAGAGTTCCTCATGATGTCATACCAAAAGTTAACTCTCCATATCTTTATTTTTGAAGAATAATTTTGCTTAATATATAATTCTAAGTGCCAGGGATTTTTTTCTCTCTCAGCATTTTTTTTGTTCATTGTGTCCTGCCTCCTTACGTGTGTGTGTGTGTGTGTGTGTGTGTGTGTGTATGTAAAGAAGTACCATGATTTACATCATTACTCCTATGAATGTTATGTGTTACTTTTCTCTGGTTTATTTCAAGATGTTCTCTTCATTTGTGGTTTTCAGCAGTTTATTATATGATTGGTTCCTTAGGTCTTGTGGAAATAAATAAAAACCAAGCAAATGAGAATAAACAAAGGTTACTTATTCATAGCAAGGACATCATCCACTGTCACTTGCATTTTGGCAGATACTCAAAGGCAGGCAGAAGAGTGGGAAAGCTTTATAGTGGAAGGAAGGGAAGACCTCAGGTGTGCTCTGATTGAAGGTTGTTGGTGGGGGCTGCTGTAGAAGGGTTAACTATGTGATTGGAGTATTTATTTGGCTTTTCTCTGCTTGGTTCTAAGGTGGAAGCAGGGACAAAAATTAGGGAAGCTGAAAGTTTTTATTTTATTTTTTATATATTTTAAATTTTATTTTATTTATTTATTTATTTTTGGCTGTGTTGGGCCTTTGTTGCTGCGCATGGGCTTTCTCTAGTTGTGTCGAGCTGGGGTTACTCTTCGTTGCGGTGCACAGGCTTCTCATTGAGGTGGCTTCTCTTGTTGTGGAGCACGGGCTTCAGTAGTTGTGGCTTGCAGGCTGTAGAGTTGAGGCTCAGGAGTTGTGGCACATGGGCTTAGTTGCTCCACGGCATGTGGGATCTTCCCGGACTAGGGCTCGAACCTGTGTCCCCTGCATTGGCAGGCAGATTCTCAACCACTGCACCACCAGGGAAGAAGCAGCTGATACTTTTTAATCAAGTCCTTGTTATTGGGACTGATTGCTGTATAAGTTATTGGTTAGCTTCCTGGATTGTTACTGGAGATAGCAGCATGACTTCCTACAAAGTCAGCTATTTATTGTCAGTAAAGAGGTTGGTTTCCTGCAGGTCAGAGTTTTATTTTTATATATGGTTTGGCCATTGCCTATTTGTTTATTCATTGTCTCAATCTATAAATGTGGTTTCTCACTAAATTTGGCCATGAATTTTTCAAATACTTTTATACCTATTTTCTCTTTCCATTTTTCTGGACCTCCAATTAAACATATTTTAGATAACATTGTCCCACAGGTTGCTGCAGCCATATTCCATTTTTAAAGCTTGTTTTCTCTCAGGTTTCTTTCAGATTCAATGGTTTCTATAGATCTGTATTCTAGGGTGTTTGTTTTTTGCCATCTGCAGTGTCAGTAAAACATATCCAGTGTATTTTATTTTAAATGTATTTCTTTGTTCTAGAATTTAGAGTTGGCATTTTTGTAACATTTTATTTCTCTGCTGAATTTCCTAATTGCTTCCCTTATTATGCCCAGAATTTCCTTTATGATGTCCTTCATCATGTTTTTAATATCTGTTTTAAATCCATTTATTTACTAATTCCAAAATCCGGTGTTATTTTGAAGTCAGTTTCTTTCTGGTTTTACTTTTGACTATGGGCCACATTTTTCTTTTATTCATATATCTAATATTTTAAATCATATACTGGTGATATTCCATGATACATTGGAGAGCTTGTGATTCTTTTCTCTAAAGAGTTCTCAGGGTCAGTAAGATTGTGTGTTTCGTTGGAACATTTGCTACTTTGTGCTGCCCTGCCAAGGGGAGGCACTCAGGTGAAAACCAGTATAACACAAAACTCAGTAAATGCAGTTTTCCTCTTTCTATTGTTGATTCCCTTCTCTCACCTTTTCTTGCCTGCCTTTGTTGTTGGAGTTTAAAAAAGAATTTTTCAGAGTCTACATTTGTCATTGATGAGAAGGCTAATCCAGTGCAAGCTACTCTGCCATTATACTAAAGTAATCTTGAAAAGAAAAAATTATCTTTTGGGTTTATTTACTTTTTACATCTACCTTGAAAAATTAAGTCAGAAGAGTTTGAAGAAACAAGTTTTTGATGATTTTTACCTTGATCCTAATGATTGGGTTGTCATGTTTCATTTATAACAGAAAAAATCATGGAAGTTTACTTGTTCTTTGGGACACGTAGGGACAGTTTTGGAAAATTGAGCCAAATGTTCATCTAATGATGTTATAAATCCATTTTGGAAACAATTAGTGCTTGACACATACATACATATATATGTGTGTGTGTGTGTGTGTGTGTGTGTGTGTGTGTGTGTGTGTGTTTTAAGTATTTGAGAATAGTGCATTTAACATAAATTATTCTAATAGAAATATATGTGTTTATTTTTCAGGACTTATGCTACTACCAAGGGTATATTGAAGGTTATCCAAATTCTATGGTGATCGTTAGCACATGTACTGGACTCAGGTTGTTATACATAATTTTATGGTTACAAAAAATGGAATTTTTAAGAAATAATTTTCAAATTTGAAAAATTATAATCAGAAGCTTTATTTTTATTTTTAAATTAATTTTATTGGAGTATAGTTGATTTACAATGTTCTGTTAGTTTCTGCTGTACAGCAAAGTGAATCAGTTATACATATACATATACCCACTCTTTTAGATTCTATTCCCATATATAGGTCATTACAGAGTATTGAGTAGAGTTCCCTGTGCTATATGGTAGGTTCTTATTAGTTATCTATTTTATATATAGTAGTGTGTATATGTCAATCCCAATCTTCCAATTCATCCCACCCCACCTTCCCCCCCTTGGTAACCATAAGTTTGTTTTCTACATCTGTGACTCTATTTATGTTTTGTAAATAGGTTCATTTGTACCATTTTTTTTAATATTCCACATATAAGTGATATCATATGATATTTATCTTTCTCTGTCTGACTTACTTCACTCAGTATGACAATCTTTATGTCCATCGATTTTGCTAAAAATGGCATTATTTCATTCTGTATTTATGGCTGAGTAATGTTCCATTGTATATATGTACCGCATCTTCTTTATCCATTTCTCTGTTGATGGACATTTAGGTTGCTTCCATGTTCTGACTATTGTAAAAAAGTGCTGCAGTGAACTTTGGGGTACATGTATCTTTTCGAATTATGCTTTTCTGCAGATATATACCCAGGAGTAGGATTGCTGGATCATATAGTAGCCCTATTTTTAGTTTTTTAAGGAACCTCCATACTGTTGTCCATAGTGGCAGCACCAATTTACATTCACACCAACAGTGTAGGAGGGTTCCCTTTTCTCCACACACTCTCCAGTATTTATTGCTCGTAGATTTTTTGGATGATGGCCATTCTGACCAGTGTGAAGTGATACCCCATTGTAGTTTTGATTTGCATTTCTCTAATAATTGGTGATGTGAAGCATCTTTTCATGTGTCTCTTGGCCATCTGTATGTCTTCTTTGGAGGAATGTCTATTTAGATCTTCCACCCATTTTTTGATTGGGTTGTTTCATTTTTTTGATATTGAGCTGTATGAGCTGTTTGTATATTTTGGAGATTAATCCCTTGTCGGTCGTTTCATTTGCACATATTTTCTCCCATTCTGTGGCTGGTCTTTTTGTTTTGTTGATGGTTTCCTTTGCTGTGTAAAAGCCTTTGAGTTTAATTAGGTCTCATTTGCTTATTTTTGTTTTTATTTTCATTACTCTAGGAGGTAGAGCAAAAAAAGATCTTGCTTCGATTTATGTCAGAGAGTGTTCTGCCTATGTTTTCCTCTAAGAGTTTTATAGTATCCAGTCTTACATTTAGGTCTTTAATCCATTTTGAGTTTATTTTTGTGTATGGTGTTAGGGAACATTCTAATTTCATTCTTTTACATGTAGCGGTCCAGTGTTCCCAGCACCACTTATTGACGAGACTGTCTTTTCTCCATTGTATATTCTTGCCTCCTTTGTCATAGATTAGGTGACCATAGGTGCGTAGGTTTATATCTGGACTTTCTAGCCTGTTTCATTGATCTATATTTGTGTTATTGTGCCAGTACCATACTGTCTTGATTACTGTAGCTTTGTAGTATTGTCTGGGGAACCTGATTCCTCTAGTCCATTTTTCTTTCTCAAGATTGATTTGGCTATTTGGGGTCTTTTGTGTTTTCATATAAATTGTGAAATTTTTTGTTCTAGTTCTGTGAAAAATGCCATTGGTAATTTGATAGGGATTGCATTGAATCTGTAGATTGCTTTGGGTAGTATAGTCATTTTCACAATATTGATTGTTCCAATCTAAGGACATGGTATATCTCTCCATCTGTTTGTGTCATCTTTGATTTCTTTCATCAGTATCTTATAGTTTTCTGAATGCAGGTCTTTTGCCTCCTTAAGTAGGTTAATTGCTAGGTACTTTATTATTTTTGATGTGATGGTAAATGGGATTGTTTCCTTAATTTCTCTTTCTGATCTTTCATCAGTAGTGTATAGGAATGCAACAGATTTCTGCACATTAATTTTGTATCCTGTGACTTTACCAAATTAATTGATGAGCCCTAGTAGTTTTCTGGTGGCATCTTTAGGATTTTCTATGTATAGTATCATGTCTTCTGCAGACAGTTTAACTTCTTTTCCAATTTGTATTTCTTTTTCTTCTCTGATTGCCGTGGCTAGGACTTCCAAAACTATGTTGAGTGAAAGTGGAGAGAGTGGACATCCTTGTCTTGTTCCTGATCTTAGAGGAAATGCTTTCAGTTTTTCACTGTTGAGAATGATGTTTGCTGTAGGTTTGTCGTATATGGCCTTCATTATGTTGAGGTAGGTTCCCTCTATGCCCACTTTCTAGAGAGTTTTTATCATATATGGGTGTTTAATTTTGTCAAAAGCCTTTTCTGCATCTATTGAGATGATCATATTGTTTTTATTCAGTTTGTTAATATGGTGTATCACACTGATTGGTTTACGTATATTGAAGAATCCTTGCATCATTGGGATAAATCCCACTTGATCATGGTATATGATTCTTTTAATGTGTCGTTGGATTTGGTTAGCTAGTATTTTGTTGAGGATTTTTGCATCTATGTTCATCAGTGATATTGACCTGTAATGTGTGTGTGTGTGTTTGTGATACCTTTGTCTGGTTTTGGTATTAGGGTGATGGTGGCCTCATAGAATGAGCTTCTGAGTGTTCCTTTCTCTGCAATTTTTTGGAATGGTTTGAGAAGGACATGTGTTAGCTCTTCTCTAAGTGTTTGATAGAATTCACCTGTGAAGCCATCTGGTCCTGGACTTTTGTTTGTTGGAAGTTTTTAAATCACTGTTTCAATTTCAGTACTTGTGATTGGTCTATTTATATTTTCTACTTCCTCCTGGTTCAGTCTTGGAGGGTTGTGTCTTTCTAAGAATTTGTCAATTTCTTCTAGGCTGTTCTTTTTATTGGCATATAATTGCTTGTAGTAGTCTCTTATGATCCTTTGTATTTCTATGGTGTCAGTTTCAACTTCTCCTTTTTATTTCTAGTTGTATTAATTTGAGTCCTCTCCCTTTTTTTTCTTCATGGGGCTGGCTAAAGGTTTATCAATTTTATTTATCTTCTCAAAGAACCAGCTTTTAGTTTCCTTGATCTTTGCTAAGTTATAAAGTGAGGCATGGCTTATAGTGGGAAATTGTCATTGGAAAAGCACAGCATGGAGACTTTTGTACTGTCTCCTACTCTTCTCCTGAATTACGATTTTTTAGTGTATGTGGAGACCACAGAGTACTAGTAGCTTGGTAAATACCAATAGCATTACTACTCTGTTCCACTCAGTAAATTTGTGGATACTCGGTAACTTTTTCTTACTTCACCACGTAAGGCTAAGAATGAAAATAACCTGCATACTATTAAAAAACCCTGATTATGTCATTTTATTGACTTTGTGAAAAATGAACTGTTTTATTTATTCACTTACTTTTTGGAATTTTTAGGGGCTTACTACAATTTGAAAATGTAAGTTATGGAATTGAGCCCTTGGAGCCTTCAGTTGGTTTTGAACATGTGATTTATCAAGTAAAACATAGGAATACAGGTGCTCCTTTATATGCTGAGAAGGATATTGAGTCAAGAGAAAAGCCCTATAAAATACAAAGTGTAGAGGTAAGTGATCAATTGAGTAAGCTATATAGTTATTACTAAGCAGCAATATAAAAAATGTATTTTTTTCTGATAAAAAATTATTAACATATGTATATGAGAGAGAGAAAGAGAGAGAGAGTGATACCAGAAACTTCATAACCTATTGTAAGTCTTAAAACTAGTCATTCAGTTTTCCAGAACACCAAGATGGCATTTTCTGCTGTTAGTGGCATTTTTCCCTGTGATCCAGACCTTTGTTGTCTGCAGATGCTCTCCTTTCTCCATATCCATTATATCAAAGTTTGGATATAATAAACATAAGTGACATTCACATAAATTCACATAAAAATTCACATAAAATGAAGATACTTATCTAGGATGCTGAGAAGAATCACTAGTGTCTTTTAAGGCAACTGCCTCAGGGTAGGCCATTACATTTTCCTTATATCCTTATCCAGGGATGGAGAGACTGCTTCTACTGGCAAAGGAGACTCATCAGAATTTAGTAGAAGTTTAGGGACTTCCCTGGTGGCACAGTAGTTAGGAATCTGCCTGCCAATGCAGGGGACATGGTTTCAATCCCTGGTCTGGGAAGATCCCACATGCCATGGAGCAACTAAGCCCATGTGCCACAACTACTGAGCCTGCGCTCTAGAGCTCACGAGCCACAACTACTGAGCCCGTGTGCCACAGCTACTGAAACCTGCATGCCTAGAGCCCGTGCTCCACAACAGGAGAAGCCACCACAATGAGAAGCCCGTGCATAACAACAAAGAGTAGCCCCCACTCGCCACAACTAGAGAAAGCCCACATGCAGCAACGAAGACCCAACACAGCCAAAATAGATAAATAAATATTTATTTATTTAAAAAAAGAATTTAGGGATTTAGTGACCCCAGCTTCATCAGAGTTTCTCATATACGCTCATTCCAATTTTTAGGATGTTATTTCTTCCAGTAGACACCCTGTGAGGGTGGAAATTCAATTTGTGTTGTAGTTCATCCATTCACAAAATGAGATTCTGGGTTTGGTTTTCAACCTCAGCTCTGCACCAACACGGCTAAGGGTATCTTTCAATAAAGACACTTCCCCAAGAAAACAGAACCAACAGAATATATGTATGTGTGTGTGTGTGTGTGTGTGTGTGTGTGCATACACACACATATATATTTGATGTAAACACACACACACACACACACAAAGAGAGGGAGAATGAAAGAATTTAGAGTAGACTGTAGACTAGCAGGCTGGAGACAAGGGAAGAGTTGTATTCAAGTCCAAAGGCAGTCAGCTGGAAGGATTCCTTCTTGCTTACAAGGTAGTCTTTGTTCTAATAAGGCCTTCAACTAATCAGATGAGCTCCACACATATTATGAAGGGTAATCTACTCCACTAAAAGTCCACCAATCTAAATGTTTATCTTATCCAAAATCATTTTCACAGAGACATCCAGAATAATTTTTGAACAAAAATCTGGGCATTGTGGCCCAGGCAAGTTCACAGAAAAAATTAACCATCACACCAGGTTTACAAAATTTATTTCATATTTCCTCCAAAAGTTTTATTCTTTAATCTCTTACATTTCAATATATGATCCAATTTAATTTAATTTTTGTATGGAGTGAAGGAGGGCTCTAAATTCATCATTTTTCGTATGCATATCTAGTTTTCCCAACACCATTTGTTGAAAAGACTCATGTTTGTTCCACTGAATCTTCATGACCCTTTTTTTCAAAGATCAGTTGACCATAGATGTTAGGGATTATTTCTGCACTTGCAATAATACTCCATTGATCTTATGTCTATCCTTATGCCAGAGCCACACTTTTTACTACTATACCTTTGGAATAAGTTTTGGAATTAGTAAGTGTATATCCTTCAGTAATGTTCTTTTTCAAGATTGTTTTGGCTATTCTTGATACTATCAATCTCCAAATAAATTTTAAAATTCACTTATTTTCAATTCCCTGAAAAATCAAGCTGGGATTCTGTTGATTCTGTAGATTAATCTTGGAAATATTGCCACTTAACAATATTAACTCGTCCTATCCATGAACATTGAGCAGCTTTTTGTTTTTAGGTCTTCTTTAATTTTTTACCACAATCTTCTGTATAGTTGTCTTCAAGTTGTCAGCCAAACTTCTTAGGTTAAATTTATTTCTACAAATGTTGTCATTTAAATGCTATTTCACATTTAAAATTTTATTTCAAATTTGGATTTCTCATTATTCATGTTTGGAAATTATTGACTTTTGTATACTGATTTCATATTCTGCAAACTTGTTTAAATTGGGTATTAGTTTTTTATTGTACTCTTTGTAGTCTTCTATGTACAAGATGATGTCATCTTAAACAAAGATTATGTTCTTCCTTTTCAATTATGATGCTTTTAACTTCTCTTTTATTGCCTACATGCCCTGGTTAGCATGGTGTTGAATAGGTGAGAAGAATATCCTTGTCTTGGACCAATTTTAAGAAGAAAGTCCACCACTATTAAGTGTAATGTTAATGGTGAAATAATATAAAAACTTTCTGAAACTTTCAATTCACTTTACTCTCTGATAAAATTCTCCTGCTTCACTTTCTATCTCACTTTCTCTGACTTTTCCTTATACACTCATGTTCTAGATAATGATATTTCTTGTGTTATGTCTCAGGTTTTTGTTTGTGTTGTATATTGTCTTGTATATTTTTTCACGGCTTTATCTACTGTGATTTACAGATCTCCCACTCTTATTCCAATTTTTTTCTGAGTTATTGATCTTACATTGGACATAATGACTGCCCAAGTTAAACAAAATACACACACATTAACTATCTACCTACTTATCTATTTATCTATCTATATCATTTATCATCTATCTATCATCATCTTCATGTCCCTCTCACTTCCTGAATATTCTTACCAGTGGGCTTTGGTATCTTTTAACTTTAACTTTTTAATCCAACTACATTGCAATTGGATCATTTAGTAGTGTTCTCCAATCTTCTTCCCTAGCTCCAATTCTTTAGTGTTTATTTGACCAAAGCAAAGTTTCATGCAATTGATGTCAACTTTATATAGCACATTTCCAAGAAATTGGTTTTCTTTATTGGCTACTTTCATTTACTAAATAAAATAGCTTTTCAGGTCTTCTGAAATCTTAACATCTGCCCACCTTCCCAATATACAGATTTCTTGGCATTCTTTTATGCATCTTTGTCTTAAATTTTTAATTATTTTGCTGAAACAGACTATATCTTTTCCCCATGAAAGCTTATTGTCCAGTAAATAGTGAATAAATTATAATCAACTAAATATCATCAATCCCTATCTCAGAGATGAAAATAAACAAGGATTACTTCAGGAAATGTAAGTCAACTAACACTTATGTTGCTTAAAACAAAGAAATAGCTTTGAATCTCTCAAACCATTAATATTTTGTTAGTTTCAATTAATATAAATGTTTATTTTTCTCCTCCAGTAAAGTTCATTTCCTTGTTTAGGAACTTCAATGAAACTTTGGAATCCTATAAGCAAAACTATCATGAAGCATTCAGTGCTTCCTTTTGGATGGAAATGAAAATAAACCAATTAGACCATAAGGGGATTTCATTTGCATTAAAAAAAAAAAAAAAACCTCAAGTCTCCAAGGTTTTAAAAGAGAATTTTTTTTTATTTTTTTATTTTATTTTTTTTTGCAGTACGCGGGCCTCTCACTGCTGTGGCCTCTCCCGTTGTGGAGCACAGGCTCTGGACGCGCAGGGGCAGCGGCCATGGCTCACGGGCCCAGCCGCTCCGCGGCATGTGGGATCTTCCCGGACCGGGGCACGAACCCGTGTCCGCTGCATCGGCAGGCGGACTCTCAACCACTGCGCCACCAGGGAAGCCCAAAGAGAATTTTTAAATGGAGGGAAAAGGTCTTACTGACCTTATTGACTTTTATTCCTTTAAATTACTACAATCGTCACTTTTCTCTGCTAAATCCTAGATTTGTTTTTCTCTATTGCTCCTCTTTATGTTAAGGAAAATGGTTTAACTAAAAATGTGATAGTTTTGAACTTTCAAAGGATTAAATACCAGTGTAAAAAGAAAAAAATTCAGGCATTAAAATACCATAATAAAAGTTTTCTCAATTTTTGAAATTTGATCCTCCTTTTCTGCTTCTATATATTTGTCCAGTGCTTATACGTGGTATGCTATTTTAGTAACAAACTATTTTGAGTTAACTGCACTATAGTCTTAAAGTGCCCACAAAGACTGTCTTCCAAGTTTTCCCTAGTGCATTCCTCCTAGGTTAACTTCATGTAAAAATAATGATGAACATAAGTAATATTTTATTAAACGTAGTTACAACAATTATTACTTGTTGGCAGAGTGTAAGTCACACAGATCATAAGCCCATCGGGCCTCACATTTGTGCCTAATTTAACCACTGTGGTCTAATTAAATGACATCATAACCAGATTCCACATACTGAGATATCTATGGTGCAGTTTAAGAAACCCATTTTGTTTCTCTGTTGCTCACTTTTTTCTGCGGTGATTTATACAAGGATTAGCTTTATCCTTCAGATGACATCCCACCCCTCTAAACACAGAGATGTGCCCCTACTCTTTCAAGGCCGTAGATAAAACCATACAGCATAATAATGTATAGTGGAATCATTAAACGAACATAAATACACACATAATGGCAAGTCAAGGGAAGAATTTCCTCAGGGAAAAGAATCATATGAGTAGCCCAGTACCAGTGAGAATATGGAGAATGGAAGGTAGAGGAAAGCTATTTTCTGAGTAAATTAAGTGATTGATCAGGTGTGAAAGACATGACAAAGGCAATATTCTGAAAATGATTTCTATTTTCATATAGAAAACTGAATTTTCAATGTTGAATTTGTGAAGTAGTATATTACTTAAAATAATTAAATGATTCTTCAATTTTTATCTAAAGATTGTGACTTTTTTTCAGCCACCTGCAGACTTCTCTCAGTATATAGAAATGCATGTTATAGTTGAAAAAAATTTAGTAAGTATACTTTCACTTATTTGTCTTATCTTAATTTATATTAGCAATGGGAGGTTATAAAAAGTGTTGGAATAAATTTTTAACATAGGACAATAAATGATTTTATTTAATTTTTGCTTTATCTCTGCCTTAATGAATTTAAATTACTAGTATCAGTAGTAAATTGGAAATCAAATCTCTATTAGTTTATTTTAAATTTTATATAATTAACATATTAAAACATGTTACCTATAAAATAGTTTCTTAGTAATTTTTATTCATCATTCCCATACCCATAATGTCTAATAACCTTTGATCTTTTACTGTCTCCATAATTTTGCCTTTTTCAGAAGATCATATAGTTGAGATGTACAGTATGTAGTTGTTACAGATTAGCTTCTTTACCTTGGTAACATGCATTTAACTTTACTACATGCCTTATCATGGCTTGCGAGCTAATTTCTTTTAGTACTGAGTAATATTGCATTGTCTGTATGTACCACAGTTTATTTATCCATTCATCTACTAAAGGACATCTTGGTTGCTTCCAATTTTGAGATGAATCAAGCTGCTATTAACATCCATTCACAGGTTTTTGTATTGACATATTTTAAATCCTTTGGGTAAATATCAAGCAGCATGATTGCTGCATCATATGGTAACAGTATGGTTTTTTTGTTTGATTTTTTTGTGAGAAACTGCCAGACTGTCTTCCAAAGTGCCTGTTTCATCTTGCATTCAGCACTTTAAATATATCATCCCCTTGTCTTCTGTCCTCTAAAGTGTTTGCTAAGAAATCGGCTAGTAATCTTATTATCACCCCTTTTATGTGGTTAGTTACTTTTCTCTTGCTGCCTTCAATATTAATATTCTCTTTAGGTTTTGACAGTTTGATTATAATTTGTCTTGGTGTGGGTCTCTTTGGCTTTATCCTTCTTAGAATTTAAGCTTAAGGATTTGTGTGTTCATGTGGTTCATCAGATTTGGCAAGCTTTTGGCCATTATATCTTTAAATAATCTCTCTTCTTCTTCTGGGATTCCCTTAAGTCATATATTGTTCTGCATAATGGTATCCCACCAGTCCCTCCTTTTTCTTTCTGGTTCTCAGACTCAATAATTTCAGTTATCCTGTTCTCAAGTTTACTGCTTCTTTCTTCTGCCCCTTTAAATCTACTGTTGAATCCTTCTACTCAATTTTCAGCTCAGTTATCGCATTTTTCAATGCCAGAATTTGTTTGGTTTCTTTTTATAATTTCTATATCTTTGTTGATATTTTCATTTTATTCATATATCATTTTCCTGACTTCCCTTCATTCTTTTTGTTTTCCTTTAGCTCTTTGAGCATATTTTAGGCAGTTGTTTTAAAGACTTTGTCTAGTATGTCTCTATGTCCTCAGGAAGGGTTTCTGTCAATTTATTTCCTTCGTTTGGGCCATGCTTTTTTTCTTTGTTTGCCTTGTAACATAGACTGTTTCTGTTCCTCTAAAATTTATACTAATGCATAGTGATGGTACTGGGAAGTGGAGCCTTTGGGAGTGGCTTAGGTCATGAAGCTGGAGCCCTCATGAATGGTATTAGTGCCCTTATAAAAGAGAGGCCAGAGAGCTCCCTCACCTCTTCTACCATGTGAGGACAGAGCAGGAAGATGGCAAGATGGCCATCTCTGAACCAGGGAGCATGTTCTCATCAGACACAGGGTATGCTGGAAACCTAATCTTTAAACTTCCTGGCCTCCAGAACTGTGAGAAATAAATATTTGTTGTTTGAGCACCCAGTCTATGGTGTTTTTGTTAGGGCAGCCCAAACTGACTAAGACACATTGTGATTTTTGTTGAAAATTCAGCATTTGATAAAATAACCAGGGGGCACAGAAAACAGCCATTCAGGCACCTTCCAGACCGGTTAGAACATTGCAGATAAGGTCTTCTCTGCTCCACCTGGTATAAGGGAGGGAATTGGGAAATGGACTACCATTTCCTCCAGATTAAACCATGCCACACTGGGGAAGGGAACAGGGCATAGGGGAGTAAAAACACCACAAAATTTCCTGTCATTTTCAAGATGTTTTTTTCTTGATTGGACATTTGTAGACCTTTGAATGTTTTCCTGAGGTTTTCTGGAGGCTCCAATGAGGTTATTTCAGCCAGTTTCTGGTTGTCTTTTGATGTTTCCAGAGAAAAACGAAGGCTTGGTGTTTTCTAGTTCTCCATTTTGTTGACTTCACTCCCCATGAAGGATATTTTTAATTATTTGTTGTCATCATTTTACAAAGGCTACTTTAAATCTTTGTCAGATAATTCTACCAAGTGATGTACTTTGGTGTTGACATGTATTGACTGACTTTTCTCCCTCAAGTTGTGATTTTCCTGGTTCTTGGTATGGCAAATGGTTTTCAGTTGCTTTCTGGAAATTTTTACTATTACGTTATGCAATTCTTCATTCTACTTAAATCTTTTATTTTGTTCATTCAGACTCCTTAGTTGTAGCACATAAGTCCTGACCAAATTATATGGGTTAAATTCAATGACAAAAGTTCTCAGAGCCTTCATAATGCTATTTTGGTCTTCTTGGTTCAGTCACTGTTTCTGCGGGTCCCAGTGATACTTGCCTCTCCTGCCTGCAGGAGTGGAAGGACCTTCCCCTGTCTCCTTCTATTGCCTCTGAGTGGAATATTGTAGATGGTGGGCCTGTGCAGGTGGAAAGTGTCTCCCTGGTCCACCCAGTGCCAGTGGGACTCTAGTACTGTTTGTGCGGGTGGGAGTTACTTCCCAGGGTCATTCTGCCTAGCGTTTCTAGGTAGGTACAGGAGACATCAAGCCTGTGGGGGTGGAGATATTTTGTCAGAAGAGTTTCGCTCTTCCCTGCTGATACCGCCAATAGGACCAAATGGCTGTTTCCTGGTCCAGGCCACCTGTTGTCTCAAGCTCGTTAATGAGAAGCTCCATGCTGTGGTGCAGAGGTTACTATTCTAGGCATCACGGTGTTAATGGGTTTCTCATTCCATTTCTACCTGGACTACTTTTTTGCCACTGGATGGGGTGTTGGGAATTGCTGAGAAGCTATGTTGTTCTTCCATTCCTAGCATACCTGTACAGGTACCTTCTTACTTCCACCTTTTAGAGACTTCCTATGATTTTTTTGTTATATTATTTCAGGGTTTTTACTTTTTTATAATTTTGATCAGCTTGGAGGAACAGGGAGAGATGAGTTTATACCACCCTTTCTTGAAATTTAAATTATTGTCTTTTGTGGGAATTCCTTGACGGCCCAGTGGTTAGGATGCAGGCTTTTTCACTGCTGGGGGCCCAGGTTCGATCCCTGGTTAGCGAACTAAGATCCCAGAAGCCGCTTGGCCAAAAAAGAAAAAAAAAGGGATAAATTACTGTCTTTTGCAAGTTTTTTTAAACTAATTTTAGAGAAGAAAAGACAAGATATTTATTGTTTTATACTTTGTTATTGCTAGTACCAATGTTCTTTATTATACTTATGTAGACATGAGTTACTGTTTTGTGTCATCTTTTCAACCTGAGAATTTCCTGATTATTACCATTTCTTGCCTTATTATTTCTGGCAGAGCAGCTCTGCTATCACTGATTTCTCTCTCTCTCTCTGTCTTTAAAATTTGAGAATGGCTTTCTGTTGCCTTTACTTAAGAAGAATAGTTTTGCTGAGTATAGAATTCTTGATTGAGAGTATTTTGTGGTAGCACTTTGAATTTGTAACTCCACCTGGTCTCCATTGATTCTAATGAGAAGTCAGCTCTGAACCTTGCTGTGCTTCTCCTATAGGTGATGTACCACTTTTTTCTTCTCAGTGTAAAGATTTTCTCCTTGTGGCTGTTGTCCAGTAACTACAACTATGATGTGTCTATGTGTGATTGTCTTTGATTTTATCTTACTTGAAGTTTGTTAAGCCTAAGTAATGTGTAGATTAGTGATTTTCATTGTTTGGGAGTTTTTAGCTATTATTTACTCAAGTTTTGTATTTTTGTTTTTTGTTTTGTTTTGTTTTTGATCATTTCTATGTCTCCTCTCCTTCTAAGATGCTCATTCTGTAAATGTGTATTTGCTTCATGGTGTCAAACAGGTGTCTGAGATTCTGTTCACTTTACTTCTTGTTTTTCCTTTCTGTTCTTTATGTTGAATAATTTCTATTGATACATTATTATTTTCATTTATTCTTTCTGCTAGTGAGCTTATATAATTTTAGTTATTATATTTTCAACTCAAGTATCTATTTAGTTCTTTTTTACAATTTTATAATTATTATTTGTTTTTTCTGTTTCACTCAGGTTTATTGAGATATAATTGACACATAACTGTGTAAGTTTAATGTGTATGTGTTGACTTGATACATTTATAAATTACAAAATGATTACCACTGTAGTATTGGCTACCACGTCCATCCCATCACATAATTAATTTTCATTTCTCTTTTGTGGTGAGAACATTTAAATTCTACTCTCTTAGAACATTCAAGTATATGATGCAGTGTTATTAGCCATCATCACCAAGCTGTACATTATAATGTGTAATTTATATTCTTTACTGATACTCTCTTTTTTATGAGTCAATGTCATCATTCCTTTACTTCTTTAAACATGGTTCCTTTCAGTTCCATGTTTATCATAGTTGTTTTATAGTTTCGTGTGCTAAATCCAATAAGGTCTACCTCATAGTTTCTAATGACTGCATTTTCAAATATGTGGGTAACATTGTTTTATTGTGCTTACTGTTTTTTAAATTCTTGTTTCTACTTTTAAGCCAGGATTTTTGTGGTTGACCTTGGGTGAACATATCTTAGTGGTCAGCCAATGACTGGTCAGAGGCTATGCTCCAACATTTGAGCTAGTAGGCTTCTAACGTTTGCAAATGGATTTGTCTGTTAGGGAAAGTATTCAGTTTTCAAGTCAGGTACGTTTTGATTTTTATAGGACTTTCTCACATCTCCTCAGGTAGTGAGTAACGTTACAAGTTCAGCCATGAACTTGTCAATATCTTAGACCCCTTTCAGTCTCTCCTGAGCATGAGTGTTAACTGGTGCATGAATGGAATATTCCAGACTATAAAGGATATATGGAAGGTTGTCAAGACCCGTTATGGCTATCATATCCCCCCCCCCCCAATTCCATGTTAGATTTCTGGCTCATCTTCTGGTCTGTTGCTTAAAATAACCAGTATCACAGCCTAAGTTTATCTGTGATGATGCCCTTCAATATTCATTTGCCACAGAGATCACTACTGTTTTTGACAGTATATCTGGGCACGTAGTTTTGCCCTGTTCTGCACCAAATCAAGTTATCCTCCTCTGATAGGGAAGTGTTTGGATTTTATGGCTTGACCTACCATGGTAGAATTACCACACAATACAATTTGAGATGTGGTTGGGGACAACCTCAGGTGAAATGTCACAGATTCCCACTGTTCTTACCATAGGATTAATAGTTTTTCTTTAATTAATATTTCTCATTTTAATGCCCTTGGTCAATTGCCAGAATCTTGAAATGTTTTTGAGACTTTTGTCTTTTATCATTGCTTATTGTGGAAAGGATTTGCAGACCTCATTATTTCACCATCTCAGGAGTCCCACTCTCTGTAATTAACTTTTTAATCCCCCTTAGTTTGTGAACTTTTCTTCTTATAGGTTTCACATATTTGCTAGGTATTTTATTTTACTGTGCTTGAAAATTAGATATTTTCATACATTCTTACTTCTATTCCTTGTTTTAGTCATTTATAGATTTCTGAGACACTTTTTGTTGCTCATAACAAACTACTCCAAAATTTAGTGGCTTAAAAGGACAACTATTTATTTAGCTCACAATTCTTAAATATCCTCTGATCTCATTAAGATCTCCTTGTGCTGGACTGGCCTCACTTGTGTACTGTTAGTAAACTACTGATTTTGCTTGGAGTTGGGTGGTCCACTGGGTGTCTCAGCTGGCATGTCTTATCTCTGCTTTCCAATAATATTCGTATCATAATAATGTTATTTTTGTACAAGTTTTTGTGTGGACATAAGCTTTTATTTCTATTAGGTAGATGCAAAAGGTGAGAGTTGCTGAGTTGTGTGGTAACTCAAAATGTTTCACATTTTGAGACCCTAAAAAACAATTTTCACCATTATGTATTGCACCAGCAATGAACAAATGTATGAGTTCCAATTCCTCTAAATTCTCAACTCTGTTATTGTCTGTCTTTTGGACTTTAGCCATCCTGGTGGGTGTGAATTAGTTTCTCACTGTGCTTTTGATTTGCATTCCCTATTGTGTAATGATGTTGAGAATATTTGCACTTTCTTATTAGCTATTAGAATATTTTATTTGAGAAATTATTTAAATTCTTTACACATATTTCATTGGGTTGTCTTTTTAATTGTTGTAGTTAAGTATTCATTATATATTGTGGATGCTAGACGCTTATCCAATACATGATTTGCAAATATTTTTATCCATTCTGTGGGTTACCTTTTCATTTTTTGATTGTGTCATTTGAAGCATAACATTTTAAAATTTTGAAAACATCAGTCTTTCTCCATTTAATGTTCTTGCTCTCTCCAAATATCAATTGACCATAAGTGTTAGAATTTATTTCTAGAAATTGTTATTTTATTGATCTATAACTCTAATCGAAAGCCAAAAGCACACTGCCTTGATCATTACAGCTTTGTAGTTAGTTTTCAGATTTGGGTGTATGAGTCTTCCAACTTTGTTCTTCTTATTTAAAATTTTTGCAGACATTCTGGATCCCTTTCACTTTCATATACATAATAAGGTAAACTTGCCAATTCCTGCAAAACAATGCTGGAATTTTAATAGGGATTATATTATTTCTATAGATCTATTTGGAGATTATTGCCATCTTAACAATAATGGGTCTTCCAATCCATGAACACAGGTTCACTTTCCATTTATTTGTATCTTCTTTACTTTCTTTCAATGGTGTTTTGTAGTTTTCAGTGTGTGTTTTGTACTTCTTTTGTTAAATTTATTTTTTGGCATATTATCATTGTTTGATACCATCATAAATGGATTTATTTTCTTAATTTAATTTTAGATTGTTTATTGCTGGAGTATGGAAATGCAGTTGATTTATATATTGATCTTGTATTCTCCAATTCTGCTGAAATCATTTATTAGTGCTAATGTTTTTTAGTGGTTGTCTTAGGATTTTTTTTTTTTTTTTTTTTTGCTGTACGTGGGCCTCTCACTGTTGTGGCCTCTCCCATTGCGGAGCACAGGCTCCAGACACACAGGCTCAGCGGCCATGGCTCACGGGCCCAGCCGCTCCGCGGCATGTGGGATCTTCCCAGACCGGGGCACGAACCCGCGTCCCCTGCATCGGCAGGCAGACTCTCAACCACTGTGCCACCAGGGAAGCCCAGGATTTTTATATATACACATCTTTTTGTCTGTTAATAGAGTGTTTAACTTCTTTTTTTTCTACGTAGATGCCTCTTGTTTCTTTTCCTTTACTAAATGCTTAGGCTAGAGCCTCCAGTGAAAGCTGAGATAGTAGCAATGAGAACAGATATACTTATCTTTTTCCTGATCTAAGAGAAATAACACTTATTCTTTCACCATTAAGTGTGATGCTATCTGTGGTTTTTTAATAGATGTCTTTTATCAGGTTGAGGGAGTTCTCGTCTATCCCTAGTTTATTGAGCTTTTTTTTTTCTTTAGTCAAATGCTTCTTCTGTGTCTTTTGAAAGAATGTCCAGTTTCCACAAAATCCACAAACAATAAATGCTAGAGAGGGTGTGGAGAAAAGAGAACCCTTTTGCACTGTTGGTGAGAATGTAAATTGATATAGCCACTATGGAAAAAAAAAATAGAACTACCATATGACCCAGCAATCCCACTACTGGGCATATACCCTGAGAAAACCATATTTCAAAAAGAGACATGTGCCACAATGTTCACTGCAGCTCTATTTACAATAGCCAGGACATGGAAGCAACCTAAATGTCCATCGACAGATGAATGGATAAAGATGTGGCACATGTATATAATGGAATATTACTCAGCCATAAAAAGAAATGAAATTGAGTTATTTGTAGTGAGGTGGATGGACCTAGAGTCTGTCATACAGAGTGAAGAGGAAAACAAATATCGTATGCTAACACATATATATGGAATCTAAAAAAAAAAAGGTTCTGATGAACATAGGGACAGGACAGGAATAAAGACGCAGACGTAGAGAGTGAAATTGAGGACACAGGGGGTGGGGAGGGAAGCTGGGACAAAGTGAAAGAGTAGTATTGACATAAATACACTACCAAATGTAAAATAGACAGCTAGTGGGAAGCAGCTGCATAGCACAGGGAGATCAGCTCAGTACTTTGTGACCACCTCGAGGGATGGGACAGGGAGGGTGGGAGGGAGATGCAAGAGGGAGAGGATATGGGGATATATGTATACGTATAGCTGATTCACTTTGTTATACAGCAGAAACTAACACAGCATTGTAAAACAATTATACTCCAATAAAGATGTAAAAAGGAAAAAAAGAATCATGTGGGTTTTGGTCATTATGTTCCTTGTTCTATAATGTTTTGAAATACATCTATTGGTTTTTAGACATTAAGCCAAGCTTGTATTTCTGAGATAAATCCCACTTGGTCGTGGTGTCTAATTCTTTTTATGTGTTGCATAAATTGGTTAGTTTTCTGATTAGGATTTTTACAATAATATTCATGAGGAATGTAGTTTGTTTTGGACTTTTATTTTCTTGTTATGTCTTTTCTGGTTTTCGTATCAGGGTAATACTGACCTTATTGAATGAATAGAAATGGGTTCCCTCCGATTTTATAGGAGAATTTGTAACGAATTGGTGTTAATTCTTCTCTAAATGTTTGATTGGATTCACCAATAAAGCCTTCTAGAACTAGGCTTTTCTTTGTGGGAATTTTTTAAATGCATATTTAATCTTTTTGCTTGTTACATATTCTGTTTCTTCTTGAGTCAGTTTCAGTATCTGTTTATTATAAGAAATCATTCATTTCATCTAAGTTATCTAAATTGTTGCCACATTATTTTTCACAGTGTTCATTTACAAGGCTAGTTATTTCTCTGTGGTTAGTGACTGTAACCTTTCTTTTATCCTGAATTAATAATTTTTGTTTTGTTAATATATGTTGTTTTTTATATTCATATTTCAATCATTTTGCTCTGATTTTTATTAATTTCTTCCATTTCCTTCCTTTGAGTTCTTTGCTTTTCATTCACTAATTTCCTAAGTGGAAATTAGTTATTTGAGATGGTGCTTCTTTTTTTTAATATAGCTATTTCCTATAAGTTGCCTTCTGAGCACTGCTTTAGCTGAATACCATAAATTTTACTATGTTGTATTAGTATTCTCTAATTTCCCTGTGATTTCTTCTTTGATTATTGGTTATTTATAATCTATTGTTTAATTTCCACATACTTTGAATTTCTCAAATTTCTTTCTGTTGTTGATTTTTTATGGTCAGAGAGCAATTTTGTATTTTTTAATTGTATTAACTCAGTTGAAGCTTATCCTATAACCTAGTGTATAGTCTATTCCTAGATCATGTTCCATGAGCACTTGAGAAGCGCATGTTGTGACATTTTGGGGTGGAATATTCTATAAGTATCTGTTGGTTTAGGGTTTAGTTTTAGTCTCCTATATCTGTGTTGAGTTTTTGACCAGTTATTCTACTACTGAAATTGTGTACTTAAATCTCCATACATTATTGTTGAATTTTCTATTTCTCCCTTCACTTGTGCGTTTCGTGTAATTTTTAGGCTCAGTTCTTAGATGCATATAATGTTTATAGTTTTATGTCTTCCTGATGGACTTCCCAGTCCTTGAAAATGTACTATGTCTTCTGTAACAATTTTTTTCTTTTGGCCATGCCGCACGGCATGCGGGATCTTAGTTCCCCGACCAGGGATCAAACTGTGCTCCCTGCAGTGGAAGTATGGAGTTTTAACCACTGGACCACCAGGGACATCCCTTCTGTAACAATTTATATTTAATTGTTTTTTTTCCTTAATCAAGTCTGTCAGTCTCTGATGTTTGCTTGGATTATTTAATATACTCATTAATTTTTTTGGTGGGCGGTCTTTCAAATCAACTGAATAGCTAATTCATTTTTAAGGGCAGCACAGCATACCATTGTATTTATATACCATCATTTATTCATTTATTCTATTATTGTTGAGTATTCACTTTGTTTCCAGTGTTTTAAATGTTGCTTTGTCACTATAAATAATGCTACATGAAGTATCCTTAGTCATGAGTTCTTACATCTTGGGAACGTAATCTCTGTGAAAGTAGGTAACCAGGAGTATGGATGATGGGTCAAAGGATACGTATGTAGTTTAATTTCAATAGATATTGTTCATTGCTTTATAAAAACGCTGTAACTTTTCGCATCTCCAAGGTAAAACTGAAAGTAGTATTTTCCTCTCATACCTGCCAACGATTAGTTTTATATTTCTCTTTAATTTTTGTCAGCCAATGGGTATAAAATTATATCTCATTGTAATTTTAACTTCCATTCCTTAACTGAGAATTAATTTGAACATCATTTAATGTTTACTGGCCACTAGTATTTTCTTTTCACTGAACTGACAACTTAATCCTTTTGCTCATTTTATTAATGGTTGTTTGCCTTCTTGTCAACTTGTAAGAAAACTTTGAATATTAAAAATATTCATGCTTTGTTCATTATCCACCCAATGTGAAGGAGCATATCACCTGTTTTCTTCTAGGTGTTTTATGGTTTCAGGTCTTGCATTCAAGTCTTCAATACATTTTGAATTATTTTTTTGTGTATGGTGTAAGATAGTAGTCCAGTTTCATTCTTTCGCATGTGTTGTACAGTTTTCCCTACATTATTTATTAAAGAGACTGTCCTTTCCCCATTTGTTGTAAACTAATTAACCCACGATAATTGGGTTTTTTCCTGAACTCTCTATTCTGTTCCATTGACTTATGTGTCTGTTTTAATGACAATACCACCCACAGTGCTTTGTACCGGTAATATAGTTTGAAATCAGGGAACATGATGTCTCCAGCTTTGTTCTTTCTCACATTTGCTTTGGCTAGTCAGGTTCTTTGTAGTTCTATACAAATTTTAGGTCTGTTTGTTCTATTTCTGTGAAAAATGCCATTGACATTTTGATAAGGATTGCATTGAATCTGTATATTGCTTTGAGTAGTGTGAACATTTTAACAATATTAACTATTCTAATTTATGAGCTTGGAATAACTTTCCACTCATTTGTGCCTTCTTCAGTTGCTTTCATCAATGTCTTTTAGTTTTCAGTGTAAAGACCTATCTCCTTGGTTAAATTTTTCCTAGGTATTTTATTCTTTTGATGCAATTGTAAGTGGGATTGTTTTCTTAATTTCTCTTTCTGATAGCCTGTTATTATTATAAAGAAATGTAACAGATTTTTGCATATTGGTTTTTTATCCTGTAACTTTGGTGAATTTTTCTTAGTTCCAGCAGTTTTTTGGTGGAGCCTTTCAGGTTTTCTATATATGTCAGCTGCAAATAGTGACAGTTTTACTTCTTTTTTCCCAATTTGAATACTTTTATTTCTTTTTCTTCCTTAATCTCTCTGGCCAGGACTTCCAATACTATGCTAGATAAGAGTGGCGATAGTAGGTATCCTTCCCTTGTTCTTGGTTTTAGAGGGAAAGTTTTTAGCTTTACACTGTTGAGCATGATGTTGGCCGTGGCCTTTATTTTGCTGAGACACATTTCCTCTGTATTCACTTTGTTGAGAGTTTTTATCCTGAAAGGAGGTTGAATTTTGTCAAATGCCTTTTCTGTATCTATTGAGATGATCATATGATTTTTTTATTCTTTATTTTGTTAATGTGGTGTGCATCACATTGATGGATTCATAGAAATAGAACCATTCTTGCATCCCTGGAATAAATCCCACTTGATCATGATGTATGATCCTTTTAGTGTGCTGTTGAATTTGCATTGCCAATATTCTCTTGAGGATTTTTCCGCCTATATTCATCAGGAATATTGGCCTGTAATTTTCTTTTCTTGGGGTGTTTTTGTCTGGTTTCGATATTAGGATAATGCTGGCCTTGTAAAATGTGTTTAGAAGGCTTTCGTCTTCTCTTAATTTTGCAAGAGTTTGTAGTGCCTTTTTGTATTTTTTTAATATTTTTAATTTTCCACACATTATGTCTATAATAATAAATACTATTTAAAAACTAATAAATTGGTAATTTAAATAATTTCTTAACTCATACTTCTAAATTTTAAACATAATAACCATCATTAAATATTAAGCAATATATATTTAGATCTAAAAGGCAATTATCTTTTTCAGTATAATCATATGGGTTCTGATACAACTGTTGTCACTCAAAAAATTTTCCAGTTGATTGGATTGACCAATGCTGTAAGTGTTTGCTTTTGCATTTGTGTTACTTAAACAATTCTCAGACTTTTTTTATGACCCTGCCTGAATACACATATTGTGTGAAAGAGGGCAAATATATAATCATCTTAAGTTTCAGTTTTCTAACTGTTTAATTGGAGTAATAATAATTGTAAATACCTAATTAGGGTTTTGTAAGGCTTAAATTAAACACTTGACATTGGGCTGGCTTAAGCACAAGCATATCAAAATGTTACTTATTACTTGTTTTATTAGTGATATTTATTACTTGCTAATAGAATTTATAAGATCCAATCCAGATTTACAGTTTAGGTTTTTAATATTTACATCGGTATAGCGTTTATTTTTGCAGATAAATTCCCAAATCTATTTAAACCATGTAGTTTGAACATATTTTCTTTATGTCTTCAATTTTAGATTTTTGATTCATTTAATATTACAATAATTCTATCTTCATTAGAGCTTTGGATAGATGAAAATAAAATTCAGGTAACTGGAGATGCCAATGAATTATTACGCAGATTTTTAAAATGGAAACAATCTTATCTTGTTTTGCGTCCACATGATGTGGCATTTTTACTTGTGTAAGTATATCTTGGCATTACTAAATCTTATACATTAGAAAGCATATGTAATTTGACCTGATTTCTGACAGTTGACAGGCCCTTAGGGAAAAAAATCTTATGTCATTTTTTTATGTACAACATCCTGTGAATATTATTTTTCACAACACGGGTTTTATAGCAGAATTACTAATATAATTACTCTTTTTATTGACTTATAGCTAAAACTCACTTCAATCTTATTACCACGTTTTCTTACCTTGAGTATATAACGTATCATTAAATGTGCCTAACTATACATAAAATATTAACAATATCTGTCTGAAAAAATATACCTGAATTTTATGAATATAGTAATATGGCCTTCTTTTAATGTTTTATTTCCATAAAATCAAAACAAAATAGTGATGAAATAGAAACACTATTGCACATTTCAATATCTCTGACATACTATATTCACAGTGAGCTGCACTTTTAAAAATATAAGCCTCCCTTTCTATTTAATAATCTCTTTGTTTTTCTCTTATCAATATTCAGAACCTGTATGTATTATATATTATCATATTATGTAAAAATCATGTATATAATTATAAAATTATAATCTTTTAAGTTATTTTTTGTCCCACAAATATGCATGCCTTTGCATGGCTAGGGCAGGCTAATTCTATCTGATTAAGGGGAGACTTCAACACATAAGCTTACTCTGCCCATTTGTCAACTTCATTGGCTTAGCTTTCTACTTTTAAGAAATTTTATTTATTTTTATCATTTTTACGTTATAGGAATCAGTATAATTTTTTAATTACATAAAAATATCTTCATTATTCTCTAAAAATCCGTATGATAATACACTGTTTATTATTTGTTTTTTAAATCTATTTGCAAAATAAGCAGACACGTTTAGTCCCTTTCTATGCTTTGTTATCCTAGTGTTAAAGTGGAAATATCTATGAATTTGTTATATAAGTATGCAAAACAAAAAGTATTAGGTAAATTTAATATTAATTGTTCTTAATTTTACAAAATTTTATGATTTGCTTCTTTTTTAAACTTAAGTTACAGAGAAAAACCAAATTATGTTGGTGCAACCTTTCAAGGGAGGCTGTGTGATAAATACTATGGAGGAGGTGTTGCTCTGGTATGGTACGGTTTAAGTGACTTGGCTAAGATGTATAAGTACGATGCTATTTAGAGTAATATACAATTAACTATTTCTGTATTTTATTATGGCTAAGTATATTAAAATTTGCATAATGATTCTAGGGATCTTTGTTCCTGCTGCTGACAGAAATGTGTGAACTATAAGAAGTTTAACTTAACACATTTAACTTAATACATATAAAATTTTTACAATTTTCTTCTTGTGAGTTCAAATTACCCTCTTTTAGAAAGTTATGGTAGTGATCTATTTTATAGTCTTATAAGATGCTCATAAATTTTTAATATACTCAATATTTAATAACTAATTTTAATTTCAAGCTTAGATTTTGAGCATTTTCTTCATTATGTAGCTGATTCAATTATGAAGCAAGTTAAAATAAAACTTTTGAAACTATTTATCAATTGCCGCAAAATGCTTCCTGGGACATAGGTGAAGAAAAACAGAATCAAATGCAATAATTGACATTTCTATCTTAGCAGAAAATCTTGGTGTGCTTAAAATTGGTATGTTTTTGCTCCTATTTCACAACGCTTTGGTTATATATATATAGAACTTGTTATATATATATATATATATAGAACTTGTCTTCTTAAGAAAACAGTAAAGATATTGGTATGTTTTAGAAAGAAGTAAGGGTATATGAAATGAATGTAAAGATGGCCAAGGAAGAAGAAACTTAAAAACAATAATGTAAAATAAAATGAATAGAAAATAATCAAAGGAAATGTTTTAAACATACCCTAATATAATGACAATCATGTGAATGTAAATGAATTAAACTCACCAAGTAAGAGATGGAGTCTCTGATGGATTTTTAAAAAAAAATTTAAGTTCAAACATTAGTTCTTTACAAAAAATACATTAATAGGGCAAAGTGAAGGTGAATATAAAATAATAAAACATACTTTGGTTAAATAAGAAGTAAACATGAGAAAATGGAATTTAGAGTAAAATACACTATAGATAGCAAACAGGTGTAAACTGTTTGTAGCTTTTTTTTTTTGCAGTACGCGGGCCTCTCACTGTTGTGGCCTCTCCCGTTGCGGAGCACAGGCTCCGGATGCGCAGGCTCAGCGGCCATGGCTCATAGGCCTAGCCGTTCCGCGGCATGTGGGATCTTCCCGGACCGGGGCACGAACCCGTGTCCCCTGCATCGGCAGGCGGACTCTCCACCACTGCGCCACCAGGGAAGCCCCTGTTTGTAGCTTTATATGTAGAAGTTTTGCAAATATTTTGTTTGATTTATTCCTAGTCATACCAGTAAATTCTATACTGTTTGATGATATTAGTAAATACTACATTTTAAGTATAATTTATGAGTTTCTGTTATGTTGAAAAACAACTGAATGTTATACACTGACTTGTATGCAATAATATTTCTATATTTATTTCTAGTAGTTTTAGATTTAAATTTTTCTGTGTCCAACTTTGTCATATGTGAATTAAAACAATTTTATTCATTTTTTTCCAATATGTCTATCTTTTATTTTTTTAATGTTTTTCTCCTATTGAATTGCCTAGGATCCCAAGAACAATTCAAGTTGAACAATGTTTAACTGAATTCATAGTAGACATTTTTGTATCATTCCTGATCTCAAGGGAAAAACTCTCAATATTGTACTATTAGGTATTATGTTCATTCTGGTTTATCATAGACATTCTTTAACGTAATAAGAAAGCTCAATTCCATTTCTAATTTTCTAAACTTTAAAAAATGTATTTTATTTTTTTATCCTGTCATTATTTTTGACGGGGAATTAATTCCATTTAAAGTTATATGAATTTTTTTCTAAATGTCCCATTTTGGTAACAGATTTTTTACTATAGCTATTGATATGTTCATATGGATTTTGTTCTTACTTTATTGAAATGTTTTCTCTTTCGTATAGAATTCAGTTTTCTTTTACGATATTGAAGAGATGTCAGTGCATTCCTAATCAAAATCTCAGCAGGCTTTTGGGGGTAAAATTGACAAGCTTATACTAAAATCTTATAAATATAAAAAAAGAAAATAGATAAAGCAGTTTGGAAATTGAGTAAAAGTTGAAGATATAAACTTTTTATAAAAGTATGGTAGTTAAGATATTGCAGTGTAGATAAACTGATTAGGCAATATGTCAGGCAGAATATCAGGCAGAATCAGGCAGAATAGTTAAGGATATTAGTATCTAGTGAATTTTGCAGAAAATAAACCTTTAAATCAGTGAGCCAATTATCCAACCTAAAATATGTGGAAAGATGGAAACAACATTGCCCTAAAACTTGTTGAACACAGGTAATAGTGAAGATAAAAGCAAAAATCAAAGAAAGACAGATGATCAGTAGGACGGAGATATTCAAAAAAGATATTAGGCCTTTAAAAAATTAAGAACAAAAATATTTCTGGCAAAACTATTTTTATAAGACAGAGTAGGAATATATTAATAAAATTACAAAAATAATGGAGAACTACAGATATAAATAACATTTAAGAGATAATAGAACAATTTATAACTTAAATAAATTTGAAAACTTAGACAAATAGTATATTGTTAATAGAAGCCCATAATTTACTAAAATGTTACACAAGAAGAACTAGTAATTCAGAATAACACCAAGGTATTAAAAGAATTGATATATTATTTTAAAATCTCACAAGGGGAAAAACAATGCTTTTAGGAACACATTCTACACAATTTTGAGGGAACCAATTATTTCAATCTTATATTTGCATTTCCTAATAAGAAGATACATTAGGAGAATATGATAAAAATTGATGGGATGTGAGGTAGGCTATTTTAGCTGGGGTGATCAGAGAAAAATTTCGAGGAGAAGGTTTTTAAGAAGAGGAATGAATGATGAGACAAAGGCAGTCATTGCAAGACCTAGGAAATCAGAACCCATGAAAATGATCATTAAATTCAAGGCTTTCAGATGGAAATGAATATCAAGAACAAGATGGCTGTGAAAATATTGATTGTCGAAGTAAGCAACAGACTAATCATATACAGCCTTATGGATCTTGGTAAATCGTTTTGGGTTTTATCCTCTTTGCAATGAAAAGGCACTGGAAGTTTTGAAGCCAGAGAGAAATATTTCTCTGGTTACCTTATACAAAAGTGATCGTAGAGGGGTGAGGATCCACAACAAGGAGACCATATAGGAGACAATTGCAGATGAATGGTATTAACTGGTGTTTTATTCTTGGATATGCGAGAAGTAGCTTTTATCTGGTATATATCATGAAAGCAGAACATATAGGGCTTGCTAAGTTACTGGATACATGCCATGAATGGCATGGAAACATCAGTGATTATGCTCAACATTCTTCTTGAGAAGCTAGGTAGAGGAAGGCAGGGCAGCTGGCTTTGGGGGCAGAGGGGAATATAAGGGTGGAAGAAAGTTTCATTTTGAACCTGAACCTGTAAAGTTTGAGACATGCTTGTGGTGGTTAATTTTATGTCAACTTGGAGGGGTTTGATGAGATTAATATTTAAATCAGTGAAATCTGAGTCAAGCACTTTGCCCTCCATAATGTGGGTTGGCCTCATCTAATCAGTGGAAGGCTTGAATAGAACAAAAAGTCCATCCTCTTCAAGCAAGAAGAAATTCTTCAGCAGAATACCTTCAGGCTTCATCTGTGCCATCGGCTCTCCTGTGTGCCCAGGCTGCCAGCCCACTCTGCAGGTTTAGACTTGCCAGCCTTCAGAATTGTGTGAGCCAGTTCCTTATAATAAGCCTCTTCATGTATAATATTCCTTATCGTATGTGTGCGATTGATTCTGTTTCTCTAGAGAAGCCTGATTAATACAATGGCTAATAATTAAACATAAATATATACTTAAATATTAAAAGGTAGGTACAAGATAGAGTTGATGATGATGAATAGATGATGGATACATAGATAGACAGCTTTATGTCTCCTTTCTCCAGCACCACCTTGTCTTAATAACTATAGTTTTATGGTAAATCATCGAAAATTATAGTGTAAGCCCTACTACTTCTTCTTCAGACTGATTTAGCTTTTCTAGGTTTTCTGACTTTCTCTTTTAAAATCAGCTTGTCAGTTTCAACAAAAACTACTCGGACTTTGGTTTTGAATTGAATCTTTAGGTCAATTTGACATCTTAACAATACTGATTATCCATGAAATTGATAAACATGTGCTTTTTATTGCTTCATATAATGCTTCATATAAGGTAAGCAATAAAAAGAAGTACTGTTATACTCACCATTGATCTCAAAAACTGTATGTTGGGCAAAAGAAACCACAAACAAAAGAATCTTTACTTCGTATGCCATTTTCTGAAGATAAAGTGTAGGAAAGATAAACCATATTGCTAAACATCAGAATATAAGTTAAATTTTGTGGCAAGATAATTCCTGAAAACTTGCTGGAGAGAACTTCCTGAGTGATAAAAATATTTTATATCTTATTCACTGTCGTGGTTGTGTAGGTATGTGTCACATGCACACATACATGCACTTCACAAATATGTGTGTATATATGTGTGCACAAATAATATGTATAAATAAATTATGCATGTGTATATGTGTGTATATAGATATTGTATATATACATATATGTATGTATATTTATATAAAACTGCATCAAGGCACTTAAGATTTGTACACTTGACTTAAGATAAAATTATTTAAAAAGCATGAAGCCATCATACAGAATAAAATGTTATTAGTAATTTCAGAGGGACAATAATCAAAAGAGATTTTTTAAAGTTTTAATTTCAGCTATTAAAAATTATCAGGTTGTTTTCTCTTTATAAGTTTCAAACTCATGTATAATGCTACAGAAATTTTAAGAATAAGAAAAAGAACAGACTATGTCACCAAAGGAAAATTAATGTATCAATATTAACATAAAACAGCAAAATGTTTTTCAAGTAAAATAAATATGAATTTTAAGTGATTCATTATTTAGGATGAAATATACTTTGACTATCATTATATGAATAAACCTGAACTCATATGTACCTAGCTAAATAACTCTAAAATAAACAAAGCAATAATTAATCTCTCAGAACAAAATTTAGAAAATTTAAACACTATTGATAAGCTTTGTCTGAAAGGCCTATGTAGAATCTTGATTCCTAAATTAGAGACTACAAAACATACATGGCAGACACATTTATAGAAAATGACCACATGGTACACAATAAAGGAAGTCTCAATACTTACTTGTCAGGAAATTTCTCAGCCTAGTGATTGGCACATAAGAAGCCATAACAAACACCAGGTGCTGTTCTTGTTATTTGACAACTGTTGTCCTAAGCAGGCATTATTCACCAAAAGAAACTAGTCTGCTTAGTTGTAAATTTTTTCTAAAAATATTTTTAAAAATCCAATGCTAAATATAATTTTACTTTTTCCCTTATGTTATTTTCATAACAGAAGTAGTCATAACCATAACTTTTAGCAAATTCTCGTACTCCAGTCCATACATTTTTCAAGGTTTTCGTACTAGTCTGTTATGGACTAAGTTGTGTCCCCCTAAAATTCATATACTGAAGCCCTAACCCCCAGTGTGGCTGTATTTGGAGAAGGGGCCTTTAAGGGAGTCATTAAGGTTAAAGTAGGTCATAAGCCTGGGCCCCTAATCCAATAGGACTCGTGTCTTTGTGGGAAGAGGAGGAGCCAGCACACAAGGAGGAAGGGCCACTGAGGACGCAGGGCAAAGGCAGCCCTCCAGAAGCCTGGGAGACACACCTCACCAGAAACTGACCCTGCTGGCACCTTGAGCAACGTTCTCTGTGATATTGTTTGAGGGCAGCCCAAGCTGAGTAATAGAAGTAAGAGTGTCAGAAAGGGAATGTAAAGAAATTCCATCTCAAATACAAAACCATGTCTTTGATCCTTTGATACAAGGAAAGGAGAGACCAGAACATATGCACTAATCAGAAGATAAAGAATAAAAAAGTTGCATATTGGGATTTTATACAAATCACATGAAATTTTTTGGATGTTGTTATTTCCCTCTTACTGCGCTATGAGTGATAATAAGGAACAGGAGAGACGGAGAAAACGAAGCAATTGTAGGGCTTCCCTGGTGGCGCAGTGGTTGAGAGTCCGCCTGCCGATGCAGGGGACATGGGTTCGTGCCCCGGCCCGGGAGGAGCCCACATGCCGCGGAGCAGCTGGGCCCGTGAGCCATGGCCGCTGAGCCTGCGCGTCCAGAGCCTGTGCTCCGCAACGGGAGAGGCCACAACAGTGAGAGGCCCGCGTACCACAAAAAAAAAAAAAAAAGCAATTGTAAAGATATATTGATTGAATGATTGCCAGGCCTTTCCTACAATATCCTGAAGACAAGAAAAGCTGAATAACTACACTGATAACATAATAGTCTCTTATTTATTATATTATTATTTATAATATCCTATTATTTAAATGTGCAAAATTTATCAGAATCCGTCATTTTCTTCCCCATAGAATCAAGCATTCCTCCTCCTCTTCATCTACCTCCCCTTGCCCCCTCCCCCTCCTCCTTCTCTTCTTTTTGTTCTTCTCCCTCCCTCCCTCCCTCCTCCCTCCCTCTCTCCCCCTCTCTCCTCCACCCCTCTCTCTGAAAATGGATGGTACATTCACCTGTGTTATTTTGATAAAGGGACCATTTATCAATGTGTACGCAAGATGTAGGGACTTTGCATTACCTCAGGGCTAGTAATAAAGATATGTAATTGTCCCCTAGGCTTGAAGGAAAGGACAGTGTCAGTTTATTAGGGTTATACATGGAAGGTAGAAACCTCTACTCAAGGGTTCAGACAGTCATAGGTACCCTGGAAGTGATGGTAATAAATACCCTGCTCTTTTCTCACCCTTTCCTCCCCATTAGACCAAATCAAGGTGAGAGCAGAGGGCAAAGGAACCCTTTGACATAATCCATTGGTATAGTCCTTCTGATCTGGAGAGTAGGGTGGAAAGTAATGGAAAGTTGATTGACAGAGGCAAACAGAAGATACCAAAATATATCCCTAGGAACCTATCCTGAAGTATAGTCATCAATGTTATTAGATATATTTGAAGGGATATTGTGATTTGTGGATTTTTCTTAAAAATCGTATGTTTAATATGGTCTAAGTGTGCTATAATAAGCATCTTACATTTGTTAAAAAGTGATAAAAGCATTTAGTTTTGAAAATAAAGTTTAAGCAACTGTGGAGAGTTAGCATTCTTATCATCAGTCATTATTATCATAATATAAATTAATTCAGTGAGCTAATTTATGTTTTTTTAAATGCATGAAACAGCATATAAAATATTATCTCCTATAATTAAATTATAAATGAGCACAAACTGTTCATTTATAATTGATACTGTGTGTGTATATGTGTGTGTCTTTAAAGACTTTCTTTTATGAGTACAAACATGGTTATAGCTATTGTTATATATGATTAACAAGTTATTGAGACAAATATGTTCTTGGCCTGATGCCACCAAATGAACCATACATTTACATTTTTGTAAAATTTCACACTTCACTTTTCATATTTTCCTTATATTGATAATGGCACCTGTAACATATTAGGCCAACATGGATGGCATTTCTGTGATTAACATATCTGATGTCTCTATTCTATCATGTGACTATTTTTAATAATTACATTATACTCCAGGTAAATAAATTATCTCCTAAAATGTGAATGTATACATGTATGGTTTTTTCCCCAGCACCCCAGAACCATAAGTCTGGAATCACTTGCAGTTATTTTAGCTCAATTACTGAGCCTTAGTATGGGAATAACTTATGATGACATCAACAAATGCCATTGCCCAGGAGCTGTCTGCGTAATGAACCCAGAAGCAATGTAAGATGCTTTGCTTTTATATGCTTTACATATATAGTTTATATGAAAATAAGTTTGGTGTATTTTGTTTATGAAAGTCTATGCTATTAAAATAATTATTAATGGTCGAATATAAACTGTGGCCAATGACCCCAGATCAAAATATGTATTCCAGTGCCCCTGCTGCATATCTCAATATTTCTTGTAATCTAATGTCACACTTGCTATCTCATGTGACTTACCTCTACATTTATCACTGTTACTTGCATGATTTTATAATTTAATGCATGATTTGATAAGCCAAGTATGGGCTTGTGTTCGTTATACAAGAATGATTTATTAGAGGAGGCGTTTTGCAGCAGTTATCATGCCTCAAAGGCCTACTGAAGTTTTTGCTATTATCCTCAGTATTTAGAATATGCTATGAGATTTTACGGAATTAGAACCAAATAGTCAGGAGATTTATGGAAACCATCATCCAGTCAGTGACTGGACCCAGTCTCTTATACTTTTTATTTATTTTATTTTTTTAAACTGTAACCCAACAGTACATTTTATTTAATTTTATTTAACAGTACATTTAATTTCTTTTATATTATCTCTAATATTTTGCCTTTTTTTCACTTTCCAATTTCTCCCCAAAGCACCTTAATCAACCAAAAAACTTAGCCTACAATCTTAATGAGTGTTGAAATTTTTTTCATTAATTTTTTAACATAACTTTGATTCTTGTGTAGATATGAAAAAAATAGAAATCCACTTAAAAATATATAATTATGGCCTGTATAAAATTGGTGGAATTATTAACACACATATAGAAACCATTCATCTGTGGAAATGCTTTTTTAAAAAGCTTAGTTTGACAAATTACAATCTTGCAAAAAATGCTTATTAATCATATCTTTAAGTGCTTTGCATCATTTGAATAGCATTGCATGATTCTAAAATTTTGGACAACACAGACATTTTATTCATCATTGAATGGCAAAAAAAATGATGTGAAAATCTACTATTTAAAGGAAAATCTGAATAAAGAGGGCATATTTGAAAAGGATTCATTGCTGTCTTTAAACTGGTGGGAAACATCTTCTAGAATTATTCATCTTTAATGCCTTTTGACACTATCACATTCAGTGATTTTGCACAGGACGGAGTCCTAATAGGACATATGCCTTTCTGAGGCAGGTGTCCTCAATCTAACCTTAAAATTTGGCTTATTAAATAGAAGTACTTAAGGAGTTTAACATGTTATTTTGTTTCTGTAATCCATAGAAAATACATGGCCCACACTGATTTTTTTTTACAAAAGACTGTCATTTTTCTGAGGGCTCACAATCAGTAGTCCATGTTTTATTCAGTCTATGTATCCAGCGAGTCAGACATGCTACCTAATATGTTTCCGAATTTCAACTTTCTTTGACATTTTAATATTTTAATTAGGAACTTTGTTTCTTTAGATAAAGAAGTTGTCGTTATGAAACTGTGCTTTTTTGGCTCATTCGAAGGTAGCAATATATCTGAGCTTTGGAAACAATGACTAAGGAAAAAAATGTTTAATAAAATACATTGAGATAGAACAGAGTATAGCTTTTTTTTTTTTTAATTTTAAGTAAAATGAAAGTAAAAGAGAATGGTAGTTTTCAAATACATCCACAAATTGTTGCTACTTCTCCCTTCAAGAGGTAGAGTTTAATTTCCCTCCTATTGAGTATGGGTTGGATTTGGTGACTTGTTTTCATCAAATAGACCATGGTAGAGTTGATGGTGTGTGACTTTCAAGATTAGATAATTAAAGAGTTTGCAAATTTCTCTGTACTCTCTCTTTGATCAGGTGCCCAGGTTGAAGCTAGGTGCCATATCGTGAGGACAGTTTAGTAACTTTATATAGAGGTCCATATGGCCAGAAACTGGGGCCTCTTGCCAATAGAATGAAAGGGCAGATAAAAGCACAGCTGTAAACATTACTTCATATAACTTAAATTTATGGTTTCATTTAAGGCCAATGGTCTGCTCCTAGCTTTACAAAAGCTAAATGTATTATACAAGGAAGTTATGTATAAGAGGCTCTATTATCAAGGAAAAATGGGAGAATAGAGAATGAGAACATCCAGCAAATATGTGCAAGGATTCAAGCTGCAAATAAATTATCCAATTGGATATAATTATGATTGATAATCTCTTCCTAATGACAACATTCATTATCAGAAAGTGTACCCCTCTATAAACAAGTTCACACAGAGTAAACCTCTTGCATTGCCTAGTTCTCAATAATATTAAAGTTCTATCAATTTTTCTCCTTTTGTTTTCTGGTATTTAGATAGAAATCATCTGAGTTGTTGGCAATGTAATAATAAATCTATTATTTATGGTTAATATAATTAAAGAGTATATTCAAGCTGGATGCAACCACAAAAAACACCAAAATTGGTAGTTTGTCCAAAAATTTCTAATGTTTTTCATGGTCCTCATGCAAAAAACATTTTCCTGTAATAATCCACATGACTAGAATTTGAGTCTATTGCCTTAAAATTTAGTAATTTTATATTAGCTATATTTATCATTAGATTATAGACTTTTCTTCTGAGGCTAGTCAATTTACGGAAGCGACAGTTACATAAAAGTCTGATGTTTGATGTATTTTTAGTCATTCCAGTGGTGTGAAGATCTTTAGTAACTGCAGTATGGAAGATTTTGCGCATTTTATTTCAAAGTCACAGTCCCAGTGTCTTCAAAACCAGCCACGTTTAGGTTCAACATACAAAGTGGCAGTTTGCGGTAACGGAAAAGTCGAAGAAGGAGAACAATGTGACTGTGGGGATCAGGAGGTTGGTACTAATTTGGAAGATTACACACCAGAATTACATAAAAAATTATTAGTTAATTTTTATACTATCACACTGCCATTTTACCTAATTTATCAAACTTCCTTTTCAACAAAGACCTTAAGGATGTATACTGGGATTATATTAATGAGTACACTTAAATATTGGTATATGAATTCAGCAGTTTGTAGATTATTCATACTGGTGATTTTCAAGGTCTTAACCCTATAGCTCAGCGGTCCTCAACATTTTTGGCACCAGGGATGGTTTCGTGGAAGACAATTTTTCCACGGACGGGGGCGGGGGTTGGTTCAGGTGGTAATGCAAGTGATGGGGAGTGATGGGGAGCGGCAGATGAAGCTTTGCTCGCTCACCCACCACTCACCTCTCGTTGTGTGGCCTGGTTCCTAACAGGCCATGGACCAGTACTGGTCCCCTGCTATAGGTGAGTTGACCTAGGTTTATACTTCCCCGCTTGAGCATACACTTCCTTAGTATGTCTTTTTTTTTTTTTTTTTTTTGCGGTACGCGGGCCTCTCACCACTGTGGCCTCTCCTGTTGCGGAGCACAGGCTCCGGACGCGCAGGCTTAGCGGCCATGGCTCACGGGCCCAGCCGCTCCGCGGCATGTGGGATCTTCCTGGACCGGGGCACGAACCCGTGTCCCCTGCATCGGCAGGTGGACTCTCAACCACTGCGCCACCAGGGAAGGCCTATTTTTGCTTTTATTTCTATTACTTTCTATGATTTATGTCAGAGAATATTTTGCCTATATTCTCTTCTAGGAGTTTTATGGTGTCGTGTCTTATATTTAAGTCTTTAAGCCATTTTGAGTTTACTTTTGTGTATGGTGTGGGGGAATGGCCCAACTTCATTGATTTACATGTGGCTGTCCAGCTTTCCCAACACCACTCGCCAAAGAGACTTTCTTTTCTTCACTGTATATTCTTGACTCCTTTGTCAAAGATTAATTGACCATAGGTGTGTAGGTTTATTTCTGGGTTCCCTATTCTTTTCCATTGATCCATATGTCTGTTTTCGTGCCAATACCACACTGTAGCTTTGTAGTATTGTCTGAAGTCTAGGAGGGTCATACCTCCTGCTTTGTTCTTTTTCCTCAGGATTGCTTTGGCAATTCTGAGCCTTTTATGGTTCCATATAAATTTTAGGATTATTTATTCTAGTTCTGTGAAAAATGCCATGGGTAATTTGATAGAGAGGGCATTGAATCTGTAGATTGCTTTGGGCAGTATGGCCATTTTAACAATATTAATTCTTCCAAGAGCACAGGATATCCTTCCATTTCTTTGAATTATCTTCAGTGTCCTTTATTAATATTTTATAGTTCTTAGCATATAAGTCTTTCACCTCCTTGGTCAGGTTTATTCCTAAGTTTTTTTTTTTTTTGGATGCTATCTTAAAAGAGATTTTTTAAAAATTCCCTTTCTGATATTTCATTATTAGTGTAAAGAAATGCAACCGATTTCTCTATGTTAATTTTATTTCCTGCTACCTAGCTGAATTCATTTATCAGTTCTAGTAGTTTTATGTGGAGTCTTTAGGGTTTCCAATATATAGTATCACAACCCACTCATATCAATGGACAGATCTTCTAGACAGAAAAACAATAAGGCAACAGAGATCCTAAATGGTACAGTAGAACAGTAAGACTTAATTGATATTTTCAGGACATTACATCCAAAGAAAACCAGAATACACATGCTTTTCAAGTGCACCTGGAACATTCTCTAGGATTGACCACATCTAGGGCACAAAAGAAGCCTCAACAAATTTAAGAGCATAAAAATTATTTAAAGTATCTTTTCTAACCACTATGGCATGAAACTAGAAATCAACCACAGAAAAGGAAATGAGAAAAAAATGATTACATGGAGACTAAGCAACATGCTACTAAAAAACAATGGGTTAATGATGAAATCAAAGAGGAAGTTAAAAAATACCTTGAGGGCTTCCCTGGTGGCGCAGTGGTTGAGAGTCCGCCTGCCGATGCAGGGGACACAGGTTCATGCCCCGGTCCTGGCAGATCCCACATGCCGCAGAGTGGCTGGGCCCATGAGCCATGGCCGCTGAGCCTGTGCGTCCGGAGCCTGTGCTCCGCAATGGGAGAGGCCACAGCAGTGAGAGGCCCGCGTACTGCAAAAACAAACAAATAATAAATAAATAAATAAATAAATAAATACCTTGAGACAAATGACAATGAAAATACAAACATACAAAATCTACGGGATGCAGCAAAAGCAGTTTTTAGAAGGAAATTCAGAGCTATACAGGCCTTCCTCAAAAAACAAGAAAAATCTCGAATTAACTATGTAACCTACCACCTAAAGAGATTAGAAAAAGAAGAACAAACAAAACCTAAAATCAGCAGAAGGAAGGAAATAATAAAGATCAGAGAGGAAATAAATAAAATAGAGATTTAAAAATAGAAAAAATCAATAAAATTAAGAGCTGGTTCTTTGAAAGAGTAAACAAAATTGACAAACCTCTGGCCAGGCTCACCAAGAAGAAAATTGAGAGGACCCAAATAAAATAAGAAATGAAAAAGGAGAAATAACAACTAATAGTGCAGAAATACAACAACAACAACAACAAAAAACCATAGGAGAGTTGAACTATGAACAATTATATGCAAATAAATTCAACAACCTAGAAGAAATGGACAACTTTCTAGAAACATACAGCCCACCAAAATTGAATCAAGAAGAAATAGATAATTTGAACAGACCAAGCACTAGAAGTGAAATAGAATCTGTAATTTAAAAAACTCCCTACAAACAAAAGTCCAGGACCAGATGGCTTCACAGGCAAATTCTACCAAACTTACAAAGAAGAACTTACACTGATCCTTCTCAAACTCTTCCAAAAGATTGAAGAGGCGGGAACATTCCCAAAGTCACGCTATGAAGCCACCATCATCCTGATACCAAAACCAGAAAAAGACACTACCAAACAAGAAAATTATAGGCCAATATCTTTGATGAATATAAATGCAAAAATTCTCAACAAAATACTAGCAAACAAAATCCAACAACACATAAAAGAGAGCATACACCACGACCAAGTTGGATTCATCCCAGGTTCACAAGGATGGTTCAACATACGCAAATCAATTAATGTGATATACCACATCAACGAAAGAAAAGACAAAAATCACATGATCACCTCAATAGATGCAGAAAACGCATTTGATAAAATTCAATATCGATTCATGATAAAAACTCTTACCAAAGTGGGTATAGAGGGTCCTTATTAGTTATCTATAGGTCTTTATTAGTTATCTATTTTATAGATAGTAATGTGCATGTGTCAATCCCAATCTTCCAGTTTATCCCTCCCCCCGACCCCTGCAAATAAACTTATGGTTATCGATGTCTTGGCTTTGGTGGACTCTGGGACTTCAGAAAATCCTACTACGAATATAGTCAAACCTACTGATATAAAGAACACTGGGTTTAGCACATTAGGCGACCAATAAATGTTAAATAAATGAATGAATAAGTGGTTTTATTTTTTTCTGTTTGCCAACATTTAAGTTAAGCATCAGTCTGTATATTATATAATATGTTGTCCTCATTAAAATATCTATTTAATGTAAATAAAAGTTGGAACATACTTCAGAGCATTTGATTTGCCTTTCAGGATTGTGCAGCTCTGCCAGACCCATGCTGTAACCAAGCCACATGTAGACTCAATGTTGGGTCAGCTTGTGCTACTGGACCGTGCTGTAATGCTTGTGCTGTAAGAGCCTTTTAAAAATTTTGTATTACCTACATTAGTAATGTTATCATTTTTTATAATATTTAAATGTTCACATTCTGCTGTACTCAATATCATTTACTTCACCCCACCAGTTTATAGCAAAAGGACAAGTGTGTAGGGCTTCCACTGATGAATGTGATCTCTCTGAATATTGCAATGGTACATCTGCAGCATGTCAAGAAGACCTTTATGTTCAGGATGGGCATCCATGTGCAGAGAATCAATGGATCTGTGTGAACGGAAAATGTATGAACGGGATAAAACAATGTTTGGAAATATTTGGTGAAGGTATTTATCATAATTTGATTTTCTGTATATATTTTTTTCTGGAAACTGACTAACATATATATCTTTATATATATTAGAATAGACAAAGGATATTATGAAATGAAGCTATTAATATGTCAAAAATATATTAACCTCTAGAGGTATAAAAATAGAAAAAGATAGTATCACCAGGAAAAAAATAACTGAAACAAAACTCAATCATTCCAATAAAAGAAAGCACTCAGAGAAATTAAGAATTGGTGTAAGTCAAGTATTTGTTTTATAATCTAAGATAAACAGAAGAAGAATAATATAATAATTAGAAACTAAAAACTAATAAAGGGGAGAAAAACAAAAGCAATTAACATATTTGATTAACCCAAAAGAAGGCAAGAACAGAGCAAATAAAAGAACAAAGGATATGAAAATAAATCGTAATATGTATTGATATTTACATATTTAGCAATTACATTAAATATAAAACCTGTGTTAAATATTCAATTTAGGGAAAGGATGTAGCAAGAAGTGACGATGCAACTACAAGAAAATGACTAGAAAAATCAAGGTGTATTGCATTGATGATATTTTTAAAGGCTTTAGAGTACAGTGAAACCAAAGACAATTAATTTAAATCTCTGCAGGATAGAAACTTTGCCTATCTTAGGGAACAACTGACAGCCATTTATGTTCCTAGGGACATATGCAGACTCTGAAAGTTGAAGATCAAGCTTGGCTTAGCTAGAGATCTTCAAGAAAAAAGAAAGATAAACTAGAAAAGTTTTAGCAGTTGGAATTGAAGGGGAGGGGCTGTCAAAACCATAGGCTATTTTTCCATGAGGTGTCTGCATCTTTGGAACTTAAACGCTGCTCAGAAACTTGGTCAATTTAATAGATTAAAAAAAAAATTTACAAGGCATTACGAATTTTCTTGTAGTCACAAGATGATCAAAGACCAAATGGTAGAGGAATTTTACCTTTAAAAAAAATCTTAGTCTTCCTCCAGAACCTTTTGCTACATTTTCTTTCTTTTTTTTTTTTTTTTTGCTGTACGTGGGTCTCTCACTGTTGTGGTCTCTCCCGTTGTGGAGCACAGGCTCCGGATGCGCAGGCTCAGAGGCCATGGCTCACGGGCCCAGCCGCTCCGCAGCATGTGGGATCTTCCCGGACCGGGGCACGAACCTGTGTCCTCTGAATTGGCAGGCGAACTCTCAACCACTGTGCCACCAGGGAAGCCCCCTTTTACTACATTTTGAACTGCCTGTGTTGGTAGGCCAGGAAGCTATGCTGAGACTAAAGGGCATATATTTATCCCTGGCAAACTTTCAGTGAAGAGAAGATAAATGTTTGCAAGGCTCTCAGTTGGTAGGGTACAAGGGTCACACCCAAGATAACGAGGTGAATCCAGAATAAAATTGTACATCAGCCTTGGCCCATATAATTGCCTGATTGGACTTAGGTGATCACTGCCTTGCCCAACCCGCCTAACTGTTCCAACCATCATATAGTTGGATCATGTCTTATAATACATTCTGTCAATCTCTTCTTTTTGATTGAAGTGTTTAATCTATTCATGTAAGTAAGGTAATATTTCCATCTGCTATTTTGCTATGTGTTTTCAATATATCTTATACTTTACCCTCTATTCCTCAATAACCTCTTCATTTGTATTGAATAGATATTTTCTAGTGTAATAGTTAAATCTCTTTGTGGTTTCTTTTACTATATATATTTAGTTATTTCTGAGTGGTTTGCTTAGGTGTTACAATTACTATCTTAAGACATTCAATTAATATTAACTTAATATCAAAAGTAAACAAAAAGCATATATATACCTCTGTTTTCCCATCCCTTGTTCTATTTCTGTCAAACATCTTACATCTTTATGTAAGTCTAGTGAAAATGTTTTATAATAATTGTTTTTATGCAATTATCTTTTAAATTCTATAGAAGAGAGTCCAAACAATAGATATGTTTATACTATCTATTATATTTTCTTTTACTTTATTTGATAATTTACTATATTAGCATTGTGTTACTTCATGTAGATCCTGGTTACCTCCTAGTGTCCTTTGATTTCAGCCTTAAGGATGCACTTTAGTAGGTCTTGCTGGAAACGTTTGCTAAAGATGAGTTCTCCCTGACTGTGTTTATCTTGGAATGCTATCATTTCTCCCTTAATTTTCTGAGGAGAGTTTAGCCAAATATAGAATTCTTAGTCTTTTCCTTTCAAAACTCTATAGATATCAGCCTACTGTCACCTGGCCTCCTTGTCTTTAATGAAGAGTGGAATCAATTTGACCATGATCTGTGGATCTCTTTAAGATTATTCCATGTGGAGTTTTTAAAGAAATCTTCTTGTAAAAATATAGATATAGGTATACATTAAATTTGAAAAGCTTTCAGTCATTATTTCTTAAAATACTTCACTGCCCTTTTCTGTTTTTTCCTCAGTTTGGGAATCCCTATAGGCCAATATTTCATACGCTTGATGTTGTCCCACTGGTCCATGAAACTATTTTTGTCATTTGATTTTCTTTCTTTCCTCATACTAGATAATCTCCATTGACCTATCTTCAGGTCAATAAAACCTGCCAGATTAAATCTATTGATTTTTAAATTTCTGTAGTGAAGTTTTTCATTTTAGTTAATACAGTTTTCAACTTCAGAATTTATATATGGTTCCCATTTTTATTTAAAAGTCTATATTAGTATTTCCCATTTAGTTTTTAAGAGATGGTTTCCCCTAGTGACTTGAACATATGTGTAATAGCTAATTTAAGTCTTTGTCTACTGGATTCAAAATTGGGGCTCTCTGAGGACATTTTCTGTTGGCTTTTTTTTTTCTGGGTATGTAGCATAATTTCATTTTTTTGCATATAGTGTAAATTTTTTTAAAAAAACTAGAAATTTTAGACAATATATTTTAACAATTTTGATTCAGATTTCTCTAAGGTTTGTTGTTGTTGTTGTTGTAGTGTAATAGTTTAATCTGCTTATTTGTTTAGTGACTTTCCTGGACGAATTTTTCCAGTTCTGTATTCTGTGCTGTGTGCATCCACTGAGTTCTGATAGTTCCACTGATAGTTTGTTGTTTTTTTTTCTCCCAAGTTCTTGTTTTTATTTTTAAGCCAGACTTCCTAGGGATAACTCCAAATTAGTACAATTTAGTGCCAAGCCAATAACCCATCAGATACCCTTCAATGCCTTGACTCTTTATTTTCTACCCTATGCCAAGGATAGCTTCAAGCTTCAGGCAGTTTGCAAAACCGCCATAGCTTTCACTTCTTGCTTGTTCAGGACCTAAATATAATCCAGAGAAGAGTGACTGGGGACTTCTCTTCCTCAGGATTGTTCTTGGCATGTGTACATCTTTTTAGACCCAGTTATGTGTTAAGTTTTCAACATCACTTATGATCATCTAGTTCTCCAAGGTTTCCTTTTAAACTCCCAGCAGGCTCTTGTTTGCCTCAACTGCTGTAATGTTGCTGTCATCTTTCTATTATTTCAGTAATTCCCTGAGTGTAAGGCTCTTTTTCCCACTGAGCCGAGCTCTAACTCAAACCAAATAACAAAATCACCCCGGGAACAGAGATCTTCTAGGTAAGTGAAAGTTTGGAAAATGTTCAGACTGTGCTCTGGTGATTTTAACAAAGCTCAAAATAGGTCAGACCTCTTCATTAGCTCTAAGGCTGCTGGCTTTTGGCTACCCTGCCACTAAGGAAAGATGAAAATATCCCCAAAGTAATACAGCACTGAGCCTTCTGTCTTAACAACTGTATCAGCCAGGATTCCACCAGAGAAACAGAATCTTTCCCTGTACCCTGTTTATTTTATCTTTATATACCCAAATCAGATGCCATCCCCTCAGGCCAGAGCTTCAGAAAAGCAAAGAGGTCTCTCTCACAGAGAGACTAATCCTGCATTTTAGCCTGCTGTCTGTGCTGTGACCTGGGGCTAAAAACTTCTGATTGTTAGCAGCCCAGGGGACCCAGGAATGCAAACGCCCCTGGCCACTAGAGGCAGGTGATCTAGGGGTGTCCCTGGGAAGCACCACACATAAAAACCAGAGCACAGGATGCATGTAAAGGCTCCCCTCTGGGAAATACTGGCACTCTGGAGTGTGGCAGGGTGAGAACATGACATTAGCACTCACCCACCAAAGTCTCTGTGAAGGGTTAGGGCAGGTCCTTAGACATGGGTTTCATTAGAAGCCTGCCCCTCAGGCCACAGCTACTGAGATAAGCTGACAGGCCTCTTACACAGAAAGACTGGGCTCCTCTGACTGCTGCCTCTTGCTGTGCCCTGGGTGTGGTAGCCAGTTAAGAACTCTGTCTCCTATAGTTACAGTCTTGTAGGACCCTTGAGCATAAACCACGCATCAGAAGCATTTCACAGTTCTCTATAGCCTTGTGGGTCTCGTGGACATGAGTGCTTGTTGGTTATCAAAGCTGGAGGTTTTAGGGGCTCATCTTTCTGGTGCAGGTCTTAAAAGTTGTGGTGCCTGATGTGAGATCCAAACACTTCACCCCTCAGGGAGGAGCTCCACGTTTTGAGTTCCCTCCCAACTGTGGATCGCCATTGCCAGGACGGGTTTCCAGCAAGGTGGTGTCTCAGCCTTGCCTACCTGCTTCAGTGTGGCTTTCCTCTTGTTGGCTCAGTGTGAAGTGGTCACTCCGCCAGTTTTTAGGTTTTCTTCACCGGAAATTGTTCCATATGTAGCTGTAGATTTGGTGTATTTGTGGGAAGTTGTGAGTTTGGCATCTTTCTACTTTGCCATCTTGAATTGGAGCCTCTATTTCCATCAGCATTTTAAAGAGGTTACTCCGCTGTCATATGGCTTTCATATTTCTGAAGAAAAATCTGTCATGTTGTGTCTCTTTGAGCCATGAAGACACTCTTTGGTCTTCGGTTTGTAGCAGTCCTCATATCATCTGTTTGAATGTGCGTTTGTGTGGAGTGCGTGCACGTAATTCTGCTTAGTGTTCCTGAGTGCCTTGGAACTGTGGTGTACATACTGTATTATTATACAGATTTTTAACTTTCAGTTTATGTTTATATTTAACTGTCTCTCCATAATTATTTCAATTTATTTATTTTTGATACCTTGCCTTCTTGAAGATTTATATCCTTTGTAATTAATTTTAGTATATATGTACCATGGTTCTCCTACTCAATTACATGTAGATGTCTCTATATCTTTTCTTGAATATTTTACATAAAGGCATATTCCTAGTTAAAATTTTTTTCACTGTCTTCCTCTTCAATTTTTGACTTACAGAAACTGTGTCTTCATTCTAAATGCTTCTCTCATATAGACACTGCAATCTTATATAGATACATCCATCTTTTTCTTCTGTTAAGTATATGAAGTAAGAGACTAATCACTTTAATTAAATCAGAAACCAATGATTGTTAAGTTTAGTTAGAGTTTTGATTAGGTTCAGTCTTTATCTAGTTCACTCTTGTTTCTAGGGCATAACTCTCCAGGGCTTTCAACTGAGAGATCGTATATTTACTGAGACTCCTTCCCCTGGCAGGTATGTAATCACAATGCAGAAACTGCAGAAAAATATGCTCTGCTTTCTGGAAGTCACCTCCTTATATTTTAATCTCCTTCTCTTCACATGTTTAGAAGCAGGAAAATGTCTTAAGAGGGGACTATACTATATGTTGAAGCCCCCGAGTCTCTAATTTTATCACTATAGTCATAAAAGATCCTCCAACTTTGGCCTTTTTTTGTCCAATGGCCTGCTTTCCTAGCTAAGCTTATAATTTTGATTTCTCACACATAGCTATGTTTCCAAGTGACCTCTGGGATGAAAATCAACTGCTTATTTTCAGTTTACTACTGCCTCTAAGACTTTCAACTGAGATCCTGATGGGTCCACAGGGCCTCCTCTTATGCTGTGTCATTTTTCTTCACAGTTAAATCTCCCTATCAAAAGTTTTTGGCTCAGTCCTCCCATTAGAGTAGAATTAATTGAGTCATGATAAATAACCTGCTCTTTAAGTAGACTGAATCTTATGAGAATTAAACACGTAATGTGTGTGGACTGAATAGTAAATATGAAAATAAATCAGTCGTGACTCCAAGAATTTTTGGTCTGGGGAAATTAGGATAAAAAAATAAGATATTATTTTAATGATTTGTCTTGAAAACACATTTATATGATAACACTATTGACCAATAAGTCAATTATTTGTTTAAAAAAAGTTTCTTATATACTTATATATTTCTAGACTTACTAAAAATTAGAAGATAAACTGCATACTGTAGTTAATCCTAAGGTATCTGTTTGGATAGTAGACAAGATGCTTTCAATATTTAAATATTTCATTGAAGTAGTTTTTTTGTGATTTTAAAACTAGGTTTTATTTTCAATTTTGTATTATGCTCTTATTTTGTGCAATATTGTAAACAATCTCAGAATTTTAAGTGTACTCATTAATTATTTTAAATTAATGTAAGTTCAATATGACTAACCACAAATTTTTATTTTTCAGGTTCAGGTTTTGGTACTCAAGAGTGTTTTGATCAACTTAATTCTAAGACTGATCCATCTGGGAACTGTGGCTCTAATGCTTCAGGGTACACACAGTGTAATCCTAAGTATGTTCTAGGAAATCTATCTGAGAAACTTTATTTATTGCTTTATATTTGAAAATACCATGAGATAATTTACTTTACATGTAAGTGAAATGTCACTTGATCATGAAGTAAGACTATATTTAATCAAATTATAAATGTCTCAAGTACAGAATATCTGTACTTATCTTTCTCACACATCCAAACTATCCCTTGTTCCACCCCACAGAGCATTTAATTTACATATAGTTACATTAATTACCCATTAGTTAGAAGGACTGATCAGTTTTATTTTGCATGCTGTCACTTTAATTTTACAAAGGATGATCATTCTTCATAGTGATCTGATAAAAATGCATGAATTTTTACTATCCAGGAAGTAAAGCAATGTGTTTAAGTACATATACTCCACAAGCAGACATCTTGGTTTCAAATACTAATCCCAATACTTACCTACTTGTGTGACTTTGGACACGTGCCTCACTTTTCTGATATGTAAAATATGTATATCAATTTCACTAACGTCACTGGGCTTGTGCCAGTGTGGAATTTAGACACTCTATGAAAAGCACTTAGAATGGGACTGACACATATGAGGGTTAATTGTTAACTACTATGATTATTATATATACTAGAACTAGAATTATATATACTAGAACTAGAATGCTACTGTTACTATAATATTTTACTTTGTTACTATTTCAAACTTGGTTTGATAGCAAAAAAAATTTCTTGTTTTGCACGAATAGCAAAAAGACTTCCCACATAGCTTTTACTCAGTGGTTTACATTTTGTGCATTTGCTTTATCCTTCTGTTTTTCTAACTCTCCTCTCCTTTCCTCCCTTCAAAACGATTTTCCTAAACCATTTGAATGTAAGTTGGTTACTATGTTTCATTATCCTTAAATAAATCATTGTGTTTTCTTGAGAACAAAGGTTTTTATTTTTTTTAATGGCTCTATTGTAGCTGTCAACCACAGTTCTCAATAAAACTTCATTCATTATCTCAATGAAGTATTTATAGGTCTTTTTTCTTGTTCAGGAGCAAATCCAGAGTCAGGAGTTTGTTAAACTTTAATCTAGAACATTCTTTTTGTTTCCATTTCTTTTCCTGTTTTTTTTAAAAAAAAAAAAAATACTACAGGCCAATTATTTTGTAATATTTTCCTCAAATTGGGTTTGTTTGATATTTTTCATCATTAGATTCATGTCGTAAATTTTGGCAAGCTTGCCACTGAAGTGGTGTTGTACCGTCAAGTGCAATTTTTAAAAGGTACATGCCATTTTCTCTCAAAGTTGGATATTTTAAGTTAAATTATTTGGTAACGTTAATTTTCTTTAGGTCTCTATTGTAAAGTTACACTTTTCCTTTGTGTTTAATGTGTTAATATGGGGAGAGTTAATATTGAGACCATGGACATGTTCTGTTCTTCTTCGAACTTTCACCCACTAGTATTAAGGTTCGTTGATGATTTTCTAACTCCATTATTGCCTCCCCCTTTAAGCTAGAAATGTATTGTAGAAAGAAGTATTATTTTTATTTATTTATTTATGTTTGTGTATTTATTTATGTCAGTTCAGACACAGCAATTGTTATTTGACTCAATATTATAGAATATATTACTATCATTTATTTTAACACTTACTTTTTCAAATTGTCTCAATTTGAGCTAGTGAGAGTTTCTTTTAGCTGGCCACAATAGTCTTTTCAAAAGTCTGTATGACACTTTAAAAACTTACACATTTTTCCAGCACAAAAAAAGATGTTCTAGGCCCCTGTTCTATTTTTCCTACCCTTGTTGTGGATTCAGCTGTTTCTCTAAGTAGCCCAGATTCCTTTCAGTAGAGAAGAGTATTTAGCAAACATCTGAGAACCAGGTGTGCTTATTTCTGCCGTTTTCCATTACCTCTAAGTCTTCTCAGACAACAAAGCTAGAACATACATGTATCACATTTATTTCTATATCCACGTATTATATCTCTGTTTTTAAAATGTGAACTTATAGTGATAATTTTATTTCCAGACACCACAAATATATACAAACTACATCTTACATTCATAAGTTGCTTTTTCATATGCTCAAGCCCAGAAGCACAAAAGTTTGTTTCATAACTGCTAAAGCATATACTGACTAAAGGAAGCTTTCTAGCTGTTAGGATTATATTTTCTTTTAAATCATTGATCTTTTTATATTAGCTGCTATAAAGTGCTTCTCTGCTAATTGCAATATTTGGGTCATTTGGATATTGATATCTAGTGCTTTATTTGCACCTATATCACATTTTAACTTTTTTGGCATGCATTGCAATTTTTTGACTTTATATTGGTTAGTATGAGTAATACATAATGGAAACTTTGCATATATTTATAATTTTCTGTATAAGTACTTACAAACATTATATTAGTTTCAGAGGTAGAACATAGTGATCCAACATTTTTTATAGATTACACACCATACAAAGTTATTATAAAATACTGACTATATTCCCTATGCTGTATGTTACATCCCTTTGGCTTATTTATTTTGCCATTGGTAGTTTGTACTTCTTAATCCCTTTCACCCATTTTGTACTTTCCGTACACCTCTCCCTTCTGGTAACCACTAGTTTGTTCTCTGTATCTGTAAGTCTGTTTCTGTTTTGTTATATTTGTTTGTTTGTTTTATTTTTAGATTCCACATATAAGTGAAAACATACAATATTTGTTTTTCTCTGTCTGATTTATTTCACGAAGCATGAAGCAATATACTATCCAGGTCCATCCATGTTCTTGCAAATGGCAACATTTCATTTTTATTTGTGGCTGAGTGATACTCTATTACATATATAATATACAAATAATATAAATATATCTCACATCTTTATCCATTCATCCAATGCTGGGTTCTTAGGTTGCTTCCATATCTTAGCTATTTTAAATAATACTGCTATGAACATTGGGGAACATATATCTCTTTGAAGTAGTGTTTTCATTTTCTTCAGATAAATATCTAGGAGTGGAATTGTTGGATTTTATGGTAGTTCTACTTTAATTTTTTTTTTTTAGGAAAGTCCATACTGTTTTCCATTTGGCTGTACCAATTTACATTCATACCGACAGTTTACTACAGTTTCCCCACATCTGACCAATGCTTGTTTTTTTTTTTGGTCTCTTTGATAATAGCCATTCTGACAGGTGTGAGATGATATCTCATTGCAGTTTTGATTTGCATTTCCCTCATGATTAGTGATGTTTAATGTCTTTTCATGTACCTGTTGGCCATCTGTATGCCTTTGGGAAAATGTCTATTCAGGTCCTATGCCGATATTTTAATTGATTTTGGGAGGCTGTTTTTTTATTGAGTTGTATGAGTTCTTTATATATTTTGGATATTAACCCCTTTGCAAATACCTTCTTCCCATTCAGTAGGTTGCCTTTTTGTTTTTTGTTCTTTGTTTGTTTGTTTGTTTTTTTTTGGTGGAACGTGGGCCTCTCACTGTTGTGGCCTCTCCCGTTGTGGAGCACAGGGTCCGGATGCGCAGGCTCAGCGGCCACGGCTCACGGACCCAGCTGCTCCGTGGCACGTGGGATCTTCCCGGACCGGGGCACAAACCCGTGTCCCCTGCATCGGCAGGCGGACTCTCAACCACTGCGCCACCAGGGAAGCCCTCTAATATGTAATCTTTTTGTCTGGTTTCTTTTACTTATGTTTTTGAGATTCATCCATTTTGTAGCCTATATCAGTAGTATGTAGCTTCTTATTACTGGGTAATATTATATGGTGTGGATATAAACATTTTAAAATTATGTACCACTTAATGGGCACTTAGAATGTTTCTAGTTTAAGGCCATTAAGAACAATGCTGCTGTGGATGTAAGCTATTATATAGAGAATGGATAAAACAACAAGGTCCTACTGTATAGCACAGAGAACTATATTCAGTATCCTGTGATAAACCATAATAGAAAAGAATATTGAATATATATACGTATAACTGAACCACTTTGCTGTACAGCAGTAATTAACACAACACTGTAAATCAACTATACTTCAATAAAAAAATCAAGAACAATGCTGCTGTGAACATTCTTGTGCAGTATTTTGTTTGTTTGCTTTGTAAAGCCATGTATTTGTTTCTCTTGGGCTATAACAAGTGTGAAGGTGCAAGTCTTTATGTAGACACATATTTTAAAATTTCACCTGGATGCACACTTAGAAGTAGAATTGCTGGGTCACATGGCAGGTATATGTTCAACATTTTAAGAAGCTTCCCAAATATTTTCCAGAGTTACTGTACCATTTTACATTTCCAGCAAATATGTATCAGAGTTCTAGCTTCCCTACATCCTTCTCTACATCACCAACATTTGATATTGTCATGACTTTTTGTTTCCTTGTTTATTTGTGTGTCATTCTAAAAAGGTATCTTACTCTGGCTCTAATTTGCATTTACCTACTGATTTATGAAATTACCACCCTTTCATGTGATTATAAGGCATTTGTATATCTTCTTTGGTAAAATGTCTTGGTAGATCTGTAGCCCACGTTTAAATTGGGTTTTGTTGTCATTATTGAATTGTGAAAATTCTTTTATGTATCAGAATAGAATCTTTATCAGATATATGAATTGTAAATATCTAATTCTATCTTTTCTTAATGACAACTTTTTGAAGATCAAAAGATTTTAATTTTGATGAAGACCAACTTATCCCTTCATTTTTTTACAGATCTTGCTTTTAGTATAATACCTAAGAAATCTTTGCCTCATTGCATAAAAGTGATAAAAGCAGAGATGTTTGTTTTGTTCCTGATTGTAGAGTGATAGCATTCAATCTTTCTACTTTATCCATGATACTACTAGTAGGTTACACATACAGCTCTATCAATTTGAGGAAGTTTCTGTCTGTTCCTAGCTGGATGAGACAGTTCATCATGGTTCAGTGCTGGATTTTATGAAATGCTTTCTCTGTGTCCTTTGAGAAGCTTCTGTGTTTCCCCCCTTTATTTTATTTTATTATCTTTTAATACCTTTATTGGAGTATAATTGCTTTACAATGGTGTGTTAGTTTCTGCTTTATAACAAATAGAGACTTGTGAAGTCTCCCTGCACATACATGGAGCCTCACAGCCAGCTAGGGATGTGATGTAAGGAGAGCCGACAGCCAGCCTTTATGGAAGCACTCTCTCCAGAATCATGGCTCCAATTTCTAGCTACTCCGTCCCGAATCTCAACTGTGACCTCAGTCTTGGGCTAACAGTGCTGCTGGTTTTACATTCATTCCCTAATACATTTGCTACTTTTACTCAAAATGCTGCTGGGTGAGACTTTTTGCTCTCTGCACCAAATCAAGGATGATCCCTCTGGCACTGAATTTATTGGTTTTAATGGCCAGCCTTGCCCTGGTAAAACGACAGCTGAAAGAGTGTATGGGAGCAGACCCAGGCAAGAGGACCACAGCCTTTCACTATTATTACTGATTTTATGGCAACTTTACATAAATGCTTCTCGATTTGTTGTTTGCTTTTGATCAGTTTCCATAGCCCTGAAATGTTTGTTGTGACAAATTTGCACAGTTTTATACTTATTTGGGGGGAGATAATTTACCTATATCTTCTCTCTCTCCTACCCACCTTGTTAAGATTTAACTACACAATTTATTTTGTGCCTGATGTATCACAAATCCTAGAACTGACTCATGATAAACACTCTCATCTAATTAGGAATAGAATAAAACTTCCTCAATCTGATAAAGCTATATGTGTTTTGTACTTCTACAAGTTACATCTAAGATAAATTTCCTTCCATGGGAAGAACTCAGTTTACATTTTCTTTAGTCTGGGGCGTCTATTGATAAATTTTATTAATTATTGTCTGGAAATGCCATATTTCCTTTTGAAAGATATTTTCTCTACCTGCAGAATGCAAAGACACTAGATATTTTGTCTCACCTTTGAGTCTGTCATTCAATAATCTGATCTCCATTATTTCTCTTGGAAAGTCAGTCTTAAGTTGTATTACTGTTCTTTTGTTGTTAATGCTTTTTTATTTTCTGGTTACTTTCATGATTTTGTCTGTGATTTATGCACTATCGTTGTGATGTATCTCAGTGGTTCAGCGTTAATATTTATTGCATGTACTGCTTCTTGAGTGTATGCCTCAGTGTCTTGTCAGTTTGGGACCCATGATGTGGAGAGTACATATTATGTTTGAAAAACACAAAAGGAAATCCAATCATACCAGTAATTTTTTAAATTTTACTAATTTTTTAGAATAGAATAAGCTTGGAATCATGTTTAAGAATCAAAAAAGGAATGAAGAATTGTTACCAAAAAAGTGATAAGGCTAAATAGAAAGTAGTTCATAATTACTAAGATGCTGTTACTATTAACAATGCAGGAAAGGCTCTCATACTTTTTGGTGTTGCACAATTAATTGCATACATCTTTTAGCAGCCCTTAATGCTTTATTTAAATCTGTTTGCTTTAGAAATGATATTCTAATATTTCTCTGTATTGAAAACTAATGATTTTTATTTGTTGGTAAATTATAGGGATGTGCGATGTGGAAAATTACTGTGTACATATGACAAAGGAATTATAATTAATATTCCAAATGCCACTGTTTTGTATAGCAACATAGATGGAAACATCTGCGTTGGACTGGAATATGCATATGATGATAAAGACAGCGGAAACATGTGGGTAAAAGATGGAACTGTTTGTGGTCTAAATAAGGTATGTAGTCTTTTATTACCAACTAATTTCCTAATTTCAAATTTTAAATGCATATTTGGTATTTTTCTCATAACTTAAGTGCACATTTAATTTCAAAAAATAAGAAAGTAGAAAGTTTTGAAAATGAGATATTATCACTATGAATATTTCATTGGCTATTTAGTACTTTTTTCATGGAAGTCATATGTATTAACTGTTTTATTAATTATCTCATGTTACACAGGGAGTATTTTTAATGTCATGAATTATATTTTGATATACTTACTTAAAATGGCAGTTAAAGTAACATATGCCCATTTTAGTGATGAAAATAATAAAGGATTCACAGAGTAAAGGAAAAATCAATCAAAGGCACATAAATCTGAGATATAAGTACTCTCCATTTTCATGAACCTTCCATCAACTCTTTTTATTATTTGAAGTATAATTGATTTACAATATTGTGTTAGTTTCAGGTGTACAGCATAGTGATTCAGTATTTTTGCAGATTATATTCCATTATAGGTTATTACAAGATAATGGGTATAATTCCCTGTGCTATACAGTATATCTTTGTTGCATATCTATTTTATATATACCACTTTGCATCTGTTAATCCCATACCCCTAATTTGTCCCTCCCCACTTTGATCTCCCCTTTGGCAACCATAGGTTTGTTTTCTATATCTGTTTCAGTTTTGCATATATATATTCCTTTGCATTCTTTTTAAGTTTCCACATATAAGTGATATCATATAGTATTTGACTTTCTCTTTGACTTATTTCACTAAGCATAATTTTCTTTAAGCCCACCCACATTACTGCAAATAACAGTATTTCATTCTTTTTTATGGCTGAGTAATATTCCATTATATAAATTTATAAATATGTATATATACATATATATATTTAAAAATCACATTTTTAAATGCAGTAGTCTGTTGATGGGCACTTGAGTTGCTTCTGAGCCTTGGCTATTGTAAATAGTGCTGCTGTGAACATTGAGGAACATGTATCTTTTTGAATTAGTGTCTTTCTTTTTTCCAGATGTATACCCAGGAGTGGGATTGCTGGGTTGTATGGTAATTCTATTTTTACTTTTTTAAGGAACATCCATAGTGTTTTCCATAGTGGTTGTACCAATTTGCATTGCCAGCAAAAGTGTACAAGGGTTCCCTTTTCTCCACATTCTCCCCAATATTTGTTATTTGTAGACTTTTTGATGAGAGCCATTCAAAGAGGTGTGAGGTGATACCTCATTGTGTTTTTGATTTGCATCTCTCTAATAATGAGCGATGTTGAACATCTTTTCATGAGCCCATGGGCCATCTTTATATCTTCTATGGAAATATGTCTATTCAGTCTACTGCCCATTTTTTAACTGTTTTGTTTTTGTTTTGATATTGTATTGAATGAGCTGTCTATATATTTTGGATATTAACATCTTGTTAGTTGCATAATTAGCAAATATTTTCTCCGATTCCATAGGTTTCTTTTTGTTTTGTTGATAGTTTCCTTTGCTGTGCAAAAGCTTTTAAGTTTAATTAGATCCCATTTGTTTAGTTTTGATTTTACTTCTTTTGTCTTAGGAGACTGATCCAAGAAAATATTGCTACAATTTATGTCAAAATGTATCCCACCTATGTTCTCTTCTAAGAGTCTTATGGTTACAGGCCTTACATTTAGGTCTTTAAACCATTTTGAGTTTATTTTTGTAAATGTTGTGAGGGATTGTTCTAATCTTATTGTTTTACATGTGGCTGTCCAGTTTTCCCAGCACTACTTGTTGGTGATACTGTTTTATCTCCATTGCATATTCTTTCCTCCTTTTTCTCCTGTTTCTTTTTATAGCATGTGATTTTTTGGTTAAAAACTGGACTTTTGAAAAACAGCCATTTCTCCCACTGTTTGCAGTCTGGCTCCGTGCCAGTGTAGTCCTTTTCTAATTTCTTGGGTGTGCTCTGAGCCTTGGGAGTAGCCTGAGGAGAAAGCTTGTGGTCTCTGAGATCTCTGTGAATATGCATCTTTCCTGGGTCTTTTTGTGGCTTTTCTTATTCCCCACATACATGTATGTTTTTTAATGTCTTGTTTTTCCAAATAGTCTCATGCCAGGGTTGCCTTGGAGCCTTAGATGGTCTATTGTATGTTTCCACCCATTCTCTCTGCTCCAAATGTCTACAAGTCTTAGTTTCCCTGCAGTTTTCCTGGGCAGTGTCCATCTGAGATCTGAATTAGGTGGAACAGAGACCAGTCTTCAGGCAGTTCCCAGACAGGTTACAATATTGAAAATAAGGTGTCCTCTACTCCATTCAGTTCAAGGGAGGGAATTGGAAACTCAGCTGCTGTCTCCTCCAGACCAAGACTATGGCATGCCCAAAAAGTAGTGGGACAAGGTTTGAGCAAAATACTACAAAACTTTCTAACATTTTGATTGTGGCTTTTTGTTTGTTTGTTTGGGCATTTGCTTAGCTGCAGTAGACCTCTGATGGCTTCCAGAGCTCCTATGGGTTGCTTTAGCCAGTCCTTCTCCCCCTCCCCCCCTCCTTCCCCTCCTCCTCCTTCTTCATCTTCTTCTTCTAGGATCTCTAAAGGAGAACAAGACTTGGGACTTCCTAGTGCACCATTTTGCTGATGTTGCCCTCCAGATTATTTTTTCAGGATTTGGTAAAACCTGCTTTTAATTCTGTCACTGGTGTACGGTGCATATAATCACTTAAATACTACATCCTTAGCCATTGATGACCATGGGAGGAATGCTGGCTTCAGGTTTTGGTTACTTTTGTGGAATCACATTGTTTCACATTTTCTGTGCCTAAAAATAATTTTTATTTTATCTCAAGTGCATAGTATTATTTGATATTACAAGTAAAAAGAAGTCTCAAAAAATAATATTTCTAAACTTTTGAGCTTTATGCTTAGCTTTCTTATTCCATTACTTGTACCACAACCAAGAAAGTTAGACATACCAGAGACCTTGGTGTCATTGCTCCATCTCTCTTTTCATCCTTTATATACAATCTATCACTAAACTTAGGTGGATCAAACTATTTAACTCTGTCTCAAACACAACCACTGTTTTTCATCAACACTACTACCACTCAATTTCACTCTATGGTTGTCATTTTTCTGGACTACTGTAATGTTATTCTAGTTTGTCTTTCTATATTTTCTCTTGCCTTTTACATTCTCTTTTTCAAAACCTCCGTTTATCAGCTTTCCATCTTCCAATTAAATCTCTAAACACCGCCAATTGCTTATAGGTTATAGACCAATTTTCTGATTAAGACTATAAGACACAGACAAACCCTCCATAATAACCTCTGTCACATCATGTATAGATTTTTTGTTGTGTGTGTGTTTCTATATCTTTTACTGCAATATGAGCAACATGAGTTTTGTTGTTGTTGTTCACTGCTGTGTTCTCAGGGCCAGGCACATCGTAAGACTCAAATATTTAGTTAATTAATGTTTGAATGGCTGTTCTTTGTGTAACAACTGAACTTCCCTAAATATTTCTTAACAGTTTCATAATAGATATGATGTAGGGTCATTCTGAATACTTATTCTTTTTCTATAAGTACTTTGTCTTTCATTTCTATGCTTGATTAAGTCATGTTCAACATCAGAGCTCAATAAAAAAGTTTCACTGTCCTCATATATTAGACAAATTCTGTGTTTTTATTATTTCATAAAACTATTTTATTATAGTATTTATTACACATTTACCTTTACTGTTACTTATTTCATGTCTGTACTTCCTATCCCAGTATAAGCAGGGAAGATGTTTTTATTGTTTTATTTATTTTCAGATAATCGGTCTCATCTAGTGCTGAAAACATAGTAGCACTATGAATTAATCACTTATTGTTAGTATGTTAATATTTGTTATTAAATGAATACCTCTTATGTCAGTATAATAAGGAATCCTTTTAATTAGATGCCAAACACAGATGTTGGTACAGTTAACTTACTTTGGGATGTCTCCTTTTCAGGTTTGCAAAAATAAAAAATGTGTAGATTCTTCATTCTTGAACTACGACTGTACTCCAGAAAAATGCCACAATCGAGGTGTAAGTATCAGCACTACAGACAAGAATAGAAATCACTGAGGCTGATATTTGGAAAGCAAACGCACAGCTAAACACACACACACACACACACACACACACACACACAAACACACACAGTCATATTCATAAACCATGTAAGAAAATCAGCCTTATCTGACCTAGCTATTATTTCAAAATTTTAAGTGAACACAAATAATTTTAGCTATTTATGATATTTCTCCTGTTTCAGCTATGTAATAATAAAAGGCACTGTCACTGTAACCCTACATATTTACCTCCAAACTGCCTAGCTTCACTAGAGTCATGGGAAGGTGGGAGTATTGACAGTGGCAACTTTCCACCCTCAGTACCAGGCCTACCTGGTAAGTATTGATGGATACTGATTTCAATTGAAATTATAATTAAAATAACATTTTAATGTATTAAATTTAATAAAATAAGTCTTTTGTCTACCAATTTATATTTAGATTATGTTTGGACATAAAACAATACACCATATATGGCTATTTAATTTATGTTTTCCTTCCAGAGACTAATGTGTTATAACATATTAAATATATGTTATAAATAACGTATGTCAGTAAAGGCCCAGGCATGAAAATAGAAATCACTTTAGCCTTTCACACAGAAGGAATTCAATACAAGGCATGGGGTAACACACAACGGCAGAGATAAAAGCCAATCAGAGAACAGTGAGGCAACCAGAGATTAGCAACACAGGAATCCACTACCACTTCTTAGGGCTAAAGGCACAATAAATGGAGATGTTATTACTAGAACCAGAATCTAAGCCATCTCGCATGACATGTAACTGTGGTCAAGGCTATATACTAGGGTCTAGAACCCAGGTTAGAGGTACTCTCCAGCATGAGGTGAAGGTGTAGAGGATACAGGGACACAATTGCAGATGCTGGAGACAGAGAGGGTTAAATACCATGGCAATTTCTGTCTTCTTGCCCTCCAAATTTTATCCAGTGAATCCCATTAGCCAAATCTAACTAGAAGACCAAAGGTTTAAGGAGCTTAGGAAATATAATTTTCGACACATTTTGGTTCAAAGTAGAGATGTATTTTAGAGCAAGCTGGCAGATCCAGTGTTGCTTAGGACTAGATTTCTTTTATATAAAAACCTATGTTTAGGGCTTCCCTGGTGGCACAGTGGTTGAGAGTCCGCCTGCCGATGCAGGGGACACGGGTTCGTGCCCTGGTCCGGGAAGATCCCACATGCTGCAGAGCGGCTGGGCCCGTGAGCCATGGCCGCTGAACCTGCGTGTCTGGAGCCTGTGCTCCGCAACAGGAGAAGCCACAACAGTGAGAGGCCCGCATACCGCAAAAAAAAACAAACAAAAAAAACAAATAAAAACCCCTATATTTACAGAAAATCAAAGCAAGCAGATTTTGAGCCAGACTTAGTTCGTAACATTTCCACATTCATTCCAGCATTTGAAATATAGTATTTAAGACCATGCAGTAATAGATTAAGTAAAAAACATTATAACATACTTATGTATCACCAAGCTATTTCTATGTTAGTGGGAACGGTCAGCTTATCTTCAAATTAACAGCAATTAACTGCTTCTATCCATGCACATGCATGCTGTTTCCCCAGTGAGAAGAAGACTGTTTCCTAGAATCCAGGTTGGTTTTAGTGACGTGATTGAGCAGTAAAATATACAGAAGTGAGATTCTGAGACTTCCATGGTTTTGCTGCAGATTCTGATTGGGTTTTTTAGAATACTGATGCTTCGAACTCTCATTATTGGAACACTCATTCTGTTGAAAATTATCTGGTGTATATGAAATTTGACTACATTGAGACATAAAAATAAAAATACAACCATGCAACTAAGCCCTCCCCAAATTCATGACACACAAAATTAAAAGATTAAGTTACCAAATTTAGGGATACTTTCTTGCACAATCTCTCTCTCTCTCTCTCTCTCTCTCTCTCCCTACACACACACACACACACACACACACAATTTGGTACCAGATGGTGCATTTATATTTATATAACAAGAATCTAAAACATGTGCCATTAGCTTTGGAATTGGGTGGTGCATGGAAGGTAGTACAGGAAACTGTTGATGACTACTGATATATGTTGACATTGTCTCAAGAAGACTGTTGGTGAGCAATTCAAAGACGGCTTAAAAACGTGTTATTAGAAGTTGGAGAAATGAGGACATTCATTATGAAGTAGTGAATTGTGTGGCATCCTTGCTGCCTGTGGTAATGTGGAAAGTAGAATTCATGGTTCTGGTCAGCAAGATTTCCAAGTTGGGTGACTTAAGTTACCTATGATAAAATATAAGATGATAGTAATTATTAATAAAGGAACAGTTCAGTTTTCAAGTAAAATGTCTATTTTACTTGAAAAGAGCTAGAATTTATTTGGTTTGAAAATAAAATTAATTTTTATTCCTGAATTCTTCCAGCAAAACATTCTTAAAGTGAGATATGGCTAACAGCTAAATTTGAGATACTGAGCAATAAAATTTGATCTCAGATAAAAATTGTCAAGCGTATGTAAACCCCTCTGTTAAGACCTCAGGAAAACTTAAAGTGATGCCTCTTAGACACCTTCATCTATCAATATACAAAAAGCCTTCTAAGTATTGTACTGGATTGCCTCTTAAAAACTCTTAAACAGTAAGGCTACTATGAATGTTAAATAGGTTATTTTATAGCAGCCTCACCAGAGTCCAATATAGACAGATTTATGTTAAAAAGATTTGTGGGTGTGGTTTCATTTAATGGGGTGTATTTTTTATTTAATACACAAGAAATCCATACATTTTTAAGGAATTACCTCAGTCAGACTGAAAACGGTCAAGATAATACATATGTTCTTCAAGTCCTAATCAATTATGGGTAAAAGTAGACTGATAAAGCTACTCTAATGTAAAAAGTGTTATAAGGGCTACTCCTTATGGAAAAGGAATTATAAATCATAGGGTATAACCAAGAAATCAGAAGCCCAAACTTCATGATGTGTGCATTTGTGATTTTTGAAAATCACCACCAACAAAAATAACAGCAACAAGAAATACAGATGTATTTGGTTTCACAGGTTAATTCTGGCAAGTTTTTGCAAGGAAGAAATACCATTTTAAAAAGTAGCAGTGAAGTGACTCCTGTCACCTCGCTGTATGAGGAAAACATATCCCTGATGCCAAATCCAGAAAGAAAGTTAACAAAGAAAAAATTACAGAATATACTTCATAAACATAAATGTAAGCATTCATTTGAAAGTCAATCAGTGCAATTCACCAAATTAAGAATTTTTTAAGTGTATATCATTTTCTCTTTTGATGCATAAAAGTCATTTGACAAAATTCAACACGTATTTATGAATTTTTTAAAGGCAACAAACTACCAACAGAAGCAAACTTCGTCAATACGATAAAAAGCATCAACAAAAAAATTTTAGCCAATATATCTTATGATAAAATACATTGTTTTTTCCAAAATTTGAGAGCAAGGCAATGAAGTCTGCTCTCACCATGTCAATATTTTACCCTAAGTCATAGCCAGTGCAATAAGTAAAGAACAAAAAATCAGGAGCATGAAGATTAGAAAGGATGAAATTAGACTGAACATGATATGATTAATTACATCAAAAATCCTAAGGACTCTACAAAAATACTTCTAGAAGTAATAAAAACCTTTCGAAAGGTCAAAGGAAATGTTTAAAAGTGGATAGTATTGCTATATACTAGCAGCAGTAAATGAAAACCAACTTAAAATCAGTATCATCTACAATACTATCAAAATATAAAATATTAGGAATAAGTTTAACAAAAGATGTGCAAGACTGAAACTAAAACAAAAATGCAGATAGATGCTAAACATACAAGTAAATGGAGAAATATGCCATGCTCACCTATTGGAAAGTTTATTATGGCCAAGATGTCAATTCTCACCAAATTAAATCTATAGATAAAAATAACCAATCATAAAAGCATGCAACATTTTAGGTGTCAACAATTTGATTCTAAAATACACACAAAAGTGCTTAGAATAGCGAAAGAGCTCTGAAAAAGTACAACAAAGAAGGACAACTTAGTCTATTTGCCTTATATTAAATTTAGAATAATATAGATTTAGTATATAGTTACAGTAATCAAGAAAAGTACAAAGATAGTTCAACGGGAAAGGAAAGTGAGTTCAAAACATTGTATTCTAACAACTGGATATCCACATAAGGCCAAATGAATCTCAAAATTACAACTTACTTCACAATTCATGTGTGATAGACGATAAATCTAAATGTAGAAGCTAAAACTATTCTTGAAAGAAACACAGGAAATGTCTACATGACCTTGAGCTAAGCAATTAATTTCTTCGATGAAACATGAAAATAAATACCAATGCAATAAAATAAAAGAATTTGGACTTCATTGAAATGCTATGACATATGCAATATTTCTTACAAAAAAAAATTGAGTATTGAGGGAAAATTCAGTTCTTCCTGGGATCACACTATAATCCCTTTCGTCTGTATTATGAGACAGATCTGAAAAGAGACTACATGGAATAGAAGGTTCTTAATAAACAAGCAAGGAATATAGGACTATTATGTAAGAGAAGAGTCTAACTTTGAGCACTTATGATGTCAACTTATCCACTTCATATAAAATATGTTAATTATAAAATTATTAAATGTTTAAACATTTTATTCTAATAGTCATATTAAAATGCAGAAATGGTTTTGCTATATTCCTGGTAATTGCTTTCAAATCACTGGTGTTTTCTCTCCTAGACAGGCGCTATATTGAGAATGTTTACTATTCCACGCCTACGAGATGGCCATTTTTCTTACTCATTCCTTTTTTCATTATTCTCTGTGTACTGATTGCTACACTGGTAAAAGTTTATTTCCAAAATGAAAATTGGAGAACTGAGGACTATACAAGCGATGAGTATATTAATTTCATATTTAAGATTCATTACTTTTGTAATTAGTTGGCCTACATAGTAACTTATCAATAAATAACATTATGGTGATATAACTAGTAATAATTCCGATTATATATTTATCTTTATATGGAAATTTAATATGTAATATATTAATGATCAATATAATGAATAATAAATTTCTTTAATCTTAAAATAACTTGGACTGTGTTAAGGGTAAATTTAAGTAGAAATGATTTCTAGTTAGTGTTTATCTATCTCCTTTTACTATTTGATCTTAATTATTAAATATGTATTAAATATTATTACTTTACTTTTTAATATTTATATATTTCAAAGAATTTTGCATACACTATTTTATTAAAACATAGCATGGAAATTTAGGAGAGTAGTTAAGCTTTAAGGCACTTAAATAAATTGAGAGGCAGGCAGAGTTGGAAAAGGTTAGAAATTAATATATAATAGTAAAACTGAAAAATCTAGATATAGCCATGGCTAATCTACAGAAAAAACTTTTTTAAATTAAATAACCTTATAAATATCTGAAAATATGCTTCAAGAATAAAATAAATATTAAAATTGGTTTATTTCCTTTCATGGAAATTGCTATAAAATAATTTCTGCCTTTGAGTTTTACATCTATGACCTCCATCTTAATTAAAATGAAATGAATTTTATTCAAATATTTAAAGAATTTTATTGAAGTTTGAAGTTGATAAGATAATACTAATTAAAAGAGAATATATTTCACAGAAATATTTTGAAAAGTTTATGTAAAATTGCTGAAGTAATATGTAACACATAAAATAGTCACATAATTCAGATAATATATAAACATATTAAAGGAATTTTCTTATATTAGATGACTTTATTGTGGAAAAACTGGGCAGAATATGAATGGTAAAAAGAAGTGTAAAACTATTTAGCTAATAATGTCATGGATATAAATATGATCTGAGCTCATTTCCAGATAAACTTATATTACTTTGCTTTTTCCCACATTAGTCTTTCTTACCAGTTAAGAGGTGCTCTCGGTGGTAAGATATTCTTAAGTAGTGACTGCTCCCAGATCTCAGATAGGGATTCAAAACTATTTCAATACTGATAAATGGTACAGAGTTTTGTAGAACCATCTTTGAGGAAAATACAATTTTAAATGATTATTTTTATTTTTAAATACATAGGCAAGTGGAAAGTGAGAGTGAGACCAAAGACTAGCCTGGAAAACAAAGAATCCATGGTATCACAGTAAGTATCAACTATTTTAGGATGAGAGGAAGAAACAGACAAACAGAAAATTCAATGTATTAGATAGATAGAAATAATATAAATGTATATTAAGTGAAGATGGTAATATAGCTGCATATAATAAAAATCAAATTGAGGCTATATCATAGACATGGTAAATCTGTCACCTAAAATATGTCTTAGAGTACTATCTTTTCTCTTTTTTTCTAATAATGCTTAATTCTTTAGCATTTGTGTATTCAAAATGTTGGTTACAAATAAATTATTGATACATGATAGAACTCTACTTCAAAATAAGTGTACCCTCATGCCATTTGTTGAATTAATCATCATTTTTAACTTGATTGATCATACAGGTGACTTTTCCCCCTTTATTTATTCTACCAGAGTAACTATCTCTGATGGACAGGAAAAATGGAAAAGAAAACGTACATGCCTTGCCTAATTACCTGGGATTCAAAACCTGTGCATTATGTCTTTCATCTGTCAAGAAAAGATAAAAGTTTTCATATATAACATAATACCACAAATAATTTATTTGCAAGGAATGCATGTTTATGAGTTTTTGTATTACATATTTCTTATTTTTAAAGTTACCTCATATTAATTCTGTTAGTAAGCATTAACTCTGTTAATGAGTAGGCATGAGGTAAGGAAAGTGTATAATACATGCAATACCATGATTAAAGGCCACTGTTATATTTTAAGCCGCAATGGTGTGTGGTTGTGTTATAGTCTCATGGTCCATAACCAATCAAAAGACAACAATAAAAATTTTAAAAAAAAGATTTGGAAAAAAATTTCAACCATACGCTGCTTATAAAAGACAATTTCAGGGCTTCCCTGGAGGTGCAGTGGTTGAGAGTCCGTCTGCCGATGCAGGGGACACGGGTTCGTGCCCCGGTCCGGGAAGATCCCACATGCCGCGGAGCGGCTGGGCCCGTGAGCCATGGCCGCTGAGCCTGCGTGTCCGGAGCCTGTGCTCCGCAACGGGAGAGGCCACAACAGTGAGAGGCCCACATACCACACACACACAAAAAAGACAATTTCAGTTATATAAAGGTTCAAAGTAAAAGACAGATATACCATGGAACTTTAAACTAAAGAAAGCTTGGTAGACTTTAACACAAAAAGCATTAGTAGATATAAAGAAGAACACATCATAGTGCAAAAGGTAAATCTAAGAAGAAGCTACAATAATATAAATGTGTGAGTCAGGGTTCTCCAGAGAAACAGAAGCAATAGGAGTTATATAGCTAGATGGGGGGTGGGAGGGATGAGGAAATTTATTAAAGGAGTTGGCTCACATGGTTCTGGAGGCAAAGAAGTCCCAAGATCTGCCATCTGCAAGCTGGAGAGCCGGGAAACGACTTGTAGCGTCATTCAGTGTGAGTCTGAAGGCCTGAGAAATGCAGGGCCAATGATGTAAGTCCCAATCTGAGTCCAAAACCCTGAGGACCAGGAGTGCCAGTGGGTGTCCCAGGATAGGAGAAAGCAAATTGACCTTCCTCTACATTTTTGTTCTGCTCAAGCCCTCAAAAGATTGAATGATGCCCACTCCAATTGGTAAGGGTAGTCTCTCCTTCACTCAGTCTAATGATTCAAATACTAATCTCTTCCCAAGACACACAGACACACCCAGAAATCATGTTTTATCAGACATTTGGACATCCCTAAGTTGACACATGAAATTAACCATGACAAGTCTCCCCCTTGTCAACTTCGCACCCATATGCATCTCCTTAAGCCATACTTAATCTCCAAATAAAGGTCATAACTCTGCCTAAAGTGATATAACTGTCCTGCATACAACCAAAGGTGCCCTAATTCCTTTCCAGAAGAGGAGATAAAGCCCCTGCGTGATGTTTACTCTCCTCCTGATATTTTATAACTTAAATACTACGATGTAAAATTTAAAATATTTATACAAAGTCGATACATGATAAAGGAATGAGAGGAAAGAAAGCAAAGATATTTGCTCAATATGTTTATATACAGACAAATGTATTCATAACAAAATAAGGAGAATATAATTGTGAAAATACAGTCTGCATTTCTGTAACTAGTCACATGGTTGTAGCTGGTATTTATAACTACCTTCTTCTATTCTCCACTCTGCATTCCCTTTGACTTCATCAAGCACCTGAGCTGCTTTGCTGACCCAAACCTTCATTTCTGAAAGGTCTGCACCATTAGTAATCCTTTCTGGATGGAGTTGTAGTTCTTCATTGACCTTAATTACAGAGCATGGTAATATGAGGAGACATTCCACAGGATTGCCTGTATTTCATACATACTCTTCCTTACCTCTGTTGTTGAGTAGTCCAGTTCCCTTTGGTAGTCAAGATCACTAACCACAGCCAATACCTTACCTCCCTTGTTTTCCTATTGATTCAGAGGTATGAGGAACCGAAGTAACCATGCAGCAGTCTTAATTCCAATTAAAGATATCACTGTTGTGTTCCCTGGCGAAAGCATTCTTCCCTCTGGGACTAAGACCTCTAGGCCAACAGAACTTAAAGTTGGGAAACAGGAAGCAAAAATTTTGCTAGTGGGTCACTTGGGGTAATAGTGAGTGGTGCCACGCCTCTTTCCACCCTTCAATTCCTGGACCCATGAATCCTGGTTACTGGAGAAACAGCATCAGATATTGGACAGTCTTCTGGAGAACCTTGCCCCAGCCCTGAAAAACACTGCCACCTAGCCAGCACTGTAATAGAGTGCTCAAAAGGCCATGCCACCATTCTATCAGGCCAGCAGCTTCAGGATGGTGGGGAACGAGTGAATCCATGAGCCCAGGGCCACTGCTGCAATTCTTTTGCTGTGAATTTAGTTCCTTGATCAGAAGCAATGCTGCATAGAATACTGTGACGGTGGGTAAGTCATTCTGTCAATCAATGGATGGCAGTTTTGGCAGAAGCATTACATATAGGGAAGGTAAACCTGAACCCAGAGTGTCTATTCCAATAAGGAAAAAATACTGTCCCTTCCTTGATGGTAATCAGCCCACCACCAGGTAGGTGGCTGACCATCCTGAGAATGGTGCTGTATCCTGGGCTCCGTGTTGGCCTCTGCTGCTGGAAGATTAGGCACTCAGCAGTGGTGCTGCCAGGTTGCTAAGCCCATCCTGCCACCACGATCACTTTATTCACTAGCCCATTTGACGATAAAGGCATGGCTAGGAAATAGGCTGACTAGTATCCACAAAATGGGTCATCGTTTCCACCTGATTATTAAAATTGTCCTCTGTTGAGATCACCCTTAGTGAACATTCACATGGGACACAAACGTCTTCATGTTTCTTGCCCATTCAGAGAGGTCTAGCCACATACTTCCTCCCCAAATAATTTTGTCACCAGTTTTCCATTTATGTTCCTTCCAAGTCCCTGATCACCCAGCCAAACCACTGGCTACAGCCCAGAATTGGTATATAATCACACGTCTGGCTATTTCTCCTCCCAAGCAAATTGCACAACCAGGTACACTGCCTGAAGTTCTGCCCTTTTAATAGGATTTCCTTTCACCACTATCCTTCAAGGATGTCCAAGAGAGGGGCTGTAGTGCTACTGCTCTCCACTTCCAAGTGATGCCTGCACACCAGGCAGAATCATCTGTCAACTGATTATAGGGAACTCTTATGAGCCCATAAATGCAAGCTGAGAGAAGGCACTGTGGTGGTAGTTGGGACTATAGGCATTTATTCCACTTCTTCTTGTAACTTACCTGTGCGTCAGGGCCTGCTTGGGCCTGATCACAGTTACCATTTCCATTTGATGATGGAATGTTTCTGTGCAGCCCGATTTTATGACTTGGTGGTCAGAAAACATAGTTTATGATCAACAGCTGAGGCCGCAGTATAATTTGGTGGCTTATGGTCAAGTGTTCAGTCTCTACTAAGGCTCTACCAGTAGCTGACCAAAAGTTGTTTTTGAAAAGGAAAATAGTTCTCTTTAGATTATGTCAGGGCCTTTCTCTATAGTCCTAATGGCCTGCACCACGATACACATATGGGGCCTGCCAAAGGCTCCAAACAGCACCCCTATCTGCCACTTCCCACTTCAAGTACCATTGGATCTGCTGGCTTATGTGGCCCAAGTGGAAGAGCAGCTTGCACTGCAGCCTGGACCTGTTGCAGAGCCTTCTCCTGCTCTGGGCCCCATACAAAACTAGCAGCTTTATGGGTCACTTGGCAAATGGGTTGAAGAAACACACTCAAATGTGGAATATGCTGTCTCCAAAATTCAAAGAAGCCCATTAGGCATTGCACCTCTTTCTTGGCTATAGGACTGTCCAGAATCAAAAATTTACCTTTCACCTTAGAAAAGAGTATCTCAACAAGCCCCACACCACTGATCTCCTAGAAATTTCACTAGAAATCGAGATAGATGGCCCCAAAATTTTAGTCAGATTTATTTCCCACCTTCTGACAGCAAATGTCTTAATGATAAGTCTAGAGTAGTTGCTACTTCTCACTCACTAGGTCCAATCAGCATCATGTTATCAATGTAATGGACCAGTATGATATCTTGTGAAAGGGAAAGGTGATGAAGATCTATATTATGACACAGGGCTAGAGAGTTGATAGACCCCGGTAGGGAGGACAGTGAAGGTGTATTGCTGACTTTGCCTGCTGACAAAAATTGCTGCATACCAGGGACCAGAGGACGTGCTAATCTGCTCAAGCGATGAAACCACAACTGGTATGGCAGATGCAATTGGAGTCAGCCCCTGGTTAAGCTTAATGTAATCCATGCTTATTCTCCAAACTCCATCTGTCTTCTCTGCAGGCTAATAGGAGAGTTGAATGAGTGTGTGGTGGGAGCCACCACCTGTGCATCTTTCAAGTCCTTGATGGTGACAGTAACCTCTGAATCTCTTGCTCTAAATTAAATCAGAGGAGGTTGGACATTTACAATTTGCTCATCATGGCTATTTTTGGTCTATGTTTTGGCCAACCAACCGAACTGTTAGAGCACTTTTAACTCCTAAGCTGCAGCATTAAATGCAGAATCTCTTCTTAGTGAGCCTATGTCAATACATTTGGCTTGATGCAAGTTTATGTTCCTTCCACTGTTATCCCACACCCTTAATATCCCTTCCCACAGAGCTTCTCTCGATGTCTGCTTATATAAATCAGAGAACTCAATTAGTTCTTTTGGAGTATAGTTCACCTCACCTTCAGGAATCTGCTTAGACTGAGTCTAGTTATAGGTCTAGAAGCAAAGATGGATGGTGGGGGTCAGTCCTGAGGAGAATCAGCAGTGTCTTGAGTCCAAGACCATTTCCTCAAGGTTAATTCCCTCAAATTGAGGTGGAAAGGCTGAAACCACTGTGGGTGGAGACAGCACAGTGGGTGAGAAGGTCAATTCCACTGGAGTTGGGGAGAATACTTTTGCTGAGGCTGGGAGGCCTCTTCCACAATGAGGACTCATCAGGATTTAGGGGCTCAGTGTCCCTGGCTTCAACAGCATATTCCAACACATCTCCATCCCACCTTATAGGGTCTCATTCTTTCCCAATGAATGCCCTCACTTTGACAACAGACACCCTGTGAGGCCAGGAGGTCAACTTGCATTATAAATCAGCCAGGACTAAGTTCTCCATTTAATTTTCAGCAATTTCAGCCCTGGGGCTATGGGAGATAAGTCCTTTCTTCAGGGCACACCTGGAAGCCTTTAGGTCATTTACGCAACACTTGACCTGGGAATTCAGGTCTCTGAACTTATCTTTTCCTTTCCCTATGTTGTCCAGCAACATTAGGAGAAATCAACCAATGTCATTATATTCCTTCATTTTCCAAAAATGTTCAAAAATATCATATAGAGTCACGTGGCTCCTTTCTTCCTATAAGTGGTTGATTAGAAGTATCCAAAGCAGATATTTTGCATATCTCTGTAAACAGCAACTTTTTTCTTTTAGTCTTTATTGAATTTCTTACAATATTGCTTCTGTTTTGGATTTTTGGCCACGAGGCATGTGGGATCTTAGCTCCCTGACCAGGGACTGAATGCACACCCCTTCATTGGAAGACAAAGTCTTAACCACTGGACCACCAGGGAAGTTCCTGAGTCAACAGCATCTTAAAACTTAATCAGATTACAAAGCCAGTTCCAGGAATCCCAAAACCAATTCAGAAAACTCATCCTTTAAGTCCCCAAATCTGTATCAGTCAGGGTTCTCCAGAGAAACAGAACAGGAGATTATATATATATGGGGGGGGGGGGAGAGAGAGAGAGAGAGAGAGAGAGAGACATGAGATTATAGAAATTGGCTCATGTGGTTATGGAGGCCAAGAAATCCCATGATCTGCCATCTACAAACTGGAGAACCAGGAAAGCTGATGATGAATTCCGCCCAAGTCTGAAAGTCTAGAATGGGAATGGGGGTAGTGACAGTATAAGTCCCAGTCTGAAAAGCAGGAGTGCCAATGTCTGAAAGCAGGAGAAAATAGAAGTCTCAAATCAAGCACAGAGCAAATTCACTCTTCCTCTGTCCTTTTATTCTATTCAGGAGCTCAATGGATTAGATGCTGCCCACCAGCATCTTTGAGAGTGGTCTTTACTCAGTCTTCTGACTCAGATGCTAACCTCTTCCAGAGACTCCCTCACAGAAACGTTCAGAAATAATGTTTTAATCAGCTATCTGGGCATCCCTTAGCCCAGTTAAGGTGACACATAAAATTAAAAGTCACAAAAATTATAATATTTTATAAATCTTAGTATAACTTCAGTACACAAAAGGAAATTATTATCAGAAAAAAATTAGAAAAATCAACAAATATGTGAGGGATTTGAAAAATATGATGAAAACACATGACCTACCTCATATAGAGAACAGTATACCCAACCTCTGCAAAATACACATTTTAAATATGTATAAAAGTTTTAATGATATATACCACATGCTTAGGTATAAAATAACTCTTAACCAATTTCTCATGACTGAAATATTTCAGATTATGTTCTCTAATGAAAGTTAATTTAAGACAAATATATTATAAATATATAAAAATCCCCAAATATTTGATGTAATACTTTTCTAATTAATCCATGGATCAAAGAGGAAAATTCAATGAAAATTAAAATATTCTTTGGTACATACTATAAAAATACTAAAGTAAAATCCATGACATAGGTAGGTCTTGCTTAGCGGGAATCTAAGCCATCTGAAAACTGCTGACACAAATAATCAATAATGAATCTATAATAAGGAATAGAGGGGGAAAGGGGTGGGGTGGGAGGAATTGGGAGACTGGGACTGACACACATACATTGATACTATGTATAAAATAGACAACTGATGGGAACATACTGTATAGTACAGGGAATTCTACCTAATGCACTGTGGTAATCTAAATGGGAGGGAAGTCCAAAAGGGAGGGGATATCTGTATGTGTATGGCTGATTCATTTTGTTGTGCGGTGGAGGCTAACACAACATTGTAAAGCAACCATACTCCAGTAAAAATTAATAATTTAAAAAAAAGGAATCTGAATACACTAAAGTGGGTACACAGCTTTCAAAGAGGAGAAGCAGTAACAAGAGAAACACTGGATTCAACTCCTAGCTGAGTAAATGCCACTGGGACAAGTCACAGGCTAGCTGAAGTTTAGAAGCTCTGCAAGGAAGGAGGAAGGTTAAGACTTCCGGGGGTGGGGAGGAGATTCAGGTCAACCTAAAGAGCAGAAAGGAAAAGGGATGCTCTCTACCCTGGGGTCATGAGGCACAACTGGCAGGCCCTCAGGGCTTTATGGGGTGAGGGTCTTTGGCTGCTTTTACCTGATTCAGAGCCTTTTCTGGATTCAAGTTAGAGTAGATAGGTTGGAAGTTGGAACTGAAAATACAGAGAAAACACCAGACATAATTCAGGTGATTCAGGGGCAGATGATTTATTATTTCATAATTTAACCCTCAGCAGTGACAACAGAGGCGAGCGAGAAATATGTTTTTTCCTTCTTGGTTTAGGCCAGTTTCTGGTGATTTATTTGGTACCATCCTCTCTTCAGGCCAAGATTGTTAGAGACTGTTACTGTGAGGGAAAACAAGACAAAGCACACCACAAAATACCCGTTATTTATTATTTCTTTTGGAGCCCACATATTTCTAACACAAGAATTTATTTAAAAGGCATGGAAAACTGAAGAGAAAGGATGAAGAAAATAAAAATTGATTCCAGAAAGAAAAATCATGTTACCTTCAACTGCAAATATTCTTAGTCTTCTACTAGAGTGGCTTCCTAAAATATCCTAAGTGTTTATCTATTTTTGGTAACTAGGTCAATAAAGCAAAGTGCCTTTAAATTTCCATTCTAAGTATATAAACGGATTTTAGTTTAGAATAAAAACGAAAAATTGTGATGTTTCTAAGTACAATCACATTTTATAAAAGATAAAACACCAACATATACACCATATATACATCTATATATATTGAAATATTTTAAAATGATCATCCTAGGTGCTAAGATTAATGATGATAATTTTTTTATTCTTTTGAATATTTTTAAATGAACGTTTATTACTTGTACTGCTATAATAAGAAACAGAATGATTCACCTACTCACAAGCACGTGCAATTTATTGAATAAATCAAGAGAGGAGAGTCAAGGCAAGATTTGGGTATCCCAAGCTCTCCGGACTAAAAAGAATCTTATTGTCATTAAAATCGAAAATAATCCATCAGAATTATGAATGATTAAAACAGTTAAGCATAAAATAGAGTCAAATGTTTGTTGTAAACCTCAGCACAAAACTGAAAATGATAAAGTGTTTTTGGAACCAAGAAAATAATGTTTAAAAAACAGGAATTTATTAACATTAGGCTAGGTCTAAACTCCCAACTTACATAAAAAAAATCAGTGGAGCGAGAGACATGGGAAAAGGTAAACGTACACTAAGCATTCCTCATACTAAAGGAAGTCTCAAAAATGCCTCTAATCCCTTACTTTTATATTACGTATTTTTCTTTCTATTACATACTCATTTAAGAAACAGCTTATTACTAAGTGACACAGTGGAAAATAAAGAAAATTCAGTACAATAGTGAAAAAGTAAAATTTAAGATAAACTAGAAAGCACATCACTCAAATGTACAAATGACTAAAAATAACTTATGAAGGTTACAACCTGACACAAATGGATTGGTGGTCATCATTACAATCAGGTAATTTGGCAGTAGATATCAAAAAGCAAGAGTGTAAATATTATATTTATGCTTTGATCAAGCTCTCTTCTAGGGATTTACCCTGAGGTTATAATTTATATAGCCTTTAGTTTATTATTTAGACTATTATAATTTATATAATAATATAAGGATGTTTATTACAGGGTGTTCATAATACAGAAAAACTGGAAGTAGTTTACATATTCATAATAATGGATTTTTTAAATGTTATTTTTCTTTTTTTTTTTTTGCGCGGTACGCGGGCCTCTCACTGTTGTGGCCTCTCGCGTTGCGGAGCACAGGCTCTGGACGCGCAGGCTCAGCGGCCATGGCTCACGAGCCCAGCCGCTCCGTGGCATGTGGGATCTTCCCAGACCAGGGCACGAACCCGTGTCCCCTGCATCGGCAGGTGGACTCTCAACCACTGCGCCACCAGGGAAGCCCTATGTTTATTCTTTAGAAAAAATTTTTAAGAATATATACATCTATATTGTTAATGGAACTTTTCTTTGGGTATTGTGATTATGAGAAATTTATCTTTAATTCATATACCTACCAAGGTATTTTAGATATTTTAATAAATACTTGATAATCATTAAAAATCAGAAAGATGCTTTCTGAAAATAAAAAGATCTAAATTTTAACTAATTGTTAGTTCTAAAGTTTACCTGGTTATCCCTACTTTCCTTTCATATGAATTTCAGAATCTTTTTCTCAATTTTTCCTACCCTTTTATATAAAAAATAGTGAATTTATGTTAAATATACAGAAGCTTACCTATATACAGATTATTGATATTTGAAAAGAAAAGAATAAGATTTAAAGTTAAAAGTATAAAAACAGAAGTAAAGACAAGCAGATTCAAATTAAATGGAAAAGGAAAAAAATATTTTAGGTAATTAGACTCAAAATTTATGGAAAATCTCCTTTGCAAAATTCTAGGAAATAAAAGTTTAGTTATAATATAAAGTAAATATAAAATGTAAGCATGATAGTTTTAAAAATGAAAATTGTAAACAACTGAAACCTGATAACTTTAGAAGATGCTAAACTGCTGAACTGTAATAAAAGTATTAAAGTGATAAAATATATGCTCCTGCCTGCAGTGTGTGAGAGTCCTTGTTGCTTGATATTCTAACCAACACTTGAGGTTGCCTGTTCTTTTAATTTTAGCCACTCTTATAGGTGTGTAGGGGACACTCGTTTTTATTTTAATTTGTCTCTTTCTGATGATTAGTGATGTTGAGCAATTTTTCATGTTTTGAGCTCCTTTGATATCATCTTTTGTGAAGCGTCTTTTCAAATATTTTGCCTATTAGGCTTTCCCGTGTTTTGTTACTGGTTTACAGGCATTCTGTATATATTCTGAGTATGAGTTCTTTATTGGAAATATGTATTACAGACATCTTCTCCCACATTGTGGCTTCCCTTTTCCCTTTCATAAGGGTGTCTTTTGTGAAGCAAAACTTCCTCAAGGTTTAAAAATTTTATTCTACTGTGCTTAAGAACACTTAAATGAGATCTACTCTCTTAACAAAAATTTAAGCATACATTTTTAACAATAGGGACAACGTTGTACAGCAGATCTCTAGATTTTGCACAATTGAGACTTCATTCTCATTGATTAGCAACATCCCACTTTACTGTCATCCCAGCCTGAAGCAACAACCATTCTACTCTCAGTTCTACGAGCTTCACTATTTGAGATAGCTTAAGTGGAATCATGCAGTTATTTGTCCTTCTGTGACTGGCTTATTTCACTCAGCATAATGTCCTCAAGGTTCATCTATGTTGTCATAAATGCAGGATTTCCTTCTTTTTAATGGCTGAACGACATTCCATTATATGTATATACCACATTTTCTTTATCCATTCATCCAATGATGGACATTTAGCTTGTATTCACATCTTGGCTATTGTAAGTGGTGCTGCAATGAACACGAAAATGCTAATACCGCTTTGAGATCCTGATTTCAATTCTTCCGGAAAAATATCCAGAAGTAGGATTGCTGGGTCATACAGTAGTTCTATTTTTAATTTTTTGAGGAATCTCCAACAGTTTTGCACAGTGGCCACAATATCTTGCATTCCCATCAACATTGTACAATGATTCCAATTTCTCCACATCCTTGCCAACACTTGTTGACTTTTGTGGGTTTTTTTTTTTTATAATAGCCATTCTAACAGGTGATACCTCATATGGTTTTGATTTGAATTTCCCTGATGATTAGTGATCTGAGCTATCTTTTCCTATATCTGTTGGCCCTAAGTATGGTATTTTGGGAGAAGCATCTATTCAAGTCTTTAGCCCATTTTAAAATCAGGTTTTATTTTCTTTTTTGTATCAATGGTAGGAGTACCTTATGTGTTTTGGTTATTAACCCTTTTTCTGATACATGGTTTAAAAATATTTTATCCCATTCCATAGGTTGCTCTTTCACTCTATTAAATGTTTCCCTTGCTGTGCGGAAGCCTTTTTAGTTTGATGGAGCCCCACTTGTCTATTTTTTGCTTTTGTTGCCTGTACTTTTGATATCAACCCAAAAATTCATTGTGAAGACCAATGATATGAAGTTTTCCCCCTATGTTTTCTTCTAGGAGTTTTACACTTTGGGGTCACTTTTAATCCACTTTGAGTTGATTTTTGTGTATGATGTAAGGGTTCAATTTCATTCTTTTGCATGTGGCTATCCAGTTTTCCCACCAACATGTCCCACTGCATATTCTTAGTACCCTTTCAAAGGTCATTTGACCATCTATGTGGGGATTGAATCCTGGGCTCTCTATTCTGTTCCATTGGTCTTTATCTGTCTTTATAACAGTACCATACTGTTTTGATTACAGTAGATGTGCAATATATTTTAAAATCAGGATGTATGATGCGTCCAGCTTTGTTCTTTCTCAAAATGTTTTGGCTATTGAGGGTCCTTTGTGGTTCCACATAAATTTTAGAATTTTTTTAATATCTCTGTGAAAAATGCCACTGGAATTTTGAGAGGGGTTTCATTGAATTTGTAGATACCTTTGAGTGGTATGGATATTTTAACGATATTAATTGTTTCAGCCCATGAACACAGGATGTCTTTCCATTTCTTTCACTGCTTTCTTGCAGTTATCAGTACACAAGTCTTTCACATTCTTAGTTAAGTTTATTTGTAAGTATTTTATTTTTTGATCCAATTATCTATGGGATTGTTTTCTGAACTTCATTTTAAGATAGCTTATTTTTAGTATATAGAAATGTAACTGATTATTGTACAATGATCTTGGAGCCAGCAGCTTTATTAATCTTGTTTATTAGTTCTAATAATTTTTTGTGGAATCTTTAGGGTTTTTTATGTGTAAGAACATGACATCTGAAAACAAAAACAACTTCACTTCTTCCTTTCTGATGTAGATGTCTTTTGTCACCTAATTGCTCTGGCTAATACTTCCAGTACTAGGTTGAATACATATGGTGCCAGTGGGCATTCTTACCTTGTCCCTGATGTTAGAGGAAATGCTTCAACGTTTTCAGTTTGACTATGATATTAGCTGTTAGCTTCTCATATATGGCCTTTATCATGCTGTAAATTCCTTCTATTCTTAATTTGTGGAAAGAATATATCATAAGAACATTTTGAATTTTGTCAAACGTTTTTTCTGTATCTATTGAGACGATCTTGTCATTTTCATTCGTCATTTTGTTAATGTGGTGGGTGTATCACATTGACTGATTTTCATATGTCGAACCATCCTTGCACTCCCATGATGTCACTTTCTCATGGTGCATGATCCTTTTCATGTGCTGTTGAATTTGCTTTGCTAGTAGTTTGTTGAGAATTTTTGCATCTATATTCATCACAGATATTAGCTTGCAGTTTCCTTTTTCTGTAGTGTCCTTATCAATTTTGGTATCAGAGTAATGCTGGCCTCATAAAATGAGTGTTACCTCCTTTTCTACTTTTTGGAAGAATTTTAGAAATATTGGCTTTAATCCATCTTTAAATGTTTGGCAGAATTCACCAGTAAAGCCAATCTGTCCTGGGCTTTTCTTTGTTGGGAGGGTTTTAGTTACTGGTTCAATCTCCTTAACTAGTTTTTAATCTGCTCACTTTCTATTTCTTCATGATTTAATCTTGGCAGGTTGTATGTTTCCAGGAATGTATTCATTTCTTTTTGGTTCTTCAGTTTCTTAGCATACAAATATTCACAGTAATCTTTCATGAACTATAAACTATAAAAAGATTATTTGTATAGTATCATTTGTAATGTCTCCCCTCTTATTTCTGGTTTTATTTATATTAGTCTTCTCTCTTTTTGTGTTAGATGGTCTAGCTAAAGGTTTCTTTCTTTTTTCAAAAAACATGCTTACTTTTGTTGATGTTTAAAATTGCTTTTTTCTTCTTCATTTTGTTCATATCTCCTCTGACCTTTACTATTTCCTTCCTTTCACTTACTTTGGGCTTAGTTTGTTCTTTTCTTCATTCCTTGATGTGTAAAGTTCGGTTGTTATTTGGGATCTTAAGACAGCAAAATGAATGAAAACTCCAAGGCTCTATCTTATTAGCAATAATTTTTTTCTGAGATAATATTATAACTATAAGCACATCTGACATTTTTATAATATCAGTCCTCTTATTATGTGGCAGTAAAATGTCATCAACATATAAGTGCTGCTTACCAAACCTCAAAAAAAAAAAAAAGAATCCTAAAACTTATGTGGTCATAAATGTTAGTGTGGGTGCACAAAAATCACTCCTTTGGTGTAGGTCAGGGAGGAGAGGTTGAGACATAATGAAATCAAGTTTTATTGTTTAGCATTATGAAATCACCTACAATGGGAACCACAAAGAATATTATTAACAAATGTTTTGGTTTCAAGCTAACAATTTTTAAGTGCTCCTTCAATAATGATCAAAAGGTATGATGCCAAATGGTTAATCAATCACTCGTTCTACACTCACCTTACACTGAGTGACAACTTGCTGTTACTGCTGCTTTCTTCCGACACAGACCTATAACATCGATGAAGTTTATTTTAAATAAGTGGGGGAATTTAAAAATGTTGAACAATTAAGTGACTATTTGAACAAAAAATGTTCTTCAAAGAAACAGAGTGATTCACTACATAAAATGTCTCCTTCCAGCAAAATAAAATAAAACTGGTACCATCTCAATATTAGAACAAATGCCATCAGCCACCTTGCTTTGTTGACAAAATCCTCACATCCTCATTTCACATTTACTCAATTTTACAGATAGGCCCCCTGATTCTATGATATCACTAACTCCTCAGGCCAAATTAAACCAAAACCATAAAGTAGCAGTCAAAAATTTCAGTTAATTTTTCCATATATTTCTACAGATTTCTTTCATCCTCTCGTAACATACTCAGATCTTCTCTTCATATCACTTCTTGGAAGGTAAAACTAGAGGTAAATACCTCTCTGGAAGAATACAGTAAATTATGACTAAGGGGCTCAATAATGATGTTTAAATAGTTGTGTAACTGATTACAGATAATATGGTGATTTCATTTATTAATTTGGTGTACCCAAAAGTTTATGATACATTGGAAAGCTATTATCTCACATTTTGTAGAGTTATAGAGAATAATTTTAAGAACATAAAGATTAAATCCCTTGCTCAAGATATCATAGTTAGCAAGATATGTAAGATTTAGGAGTTGAAAGCAGGTTTTCTGAGGCTAAATATAATTTTCTCCCCACTCCATGATGCTTCCTCCTGTCTCCTAACCTGATTAGTATGAATTACACATGAAATTTCTAGCTGAGAAATGACTGGACAAATCAGCAATAATTAGGAAAATAAATATTATGCAGGCAGGTTCATAGGTATTATATCTAGTTGAGTGGGGTGTTCTGATAAAGTTATTTACCACTGGTCTGAGGATCTATATCTTAAAATTTTATTTATTTATTTACTTTTTAAATGCAGTGTTATTTATTCTCATGAAGCTTATGGACAATTTGACTATTTAGACAGAATCAGTGGATTAAGAGGACGAATAAACCTCCACAATACCCTTGGCACCCATATCTCCTCTTCAAGTGATACTGGTGGTAAAATGAATGGTTTTAGTAATGAGTAAAACCAGAGAAAACATGAAAACACCAAGCTAGTTTGAAATGTATCCCTGGGCCATACTCATATTGTTTTACCTACAGTTTTAGCTTATTCCTGATGAAACCTGACTACTTTTTGCTTGACTTATTTAATTTAATAAGAATTAAAATATATATACCTCTCACTTTCAGGTTCTCCTCTGTAGCATAGCTCCCTTATTTTACTCTGGTTTATTATAATAGCAATAATAATGATGAACACAGGTAGAGAAGTGTAGAAAATCAGTTGAAATCTGTGTTTTGGATGACTGAGAGATCTCTGCAGCAATAACTTTTTACCTAGAATGGAAAGCATCCATTTCAAATTATGTCAGAGATTTTATTAACCAAATCAAAAGGTGGAGGGGTATCATTACCAACAATATTCCCCAAAACTAAAAATTTCATTCACATAGACTGTGAATATAATAAAATCTGAAAACCTAAACTAATATATAAAATGGGCTGTTACTAGCGCTTTACTGATGTTTTTGAGTTTTCAAACTTCCACCCAAAGGTGATTTCCTTGATTGAAGGTAGTAATGTTCTTTCATGGACCACATATTTAATACTTGCAAATATTTCTTCAATTCTGTTCTGATACAGGGTTTCCGAGGCTCAAACATGTATATCACAAAGAGTATTGGATTGTACCTGTATGTGAGAATTAAATCTGGGGTATCTGGCATTTAATTTCTCTTACTACAATTTTTTTCCTAAAAATTAAAAATCAGTAGTCTCTAAACTTAAGTTCGTTAATCAAATATGCAGCAATAGGAAATTGTTAAAATGGCTCTAGAATTATTTTATAGAATGCATGGCTAAGCTTGGCTTTGACCCACTTCTGACTGACTAGTGCTAATATCTACATTTTCCTCATCTGTTCTTGTAGATTCTCAGCTGACATCTGCATTCACCTTTCCGGATTCATAACGTATCGAGTTCTGCTTTCTCCACAATTCGTTGGTATGCTTCCTTTTATTTGATATGAACTGTGACTCTATCACTTCGCCGCACTGGAGGAGCTGACGGTCAGAAGAGCAACTCCCCAGCTACAGTGTGGATGACTGCTGAGGCTCAAAATACTTCTCCTACTACTGTCCCAGCACTTCTCCCTTTTCCCCCATGTGTTTGTTTTAAGCAAGTTCAAGGTAGGAGCAACATTTTCTTTTTCAGTCAGCTTTGTGCATGCGCTTGGGGCTCCCAGTATCTTCGAGACAAAGATTACGTGATATTTGTAATTAGAAAACAAGTGAATCAGATGAAGAGATCAGCCTCTCTGGCCATATACTGCAGATTGATTCTCAGCTATGTGTATAGTCTTCCGGGTAATCAGTGATACCACATGGGTTATTTGAAAATGAATGTAATATATGCCCAGGTGGCCTTGGAAGTCTAAGTAGGAAAAACTGGTCTCACTTCTTTCGCTTATACTGTCCAGTTTTAACAAGCACTACTTATTTATACCAGCCAACAAAGAATATTTTCTACTAACTCCTCTCAGTTTGGTGACCTTCATTAAGTTAATTACTCGGAATCTCCATTTCCCATTGGTTAAACTAGTCCCCAATAATCTGCCTCAAGGCTTCTACCTCCTTCTAAAGATGCCTCAGGGAATCATCCAGTCATTTAACTATTGTTCATGGTTTTTCACCTCCTTCCTTTTATGACCCCAAAGTGTCTTAGCCTTTATGACTCAAGCGTTTAACTGTCATATCAAACTCCCCAAAACATAGATCTTACCCATACCAAACTTCATGGGTAAATATCAGGTATAGAAATAAAAGATTTTTCCCTGGAGGAGCCAGCATGCATCAGCGGCAGCTCCCAAAGCTTCCCTATCCTCCACCCTGTGCCACATTCAGATTGATTACAGAAAACACAGATGGAGAGCTTTGTGTAAAGTAGACACAAGATTGCTCATAAATAGTCATTTCACTTTTGCACTGTTAGTTACACAGTTTACATGATTACCAAGTTTCTCCAGCCAGCTATTCCACCATAAGTCCAGGTTTACTTAGAATAATCTATATATACGGATAAGTATATCCTGCCAAAAACATTTTATAGAGAGGGACTCCTGTTATCTTTCTCTAGCAAACACTGTTCATATATGTAACAGTTAATTTTATGCATCCGTTTGACAGGGCCACGATGACCTCAGATATTTGGTCAAATATTATTCTGGGTGTTTCTATGGGGTGTTTTCAAATGAGATTAACATTCAAATCAGTAGACTGAGTAAAGCAGTAGCTTTCTTTAACGTGGGTGGGCCTCATCCTGGAGGCCTTAATAAAACAAAAACACTGACCCTCCAGTGGATATGGGAAGATCCTTCCTGCCTGAGGTACCCAAACTGAGACATCAGCTTTCCTGACCTTCAGGCCTGCTGCCCTTCACACAAAAATTGCACCATTGGCTCTCCTGGAGCTGCAGTTTACTGACTCACTCTGCACATCTTGGGATTTGTCAGCCTCCGTAATCACATGAGCCAATCAGTTCCTTCTAAAACATCTCTCTCTCTCTCTCTCTCCATACTATTGATCCTGTTTCTCTGGAGAATTTTGATTTTGGTACCAAGAAGCAGGGTGTTGTTATAATAAATACCTAAATATGTGGAAATGGCTTTGGGACTCGTAATGGGTAGTGGCTAGAGGAATTTTGAGGCACATTTTAGAAAACTCCTAGATTAATCTGAAGAGACTGTTGGTAGAAACATGGACGGTGAAAGCAACTCTGGTGAGGGCTCAGGGAGAAAAGAGGAGAGCAGAAGAGAAAGCCTACATCTTCTTAGAGAGTAAAAAGATAATCATGAACAGAATGGTGGTAGAAATATTTACATGAAAGTTGTTTCTGGTGAGATTTTAGACAGAAAAGGAAAATGATTAAGAAAAGGCAACTCCTGCTGTAAAGTGGCAAAAAACTTGGCTAAATTGTAACCTCTTGTTTTATGGAAGATAGAACTTGTGAGCCATGAAACTGGATAATAGCTGAGAAGATTTCTAAGTGAAATGTTGAAGATGTAGTCTGGGTACTCCTGACTGCTTATAGTAATATGTGAGAGAAGGAGATAAATTGAAGAAGTAAGCGTTACACAGGGAGGTACCAGAACTTAAAGATTTGGAGAATTCTCAGTCTATCCATATTGCAAAAAATGGGAAAACATGTTTTAGAGAGAACATACCAAAAGTGTGGATGGAAAAATCATCTGATAAAGAGACTGTGCATGTGAACCACCTCAGGAATAAGGATGAGATTACACCAGCAGAAACATTGCTGGGCCAAGCTCCCCCGCCCAGTGGTTGAGAGGGGCAGGGCCACTCCAAAGAGCAGTATGGATGGGGCCTCTATCCACAGCTGAAGGAGTAGTGTAGCCTCTACTGCAGGCTCTGGGGTTATGCTGCTAACCCAATGGGCCTAGAGGGCAGAAAATCAAACCTAAGAGGATTATCTTCCAACCTTAAAATCGAATTGAATTTGCCTTGCTAGGTTTTATTTGTATTTACTGGGATCTGTCACCCCTTTCTTCTTTCCAATTTCTCCCTTTAGGAACAAGAATGTCTATCCTATGCCTGTCTCACCTTTGTTTTTTGGAAGCACATAACTTGTCTGATTTCACACGTTCATAAATGGCGAAGAATTTTCCCTCAAGATGAATCATACCTCAAGTCTCACCCATTCCTGATGTAGATGATATTTAGAAGAGATGTTGTATTTGGAATTTATACTGAAACGGGTTAAGACTTTTGGAGCTACTGAGATGGGGTGGACACATTCTGCATAAAAGGAGGACATGAATTTGGGGAGCCATACGATGGAATGTTATGGACTGAATAGTGTTCCCCCAAATTCATATGCTGATTTGAATCCCTAAACCCCAGTGTGATGGTATTTGGAGATGAGGCCTTTGGGAGGTAATTAGGGTTGAGATCATAAGGGTGGGGTCCTAATCTGATGGAACTGATGTTCTTATAAGAGGAGGAGGAGACACCAGAGAGCTTTCTCTCTCCACACACACAGAGGACTCAGCAAGAAGGCAGCCATATGCAAGCCAGGAAGAGAGCTCTCACCAGAAACCGAATTTGCCAGCACCTCGATCATGGGTTCCCAGCCTCCACAGCTGTGAGAGAATAAATTTCTATTGTTTAAGACACCCAGTCTGTAGCATTTTGTTATGGCAACCAAGCAGACTAATAGTGTATTTTCATGAAAGAATGGATGAGGTCATTATTCCCTAGGCCATCCATTGAAGGGAGAACTAGCTGTGGAACACCAAACAAGTGATTACCAGTGGACAGTGGGAAGGGGGGAGTGGAAAGGGATTAAAAGGTATAAACTTCTATGTAGAAAATAAGCTACAAGGTTATATTTGTGCAGCACAGGGAATAGAGCCAATATCCTAATAACATTAAATGGACTATAATCTATAAAAACTTTGAATCACTATGCTGTAAACGTGAAACTAATACATTGTAAATTGACTGTACTTCAAAAAAAACACTTTCCTTCCTAGCGATATTCATTACCTAATAGTCTAGAGAACTTCAGACTAGAAGACAAGATGGTTTAGTATTAGAAAATCTTCAAAGGCAATATAAGACAATATAATCAGTTCAATAGATGCCTTACACATATCTAATAAAGCCCAAAATACATTCCTGATTTTAAATAAAATTGGGAGAGAGAAATATTTTCTCAACAAGATAAACATTGAATCAAAAGGAGCAGCCTTTTCATGAGACAATATTAGAAGTATTCCTAAGAAGTAATGATAGCCTCTTTCATGATGATTTCCTGTTATTCTGAATGGATTACCCAATACAATTATGAAATGAGAGAGAGATAAGGTGAAATTAACTGAAGAAGAGGAAAGAAAGGAAAATTATTATTAAAAAGGTGTGGCAAAATTATTAACTTCAGTTCATATCATTTAAAAAATATCAACCCCCTAAAAAAATCAACTAAAAGCCTTTTGAAAATGATGATAGTCCATTGATAAAATGTACACACAAAAAATCAGGTTTCCTATAATAAAAAGTAGCAATTTAAAATACAACAGATCGGGCTTCCCTGGTGGCGCAGTGGTTGAGAGTCCGTCTGCCAATGCAGGGGACACGGGTTCGTGCCCCGGTCCGGGAAGATCCCATATGCCACGGAGTGGCTGGGCCCGTGATCCATGTGCTCCGCAACGGGAGAGGCCCGTGTACCGCAAAAAAAAAAAAAAAAAAAAAAGATAATAAAATACAACAGATCTTCCGATAACAACGTTCAACAAAATGATGATATTCTTAAAAATTAAACTGGCAATTTTTGATCCACAGATCCTGATATACCCATAGAGAGATCAAAACCACAATGAGTTATCACTTTACACTCATTAGGTTGGTTACTATAAAAAGAAAAGTTGGTGAGGATATGGAGAAATTAGAAAACTCATTGATGAGAATGTAAAATGATTCAGCCTCTATGAAAAAGAGTTTGGTGGTTCCTCAGAAAGTTAAATATAGGATTACTATATTATCCAGCAATTCTACATTTAGGTATATACTCAAAGTATTGAAAGCATGGACTCAAACAGATATTTGTACACCCACATTCACAGCATCATTATCCACAATAGTCAAAATGCGGAAGTAAGCCAGGTATCCATCAACAGATCAATGGATAAACCAAATGTGATATATACATGCAACCGAATATTATATGGTCTTAAAATCGAATGAAATTTTGACATGCTACAACATGGGTGAACTTTGAAGACATTATGTTAAATGAAACAAACCATAAATAAAAGGACAAATAATGTATAATTCCACTTCTATAAGGTATGTGAAAGTGGTCAAATTCATAGAAACAGAAAGTAGAATGGTGGCCTCCAGGGGCTGAGGAAGAGAGGAATGGGGGATTATCGTTTAATGAATATAGAGTTCCAGTTCTGCAAGATGAAAGAGTTCTGGAGATGGATGGTGGGTTTACAACAGTGTACACCAATATATTTAATGTCACTGATTCATACATTTAATAATGGTTAAAATGGTAAATTTTATGTTATGCATGTTTAACAATTAAACATATACATATAAAAATGTATGTGTGTTAGAAAAGGTCAAAAATATCACTAGAAGTGATTGTCAAGGGTAATGAAAGAAAAATATGCAGAATAATTATAAATTTCCTACAACCATAAGATAATTGGGAAGCCTCATGAAATTAAAGAAATGCGAGTGGAAATTTTTTTACTGTTGGCTTGTCATAGATTTAAAAGGTTGATAATAACACCTGAAAAATCAATAATAATATATAATATTAGTAGTGGTTAACTTCTGGGGTTAAGATTATATAAAAATTATTAAAAGAAAAATTATAATATAAGATTAAATAAACTTGATGTATAAATTTTATATACCAAGTAGACAAGTTAACAAAAATATATGAGGATTTAGATTCTAGAATATGCAAACAAGTAAGTCATACACACAACCACATATATATTTAATTATATTTAATTATGTACATATGTTATATCTTTGTATGTAATGCTGTAAAAACAGATTACACATTCTTTGAAAATATCCATGAAATATTAACAAAAGACAATAAGATACTGGTTACAAATAAGGCCAGGATAAATTCCATAATTTGAGGTTTTTCCAGGCCATATACTGTTAACATAAGTCAGTGATATTCAAAATAAATAAAATGAGGATATAAAGCAAACTTGGATTCCTTGGGATCACCTTGCCTCTCAAACTCTTTATGCCCCCAAATGCATTCAGCATCACAAGGGCGTCTCGCACATGGAGTCCAGGCCCATCAGCAGCCCAGGGTTTCCTTGACTGGGTACAGGGCCCCAAGGAGATAATTTGGGCACAGAACAGGCAGTCAGCTGGCATACCAGCCCAGGGCTTTCGGGGTAGACCTACAGGCCCCAGAATAGAGGGGATGAATACAGCCTACGGCAGCTGACTAAAAGAAACTAGTTGTATTGGAAGGTTTCCTCTGAGCCCAGGCTCAGGTGCAACCACAGTACTGCCATTTGGACCTAAAGTGGCCTAGGGTAACTAACCATGACTGTTGGCCTGGCACTGTTCCAAGTGTTGTCAGGAAAGCCTTATATACCGGGGCATCCATTAACAGGATGGGAAATTTTCTGATTTTTAGAAACTGGCTTGGAAGTTTGGAAGCACAAAACAAAATTCATACAGAAGCTTAAAAAAAAATACCCAGGAACTAAAAGCAACATTGTTTTGGTGTCAAGTGAATATAGCATAGATTATCTGCAGTTGCTGTTGCTGTTTTTAACTCTGACTACTGATGTTCACTCTGAGTGATGTGACTTAAGTGTGCAACCTAAGGGTATTGAAATCATTAATGTGAACAGTACATCTTTGACTTAGTCTGTGGATTAACTGTTGTGCTTTGTGTCAAGATAGCACTAATTTTTCATATTGTCAATATTGTGATCTTTTCTAAGAGCTCAGATAATAAAAATCAGAATGACGACAATACTAACACCAGCATGACCCAGACATCACTGAACAACAAGGCTAAATGACTGTTCCTAGTGACAGATGGAAGAACGTATACAACTAGATTAGATATGTAAGTAACCAAAACATAGCATATTGTACAACATGCCAAAAATAATTTGGACCTAGAAATAAACCATGCATATATGGTCAATTAACATATAACAAAGGAGCCAAAAATATACAATCTAGAAAGGATAGTCTCTTCAATAAATTGTGTTGGGAAAACTGAACAGCTACATGTAAAAGAGTGAAACTGGACCACTATCTTACACAACACATAAAAATTAACTCAAAATGGATTAAAGAGTTGAATGTAAGACCTGAAACCATAAAACTCCTAGAAGAAAATATAGGCAGTAAACTCCTTGACTTTAATCTTGGTGATGATTTTTTGAATCTGACACCAAAAGCAAAGGCAACTAAAGCAAAAATCAACAAGTAGCAAAACATCAAATGTAAAAGCTATTTCACAGCAAAGGAAACTAGCAACAAAATGAAAAGACAACCTAGTGAATGGGAAAATATATTTGCAAATCATACATCTGATAAGGGGTTAATATCCAAAATATACAAAGATGTCATACAACTTAAGAGCAAAACAAAAAAAAATCCAATTAAAAAGTGGGCAGGGGCTTCCCTGGTGGCGCAGTGGTTGAGGGTCCGCCTGCCGATGCAGGGGACACGGGTTCGTGCCCCGGTCCGGGAGGATCCCGCATGCCGCGGAGCGGCTGGGCCCGTGAGCCATGGCCGCTGAGCCTGCGCGTCCAGAGCCTGTGCTCCGCAACGGGAGAGGCCACAGCAGTGAGAGGCCCGCGTACCGCAAAAAAAAAAAAAAAAAAAAAAAAGTGGGCAGAAGATTTGAATAGACATTTTTCCAAAGAAGACATCCAAATAGCCAACAGGTATATGATAAGATGCTCAACGTCACAAATCATTGGGAAAATTCAAATCAAAACCACAATGAGATATTACCTCACACCTGTCAGAATGGCTATTCTCAAAAAGATAAGAAATAACGTGTTGGTGAGGATGTAGAGAAAAGGAAACCCTCATGCAGTGTTGGTTGGAATGTAAATTGGGTTAGCCACTATGGAATACAGCATGCATGTTCCTCAAAAAATTTAAGAATATAACTACCATATGATCCAGCAATTCGACTTCTGGGTATATACCCAAAGGAAATGAAAACACTAACTTAAAAAGATACGTATACCTCCATGGTCATTGCAGCAGTATTTACAGCAGCCAAGATATGGAAACAATCATCCATCATCCTGACCAAAAATGTGATATATGTATATATATATAAAATGAAATATTATTCAGTCATAAAAAGAATAAAATCTTGGCATTTGCAAGAACATGGATGAGCCTCAAGGCTCATATATTTCATTATGCTAAATGAAATAAGTCAGACAGAGAAAAACAAATACCATATGATCTTACTTACATGTAGAATCTAAAAAACAAAACAAAACAAAAAACAAGCTCATAGATACAGAGAACAGATTGGTGGTTGCCACACATTGGGGTGGGGGATGAGCAAATTGGCTGAAGGGGGTCAAAAGGTACAAACTTCCACTTACAAAATAAATACATCATGAGGATTTAATGTACATCATGGTGACTGTAGTAAATAATACAGTATTTTACAGTTTGTTTCTTATAGTTGATTTCTAATCTCAGCACTGTGGTCAAAAAAGATGCTTGATATGATTTAAATTTTCTTAAATTTACTGAGGCTTACTTTGTGGCCCAAGATGTGATCTATCCTGGGAATACTCCATGTGCACATGAAAACAGTGTGTATTCTGCTGTTTTCAGATAGAATGATATATAGATATCAATTAAGTCCATAGGATCTAATGTATCATTTAAGGCCTGTATTTCCTTATTGATTTTCTGTCTGGATGATCTGTTCATTGGTGTAAGTGGGGTGTTAATGTCCCCCACTATTATTGTGTTACTATCAATTTCTCCTCTTATATCTGTTAACATTTGTCTTATATATTGAGATGTTCCTGTGTTGGGTGCATATATATTTACAATTGTTATATCTTCTTAGATTTATCCCTTGATCATTGTGTACTGTCCTTCTTTGTCTCTTATAACAGTCTTTATTATAAAGTCTATTTTGTCTGATATGAGTATTGCCACTCCAGCTTTTTTTTGATTTCCATTTTCATGGAATAACTTTTTCCATCTCCTCACTTCCATCTGTATGTGTCTTTAGATCTGAAGTGGGTCTCTTGTAGACTGCATATATATAGGTCTTGTTTTTCTATCCAATCAGCCAGTCTCTATCTTTTGGTTGGAGGATTTAATCCATTTACATTTAAGGTAATTATCAATATATATGTTTTTATTGCCATTTTCTTAATTGTTTTGGGGTTTTTTGGTCTTTTTCTTCCCTTCCTCTTTTGTTCTCTTCTCTTGTGATTTGATAACTAACTTTACTGTTGTGTTTGGATCCCTTATTCTTTTTGTGCGTGTATCTACTGCAGATCTTCAGTTTAGGGTTGCCATGAGGTTTTGATATAGCAGTGTATATATAAACAAGATTGTTCTAAGTTGCCAGTCTTTTAATTTCAAATGCATTCCCAATATCCTGCATTTGTACTATCTTCTCACAATTGCCAGTTTTGATATATTTGTGTGCAGATTATTTCCTACCTTTACTATATATTTGCCTTTACTGGTGAGCTTTTCCATTCATATATTTCTTGTTTCTTGTTGTGGCCTTTTCTTTTCCACCTAGAAAATTCCTTTAGCATTTATTGCAAAGCTCGTCTGGTAGTGCTGAATTCTCTTAGCTTTGGCTTGTCTGTAAAGCTTTTGATTTCTCTGTCAAATCTGAATGAGAGCCCTGCTGGGTGGAGTATTCTTGGTTGCAGGTTCTTCCCTTTCACTTTAAATATATCATGCCACTCCTTTCTGGCCTGTAGAGTTTCTGCTGAAAAATCAGCTGATAACCTTATGCAAATTCCCTTGCATTTTATTTGTTGCTTTTCCCTTGTTGCTTTTTATATTTCCTCTGTCTTTTATTTTTATCAATTTGACTACTATGTGTCTCAGTATGTTTCTCCTTGGGTTCATCCTGCCTGAGAGTCTGCGCTTCCTGACTTGGGTGACTGTTTCCTTTCCCACGTTAGGGAATTTTTCAGCTATTATATCTTCAAATATTTTCTCAGGTCCTTTCTCTCTCTCTTCTCCTCTGGGACTGCTATAATGAGATGCATTTAATGTTGTCCCAGAGGTCTCTTAGACTCTCCTCATTTCTTTTCATTCTTTTTTCTTTATTCTGTTCCCTGGCAGTGATTTCCACCATTCTGTCTTCCAGGTAACTTATCCGTTCTTCTGCTACATTTATTCTGCTATTGATTCCTTCTAGTGTATTTTTCATTCCAGTTATTTTACTGTTCATCTCTGTTAGTCTGTTCTTTAGATTTTCTAGCTCATTGTTAACCATTTCTTGTATCTTCCCAGTCTGTGCCTCCATTCTTTTTCCAAGATTTTAGATCATATTTACTGTCATTACTCTGAATTCTTTTTTGAGTAGATTGCCTATCTCCACTTCACTTACTTGTTCTTCTGGGGTTTTATCTTGTTCCTTGCTCTGGGATATATTCCTCTGCCATCTCATTTTGTCTAACTTTCTGTGATTGTGGTTTCTGTTCCACAGGCTGCAGGGTTGTCATTCTTCTTGCTTCTGCTGTCTGCCCCCTGGTGGATGATGCTGGTCTAAGGGACTTGTGCCAGCTTCCTGATGGGAGGGCCTGGTTCCTGCCCACTGGTGGGTGGAACTGGGTCTTGTCCCTATGTTGGGCAGGGCCATGTCAAGGGGTGTGTTTAGTGGGAAGCTGTGGGCTCAGGAAGACTTTAGGCAACCTGTTCACTGATAGGTGGGGTTATGCTCCCATCCTGCTTGTTGTTTGGCACGAGGCATCCCAGCACTGGAGCCTATAGGCAGTTAGGTGGGGCCAGGTCTTGGTGAGAAAATGGCAGCCTCCAGCAGGGCTCATGCCAATGAGTACGCCCCAGAACTACTGCCACCAGTGTCTTTGTCCCTGCAGTGGGCCACAACCACCCCCAGCCTGCGCAGGAGACCCTCCAATACCAGCAGGTTGGTCTGGTCCAGGCTCTTATGAGGTCACTGCTTTTTCCCTGGGACCTGGTGCATACAAGACCTTGTGTATGCCCTCCAAGAGTGGAGGTTCTGTTTCCCCAAGTCCTGTGGAATTACTGTGATCAAACCCCGCTGACCTTCAGAGCCAGATGCTCAGAGGGCTCCTCCTACCAATGACAGACCCCTAGGCTGGGGAGCCTGACATGGGGCTCATAACTTTTACTCCTTTGGGAGAACCTCTGCAATATAATTATTTTCCAGTTTGTGGGTTGCCCACCCGATGGGTATGGGATTTGATTTTACCACTACTGTGCCCCTCCTACCATCTTGTTGTGGCTTTTCCTTTATATTTGGATGTAGGGTATCCTTTTTGGTAGGTTCCAGTATTTTTCTGTTGATGGTTGTTCAGCAGTTAGTTGTGATTCTGGTGTTTTTGTGAGAGAGGGTGAGGTAACTAACGTCTTTCTACCCAGCCATCTTTTCTCTGCCTCCTTTTTTTTCCCTTTGTGCTTAGTCTTGTTTCACTCCCTCATAAGGTGTCGAGTGCAGAGGCTTTGCACCCAACACTTCAAACCAGAGTGCCCAGTGTGAAACGGCTGTGCCGACATCTCCGCTTAGTGTGCAGAAGCATTCAATAATACAGTGTTGCTTATTTAAAAGTTGTTAAGAGATTAGAATTTAAAAGTTCTCAACACAAGAAAAAAAAATTTGTAACTATGCATGGTGACAGCTGTTACCTAGACTCATTACAGTGATTATTCTCCAAGGTATACAATATCAAATCACTATGTTATACACCTGAAACTAATGTAATGTTATACATCAGTTATATCTCAATTAAAAATATTTGGATTTGGGTATGGTGGAGAAGGAGCTGTGAAAGCTACATATGGAGATGGAATCTCAAATGTCTGCAGTGAGACAAGCAAGTATTTCTAAGTCAATCATATTTTTCTGTTTCCTAAATGAAAAACACAAATTGTCTTCCCAAAAGATAGCAATGTTCAAATAAAAATAGCTACCACTGAATTAGTTTGGGTACACCACAAGAACAAAAATGTTTTATCTATTCATTCAGTTTCTTGATTGCTCTACAAAACTGAGTGAAATTACATTTCCAGATTCATAGATTGCAACTAAAATGCCCAATGGGAGAAAAAAGAGTTATTTTGATAACATCTGTTGACTCCTCACAGTGAAGTAATGATTCTGTCACATTTTACCAAGTGAATGTGGCAGCAAAATATTGCCCCCCAGCTCTTAGGTAATTTGGTTTCCAGAACAGAGTTTCAAATAGGCTTCTGAATTTCTATGAAAATTTTAATAAAACCATATAAAACAAAAAGATTTTTGCTATCTTGCTCAAATACAAACTAGACTTTGCTCATCTATATGTGTAGTTAGCAGACAGGGCAAATGTAAATTTTTGCAAGTTCCGTTCAGTCTATAATTTTTTTAATGAAGAAAAGAAAAAGATCTCACTTGCCAAATGTCCTGTACACCTGGTACACAACACCAAAAGGAGTGTGATTTGTTTTCCTGTGATATAAAGGCTTTCATAATGAAAGTTTCAGTCAGTTTCAGTTTCCTCAAAACGCATAAGCACTTACCAAGAATTTTTTTTTTAACTTCACAAAATGGAAAGAAATTGCTTCCTTAAACAAGTGTAGAAGACGACTGTACTCCTTACTGACCATAAAAGATATGTTAAAATATTTAAGATGTAAAATCTTATTTTTAAAAGTTTGGACAAGAAGAATGTAATTCTCTAATTTTGAAATTCATAGAGGATGAGAATAGGAAAAAAAGTGTGTAGTGAAGCAGAAATTTATGTGCTATTTCTCCAAAACAATCTGATGACCTGTGAAGGGGCCATCAGGATTATAGAAAAGGATGCACTGACTGCACCTGGGTAGTTCTATGATTTGCACAGGTTGTGACAACTCATACAATGAAAAAATGACTCATATTTTTGGAAATAAGACTGCTTCAGAACTCAAAAAAATGTAACCAGAAATGGGTAAGCAAGTTAAGAAGGACCTTCTCAGTTCCTTTATTAAAACTGTAATTTATGTGGAATTCAACTTAGATTTCACTAATTAAGATTACTTCTGTGCTTTAAAGCATGCTCCCTGAGAAAGAGAGATTTAACACATGACATCCAATGTGCTTTGGAGTGTATAAATATGATGGGCCTTATAGACATGGACAGCCTATAAGATGAATTTAAATATGCAAAGGAGCTGATTGACAGAGAGGTGGCCTACTAGAATAAGCCTGTAGAAACAAAGAGAATGAGTTTTGAAGAGCTGCAAAATAATATTTCCAAGCCTGAAAACCTGCTGTATCTAGTAAATAAGACCCAAGTATCCCATGCTCAAATGCTTTTGTCAAGATACTTAGCTTAATGCCACCATGATGGACTGACACCAGAATTCAGTAAATGTGGGTTTGTTAAAACAGAGCTTCAAGTCAAAATGAATTTTACATTTGATTCTATTCCATTTTGCTACTACTTAAAAGAAGAATGTCTTATAGGCTGCAAGCAGTTCAGAAAAGTATAACTGGAAAATGAAACCAAAAATCAAAAATATGTCTGACTGTATTATGGTACAGAAGGAAGCATGTCAATGCTATTTTCATTAAATATGAGCATATCTTTAATCATTCCTATCATATTTATATTCTTTCTCCTTTCTAAAAGTCCTATGTTTATGTATCTTAAGAATAAACAATAAGATAACCATGCAAAATTTAAATATCTAGTAAAGAATTTTTAAAAAGAGGTAAAATAAATTGCTGTATCAGAGGTTACATTATAAAATATTCTCATTATAAAGCATTGCTGTTTTTGCTCACATATTTTATTTTTTAATTGGTTGTTCTATAAACTACTATTGATCAGCACTGTTTACTAGTTCTATTGCTATTTCACTTAAATAATAGCAATTTATGTAACAAAAGTACACAGTACAGAATAATATACAATTTCAAATAAATGCCTATTCTTTCAACATATTTATGTGAAAATAATAATATACGTGTAGTTGTATATGTTAAATGATTATGTTTATTTTTTGGTCTGATACACAGTCTGATACAGCTGTGTTTTAGCTGTCTGAAAAGTTACTCACCCTAGGTATGCCCCCCACTAATAGTCAAGCTACACATAAGTCTGCCCAGGAGTTCACCATTTAATTGCCCCAAAAGAAAAAGGGTTTGTAAAGGTAGACAGACCTCCTCTTCTCCCAGGTTAGTTTAGGTGGGCTCCAATAACCTTCTGGAACCAGGGACCATCCCCCACCTGTTCCCAGTCTCATCCAGGCCTGCTTGATCTCAAAATACTACTCAGGAACCCTAGAGGGGATATCCTAAAGGGAAATTTCTAAAGATGAGATTGTAGCCCCTAAAATGCAGGAGAAAGGAGTAGCCTTGAAAGATTCTGGTGGCATTAATATTACAATGACTACTAACATCATTTAAAACTAGGAATATATGAGACAATACAAAGTGAATAATCTAAATTAACTAATCAAATTATATGCACGGGAATTTCTACTTTTAAAATTTCCTACCACTAGTTACACTTTTTGTTAGACAATGTCAGTGTTGATATATAAAGAAGAGTTCAAACTTAACTGTCTTAGAGTCTTTTAAAGTCTTACAAGTAAAGTAAAACCGTATTTGTTGACATTAGTTGCTTTGCAATGTGACTTGGAACCTTCAACCGTAATTTATTGTCTTACATATTGTCTTTGATTAATAAAGTTTTAAAGACACTAACCAACTTTCCTCCTGTGTCCATCATCAATACTTCCAAAATCTTTTGCCATCGGCTTGCAACGAGGAGGAGCAAACCCCATTCTACAATGGCAATGGTTAAAATTGTTGCAGACCTAGAATAATCAGAAAATAGAACAATTTTTATGTACAAAGATGGTTTTCAATAGAGGCCAATTAATATTCTACACGTATTCAACAGAGAATTTATTCCAGAGAATTTATCCATTCCAGAGAATTTACCTTAAATAGACAAATTCAACAAATTTTCTCTTGACATTTCCCATACTGTAGAAAGTATATCTGGCTTCTGTTGCCAAATCAATTTTTGCCAAATAAATTCTTTCAACTCTCCCCACAGCCAGACCAAACTATTGTCAATCACCAGTAACATGCCTCTAATTATCATTTACTTCCTAGCTTCACAGAACAGCCCAGACACTAAATTAATGAGCAAGACCAGCAAGAAAATCCTAATGACCTTTATTTACCATTTCCTGCCTTCTCTCTGTAAAAATAAGATCATTTTGGTTAGATGGTAACACATAGTGCTTATAGCACATCCAGCCCACATATTTACCAAACATCTTATACATCCAGAATCATCTTAAATGTTTCTACTTTATCTTCTCTAATAAACAGTTTGGCAAGATTTCTCAAGAAGATAAGATTGAAGTTATAATTTACAAACTGTTAAATGACACCAAGCAGCATGAAAGTGATCAAAAAAATTATTCAAATGATTTCTTTAAATCTCCAAACTGTTTATTGAATTGTTCAAAGCATGTTGCTTAAAATGAAAACTGAAATTACTTACTCCATTTGAATTACAATCTCTGGTAGAATTGCAACTCTGAAAATTGACATGGTATTTAAGCTCTACACATTTAAATCTCAGACAATACTGAAAGAAAGCAAAAGAAGTAAAAAACAAATTCAGTCAAACCATCAGATTGTGTGCATAGATAATACATAAGAAAAAATTCAAGAAAATTCAAGAATTTGTATTACCAAGAATTGGCATAAAAATCCAAAACATAAAGTAATAATTGTGACTGCATTGAAATAAATGTGAAATAAGCTATATGCTTTCAGATTGTAAATGTATAGTCTTATATAAGAAGTTGAAACTTTTATTTTCTTACCATCTAGCACCAGAAGTCCTCTTAGAAAGAGAAATATCTGGAAAAATAATTTGATTAGTCCCTTCAGTTCAATAATTATCTGAGAAGCATTTAAAAAATACACGGGCCTGGGTACCTCCTGAGACTGTTATATTAAAATCTCTGGGGCCAGGGGCCAGGTGATTATCATGTGCAGTCAGGGTTAAGAAGCATCGAGTGGGAGGCTGAGGTACTAAAATCATTGGTATGAGGAGCAAAGGAAGGTAAATTACTATTCCATATGGGGAAAAAAATGAGAAGCAAGGATAACAGGTAGTTATATGAGGTAATAGGACAATGAGAGACTCCCATGGGTGAGATGGCTAAAAGGCCTTCTAAGAAAAGGAATGTTTAATGTGTGAATTACATTGTCCTAATTTATGGCATTAAATTGTGTGACCTTTCCCAATTATACAAAATTTTTCAGTAAAGTCAATACTTTAAGAAAGAGTTTTGTTCTTTGGTGAGTTGTGTCTTTGGATCATAATAACAGGGTATGCAGAAAGAAGAGGATCAGAATTCTGAAATAGAGATTTGAGCCAATATCATTTACATTTCAAGGGGAGAGAGATCTCAGGTCTTATTTGTATCTATATGTTTCCAAATGAGCAAGATGTGACAGATACTTGGATTATTTTCTTGCACTATTACCAAAGAGCATTATATAAAAATAAATTTGAATTGAGCAAGCAAACCTTGAGACTTTCTCTCAAAAGAAATGTAAATTTATTTAATTTTCCAGAGTAGCTCTTGGGATTAATAATTTCTAGGATTCATTAGAACATTAAATGGTTGTTAGATATATTGTTTGTTTATAGGATATTAGAACATTCTAAAACATTCTAAAATTATAGTATGCTATATTATTAACTGTTAATACTGTTCTCTTGTTCTTATGTATAACATAAGTGATAACTATAATATGTTACAGCAGAATATAATATTGTAAAAATAGTATTCAATTTAATTAAAACATTCATCTACCAATCAGAAAAAAATCAGAGTTGATTATAAGAAGTTAAAATCAGTGTAACTTTGAAGGTTCTATTGAAACAATGAATACAATTCAAGAAAGTTGTTGCAAAAACATTCCAAAGGAGGAAAAATGCTTGATCATATAATAACTTACTCACCCCAAACTAGTATTCACATGAGATCTTCAAATGTTAGCTAAAAAATTACTCCCTATAGTGCATGCAAGAGCACTTGATTACATATTGCCGAACATAAAAAAATGAGCTGTATAAAAATTACTTAAAAGTAATGTTGCTGTTAAAAAGAGGTGTGGAGGTCATTAAAAACAAATATTGCTGGAATATTGCTAATATACCTGTTAAAAATTGTCCACACTTGTAAATAGAGAAAATTGGAGAACCACATTTCTTTTCAATGTCATTTTTGAACATTCATTAAAGGACCCATCTAAGGTAAACCTAAAGGTTATTTAATTATTTAAGGAATGTACTTTGTATAACTTGCTAGTCAGTACTGATAAGAGCCTAGATTTTGTGAACTTATATGTTAACATAGTTTTTGTCTGGCCGATATGTAAATGAGTTTTGTCTGATTGAAATGATAACCCGAAATTACGGTTTTATTACTCTATAGGACATTAGCAGATTTTACTTCGAACCTAACAACTGTATTTCAACATTCTTTCACCTAATGCCTCTAAAGTACGGTGATTCCCAAGTGGCATCAAAAATTTAACTTGGCTGATTCTCCATTTCTCTGAGTTTTTTTCTTCTCATTTTGGTTTTTTGTTGCTTTGTTTTTGTTTCTGATTCTTGACCAAGTCAGTAAGTCTGCTCATGATGTGTATATATTTGTGAGTGCTTGTATATATGCATATACACATGTGTATACACATACAATTTTGCTTAGTTTATATATTACAGAATGGCTATACCTTTGGGTTGTATTAACTTGTTCATTTTTGTCACTTTAAAAAGAAAATGAGTGTGACTGTAAGGGATTGTATTAGGTGTGTATGAGTTTTTAGGCTGCTAACTAGCTTCTGTATGAGAGGCAGAAATAAATTATCTACCTTTACATCTTTCTGAAATATAACTTAATTGGTTTAAAAATTATAATTACTACAATTAGGACATGCCAGTAGCAATAATGGCAGAAGACAATTATGTCTCAGGATAATAGGATGTGTAATTGCTTCTCAAAAGACAAAACTGTTTTATCCTAATGCTATATCTGGTTGTTTCAGAATATGAAAGAGGACAGTGAATGTCAAGGCTTGAATGAATATGGAAAATTATAGACATTTTGTGCAAGGTAACCTTGGTTTTGTTGATAATACCTATGCACAAGAAAATAATAATTCTGAAAAAAATTTAGCAACAATTGTTCAATTTTGGTGGGGTCATTCATAAGATAATTTAAAAAATATCCTTGTGAATACCGTAAAGCCTCATACTATATTGATGCAAAATTAGAATTTGGGTTTTTGAAAATTGTATACATGGAAATTGCTTGTGAAGTATTCAGTTTGCTCTTAACAGTGGTAGTACAAGGTTTTTGTTTACTTTCTATAAATTTACCTGGATGGCAGAGATTCAATATTTCACCAGAATAATTTTCTATGCTTTGTATTATGTAAATGGTTATTTTTAAAAACCTCCCTGTTTTTTGAAAGAGCTAAAGTTCCCTATAATTTTAGTACCTTTTCCTATTTTATGCAAGCTCTTGCACTGTCACTTTGATTAACAGGGAGTTAAGCAATTTTTACTAGATAACCAATAATCCTTTTTAATTAAGTAACCACCTTGGACAACTCTGGTGACTTTACCTTACCAAGGTCAGAGTCTAAAGTCAAAAATATTTTTTTTTCTTCATGATTTTAATAATACCTAAAACTATCTTTGAGATTTCTGAGATTGCCATCAGAAAATAACAGATTTGTTCTCTTATCTCATAAATATAAGAATGCTAGAAATAATTACAATTTGTTTGGTATTCTCCATTATTTATTTATTTTTGTAAGATATTAGTTTTTTAATGAAAACTCATCATATTGTAATGGCTTTTTACAAAATAAGAGAAACTATTGTTCCTAATTGCAGTTGGGAAGAATTTTACAATATCTTTCTTTTTTTAATTCATTTTTAAATTTAAGTAGTTAATTTACAATGTTGTGTTAGTTTCAGGTGTACAGCAAAGTGATTCAGATATATACATATGTTTTCTTTTTCAGGTTCTTTTTCATTATAGGTTGTTACAAGACCTTGAATATAGTTCTCTGTGCTGTACAGTAGGTCCTTGTTGTGTACCTAGTTTATACATAGTAGTGTGTATACTGTAATCCCAAACTCCTAATTTATGATATTCTCCATTATTTCCTAATAGATAGCAATGTAAGAGCTGCATAGGAAGAACTGTCAAAGAAATTCAGCCAGCCTTCCCTAGGTTAATTTTAAATGTTATTAATATAAGCATAACTAATGTTCTTAGCATAAATGTTTCATATATTGTACATGTAACTAGAATGGATTGAATGCTTGTAGAAACTCAAGTCCACTTCTCTTCATAATATTTTCTTATCCTCAAGAGAAACTTTGATCAAACTCTTAATAAATAGTTATTATCACACCCCTGTCTGCAAAATAAGAGATTTTGCTTTTCTCCATTCCCATACTATTGATGACTCTAATAAATGAACCATTCAAACTTTTCAGGCTTTTGATCAACTGGTAGTTTGTGCTTTTCTCTAATGTTTACCTAAAGTTTCTGCTTTCAGGTACAGGATAGAAACTAGGTCTTCACTGACATGTAGAAAGGATCATATCAGGTATTCTAAACTATTTGAATTCAAGAATTAGACTCACAGGGTACAGGATATGGTGCTTAAGCTGATACTGAGGAGACAATTTCAGAACACGACCATATGGCTGAATTAGGCTTTATTGGAATCCTTTATATCCAGGAATATAATGCCATATGAAAGCAAACTGCTAACTCAAAATCCAGGGGAATAAGAATCAATTATACAGGGCTAAATTAAATAATGAGAAAAAATTAACTGTGTTATACATTTCAGATGATATATCAGAAAGCCCTTTTTCTTTTCTTCTTGATGCATTTCTAATCCTCAGTTTATTAGCTATGCTTTTATAAACTGAAATGAAACATTTTAAAACTAGGAACTGGTTCTCACTAGTGCCCTCAAATCAGAAACAATACATTTACTGTTCCTTCACTTTTTATGGCAATGCAATTATTATAGGCTCAATAATGGTCACACCATTACCCTCCTACCATAAATAACTAGAAAATTCGACAAATTATAGAAAACAACTATTTTTACACATTGGACTATAGGCAGAACAAGACTATGATCTCTGAGAAAAAAATAAAAAACAAATGAGGTGAGCCCTCCTATTTTCCAGGCTCTTTGCTTGGAGGCAATTTCCTGATTAAGGTGTAGTGAGGAGGAACCCAAACACAGTTGGGAAATCTTGTTGAGTAAAAGGAGATGGGGATTCAAGTATGTGAAGGTTAGGAGCTGTGGAACCTAGAATTTGCTGGAAGACTATTCTAGAGGAGAGAACTACAAATGAAAGAGTTCTATAAACCTACATAGGAACTGCCTTCTGTCTTTGGCTGAATACAATCTGCACCTGCACAGGGCTAACATCCATAAGACTGAACAAGAACTACTTCCAGAGGAAAAAAATTAGCAAGGAACTATAAGATGAATAGTTCCAGAAATCACACAACATGGAAATCATACAAGGTCCTATCAGCGTGAATGTACAGGCCATGTTGAATGAACAGAATATTCAATAGAGACCATAGAAGGGTCACAACTCAGAACTGGGGCAAATTTAGCCTAAAGTAAAATTTAGACCCTAAAATATTTACTCTATGCCTTCAAAGAGCTTAACAACAAGTCTTGAAAGTTTAAAATGATCTGCAAGTCTACCCAACAAAGAATTGAAGGTAATGATCAAAGAACTCAGGAGAAGATTGGAAGAAAAAAGTGAAAAGTTAGAAGTTTCTAAAAAAGAGTTAGAAAATATAAGGAACAACCAAACAGAGATGAAGAATACAATAACTGAAATAGAAAACATACTAGAAGAAATCAATTATAGACTAATTGATACAGAGGAGTGGATCAGTGAGCTGGAAGACAGAGTAGTGGAAATCACTGATGCCGAACAGAAAAAAGAGTAAGAGGAAATGAGGAAAGTTTAAAAGACCTCTGGTACAATATTCTGTGCACTAATATTCATTTTATAGAGATCTCGGAAGGAGAAGAGAGAGAGAAAGGGACTGAAAACATATTTTAAAACGTAATAGCTGAAACAAATCCCTAACCTGGAAAAGGAAGCAGACATCCAAGCACAGGAAGCTGAGAAAGTTCCAAATAGGATCAACCCAAAGAGGACTACACCAAGACACACTGTAGTGAAAATGGCAAAAATTAAAGACAAAGAATATTAAAAGCAAAAAGGGGAAAACAACAAATTACATACACGAGAACTCCCATAAGACTATTAGCTGACTTTTCAGCAGAAACTTTGCAGGTCAGAAGGGGGTGGCACAATATTTTTAAAGTGATAAAAGGAAGAAAAACGACAACCAACAATACTCTAGCTGGCAAGGCTTTCATTCAGATTTGATGGTAAGATCAACAGTTTTACAGGCAAGCAAAAGCTAAAAGAGTTCAGCACCAGCAAGCCACCTTTACAAAAAATGTTAAAGGGACTTCTCTAAATGAAAATGAAAAGGCCACAACTAGAAACGTGAAAATTACAAAACAAAAAATCTCACTGGTTAATGAAAATATATAGTAATGGTAGTAAATCAACCACATATTTATATACATGGAAGGTTAAAAGACAAAAATAGTAAAGTCACTTATATCCACAATGAATAGTAAAGGGATATGAAAAACAAAAATATGTGAAATATGATGTCAAAAATGTGGGGGAAGGGGAGTAAAATGCAGGATTGTTAAAATGTGGTTGAACTTCAGAAATCAGCAATTTAAAATTATATATATATATATATATAGTTTTATATAAACTTCATGTTAACCACAAACCAAAAATCTATAATAGATACACACACACAAAAAAAGATGTGTGCAAACATAACACTAACTATAGTCATTAAATCAGAAGGTAAGAGAGCAAAAAGAGAAAGTAACAAAAAAGAGAAGTACAAAAACAACCTCAAAACAAATAATAAAATAGCAATAAGTACATGACTATCAATAATTACTTTAAAGGAAAGTGGACTAAATGTTCCAATCAAAAGACACAGAGTAGCTAAATGAATACAGAAACAAGATCATATACATGCTGCCTACAAGAGACTCACTTCAGAGCTAAAGACACACATGGACTAACTGTGAGGGAATAAAAAAGGGTATTCCATACAAATGGAAACAAAAAGAAAGCCAGGATAGCAATAATTATACCAGACAAAATAGACTTTAAAATAAAGACTGTTACAAGAAACAGGGATGATAATATAAATGATGACAATGATAAAAGGATTAGCACAAGATATGAAAACCTTTAAATATGCATGCACCCAACATAGAAGCAATTAAACACATAAAGCAAATATTAACAGACATAAAGGGAGAAATTGCCAGTAACATAATAATAGTGGGGGACTTTAACGGCCCACTTACAACAATGAAGAGATCATACTGACAGAAAATCAGTAAGGAAACACTGGCCTTAAATAACACATTAAAACAAAGAGACTTCATAGATATATATAGAACATTCCATCTAAAGCAGTAGAATACACATTCTTTTCAAGTGCACAGGGAACATTCTCCAGGACAGATCACATGCCACAAAAAAAAGATACTAGGCCACAAAACAAGTCCGGGTAAATTTAGTTGAAATCATATAAAGCATCTTTTCTGACCACAAGGTGATTGAGACTAGAAATTAACTATGAGGAAAAAAAAAACCAAACGTGGAGCCTGAATAATATGCTACACAACAAAAATGTATCACTGAAGAAATCAAATAAGAAATTTTAAATGCTTGGAGACAACGAAAATTAAAACACTATAATTGAAAATCCATGGGATACAGCAAAGGTAGTTCTAAGAAGGAAAATTATAATGATACAAGTATACCTCAGGAGACAAGAAAAATCTCAAACAACTTAAACTTACTTAACAACTTAACAACTTAACTTAAACAACTTAAACTCCTTTAGTTACTTAAAGGAACTAGAAAAAGAAGAACAAACAAAATCCAAAGTTATTTGAAAGAGTGAAATCATAAAGATCAGAGCCAAAATAACTAAAACAGGGACAAAAAAAAAAAAACCCACACAATAGAAGAGACCAATGAAACAAGAGCTGGTTCCTTGAAAAAGAAACAAAATTAATAAACCTTTAGCCAGACCCATCAAGAAAAAGAAGAGAGAGGGCCCAAATCAATAATACCAGAAATGGAAAAAAAAGTTACAACTAATACAACAGAAATACAAAGGATCATAAAAGATATTCCAAAAATTATATGACAATGAAATGGACAAAGTCCTAGAAATGTACAATTTCCCAAGACTGAATAAGGGGTAAAAACAAAATCTGAACAGACCAATTACCAGTATGAAACAGAACCAGTAATTTAAAAACACTCCCAACAAACAGAAGTCCAGGACTAGATGGATTCACAGTAAAATTCTACCAAACATTTGTAAGAGAGTTAACAGCTATTTTGCTCAAATTATTCTAAAAAATGGCAGAGAAAGAAATGTACCCAAAATCATTCTAAGAGGCCAGTATCACCCTGATACCAAAACCAGACCAAGATATCACACACGAAAAAGAAAATTACAAGGAAATATCACTGACAAACATAGATGCAAAAATCCTCGACAAAATATTAGCAAACCAAATCCAACAATATATGAAAAGGATCATACACTATGATGCAGTGGGAATGTAATCCAGAGATACAAAAATGGTTCAATACCCACAATTCAATCAATGTGATACACATATTAACAAATTTAAGAATAAAAATTATATGATTATCTCAATACCTGCAGAAAAATCTATGGACAAAATTCAATGCCACTTATAATACAAACTCTCAGCAAAGTGGGAATAGAAGGAATATACCTCAATGTAATAAGGGACATACATGCTAATTCCACAGCTAACATCATACTCAATGGTGAAAAGCTCAAACCATTTCCTCTAAGATCAGGAACAAGACAAGAATGCCCCCTCTCACCACTTTTATTCACCATAGTATTGTAAGTCCTAGCCAGAACAATCAGACAAGAAAAAAATAAAAGAAATCCAAATTGAAAATGAAGAAATAAAACTGTCACTGTTTGCAGATGACATGATATTATGTATAGGAAACCCTAAAAATACCACAAAAACTACTAAAGCTAATTCAGTAAAGATGCATGATACAAAACTAATATACAGAAATCTGCCCCATTTTTATACACTATCAGAGAATTTTTTTCCAAAATTCCAATTTCAGTTGCATCAAAATAATATAATACCTAGGAATAAATCTAACTAAGGAGGTAAAAGACCAGTACTTAGAAAACTGTAAGACACTGATGAAAGTAACTGACGACAATACAAACAGATGGAAAGATGTACTGTGTTCACGGATTGGAAGGATATTGTTAAAATGTCCATACTACCTAAAGCAATCTACAGATTTAATGCAAGCCCTATCAAGATACCCATGACATATTTTCACTGAAATAGAACAAATAATTCTAAAATGTATATGGAACCCCAAAAGACCCCAAATAGCCAAAACAATCTTGAGAAAAAGAACAAAGCAGGATGTATAACTCTCCCTGATTTCACACTATATCACAAAGCAACAGTAATCAAAACAATATGGTACTGGCATAAAAAAGACACAAAGATTAATGGACCCATATAGAGAGCCCAGAAGTAAACCAACACACTTATGGTGAATTAATCTATCACAAAGGAAGCAAGAATAGACAATGGTAAAAAGACATCAATAAGTGATGTTGGGAAAACTGGACAGCTACATGTAAAATAATTAATTTAGAACATTTTCTCACCCCATAGACAAAAAATAAACTGAAAATGGATTAAATACCTAAATGTAAGACTGGAAACCATAAAACTTCTTGAAGAAAACATAAAAGAATGCTCTTTGTCATAAATTGTAGCGATAATTTTTTTTGGTCTGTAACCTAAGGCAAAGGAAACAAAAGCAAAAATAAACAAACAGGACCTAATTAAACTCAAAAGCTTTTGCACAGCAAGGAAACCATTGACAAAATGAAGAAAACCTACTGAATGGGAGAAAATATTTACAAATGATATGACCAACAAGGGATTAATATGCAAAATATATACACAGGTCATACAACTCAATATCAAAAACCCAAAATACTCAATTAAAAAATGAACAGAAGACCCGAATACATATTTTTCCCAGGAAGACATACAGAAGGCAAACAGGCACATAAGAAGATACTGAAAATTCATAATCATCAGTTGTAACTTGTCCTTTTTCAATTTTAATTTTATTGACTTGAGTCCTCTGCTTTTCTTTCTTGATGAGTCTGGCTAAAGGTTTATCAATTTTGTTTAACTTCTCAAAGAACCAACTTTTAGTTTCATTGATCTTAGCTATTTTTTTCTTTGTCTCTATTTCATTTATTTCTGCTCTGATCTTTATGATTTCTTTCCTTCTACTAACTTTGGGTTTTGTTTGTTCTTCTTTCTCTAATTCCTTTAGGTGTAAGGTTAGATTTATTTGAGATTTTTCTTGTTTCTTGAGGTAGGTTTGTATTGCTATAAACTGCCCTCTTAGAACTGCTTTTGCTGCATCCCATAGGTTTTGGATTATTATGTTTTCATTGTAATTTGTCTCTAGGTATTTTTTGATTTCCTCTTTGATTTCTTGGTTATTTAGTAGCATATTGTTTAGCCTCCATGTGTTTATATTTTTTACAGTTTTTTTTCCCTGTAATTGATATCTTGTCTCATAGCATTGTGGTCAGAAAAGATGCTTGATATGATTTCGATTTTCTTAAATTTACTGAGGTTTGCTTCATGACCCAAGGTATGGTCTATCCTGGAGAATGTTCCATGAGCACTTGAGAGGAAAGTTTATTCTGTTGCTTTCAAATGGAATGTTCTATAAATATCAATTAAGTCTCTTTGGTCTATGTGTCATTTAAGGTCTGTGTCTTTACTGGTTTTCTGTCTGGATGATCTGTCCATTGATGAAAGTGGGGTGTTACAATCCCCCACTATCATTGCATTATTGTCGATTTCTCCTTTTATGGCTGTTAGCATTTGCCTTATATTTTGAGGTGCTCCTATGTTGGGAGCATATATATTTACAATTGTTATATCTTCTTCTTGGATTTATCCCTTGATCATTATGTACTGTCCCTGCTTTGCCTCTTGTAACATTCTGTATTTTAAAATGTATTTTGTCTGGTATGAATAGTGCTACACCAGCTTTCTTTTGATTCCCATTTCCATGGATTATCTTTTTCCATCCCCTCACTTTCAGTCTGTATGTGTCCTTAGATCTGAAGTGGGTCTCTTGTAGACAGCATATATATAGGTCTTGTTTTTATATCTATTCAGCCATTCTAGGTCTTTTGGTTGGAGTATTTAATATATGTACATTTAAGGTAATTATTGATATGTATGTTTTATTGCCATTTATTAACTATTTTAGATTTTTGGAGGGTCTTTTTTCTCCCTTTGTCTTTTGTTCTCGTGTTGTGATTTGATGTCTATCTTTAGTGATGTGCTTAGATTGCTTTTTCTTTTTTGTCTGTGTATCTATTGTAGATTTTTGTTGTGTGGTTCCCATGAGGTTTCGATATAGCAGTCTATATGTATACCAGACTGTTTAAAATTGTTGATCTCTTAGTTTCAAATGCGTTTCCAATATCCTGTATTTGTACTCCCCTCTTCTCACAATTGCTTGTCTTGATATCATATTTGTGTGTGGATGAATTCCTACCTTTACTTTATGTTTGCCTTTAATGGTGAGCTTCTCCATTCATAATTTTCTTTTTTCTTGTTGTGGCCTTTTCTTTTCCGCCTAGAGAATTTTCTTTAGGATTTTTTTAATGCTGGTTTGGTGGTGCTGAATTCTCTTAGCTTTTGCTTGTCTGGAAAACTTTTGATTTTTCCATCAAATCTGAATGAGAGCTTTGTTGGATAGCATATTCTTGGTTGTAGGATTTTCCCTTTCATCATTTAAAATATGCAGAGCCATTCCCTTCTGGCCTGCAGAGTTTCTGCTGAAAAATCAGCTGATAGCCTTATCAGGGTTCCCTTGTGTGTTATTTGTTGATTTTCCCTTGTGGCTTTTAATATTTTTTCTTGTTTTTAATTTTTATTTGTTTCATTAATATGTGTCTCAGTGTGTTAATCCTTGGGTTTCTCTTGTATGGGATTCTCTGCATTTCCTGGACTTGAGTGACTGTTTCCTTGCTAAAGTTAGAGAATTTTTGGCTATAATCTCTTCAAAAATATTCTCAGGCCCTTTCTCTCTTTCTTCCTATCCTGGGACCCCTTTAATGCAAATGTTGGTGCATTTAATGTTGCGCCAGAGGTCTCTCAGACTGCCCTCATTTCTTTTCATTCTTTTTTCTTTATTCTGTCTTGTGGCAGTGATTTCTACCATTCTGTCTTCCAGCTCACTTATTCGTTTTTCTGCCTCAGTTACTCTGCTATTGATTCCTTCTAGTGTATTTTTCATTTCACTTATTGTATAGTTCGTCTCTATCTGTTCTTTAAATCTTCTAGCTCTTTGTTAAACATCTCTTGTAATTTCTTGGTCTGTCCCTCCATTCTTTTTCTGAGATCCTGGATGATCTTTACTATCATTACTCTGAATTCTTTTTCAGGTAGTTTGTCTATCTCCACTTCATTTAGTTGTTCTTGTGGGTTTTTATTTTGCTCCTTTGTCTGTAACATTTTTCTCTACTGTCTCCTTTAGTCTAGAAATACACCCACACACCTATGGTCAATCTACGACAAATGAGGCAAGAATATACAATGGAATAAAGACAGTCTTTTCAGTAAGTGGTGTTGGTAAAACTGGAGAGCTACATGTACAAGAATGAAATTAGAACATTCTTTAACATCATACACAAAAATAAACTCAAAATGGATTAAAGTCCTAAATATAAGACCAGATACTATAAAACTCTTAGAGGAAAACGCAGGCAGAACACTCTTTGACATAAATCAGAGCAAAATATTTTTTGAGCCCTCTCCTAGAGTAATGGAAATAAAAACAAAAATAAACAAATGGGACCTAATTAAACTTAAATGCTTGTGCACTGCAAAGGAAACCATAAACAAAATGAAAAGACAACCCACAGAATGGGAGAAAATATTTACAAACAAAGCTACCAATGAGGGATTAATCTCCAAAATATACAAACAGCTCATGCAGCTCTATGTCAAAAAAGCAAACAACCCAATAAAAAATGGACAGAAGGTCTAAATAGACATTTCTCCAAAGAAAACACACAGATGGCCAAACAGCACATGAAAAGATGCTCAACATCACTAATTATCAGAGCAATGCAAATCAAAACTACAAAAGGTATCACCTCACACCGGTCAGAATGGCCATCAACAAAAAGTCTACAAACAATAAATTCTGGAGATGGTGTGGAGAAAAGGGAACCCTCCTACACTGTTGGTGGGAACGTAAATTGGTACAACCACTGTGGAGAACAGTATGGAAGCTACTTAAAAAATGAAAAGTAGAACTACCATATGATCCAGCAATCCCATTCCTGGGCATATATCCAGAGAAAACCATAATCCGAAAGGATACATGTACCCCAATGTTCACTGCAGCACTATTTACAATAGCCAAGATTTGGATGCAACCTAAATGTCCATCTAGAGAAAAATGGATAAAGAAGATGTAGTACATATATACAATGGACTATTACTCAGACATAAAAAGGAACGAAATAATGCCATCTGCAGCAACATGGATGGACCTAGAGAATTTTCATATTAAGTGAACTAAGTCAGACAAAGAAAGATAACTATCATATGATATCACTCATATGTCTAATCTAATTTTTAAAATGAAACAAATTCTTATTTGAAAAACAGAAACAGACTTACAGGTATCAAAACCAAACTTATGGTTACCAAAGGGGAAACATGGTGGGGAGTGATAAGTCAGGAGCTTGGGATGAATATACACACACTACTATATATAAGATAGAAAACCAGCAAGGATCTTCGGTGTAGCACAGGGAACTCTACTCAAGATTCTGGGAGAGGAGAGCAGAAAGATGGCGGAAGAGTAAGACGCGGAGATCACCTTCCTTCCCACAGATACACCAGAAATACATCTACACGTGGAACAACTCCTACAGAACACCTACTGAAGGCTGGCAGAAGACCTCAGACCTCCCAAAAGGCAAGAAACTCCCCACGTACCTGGGTAGGGCAAAAGAAAAAAGAATAAACAGAGACAAAAGGATAGGGACGGCACCTGCACCAGTGGGAGGGAGCTGTGAAGGAGGAAAAGTTTCCACACACTAGGAAGCCCCTTCGCGGGCGGAGACTGCGGGAGGCGGAGGGGGGAGCTTCGAAGCCGCGGAGGAGAGCACAGCAACAGGGGTCCGGAGGGCAAAGCGGCGAGATTCCCGCACAGAGGATCGGTGCCGACCGGCACTCACCAGCCCGAGAGGCTTGTCTGCTCACCCGCCGGGGCGGGCGGGGCTGCGAGCTGAGGCTCTGAGGCTCGGGTTTCGGTTTCGGACGGAGCGCAGGGAGAGGACTGGGGTTGGCGGCTTGAATATAGCCTTAAGGGGTTGGTGCACCACAGCTGGCCGGGAGGGAGTCCGGGGAAAGGTCTGCACCTGCCGAAGAGGCAAGAGACTTTTTCTTCCCTCTTTGTTTCCTGGTGCGTGGGGAGAGGGGTTTAGGAGCGCTGCTTGAAGGAGCTCCAGAGAAGGGCGCGAGCCGCGGCTAAAAGCGCGAACCCCAGAGACGGGCGCGAGCCATGGCTGAAAGCGCGGAATCCAGAGACGGGCGCGAGCCGCGGCTGAAAGCGCGGACCCCAGAGACGGGCGCGGACTCCAGAGACGGGCGCAAGCCGCGGCTGGAGGCGCGGACCCCAGAGGTGGACGGGAGACGTTGGGGCTGCTGCTGCCGCCCCCAGGGGGCCTGTGTGCGAGCGCAGGTTGCTCTCCACGCCCCTCTTCCGTGGAGCCTGTGCAGCCCGCCACTGCCAGGTTCCCGGGATCCGGGACGACTTCCCCGGGAGAGCGCACGGCGGGCCTCGGGCTGGTGCAGGGTCACGCCGGCCTTTGCCGCCGCAGGCCCGCCCCGCATTCCGTGCCCCTCCCTCCCCGCCGGCCTCAGTACGCCAGAGCCCCCGAATCAGCGGCTCCTTTAACCCCATCCTGTCTGAGCAAAAAACAGACGCCCTCCAGCGACCTACACGCAGAGGCAGGGCCAAATCCAAAGCTGAGCCCCTGTGAGCTGTGAGAACAAAGAAGAGAAAGGGAAATCTCTCCCAGCAGCCTCAGAAGCAGCGGATTAAAGCTCCACAATCAACTTGATGTACCCTGCATCTGTGGAATACATGAATAGACAGCCAATCATCCCAAATTAAGGAGGTGGACTTTAGGAGTAAGATCTATGATTTTTTTTCCCTATTCCTCTTGTTGTGAATGTGTATGTGTATGCTTCTGTGTGAGATCTTGTCTGTATAGTCTTGCTTCCACCATTTGTCCTAGGATTCTATCCGTCCATGGTTTTTCTTAAAATTTTTTTCTTAATAATCAATTTTAATTTTAAGAACGTTATTATACTTTACCTTCGTCCTTTCTTTCTTTTTCTTTCTTTCTTTCCTTCCTTCCCTCCTTTAGACAACGAATCATCCCAAATTGAGGAGGTGGTCTCTGACAGCAAGATTGATTTTTCCCCCTTTACCTCTTTTAGTGAGGGTGTATGTGTACGCTTCTGTGTAAGATTTTGTCTGTATAGCTTTGCTTCCAACATTTGTCCGAAGGTTCTATCCGTCCCTTTTTTTTTTTTCTAAATAAGAATTTTTTAATTCAATAACTTTATTATACTTTATTTTATTTTTACTGTATCTTCTTTCTTTCTGTTTTTCCTTCTTTCCCTCCTTCCTTCCTTCCTCCCTCCATCCCTCCCTCCTTTCTTTCCTTCTTGCCTTCTTTCCTTCTTTGCTTCTTTCTTTCTTTCTTCCTTCCTTCCTTCTTTCTTTCTTTCTTCCTTCCTTCCTTCCTTCCCTCCTTCCTTCCCTCCTTTCCTTCTTTCTTTCCCCATACTTCTACTAATTCCCTCTACTTTTTCTCCCTTTTAATCTGAACCGTGTGGATGAAAGGCTCTTGGTGCTCCAGCCAGGAGTCAGGGCTCTGCCTCTGAGGTAGGAGAGCCAACTTCAGGACACTGGTCCACAAGAGACCTCCCAGCTCCACATAATATCAAACGGCGAAAATCTCCCAGAGACCTCCATCTTAACACCAGCACCCAGCTTCACTCAACGACCAGCAAGCCACAGTGCTGGACAACCTGTGCCAAACAACTAGCAAAACAGGAACACAACCCCACCCATTAGCAGAAAGGCTGCCTAAAATCATAATAAGGCCACAGACACCCCAAAACACACCACCAGACGTGAACCTGCCCACTAGAGAGACAAGATCCAGCCTCATCCACCACAACACAGGCACTAGTCCCCTCCACCAGGAAGCCTACACAACCCACTGAACCAACCTTAGCCACTGGAGACAGACATCAAAAACAGGAGGAACTACGAACCTGCAGCCTGCAAAAAGGAGACCCCAAACACAGTAAGATAAGCAAAATGAGAAAACAGAAAAACACACAGCAGATAAAGGAGCAAGATAAAAATGCACTAGACCTAACAAATGAAGAGGAAATAGGCAGCCTACCTGAAAAAGAATTCAGAATAATGATAGTAAGGTTGATCCGAAATCTTGGAGATAGAATGGACAATAGAATGGACAAAATGCAAGAATCAGTTAACAAGGACCTAGAAGAACTAAAGATGAAACAAGCAACGATGAACAACACAATAAATGAAATTAAAAATACTCTAGATGGGATCAATAGCAGAATAACTGAGGCAGAAGAACGGATAAGTGACCTGGAAGATAAAATAGTGGAAATAACTACTGCAGAGCAGAATAAAGAAAAAAGAATGAAAAGAACTGAGGACAGTCTCAGAGACCTCTGGGACAACATTAAACGCACCAACATTCGAATTATAGGGGTTCCAGAAGAAGAAGAGAAAAAGAAAGGGACTGAGAAAATATTTGAAGAGATTATAGTTGAAAACTTCCCTAATATGGGAAAGGAAATAGTTAATCAAGTCCAGGAAGCACAGAGAGTCCCATACAGGATAAATCCAAGGAGAAATACGCCAAGACACATATTAATCAAACTGTCAAAAATTAAATACAAAGAAAGCATATTAAAAGCAGCAAGGGAAAAACAACAAATAACACATAAGGGAATCCCCATAAGGTTAACAGCTGATCTCTCAGCAGAAACCCTACAAGCCAGAAGGGAGTGGCAGGACATACTGAAAGTGATGAAGGAGAAAAACCTGCAGCCAAGACTACTCTACCCAGCAAGGATCTCATTCAGATTTGATGGAGAAATTAAAACCTTTACAGACAAGCAAAAGCTGAGAGAGTTCAGCACCACCAAACCAGCTTTACAACGAATGCTAAAGGATCTTCTCTAGGCAAGAAACACAAGAGAAGGAAAAGACATATAATAACGAACCCAAAACAATTTAGAAAATGGGAATAGGAACATACATATCGATAATTACCTTAAATGTAAATGGACTAAATGCTCCCACCAAAAGACACAGATTAGCTGAATGGATACAAAAACAAGACCCTTATATATGCTGTCTACAAGAGACCCACTTCAGACCTAGAGACACATACAGACTGAAAGTGAGGGGATGGAAAAAGATATTCCATGCAAATGGAAACCAAAAGAAAGCTGGAGTAGCAATTCTCATATCAGACAAAATAGACTTTAAAATAAGGACTATTAAAAGAGACAAAGAAGGACACTACATAATGATCAAGGGATCGATCCAAGAAGAAGATATAACAATTGTAAATATTTATGCACCCAACATAGGAGCATCTCAATATATAAGGCAAATACTAACAGCCATAAAAGGGGAAATCGACAGTAACACATTCATAGTAGGGGACTTAAACACCCCACTTTCACCCATGGACAGATCATCCAAAATGAAAATAAATAAGGAAACACAAAGTTTAAATGATACATTAAACAAGATGGACTTAATTGATATTTATAGGACACTCCATCCAAAAACAACAGAATACACATTTTTCTCAAGTGCTCATGGAACATTCTCCAGGATAGATCATATCTTGGGTCACAAATCAAGCCTTGGTAAATTTAAGAAAATTGAAATTGTTTCAAGTATCTTTTCTGACCACAACGCCATGAGACTAGATATCAATTACAGGAAAAGATCTGTAAAAAATACAAACACATGGAGGCTAAACAATACACTACTTAATAATGAAGTGATCACTGAAGAAATCAAAGAGGAAATCAAAAAATACCTAGAAACAAATGAAAATGGAGACACAACGACCCAAAACCTGTGGGATGCAGCAAAAGCAGTTCTAAGGGGGAAGTTTATAGCAATACAAGCCCACCTTAAGAAGCAGGAAACATCTAGAATAAACAACCTAACCTTGCACCTCAAGCAATTAGAGAAAGAAGAACAAAAAAACCCCAAAGCTAGCAGAAGGAAAGAAATCATAAAAATCAGATCAGAAATAAATGAAAAAGAAATGAAGGAAACAATAGCAAAGATCAATAAAACTAAAAGCTGGTTCTTTGAGAAGATAAACAAAATAGATAAACCACTAGCCAGACTCATCAAGAAAAAAAGGGAGAAGACTCAAATCAATAGAATTAGAAATGAAAAAGGAGAGGTAACAACTGACACTGCAGAAATAAAAGAGATCATGAGAGATTACTACAAGCAACTCTATGCCAATAAAATGGACAATCTGGAAGAAATGGACAAATTCTTAGAAATGCACAACCTGCCAAGACTGAATCAGGAAGAAATAGAAAATATGAACAGACCAATCACAAGCACTGAAATTGAAACTGTGATTAAAAATCTTCCAACAAAGAAAAGCCCAGGACCAGATGGCTTCACAGGCGAATTCTATCAAACATTTAGAGAAGAGCTAACACCTATCCTTCTCAAACTCTTCCAAAATATAGCAGAGGGAGGAACACTCCCAAACTCCTTCTACGAGGCCACCATCACCTTGATACCAAAACCAGACAAGGATGTCACAAAGAAAGAAAACTACAGGCCAATATCACTAAGGAACATAGATGCAAAAATCCTCAACAAAATACTAGCAAACAGAATCCAACAGCACATTAAAAGGATCATACACCATGATCAAATGGGGTTTATTCCAGGAATGCAAGGATTCTTCAATATACGCAAATCTATCAATGTGATAAACCATATTAACAAATTGAAGGAGAAAAACCATATGATCATCTCAATAGATGCAGAGAAAGCTTTTGACAAAATTCAACACCCATTTATGATAAAAACCCTGCAGAAAGTAGGCATAGAGGGAACGTTCCTCAACATAATAAAGGCCATATACGACAAGCCCACAGCAAACATCATCCTCAATGGTGAAAAACTGAAAGCATTTCCACTAAGATCAGGAACAAGACAAGGGTGCCCACTCTCACCACTCTTATTCAACATAGTTTTGGAAGTTTTAGCCACAGCAATCAGAGAAGAGAAGGAAATAAAAGGAATCCAAATCGGAAAAGAAGAAGTAAAGCTGTCACTGTTTGCAGATGACATGATCCTATACATAGAGAATCCTAAAGATGCTACCAGAAAACTACTAGAGCTAATCAATGAATTTGGTAAAGTGGCAGGATACAAAATTAATGCACAGAAATCTCTGGCATTCCTATATACTAATGATGAAAAATCTGAAAGTGAAATCAAGAAAACACTCCCATTTACCATTGCAACAAAAAGAATAAAATATCTAGGAATAAACCTACCTAAGGAGACAAAAGACCTGTATGCAGAAAATTATAAGACACTGATGAAAGAAATTAAAGATGATACAAATAGATGGAGAGATATACCATGTTCTTGGATTGGAAGAATCAACATTGTGAAAATGACTCTACTACCCAAAGCAATCTATAGATTCAATGCAATCCCTATCAAACTACCACTGGCATTTTTCACAGAACTAGAACAAAAAATTACGCAATTTGTATGGAAACACAAAAGACCCCGAATAGCCAAAGCAATCTTGAGAACAAAAAAAGGAACTGGAGGAATCAGGCTCCCTGACTTCAGACTATACTACAAAGCTACAGTTATCAAGACGGTATGGTACTGGCACAAAAACAGAAAGATAGATCAATGGAACAGGACAGAAAGCCCAGAGATAAACCCATGCACATATGGACACCTTATCTTTGATAAAGGTGGCAGAAATGTACAGTGGAGAAAGGACAGCCTCTTCAATAAGTGGTGCTGGGAAAACTGGACAGGTACATGTAAAAGTATGAGATTAGATCACTCCCTAACACCATACACAAAAATAAGCTCAAAATGGATTAAAGACCTAAATATAAGGCCAGAAACTATCAAACTCTTAGAGGAAAACATAGGCAGAACACTCTATGACATAAATCACAGCAAGATCCTTTCTGACCCACCTCCTAGAGTAATGGAAATAAAAACAAAAATAAACAAATGGGACCTAATGAAACTTCAAAGCTTTTGCACAGCAAAGGAAGCCATAAACAAGACCAAAAGACAACCCTCAGAATGGGAGAAAATATTTGCAAATGAAGCAACCGACAAAGGATTAATCTCCAAAATTTACAAGCAGCTCATGCAGCTCAATAACAAAAAAACAAATAACCCAATCCAAAAATGGGCAGAAGACCTAAATAGACATTTCTCCAAAGAAGATATACAGACTGCCAACAAACACATGAAAGAATGCTCAACATCATTAATCATTAGAGAAATGCAAATCAAAACTACAATGAGATATCATCTCACACCAGTCAGAATGGCCATCATCAAAAAATCTACAAACAATAAATGCTGGAGAGGGTGTGGAGAAAAGGGAACACTCTTGCACTGCTGGTGGGAATGTGAATTGGTTCAGCCACTATGGAGAACAGTATGGAGGTTCCTTAAAAAACTACAAATAGAACTACCATATGACCCAGCAATCCCACTACTGGGCATATACCCTGAGAAAACCGAAATTCAAAAAGAGTCATGTACCAAAATGTTCATTGCAGCTCTATTTACAATAGCCCGGAGATGGAAACAACCTAAGTGCCCATCATCGGATGAATGGATAAAGAAGATGTGGCACATATATACAATGGAATATTACTCAGCCATAAAAAGAAACGAAATTGAGCTATTTGTAATGAGGTGGATAGACCTAGAGTCTGTCATACACAGTGAAGTAAGTCAGAAAGAAAGAGACAAATACCGTATGCTAACACATATATATGGAATTTAAGAAAAAAAAATGTCATGAAGAACTTAGGGGTAAGGCAGGAATAAAGACGCAGACCTCCTAGAGAACGGACTTGAGGTTATGGGGAGGGGGACGGGTGAGCTGTGATGGGGCGAGAGAGAGTCATGGACATATACACACTAACAAATGTAGTAAGGTAGATAGCTAGTGGGAAGCAGCCGCGTGGCACAGGGATATTGGCTCGGTGCTTTGTGACAGCCTGGAGGGGTGGGATAGGGAGGGTGGGAGGGAGGGAGACGCAAGAGGGAAGAGATATGGGAACATATGTATATGTATAACTGATTCACTTTGTTATAAAGCAGAAACTAACACACCATTGTAAAGCAATTATACCCCAATAAAGATGTTAAAAAAAAAAAAAAGATTCTGGGAAAACGTATACAAGAAAAGAATCTAAGAAAAGAATGAGTATATGTACATGTATAACTGAATCAATTTGCTGTACACCTGAAATTAACACAACATTGTAAATCAACTATACTCCCATAAAATTAAAATTAAAAAATAAATGTAAAAAATTGTTAATGATCAGAGAAATGCAAATCAAAACCACAATGAGATTATCACCTCACACCCGTCAGATGTTTATCATCAAAAGTCTACAAATAATAAATGCTGGTGAGGGTGTGGAGAAAAGGAAACCATAGTGCACTGTTGGTGGGAATGTATTTTGCTATAGCCACTGTGGAAAACAGTATGGCGGGTCTTCAAAAAACTAAAAATAGAATTACCATGTAATCCATCAATTCCATACCTAAATATACATGCAAAGAAAATGAAAACACTAATTCAAAAAGATATATGCACTCCAGTACTCATAGCAGCATTATTTATGATAGCTAAGATACAGAAGCAACCTAAGTGTCCATCAACAGATGAATGGATAAAGAAGATGTGGTACATATATACAATAGAGTAGTACTCAGCCATAAATACAAGTGAAATTTTGCCTTTTGTGACAACATGGATGGACCTTGAGGGTATTACACTTAATAAGTCAGAAAGAGAAAGACAAATACTATATATTATCACATATATGGAATCTAAAATATGAAATGAGTGAACATAACAAAACAGAAACAGGTATAGAAAACAAACTAGTGGTTACCCGTGGGGATAGGGAAGTGGGGAGGGGAAAGAGAGGCACAGGTGATTAAGAATATATGTAAAATAAATAAACTACAAGTATATATTATACAAGCAAAGGGACTATAACCAATATTTTATAATAACTTTAGAGTATAATCTATAAAAATGTTGAATCACTCTGCTGCATACGTGAAACTTTTATAATATCATAAATCAACTACACCTCAATAAAAAATGTATGTAGATCCCAAGCCCTCGATAAGACAGAACATAACTTCCTACTTTTTAAGTCTGGTATATACATAGTGACTTTTTCAATAAAGTGCAGAATGGAAAGAGGGGGAAAAGAGTAATTTTACAGTGAGAAATCTGGAAACATTACCTCAGCCAGGTAATCAAGGTTAATGTCAACATGCACATATACTTGATATGATGAAAGGGCGCTTTACCTGTGCATTTTCCTCCCAAGAACACATAAACCCAATCTAATCACAAGAAAAACATTACACAAATCCAAATTGAGGGACATTCTACAGAATATCAACCAGTTCTACTCCAAAATGTCAAGGCCATCAAAAACAAGGAAATTCTGAGAAATTGTCAAGAGGAGCTTAATAAACGTCCTGTGGTATTCTGAGTGGAATCCTGCAAAAGGACACTAGGTAAAAAGCCAAGGAAATCCGAATGAAGCATGGAATTCAGTTAAAAATAATGTATCAACATTGCTTCATTGATTATAGCAAATGTACCATACTGTTGTTAGATGTTAATAATAGGGGTGTTGCTTAGCGGTGAGGTGTTCAATATGGGCAACAGGGAAATCTGGGGGTCGATAGCATGGTCTAAAACTGAACGTGGTGATGGTTGTGCAACTCTATAAATTAATCAAAAGCAATGAATTGTACACTTACCATGGGTGAATTTTATGGCAAATGATACCTCAATAAGGCTGTTTTAAAATGCATTGGTTGGTATATTGGCAAAATGAGTACAAGCATAAAAAATAATTTTTAAAACACTTAAAATATTTAGTTATAATTACCATTTCAGGACCACACACAGTGCCATCTTCTACAAATGTTTGATCTCTGTCTTCAGGGTTTTCAACTGTGGTCAGTGTATTTCTAGGTGTCCTCTCTGTGTTTAGAAATGTTGATGTACACAGGTCATCTCGTACATGTGTATAAATCACAGATAAATTTTGGCGTCTTACTAAAGCTTTGTGAGGCCAGGTACAAACTAATTTTCCACATAACACATGGCTAGAAGCATAATGAAGAAGAAAAGTTTCTTATTATTTACAGAAATAATGTAGATTGCTGATATAGCTAAATTTTTGAAGTATTTTACTAACTTAAATCCACATTTCAAAAATTTTCTCTAAGTAAATTTTTTTGAGCACACTGACTCATGTATGATGTGGCTCTTTTTGTTTTGTGCAGAAATGTAGCAAGGGAAAAATTAATCATTTTTGCAATCTGACAGCCATGATCTGGTCTATATTAGCTTCTGAAATTTGAGCAAATGATCATTGGTCTTTGATTTTTTTCATTAGTACAATGGGATAAGTAATTCTAACTACAAATATTTGATGTATATAAACATATATTTATAATATATAGCATAAATATATAATGAATATAAAGGAACTAACACAATGCCTACCTCAGCCCATCAATAAACACAGGTGATTTTTATGGTCATTATTCTAACATTATAGACACTGAAAACATGTTGTTTGTAGGAAATAGGTAATACTGTTCAGCTCAGATCATGAAACAAGAGAAAACTTGTTATAAAATGGCATCTTAGCTTGTACATAATATGCTCCAGAATCTTAGCAATATACAACCTACATTCCAAACAAAATTATAATTTTCTAAATACATACGGGTAATTACAAAAATTTCGGCCACAGTTTCCAAATTTATCTCCTCTTGAATTTATTTCATCAAAACAAGCAAATGAAGCACCTCTAGATGCTAAAAGAAAAAAAGAAACTTAAGTAAGTAAATTACAACACACAATTCCAATTATCATGATAGAAGTAACAGACCCAGTCTGGAAATTATAATGTTATCCCTAGGAAGGTTTATAACTACCTCGCATTAAAAAGTTGCTGGGGATAGATCAAGATTAATTACTCAAATGGCTACATACTATTAGAAAAATAAGCAGTCATTGCCTCTCTATTCCTCTAAACTGTTTATGCTCTGCCTTAGTTATCTACCAAATGTGAAAATAAAGTTTGCTCTTACTACAAAAAAAAGAGGAAAGAGATGGGATTTATAATGCGATACTGATAAGAAGCCCAAAGAGCATTTCATTTAACTCTTCCTATTCCACACTAGAGTCCTCAGCTGTGTTCCCTAGTAACCTAACAATCACTAAACAAGAACTATTGAATTTTAAAATTAGGAAGGATGTGAATGTTCATCTACTTTGGCCATTTAAAATAGTTCTATCTAATTTTAAGATCATGAAAAATTAGAAGATATTTAAAGCTGCCCCATCACTTTGACTGGATGATTTAGAGGTAGGCAGTGTTGCTCATTTTAATCACATGTAATAAGAACTGAGATCTTTTGTTGTCGCTACGTTTAATTGACAAGGGAATTCTCCTTAGCAATTTCACAGATTTTTATAGTTGGAGAACATGATCTATAAACTTCACTCTATCTCCTGAAATTTTGTCATTTGCAACAATATGGATGGACCTGGATGGTTAAGCTTAGTGAAAGTCATATAGAGAAAGAAAAATACTGTATGTTTTCACTTACATGTGAAATCAAAAAAATAAATAAATAAAACAAGCAAATGACTGTAACAAAAAAGCAGCAGAATCACAGATACAAACTAGTTACCAGTTGAGAGAGGATTTTAGGAGTGGCAAATTATAGGAAGGGGATTAACAGTTACAAACTACAAGGTATAAAAATAAATAAAATATATGAATATAACATACACCACAGGAAGTGTAGCTTATATTTTATAATAACTTTATATGGAGTATAATTTATAAAAATATAAAATCAGGAATTCCCTGACAGTCCAGTGGCTAGGTCTCTGCACTTTCACTGCACAGGGCATGGGTTTGATCACTGCTTGGGAACTAAGATAACAGGTGCCACATGGTGCAGCCAAAAATAAATGAATGAGTGAATAAATAAATAAATAAAATCACTATATTGTATACCTGAAACTAACATAATATTGGAAATAAACTATACTTCCATAAAATAAAATAAATTACTGAATTAGAGGAGACAAAAAATAGAATGAAAAGGAATGAAGAACACCTACCTGACCTATGGGGTACCGTCAAAGAAATGACAAACACATCATTGCAGTCCCAGAAGGAGAAGAGAGTGAGGAAGGGATAGAATGCTTCTTTAAAGAAATAATGGATGATAATGTCCCACGCCTGGGAGGGATTTGGATATCCAAGTTTATAAAGCTAACAGATCACCTCAAAATTCAACTCAAAGTAATCTTTTGCAATGCACATAATCATAAGACTGTCTAAACCAAAGACAATGAGATAATTATAAAAGCAGCAACAGAAAAAAATTTTCTCATACAAGGAAACTCCCATAAGGATATCTAAATTTCTCAGTAGAGACTTTGTAGGCCAGGAGAGAATGGGATGATCTATTAAAACTGCTAAGAGAAAGAAACTGTCAAACAAGAATGTTTTAACCAGAAAAGCTGTTAATCAGAATTGAAGGGGAAATAAAGACTTTCCCTAAGAAACAAAAATGGAGGGAATTCACCACCACTAAACCTGTCTTACAGGAAATGTTGAAAAGAGTTCTACAAGCTGAAGTAAAGGGATGCTAATTAGTAACATTAAAACAAATGAAAATGTGAAACATACTGGTAAAAACAAGCATATAGTCAGATTCAGCATGCTCTAATACTGTAATATGGTGATGTGTCAACTCCTTGATTCTAATATAAAAGTTGGAGGAAGAAAGTATTAAAAATAGCTATAGCTTCAACAACTTTTAGTGGGTACACAATATGAAAAGATGTAGTTCTCAGTACAAGAAAAATTGTTTGTAACTATACATGGCGACAGATGTTAACACTTATTATGATCATTTTGCAATATTTAAAAGTATTGAATCACTATGTTGCACAACTGATATTAATATAATATCATATTTCAATTATACCTCAATTTTAAAAAATGTAAGTGGTGACATCGAAAATATGAAAGGGGATAAAAGGATAGAGTTTTTAATGTGATCAAAGATAAATTATCATATGTTTTATGTGAGCCTCATGGTAACCACAAAGCAAACACTTAAAGTAGATACAGAAAAGATAAACAGAAGGGAATCAAAGTATACCACTATAGAAAATCATTAATTTACAAAGGAAGGTAAAAAGAAAAGAATAAAAGAAAAATAGAGTTACAAAACACAAAACACCCAGAAAACAACAAATAAGATGGCATTAGTTGACTGTTAAGTAACAGTAATTCTTTAAACATTAATGAACTGAATTCTCCAGTCAAAAGACATACGGTGGCTGGATAGAAAAAAAAAAAGACCCTATTATGCGGCCTACAAGAGACTCAGTAGAGTATTAAGGACACACAGAATGTCAAAAGTAAGACATGGTAAAATATATTCCATGCAAGTGGAAGCCAAAAGAGAGCAAAGGTAGCTATATTTACATCAGACAAAATAGACTTAGGCAAAAATAGAAACAAGAGACCAAGATGGTCATTATGTAATGATAAAGAGGTCAATTCATCAAGAAGATATAACAATCATAAATATATATGCACTCAACAATGGAGCACCTAACTATATTAAACAAATACTAACAGATATGAAGGGAGAAATAGACAAAAATACAATAATAGTAGGGGAACTCAACACACCACTTTCAACAATGGATAGTTCATTCAGACAGAAAATCAACAAATAAACGTTGGACATGAACCATACATTAAACCAAAGGGATCTGACAAACATATTCAGAAGATTCCATCCAACAGCAGCAGAATTCACATTCTTCTCAAGCACACATGGTACATTCTCCAGTATAGAGCAGTGTTAGGTCACAAAACAAGGCTTAGCAAATTTAAGAAGACTGACATCATAGTAATTATATTTTCTGACCACAAAGGTATAAAACTAGAAATCAATAAGAGAAGTAAAGCTGGAAAATTAACAAATATGTGGATATTAAACAATATGTTCCTGCACAACCAGTGGGTCAAAGAAGAAATCAAACAAGAAATCAAGAAATATCTTAAAACAAACAAAAATATAACATATGAAAATCTCTGGGATGCTACAAAAGCAGTTCTAAGAAGACAGCTTACAACAACAAATGGTACATTAAGGAAAAATAAGGATCTCAAATAAAGAACCTCACTTTACTTAACAAGGAAGTAGAAAAATAACAAACTAAGGCAAATGTTAGCAGAAGGAAGGAAATAACAAACATCAGAGCAGAAATAAATGAAATAGAGACCAGAAAATAATAGAAAGAAATGAAGAGCTAGTTTTTTGAAAAGAAAGATTTGACAAAACTTTAGCTAGACTAAATCAGAAAAAAGAGAGGGCTCAAATAAATGAGAATTTAAAGAGAAAATATTACAACTGGTACCACAGAGTACAAAGGATCTTGAGAGACTACTATCAACAATTATAAACCAACAAACTGGACAATCTAGAAAAAATGGATAAAATCTTCAAATACATACAAACTACCAAGACTGAAACATGAAGAAATAGAAAATCTGAACAGACTAATTACAAATAAGGAGGTTCAAAAAACTTCCAACACAGAAAAGCCCAGGGCCAGGTGGTTTCACAGGTGAATATCAAACATTTAAAGAAGAATGAATGTCCATCCTTCTCAAACTCTTCCAAAAGATTGAAGAGAAGGAAACACCTGCAAACTCAATTTATGGGGCCAGCATTATCCTGCTATGAAAACCAAAGTGTAAGGATACTACAGACCAATAACACAATAACCCCAATAAATACAGAAAATTACAGACCAGTAACCCAAATAACCCCAATAAATACAGATGCTAAATTTCTCAGAAATATTAGCAAACCAAATTCAATATCACATTAAAATAATAATTCACCATGATCAAGTGGGATTTATCTCTGGGATGCAAGGTTGGTTCAACGAATGGAAATCAATAAATGTGATATGTCACATTAATAGAACGAAAGATAAAATTATATGATCATCTCAATAAATGCATAAAAGGCATTTGACATAATACAACATCCTCTCATGGTAAAAACTCTCAACAAATTGGAACTGGAAGGAACATACTGCAACACAACAAAGGCCATATATGACAAACTCACAGCCAACGTCATACTCAGTGGTGAAAGGTTGAAAACTTTTCTTCCATGATCAGGAAAAAGACAACAGGGCCCATTCTCACCAGTCCTACTCAACATAGCACTGGAAGTCATAGCTAGAGCAATTCGGAAAGACAAAAATTGAAAAGCATCCAAATCAGAAAGGAAGAAATAAAATTGCCCTTGTTTGCAGATGATATGATCTTATATACAGAAAATCCTAAGACTCTACAAAAAAATTCTTAGAATAAACAAATTTGTTTAAGTTACAGGATACAAAACATATATGAGACAGTTGCATTTCTGCCCACTAATAACTAAACATTTGAAAAAGAAAAAGAAACAAAGAAATCAATCCAATTTACAAAAGGATTTGAAAGAATAAAATACTTAGGAATAAATTTAACCAAGGAGGTGAAATATCTGTCCACTGAAAACAAGGTTTTGATGAAAGAAATTGAAGAAGACACAAACAAATGGGAATATATCCCATTATCATGTATTGGAAGAATTAATATTATTTAAATGTCTGTATTACACAAAGCTGTCTATAGATTCAATGCAATCCCTATCAAAATTCCAATGGCATTTTTCAACAGAAATAGAAAAAACAATCCTATCATTTTTGTGGAGCCATAAAAGACCCCATATAGCCAAAGCAATCCTGAGAAAGAAAAATAAGGATCCAGGGGCTTCACACTTCTTGATTTCAAATTACACTAAAAGTTTTAGTAATCAAAACAATATGGTATTGCCACAAAAATAGACACATAGAACAATGGAACATAGTTGAGAGCCCATAAATAATCCCCTACACACAGTCCACTAATATTTGACAAGGGAGCCAAGAAACTCAATAGGGAAAGGAGAGTCTACTCAATTAATGCTGTTGGGAAAACTGCATAACCACATGCAGAAGAATGCAATTGGACCTCTATCTTACACTGCTCAGAAAAATGAACTTGAAATGGACTAAAGACTCAAACATAAGACATGAAACAGTAAAACTTCTAGGAGGAAACAGGGAAAGAGCTCCTTGACATTTATCTTGGCAGCAGCAATTTACTGAATGTGACACCAAAAGCAGAAGCAACAAAAGCAAAAATAAGTGAGACTACATCAAACTAAAAAGCTACTGCATAGCAAAAGAAACAAGTAATAAAATAAAAAGAAACCTACAGAAGGGGAGAATATTTGAAAATCATATATGTGATAAGGCATTCATATCCAAAGCACACAGAGAACTCTTACAACTCCATAACAACAACAAAGATTCGAAAATGCACAAAGGCTCTGAATAGATATTTTCCATAGAAGACATGCAAGTGACCAATAAGTACATGAAAAGGTGCTCAACATTATGAATTACCAGGAAAATCAAAATCAAAATCACAGTGAGACATCACGTCACACCTTTTACTTTTGCTATTATCAAAAAGATAACAAGTGTTGACAAGGATGTTGAGAAAAGGGAAAACTTGTATACTGTTAGGGGGAATGTGAATTGGTGAAGCCACTATGAGATTCCTCAAAATCTTAAAAATAGAACTACCACATGATGCAGCAAACCCACTTCTGGGTACACATCAAAAGAAATTGAAATAAGGATCTCAAAGAGATATCTGCACTTCCATGTTCATTGCAGCTTTATTCACAATATCCAAAATATATAAACAATTTAAGTCTTCAGCAATGGATGACTGTAAATAAAATATATATGTATAACGGATACCAAAAAACTCCTAGAGGAAAACAGGGGGAGAACACTATTTGATATAAATCGCAGGAATATTTTTTTTTGATTCATCTCCTAAAACAAAGGAGATAAAAGCAAACATAAACAAATGGGACCTAATTAAACTTAAAAGATTTTGCACAGCAAAGGAAACCATAAACAGAATGAAAACACAACCTACAGACTGGGAGAAAACATTTTCAAATGATATGACAGATAAGGGGTTAATATCCTACATATATAAAAAGCTCAGACAACTCAACATTAAAACAAACAAACAAACAAACAAACAACCCGATTAAAAAATGGGCAGAAGAACTGAATAGAAATTTTCCCAAAAAAGAAATGCAGATGGCCATCAAGTGCACGAAAAGATGGTCAACATCGCTAATCATGAGGGAAATGCAAATCAAAACTACAGCATCACCTCACACTGGTCAGAATGGCTATCATCAAAAAGAAAATGAATAACAACTGTTGGGGAGGATGTGAAGAAAAGGGAACCATCGTACACTATTGGTGGGAAAGTACACTGGGGTAGCCACCACGGGAAACAGTATGGAAGTCCTAAAAAACTAAAAGTAGAACTACCATATGACCCAGCATTTCCACTCCTGGATATATATCCAAAAAAAACCCCACAAAAACATTAATTCAAAAAGACACATGCCTCCCAATGTTCACAGAAGCACTATTTACAATTGTCGAAGCAACCAAAGTGTCCATCAACAGATGAATGGATAAAGAAGATGTGGTGTACGAGTACACACACACACACACACACACACACACACACACACACTGGAATACTACTCACACATAAAAATGAATGAAGTTGTGCCATTTGCAACAACTTGGATGCACTTGGAGGTCACTGTTAACTGAAATAAGTCAGAGAAAGACAAATACTGTATGATATCACTTATATGTGGAATCTAAAAAATATATCAAAGTAGTGAATATAACAGAAAAGAAGCAGACTCACAGATACAGAAAACAAACTAGTGGTTACCAGGGGGACAGGCAAGGGGACAGGGTCAATATAGGGGTAGGAGGTTAAGAGGTATAAATTAGGTATAAAATAAGCTACAAGGATATATTGTACAACGTGGGGAATATAGCCAATATTTTATGGTAACTATAAAAGTAGTATAAACTTAAAAAGTGTGAATTGCTATATTGTACACCTGTAACATCTATTATTACCGTATATCAACTATACTTCAATTAAAAAATTAAGGAGAGGGGCTTCCCTGGTGGCGCAGTGGTTGAGAGTCCGCCTGCCGATGCAGGGGACACGGGTTCGTGCCCCGGGCCGGGAGGATCCCACATGCCGCGGAGCAGCTGCGCCCATGAGCCGTGGCGGCTGAGCCTGCGCATCCGGAGCCTGTGCTCCGCAGCGGGAGAGGCCACAACAGTGAGAGGCCCGCGTACCGGGGGGAAAAAAAAAAAAATTAAGGAGAGACAAAATCTCTCCAGACAAACAAAAGCTGAAGAAGTTGATGATCACTAGACTTGCCATATATGAAGTGCGGAAGTGAGTGACATCAGCACTGTGTTGGCAGAAGGGATCCTTCCTTTTTGTCCCCCCGCTTAAAAAAAATCCACATATATTTACTACCTATGAATTCTATTTTAGATGCTCATGAAAGCAGAGGATGGGAGGAAATAGTTCCCAAGCTTCAAGAAATTAAAGATTTAGATCTAACTATACAAAATATGATGATAGAATGGTAAAACACTAATTGCTAATGGGCTTCAGAGTAAGGAAATTATGCAATGAAGCTTTAAAAAATATGGAGCTGGATTATTTTAAAGAAATTTTAAAAGAGGTAGGTACTATATATCAAATAAATTGGGGTTTGTTTTCTACAAATTTTTATTGTGTTAAAATACACATAAAGTTTACCAATTATTTTTAAGTGTTCAGTTCAGTGGTTCATTGTACATTCACACTGTTGTGCAACCATCACTACCATCCATCTCCATAACTCTTTTTATCTTCTAAAATGGAAATTTTATACCTATTGAATAACAACTCTCCATTCTTCCCTTCCCCAAGCCCCAGCTACCACCATTCTACTTTCTGTATCTGTGATATTGATTACTAAGTACCTCATTTCAGTGGATGATACAGCATTTGTCTTTTTGTAACTGGCTTACTTCATTTAGCATAATGTCCTCAAGGTTCCTCCATGTTGTACTTTGTTGCAAAATTTCCATCCTTTTTAAGACTAAATAATATTCCATTGTGTATATACACCGCAGTTTGCTTTATCCATTCATCCATTGATGGACATTTGGGTTGCTTCCAAGTTTTAGCTATTGTGAATAATGCTGCTATGAACATGAGTGCATAAATATCTCTTCCAGACACTGCCTTCAATTCTTTTGGGTATACCCAGAAGAGGAATTGCTGGGTCATATGGTAGTTCTATTTTTAATAATCTGAGCAATCTCCATACACAGAATAGTGGTGATGCCATTTAACGTTCCCACCCACAGTGCACAACTGTTGCAATTTTTCCTCATCCTCATCATTTGTTGTGTTCTGTTTTTTTTGACAGCAGCCATCCTAATGGGCGTGAGGTGGTATCTCATAGTTTTGATGCGCATTTCCCTAATGATTAGTGATGTTGACCTTCTTTTCATGTGCTTATTGGCCATCTGCATGTCTTCTTTAGAGAAATATCTATTCACATCATTTGCCTGTTTTTGAATCGGCCTGTTTGTTTTCTGTTGCTGAGTTTTAGGAGTTTTCTATATATTCTGGATATTAATTTCTTATCAGATGTACGATTTGCAAATATTTTCTCTCAGTGGAAATACAAAACAGCCAGAAAGCAATTAATGAGATGGCATCTGGTAAGTCCTTATATTTGGGGTCAGATAATTCCTTCTTATAGGGGCTGTTTTGTGCATGGTAGGATATTTAGTAGCAACCCGGACTTCCACCCTCTAGAAGCCAGCATCAGTTCCACCCCAGCTGTGAAAACCACAAAGGCCTGCAGGCGTTGTGTCTGGAAGGAAAAGGTCATGGGTGCTGCTAAAAATGTTAAAGTACACAGGATCCCACACCCCCTCACAGAAAGAACTGCCAGGCCTAAGATACTCACAGTGCTAAGGTGGAGAAACCCTGACGTAACTTCGTTTTGCACTCACATTGCTTTACGTGTCAAAACAAAAAGAGCAATGTTCTCCTGGCATCAGCAAGATAACTCCTTAGGAGATAACATTCCTTTCTCAATCCTGTAAGGGTTTACGATGAACCACTACTTGTCTTCTACACGCAGATCTGGACTATGTATACTGTCAGTATGTTACTTTCATGTATAACCCTTTGTCTTGAAAACATATATAACTGTGCCTTGACCTCTAATGGGCAGAACAGTTCTCAGAGCTTTTTGGAAGACTATCTCCTGGCTTATAATCCTCAGATTGGCTTGAATAAAATTCTCTATTTCTTTCTTAGGTTGACTATTACTTAATTATTTTGTCAATATAATCTTCCAAGAAGATGCATTTCCACTTGAGGTCTCTCCCTTGTGCAAATAAGGATTCCTTATAAATTCAGAAGTTTTTTCTCAGAATCAAAAAAACTTTACTTCCTTTAACACTAATATACATTAGGCCTACAAATAGGATACACTTATTTTAAAATTACACTTACATTTTTGTTTTATAGCATTAAATAACAGAGCTTGGGATCATCAGGATTTAGGAACTAAGAAGAAAATAGTGGTCATTACCTCCTCCAATTAATTTTCTGCACTGTCTGGTAAACGACCGACATCGTCCTTTATAACAGAAGGAGTTGCCCGAATCACAACTCTGTCCATCACGTGCATAAGTGTCAGGCACACAGTGTGCATAAGTCCCATCACAGAATTCTCGAAAATCACATTCATCAACTGGTTGCCTACAAGGTGTATTAACTGGTTTTATCTGGAAGAGAAAAGAAACATAAGAAAAAACTCACATATAAATGATACCCAAGTTTTCTTTCTCTTTCAGGCTTGAAGTTTCCATCCATTTTTTCTAAGTTGTTAAGAGCAATGAGGACATTGCCTTCTTGTTAACTACTTAAGCATTGCACAGACAATTAGGTGATTGAATTTTCTGTGCTAAAGGAGTGGGTATTGCTTGTGAGAGATGTGAGAAACTCAAAGATAAGCAGACTACCATAATTATAAAAAAGAAAGTAGAGCTAAATGATTATTATAAAAATTACTTTCAACCCACTAAGGATATGCTCACATGGGCAGACTCTGGTTTCTCCATATGCCATCCTTAAAGCAGAAATCAGCAACCATTTACAAAACAATAAATATGCCTCATAAACATTTCGAAAAAAGTTTGCAGGACACATAAGAGAAGGTTTGTTTCATGTACCACATTGAAAACAACCGTAAAAAGTAACTTGTCCAATTATATATCTCTGATCTCTTCAGTGTTCACTGTTAGCTCATAGCTTCCGGGGTTCCCTTTATGCATATCTGCTTTTGAAAACAAACATATAAATACCATGACTGCAAACCCTTTCCTCAACACAAGTCCCAATTCCTTACGGCTATCATCACTATCGTACACAAACTAAGTCAAATTTGTTCTGGCTTCAAAGGTCCTAGAGACCCAGATTATATAACATTCACTGCCCCGCCTCTGAAAGAGGGTTTCTAGATAGTTTTCTCATTTACAACAAGTACCTGCTACCTGCAGCAAATCTGACACAAGTTCTCCAAGAGATGGGTGGGAAGACAAAACAATACTTGTGTTACCCAAGCTTATAGAGTTAGCATTCAAATCAAAACAAATAATCAAAATTGTTTTCAAAAGAAAATACATATAATGAGAAAGTATTAATATTTGTTTCTTCAGAATATACTTTCTTTTACAAATGTGTATAAATGGCAATCTTCCTTTTATTCTAATTTCTTTTACCATTAAAACTTTATTTTTTACAGCTGTTTAAGGATCACAGGAAAATATGAGGCGAAAGTACAGAGATTTCCCATATAACCCCTGCCCTACACATGCAAAGCAGGTATTACTAGAGTGGTACATTTGTTGCAACTGATGAACTTACACTGACACATCATAATCATTCAAAATTCATGGTTTATATTAAAGTTCACTCTTGGTGTTTTACATTCTACAGGTTTAGACAAATGTATAACGACATGTATCTATTGTTGTGGTATCATACAGAGTATTCGTACTACGCTAATAATCCTTCATGCTCTTCCTATTCATCTCCCCCTCAGTCCCTGGCAACCACTGATTTTTCACTGTCTACATAGTTCTGCCTTTTTCAGAATGTCATATAGTTGGAATCATACAGTATATAGCCTTATTAGAGTGCCTTCTTTCACCCAACTTCTTTTTCAATACTTAAATACCCAGATCCTTAAATGCCCTTTGAACCAAGCTTTATCACTGTACTTGCTCCTCCATTAAAGTGTGTTTATTTTCCTTTCCACGGCTCTCTAATTCCCAGACGACCCTAAAACATTAAACCTTCTGGTTCCTTGTTCCACATTATTTTCTCCTAAAATATTTTTATTTTGTTTTTCCTCGTAATTTTTAATTTATTTTTATTCTTGCCAAGACTATCAGTCTGCATGTGTAATGTATAATTCATATACAGGGCTGTGTCCCTTTACACAACTGAACCAGGGATGAGTGAGTTAATTTACTGCTTCTGACCATCATATCAGCCTTAACAGCATAGTAAAAAAATTACTGTGTATTTCAGAAAAATCATCGTCTGGGCTATGTCCCTTTCCATAATTGGGCCCAGGAACTAATTAGAATCATAAATACTATCCCAGTCTCAACAGCAGTTGTTCAGGTATCCTTGTGGACATGTGAATCTTGTTTGTGCAGCAGAAAAATATTTCCTTTTGGCACACGGATGACACTACATAACTATACTAGTTGTATTTGACAGGTTGGTTAATTTTTTTTAACATCTTTATTGGAATATAATTGCTATACAATGTTGTGTTAGTTTCTGCTGTATAACAAAGTGAATCAGCTATACATATACATATATCCCCATATCCCCACCCTCTTGCCTCTCCCTCCCACTCTCCCCATCCCACCCCTCCAGGTGGTCACAAAGCACGGAGCTGCTATCTCTGTGCGATGCAGCTGCTTTCCCACTAGCTACTTATTTTACATTTGATAGTGTATATATGTCAATGCTACTCTCTCATTTCATCCCAGCTTACCCTGCCCCCTCCCAATGTCCTCAAGTCCACTCTCTACATCTGCGTCTTTATTCCTGTCCTGCCCCTAGATTCATCAGAAACTTTTTTATTTTTTTTAGATTCCATATATATGTGTTAGCATACAGTATTTCTTTTTCTCTTTCTGACTTATTTCACTCTGTATGACAGACTCTAGGTCCATCCACCTCACTACAAATAACTCAATTTCATTTCTTTTTATGGCTGAGTAATATTCCATTGTATATATGTGCCACTTTTTTATCCATTCATCTGTTGATGGACACTTAGGTTGCTTCCATATCCTGGCTATTGTAAATAGTGCTGCAGTGAACACTGTGGTACATGACACTTTTTGAATTATGGTTTTCTCAGGGTATATGCCCAGTAGTGGGATTGCTGGGTCATATGGTAGTTCTACTTTTAGTTTTTAAGGACCCTCCATACTCTTCTCCATAGTGGCTGTATCAATTTACATTCTCACCCTCTCCAGCATTTATTGTTTGCAGATTTTTTGATGATGGCCATTCTGACTGGTGTGAGTTGATATCTCACTGCAGTTTTGATTTGCATTTCTCTAATGATTAGTGATGTTGAGCATCTTTTCATGTGTCTGTTGGCAATCTGTATATCTTCTTTGGAGAAATGTCTATTTAGGTCTTCTGCCCATTTTTGGATTGGGTTGTCTGTTTTTTTTGATATTGAGCTGCATGAATTGCTTGTATATTTTGGAGATTAATCCATTGTCAGTTGCTTCATTTGCGAATATTTTCTCCCATTCTGAGGGTTGTCTTTTCGTCTTGTTTATGGTTTCCTTTGCTGTGCAAAAGCTTTTAAGTTTCATTTGGTCCCATTTGTTTATTTTTATTTCCATTTCTCTAGGAGGTGGGTCAAAAGGACCTTGCTGTGATTTATGTCATAGAGTGTTCTACCTATGTTTTCCTCTAAGAGGTTAATGGTGTCTGGCCTTACATTTAGGTCTTTAATCCATTCTGAGTTTATTTTTGTGTATGGTGTTAGGGAGTGTTCTAATTTCCTTCTTTTACATGTAGCTGTCCAGTTTTCCAGGCACCACTTATTGAAAAGGCTGTCTTTTCTCCATTTTATATTCTTGCCTCCTTTAACAAAGATAAGGTGACCCTATGTACATGGGTTTATGTTTGGGCTTTCTATCCTGTTCCATTGATCTATATTTCTGTTTTTGTGCCAGTACCACACTGTCTTGATCACTGTAGCTTTCTGGTATACTCTGAAGACCAAGAGCCTGATTCCTCCAGCTCCATTTTTCTTTCTCAAGATTGCTTTGGTTATTCGGGATCTTTTTTGTTTCCATCCAAATTGTGAAATTTTTTGTTCTAGTTCTGTGAAAAATGCCATTGGTAGTTTGATAGGGATTGCACTGAATCCATAGATTGCTTAGGGTAGTATAGTCATTTTCACAATATTGATTCTTCCAATCCAAGAACATGGTATATCTCTCCATCTGTTTATATCATCTTTAATTTCTTTCATCAGTGTCTTATAGTTTTCTTCATACAGCTCTTTTGTCTCCCTAGGTAGGTTTATTCCTAGGTATTTTATTCTCCTTTTTGCAATGGTACATGGAAGTGTTTCCTTAATTTCTCTTTCAGATTTTTCATCATTAGTGTATAGGAATGCAAGAGATTTCTGTGCATTAATTTTGTATCCTGCCATTCTAATAGTTTTTTTGATTAGCTCTAATAGTTTTCTGGGAGCATCTTTAGGATTCTCTATGTATAGTATCATGCCATCTGCAAACAGTGACAGTTTTACTTCTTTTACAATTTGGATTCCTTTTATTTTTTTCTTCTCTGATTGCCAAGGCTAGGACTTCTAAAACTACGTTGAATAAAAGTGGCGAAAGTGAACATCCTTTTCTTGTTCCTGATCGTAGATGAAATGCTTTCAGTTTTTCACTGTTGAAAATGATGTTGGTTCTGGGTTTGTCATATATAGCCTTTATTATGTTGAGGTAGGTTCCCTCTATGGCTTTCTGGAGAGTTTTTATCATAAATGGGTGTCGAATTTAGTCAAAAGCTTTTTTTGCATCTATTGAGATTATTAAAAACATGGTTTTTATCCTTCAATTTGTTAATATAGTGTATCACATTGATTTACATATACTGAAGAATCCTTGCATTCCTGGGATAAACTCCACTTGATCATGGTGTATGATCCTTTTAATGTGCTGTTGGATTCTGTTTGTTAGTATTTTGTTGAGGATTTTTTGTGTGTGTGACATCTTTGTGTGGTTTTGGTATCAGGGTGATGGTGGCCTCATAGAATGAATTTGGGAGTGTTCCTCCCTCTGCTATATTTTGGAAGTGTTTGAGAAGGATAGGTGTTAACTCTTCTCTAAATGTTTGACAGAATTCGCCAGGGAAGCCATCTGGTCCTGGGCTTTTGTTTGTTGGAAGACTTTTAATCACAGTCTCAATTTCAGTGCTTATGATTTGTCTTTTTATATTTTCTATTTCTTCCTGGTTCAGTCTCAGAAGGTTGTGCTTTTCTAAGAATTTGTTCATTTCTTCCAAGTTGTCCATTTTATTGGCATATAGTTGTTTCTAATATCTCTCATGATCCTTTATATTTCTGCAGTGTCAGTTGTTACTATTTTTTCATTTCTAATTCTGTTGATTTGAGTCTTCTCTCTTTTTTTCTTTATGAGTCTGGCTAATGGTTTATCAATTTTGTCTATCTTCTCAAAAAAACAGCTTTTAGATGTACTGATCTCTGCTATCATTTCCTTCATTTCTTTTTCATGTATTTCTGACCTCATCTTTATGATTTCTTTACTTCTGCTAACTTTGGGGATTTTTTTGTTCTCCTTTCTCTAATTGCTCTAGGTGTAAGGTTAGATTGTTTATTTGAGATTTTTCTTCTTTAGGTAGGATTGTATTGCTATAAACTTCCCTCTTAGAACTGCTTTTGCTGCATCTCATAGGTTTTGGTTCATTGTGTTTTCATTGTCATTTGTTTCTAGGTAATTTTTGATTTCCCCTTTGATTTCTTCAGTGATCTCTTGGTTATTTAGTAGTGTATTGTTTAGCCTCCATGTGTTTGTATTTTTTACAGTTTTTTTTCCCTGTAATTGATATCTAGTCTTATAACATTGTGGTCAGAAAAGATACTTGATATGATTTCAATTTTCTTAAATTTACCAAGGCTTGATTTGTGACCCAAGATATGATCTATCCTGGAGAATGTTCCATGAGCACTTGAGAAGAAAGCGTATTCTGTTGTTTTTGGATGGAATGTCCTATAAATATCAGTTAACTCCATCTTGTTTAATGTGTCATTTAAACTTTGTGTTTCCTTATTTATTTTCATTTTGGATGATCTGTCCATTGGTGAAAGTGGGGTGTTAATGTCCCCTACTATTATTGTGTTACTGTCGATTTCCCCTTTTATGGCTGTTAGTGTTTGCCATATATATTGAGGTGCTCCTATGTTGGGTGCATAAATATTTACAATTGTTGTATCTTCTTTTTGGATTGATTCCTTTATCATTATGTAGTATCCTTCTTTGTCTCTTGTAATAGTCTTTATTTTAAAGTCCATTTTGTCTGATATGAGAATTGCTACTCCAGCTTTCTTTTGTTTTCCATTTATATGGAATACCTTTTTCGATCCCCTCACGTTCAGTCTGTGTGTGTCCCTAGGTCTGAAGTGGCTCTCTTGTAGACAGCATATATATATGTGTCTTGTTTTTGTATCCATTCAGCCAGTCTATGTCTTTTGGTTGCAGCATTTTAATTTATTTAAATTTAAGGTAATTCTCAATATGTATATTCATATTACCATTTTCTTAATTGTTTTCAGTTTGTTAGGTCTTTTCCGTCTCTTGTGTTTCCTGCCTAGAGAAGTTCCTTTAGCATTTGTTTCAAAGCTGGTTTGGTGGTGCTGAATTCTCTTAGCTTTTGATTGTCTGTAAAGGTTTTAATTTCTCCATCGAATATGAATGAGATCCTTGCTGGGTAGAGTAATCTTGGTTGTAGGTTTTCCCCTAACATCACTTTAAATATGTCCTGCCACTCCCTTCTGGCTTGCAGAATTTCTGCTGAAAGATGAGCTGTTAACCTTATGGGGATTCCCTTGTATGTTATTTGTTGCTTGTCCCTTGCGGCTTTTAATATTTTTTCTTTGTATTTAATTTTTGATAGTTTGATTAATACGTGTCTTGGCGTGTTTCTCCTTGGATTTTTCCTGTATGGGACTCTCTGCCTTTCCTGGACTTGATTGACGACTTCCTTTCCCATGTTACGGAAGTTTTCAACTATAATCTCTTCAAATATTTTCTCAGACCCTTTCTTTTTCTCTTCTTCTCCTGGGACCCCTATAATTCGAATGTTGGTGCATTTAATGTTGTCCCAGAGGTCTCTGAAACTGTGGTCAATTCTTTTCATTCTTTTTTCTTTATTCTGATCTGCGGTAATTATTTCTACTATTTTATCTTCCAGGTCACTTATCTGGTCTTCTGCCTCAGTTATTCTGCTATTGATTCCTTCTAGAGAATTTTTAATTTTATTTATTGTGTTGTTCATCATTGTTTGTTTGCTCTTTAGTTTTTCTAGGTCCTTGTGAAATGTTTCTTGTGTTTTCACCATTCTATTTCCAGGATTTTGGATCATCTTTACTATCATTACTCTGAATTCTTTTTCAGGTAGACTGCCTATTTCCTCTTCATTTGTTTGGTCTGGTGGGTTTTTACCTTGCTCCTTCATCTGCTGCATATTTCTCTGTCTTCTCATTTTGTTTAACTTACTGTGTTTGGGTCTCCTTTTCGCAGGCTGCACGTTTGTAGTTCCCATTGTTTTTGGTGTCTGCTCCAGTGGGTAAAGTTGGTTCAGTGGGTTTTGTAGGCTTCCTGGTAGAGGGGACTGGTGCCTGTGTTCTGGTGGGTAGGGCTGTGTCCAGTGGTGTGTTTTGGAGTATCTGTGAACTTAGTATGATTTTAGGCAGCCTCTCTGCTAATGGGTGGGGTAGTGTTCCTGTCTTGCTAGTTGTTTGGCATGGGGCGTCCAGCAGTGGAGCTTGCTGGCAACTGGGTGGAGCTCTGTCTTAGCACTGAGATGGAGATCTCTGGGAGAGCTCTCGCTGATTGATATTACATAGGACCAGGAGGTCTCTCGTGGTCCAATGTCCTGAACTCGGCTCTCCCACCTCAGAGGCTCTGGTTGACACCAAACCGGAGCACCAAGACCCTGTCAAGCACACGGCCAGGTACGTGGGGATTTTCTTGCTTTTTGGGAAGTCTGAGGTCTTCTGCCAGTGTTCAGTAGGTTTCCTGTAGGAGGTGTTGCACATGTAGATGTATTTTTTATGTATTTGTGGGGAGAAAGGTGATCTCCATGGCTTACTCCTCCACCATCTTGAAGGTCCCCAGGTTGGTTAATTTTTAAAGTTACTATTAATATCAATAACTAATCCTACACTATGTCCAATAATGGGAAAGAAGAGGAGAGTGGCATCAGTAAGGTGGGAGAATAGGAGATTCCAGGCTGCATACTCACACAGAAACAACTACCATGGATAAGAATACCTTTATGGGAGTCCAGGAATCCAACAAAAAGGTTCCAGTCCCCTTTTGGAGTAAAAACATCTGAGAGTAGATGCATTGAAGTGGGTAAGAACAACAGTTTCTCTTGACCCACATCACCCCTTCTCCAAGGTGGCCTGTGACTTCTCCAAGAGGAGAAAGTGAAAGCGATGTAAGGAGCCTGGTTTCCCCAGCCTTGTGAGACACTGGCCACGAGGCCTACTTTTGTCCTGCCCCACCCAGAACACTGAGCGGATTGGCAGTCTGGAGACACATACGAGTAGGGAAAAGGGATGGGTGCTCACAGCAATAGTGTATGGATCACAGCAACCAGCCATGTATCCTAATAACTGGCTCGCAAGCTCCTGCAAGAGCCCTCGATATGAACCAATAGGATGCCTCACCTGAGGACACCCACAACTAGCCAGAGAACACCTACAGCACTCCACACACACCCGCATAGCCAGCACCCACACTCTCCAGCAGATGGTGCACGTAAGCCTCCAACAGGGTGCAGAATGCTGCGGAGGACACATGGATATTAGCAGCTGCCTGGACTCTGCTGAAGTGGGGGAAGGTGCACAACTTTGAACACTTCAGGGCACAGCCTTAAGGAAAATAAATAGGAGGCTTTCCACATTCATACTGGCTTTGCAAGACTGAGAGAAAGCATACAATCCTAAACTTTCGCACCACGAGGGAATAAGAGGAATGGACTATACACACCCATAGAAAAGGTCTGAGAGACCCTCAGAACTCTAGCTGGGCTGACGGGTGCCTGACTTCTTTCTCTCCCAAGGCCAGTTACTAAACACTGGAGGAGATGGTGACTTCTTCAAATGTGAAGACAGCAATGCAAGGCATCAAGGAACATAAAGAATCAAGGAAATAAGACACCACCAAAGGACTGAAATATGTCTCTGTGGAAGACCCCAAAGGAATGAAGATGCACAAATTGCCTGACAAAAAAAATTAAAAATATTCATCATAAGTTCAGTGAAATATAAGAGAGAATAGATAGGCAAATCAATAAAAATCAGGAAAATAATACATGAACATAATGAGACATCTAACAAAGAGAGAAAATTTTTTTTAAGAACCAAATAAATTCTGGATCTGAAGAATGAAATGACTGAACTGAAATTTTTCATATAAAAAGCTGCAAAAGCACAGTTGATCAAGCAGAAGAAACAGTGAATTCAAAGACAATTATTTGAAATTATCCAGTTGGAAGAACAAAGAAGAAAAAAAATAAATTCTATGGTATATATGGAACATTGTCGAAAGAAACAACCTATGCATATGGGAATCCCAGAAGGAGCAAAGAGAAAGGGCAGAAAGCTTACTTAATAAAGAAATACTGACAGAAGAAGAAAGAAACTTATCACAAGGGAATCCACATAAGACTGTAAGACTACTCAGCAGAAACCTTGCAGTTCAGAAAGTGGGAGGATATTTTCAAAGAAAAAACTCTGCCAACCAAGAATACTGTACCTGGTAAAGCTGCCCTTCAGAAATGAAGAAGAGATAAGACTTTCCCAGAAAGACCTATGCTGAGGAAGTTCATCACCACTAGACCTGTCTTACAAAAAAAAAAAGGCTCTTTAAAGAAGGTTCTTCAAGTCAAAATGAAAACATGCCAAATAGCATCATGAAAACATATGAAAGGATAAAATCCACTGGCAAAAGTAAGTATTCAATAAAATTCAGATACTCCAATACTATACATAATATGGTGGTATAGTAAATTACTTTTAACTCTGGTATAAAAGTTAAAAGACAAAAGCATTAAAAATAACTGTAGCTGCAACAATTTGTTCATGGATACACAATAGTTTTAAATGTAAAAATATGACTAATAGCATGAAATGTGGGGGGAGAGAAGTAAAAGCTTAGAGTTTTTGTATGAAATTGAAGACATTATCAGCTTAAATAGGCTGTTATGACTATAAAATGTTTTGTGTAAGCCTTGTGAAAATCACAAAGAAAATACTTTTAGTCAAAACACAAAATATAAAGAGAAATGAATCAAAGCATACCACCACAAAAAAAAATCACAAAGTAAGACTGTGAGAGAGGAAAAATGGGACAAAAGAACTACAAAACAAACAGAAAACACTATGGCAATAGCAAATCCTTCCTTATCAATAATTACTTTGAAAGTAAATGAATTACATTCAACAATCAAAAGACATAGAGTAGATGAATGAATAAAAAACAAAATTCAACTATGTGCTGCCTATAAGAAACTCATTTAAGCCTTCAGGATACACATAAACTGAAAGTGAAGGGATGGAATTAACTAGTTCATACAAATGGCAATCAGAGAGAGCAGGGAGGCCACATTTATATCAGATAACATAGACTTTAAGAACTTAAATAAACAATATTTATAACAATTACAAATACATATGCACCCAACCTTAGAATACCTAAATATACAAAGCGAACATTAACAGAACTGAAGAAACAGTCACAAATACAGTAATAATAATGGGTGACTTCATTACCATACTTTCAATATCGGTTAGATCATCCATAACAGAAAAATCCATAAGAAAACAATGGACTTTAACCATATTATAGACCTAATGGACCTAACAAACATACACAGAATGTTCCATCCAATAGCAGCAGAATATATATGCTCCTCAAGTGCACATAGAACATTCTCCAAGATACAGCATAGGCCAAAAACAAGTCCTAACAAATTTAAAAAGACTGAAATCATATCAAGCCTCTTTTCCAACTACAATGAAAGAAAACTTGAAAATTCACAAATTTATGAAAATTAAACAATACACTACTGAAAAAAACAATTGTGTCAACATAGAAATTAAAAGGAAGCAAAAATACTTTGAGAAAATGAAAAATGGAAATAACAACATTCCAAAACCAAAGGGATGCAGGAAATTTACTTCTGAGTAGAACTTTCATAATAATAAACACCTATATTCAAAAAATGATCTCAGACAAACAACCTACCTAACACTTCAAGGAACTAGAAAAAGAAGAACCAACTAAGCTCAAAGTTAGCAGAAGGAAGGCAATAATATATATTAGAGCAGAAATAAGTGAAATAAAGATTTGAAAAACAATTTTAAAAAGTGACAAAAACTAAGAGCTGGGTTTTTGAAAAGATAAAATTGGCAAACTTTTAGCTAGGCTAACTGAGAAAAAAAAAAGGAGACAATTGATATAAATTAAAAATGAAAGAGGTGGCATTATAACAGATAGCACAGAAATACAAGGGATTATAAGAGACTACAATTATAATCAAAGTTTATAAACTAGAAGAAACCTAGAAATGATCTTCCAAGATTGAATCATGAAGAAATAGGAAATCTGAACAAACCAATAATGAGCAAACAGAGTGAGTCAGTTATCAAAAACCTCCCATAAAAGAAAAGCCCAGGATCAGATGGCTTCACAGTTGAATTCTATCAAACATTTAAGGAAAAATTAAGGCCAATCCTTCTTAATCTCTTCCAAAAAATTGAAGAGGAAAAAACACTTTCAAACCCATTTTACAAGGCCAGAATTACCCTCAGACCAAAGTCAGACAAGGACACCACAAGAAAAGAAAACTATATGCCAAAGTAGTTTTGACCTGATGAACAGCCTGATGAACATAGATGCAAAAGTCCTCAACAAAATACTAGCAAACCAAGTTCAATGGCACATTAAAATGTTCATACACCATCATCAAATGAGATATAGCCCTAGGATGCAAGGATGGCTGAACATACCCAAGTCAATAAATGCCATACACTACATTAACAGAATTAAGGATAAAAATAACATGATTATCTCAACAGATACAGCAAAAGCATTTGCCAAAATTTAATATATTTTCATGATGAAAAACTATCAACTTAGCTATAGGAAGGAATGCACCTCAACATAATAAAGGCCATATATGACAATCCCATAGCTAACAAGCCAAGGATGCCCTCTCTCACTACTCCTGTTCAACTTAGTACTGGAAGTCCTAGCCAGAGCAATGAGGCAAGAAATAAAAGACATCCAAATTGGAAGGAAAGAAGTCAAATTGTCTCTGTTTGCATTATGCTATATATAGAAAAGGTTAAAGACTTCACCAAAACAACCGTTAAAAATAATAACTTAATTATTTAAAGTTGCAAGATACAAAATCAACATACAAAAATAGTTGTGTTTCTTTACAATAAAAATGAGCTATCTACAAAACAAATTAAGAAAAAATCCTATTTACAATAGCCTCAAAAAGAATAAAATGCTTAGGAATAATTTTTATTAAGGATATATAAGATCTGCACATTGAAAATTATAAAACATTGATGAAGGAAATCCATGATGAAAAACAAGTAAATGGAAAGATAGCCTTTGCTGATTTTTCTTTGTGTCCTTTGGCTTTAATAAATCACAGTCACAAGTAAGCTATATGCTGAGAACTGTGAGTTCTCTACTGATTCATTAAACCTAGAGATACTACTGGGGACCACCGAGAAAGGAAAAAATTGCCATCTTAACAATTCTGAGTTTCCAATCCATTCACATGGAATATTCCAACTTCACTTAGATTTTTTCTTTTCCTCAAAATTGTGTTAAGTGAATCTGTTTTGCATTTCTTTTATTAAGAGTATTCTTATGCTACTGTGAATGGAATTGCTTTTCTAATTTCATTTTCAGATTGTTCACTGCAATTACATAGAAATTCAATTCATTTTTGTATAGTGACTGTGTATCTTGTGACTTTTATAAACTCATTTGCTTTCAAAGCTATTTTTGATGAATTCCTTAGGATTATTACATACATGCAGGATCATGTCATCTGCAGAGAGACGTGTACTTCCTTCCTCCAAATTGGACGACTTTTATTTCTTTTTCTTACCTGACTATACTTTCTACAGTCTCTAGTACAGCATTGAATAGAGGTGATGAGAGCCTACACCTCCTTGCTCTGTGTCTGATTTTACGGGGAAAGTACTCAGAATTTTGATATTAGTATGATGTTAGCTGTAGGTATTTCATAGATGACCTGTATCAGGTTAAGTTTCTCCCTATTTATAATTTGTGGATAATTTTATAAATGAGTGGTTATTACATTTGTTATATCCTTTCACTGAATCTTCTGAGATGATCATGTACTTTCTTTTCCTTTATTTAAATAATATGGTGTGCTACATTAATTAAACAAACTTGCAGTACTGAAATAAATCCCTCTTGGTCATGGTGGCATTCTTTTCATGTTTCTGGATTCTGTTTGTAATTTTAAAAGGGTTTTTGCATTGACATTCATGAGGAATATTGGTCTATAGTCTCCCTGTGAGGCTTTCATCTGGTGTCAGGGTAATACTGTCCTTTAAAATGAGTTATTTTTCTTATTTATTTTTTTAAAATAAATTTATTTATTTATTTATTTTTGGCTGCGTTGGGTCTTTGTTGCTGCGCGTGGGCTTTCTCTAGTTGTGGTGAGCAGGAACTACTCTTTGTTGTGGAGCACGGGCTCTAGGTACATGGGCTTCAGTAGTTGTGGCACGCAGGCTCAGTAGTTGTGGCTCACGGGTTCCAGAGCACAGGCTCAGTAGTTGTGGTGCACAGGCTTAGTTGCTCCACAGCATGTGGGATCTTCCCAGACCAGCACTCAAACCCATGCCCCCTGCATTGGCAGGTGGATTCTTAACCACTGCACTACCAGGGAAGCCCTAAAATGAGTTTTAAAGTATCCCTTTCTCTTATATTTTCTGGGAGAGATTGTGGTATATTGCTATTGTTTCTTCTTTAAATGTTTGGTAATATTCACCAGGGAAGCTATCTAAATCTGGGCTTTAATTTGTGGAAAGATTTTTTAATAATCATCTTAAAGAACCTTGATGAAGAAATGTAAGAGAACATAGGTAGATAACCAGAGGAAATTGAAAAAACTGCAAGAGCAAAATGGAGGAATAAAGAAAGTGTAACCATCAAAAAGAACCAAACAGAAATTGTAGAGTTGAAGAAACAATAATAAAAATAAAAATTTAATAAAAGACTTCAAAAGCAGAATCAATCATGCAGAAGCAACAGTAAGTGAACCTGAATATTGTTTATTTCCAATTATCTAGTAGAGAAACAACAACAACCAAAAATAATAAAAAAGTAAAGAACACCTACCTGAATTATGGTAGCTTATCAAGCAAATGAACATTCATGAGAGCTCCTGAAGGGGAAAACAGAGAGAAAGGAGCAGAAAGATTTTTAAAGAAATAATAGCTGAAAACTTCCCAAATCTTGGGAGACATACGGACAGCTAGGAACAGAAGGCTAAAAGGTCTCCAAACAAGAAAAACCTAAAATATATTCCCCTAAGACAAATTATAACCAAAATGTTAAAAGTCAAAAGAAAATTTTTGAAGCAGCAAGATAAAAATTACTCATTACATATAAAGGAATCCATAAGGTTATCAGTGGATTTCTCTGCAGAAATGTTGCAAACCAGGATGGAGGGGGATGAAACATTCAAAATACTAAAAGAAAAAATTGCCAACCAAGAAAACTATACAAAGCAAAGTGACCTTCAAAAATTAAGGAGAGATAAAGACAATTCCAGACAAATAAAAGGTAAGAGGGTTCATCACCTCCAGACCTGCTTATAAGAAATCCAACAAGGAGTTCATCAAATTATAAGAGGACATTAAGTCATGAAAATATATAAAAGTGTAAAACTCACTGGTAAATGTAAATATATAGTCGAATTCAGAATATACTACTACTGTAATCATGACAAATCACATTTATCTCTACTACAAAAGTATTATGAAATAAACATAGTTATAATAATTTGTTAATGGACTCACAATATAAAAAATACAAGGTGTGATATTAAATGCATAAAATATAGGAGGAGGAGAATTAAAAATGCAAAGCTTTTGTATTTATAGAAGATGGGTTGTTATTAGCAGCTTAAAATATACTGTTATATCTATAAAATATCTTTATAAGCATCATGGTATTCACAAAGAGGTAATCTATAATAGATACACAAATTAAAATATATCACTACAAAAAATAAATCAAAATGGAAGACAGAAAAGAAAAAGGAACTTTAAAAAACAGAAAACAACTAACAAGATGGCAATAGAAAGTCCTTGCCTATCAATAATTACTTTAAATGTAAACAGATTAAATTCTCCAATCAAAATATACAGAATGGAAAATGGATAGAGAAAAAAAAAAAGATTCAACAGTCAAGAAACTCAATTTAGCTTTAAGAATATGCCTAAGCTGAAAGTGAAAGGAAGAAAAAGATATTCCATGCAAATGCTAACCAAAAGAAAGCAGGGTTTACTGCACTTATATTAGACAAAATAGACTTTCAGTCAAATCAGTCACAAAAGACAAAGAAGGTCATTATAAAACGATAAAGGGATCAATCCATCAAGAGAACATAACACTTGTAACTATACATGCAACAAATATTGGAGCACCTAAAAACTTTAAGCAAATATTGACAGACTGAAGGGAAAAGTAGACAACAATACAATAACAGAAGGGGACTTCAATACCCTACTTTTAACATTGGATAAATCAACCGGAAAGAAAGTAAGAAAATAGCAGACCTGAATAACATTATAGATCAAATAGACCTTGAGACATATATAGGACATTATTTCCAATGGAAAAAAATACAAATTCTTCTCAAAAGCACATGTATCATTCTCTACAATAGGATATATGGTGGTCACAGGCAAGTTTTAAGAAACTTAAGACTGAAATAATATTTTGTGTATTTTACAGTGCTATGAAACTAGAAACCAATAAAAGAGGAAAAAGTGGAAAATTCAGAAAATGCAGAATTAAACATAACACTCCTGAACGACCAATAGATCAAGGAGAAATAAAAGAAAAATCAGAAAGAATCCTGAAACAGAGAAAAACAAAAAAACAATATACCAAAATATATGAGATGCCGCAAAAGCAGTTATAAGAGTTACGTTTATAGCAATAAATGTCCACATTAAAAAAGGGAAATATCTCAAATAAACAACCCAACATTACACCTAAAGGAATAAGAAAAGGAGGAAAAAAGTAAACCCAAAGTTAGCAAAAGGTAGAAAAGAACAAAGATTAGAGGGGAAATAAATGAAATAGAGACTAAAAAGAAAATAGAGAAGATCAATAAAACTAGGAGTTGGATTTTTGAAATCCAAAATGGCAAAACTTTAGTTAGACTAACCAAGTAAAAAAAGACAGGCCTCAATAAAATAAAATTATGAATGAAAGAAGAGACACTAAATCTGATACTGTAGAAATACAAAGGATCATAAGAAGCTACTATGAAGAATTATATGCTGACAAAGTGTGTGACCTAGAAGAAATGTATACGTTCCAAGAAACACACAATCTACCAAGACTGAATCATGAAGAAATGGAAAACTCGGACTAATCGTAACTATAGGGACTAAATTTGTTTTTAAAACCTCCTAAGAAAAGCCCAGGACCAGATGGTTTCACAAGTGAATTCTATGAAATATTTAAAGAAGAATACTAATCCTTCTCCAACTCTTCCAAAAAATTAAGAAGGAGGGAATACTTCCAAACTTGTTTTCCAAGGCCAGCATTACCCCAGTACTAAAGACAGATAAGGACACCAGAAGAAAAGAAAATTGCAGGCCAATATCCCTGGTGAATACAGATGAAAAACATTCTGAAGAAAATGCTAGCACACCAAATTCAACAGCATATTAAAAGGATCAAACACCATGGTCAAGTGGGATTTATACCTTAGATACAAGAATGATTCAACATACAGGTATCAATAAATGCAATACACCCCATTAATAAAATTAAGAGTAAAATTCATAAATCTGCTGAAGAGATGCAGAAAAAAACATTTGACAAAATTCAACACTCTTTCATGATAAACACTCAAAAAATTGGGTATAGAAAGAACATATCTCAACATAATAAGAGCTATATATGACAAACTTTAGCTAACATTATACCCAATAGTGAAAAGCTGAAATCTTTTCCTCTAAGATCAGGAATAAACGGAGGTATCCACTATCACCACTCCTATTCAGCACAGTACTGGAAGTTCCAGCCAAAGCAATTAGGCAAGAAAAAGAAATAAAAGGCACTCAAATCAGAAAGGAAGAAGTAAAATTGTCGCTGTTTTCACATGACATGATCTTATATACAGAAAATCCTAAAGAACCACAAAAAAATCCATTAGAACTGATACACAAATTGAGTAAAGTTGCAGGATACAAAATCAAACTACTAAAATCATTTCTATCCATTTATAACAAAATATATGAAAAAGAAAAATTTTAAATCCCACTTATAATAGTATCAAAAACATTATATTACTTGGGAATAAATTTAACTTTTAGACTTTATATGATGAAATTATGGCTGAAAACTTCCCTAACCTAAAGAAGGAAACAGGTATCCAGGTAAAGGAATCACAGAGAATCCCAAACAAGATGATCCCAAAGAGACCCACATTAAGAATTATCATAATTAAAATAGCAAGAGTTAAAGATAAAGAGAAAATTGTAAAGGCAGCAAGAGACAAAGTCACATACAAGGGAAGCCAAATAAGGCTCTTAGCTTATTTTTCTAAAGAAACTTTCCACCACAGAAGAGAGTGGTATGATATATTTAACGTGCTGAAAGAAAAAAAAAATCTACAACCTAGAATATTCTACCCTGCAAGGTTATCATTCTGAATTGAAAAAGAGATAAGGCTTTTCCAAGACAAGCAAAAATGAAGAGTTCATCACTACTAAACCAACCTTACAAGAAATGTTAAAGGATCTTCTTTAAGTGAAAAATAAAAGGCTACAACAAGAAATAAGAAAATATAGGAAGTGAAAAATCTCCCTGGTAAAGGCAAATACATAGTTAAGGCAGTGGATCAACCACTTAAATAATCTAGTATCAAGGTTAAAAGACAAAAATTGTAAAAATCAACTATAGCTACAATAAACATATAAGGGATAGTCATGAAGATGTAAAATATGACATCAAAAACACAAAATGTATATGGGGGGAGGGTAAAAAATGTAGATCTTTTAGAATTGTGTTTGAATTTGAATGACTATCAGTTTAAAACAAATAGGTGTAGCTATAGGTCAACATATATGATGGTGTATGGTAACCCAAATCAAAAACTACAATAGATATACAAAAATTAGAGAGAAAGGAGCCCACACATAACACTAAAGAAAATCATCAAACTGCAAGGGAAGAAACTAAAAGAGAAAGAAAAGAGAGAAGAATTACAGAAACAACCAGAAAGCAAGAAACAAAATATCAATAAGTACATAGCTATCAATAACCCCTTTAAATGTCAAAGGACTAAATGCTGCAATCAAAAGGCTGACTGGATAAAAAAAAAAAAAAACAAGACGCATCTATAAGCTACTTATAAGAGACTCAACTCAGAGCTAAATACATACGCAACAATCTCATCTACAATCACATCAAAAAGAATAAAATACCTAAGAATAAATTTAACCAAGGAAGTGAAAGACCTATACTCTGAAAACTATAAGACATTGATGAATACATACAAATAAATGGACAGATATACCATGTTCATGGATTGGAAGAATTAATGTTAAAATAACTGTACTACCCAAAGCAATCTACAGATTGAATGCAATCCCTAGCAAAATACTCATGACATTTTTCTCAGAACTAGAACAAAGAATTCTAAAATGTGTATGGAACCACAAAAGACCCCTAGCAGCCAAAGCAATCTTGAGAAAAAAAGAACTAGAGTTATCACACTCCCTGACTTCTATTTTACAAAGCTACAGTAATCAAAACAGTATGCTACTGACACAAAAACAGGTATAAATCAATGGAACAGAATAGAGAGCTCAGAAATAAATCATACACATATGGTCAATTAATCTATGACAAAGGAGGCAAGAAGGTATACAATGGTGAAACAACAGTCTCTTTAATAAGCCATGTTGGGAAAACTGGACACCTCCACCTAAAAGAATGAAATTTTTGTATATCATGTGTGTATATTACATCATGTACAAGAATAAACTCAAAATGGATTAAAGACCTAAATGCAAGACCAGAAACCATAAAACTCCTAGAAGAAAACATAAGCAGTACACTCTTTGACTTTGAATTTAGCCATATTTTTAATGGATCTGTCTCCTCAGGCAAGGGTATAAAAAGCAAAAATAAAGAAATGGGACTCATTCAAACAAAATCTTCCGCACAATGAAGGAAACCATCACGAAAACAAAAAGGCAACCAACTGAATGGGAGAAGATATTCGCAAATATGTTTGTTAAGGGGTTAATATCCAAAATATAAAATGAACTCAGATGACTCAATATTAAAAAAACAAACAAGCAAACAAAACAAAAACTTGATTTTATTTTTTTCCCTTTTTTTAAATTTAATTTTTATTTTAAAATTAAAAAAAAATTTTTATTGGGGTATAGCTGTTTTACAATGTTGTGTTAGTTTCTACTGTACAGAGAAGTGGAGTTCCCTGTGCTATACAGCAGGTTCTCATTAGTTATCTATTTTATACATATTAGTGTACATATGTCAATCCCACTCTCCCAATTCATCCCACCCCCCCTTTTCACCCCTTGGTGCCCACACGTTTCTTCTCTACTTCTGTGTCTCAATTTCTGCATTGCAAATAGGTTCATCTGTACCATTTTTCTAGATTCCACATCTATGCCTTAATATATGATATTTGTTTTTCTCTTTCTGACTTACTTCACTCTGTATGACAGTCTCTACTGGTCAGAATGGCCATCATCAAAAAATCTACAAATAATAAATGCTGGAGAGGGTGTGAAGAAAAGGGAATCCTCTTGCACTGTTGGTGGGAATGTAAATTGATACAGCCACTGTGGAGAACAGTGTAGAGGTTCCTTAAAAAACTAAAACTGGAATTACCATATGACCCAGCGATCCCACTACTGGGTATATATATACCCAGAAAAACCATAACTCAAAAAGACACATGCACCCCAATGCTCACTGTGGCATCATTTACAATAGCCAGGTCATGGGAGCAACCTAAATGTCCACTGACAGACGAATGGACAAAGAAGATGTGGTACATATATACAATGGAATATTAATGAGCCATAAAAAGGAACGAAATGGGGTCATTTGTAGAGACGTAGATGGACAACTTGATTTTGAAATGGACAGAGAGCCTGAATAGGCATCTTTCAAAAGACACACAGATGGCCAACAGGCACATGAAAAGATGTTCAACATCACTAATCAGGGAAATGAAAATCAAAATCACAATGAGATATCACCTCACACCTGTCAGAATGGCTATAGTCAAAAAGGCAACAAATGGCAAGTGTGTACAAGGATGCGGAGAAAAGGGAACCCTGGCACACTCTTGGAGGGAATGTAAATTGTTACAGTCACTATGGGAAACTATATGGAGGTTTCTCAATTAAAAATAGAACTACTTTGATCCAGGATATATATCTGAAGGATATAATAACAGTGTCTTGAAGAGGCAGGTGTACCCCCATGTTCATCGCAGCATTACTCACAATAGCCTAGATATGGAAATGACCTAAGTGTCGAGCAATAGATTAATGTATTAAAAGAAATGTAGTGTGGAATAATATTCAGCCATAAAAAATAAGGAAATCTTGCCATTTGCGACAACATGTAGGAACCTGGAGGACATCATGCTAATTGAAATAAGTCAGACAAGAGAAAGAGAAATACTATATAATCTCACATGTGAAATGTAAAAAAGTCAAACTCCTCAAAGCAGAGAGTAGATTGGTGGTTGCCAGTGGGTGCTAGGTGAGGAAAATGGGAAGATGTAGGTTAAGGGTACAAATTTTCAGCTATAAAATGAAAAAAATCTGGGGATCTAATGTACTGCATTACTGTAGTTAACAATAATGTTATTATATACTTAAAAGTTGCTAAGATAGTAAATCTTAAATGTTCTCAGTATGTGAAGTGGTGGATGTGTTAACTAACCTTATTGTGGTCATCATTTCACAATACATACTTAGAGCAAATCATTACGTTGTACATCTTAAACTAAAGAATTATATGTTGGTTATATCGAAAAACCTGGGGGAAATTTTTTTAAAGATTAAATCATGCTCTTCCTCCTGTCTTAAGAATATGTGCATTTACCTTTGTTCAAGAGTTTGTTTCTTTCTCCTTAGGGTTCCAATGGATTGTGCTGGGTGTTGGGCAATTTTCAGGGGTTCGTTAAATGCTTTCATTAAAAGGAACTGAATGGTTGTAACAGTAACTGAATGAATTGTGAAGGTAGAGAGGATTTTTACCAGAAGACAGTAAAGAGAAGTTAGCCAGCAAAAAGAACTAGTCTAACTTCCTGTCCCTATGTTAAGTATGGTCTTATAAAATAAGAATTTAAGAAGGTTGCCCAAGGTGTATGTTGATCACAGAGAAATCCCAGTGGGTACAGGGAAGATTTGTAATGTGGTATAGGAATGGGAAGTCAAATCAGGAGAGAGAAGCATCAGGCATTATGTACAGGAGAGTCCTAGAAATGACAGATTACAGAGTGGACTGAAGTGTGACAGGGGCTCCAATGCTGCTTGCATATAATAAGATGGGAAGGACTGCATAGAGTAGTGACATGTTTTCCATCTCCCTGGAACAAGTATTTCAAGAAATTTAATGATGGGACTTCCCTGGTGGTGCAGTGGTTAAGAATGCACCTGCCAATGCAGGGGACACGGGTTCGAGCCCTGGTCCAGCAAGATCCCACATGCTGTGGAGCGACTAAGCCCATGCGCTACAACTACTGAGCCTGTGCTCTAGAGCCTGCAAGCCACAACTACTGAAGCCCACGCACCTAGAGCCTGTACTCTGCAACGAGAACCCACCGCAATGAGAAGCCCACACACCGCAACAAAGAGTAGCCCCCACTCGACACAACTGGAGAAACCCCGCACGCAGCAACAAAGACCCAATGCAGCCAAAAATAGATAAATAAATTAAAAAAAAAAAAAAGAATTCGTCTGCCAATGCAGGGGGCACAGGTTCGAGCCCTGGTCCAGGGAGATCCCACATGCTGTGGAGCAACTAAGCCCGTGCACCACAGCTACTGAGCCCAGGCACCACAACTACTGAAGCCCATGCGCCTAGAGCCCGTTCTACACACGTGAAGCCACTGCAATGAGAAGCCCGCGCACCACAATGAAGAGTAGCCCCTGCTCGCCGCAACTAGAGAGAGCCCGCATGCAGCAACGAAGACCCAACACAGCCAAAAATAATAAATAAATAAATTTTTTAAGAAAAAGAAATTTAATGCTAACATATAAAATACAGATTGCCTCCTACCTTGCAATTTTGTGTGCAGCATTCCCCCGAACCACATATTTTATTTTTTTTCTTTCTACATGTTCTAGGATCACAGCAGGCTGGATGTGTACAATTCTGGAAACAAATGCTTTGTTACTCAGTCATGCATGATTAGGTACAATCAAATAAAACTACAATACAGAATTTATTTACGAAGTATGAGCATTTCTTAAAAACCAGTTTCTGTAATTCCACTCTTTACATGAGACTTATTGAAATCAACATCTCAGCCAGTAGGTTGTAAAAGAAATGTGTCATTTCACTACATTCCATGTAATCTGAACAATATTAACATACTACTGTGGAGCCAAAAACTTAGAGGAAATAGTTATTAGATTTCTTGTTAGCTACCATTCTCTTCTAAATTTTTCCTATATTCTTGCTTTCATAATAAATCTATTTACACACTGCCAGCAGGCAGACTCTCAGCTTCTGTCTGAAATGGCAAACCCCCAAACTTCTGCCCCCAGAAAAGTGGTCCCAGAAGCCAGTCTGGTCTGTCCAGATTTCACTGGGATGCTGGCCCCATACGTACTTGTATTTTACAAGATTCAGTGCCTTCAATCAACTTTTCCAGTCTTCAGTAGCAAGTTTGTTTTAAACTCTGTAATTTACCAATATTAGAAGTTTGAGTTTCCTGGTGTTGTGTTTTTTCTTACTGGTATTTTTTTGTTTGTTTTTGTTTTTGTTTGCAGTACGCAGGCCTCTCACCGTTGTGGCCTCTCCCGTTGCGGAGCACAGGCTCCGGACGCGCAGGCCCAGCGGCCACGGCTCACGGGCCCAGCCCCTCCGTGGCATGCGGGATCCTCCCGGACCGGGGCACGAACCCGTGTCCCCTACATCAGCAGGTGGACTCTCAACCACTGCGCCACCAGGGAAGCCCCTTACTGGTATTTTTAATTGGTATTTTCAATGAACAGCTTCACCACAGGCAGCAATATTATACTTTTAAAAGGCTATTTATTTCATCTATTGACTCGTGTATTCATGTACTCAAAGTTTAAATATTCCTTTGTTAGCTTTTTTTCTTACTGTATCTCTTAATCAAATGTTTGGTTATTCTAGTTTGGGTTTTTTTTTTCTTTTTCAATACAACTCCATTTGTAAGGGCAGACTTTCTTAAGAATAGAACGCTCTGGCTATTTCAAAATGGTTCCTTTTCCCCTCCCTCTGTCAGAAGCATTAGACTTCTCTCCAGTATTCACTGTGACAAACAGTTCAAGTTTCTGCAGGTACAACTCATAAAAGTGTGGGGACCTTCCTATGATCGGGTTCCCCTGGAGTTTTAAACTATCAGAGTTCTACACACTGAGACTCCAGAAATTTGTCAATTCCAGTTCAGGTTTTCCTACCCAGATACTGGTTCCCAAAAGGTTTTAGCTTGTGGGTTGCTACTCTATTAAGTTGTGATTCTCTGCATCCACCTGTTGGTTTTTCCAATTTGTGGGGCAGTGGTTTGCTCTGTGACCTCACATCTCTGATGGATGCAAGAAGAGCTATTTCTTTTCCAAGTTGGTTAGCTTTTTACTTGTCAGGACTAAGTGGTGACTTCTAAACTTCTCACATGTCAGACCAGAAACCATAATTGTATTTCATGTATTTGAATAAAAGTCCTTTGAATTGGCTTTTGAATCTCCCATTTCAGAGTCTATCATTTTATTTTTCTTAACAGAGCCTAAAAGAAAAAGTTTCTAAATTTGATTAAGTACAACTTACATATTTTTCTTTAAAACCTCATTCTTATTTGCCTTATCTAAGAAAGTTCTGCCTATCACAGAGTCAAAAAGACTGTCTCCTGTGTTTTACTCTAAGAGCTTTAGGATTTTCGCTTTTATATTTAGGTCTTTGATCCATTTCAAGTTAGTTTTTGTGTATGGTGAGATGTCAAAGTTTTCTTTTTATGTACGTGGATATCTAGCTCATACAATACCTTTGTTGGAAAGGTTTTCTTCACCCATTTAACTGCCTTAACATCTCTGATTGGCAGAGAATCAACTGACCTTATAAATATTTTATATTTGGATTCTCTATACTGTTTCATTAAGGGATATATTTATGCTTTGGCCAATACCACATTATACTGATTATTTCTGCTTTATAGAAAATTTTGAAATTTACAGAAAATTAGTGTATGTGCTCCACCTTTGTTCTTTTTAATTGCTTTGTCTATTCTAGGTCCTTTGCATTTCCATATATATTATAGTATCAGCTTGTCAATTTCCACAGAACGATGGTGGGGTTGGGATTGGGATTGTGTGGAGTGTTGATGTAGAGCTGACATCTTGGCAATATTGTGTCTTCCAATCCATGAAAGTGGGATATGTCTCCCTCTCGATCTTCTTTCATTTCTCTGAGCAATGTGAGTTTTCATTGTACAGGTCTTGCACGTATTCTGTTAAATTTATCTCTATTTCATGTTTTTGAAACAATGTATATGGAATTGTACATTTTAGTTCATTTTACATTTGTTCATTGTTTATACATAGAACTCCATGGAATTTGGGTTCACGTGCATTCATTAATTAGCTTTAGCAGACTTCGGGGGTAGATTGTTTAGGATTCTCCAATCACGTGGCCAAGTTGAATTTGATTAGACAGTTTTAATCTTCCTTTCCACTCACTGTTTCTTTTTCGTGCCTTACTGCAGTTTCACTGTGTGTTTCTTTGTGTTTCTTTATCTTCCCTTACTGCAATGGCAGGAGCATCCACTGCAGTGTTGAAGGGAAACATAACCTGTCCATACAAAACTTTTTTTCCGTATAATAGCAAACGATGCATTTTGCTATATAGTCTATAGTCTTTAGATGTTCTTGTCTTTTTGTTACTGCTTGTAGTTAAAGGCATATTTCTGCAACTCCTTATACACTCTTTGTGGTCACTAATTATAAGATTAGAGCTGATGCATACACTAAAGTATTTAGGAAGACAATATTTGAAGACAAATATTAACTAAAGGATGTTTGCTCCCCACTTCAAAAAATGGCAAAATTAGGAAACTTAAAGGCTTCCATCTTCCCCAAAGAAGGTATTTTTCAAAATTTTTCTTCTAAAAGACAAGGTCTTCTTTTCCACCTCGTACTCACATATACAGGAAGTAAAAAATATTTTTGAAAAAATTTCCACTAACCTGTAAAGTGCCGCAATCACATTCTTCACCCGATTCCAACTTTCCATTGCCACACGTCTGCCTCTGTTTGTAAACTGGCTCAACAGGAAGGATTTTATGAAGACATTCAAGGCCAGAATGTGCAGCAAAATATTTAAAGTCATCCAAGCTACAAGTGCTAAAATCCTTTATACCCTCAGATAGCCTAAAATATAAAAAAAAAAGGGGTATGACAAAAATTATTGCTGTATAACTCTACATTTCTCCTAATGTATGATGTTTTCAAGAGAGATTTAAAGAGCATTATTCTCATGGATAACAATAAGCACACGTTTAAAAATATAAAAGTATTTAAAAAATACTAACATTTTTAACACACTTTTTAAATTTCACCAAGAAAATTCTTGTAATGAAAAAAAAATTCCAAAATCTTTTGCCATTCATCCTGTTTTAAAGAAGACCAATTATTTACCTGTCCTAAAATCTTTATTAATTGTTTAAACATAGGAACTGTGTTACTCTTTATTTACCTTCTTAGTGCCAAACAACTGAATTTAAAATTTTTGGCCTAGGTATTTAATATACTTTTTATTTATTTAATATCATTTTTGTATTTTTTCTGTAAATATCAATATGAACATGTCTGTATTATCTTTAAAAGTATATTTTAGAACTTTTGCTCTCTGTAATTAGGCATTTTTCAAACAAGAATCTGTTGTTTGATTTATACCATGGGAGGGACAAGAGGAATACCTGTCCTAATGGAGTGAGAAAGTTGTTAGTAGTCTGCTAATATATCAGCATCCAACTAAAACCCTAGAAAGAATACAATTTAAGAGTAAAGACTATGCCCTAGACCAGTAGCTGACAAACTTATCTGTGAAGGGCCACACAGTAAATATTATAGGCTTATATGCCATATGCTCTGTTGTAGCTACTCAACTCTGCCACTGTAGTGCAAAAGCAGCCATGAAGAACACATAAAACAGTAAGCCTATAAAATGAATTTACAAAACAGGCAGGCAGCCAAATTTAGCCTATAGATCATTGTTGGCTGACCTCTGCCCTACACTAAAATCTACTCTGTATCAGTCCTAACAGTTAGAGCCTAAACTCAAGCCCTGACAACATCCCCAGAGGAAACCAAGTTTGGAAGTTCAGGCCTGCCATTTTAGAGGGGTTTGGAAATGCCTTGAGTTTTCTATAGACTCATGTTAATGAAGTATAAAACCAAGCACATAAAATTTAAAATGATTACCCAATAACTGAATTGCCTGGTAGAAAAAGAATCAATGCTTTTCAGAGGAAGGTAATGAGAATCTAGGCTTTCTATTGTACTATCAAACAATATCCAATATGCTACTACTAATAATAATCATACAAAGAAATAAGAAAATGTAAACCATAGTCAATAAAAAAGCAGTCAATAGTAAGCAACACTGAGATGGCCCAGGTGTTAGATTTGGCAAATACTTGAAAGGAACCATTATAAATATATTCAATTAATTAATTAAATAATTCAGAGAAATTACAGCCTTACAGAGTGAACACTCAAAAGAGAGTGCATATCATCCAATTTACCTAATGTTCTAGAGCCAGTAAAACCAATTGTAGTGATAGAAATCAGATCAGCTGTTGACTGGGGCAGGATGGAAGGTAAAAAGGACAGCCAAGGATCACAAAAGAACTTTCTGTGGAAATGGAAATGTTGCATAGCCTGACTGACACTGGTTCAGTAATTTGTATATATTTATGTCATAAACTTGTACACTTAAAGTTTAAAGTGTATGAATTTTATTGTAGACAAATCGTACCTCAAAAGTTGATTTTTTATAGTGTATATAAATACAACACTCAAAAAGGTGATGAAAGGATATTCCTTTGAGAAACAATTTCACACAGAGAAGAAGTAATTTAGTTATTATCTACTTTGTGCCTTCACAGATATTTGGGATAACATAGATTCAGTCATCACAGGACAAAATGAAATAATAAGAATACTGAGCTAAAAGGTCATTATTGGAAACATTTACCAAGCACTCTTCTAGGCAACTGGTGTGTAGTGAAACGTAGACCAAGTGCCTGCTAGGGGCCAAAAGTATAAACATCAGGAAATAGGTATATGAAATAAGTCAGATAGTTATTGGAATGATGAAGAAAAATAAAACAACACAATTTACAGGGAATAAAAGACACAGTTTTAGAAGAGAAGACATTTATTTAAAAAAAAAAAAACTATACCTAAGATTGGTAACAAGGCAAGGGTACCCACTCTCACCAGGTCGATTCACATTGGGCTGAATTTATTTCAAGTGCAATTAAGCAAGAAAAAGGAATTACACAAAAATAGATGGAGAGGAAAACATAAAGCTGTTCTTATTCATGGACAACAAGATATTGTTTACAGAAAATCTTAAGTAATCAACAAATAAAATCTCCTGGAATTTCTGTTGAGTTTAGGAAGTTTGCAGCACACAAAGTCAACATACAAAAATTATATTTCTATGTACTAGCAATGAGCACTCTGAAAATGAAATTAAGAAAACAGTTCTTTTCAAAATAGCAAAAAAGAATAAAATGTTTAAGAATAAATATAACAAAACAAGTACAAGACATGTAAACTGTAAAATACCATACATTGCTGGGGAAAATTAAAGACCTAAATAAATGAAGACATATACCAGATTCAAGAATTAAAAGACTCAGTATTGTTAAGATGGTAACTCTCCCAAAATTGACTATTTATAATACCCAAGATATGGAAGCAACCCAAATGCCCATCCACAGATGAATGGATGAAAAAGATATGGTATAGAATATTACTCAGCCATAAAAATGAATGAAATTCTTCCATTTGCAGCAACAAGGATGGATCTAGAGACTATCATACTAAATGAAGTAAGTCAAACAGAGAAAGACAAATACTGTATGGTATTTGTCATACTAAGTGAAGTAAGTCAAATAGAGAAAGACAAATACCATATGGTATCGCTTATATGTGGTAACTAAAAAATAGTACAAAAGAACACATATGCAAAACAGAAGTAGACTCACAGATACAGAAAACAAACAAGGGGTTACCAAAGGGGAGAGGGAGGAGGGGAGGAGCAAGTTAGGAGTAGGGCATTAAGAGATATAAACTAGTATGTATAAAACAGATAAGCAACAAGGATACAGTAAATATATAGCACAGGGAATTATAGCCATTATCTTGTAATAACTTATAATGGAATATAATCTGTAAATATACTGAATCACTATGCTGTATACCTGGAACTACCATAATGTTGTAAATAAACTATACTTCAATTTTTAAAACTCTCAACAGTTTTCATAAAAATTGGAAATTTGATAATAAAATATATATGAAACTACAAAGGACCTAGAATAAACAAAACAATTTGGGAAAAGATGAAAAAACTTGGGGATTTGTACTACCTGATTTCAAAATTGTTTTTAAAGTATTATCAGTGATACTAAAATTTTGAAAAAGCCTTTTTCTTCAGTAGTCTCTCTCTCAGTGGGGCATAGTTTTACTTATTTGTGACTTGATGTCTTTCTAAATTAAAAAAAGATACATTTTTAACTTGAATTGTACTGTTCATCCTTATATTGTATAATGCCAGTATCAAGGCACTTAACTTTAAATAGAATCACTAAAATCACACAATTCATATGGCTTGTCCCCAGAGGGCACCTTCAATCTAGCCAGCAGAGAAAAATACAAGCCAGACTCTGGAAGGTAGGAAGGAGGAAGAGAATGTCCCCAGGCATGGAGAGGCCTGAGGGAGTGCTGGGTCTTATTTTGGCGTGTGTTCCATCTGCACTTGAAAAGAATGCGCATCCTAGTGTAGGATATAGTGTTCTATAATTGTCAATTAATTCAGTTTGGTTATAGAAATATAAAGTCCCTAACCAAAAAACAATTTTTAAGTATACTGTGTGTTTAATAAAGAAAATGATCTTACACAGCTTTTGGTGACATTGCGCAAACATCTCCTGAACAATGGCAGATCTCAGTATTATCATAACTCATTCCCATGTTAAGGCCAAGCAACTGCACAATACTGAGAGCATATGACTCCAAGGATAAACCCTCTGAATACTAAATATAAGGAAAATAAAAGAAAAATAGTTAGCTAAGAATCTTATTCAGTTATAAAAAGTTACTTACTATAATCAAACATTCATACATAAAACTCATTTTTTAAACATCTTTATTGGAGTATAATTGCTTTACAATGGTGTGTTAGTTTCTAATTTATAACAAAGTGAATCAGTTATACATATATATATGTTCCCATATCTCTTTCCTCTTGCATCTCCCTCCCTCCCACCCTCCCTATCCCACCCCTCTAGGTGGTCACAAAGCACGGAGCTGATCTCCCTGTGCTATGTGGCTGCTTCCCACAGGATTAAAGACACAGACCTACTAGAGAATGGACTTGTGGATATGGGGAGGGGGAAGGGTAAGCTGTGACAAAGTGAGAGAGTGGCATGGACATATATACACTACCAAATATAAAACTCATTTTTAAAATTCATTAATGCAGCCAAGATACTTAACGTAGACACAATTGTACTAGTTATGTAAGTATTATTAAACACGGATGGATGAGTAACACTACAGTTTAATTTCAAGATACTATTACGTAATGACAATACCAGCTATCTTAGCAAATCTAATAGAGTTTAAACACCACACTATATCGCTTCTTTGGATTATTTTAAACAAGATGCTTTTAATCTTTTATTTTAATAATCAATCCTACATTCTCTTTGTAGTATACAGTCTCTAAAATGGGTCCCTGCCTCCTGGTATTTATGATCCCGTGTATCCCCACTCCATTGAGTGTAGGCTGGACTTACTGACTTGCTTCTAATTAACTGAATATAGCAGAAGTGATGGGTCATCATTTCCAAGATAAGTTATTAAAAGACTGACTTCTTGGATTCTACGTCTCTCTCTCTCTCATTCGCTCTGGGGGAAGGTAGCTACTTTGTCATGAAGTAGGCCTGTGGAGAGGTCCTCGTGAGTGAGCTTGGAAACTTTTTCTGAGGTCTTCCAATAGTCACATGACTGAGCTTGGAAGCAAATCCCCTCTGTGTTGAACCTTGAGATAATTACAGCCCTAGCTGACATCTTGTTTTCACCAACTAAGCTGTTCCTAGATTCCTGACCCACAGAACTGTGTTGTTTTCATGTGCTAAGGTTTGGTACAATCAGTTACATAGCAATAGATAACTAATACACCCTCAATAGGTATTGCTGTTTTCCTTTGAAACATTTCTATTATCTGCACAGAAGTTTATAGCAGTTTTATTCATAACTGCCACAACTTGCAAGCATCCATGATGTCCCTCAGCAGGTGAACAGATAAACTGTGGCATGTTTCAGACAATAGAATATTATTCAGCACTAAAAAGAAATGAGCTACAAGGTCATGAAAAGACACCGAGGAAATTTAAATGCATGTTACTAAGCGAGAGAAGCCAACCTGCAGAGACTATATACTATATGACTCCAACTATATGACATCCTGGAAAAAAAGTTATGGAGACAAAAGATCCACGGCTGCAGGTGGGGAGGGGAGAAATTAATTGGCAGAGAGCACAGAGGATTTTTAAGGCAGTGAAAATACTGTGTATGATACCATAATGATGGGCACATATCATTATTTGACCAAATCCGTAGAAAGTACACCACCAACATTGAACCCTAAGGCAAATTATGAACTTTGGGTGATTTTTAATGGGTCAATGTACGTTTATCAATTGCAATAAGTATAACCCTCTGGTGAGTGATGGTGATAACGAAGAAGGTTATGCAAGTGTAGGGGCAAGGGATACATTGATAATCTATGCACCTTCTTCTCAATGGTGCTGTGAACCTAAAACTGCTCTAAAAATAGTAGTTTTTAAAAAGTTGTTGGTACTTGATGGACCAAGAGCAAGATGGCATTGTGAGGGAGTGGCAAGTAAAGCACAGTTCAGGGGAGAAGATTAACTGACCCATGAAGATGTTTCTAAGTTTCCATTCCGCATATTGCCCTGGGTTGCTTGTTGTTCAACCACAGCCACTGAGAGGTAGAAAACAACAATCAGCTGACGCATCAGACACTTCAGTCCACCTTCAGAGCGTAGAGAGCAATTTTGTTTACTGGAAGACTGCTTGAACTCAAGCAATCCCTCCTTCCTGCACCCCAGCTTTTGATCAAAAGCAGTTCTTAGAACCAAACAGAAGCCCTTGCCAGGACACACTTTATTCCCTTCATAGTTACAGACAATATTAATAGTAACCAAGGAACACATTTCGTTTCTCAGAAGACACAATGCCACTCTATTGGAAAAGGCATTCAATATAACTTTCATTGTCCCCAACAGGTCTCAGATAGCTGGTTCAATTGAGAGACATAACAGTTTCCTTAAATAATTCCTTTTCAAATCCAACAAATGGACCCTTAAATGGGTGTCTATATTGGCCAAGCTATTAATGTCTCTTAATTCAAGGACGCTTGTCTGACACACACTTCACACAAACTTTAAAACATTTTTCCCTTTTCCTTCCCTATATTTAAAGGGGCTTATGTCTGGCCTCCATGTATATGAAGACTCACTGTACAGGAGCGCCTTTAACTATGTCTCCCCTACTGCTGTAAATATTTTATCTTGCCCCACCCCATAAGGGTTGGAGACCAGATCCAGGTACATACCATCCTGAGGTCTATTAACCATAGATTTCCTCCTGGTCCAGGCAGCTGCTAATTTGACATGAGACCCATTTGAGCCTGAACTTCCACCACCACAAAAACAAATGAAAAACAAAAACAAAACCTCTCAAGTGCAGCTGTACAACATTCTGTTGACTGTTCATCTCATTACCATTGATCTGAGTGTTTTTATTGGTTTGCAATCTGGAGGCCCAAATCCTCCAAGTAAGCCATTATTTCAGCCAGACGTGGCAAATGCTGAGGCCCACATGCCACTGAGTTTGGATAATACAAACCTTACAACCAAAAGACTTCACCAGCTTGCCTGTCAACAACCAAACCAACAACTGAGGCAAAAGGCCCATACTGGCTGGCCAAATTAGGGTGCCTGCCTCCAGCATAATTATGGAGCCCTAAACACGGGTATAAATATTTTAAATGGCAAACAACCTGCCCTCCTATTAACCACATACACCAAAATCAGGTCATAAAATCTAAAACCTATTTATAACAGAACTCTTCTCATCACCTAATAAGGCAAAACCCTAGACTGTTGGACACTTTTAGATCCAGCCACAGCTAACTTGGGCTGTGCCAGTCAGGCTCTGCACAGATGTCAATATCACTTCTGCTCGCTGTGCACCCACAAGCCCCTCGAGTTAACAGATATTTATAAATTGAAGTCACAGGCCCAACATTGCCTTCAAATTACACAAGTACTTCAGCACCATTTTAATACCACAGAGCCACAAAAATAAAACCTGCGTTCATTCAAGTGGGGATCAGCTTAAAAAGGATATCCTAGCACCACACCCCAAACAACATTGCCCTGGCCCAGGAACTCGCTGCTAGAGATGTTATTACCTCAGATGACATCACTCCAGCTTAAGACCTGCCTGTTGGAGATGACTCTGCATCCTGCACGGAGACAACTTCCCCTCAGACACTAAAACTTCCACCCCAGGCAGGCTCGTGGACTGCCTCTCCCAAGGCACAAATTGCACACAAGAAATGTACTGGTTTTCTTACTTCGATATTAGGGGCTCTATTGTGTTTCCTGAGCAGCTGTCTGTGTAGCCCATGACAAGGGTATACTTTTTTGTCCTCTATCAAACCATATATCCCTACACTCCATGTCTCTCTGTGCCATTCTAAACACTGGTGGAGATTATTGCTTTCCCTAGGAGTCACCTGCCTTGTATCATGAACCCCTGGACCCTAGGGAGAGGAGCACTCACTCCCCAGTCCCTTCTCCTACTACTCCCACCCTGCAACTCTGACCATGACTACAACCACCTCTTCCCTTTGGGTACATACAAATACCATCAATCTTTATATATACTTTACCAAACTAATCAGCTGATACTCTCCAACAACATAAACTGCCTGACTTGCCACTTTTACCCCAAAATACACCAGGATATTATTGTCAAGAAACACACATATAGAATTTTTAACACAATTTACAACTGCACAAAGATGCTCTTAGAGACTCCAGAAATTTCAGATCTATTTCCTTGGCTAATGTTATACAAATGGGAAATTTAGTTATGAGCTGGTCTACAAGAATTCCTTATACGTCTACTTCTGTTTCTCCTTTTTACTCTCATAATAAAATGTTCTCTATGCTGTTTAGCTAAACTTAGGCTCTACTCTCTAAAAGTGTCTTATTATGCCAAAGGTTTGATCATATTTCAAACCACGACACGACTAACTTTATTAACATCACCATTTTCTGTATTCCGAAGCTTTCATATCTAGGGCCTTACCAACCTAGAGGACTGCCCTTCTTAGGGTTATCCAATTACTTCAGATAGTAGACAACTCACCTTTCATATGCAAACCAATCAATCCAGAGCCCATATACCCTACCACCTGACAGTCTGATAAAGTCTGCTTTATCAGACTCACATACACCAGGCCACTATCCACCTGCCAAAATCACACCAGGGCTAGGTACCAGACAACTAAGGACAGCCTCTATGCATCATGGACTGCTGAAACTAGCCAACCCTAGACCTGCTTACCCTGTCTCTCCTGTTTCTTCCCAAAAAAACCACAATAGAGGCTCTTGCCCACATTTGCCCCCTACCTCCTATGCTTCCTGACCAAACCTGGTGCTTCCTTATGTGGCCTCCGCATGGCATGGCATATTTCTTATTTCTAGGGAACCGTATGATAAATTTCTTCCTGAATGACAGTCATTTTCATGTCTGCATGTATTTCCATACCTGATGAAAACATATCCCAGGTAACCTTAAAAAAATCTTTCAATCTAGATTAGTTTCTCCTACTTGAGTTAAGTTAGTTTACTCTAGTCAATTCAAACTAGATTACAACAAAATTAGTTGTAAATATATACTGTAAACTCTAGGGTAACTGCTTAAAGATTTTTAATGTAATTGATGTTCTAGAAAGGAGAGAAAATGGAATAATATAAAACCACAGAAGGCAATTAAAACCACAGAAGGCAGAAAAAACAAAAAGGAGTGTGGAAGATTTCAAGAAGAAACAAGAAACAAGGATAATGAATAGAAAACAGACAAAATTCAACATCCATTTATGATTTTTAAAAACTCTCAGGTGTGGAGGAAACATACATCAACATAATAAAGGCCATATACGACAAGCCCACAGCTAACATCACATTCAATGGTAAAAAGCAGAAAAGCTATTCCTCCAAGGTCAGGAATAAGACAAGAATCTGAGCTATCACCACTTTTATACAACTCCTAGCCAGAGCAATTAGGCAAGAAAAAATACATAAAAGAGATCCAAACTAGGAAAAAAGAAGAAAACTGTCACCATTGGCAGATAACGATATTATACAGAGAAAAATCCTAAAACTACACACACACACAAAAACCTGTTATAACTAATATATGAATTCAGTAGAGTTTCTAGACCCACAATCAATACAAAGAAGTCTGTTGTGTTTCTGTACATTAATAACGCACTATCAGTAAGAGAAATTAAGGAAGCATTCCCATGTACAATTGTATTAAAAAGAACAAAATACCGAGGAATAAATTTAACCAAGGATATGAAAAAATTGTACACTGAAAACTAGAAGATGGTGATGAAAGAAATTGCGGAAGACACAAATAAATGGAAAGATATTCCACACTCATGGACTGGAAGAATTAATATTGTTAAAATGTCCATTTTACCCATAGCCATCTACAGATTCAGTGCACTCCCTTTCAAAATTCCAATGGCAATTTTAACAAAAATAATACAAACATCCTAAAATTTGAATGGAAGCACAAAGGACCCCAAATAGCTGAAGCAATCTTGAGAAATAAGAGTAAAGCTGGAGGTATCATGCTCCTTGATTTCAAATTATACTACAAAGCTGTAGTAATCAAAACAGTATTAAATTCTATATTTATGGTGATAGACGTTAACTAGAATTTTTGTGGTGATCATTTTGCAATATATACAAATACCAAATCACTCTGTTTTACACCTGAAACTAATATAATGTATGTCAATTATACCTGAATTAAAAATTTTTTTTTAAACAATATGGTACTGGTACAAAGGCAGACACATAGATCAATGGAACAAAATATAGAACCCAGAAATAAACCCACACTTACACGGTCAACTGATCCATGCCAAAGGAGGCAGTAATATAAAATGGGAAAAAGACAGTCTCTTCAATAAATGGTGGTGGGAAAAACTGGACAGCCACATGCAAAAGAATGAAACTGGACCACTATCTCACACCATACACAATAATTAACTCAAAATGTATTAGAGACTTGAATGCAAGACCTGAAACCATAAAACTCCTAGAAGAAAACATAGGCAATAAGCCCCTTGATATTAATTTTGGTGATGAATTTTTAGATCTGACTCCAAAGCAAAGTCAACAGAAGCAAAAATAAACAAGTGGGACTACAGCACACTAAAATTCTTCTGCACAGCAAAGGAAACCATCAACAAAATGAAAAGGCAGGCTACTAAGTGGGAGAAGATATTTACAAATCATATCTCTGAAAAGGGGTTAATATGCAAAATACAATACTCATACAACTCAATAGCAAAAAAAAAAAAATCAGATTAAAAAATGGGCAGATTATCTGAATAAACATTTTTCCAAAGCAAACATATAGATGGCCAACAGCTACATGGAAAGATGCTCAACATCTGGGTACATTCCCAAAGGAAATGAAATCAATATCTTGAAAAGATATCTGCACTCCCATGTTCACTGCAGCATTATTCAAAACAGCCAATATATGGAAACAACCTAAATGTTCAATCATGCATAAAGAGAAAAAAGACAAAAAAAAAAAGAAAAAAAAAGAAGGAAATCCTGTCCTTTGAGACGGCATGGATGAACCTGGAAGACATCATCATTCTTAGTGAAATAAGCCAGATACAGAAAGATAAATATGTATGATCTCACTTACATGTTGAAACTAAAAAAGGCAAATTCATAGAACCAGAGAGTTAGAGTGGTCATTGGCAGTGACCAGAGGATGGGTCAAAGGGTATAAACTTTCATCTTTATAAGATGAATAAGTTTGGGGATATAATATACAGCAATGTGCTTATAATTAATAATACTTATTGTATACTTGAAATCTGGTAAGTGAGTAAATCTTAAGTTTCTCACCAAAAAACAAACGAAAAAACGGTATCTATGTGAGTTGATGTGTGTGTTAACTTGATTGTGGTAATCATTTCAAAACGTATACAAAGATTAAATCTTCACATTTTACATCTTGATAAAAATCATGTCATACAACCTAAATGTATATACTTTTTATTTTTCAGTAAAGCTTGAAAATAAGATATACATAAAATAAATGGAAGACAAAGTAGATTAAAAATGAAAAATTTCACAAAAGCATTGGAATTTATAAACAAAATAAATTAAAAACTGTAGAACTGGAATAAAAGGAATATCTGAAATAGCAGAATAGAGTATTACTGAACAGAATTAAAGATCATAGAAAATACTCAAACTGAAGAACAAAACAAACTGAACAAAAAAAGAATTAAAAAAAAAAAAGAACAACAGTGACATATGGTACATCTTTTAAAGGACTAATGTATGTTAATTAGAGCCTAACAAGAAAAGGTAAAGATAATGGGACAAAAATAATATCTGAAGTACAATTATAATGGTTGAGAATTTTCCAACACTAATAAAAGACATCAGGCAATATTTTCAAGAAACCCTACTAACACTAAAGGAGAAATACAAAGAAAAATGAGTCTAGGTCCATGATGTCTCTGCAAGAACTGTCTTATTTCCAGCTCATCCTTGTTCTAGGATGTAGTTCTTCTAATTCTCAGTGAAAAGTGTCACAATGATGCTTAACATTGACTGGCCTTGATGTCCCACTTTTTGCTCCTCTCGACCTTGAGTCTGTCAAAAATAACCTTGGTTTAGCGCCCTCAATCATCTGGTTGAAACAAACAAAAATTCCCTGATGGAAGGTAAGAGCAACTAGACTCTAAATTATTTACATGAATAATTTTTAAATGGCCAAAATGCAATTACAAATAACCATATCCAAAAAGAAAAAAAATACAGCATGGGGCTTCCCTGGTGGCGCAGTGGTTGAGAGTCCGCCTGCCGATGCAGGGGACACAGGTTCGTGCCCCGGTCCGGGAAGATCCCACATGCCGCAGAGCGGCTGGGCCCCGTGAGCCATGGCCGCTGAGCCTGCGCGTCCGGAGCCTGTGCTCCGCAACGGGAGAGGCCACAACAGTGAGAGGCCCGCGTAACACAAAAAAAAAAAAAAAAAAAAAAAAAATACAGCATGAATGAGAATTAACAGGAGTGCCAGACAGCAGAAAACCAAAAGGGGCTCCACGTATTTAAACTATCAGATACATTATTTAATTTAACTATGCAGTATAAAAAGGCAAAATACAGTATAGCCTATGCCATGGTCTGTTGTAAAAGTAAAACATAAGTATATGCCTATATTTCCATAAGAAACATTGGAGAAATTTCATAAGAATCTGATGAAATGGGATGATGGATGATTATATGAGAGAATAAAACTTTTCAGATTATACTGCAAACCAGAAGACAGTAAAGTGGCATTTGTACTAAAAGAAAAATTTTGGTAGTCTAGGGTTCTATAGTCCAGTGAAAATAATCTGAAAAATAAAGTAAAATAAAGACATTGTCAAATAAATGAAAGCTAAGAGAATTCAATGTCTGTAGATCTAATACTACAAAAAAAATCATTAAGTAAATTCCTCAGAATGAAGGGACATGATTCCAGATGGAAATCTGGATCTGCACAAAGATTGCAAAATGCTACAAATGGCAAATGAGTAAAAGAAATATACAATACTATTATTTCTTTCCCTAATTCCTTCAAAAAGCATTTGACAATATAAAGGGCGAAAAATCATAATTGTATTACAGGGATTATGTATATGTAGTAGTAAATATATGGAAATTCGACAAAAAAAGGAAAGGTGTAAAATGGAATTATAGTACTGTAGAACCCTTACATTTAGTGATATAAGAGCACATCCAATAGACAGTCATATGGTAAAGACATCTATTTTACTAGGACTAAAAGGGAGAAGGTAGGAAAGGAAGATCAAAGGAGAAAAACAGAAGCAACAAATGGGACACAAATAACAAGATGGTAGCCCTATACCCAAACTTAATAATTATATTAAATGTGAATGGGCTAAATATTCCAATTGAAAGCAAAGGTTGTCAGGATGGATTTGACAAAACAAATGTAACAATAAAAACAGATGCACTGATTATAGAAGAGGCACTCTAAGTATAAAGTGGTAAATGGTAGTGGTAGTTAGAAGTAAAAAGGTGGAAAATATTTATATACCATGCAAGCATCATAAAGTTGATGATGTTGTACTGATGTTACATTTCACAATGAAAAAAAAGAGTCAATGTATCAAGAATATGTAGCCATCCTAAATATGTATACACTTAAAATTAAAGCTTCCAAGTATGAATCAGAAATTGATAGAACTAATTGGAAAAACAGGTAAATCCACATTAATTAGAGCCTTTAACACTAATACCTCACTAGTTGAGAGAACAAGTTGACGAAAGTCAGAAACACTGTCAACCAACTAGACATAGTAAATATTTCTAGAATGCTATACCTAACAACTGCAGGATGAATACACATTTTTCTCAAGCACAGTTGAAAAAATAGGCCAACATACACTATATGCTAGGGCATAAAGCAAGTCTGAGTAAATGAAAAAGGATTAAAGTAGTACAAAGTATATTCTCTGACAAGTGAATTAAAGTATGAAAAGTCAGCAAAAAGATAATGCACAAATATTTAGAAATTTAGCAACACACATGTAAATCTCATAAGCCAAATGAGAAATGAAAGGGAAATAAGAAAGTACTTTGAACAATTAGAAAGCATCAAAATATCCAGAATACAGCTAATTTTACACAAAAAAGAATTCATAGCTTTAAATCTCTATAGTTTCTAAAGATTTAAAATAAATCTATAATCTAAATTTCTGTTTTTAAAAGCCAGGAAAAAAAACATTATAAATCCAAACAAATTAGAAGAAAGAAATTAATAAAGAGAAAGAGTCAATTAAGTAGAAAACAAACATCAGAAAGAATCAACAAAGTCATAATTTGGTCCTTTGAAAAAACTAAAGAGTTGATAAACCTCCAGGAAACCAATCTAAAAGTAGGATGAGGAAGAGGAGAAATATCACTACAGATCCAACCACAGAATAAGAGAATACTACGAGCAATGTATACCGATCAAGTTGATTACACAGATGAAATACACACATCCCTTGAAAAACATAACTCACGAGCACTTACACAGGAATATATAAACAAATTGAATATACCCATAACCGTGCAATAAATTGATTTCTAAATTTAAAACTTTCCCACAAAGAAAGCTCCTTTCCTACACTGTTTCACTGGTGAGTTCAGGAGCAACACAAGGATGTCCTTTCTCATCATTTCTATTAAACACTGCCCTGGAAGTCCAAGCAAGGCAAATAAAGAATGCGAAAGAAGCAGTAAAACTGTTCACAGACATGAGGGCGTTTAATGAAAACCTAAAGGAATATGCCCCCCAGAAAGATAGTGATGTCATCAAAATGGAGACATCCCTGACTTCAGTCCCCCTCACAAGAAGACCAACTAACAACTATCCTTAAATAAGACACCACTGTGAAAATCCCAGAACCTGGGGGTGAGGCTGAAGCATGTCCCTGGAGCACAGACTAAGAAAGAACACATTAGAAGGGTAAGAGGAGCATGAGAAAGAAAAGAGGAATGGCTCCACTCTGACTACATTGCCTTCCCCAGGCACTGCACCAAGAGGGCCCCCCAGACCTACAAATCCTCCAATGAGGAAACAAGAGCCCAAGCTGGAAATCCAGCTCCCACAGCATTGTGGAACACTTCCTAGGAGATTCAATGAGGTCGAACCTCACAGGATCACTGGGGGAATCTGTGGGGCTTGACCACTGGTAATTAGCTAGAGATGGGAGAAGAGGGGGGACAGGTGTATAGCAACCAGTGCACAGATCTTGGCAGATCACAGTTCTGCTTGCAGCAGTGCCTGAGCAGAGATCCCAGCCAGTGGCTCTGCCCATCTTTAGAGCTGAGCCAGTGGCCCTGTCTAGCCAGGGAGCTTGGTTGGCAGTTCTGCCTAATTTGAGTGCCCAGGCAATAAGCCAAACCATACCAGCCCTGGACCCCATCCTATAGCCATGCTTGAGCAGAGAGCCAAGTCAGCCATCCTGCCAACAGTTAAGTATAGCCTATGGCCCTGTATAATAAGAGAGCCTGAACAATGACCAAAGATATCCTTGAAGCCCAGCCCATGGTATCAGCTAGCAGCAAAGCAGAGCCTAATGGCCAGCTCCAGCCTATCGTCTTGCCTGACTGCTGAACAAAGCCTGCAGATTCAACCAGGCAGGGAGCCTAGCTAGTGACTCTGCCCAATTGTGGAACATAGCCTACAGGCCCACCCAATGCAGAAGCCTAGACAATGACCTTGCTCTGATGCGCAGTGCAGTCTCTAGAGGCTGCACTCTGGAAGCCCCTCCTGACAAGAGTGCCTGCCCAGGGACCTTGTCCAACAGCACAGCACAGCCAGAGACCTACCTGATCATGAGGTCTAACCTGGGGCCCTGCAAACTTAGGGGTATAGCTTGGGCCTCATCTAATTTCAGAGCACAGCCTAAGGCCTTGTCAACCACAAAGCCCTGCCTAGAGCTCTACAAAGTACTGCCAGTGGCATGATCCAATCACTGAGCAGACACTTACAACTCATCAGACCAGGAATGATTGTGGAGCCCAGCCATGGCCCTATCCAATGGCAGAGTCCAAACAGTGGCACCACCTTAAAAGGAAACACAGCCTATGACCTCGTCTGACCAGATGTGATTGCAGAGCACAGTTAGTGAAGGCCCACCTGACCATGCAGCAGAGCCAGCAGCCCAACCTAATCAGAGAGCACACCCAGTAGACCTGCTTGAATGCAGAGCCCAGCCAGCAGGCTCACTCAGCCACAGTGTCTAGCCAGTGACAAGTCTGCTGACCACAGAGCACAAGTAGTGCCCTCACCCAAATAGAGACCCCCGCATAGTAGCAAGCCCCGCATATCCATGACACTACCAGCTGACCCATATGATAACCCATGTGGTGAAGGTCTATGCCTGCTGAAGTGTATCTGTAAAGTGTGGAAGAGGAGAGTGCTTGCTAAAGTGCACAGATACCAACGCAAGGAATCAAGGATCATGAAGAATCAGGAAAACATGACACCACAAAGGAAACTAATAAAGCTCCAATAATTGAACCTAGTGGAAAGGAGATGGATAAAATGTCTGAAAGAATTTAGAATAATCCTCAAAGAATTTCAGTGAACTACAAGAACTGACAACTACACAAAATTAGGAAAACAATGCACGAACAACATGAGCAGTTCAACAAAGACATAAATCCATCCAAAAATAATCAAAGAGAAATCCTAGAGCTGAAGTATATGATGACAGAAATGAAGAATTCAACAAAGAGCTTCAACATCAGACTAAACTAAGCAGAGAAAAGAATCAAAGAACTGGAGGATATGTCATCTGAAATTATCTGGTCAGAGGAGCAAAAGGAGAAAAGAATGAAAAAGGATGAAGAAACCCTACAGGTTTTATGGGACATGATCAAAATAAATAATATATGTATTACGGGAATCCAGGGATAGAAGTCTATTTAAAGCAATAATGGCTAAAAACTCCCCAAACATTGGGAGAGAAACAGACATCTAGATTCACGAGGCCCAAAAGGACCAAATATGTTGAATCCAAAAAGGGTTACACCAAGGCACATCATGATAAAATTGTCAAAAGAAAGCAGCAAACAAAAAGCAACTTGTCACATGAAAAGGGAATCTCCATAACTGGATTTCTCAGCAAAAACTTCGTAAGTCCACAGAGAGTGGGATGATATATTCAAAACACTGAAAGAAAAGATGACTGTTAACCAAGATACTACACCAGCCAAAGCTGTCCTTAAGAAATTTAAGATTTTCTCAAAAACCAAAGCTGAGGGATTTCATCACCACTAGACCTGTCTCACAAGAAACGCAAAGAGGAATTCTTCAAGCAGAAACAAAAGGATGCTAAGTAACATCATAAAAACATACAAATGTATAAAACTCAGTGGTAATGGTAAATATAGAGTCAAAGTATTCTCTAATATGGTAATGGAAATACATAATTCACTTACAACTCTCATTTAAAAGTTTACAAACATGTTAAAAATAACCATAACTAAAACAATTTATTATTGTATACACAATATAAAAAAGATGTAAATTTTAACACCAATAAACTTAAAATGCGATTGCGGGAAAGTAAAAGAATAAAGTTTCTGCTTGCTATTAAAGTTAAGTTGTTATCAGCTGAATATAAGATGCTATCAATGTATTTTATGTAAGCCTCATGGTAACCAAAAAGGGAAAATCTGTAGTGGGTACACAAAATATTATGAAAAAGAGGTCAAGCCATACCACTACAAAAACTCAAGTCACAAAGGAAGACAGCAAGAGCAGAAACAAGAAATAGGCAAAACAGTCAGAAAACAATTAACAAAATGGCAATAGTAAGCTCTTACCAATCAATAATTACTTTAAGCATAAATGGATTAAATTCTCCAATCAAAAGACACGTAATGGCTAAATGGATTTTTGAAAATCCAATGATATGCTGCCCACAAGAAACTCACTTAGCTTTAAGAATATATACATAAAGTGAAGAGATGGAAAAAATATTCAAGGAAATGGTAAGCAGAAGAATGGAGGGAGAGCTATACTTATAATACACAAAATAGACTTTAAGCTAAATATGGCCAAAATAGACAAAGAAGGTCATTATATAATGGTAAAGGTATCAATTCATCAAGGAGATTTTAAAATTGTAATTATTTATGCACCCAATATCATAGCACCTAAATATATTAAGCAAATACAAAAAACTAAAAGGGGTAACAAACAGTAATACAATAACTGTCAGGGATTTTAATACCTCACTTTCTATGGTAGACAGATCATCCAGACAGAAAATCATGAAGGAAACAGTGGGCTGGAACAACACTATACACCACATCGACCTAAGAGACATATATATGGAACATTCAATCTGGCACCAGAATGCACATTCTTCTCAATTGCACAGAGAATATTTTCTAGATTAGATCACATGTTAGGCCACAAAACAAGAGTATCAAAATTATATCAAGTATCTTTTATGAACACAATGGAAATGAACTAGAAATTAATAGCAGGAAGAAAGCTTGAAAACTTATAAATACATGGAAACTGAGCAACACACTCCAAATAACAAATTGATAAAAAAAAAAAAAGAGGAAAGGAGAATTTTTTTTTAAATCTTGAGACAAATGCAAATGGAAAGACAATATATCAACACTTAAGGGATGCAGCAAAAGCAATTATAGGAGGGATGTTAATAGCAATAAATGCATACATCAAGAAAAAATAAAGATCTCTAGAGAGTCAAGATGGTAGAGGAGCAGTAGGACGTGGGATTCGTCTCTCCCTGCAAATGCATCAAGAATACATCTACCAATGGAACAATTCTCACAGAGCACTGGCTGCACACTAGCAGAGGACCTCGGACACCTAAAAAGACAAGAAAGATCCCCGTGTAACCGGGTAGGACAAAAGAAAGAAGGGAAAAGGAAGAGGAGAGGAAGCAGGATGGGACCTGAACCCCTGTGAGGGGAGCTGAAGGAGAGGAGAGGTTCTCACATCCAAGGGAAGCCCCTCAGCAGGGACATCATTGGGACAGAAGGGGAGCTTCGGGGGCTACTAGAGGAGAGTGCAGCAACCAGTCTGTGGCAGGCAGGACAGAGTGAGACCTACACAGATGGTCCATGCCACAGCCCTGCGCATGCCAGCCTGAGACATGTGTCCGCTGGTGCAGATGGGGGATAGGTGCTGGAACACAGGGTTTGGAGAGCAGACCGGGGGAGGGCACTGCTCCGGCTGTGAGTAAATAGCCTGAGCGGTGGGAATGAGGAAGTCTGCAACCAGTAATTCTTGTGGAGAAAACACCAATGGCCGTGGAAGCGAAGCGCCATTGTTGAGTGACTCACAAGGGGCAGGGCCGCCATTGCAGCCTCACTACCCACGTGCTGGCCCTGACTCCCCAGGCACTAGGAAGGGCCCCTGCCAGGGCCAGCTCTCTCACACCTGCGGCCGCTGGCTCCCCCGCACATCCCATCGCTGCTGGCCCCGTCCCTGCAGGGACCCCACAAGGGCTCCTGCGACCCCAGCTGCTGCCACCTCCATGCCCCCTTCTCACTGGGGTGAACTCGTGTGCTCCAGGGCAGTCTCAGGAGCAGACCCCTGTGGGTGGCCCACACATAGAGGTGGGCTGAAACCACAGCTGTACCCCAGGGGTTGTGCAACTAAGGAAGAAAAGCTGAAATCTCTCCTTGCAGCTGAGCAAACTGCAAATTGACTCTCCTGTGACCAGCTTTGCAAACTTAGTACCTACAGAACATCTGAATGGACGAGCGCTCCTGCAGCCAAGACGGGTCCAGCTTTAGCAGCTGTAGGCTTTGTGGGCACGTACACGTGGGGGGCTGGGGCAGGCCAGAATCTGACCTGTCCCCGTAGCACCCACAGCTGGTCCAGATCCATGATTACTGCAGTCCTGGGGCCTGACTTCAGTGGATCTACTCGGGTGGCCTGGTGAAAACAACATCCGAGAGACACCAGGGCCAACTGCCGGCACACCCACAGTTAAGGTGGGGCCGAGAGCAGTGCCAACAACAGTGTAACTCGTGAGCTCGCACAACGGGTGAAAGGTGACACAACAGATCACACCCGCAGGTGGACAGCTACAGAGGAGGAATACTCAGTGGCTTCCCTCCCAGCAGGAGTGCTCCAAACCTGCCTACCTCACATCATGGATCAGAAACACAGCTAAGAAGCAGAACTGGGGGCTCTACTCCAACAACTAGGGAGCAGACCCTGCCCTACCAGGGCAGTGGCAACCACAGAGCAAAGGGGAGACCCTGCACAATATCCAGTGCAGGCTCTGGTCACCACAACACCAGTCACACCTCCTGTAAAGGGGAACATGGCCAGCATACACTGAGGAAAGAGATGGAAGACATCTATATGAAAAACAACCCTCGCACCAAAAAATATTAAATCCACACAGGCTACACAGGGACGTTCCCATGTAAAATAGCCCTCCAACACAGTCTGAGGGTCTGGCATCGGGTGGAAGAACCACCAGAGCCTCTAGCCTTGAAGGCCAGCAGGGCTTGAGTGCAGGAGCCCCACAGGGCTGGGGGAAAGAGAGACTCCACTCTTGGAGGGGGCACACAAGGTCTCAAGTGCACTGGGACCCAGCACAAAGCAGTACCTCCACAGGAATCTGGGCTACATCTACCTAGGGGTCTTGGAGGGTCTCCTAGGGAGGCAAGGTCGACTATAGTTCACTGTGAGGGCAAGGACACAGGTAGTGGAAGCCCCAGGGAATACTGACTGGAGTGAGCTCTCTCGGAAGTCCACATTTCAGCAACAAGACCCAGCCCCATCCAACAAATTGCAGGCTCCAGTGCTGGAAAGCCTCAGGCCAAACAACTATCAAGATAGGAACACAGCTCCACCCATCAGAAGACAGTCTGCCCAAAGTTGTACTGAGCTCATAGCCACCTCAAAACACACCCCTTAACATGGCCCTGCCCGTCAGAGAAACAAGACCCAGCTCCACCCACCAGAGGGCAGGCAACAGTCCCTCCCACCAGGAAGCCTGCAAAAGCCCCTGGACCAATCTCACCCAACAGGGTGCAGACACCAGAAGCAACAGAAACTAGGGTCCTGCAGCCTGTGGAAAGGAGACCACAGAGAAACTTAGACAAATTACCAGTGGCATTTTTCACAGAACTAGAACAAGAAATTTTACAATTTATATGGAAACACAAAAGACCCTGAATAGCCAAAGCAATCTTGACAAAGAAAAATGGAGCTGGAGGAATCAGCCTCCCTGATTTCAGACTATACAAAAAAAGCTATAGTAATGATACTGCTACAAAAACAGAAATATAGATCAATGGAACTGGATAGAAAGTCCACAGATAAACCCATGCACCTATGGTCACCTAACCTATGACAAAGGAGGCAAAAATATACAATGGAGAAAAGACAGTCTCTTCAATAAGTGGTGCTGGGAAAACTGGACAGCTACATGTAAAAGAATGAAATTAGAACACTCCCTAACATCATACACAAAAATAAAATGGGTTAAAGACCTAAATGTAAGGACAAATACTATAAAACTCTTGGAGGAAATCATAAGCAGAACACACTCTGACACAAATCGCAGCAAGATCTTTTTTGATCCACTTCCTGGCGTAATGAAAATAAAAACAAAAGTACACATATGGGACCTAAGTAAACTTAAAAGCTTTTAAACAGCAAAGGAAACCATATACAAAACTAAATGACAATGCACAGAATGAGAGAAAATATTTGCAAATGAAGCAACTGAGAAGGGATTAATCTCCAAAATATACAAACAGCTCAGGCAGCTCAATATCAAAAAAACAAACAACACAATCAAAAAATTGGCAGAAGATCTAAGTAGACAGTTCTCCAAAGAAGATATACAGGCACAACAGGCACATGAGGAGACGCTCAACGTTGCAAATTCTTAGAGAAATGCAAATCAAAACTGCAAAGAGGTATCACTTCACACCAGTCAGAATGGCCATCATTAAAAAGTCTACAAACAGTAAATGCAGGAGAGGGTTTGGAGAAAAGGGAACCCTCCTACATTGTTGGCAGGAATACAAATTGGTAAAACCACTAAGGAGAAGAGTATGGAAGTTCCTTAAAAAAAAAAAAGAGAAAGAGCTACCCAGCAATCCCAATCCTAGGTATCTATCCAGAGAAAACCATAATTCGAAAAGATACATGCACTCTGATGTTCATTGCAACACTATTTACAATAGCCAGGACATGGAAACAACCTAAATGTCCACCGACAGAGGAATGGATAAAGAACATTTGGTATGTATATACAACGAAATACTACTCAGCCATAAAAAGGATGAAATAATGCCATTTGTAGTGACATGGATGGACCTAGAGATTGTCATACTAAGTGAAGTAAGTCAGACAGAGAAAGACAAATATCATATGATATCGCTTATATGTGGAATCTAAAAAAATGGTAAAAATTAACTTGTTTATAAAACAGAAAGAGAGTCACAGATGTAGAAAAGAAACTTATGGTTACCAAGCAGGAAACAGGGGTGTGACAAACTGGGAATATGTGCTTGGCATATACACACTACTATATATAGAATATATAACTAATAAGAACCTACTGTATAACACAGGGAACTCTACTCAATACTCTGTAATGACCTATATGGGAATAGAATCTAAAAAAGAGTGGATATATGTATACGTGTAGCTGATTCACATTGCTGTACAGCAGAAACACAAGACTGTAAATCAACTATACTCCAATAAAAATTAATTTTTAAAAAAAGAGAAAGATCTTGAATAACCTAATTCTACTGTTCAAGGAAGTAGAAGAAAGAACAAATCAAGCCCAGAATTAGCAAAAGCAAAACCATAGTAAAGATTAGCACAGAAATAACTGAGATAGAGAATAGGAAATCAATTTTAAAAATTTTAAATTAACAATTTTTTCTTTGAAAAGATAAACAAAATTGACAAAACTTTAGCTGAAGAGAACTCAAGTAAATAAAATTATAAATGCAAGAGGAGAATTACAGCTTATAATACAAAATTACAAGTAATCATAAGAAACTACTATGATCAAACACCAACAAACTGGATAACCCAGAAGAAATGGGTAACTTCTTAGAAACATACAATCTACCAATACTGAATCCTGTATAACTCGAAAATCTGAACAGACCACTAATGAGTTGAATCAGTAAGCAAACGCCCCCCAAAAAAAGAAAAGCCCAGGACCAGACTGTTTCACTGGTTAATTCTACCAAACATTTAATGAATAATTAATGCTAATCCTTCTCAAAATCTTCCAAAAAATTGAAGATGACATAACACCCCCAAACTCATTTTAAGAGTCTATTACTACCCTAATACCAGAGCCAGATAAGGACACTACAAGGAAAGAAAACTATAGGCCAATATCCTTAATGAATACAAATGCAAAAATTATCAACAAACTACTAGCAAACCAAATTCAAGCATGTTAAAAGGATCATATACCAAGGTCAAGTGGGATGCATCCCAGCAATGCAAAAATGGTTCAACATATAAAAATAAATGAATATGAGGCACCACGTGAATAGAATGAAAGAAGAGAATCATATGATCATCTCAACAGATGCCAAAAAAGCATCTGACAAATTTCAACATTCCTTCATGATAAACATTGGGAATAGAAGGAATGTACCTCAACATAATAAAGATCATATACAACAAACCTATGGCTAACATCATACTCAAAGGTGAAAGGTAAATCTTTTCCTCTAAGATAAAGATCAAGACAAGGGTGCCCACTCTCACCATTCTTATTCAACATAGTTAGCCAGAGCAACCAGGAAAGAAAAGGGTATAAAAGGCAACCAAATCAGAAAGGAAGAAGTAAAATTATTTCTGTTTGCTGATGACATAATCTTTTATGGAGAAAATCCTAAAGACTTCACAAAAAAACTATTAGAATAAACAAATTCAATAAAGTTTCACAATACAATACCAACCTACAAACTGATATACTGTGTTTTGATATATTAACAATGAATTAACAGAATATAACGAAATAAATCAATCCCATTTACAACAGCAATAAAACAACAAAATGATTTGCACAAAGAAAACTATAAGACTGTGATGAAAGAAAGTGAAAAAGAGGGAATTATCTGGTGGTCCAGTGGTTAGGACTCTGTGCTTCCACTACAGGGGGCCTGGGTTCGATCCCTGGTCAGGAAACTAAGATCCCATGAGCCGTGAGGGAAAGAAAGAAAGAAAGAAAATAAGGAAGGAAGGAAAGGAGAAAGAAAGAAAAGAAAGAAAGGAAGGAAGGAAGGAAGGAAGGAAGGAAGGAAGGAAGGAAGGAAGGAAGGAAGGAAGGGAAAAGGACACAAATAAATGGAAAGATATCCCACGGACTGGAAAAATTAATATTGTTAAAATATGCATATTACCCAAAGCCATCTATAGATTCAATGCAATCCCTCTCAAAATTCTAATGACATTTTTTCATAAAAATACAGAAAACAATCTTAAAATTTGTATGAAACCACAAAAGACTCCAAGTGGCCAAAGCAATCCTGAGAAAGAAAAACAAAGCTGGAAGCATCGCAGTTCCTGTTTTCAACCTATATTAAAAGGCTATAGTAATCAAAAAGTATGGTCCTGGCATAAAAGCAAGTGTCGGGAAAACTGGATATTCACACGTAAATAATGAACTGGACCCTTGTATTACACTATTCACAAAAATTAACTCAACATGGACTAAACACCTATAGGTAAGAAGTGAAATCATAAAATTCTTGGAAGAAAACAGTGAAAAATCTTCTTGACATTGGTCTTGGCAATGATTTTATAACTATGACAACAAAACCGCAAACAAAGGCAAAAATAAACAAGTGGGACTACAGCAATATAAGGGTTCTGCACAGCAAAAGAACTGATTAAAATGAAAAGGCAACTACAGAATGGGAGAAAATATTTACAAACTATATATATGATAAGAGGTTAATATCCAAAGTATATTAAGAAGTCATATAACTCACTAGCAAGAACTAAATTATCTTATTAAGAAATGGTCAGAGGACCTATTTCTCCAAAGAGGATATTCAAGTGGCCAACAGGTACATGAAAAGATGCTCAACATCACTAATCATCAGAGAAATGCAAATCAAAACCACAAGTGAGATCACCTCACACCTGTTAGAATGGCTATCATCAAAAAGATAAGAGATAACAAATGCTGGCAAGGATGTGGAGAGACTGGAACCCATGTGCACTGTTGGTGGGAATGTAAATCAGTACAACCACTATAGAAAACAGTGTGGAGTTTCCTGAAAAAAATTAAATATAGAACTATCATATGAATCAGCAATTCCACTTCTAAGTATATATCTGAGGAAATGAAATCACTGTCTCAAATAGGTCTTTGCACCCCATGTTCACTGCAGATTATTCACAACAGCCAAGATATGGAAACAACCTAAGTGTCCACTGACTAATGAGCAGATAAATTGTGAGATGTGTGTGTTTAATAATCATGTATATATGAATATTATTCAGTCATAAAAAAAAAGAAGGAAATCCTGTCATTTGACACAACATGGATGAAGTCAGAGGGCATTACTCTAAGTGAAATAAGTCAGACAGAGAAAGACAAATACTACATGATCTCAGTAGGTGGAATCTAAAACAACTGAACTCATAGAAACAGAGAACAGATTGGTGGTTGCCAGGGCGAGAGTTGGGGGTGGGAATGAGTGAAAGTGGTCAAATGGTACAAATTTCTAACCTGGGGATACAATGTAACTATAGTTAACAATACTGTATTGAATATTTGAAAGCTGCTAAAAGAGTAGGTCTTAAAGTTTCTCAACACACACACAAATGGTAACCATGTGAGATGACGGATTATCAAATATATACATATATATATAACCTTATTGTGGCAATCATTCTGCAATATATACATATATCAAATCATTACACTGTACACCTTAAACTTACACAATGTTATATATCAGTTGTATCTCAGTAAAACTGGAAAAAAGAGTGGGTCTTGTAAAAAATAATAAACAGAAACCTCAATTAGAGTCGGGCTACCAGAAGGGGAACTCTCACAGCCTGGAGGATAGCAGAACCCAACAGGAAAAAGAAAGACTTCTCTTCTCCTTTCCTGGCAAGGACTCAGCCAATAAAAAGCCATGGACACTTTGTTTACTATAGCTCCCTTCAACTTTCTTTTTCCCCTTTATAAAAGTGTTGTTTCCCTTGCCATGAGAGGATCTGCACCTGGCTAAACATGGTTGCAGACCCCAAATCATAATTCTCTGCTGATTCTGAGTAAACCCATCATTTCTGAAGAAATCTGGCAGTCTATTTGTTTTAGATCAACAATCTCATAATGTAAGTTCAGCAAGGTTACTGGATATTTACAAAAATATATAAAAACTGGCCATATATTGATATACACTAGCAGTGAGAAACTGGAAGATGAACTTAAATGATCAAGACCAGTTGCAATAGCATCAGAGCATATAAAATACCTAAGAATAATTTTAGCAGTATATGTATTAAACCTCCACAGAGAATTTTTAAAAGACCTGAATTAACGGAGAGATAAATCATGTTGGTGGACTGGAAGATCCAACATTATTAAGATATCAATTCTCCCCTAATTGATTCATAAATTACACACCATCCCAATCAAAACCTAAGTAAGCTTTTGTGTATGTGTAGAACTAGACAACCTGATTCTAAAATCTATAAGAAAATGCAAAGTTATATATAGACATACATAGTATTGACAAAGCACAAAGTTGGATAGCTTTAACTACCTGATTTCAAAATATTTAACAAAGCTACCATATTCAAGGAATTGATTCGTAACCTAAAAAGAAAATTTTACAATATTATGATTGGTGTCTATCATTTTAAAATTTAATCTTCATACTCTTTGTTGTTGGAATAAACAAAAAATGTATTTTTATATTGATAGTTGTATTTTAATTTTATACTGGCTTTTTATATATTTTTCCTTTACAAATTTTTATTACAAAAATTCCAATCAAACTTAAAGTCTGAAGAATGGCACCAGGAAAACACATACTAACCACTTATATTCAATAATTCCTATCATCTGCTTTATTTTCTTCACACACACATGATCTAAACATTAGTTCTCAGCAAAGAAACATTGTTTTCAGGAGGATTCACAATAGTGACAAAGACCTGGACAATTGCTGACAGTCTTTCCTGAGGCTTTGGCTGAAAGAGGACCAACAGCAAGGACTGAGAATAAAACAAATTCCTAGGGAATATCTGATTCTTCTTTAGCCATGGTGACAAATAACCCCTAGAAATGGTTTTAGATTTATCTAATCAATCAATATGTCTTTTATACTAATGGTAGCAAGTACGCACCAGTACAGATTTTAATTCTGTCTAATCTATCAATGACAATTTGAATCACTGTACATGCTACTAAAAGTCAACTAAATATACAAATGGGTCAGTATAAAAATCATAGTGTAGCCTTATTTTTCTGAAACACTGTCAAGTTCGCTCCCCTTGCTACATTTTATATAGCTTGTTGTAAAAAGAACATAACGGTAGAAAAAGGTCATTCCCACTTTCCAGAAAACAGTAGATTATGAATATTTGATGGCTGTTCCTTCCTACAACAGTCTGCTCCTCACAAACATAATAAAGAATTGAATGCAATAATAAAAGTTACCTTGAAACAATAATACAATGAACGTCACTTAACAAAAAGTACATGAATGTATACCAATTATTAATTTTGAAGAAAATACTGATTTTATTTTCTTGATATTTATTTTTTATTTGATATTTATTTAATATTTTGATATTTATTTTTATTGTTGTTTATTTTTATTTATTTTGAGGAAAATGTTTAATAATTAAAATCACACTGATTATATAATAACTACTGATGCAAGCATACCACTGCTCAAAACAATTAAACAGACTTACAAAGGCCAAATGTTTTTTAAAACAATATGAAATTATGATCAGTTGACTTTAAAAATATTCTGATTTTTAAAGCAAATATATACAGTTTAATTTTTATACTCTTAATTAGTAATAAAAATACTATTAAAGGAAGAATAAACTAAGTAATATATATATATTCTTGCTTTAAAATATTTAGGAAATTTTGAAACATGAAAATAATGAGAGCAAATTTGATAGTAATTACATACCAAAGCAACTCCTCCAGCAAAATTCTTATCACATATTTTTGCAGGATGTGTGGCTCCTATAAAAGTAGGACTTTTCTGGAAGCTAAAAAAAATAACAATTTTCCTCATAATTACATTTCAGTGGTATTATTAATGATAATCAGATCAGACACAAGAATGTAGAGATAATAGGTAGTAAAAGTTTACTAGCCAAGAGACATCAAAAAATTGTATCACTCATAATTAACCTCCTTTAGTTATTTCAAAACTTTTATGTAATTTTACTTCTTTCAGGTAATTTTATGTCATTTGATAAAAGATTTTAAGTCTTACCTCACATTAGCTACTTGAGGACAAAGAGGTTAACCTACATTTTCTTCCCATCCCATGGTGTCTACCAAATTTACAGAACTCAGTATACATTAATTAAATGCTTGTTTTTCATAATTAACATATAAAACCATTTTGGGTTATTTCTTTATACAAATATGAAATACTATACTCACGCAAATAAGTATGCAGTATGATGAGGTTGGGAGAGAAATTCGGTTTTCCATTCTAAAAATTTATATAATATATGATTAGGATGTCTTGTAGTAGAAATTTTGTTTTTGTTTGACCAAATCTCTATGGAAGATATTCTAACAGTCAGTTTTAACTGGGTAAGCATCTAAATGGAGAAAATAAATAAAATTTTAAAAATAAATTTGAACATTATATTAAATTTTTGTAAAGGTATATTTAAGACATTTAATTCAATATTTTTAAAAAAATTTTTTAATTCAATATTTTGAATGTGGAAACTCCTCAACAGCACAGCAAAATACTATATATATCAATACATATTACCTATACTCTTACAGAATATATTTAAAAAGTAGTTTTAAAATACTTACAGTGTTAACAAAGCCAATGATCTGAATAACCTTCTGTGTTACAATTTTTACATCAGAGCCCATGTAATCAAACTGAAAAAGATAAATTATTATTAAAAAATAGTGGATACCATTAATATACCACACAGCCTTTATATCTATAATATGCTATATACTAAACTAGCCAGAGGGCTACATTCCAACTGAAATCCAGGAAATGTATATTTACATTTGTATGTGTAAATGTATAAATAATAATTTATTTAAATAAATTAATTAAATGTATAACTTTATCTATATGAGATAAATAAAAATATTTGATAACATTTAAAATATTTAAATGTTTAATGCACTTGTAGCATTATTTATAAAAATTGAATCATAAATTTTTTAAATGTTATTTCAAAATATACTTATTTCTAAAATAATACATATAATCACAAACCAAAAAATATATGCATAAAGAGGGAAAAATCTTTAATAAAAGGTTCACTGTTGAAGTGATCATGGATACTGTGTTAGGTTACATCCTCTGATATCACCACGTTAACTCATGTTACTCATGCTTCTTAATTCCAATAAGCTCTTTCTATTTCTAACTGCTTAAAAATGCCAGGACAATATTAAAAAACAATGGTGATATCAGGAATGTGAGCTTTGCTCCTGAGTTTTCACTGGAAAATCTCAAATATTTCACCATTAAGTGGTGTTCAGTTTAAGATGAGTATTCTAGATCATGTTGAGAAACACCTACTTATAAATCTTCCTACTTATAAAACTTTTGTTAAAAATGAAGTTGAATTTTTATCCAAAGCCTTTTTGAAGCATACCCAAAATGATAATGACTTTTGTCTTTTGACCTACTGATGGAATACATTTCATTAATACTTTACTTAATATTAAACCATCATTATACTGTTTGATCAAAACATTATATTCTATTAATATACTATCAAAATTAATATAATATTTTGTTTAGAAGTTTGTAGATTTCAGAACGATGGGCCTGTTGGTCATATGTGCATGCATGCATCCTTTGTCATAACTGAGCAAATGAGTGTTGCTTACTAAATATTAAAGCACTACCTAAAATTAAGTTGCTTGTTTTTTCTACATCCTAGAATTGTATTAGCTTATGAATTATATCTTCCTGAAACATTTTTTAAAACTCTCCTTTAAAACTATCTATACTTAACACTGACAACTGACCCATTCAAATTCTTTTTATTTCCAGTTTTTTGAAATATAATTGACATATAAGATTGCGTTAACTTTAAAGTGTACAATGAGATGATTTCATTTAAATTCTTATCTCCAATGGAGAAATCATGAAATTTGCATTTGTTTGTTTGTTTTAATCTCCCCCAAGGACACAGTTACACCATCTTAACCCTTTTCACACCATAACTTGTTTTCTTCCTTTTTGCTTAATTACACTTTCTACCTACTTATTTGCCTTTTCAACAGTTTGTGAATTTACTTATCCATTTTAATGTTTCCGTTTATCATCAACTTAACAAATACCAAGTATTTTTCCTTATTTTTCTAATATCAACTTATTTGAAGAATATGAATTTCCTCTCTGCTTAGTTTTTATACTATCCTCTGCAACAGGTATTATCTGTATTTACCAATATTCAGTTCTCTTCTAACTCAGGAACCCTTCTTTTAAAGGTAGGCATGGGCAGGTGATTCACTTTGGCCAATGCAATGAGGGCAAAAGTGATGCATGCCATTCCTGAGAAGTATTTCCTTATTGTAGCTCACGTCTCTCTGGTCTGCACTTCTATCGGTTTGGCAATTGGAAAAGAAACTATCAATCTAGAAGTGCCAAAAAATCTAAGCATTCTCTAGTGCTGAGCCAACACATGGAAGACTGCTGCCCTGGAGAGTCAGCCAGGAGCATGGTTGGCATTGACTGAATCAATGAAACTTAAACTGTGTTTAGCCACTAAGATTTGGGGAGTGTTTCTTATGAGAGCATAACCTAGCCTCTTCTGATTAATACACATCCACCTAATTTTTAAAACACTATATACAATTCATTAATTTCTAAATAGCTAAAGACTATAGTTTTCCTTTTCTGCCTTGAAAAATTACTCATAATTGTATTTAATTTTTTAATTTTATTATTTTTGCCTTATCTCTTTTTATTCTTTTTTTTAATATACTGTGATAAAGCTCTGGCAAAATGTTTTTTTTTAATAAATTTATTTATTTTCTTTTTGGCTGCGTTGGGTCTTTGCTGCTGTGCATGGGCTTTCTCTGGTTGCGGCGAGCAGGGGCTACTCTTTGTTGCGGTGTGTGGGCTTCTCATTGCAGTGGCCTCTCTTGTTGTGGAGCACAGGCTCTAGGTGCACGGGCTTCAGTAGTTGTGGCACGTGGGCTCAGTAGTTGTGGCTTGCAGGCTCTAGAGCGCAGGCTTGGTAGTTGTGGCACACGTGCTTAGTTGCTCTGCGGTATGTGGGATCTTCCCGGGTCAGGGCTCAAACCCATGTCCCCTGCATTGGCAGGTGGATTCTTAACCACTGCGCCACTAGGGAAGCCCCTGGCAAATTGGTTTCTGCTTTTACAAAACTATTGGTGTTTTCCTTGTGACCTATAGATGACTACATTTGCATGTATTTTCTATATATATCTATAGACATTTGAATGTATGTGGTACCCATTCATAAGATACAAAGGTCAATAAGTGTTTAGTAAAACAAGCTGATAAATAATTTGATCTTTATATGTTAACACTTATTTTCTATCTGTTAAAGGCTAACAGAAATGATTGAATGTACTCCAGTATAGTTTTGGTTTCTGTTAAATTCTTCTGATCACTTCCAAAGGTTTTCTTTTTATACTTTCAACATAATTCACTTAGCACTAAATGCTTATTATTAGAAATTCATCTTTAACTTGAACTGTAACATTCAATATAAAATACTTCTTTAATTCTTCTATCTACATTTTTTTTACCCTGAACTTTACCTATTAGTAATATCATCCTGATTTTCTTTTTTGTTTTGTTTTGTTTTTTTTGCGGTATGCGGGCCTCTCACTGTTGTGGCCCCTCCCGTTGTGGAGCACAGGCTCCAGACGCGCAGGCTCAGCGGCCATGGCTCACGGGCCCAGCCACTCCGCGGCATGTGGGATCTTCCCGGACCAGGGCACGAACCCGCGTCCCCTGCATCGGCAGGCGGACTCTCAACCACTGTGCCACCAGGGAAGCCCCTGATTTTCTTTTTTTATGGTAAATCTTGCACATTTTTGCTGGTCTTTTAAGAAATGTTTTATACCTAACAGTGTCATTTTATGTTAAGCTGTGTCATAAATGTCATCTAATTTGAGATCCTTTGCACATTTTAATGGGAATATTTAATCCATTCCATTATTGTAATCAATGAAGCTGACTTACAGTTTTCTATTTTTCCTATTCATGTCTTCATGGTATTTCCTTTTGATTTTTGCTATGTTATAAGAGAATATTTGGAGTGGGGAGGTTCTATATTTCAAGGTTATATCTTCAGGATTTTATATTCAAAGATGTTTAAACATTGTGCAACAAGTTTCTCCATTTTTATCAACTGGACTCACCTATATAAAAAGGCCTTAACCCCTTATGAGGTGAAAATCAAAAATTTTGAGGATTCATCAGGGTTCAACTCTTTTTTCCAAAATGCATATTAACTCTTACTAGGACGAGGCTGAATATGGTTATATAAATAAGGCACTACTACATCCTGCCAACTGACTGAATGCATACACTGCCTTTCTCTTTCTTTCTGACTTAGTGATAAAGTTGGTATATATAATTGTTTTGAAGTGTGTGTTTTTTAGTGCTACCCAACTCTTAAATTTTTAGATCAAATTTATTGAGGTATAATATATATACAATTAAGTTCCCCCATTTTAAGGATTCATTAATTTTGAAAAATAGCACTTACTTTATATTCTGAAAAAATTCAACCTTCAGAAAATATAAAATTCAAAGACATGGAAAACCACCAAACCAAAATGCCAGACAGAAATACAAGAAAAAAGAAACAATGGAGATACAGAGCAGCCAGAAAACAAAAGCAGCATTATGAAGACCTCATTTATCAATAATCTCCCTAAATGTAAATGGACTGAATTTACCAACCAAAAGACACAGAGTGGCTGAATGGATTAAGAAACAAGACCCAATAATATGCTGCTTCCAGAAGATACATCTTAGCTCTGAAGACAAACACAGGCTCAAAGTGAAGGGATGGAAGAGGACACTCCAATGGCAGCCAAAAGAAAATGAGTGTAGCCATACACATAACAGACAAAATAGACTTCAAGCCAAAAAGAGTAACAAGAGACAAAAATGGACAGTATATAATGATAAAAGGAACAATTCATCAAGAACACATAACAGTTATTTAATATGTATGTACCAAACATAGGAGAACCAAAATATATAAAGCAATTATTAACAGACCTAAAGGAAACAGTGGCCTTAAATGAAACATTAGACAAGATGGATTTGATAGATTTGTACAGAACATTCCATCTAAATGCATCAGAATACACATTCTTCTCAAGTGCACATGGAACTTTCTCAAGGACAGACCATATGTTGAGAAACAAAACAAGTCTCAATAAATGTAAGAAAATTAAAATCATATCAAGCATCTATCCCAACCACAATGTTATGAAACAAGAAATCAACTACAAGAAGAAAGCTCTGAAAATCACAAATGTGTGTAGACTAAACACCATTCTTTGAACAACTATTGGATCAAAGAAAAAATCAAAGGAGAAGTCAAAAATTACCTGAAGACAAATGAAAATGCCACATATCAAAATCTGTGGGATGCGGTACTAAAAGGAAAGTTTATATCAACACCAGATTACCTCAATTAAGAAAAATCTCAAAGAACCAACCTAACGCATATCTAAAGTAACTAGAAAAAGAAGAAAAAGTGAAGCAAAAAGTCAGTAGACAAAAAAGGAATTAATAAAGATCAGAGCAAAAATAAATGAAAGAGACTAATAAAACAATAGAGAAGATAGATGAAACTAAGAGCTGGTTCTTGGAAAAAAAGAAAAACCTTTAGCTAGACTAAGAAAAAAGAGAGAAACTCAGAGAAAATCAGAAACAAAAGAAGAGAAGTTACAACAGATACCTTAGAAATACAAGGATTATGAGAGAATACAATGAACTGCTATATGCCAAGAACTTTAACAACATACAAGTGGATAAATTCTCAGAATTATACAACATTTCAAGACTGAACCATGAAGAAACAGAAAATCTGAATAAACTAATCACTAGTAAGGAGATTGAATCAGTAACTTTAAAAATCTCCCAAAAAACAAAAGTCCATGGTGAAATGGCCACATAGGTGAATTCTACCAGTCAAAGAAGCTTTAGTATCAATCTTTTCAAACTGTTCCCAAAAAATTAAGGAGGAAGAAATGCTTCTTAACTTATTTTACAAGGCCAACCTTACCCTTTTACCAAAATTAGAGAAGTACAACACACAAAAAAGTACATTAAAGCCTAATATCTCTGATGAACATAGATGCAAAAATCCTCAACAAAACATTAGTAAACCAAATACAACAATACGTTAAAAGGATCATACACCATGATTAAGTGAGATTTATTCCAGGGACACAAAAATGGTTCAACATCCAGAAATCAATTAGCATGATACACCACATTAACAAACTGAAGAATAAAAACCATATGATCATTTCGATAGATGCAGAAAAAGCTTCTGACAACATTTAACATCCGTATGATAAAAACTATCAGTAAAATGTATATAATAAAGGCCGTATATGACAAACCCACAGCAAACACTATATTCAATGCTGAAGAATAGAATGCTATCCCTCCAGGATCGAGAACAAGACAAAGATGCCCACTATCACACTCTTATTCAACACAGTTTGCGGAAGAGCAATCAGGCAAGGAAAAGAAATAAAAGGCATCCAAATCAGAAAGAAGAAGTAAAACTGACCTATTTGCAGATGGCATAATTTTACATATAGAAAATCTGAAAGACCCCACCAAAACCTGTTATAACTATTCAATAAAGTTGCAAGGTACACAATCATTATACAGGAATCTATAGTCTTTCTATGCAGTAACAATGAACTAGCAGAAAGAGAAATTAAGAAAACAGCCACATTTACTTACTTAAAAAAAAGAGAAGATACAGATTTGAAAGGCTCCCATGGCCCTCATGGAGTATGATGGATGGATGAGTCCAGCAGTCTCAATGAGTTACTCATCAGGAAAAGGAAGCCTCTCCTCCCAGATCCTTGTGTGCACTGGGACTGAGAGAAAAAGCGGTGACTTCATAAGAGCCTGAGCAAGACCTACCTGCTGGTCTTGGAGCATTTCCTGGGGAGGTGGGGGATGGCTCTGGCTCACTTCAGTGACATGGACACTGGTGAGAGAGGTACCTGGGAGTACTCATTGGGGTGAGCTCTCCTGGAAGCGGCCATTTGACAGCAAGACCTGGCCCCACCCAATGGCCTGTAGGCTCAAGTGCTGGGATGCCTCAGGCCCAACAACCAACAGAGCAGAAACACAGCCCACCCATCAGCAAACAGGCTTCCTAAAGTAGTGTTGAGCCCAAAGCTGCTCTAAACACCCCTTGACATGTCCATGCCCACCAGAGGGAAAAGACCCAGCTCCACACACCTGCAGGCAGGAACCAGGCCCTCCCACAAGGAAGCCTGCACAAGCCTCTTAGAACAGCCTCACCCACCAGGGAGTAGACCCCAGAAGGAAGCGGAACTACAATCCTGTAGGCTCTGGAACAGAGACCACAAACACATAAAGTCAGACAAAATGGGATGGCAGAGGAATATGTTCCAGACAAAGGAACAAGATAAAACCCCAGAAAAACAACTAAGTGAAGTGGAGATAGGCAATCTACCTGAAAAAATAATTCAGAGTAATGATAGTAAAGATGATACAAGATTTCAAAAAAGAATGGAGGCACAGAATGAGAAGATACAAGAAATGTTTAAGAAAGATCAAGAAGATCTAAAGAAGAGAGTTGAACAATACAATAATTGAAAAGAAAAATACACTAGAAGGAATCAATAGCAAGATAAAAGACGCAGAAGAACAGATAAGTGAGCTGGAAGACAGAATGGTGGAAATCACTGCCACAAAACAGAATAAAGAAAAAAAGAATGAAAAGAAATGAGGACAGTCTAAGAGACCTCTGGGACAACATTAAACAAACCAGCATTCGCATTATAGGGGTCCCAGAAGGAGAAAAGAGAGAAAGGTCCTGAGAAAATATTCAAAGAGATAAGAGCCAAAAACTTCCCTAATATGGAAAAGAAGTCACCCAAGTCCAGGAAGGGCAGAGTGTCCCATACAGGACAAAACCAAGGAGGAACATGCTGAGACACATATTAATCAAACTGACAAAAATTAAAGACAAAGAGAAAATCTTAAAAGCAGCAAAGGAAAAGCAACAAAAAACATACAAAGGAATCACCATAAAATTATCAACTGATTTTTCAGCAGAAACTCTGCAGGCCAGAAGGGCATAGCACAATGTATTTAAAGTGATGAAAGGGAAAAACCTATAACCAAGAATACTCTACCCAGCAAGGCTCTCATTCAGACTTGACAGAGAAATCAACAGCTTTACAGACAAGCAAAAGAATTCAGCACCACCAAACCAGTTTTACAACAAATGCTAAAGGAAAAACTCTAGGCGGAAAAGAAAAGGCAACAACTAGAAAAAAGAAAACAAATGGGAAAGCTCACCTGTAAAGGCAAACATGTAGCATAGTCAAGATATCATCCACACAAAAATATGATATCCAAACAAGCAATCATGAGAAGAGGAGAATACAAATTCAGGATATTGGAAATGCATTTGAAATTAAGTCAACCAACTTAAAACAAACTTTTATATATATAGACCACTGTATCAAAACCTCATGGAAACCATAAACCAAAAAACTACATTAGATATACACACAAAAAATAAAAAGGAATCCAAACACAACACTAAACATAGTCATCAAATCACAAGAAAAGAGAACAAAACAGAAAAGGAAGAAAAACAGCTTACAAAAAAATCCAAAACAATTTTTAAAATGGCAATAAAAACATACATATTGGTAATTATCTTAAATGTAAATGAATTAAATGCTCCAACCAAAAGACATAGACTGGCTGAACAGATACAAAAACAAGACCCATGTATATGTTGTTTACAAGAGACTCACTTCAGATCTAGAAACCTGTACAGAATGAAAGTGAGGGGATGGAGAAAGGTATTCCGTGCAGATGGAAATCAAAAGGAAGCTGCAATAGCAATACTCATATCAGACAAAATAGACTTTAAAATAAAGACTGTTACAGGAGACAAAGAGGGACACTACATAATGATCAAGGGATCAATCCAAGAGAAAGATATAACAATTGTACATATATATATATGTGCACACAACACAGGAGCACCTCAATATATAAGGCAAATGTTAAAAGATATAAAAGGAGAAATTGATAGTAACACAATAATAGTGGGGGACTTTAACACCCCAGTTACATCAATGGAGAGATCATCCAGACACAAAAATAAATGAGGAAACACAGCCCTTAAGTGACACATTAGATCAGATGGACTTAATTGATATCTATACAGTGTTCCATCGAAAAGCAGCAAATACACATTCTTCTCAAGTGCACATGGAACATTCTTGAGGACAGGTCACATCTTGGGCCATAAGGCAAGCCTCAGTAAATTTAAGAAAACTGAAATCATATCAAACATCTTTTCTGAATACAACACTATGAGATTAGAAATCAACTACAAGAAAAAAACTGCAAAAACCACAAACACGTGGAGGCTAAACAATATGTTACTAGACAACCAATGGTTCGTTGAAGAAATCAAAGATGAAATCAAAAAATACCTAGAGACAAATGAAAACGAAAACACGATGATCCAAAACCTATGGGACAGAGCAAAAGCAGTTCTAAGAGACATATTTATAGCAATACTATTTTACCTCAGGGAACAAGAAAAATCTCAAATAAACAACCTAACTTTATACCTAAAGCAACTAGAGAAAGAAGAACAAACAAAACCCAAAGTTAATAGGAGGAAAGAAATCACAAAGATCAAGGCAGAAATAAATGAAATAGAAACAAAGAAAACAATAAAAGATCAATGAAATTAAAAGCTGGTTCTTTGAAAAGATAAACAAAATTGATAAAGCTTTAGCCATACTCATGAGGAAAAAAAGGAGAGGGCTCAAATCAATAAAATTAGAAATGAAAAAGGAGAAGTTACAAATGACAACACAGAAATACAAAGGATCATAACAGACTACCAAAAGAAAGTATATATCACTATAATGGACAAGGTACCACCTTCTAAGACTGAAGCAGGAAGAAATAGAAAACATGAACAGACCAATCACAAGTACCGAAATTGAAACTGTAATTTAAAAACTCCCAACAGACAAAAGTCCAGGACTAGATGGCTTCACAGGAGAATTCTATCAAACATTTAGAGAAGAGTTAACACCTATCCTTCTGAAAATATTCCCAAAAAATTGCAAAGGGATGAACACTCTGAAACTCATTCCATGAGGCCATCATCACCAAAATCAGACAAAGATACCACAAAAAAAGAAAATTACAGGCCAATATCACTGATGAACATAGATGCAAAAATCCTCAACAAAACACTAGCAAACCAAATCCAACAATACATTAAAAAGATCATACACCATGGTCAAGTGGGATTTATCTCGGGGATGTAAGGATTCTTCAATATCCACAAATCAATGTTATACACCACATCAACAAAGTGAAAATAAAAAACATATGATCATCTCAATAGAGGCAGAGAAAGCTTTTGACAAAATTCAACACCCATTTATGATCAAAAACCCTCCAGAAAGTGGGCATAGAGGGAACATACCTCAACATAATAAAGGCCATATATGACAGATCCACAGCAAACACAATTCTCAACAGTGAAAAACTGAAAGCATTTCCTTTAAGACCAGGAACAAGGCAAGGATGTCCACTCTTGCCATTTATATTCAACATAGTTGCTAGCCACGGGAATCAGAGAAGAAAAAGAAACGAAAAGGAATCATAACTGGAAAAGAAGAAGTAAAACTGTCACTGTTTCCAGATGACATGATACTATACATAGAATATCCTAATGATGCTAACAGAATACTAATACAGCTCATCAATGAATGTGGTAAAGTTGCAGGATAAAAAACTAATACACAGAAATCTACTGCATTTCCATACACTAACAACAAAAGATCAGAAAGAGAAGCTAAGGAAACAATCCCATTTACCATCTCATTAAAAAGAAAATACCTAGGTATAAAACTACCTAAAAAGGCAAAAGACCTGTAGTCTGAAAACTATAAGATGCTGAAGAAAGAAATCAAAGATGACACAAACAGATGGAATCATATACCATGTTCTTGGATTGGAAGAATCAATATTGTCAAAATGACTATACTACCCAAGGCAACCTACATATTTAATGCAATCCCTATCAAATTACCAATGGCATTTTCGGCATATCTAGAACAAAAAATCTTAAAATGTGTATGGAAACACAAAAAACCCTGAATAGTCAAATCAATACTGAGAAACAAAAATGGGGCTACAGGAATCAGGCACCCTGACTTCATACTATGCTACAAAGCTATACTAATCAAAAGAGTATGGTACTGGCACAAAAATAGAAACATTGATCAATGGAACAGGATAGAAAGCCCAGAAATAAACCCACACACCTATGGTCAATTAATTTACAACAAAGAAGGCAAGAATACACAACGGAGAAAAGACAGCCTCTTCAATAAGTGGTGCTGGGAAACGTGGACAGCCACGTGTAAAAGAATGAAATAAGAACACTCTCTAACACCATACAGCAAAATAAACTCAAAATGGATTAAAGATCTAAAATGTAAGAGGAAAACACAGGCAGAACACTCTTTGACATAAATGGCAGCAAGATCTTTTTTGATCCACTTCCTAGAGTAATGAAAATAAAAACAAAAATAAACAACTGGGACCTAATTAAACTTAAAAGCTTTTGTGTAGCAAAGGAAACTATCAACAAAATGAAGACAGCCCACAGAATGGGAGGAAATTTTTGCAAATGATGTGACCGACAAGAGATTAATCTCCAAAATATACAAACACTTCACACAGCTCAATATCAAAACAATAAACAACACAATCAAAAATGGGCAGAAGATCTAAATAGACATTTCCCCAAAGAAGACATACAGATGGCCAAAAGGTACATGAAAAGATGGTCAACATCGCTAATTATTAGAGAAATGTAAATCAAAACTACAATGAGGTATCACCTCACACCGGTCAGAATGGCCATCATCAAAAGGTCTACAAACAATAAATGCTGAAGAGGGTGTAGAGAAAAGGGAACCCTCCTACATCGCTGGTGGGAATGTAAATTGGTGCAGCCACTATGGAGAACATATGGAGGTTCCTTAAAAAACTAAAAAGAGAGCTAACGTATGATCCAGCAATCCCACTCCTGGGCGTATATATCCAGAGAAAACCATAATTCAAAAAGATACATGCACCACAATGTTCACTGCAGCACTATTTACAATTGTCAAGACATGGAAGCAACCTAAATGTCCATCAACAGATAAATGGATAGAGATGATGTGGTACATATATACAATGCAATATTACTCAGCCATAAAAAGAATGAAATAATGCCCTTTGCAGCAACATGGATAGATGAAGAAATTGTTATTCTAAGTGAAGTCAGACAGAGAAACACAAATATATGATAACACACATATGTGGAATCTAAAAAAAATGGTACCAATGAACTTATTTAGAAAACAGAACCAGAATCATAGACTTAGAAAACAAACTTATGGTTACCAAAAGGGAAAGGTAGGGAGGGATAAATTAGGAGTTTGGAATTAACATACACACACTACTATATATAAAGTAGATAATCAACAAGGACCTACTGTATAGCACAGGGAGTTATATTCAGTATCTTGTAATAACCTATATAGGAAAAGAATCTGGAAACGAACAGATATATGTATATGTATAACTGAATCACTTGGCTGTACACCTGAAAACTAACACAACATTGTAAATTAACTATACTTCAGTATAAAATAAAAAAAAAATTTAAACAGAAGATACAAATAACTAAAATTAGAAATGAAATGAGGACATTACAACTGATACCACAAAAATAAAAAGGATTATAAGAGACTACTATGAATAATTATATGCTAACTAATTGGATAATATAAAAAACATAAATTCCTAGAAATCTAACCTACCAAGACTGAAATATACAAAAATATTAAAGATATTACTAGATCAATAATGAGTAAGTAATGAAAATGAATCAGTAATCAAAAACCACATAATAAAGTAAAATCCTGGACCAGGTAGATTCACTAAAAAATTCTATCAAACATTTAAAAAAGAAAGATCCCAAAGAAATATTTACACATTCATGTTCCTTGCATCATTATTCACAATAGCCAAAAGGTGAAGAAACTTAAAGGTCCATTAACAGGTGACTGGATAAAGAAAATATTTTATAGGTACACAGTGGGATATTATGCAGCCTTAAAAAAGAAGGGCATGCTGTCACATGCTACAACATGGATAAAACTTTAGGACATTATGCTAAGAAAACATAATACTCTGTACTCCTTCATTAGAAAACAATTCAAGAAATAGGTGATTTCACACTGGTGGGCTATTTCAAGGAAAGGCACTAGGAGAACTTCTTTTGCAAGCTCCCTACTGGGCTTCACAAAGGTCGCAGTTAATCCTCATACCTGCCACTGGTAACCACATAGCAACGTATGTTTTGTTTAAAAGAAGTTGTTCAGGGGCTTCCCTGGTGGCACAGTGGTTGAGAGTCGGCCTGCTGATGCAGGGGACACGGGTTCGTGCCCCGGTCTGGGAGGATCCCGCATGCCACGGAGTGGCTGGGCCCGTGAGCCATGGCCGCTGAGCCTGTGCATCCGGCGCCTGTGCTCCGTGACAGGAGAGGCCACGGCAGTGAGAGGCCCGCGAACCGCAAAAAAAAAAAAAAAAAAAATTGTTGAAACCTTTTAAACTGTATTTCTATGCCTTTGAAATCTTAGTAAAGAACATTTTCTGTGTGAGGAAAAACAGGTGGTTAAAAAGTAATCCTGTAAAACGAAAAAAAAAAAGAGAAGAGAAAAGAAAGAAGACTACAAAGGTTTTAAGATACTGTATCAATAAAAGGCCACCAGATTAGATAAAAAGGGTCTGAGATTGATAAAAGTCCAAAAACATCTCTGGGCTACCAACCAAATAAATAAATGGTTATTGGTTTAGGCCACTAAATTTTGGAGTGGTATGCTACACAGTAAGAGATAACTTACACTTATCTTAAAGTCTACTTTGATATTAATCTAGCTAAACAGGATTTTAGAATATTTTTATGGTATATTTTTTATAATCTTTTACTTTCATGACATATTTTTGACGTCAGTTGTAAGCAGAGCGAGTATGTACGTGTGTGTGTCTTACATCACACTCTGTCTTTGCTTTTAATTAAACTTTATCTTTGGATTTTAACTGCTGTACTTAGTTCCTCTGCATCTAATATAATTACTTACATATCTGAGTTGAAATATTTTATCTTAATTAGCTTTTAATTTGTTCCACATTTATGAAACAAAAGTTTAATGTACGTTTTTCTTTCCCTTTATTGCTTTCCTTTTGTTGATTATGCTTAAAATTCTGCTTTCCTACTTCTAATTGCCTTGTAATTTTGTAAGAATGTGATTTTAGTGTATGTGTTGACTTTGTACTGGGTCAGCTTAGCCACACTAAAAAACCTATCAACTCTTTAATGAGTCATACACTTCAATTTTTGTCACCTCTGCCAAGAGTTAGCTCAGCTTCCCTGCCTCATATTCACCTCTTCAGAACCAATGACTTCCTTATGGGAAAAAATATCTTTATTTTATAACTTATATCTTAAAATTTTAATATCTCAAAATTTTGTGGGTCTAATCTATGAGTTTTTGTTTTGCTAACCCTTGTACATGGTGGCTAAGTCTCTTATGGATTTTGAGCTCATATATGGCTGATATGAATCTGCAGGAATCCTGCTTGAAGTTGCATTCCTCCAGAGAGAAATAGTACTTGCTTCCATCAGCTGCCCTCAGATCTACCAACCTGGGACAAATGTAGCCTCATAGCTTAGAATCTACTAATTGCCCATGCTGTATAAATTCAAAACCCAAACCTATACAAGACCTGAAGTACAGTCATGCATCCTCAATATGAGAATTTTGTTCATTTTCTGTCATTTCATTTACCTTGAACTTAGGAGAACAAAACATAACTTGTTTCCCTAGAACTTAGCTAGAACAAAACATATAACTTGCTTTCTCCCTTTGCTTAGAAGCAGTGGCATATTTGTTTTGTAGACTACCCTTCCAATTAGGCTGAGGCAATTAGATATTATTGTATGTAGGGGTAGGGTTTGGAGGAGTTCTAATCTGTGCTTCCATTGAGGATGTAGTCCTTTTGAAAACAAGAAAAATAGCTGGCAAGCTTCAGAAAATGATAGTTCACTTTACAAAAGCAGTCAGAGAGCCCAGAATACAAAATAAATGAATTAACAAAAACTTGGTGTATTCATAATTTTTAAGCATTCATTGCAAAAGCAAAATAAACTTTTATCAAAAAATGGTTTTAAAATTTTTATTATATCCTTGAAATCAGATTAAAGACGGTTGTTAAATCATTTAAAAATAACAATGCAAAAAAAAGAACCTACCAGATTTTTATCCACAACAATATACATATCAAGATATTGGGGAAATAACTTGAAATAGCCAGGTGTCTGAAAAACATACAACATGAGTCTTGAGAAATTTCCAAAAATTTGCCTTCTATTGAAATTATGTTCAGAGATAAACTGAGAGACGAGTTGATACTGATTAAATATTAAGGTGATTTTCAACTACAAAATTTATGTACTATTCAGAAAATTCCAGTCCAAAGCATGCTGTGATTAATAAGAATTTTCAATGAGACTCCAAGCTATACAAGAACCCAGGTATATTTCGATTTTTGCAGTAGCTGAAATTAGAAATATTAAGTTTCCTTTCCTTAGCCTTGTGATAATTTTTCATAGTAATCTTCCATGTGCGCAGATTTTCTGCCACCAATTATTAGAAACTACTTTTGACAAACAATGTAGTTTAGAAAAATGTTACTAAAGTTTACAATCATAGGCAGTTCACTAGAGCCAGGAAAGTTATTTATGGCAGCTTACAGGTCTTTGTGGAGGAAGAATTCATCAGTTTGCTTTACATGTACCTTATGTAAGCCACTGATATTATTCATTTCTGAATTCTCACATTAACAAAAACTCATTTAGAAATCTAGATCACATATTATTTTCACCTAAATTACCAGAATAATTGAGGAAAAGGAATAATTTACATTAATTATCCAAATGCCCACACAAGAAAATTAGTTTTTTGCTTTATTTAATCTTATATTCACATATGTTTCCAAGGTTAATTACCTAAGTTTTTGCTAAACTTTTATCTAATAACAAGCATAACAAAGAACTTAATTTCTTTCTCCATCCATTTGAAAAGTCATGTAGAGCCATCATGAAAAAGTAAAACAAATTTAAAATTTGCATATCACCAAATTTTGCTCTGAAAGTATTTTTCATTTCATAAAATTATACTGAAAAATTTAAAATTAAACAGTCCACACTTACTTCTGAACTTTTTCTGACTTGATACTGTGAGCTATCATAGATATAAGTGTCATTTTCCCATAACAGAGGAATATTAGTTATATCATTTTTTTCTTCATGAATCATGTGCATGAATCCTGATACACCTTCCATTGGTTCAATTCCATATGAGATGTTTTTAAACTGCAATATTCCCCTGAATGTTAAAATAATCAAAACAAATCTGATATGATTCTACTGAAACTATGAGAAATGTTGATGTTGGCCAAAAATTTTTTTACATTTAAAGTCACTTTATTTTTCTAATTATCTCTTTATTCTTTGAGGTGTTGCTCCAGAACTGGACCAGTAATAACACAGGATATGAATGGCTTTTTATTACAAATATTCTAATAAAAGTATTTTGATTATCTTAAAGAAAGAAGGTCAGTGGCACGCATCCATGTGCTAAAGGGGTTAAGACCTCTACCTAGGGTGTTGATTTTCTAAGCCAACCTTTAGGAGCCATAGACACTCTTTTCCTTGGTCTTAGGTCCCTTTCTTCTCTTTGAAATCTCTACCTCTCCTCTGACACTTCACGTCTTAAATCATTTATCTGTGTGGCTGAGTTAAAGGTGCTATGCGCCTAAGAATGACTATGAGCAGAGCCAAAGTACCTGTCAGACTCAGGCATTCCACACTGTCAACCATTCTAGGAAATTAAGACACGAGTTAAAACATAAGGAATTTGGGAAAACTAGATTAGTATGGAGAGACCCAATCAGCACCTCCCACACTCAAGATTGCTCAAAGCCTCAAGCAGCATATCCTGTTAGAATCAACAAGTAGCCTCCCATCTGGAATGGATGCTGCCAGGGTGACACACTTTATTTTATCAGTAATTCTGGTTCACGCCTTTGGGAATTGAAATAACAAAGGTGACTGTAAAACTAGAAAAGATACATAAAGGATCAACTTATAGACTAGCAAGATCTAGTACTGGCAAATGGAATGCCTTTAAACAGGCTACAACCTGAGTCCTGAACAAATGTTGAGTGATACAAGAGAATTTGGAAAACCTGCAACATATCCATGATAATTGCAATCCATCTGAAAAAAATACACAGAGAAAAACAAATGGATAAGTTCTTTTTGAAATGGACATCCCAGATATCTCACTTATACTTTTTACTTTCACTACCTTAGTACTTTAATATGAGTGGCCATTACCCAATGAAGTTGTGCCAGGTAGAAATAAGAACTAGTCCACTTATTCGATTTCAGTGAATGTGTAAAATAATATTCTAAACTTTCATAATATTTGTATTTTTAAAGAAAATCCAGAATAAGAAATCTGTAACAAAATACCTAAGTCTTACCTGAGCTAACAAAGGCTGAAAATGTTGGGTGTCATCTTTGTCATAAGAATAAACAACAGAAGCTGAAGATAAAAATGATCTAGGAAGAAATCCCCAAAACATGGTCAAATTGTGAACAGAAGACATAGAAAAATTATTCTTCATAATACAAATTTTCCTTTTGAGGGAGAAATTTAAAGTAGTGCATTATCTTGGCATATCCTATTGCCCCAATGCTTGTCATTTACAATAAATTAGGGGCAGAGGGAGGCATTTTAATTATAGTGACACATAATACTAAAATGCATGATAATGAACGGCCTAAATTGCTAGAAATATCAAATAGCGAAATAACATAGGTCTCAATTTCCAACAAAGAACTTTCAATTCTCTGTCATTATTGCTCATTAATTCCAGATTTTAAACTTGAATCTCAAAATTAAAATGTAGGGTTAGGACAGAATTTTGAAAGATTTTTTAGCATCACTACAAATTCATATTCACTAAGCTTAACTAAGTACCAATTCTTCCCAATAACCTGGGTCTGAATTTTCTTTCATTCCCCTCAGTAATTATTCAGAAACTTGACACCGCTCCTGTCAATCATCTCAATAACTTCCATGTCACCTCATCAGATCACCTGTACCCATCCTCACTCCTTGTATTTATTCCCAGAGAATGACTACTTCTTTTGCTCAAAGCAAACACTTGTGCTATGCATCCTATTCTGCGCCATGTATTGAAGATACATACTTTATTGGTACTTAATTTCAAACTCTTCCTCTCTACTGGTTTTTATCTTAACACTATTGAAAAGTTTATTGTCAAGTCATTATCATCCTAAATAACTCTCCCTTGGCCCTGTGTCCTCCTCTAGCTATTCCCTACATATTTTCAATTCTCAACAGATTTTACCAAAAGAGTGGTCTACACACAGTTTCTTTGCTTTGTCAATTCTTACTCACCCTGAACTGCTCTGGAAAAGATTCATAACCACCAGAATGTCAAATCCAAGAGACAGTTTTAAAATTATCATTGCACTGGACTTCTAGCATTATTTTGAAAACTGTGACCACTCACTCTAATCACTTAATTTACATCACACATCACTCTTCTGCTTCTCTTCCTACCTCCCTGACCCTTCTAGCTTGATCTCTTTCGGTAGAACCGAAAAGAGAAATATTGGTCTTTCCCAAGATTCCGTCTTTAGCCACAGTATATTTGTAAGCACTCTGTAAGCTCTCATTTAAAAAAAATTACACCAAACTATTGATTACTGCTAAATCTATATCCCTATTGCCAATCTCTCCTTAGAGATTCAAATTTCTACATTCATATACCTAAGGGAAAAAAAACCCCACTTGAATATCTTATAAGCAATGCAAACCAAACTCACCCCTTCCTCACATAAATATCTCCTTCATTAATATCCCTCATTTTATTACACTATAACCTACCAATTTTCTTAAGCAACAACTAAATTATCCAAGATTCCTCACTGTTTCCCAATCATTCTACCAAATCTATCCTCAAGGTTTACTGAATTTTTCTTTCCAGCGCTATGATCATTGTTCAAGCCACTATCATCACTCACCCAAACTATTATATAATCATACAATTAGACACCTTACCTCCACTTTTACCCCCTCAGAAACAGCCTATAAAGACTCAACGGACCTATATAAGTACATGCTTAAAAACATTTTGGCTTCTAATACCCTTATCATGGCATTCTAGATCTTCTACAGTCCGGCTCCTGCCTACTTTTCCAAAATGTTTTACTTCTATCCTCAATAAACATGTCCTTCAGTCATTCACACTACTTTTTGCACACCACAAAAATCCAGTCTGTCTCACACCTGCACATGATTTCCTTGAAACAGAATGTCCCCCAACACTACCTCACTTCTTCACAGAGCTAACTATCTTCGCTCAAGTCATCTCTTTCCAAAAAGCCTTCTCTGATTTCCAAAGAATACTATCTACACATTTATCTTAATAATGCATTATAAAACAGTTCTCCATTTCTCTATTGATGTGTTTGAATATATCTTTCTATATTATAAATTATTTACCTGTGCCCATGTTTTATTGCCTTTTGTATGCCTATGACTTTACCCAATAACTGATATACAATAGGTATCAAATGTACATATGTATCAAATATACATTTGAATTGAAATAATCCTATTTGTAATTATTTTTAAAAATCAAGAAACCAAAAAATTAAAATTTGAAAAGATAAAATACTTACTGCTTTTTGAGATGGATAAAATATGGTTTTCCTTCTATTGTAATGATATAAGCAACCTGTATATGAGCATCCAAAAAAATTTCAATAACACGTGTAAATAATATATGCAAAAAATGTTTTCTTCAAGTTATGCTCTTAAAACTGACAAAATTAGGAACAATATATAACTATCATATGTGCTTCCCTTCCCATGTGGATGTTGGAATCTTCAGGATTCTGAATTGAATTGCCTCCTATTCACCGTTACTCACATATCTGAGGGACAAGCTTGCTGATAATTACCTTTTGGCTTAGACACACACCACCAATTCACCATGCCCAAGGCAAATGCCAAGATGCCCACCTCACTTGAGAGAAACCTTTGCTTGCTTACTCCCAGACCTCCTGGGAAGTAAATTTTCCTGCTCATTGGAAGAGACACTCCTAAAAGATAGAACTACAAGAAACCTACTACATCTCTAGCAAGGTAACACAATAAGTACCATTGCACTTTGTTTATCGAATGCAAACAATGAAATTCCTCTGGAATAGAAGGTAGGAGAGGATAGAGGAAGGGCAGAGACACGTCTAGAGAACCCTCTAGAAGATAACAGAAAATATAAGATTCATTAAATTATTTATTTGGTTAATTTAAAAAACTTATTTTAGCAAGAGAAGTAGCCATTTAAAAGTTTTCAGTTCTTTAACTTTCTATTAGAAAAGAGCAAGATTCATTGCAGCAGATAAATGTTCTGAGAAGAATCATTTGAATGGCACTCTACAAAGTCTAAGTGGACTCTTGAGGGGACCTGAAAATTGCACCCTCTAAAAATGCCTTCTTATTAAATAAATATGATGAAAAAATAAAGGAGAATATGATAGCACCAATAAAGTTTTAAATCCACATGTCTTACAAAGCAAAACAACAACAAAACTAGGATGCAATTAACAAGAAATGTACAAAACTGACAGGAGAGAAAAACTCAAAAAAGACATCATCCAGAGCTTCTACAACTTTTCATACACAGCATCCAACTGTTTGGAATTGTGTCCCCCTCCATCCAAATTTACATGTGAATTCCTAACCTCAGTCCCTCAGAATGTGACCTTATTCAGAGACAGGGCCTTAACAGAGGTAATCAAGTTCAGGAGAGGTCATTAGTGTGGGCCCTAATCCAATGTGAGCAGTATCCTTGTAAAAAAAAGTAAATCTGGACACAGACATACACAACAGGAGAATCCCACATGAAGATTCATACGAAGACATCTATCTATAAGCTAACAATAGAGGCCTGGAGCAGAACCACCCCTCAAAGTCCCTAAAAGAACCAACCCTGCGAACACCTTGATCTTGGACTTCTAGCCTCCAAAACTATGAGACAGTAAGTTTCTGTTGTTTAAGCCACATTGTTCATGTTTCTTTGTTATGGAAGCTCTAGTAAATGAATACACCATTTTTTCCATTAAAAAATTACAACAAATGCTAAAGAACAAGATCAAATTTTTAAAAATACAAATAAAAAATAGAGAATAATAAAGCCACAGTAATATCTATAAAATAACCATGATTAAAATGAGAAGATGGAGAATTTCAGTAGAAGTATAGAATCTTTAATAAAGGAATTAAAATCAGAAAGACATTTCTGATTTTATAGAAGAAAAAATCAATATCTATTATTAAAAATTCAATGAAAGGGTATAAGAGAATATTAGACATAGCAGGGGATAAGATTGGTGACAGGAATATAGGTCAGTAGAAAATATCCAGATTGCAACACAGAGAGAAAAATATGAAAAAGAAAACAAGAGAAATGTGACCAATGAAAAATGTCTAACACTCATGTAATTATAGTCCAAAAAAATATGATAAAGATAAGACTAGGAAAGAAATGACATTTTAAAAATTCATGGCTGATATTTTCAAAGCTTATGAAAGGTATCAACCCACAGGCTCAAAATATTCTATTATTCCAAATCAGGATGAACACAAAGAAAGTAAACCTAGGCATGTCATGCTCAAACATTTAAAACAAAAGACAAAGAGAACATACTCAAAAATCAGTAAGAGAAAAATGACCCATTACTTTCAAAATAATTCTTAATAAATTATGTGTGGATGGATCTAGAGACTGTCATATAGAGTGAAGTTAAGTCAGAAAGAGAAAAACAAATTTTGTATATTAATGCATATATGTGGAATCTAGAAAAATGGTACAGATGAACCAGTTTGCAAGGCAGAAATAGAGACAGATGTAGAGAACATACGTATGGACACCAAGGGGGGAAAGTGGCGGGGGGCGGGTGGTGGTGGGATGAACTGGGAGACTGGGATTGACATATATATACCAATATATATAAAATGGATAACTAATAAGAACCTCCTGTATACAAAATAAATTAAATTTAAAAAATAAATAAATAATGTGTAACTCTACGACTGAAACAATGGACACCAGAAGGCAATGGAATGACACCTTTAAAGTTTTGAAAGAAAAGTAGGAGTACGTATACTAACTTATATTAAGACTTCTAATAAAGCTACGGTAATTAAGGCAGTGGAATATGGGTCAAAATAGGAAGAACAGTCCAATGGCACAGATGATAAAAGGGTCAAGCCAACAAGAAGATATAACAATTGTAAATGTATATGCACTCAGCACAGGAGCACCTAAATGCATAAAGCAAATACTAACAAACACAAAAGGAAGAATTGAGAGTAACACAATAACAGTAAGGTTTTTAACACTCCACTTACATCAGCGGACAAATAATACAGACACAAAATTAATAAGGAAACACTGGCCTTAAATGACACATTACAAAATGCACTTCAGAGATACTTACAGAACATTATATCCAAAAGCAAAAGAATACACGCTCTTTTCAAATGCACTTGAAACATTCTCCAGAATAGATCACATACGCTAAAAACAAGTCTCAGTGAATTTGAGAAAATTGAAATCACATCAAGCATTTCTTTTCCCAACCACAGAGGTATGAGACTAGAAATCAAAACTAGAAAAAAACTGCAAAAAACACAAACACGTAGAGTCTGAACAATATGCTACTAAACAACTGATGTGTCACTGCGGAAATCAAATAGGAAATCAAAAAATACCTGGAGACAAATGAAAATGGAAACAAAGTGATCCAAATTCTATGGAATGCAGCAAAAGCAGTTCTAAGAGGGAAGTTTCTAGTGATACAAGCCTATCTCAGGAAACAAAATCTCAAATAAGCAACCTAACCTTACACCTAAAGGAACTACAAAAAGAAGAACAAACAAAACTCAAAGTTAGTATGAGGAAAGATAATGAAAAGATCAGAGCAGAAATAGATGACATAGAGACTTTAAAAAAAAAATGAAACTAAGAGCTGGTGCTTTGAAAAGATAAATAAAATCAATAAAACTTTAGCCACACTCATCAAGAAAAATGAGGGCCCATATAAAATCAGAAATAAAAAGGAAGTTATAACAAACACACCAGAGCTACAAAAAATCATGAGAGTACTGTGAACAATTATGCACCAATAAAATGGACAATCCAGAAGAAATGGATAAATTCTTATAAATGTACAATCTACCAAGACTAAATCAAGAAGAAATACAAAATATGAACAGAATTGTAATGAACTGAATCAGTAATTTAAATAAACTCCCAACATACAAAAGTCCAGGACCAGATAGCTTCACAGATGAATCCTACCAAACATTAAAAGAAGAGTTAACACTTGTCCTTCTCAAACTATTCCCAAAAATTAAAGAGGAAGGAACACTCCCTAACTTATTCTATGAAGCCAACATCAGCCTGATACCAAAACCAGACAAAGACATCACACACACAAAAAAATTATAGGATAACATCACTGATGAACATAGAGGCAAAAATCCTCAATAAAATATGAGCAAACCAAATTAAACAATATATTCAAAGGACCATACACCATGATCAAATTGGATTTATGTCAAAGACACAAGGATATTTCAATATCTACAAATCAAATATTGTGATACACCACATCAACAAATTCAAGAGTAAAAATCATATGATCATCTCAATAGATGCAGAAAAAGCTTTTGACAAAACTCAACATCATTTATGATACCTCAACATAATAAAGTCCATATCGGACAAGCCCACAGCTAACATACTCAATGGTGAAAAACTGAAAGCTTTTCCTCTAAGACTAGGAAAAAAACAAGGATCCTCACTCTCATCACTTTTATTCAACATAGTACTGGAAAGCCTAGCCAGAGTAATCAGACAAAAAATAAATAAAAGAAAATCAAATTGAAATGCTAGAACTGCAACAGTCAATGTTTCATACAACATGATACTATATATAGAATATCGTCAAGAGGCCACCAAAAAACTATTAGAACTAATAAATGAATTCAGTAAAGTTGCAGGATACAAAACTGATACACAGAAATCTGTTGCATTCTATACACTGACAATAAACTATCAGAAATAAAAATTAAGAAAACAATCCAATTTACAATTGCATCAAAAAGAATAAAATACCTAGGAATAAATCTAACCAAGGAGGTAAAAGACCTGTACTCAGAAAACCATAAGACACTGATGAGAGAAATTGAAGATGACACAAACAGATGGAAGGATACACTGTGTTCATGGATTCCAGGAATTAATATTGTTAAAATGACCATACTACCCAAGGCAATCTACAGATTCAGTGCAATCCCTATCAAACTACCAATGGCATGTGGCTAGAAGAGCCATACTCAAATAACTAGCTTCTGCAAGTTAGCAAATCAATGACAGCCCAAAGTTTCTGAAAGTCAGCCAATCAGTGACAGCCACAGCTTCTAGATAGGAGTAAGTGCCTCTCTCCTCTGACACTGCACTGATGAGGATTCTGAAAGTGAGAAGGCCAGCAAGTACTCTTCCTGTACTAACTGCACTAACACAGCTGAAAGCCTGACAGCACCTAAACACTCTCACTTCAGAAAGCCCATGGCTCCCTGACACCAGGCTTCCCAAAACCTTACATAACATTAACTCTGGCTTTCTTCAGAAAGACTGTGTTTACAACTGGCCCTTACAGGCAAATTGGAAGTTCCCCATTTTTTAAAATAACATATCAAGTTCAGTTTATAGTTTGTTCACAGGTTCACAATCTTTTCAACAGTTCAGCTCATTTATGATTAGTTATGAGTTTGAACATGTGAGTTTCACTGACACAGCTGCAAGATTTTCAAATTCAATATTTTCAATTCTTTTTGAAATGTTTTGGAACTACTACCTATATTTTTATATGTGTATATTTAAACCCCAAAATGTCAAAAGGCAAGTGCAAATTTTGTAATGAATTTGCTAACAGTAGAAACTCCTCAACTGAGGAAAAAGTCCTTTTGAAGCTCTTTGTGCAGTTTGCAATTGTTCACTAAACATCAAAAATGGTGGAAAGTCAAATATAAACCAGCACATACTAATAGCTAGGCAAAAAAAATAAATGGTTTCCTCCTACAGTACCAAAGAAGGTCATATAACAAATTTGGGGGATTAAGAAAAATTCAGAGGAAGAAGATGTAAGACTTGTAGCAGGCACTGTACTGGTTTTCCACTCTGTGTATCAGCAGTCTTTCTGCCCAAACGTCTAGCTGAATGCACAACTACCAGAAATACCTTTTGATTCCAAAATTGCAAGCAAATTTTCAAGTGCCAAGTTAAAATCCACTGCCACTATCAAAGAAGTAACACCAGCTGGCCCTATGTTTAACACCTGTGGACCCTCATCCTGTAAATATCTATCTAAATGGGTCCATTTTACCCAAGATGATTTAAAATTACACTGGCCAAAATGAAGAACTTTTGACATTCCCAAATTAGTTTATCTCCACATGCAATTGGGAAAAAAAAAAAGTGTAACAACTAGGCAAAATGAGTGGGAAGCTTATTTAATTGGTATCTAGAGCCTCTAAACACAACACGGAGAAAATTGTTCCCCTCCAAGCTATGGCTGAAAAGCTGACCCAGACTGTCTCTTAACTTGAAAAATCAGCTCATCTTTCTCACTTTCACTCACTGATCACTTTCAGCTCTTCCCTGACTAACTGAAAGTTGAGGTAAGTAGCTGCGGGCAAATCCGCAGGCCTAGGACTTGGGGCGGGGCCCAGAAAACTCAGTAATCAAGATAAGTACTATTTCAATGCAATACTTTAAACAATCAAAATTAATGCAAAACTTCCGTGATGGAAAAAAATATCAATACCTTCAAGGAAGACAGGATCTGACCTGGTCTAACCTCATTCAGCCTCATCCTAATCCCAGTTCTTTGCCACTCCCTTAAATTCTGCACCTGAGTCAAGCACTTTGCTTGCCTTTCCCTAGTGCTGGCCCCGGTGGATCCTCCTTAGAATCCTTCATCCTCAACAGAAACACACACACACAGGGTCACACACACAAATACACATCAAAATGCTCCTCCCTGTGAACCTGGCCTGAGTGGTCAGCTGTGCCTCCAAGAGCTGGAGCCCACCTTCAGCTACTACGGTCTTGATATTAAAAGCAACTTAACACAATTTAAGAAATAAAAATATTTTTTCCCAATTACATTAGTTTCTGGATGTTTTATTGCCTCGGATGTTGAAATCTTTTCAGGAACTGTGGTCTGCAGAAAGGTTTTATGAGGATCTAAAACAAAAAATAAGCAGTTACTGTGATACTTGTAATCTTGCATTATTCATTTCTAAACTCAATTCATTTGTTTCTCTATATTACCAAGTTTTTCTTATAATCTATGCATCTACTTTTCCTTTCTGCTGTCCTTCGGTCATTCTTACCGATAAATTTCTTAAGCCTTGTCAAATCTTAACTTTTTATTCACTACACACACACACACACACACACACACACACACACAAAGTCAGACTGCTGTAGGTAGAAAAAGGCCACACCTTTCATTTCTGTCCGTTTTACAGACAAGGAAACCACCCCACAGAAATGAAAAGATTTCCCCCGGAGTCTGCCTCTCTGCCTCCTTAGCTGCAGACCTCGAGGCCAAGGGTCGGGAGGCTGTGGGGGGTGAAGGCGAGGGGCGAGGGGAGGGAGGGAGTACTGAGCCTGGATCCTGGACCAACGAGGGCAGCCCCCCGACAGAACAAAACGAGGGGAACGGTCTCTAGACTCACTGCGGCCCCCGTGCAGCCCGCCTAGGCCAGTGAACAGGACCAGCAGGAGGAACATGGCTCCGCTGACTTGGAGCCGCCCTGGCGCAACAGCGACGTCCGTTGCGCTGAGGGCGGAGCGCGGGAGCAAGACGCGCGCCAGCAGGGGGCGCACGGGGAAAGCGCCGGAAGGAAAAAGCCGGCGGAGCGCTCGGCGGCCTCGGGCCGCGGCGGGCGCGCGCGCCCAGCGTGCCGCGGATGGGCCGGTAGGGCGTGGGGGAAACTTTCGCTCCCTAGTTAAGGAAGGAAAAGCCGCGCGAGTTCCAGTTCTCAGATGAAGCGGGTGCCTGGTTTTGTTTGCGTCTTTTCCTTAGGCCGGCGGTTTTTGTTTTTGTTTTTGTTTTTGCGGTACGCGGGCCTCTCACTGCTGTGGCCTCTCCCGTTGCGGAGCACAGGCTCCGGACGCGCAGGCTCAGCGGCCATGGCTCACGGGCCCAGCCGCTCCACGGCATATGGGATCTTCCCAGACCGGGGCACGAACCCGTGTCCCCTGCATCGGCAGGCGGACTCTCAACCACTGCTCCACCAGGAAAGCCCCTGCTATCTTTTAATTGATGAAATGCACAGGAAAATTCCTTTGAGATCTAGAAAGTGCTATTTAGTATTACCATTTTAAAGCCTATTTTTGCTCTCAATGAGGTTTTTGTTTGTTTGTTTGTTTGTTTGTTTGTTTGTTTTTTGCGGTACACGGGCCTCTCACTGTTGTGGCCTCTCCCATTGCGGAGCACAGGCTCCGGACGCGCAGGCTCAACGGCCATGGCTCACGGGCCCAGCCGCTCCGCGGCATATGGTATCCTCCCGGACCGGGGCACGAACCCATGTCCCCTGCATCGGCAGGCGGACTCTCAACCACTGCACCACCAGGGAAGCCCAGGCCGGCGGTTTTTGAAGTAATTTCTAATCCCAGTGAAGAGAAGGAGCAAGGATGAAAATGCTCAAGTTACTGACAGCAAACAAGGTTCCTCCTAGTACATTACTTACCGCAGGAGGCGGCAAAATGCGTGTATTTGCAAAGACTGGTGCGAACACGGTGGCTTCTCTACATTTCATGGTTGGATATGCCATTGCTAGACAGCCATGGAATGCAGAAGACCCCATATACGATCCTTGTCCGAGTATAGACTCTTCCAAAAAATCTTCCTTAGTACCCTGTTATTATTGCCACACTCTGTAATCTTGCAGCCCCTAGTTTTTACGTGTTTACCTAGCCCTTTGTACGTTCTGCGTCTATTAGGACCAAGAACAGTTTGATTTCTTGACGTCTGTAGGCGTTCTTTCCTTCGCAGATCCTAGCCCACATCACATTAAATACATTAAAATACAGCCATACTCGATCCTGACTCTAAGTTTGCTTTAACAAATGTTGAAATCATGTCTATAAATTCACTTTGAAACTGCTTGGCAGTCCTGAAAAACCAAGAGAAGTTATTAGCAGAATAGAACAGTAACAATCTTTAAAAAGAATCAAGTGGCAGGAAATAAAGTCACAAGTGTTGGAATAAATAGTAGAATGGATACTTATCGCTTTGTGGATTTGCAGTTTGGAATATCCGATCGACAAACTCTCCCAGGAAGGAACAAGAAAGGATTTTTAAAAATAGAAAATACCAAAATAAAATTAAGAGGTAAGGAGAATAGAAGTAGAACTGTTAATAATAGCATTTTCCAGAAAGAGAAAAATTTAAATAATTAGGAGGAAATATTTAAAGGGATAATGGGGAAAGTTTCTCTTAACTTGAAAAATAAGAGAATGACTTAAGAAAGGACCCAAGTGTTAAAAACTGGGCTTTGGAGGAAAAACAAATCTGAAATTTTAAATGACAGGAAAGATTCTAAAATCTTCCAGAGGAAAAGAACAGAGCACCTATCAAGGGACAAGAGTCAGATTGACATTAACAGCCATACTAGGTGCATGAAATCAGTGGGTTATTAAAGTGTTGACTTCCAAACAGCTAAGGATGGCAGTCACACTAAGCCAGCTTCTTGCATACACTTTTAGAGGAGGGCCAAAGAACTGAGTCAAGTGGGCATCACTGAAGACAGTACTCTTGGAATTTACCTGGACTCTACAGCTAAAATCAGACCACTGAATTGGTCAAATTTCTGTACACTTGAGTTTCTGACAGTTCTGTCACTATTGCAAAACTAATTTCCTCTGTGGATACCGACCAGATTTCTAGTGTACATTAACACTGGACAATGCTGTTGGTGTGCATGCAAAGCCTATAGCCTCTCTGACACATCGAACACCCTGAAAACAAATAAGTGTGTGCTTAAAATGGACACAGATAAAGGATATTGCCTTTGTATGGGTCTGGGCTAAAGCAGTGTAAGAATATCTTTAAGAAACTCATGAGTGTGGAGTTAGCTGCAAAGTAGCTCTTGCCCAAGGTACCTACTGTTCCTATTGGCACTGCCTGTCACTTGCAGAGAGATTGCAGTGGGTCACTCACTCACCTAATCATTAAGGAAAAAGTATATTTTCACTTGAGCTAATTCTTATTTTTTGGGGGGCGGGTATAGTTGTTTCCCAATGTTGTGCTAGTTTCTACTGTACACCGAAGTGGAGTTCCCTGTGCTATACAGCAGGTTCTCATTAATTATCTATTTTATCCATAGTAGTGTATATATGTCAATCCCAATCTCCCAATTCATCCCACTGCCCCCCCTTCCCCCTCTTGGTGTCCATATGTTTATTCTTTACATCTGTGTCTCTATTTCTGCCATTTACAGGCAACTCTGCAGGAGCTACATTATCCTTGATTCCATAGTACATGTTCAGAAAACACGTTTTTGCACCTGCTCTCTAGCTTTCACATGGTATATCCATGTCTGAGGTTGGCAAGGCTGGACCAAGGGTCTAGGCAGCTCAGCTGGGTTCAGGAAACTATTCCACAAGCCAATAAACTGCAGAGGGAGATTTGCAAATGTAGTGGCTGGAAAAGCCACAACGCTTCTCTTCAGATCTTCCTGGAGCTGACCTACTGCAAGTAGTTGTCACTCTGGCTGAAATCTGTTGTGTTATAGCCATGCACTAGCCGCTTGTATTATTCATTGTGAAATATCCTTTCATCAGGATCCACAGAGCGACGTGCAAGAAAATAAAGAAGATATAAATAAGTGGAAATATCCCATTTTCGTGAATTGGAAGATTTATTACTGTTAAGATCAATACTACCCAAAGCTTTCTACCAGCTAAATGCAGTCATTATCCTAATGGCATTTTTTGCAGAAATTAAAAAACCCATCCTAAAGTTCATTCGGAATCTCAAGAAGCCCAAATACCCAAAACAATCAAAGAAAAACATGCAGGTATCACACAAGTTATTTCTGCTCAGTCAAGCTTTCAGTAGTCTGTTTTTCAAAGAGAACAACCTGTAGTACAAGACTGTTTAGAGAAGGCCCAATTTAAACATCTCTATGGATGAGAATGAAAATAATATGTACAGTACAAATTTAGTCACCTGCCATCAAAAGAAAGTATTTGAGTTGGCAAAAATGATCCCAAACCACGTGATTTGGCATCTGAAGACACCTTCTAACAAAAAACTGTAACCTCCTAATGATAACATTTCTGGATACAAAGAGAACTACATAGAGAACTACATAAAGCTTTCTGTAATGGTGGGACTTGGTAGGCACAGGCAAGACAGGAGAAAAAGTGTCTCTCAAAAGCCAAATGCTAACTTTCACCCAGTACTCAAAGTTTCTCTCAACTTTGAAGTAAAGTTATGTAGTCAGAATTTTCCCTTCTAGGTTAAAGTTTTTCTCTCAGCTTCTTGGGAAACGTCGGCTAGGTATCCAAACAGTTTTTAGATCACACTTGTGGTGGGCCTATTTCATGAAATTTAAATTAATTTTTCCTTGAGCAACCAAATAGGAGAAGCACCATTCCTGCCTCCAAATCTCTTCTAGACTTCAGGTGAAAACAGAAAAAAAGAAAAAAGAAATGACCCCCAAACCCTGGAAAAGTTCAGTAAGCCCAGAATTATGGAGGATATCCCAATATAATTTATCAAGGAGAACATATAAACCACTGTACGTGAGCTTCAATATTGGAATAGGAGCAAATTTCCTGTTGGCATATTTGGCCAAAGAAGACACAGAGAAGCTAGAAGAGCACAGGGATTTAATTGAATTTTTTGTGTTTAACAATTCCCTGAACCAAAAACCCAAGAAGGTACTGTTACATCCAATTGGCTAAAAGAAAGCCTCAATTAAAAATCACCTTGTAATTAAGTGGTAGTGTTCCCAATTATAGGATTCACAGAGGCCGTCGGTGCTGTAACCTAATATGGCCAGGTTAAGGACTATGGAACTCAACTGATTCAATCATTTGAAAGAGTATTGTGTGAAATATCACATCCTGCGCATTCACACAGATGCACGTAACTATTCGATTGGATATTCCAGAACTTCTCCAAAGAAGTTAAAATTAAAACCAAATATGATGACTCAGTTAAGGATTGTGAAGAAGCTACTTCCATAATACCTTAGTTAAATACTCAGATCCTATAAGCAGAATTTTCTGTCACTGTTTAATTACAGAGAGAAATAATTAGAAAACTGGTAGAAATGTAACAGGCCAAGATTCAAAAAGCCTACCTTAGACTTTCATCTTTTAAATATATACTTGGACAGATTCTTAGAGAAAGCATTTCTGGGGTTAGAGAGACCAGCCGAAAACAGAATAGAAAGGATCCTGATCCTTTTTCCAGCCTGCTCATAAGCATCCCAAAAGCCCATGAAGCCCTTGCTTGAACTTTTGAAAAGAAGACAAGATCTTGGATATTATGAAGTTATAAAGCTTACTAGATCTCCAGCGATCTGAAAACAATAAGCAAATCCTTCTACAATACTTATTACATTTAAGAAATTATCACGGCAGTCTTTGCCAATTGAAAAGAACGCAGTCCTCCTCAGAGTGAATATTACAAATGTGCCAAGCTCCAAGATAAATTCTTCGTCACTGAAATTAAGGAAAATGGATTGACAATAATTTTCTCCTCTTCCTTAAAAACTGGTTAGTGTATTTACATATAGGTTTGGTGGTTTCATTTTAAAACAAAATTGGATACCTAAGCTTCTGCACCCATTTCCAATGTGGGAAGGGGGGAAGTTTACCCACACCAGCAAGCAATTCTCTGACACCCGCTGCCTGTGCTACTATTCAACTCAATTCTAACACTGTTTATGTGGAGATAGTGCCAGACCCCACAGATGAAGGGTTCAACCCCAAAAGACTGCCCCCTCCCCTCACACTTCAGATACCAATCCCAAATCCACGTTGTCACCTGTGCTTCTGACAAACCAGCTGTCAACTGCAGGTTCCCACGATGCCCTCCTTGAGTTTGCTACAGTGGCTCACAGAACTCAGAGATAACACATTACTTATTAGATTACCTATTTATTATGAAAGGACTTAACTCAGGAACAGCCAGCTAGAAAAGATGAATAGGGCAAGGTATGGGAAAAAGTCAAAAGCCATCTTGCCTTCTCCAAGTGCACCACTCTCATTGTATCTCCATTGTATCTGGTGTTCACCAACCCAGAAGCTCTCTGAACCTCATCCTTTTGGGTTATTATGGAGGCTTCATTACATAAGCATAATTGATTAAATTATTGGTCACTGGTGATTCAACTCAATCTTCAGCTCCTCTCCCCTCCCTGAAGGTGTGGGGGGGCGGGTGGTATACATTCATTCAATCACATCTTCTTTACCCATTCATCCATTGATTGACACAATTTGTTTCCATATCTTGCCTATTGTGAATAATGCTGCAATGAACATGGGAGGGCAGATATTTTTTCCAGATCCTGTTTCCCTTTTATATGGGTATATACCCAGAGGTAGACGGATGGATCATATGGTAGTTCTATTTTTAATATTCTGAAGAAACTTAATACCATTTTCCATAGTGGCTGTACCAATTTACATTCTAACCAACAGTGCGCAAGTGTTTCCTTTGCTCCACATCTGTGCCAACACTTATCTCTTCTCTTTTCGATAATAGCCAATCTAACAGGTGTGAAGTCTCACTTTAGCTTCAATTTGCGTTCCCTGATTTGCATTCGCTGATGATTAGCTATGTTAAGCATCTTTTCATATAGCTGTTGGCCATTTGGATGTCTTCTGAAAAATGTCTCTTCAGGTCTTTGGCCAATTTTTTAGTTGAGTTGTTTTTTTTGATATTGAGTTGTATGAGCTGTTTGTATATTTTGGATATTAACCCCTTATTAGTCATATCATTTGCAAATATTTTCTCCCATTCAGTAGGCTGTCTTTTCATTTTGTTGATGGTTTCCTTTGCCGTGCAAAAGATTTAAGTTTAATTAGGTCCCATTTGTTTCTTTTTGCTTTTATTTCCTTTGCTTAAGGAGACAGACCCCCAAAAATATTGCTATGATTGATGTCAAGAGTGATCTGCCTATGTTTTTCTCTAGGAGTTTTATGGTTTCTGTTCTTATATTTAGATCTTTACTCCACTTTGAGGGTTGCTTTTTTTTTTTTTTTTTGTAGTATATGGTGTAGAGAATGTTCTAATTTCATTCTTTTACATGTAGCTGTCTAGTTTTCCCAGCACCGCTTATTGTCTTTTCTCCATTGTATATTCTTGCCTCATTTGTTGTAGATTAATTGACCATAGTTGTGTGAGTTTATTTCTGGGCTTTCTATCCTGTTCCATTGAACTATATTTCCGTTTTTGTGCCAGTACCATACTGTTTTGATTACTGTAGCTTTGTAATATAGTGTGAAGTCAGGGAGCCAGATTCTTGCAGCTCTGTTCTTTGTTCTCAAGATTACTTTGGCTGCTGGGGTCTTGGGTGTTTCCCTACAAATTTTTAAATTATTTGTTCTAGTTCTGTGAAAAATACCATTGGTGTTTTGATAGTCATTGCACTGAATCTGTAGACTGATTGGTTAGTATGGTCATTTTAACAGCATTAGTTCTTCCAATCCACGAACATAGTGTATCTTTCCATATGTTTGTGTTGTCTTCAGTTTCTTTCATCAGTGTCTTATAGTTTTCTGAGTACAGGTCTTTTACATCCTTAGGTAGATTTCTTCTAGGTATTTTATTCTTTTTGATGCAATGGTAAATGGGATTGTTTCCTTAATTTCTCTTTATGATAGATCATTGTTGGTATACAGAAATGCAACAGATTTCTGTATATTAATTTTATATCCTGCAACTTTACTTAATTCATTGATGAGCTATAGTGGTTTTCTGGTGGTGTTTTCTGGGTTTTCTATGTATAGTATCATGTCATCTGCAAACAGTGACAGTTTTACCTCTTCCTTTCCAATTTGGATTCCTTTTATTTCTTTTTCTCTTCTGATTGCTGTGGCTAAAACTTCCAATACCACATTGAATAAAAGTGGCAAGAGTGGGCATCCTTGTTTTGTTCCTGATCTTAGAGGAAATGCTTTCAGCTTTTCACAGTGAGTATGTTGTTAGCTGTGGGTTTGTCATAAATGACCTTTATTATGTTGAGGTATGTTCCCTCTATGCTTTTTGGAGAGTTTTTATTGTAAATGAATGTTGCATTTTGTCAAAAGCTTATTCTGCATCTCTTGTAATGATCATACAGTTTTTATTCTTTGATTTAATAATGTGGTGTATCACATTGATTGAATTGCGAATATTGAAAAATCCTTGCATCACTGCACTGGGATAAATCCCACTTGATCACAGTGTATGATTCTTTTAATATATTGTTGGATTTGGTTTGCTAATATTTTGTTGAGAATTTCTGAATCTATCTTCATCAGTGATATTGACCTATAATTTTCTTTTTTGTGATATCATTGTCTGGTTTGGTATCAGGGTGATGGAAGCCTCAAAGAATGAGTTTGGGACTGTTCCTTCCTCTGTAATTTTTTGGAATAGTTTCAGAAAGGTAGGTGTTAACTCTTCTCTAAATATTTGGCAGAATTCACCTATGAAACCAACTGGTCCTGGAATTTTGTTTGTTGGGAGTTTTTAAATTACTGATTCAATTTTATTACTGGCAATTGATCTGTTCATATTTTCTATTTCTTCCTGGTTCAGTCTTGGGAGAGTGTACACTTCCTGACCTTGGAGAAATGGCCTTCTGAGGAGATGTCCTCTTTGTCCCAGAAGCACACTTCCTTCTCGTCACCCAAGCTCTAGGGGCTCTCCCCTATGTGGGCTGCGTGGGTCCTTCTGTTGTGGCAGGCTGATTATGTGGGTGGTCTGTTTGGCTTTGTTGGCCCCTGGTCCAGTTGGTTGTCAGGCCCTGCCTTGTGCAGAGGCTGTTAGCTGCCGGTTGGTGTGGACAGGTCACAAGGCAGCTGACTGCAGAACCACAGAGGGCCCCAGGGCTAGTGCTGGCTCACTGGTGGGTGAAGCCAGGTCCTGTAGTTAGTGCCAGTCTACTGGCAGGTAGAGCCAGATCCTGGAGTCTGGTTGCAGGGCCCAGGGATCCCAGAGCTAGTGTCAGATTCCTTGGGGTGGGGTCGGGGGTGTTGTTCCTGACACAGTTCAGTGTGGGGTCTGGAGTGTCCTGAAGCTTGTGTTGGCCTGCTAGTGGGCAAGGCTGGGGCCCAGCTAGTCCCAGGGCAGGGTCTGGCCTGCTTTTGGAGGGCTGGATCCCCCGTCTGTGGGACTGTGGTTTTCTTGCATCTAGTATCTGCCCTCTGGTGGGTGAGGCTGGTCCAAAGGCTAGAACAGGTTCCCTGCAGGGCGGGACCAGGGTCCAGGGGTTTCTGGGACTGGTACCTGCCCACTGGTTCGTGGAGCTGTGTCCAGGGCCCTCTGGTAGGAAGGGCTGTGTCTAGAGGGAGCTGTGGGCTCAGGAGATCTTAAGGCAGCCTGTCTGCTGATGGGTAGAGCTATGCTCCCTCCCCCAATTAGTTGCTTGGCCTGAGGGATCCCAGCACTGGTGTCTACAGGCTGTCGGGTGGGCCAGATCTTGGCATTAATGAGGTAGAGGGAGGATTCAACAATGGCACCTGCCAGCACCAGCATCCATGCGGTAGAAGGAGCCCCTGAGAATGGCTGCCTCCCGTGTCTATGTCCCCAGGATGAGCTGCAGCTGCCCGCTTCCTCTCTAGGAGACTCTCCAAGACCAGCAGGTAGGTTTGGCCCAGGCTTCTATCAAATTACTTCTTTTGCCCTAGGTCCTGGTGCACAAAAGATTTTGTGTGAGACTTTTAAGCCTTTTTTAAAAAAAATAAATTTATTTATTTATCTATTTATTTATTTTTGGCTGCGTTGGGTCTTCATTGCTGCATGTGGGCTTTCTCTAGTTGCAGAGAGCAGGGGCCACTATTCGTTGCGGTGTGCAGGCTCTCACAACAGTGGCTTCTCTTGTTACGGATCACGGGCTCTTAGGCATGTAGGCATCAGTAGTTGTGGCATGTGGGCTCAGTAGTTGTAGCACACGGGCTTAGCTGCTCTGTGGCATGTGGGATCTTCCCAGACCAGGACTCGAACCCATGTCCCCTGCATTGGCAAGCAGATTCTTAACTACTGCACCACCAGGGAAGTCCCTTTTTTAAAAAATTTATTATGGGAAACATTAGTTCATTGGTAAAGGATTTTATTTCACCATAAAAAGGCAAACTGGAATAAACACCATCTCTCTTAAGGCAGACATTACAGCTATTTTTTAAGTATTTCTGAGTTTCACTTGGAGAAGCCAACGATTATAAAATTTAACAAGTTTGCAGCCTTAAATAGAGAGTGAAGTCCTGTGAGACTCCCAAAATTAATCCCTGCTGGCTTTCAAAGCTAAATGCTCTGGGGGCTCATCTTCCTGATGCTGGACCCCTGGGCTAGCAAGCCTGAAGTTGGGCTCAGAACTCTCATTCCTGTGGGAGAAACTCTGCAATATAATTGTTCTCCAGTTTGTGAGTCACCCACCCGGGGGTACGGGACTTGACTATATCATGAGTCCACCCCTTCTACCTGTCTTGTTGTGGTTCATTCTTCATGTCTTTAGTTGTAGAAGATCTTTTCCGGTAGGTCCTGGTCTTTTTCATTGATGGTTATTCTGCAGATAGTTGTGATTTTGGTGTGCTCGTGAGAGGAGGTGAAAGAACTCAGGGTCTTTCTACTCTGCCATCTTATAATATTTTTAAAATATTATATTTTGTTTTTGAGTTGTTTGAATTCTTTATACATTTTGAATATTAACCCCTTAATCAGGTATATGATTTGCTAACATTTCCTCCCATTCCCTAAGTTATCTTTTTATTTCATTGATTGTTTCTCTTGCTGTACAGAAGCTTTTTAGTTTGATGCAGTCCCACTTATTTTTGTGTCATAACCAAAAAATTGTTGCCAAGACCAATGTCAAGGAGATTTTCCCCTATGTTTTCTCCTGGGAGGTTTATAGTTTTAGGTCTTATATTTAATCCTTTAATCCATTTCATGTTAATTTTTATGAGTGGTATAAGACAAGAGACCAATTTCATTGTTCTGCATATGGTTATCCAGTTTTCCCAAAACCATTCATTGAAAAGACTATTCTTTCCCTATTGAGTATTCTTGGCTCCTTTGTCAAATATTAGTGGACCATATGTACAAAGATTTATTTCTGAGCTCTAGATCTGTTCCATTGGTCTGTGTCTACTCTTATGCCTGTACTACACTGTTTGATTACTATAGCTTTGTCATATAGCTTGAAATCAGGAAGTGTGATATCTCCAGCTTTGTTCTTCTTTCTAGGGATTGCTTTGGTTACTTGTGGTCTTCTGTGGTTCCATACAAATTTTAGTTTTTTTCTGTTCCTATGAAAAATGCCATTGGAATTTTGATAGAGATTGCATTGACTCTATAGATAGCTTTGGGTAGTATGGACATTTTAACAATGTTAATTCTTCCAATCCATAGACATGGGATATCTTTCCATTTATTCATGTCTTCTTCAATTGCTTTCATCAAAGTCTTACAGTTTTCTTTGTGCAGATCTTTCACTTCCCTTAGTAAATTTATTCCTAATTATTTTATTGTTTTAATGCATTGTGAATGAGATTGTTTACTTTTTTCTCAGCTATGTCATTTTTAGTATGTAGAAATGCAACTGATTTCTGTATGTTGATTTTATATCTTGCAACTTTGTTGGATTTGTTGATCAGTTCTTTGGTTGAGTCTTTAGAATTTTCTTGTATAAAGACAATTTTACTTCTTCCTTTCTGATTTGGATGCCTTTTATTACTTCATATTTCCTGATTGTTCTAGCTAGGACTTCCAGTACTTAAGAGTGGTGAGAGTGGACACCTTTGTCTTGTTCCTGATCACAGAGGAAAACTTTCAACCTTTCACTGTTGAGTATATTAGCTGTAGTCTTGTCATATATGGCTTTATTATGATGAGGTATGGTCCTTCTGTATACCCAATTTGTTGGCTATTACTGAAAAGATAAAGAGAACAAGTATCATCCAGTATGTGTGTGGAGACATTGGAACTGTGGTACACTGTGGGAGAGAATATAAACTGGTACAGCCATTATGGAAAACAATATGGCAGTTCCTCAGAATTAAAAATAGAACACTATATGATCCAGCAATCCTACCTCTGGGCATATATCAGAAGTAAATGAAACCAGTATCTCAAAGACATATCTGCACACCCATGTTCTTTGCAGCATTGTTCACAATAGCCAAGATATGGAAACAACCTGTGTCCATAAAGGATGAATGGATAAAGAAAATGTGATATAATTACTCAGCCATGAAAAACATGGAAATCCTGTTATTTGTGACAACATGGATGAACCTAGAGGACATTTGCTCAGTGAGATAAGACACAGAAAGATAAATACTGTATAATCTCACTTATATGTGAAACCTAAAATATATAGAAGCAGAAAGTAGACTGGTGGTTACCAGGGTTGGAGGGTGTGGGAAATGGGGAAATGTTGGTCAAGAGGTACAAAGTTGCAGTTATGCTGGAGGAGTAAATCTAGAAATCTAATATACAACATGATGACCAAAGTTAGTAATTCTATAATAAAGACTGGAAATTTGCTTAGAGACTAGATTTCAGGTGCTCTCACCACCCAAAAAAGATTGGTACCTATGTGAGGAGATGGATATGTTAGTTAGCTTGACTGCAGTAATAGTCAAGTGTATATGTATATCAAATCATCATGTTGTATATCTTAAATATATACAATTTTTATTTTAAAAAAAGAAAATATAAAGCAGGAAATTCTGGAAGCAAGAGAAAGGCTGAGATCCAAAATTTGAGAATAAACTCATCTAAATCCCTGGCTGACCACTAAACTAGGTCTGTATGCAAAAGACCCCAGGAAGCCTGGCAAAAAAAGCAAACAGAAGGATAGGGGTTGAAGATGGTTACTTTAAGACTTTAGTCTGCCATCTTCTCAGTCTGTGGGCTTTCCGAATAAAGTCATATTCCTTGCCTCAAAAAACAAAACAAAACAAAAAAAGGCAAACAAAAAAGAAGAAAGATGGCGGTCTACTCTTAAAAAGGGCAGAACTGCTCTTGGTGGGATGTGTGAGTGTTCTGCACTTTTGACTCAATTTACTCCCCAGCCTTCACACAGGCTCAGGCGGCAGAAAGTAGGAGCTTTCTGGCTTGAGGTTTCAAAGGCCAAAACTTGGGCTTCCCTGGTGGCGCAGTGGTTGAGAGTCCGCCTGCCGATGCAGGGGACGCGGGTTCGTGCCCCGATTTGGGAAGATGCCACATACCGCGGAGCGGCTGGACCCGTGAGCCATGGCCACTGAGCCTGCGCGTCCGGAGCCTGTGCTCCGAAACGGGAGAGGCCACAACAGTGAGAGGCCCGCGTACCACAAAAAACAAACAAAAAAAACCCAAAGGTCAAAACTTGGGGCTGTCAAAGGAACTGGAAATTAAAGGAGAAGGGAACTCTGAAAGCTATGGATCTGCAGACAGCTTAAAGCCCTCATATACATGATGTCATGTATATGAAATACTGTGAAAGGCAAGACTATATTGACAGAAAGAGATCATTGGTTGCCTTGGGACTAAAGGTGGAGGAAGGACTGACTGCAAACAAAAACAAGGGAATTTCTGTGGAGTGATGGAAACATGCTATTTATTGGATGTAGTGGTGATCACATGACAGAATAATTAGCCAACATACATCCATCTGTACATAAAAAATACTCCAGAGAAACTCTTGCAAAGAACTATCAGGAACATGTACAAGGCTGTCAGCAGTATCATCTGTGATAGTGGGAGCTGTAAGCAACTTACTTATTAATCACTAAAGAAAATGGAGAAAAATTCTAATAGATGTACAATATGAAATACTGTGTAGCAGTTTGAATGAAATATTTTATAAATACATATTTATAAATATTATAAATAATGCATTTTATATTAATATGTATATACCCACGTGAATTAAATATTACAAACATTAGTATTGATTGAAAATAGTAAAAAAGAATGCATCAAATATATAGGACATTATCATGATAAAAACACATACCAAACAACACATATCCAAGGGCATGTATCAAGCACATTAAAATGGGAGTATTTGATTTGGTAGATCAGAACTTTAAAATAACTGTTATAAACATGTTACAGCATGCGAAGAACAAAATAGACAAAAAGGATTTAAAATCAATAATTTCAACAGAAGAAGGGAAACTAAAAGAAGAACCAAATGGAAATTCTAAGACTTAAAAAAATCATTGGATGAGGTTACAGAAGATTGGACACAGCAGAAGGAATCAGTGAGCTTGAGATAGGGCATCAGAAATTATCCAAACTGAATTAAAATAGGAAAAATCATTTAAAAAACAAAACAGAACTTCAAAGAATTAGGAGACAGTATCTAATAAGGAAAATGTGTAACTGGAGTTCCCTAAGGGAAAAAAGAGAATGGGTCAAAAGAAAGATATGAAGACATACTTAATGGCTGAGAATTTTCCAAAATTGCTGAAAGACATTAAGTAATAGATCCAAGAAGTTACTTGAATATAAGTTAGGGTAAATTCAAAGAAAAACACCTTAAGCATATCATGATCAAACTTCCAAAAACCAAAGACATGGAAAAATATCTTAGGAGTGCCTGGGTGTGTGAGGAGACACATTACAATCCAGTATACCAAAAAGAAAAATAACTGAATTCTCATCAAAAATAATGAAACCCAGAAGATAAGAGATTAAATACTGCTGAAAGGGAAAAAATGGCAATTTAGAATTCTGTGTGCAATAATTGTATCTCACTGAAAAGAAAATAAAAAAACTTTTCAAGCAGAAAAAAAAAAAAGATGAAAGAAATTGTCACCATCAGAAGCACACTGCAATACTAGAGAAGGTTATCCAAGCTGAGGGAAGTGATCCCATATGAAAGCACAGATTATAAGAAGAAATGAAGAGCAACAGAAAGGGTAAACATGTGGGTAAATATAAAAAGCCATATAAAAATTTTGAAAACACTATTGACTACTTCAGGTGAAAAAAACCCAGCAATGTATACATGGAATTTATAAAATATGTAGAATTAAATGTAGTAGCACCAAGGGCAGGAGGAGGTAACAGGAACCATGCTGTTGTAAAGTTCTTTTGTTGTTTGTTAAGTAGGAAAATACTAATTCAAGGTAGACTGTGATGAATTAAGGATACACATTGTAACCTCTGGAAGAGCTACCAAAAATGGTTAATATAAAAAAGGACAGCTAAAAACCATAGAAAAGAAAAAGTAGTTTATTGCTCAATTAACCTAAAAGAAAAACAGAGGGGAAAAAAAACCCCCAAAAGAACAAAGAAATGTGGGACAAATAGAGAACATGTAACAAAATGATAGACTTTTTAAAACCAACAGTATCAGAAATTATATTAAATGTAACATTTTAACACTCCAATTTAAAAAACACTGGCCATAAAAAGAAACGAAATTGAGTTATTTGTAGTGAGGTGGATGGACCTAGAGACTGTCATACAGAGTGAAGTCAGTCAGAAAGAGAAAAACAAATACCATACATATATATGGAATCTAAAAAAAAAAAAAGGTTCTGAAGAACCTAGGGGCAGGACAGGAATAAAGACACAGACGTAGAGAATGGACTTGAGGACATGGGGAGGGGGAAGTGTATGCTGGGACGAAGTGAGAGTATGGCATGGACATATATACACTACCAAATTAATTAAAACTAAATGAAATAAACCCCTTTAAAAATACAACTTGTGAAAAAATATCACAAGAATGGAAAATCTAAATAGTTCTTTATCTGTTAAAGAAATTGAATCCATAATTTAAAATCTTCCGACAAAGAAAACTCTAGCTTCATTGATGAATTTGGCCAAATATTTAATTGAAAAACTGAGCAATTTTATACACTCTTTGAGAAAATGGAAAATGAGAGATATTTTTCCCAACTCGATTTATCAATCTTCATACCAAACTCTGATAAGGGATTAATCTTTGCCCCTGAGACCCAAGCCCAAGCTCTCTGGGTCCTTCTGCCTTCTGGGATTCACCCTGCAGGTCACCCAGCCGAGGGGCAAGAGAAAGGTGGTAAACAGAGGGAGAGGCCTGGAAGGTAAAGCACAGTCCCCAGAAGGAGCACAGCTTCCCTGAGAAGCCCTGGTTCTGTGGTTGTGGGGAGGGTGAGGTGGTCAAATGACTGCATTAACTGAGATCTGCATGCAGCCAGCCAAGTCCAGTGAGAAGGACCCGGAGAAGGAACACAGTCCGTGCCCAGACCCTTTCCTGAGTGAGAGCAGGTGATGCAGATCCCCAGCATCTGGGGCCCCAGGCAGTAAATCCGAGTGGGTGGTGGAGAGAGCTGTGGAGAAGAGCTCAGGGAGTCAGTGGGAGTTGTGACTGACTATCTGCAGTCAAGGGCCCTGAAATGGCAAAACTGCGCCTCAGGGGTGGAGAAGGAAATGAAAACAGACGCTCCTGCAGATTGGTCCATCTTGGTTTATTGCTTCCTTCAGTTGTGACCAGGGGAGAAAAGGCTGCATTTTCATTTCTCAGGGAGATCCCCAGTAATATCCATTGCCTTCTGAAGGAATTATTAGTTACTGTGGAAGAGAACAAAGACACATGTGCTTAGGTACTTAGGTGTAACAAATAAATTACCTTCCACTGCAAAACATACAGTTGGCATACTGCCAAGTGAAAAATTCATATGGAAAAAGAAAAAGAATTCTAGAAGAATTTTTACAATTTTGCTTGTGAAATTATTTAGCTGTGAGTAACTTATTTACTATCAATTGTGATTTTTGGGAAACCATCGTATTTAATCAGAAGTACTTGCAAATGAGAAAATCTAATGTTTTTTTCACATGCAATGAAATGTTCTTGAATATAACAAGTCAAATCTTTGTATGTTTTTAGAAATTTAAATACATATCAATTTTACTTTTTCCATATCTTGGAGCCAGTCATTTTTAAATTGTTTCATATGGTAAACAGTGTTTTGGTTTGGGCACTTGGAAACTCATAGGCCTTAAGCATTTTGGCTACAGTGCCTACTGGATAAAGTGGCTTGATTATGAATTCATTTAAAAGACTAATTTACATATCATATATCTTATTAGAGTCAACTCTAATTCCATTCTGTCCACAAGAGCAAGTTCCCAACAAACTTAAGAGAATTTTACTAAACTGAGGAAAAAAGACTAAAAGTCTTTAAAAACTGATTTAAATACTCATTAATAACAAGATTAGTAAAGATTAAAACATTATTTGTGGTGCAGTACTTTATGAATTCATCTAACCAATAAATATTTAGGAATTAGTTGTGGATTATAAATTTCATTTTAATTTAAAGCAAGTTATTTTAAGAGATATTTCCTAATGTACTTGCCTACTGTTAAGTGTTTCACTGCTTTTCTGTGACTTGGAACTAAATAAATAAGGAAATAATGCTTTTATCATGATATAATACAGTCTGACAAAGATATATTTTTATGGCGGTTTCTTCCTCTTTCCCTTCAAAATTGTGGTAATAAAGAAGTATCTGCCACATTTCTATTTTTATACTCATTATTACCAGAAGCCAAAATCAAATTCTAAAGCCTCTTTTCCATTTTTATATCCACAGATTTCTTATTTCTGATCCCCCAACCAAAAGAATGAAAAAGAATACATTGAAGACAAACTAATTGAGTTTAATTGACAAAGAAGATAATATAGGTAGTAAGATTAGGGAGAGAATTCAGTGCTAAGAGTGGCATAATTTTACCCCTCCTATCCTTTCCCTACCTCTGCTATTTTATATCTTCAAAACTTATACTAGATTTTTCCTACTATTCTGACCATGAAACTCCCCTATTTAATATAGTTAGTTCTCCCCAAACCAATAAAGGGATTTATATATATAGATTTGTGAGTCTACTGGATACATAACCTGTCGTATTTCTGGCTTTAAAATTTTTTTTGTCGTGGTAGTGTTTACCCAAGGAGTTGGTTCTACCAACACCTCCCACTGGCTTTCAAAATTTTTAAAACAGGGAAAAAAGGAAAATATAATGGGGGCTATAACAGTACAGCAGAGCAACTACGTCTGCCTAGCTTATTAAATTTAAAAGAAATAATAATCCAAGAATGCTTTTTCTGGTATATGCTAAACACAAGCTAGACTTATGGGTTAACACTCCTGATTACACTCTTCAAATGCAATATATATTGTCCCACGGATGATGACTATCCCTCAATCTTGAACACCACTTCTAGAAGAGGATGACTGTGCAAATGACATACTCTATAATGAGAGAGAATGTGAGGGGACAACTGGAGTAGTTATAACATCAATTATGTGTGTATATGAAGTTCAAGATGGATGTGATGTTCATTCACTAAGCAAGTATTTATTGAGCATTTACTCTGCTAGGTGCTAACTACAAATTAGTTCGCAAAATACACGTGGCCGTTATCCTCAAGCAATTTCAGAGTGTATCGGCAAAGTAGTGCTTTATTTAGGTAAGCAGAAGTTTGGAAGTATTAGAGTGTTTGAGCACTATATCACAAATCCCCTGGTAATGGTGACAGAGTGGAGGCAATAAAGAAAATCGGCTTTTTTCTTCATACTTTGTTTGGAGAAAATAATATCTATAAAAAGGTAATTATGTTAGGAAACATACAAAAACAACAGAATAAAGGATAGAGAAATGCCAATAGCCTCCCAAATGGAGGGGGTGACTTCATCAGGGACGACAGAAACTATATAATGTGGTGCGGTGTAGCCTGAAAACTTAACCTGTGGGTATGAAGGATATTCTGGAGTATCAGTGGATTGAATGTAACTAAAAGAAGACACTTTAAGGAAAAACGCCAGGCAGGATGAGAAAACTAAAACTCTACAAGGGAGAAAAGAAGATTAGCAAATCAGTATATATTAGATGACTTCAGAAGGATCACAAGGCCACATGGGAAACTGAAAACTCAGAGAACCCTTATTAACACAATTGAGGGCTGTTGGACTGAGATGGGGAATGTGGAAAACGTAGAATTTTAGTGTGTTTATGATAACTGTCTCTTAGATAAACTCCTCCTGATTGGGGTAATAATTCACTCAATTGTTCATATTGAGTTTGTGAGTATAAATATAATCTAAACAAAAAAGTAATATTTCCCTTTGTATTTCATCATAAAACATTCAAAAATGCTCTATGAGTTAGTTTCACAAAATAATTATAAATATCTTGTCTCTCATTAGACAACTAGTTTTTCCCTAGGCATCAAAAGAGGAGGCAATCAATAAAAATTTAATAAACTGAAGAAAAGACTGAGTTAATTAATACTCATTCCCAGAATGGAAAATATTAATAAGTTGTTTTTAGTGTAGTACTTTATCAATTGTGGCTGCTCAAAAAATATTAAACAATCTTTTGTTCATTCTTATTTTCAACATATACTTATAAGAAACATTTCTTATGTCACTTACCTGCTGGTATTTGTTTGGGCACTACTTTCTGAACTTGATCTAAATAAAAATAAAAATGTCTGAAAGTTAATACTAAGAAACCTGCCTACTTTAAGAATGAAGATCAAGCCATTTCATACCAAAACTAACTCTTTTAACACCTGGGGCAGGAAAATAAGTAGCAATCTTATTTACCCAACACCAAGTGCAACACATAGTACAAAATTTAAATCCTCCAGTGGGGAAACGTATCAAGACAGCAGAGATGCATTTGTTTCTTTATCACCTCTAAGCACAGTATATAAGTTTGATTCTGCCTAAATTTGGCCTTCCAGCTACAAGTTAGCTTTTCATTTGTTGACAAGTAAATTGCCACATTTTGCAAATTAACATTCACATTTACTTCTGGGCAAACTATCAGACTTAACTGACAGAATAAGTTCCCCTTTCTATTCCACAAGGAAAGTTTCCCGTTTCTACTCTGCAGAAAAGCTGAAGATAATAGCGCAAAAATTTAATACCGAACTGAGATTGACAGCCAGAAAAGGCTCTTTGTCTGTCAGTAAAAAATGAAGGAACTAGAAATTCAGAGAGAAAACAGGAGCAAAATCTGAATGACTACAAGGGACTCTGAATTACTTGTACCCTAAGGGATATGATTTTAATAACCCTAGCTTGGTAGGAGTTTAGGGTACAGATATTTAAATGTTAGAAAGCTAGAGTGAAGCCCAAGCCTGGTAGTCTTGAATGGAGTTAACAAAAGGTATGGCCACTGGGAATGCAATAGGCAAATTGTCTCAGCCATGTGGATGGAAAAGGATCACCTAGAGATGCAGGACCCCAGACCTCCACCATCTATAGAGGCAGGACCACAATTCCTCAATTTCATTACCCACAAATTTGAACTAGCAAGCATAGAAAATATTAAAACATTCATGCCCCAAGACAGGGAAAGCTGAAACATTTCCCTCTTCCTAAAGTACGCCTCTACAACTCGGGGTGTGCAGAGTTCCCATGAGAACAATCATTGCCCCTGAGGATGAGCTTACAAGTCTAAATTACAAACAACTGTGTGTTAAGTGCCCACAGGCACAGCACAGCAGAACAAAAAATTCACATATTGAGATAGATGGATAATATAAAAAACCTTTAATAGAAACATTTAGAATCTCCACAGAGATTCAGGCAGAAGTAAGGCAAGAAAAGGATAGCTGTTAAGAGAAGGAGTGATTTGGAAACTAATATGAGGAAATCAGTGGCAGAGAGAGACATGAAAAAGCATAGCATATGAACAGCCCGGTTAACAACTATGGAGGATAAAGTGAGAAGACTCTCCCAAATATAGTCATTTCAGATGCAGAAAAGATAAAGAATGGAAAAGAGGTGATAATTAAAGAAATGACTGATTGTTTTCCCAGAATTAATGACCTGAATGCTGGTATCTAAATACTATATGGAATCCAGAGCAGCGTAAATAAAAACAAATTCTATCAGAACATATCATAATAAAATAACAAAACGTTCAGGACAAAGAGGAAATCTTAGAAGTCACTTAGAGTAAACACATTAATTGAAAGGGAATAAATAAGTTAATCAGACTGTCAACTGAGGTCTCATCAATGCCAGTAAATGTCACATTACAGCAACACAATACTTTAAAAGAGCTGTGGAAAGTGACTCCCAACCACAAGTCTGTAACCATCTAAGTTGCCTTTCAAAGATGAGTGTGAAAAAGACATGTTCAGACATTTAACATCAAATGCTTATAACCACAGAAACTAACTAAAATTAAAAGCGTTGTACTTCAGGAAGAAAGAAATTGAAATTAAAATGAAAAAAAAAAAAACGGACTCAGGAATGAATAGTGGGAGTTCCCTGGCAGTCCAGTGGTCGGGACTCAGTGTTTTCACTGCTGTGGCCCAGGTACAGTCCCTGGATGGAGATCTAAGATCCCGCAAGCCACGCAGTGCGGCCAAAAATCTAAAATAAATAAACAAAATAAAATCCAGGGTTAAATACCATTAAAAAAAAAGAATGAATGGTGACCAAAGCAATTGGTAAATATGTTGTTAAGCCCTAGTAAGTATTCATTTAATATAAAATGATAGTAATAATAATAACTGACAAATGGAGGGGGAGTTGTGTAGGTGATCTAATATCCTTCTGTTGTTTAGAAGAAGAATGAAAATATTGAATTTTAGGTGTTTAAAAAATTAATTAGACCTAAAGTGGTACTAATATAACATATACTGGGATTCATCCCACCTCGCTGCATTCTTTGACCTCAACAGTCTTTCCCACTGACTTTCTACCAGAAAAAGATTATTCCAAAAATAAATGACCTGAAAACTATAGTGGATGTTATGTTAGTAAAACATAGCAGTAGAGTCAAGTGACATTCTTTAAATATAAATGAATAAAATCATCCTAAAAATGTTTCCCTGGTATATACCAAGCCTGAAGGCTAGAACAGTGGATTAACATTCCAAATTATACTACTCTAGTTGAAATGTGCATTTACCTATGGGTAATTCTATCATCCCTTACCCAATGTAGGTGAATTAATATCCTAGGAGAGATGAATTATGTTGACAAGGTTTCAGGATGAGAGATAATATAATAAGAGAGGGAGAAAAGGGGGCAGTTATAACATTATAGATACATAGATTGTGTGTGTGTGTGTGTGTGTGTGTGTGTATTTGTCTATGTACCTTTGTGTTTGTGGATTTTTTTTTGGTCTGGTTGCCTGTGTGTGGAAAAGATTAAGTAATCATGCATTCATTCAACAAATATTTATTGAGCACTTACCATAAACCAACAACTCTGCTACATGCTGGCTATACAGTGCTATCCTCTACAATAACAGAGTATAATAAGACATACGTCCAAGGTGAGGAAAAAGTAACTGTGTTTCAGGACCATAAGTTAACTCCCTGATACTGAGAGGACATAATAATGAAAATCAATTCTTTTAGTTTGGTGAGAGTAACTTATGACTCCATAAGTGTCAGTAAAAGGAGAAGACCATAATGTCAGAAGAGAGATAAAGGATAAGAAAAGCAGGCATTGTAATGGAAGAGGAAGACCTCTTCTGGAATAAAAGAAATTAAACAACCCTGTTGTGCAGCCTAGACAGCTTACTCTGTAGATTTGGGTGTGTCTGCTAAGTGTACTTTGGAGAGACCTAGGTAGAATAACACCATCCAAAATTGGTGGATGTAGAAAACTAAACAATTATTGTATTATTATACAGACATATCCACCTTTCAGGAAATGGAAGGAGACCTAATTAAAACTACTTGGTAATCCTGAAAGGCTATGGAACACACAGAATTGTTATTCCTTTACAATCTTTTTCTTCAGCAAATTTTTCCTATGTGACCAGGGTAAGCCCTCATTCAGTTGTTCATGAGCATACATATTGGATTTCTAGAGTCTCCAATTAAAGAAGTAAACTTCCCCATTTATGAGTTAGCACCATAAACATTTCACCAATCACTTATTCCTCTGTTTCTCCAGAATAAACTCCCAACATACATTAACAAACTGAAGAAAAGAAGACATTGATTTATTTAGACAAATACTCACTACTTAACTAAGTTGGCAAATACTAAGAGGAATTTTTTTGTGTGTAGTACCTTATCAATTGTTGCTGCTCAATTAATACTTAGCAATTACTTGTTGATTCAATTTGTTCATCTTATTTTTTAACACATACTTATTTTAAGAAATTCTTTCTAATTTACTTACCTGACAGTATCTGTTTGGCTACTACTTTCTGATGTGGACCTAAAATGCAAGTGAAAATAATGCTTCTAAGTTAATACTTTAAAAAAAGTGTGCCTTCATAACAAATGAATGTCAGACCATTTTGTAACCTGTATTAACGCTTTTATACCACTAATTACCAGTAATGCATCATTTCAAAAGATTACTAAGTTACAGTATGCAAATAAGTAACATTCTTATTTACCAATATACCATGTCCATAGAGAATATAAATGTCAAGTTCTCAAACAGAGGAGAAGGAAAACAGATTTGTCACTTCCCAGCTCAGAATATATGCTTGATTTTGAATGCCTGATTCTGGTCTTTAGGTTCTAACCTAATGTTTTACCCACTAGTAAACAAATTACTGCAGGAGGTGATTTAAAACCCTCACTGACTTCTAAACAATCAGGCAGACTGGGCTGACAGGGTAATTTCCACCTCCTATTTAACACACAGAGTAATAGTGAAAAAAATAACAAAAAATGCTAATGAAAATTTAAGGGAAGGAAGCGACATTTCTAATGATAGTCTGAAAAAAAAGAGGATATAGAAAGCACGAAAGGTAAATAGGAACTAAAGCTGAATGACCCTAGAGGTCGGGGAATCAGTTAGGGAGTGGAGCCCACCTGGAAAACTGGAGCTGACCACCTCCTCTAACCTTGGAAGCCATGAAAGGCCATACCACCCACTAAGTGGAGATAGTATTATCATGAGTCTTAGAGATGCTGCAGGGAGATTGCTTCAGAAGTATAGGTGGAAAAGGATCACCTAGAGACACAGGAATCTTAGGTGCTTAAAATGCTTTAGGGATATGGATGGGATAAAACATCAAATACAGAAAGAGGAATCTTAAGCCTTTACTGTACAGGTTCAGGATACTAATTCATGTTTCCTATGAATTCTAGATGTGTAACATCTATGAATTCCATGTGTACCAAACACCTCAAAAGTTTATGACTGGGAGGGGAGTCTGTGGGAGAATGGATACATGTATACGTATGGCTGAGTCGCTTTGCTGTGCACCTGATACTATCACAACATTGTTAATCGGCTATACTCCAACAAAAAATTAAAAGCTTTTAAAAAAAGTTCATGACTTAGGAGGGTAAAACAAAATAATCTTGACAAGGAGGATTCTACAAAGCAGGATATGCAGAATTCTCATGAGACAATCATTGCTGCTTAAGATGGACTTACAATCAAATAAAAAAGCCAGTAAGAGGTAATGTTCACCTCTCGCGGAGTAAACTAATGAATTCATACACTAACAATTATAGGTAACAGGAAAAACTTCAAAAAAAAAGAATGCTTAGGATTTCCATAGAGATCAATAAAGGAACAGAATTCATTAAACAAGTAATGACAGAATGAGACCGGCCAAGATGGCAGAATAAAGATATTGAGCTCACCTTCTCTCACACCAAAATCACAACTATTTGCAGAACAACCATAGATGAAAAAGACCAGAACCTACATGAAAAGATCTACAACTAAAGATATAAAGAAGGAACCATACGAAATGGGTAGGAGTGGCAGAGTCATAATACAGTCAAGACCCATACGTCCTGGATGGGTGATCCACAATAGGAAAATAATTACAATTGAAGGGGTCCTCCCCAAGGTGTGAGGTGCCCCACATCAGGATGCCCAGCCCAGGAGTCCTGTGTTGGGAAGATGAGTGCCCAGAACATTTGCTGAAGGCTAATGGGGCTCACTTTCGGGAGACCAGAGAGCTGTGGAAAATAGACTCCGTTCTTAAAGGGCACACACAGAATCTCACACGCTCCAGGACGCAGGGCAGAAGCGGTGAGTTGAATGGAGCCTGGGTCAGACCCTCCTGCTGATCTTGGAGAGTCCCCCGGAGAGGCAGGAGGCAACCAGAGTTCACCCTGGTGACAAAGACACTGAGGGCAGACATTTTGGGGAGCTCATTCTACCTCGTGGACACCAGTACTGGCAAGTACCATTCTGGAATCCTCTTTCTAGCCTATTAGCCCCAGGACTAGTCCCATGCCCGCCCAACATCCTACAGGCACCAGTACTGGGACAGCTCAGGGCAAGGAAATAATTGGGCAGGGACACAGCCTCACCCACTAGCAGACAGGCTGCCTTAACACTCCCTGAGCCCACGGCTGCCCCTGGTTATGGCCCGGCCCACCAGAGCATGCAGGGCCAGGCCCCGAACAGCAGTGCACAGGCACTAGACCCAGGACCCCCATGGTTCTGCAGCCAGAGACCCTGGGACCCAGCTCGACTCCTAAGTAGGTGGGCACCAGCCCCAGAATCCATAATCCCACCACTAGAGAGCCTGCTCTAGACTCAGGACCAGGCTCACCCACCAGCAGGTGGACACCAGGCCCAGGACAAGGGCAGCCCCATAGCCTGTTCCCCCCCCCAACTAGAACGCCAATACAAGCTTCAGGACACACTGGGCCCTGCAGCCAGCTGTGTCAGGATCTAGCCCCACCCACCAGTGGTCTGACACCAGCTCTGGGACCCCTGGGCACTGTGGGCAGACCCAGGATTAGCTTTGTCAGTGGGTCAACAATAGCCCCAGGAACTGGCTTCACTCATGGGGCGGTTAGCAATATCTCCAGGATCTCCTAGACCCCAACTCCACCCACCAGTGAGCCAGCACTAGCCTCGGACCCCTGCAGGGTTTCACATCCAGCTGTCTTGCGACCCAGCCCTGCCAACCAGGAGCCCACAGCTTCCACACAAGGCAAGGCCTGGCAACCAACCAGACCAGGGACCAGCCAAGCCTATAAAACCACTTACTGTAGCCAGCCTGCCACAACAGAAGGACCCACACAGCCCACATAGGGAGCAACCCTAGAGCATATAGCTCTGGTAATGAACAGGGAGTGTGCTGCTGGGATACATAGGAAATCTCCTACAAAAGGTCACTTCTTCAAGATTGGGAAACATAATCAACATACCAGATACATGGAAATCAAACTAGCAAGTTAGGTGAAATGAGGCAACAGAGGAGCAAGTTCCAAACAAAGGACAAAGATAAAACTCGTAAGAACTAAGTGAAATGGATACAGGCAATCTACCCAGGAAAGAATTTAAGGTAATGATCAAAAAGAGGATCAAAGAACTCAGGAGAAGAATGGATGAACAGAGTAAGAAGTTAAAGAACAACCAAACAGAGATGAAGAATATAATAACTGAAATGAAAAATACACTAGAAGGAATCAATAGTAGACTAAATGATACAGAGGAATAGATCAGGGAACTGGAAGAAAGAGTACTGGAAATCACTGATGCTGAACATAAAAAAAAAAAGAAATGAGAACAGTTTAAGAGACCTTCAGGACAACATCAAGCATATTGACATTCATATGATAGAAGTCCCAGAAGGAGAAGACAGAGAGAAAGGGGCAGAGAACATATTTGAAGACACAGTAGCTGAAAAATTTCCTAACCTGGGAAAAGTAGTAGACATCCAGGTACAGGAATTACAGACTGGGTGCTTAAACAGCAGACATCTGTTTCTTAAAATTCTGGAGGCTGGGAAGTCCAAGATCAAGGTGTCAGCAAATTTGGTTCCTGGCGAGAACCTATTTCCTGGCTTGCAGGTGGCTGCTTTCTTGCTGTGTCTTCACGTGGTGCAGAGAGAGAAGGAGCTCTAGTCTCTCTTCCTTGCCTTATGAGAACAGTAATCCCGTCATGGGGACCCCACTTTCATGACCTCATCTAAACCTAATTTCAGCCCAAATGCCCCAACTCCTAATACCATCAGATTGGGGGATAGGGTTTTAACATGTGAATTCGGGAAGAGGAGACATTCAGTTCATAAGACTACTTAAAAAATCATTCCAAAATTTAGTACCTCAAAACATTTATTATTAACTCTCTTGGTTCAGTGAGTTGACTGGGATCAGCTGAGTAGTTCTCATTTGGGGTCTCTCATGCAGTTGTAGTCATGTGTCAGATGGATATCTAAGATAGGTGGATGTTCACACGCTGTCAACTAATGACAACTATCAGCTGGGAGCTCAGCTGGAGTTGTCACCCAAAGTGCCTGCATGTGGCTTCTCCACGTACTGGAGCATCTTGCAGCATGGCAGGTGGGTTCCAAGATAGAGGAATGCAACAGCAAGCATTCCAAAAGGCCCAGGTGACAGTTACATGACCTCTATATTAGTTATACATTGGTGATTACATACAGAATCATAAAGAGATTCAACTACTTCTTTTGGTAAGAATATTTCTTAGGTGGTATTGTGCACTTCCAGTGGAAGGGACGTAATACCTGGTTGTTTGTCTTTTTATGATAACATCCATTGATGATCAAACATCTAGATAAAGTAATTCATCAAGAGTTTAAATTTGCATTTTTCAAAGATCATTCTGGCTAGACTACAAGTTCTCTTAAAAAGAAATAAATGTCACAGTTATGTACAGCTTTATGAGAATGGCAATCAAAACCAAGTCATAATGATATAAAGATTTATTGGGTATCTCATCCTGGTTTGGTCATTTTAATAGTCTAAAAATAAATAAGTTCAAAGGGAAGAAAAAAAGGAATAAGTTGTTTTGGCATACTCTTTCCCTGATGCTGTTCAGTTACGTCAAAAAGAACCTCAGGGCTTCCCTGGTGGCACAGTGGTTGAGAGTTCGCCTGCCGATGCAGGGGATGCGGGTTTGTGCCCCAGTCCGGGAAGATCCCACATGCCGCGGAGTGGCTGGGCCCATGAGCCATGGCCGCTGAGCCTGTGCGTCCAGAGCCTGTGCTCCGCAACGGGAGAGGCCACAACAGTGAGAGGCCCGCGTACCGCAAAAAAAAAAAAAAAAAAAAAAAAAAAACCTCATTAAAAATTTTTATTTGAAATAAAACATCAGTCCTTAAAGGTTAACAAAACATTAATTCATTAACCCCACAACCAGGATAGATAACTGTAGTCTTAATCATTGGGTTGCAAGTGCTTGCTTTTTCTTTCCTTTCACCTTTTAAAAAATTTTTAAAAATTAATTAATTTTTTTGGCTGCATTGGGTCTGTTGCTGTGCGCAGGTTTTCTCTAGTTGTGGCGAGTGGAGGCTACTCTTCATTGTGGTGCACGGGCTTCTCATTGCTGTGGCTTCTCTTGTTGTGGAGCATGGGCTCTAGGCGCATGGGCTTCAGTAGTTGTGGCTCGTGAGCTCTAGAGCACAGGCTCAGTAGTTGTGGCGCACAGGCTTCAGTAGTTGTGGCTCGTGAGCTCTAGAGCGCAGGCTCAGTAGTTGTGGTGCATGGGCTTAGTTGCTTCGTGGCATGTGGGATCTTCCTGGACCAGGGCTCGAATATGTGTCCCCTGCATTGGCAGGTGGATTCTTAACCACTGCACCACCAGGGAAGCTCTAAATTTTTTTTTTAATTTAGGTACAGTCGGTATACAATATTTTGTAAGTTACAGGTGTACAGTATAGTGATTCATAATTTTTAAAGGTTATACTCTATTTATAGTTATTATAAAATATTGGATTTTCCCCCTGTATTGTACAATATGTCCTAATAGATAACTATAAGGAAACAGAAATACAAATCCAGGAATCAGAGTGTCTCCAAAAGGATCAACCCAAAGAGCAACACAAGACACATTATAATTAAAGTGGCAAAAATTAAAGATAAAGAGAGAGTATAAAAAGCAGTATGGGAAAAGCAACAAGGTACATGCAAGGAAACTCCCTTGTATGTACATACATATTAATAAGTACATATTTATTAATAAGTATGCACATATTAATAATTACTTAAATGAAAATGGACTAAATGTTCCAACCAAAATACATAGAGTGGCTGAATGGATACAAAAATAAATCTGTATATATGCTGCCTACAAGAGACTCATTCAGTGCTAAAGAAACACACAGACTGGAAGTGAGGGGATGGAAAAGGTATTCCATGTAAAAGAAAAATTAAAAGAAAGTTTGGGTAGCATTACTTATAGTAGATAAAATAGACTTTAAAGCAAAGGCTGTTAGAAGAGACAAAGAAGAATAGGATATAACAATCAAGGGTTCAATCCAAGAAGATATAACAATTGTAAATATATATGCACCCAACATAGGAGCACCCAAATAATTGAAGCAAATTTCAACAAAAATAAATGGAGAAATCGAGAATAACACAATAATAGTAGGGAATTTTAACACCCAACTTAGATCAACAAACAGATCATCTAGACAGAAAATCAATAAGGAAATATTAAATGACATATTACAACAGATCAACTTAATAGATATATATAGAACATTCCATCCAAAAGCTGAAGAATACACATTCTTTTCAGGTGCGCAAGGAAAATTCTCCAGGACAGAGTTCATGCTAAGCCACAAAACAAGCCTCGGTAAACTTAAGAAACATTGAAATCATATCAAGCATCTTTTCCGACCACAACACTACGAGACTAGAAATCAACTATAAGAAAAAAAAACTGCAGAAAGCACAAACGCGTGGAGGCTAAACAATATTCTACTAAATATCCAATGGATCACTGAAGAAATCAAAGAGAAGATTAAAAAAAAATACCTGGAAACAAATGAAAATGAAAACACAACCATCCAAAATCTATGGGATGCAACAAAAGCAGTTCTAAGAAGGAAGTTCATAATTATACAAGCTTACCTAGGGAAACAAGAAAAATCTCAAGTAACAACCTAACCTTATACTTAAAGGAACTAGAAAAAGACGAACAAACAAAACCCCAAATAGTAGAAGGAAAGGAACCATAAAGATCAGAGTAGAAATATATGTAATAGAGACAGAAAAAAAAATAGAAAAGATCAATGAAACTAAGAGCTGGCTCTTTGAAAATATACACCAAATTGATAAAAACTTTAGCCAGACTCATCAAGAAAAAAAGAGAGAATCCAAATCAATAAAATCAGAAATAAAAGAGAAGTTACAACTGACATCACAGAAATACAAGGATCATAAGAGACTACTAAGAGAAACTATATGTCAATAAAATCAACAATCTAGAAGAAATGGACAAACTCCTAGAAATGTACAATGTCCCAAGACTGAACCAGGAAGAAATAGAAAATGTGAATGGATCAATAATCAGTAATGAAATTGAAACTGTGATTTTAAAACTCCCAGCAAACAAAAGTCCAGGACCAGATGGTTTTACAGGTGAATTGGACCAAACATTTAGAGAAAAGTTAACACCCATTCTTCTCAAACTATTTAAAAAAATTGCAGAGTAAGGAATGCTTCCAAACTCATTCTACAAGGCCAGCATCCTCATGATATCAAAACCAGTAAAAAGAAAGGAAGGAAGGAAGGACGGAAGGAAGGAAGGAAGGAAGAAAGAAAGAGAGAAAGAAAGAGAGAAAAAAAGAAAGAAAAAAAGAGAGAAAAGAAAGAAAGAAAGAAAGAAAGAAAAAGAAAGAAAGAAAGAAAGAAAGAAAGAAAGAAAGAAAAAGAAAAGAAAGAAAGAAAGGAAGGAAGGAAGAAAAACAAAACTACAGGCCAATATCACTCATGAACACAGATGCAAAAATCCCAGACAAAATATTAGCAAACAAAATCCAACAATACATTAAAAGGATGATACACCATGATCAAGGGGGATTTATCCCAGGGATGCAAGGATGGTTCATTATCCATAATTCAATCAATGTGATATGCTACGTGAACAAGTTGAAGAATAAAAATCATATAATCATATCAATAGGTGCAGAAAAAGATTCTGGGTACAAAATTCAACTTTCATTTCTGACAAAAACTCTCCAGAAAGTGGGCATAGGGGGAACACACCTCAACAAAATAAAGGCCACATGTGATAAGCCCACAGCTAACATCATACTCAATGGTGAAAATCTGAAAGCATTTCCTTTAAGAAAAGGAAGAAGACAAAGATGTTCACTGTCACCACTTTTGTTCAACACAGTAACAGCATTCCTAGCCATAGCAATCAGACAAGAAAACGAAATAAAAGGAATCCAAGTTGGAAAGGAAGAAGTAAAACTGTCACTTTTTTGCAGATGAAATGATACTATACATAGAAAATTCTCATCAATGAATTCAGTAAAGTTGCAGGATACAAAATTAATATACAGAAATCTGTTGCATTTCTATACACTAGCAACAAACTATCATAAAGAGAAATTAAGGAAACAATCCCATTTACCATTCCATCAAAAAGAAGAAAATACCTGGGAAGAAACCTACCTAAGGAGGCAAAAGACCTGTACTCAGAAAACTATGGCACTAATAAAAGAAATAGATGATGACACAACAGATGGAAAGATATACTATGTTCTTGGATTGGAAGAATTAATATTGTTAAAATGATCCTATTACCTAAGGCAATGTACAGATTCAATGCAATCCCTATCAAAATACCAATGGCATTTTTCACAGAACTAGAACAAATAATTCTAGAATTTGTATGGAAACACAAAAGACCACTGATAGCCAATACAATCTTGAGAAGGAAGGACAGAACTGGAGGTATCACACTCCCTAATTTCACACTATATTACAAAGCTACAGTAATCAAAATAGTTTGGTACTGGCAGCAAAACAGACATGTAGATCATTGGAACAGAATAGAGAGCTCAGAAATAAACCCACACACTTATGGTCAATTAATCTACAAAAAAGGAGGCAAGAATATACAGTGGAGAAAAGACAGTCTTGTCAGTAAGTGGTGCTGGGAAAACTGTACATCTGTATCTAAAAGAATGAGATAGAACATTTTATTACACCATATACAAAAATAAACTCAAAATGAATTAAAACCAGAAATCATAAAACTCCTAGAAGAGAATGTAGACAGAACACTCTTTGACATAAATTGTAGCAATAGCTTTTTGGATCTGTCTCCTAAGGCAAAGGAAACAAAAGCAAAAATAAACAAATGGGACCCAAGTAAACTTAAAAGGTTTTGCAGAGCAAAGAAAACCAATGAGAAAACAAAAAGACAACCTACTTAATGGGAGAAAATATTTGCAAGTAATATGACCGAAAAGAGGTTAATATACAAAATATATAGCACATCCAACTCAAAATCAAAAAACCAAACAACTGATTAAAAAAATGTGCAGAAGACTTGAATGGACATTTTTTCAAAGAAGATATACATAAGCTAACAGACACATGGAAAGATGCTAAACGTCACTAATCATCAGAGAAATGCAAATCAAAACTACAACAAGCTATCATCTCACATCTGTGAGAATGGCTATCATCAAAAAGACCACAAAGGGGCTTCCCTGGTGGCGCAGTGGTTGAGAGTCTGCCTGCTAATGCAGGGGACATGGGTTCGAGCCCTGGTCTGGGAGGATCCCACATGCCACGGAGCAACTGGGCCCATGAGCCACAACTACTGAGCCTGCGCGTCTGGAGCCTGTGCTCCATAATAAGAGAGGCCGCGATAGTGAGAGGCCCACGCACTGCGATGAAGAGTGGGCCCCACTTGCCACAATTAGAGAAGGCCCTCGCACAGAAACTAAGACCCAACATGGCAAAAATAAATTAATTATTTAATAAACTCCTACCCTCAACATCTTAAAAAAAAAAAAAAAAGACCACAAATAACAAATGTTAGTGAGGATGTGAAGTAAAGGGAACCCTCATACACTGTTGGTGGGAATGTAAATTGGTGCAAACACTGTGGAATACAGTACGAGGTTCGTCAAAAAACTAAAAATAGAACTACCACATGATCTAGTGATTTCACTCCTGAGTATATACTGAAGAAATGAAAATACTACTTCGAAAAGATACACATACCCCAATGCTTGTAGCAGCATTATTTACAATAGCCAAGATATGGAAGCAAAGTTGTGTTCATCAACAGATGAATGGATAGAGGATGTGGTATATTTACACACAATAGAATATTACTCATCTATTAAAAAGAAAGAAATTTTGCCATTTGCAACAATATGGATGGACTTGGAAGGTATTATGCTTAATGAAATAAGTCAGGAAAAGACAAATACTGCATGTTATCACTCACTTGTATAATATAAAAAGTGAAACGAACTAGTGAATATAACAAAAGTAGAGTCACATATGTAGAGAACAAACTAGTGGTTACCAGTGGAGATAGCAAGGGGGCGAGGGACAAGAGAGGGATAGGCAATTAAGAGGTATCAACTACTATGTTTAAAATATATAAGCTACATGGGTATATTGTGCAGCACAGGGAATATTGCCAATATTTTATAATAACAATAAATGTAGCATAATCCTTATAAAAATTATTAATCACTATGTTGTATACCTGAAACATATAATTTTATAAATCAACTATACCTCAATTAAAAAACACATGACAGAACTGAAAAAAAAAGAATTGTTGATTTTGAATTGTTTAGGGAAATCACCTAGAACACTAAACAGAATATAAAATATACATAAAAGTCCAGTTAAGAAACATGGAACAATTTAGACACAGAAAATTTAGAATGGGGGAGAGTCAGTATTTGAAGAGAAAAAGTCTAGAACTTTTCCAAAATTGAAGAAAGGTATGAGTCTTCACACTGAAAGAAAATATTGGGTCCAGCTCATGATTTTTAAAAAAATCTCTACCAGAATACATTATAACAAAATAACAACTCTAAGGACAAGGAATACATGTACAGGCTATGTTAGGCAGAATTCTAACAATGGCTATGTTAGGCAGAATTCTAAGATTCCCATTCCTTGGTTATTCAAACACTTTTCAAAGTACTGCTCTGAAAAGATTTTGCAAATGTAATTAAACCTCCAAATCTGTTGGCCTTAAAATACAGAGATTATTTTGGTGGGCCTGACCCAATCAGGTCAGCCCTTTACAAGTAGAGTTTTCTCCTGCTGGTAGAGGAAAGAAATTAAGAGAGAGTCAAAGCCTTAGGAATACTTATATTACTCTTGTTTCTTTAAAGGTGAAGGGAGGTACATGAGTAGCAATGCAGGTGGCCTCTGGGAGACGGAGGGGCTCCAAGCAGACAGGCAACAAGGAAAGAGATACCTCAGACCTACAGCTGCAAGAAATTGGATTTTTCTTACAACCCAAATGAGCTATGATCCCAGCCTGGCCTTCAGGCCTTCAGGTCAGACTTGTGACAACCCAGCCAAATCCACCTGGATTTCTGACTTACAGAACTTGCTCATAGTAAATGAATGTTGTTTAAGTCACTGAGTGTGTGGTAATTTGTTATGCAGCAATAAGAATGCAATGACTAGGTAAAACTCCTATTAATCATAAAGGAATAAATGAATCAACACACTAACAGAAGATTTATCATCATCAATAGTAAATGCCACATTACACTGACATATCTTCAAATAGCGAAGGCAAAATAACTCAGCATAGAAGTCTGTACTACATAAACTCATACTCAAGAGTGAAAATAAAGATAATTTTAGGTGGATAAGATAAATAGTTTACTACACATAGACTCAATGATGGAAATTCTAAGAGAGGTACTTCACCAAAAGGGAGATTGAACATTAAAAAAATGGAATTAAATTCAAAAAAGAATAGTGAGTAAATAAGTTACAAATATGTAGTGAAATCCTAGTATGTTTTGATTAAATATAATAATGATAATGATGACTTATTTGTATCAGGTTAAAATTCAGGAGTAACTGAAAGCCAAATGATAATGCTATGGAAGAGTGAAGAAAAGAGTATAAGGTTTAATGGTCTAAGATCCATAAATTGTTAGAAGAAAATTATAAGTACTTTTATATCTAAAATTGTAACTTCATCTACATTTAATTTTAATAATTTAATAAACCATAATATAATAATTAAAGAATTAAAGAATATAACTAGAACATATAATGACCAAATTGATAGAAGGAAAGAAAAAACAATGAAAGCACAATCAATATGATGGAATACATGAAAGTAGAAAGAGAAAATACTGAAAACGCATGATAAATAGAAAAAAAAAAAAACGGTAGAATTTAGTCCAAACATATCAGCACACATATAAATATATAAACATATTCAATTCAACTATTGAGAAACTCTTGAGGTTACATATTTTAAAATTCCATTGGCATGCTGTTTTCAGGAGACCAAATTAAATAAAAGGTTGAAAGTAAGGGGATGAAAAGTTACATTAGATAATGTAATAGAATAGAATGTTGGTATAGCAGTTATAAAACAGTAAGGACAGAATTTATGGTTAAGAAATATTAACGGGGACAATATGCTATTTATTAATGTTAAAAGAAAAGCACAGCTAAGTCAGTGTAATTAGTTCTCATCAACCCAAAATTATTATAGAAATTTATACATGAGTTCTGTCATGTACAATCTATCAAATGTCAAGCATTTGCTTGTTTGTTTACCCAAGCAGTACATAAATATAACCCAAGCTGGGTAACTTCCAGGCACTATACATCCTTTTTCTTTACTAATTATACATATCCTATCTTTTATTAGAGTCAGCCATTTTATTCCTTGTTTCCTCAGAGTAGACTTCCAATAAGTATTTATTAAATGAATAAAAGACTAATTTACTAGAAACTAAATTACTATATACTAGTAGCCTGGTTTTCAGTGGATTACTTTACCAAACTTAGCTGTTCGAACAGTATCTAGACATTGTGAATTATTCATTCTTAATTTTCAACATGTATCTTAAGATGCCTTCCAATTTACCTACCTGCTAGCATTTCTGTGAGTGCTGCCTTCTGATCTGGATATTAAAAAAAAAAAGGAAAATAGTGTCCAAAGTTAGTCTTAAGAGCGCTTGCCAACTGCATAAATAAAAGTCAGGCCATTTTATAAGCAGTATTATCTCTTTTATAAGGTAAGTTACCAAAAAAGAAAATCATGTCCAAGGTCACTGAACAAAGATGCAAATAAATAACATTCTTATTTACTTATATACCTCATCCACAAAGAGTGCATTTCAAACTTGTACTAAAGAAATTATCAAGAAGGCACAAATTTTCTTTTCCCTTATCACTTCTAAACACAGAATATAGGTTTGACCCTGAATTCCTGATTCTGACCTTTATACTCCAACTTTTAATTTTTTATTCATCGATAAAGAAATGCTACATTTTATAAGTTAAAACCCATATTGACTTCTAGACAATCTGACAGAATGAGCTGGTGGGACAATTCCCCTTTCCATTCCTCAAAGAGGAGTGCTGAAAAAAAATAAGACAAACAGTTAATACATAACTGAGGTTAACAACAAGAAAAGAATTCTCCTGGTGCTAGTAAAAAATGAAGAAACTGAGTTCAAAGGGTAAACAGGAGATAAAAGTGAATGATTGCAGGGGTGTCTAAACCAGTGATATGACTTTGGGACTAGAGATTTAATACCCATTCCTTAGAAGTTATGAGGCCTTTGCATGCAAGGAAACTAAGTGAGCTCCTTAACTGGAGCCATTTAACCTGGGAGCCATGAATGTCCATACCACCCATTACACAGGGATAGTAAAAATTCTGACCAGTGGCCTTTGGAATGCAGCAGGGAAAAGGGGATACGCAACAGGAATAGATGGGGGAAAATGCATCACTGCAGAGTCCCAAGCCTACAAAAAATGTACTTTCAGGGCCCTAGTCACACGCCTACAAATTCTTGAACACCATGCATAGCAGTTGTTCCAAATATTTTTGCTTTAAAAGAAGCAAAAATGAAACCACCCACATGTTTATGTCTTCAACACAGGGCATGCAGAATTCTCATGGGAAAAGCATAGACACTGAAAGGAAAAGACACTGAAGAGAAAAGAGGTTTGTACGATTACAAACCCCTAATAGATAATGTCAACAGCCAGAGCAAAACAATGAGTTCACACACCAAGAAATACAAATGATGAAAAAACTTGGAGAATATTTAGAATCTCCACAGAGATTTCTGCAAGAACAGAATCCATAAGTCTAGAACAGGACAGAGAAGGAAGAATTGGTGAAATGAGAGTGATCTCAGGAAATCAAACAGAATGTGAGATGGAGAGAGAGCTATGAAAGTGCAGTTACAAACCATAAAGACACACTTCCAATTCCGGTCAAGATGGAGTAACAGACTGGATTTACCCTCTTGCCTGAAACAAATGAATATCTGGACAAAATACATTAAATGCTGGTTTTCAGACACTGAATATTAGGCAGGATAGTGATATATGAGAGAAGAGAAGAAAGGTGAGACCTGTGACTGCCCCTTGTTACTGCCTGAGGAGAGTTGCCATCCTGTAGCACAGCAAGGGAAACCCAGGCAAAGCCAGAAGGCTCCCTGAATTGAGGTAATAGGGTCTGCGGATGCCAAGGCAGCTACACTTCTCAGGGCAGAACACCAGAGAAGAAAGGAGGTGCACAGAGAGCTCCTGATGTCTGTGGAGGGTCCTCTTTGAGTGTTCTGCAGAGTACCAATCACTGAACGCAAGTGAAGAAACTCCCTGAGCCAGAGAAAAATGATTAGAAACTAATAAAGGAAGCAATCTCTTGTGCTCATATAGGAACAGGAATAGTTTGTGTTCCCACCATCTGAGTTGAAAAATCTCATAATTCACAGTGAGTTTGGTAGAGTTACATGGAAGGGTACTGCCTCCGTAGTGCTAACCATTCTGATCCTACTTAACGAAGCTTAAAAGCAATGGTGTTAGAAAAACTGAATATTCTTATGCAGGAGAAGAAAAACACTCAATTCATACCCATACAAAACTTAGTTCAAATTAGATATAAGCCTAAATGCAAAACCTAAAACTATAAAACTTTTAAAAGAAAACATGAGAGAAAACCTTCATGAATTTTGGTTAGGCAAATATTTCCTAGCTACAACATCAAAATCATGATCTATAAAAGAAGATACTGATACACTGGATTTCATCAAAATTTTAAACTTTTGCTCTTTAAAAGAGTGAAAAGAAAAGCCTTAGAGTAGAAGAACATATTTGCAAATCACATATATAATAAAGCACTTGTATCCAGCATTTATAATGAACACTCAAAATACAATAATAAGAAAACAAACAATCCATTTTTTAAATGATCAAAAAGTTCTGACTGACTCAATAATAAAAAGACAACCCAATCAAAAAATGGGGTCTTTCAGCTGAAACCGCCATCTTCCAGTAATTTGTCAAAAAGACCAACACAAATGAAAAGAGAAGAGGCACCTGCTATACTTTTAGAAAACATGGGGTTGTTCCTTTGGTCACATACATGGGAATTTACAAAAAAGTGATATTGTAGACAGCAAGGGAACTGGCACTATTTAAAAAAGAAATGTCCCACAAATGTTACAAAAACTGGGAGTCTACAATGTTACCCAGCATGCTGTTGGCATTGTTGAAAACAAACGAATTAAGGGCAAGATTCTTGCCAAGAGAATTAATGTACTTATTGAGGATATTAAGCACTCTAAGAACCAAGATAGCTCCCTGAAATGAAGGAAATATGATCAGAAAAAGAAGGAAGCCAAAGGGAAAGGAACATGGGTTTGACTGAAGCACCAGCCTGCTCCATCCAGAGAAGCACACTTTGTGAGAACCAGTGAGTTGGAACCCATTCCCTATGAAATCATGCCATAATAGGTGTAAAAATAAATGAATAAAAGACCTCCGGATTGTAATTTTAATTAATTAATTTAAAATGGGTAAAATATTTGAATACACACTTCTCCAAAGAAGATGTACATCTGACAAATAACCACATGAAACTGTCAGCATCATTAGTCATTAGAGAAATGCAAATTAAAACCATAATGAGATGCCACTGCACACTATCGGAATTGCTAAAATTAAAAAAATATATGACCATATAAGTGTTGTTGAGAATGTGGAGGAACTAGAACTCTCACATACTAGTGGTTGGAATATAAGATAGAAGAACTGCTTTGCAAAACAGTTTAGCTCTTTCTTTAGAAGTGAAACATATACCTACCATATTACCCCGTTGTTCCAGTCCTGGGTATTAACTAAGAAAAAGAACGCATATGTTCACAGAGAAATTTGTATGTAAATGTTCATAATGGCTTTATTTATAACAGCCCAAAACTGGAACGCATCCAAATAACTATCAATAGATGGAATGGATGAACAAATTATGGTATAATCATACAACTGAATACTTATCAGCAATAAAAGGAAAAGAAAATGATCACACAAGAACACGGATGGATTGCAAAATAATCATGGTGAGTGAAATAAATCAGACAAAAAGAAGAGTACATACTGTATGATTCCATTTACATAAAATTCTAGGAAATGCAAACTAAGAAAGCAGATCAGCAGCAGTATGGGGACAGAGCAGGTGGAAGAGGCAGGAATGGGGCTTACGAAGGGGCTCGAGGAAATTTGGGGCATGACAGATACCTTCATAATCTTGATCATGATGATGGTTTCATCAGTGTTACTTTTCAGATTATCAAAACATACAAAATTATACACTTAAAATATATGTAATTTACTGTGTGTCAATTATACCACGATAGAACTATACATTAGAAAAAGAACAAGCTATTGATACACATAACATCACAGATGAATGTCAAATGCATTATGCCAAGGGAAAGAAGACAGACTCAAAAGATTACATACTACAGTATACGATTCCATTTCTACAAAGTTCTGGAATTGGCAAAACTATAAGCAAATAAGACATCTGTCAGTGCCAGGAGCTGAAGGTGGGGTGAGAGGGAATTCTGAGGTGATGAAATTGTTCTATGTTTTATTGAGGTTGTAGTAAGTGTACACATTTGTTAAACTCATAGAATTACATAAACCAAAGAGATTAATTTTACTACATGTAAATTGTATCTCAGCTTTTAAAAGCTTCATTCTTAGTGTCAAAAGAAAAGAAGCAAAAGGAGAAGTATAAAGATGAGGAAGAGAACAACCATCACATCTATCATGGAGGCTAGAATGGAAGACCCTAAAATATAGGGATTTCAGAAAAATAAAAGGGATAGAATGGGGAAGAGTCAATCATTAAAGAGATAATGACTGAGAACCTTCCAGAACTGAAGAAAGACATGATAATTGAAGATGATTGTGAATTCAGAGCTGGAAAAATAAAAACAAACTCATATCAGAACAAGTAATAATTCAGTAACATAATACCTTGGACAAAAGAAAACTTGAGAAGCTAACTTAGAAAAAAAGTGCAAGTATAAAGGTAAAAATGAATTAATTAATCTGACAGCAGACATCTCAACAACAGTAAATGCCAGAATTCAATGGCATCATAAAAGGGCTGACAGAAATAACTGTCCACCTAAAATTCTATACCCATATAGAATTTCAAGAGTGAAAGTGAAATAAAACCATTTCCAGGCATATAAGGCAAACAAGTGATTACACATAGACCATCACTGTAATAACTACCAAAGCAAGTACTTCTCCAAGAAGATTGAACCTAGAATGAAAAAAGCAGGATTCCAAAAAGAATGGCGATAATTATGGCATTGGTACACAAACCATGTGACAAAATTTCATAATATATACACACACATACTCAAAAATGAGTGTATGTATGTAAACACTGGTGAATATGAATAAGGTCTATAGTTTAATTGATAATATTGTACCAATACCAATTCTCTGGCTGTGAAAATGTGCTATGTTAATGTAAGATGTTATTATTGAGAAAACCTAAGTGATGAGTACAATGGAATTCTGTGCTATTTTTGCAACTTTTTGTATTTCTTAAATTATTTAAAATTTAAAGTTTAAATTTAAAGTTTAAAAAAAGGGAATCATAGGGCTTCCCTGGTGGCTCAGTGGTTGAGAGTCCGCCTTCCGATGAAGGGGACGCGGGTTCGTGCCCCGGTCCGGGAGGATCCCACATGCTGCGGAGCGGCTGGGCCCGTGAGCCATGACCCCTGGGCCTGCGTGTCTGGAGCCTGTGCTCCACAACGGGAGAGGCCACAGCAGTAGGAGGCCCGCGTACCGCCAAAAAAAAAAAAAAAAAAAGGGAATCATAAAGAATCTGGAAAATATATTAGGAAATCCTAATAAGTATTAACTAAACATAATAATGATAAGAACACAATAACACAAAACTTATTTGGAGGGAACTGAAAAGCCAAATGACAAACAGATTGAAAAAGATAGGTTAGTGTTAAAGGGCTAAGATCCTTGAGTTATTCAGAAGATTATATACAATGATTAAATTAAGACATTATACAACATTAGCTACAAATGCTAAAAGTTAACAAAAATCATTAAAACAATAAAAACAGAATATAAAAATGTACAAAATAGTAGAAGAGAAAAAGAAAAGAAGAAAAAGCACAATCAAGAAAATGGATTTTTTTTTTTTTTTTTTTTTTGCGGTACTCAGGCCTCTCACTGTTGTGGCCTCTCCCGTTGTGGAGCACAGGCTCCAGACGCGCACGCTCAATAGCCATGGCTCACGGGCCCAGCCGCTCCGCGGCATGTGGGATCCTCCCGGAACGGGGCACGAACCCGCGTCCCCTGCCTCGGCAGGCGGACTCTCAACCACTGCGCCACCAGGGAAGCCCAAGAAAATGGATTTTGAGAGAAGGAAAAAATGCAAAAAAAAAAAAGAGAGGATAGTAAGTAGGAAGAAAATAAGATGGTAAATTTCAATGTGAATATATATCATCATATATTAAGCATATAAATGTAACAAACTCCACTACTGCATTTCATATAAAGGCTGTTTATAATGTACCAACTAAAATCAAAGAATGGTTGAAAATAAGGGATGAAAAATATGTAATAGGTAAGTCTAAATTTCAAAGAGCAAGTTGACATATAGCAATGTAAGAGTGAGAATAGAATTTAAGATACAATTATTAATGATAAAAAGAAAATACACCAAGAATATATAACTATGTTGAACATTATCCATTTAGCCACTGCCTCAGAGTATATAAAGCAGAAGTCTCAACAATCAAAGAGAAAGCCGTGACATATTGGTAAACCTTATTTGCCTCTCATAGAAAATGAATTATCAAGTAGAGAAAAAATTTAAAAACCCAGTAAGTATAAAGATGACTTGAAACAGCACAATTAAAAAGTTTGTTCTAAAAACAAAGAAAAAAACATACTGTATCACATTAATTGAAGCATGCATATCAAGCATATATTTTTACAAAAAACTGACTTCCTTTCTGGTTCCAACATTTAAGAGTCTAAATCAGAGACAAAGCTTTCCCAATAAGGTAATAAAATTGGAAAATAACTTTTACAGCAACAAAAATAAATCATATAACTGAAAACTAAAGACCATGGTTTTTCATGATTTAAATAAGAAATCGTGCTGGAAGTTTCTAATTTTTTAAACTGAATATCAGCTGTATCTTAAAAACTGGAGAATGTAGATGAAATGATATATAAGGGAGAAAGTTTTCACTTTAAAAGCATATTAGGAAAATAAGAAAAATTGAAAATTAATAAACAAAGCATTAGACTCCACAAAGGTAGAATTAACAAACACATAGCAAAGGTGAAGAGAGTAGCAAAGAGGAACAGACCGTAAGTTAGGGATTATAAACACAAGGAAATATATGGATCTCAACAGAACGACAAATTATATTTTTAAATTACTAATAAAATAGAAAAACCTCTGAGAAGACTGCTCATAAAAAAGGAAAAACAAACTTAGAATTACATGGGTAAACATATGTATAAAGTATAAATATTTAAAATTATATATAATTCTAGATATGGCACAGGGATGTAGCCATGTGTAGTAAAAATATGTGATACACACCAGCTTTCAGTGCAGAGGTTGTTCTCCACAGAGAGGGAGATGGGGATTGCAGCTGTATATACAGCGGTTTATTTCATAAGAGAAACAAAATATTCATGTTTATTTCCAGTGGTGGGCAAATGGTTGTTTGTCACCTTGTTCTGTCTTTGCTTTTGAACTATATTTTTAAATAAAAATATTTTACATACTAAATTATAAATTTGCTTTCTGAAGACTTTTCCCAGAGAATATTTTTAAAATTATTTCTTACATGAGGCAGCAATGCAAATTGAAACATTTCATTTGTGATATGGCTCATAAATCTGCATTACAAATAAATACTTCTGGTACTTCTCCTGTAGGTGACACAGATCACTGGGCATTTGAAAGCAATAGATATGGATACATTTTAGTTCTTCCTCTCTCAATTACCAAGGCGATGACATTGGCAAGTCATTAAAACCACATTCCAAAATTTTTGCATCTTTAAAATAAGGATATTCAAAACTATCTCAAATAATTAAATGAGATACTGATGTAGCATACAAAATTCCTGTAAAATGTAAAGTATTATGGCTGCTCATAATATTTCCTTATATGTGACTAGATTTAAATGGTACTAAAGTTTAACTTCAGAACACAAATTCAATTTACTCGCTACTTTGGGGTTCCTCTTTCTTGCTGAACCACTTTTTCAAAGGCTTCCATGAAACAGCTACTATGGTTGCTACGACGAGAACAGGTAAAGCAATGTAGGTACCCAAAAGCCACTGCTTCTCCCCAGCCTTCTCAAAACCTCCTTCCTTGATTAAACCTAAAAATAAAAATACATTAAAAAATCAGAGTAAAAAAATTAAGCTGCCTACTTTTACTTTCAAGTTACAGCAAACTAATTACAATGTTCTTAATTTTTATTGTTATTCAAGGAACATGGAAAAATAATAATAGAATCATAATACTTGAGACTATCTCTATAAACTCTCATTCTAAAAGAACAGAAACTAAGTTCCAGAAAGTTCCAATGTATTCTACATTATACAGTAGCTACAGCAAAATCCCACTATAAGTGGGACCCCAAAACTTCAGTGATATATAATCTGCTTGTAAGGTTATCCAACAAACTTGCATTGTTACAAGGTGCATTATCACAGAATTCCACTATATCTGTGCATATCCTGTTTTTCTTTATTAGATTGTTGGCTCTTTGACATTTAGGGATCTGTTTTTACATGCGGCGTCACTGCAGTGCTACTAAAACGTCACTGCCATAAAAAATAGGAGACTTGATTCCTAATCCTAATTCTGCAGCTAGTTAGCACCGGGTATTCTTTAAATTCCATGAGGAGTGGGACTTTGTTTTGCTTACTGTACATGCCTAGTGCCGTATGATGAGCACCTGGTATATATTAGGAATTCAATAAATATTTGCTAAATCAATGAATGAATGACAAAAACTAAAGTCATGGTGAACAAACAGAATATTGTTTTAGCCCCTTCTGTCATCTCTTTAGCAGCAATTAATAGATTTTTATCATTTAAACTATAAACGCCAGACTAAAAACTTATCTTCTATTTCCTTTATTTCTTCTATAACAGACACATTAACAGTGCTGGACACAGGGTGTGTTGTTTGTATAGAGCTGAGACCACAGGATCAGGCGTAAAAGGGGGAAAAGGTTGAAAGACAGTTTAAAGGAGAAAGTCAGACATAAGTAAATAAAAATTTTAAGAGATACCCTCAGCTTCAATCATATTCAAAATTAATATTAGGACAAAAAGCAGGATTAAGAAGCATATTTGGCGTCTAGTTCTTGAGGCAGCCTATTTACCTTTTAATTACAAATACTGGTTTCTTTCAAAGTGTCAAAAATCGAACTTTGTCTTTGCGAAGGTAAGCAATTTGAGAATTTTATTAACTGGATACAAGAAGAGAGAGATACTTGCCTTGTCCCCCAGGCAATCTGGAAGGTATTCTGGAGAGCGCTCGGCAATCTGGAGGTCTGTAGCCACTAGAACAGTTGCACGTCATCTCAGAAGTGCACACCTAGAATCATTTTTTTAATTCAAATGATCATTTAAAAATATTTTCTCATAGAAAGTAAAATTATCAGATGGATCATCAAGCTTACTTTTTTATTTTCATCTAGTGTAATTTTATTTGATTTATTTAGAAAGAGAATTCTACAAATTGAATGCTTGGTTTTTTAGCCTAAAGTGCACACACGCACACACACACACGCTAAAAAGCCGCTGTAAAGTGAGGCTCACAATATTTGCACCTGGAAAATTTAACACCTTCAAATGTTCACCAGAAAATTTAGTGTGCAATTTCAGAAACACCTACATAAATTCTAATGAAAATGAGACCATTCCAGTGGTGTGTTAGAGCCAGCCAGTATCAGCTCCCAGGGCTGAGTGTGTAACATCTCTTCCCATCTCCAAGTTCAGTGACATCATGGGGTAGTTTGAAGTATTTGTACTTACAAATGAGGACTTTACCCTTCCTCACACTAGTTGGTAAACATTTACTAGCATAATACTGCCCTTGACCAGCATCAGGTTTGTTTGTTAGCTTTTGTTTGTTTGATTTTTAAGCAAAGGTTTTTTTGTATTCCAGGAGGGCATCAGATAATTAATTTCTGTAATTAATTAATTAATAATAGCAAACAACTTTATGGTGCTATGTGTGAGTCTCTATTCTGAGCACTTTATATAGATTCACTCCTCAAATCCTCACAATAGCCCTATAAAGTTGGGACTATTATTATTCCTACTTTACAGATGAATAAACGGAGGCATAGATGTTTAACTTGCCAAAGGTCACATGGCTAGTAAGTGATGGAGACAGGATTTAAACTGAAGCTATCTGGTTTCAGAGTCTCTGCCCTTGACCACTATGCTATGCTACTTCTCAAAATAATATAAAACATCTCTCAATTTCTAAGATCTCAATTTAAGAACATGAATCTAATTTCATGGCTTAAATGTACAGGAAAAAAGTATTCTGTTTGGGTTATCCATTGCCTTAGCTCTATCACATCACCTTCATGTTGTTGTGTGTGTATATGTATGTCTACTGTGAAATACCTCACAGAAATATTTCGTCCTTCTCAGGAGACACCATGTTGTCACTTTGTCATAATACTGTGTTGTTACTTTTGGATCACTTGGTTAAGGTGCTGTCTTCCAAGTTTTTTCCACTGTAAGTTACCATGCCTCCATTTGTAATTAATAAGCAATCTGTGAGGAGATACTTGTGAGATTATGAAAGTATCTGGCTCCTCGTAAAACTTTCACCCACTAGTTTTAGCATCCATTGATAATTACTTAACTCCATTATTCCTTCTATATTGTTTATACTATAAAAAAGTTTTCCCATATCTCCATTTATCTATTCAGTTACTGTTATTGGTAAACATATTACTGATATAGTCAAAGGAGCTTTGACAAGTGTGCCAAGACCACTCAATGGGGAAAGGAGAATCACTTCAGCAAATGGTGCTCGGAAAACTAGATACCCAATGCAAAAGAATGAAGTTGGACCCTTATCTCACACCATATATGAAGATTAACTCAAAATGGATTAAATACCTAAATATAAGACCTAAGACTATAAAACTCCAAGAAGAAAACATAGGGGGAAAGCTTCGTAACATTGGACTTCACAATGATATCTTGGATATGACACTAAAAGCACAAGCAACAAAAGTAAAAATAGACAAATGGCTATACAACGAACTTAAAAATGTTTGTGCATCAAAGGAAACAATCAACAGAGTGAAAAGGCAACCTATAGAACAGAAAACTTGCAAACCATATATCTGATAAAGGGTTAATATCCAGAATATACAACGAAATCCTACAAGTCAACAAAAAAAAATCAAACAACCTAACTTTAAAATGGGCAAAGGACTTGAGAAGATATTTCTCCAAAGATGGTATACAAATGGCCACCAAGAATATGAACAGATGCTCAACACCATTAACCATAAGAGAAACGCAAATGAAAATCACAGCAATAGAAACGACAGACAACTTTGCCTAAATATGCTATAAATGCCAGAATACATTATTATTGTGTTTACTTTAAAAAGTCAATTGTCTTCTTAAAAGTTTAAATGAAATACACTATTTTATATTTATCCACATCTTTTTCATTTCCAGCACTCGTCATTGCTTTGTGTAGATCCACATTTCCATATGACATTATTTTCCTTCCATCTGAACACAGTTTAATATTTCCTTTAGTGCGTATCTTCTAGCAACAAATTCTCTCAGATGTATATATCTGAAAAAATTCTTTTATATCCTTAATTTTTGAAATATTTTCATTGGATATAGAACACTAAATGACAGGTTTTTTCTCACACTTAAATGACATCATTTAGATCTCTTTGTCTTACATATTTTCTGATAAGAAGCCTGGAGTCATTCTTATCGTTGTTCCTCCAGATGCAATGTATCTTTCTCCTCCGACTACATTTAAAATATTCCCTTTATTAGGGAAAGCAAGTACAGCAAAACGTTAATCACTGGTAAATCTAAGTGAAGGGTATGTGGATGTTCATTGGAATAGTCTTCAGTGTTTCTGTAGCTTTGAAATTGTTAGGGGAAAAAATGGGGACAAAAGAACATATTTTGCTTTCATGTTTGTTTCGGATTGAATAGGATTGCCTGAACACCAATAATATATCTTTTTATAACTAAAGCAACCACCTCTTTTATTAATTGGAAGCTACCTGTTTCAATCAACCTTGGTTGAGCAGAAATCACAGTATAGATATGGATTTTAGGCCTCAAATCTCTGTTCTTGGTCCTTTGTATATTTTATATTGTCATTTGTTCTTGTGTTCAGTGTTGTTTGTGGGCATTTGAGACTACCTTCATGAATACATTGGTGTAGACTTAATCACTCAATGTCCCTTTTCAATGTAATAGTTTAACCAACACACACATAGCTATTTCAGTAAACCTCTTTATCTGACAAATATGGTTAAGTGGTTATGGTCTTAAGATAATAGTAATGAACACATCTACTATTTTTTTCTTCCCAGAATCTACACTATTCAGCTGGCAACAGTATCTGAAATTTTCTTGGGGGAAATGAATCCTTTATAAATCGGCAGTGTGGTTACTGTGGGACGTGACCCTGCCCAGCTTCCGTGCATCACACTTTCCATGCCCAGAGGTTGGTGCATGAACCGGATCAGGCCAATTAGTCAATGTATTGGAACCCTTTAGAAAGAGAAGCTATTTGTCTCAGAGTTACTGCTGGTAGGATTTAAACTTAGAGCTGCTGAATGCCACTTGTATTACCACATGTGTGGAGAGTCTGCATGAAAGTGAATCCTAGAGGGAAGGGAGCCAAATCGAGGGATGGAGGGAGGCAGAATTCTGACAGCATCATCTGAGTCTTGGAATCTAGCCATGCTTGGGCTTTTCAGTTATGTGTATCAGTCAGTAATAATCCTTCTTCTTGATATATTGTTAGTTCTTGATTATTATTTTCATTATTATATATCATTATTCATTCTTAATAAATAGAAGTTGTTCTTTAGCCTAAAAAAAAAACTACCCCTTTTATTGTTGATTTCAGTAATTTGATTATAAGGTGCCTTGGTATATATCTGTGTTTTTCTGGCTTGAGATTTATTGAACTTCCTGGAACTTTGAGTTCACGCTTTATCAAATTTTGAAAATTCCTTAAAATTTTTTCTAGCCTCCCCTCTTTCTCTTCTTCTGCAACACTAATTACACATATGCTGAACCATTTGACAGCATCTAATGGGTCGCTGATTCATTTTTTTTTCAGTCTTTTTTACGTTTTTTGTTTCAGTTTGAATAGTTTCTATTGCCTTATCTTTAAGTTCACTGACATTTTCTTCTGCTGTGTCAGTTGTGCTGTTAATGCCATCCAAAGAATTTTTCATTTCAGTTATGGTGTTTTCCTATTTCTATAAATTCCATGTGCTTTTTTATATCTCCCAGTTCTCTTCTTACCGTGTTAATGTTTTATTTTAAATCCATGAGAATATTTGTAATAGCTTTTTAAAATCCCTGTCAACTAATTACATCATTTTTAACATTTCCAGGTCTATTTCTATTGACTAAATTTTTCTCCTGGTATAGTTCACATAATTCTCCTTCTTCATATGTTTGTTACTTTCTAAAATGCTATGATGGATACTGTGAATATCATATTGTAGAATGTGTTGTTTTCCTTTAAAGATTGCCATATTGGTGCTCGCAGGCAGTTAAGTTACTTGCAGAACAGCTTGATCAAGGCTTGTTTTTAGACTTTGATAGGGCAGATTTAGAATATCCTTTTCTCTAAGGCTAATTTAGTGCTACTAGTAAAGCATGACTCTTCTGGGATCTCTAGTGAATGTCCCAGGTTTTCAAAAACACCTCTTCACTCTGACTGATTGTAACTCAAATTAACTCCCAGCCTTCTGTAAACATTGATAATTGTTCAGCTTAACAGTTCTGTCATTCTTTCCCTGGTCTTGTGTGGTTTCATCGATAGACCCATAAGGACCTCTACGCAAATTTCTGAACCTCTTCCTGCATATCAATGCTTCTTCCCTGGAACACTGCCTCACAGATTCCAACCACTTTAATATCTCACAATGCCAGTCTCCTTCTCCTCAAGCTACTGAGCCTGCACTCAGTCCAGATCCCACCCAAGGCGCTGCAGTCCAAAACCTGACAATAGGAGGAGAGCCAGGGAAATCACATCTCTTTTGTTTCCCTTCTCTCAAGGAATAAAGCCCTATGCTGCCTATTGTCTAGTATCTGAAAACTGTTGTTTCATACATTTCTTTCCAGTTTTCTACTTGTCTATGGCAAAACTGTGATTAAAGATCCATGTATTCTTCCATACTCCAAAAAATCCATGAACTTCTGAGAAAAGGGCAATTCTTTTAAAAACAGCAGATAGTAGCCTCACTGTTCCTCCACTGTCTCTCTCCTCATGCGAAAAAAAATACAGTGTGTACCCCTAGGGATCTAATTATGGCCTTGAATATCATCCCCTTTTCAAAAGTACCAGAGCTTCTCAGAGTGATTGATTACATAAATAGGGCTGGATAACTCAAGAAGAATCTGAGACACATTGCATCAGAGGGCAAGGTTGACTTGCAAGGTACCTATAGGAAATAACCACTATTATTTTCAATTTTCCTTTAAGATCCAGTCAATATAATAAAGCAATAGAAAGAACTGAAAGTACAGCCACTAGAAATAAATGGGTAATTTTACTGTTATTTTCAAGAGATGACTGTCTACCAAAAACCTCAAAAATTTTCTATAGTTTAGTAAGTTGCCTGAATAGAAATGAATATGCAAATATCATTAACTTTCTTACACAGTAAATGTAATGAGGAAAGATCCCTAATCACACCAGTAACAAAACTATGTGATACGTATAAATAATTTTAACAAGGAGTATGCAACATCATGTGAAGAAAACATAAAACTATCCTGAAAATAACAAAGACTTGAATAAGTAATCCAAAAATGGGATAATTAGAAAATTTGCCATATCAATATAAATATTTGATTTTTACCAATAGCTATAAATGTAAAAAATATTATACTGGTATGAGAATAGATAGGTAAAGAAAATAAAACAGCCATTATATCTATTTGACAAATGAATAATATACATGGAACCACATCTTAGACACCAATGGGCAAAAGGTAGGAATAGATAATTTACTGATCAACACGTGGTTATTAAATACATGAATATGTGTTCAATCTCACTAACAGTCAGAGGAGACAATTAAAACCATAGTGAAGAATTTTCTCTTGTGTATCAAGTTGGCAAATATCAAAAATAAAATAGTACTTAGACTTGAGAGGAAGAAATGAAAGAGGCATTCTCGTATGCCTATTCCCATAGAATAAATTTATAAAACTTATTGGAAAGCATTTAAAAATTGTAGGTTAATATCTTAAAGAGGATTAACCCCCTTATACTCTATAATTCTAGTTTTGGGAATCTATCCTATAGAAATAGCAAGAATGCTTACAAATATTTATGTACAAGTTTGTTCATCAAAGCAAATTTTGATAATAATGAAGAATCAAATATCATATGACATTTAACAGAACAGAATGGTTAAAATAAAAAAGTTACAGTCATCTCTCAGTATCCAATGGGGATTGGTTCCAGGACCCCTGTAGATATCAAAGTTCTTTATATAAACTGCATAGTACAGTTGGCCCTCCATATCTGCAGGTTCCACGTCCATGGATATGGAGGGCCAATTGTAAATAATATTGTTTCTTATAACGATTTTTAGGCAATATTTAAAGCATGGAAAAGTTCATAAGAGAGAAATGCGTGGGATTAAAAAAGCAAGCTATTTCCCTTTATATATATTACCATGTCTGCTTTGTTGAATCAGTGACTCAATGGATAAATTTGCATACTCACACAAACACACACATTTGATGAATGAATGAATAAATGAATTTATACATATGTACACATGTACATATATTGACAAAGAAAAAAAGCTTGCAGGAGAAGAGTTAACTCTGTATTGTAAAAAAAATATGGTTAATTTCTTGCTTTCTACTTTAGATTTCTAAATTTTCAAAGTTCTCAATGATGAGTAAGTACTACTTATTTTATGGGGAAGAAAAGAATAAGCAATGCCCGTGAACTTGAAGTAGTGAGAACTTAGATTGTTAGTAGGTCAACAATTGCCCTGTTGGACAAATTTACACTCCAGATAAGTTTTATTTGACATGCCCAGAGTGTTCAAAGGAATATTTCTAGATCTCAAGCTCAAGAAGATTGGGGGTAAGGGAGAGAGATGAAGTAGAGGAGGTATTTGTTTACATTGCAAGTAAATTTAAAAGTGTTTGGGCATTTTGGGAAAGAAATATGGCTGTAACAGATTTATATTAGAATTTTAAACATATATACCCTTCAACCAAGCAGTCACACTCCTGGTAATCTTCCCAAAGAAATACAGGTGCCACCAGAAAGACAAGATCCAGCCTCATCCACCAGAACACAGGCACTAGTCCCTCCACCAGGAAGCCTACACAACCCACTGAACCAACTTCAGCCACTGGGGACAGACACCAGAAACAACGGGAATTACAAACCTGCAGCCTGCAAAAAGGAGACCCCAAACAGAGTAAGATAAGCAAAATGAGAAGACAGAAAAACACACAGCAGATGAAGGAGCAAAATAAAAACCCACCAGACCTAACAAATGAAGAGGAAATAGCCAGTCTACCTGAAAAAGAATTCAGAATAATGATAGTAAAGATGATCCAAAATCTTGGAAATAGAATAGAGAAAATGCAAGAAACATTTAACAAGGACCTAGAAGAACTAAAGAGGAAACAAGCAACAATGAACAACACAATAAATGAAATTAAAAATACTCTAGATGGGATCAATAGCAGAATAACTGAGGCAGAGGAACGGATAAGTGACCTGGAAGATAAAATAGTGGAAATAACTACTGCAGAGCAGAATAAAGAAAAAAGAATGAAAAGAACTGAGGACAGTCTCAGAGACCTCTGGGACAACATTAAACGCACCAACATTCGAATTATAGGGGTTCCAGAAGAAGAAGAGAAAAAGAAAGGGACTGAGAAAATATTTGAAGAGATTATAGTTGAAAACTTCCCTAATATGGGAAAGGAAATAGTTAATCAAGTCCAGGATGCACAGAGAGTCCCATAAAGGATAAATCCAAGGAGAAATGTGCCAAGACACATATTAATCAAACTGTCAAAAATTAAGTACAAAGAAAACACATTAAAAGCAGCAAGGGAAAAACAACAAATAACACACAAGGGAATCCCCATAAGGTTAACAGTTGATCTTTCAGCAGAAACTCTGCAAGCCAGAAGGGACTGGCAGGACATATTTAAAGTCATGAAGGAGAAAAACCTGCAGCCAAAACTACTCTACCCAGCAAGGATCTCATTCAGATTTGATGGAGAAATTAAAACCTTTACAGACAAGCAAAACCTGAGAGAGTTCAGCACCACCAAACCAGCTTTACAACAAATGCTAAAGGAACTTCTCAAGGCAAGAAACACAAGAGAAAGAAAAGACTAACAATAACGAACCCAAAACAATTAAGAAAATGGGAATAGGAACACACATATTGATAATTACCTTAAATGTAAATGGACTAAATGCTCCCACCAAAAGACACAGATTGGCTGAATGGATACAAAAACAAGACCCATATATATGCTGTCTATAAGAAACCCACTTCAGACCTAGAGACCCATACAGACTGAAAGTAAGGGGATGGAAAAAGATATTCCATGCAAATGGAAACCAAAAGAAAGCTGGAGTAGCAATTCTCATATCAGACAAAATGGACTTTAAAATAAAGACTATTACAAGAGACAAAGAAGGACACTACATAATGATCAAGGGATCGATCCAAGAAGAAGATATAACAATTGTAAATATTTATGCACCCAACTTAGGAGCACCTCAATACATAAGACAAATACTAACAGCCATAAAAGGGGAAATCAACAGTAACACATTCATAGTAGGGGACTTTAACACCCCACTTTCACCAATGGACAGATTATCCAAAATGAAAATGAATAAGGGAACACAAGCTTTAAATGATACATTAAACAAGATGGACTTACTTGATATTTATAGGACATTCCATCCAAAAACAACAGAATACACATTTTTCTCAAGTGCTCATGGAACATTCTCCAGGATAGATCATATCTTGGGTCACAAATCAAGCCTTGGTAAATTCAAGAAAACTGAAATTGTATCAAGTACCTTTTCCAACCACAATGCTATGAGACTAGATATCAGCTACAGGAAAAAATCTGTAAAAAATACAAACACATGGAGGCTAAACAATACACTACTTAATAACGAAGTGATCACTGAAGAAATCAAAGAGGAAATAAACAATTACCTAGAAACAAATGACAATGGAGACACGATGACCCAAAACCTATGGGATGCAGCAAAAGTAGTTCTAAGAGGGAAGTTTATAGCAATACAACCCTACCTTAAGAAACAGGAAACATCTCAAATAAACAACCTAACCTTGCACCTAAAGCAATTAGAGAAAGAAGAACAAAAATACCCCAGAGTTAGCAGAAGGAAAGAAATCATAAAAATCAGATCAGAAATAAATGAAAAAGAAATGAAGGAAACGATAGCAAAGATCAATAAAACTACAAGCTGGTTCTTTGAGAAGATAAACAAAATTGATAAACCATTAGCCAGACTCATCAAGAAAAAAAGAGAGAAGACTCAAATCAATAGAATTAGAAATGAAAAAGGAGAAGTAACAACTGACACTGCAGAAATACAAAAGATCATAAGAGATTACTACAAGCAACTCTATGCCAATAAAATGGACAACCTGTAAGAACTGGACAAATTCTTAGAAATGCACAACCTGCCAAGACTGAATCAGGAAGAAATAGAAAATATGAACAGACCAATCACAAGCACTGAAATTGAAACTCTGATTAAAAATCTTCCAATAAACAAAAGCCCAGGACCAGATGGCTTCACAGGCGAATTCTATCAAACATTTAGAGAAGAGCTAACACCTATCCTTCTCAAACTCTTCCAAAATATAGCAGAGGGAGGAACACTCCCAAACTCATTCTACAAGGCCACCATCACCCTCATACCAAAACCAGACAAGGATGTCACAAAGAAAGAAAACTACAGGCCAATATCACTGTTGAACATAGATGCAAAAATCCTCAACAAAATACTAGCAAACAGGATCCAACGGCACATTAAAAGGATCATACACCATGATCAAGTGGGGTTTATTCCAGGAATGCAAGGATTCTTCAATATATGCAAATCAATCAACGTGATACATCATATTAACAAATTGAAGGAGAAAAACCATATGATCATCTTAACAGATGCAGAGAAAGCTTTTGACAAAATTCAACACCCATTTATGATAAAAACCCTGCAGAAGGTAGGCATAGAGGGAACCTACCTCAACATAATAAAGGCCATATATGACAAACCCACAGCCAACATCATCTTCAATGGTGAAAAACTGAAAGCATTTCCAATAAGATCAGGAACAAGACAAGGTTGCCCACGCTCACCACATAGTTTTGGAAGTTTTAGCCACAGCAATCAGAGAAGAAAAGGAAATAAAAGGAATCCAAATTGGAAAAGAAGTAAAGCTGTCACTATTTGCAGATGACATGATACTATACATAGAGAATCCTAAAGATGCTACCAGAAAACTACTAGAGCTAATCAATAAATTTGATAAAGTAGCAGGATACAAAAGTAATGCACAGAAATCTCTGGCATTCCTATACACTAATGATGAAAAATCTGAAAGTGAAATCAAGAAAACACTCCCATTCACCACTGCAACAAAAATAATAAAATATCTAGGAATAAACCTACCTAAGGAGACAAAAGACCTGTATGCAGAAAATTATAAGATACTGATGAAAGAAATTAAAGATGATACAAATAGATGGAGAGATATACCATGTTCTTGGATTGGAAGAATCAACATTGTGAAAATGACTCTACTACCCAAAGCAATCTACAGATTCAACGCAATCCCTATCAAACTACCACTGGCATTTTTCACAGAACTAGAACAAAAAATTTCACAATTTGTATGGAAACACAAAAGACCCCGAATAGCCAAAGCAATCTTGAGAATGAAAAACGGAGCTGGAGGAATCAGGCTCCCTGACTTCAGACTATACTACAAAGCTACAGTAATCAAGACAGTATGGTACTGGCACAAAAACAGAAAGATCAATGGAACAGGATAGAAAGCCCAGAGACAAACCCATGCACATATGGTCACCTTATCTTTGATAAAGGAGGCAGGAATGTACAGTGGAGAAAGGACAGCCTCTTCAATAAGTGGTGCTGGGAAAACTGGACAGGTACATGTAAAAGTATGAGATTAGATCACTCCCTAACACCATACACAAAAATAAGCTCAAAATGGATTAAAGACCTAAATATAAGGCCAGAAACTATCAAACTCTTAGAGGAAAACATAGGCAGAACACTCTGTGACATAAATCACAGCAAGATCCTTTTTGACCCACCTCCCAGAGAAATGGAAATAAAAACAAAAGTAAACAAATAGGACCTAATGAAACTTACAAGCTTTTGCACAGCAAAGGAAACCATAAACAAGACTTAAATACAACCCTCAGAATGAGAGAAAATAGTTGCAAATGAAGTAACTGACAAAGGATTAATCTCCAAAATTTACAAGCAGCTCATGCAGCTCAATAACAAAAAAACAAACAACCCAATCCAAAAATGGGCAGAAGACCTAAATAGACATTTCTCCAAAGAAGATATACAGACTGCCAACAAACACATGAAAGAATGCTCAACATCATTAATCATTAGATAAATGCAAATCAAAACTACAATGAGATATCAACTCACACCAGTCAGAATGGTCATCATCAAAAAATCTAGAAACAGTAAATGCTGGAGAGGGTGTGGAGAAAAGGGAACGCTCTTGCACTGTTGGTGGGAATGTGAATTGGTTCAGCCACTATGGAGAACAGTATGGAGGTTCCTTAAAAAACTACAAATAGAACTACCATATGACCCAGCAATCCCACTGCTGGGCATATACCCTGAGAAAACCATAATTCAAAAAGAGTCATGTACCAAAATGTTCATTGCAGCTCTATTTACAATAGCCAGGAGATGGAAACAACCTAAGTGTCCATCAATGGATGAATGGATAAAGAAGATGTGGCACATATATACAATGGAATATTACTCAGCCATAAAAAGAAATGAAATTGAGCTATTTGTAATGAGGTGGATGGACCTAGATTCTGTCATACATAATGAAGTAAGTCAGAAAGAGAAAGACAAATACCGTATGCTAACACATATATATGGAATTTAAGAAAAAAAAATGTCATGAAGAACCTAGGGGTAAGACAGGGATAAAGACACAGACCTACTAGAGAATGGACTTGAGGATATGGGCAGGGGGAAGGGTAAGCTGTGACAAAGCGAGAGAGTGGCATGGACATATATACACTACCAAATGTAAAATAGATAGCTAGTGGGAAGCAGCCACATAGCACAGGGAGATGAGCTCGGTGCTTTGTGACCACCTAGAGGGGTGGGAGGGAGGGTGGGAGGGAGGGAGACGCAAGAGGGAAGAGAGATGGGAACATATGTATATGTATAACTGATTCACTTTGTTATAAAGCAGAAACTAGCACACCATTGTAAAGCAATTATACTCCAATAAAGATGTAAAAAAAAAAAAAAACAACTAAAAATAGAAATACCATATGACCCAGCAATCCCACTACTGAGCATATACCCTGAGAAAACCATAATTCAAAAAACACCACAACATTCATTGCAGCACTATTTACAATAGTCAGGACATGGAAGCAACCTAAGTGTCCATTGACAGATGGATGGATAAAGAAGATGTGGGACATATATACAATGGAATATTACCCAGCCATAAAAAGAAATGAAATTGAGTTATCTGTAGTGAGGTGGATGGACCTAGAGTCAGTCATACAGAGTGAAGTAAGTCAGAAAGAGAAAAACAAATACCGTATGCTAACACATATATATGGAATCTAAAAATAAAAAAAAAGGTTCTGAAGAACCTAGGGGAAGGACAGGAGTAAAGACGCAGATGTAGAGAATGCACTTGAGGACACGGGGAGGGGAAGGGTAAGCTGGGACAAAATGAGAGAGTGGCATGGACATATATACACTACCAAATGTAAAACAGATAGCTAGTGGGAAGCAGCCGCAACAGAGAGATCAGCTTGGTACTTTGTTCCCACCTAGAGTGGTGGGATAGGGAGGGTGGCGGGGAGATGCAAGCGGGAAGGGAGATGGAGATATATGTACACATATAGCTGATTCACTTTGTGATACAGCAGAAACTAACACACCATTGTAAAGCAATTATACTCCAATAAAGATGTTAAAAAATAAATAAAAATAAAATAAATGGACATATTAGAATCATGCAATCTTTCAAGACTGATTTATGAAAAAACTGAAAATCTGCAAGGCCGATCACTAGTACAGAAATTGAAACAGTAATCAAAAAGCTCCCCAAGACAAAAATCCAGGACCATATGGCTCCACAAGTGATTTCTATCAAACATTCAAAGAAGATTTAAAACCCATCCTTCTCAAACTCTTCCAAAAAACTGAAGAGGAGGGAATGCTTCCTAACTCATTTTACAAAGCGAACATCACCCTGATACCAAAACCAGAAAAACTGGCAACACATGTACACAAAAAGAAAATTACAAAGGTATAGTGAAGTAAGAAACAGTTTAAAGGGATTGTGCAGACTCACCTCGGTATTCTCCAGGGCCTACTTCAGAGGCAGCAAGCTGAAATGCTCAGTAAAGAGGCATATTTGCTTATCTTAAAGCTCTGGCCTAATGGGCAGGCATATAATTTAACACATCTAGGGGCCTACTGAAATACTCTCCAAAGACAGAGGCCAGTGGACACCTACTTTGTGCTCTATCCCTGCCTCTTTACAGGTCACTGGGATCTCCCAGGAAGGAGCTTGTGCAAGCATGTAGCACCCAGGATTCTGAAATTCCCGCGTAGGGGATACCCCTTGATCTCCTGCCTCTGGAGGCCAGTGGGACTTGCATTCATGATTCCCAGGGGGCTGTAATAAACAGAAAGACAGTTTTGAGCTGGCAACCACCCCCCAGGGCATAGCACCAAGACAGAAGACTGAAATATACCACAGGCCTTTCTATGGAACAGGCTTATTTGCTTTTCTTGAAGCTTCACCCTGAGGGGCAGCCTAACAAAAGAGCCCCAAACTACATGAGGCAAAAACCAATAAAACTACAAGGAGAAACAGATGAATCTACTGTAATAGTTGGAGACTTCAACACCCCACTGTCAGGAATGGACAGATCCAGCTGGAAGAAGAAAATCAGTAAGGACACAGTTGAAATCCACAACACCATCAACTGGATATAATTAACATCTACTCACTACTTCACTTAACAACAGGAGAATATACATTCTTCTCTCCTCACATGGAACCCAGATAGACCACATTCTGGGCCATAAAACACACCTTACCAATATTTAAAAGAAGAGAAATCATACAATGTCTGCTTTCAGATCACAATGCCTTTAAACTAGAAATCAGCACTAGCAAAATAGCTGGAAACTTCCCCAATACTTGAAAATTAAACAACACACTTCTACATAACACATGAGTCAAAGAAGAAATATCAAGAGAAGTTTTAAAATATGTTGAATTAAATGAAAGAGGAAATACAGTTTATCAAATCTATGTGATGCAGCAAAAGAGGTCCTTAAAGGAAAATTTCTAGCATTGAATGCATACATAAGAAAACAAGAAAGATCTAAAATCAATCATATAAACTTCTACCTTATGAAACTAGAAAATGAACAGTAAATTAATATCAATATGAAAAGAAAAAATAATTAACAGAGCAGAAATCAATGAACTTGAAAACAGAAAATCAATAGAGAAAATCAACAAAAGCAAATGTGGATTCTCTGAAAAGATCAATAAAATGGAGAAGATTCTAACTGGGCTAAGAAAAAAGAGAGAAGACACAAATTACTAATATCAGACATGAAAGAGGGGACATCACTACAGATCCCATGGACATTAAAAAGATAATAAAGGGATAATATCAAAAACTCTATGCCAACAAATTTGATAACACTGATGCAATAAACCAAGTCCTTGAAAGACAAAATATGACAAAATTCACACAAAAATAAACAATATGAATAGCCTATATTTATTAAATAAATTGATTCAATAATTAGTAACTTTCCATAACAAAAAGCATTGGTCCAGCTGGATTTTCTGGTGAATTCTACCAACCATTTAAGAAAGAAATCATACTAATTCTCTACAATTTCTTTCAGACGTTAGAAGTAGAGTGAATACTTCTTAACACATTTTATAGGCCAGCATTACCCTAATACAAAACACAAAGACATTACAAGAAAAGAAAACTACAGACCAATATCTCTCATGAATGAAGATGCAAAAATCTTCAACAAAATATTAGCAGATCAATTCCAACAACGTATAAGAAATATACACCACAACCAAGTGAATTTTGTCTCAACTATGGAAGAGTTGTTCAACATTCGGAAAATCAGTTAATGTAATCCATCATAAACCAACAGGCTAAAGAATAAAAATCATATGATCATACCACAGTTACAGAAAATTATATGACAAAATTGAATAGCCATTTATGATAAAAGACCATCAGAAAGCTGTTAATAAAATAAAACTTCCTCAACCTGATAAAGAGTATCTTTAAAAAAAAACCTACAGTAACATTATGCTTAATGGTAAGATTAGAAGCCTTCTTGCTAAGATCGGGAACCAAGCAAGGAAGTCCCCTCTCACCATTCCTTTTTAACATCATATTGGAAGAAACGATGAGAAAATAAAAAGTACATAGATTGGAAAGGAAGAAATAAAACTGACATAATGATAGCATCTTGATTGCATAATATGTCTCTCTTTTTGGCTCCTCTGTTCAACAACTAAATTTTGGCATCCATCTATGAACAAAAGCACCTCTGTGGAAGTTGTAGGATCAAGCACCATACACCAAGGGACCCAGGAAGAGTCTTTCCCACCTGTGCATCAGGTAATAGGCACACAGACCTCAGTATAGGCTGTGGAAGAAGCAGGAGCCAGTGAATAGGCCTCAGCCTCTCTTGGTTGTAGTCAGGGAAAACTTGGAGAGTGCTGACTTGGGCAGACACTCATGGACAAGAGAGCCTTGCAGAAGTCCGACCTTCCTGGTAATGGATGCCTGAATTCCTTTGGAGCAAATATATAAATAAATAAGTTTGGACACATTGGAAAGGGTAAGAGTAACTTTGCCAGCACCACCCCTCCCTCAATGTGACACAGCATGGGGCTGAACTAGCCAGCAGTGACCTCTCAGGGGAAAGGGAAAGCAGTGAGTGAGTGCAAAGCTAACCCAGCTATACAGGACATAGCTGGAGAAATCTATTTCTTTCCCATAGCACCCAGAGTACCGAGACAGCACCTCTATGACTGGGGGACAGATATCAGGAAAGAGGCAGATAAGAATATCAAAGGGCATTAAAGGGACATGGTTCCTGATGAATGCTTTCAGTACTCCGGCAGAAAGCCTGTCCATGAGGTGCTGTGAGAACTTCACCCAAGGATCCCACCACCACCTGACCCACAGGCACCTCCAATGCCCCAAGTGCTAAACCAACAACTCCCCCCACTTTTTGGCCTGCTCTTTGTATGCAAATTTGAGTTCAGTGGCAAGAGCAAGGTCTGGTAGACATGGGGTGCCCTCAGAAAATCGGGCCAGTGTCCTTGGGCAAAGGAGAAAGCACAAACAAGAGCTGTAGCACACCTTCTGGAAAACAAAAGAGAGGTTTCCAGCAGCTGGTTTAGTGAGTTTTTAAGAATGATAGAAGACACACAAACTTAAAATTCTGCCACAAAATGGAACAAGAAATGTGGAGCAGAGATATCCATGAAGTTGGAGAAAGACCTAGACATAAGCAAGACCAGTAATAAAATCTCCCACCTGAAGACAACTAGTAAAGATTTAAGGAAGTGACTACTATTTCAAATATAAAAAAAGCAATGCAAAACTGTACGGAATATAAAGAATCAAGGAAGTATGTCATTACCAAAAGATAATAGTAATACTCCAGTAACTGAACACAAAGATACTGAATTTATCAATTTAGCTAATAAAGAATTCGAACTAGCTGTTTTTACAAACTCAACTGCCTACAAGAATCAACAGACATACAAGTCAATAAAATCAGGATAAACACGTGGCTAAAATGAGAAATTTAACAAAGAGGTAGAAATGATAAAAAAAGGACCAAAAAGAAATTCTAGAGATGAAGTATGAAATAAATAAAAAGAAAAATGCAATAGGTCATCTACAGCAGAATAGACCAAACAGAAGATAGAACTGGTGATCTAAAGGACAGGAATTTTTAAATAACCCAGTCAGTGTAGCCAAAGAAAAAAATACTGAAAAAGAGAAAACAAATCATATGTGATCTATGGGAAACCATCAAACATACAGGTATTAGAATAATTGGAGTTCCAAAAGGAAAAAAGAGAGGATAGGGGGCAGAAAGTCTATTTAAAAAAATAATAGCTGAGCACTTCCCAAACTTGGGAGAGACTGAAACATCCAGTCACAAAGCAAATAGATCACTCCATTATCTCAATGCAAAATGACCTTCTCCAAGATGTATTATAATTACATTGACAAAAATCAAAGACAAAGAGAGAATCGTAAAATAAAGCAAGAGAAAAAAAATGATTGTAACCTACAAATAGAAACCCAGTAGGTACAGGCCAGGACAGAAAAAAATGATATATTCAGTGTGTTGAAAGAATAAAAAAGTCAGTCAAGAATACTTTAACTGGCAAACATATCCTTCAAAAGTAAAAGAGAAATAAAAACTCTCCGAGACAAACAAGAACTGAGGAAATTCATCACCACTATACCTGCCTTACAAGAAATGCTGAAAGAATTTCTTCCACCTGAAATAAAAACATGATAATTAGTAACATGAAAACATACAACACACTCATAAAGGTAAATACACAGATTTTAAAAACTAAATCTGTAAGGGAATGGTGTGTTAACTACTGAACAACAGTATACAGGTTAAAGGGAAAAAGTATTAAAATAACTATACTTACTATAATTTGCTAATGCATGCACTATATGAAAAGAGGTAAATTTTGACATCAAAAACAAAAAAGGGGGAGATAGTAGGGTAGAGCTTTTGTATGTGATCCAAGTTAAGTTACAATCAGCTTAAAATGGACTGTTTTATCTATAAGATGCTTTATGTAAACCTTTATGTAAACCTCATGGTAACCATGTAGCAAAAACCTATAGTAGATTCACAAAGGATAAACAGAGGGCAATCATAGCATACCACCATGGAAAATCATGAATTCATAAAGAGGCAAAAAGAGAAGGACAAAAAGAATAAGGGAGCTGAAACAAACAACAAAAAAACAGCCAAAAAGTAATGAAAGAGATGGCATTACTAAGCACTTACATATCAATAGTTACCCTAATACATGAAATTAATTAATCAGTCAAAGGTCAGAGTGGCTGAATGGATGAAAAAACAAGACCCAACTAAGTCTGCCTTCAAGAGAATCACATAGCCTCAAAGAGATGTAAAAATATCCCATGTAAATGGAACCCAAAAGAAAGAGGGGGTAGCTATACTTATATCAGACAAAAAAAGGCTTTAAGCCAAAAAATGGTAACAAGACAAAAGGAAGATCATTATATAATTATAAAGTGGTCAACTCTGCAAGATATAACAATTGTGAATATACACACCCAACAACAGAGCACCTAATATACTAAGCAAATACTGAAAGGAGAAATTGACAACAAGACAATAATAGTAAGACACTTCAATACTCCACTTTCAACAATGGAAAGATAATCCAGACAAAAAATCACAAAGAAATGCTGGACCTGAGCTATACTTTATACCAAATTGACCTAACAGATATATATAGAACATTCCACCCAAGAGCAGCAGAATACATATTCTTCTCAAGTGTACATGGAACATTACCAAGGATAGGTCATATAAGCCACAATACAAATTTTAGCAAATTTAAGAAAATTGAAAACATACGAAGTATCTACTTGACCAACACGATATGAAACTAGAAATCAACAGCAGGAAAGCTAGAAAATTCACACACATGTAGAAATTAAAGAACACACTCCTGAACAAACAATAGGTCAAGAAAGAAATTAGAAAGGACATTTTAAAATCTTAAAACAAATAAAAATGGAAACAACACAGACAAAAACTGGGGTTCTGTAAAAGCAGCTCTTAGAAGTTTATAGCAGTAAATGCATATATTAAGAAAATACAAATAATCTTAAAATTTATAAGGAACCATAAAAGACCCAGAATTGCCAAAGCAACCCTAAGGAAAAAGAACAAAGCGGAAGGCATAATCCTCCCAGACTTCAGACAATATTACCAAGCCACAGTAATCAAAACAGTGTGGAATTGGCACAAAAACAGATATATCAATGCAACAGAATAGAGAGCCCAGAAATAAACCCACACAGTTACAGTCAATTAATCTTTGACAAAGGAGGCAAGACTATATACCATGGGAAAAAAGACAGTCTCTTCAGCAAGTGGTGCTGGGAAAGTTGGACAGCTTCATGTAATGAATGAAGTTAGACCACAACCTCAAACCATAAAAAAATTAAACTTGAAATGCCTTAAACACTTAATCATAAGCCTAGAAGAGATAACAGGCAAAACATTCTCTGACATAAAGCATACCAATGTTTTCTTAGGTCAGTCTCCCAAGACAATAGAAATAGAAACAAAATAAACAAATGAAACCTAATCAAACTTACAAGCTTTTGCACAGCAAAAGAAACCATCAACAAAATGAAAAGAAAACCTACAGAATGGGAGAAAATATCTGCAAACCATGTGACCAACAGGGCTTAATTTCCAAAATATACAAACAGCTCATAAAACTAAATATTGAAAGTTTATAGCAATACAGTCATATAGCAGGGAAAAAAAAATCTCAAGTAATAAGCAACCTAACCTTACACCTAAAGCAACTAGAGGAAGGAGAAGAAACAAAACCCAAAGTTAGTAGAAAGAAAGAAATCATAAAGATCAGAGCAGAAATAAATGAAATCAGAACAAAGAGACAACAGAAAATATCTATGAAACTAAAAGCTGGTTCTTTGAAAAGAAAAACAAAATTGATAAACCTTTAGCCAGACTCATCAAGGAAAAGTAAAAAAAAAAAAGGAGAGGTCTCAAATCAATAAAACTAGAAAAGAAAAAGAAGTTACAACTGACACCACAGAAATACAAAGGATCATAAGAGAGTATACAGGCCAATAAAATGGAAAACCTAGAAGAAATGGACAAGACTGTACCAGGAAGAAATAGAAAATATGAACAGACCAATCACAAGTTCTAAAATTGAAACTGTAAGTAAAAAACTCCCAACAAACAGAAGTCCAGGACCAGATGGCTTCACAGGCAAATTCTACCAAACATTTAGAGAAGAGTCAACACATACTCTCTGAAACTCTTCCAGAAAACTGCAGAGGAAGGAAGACTCCCAAACTCATTCTGTGAGGGCACCATCACCCCAATAGCAAAACCAGACAAAGACATCACATAAAAAGAAAGTTACAGGCCAATATCACTGATGAACATAGATGCAAAAATCCTCAATAAAATACTAGTAAATCGAATCCAACAAAACATTCAAAGAATCATATACCATGATCAAGTGGGATATATCCCAGGGATGCAAGGATTTTTCAGTATCCACAAATCAATCAGTGTGATACACCACATTAGCAAATTGAAGAATAAAAACTATATGATCATCTCAATAGATCTAGAAAAAGCCTTTGACAAAATTCAACACCCATTTATGATAAAAATTCTTCAGGATGTGGGCATAGAGGGAATATACCTGAACATAATAAAGGCAATATATGACAAGCCCACAGCTAACATCATACTCAATGGTGAAAAGCTGAAAGCATTTCCTCTAAGATCAGGAACAAGACAAGGATGTCCAGTCTCACCACTATTATTCAACATAGTTTTGGAAGTCCTAACCATAGCAATCAGAGAAGAAAATGAAATAAAAGGAATACAAATTGGAAGAGAAGAAGTAAAACTGTCACTATTTGCAGATGATATGGTACCATACATAGAAAATCCTACCAGAAAACTACTAGAGTTCATCAATGAATTCAGTAAAGCTGCAGGATACAAAAGTAATTCATAGAAATCTGTTGCATTTCTATACACTAACAACAAAAGACCAGAAAGAGAAAATAAGGAAACAATTCCATTAACCATCACATCAAAAAGAATAAAATACCTGGGAGTAAACCTACCTAAGGAGGCAAAAGACCTGTACCAAAAACGGTAAGATGCTGAGTCATGATATCGAATATGACACAAACAGTTGGAAAGATATACCATGTTCTTTGATTGTCAAAATGACTATACTACCCAAGGTGATCTACAGACTCAATGCAATCCCTATCAAAATACCAATGGCATGTTTTGCAGACCTAGAACACACAAAAAAATCTTAAAATCTGTATGGAAACACAAAGACCCTGAAGAGCCAAAGCAAGCTTGAGAAAGAAAAACAAAGCTGGAGGAATCAGCTCCCTGACTTCAGACTATATTATAAAGCTACAGTCATCAAAACAGTATGGTACTGGCACAAAGACAGACTTATAGATCAATGGAACAGGACAGAAAGCCCAGAAATAAACCCATGCACCTATGGTCAATTAATTTGCAATAAAGGAGGCAAGACTATACAATAGAGGAAAAACAATCGCTTCAATAAATGGTGCTGTGAAAACTGGACAGCTATGTGTAAAAAAATGAAATTAGAATATTCTTTAAGACCATACACAAAAATAAGCTCAAAATGGATTAGACCTAAATGTGAGAGAGGACACTGTAAAACTCTTAAAAGAAAACATAGGTGGAACAGTCTCTGACATAAATCAAAGCAATATCTTTTTTGATCTGTCTCCCAGAGTAATGGAAACAAAAACAAAAATAAACAAATGGGACCTAATTAAGCTCAAAAGCTTTTGCACAGCAAAGGACACCATAAAAAAAACAAAAAGACAACCCATAGAATGGGAGCAAATATTTGCCAATGATGTGACCAACAGGGGATGTCTCCAAAATTTATAAACAGCTCGTGCGACTTAATATCATCAAAAGAAAACAACCCAATCAAAACATGGGCAGAAGATCTAAATAGACATTTCTCCAAAGACAACATACAGATGGCCAAGAGGCACATGAAAAGAAGTTCAACATCGCTAATTATTAGAGAAATGCAAATCAAAACTACAAAGAGACATCACCTCAAACCAGGCAAAATGGCTATGATCAAAAAAATCCACAAATAATAAATGCTGCTGCAGAGGGTGTGGAGAGAAGGGAACCCTCCTACACTGCTGGTGGGAATGTAAATTGGTGCAGCCACTATGGAGAACAGTATGGAGGTTCCTTAAAAAACTAAAAATAGAGCTACCATACAATCCTGCAATCCCACTCCTGGACATATATCTGGAGAAAAACATGGTCCAAAAGGATACATGCACCCCAGTGTTCACTGCAGCACTATTTACAATAGCCAAGACATGGAAGCAACCTAAATGTCTATCAAAAGAGGAGTAAAGAAGATGTGGTACATATATACAATGGAATATTACTCAGCCATTAAAAGGAATGAAATAATGCCACTTGCAGCAACATGGATGGACCTAAAGACTGTCATGCTGAGTGAAGTTAGTCAGACAGAGAAAGAGAAATATGATATTGCTTATAGGCAGAATCTAAAAAGAAATGATACAAATGAACTTATTTATAAAACAGAGACACTCACAGACTTAGAAAATGAACTTATGGTTACCGGTGGGGAAGGGTGGGGGGAAGGGATAGTTAGGCAGTTGGGGATTGACATGTACACACTGCTATATTTTAAATGGATAACCAACAAGGACCTACTACATAGCACAGGGAACTCTGCTCAATATTATGTAACAACCTAAATGGGAAAATAATTTGAAAAAGAATAGATACATGTATATGTGTGACTGAATCACTTTGCTGTACATCTGAAAGTAACACAACATTGTTAATCAACTATATTCCAATATAAAATTAAAAGTTTTAAAAAGAAAGAAAAAATACATGCAGCCCAATATTCACTGCAGCACTATTTACAATAGCAAAGACATGGAAGCAACCTAAATGTCCATCAACAGCGGAGTGGATAAAGAAGATGTGGTACATATATACAACGGAACATTCCTCAGCCACAATAAAGAATGAAATAATGCCATTTTCAGCAACATGGGTGGACCTAGGGATTATCATACTAAGTGAAGTAACTCAGAGAGAGAAAGACAAATATCATATGATATTGCCTATGTGTGGAATCTGAAAAATGGTACAAATGAACTTATTTACAAAACAGAAAGAGTCACAGATGCAGAAAACAAACTTATGGTTACCAAAGGTGAAAGGAGGTGGGGGAGGGATAAATTGTTTGGGATTAACATATGCACACTACTGTATATAAAATAGATAACTAAGAAGGACCTACTGTATAGCACAGGGAACTCTGCTCAGTATTCTATAATAACCTATATGGGAAAAAAATCTAAAAATAACAGATATATGTATAACTGATCCACTTTGCTGTACACCTGAAACTAACACAACATTGTAAATCAACTATACTCCAATTTAAAAAAAAATGAAAAAAAAATAGGGGTGTTCTACTATCACTTGAGATTGACAATCCAACCTTCTATCCACTGCACTTTTACTTGTTTGGTATGGGAAGTAAATTGGCCCCATTGGGCAAAAAAAAAAAAAAAAGTCTATTACAAAATGAGGGATAAAACCAATAGTTTTCCCTCACCCTGTATATTCATAGACACACAAACTTTAGCTTAATTATCTTCCCGTAACGAACAGGTTAATGTATTTATTGGAATATTTAATACCTCTGAAAAGTGCCCAACTGTAATAATAAATTTGTTAGAGTCATCAGCAATTTAATTCTGTACAATGTCCTCTAAAACATATGGCTACAAATTTACTAACCCAATTCAGCCCCACATTTTAAGTGGATACATGTCCTAGCACACAGTAGGAACCCAATAAACATTGAATAAATTAACGAACGATGCTGAAAAGTGTCCAAGAGAGGTGATTTGGGAAAACACGAATCATGTGCTTACTTACTCCATGTCCATTGCACTTTAGTGAACACTCATATGATCTGTCTGCAAGTATCCTTGATTCTACACATTCACGATTTACACAAATCTAAAGAAAAACACATACAAATTTTTTTTCTGAGTTAGAGGAGTCCAGTTATTGTAACATTACCATCAGTAATTTTATAACATAAGACCACAGACATTCAATGCAGTAATTTCCATTAAGTACTGCTTTTGCTGTAACCCACAAATTTCTATATGTTGTATTTTCATCTTCATTTAATTAAAAACATCTTTCAATTTCTCTTGAGATTTCTCCTTTGGCATAAGTGTTATTTAGAATTGGGTAGTGTAAGCTACAAATATTTGGGGATTTTTCCAATCAGGCTTATGTAAACTATGGACTTTGGGTGAGGATGATGTAAGAGTGTAGGATTGTGGATAGTGTAGGTGTCTGCACTTCTGTGGGGTAAGTGGTTATGGGAACTCCCTGTACTTTCTGCAACTTTTGATGTGAACCTAAAACTTCCCTAAAAAATAAAGTCTATTTTTTAAAATAAATTTTAAAGAAATGATTCAGGCTTCTGGTATTCGGTTCCCCATTTAAGGAGTTTGGAAGTTGACACTCCATCCTAACAACAAGTAAAAAGTTGAGCAGACTGAAGAAGCAACAACTCTTTTAGGATCCATAAAAGAAGTGACTTGGGGGCAAACCACTGCCCCCAAATTGGAGAGACAGACGAGCGAACACAGGGAGTCACAGCTTACCAGAGAAAAGATTCACAAGCGGAAACCTCCTCGGGTACCCGTGCCAGCGTCGGAAAGCCTGAACTGTAATTGATGAATTGCTGGAGGCGCAATACAGACACCTCTGAGAGTCAGGAACTCCAGGAGAGCCCCACAGTTTTGTGAGATGTACATCCAGGAGCTCAGCCAATGTTCTCACAGTAAATATTAGAGAAAAACATTTCTTGTATTCTGGCAGGAGGAGGGGAAAAGGAACCATTTTGAAGTAGCCAGAGCACTCTGTTCTTAACAAGACTTGCCCTCAGGAGAAACCAGTTAACTAGAGCCTAATCTGGTGATGTCTTATCAGAGCCTAACTGGTCTGAGGGAAGGGAAATACCCAATTTCAGTCAGCTCTAACCTTCCATGTGTAAGAAGAGAAATACCCAACTCCAGCCCACTCCAGCCATCCTGTCCCATCTAAGGGAGGAGAAAAAACATGAGAAACACTTGTGAAGTTCACAGTCCAGAGGCACAGGTTCACTGAAAGACTCAGACCTGTTCATAAGACTAAAGAACACTTCCCCTTCCCACAACACCTCACCACCACATTTCTAAAGGTCTATTTACAGCAGTTCTTTTATCTGGTTCATCATGTCCAGCTCTCAAGAAAACAGATAAGGTTATATACTAAAAGCTAAAAAACACAATTGGAAAAACGGAGACAGTATCAGAACCATACATGTCATGGATACTGAAATTATCAGACCAGGAGTTTAAAACAACTATGATTAATATGCTAAGGGCTCTAATAGATGAAGTAGACAGTATGCAAGAACAGACGGGAGATGGAAGCAGAGAGACAGCAATCCTAAGAAAAAAATAAAAATAAATGCTGGAATGAAAAAAAAAACCACTGTAACAAAAATGAATAAATGCCTTTAACGGGCTTATTAGTACACTGGAAATAGCTGAGGGAAGAATCTCTGAGCTAGAGGATATCAATAGAATCGTTGAAAACGAAAAAGCAAAAAGAACAAAGACAAAAACATAACACAGAATATCCAAGGACTATGGGACAACTATAAAAGGTGTAACATATATGTAATGGAAATGCCAGAAGAAAAAGAAAAAGGAGCAGAAGAAATATTTGAAACAATAATGACTAAGGATTTCCCCCAAATTAATGTCAGACACCAAACCACAGTTCCAGGAATCTCAGAAAACAATAAGCAGGATAAATGCCAAACAAACAAACTAACAAACCCCTACACTTAGGCATATCGTGTTCAAACAGAAAATCAAAGAATAAATCCTGAAAAAAGCAAAATTTTTTTTTAAAACCGTACCTATAGAGGAACAAAGATAAGAATTACATCTGACTTCTCCTCAGAAACCAGGCAGTCAGAAGAGTGGAGTAAAATATTTAAAGTATTGACAGAAAAAAATCCCTAACCTAGAATATAGAATTCTATATACTTGCAAAATTATCCTTCAAAAGTGAAAGAGAGATAAAGACTTTTTCAGACACACAAAAATGGAGGGAATCTTTCGCTAAGAGAGCTGTCTTGCAAGACATGTTAAAAGAAGTTCTTAAGAGAGAAGGAAAATAACATAGGTCAGAAACTAACAGGATGTACCATAGCTTTACGTAAACTATTTTCTTTGTGTGATAAGCATGTGTCAATGTAGGCTGATCAATTGTAACAACCGTACCACACTGGTGGGCGATGTTAGTAACAGGGAAGACATGCCTGTGTGGGGCCAAGAGGGCGTGTAGGAAATCCCTCTAACATCCTTTCCATTTTATTGTGATTCTAAAATTGTTCTTTAAAAACAGTCCAAAAAAATGATTCAGGGCAGGGAAATGGGAGAAACAAATAAAACAAGACTGACATAAAAAAAATCAGAATCAAAAAATCACTTTTAATTACAATAGCCTGAAATCTAACAAAACCATCCCTAAGAGCACAGTTTAAATAGTATTCTGTATTACTGCACATATTGAAAGTTTGCATAGAAAGAAAATCAATTCAATAATCAGGAGTTTTCACGAAATATGCGCTATTATTCGAGTTCCTAAGAAAATATATTAGAAGTTTTCATTAAAACATACTACAGATATCTAACATTCTATTATGGAATGTATTAAACATCCAAATATTAATTCTTTTAAGTATAAAGTATAATAATCAGAGGATTAAGGATACATTCCCAACTCTCTTATTTCTAGCAATATCAACCTCCCTAAGTTGCAGTTTTCTTAAATGAGTACAATAATACTTTTTCTGAACTATCTGAGATTTGTTTCAAGGTAAAATGAAATAATGTATGTGAAAATGATTTCCTTTCACACATGAAATCACAACACTCTTCAGAGAAATGGCCTCACAAAACCCTTTCGAAACCCCAACACCCTAACCCTTTTAAGCCTTTAATGTGTTCCGTCTTCTCATTAGTTCTTGGCCTCCGTGGTGTGTCTAACAACTCCTTTTAGAATGTAGAGATTTTGAAGTAAATTTATTTCCTCTATGTTTTCTCCAGATTTGGTTGGTTGGTCTCATAGATAATAAATTATAATAACAATAAATAATAACAGCCAACCTATGTTTAGCTCTTACTATGTGCTGGGCATTGTGCTAAGCACTTTATACTATTATCTCATTTAATCTTTGCAATAACTCCATAGAGTAAATGTTATTATTATCCCCACTTTACATACAGTTGTGATATCTCAGACTGGTTAGGTAACTTGCAAAATGTCAAAAACTAAGAGGTAAAGACTGATTCTTAGCAGGCCCATCTAAGTTGTGCTTTTATCTACTGGGCCGCAAAGAGACATATATTACTATGTGGGATTTCTTCTTTCTTCTCCAAGAAGAAAAGTGAATTTCCATGTTATGGAATATTTAACTACAAGTACAAGTATTCCCAAGATTTCTCTCTTCCCCATTCCAGCCCCAGAACACTTGGCTTTTCCTTGCTCACAACACTGAAATTCTAATGGGGATCAAACAATTCTCATTTCCCTCAGACACCAATTGAAGCTTATTCATTTTCTCCTTAACCAAATATTTAAGTTTACAAAGCACTAGTAATTAACTGCACTATTTATTAAAGGAATTAATAAAACTAGATTTTTAAAAATAGATTTTAAGTCATTTACCCTCCCAGTATCACAAATAGAGCCATTTTTGACCACCATTGGATCTTCTCCACCTTTCGTTGTGTAGTGCATAGTTATACATACAGTATTTCGTACAAAAGCATAAATCACAGAAGCACCGTCTCGAAGGAAAGGAGTTTGAAAGGGGTAGGTGCAAATTAATCTGCCACATATAAGATTCCTGCAAACATAATAAATTATACGATTATTATGCATTAGGCATTTATTAGGAATGCATCAGATTGGTTTCTTTGACAAAAAAGTAAAAATAAACAATGGTTCTCCATTTATGGCAATATATCTAAGGAAAATGTAACACTTTAATACTAACATTTAAAGTAAAAAGTAAAGCCATTGATACAGGCTTAATAAGCCTGTAGCACAAGAAAGATGCCAAGGCTAGAGATTTTGATTTCAGATTTACTCCCATACACATGTGATACTTGAAACCACTGGAATGAATGACATATATAGAGAAAAACTAAAAACAGAATCTTACAGAACACGAGAGGTTATCTTTAATATTTGCATAGCATACCTCCATGCACAAAATTTATATTTGCTTCTTTCTCTACCACAGTTCCCAAACCTATCAGTTTGAGACTGTATTTCTTCATAGCAGGCAAATGGAGCATTTTTTGAACCTGTCAAAGTTAAAAATATATTTGGATTAAAACTTCCTTTTTTTCCATCTTCCTCAATTTCCTCATATATTTATGTTTCTTATGTTTTTTTCTCTATTATTATCATCTATTCAAAAGTTTCCTAGTGACGTTGTAAGAAAAAAGAAATGATTAAAGTGAAAAGTAACGCTCATGGTTATTTCTCCTTTTACTTCATTTTCAGTCATTTCCATCACAAAAGATATTATGAGGATGGGGAGAGCTACAGAAGTGTAAACCTTGAGAGGGCTCTGTGAAAGAAGACAAGAGAGAGAAAACTATACTTGTTCTCCTAGATTCTGAGTAGGAATTTATAAAAAGCCAGGTGTATAAAAAAATCTCATTAAAGAAAGCTCGTATCTTCAGAAAGTCTGAAGTGAAGGGACCAAAATTGCCAAACTATAAATTTACCTATTTTTCCTTCATTCCTATATTAGTTTTTTTATCATTGTATAAAAAATTACCAATATACTGGCACCTTAAAACAATACCCACGTCACAGTTTCTGTAAGTCAGGAGCCTGGCAAAGCACAAGCAGGTTTTCGGTTCAGGGTCTCACTAGGCTGAAATAAAGTTCAGCCTAGTGGCTGGGGTTACAGTCTCATTTGAGGCTGGAGTCCTCTTCCAATCTCACTGGTCGTTGGAAGAATTCATTTTTTTGCACCCATTGCTCCATTGTCTTACTATCTGCCAGGGGTTGCTCTTGGCCCCTCAGGTCCTAGTCACACGGCCCTCTCACAACAATGGCAGCTTATTTCTGCCAAGCCAGCAAGAGAATCTTCTGACATCTTCCTTCTTCTAAAGGCTCACATTATTAGGTGAGGCCCCACTCAGAATGATCTCCCTTTTGATTAATTCAAAGTTGACTAATTATGGACCTTAATTACATCTTTAAAATTCCTTCATATTTACTATGTAATCTAATCATAGGAATGACATTCCATCATATATTCACGGGTTCTCCCCCAACTCAGAGAGGGGATTATCCAAGAAATGTACACCAGAAGAATATTGGGGGCCATCTTAGAATTCCACCTAGCACAGTCACCATCTCCAAAATGAACCTTGCTAAGTCTAACTGCCCATCTATAAAATATAAAAGTAGGTAATAATATCTACCTCAGTGGATTGTTATGAAACTTAATTAAGATGATGCTTATTTAGTCACTCTTTTTTTTTATTAATTTATTAATTTATTTTTGGTTGCATTGGGTCTTCGTTGCTGTGCATGGGCTTTCTCTAGTTGCAGCGAGCGGGGGCTACACTTCACTGCGGTGCACGGGCTTCTCATTGCAGTGGCTTCTCTTGTTGCAGAGCACGGGCTCTAGGCTCACAGACTCTAGAGCGCAGGCTCAGTAATTGTGGCGCCATGGGCTTAGTTGCTGAACAGCATGTGGGATTTTCCCGGACCAGGGCTCGAACCTATGCCCCCTGCATTGGCAGGCGGATTTTCAACCACTGCGCCACCAGGGAAGTCCCATATTTAGTCACTCTTAATTCCCATCTAATCCTTCTCCATTTTCTTTTGAGATTAAGAAGGTTTCTCCTATTTACCAGCTCCTTCTATGATTTACATTTTCCCCACTATTCCCTTTAATTTTTTACCTTCTCCTAATTCTATCTCTTTCCACCATTTTTAAACATTGGTCCATCAAAGGTGCTTGTATATGTACCGTGAGGACAGGTAATGGTATTTCTGAGTATTCACAATGTTTATTAGCTCAGTTGTGAATCTGAGAATACCAGGTTAGGAATGCTCTTCATCCAGGCCAATTTTTACTCATTCAAATAGTGCTTCTAAAGGTACCAATGAGCCCTGTATTTAATTTCTCCCTTGAATACCTTCTCTCATTAGTGTTAGGGACTTTCTTTCAGCTCAGTCTGGGTTTTCCAACGTGATATGGAAACACCAAAAGGGCAACACTTTGAAAATGTGAAATCACATGTCAAATATTTCCTTAAACCCAGTATACTGATGAAGTCTACAAAGTAAGAGAATTTTCTCTTCTATAGTCCAAATAGTGTATTTAGATTCCCTCTAACCTATTATCAAATGCTATGAGGTACCACAAAATAGTAGATGGACTTTCATAGACAGATGTGCATGGCTGGTACTAGGTCAGTAAATGTGGGTGCTGGAAAACTACTGCAAGTAGTTTAGGCAAGACTCATAAATAGCACTGCAGAGTAGGGAGTCTGAGGTTTTACTCCCTTGACCACTATTAGAGACGACTAGTTTACGTTTCCAGTTAGATGGACTAGAAGGCCACCCCATCTCAACTGTAATAAAGGGAGCCATTGAAACGTTAGCTAAAGTTTTATCTTTTATAACCTGACATCTTTCTCACCTCATCTCATGACTAACAGGCATTTGCAACTTAACATATCCTAAAACCAAATTGTTTTACACCCTAGGCTTCTTTATAGGACCATTAGTCAACCAATGTTCAGGCGAAAACTTAGGAAGAATTCCTGATTTCTTTTTCCCCCCCTCACTACCTGCCTCCACCATCTAATCCATGTATTATGGACACTGCCCCTAAATACAGCCTGAGCATGACCACTTCTCATCTGCTGCGCAGTCACCACTCTAGCCTGTGCTATCATCAGTTCTCTTCTAATATGCTACCATAGCTTCTAAACGACTCCCCACTTCCACTCTCCATAGTACATTCTCCATATCGTAAGTCAGAGTGATCTTTTTAAAAAATAAAAATACATCAGCCTCTTACTTAAATATCTCTAGTGGTTTCCCATTACATTAAGAATAAAATCCATTTTTCTTGCCATGGTCCTTACTCAGCCTGGTTCACTACCTTTCAGCCACACTGCCCTTCTTTTCATCCTTGAACTCACCAAATTCATTCCTAACTCAGAACCATAACATTTGCTGCATTTCTCTGCCCAAAATGCTCTTTCCTAAGATCATCTTCTGGCTGACTTCTTCTTAATATTAAAGTTTCTACTCAAATTTCACTTCCACACAGAAACCATCTCTGAACACCCTGTCTGAACAGCCTCACCTTCATCATCAGTCTTTTTCCTATCACTCTGTTTGCTGTTGCTTTGTTTGGGGGATTTTTTTGCTGTTGTTATCATACCATTCACCACTAATGGAAATGATTATATTTATTTACTTATTTACTAATTTTTTTATTGTTTATGCCTGAACCCTTCACTGGAATATAACCTCCATAAGAATAGGAATCTTTTTTTTTTGTCTTTCCCATCCCTGGGTTTCCAGTCCTAGAAGAATGCCTCACCCAATTAAGGTGATAAATAAATATTTATTGAATGAATGAAAAAAATCAACACCTTGGGGAACATATTCCATGATCTGTCTTTCTTACGGAGTTTGACATCCAAAATCAAAACCTCCAATAGGAATTATACCTATTCTATTTGAAGCAATAGAGATTTTTAAAGATTAACATTTGAAACAAACTCCTTAGTGATCTCTCCCAAATTATGTTTCCAATGTCACCTCACTAATTTCATTAGTTTCTGTTTTGTGGCCTTCTAGATATTTTTTATCGAAAGAGGCAATATCGATTCTACATTTTTCAAATAACTTGTAGATAGAACCAATTTAAAATTTCCACAAATTCATGATACGAAGTAAGAGTTGAAATTTTTTCCTCATGGCTCCTAAAACAGTCCTAAGAGATATTTAAGATAAATAAGCATAAACTTACTTATACAATCTGAAGCCACTTGAGCTATATAATTCTTTTCCATCTCCAATAAACTATAGATTATTACTGTAACACCAGCTGAAATAATGGAGAAATAACTATTTTCAAAGAAGTCCAGGAAATTCATCACTAATTATGAGAATAACAAGAGACAGATTAAATGAAATATTTATTATATTGGCACTCAAGGAAGAAATGTAAGTAAAGATTATCTCTCTATCTCTTGTTTTCATTTATGTTTACACTCCAGCTTCATTCTTCTGTCTCACTGAGGCCCATCCTTTTCCACATGGTCAAAAACATAGCTGCCCAAAACTCTGGATCTTTATTTATGATAATTTTGAGTCCTTAGAGGGAAAACTCTCTTGTTTAACTGTCTAAAAGTCCCAGAAAAGAAACTCAGAACCTCCCCAACTCCCTTAGCATGACTTAGACATTCAGCTCAAAACCCACCAAATGTAGCAAGGTTGAAGAGTACTGCAGTTAGACTGGGTCTGGTTAGGTACCCGCTACTGTCCAACCAAGTATAAACAGGGGTATAAGACCAAACTATACTAATAACATATTTCCCACAGTAACCATGTGGATATTAAGCAGTTCTTAGAAAGTGGTACTAAGAGGAAAATCCTACCTGAGGCCTCTGCAGAAAAAGATGAATCTAGAAGCCTACTGTGAAATCTTGCCTCTTACCATCAATAAAACAGTTTATGATACTCTGATCTATACTAACCTCTGCCTTCTCTATATAAACTTTGGTACTCCAGAAAAACATGACTACTAGAAAGCATAAACTGTTACCATAACCTCAACTTTGGCTAACTGTGGGCAAGTGGGGGGCAATTGTCCCCCAATATCCATTCCTTCTTTCTTCCATTCAGTAATGGAACTTTCTTGTTATTAGCAGGGCACATCGACACCAAGCTAGAGAAAACATTTTTCAGACTCCCTTGCAACTAGATATGGTATGTGACTAGGTTCTGGTCAGTGGATTATGAGTAGAAATTATATGCAAAACATCCAGTTAATGGCATTAAGCGCAAGCTGGTTACACTTCCATTTCTTCTTTTCTCCATTCCATGGGCTAGTATAAACGTTTTGTGCTGGAAAACTACCTTCTACCAAAGACACAAGGGATGACGGAGCAAAAAGAAAGACGACAGGTTCCTGAAAAATGTCATAGAGCAAAGCTGTTGAACCATCTTTGATGAATTGCCTATCTCTGGAATACTATATGAGAGAGAAAATACAGTCTATCTCTTTTGAACCATTGGATTTTTAGGTATCTGTATAATAAGTTTATTCTCTAACTAATAATGAGGATTGCCATTATAGTAAACCAAATGCTTTAGGAATGGGTGTCCCATATAAAATGTATTACACCAGATGCCACGGTTCACTAGTAACAGGGAGACCAGATTGATCCAGACTGAGCTCCAAACTGATCCACAGTGTTCAGAGGACCAGTGGGAGCACAGGTGGTCAGCTCTACCCAATATCTGCATTGCAGTCATTGAAGAGTTTGCAGTACTGAGTCCAGTGGGATCAGCTGTTAACATAGGCAATCTTACAGACACTTTAGAAGCAATTATTACCATTCATGAGATCAAACAAATTAAGCTCAGTTGAATGACCACTTTGAATACTTGTAGTTTCCATTACATAATTCCTGAAACTTCCTATTTATCTTGGTCTCACTTTTATGAGATTCTATCATAGCACTACTTCTTCTGAGTTCTAAGACACTTTATTTTTTCCTCAGATAAAGGTACAAGCACTATATTCAGAGAGCCACAGTTCCTATCTCCCTATCTCCCTTATATCTGTCATATCAATAAATGCACTACCTATAAAAAATTTTCTAGGGGCCAAAGACAGTGGGCCATCCTCTATACCAGAATTAGAAATGTGCGACAGACTTTAAGTCTAGGTGTTTGGGGCCAAATATTAATTAAATGAATTGACTCCCTGGGGATACTAACTTTCAGAAAATAATTTATTGGTAATAATTTATTGGTAATTAACTGGTAATTTATTGGTAAAGAAAATAATTTATTGGTAAAGAATTTTTGAGGCCTTGATCTCTCTTGGTAAAATTATCCTGGACATTTTATCAAGAACTAGACTAGGACACACATCTACTTCTCTGACATTTAAAAAACTCATTGAGGAAGAGATCAGCAAGATGGCAGAGTAAGAGATCTCTCCAGCCTTCGTTCCCTCCCCCACAACACACAAAAACAACAGTTAGCTCTCTACAAACGAAAATAGCCCTGGGAGGGGCTCAAGGGTACGATTAAGAACCTATAGCGGGCTTCCCTGGTGGCGCAGTGGTTGAGAGTCCGCCTGCCAATGCAGGGGACACGGGTTCATGCCCCGGTCCGGGAAGATCCCACATGCCACGGAGCGGCTGGTCCCATGAGCCATGGCCACTGAGCCTGCGCATCTGGAGCCTGTGCTCCGCAACGGGAGAGGCCACAACAGTGAGAGGCCTGCGTACCGCAAAAAAAAAAAAAAAGAACCTATAGCAACACAGCGGAGCAAAAAAGGAGACTAACTGGACAGAAAGGACCACTGCGTAGATGACTTAGGGGACATACTTGGAGAAAGCCAGGAACACAGAAGGGTGGGAACTATCAGCATCTATCATGCAGTGGATGCCACCACCGTCCCCAGTGGCCTGCTCTCCAGAGGACACGGCAGAGTTTGCCAGGAGGGCCTCCACAACAGCCATGGACACCCCACAGCTTTCACAGTCGAGGACCCCACAGGGCTCACCACAGGAGGACCCCAGCAGCCCGCTCCACAGAGGACACTGGCAGCTTTCTCCATGAAGCTATCAAGAGCCATCTCCACCCAAATAAGAAGATGCTGCTGCACCCCACCCAGAAAGAGCTGCTAGCGTTCTGGCCAAAGACCAGGGCTGCCCCTCCACCCCAAACGCTGCATATGCCCCAGACCCCAGAGCCAGAGCTGCTCCATGGGCACCCAGTCACCAGTCCTGTGTGCTGCCCAGAGCCTTAGACCCTGGATCCACTGTTGCTCAGCAAGCACATGCTTTCCAGGCCTTGCCTCCACGGATGCTCCACGTGTGCCCATGCCTGAGACAGCAGGAAAAGCCTACAGGTACTATCATACAGCTAATACTATACTTATCTAACTAAGTGTAATATTAAGCGTTCTCCATCTAAGAGAACATCGCTAAATCACAACAATGTTTTACTAATTTCTTACTACTTTCATTCAATGTTGACCCTATACAGTGCAGTAAGGAAATAAAAAGAAGTAAATAACATACAAACTGGAAAATAAAAAGTAAAACATTCTTTATTCTCATGATTGTGTGTGTGTGTGTAGAAAATCCAAGAAAGTCAACAAAAAATACTAGTAGAGCCAGTGTGGTAGGTATTGTGGGTCATTATCAAATTCCAGTGATCTCTGCGAAATATAGCTTTTTAGACAAAAAAGTATACAGTCAGTTTGCTTCTAGCAGTAAATTTCATATCATCTTTGTCAGCATTTGTACAGGAAGAAATAACTCGGAAAGCGCTAGATGTTTGATTAGTTACCAGGCAATATACAAAATGTAAATTTTTTTTCTTATGATGATTCATTCTGAGCAAGTACTCTGAATTCTTATTATATAATATTTTTTCCATTTAACAATTGTTCATCTACATCATGGTATAATTCTCTATTCTGTGATGACCAGTTAGAATAAGATTTCTCTATATTTAGTAGGCATCATTATGACTTACTATATCAGATCACAGATAAGGGGTCAAGATACAAAAATCGATTGTATTTCTACATATTAGCAACAAACAATTGGAAAACCAATCTTCATAAAAACAACACTTTTTACAATAGTACCAAAACCTAAAATGTAGTTAGGATTAATATAAAATAAAGATATTAAAAATATGTTCATTAAACTACAAAACGCTACTTAAAGCATCATGGGTTGCAAAACACAATATTGTTAAGATATTAATAATCCAGAATTCATCTATAAATCTGACACAACCTCAATCAAAATTCTAGGAGGCAATTTTTTTTTTTAGAAATTGGCAAGCTGATGTTAAAATTTATATGGAGATGAAAAGGACTCAGAAAATCCAAAGCAGTATTGAAAAAGAATAAATGAAGTTGAATGACTTATATTACCTAATATATAAAGGTTTACTATAAACTACAGTAATTAATAGCATAAGGATAAACAGATTGATGTAGAAGAAATCTAGAAATGGAACTATATTATATTATCAACTCATTTTAAACAGAGATAGCAAATCAATGGAATGAAAAAATAATAATCTTTCCAAGAAATAATGATTTAAAAGAAAAGTTAGGTTCAAGGTGAAGATGGTGGAATAGGAGGAACTGGAGCTCAGCTCTCCTCACAAATATATCAAGAATACATCTACAAATGGAACAATTCACACAAAGCACCTGCTGAACACTAGCAGAGGACCTCAGACGCCTAAAAGGACAAGAAAAGATCCCCGCATAACCAGGTAGGATGAAAGAGAGAGAAGGAAGAAAAAGAAAAGAGGAAACGGGATGGGACCTGCTCTCCTGGGAGGAGTTGAAGGAGAGGAGAGGTTCCCGCAACTGGAGAAGCCCCCTCACTGGCAGGGCAATTAGCTGAGATAGAAGGGGAGCTGCGAGGGCTATCAGAGGAAAGTGCAGCAACCAGTCTGTGGCAGGCAAGACAGAGCGAGATTTACACAGATGGTCCATGCCACAGCCTGCAAGCCCCAGGGTGAAACGGGTGTCTGCCAGTGCCGGAACATGGGGTTTGGAGAGCAGACCCAGGGAGAGGAGGGCTGTTGGCTGCTCGGAGACAGCCTGAGGGGACAGAAGTGAGGAGCTCTGCAACTGGGAATGCTCTTGGAAGAAGCCTGGACCACCACAGAAGTGAGGAGCCACTGTTGAGTGATGCATGAAGGGCGGGTCTGCCATCACAGCCTCTCTCCCCACACGCCAGCCCATGCCACCACAGGCACTAGGAGGGGCTCCAACCAGAGTGAGCATGCGTGCCCCAGTTGTTTCCACCTTATCCCCCTCCCACCTGAGTGAGCACGCACGCCACAGTCAGTCGCTGCCCCACCCCCTCCCGCCGAAACAGGCCAGCATGCCCCCAGTTGCTGCCTTCGCTCCCACTCGCCTGGGCAGTGAGCAGATGCCTGAGGTAGCCCACATGCAGAGGTGGGGCCGAAACCAAAGCTGAGCCCCAGGGGCTGTGCAACTAAGAAGAACTGAAATCTCTCCTTGCAGCTGCACAAGCCACGGATTAACCACCACGATCAGCTTGGTAAACCCAGCACCTATAGAACATCTGAAGGGACAATGAGCGCTCCCACGGCTGAGACGGATCCAGCTTTAGCAGCTGTGGACTTTGTGGGCACGTACATGCAGGAGCTGGGCCAGGTCAAAGTCTGAGCTGCCTCCACAGTGCCCACAGCGGGTCCAAAGACCTACCTAGAGGTCTTGGAGTGTCTCCTGGGGAGGTGGAGGTTGGCTGTAGCTCACCATGTGGGCAAGGACACTGGTATCAGAGGCCCCAGAGAATTTTGTTGTTGTTGTTGTTGTTTTATTTCTTTTTTAAAAAATTTTCTGGGGTATTTTTTGTTTTGGGGGTTTTTTTTGTTGTTGTTGTTTGTTTTCTTAGTTTATTATTTATTGTTTTGGTTTTTTTGTTTGGTTGTTTAATTGATTTTTTTTTGTTTTCATTGGGGATTTTTTTTGGATTGTTTTTATGGTTTTTCTTGGTTTTAGTTTCTCTGTTTTATTTTGTTTATTTGGTTGCACAGCACAGCTTTCAGGACTTTAGTTCTCCAAACAGGGGTCAAACCCAAGCCCCCAGGGGGGAAGCACTGACTTATGGCTGCAGGACCGCCCAGGAATATTAATTGGCATGACCTCTCCTGGAGATCCCCATCTTGGCACCAAGACCCAGCCCCACCCAACAACCTGCAAGCTCCAGTGCTAGAACTACTCAGGCCAAACAACCAGCAAGACAGGAATACAGCCCCCCCATCAGCAGACAGGCTGTCTAAAGTCATACTAAGCTCCTGGACACCCCAAAACACACCCCTGGACAAGGACCTGCCCACCAGAGGGACAAGACCCAGCTCCACCCACCAGAGAACAGGCACCAGCCCCTCCCATCAGGAAGCCTACACAAGCCCCTGGACCAACCTCCACCACCAGGGGGCAGACACCAGAAGCAAGAGGAGCTACGATCCTGCAGCCTGTAGAAAGGAGACTTCGAACACAGTAAGTTAGATAAAATGAGATGACAGAGAAATATGTTGCAGATGAAGAAGTAAGGTAAAAGCCTCTCCTAAATGAAGAGGAAATAGGCAATCTAGCAGAAAAAGAATTCAGAATAATGATAGTAAAGATGATCCAAGATCTCGGAAAAAGAATGGAGGCACGGGTCAAGAAGATACAAGAAATGCTTAACAAGGACCTAGAAGAACTAAAGAACAAACAAACAGTGGTGAACAATACAATAACTGAAATGAAAAATACACTAGAAGGAATCAATAGCAAAGTTACTGAGGCAGAAGTACAGATAAGTGAGCTGGAAGACAGAATGGTGGAAATCACTGCTGCAGAACAGAATAAAGAAAAAACAATTAAAAGAAGGACAGTCTCAGAGACCTCTGGGACAACATTAATTGCAAGAACATTCAAATTATAGGGGTCCCCGAAGAAGAGGAGAAAGAGAAAGGGACTGACAAAATATTTGAAGAGATTACAGTTGAAAACTTCCCTAACGTGGGAAAGGAAATAGTCACCCAAGTCCAGGAAGTGCAGAGTCCCACACAGGATAAACCCAAGGAGAAACACATCAAGACACATATTAATCAAACTAACAAAAATTAAATACAAAGAAAAAAATATTAAAAGCAGCAAGGGAAAAGCAACAGATAGCACACAAGGGAATCCCCATAAGGTTATCAGCTGATTTTTCAGCTGATAACCTGCAGGCCAAAAGGGAGTGGCATGATATCTTTAAAGTGATGAAAGGGAAAAACCTTACAACCAAGAATACTCTATGTAGCAAGGCTCTCATTAGATTTGATGGAGAAATCAAAAGCTTTGCAGACAAGCAAAAGCTAAGAGAATTCAGCACCATCAAACCAGCTTTACAACAAATGCTAAAGGAACTTCTCTAAGTGGGAACACAAGAGAAGAGAACAAAAGAGGAAGGGAAGAAAAGAGACCGACAAAAACAAACACAAAACAATTAAGAAAATGGCAATAAAAACATACATATTGATAATTACCTTAAATGTAAATGAATTAAACGCTACAACCAAAAGACACAGACTGGCTGAATAAATACAAAAACAAGACCCATATATATGCTGTCTACCAGAGAGCCATTTCAGACCTAGGGACACACACAGACTGAAAGTGAGGGGCAAATGGAAATAAAAAGAAAGCTGGAGTAGCAGTACTCATATCAGACAAAATAGACTTTAAAATAAAGACTGTTACAAGAGACAAGGAAGGACACTACATAATGATCAAGGTATCAATTGAAGAAGATGTAACAGTTGTAAATACAGATGCACCTAACATGCACCTCAATATATAACGCAAATGTTAAGCCATAAAAGGGAAAATCGACAGTAACACAATAATTATGGGGGACTTTAACATCGCACTTACACCGAAGGACAGATCATCCAGACAGAATATTAATAAGAAAACACAAGCGTTAAATGAAACATTAGTTCAGAGAGATTAACTGATATTTACAGGACATTCCATCTGAAAGCAGCAGTATACACTTTCTTCTCAAGTGCACATGGAACATTCTCCAGGATAATCAGATCTTGAGTCACAAATCAAGCCTTGGTAAATTTAAGAAAATTGAAATAATATCAAGTATGCTTCCTGACCACAATGCTATGAGATTAGAGATTAAATACAGGAAAAGAAATTATAAAAACCACAAACACATGGAGGCTAAACAATGTTACTAAGCAATCGATGGACCACTGAAGAAATCAAAGAAGAAATCTAAAAATACCTAGAGACAACAAAAACACGACCATCCAAAACCTATGGAAGGCAGCAAAAGCACTTCTAAGAAGGAAGTTTACAGCAATACAATCTCACCTCAAGAAATAAGAAAAATCTCAAATAAACAACCTAACCTTATACCTAAAGCAACTAGATAAAGAAGAAGAAACAAAACCCAAAGTTAGTAGAAGGAAAGAAATCATAAATATCAGAGCAGAAATAAATGAAATAGAGACAAAAAAAAAACAATAGCAAAGACCAATGAAACTGAAAGCTGGTTCTTTGAAAAGATAAGCAAAATTGATAAGCCTTTAGCCAGACTCATAAAGAAAAAGGGGAGAGGACTCAAGTCAATAAAATTAAAAATGAAAAAGGAGAAGTCGTACACCACAGAATACAAAGGATCATAAGAGGCTACTACAAGCAACTAACCATAGCCCAATAAAATGGACAACCTAGAAGAAATGGACAAATTCTTAGAAAGATACAACCTTCCAAGATTGAAGCAGGAAGAAATAAAAAATATGAACAGACTAACCACAAGTACTGAAATTGAAACTGTGATTAAAAATCTTCCAACAGGCCTTCTAAATATGTCCTTCCACTCACTTCCTCCTCTTTTCTCTTGTCTGCCATCCTATGTGTGGTTGAATTTGCTCCTCGCCATGTCTTCTCACAAGACTTTCAGGATCAAGCGATTCCTGGCCAAAAATGAAAGCAGAATCGTCCCATTCCCCAATGAATTCGAATAAAAACTGGTAATAAAATCAGATACAACTCCAAGAGAAGACACTGGAGAAGAACTAAGCTGGGTCTATAAGGAACCGCATGTGACGTGTCACACATTTATGTGATCAAGGTCAATTGCATCTTAACGTATCAGAACATCACTAGTGTCTGGAACAGCTGCCTGTGTTTGATGGGAAAAATGGAATGGCTCTCTCCTCTTTTCTTGATCTTTCCTCATCACTGCTCACTGTGTAGCTCAGTAATAAATATGTGAAATCTTTTGTTGGAAAAAAAAAAATCTTCCGACAAAAAAAAGGCAAGGACCAGATGACTTCACAGGCAAATTCTATCAAACATTTAGAGAAGAGTTAACACCTACCCTTCTGAAACTCTTCCAAAAAATTGCATAGGAAGGAACACTGCCAAGCTCATTGTACGAGGCCACTATCATCCTGATACCAAAACCAGACAAAGATATCACAAAAAAAGAAAATTACAGACCCATATCACTGATGAACATAGACACAAAAATCCTCAACAAAATACTAGCAAACAGAATCCAACAACACATTAAAAGGATCATACACCATGATCAAGTGGAATCTACCCTAAGGATGAAAGGATTTTTCAATATCCGCAAATCAATCAATGTGATACACCACATCAACAAATTGAAGAATAAAAACCATATGATCATCTCAATAGATGCAGAAAGAACTTTTGACAAAATTCAACAGTGATTTATGATAAAAAAAAAAATACTCCAGAATATGGGGAGAGAGAGGACCTACCTCAACATAATAAAGACCATATATGACAAACCCACAGCAAACGTCATCCTCCATGGTGAAAAGCAGAAAGCATTTCCTCTAAGATCAGGAAAAAGTCAAGGATGTCCACTCTCGCCACTTTTATTCCACATAGTTTTGGAAGTCCTAGCCACAGCAATCAGAGAAGAAAAAGAAATAAAAGGAACACAACTTGGAAAAGAAGTAAAACTCTCACTGTTTGCAGATGACATGATAGTATACATAGAAAACCCTAAAGATGTTACCAGAAAATTACTAGAGCTCATCAATGAATTAGGTAAAGTTGCAGGATACAAAATTAATATAAAGAAATCTGTTGCACACCTATACACTAACAACGAAAGATCAGAAAGAGAAATCAAGGAAACAATCCCATTTACTATTGCATCAAAAAGAACAAATTGCCTAGGTATAAACCTACCTAAGGAGGCAAGAGACCTGTACTCCAAAAACTATAAGATACTGATGAAAGAAATAGAATACGACACAAACAGATGGAGAGATATACCATGTTCTTGGATTGGAAGAATCAATATTGTGAAAATGACTATACTACCCAAAGCAAGCTACAGGTTCGATGCAATCCCTATCAAATTGCCGATGGCATTTTTCACAGAATTAGAACAAACCATTTTACAATTTGTATGGAAACAGGAAAGACCCTGAATGGCCAAAGCAATCTTGAGAAAGAAAAACAAAGCTGGAGGAATCAGGCTCCCTGACTTCAGACTATACTACAAAGCTACAGTCATCAAAACAGTGTGGTACTGGTACAAGAACAGATATATAGATCAATAGAACAGGATAGAAAGTCCAGAAATAAATCCACACACTTATGTTCACCTAATCTACAACAAACGAGGCAAGAATATACAGTGGAGAAAAGACAGTCTCTTCAATAAGTGGTGCTGAGAAAGCTGGACAGCTACATGTAAAAGAATGAAATTAGAACACACCCAAACACCATACACAAAAATAAACTCAAAATGTATTAAAGACCTAAACGTAAGGCCGGATACTATAAAACTTTTGAGAAAAACATAGGGAGAACACTCTCTGACATAAATCGCAAAAAGATCTTTTTCAATCCACCTCCTAGAGTAATGGAAATAAAAACAAAAATAAACAAATGGGACCTAATTAAACTTAAAAGCTTTTGCACAGCAAAGGAAATGGTAAACAAAAGTAAAAGACAACCCTCAGAATGGGAGAAAATATTTGCAAATGAAGCCACCAACAAGGGATTAATCTCTAAAATATACAAACAGCTCAGGCAGCTCAATATCAGAAAAAAAAAAAAACCAATCAAAAATTGGGTGGAAGATCTAAATAGACATTTCTCCAAAGAAGACATACAGATGGTTAAAAAGCACATGAAAAGATGCTCAATATCAGTAATTATTATAGATATACAAATCAAAACTACAATGAGGTATCACCACACACAGGTCAAAATGGCCATCATCAAAAATCTACAAACAATAAGTGCTGGAGAGGGTCTGGAGAAAAGGGAACCCTCCTACACTGTTGGTGGGAATGAAAACTGGTACAGCCACTACGGAGAACAGTATGGAGGTTCCTTAAAAAACTGAAAATAGAGCTACCATATGATCCAGCAATACCAGTCCTGGGCATATATCTGGAGAAAACCATAATTCAAAAAGATACATGCACCCCAATGTTCACTGCAGCATACTATTCACAATAGCCAATAGCCAGGACATGGAAGCAACCTAAATGTCCATCAACAGAGGAATGGATAAAGAAGATGTGGCACATATATACAATGGAATATTACTCAGCCATAAAAAAGAACAAAATAATGTCATTTCCAGCAACAAAGATGGACCTAGAGATTGTCATACTGAGTGAAGTGGGTCAGACACAGAAAGACAAATGTCATACGATATCACTTATATATGGAAGAGGTTACAAATGAATTTATCTACAAAACAGAAATAGAGTTACAGATGTAGAAAATAAACTTATGGTTTCCAGGGGGTAAGGGGCAGGGGAGGGATAAACTGGAAGATTGGAACAGACATATACACACTACTATATATAAAGTAGATAACTAATAAGGACCTACTGAATAGCACAAGGAACTCTACTCCATACTCTGTAATAGCACATATGGGAAAAGAATCTAAAAAAGAGTAGATATACATATACGTATAACAGATTCACTCTACAGTACACGTGAAACTAACAGAATGCTGTAAATCAACTACACTCCAATAAAAATTTTTGAAAAGTTTAAATAAATAAAAATAAAAGTTAAATCAAAACCTCAGAGAAAAACAGGAAAATATGTGGATGACTTTGGAGTAGGCAAATACTTCTTAGAAAAACTATAGAAAAAATTTGATGAACTAAACTTCCTCAAAATTAAAGTTTTCTTATCAAAAATCACCATTAAAAATGTACATGGGAAACTGCATATTGGGAAAAAATACAATACTTATATCTTAAAATGCATTTGAATATAGAACGTATAAATTACACATATAAATAATAAAAAGGCAAAAACCCAATTAAAAATGGGCAAAGATGTGAACGAACACTACAAACGGAAAATATATATATTCCATATATCATATATGTAGTCAATAAGCAGCAAATAATGTGCTCAACATCTTTGATATCAATCATGATAGAAATGCAAATTAAAGCCAGAATCAACTACCATTTTACATTTACATTTACATTTACATTTTACTAAAATTAAAAAGACTCACAACATCAAATGTCACCAAGAACATGGAGCAACTGAAGTTCTCATGTTGCTGGTAGAGATAAGAAGTAGTATAATGTCTTTAGAAAACAGTGAGCAGGTTTCTCATAAAATTAAGCATACAGCTACTCTTAAGACAGCAGTTCCACTCCAAAATCTTTACTCAGGAGAAACAGAAACATATATTTACAAAAAGACTTATATATGAAGCCTCATAACACCTCTATTCATAATAGAAAAGAAACCTAGAAACAATCCAAGTGTCCATAAATATGAGAATGTAAAAACTATCTGTAGAATACTCATATGATGAAATACTTCATTTATATGAAGTTCAAGAACAGGTAAAATTAACATATGATAATAGGAAAGATAACCATTATTGCCTTAAAGGAACTGACTGAAAAGAGATAGAAAAGAACTTACTGAGCTGATGAAAATTTTCTACTCTTTAATTGAAGTGAGGATTACATCAAAATATACACTTCAGATCTATGAAGTTCACTTTACATAATTATATCCCAATTTTTAAAAGTTCGTTGTTAATGCTGCTAGTAGAAATATGATATCTGAAAGGTAAATCCATATCCACGTTATGTCTCTATTCCAATGAGAGGAAACTGCTGCCCTTTATATGTTGGGAGAGATCTAACGTCATCAAGTTGGCACAGTGGCTGGCCAGTCTGTCACAGCATTGTGCTATATCAGAATCTGAATTTTGGCCCATTGCTGTTGACTTAGCCCATGGTTGTTAACCAAGCAACAAAAGTAATCAGATCATCTTGCTGAGGGAAATTCTATTTTTGAACCCACACATGGTCTCCATCCCTGCAGCCATAAACTCTTTGTACGTGGATTCGCTATGAAAGTACTAGGGTACCTGGGAAAAAATGCTAGCATTCACAGGACAGATAATGTTATTTATCTGATTATACATAGCCTCCTCTATGTGGCATGCCCTGTGTTGAACTTTACATGCAACACAAAATCTTCACATTCCCTGCTTTACCTGACAGGCACAACCACATACACCTTCTCTAGAACTTCTTGTTATTAATTTTTTAATATTATTTTTTTCAAGTCCTAATTAATTGCACATGATTAGTCACTGTCAAATATCAATACTGCCTCTGAATTTCTCTCTTTCGGACAAAGTAGGAAACCACATACACTGCTAGGATTCTACACAATAAGAGAATTTTCCTACATCATTTTTCAAAAACACCTCTGAGAGAGGTTATAATTATGCGGAGGGAATCCACTTCCAAATGGTGTCAAATACAGAGCAGACTCATCTGTACCAGGCCTTAATTTTTTCTTCCTCCAGCAACTAGTTATAGTAAACTTCCCATAAAGCCATAGAAATGCATTAAGACTCTCAGATTATTCAATAGAGGGGTTCTCAAACTAATATTTGACAAGAATTAGCCAAGTTGCTAAGACAGTAGATCTTAAATGTTCTCACCATGAAAAAGAAATGGTAATTATGTGACATAACGGATGTTTAGCTAACACTATGGAGGTAATGATCCTGAAATATATAAAAGTACCAAATCAATACGCTGTACAACTACAACTTACACAATGTTATATGCCAATTGTATCTCAATAAAGCAGGTGGTTGAGGAGACTTAAACTTACCTGAAACTACAAATCTACTAGAAGAAAACATAGGGAGAAAGCTCTTGGAAACTAAACTGGACAAAAATAGATAAGTGGGACTGCATAAAACTAAAAAACTTCTCAGCAAAGGAAACAATCAACAAAGCAAAAATGAAACCTACAGAATGGGAGAAAATATTAGTAAACCATATATCTGATAAGGGATTAATCTCCAAAATATATGTTACTCATACAGCTCAATAAAAAAGACAAATAATGAGATCTAAATATAGCACAGGAGGGGCTTCCCTGGTGGTGCAGTGGTTGAGAGTCCGCCTGCCGATGCACGGGACACAGGTTCGTGCCCCGGTCCGGGAAGATCCCACGTGCCGCGGAGCGGCTAGGCCTGTGAGCCATGGCCGCTGAGCCTGCGCGTCCGGAGCCTGTGCTCCGCAACGGGAGAGGTCACAGCGGTGAGAGGCCTGCGTACCGCAAATAAATAAATAAATAAATAAATAAATAAATAAAAATAAAAATAGCACAGGACCTAAATGGACATTTCTTGAAATAAAAGACATACAAATGACCATCAGATACGTGAAAAGGAGCTCAACATCACTAATCATCAGGGAAATGAAAATCAAAACCACAACTCACAGCTTTTAGGATAGCTGTTATCAAAAAGAAAAAGATAATAAGTATTAACAAGGATGTGGAGAAAAGGAAACTTTTATATACTGTTGGTGGGAATGAAAATTGGTACAGCCATTATGGAAAACAGTAGACAGCCTTCTCAAAAATTTAAATGCACTACCTTATGATCCAGTAAGCCTATTCCTGGGTATACATATGCAATGAATATGTTAAGTAGATGACTGTGGCAATTACTTCACAACGTATATGTATATCAAAACATTACGTTGTACACCTTAAACATATTTTTCTCATTTATACCTTAATAAGCTCAAAAAACTAAAAATAGAGAGCTAAACAGAATAAAGAATTTAAATATATATAATTGTCCATTGTCTTGGTAATGTTAATAAAAATACTGAGCACCAACTACATAGATGTTACAATACAATACCTTTTCCATATATGCTCTCACAACGTGCATCAAGATCTTGGCAGCCTCCATCAAAACAAAAAGCTTTTCCTCCTTTACATTTGTGTCCATTGTGTATAGTTATATCAGCCGGACAGCTTCCTGAGCTTCCATTACAAACCTCAGGAACATCACATTCAGGATGCGCAATGGGCCTACATACAGCACCTGCTTGCATAAGCTAATAGAAATTAAAACATAAAAATTAAAGCATTACATATAAGGTTGTTGTGTTCATCAATATTTATTTTAAAATTGCTCTAATTCTATTTATAGTTTGATGATGTACTTATTCATTAATGTCTCTATCTTCTTGTTATAAAGCCTTATGATAATCATATTGAAAAAAATTGAATGTTATCAACCAAAACAGGAGATAAGACATATGTACAAGGAAAAGGATAACAAAAATATGATATAATGAGAGCCCAAGTTTTGTTTGTGCTTTGGTAGAAGGGAGAAAAAGTAGCTTTTAGCTTGGGATAATTATTCCTTTGGGGCAAAAATTATGAAATTTAGATAATTTCCAAATAAAATATACTTATTCAAACCATAGTTTTTAAGTATGCAATATCTGTAATTCTATGAAAATGTGAAACCTAAATAACTGAGAATGAACAGTGGGAAACCAAAGAGTGATTAAAAGAGGCAGGTCAACTACTGAAGTCTCAGAAAAGAAGGAACCCAATTGTAATTTTTCTCCTGAATTATCCTATGGTTAATTAACACTTTCATGTATACTATTCTGAAATTTTATATAAAGAATCTTAACTGGGCATTTATCTCATACTTTTTAATTGATGACTTCCAGTTCACACTAAAAAGATTATGGAGGTAAGAATTAACCACGATAAGATTCCAGGAGAAAAATAACATAAAACCACATCAGTCAAAGGATAGTGAAGAACACAGAACACTGGCAGATTGTTCAATAGAGGGGTTCGCATGTGACGAATCTGTCACACATATGTTGGAAGAGCTGAAAAGTAAAACAGGGGACAGGAATCAACATCTTCACCATATAAGCTAAAATGTGACATTTAAGTCAAATGTTCTTTGTATAACAAATTCATAGTTTAAATTTTGTGCTAACACGTAGCATTTGGAAAGTGTTACATCTAGTGAGTTTCATTATTTATGCATTTATGGAAAATTGCTGTATCTTTCAGTTACATACTTACAGATACCCATTACAACCTAAAATATAACTTTTATTCACAAAAATATAAATATTGGGGGCTTCCCTGGTGGTGCAGTGGTTGAGAGTCCACCTGCCGATGCAGGGGACATGGGTTCGTGTCCCATTCCGGGAAGATCCCACATGCCGCGGAGCGGCTAGGCCCGTGAGCCATGGCCGCTGGGCCTGCGCGTCCGGAGCCTGTGCTCCGCAACGGGAGAGGCCACAACAGTGAGAGGCCCGCGTACCATTAAAAAAAAAAAAAAAAAAAGGATAAAATAAATGAAAACAGTCCCTTTTAGTGGTGATCTTCTGTATCAAAAAATTCTGTAATAGCTCTCAGTCAAGACTTAAAAACAGTAGGACATTTTAAAAATAGAATAAAGGAATTCTGTTGAACTAGAGTAAAAGAAAAAAAGACTTAAAAACAATAGCATCATTAGGGAGAATAATGGCATTATAAGGAGGCCTCAACATCCAACTATAACTCATAAAATCAGAAACATCATGCTGAATTTAGTATTTTTTTCTTTACATGAAAGGTCATTTACTTTTACTTAACAGCTAAGTGTCTATGTGTTCTAAAGTATCCAAGACATAATTCATTATATACTTAGAAGATAGTAATAAACTAAAATCTTACTTGACAGTTGTTGCAGCATGAGCCTCTATCACACTGTGTATTTGGTTTCAGCACACAAGTTCGAGGATTACAACAGCTATCAGGTCCACATTGCTATAAATGAGTGGAAGGCACAAGTAAAAATACATCATGGAAGTAATATAAACTTTGTCAGGAGCTGTGCTTATTTTTTTATTTGCGGGGTAAAAATACGCATGCTGTCAACATTTACAGATTTTTGCATCTCTAAACAATTACAATACTAAGGTGCCATTTTTACTTCAGGTCACAACAGAGTAACTGGTACCTTACTAATTCTTATTCAACTAGAAAACTGGGCAAAACATATAAAACAACTTTTTAAAGAAACTGAATAATAGAACAGAGTGTAGAATGGTAGTTACCAGTGCCTGAAAGGTGAGAGGAAAGGGGAGACACTGATCAAAGGGTACAAACTTTCAGGGCTTCCCTGGTGGCGCAGTGGTTGAGAGTCCACCTGCCGATGCAGGGGATGAGGGTTCGTGCCCCGGTCCGGGAAGATCCCACGTGCCGCGGAGCGGCTGGGCCCATAAGCCATGGCCGCTGAGCCTGTGCGTCCGGAGCCTGTGCTCCACAATGGGAGAGGCCACAACAGTAAGAGGCCCGCGTACCGCCAAAAAAAAAAAAAAAAGGGTACAAACTTTCATTTATGAGATGAGTTATTTCTCAGGATCTAATGTACAGCTTGATGACTACAGTTAACAATACTGTATTGCATACTTGAAATTTGCTAAGAAGTAGAAGTATTTTCACCAAACCAAAAAATGATAACTGTGTGAGATGATGTATATGTAAACTGGTTTGATGCAGGAATCATCTCACAATGTGTACATATACGAAAACATCGCATTGTATACCTGTACACCTTAAATATATGCAGTTTTTATTTGTTAATCATACCTCAGTAAAGCTGGGGGAAAAAAGGGTGGGTAGAGTTTAGACCCACTGCAAAGTTAGAGAGAACAGTCCCCAAGACTGTCCTCATTTCTTTCACCAATCTCAAGTTCAGTGGATTCTCAAAACCACCCTCAGGTTTTATAAAATTTACTGGAAGAACTCACAGAACTCACTGAAAGCTGTTATACTCACAGTTATGGTTTATTATATGGAAAGGATACAAATTAAAATCAGTCAAGAGAAAAAGCACTGAGGACAGAATCCAGGAGTAGCATTAAACATGGAGCTTCTACTGCTTTTATGCCATGGAATCGCAGCCATATTACTCTCCCAGCACTGATATGTGATGCTTCCTAACTCATTCTATGAGGTCAGTATTAGCCTAATATCAAGCCCAGACAAAGTAACATTACATATCAATAAATCTGTAGACCTCATCAATAAATCTACAGATCAATCAATCAATAAATAGATCTCATAAACATAGATGCAAAAATCCTCAACAAAAAATTAGGAAATTGAATCCAACAATGTGCAAAAATAATTATATACTACAACCAAATGGGATTTATCACAAGTATGCAAGGCTGGTTTATTATGCAAACATCCATTAATATAATCCATCATACTGACAGGCTGAAGAATAAAAATCAGTGACCATAAAAATTGCTGTAGAAAAAGCACTTGACGAAATCCAAACGCACTTATACAAAATGTTAGCAAACTAGGAATAGAGAGAACTTCTTCAATTTGGTAACATCTAGAAAAAAATCTGTGGCTAATATCACAGTTATGGTGAGAAACTATAAGCTTTCCTACTAAAAAAGAAACAAGGCAAGGATGCCCCCTCTCACCACTCCCTTCAGCATCTTACTGGAAGTCCTAGCTAATGCAATAAGACTAGAAAATGAAGTGAAAATATACAGGTGGGAAAGAAACAAAAACTATTTTTATCCATAGATTACATGACTGCCTATGTAAAGAAAATACCAAATAATTAGCCAAAGAACAGTAACAGTAAAAGCCTCCTGTGACTAATAAACAATTATAGCAAGGTTGCTGGAAATTGTTTTCCTTTATACCAACAATGAAAAATAAAAATTTGAAATAAAAAACACAATACCATTTGCATTAGCACCAAAACAATGAAGTACTTGGGAACAGTCCTAACAAAATTTTACAGGATCAATATGAGAAAAACTACAAAACTTGATGAAGAAAATCAGAGAAGGTATAAATAAATGGAGAGATAGTCCATGTTCATGGATAGGAAGACTAAATATTGTTAAAATGTCAGTTCCTCGCAACTTGATGTAGAGATTCAGTGCAATTACAATAAAAAAAAACCCAGCAATTATTTTGTGGACATAGTCAAACTGATTCTAAAGTTTATATGGAAAGGCAAAAGACTCAGAGTAGACAACCTAATGCTGAGGAAGAGAAGGAAGAAGAAAAAGAAGAGGCAGAAGAGGAAGAGGAGGAGGAAGAGGAGGAGGAAAATTGAAGGACCAAAAATACCCAGCTTCAAAACTTAATAAAAACTATAATAGTGGCAGTGTAGTATGCACAAAAGAATAGACAACGAGCTTAGAACAAAATGGAGACCCCAGAAACAGAACTACATAGAGATAACAAAACCTTTGTTAATGGAGTAAATGCAACTCAATGGAGAATTATCAATAAATGGTGTTGGAACAACTTGGGCATTCACAAGGAAAATAATGACTCTAGACACTGACCCTACACCTTTCTCACACACACACAAAAAAATAATAACTCAAATGGGTCATAAGCCTAAAACTAAAATCCAAACTATAAAACTTCTAGGGGCTTAGATTTACAGGGGTAAATCTCCTCTTAAGTGCTCTTCCACAATAAATAAATAGGAATAATACCAATATTAAACAAATTCTTTCAGAAAGTAGGGGTAAGGGAGCACGTTCCAACTCATTTTATGAGTCCAGAATTACCCTGACACCAAAACCAGAAGAAAAGATTGCAAGAAAAGATAAAACTACAGACAATTCCCTTGTTAAAATAAGTGCCATAATCCTGAACAAAACATTGGCAAATTTTAAATTTATATATATACATATAAATTTATATATATTAAATAACCCAAGTGAGGCTAATTTCAGGACTGCATGATGGCTGGGTTAGCACTCAAAAACCAATGAATGAAACGTATCATATTAATAATAGAATAAGTGCTTCCCTGGTGGCGCAGTGGTTGAGAGTCCGCCTGCCGATGCACGGGACACGGATTCATGCCCCGGTCTGGGAAGATCCCACATGCCGCAGAGAGGCTGGGCCCGTGAGCCACAGCCACTGAGCCTGCACATCCGGAGCCTGTGCTCCACAATGGGAGAGGCCACAACAGTGAGAGGCCCACGTACCACACACACAAAAAAATAATAATAATAATAGAATAAAAACAGAAAATTCATATGATCAGCTCAATAGACACAGAAATACTTGGCAATATTCAACATTAATTCTTCATTAAGAATTCTCAGCTAAGATTATACTTAATGGAGAGAAATTGAAAGCATTTCCCCTAAGATCAAGAACACGGCAATAACGTCCTCTCTCAATATGCCTATTCAGTTTAGTACTGGAAGACCTAGCTAGAGCAACTGGTCAAGACAAAAAAAAAATTAAAGTCATCCAAATAAAAAGAGAAGAAGTAAAACTGTGGTTATTTGCTAATGATATGATCCTACATACAGAAAATCTCAAAGAACCAGTCAAAAAACTTTGAATTAACCAATGATTTCAGTAAAGTGGCAAGATACGAAATCAACATACAGAAATCAATCACATTCCTTTACATTAATAATGAAGCGTCTGACAGAGAAATTAAAAAAAAAAAAAACCATCCCATTCACAATAGCATGAAAAACAATAAAATATTTAGGAATAATTTTAACCAAGAAAGCGAAAGATCTGCATAATGAAAACCACAAAACTCTGCTGAAGGAAATCAAAGAAGACATGAAGAAATGGAAAGATACCCCATGTTCATGGATTGGAAGAATTAATATTGTTAAAATGGCTATAGTACCCAAAGCCACCTACAGATTCAACATAATCCCTGTAAAAATGCCAAAGGTATTTCTCACAGTAATAGAGAAAACAATCCTAAAATCTGTGTGGAAACTCAAGACTCCAAATTGTGATTCTGAGAAGAAAAAAAAAAAAAAAAAAAAAAAAACTGGGGCTATCATGCTTCTGACAAAGCCATAGTAATAAAAACTAAGTGTGTGTGAAAGCACAAAAGATCCCCAACAGTCAAATCAATTTTGAGAAAGAAGAACAAAGCTGAAAGTATCATACTCCTTGATTTCAAATTACAGCTGGTCCTCCATATCTGTGGGTGCTCAATCCATGCATTCGACCAACCTTAGATTGAACATATTCAGAAAAAAATCCAGAAAGTTCCAAAAAGCAAAACTTAAATTTGCTGCATTCTGGCAACTATTTACATAGCATTTACATTTTATTTACAACTATTTACATATCATTTACATTGTATTAGGTATTATAAGTAATCTAGAGATGATTTAAAGTATATGGGAGTATGTGGGTAGGTTATATGGCATTTTATAAAAGGGATTTGAACATCCATGGATTTTGGTATACCTTAAGGGTCCCAGAACCAATCCCCTGTAGATATCAAGGGATGACTGTTTCCTACAAAGCTACAGTAATCAAAACAGTATATTTTGTTTCCTACAAAGCCACAATAAGCAAAACAGGATGGTACTAGCACAAAAACAGACTCACAGATCAATGGACCAGAACTGAGAGTACAAAAGTAAACCCATACATACGCAGACAATAAACTTACAATGAGGGAACAAAGAATATACAATAGAGAAAGGAGAGTCTCTTCAACAACTGCTGTTGGGAAAGCTGTACAGTCACATGCAAAAGAAAGAAACTAGACCAATACCTTACACCATACACAAAAATGAACACAAAATGGATTAATCTGAATATAAAACATGAATCCATAAAATTCCTAGAAGAAAAAATAGGCAATAATCTCACTGATATCAGTCTCAGTAAGGTTTTTGTGGAACCCACTCCAAAGGCAAGAGAAACAAAAGCAAAATAAACAAACGGGACTACATCAAGCTAAAATTCTTCTTCACAGCAAAGAAAACCATCTCAAAATGAAAAAGCAACTTACTGAATGAAAATATATTTGCAAATCATATAACTGATAAGGGCTTAATATCCAAAATACATAAAGAGCTTATACAACTCAATAACAAAGTAATAACAACCTGACTAAAAACCGGGCACAGAAACTGAACAGACATTTTTCCAAAGAAAACATATAGATGGCCAACAGGCACATGAAAAGATAATCAACATAACTAATTATTAGGGAAATGCAAATCAAACAACAATGAGATATCACCTCACACCTGTTAGAATAACTATTATAAAAAAGAAAAAATAACAAACGTTGGAGAGGATATGGAAAAAGGGAACCCTAGTACACTGTTAGTGGGACTGTAAATCAGTACAGCCACTATGAAAAACAATGGTGATTACTCAAAAGATTAAGAATTGCCGTACAACCTAGCTATTCCACTTCTGGGTATTCATCCAAAAAATACAAAAACACTAGTTAGGAAAAATATATGCCCTCCTATGCTTATTGCAGCATTATTTATAACAGCCAAGATGTGGAAACAACCTAAGTGTCCACTGATGGATGAATGGACAAAGAAGACCTAGTATACATACACAGTGGAATACTTGCTCATCCATAAAAATAATGAAATCTTGCCTTTTGCGACATGGATGGACCTTGAAGGTATTATGCTAAGTGAAATAAGTCAAATGAAGGAAGACAGATACCATATGATTTCATTCATATCTGAAATCTAAAAACAAAACAAACAAATGAACAAACAAACAAAAAACCACACACACAAAAAAGCCAACAAAATAAAACCAAAAAACCTCTTAGATGCAGAAATCAGATTAGTGGTTACCAGAAGGGAAGGGGGTTCGGAGGTAAGAGAAACAGGTGAAGGGAGTCAACTATATGGTGATGGATGGTAAGTAGACTTGTGGTGCTGATCACTATGTAGTGTATACAGATGTTGAATTATAGTGCTGTACACCTGAAACTTATATAATAAAACAAACAAACAAACACCAGTATGGTACTGGGACAAAAATAGACATGTAAACCAATTAAACGGAATAGAAAGCCCAAAACTAAACCACGGCATATATGGTCAACTAGTATTCGACAAGGGAGTCAGGAATAACCAATGAGGAAAGGATACTCTCTTCAACAACTGGGAAAACTAGAGAAACACATGCAAAACAATGACAATGACTACTATCCCACATTACCCAGAAAAATTAACTCAAAGTGGATCAAAGACTTAAACATAAGGTCTGATACCATGAAACTCCTAGAAAAAAATGTAGGGAAAAACCTCATTGATACTAGTCTTGGGTATAAATTTTGGAGTGTGATGCCAAATGGACAAACAACAAAAGAAAAAACAACAAATGGGACATCAAACTCAAAAACTTCTGCACCTCAAAAGAAACAATTATCAAAATAGAAAAAAAACCCTACATGATGGGAGAAAATTTTTGCAAACCATATATCAGATAAGGGGTTAATATTCAAACTATATAAAGAACTTACTCAATTTGTTAACAACAACAAAAAAACACTCCAATTTAAAAAGGGGCAGAAGAACTAAATACACATTTTTCTAAAGACATACAGATGGCCAACAGGCACATGAAAAGATGCTCAACATCACTAATCATCAAGAAATGGTAATCAAAACCACTATGAGATACCACTTCACACCTGTCAGAATGGCTATCACGAAGAAGACAAGAGACAACAGGTGCTGGCAAGGATGTGGTGAAAAAGGAAGCCTTATACACTGTTGGTGGGAACGTAAATAGGTCCAACCAATTGGTCCACTATGGAAAACAATATGGAGGTTCCTCAAAAAATTAAAAATAGACCTACCATATGATCCAGCAATTCCAGTTCTGGGTATATACCCAAAGGAAATGAAAACAGAATTTCAAAGAGATATATGCATTTATCACAATAAATCTTGGCTATTTACAAAAACCAAGATATGGAAACAACCCAAATGCCCATCAATGGATTAATGGATAAAAAAATTTGGTACACATACACAATGGAATGTTATTCTGCCATGAAAATGGAAGCTATCCTCCCATTTTCAACAACATATGTGAATCTTGAGCACATTATGCTAGCGAGATAAGTCAAACAGAAAGACAAGAACTGTGTGATATCACTTACATGTGGAATGTTTAAACCTGTGAAAAACAGAGTAAAGTACTGGTTACCAGAGGTTGTGGAGGCAGAGGAGTAAGAGTGATGGTATTTAAGGGTACACACTTGTATCGAGCAATAAATAAGCCATAGAGATCTAATGCACAATATAATGAATATAGATACTAATATTGTACTGTAATTATGTAATGTAATAAATATCACTACATCAGCAATCATATAACAATATATAAATGTATCACAGTAACACACTGTACAACTTAAGCTTACAATATTACACTTAAATTTATTCAATTTAAAAAAACTCTTAGTTAACTAGAAATAGAAGGAAATTTCCTCAATATGGTAAAGGGCATCTATTTTTGAAAAAAGCTTATTATCTAATATCATATTTAATGGTGAAAGTCAGAAAACTATCCCCCTAAAAATAAGAACAAAGCAAAGAAGGCCACTCTCAGCACTTCTAATCAGCACTAGAATTCAGAAAAGTCCACTGTAATTTTTATACTATTGTTAGTATGAAATTGTTAAATAAAATTTGTTAAATTTTATTTGTTAATTGTTATACAATTGTTAATACAATTGTGATACAATTGTATACAATTGTTAAATAAATGATACAATTGTTAAATAAAATTTTTAAACACTATCAAAACAAGAAATCTATAGAAGAACTAAAGAAGATCTGAATAAGTGGAGAGATACACAATGTGCACAGATTGGCAGACTTAATATTGGTGAGAAAAGTAATTCCCCCCAAATTGATGTATGAATACAACACAATTCGAATCGAAGTCCCTACATTCACATGCCTGTTCTCCAATTTACATGGAAATAAAATGGTCCCAGAATAGTAAAGCTATTCTGGAAAAGAGGACCAAAGTTGGCTGATTTACACACAATGTTTTCAAGACTTACTGAAAAGTGCATTAGTTAAGACAGTGTGGAATAGGCATAAGGACAGACAAATAAACAGAAAAGAATTCAGGGAAAGATGCATATATATGGTCATTTATTATCATAGGAACAGGTGTTAACTGTTCTCTAAATGTTTGGCGAATTTACCTGTGAAGCCATCTGGTCCTGGACATTTTTTGTTGGTAGTTTTTAAAAATATTATTACTGATTCAATATCATTACTGGCAATTGGTCTGTTCATGTTTTCTGTTTCTTCCTGGTTCAGTCTTAGGAGAGTGCACATTTCTAGGAATTTGTACATTTCTTCCACGTTGTCCATTTTACTGGCATATAGTTTGCAGTAATCTTATGATCCTTTGAATTTCTGTGGTGTTGGTTGTAGCTTCTTTTCCATTTCTGATTTTATTGATTTGGGTTCTCTCTTTTTCTTGATGAGTCTGGCTAAAGGTTTATCAATTTTCTTTATCTTTCTCAAAGAACTACCTGTTATCTTCATTAATCTACCTTTTTAGTCTCTATTTCATTTATTTCTGCTCTGATCTTTATTATTTCTTTGCTTCTACTAACTTTAGGTTTTGTTTTTTCTTTTTTTAGTTACTTTAGGTGTAAGATTAGGTTGTTTATTTGAGATTTTTCTTGTTTCCTGAGGTAAGCTTGTATCACTAAAAAACTTCCCTCATAGTACTGCTTTTGCTTTGTCTCATTGATTTTGGTTCATTGCATTTTGCTTTCATTTGCCTACAGGTATTTTTTTAATTTCCCAATTTATTTCTTCAGTGATCCATTGGTTGTTTAGCAGTATATTGTTTAGCCTTGACATATGTCTGTTTTCTGTACTTTTTTTCTTGTAGTTGATTCCTGGTCTCATAGCATTCTAGTCAGAAAAGATGTTGGATATGATTTCAATTTTCTTAAATTTACTGAGATTTGTTTGGTGGCCTACCATGTGATCTACCCTGGAGATGTTACAGGGCACCTGAAACAATGTGTATTCTGTTGTTTTGGTGTGGAATGTTCTATATTTACTTCTATTAATTCCATCTGGTCCTATGTGTCACTTAAGACCAGTCTTTCCTTAATGATTTTCTGTCTGGATGGTAAGTCCATTGATGTAAGTGAGGTGTTAAAGTCTCCTACTATTATTGTGTTACTGTCCATTTCTCCCCTTATGTCTGTTAATATCTGCTTTACGTATTTAGGTGTTCCTATGTTAAATGCATATATATTTACAAATGTTGCATCTTCTTGGATTGATCCCTTAATCATTATATAATGTCCTTTGTCTTACAGTCTTTGTTTTGAAGTCTCTCTTGTCTGACATAAGTATTGCTACCTCAGCTTTCTTTTGATTTCCATTTGCATGGAATACCTTTTCTGATTCCCTCACTTTCAGTCTGCATGTGTCTTTAGATCTGAAGTAAGTCTCTTGTAGGCAGTATATATATATATGGGTCTTGTTGTTTTATCCATTCAGCCATTCTGTTTCTTTTGATTGCAGCATTTAGTACAATTATATTTAAAGTAATTATTGGTAGGTATGTACTTACTGCCATTTTGTTAAGTGCAGGATACAAAATCAATATACAGAAATTTGTTGCATTTCTTTACACTAACAATGAATTAACAAAAGAGAAATTAAGAAAACAATCCCATTTAGAATTACATCAAAAAGAATAAAATATCTAGGAAGAAATCTAACTAAGGAGGTAAAAGACCTGTATTTGGAAAACCATAAGCCACTGATGAAAGAAATTGAAGATGACACAGATGGAAAGATATACAGTGTTCATAGACTGGCAGAATTAATATTGCTAAAATGGCCATAGTACCCAAGGCAATCTATACATTCAGTGCAATTCCTATCAAAATATTAATGGCATTTTTCACAGAGCTGTAACAAATAATTCTAACATTTGTATGGAAACATAAAAGAGTGCAAATAGCCAAAGCAATCTGAAGAAAGAAGAACAGAGCTGGAGGTACCATACTCCTTGATTTCAAACTATAGTATAAAGAAACAGTCATCAAAACAGTATGATACAGGCACAAAAACAGCACATAGATCAATGGAACAGAGTAGAGAGTCCAGAAATAAACCCACGCACTTATGGTCAATTAATCTTCAACAAAGGAGGCAAGGATATACAATGGGGGAAAGACAATCTCTTTAATAAGTAGTGCTGGAAATCTGGACAGCTACATTAAAAGAATAAAACTGAAACATTTTCTTAAACCATATATTAAAATAAACTCAAAATGGATTAAAGACATAAATATAAGACCAGAAAACATAAAACTCCTAGAAGAAAACATAGGCAGAACACTCTGACATGAACTGCAACAATATTTTTTGGATCTGTCTCTTAAGGCAAAGGAAACAAAAATAAACAGATGGGACCTAATTAAACTTAAAAGCTTTTGTGCAGCACATGAAACCACTGACCAAAGCAAAAAACAACTTATTGAATGTGAGAAAATGTTTGCAAATAATATGCCTGATAAGGAGTTAATATCCAAAATATATAAACAGCTCATACAACTCAATATCCAAAAAACAAATAACCTGATTTAAAAATGGGCAGGAGACCTGAATACACATTTTTCCAAAGAAAACATACAGATGGCCAATAGGCACATGAAAAGATGCTAACAACACTAATCATTAGGGAAATGCAAATCAAAACCACAATGAGATATCAACTCACACGTGTCAGAATCACTATCATCAAAAAGATCACAAATAACAAATGTTGGCAAGTAAGTGGAGAAAAGAGAACTCTCGTACACTGTTTCCCACTATGGAAAACAGTATGGAGGTTCCTCAAAAAAAACCCTAAAAATCAAGCTACCATATGATCCAGCAATTCCACTCCTGAATATATATCCAAAGAAAACAAAAACATTAATTCAAAAATACACATGCACCCCAATGTTCATAGCAGCATTACTTACAATTGCCAAGATGTGGAAGCAACATAAGTGTCCATCAACAGATGAATGGATAAAGAAGACGTGGTACACATATACAATAGAATATTACTCGACCATAAAAAAGAATAAAAGTTTTCCATTTGCAACTACATAGATGGCCCTAGAGGGTATTATGCTTAGTGAAATAAGTCAGACAGACAAAGACAAGTACTCTATGTTGTCACTTATATGTGGAATATAAAAAATAAAACAAATGAATGAATATGACAAAGCAGAAACAGATTCCCAGATATAGAGGTCAAACTACTGGTTACCAGTGGGGAAAGGGAAGAAGGGGAAGATGGGGTAGGGAATTAAGAGGTACAAACTACTATGCATAAAATAAATAAGCTCCAAAAATACATTGTACAGCACAGGGAAATATAGCCCTTTTTAAAATAACAACTTTAAATGAAGTACAGTCTATAAAAATATTTAATCACTATGTTGTATGCCTAAAATTAACATAATATTTAAAATCATTGATACTCAATAAAAGAAAAAGATATATGCACCCATATGTTCACTGCAGCATTATTTACAATAACTAAGATATGGAAGTAAACTAAGTGCCTATCAATAGATAAATGCATAAAGAAGATGTGGTACATATATACAATGGAATATTACTCAGCCATAAAAAAAGAATGAAATTTTACCATTTGTAAAAGCACGGATGGACCTAGAGGGTATTATGTTAGGTGAAATAAGTCAGACAGAGAAAGACAAATACCTTATGATTTCACTTTTATGTGGAATCTAAAAATATAACAAATGAACAAACATAGCAAGACAGAAACAGAGTTATAGATACAAAGAACAAACCGGTGGTTGCCAGAGGGAAGGGGTTTGGGGGGAGGAAAGAACTAGGTGAGGGAGATTAAGAGGTACAAAATTCTAGCTGCAAAATAAATGAGTCAGGAGTATAATATGTACAGTGTGGGGAACATAGTCAATAACTATGTAATGTCTTTATATGGTGACATATCATAACTAGACTTATCAAGATGATCATTTTGAAATGTATAGAATATTGATTCACTATGTTGTGTAACAGGAATTAACACAGTGTTGTAGGTCAATTTAAAAAATGAAAAAAAATCTCTACCTGAATTGTACCAATGCTTGTGTACATTTGCAAACATTCATCCACCTGTATACTTATATTTGTTGTATTCTATTGTATGCAGGTGATGCCTCCAAGAAAATTGATTTAAAAATAGATGAAGAGTAAAAAGGGAGGACTTGTTCTACCAAATGGTGAAACATAATATAAAGGCACAGTATTAAAACAATGTGATATGAGTACAAGTTTGTTCTGACCCATGCATGTATCCAATCCTAATATCATTTCTATCTTATGATCGTGAACATTTATCATATTTGCAGTACTGCTGCAAAAACAACTGTCTAGAAGCATTACACCCTGGACTTTTTGCATTCATTATATTTTCTCTAGGGCTTCTCTATCAAGTGAGTAATCAAACTCACCCAATGTTCAGACTGTAACTTTAACAGTCTTCCCTCCCCATACTGCTGATTCCATTGTGAGGCAATACCCTAAAGGATACTTGATGGTCTGCTCCCACATTGATCTTCAATAAGACACTTATCAAATGTCCAAAGGTTAAGCACAGGTTTGAAAGATTTTACATATTTAGTCTGGAACCAAAAGCTCATTGTAGACTTCCCTTTTTTCCTGTCAGCAATAATTTTTTGGGAATATTCTTATATTTGTCCAAAACTCTTCAACCTATTAAATCTAGATGGTATATTCTTGTGTGTATTTCAACCTTGATTTTATTACTGCCAATATGTTGCACAGTACTCAGTCATATTTGGGATATATAACATATATGACAAAGAGTTGAACTAAAACAATAAATGTATCAATTTTCCAATTATCAGACTTACTTCCTCAGTACCACAGTCACAGATTTCATTTCCCTCCACTCTGCCATTTCCACAGATTGATGCCGGAGCCCTCTGCATTTGTGGCTTATTCTGAAGACACCGGGCACCCATATTTGAAATGAAATTTTCAAAGTCACTCAAACTGCAATTGCTAAAAGTCTTCACACCGCTGGATTGCCTAAAGATGAATCCATATAATGTCATGGCAGTATACTTCTGAAAACACAACTCTATATTACATAAGTTAATTTCAAAATGTTAAATTCAAGAGGTAATGATAAATGTTCATAACAAGTGCTCAGAGGCCAAAGTCATTCTGCAGGAGGTCATGTGATTTCATTCACTGGAATACATATCTTCTCAAAACAAAATTAAGTTCAATAGGCAAAACTAAACAACCCAACTAGAAAATGGGCAAAGATTTGGATAGACATTTCCCCAAAGAAGACACATATAAATAACCAACAGGTATGTTAAAAGGTTATCAGTATAACTAATCATCAGGGAAACGCAAAAATAAAACAAAAGACCTCACACCTGTTAAGATGGCTATGATTCTTTAAAAAATAGATAAACAGTGCTGTCGAGGATGGATAGAAATTGGAACCCTAGTATATTGTTTATGGAAATGTAAATTGGTCCAGGCTCTTTTGAAAACAGGTGTGAGGTTCCTCAAAAAATTAAAACTAGAACTATCATATGATCCAGCAATCCTACTTCTGGGTATATATCTAAAACTACTGAAATCAGGATATATAAGTTATATCTGCACTCCCATGTTTATTGCAGCAATATTCACGATAGCAAAGATATGGAGTCAACCTAAATGTCCACTGAAAGATGAACGGATAAAGAAAATGTGGTTCATATCTGCAATGGAATATTATTCCGCCTTAAAAAAAAAAGAAGCAAGTCCTGACATACGCAACAACACAGAAAAGCCTCGAGGACATTATGCTAAGTGAAATAAGCTAGTCACAGAAAGTGAAATACTTCATGCTTTCACTTATATGAGATATTTAAAACAGTCAAACTCACAGATGCAGAGTTGACAAGGGGCTAGGAGGAGGGGCAAATGGGGAGTTGTAAAATGGGTGTAAAGTTTCAGTTATACAAGATGAATAAATTATAGAGATCTGCTGTTCAGCATAGTGCCTATAGTTAAGTAATAAATTTAAAATTGGTTAAGACAATTCCTGTTGAGTATTTCAACTACAATAAAAAAAATTAAGAACAGATAAGAGAATGACCAAGATGTTGGAGTAGGAAGACTCTAAGCTCACCTCCTCCCATAGGCACATCAAATTTATAACTATTCAAAGAGCAATTATTGATGAGAAAGACTAGAAGAGTAGCAGAAAAGATCTTCTACAACTAAAGATATGAAGAAGGAACCACAAGTAGATGGGTGGGAAGGGTGGAGACGTAGTAAAGGCAAGACCCATACCCCTGGCTGGGTGACCCACCAGTGAGCCAGTTCTAGCCTCCCTGAGACCAGCCTCCCCCCAGCAGCCAGCTCAACACTCGCACAACCTCTCCCACCAGGGGATACCACCAGCCCTGGTATCCCCTGGATTCTAGCCCCACCAACCAGTGGGCAGACACCAGTCCCACCAGGACCATCAGAGCCCTGCAGCCTGCCATGTCAGGACCCAGCTGACCCACCAGCAGGCCAACACCAGCCTCAGGACCCTCTGAGCTACACGAGTAGATGAACACCAGCTCTGGGACACCTCGGACCCCTTCATCAGCCAACCTGGGATCCAGCCCTGCTTACTAGCAGGCTGTCAACAGCTTTGGACACACTGGACCATGCAGTAAGCCATGTCAGGAACTGGTCCCACCCACCAGCAGACTGACATTAGATCCAGGACCCCTGGGCCCATAGCCACTCACCCCAACCCCAGATCCACCCACCACTGGGCCAGCACTAGCCCCAGGACCCCATGAGTTTCCACAGTCAGCCACCTGTGACACAGCTCTACCCACCAGTGGCCGGCAGCCTCTGAACAAGGCAGGGACTGGCAACCAACTGGACAGGGGGCCAGTCCAGCCAAGTCTACCAGACCACCCACAGTAGTCAGCCCATCACAACAGAAGGACCCTCACAGTCCTCTTAGGGGGACCGCTAGAGCATATAGGTCTGGGACCAGAGAGGAATGTGCTGCTGTGACGCATAGGACATCTACAAAAGGTCATTTCTCCAAGTTTGGGAAACAACTAAATACCAGATACATAGAAATAAAAACAGCAAATTAGGCAATATGAGGCAACAGAGGAATACGTTCCAAATGAAAGAAAAAGATAAAACCGCAAAAGAAGAACTGAGTGAAGTGGAGACAAGCAATCTACCTGATACAGAGTTCAAGGTAACAATCATAAAGATGCTCATAAAATTCGGGAGAAGAATGGATGAACAGAGCGAGCCATGAACAAAGAGTTAGAAAATTCAAAGAAGAAACAAAGAGAGATGAAGAATACAATACTTGAAATAAGAAATCTACCACAACGAATCAACAATAGGTTAGATGATACAGAGGAACAAATCAGTGAGCTAGAATAGAGCAGTGAAAAATCACTGAAGCTGAACAGGAAAAAGAAACATGTATAAGAAGAAATGAGGACAGCTTAAGAGACCTCTGGGACGATATCAAACATACTAACAGTCACATTATAGTAGCCCCAGAAGGAGAAGATAGAGAGAAAATGGGGCAGAGGACATACTGTATTTGAAGACATAATAGCTGAAGACTTCCCTAAGGTGGGAAAGGAAACAGACATCCAGGTACAGGAGTTACAGAGAGTCCCAAAGAGGATCAACCCAAAGAGGAACACACCAAGACACGCTGTAGTGAAAATGACAAAAATTAAAGATAAAGACAGAATATTAAAAGCAGCAAGGAAAAAGCAACAAGTTACATACAAGGGAACTCCCGTAAGGCTATCATCTGACTTTATAGCAGAAACTCTGCAGGCCAGAAGAGAGTGGCACCGTATATTTAAAGTGATGAAAGGAAGAAAAACTACAGCCAAGAATAGTCTAGCTGGCAAGGCTTTCATTCAGATTTGATGGCAAGGTCAAAAGTTTTACAGACAAGCAAATGCTAATAAATGGGTACCACCAAACCAGCTTTACAAGAAATGTTAAAGGAGCTTCTCTATGTGAAAAAGAAAAGGCCAAAACTAGAAACATGAAAATTACAAAAGAAAAAATCTTATAGAGAAATGCAAATATACAACAAAGGTAATAAATCAACAGCTTATAAATCTAGTAGGAAGGTTAAAAGACAAAAGTAGTAAAATCAGGGCTTCCCTGGTGGTGCAGTGGTTGAGAGTCCGCCTGCCGATGCAGGGGACACGGGTTCGTGCCCCGGTCCGGGAGGATCCCACATGGCGCAGAGTGGCTGGGCCCGTGAACCATGGCCGTTGAGCCTGTGCATCCGGAGCCTGTGCTCCGCAACGGGAGAGGCCACAGCAGTGAGAGGCCCGCGTACCACAAAAAAGAAAAAAAAAAAAGTAGTAAAATCATCTACATCTACAATAAGTAGTTAAGGGATACACAAACAAAAAGGTGATGTCAAAAACCGTAAACATTGGGGGTGGGAAGTAAAAATGCAGGGTTGTTAAAACGTGTTTGAACTTAAGAGATCAGCAACTTAAAACAAGCATATATATATATTGCTATACACAAACCTCATGGTAACGACAAACCAAAAATCTATAGTAGATATACACACAAAAAAGAGAAAGGCATCCAAACATAACACCAAATGTAGGCATCAAATCATAAGAAAAGAGAAAAAAGGAAGAGGACCTCAACAAAAAAGAACTACAAAAACAACTCCAAAACAATTAACAAAATGGGAATAAGTACATACATATCAATAATTAATTTAAATGTAAATGGACTAAATGCTCCAATCAAAGGCACAGAGTGGCTGAATGGATACAAAAACAACATCCATACATATGCTTCCTACAAGAGACTCACTTCAGATCTAAGCATATGACAAATCCACAGCTAATATCATACTCAAATGTGAAAAGCTGAAAGCATTTCCTCCAAGATCAGGAATAAGACAAGGATTTCCACTCTCACCAATTTTATTCAACATAGTATTGGAAGTCCTAGCTGCAGCAATCAGACTAGAAAAAGAAATAAAAGGAATCCAAATTGGAAACAAAGAAAGAAAACTGTCACTTTCTGCAGATGACATGATACTATATATAGAAAATCCTAACGACACCACCAAAAAACTACTAGAACTGATCAATGAATTCAGTAAATGTGCAGGATACAGTGTGATACATTTCTATACATTAACAACAAACTATGAGAAAGAGAAATTAAGAAAACAATCCCATTATCAATTGCTGTTAAAATGATTATACTACCCAAGGAAATCTATAGATTCAATGCAATTTCTATCAAAATATTAATGGCAGTTTTCACAGAGCTAGAACAAATAATTATAAAATTTGTATGGAAGCACAACAGACTCCAAATAGCCACAGAAATCTTGAAAAAGAACAGAGTTGGAGGTATCACACTCCCTGATTTCAAACTATGGTACAAAGTGCCAGTCAACAAACAAGTATGGTACTGGCACAAAAACAGACACATGGATAAGTGGAACAGAACAGAAAGCCCAGAAATAAACTCACGCACTTATGGTCAATTAATCTATGACAAAGAAGGCAAGAATATAAAATGGAGAAAAGACGGCCTGTTCAATAAATTGTGCTGAACAGCTACATACAAAAGAAACAAACTAGACTACTCTCTCACACTATGGAGAAAAATAAATTCAAAACGGATTAAAGACTTAAATGTAAGACTTAAACCATAAAACTTCTAGAAGTAAACAGGCAGTAAGCTCTTTAGACATTGATCTTAGTAATATTTTTTTGTATCTGTCTCTTCAGGCAAGGGAAACAAAAGCAAAAATAAATAAATGGGACTACATCAAACTGAAAAGCTCTTGTACAGTGAAGGAAACTATCAACAAAACGAAATGGTGGCGTATTGAATGGGAGAAGATACTTGCAAATGACATAGCTAATAACAGGTTGATATTTAAAATATACAAGGAACTCATACAATTCAACATCAATAAAACAACGCAACTGAAAAAGTGTGTAGAGGACCTGAACAGACCTTTTCCAAAGAAGACATACAGATGGCCAACAGGCACATGGAAATATGCTCAACATCACTAGTCATTATGGAAACTGAATCACAAGAAGATACTACCTCACACCTGTCAGAAGGGTTATTATCAAAAAAGAAAACAAATAGCGAGTGTTGGCGAGAATGTGGAGAAAAGGAAACCCTCATGCACTGTTGGTGGGAATGTAAATTGGTGCAGTCACTATGAAAAACAGTACGGAGATTCTTCAAAATTTCAAAACAGAACTACCATATGATTTGTCAGTTCCACTCCTGTGTATTTATCTGAAGAAACAAAAATGCAAATTAGAAAAGATACATGCATCCCTATGTTCATTAGAGCATTATTTACAATAGTTAAGGTATGGACACAACCTAAGTGCCCATCAATAGATTAATGGGAATAGAAGATGTGGTGTGTGTGTGTGTGTGTGTGTATATACACACACACACACACACACACACACATACACACACACACACATACATACACACACACACACACACACACACACATATACACACACAGTGGAAATTACTCAGCCATAAAAAACAATGAAAGCTTGCCATTTGTGATAACATGGATGGAACTAGGGGGCATTATGCTAAGTGAAATAAGTCAGGCAGAGAAAGATAAATACTGTATGATTTCACTTATATGTGGAATCTAAAAAACAAAACAAATGAACTAACAGAGCAAAACAGAAACAGTTACAGAATCAGAGAACAAAGAGGTGGTTTCCGGGGGGGAGGGGGGAAGACATAGGTGAGGGAGATTAAAAGGTGCAAACTTCTAGCTGCAAAATAAATGAATCGCAGGTATAAAATGTACTGTGGGGACTTCCCTGGCGGTCCAGTGGTTAAGACTCTGCACTTCCACTGCAGGGGGTGCCAGTTCGATCCCTGGTCGGGGAACTAAGATCCCACATGCCTCCCAGCACGGCCAAAATAAATAAATAAAATAAAATATTTAAAATAAAAAAATACAAGTAAAATATTTAAAATAAAATGGGGAACACAGTAACTATGTATTATCTTTGTATGGTGACATATAACTAGACATCATGGTGATCATTTTGAAATGTATAGAAATATCAAATCACTATGTTGTATAACAGGACTAACAAAACAAACAAAAAACTCATAGAAAAAGAAATCAGATGTGTGGGGGGAAGGGGAACTGCATGAAGGCAGTCAAAGTCACAAACTCCCAGTTATAAGTAAGTACTAGGGATGTAATGTACAATATTATAAATATAATTAACATTGCTCTACGTTATATATGAAATTTGTTGAGAGTAAATCCTAAAAGTTCTCATCACATGAAAAAAATTTTTCTACTTCTTTAATTATCTATATGAGATGATGGATGTTCACTAAATTTATTGTGATAATCATTTCATGATGGATGTAAATCAAATCATTATGCTGTACACCCTAAATTTATACAGCGCTATATGTCAGTTATATTTCAGTAAAACTGGAAGAAAAGACAGAATAGATAAATTTTATTTTTTATATGCATTACAAACTAAATCTACCTAAGAGAAAGTTTTGAGCTAATGGGTGTGGTTGTATGTAAATTCTTGCATATACAGAAAAAATATGGTTATGTATGTGTATGATACCTCTGCCTAGGTGAAATACAACTGAAATAATGGCACGGAGACAACCAAATATCCATTTATGTAAATTCCCAGATGTATATCAACAACTCTTCAAACTTCTACTTCCTCTATCTTTCCCTTGACCAAATTAAGAATCAAACTCTTTGAAAGTTTGAATCTCTTCTATTTCAATGGTTTTTCAATGTTTATTCATAGGTTTGTACTACATATATAATATGATAGATAATTCATTGAATTGTAAGTTGTTTGAAGCAGGAATTTTGTCATCTTTATGGTTGGTATCACTTATTACCTGCACAGTTCTAAGCAAACACAGAACCAACTGTCTGTTGATTCTTCCTAATAACAACAAACTTTCGTTAAACAGACTGTACTGTGCTTAGTCCTGAGCTTTCTCAAAGATTTCATAGAAATTGTATATTAATCAAAATTTAACATAATTATGTCCATATACCACTAATAAAAATAACTTCAGACAATATTTCCATAAGATGAGTCACTTTGCATATGCAGTACAACTTTGTAAGGTAAGGAGGTAACTGACATTTATTGAGTGCCTATTATCAGCCAGATATTTTATTCACTTGATTATTTAATCCTCACAACAAACAAGAGAGGTTGGTATTGTCATCAACATTTTATAGAAACTGAATTAAAGTTTAGAGAAGCTAGAAACCTCTTCAAACTCAGATAGTTTGTACATTAGCAGGATCAGTATTCACACACAGTTATCTAAGACTCCAAATTCAGGTACTTTTTACTCAAAATTTCATCTTTGAACAGTAAATAATTCAATAAAATATTTACTATTAAATATTAATAGATATTTTACTATAAACCATAAATTTTGATGATCTTAGCACCAAAACTGAACGGTGAAGAAAACTTTTAAATAAAAAAACTGTATAATATTTTTGATCTGGGAACTATTTATAGCTAACTGTATATAATCCCTAATTATTCACCTTTTCGCTGCCCATATGGCAGTTCTTAACTAAGAATGTGTGTTCCCAAAGTTTACTTGAATCAATTATCTGAAGTTTTTCCTAACGTTCATTTGGTTGCGATTTTGCACTCTAAATTCTAATGCTATGTTATTTTGCTCCCAAATTATTTTATAAAGGCTTATTGAAACTATGATATAACTAGCCTAAGTTCTGTATTCAAAGAACAGAGAAATTATGTGACAGAAGGAAATTATGCAAAAAAAATGTTGTACTCTCTACCATTTTTCTGAAGTTGGAGTTAGCACTTGACAGCATTTTACAGTATTTCATTTTTCTTTCAGGGTCTGTCTCTTGTCTACACTTCTTTCCCAACATTCCATATTCTCACTGTTCTTGTGTATCCCTACACCACCATTTTAATACCTCCTAGGTCTTTCTATTCCTCAAATAAGAAGAGATACCAGCACACTGATAAGTAACTTACTTGATTAATTGCATCCTCACAACAACTGTGAGATGTACCTATCATGATCTTCATTTTTCAGATGAGAAAAATAAGGGTTAGGGAAAATAGCAAACAAGTGAAAGATTCCAAAGCCCACATTCCCCTCAATGTATTCCTTACTCCAAGATGGTACCTCCTCTTCCCCAATCAAATTCCCATAGCTTAATAAAATTGGTCTTAGTAAGAAATTAAGAGAAAGCAATAAGAATAAAATAATTCAATTTCTTTGGATAACTGATAACTCCATACTCCTTCTAAATGTTTTTGCCTTTTTGTAAAATGATGCAACTGGATAGGTAAGCAAACCTTCACCATGAGTTTTCCCTAAGTTCCTACATTCATAGCTTTTGCCACTTTCTATGCTCTTTCCTCCCTCCACTTCTGAACTATTTGTTCAGACTATGTTAAAAGTTATCCACTTTTAAAAAGTAGATATAAATTGCATCATCAAAATAATATACTAGAAGGATTATTGAACTAAAGAATGAAGTTTGTACGAATATATTTTAATGTTCTTTTGCTACTTGGTTTAAATTAATTCCAATATATTAACTGTCCTCTATATGAAGTCAATATGGAGTAGAGAAAATAACAAAAGCTTTGAGTCAGATAAACCTGTTGACTAGTACCAATCTTGTGACTTATGAGATTTTAAGCAAAGTGATCAAACTCTCCAAGTTTCAGTTTTCTCATCTACAAGATACGGATAGTACCCATCCACTTCTTAGGGTTGTTATGAGGATTAAATGTTAATAAACAAGTAAAGTACCTAATTCAACTCTTTGGCTTATAGTGAGTACCCAATAAATCATTGGTGACATTACTGATATCAGCTGAAGTTGGCCACTTATTATCTGTATATCCAATGTAGAGTCATTTAGGCTCTCTGTACTCCAGGGCTTTAAAAAAAAAAAAACACATGGAAAAAGACAAATGGAAATAATCATAGTTGCCTTACTTACTCACATGCCTTCTTTGAAAATTACATAAAATAATGAATGAGATGTACTCTAGAAATGCAAAAGATATATCTATCTACATTTATAGATAGATCTTATATGTTCATTTACATATCTTACATATATATGCATATAAAATTGTTAGATTTTGTAAAAATTAAGATAATACTTGCTCTACACACATCACAAAAGTTTTTTAAGAAACTGGACAATATGTATGAAAGCAGTTTAAATGTCATACAGCACCATACAAATCCAAAGGCTTATTAACACAGATTCTAAAGCCGGAATGCCTGGGTTCAAAACTCAGGACTGCCACAACCAGCTCTCTGACCACAGATAGTTATCCTTTTATAATTCAATTTCTTATCTGTAAAGACGAGAATAACAGGACCTACCCTAAAGAGATGTGAGGATCAAATGACTTAACATATGTAAAGTGTTTGAAATAGTCTCTAGCACATAGCAAGCACAACGTAAATATTTGTTATTTTTATTATCATTACTCCCAGACTCTGGGTGACCTACACAAAACGTCTTGTCATAGCATACTTGAGAATAGTTGGCCAAATGGACAATAGGCCCAGAATGGTAATTTTCATATTGCTTATATAGCTATATAAATTTTATATTTGATTTAATAAATGTTATATTTAATTTATTATACATTTAATTTAATGAAATTATATATTTTATACATATAAAATATTGTTTTTATATATAATCCATGGAGAACTAAATTGTAATAAAATGTGTGTATATAAAAATATATATGTTTGTGTTTGAGCTATTTTTAGAAAGTAAGTGTTAACCGTAGGTGGTGCTTAGAAGTAACTATAAAAAGAGCATGTTTTCAGAAATTAATGGCTTCTTTTCACTTTTGACTTTTGATTGTTCTTCAGTTATGAATAGGTCATACTTAACATAGGCCCTTTTTACAAATAAAAACTGTAGAACACTAATGACATCTGCTGTAGCCCTTGTACGATATACTATGTGGGGAACACTGGCAAATTTAGAAATCACTGTAACTAATCCATCACACACTTGTAGGATTTTACAATTTAAAAAACACCTTCCCATTTTATTTTCTCATTTTATTCTTATATCACTCTGTGAAGTAGGAGAACAGGCATAATCATTCCCATTTTAAAGATGACAAAAATAAATCTAAGCAAGGCCTAGTAATTTATCCAAAGTCACACAAATATTATATTCTTTAGATCATAGTTTTTCCACAACATTAATATACTCTAAAAGCAAAACAGAAAATTTTGTCTAAAAACAAAGGTCACTTGTTTTGGCCTATGACATATTTTTAAAGATCCTTATTAAGTGATTTCTTAAAATACACAGCCTATGGAGAATTCCTTTACTAATGTATCTTGCAGACTGGATTTGCTATCTTTGACTGTTCTTAATGCTAATCTCCCACCATACTATTCTTAGGCTTAAAATCTCATATTTATATTTTGTGGTCCTTGGTCCATTTATAGTTAATTCATGCTATAAGCAAATACTAAAATTTTTCACTTCAGTTATTTAAAACAAAATAAATACAACAAATAAATAAATCTTATTCTTTAAAAACTTACATGGCTTTTGGACTCATTATGCAGATGGCTCCTGAACATCGACATTTCCTTGGGTCATCATATGATATGCCCAGACTGAGTCCCAGCATCTGGGTGACAATAATTGAAAATGCCTCCAAAGTTATCCCCTTGGGATACTACATTAACAACAAAGAAAATTCAAATAAAAGACAATTCACTGAAGGGTGGTAAAAGTAATATTTTTCTAATTATGAACATTTTATTGATTTATCAAATACTTAAGATTATGGAAATGCAGTTCATTGGACAAGTAAGAAGCTGAAGATCTTCTTATGAAATTTTATTGAGATATAAGCATATTGAGCCTATGTCTAGCTTTGCCATGATTTAATAATCGAATGCTTTTAAGATAATTCTTAAATAACTGTCCTAACTATATAAAAGAGCTATTTTTACATTAGATTTTTGGCTATATGGACCATGATCTTCCATTCACCTAATTTCTTAGGACAGCTCTCATGTTCATTCAGGAGAGTCCACATGATACCCCACCCCTCAGCTCACAAAGTGGCCACATAACCAAATTCCTCAGTTGTAAGTACGCTATCTGCTTCCTGCCAAGATTTTCAATGACACAGTAACTAGCATCAGGAGAAACCACGGAAAACAGACCCTCAGGAAAGCATTCTTGTGATTAGGCTGTCACATATTTAATGAGTGCATAAATATCTTCCTTGCCAAGGAGAAATGGGACACTGGTAATTCATGATATGCAATGACATCATAATTTCTCAAATTTTGCCAAATGTGGCATAAGTTAAGGTGTAGGTAGAGGCCAAGTTGTGAGGAACATCAAGGCACTTCCCTGTTATAAAGACAAGCTATAATAAATATTTTGGGGTCAACTGGCTTCTTATGGCAGTACTAGAGGAAGCACATTATGAAAAGCAGAAAGGAAAAACTGTAAATGAACAACTGATAATGCAAATAGGCAATCAGAAAGCCTCTGCAGCAGCACTGTAGTGACTATCACCTCCTGCACTTGTTGGTTTGATACAGCTGAGGACCAAACTCAGGGCCTAGCTATAAGTACTGTAGGGTTCCAGCTCCAATTTAACTATCAAACCTACCAGGTTTGGTGTGGAAGGGGTCAGAATCTGAAACTTGGGGTGGGAACAACTGGAGTGACATGAACAAATATCCCTGGACGTCCCTTGCCCGTAGAGTAAGCCTCCCTCTAAACAATGAAAGAGGGCTTCACTGGTGGAGCAGTGGTTAAGAATCCACCTACCAATGCAGGGGACATGGGTTCAAGCCACAGTCCGGGAAGACCCCACATGCCGTGAAGCAACTAAGCCTGTGCACCACAACTACTGAGCCTGAGCTCTAGAGCCCGCGAGCCACAACTACTGAAGCCTACGTGCCACAACTGCTGAAGCCCGCGTGCCTATAGCCCGTGCTCCACAATGAGAAGCCCATGCACCACAACGAAGAGTAGCCCCCACTCGCCGCAACTAGAGAAAGCCCATGCGTAGTAACGAAGACCCAACGCAGCCAAAAATAAATTAATTAATTAAAAAAAAACAATGAAAGAGCCCCTACATTTAAAAAAATGACACTTAATGACAATACCTGGGACATTTGTCTCATCACCCCTCATTGTCTCCAGGTCCATAGTAAGAATTAAATTGCAACAGGAGTGATATCACCAAGATGGCAACATAGGTCTTTCCCAACTTCACTCCCCCTCACAAGAAGAACAACGAGCAACTATTCATGGACATCACTGAGAAAATTCTAGAACATGGAGGTAAGGCTGAAGCAGCCCCTGTACCAGAGACCAAGACAGACCTCATTAGAAGGTTAGGAGGAGCAGATATACACTGAATGCATTGCCCCTCCCCAAGACTGGTGCAGCACCACACCGAGAGGTCTTCCCAGAGCCTACAGTCCCTCAAGTGGGAAAAGAGCCTAGAGTGGACATCCAGATCCCCTAGTATTGTGGATCACTTCTGGGAGCCCCTACTCTGATCTTACCTCATAAGAATCACAAAGGATGAGTGAGACTTGACCCCTGGGAATCTGATCATGACAGAGAAGGCAGGAAGGGCTTGCAGCAATCACTGCTTGCATCTTGGCAGGCCGAGTTCCCATCTATAGCACCTGTAGGTGCCAACTAGCAGCTGTGCTCATCTGCAGAGCCAGGACAGTGGAACAGTATGACAAGGGAAGTCAATGAGGTATGGGAATGCCTGATTTGAGTCCTCAGATGAAAAGCTTTGCCAGCCCTGGAACCTGGTCTGCTACCCACCTCCACCCAGTCAGGGGAGTTGTTCATAGCCCTGCCTAATGCCTAGTATAGCTCCCGGCTCCCCCTGACCAGAAGCCTGGTCAGAACACCTGGTAGCTGCATAGTGCAGCAACACTTGAGCAGAGAGTATGGCAGGCAGAATTGATTGTTCACAGAGCAAAGCCTGTGGCACTGTTTGGCCAGGAAACCTGGAGTGCCAGTTAGATTGAGTCAAGACCACAAACAAAGAGCTAAGCTGGTTTTCCCATTACACCTGGACAAGGACACAAATTCATAGCCCTTCCCACTGCTACATATAGCCTTCAGAAAGCCCAACCAACGAATCTAGCCAGAGCACACAGGAAGCTGTGCTGCCCACCCAACAACCCTGCTTACAGTGGCACTTGAACAGAGAGCACAGCCCATGGTTTTCCCCATCTTCAGAGCAAAACCCAGTGGCCCCATGTGTCCAAGGAATTAAGGGCACAGTCTGCTTAATGTGGGTCTACAAACAATGAGCCATGCAGGTCATGTGCTCCCTGTCAGAGCACGGAAGCTAATTCACCTCCCAGCTACTGCTGAGTAAAGTTCCCTGTCCTGACCTTCTAGGAAGCCTGACCAGTGAATCTAAACAACCACAGAGTATATCCTACTGCCTCTCTTGGGCAGGGAACCTCACTATCAGTCCTATCCAACAGTTAATAGCCAGTGGTACCCCCTCCCCTGACCTCAGAGGTTGGGCAGTGGCCTTGCCCAAAAATAGATCCTGCCTGCCCAAGGACATGTCCAGAAACCTAAACTGAGCTGACTAGTGAAGAACTGTCTCTGCCAAAGTGAGCCTGTAAAGTCTGGAAGAGGAGACCAATAACTCAAATGCACAGGTACCAAAGTAAGGAATGAAGGAGCAAGAAAAATCGGGTGGATGTGACACCATCAAATCAAACTAAAAATGCTGCAAAATAACTAACCCAAAATAAATGGAGATCTATGAAGTGTCAGAGAAATAATTTAGAATAATCTTCTTAAAGAAGTTTAGTGAATTACAAGAACACACAGATGACCAAACGAAAGTAGTAAAACAATGAATGAACAAAATAGGTTCAACAAAGGAACAGAAACCATTAAAAAGAGATATCCTAGAGCTGAAAAACACGACTGAAGCATTCAATAGAGAGCTTCAACAGTAGACCCAACCAGGCAAAATAAAGAATCAGTGATCTAGAAGGCAGGAATATTTTAAATTATCCAGTCAGAGGAGCAAAAATAAAAAAAGAATGAAAAAGAAAGCAAGCCTACAGGACTATGGGACAAACACACACACACACACACACACACCCCAATAACCATATCATGGGAATTCCAGAAGGAAAAGAAAAAGGACAGAAAGTATATTTAAAGCAATAATGGCTGAAATTTTCCAAAAACTGGGAAAGAAATGGACATCCAAGTATATGAGGCACAAAGGACCCCAAATAGGTTGAACTTGAATAGGGCTACACCAGGACACATTACAATTAAAAAAGACAAAGAAAGAATTTTGAAAGAAGAGAGGAAAAAAAACCAAGTTACATACAAGGGAACCCCCATAAGACTATCAGCAGGTTTCTCAACAGAAATATTTCAGGTGAGGAGAGAATGGGATTATATATTCAAAATACTGAAAGAAAAAAACCTGTCAACCAAGAATTCTATGCCCAGCAAAACTGTGCTTCAGAAATGAAGAAGAGACCATGATTCCCAAACAAATAAAAGCTGAGGGGGCTTCCCTGGTGGCGCAGTGGTTGAGAGTCTGCCTGCCGATGCAGGGGACACAGGTTTGTGCCCCGGTCCGGGAAGATCCCACATGCCGCGGAGCGGCTGGGCCCGTGAGCCATGGCCGCTGAGCCTGCGCATCCGGGGCCTGTGCTCCACAATGGGAGAGGCCACAACAGTGAGAGGCCCGCGTATTGGAAAAAAAAACAAAACACCAATGGCGTTTTTCACAGAGTTGGAACAAATACTTCTAAAATTTGTATGGAAACACAAAAGTCCCAGAACAGTCAAAGCAATCTTGATAAAGAACAAAGTTGAAGTTATCATGTTCCCTGATTTTTTGTACCTGTCTCCTCAAGCAAGGAAAATAAAAGTAACAATAAACAAATGGTACTACAACAAACTAAAACGTTTTTGCATAGTGAAGAAAACCAACCACAAAATTAAAAGGGAAACTACTAAATGGGAGAAAATATTTGCAAACAATATATATAATAAGGGGTTAATATTCAAAATATACAAAGAACTCACACATCTCAACATCAAAAAACCCCCAAAAAACCTGATTTAAAAATGGGCAGAGGACATGAATAGACATTTTCCAAAAGAAGACAAACAGATGGCCAACAGACACATGAAAAGATGCTCAAAACACTAATCATCACGGAAATTAAAATCAAAACCACAATGAGAAACCACCTCACACCTGTCAGAATGGCTGTCATCAGAAAGACAAAAACAAGTGGTGGCAATGATGTGGAGAAAAGGGAGCCCCTGTGCACTGTTGATGGGACTGTAAATTGGTGCAGCCACTACGGAAAACAGTATGGAGGTTCCTCTTAAAATTAAAAATTGGACTGCATATAATCCAACAATTTCACTTGTGGGTATTTTTCCAAAGAAAACAAAAACACTAATACTAAATGATATGTACCCCAATGTTCATTGCAGCATTATTTACCATAGCCATGATATGGAAACAACCTAAGTATCCATTGTTAGATGAGCGGATAAAGAAGATATGACATGTGTGTGTATACATATACATACATGCATATATATATATATATATGCATGTATGTATATGTATACACACACACACACACACAGTAGATTAATACTCAGCCAATAAAATCTTGCCATTTGCACCTACTGTATAGCACAGGGAACTCTGCTCAATATTATGTAACAACACAAATGGGAAAAGAATTTGAAAAAGAATAAATACATGCATATGTATAACTGAATCACTTTGCTGTAAACCTGAAACTAACACAACATTGTTAATCACCTATACACCAATATAAAATAAAAAGTCAAAAAACATAAAAAATAAATTTTAGGGCTTCCCTGGTGGCACAGTGGTTGAGAGTCCACCTGCCGATGCAGGGGACGCAGGTTTGTGCCCCAGCCCAGGAAGATCCCACATGCCGCAGAGCGGCTAGGCCCATAAGCCATGGCCGCTGAGTCTGCACGGCCGGAGCCTGTGCTCCGCAATGGGAGAGGCCACAACAGTGAGAGCCCCGCGTACTACAAATAAATAAATAAATAAATAAATAAAATTTTAAAAAATCTTGCCATTTGTTGTACAGATGAACCTGTTTACAAGACAGAAATAGAGACATAGTGAACAAATGTATGGACACCAAGGGGGGAAAGGGGGTGGGGGGGTGGGATGAACTGGGAGATTGGGACTGACATATATACACTAATATGTATAAAATAGGTAACTAATGAGAACTTGCTGTATAGCACAGGGAACTCTACTCAATGCTCTGTGGTGACCTAAATGGGAAGGAAATCCAAAAAAGAGAAGATATATGTATACATACAGCTGATTCACTTCACTGTACAGCAGAAACTAACAAGACATTGTAAAACAACTATACACCCCCCCAATAAAAATCTTGCCATTTGCAAAAACATGGAAGGTCTATCTGGAGAGTATTACACAGAGTGAAATAAGTCAGACAGAGAAAGACAAATATGTATGCTCTCACTTGTACTTGAAATCTAAAAACAAAACAAACAAACAAAAGAAAATGAAAACAAACTCAGGTAGTGAAGACAGATGGGTGGCCGCCAGAGGGGAGGGGGTAGGGTGGTGGTGAAATAGGTAAAGTGGATTAAGAAGTACAAACCTCCAGTTATAAAATAAATAAGCCATGGGGGTATAATATACAGCATATAAAATAAGGTCAATAATATTAACTTTGTATGGGGACAGACAATTACTAGACTTGTCATGACTTTTTGTAAGGTATGCAAATGTCAAATCACTGTGTAGTACACCTGAAACTAACATAATGTTGTACGTCAACTGCATTTCAATTTACAAAAAGATCAAATGGAAATTGGAAGAGTTATGTATAGAGATGTTTATTAAATATTGTTCGTAATGGCAAAAATAGAAACAACCAAAATTCCCATGAAAATCATAAAGGATACAGTGTGGCATTAATATAATAAAGTATCAAGCACCAATGCAAAAAATTTACTAGGCACAAAGGATTTTGAGGACAGTGAAGCTACTCTCTATGACACTATAATGCTAGATATATGTCATTATATATTTGTCAAAACTCACACAATGTATACCACCAAAATGAACCTTAATGTAAGCTGTGAACTTTTGGTGGTTGTAATGTGTCAGTGTAGGTCCATCATCTGTAACAAATGCACCTCTCTGGTGTGGACGTTAACAGTGAGGGAGGTTATGTGTGGGGGTGGGCAGGGACTACATGGGATATCTCTGTACTTCCCTCTTAATTTTGCTATGAACCTAAAATTTCTCTTAAAAAACAAAGCCTTTTAAAAATTAACTGTAATTCCATTAAATCTCAAAATTTTAAGTGGAAACCAAAAAAAATCTATTTGCAGAATGATACAGCAGGATACAATTTATATTATGTTTAAAGCATAAAAAACAATTCTTGTTCAGAGACATATTCAATTGTGGTAAAAGTATAAGAGCTTTTAAACAAAGAAATATAAAGGTTTATAAAAATATAAGTACAAAAGCTTTGTAAAAGCATCATTCCTTGAATTCAACTCCTCTAATAATTCTATCCTACATCCTGCCTCACCCACTCATTCCTATGGTTCACACTCTAGATCCTGTCAACAGATTTTTATCAATAACTGCAAGCCCTCCGTCATCTCTGTGCATCCCACATCCTGACCACCTGCTGTCTCTCCTGATAACTCCACTAGCACCTCAACTACAACAATCTGCATACCCATCAGCACAACCAAACCATGTTCCTACATTTTCACTGTTCCTAACCTCCTTACTGACTTCTCTCCTCTTTTAAGCAGTTCAGATTCTCTTACAAACACCCTCAATTTCCTTGCCATCCTTTCACTTCATAATGAGTTGACAAAAACACAATACATCAATCTGCAGAATGCTGAGAGAGAAGGATGTTAGAACTAGGATTCTAAGCCTAGCCAAATTACCAATCAAATGTGGAGGGAAAGCAAAAGTGTTTTCATTAATAAAATAACAGTGTTTGCCACTTATATACACTGCGTCTAAAATTTTTTAAACTTGAGTTATGCCAGAAAAAAAGCAAAGAATTCCAAGAAAAGGAAGATGAAGTTTAATTTTCTGTGGCAGTTGGTTCCGCCCACAGAAGTAAAATAAGTTAGAAAAAAATGGACAAGACCTCTTTTGGCCATCAAAGCTTTACCAGAATAGCAACATATTTACTTCTTGATTCAGAGTTAATATCATTTTTATATTCATAATACCATAAAATATTTATTGATTTAACTTAAAAATCAACCTGTAGACAAAGCACAAAAGTTCTATAAAATAAATTATAAATTTTATAACTCTTAACAATGGATATGAGAAGTGTACTATTTTACATGTCTCATTTTTCATAGCAAATAATCAATGGACTTTGCATAAGGTAAAAAGAATTTTTAAAATAATTAATATAAATAAAAACATAAATACATTAAGATGGTAATATATTATGCAATAATATTTAATATATTATATATTATTGTGTATTATATTGTATAACATCTATAATATATAATTACATATATTATGTATATACATATAATATTTAAGAATGTGTTTAATATAGATTACTATTATAAGTATTAATAAAGTAATAAAAACGTCATAATATATATGACAAATAGAGTGGATTAAATATGTCAAAGATAATATTACCAATGTTGTCTAAAGTTTATTAATCAAAATAGGGGTCAAAGTATATATTTTTTAAATAAATAAACTTAACTACCAGAGAATTTAAATAGAAATTATAAATTCTTACAGGACTTCATGAAGAGGATAAAGAAGACAGTTTTGTTAACAAACTTTGCTTTGTATAGCTACAATTTAAACAATTTTACATATACATGCATGCATGCATAAATTCTGTAATAAAAATAATTGGAAGAGTATCAGAAATAAAAATATGTATGCAAAATCCCATTTTTGCAAAAACATATAATGGGGAGCCACAGTAACAGATAAAAACTCAAAGTACGAGATACATATTAATCAAAATGTTAACAGTGATTATTGCTTCATCCCTGGGAAGACGCCAGATTATATGTTTCCTTTTATGTTTCTATATGTTCTTTTTTTTTTTTTTTTTTTTTTTGCAGTACGCGGGCCTCTCACTGTTGTGGCCTCTCCCGTTGCAGAGCACAGGCTCCGGACGCGCAGGCCCAGCGGCCATGGCTCACGGGCCCAGCCGCTCCGCGGCACGTGGGATCCTCCCGGACCGGGGCACGAACCCGTGTCCCCTGCATTGGCAGGCGGACTCTCAACCACTGCGCCACCAGGGAAGCCCTCTATATGTTCTTTTAAAAATGGACATGCATAACATAAATTACTTTGTAACTTAAAAATACTATATAGTACTTAAACTTATTTTTAAAAAGGATCAATAGGTGGGGGAAAGGCTCAATGAATTACTTCTCTATCAGTGATGCATCTAATTACACCAATAATTTATTTAAATATAAAATATTTATCAGAACTATAAATATTTAAAATAGACATAAAAGTTTCTTTTAAATATTACGTAGAAAAATTTGAAACATTTTAACAGATTTTTATCATACATTTTGGTTCATCATTTGTTTTGATTTTGAAGTTAATTTATCTATAAGACTATTTTTCCAATTTTATACCTACAAGAAAAAAAATCTATTTTGGTTATAGAAATATCTTTACAGATAATTTTTCATAATATACTCTTCTATATAATAAGGGATACATGTGTATTTATTATATTTTTATTCCACTTTAACTTCCAAATAATTGCAATAAGACACTTGTACTTCAGAATACTATACTTCTACATACTTCAAAGTACTTCTACATACTTCAAAGTTCTAAGAGTGATGGAATATAAATGCAATCTCTAAATGTAGATATAAATGTGAAGTGTATAAAATATATGCTGTAATACTGGGTAATTTTTAAATGTATTTTTTTCAAATAATAAGATTAAATAATTACATACCAAAGCAATTCCTGCAGAATAACTGGTAACACACATCTTTCCAGGAAATGCTGCTCCCACATAATCTGGATAATCTCTATAGCTAAATAAATAAGTATATAATTATAGTTAATTTTGACAAACAATTCACATGTGATAACTCCTGCTAGTAATTTGTCTGTAGTTCATAAATTTCTAGTCTGAAGCAAATTGAAGTACAATCTTTCCGTATGGAGTTAACTGCTTCAAATTTGTAAAATAGTCTTCATTAAATGAGATTAAGCAATCTGGGTTCCTAAAACGTATCCAATGGATCCAAGTTATTGATGACTTTACTGTTCTTGTGACGTGTGGTTAGGGTTACTAAAGCCTTGATCAAACATTTCAATCAAAAGCATTTTGCTGAATTACAATGACAAATAGTTTTAATGTATGGATTAAAAGTTTTCACTCAAATGTAGAAAAGCTCACCATTTTCTCACTGGAATGATTTTATTGTTCTACAACTCACCATTATTTTTTTCTGCTTTGAGAAGAAGAGTCCGTATAAACTGCCACGTAATAATAGCACTATTCTCATGGATTTACATAAACGATTCTATTTAATCCTCAAATCCAGCCAGTGAATTAGATACTATTTTTTCCCCACTGAACAAATCAAACATCAGATGGGAAGTACAAGTAACTTGCTCAGGGCAGCACAGGTAAGTGCTGCTGAAGGATATGAACTTGGACAGTTTGAATGCAGAGCCATACTCTCAACCACTAAGATATAGATGCTCCAAACATATTCTGCCATCTTTAGAGCCCCAGCCAAAACGAACATTCCAAGACGTGTGTAAAAAAGCTTGGTACGCAATTCTCAGTTTGAAATGCCTCCTCAGTCTCAACTGCACTGCACTTCACAATTGCACTGTCTCTCCACTGCTCCCTTATTCTGTCTCACTGATATTGTTTATACATAAGCACTTGTTTCCAAGTATTTGCCTTTAACACCCAACTTTGGCTTTACATTCCAATATGAAAGTATTGTTTACACTTTCTTCATTCAAGATAGTTCTCCCAATAGATAAGACTTTCCCCCTATCTCTATGCATACTCCTGATGAGCTGGATTCAATAATAGCTATTTTTTACTTAATACGGCCACCCAGTCTCCACATCAAATCAGTTATCAAGATTTACTGTTTTACTCCTTCAACTTTTCTTGTATCCCTCCCCTCCTCCAGAGGTTCAGCTCCAGTTATAACTATGAATTCCATACTCTTTGAAAAGAACTATTATTTAGTCCCATGTCTCTAGGCATATTGTTTCCATAACCTGGAATGCTTTCCACCTCCTTTCACTGAATTTAAACATTCCTGGGACTTCCTGGTGGTCCAGTGGTAAAGAATCTGCTTCCAATGCAGGGCATGAGGGTTTGATACCTGGTTGGGGAACTAAGATCACACATGTCACGGGGCAAGTAAGTCAGCACACCACAACTAGAGAGAAGCCTGCACACTGCAACGAACATCCCAAGTGCTGCAACTAAGACCCGTCACAGCCAAAAATTTTTAAAAAATTAATTATATTAAGTAAAAACAATAAATATTTTTTAAAAATTCCTCAATCTGCCTTCTCACTTCTAATTTGATTAGCACGTCTTTAACTTGGCCCTTTTGTTATATGTTACTTTGAGTCTCTCTCTCACTCTTGCTCTTGCTCTCACTCTCATTGTTTCTTCCTCCTGTAAACTAAACAAGTAGAGATAATGTACCAACATTAATCTTCTGGAGTGACATCAGCAAGATGGCAGAATAGGAGTTTTTTAGCCCTCATCTCTCCACAGAAACAACAATTTTGACAAACAACCACGGATGTGGCCCAAGGCCCAAGGAAAGGCCCCATGCCACACTGGAGCAAAAAATCCAAGAAGAGACACATTGAAGAAGGTAAAAACAGTTTCACTTTACCCGTGTCACCATTCCCCCAAGGCAGCACAGCTCAGTGCCAAAAGAGCCGCCTTCAGCCATGATTCCTCCCACAAGGGAAGGTGAGAGTATAGTGAATACTGCCAGCTATGCAAGATGATGCCAAAGAGGCCCACTTTTTAAACGTCCATTGAGAGATGAATGGATAAAGAAAATGTGATGTATATATACAGTGGAATATAATTCAGCCTCAAGAAAGAAGGAAATCCTGACATTTACAACATGGATAAACCTGAAGGACATTATGCTAAGTGAAATAAGCCAGACATAAAAAGGCAAGCACTGTATGATCACACTTATGTGTGGAATCTAAAATAATCCAACTCATAAAAGCAGCGAGTTGAATAGTGGTTGCCAGGGGTTGGGAGATGGAGGAAATGGGGAGATGGTCAAAGATACAAGGTTTCAGTTATGTAGGCTGAATAAGTCCTGGAGTTCTAATGTACAGCATGATGATTATAGTTAATAATACTGCATTGTATATGTGAAATTTGCTAGAGAAGATCTTAAGATTTCTCACCACACACCAAAGAATGTTAACTATGTAAGGTGGTGTATATGTTAATTAGCTTATGATTTCACAATGTATACATATATCAAATATCACATTGTACTCCTTAAATATGTATAATTTTTATTTGTCAATTACACCTCAATAAAGCTGTAAATGAATAAAACTAATAAAAGCAAATATAGGGAAACTGAGGCAGAGAGCATCAATTGCCCTAGGTGACAGGGCTGAAGTTAAATGCAGGCAGTTGGCCTCCAGAGTTTAAATTTGAATCACTATGCAATATTATCTCAATAAACATTCGTTGAATAAAGGACAGATTGTAAACGGTTAAAAAATTAAGCTTGCTATGTTCATTGTTCCTACTGTAGGGCCTAAACCAGATTATAAATTTCTGGAGTACAAATTTCTGGAGTACAAAGACCAGAAAATAATAGATAATTACTGTTATTTATCGTAATTTTATAGTATTTATTCTAGGACATTACTCATATGCAAAGTATGTTGATGCATTAAAATAACATCAAGGGATCAAGAAGGGGTATTATTCAAGTTCAAGGAGACTGACTGTACCATAATTTCTACATTTCTAATGGGATAAATGCTCTCACCAATTTCACTTATTACTGTATCAAATTTCAACATCCTATTAAAAGGATAATACATCATGTCAAAATTGAGATTTATTCTAGGAATGCAAGATGGTTCAAGATTAGGAAATATATCACTATAATTATTTCTATTGAATGCCAATAAGAGTATCTTATGTCATCCCTATAAAAGCTGAAAGATTATTTTTCGTTCTTTTTTTTAAGATTTTTTGATGTGGACCATTTTTAAAGTCTTTATTGAATTCGTTAAAATATTGCTTCTGTTTTATGTTTTGGTGTTTTGGCCCTGAGGCATGTGGGATCTTAGCTCCCCGACCAGGGATCAAACCCACAACCCCTGCATTGGAAGGAGAAGTATTAATCACTGGACTGCCAGGGAAGTCCCTGAAAGATTATTTTTCAAATTGTTGGTATAGTATGAATCTATGAATATTGCCCTACTATTATTCAAATTCTAAAACATGCCTGTGCACACACACAGAGCCAAACCTACATTTTAGCCCCCAAAGCTAAAAAGTATTACTCAATGAGGTAACATTCCCTAAAGAATAAAACAGACATGACCCATGTTACCATTATTACTACTACTAGTTTAAACTGTATTAAACTAGCCAAAGCAATAAGAACAGAGAAAGAAACTGAAAATATAAAATTAAATAGCAAGAGATAAAACTACCTGTATTTGCAGATGGTATCATTATATGAGTGAAAAAACCAATGTAATAGACTTAAGAATGATTAAAAACAAAGAAATTTAGTAAGGCAATAGGATATAAAATCAATATGAAATTAAGGTAATCTTACAAACAAAAACAATATATATTTAGCAGATAGAAGACACATTTACAACAGCAACCAGAAAGACAATATACCTAAGAAAAGTTATCAATAAATGTATAAAACCTATGAGAAATTAACTTCTGAATGACCAAAAACTGGAAAGACAAAATGTGAGATGTGAAGACTAAACAGTTCTCTATAGCTCAATTTATAAATTTAACAGTCTTAAAAAATAGGAGCTAGACAGGTTGATTCTAAAATTTCCATGGAAAATAAATTTAAAACTTCCCTCACACCCATGAAGTGGGAAGGCCTTTCTAATTATGACTCAAACTCTAGAAACCATCAAATAAAAACCTCATGAATCCTGCCTTAAAAATAAAAGTATTTTGTATGGCAGTTAAAAAACACACACACACAAGAAGCCAAGTCAAAAGACAAATTAAGAAAGAAAACTACTTCTCATTGCAAGGCAAAGAAATTTATCTTTTATCTATATCTGTGTTGAAATTGATATCTAAATGCATCTATCCCTATCTATCTAGATATCTAGCTATCTACCATCAGGCTCATGAAAAAGAAATGAAAATTAAAACTATACCAATATATCATTTCTCAGGTACCAAAGGTGAAGAAAAACTTGACCATACACTTTGGTGGCTAGACTGTGGGGAAACAGACCCTTCTCATACGTTATTGATAAGTGTGCAAAGCACTAAAATCAGTGCCAAAATCTGGTATTAGCTATCAAAATTAGAATTATACTACCTAGAAATATTACTCCTGGGAATCTGCCTTGTAGATACACATGCACATATATAAATGACACACATAAGGTTTTTTTCACTGTAAGATTTTTTAAAATAATAAAATATTGGAATCAAGCCAAGTACCAATTATTAAAGAACTAGTTAAATAAACTACACACAACTTTTAGACCCTATTATAAACTGGAAATATTGATATTATCATGCCAACTTAAAAATATGTATATGCAGATTTATTGAAAGACATGCTGATCATAATTGCTGGTAAATTTTATATGAATAAAATTATAAGTATACAGTTATAATTGATTGTTTAGAAAACTAACATTTAAAAATAATGCAGAAAATTCAGTAGGATAAAATATTTTAACCTACTTTACCAAGGCTTTGATCAAAACTCATAACAAAGATATAAACTTCACAAGATAAATAGCATCTCTTTATGTAATGATTAAGATTATGGGCTCTGGAGTTACAAACTGTGGATTCAAAACCTAGACACACCATCAAGAGTCCTTAGTTGGTTTAACTTCCTGAAATATCAATCTCCTCAATAGTAAATGTTGATAAGCACGGAAATAAATTTTAGCAATCTTCTTTTATTGTCTGACAACCAGAAAGACAGCATGAGGTCTGACTGAGTGCATGATAATCAAAGTATGAATAGTCAGAAATGAACAACAATTCCCTAATTTAAGCTACATCAATATCACAAATCTTTGATTTCTAAGAAGACTGAAACATTATACTTACATGAATAGATATGCAATATCATGAGGTCTTAGGGTAAGATAAGACTTTTTCCATTCTAAAAATGCATGCAATAATTCATCTGCCTCACCAACAGTAGAGATCTTATTTTTATCTGACCACAATTCCAAAGATGACAGCACAATAGTAATTTTAAATGGCGTAAACATCTAAAAACAGAAGAGATAAATACATGAAAAAAATAATTTTTATGTTATTTTATAATAACCAAGAAATTAATTCAATCTTTTGACAAATCCACCCTCAATTTATATGGATAACTTTATTCAGAAATGCCACGTCAGCTGCGGAGCAACTCAGTCCATGCGCCACAACTACTGAAGCCTGCGCGCCTAGAGCCCATGCTCCGCAACAAGAGAAGCCACTGCAATGAGAAGCCCGCGCACCGCAACGAAGAGTAGCCCCCACTCACCACAACTAGAGAAAGCCCGCGCACAGCAACAAAGACCCAACGCAGCCAAAAATAAATAAATAAAATAAATAAATTTTTTAAAAAAAGAAATGCCATGTCAAGGCAATGCAAATTATAATTTCAAAACTAGTATGAATTTTCCTAACTAGTATGAAAAGGAAAATACTTACCGAATTTACAAGGCCAATAATTTCGATGACTTTATTTGTTACCATCATGCTATCAGAGCCCAGGTAATCATACTGAAAAACAGAATTAATTTAAAATTTAAATATCATTTGTTATGTAATATGTTTGAGATTTACTCTCCATCTACTCTCTCAGGTTGAGGCTGCTTTGGGGTTAGAACACTTCAAAATAAGACAGTAACAATTAAAATAGGAATATAAATTGGATCACTCACACATGCTAGTATGTAACATTGTATAGCCACTCTGAAAGATAGCTTGGCAACTTCTTTCAAAACAAATAATGGACCTAGAAGTTGCACTCCTGGACATTTATCCTAAAGAAGTAAAAACTGGTGCTCAGAAAAACCCATACATGAGTGGAAACAACTCCTAAGTCATTCAGTCGTTCAAAGATTAAACAAACTGTGGTACATTCATAACACGGAATACGATTCAGTAATAAAAAGTAACTGAACTGCTGATATATGAAACAGCCTGGGTAAACCTCATGAAAATTATGCTAAGTATAAACAAATCTCAAAAGGATACATACTATATGATAACATTTATGCAATATTCCTGAAATCACAGATGGAGAATAGATGAGTGATTACCAGAGGTCGAGAAGTGAGGAAGTGGGGAGAGATGTGTGTGACTCCAAAGGGATAACACAGAGAGTCTTGTGATGGTACTTGTTCAGTGTATTGGTCGTGGTGGTGGTAGTTATGAACGGCTACATATGTGATACTACCACATAAAACCACACACACATACATACACACAAATGAGTGTATATATAATGGCTGAAATCTGAATCAGCTCTGAAGAATGTGTCAATGTTAAATTCCTTATCTATAAAAAAACTCTCTAAAGTACATTATCCCTTGGATATTACACAGGACCCTCAAGTTAAACATATCCAAAACTACACTCATTATCCTCCCTCAAAAATATGCTCCCACTTAGATTTCTACTTCTTTAGTGAATGCTATTATCATTTATGACCTCCCACATTCATTATACTATATGTTCAGTGACAGCAAAACTTTTTCTGTTTTGTTCACTGCTCTATCCTCAATAAATAGAACAGTAACTGGCATCTAGGTGATGCTTAATATATTATTAAATGAATGAATAAATCAAGTCAATTTACAAGTTCTTCTAATTCACCCTCATTAGTAACATTTAAAATTGTCCTTTCCTGTCTATTCCTAACACTATTAATTTGTAAAACTTCACCTTGATTACTGGAATAGTCTCTTAAATGCTTTATCTTACTCCAATTTTTACACCAGCATTCCTGTCCCTATGCTATTGCAGAAATGATTCTAAATGTAAATATGAACACATCATTACCCTGCTTAAAATCTTTCATTGACTCTCTATTACCTTTAGGATAAAATCCAAATATCATGTCAATTCTTCAATTCATCTCTTTCCCTTTCCCTTCTTCAACACTGTATATTAATCATACTAAACTTCTTAAAATGATCTGAAAAGAACAATCTCTCATATTTATGCACCCTTGCAAAGAAAGGTTTCGCACTGAGTCTTCCCTGGCCCCATCCTCCCCCCATTGCCCAAACCAACCAAGCCAGAACCCAGCCTGCAACCATCTCCTTTACCAGGTTCTCACACTCCAATTCCCCTGCCCTAATCATCCAAGGGCAAGGTACCAAAAATTGTGAAACAACCTCTATTCTCCCGAACCCACTGCAATTTTTCAAGTTAGCCAATGCTAAACCTGTTTACCTTGTTTTGCTGTTCCTTCCCACAGAAATCACAATAAAGGCTCCTGCCGTGTTTTCCTATTGCTCCCTCTGTCTCCTGACCTACTGTGGTGCTTCTCCATGTGGCATGATGTGGTATGCCCTTTCCTCCTGGGAACTGTGAATAACAAACTAACTTTCCAATAGTAATCATCTCCTGATCTGTTGGCATCAGCATACCTGAATAATAATAAAACCTACATGTTAAAACACCTACTTACACGCTCTTACAATACCTCAGGTTACAGCTGTGTGTCTCCATGTCTTTCTCTATTAATGTACTGTGTTTTCATAGTACCATAATCTTCCCTCAATCTGGCACTGAATTCACTAGGCTACAACTGTGGATTTAAAATTTGTGAAGTGATTGAAGACATCACTATTCTTCTTTATATGCCCAATATCTAGTAACACAGATGTCATACTGGCTCAATGTTTGTTTTATTAAAGAATACATAAACATAAATATTTGTAAGAACATAAAAAAGAGATGTTTAATGAGCATTATATGGCTGACAAACCTGGCAATTTGGACAAGACGCTTTTAAAACAACTCTCAAAATTTGTAACGTAATCCTGAAACAAAATAATTTTCATAAACCCAAATATTCCCTGGAAATCTAGTCATCTTTACTAGAAATATCTCAACTTTCTCTTAAATGTTCCGTTTGCCCTTTTCCCTAATACTCTAATAAGTCAAGTATTTTAATATCCTTCTCCAAATATCTCCTGTCTCTGACCCTCAACTCTGGCTTCCTGACAAGCTCTACAATCCTATGAATAGAAAGGGAAATTCACATTCTCTGTAGTATTCCATAGATGTGACAATCAAATACTTATCTTCAAAACAAAACCTGGAAAGTATACTTTATCCCTGTTTTCTGAAATCTTTGAAATATAGGAGAAATAAAACCACACCCAACTGAGTACAAACTGAGTTATCACCTCAAGGGTCTGAAGTTCAGAGATCCTCAAATTGTTTATGGGAATAAGGAATCTAGAGGTGCCTTTAGACTAGACTCAATCAGACTTGAGTCAACAGACTCAAACAGTTGCACCATTAAAAACCACTAAAAAAATCTTGACATTTTAATGTAAGCAGTTATCATAAGTAGTTATACTATCATCATTGCTGTGCCAATAAATATCTTATAGGGAAAAAGATTCTCTAGACTACATGCTGCTCTTCAAGTACCCTAAAACAAGAATTAAAGCTTAGAGAATTTCACTTTAAAAAATCACCGTTAAAAATTTTTGTGGATTGAGAAAGGCCCTAAAGATGTGAAGTACCAGCAAAAAAAAAAAAAAAAAAATCATTTTGTTATGCAGGTTTGTTATGTAAAGATTTCAAATAAAACATTTCTGATAGAACTAATGTAATTTTGAATATTCGATTCTTCAAATAGAAGACGTCTTCACTGTTCTCTAGGAGTGACATGGAAGTAAGAAGATTGGAATCTTTAAGTTCCTTTCTAGTTAGGGATAATCATACATTCATATCAAATATTCAAAAGCAAAGAAAAAGCAAAACACATACCAAAACTTTGTCCACCACGATATGCATTTCTAGATAAAGAGGAATTAAATCTGGAACAGCTGATTCTGGCTAGAAAGAAAGAATAGCAGTATTTAAAAACTTTCACAAATTGTTTATTCTGAACTTTTAAAATATTTTTCCACCTTTACTGAGTCATAGTTGAAATATATATATATACTTAAGCTATAAGACTTGATGCTTTGATGTACATACACAATGTGACATAACTGCCACATTCAAGCTAATTAACATACCCACTCTCACACAGTTACCATTTTCTTTTATCTTGTGTGTGTGTACTCCATAAGTTTTTTATGGAGTAGTTAGGGTGTTCTATATATAATATCATGTCATCTGCAAGTAGTGACAGTTTTACTTCTTCCTTTCAATTTGAATGCATGTCATTTCGTTTTATTACCCAATTACTGTGGTGAGAACTTCCAATTCTTTGTTGAATAAAAGTGGCGAAAGTAGGCATCCTTGACATGTTCCTGATCTTAGAGGAAATGCTTTCAGCTTTTCACCGTTGAGTACAATGTTAGCTGTGGGCATGCCATATATGGTCTTTATTATGGTGAAGTATGTTCCCTCTGTATCCACTTTGTTGAGTTTTTATTATACATGGATGCTGAATGTTTTCAAACGCTTTTTCTGCATCTATTTAGATGATCATGATTTTTATCCTTCATTTTGTTAATGTGGTATATCACATTGATTGATTTGCTGATGTTGAACCATTTTTTCATCCTTGCAATAAACCCCACTTCAGCATGGTGTATGATTCTTTTAATGTTTTTTTCCTTTTAATGTTTTAATGTTGAATTTGGTTTGCTATTATCTTTTTAAAGATTTTTGCATCTATGTTCATCAGGGATATTAGCCAGTAATTTTCTTTTCTTTTCTTTTCTTTTTTGTGGTATCTTTGTCTGGGGTTTGGTATCAGGGTATGCTGGCCTTGTAAAATGAATTTGGAAGTGTTCCCCCTTCATCTATTCTTTGGAAAAGGAGTTTGAGGATTGGTATTAATTATTCTTTAAATGTTTGGTACAATTCACCAGTGAATTGTATAAGTCTGGTCTTGGACTTTTGTTTGTTAGCATATTTTTGACTACTGATTAAATCTGCTTACCAGTAATTGGTCTACTCAGATTATCTATTTCACCATAATTCAGTCTTTGTAGGTTAGGTGTTTCTAGAAATTTATCCATTTCTTCTGGGTTGCCTAATTTTTTTAAATTGAAGTATAGTTGATTGACAATGTTGTGTTACTTTTAGGTGTACAGCAAAGTGATTCATATACATACATATATATATATATATATTTAATATATATGACATATAATATATATGTATTCCTTTTCAGATTCTTTTCCCTTATAGGTTATTACAAAATATTGAGTATAGTTCCCTGTGCTATATAGTAGGTTCTTGTTGGTTATCTATTTCATATATTGTTGTGTATATATGTTAACCCCAAGCTCCCAAGTTTTCCCTCCCCAGGTTGCCTAATTTGTTAACATATAATTCTTCCTAGTAGTCTATATTTCTGTGGGATCAGTTGTAACATCTCCTTCATTTTTTATTTTATGATTTCTCTTTTTCTCTGGGTGAGCCTAGCTAAAGGTTTGTCAATTTTATTTTTTCAAAGAACCAGCTCTCAGCTGCACTGACCTTGTTTAATGTCCTTTTGGAATCTGTTTCATTTATTTCTGCCCTACATTTGTTATGTCCTCCCTTCTGCTAATCCTGGGTTTCATTTGTTCTTTTTCTAGTTCCTTGAGGTATAAAGTTAGGTTATTAGTGACTTTTCTTGTTTCTTGAGGTAGGCCATTTATCGCTAAGAACTTCCATCGTAGAACTACTTTTGCTGCATCCCACAAATTTTTGGTATATGCTATTTCCAATTTCTTTTGTCTCAAGGTATTTTAAAAAATTTCTCCTTTGATTTTTCTTTGGCCCATTTGTTGTTCAGTAGCATACTGTTTAAACTTCACATATTTGTGAATTATCCAGATTTCTTCACGTAAATAATTTCCAGTTTCATACCATTGTGGTTAGTAAACATGCTTCGTATGTTATCAATCCTCTTAAATTTATTAAGATTGTTTTGTGGCCTAACATGATCTCTCATGGAAAATGTTCCATGAGAACTTCAGAAGAATGTGTATTCTGTTGCTTTTACATGGAGTATTCTGTATATATCTGTTAAGTCCATCATTCCAATGTGTCATTTAAGGCCAATGTTTCCTTATTGATTTTCTGTCTGGATGATCTATCCATTGATTTAAGTGGGATATTAAAATTCCCTACTATTATTATATTGCTGTCTATTTCTCCCTTTAGGTCAGTTAATATTTGCTTTATATATTTAGGTTATCCTATGTTGGGTACATAAATACTTACAAATGTTATATCTTCTTGTTAAATTGACCCCTATATCATTATGTGACACCCATCCATGTCTCTTATTACAATCTTTTTTTTTTTTACACCTATTTTGTCTGATATAATTATAGCTACTCCAGCTTTCTTTTGGTTTCCATTAGCTTGGAAATCTTTTTCCATCACTTCACTCTCAGTCTCTGTGTGTCCTTATATCAAAAGTCTCTTGTATGTAGCATACAGATGGGTCTTATTTTTTTAATCCACATAGCCACTCTATGTCTGTTGACTGGAGAACTCAGTCAATTTACATTTAAAGTAATTACTGATAGGTAGAGAAATGAGAGAACTCAAATAAAATTTAAAAGTAATTATTGCCATTTTATTAATTGTTTACTGGCTGTTTGTTTCTTCTTCTCCTGCTCTCTTCCTTTGTGGTTTCATGACTTTCTTTAGTAATATATTACTTTCTTTTTATTGTTTGTGTATTTACTATAGGTTTTTGCTATTTGTAAGCCATGAAGCTTACAAATAACTTATATATGTCTATTGTAAGTTGACAACAACTTAAGTTTTTTGAAAAAGCTCAACATTTTTACTCCCTGCCACATTTTATGTTTTTATGTCATATTTTATCTCTTTTATCTTGTGTATACCTTAACTAATTATTATAATCACAGTTATTACTATTTTTACTACTTTCGTCTTTTAACCTTCATAGTAGCTTTGTAACTGATTAATCCACTCCCTTTGCTATATATTTATCTTTCTGGTGAGCGTTATTATTTCATGTTTTCTTGGAAAAATTTAATGTGAGTTCCAGTTCAAGATGGCAAAATATGAAGATCCTGAAATCAACTCCTCCCAAAGACCTATTGAGTCTACAACTACATACAGAACAATTTCCTCTTTTAAAAAACCTAAAGTCTGGCTCAGTGGTAACTATACATCAGGAAAATGAGAAGAAAAGCATGGTGAATCAGGTAGGATGTACTGAGACACACTCTTACCGTAAATGCCACCCTCAGTGCTATGACCCACAACCTGGAGAAAATTCTAAACCTGGAGCTTCTGTCTGAGGAGTGAAGGGTTTGAACCTCACATTGGGCACCACAACTTTTAGGACCTGCACCTGAGAGACAAGCCCCCAAAATATGGAACTTTGGAAACCAATGGGGCTTGAGTCCCCAGACTCACAAGATTGTGTCATTCTGGGAACCAGGTCAACAAGGGCCCAGGCACTTGGACTTACCTTCTGTAGGGCCCAGCTCAGAGGGAGCTAGTCATGCCCAGACTTAAAGTAAAGGAAATTCCCTTGCTTATATTAAGGTGTCAGCCTGAGAGGCAGGCATCTAATTAGCACACACATCCAGTGATGAAGACCTGCAGGTACCATCTTCGTGCTCTCCCTTGTCCATGCTCCAGAGCACTATATCTCCCAGAAGAGAGCTTTTACATGCATCCGGTGCACCGATCGTTGCAGCTGACTCCCTGGGGACATTACTTGACTGCCTGACTCTGGAAGCCAAAGGAGCTTGCATTCCTAATCCCATGGGATTGTAATGATCATAAAGGAGCTCATACCCCTGTTAGGCACTCCAATCTTTATGGCAGCTACCCAGGAATACCTCTACATCACCTGGCTCTGGCAGCCAGTGGGGCTTATACTTGTGGGTCCCATAGGACAGTAGCTAACAGAGAAAGAGTTCTTAAACAGCTACCAGGCCCCAGCCAGCAAGAGGCAAAAGATCCAAGACCTCAGTCTTTCTGTTACAGAGGCCTATTAGCTAATCATCATGGCTGCAGCCTGAGAGGCAGACTTCTAATTAAACACACATCTATGGGCTAAGTGTCATGCTTTCCAGATACCTCAGAGGGTGAGTGCTATTTTCAAGAACTCCCTCTGCTACCCTCCAGAGATCCAGTTTTTCCTGCAAGGGAATTTTACATGCAATTGATGCCCTAGTTTTTAAAACAAGTGCCCCAGTTTTTGCAGCTACCACCTAGGGAATGCTCCTTCAATGCCTGGCTCTGGTGGCTAGGGGGCTTGCATTTATGAGACCCACAGGACTTGAAGCAATTGAAAAGATGGTTCTTGGCAAGCTGCCACCTCAATACATAAGGCAAATGCTAACAGCCATAAAAAGGGAAATAGACAGTAATACAATCATAGTAGGGGACTTTAACACCCCACTTTCACCAATGGACAGATCGTCCAAAATGAAAATAAATAAGGAAACACAAGCTTTAAATGATACATTAAACAAGATGGACTTACTTGATATTTATAGGACATTCTACCCCAAAACAACAGAATACCCTTTCTTCTCAAGTGCTCATGGAACATTTTCCACGACAGATCATATCCTGGGTCACAAATCAAGCTTTGGGAAATTTAAGAAAATTGAAATCATATCAACTATCTTTTCCAACCACAATGCTATAAGATGAGATATCAATTACAGGGAAAAAATCTGTAAAAAATACAAACAGATGGAGGCTAAACAATACACTACTAAATAACCAAGAGATCACTGAGGAAATCAAAAAATACCTAGAACCAAATGACAATGAAGACACGATGACCCAAAACCTATGGAATGCAGCAAAAGCAGTTCTAAGAGGGAAGTTTATAGCAATACAATCCTACCTCAAGAAACAAGAAACATCTCAAATAAACGACTAAACCTTACATCTAAATCAATTAGAGAACGAAGAACAAAAAAAACCTAAAGTTAGCAGAAGGAAAGAAATCATAAAGATCAGATCAGAAATAAACGAAAAAGAAATGAAGGAAACAATAGCAAAGGTCAATAAAACTAAAAGCTGGTTCTTTGAGAAGATAAACAAAATTGATACACCATTGGCCAGACTCATCAAGAAAAAAAGAGAAAAACTCAAATCAATAGAACTAGAAATGAAAAAGGAGAAGTAAAAACTGACACTGCAGAAATACAAAGGATCATGAAGATTACTACAAGCAACTATATGCCGATAAAATGGACAACCTGGAGAAAATGGACAAATATTTAAAAAGCACAACCTTCTGAGACTGAACCAGGAAGAAATAGAAAATATAAACAGACCAATCACAAGCACTGAAATTGAGACTGTGATTAAAAATCTTCCAACAAACAAAAGCCCAGGACTAGATAGCTTCACAGGCGAATTCTATCAAACATTTAGAGAAGAGCTAACACCTATCCTTCTCAAACTCTTCCAAAATATAGCAGAGGGAGGAACACTCCCAAACTCATTCTACGAGGCCACCATCACCCTGATACCAAAACCAGACAAAGATGTCACAAAGAAAGAAAACTACAGGCCAATATCACTGAGGAACATAGATGCAAAAATCCTCAACAAAATACTAGCAAACAGAACCCAACAGAACATTAAAAGGATCATATACCATGATCAAGTGGGGTTTATCCCAGGAATGCAAGGATACTTCAATATACGCAAATCAATCAACATGATACACCATATTAACAAATTGAAGGAGAAAAACCATATGATCATCTCAATAGATGCAGAAAAAGCTTTTGACAAAATTCAACACCCATTTATGATAAAAACCCTCCAGAAAGTAGGCATACAGGGAACTTACCTCCACATAGTAAAGGCCATATATGACAAACCCACAGCCAACATCGTTCTCAATGGTGAAAAATTGAAACCATTTCCTCTAAGATCAGGAACAAGACAAGGTTGCCCACTCTCACCACTATTATTCAACACAGTTTTGGAAGTTTTAGCCACAGCAATCAGAGATGAAAAAGAAATAAAAGGAATCCAAGTTGGAAAAGAAGAAGTAAAGCTGTCACTGTTTGCAGATGACATGATACTATACGTAGAGAATCCTAAAGATACTACCAGAAAACTACTAGAGCTGATCAATGAATTTGGTAATGTAGCAGGATAGAAAATCAATGCACAGAATTCTCTTGCATTCCTATACACTGGTGATGAAAAATCTGAAAGAGAAATTAAGGAAACATTACCATTTAGCATTGCAACAAAAATAATAAAATATCTAGGAATAAACCTACCTAAGGAGACAAAAGACCTGTATGCAGAAAACTATAAGAGACTGTTGAAAGAAATTAAAGATGATACCAACAGAAGGACAGATATACCATGTTCTTGGATTGGAAGAATCAACACTGTGAAAATGACTATACTATACAAAGTAATCTACAGATTCAATGCAATCCCTATCAAACTAGCAATGGCATTTTTCACAGAACTAGAACTAAAAACTTCACAATTTGTATGGAAAGACAAAAGACCCCGAATAGCCAAAGTAGCCTTGAGAAAGAAAAATGGAGCTAGAGGAATCATGCTCCCTGACTTCAGACTATACTACAAAGCTACAGTAATCAAGATAGTATGGTACTAGCACAAAAACAGAAATACAGATCAATGAAACAGGATAGAAAGTCCAGAGATAAACTCACGCACATATGGTCACCTTATTTTTGATAAAGGGGGCAAGAATATATAATGGAGAAAAGACAGCCCCTTCAATAAGTGGTGCTGGGGGCTTCCCTGGTGGCGCAGTGGTTGAGAGTCCGCCTGCTGATGCAGGGGACGCAGGTTCGTGCCCTGGTCCAGGAGGATCCCACATGCCGCGGAGCGGCTGGGCCTGTGAGCCATGGCCCCTGAGCCTGTGCGTCCGGAGCCTGTGCTCCGCAACGGGAGAGGCCACAACAGTGAGAGGCCCGCGTACCACAAAAAAAAAAAAAGTGGTGCTGGGAAAAACGGACAGCTCCAGGTAAAAGAATGACATTAGAACACTCCGTAACACCATACACAAAAATAAACTCAAAATTGATTAAAGACCTAAATGCAAGGCCAGACACTATAAAACTCTTAGAGGAAAACATAGGCAGAACAATCTATGACATAAATCACAGCAAGATCCTTTTTGACTCACCTCCAAGAGGAATGGAAATAAAAACAAAACTAAACAAATGGGACCTAATGAAACTTAAAAGCTTTTGCACAGCAAAGTAAACCATAAACAAGATGAAAAGACAACCCTCAGAATGGGAGAAAATATTTGCAAATGAAGCAACTGCCAAAAATTAATCTCCAAAATTTACCAGTGGCTCATGCAGCTCAATATCAAAAAAAACGAACAACCCAATCCAAAAATGGGCAGAAGACCTAAATAGACATTTCTCCAAAGAAGATATACAGATTGTCAACAAACACATGAAAGGATGCTCAACATCACTGATCATTAGAGAAACGCAAATCAAAACTACAATGAGGTATATCACCTAACACCAGTCAGAATGGCCATCATCAAAAAATCTACAAACAATAAACGCTGGAGAGGGTGTGGAGAAAAGGGAACCCTCTTGCACTGTTAGTGGGAGTGTAAATTGATACAGCCACTATGGAGGTTCCTTTAAAAACTAAAAACAGAACTGCCATACAATCCAGCAATCCCACTACTGGGCATATACCCTGAGAAAACCATAATTCAAAAAGACTCATGTACCACAATGTTCATTGCCGCTCTATTTACAATAGCCAGGACATGGAGGCAACCTAAGTGTCCATCAACAGATTACTGGATAAAGAAGATATGGCACATATATACAATGGAATATTACTCAGCCAGAAAAAGAAACGAATTTGAGTTATTTGTAGTGAGGTGGATGGACTTAGAGTCTGTCATACAGAGTGAAGTAAGTCAGAAAGATAAAAACAAATACTGTATGCTAACACATATATATGGAATCTAAAGAAAAAAAAAGGTTCTGAAGAACCTAAGGGCAGGACAGGAATAAAGATGCGGATGTAGAGAATGGACTTGAGGACGTGGGGAGGGGAAAGGGTAAGCTGGGACAAAGTGAGAAAGTGGCACGGACATATATACACTCCCTGATGTAAAACAGATAGCTAGTGGGAAGCAGCCACATAGCACAGGGAGATCAGCTCGGTGCTTTGTGACCAACTAGAGGGGTGGGATATGGAGTGTGGGAGGGAGACGCAAGAGGGAGGAGATATGGGGATATATGTATACATATAGCTGATTCACTTTGTTATGCAGCAGAAACTAACACACCATTGTGAAAAAATTATACTCCAATAAAGATGTTAAAAAATAAATTAAATTAATAAGTAAATAAAAGCAATAACTGCCTTGAAAGAGTAATAAAGCATACATAACTCACTTTTTCACTTATAAAAATATTATAGTCCATTGGGTTTTGTTCTGTGTCTTGGTTATTTTCAGTAAGAACTGCAAATTCATTGTTTTCATTTCCTAATTTATAAAGAAGATGCTGAAATTCAACTGCAGATTCCAGAGGCTCAATTCCATAAGAAAAATTTTCAAACTGCAATATTCCTCTGTAAAATTAAGGTTAAAAATTTAAGTGCTTTTAATTAATTCTATATCATAAAACTCTGACAGAATTCCTTAAAAAAGGAGGAGGAGGAGGAGAAGGAGGGGGAGGAGGAGAGTGAGAAGAAAGATACAGAATGTTTTTGAGCTCAGTATTTTGACCCAAACTCTTTATGTTTTGGAGATGACTCTGAAGAGATAAAAAAAGGTCTTCCCCAATCCAAAAAAGTAACTTTCCATTTAATTTACTTTATAGTTATAAACGCAGCACAAATTATGTAATCAGTTGCTAGCAAGTACACAGCATTACTGTGATCAAGTCATTCTCCTGTTCCCGAAGTCAGTAATTTAATGAAAGCAATAGCAAATAGAAATCTGTATAAATTTCTTTCTGTTTTGCACTGCAATGATTACATTGCTTGCATAAAAAAAGGATACATAATCAGTAATTTTATTCATAAAAATAAAATTCAGCAGTAATTAGAAGGCATTTATGAATTTTGTTTATGTACCTAGTCTGAATAAGAAATTAAAAGCTAAATTTTAAAGAGTAAACAACTTTTATAAGTATTCTTTCTTGAATACAGGTAACAGTTCAAGTGACTACTCTCTAAAAAACACATTTCAAAATTCCATGTAAAAAGCACTGAGTAAAATTCGTTTGTGGAAACAAGGCTCCTACACTACAATATGAAGGTGAAGAATATCCTGACAGAATGGAAAACTCTCCAAGCACTAAAGAGGAAACCCTACAGTTCTTAGAGAGATTAAGATAGTGATATTACTAGAAAAATGAGTACCATAATAATACTTATTTGTTTATATAGAAGTGCTTCCTCTCTCTGAAGATGATTTCCCTTTGTGAAACAGCATGCTTTGTTTATTTATTTTTACATCTCCAAACACTAGGCCAGTAGCTGGTACACGGTAGGTATCAAAAATACTCTATGTGCTGAAAAAATAAGCTACCCAAAACTCAGCTCTTCCAACTTGCTATAGTCAGACACGTTCAACTGTCATTTCTGTACTAAAGAAGAAACAAGATACAGAGCAAAGACACCAGGAAATCTAAACCTTCAAGAAGTTAGACATGTCTCTGGTCAGTGGGGAAAGTAAAGGGAAATCAGAGAAGAAACATATTCAGAGGAAGAGATTATTATTATTATTATTATCATTATTCACTGAATAACCTCCACATGGGAATCCTCTACCAGCTCCACACTTAGTATAAACTAACAAATTCTCTGCAGACAAATATCATAACCATGGTGTTTGCATACTAATGACAAAAAAATACATAACCTCAGTCCAGAGCACGTGCTAAGTGTGGCAACAGAATTCAGATATCCTTCAATATATCCTTGGTAGTAGCACTGAGTCTGGGGGCGAAAATATAAAGTGGTTACCTAGGAGTTGACAAAACTTTCTAATGATTTCTTAACTTTTTATACTTAATAGAACTTTCTGAATATTTTTCACAGGCTATATACAGTTTATATCAGTATCGATAAAGTGACATTCAGAAAAAAAGTCTCCCCATATTTGCCACTTTCACTATATTAACTACTCTTTTCAGATCAATACTTGGGATTATTATTTTACATCCTGCTTCCAAAGTTTTATCCCGTATTTTAGGTAAAATTATTTTCCAATATATAAATTTAGGTCATCGATTAAAAGACAAAGATTGTGAGTATGGATTTCCTTTAAATTCTGATATTCTGCTAAAAAGAAACATCTAAAATTTAAGGGCACAAAAAGATTGAAGAGCTAGAAAAAGATAGACCACACCCACACAAACCAAACGGATGATTCTGAAGCGATACTAATACAGAAAATGTAGACTTTAAGGCAAGAAGCATTACTAGAGATAAAGAGGGACATTTCATAATGATACATGAGTTTCAATTCACCAGGAAGATATAAATATTCCAAGTTTGTATTTATTTAATAACATAGCTTCAAATTACAAAAAGCCAAAACTGAAAGAATAAAAAAAAATGCATAATCATACTAAAAGATTTTTAAGCACATACATTTCTATAACTGATAAATCTAGCATTCAGAATCTATAGAAGAGTTGAACAGAATGTTAACCTAATATAGGTAAAACCCTACTTAAAAACTATATATAGGACTTCCCTGGTGGCGCAGTGGTTGAGAGTCTGCCTGCCGATGCAGGGGACACGGGTTCGTGCCTCGGTCCGGGAGGATCCCACATGCCGCGGAGCGGCTGGGCCCGTGAGCCATGGCCACTGAGCCTGCGCGTCCCGAGCCTGTGCTCCGCAACGGGAGAGGCCACAAGGGTGAGAGGCCCGCGTACCGCAAAAAAAAAAAAAAACTATATATAATATACTTTTTTTTTTTTTGCACAGAGTTCTTTTCTTTAACCATTTTTTTTTATTGAAGTGTAGTTAATTTACAATGTTGTGTTAGCTTCAGGTGTATATCAAAGTGATTCAGTTATACATACATACATACACCTATATATGTATCCTTTTTCAGATTCTTTTCCATTATAGGTTATCACAAGACACTGAATATACTGTGTTGTACAGTAGGTCCCTGTCGTTTATCTATTTTATATGTAGTCATGTGTATATGTTAATCCCTAACTCCTAATTTATCTCCCCCTCCAGCTGCCGCTATCCTTTCTGGTAACCGTAAGTTTGTTTTCTGTCTCTGAGTCTATCTCCATTTTATAAATAAGTTCATTTATATAATTATTTTAGATTCCACATATAAGTGATATCATGTGATATTAGTTTTTGTCTTACTTCACTTAACATGATAATCTCTAGGTCCATCTATGTTGCTGCAAATGGCATTATTTCATCTTTTTTTATAGTTAAGTAATATTCCATTGAATACACTTTTTTTTTTTTTTTTTTTTTGCAGTACGCGGGCCTCTCACTGTTGTGGCCTCTCCCTTTGCGGAGCACAGGCTCCGGACGCGCAGGCTCAGCGGCCATGGCTCACGGGCCCAGCCGCTCCGCGGCATGTGGGATCCTCCCAGACCGGGGCACGAACCCGTGTCCCCTGCATCGGCAGGCGACCTCTCAAGCACTGCGCCACCAGGGAAGCCCAATACACTTTCTTTTTAAAGAACATGTAACATTTACCAAAATGAAACCATATTCTGGGCCATGAAACACAAAAACAAATTGTAAAGGACTGAAATCACACCAAGTTCAGTCTCTGACCACAGTAATTAACACAGAGACACAGCAAACATCATCACAGACAAAATAGGAGAATTATATAATTTCCAAGACAGTGCTATGAATTTTGGTATAAATCAATGTATGTTTTCTTATTAACACATGCCTTTATGTTAGAACTATGTGGAGAAGGAAGGAGCAATAAAAGGAAAGTAATGGTCCTTTCCAATAGAAGTGAAGTAACATATTTCAATAATTCAACAAATTTTTATTATATGCTATGTGCCAGGCATTTTTCTAGGCACTAGGGATGCATCATTGAATAAAACAGACCAAAAGCTCTGGTGAAATGAAGATTATACTGCACTGAAAAAACAGAAAATAAATAGATAAAATATATGGTACATCATATATTGATAACCACTATGGAGAAAAACAAAACAGGTAAGTTAAGAGAGTAATAAGGTTAAGAGTGCCATTTAAAACAGGGGTTAGTCAAGGACTAACAGGATGGTTTTGAGCAAAGACCTGAAGGAAATGAGGGAGAGAAACATTGTATCTTGGGAAAGAGCAAACATCTGGATCAGAAGAAATAGAAAGTGAAAATTTCTTGAAAGGAGGACATGTCTGGTATGTTTGAAGAATAGCAAGGAAACCTAGGCGACTGGAACAGAATAAGCAAGGTAGAGAATAACTGGAAATGAGGTCATAGAAGTAAAGAGAACCAGACTGTGTAAAGCCTGTAGGATACTAAAATGACTTTGGTTTTCACTTTGTGAACGAGAAATCATCCCATGGAGGCTTCTGAACAGAGAAGTGATATGATCTGACCAGGTTTTAACAGGATTGATCTGGTTGTCATGTTGGGAACTGAGGAGGTGAGCAAGGTGTGGAAACAGGGAGATTATTCCGGAAGTTACAGCAATAATCCAAACTAGATATGATGCTTACAGTGGTATCAGCAGATAGAGACAGAGGAAGAGGGTGGATCTTAGTACATAATTTGAAAGGTAGAGTCAATATGATTCATTGATGGATGAGACAGGGACTAAAAAAGAAGGAACGGATTTCAATCTATGATTTCAGATTCAGTAAGATTTGTACTTGTTTTATTATTATTTAATGTATATTCATTTATTCAACAAAATATAAACTAATTAATTTAATTGTGCCTATGTTCTAGGCAGAGTAGAAGGTAAGTCAATCTAGTTTGTCTTTAATTTACCAAGACTTCAATAAAGCCTAATAATGGGTGAAATGAGGCATAAGTGGATCACTTAAATACATCCCCTGTGAATACAGTCTTCTGTATTAGGAAAGTATTCAATGTAAAAAGGGTTTTAAAAATCTTTGAAATATAAAATTTAAATCTTACCTGAATATTTGAAGAATGAGAATTCACAGATCCTTGATTATACAAATAAACCATGAAATTATCTGCTAAAAAAAATCTGAATATAAAAAAAGAATGAGAGAATTTTAAGTTATTCTTTTTGAAACATGTAAAGCAGTAGTCAGCAAACTTAAATCCCTCAAGCCAAATCTGACCTACCTTCTGCGTTTGTAAATAAAATTCTATTTGAACACAGCCATACCCATTCACTTATACATGGTTTATGGCAGCTTTCACACTACAACAGCAGAGTTGAGTCATTGTGACAAAGATATTATCATGCTCAAGCCTAAAATATTTACTATCTGGGCCTTTAAAGAAAAAGTTTGCCAATCCCTGACAAAGGTAGTATCTTCTTTTGACCTGTATGTAATCTTTTTTCAAAGCAATAAGCATTTACTCAAAATAATTTTCCTATCTTATACTCCTTTAAAAAATAAGAGACTACAAGACAAAGATACGAAATGGGTGTAGGATTATGAGAGTTTTCTATTCTTTCATTCGTTTCTTTTAAATTTTTCTTCATTTATTTATTTTTTGGGGCTGTGTTGGGTCTTCGTTGCTATGCATGGGCTTTCTCTAGTTGCAGCGAACAGGGGCTACTCTTCGCTGTGGCGCGTGGGCTTCTCATTGTGGTGGCTTCTCTTGTCGCAGAGCATGGGCTCTAAGTGTGTGGGCTTCAGTAGTTGTGGCATGCGGGCTCAGTAGTTGTGACTCACTGGCTCTAGAGTGCAGGTTCAGTAGTTGTGGTGCACGGGCTTAGTTGCTCCGCAGTATGTGGGATCTTCCCGGACCAGGGCTCGAACCCGTGTTCCCTGCACTGGCAAGCGGTTTCTTAACCACTGTGTCACCAGGGAATTCCCTATTCTTTCATTCTCTCTCAATTTTACTATTAAATATATATTACTATAATGAAGTGGAAGAGGATTCTGCAAAAGTCATACTAACCAGAACATAGGTGTTGAAACTACAAGTCTAAGTTCAACCTTCTCTGGTATCATTCCCTGTCCTTATTATGCTATTTTACTTATGCTTTCTCACCTGGTGCTCACTCCTCAATCCAATGTAATGTAACTAGACCACCCAGTCTAGCTTCTGCTGGGAATCCTCCATTAAAACAGTTGCCATAGAGATTACTAATGACCCGCTTGTTGTTAAATCCAAAAAGCAGTTTGAGTCACGTAAAGCTACTCTAACACACTATTGACCACACTCCCCTTCTTTAAAACATCTACTCTTCAACTTCAATCATACCATTTACCTCTGGTTTCCCTCATATCTTTTTGTCTACTTTTATAAGTCTCTACATCTGGATCCTTACTTCTTCACTTAAATGCTTCCATGGCTTCAATTCTGGTTGTTTTTCCTTCTCATCATTAATATTCACCCCCACCTCTGTATCTTTTTCATTTCTGGTGTCTCATTTGTACCTATATTAAAAAGATGGCTCTGAAACCCACACCTCTCTCACATGACCTGAACTAAATATAACTGGTTATTTGGGGTCTTCTGTGGTTTCATACAAATTTTAGGATTATTTGTTCTACTTCTGTGAAAAATGCATGAGTATTTTGATAGGGATTGGACTGAATCTGTACATTGCCTTGGTTAGTGGTATGGACATTTTAACAATATTAATTCTTCCAATGCATAAGCATGGTATATCTTTCCATTTATTGGTGTTCTCTTCAATTTCTTTATCAATGTCTTACAGCTTTCAGAGTACAGGTCTTTCATCTCCCTTCATTAAATTTATTCCCAGGTATTTTTTCTTTTTGATGCAATCGTAAATGGGATTGTTTTCTTGATTTCTTTTTCTGATATTTCATTACTAGTGTATAGAAATGCAACAGATTTCTGTATATTAATTTTGTATCCTGCAGCTTTACTGAATTCATGTATTAGTTCTAACAGCTTTTTGGTGGAGTCTGTAGGGTTTTCTATGTTACCCTACCATCTGTAAATAGTGACCATTTTAGTTCTCCCCTTCCAATGTGGATGCATATTATTTCTTTTTAATTGCTATGGTTAGGACTTCCAATACTGTGTTGAATAAAAGTGGTGACAGGGCGCATCCTTGTCTTATTCCTGGCCTTAGAGGAAAAGCTTTCAGCTTTTCATCATTGAGTATGATGTTAGCTATGGGTTTGTCATAAATGGCCTTTAATATATAAGTGAAGGGGATTAAGAGGTATGAACTACCAGTTATAAAATAAGTAAGTCATAGGGATGCAATGTACAACACAAGTAATACAGTCAATATAACATAATTATATGGTTTGTAATGTATAAAAATATAGAATCACTATATTGTACATCTGAAAATAATATGATATTGTAAGACAACTATACTTCAATCAATCTATCTATCTATCAATCAAACTGCCACTGGACATTTCTCCTGGATATCCCCTGACGCAGATGTGGTCTCCTTCTCCTTCACTGCCCCACCAAATCTGTGCTACCACTATGTCCAATCTGTTACCTAATCTTTTTTTCTGCCACCTCAGTTATGTCTTTAAAAAAATAAATAAATCCTACATGGTCATAATTATACTTCTCATTATTTCCCATATAAGTTTCTTGCAATAGCTTCCTATGACTTCCTTTAGTCATGGTGTCCTAATTATTATACAGGTGATTTCCAAAAACAGAGTATATACATGCTCTATCCATCTCCCAAGCTCCAGTCTCTCTATTTCTTACTACTGCTTATAGTTTCAATAAGATACTCAAATATAATATGAGTTCTCTCTTTCCCTCTTATGCACTTGAAAAGTTCTTTGAGTGGTCATTTACTATTCTTCCCTTCTGTCTAAAGGAGTAGGTAGGTTAACACTTCTTTTACTCAATGCCATTTTGTGGCATCTAACAACACAATGAATCACTTGTTTATACTTCTCTCTTTAAGAAACTTCCTGTCAGCCAAAATACTTTGTTTTTTCTTCCTTAAAAAGCATTCATATTCTTCTTTTTTTCTCTGCTGAACATTTCTGAAAAAGTCATTTTCACTTAATACTTTCAGTTTCTCACAATTCACCTCCCCTTAATACCATGTAGTCTAGTTCTACACCCAAAATTTAACTGAAATCTACTTCTTGAAAGTTACAAATTGCTTCCAAGCCAGCCTTTCTCTACTGGGTTTCCAAGAGAGAATTAAACCCTACAGAAAGTTATTTAAAATATGTTCATAATTCTCTTAGGCATGGTATATAGCTGGTACTATTTTCCATAAAGTATTCACCAGTTTCCAGAACACTGTATGATCTAATTTCTATATTAAATCCCTTATTTCATTTTCCTGGTGGTGAGCCTGCCTCCCTGATCAAACCCTAACTGATACAGTTACAGACTTACTTCTTTCTTATCACATCCTGCCCTGATTATACAGGTCCTGCTGGTTCTGCCAACTTAAGATCATATAGATTAATCTTCAGGAGACAAGTCCCTATTTTTCCTGTTCCTAACCCCTCTATTCACAAAAGACTATGAGGCATTAAGACCAAAAAATTAATTCACAGGAGAGCATCTGTCTGTTCATCTGAGACAACTAAAATTTTTAATAAACAAGTACATTATTTTTAACACTCTATTTTTATTATAAGTAAATAAATTCATATAAATAAAATTAAATCTAAAAGTAAAGAATAAAAAATTACCTTTGCCTAAGATGCACGGTATACGGTTTCTCATCTATTGGAATAATATAGGATACCTGTTCCTAGAGAATCCAGAACAACTGAGAGTGAAGACAAATGTAATAAAAGAAGTGAAACAACAATTTTACATCAACTAATCCTTCCATATAATGCTTAAAATGTCTCAGACTATGTGTGATTTAAAATCTGCAATAATATATCAAAAATGATAATATTTATTTATTATATTATCCATTCTTACTATATCCACAAAAAGAAGCCCAATCTAAGGAGCTGTACAGCACTAGAAAGCATATGTGACTGAATTTTAAACTCTTCTAAAAGAAGAGGCGATGTGCCATGCTGTAATGCCTACTCAGGTAGCATCACTGGGATAATAAGGTACTCTACACATCAGTGAAGCTTAACTTAATCCATTAGGCACAAAAATTATTTATTTTAACCATTTTCCTGAAATGTATGGCTTGCTTCCTATATTTTTAAACAGAAGACACTTGAACAAAATTTGGCATAGTTTTTTTACTCCATCCCAATTATTCTCAGGTTAAAACATGGATGGCAATGAGTTGCAATATCAGTTGGTCAGTGAACCTAAGTGATGAGATTTCATCTTGCAAAAGAGAACATGTGAAAAGCCAGAGTTAGATCATCATTAAAACGAAAACTTAGTTAAAGCATATAAAAACCAAAAAGACACAAATACCACAACACAAAAAAAGATAAGCCTTTCCAGATCTGTGAAAATAAGAAGCAACAAGGAGACAATACAAATCAAGAGATAATAAGGCAAGTTGTTAAAAGGTCTAGTAAATGATCAAAAATGAAACAGAAAGGTCAACATCACTGGTGTTATGAAGTCAAGTGGATACCATGTACCTGCTGCTATGATGTGATGAGAAGAGCACTTTACCTCTACGGTAATCTTCCCTAAAACTCATAACCTCAGTCTAATCATGATAAAACATCAGAGAAATCCAAACTGAGGGACGTTCTACAAAATATCTGACCGATATTCTTTAAAAATGACACGGTCATGAAACAGAAAAACAGAGCAAAGGAGACTGGGGAGACATAACAACTAACAGCAATGTAGTATCCTGAATTAGATCCTGGAACAGGAAAAGAACATTAGTGGAAAAACTGGTGAAATCCAAATAAATCCTACAGTTTGTTAATAGTAAGGTATCAATGTTAATTTTTTAGTTTTGATAAATGTAATGTATCAACATGGTTATATAAGATGTTAACTTTAGGGAAAACTGAGTGAACATATATGGGAGTTCAAGGTAGCATCTTTGCAAATTCTTCATAAATCTAAAATCATTCTAAAAATTTTAAAGGTTTTTTTAAGTAAAACCAGAAATAAATTGAAGAAAGAAGCAAAACAGGTATATGTCAGATATAAGGCAGAAATACCAAACACAGGATACTGATACTGAAGCAGCAACATGTCCTAGCTGTAAAATTTACATGAGTGAAAAGAATTCCCCTTAGAGATCTGAATGCAATAACTGAACAGAGATGCTGGAGAATTTTTATCTCTTTCTAAAGTGGACCTGATGCACAAGTCCCCCAAAGTAGTTCTGGGATGAATATTTTTCTCAAAATGAAAACATAATAATTATTAAGTTATTAGTATACCAGATATACTCCCTCTAACTATACTGTGAGAGGTAGCATGACACGCATTCTCTCTGCAGACTATGTACAGAAAATGAGCTAGATCTTTAAAGAATGTAGAGGGGTTGATCAATGGAGGCCATAAGAGAATTTATTGAATAATACCAGCAAATATGTGTTTTAATTTTTAATATCAGACTTTCAATGATTAAGAAATTCGATCCCTTCTGGAACTTTTATTTGTAAAGTGTTACAATAATTTCAACACTTTCAGAAAACACTTTTCCTGTTCACTCACTCATATGGTTCCAAAATCACTCCTCTTCAATGGAACAGGATAGAAAGTCCAGAGATAAACCCACACACCTGTAGTCACCTAATCTATGACAAAGTGGATGGACAATGGAGAAAAGACAGTCTCTTCAATAAGTGGTGCTGGGAAAACTGGACAGCTACATGTAAAAGAATGCAATTAGGACATTCTCTAACACCATACACAAAAATAAAATCAAAATGGATTAAAAACCTAAATGTAAGACCGGACACTATAAAACTCTTAGAGGAAAACAGAGGCAGAACACTCTTCGACATAAATCGCAGCAATATCTTTTTGATCCACCTCCTAGAGTAATGAAAATAAAAACAAAAAAAACTAAATGAGACCTAATTAAACTTAAAAGCTTTTGCACAGCAAAGGAAACCATAAATGAAACAAAAAGACAACCACAGAATGGGAGAAAATATTTGCAAACAAAGCAACCAACAAGGGATTAATTGCCAAAATATACGAACAGCTCATGCAGCTTTATATCAAAACAACAAACGACCCAATCTAATGGGTGGAAGATCTAAATAGACCTTTCTCCAAAGAATACAAAGAATACATACAGATGGCAAAGAGACACATGAAAAGATGCTTAACAACACTAATTATTAGAGAAATGCAAATCAAAACTACAATGAGGTATCACCTCACACCAGTCAGAATGACCATCATCAAAAAATCTACATCAAAAAATCTACAAACAATAAATGCTGGAGAGGGTGTGGAGAAAAGGGAACCCTCCTACACTGTTGGTGGGAATGTAAATTGGTACAGCCACTATGGAGAACAGCATGGAGGTTCCTTAAAAAACTAAAAATAGAGCTACCATATGACCATATGACCCAGCAATCCCAGTCCTGGGCATATATCCAGAGAAAACCATAATTCAAAAAGAGACATGCACCCCAATGTTCATTGCAGCCAGGACATGGAGGCAACCTAAATATCCATCAATGGATGATGAATGGATAAAGATGTGGTACCTATACATATATATATATATATATATATATATACATATATATATATACACATATATACAATGGAATATTACTCAGCCATAAAAAAGAACGAAATAATGCCACTTGCAGTGACATGGATGGACCTAGAGATTGTCATACTGAGTGAAGTAAATCAGACAAATATTTGAAAGACAAATATCATATGATATTGCTTATATGTGGAATCTAAAAAAATGGTCCAAGTGCACTTATTTATAAAACAGAGTCACAAATATAGAAGACAAACTTATGGTTACCAAGGAGGAAGGGAGGGATAAATTGGCAGCTTGGGATTGACATATACAAACTACTATATATAAAATAGATAACTAATAAGAACCTACTGTATAGCACAGGGAATGTTACTCAATACTCTGTAATGACCTATACGGGAAAAGAATCTAAAAGAAGAGAGGATATATGTATAACTGATTCACTTTGCTGTACAGCAGAAAATAACACATTTTAAATCAACTATACTCCAATAAAAATTAATTTTCAAAAAACAATCATAGGATTCCAGGAAAGAAATATCACTCATCTTCACAAAACATATTTTAGTAAAGGTCTGGAAACCCTGTAGACCTTTAAGCATTGGGGGTCTCAGAAGAAGTAGATTTATCTGAATTTACAGTGACCTACATTGAGAATTTATCTTTCTGTTTAATAAAAACTATGGACTAGTCAGTTAGTGTCAGGTTTCCTAGAAGCAGGGTCTGAAATGAGGATACTTTTGTCAGTGCTTTATTTAGGGAGCACTCACTGGAGGAACCTGCAAGGAAGTAAGAGAAGCAAAATAGGGAGGAAGATAAAGCTAAAGAAAATATGATTTCAGGGCTTCCCTAGTAGCACAGTGGTTGAGAGTCCACCTGCCGATTCAGGGGACATCGGTTCGTGCCCCAGTCCAGGAGGATCCCGCATGCCGTGGAGCGGCTGGACCCGTGAGCCATGGCTGCTGGGCCTGCGCGTCCGGAGCCTGTGCTCCGCAACGGGACAGGTCACAACAGTGAGAGGCCCGCACACCACATTAAAAAAAATAAAAAAAATAGAAAATATGATTTCAGATAAATTCTAGCCTTAGCCTGATACTTCGGGGAAACTCTAGAGTAAAACTTGTGCCTCAGAGTCTTTCCCACCTGAGACAGTAGAGCTGGGCTTTTAGACCCATGTAACAATTAGGCACTGGCTGAAAGGTTACCCTGGGGGATGGGGTCGAGTAACTCCCAGGCAGCTCAATAACTGAAAGACAGTTCTCCAGAGAAGGTTACTAACTCTTGCAGTAGTATCTCAAGAGCCAGGGAACCAACAACCCAAACTGAAATTATAAAGGGATTATGGCCAGGGACTGGGGGTTGGAAATTATAGCTGAAAAGTTCCCAAACCTGAAAAAGAAACAGAAATTCGGATGCAGGAAGCACAGAGGACCCCAAACAAGATGAACCCAAAGAGACTACATCAAGACATATATGATAATTAAAATGGCAAAAGGTTAAGATAAAAGGAGAATTTGAAAGGCAGCAAGAGAAAGATAACTGGGAGGTTGGGATTGATATATATACACTAATATGTATAAAATGCATAACTAATTTAAAAAAAGAGAGAGAAAGGTAGAGTCATACACAAGGGAACTCCCATAAGGCTATCAGCTGATTATTCTGTGGAAACCTTGTGAGCCAAAAGGCAGTGACATGATATATTCAAAGTCCTGAAAAGGAAAACCTGCAAACTAGGATACTCTACAGAGCAAAATTATCATTTAGAATTGGAGGAGAGATAAAGAACTTCTTAGACAAGCAAAAATTAAGAGTTCATCAATATTAAACATAACATAAGAGAAACGTTAAAGGGTCTTCTCTAAGTGAAAAAGAAAGGCTGTAATAAGAAGTAAGAATCTACAGGAAAGGAAAAATCCCACTAGTAAAGGCAAATATACAGTAAAGGCTGAGGATCAACAACTTAAATAAGCTAGCATGAAGACTGAAAGACAAAACTGTAAAATCAAACATAACTACAATAATCAGTAATGGGATAAACATGAAGATATAAAATATGATAACAATAATTAAAAATGTGGGGGAGGGAGTAAAAAAATGTAGCTCTTTAAGAATGTGTTTGAACTTAAAGGACTACCTGTTTAAAACAAGTAGATAGAGTTATAGGTCAACATATATGAACCCCATGGTCACAACAAATCAAAAACCTACAACAGATACACAAAAACTACAGCAAAAGGAACACAAACATAACACTACAGAAAATCATCAAACCACAAGGGAAGAAACAAAAAAAAGTAGAAATACAGAGAACAACTACAAAAAGAACCAGAAAACAAGTAACAAAAGGACAATAAGTACATATCTATCAATAATTACTTTAAATGTCAATGGATTAAATGGTCCAATCAAAAGACATAAGGTGGCTAACTATATTAAAAAAAAACAAGACCCATCTACATGCTTCTTACAAGAGAATTGCTTCAGAGCTAAAGACACACACAGACTGAAAGTGAAGGGATGGAAACAGATATTTCATGCGCATAGTGACAACAAGAAAGTGGGGGGTAGCAATTCTCATATCAGACAAAATAGACCTTAAAACAAAGTCTAAAACAAAAGACAAAGAAGGGCATTATATAATGATAAAGGGATCAATACAAGAAGAGGATATTACACTGATTGACATATATGCACCCAATACCTGTATTGGGTGCATATGTTTTTATATAAATTTTATATATTTTATTATTTTATATTTATATAAATATACAAAGCAAACATTAACAGACACAAAGGGAGAAATTAACAATAATATAATAATAGTAGGGGACTTTAACACCTTACTTACATCAATGAACAGATCATCCAGACAGAAAAAATAAGGGAACAGTGGCCTTAAATGGCATAATAACCAGTTGGACTTAATATATATCTACAGGAAATTCTATCCAAAATCATCAGAATACACATTCTTTTCAAGCACAGATGGAACGTTCTCCAGGACAGATCACACACTAGGCCATAAAACAAATTTCAACAATTTAAGGATAAAAATTATATCAAGCATATTTTCTGACCACAACGTTATGAAATTAGAAATCAATTACAGGAAGAAAAATGAGAAAAGCACAAACGCATGGAGACTAAACAATATGCTTCTAAAAAACCAATGGGTCAATGGAGAAATCAAAGAGAAATCAGAAAATACCTCAATACAAATGAAAATAAAAACATAACTTTCCAAAATCTATGGGATGTGGCAAAAGCAGTTCTAAAAAGGAAGTTTATAGAAATACAGGCCGACCTCAAAAAATGTGAAAAACATCAAACAACCTAACCTACCATCTAAAGGAATTAGAAAAAGAAGGACAAATAAAGACCAAAGTTAGCAGAAGGAATGAAATAATAAAGATCATAGAGGGAATAAATAGAGATCAAAAACAAACAAAAAAAGAAAGGATCAAGGAACCAAGAGCTGGTGTTTGTAAAGATAAAAAATTGATGAACTTTTAGCCAGGCTCATCAAGAAAACAAGAGGAGACCCAAATAAACAAAATCAGGCATGAAAGAGGTGAAATAACAATCAATATCACAGAGATACAAAAAATCATAAAGAGAGAGGGAATACTACAGTTATATGCCAACAACCTCAACAATCTAGAAGAAATGGACAAATTTCTAGAAACATACAAGCTTCCGAGACTGAGTCAGGAAGAAACAGACAATGTGAACAGACAGATCACTATTGGTGAAATTGGATTTGTAATTTTAAAGAACTTCCAGCAAGCAGAAATGTAGGATCAGATGGCTTCACAGGGGAATTCTACCAAACATACAGAGAAGAGTTAATACCTAACCTTCTCAAACTATTCCAAAAAATTGAAAAGGCTGGAACAGTCACAAATTAATTCTACAAGACCATCATCACCCTGATACCAAAACCAAAGACACTACCAAAAAGAAAATTACACCCCAATGCTGCTGATGAACATAGATGCAAAAATCCTCAACAAAATATAAACAAACCAAACACAATATACAGAAAGGATCAAACACCAAGATCAAGTAAGGTTTAGTCCAGGAATGCAAGGATGGTTCAATATTTGAAAATCAATCAATCTGATACACCACATTAACAAAAGTAAGCATAAAAATCACATATTCACCTCAATTAATGCATAAAATTCATCTGACAAAATTCAACATATATTCATGATAAAAACTCTCAGAAGAGTTGATATAGAGAGAACATATCTCAACATAATAAAGGCCATTTATGACAAACCCACATCTTACATCTACTCAATGGTGAAAAGCAGAAAGCTTTTCCTCTAAAATCAGGAACCAGACAAGAATGCCCACTCTCACCGCTCCTATTCAACATAGTATTGGAAGTTCTAGCCACAACAGTCAGACAAGACAAATAAATAAAAGGCATCCAAATTGGAAGGGAGGAAGTAAAACTGTCACTATTTGCAGATGATATGATACTATATAAAGAAACCTTTAAGTCTCCACCAAAAAACTATTAGAACTAATAAATGAATTCAGTAAAGTTGCAGGACACAAAATTAACATACAGAAATCTGTTGCTTTTCTACACACTAATAATAAACTCATAAAGAGAAAGCAAGAAAACAATTGTGTTTAAAATTGCATCAAAAAGAATAAAATGCCTAAGAATAAACATAACCAAGGAGGTGAAAATGCTCTGAAAATTATAAAAGATTGTTGAAGGAAACTGAAGATGATATGAAGAAATGGAAAGTTATCCTGTGTTCTTGGGTTAGAAGAATTAATATTGTTAAAATGTCCATACTACTCAAAGTAATCCAGAGATTTAATGTAATCCTTATCAAAATACCCATGACATTTTCCACAGAACTAGAACAAATAATCCTAAAATTTATATGGAACCACAAAAGACACCAAATAGCCAAAGCAATCTTGAGAAAGAAGAACAGAGCGGGAAGTATCATGCTCCCTGACTTCAAACTGTACTGCAAACCTACATTAATCAAAACAGCATGTTACTGGCACAAAAACAGACACATAGATCAATGCATGAGAGCAGCCCAGAAATAAACCCATGAACTTCCAGTTAGTTACAACAAAGGAGGCAAGAAACAATGGAGAAAAGACAGTCTCTTCAATAAGTGGTGTTGGGAAAACTGGACAGCTACATGTAAAAGAATGAAATTAGAATATTTCCTTACACCATATAGAAAAGTAAACTCAAAATGGATTAAAGACCTCAATGTAAGACCAGAAACCATAAAACTTTTAGAAGAGAACATAGGCAGAACACTCTTTTACGTAAATTATAGCAATATTTTTCAAATCTGTCTCCTAAAGCAAAAGAAACAAAAGCAAAAATAAACAAATGGACCCTAATTAAACTTAAAAGCTTTTGCACAGCAATGGAAACCATCAACAAAATGGAAAAACAACTAGTAAATGGGAGAAAATATTTGCAAATGATACAAGCGATAAGGGATTAATATCCAACATATATAAACAGCTCATACAACCCAATAGCAAAAAAAACCCCAAACAACCCAATCAAAAAATGGGCAGAAGACCTGAACGGACATTTTCCAAAAATGGCCTATAGATGGCCAACAGGCACATGAAAAAATGTTCAACATCACTAATCATCAGAAAAATGCAACTCAAAACCACAATGAGATATCATTGTTATACACTCAATGTTATAGATATTCATTTGTTTTATTTTTTATATTACACATATAAGTGATAACAGAGAATTTGTCTTTACCTTACTGACTTATTTCTCTAAGCATAATACCCTCTAAGTCCATCTGCTTTGTTGCAAATGTCAGAACTTCATTCTTTTTTATGGTTGAATAATATTCCATTGTATGTATATGTATGTGTGTGTGTGTATATCTTTATCCCTTCATCTGTTGATGGACACTTAGGTTGCTTCCATATCTTGGCTATTGTAAATAATGCTGCTAAGAACATTGGGGTGCATGTAACTTTTTGAATTAGTGTTTTCAGGGGTTTTTTTGTATATGTATACAGAACTGGAATTGCTTAATTATATGGCAGTTCTGTTTTCACTTTTTCTGAGGAATCTCCAACTGTATTCCATGGTAATTGTACCATGTATACAAACAGAAACAGACTCACAGATATAGAGAACAAATTAGTGGTTACCAGTGGGGAGAAGGAAGTGGGGAGGGGCAGGATAAGGGTATGGAATTAAAAAGTACAAATTACTATGTATAAAATAAGCAAAAAGGTTATATCAACACAGGGATATGTGACCATTATTTTGTAATAACTTTAAATGGAGTATAATCTATAAAAATATTGAATCACTATGTTGTACACCTGAAACTAATATGTTATAAATCAACTATACTACAATTTAAAAATCAGTCAATCAATCAAGCAGGGGATGTAAGGTACACATAGGGAATATAGTCAACAATACTGTAACAAACAAAATTGAGATATCACCTCACTCTTGTCAGAATGGCTATCATCAAAAAGTCTACAAATAAAAAATGTTGGCAAGGATATGGAGAAAAGGGAATACTTGTATACTGTTGGTGGGAATGTTAACTTGGTGCAGACATTGTGGAACACAGTTGGAGGTTCCTCAAAAAAACTAAAAATAGAACTACTGTAAGATCCAGCAATTCCACTTCAGGTATATATCTGGAAAAAACAAAACACTAATTTGAAAGGATACATGTACCCCAATGTTCATAGCAGCACCATTTACAATAGTCAAGACGTGGAAGCAACCCAAATGCCCATCAACTGATGACTGGATTAAGAAGATGTAGTATATATATATATACAATGGAATATAACTCAGCCATAAAAAAGAATGAAATTCTGCCATTTGTAGCCATAAAGATGAACCTAGAGAGTATTATGCTTATGAAATAAGTCACAGAAAGACAAATACTTATGATATCACTTATATGTGGAATCTAAAATATACAAATGAATGTATATGCAAAACAGAAATAGACTCACAGATATAGAAAACAAACTTGTGGTTACCTAGGGGACAGGGAAACAGGTAGGGACAAATTAGGGATATGGGATTAACAGATACAAACTCCTATATGTAAAATAGATAAGCAACAGGATATACTGTATAGCATAGGAAATTATAGCCATTATCTTTTAATAACCTATAATGGAGGACAATCTGTAAAAATACTGAATCACTATGCTGTACATCTGAAACTAATACAATATTGTAAAACAACTATACTTCAGTAAATAAGTATATACATATATACCAGGATGAATAAATTTTAAAAAATAATTATAATTGTATACCAACTTTGTAGGGTGACAGACGGTAACTGGACTTATTGTGGTAATCTGAAAATACTGGTAAAAAAATACTGAATCACTGCATAGTACACCTGAAACTAATATAATATTATAAACTAATTATAGCCCAATAAATATGTTAAAAATAATAATAGGTTAAAAAATTAAAATGGGCAAATAATTTAATAGACATTTCACCAAAAAGGTATTTAGATAGCTAGTAGGTCATGAAAGATGCTCTACAGCATTTTTCATTAGAGAAATGCAAATATAAGCTAAAATGAGATATCAGTACACACCTGTTAGAATAAATTTAATCAAAAGAGACAACATCAGGTGTTGACAAGTATGTGGAAAAATTGAATCATCATATATTGCTGATGGGAAATGTAAACTAATAAGTCACTATGGAAAATAGTTTGGCAGTTTATTACTATGATAAGCATAAACCTACCATACGACACAGCAATTTCACTTCCAAGAATCTACCCAAGAGAAAGAAAACTATATGTCCATACATAAATATTCATAGCAGAATGACTCAAAATAGTCAATATCTGAAAAAAATCTTGAATTTAACTGGTAAATGGATAAACAAAATGTGTTATCTACATGTGTTAAGAAATAAAAAATTTATGAAGTATTGATAAATGTTGCAAAATGGATAATCTTAAGTGAAAGAAGCTCAATGCAAAGTCCTACATATCACATATTTCAGTTTTATGAAATGTCTAGAAAATGCAAAATTATAGAAACACAAAACAGATCAGCAGTTGCCGAGGGCTGGGGATGGAAGCAGAGAAAAACTGCACATAGGCAGGAAGGAACTTAAGGCAATCAGAATGTTCTAAAACTGGATTTGTGGTAATGTTTACATAATTCTATTCATGTACTAATGATCATTGAGCTGTACACTTACAATGGGTGAATTCTGTGGTGTATACATTATACTTCATTAAAACTGGTAAAAATAAAGTGTTATCAAAAGATTGGCCACTTATAAGCAAGGCTTGCTTTTTTGTATTTCTTTTTTTATCTCCTAAGGATCTTAGCATGTAGTTATGCACACAAGTCCAGAGAAATATCTGTTAAATAAATCAATGAATAGGATGAAATATTGCCCTTTCTAACAAAAATAACAGAAGAAAGGGTTTATACTCTCTGAGAACTGGTAGGTACAAGCGTAGAGATTGAGGAACCAGGTTTTAGTTAAAACAGATTCTCCTTAACCATTTTGGAGAAAATTATTCTCTTCATTTGAATCATCTAGATACCATTCAGATAATACCCTAATTCTTTTACATTATATTCTCTCTTTGAACTTTAAAAAATTGTTTTACCATGAGGAAATGACAAATGTTAGACAAATTAGAACATTCTGATTTATATGTTTGCTTTTACCATCAAAACTTTACATTCCTTATCAATAGTAATATTGGTTAGTTATAGTCATACTATAATGGAATTGATGTATTTCACTGCTATGTAATAAAAATAAGAAATTTCATATAACAACATTATGGAAAATCTCTTACATTTTCTACTTTTGAATTATCACTTGTATTTGCTTGGATTTTCTCTGGAAATATAATTTGTAGAAATGAATTTTGAAAACCTGAAGAAATAAAAAAAACAGTTAATAACTGTGTTTTAAACTTGACTAAATATTTGTTCAGGTTCTTTTATAAGACTTGCTTATGCAAACATGAGTCATCACTGTGTACTCCTATAGAAATCTTGAAAACACTTTGTTTAAAAACAGACAAGATAGCTATGAAAGACTAAAAGGGGGCACGGAGAGGTATTCAACTTACACAAAATTTGCTGTTCCTGAAGAAAAGCGAACAAATGAATTAAAAAATATCAAATATATACTTCAAGAAGACTTTCCTGAAATAAAAGATTTGAAACAATAGACTAGAAAGTACACTGCATTTCAGGAATAACTGATAACAATTAATTAAAACTGAGACATATTCTACTAAACTTATTGGATGTCGAAGATAAAGAAAGAATCCTATGGGCATATGAGCAAAAAGGAAAAGTGAAAATCATATTGGGCATAAGAAGAGAAAAGCAGGTTGGCTTGAGATTCTTTAAAAACATTATTCAATGTTAAAAAACTGAAGAACTATGTCTTTAAAAAAATATTCAGGAAAAGAAAGTGTGGACCCAAGAATTTTATACCCAGCAAAACTGTCATTCAAATATACAGGCAAGGGACAGCTATTTACAAGCAAAAAATCAAGGAAAATAGTTCACAAGTTCCTGTCACAAAAGGCAGACAAACTTCTCCCAATAAAGGCATCAATAGAGTTGAGGTAAAAGGCCTAGCTGTGAGCATTAAAATAAACTTAAATATAGAATATAGGCCAAAACAATGGTGGGAATCATCACTATTTAATAGGATGCAAGTGTTATAAACTATGATGATAAAGACATAACAACATATTCAATAATGTCAGGAAGGGTAGCAGAAGAAGAGAATTACCATATGTAAATACTGTTTTCCTTAAATTTATTGCAATGTGGTTCCAAAAAATGTTAAAAAGCTGAAAATTAAGTGGTAAAAGTAGAAACATATTGTTTAATGGTGTAAAAGAACTAAGATTTTTTAAAGCTATAGTCATATAATAAAGAGGAGAGCATGAGGTGGAAAGAAGTAGTAAGAAATAAATTTCCTTACACTCACAGTGAGGAATCACTAGTTACTACCTAAATTAAAAATTAAATCTATTATATAAAACAGATTATAAATATTCCAAATTAAGAAAAAAAAAAGAGCATACAAACACAAGGCATCCAGAAAATAAATGAAAAAGTCACAGATTTTTATGGTGAAAAACATTTATCAAAAAAAAAGCATGAAATCAGAAAAGTATGATATAAATAAGAAGCACTAAGATTAAATATCTCAGTCATATCAGTAAATGTGAGTAGGATGAACTGACCAACCTAAAGAAAAACTCATACTGGAGACAGACTCTTATCAGCCCAGAGGTGGGACCAGAGTAATCTATGAACAAACTTTACCTCATTAGTTTTCATCCATATATTTACCTTTCCAGTTTGCTGCCCTTGGAAGCCTAAAACTGCCTTCCTGTGTCTGTCACTTCTCTACAAATTTAATGTTTTTTGTTGAAGATAAGCTGGAACTCAAAGTTGCCATTTTGAGTTACTTTTGGTTTAAGTTTCTCCCATGATGCTGCTGTATGCATTAATAAGCTATTTTTCTGTTATCAAAAAAAAGAAAAATTCTCAGATTGGATCCACAAAATCAAAACCCAATTACTCAGACCTTTGGTGGAATATTAAACACTGGCTTTAAACTAATAATGTTTTTTTTTTTTTTTTTTGGCTGCATCGGGTTGCAGCATGCAGGATCTTTCATTGTGATGCTCGGGCTCTTAGTTGCAGTGTGCAGGCTTCTCTCTAGTTGTGGCATATGGATTTTCTATCTCTAGTTGTGGCACTCGGGCTCCAGAGTGCATGGGCTCTGTAGTTTACAGCACGTGGGCTCTCTAGTTGAGGCATGAGGGCTCAGTAGTTGTGGCTCATGGGCTTAGTTGCCCCACGACATGTGGGATCTTAGTTCCCCAACCAGGGATCGAACCCACGTCAGCCGCATTGGAAGGTGGATTCTTTACCATTGGACCACTGAAGAAGTCTCCTAATGATGATTTCTGAGTACCTAAAGTAAGACTGTGGTCCACTTCAGGAAAAGATATATGATTAGCAGAAGAAGTCAGGTGATGAATGGAAGTTATTAGGTTCACATCTATGAACACACTCATGGGTCTACAAGTTCATCCTATCATAATCTGCCCAATTATGGAAAAGTGTGTCAAAACAGGTATAATCAGTAACTTGTGGAATGCCCATCTTGTCTCCCTGACCCATAGAATGAGGATTGTTATGGTAGGGAGGGCCAAATGGAAACCTCTGAATATCACCTGCACCATCACCAAAACATTAAACCAAAAACCTTTCTATACCAAGAAAGTATATACAAGGGCAATGATTTCTGTTATTTGACTTGTTTGATCTGTGCACATGATAGATAAGCAATAGAGAATGACAATGAGTTGTCTTAAGTGTAATCAGGTAATGATTGCAATAATTAATATTGTTCCAAATATGGTCTCTTTACTGAACCAAATCAACACAGGCATTGGCACCTGTATGTAGCCATTAATAGAAAAAGGTGCTGTTTTCTCTATCCCAATAAGCAGGAGATGCCAGGAGCAAGTTTCCATTTTTGCTTAGTAGTGATGCCAGTATACCTTCACCAATCATATTGCCTCAGATGCCTCAGATCTTTATCATCTGGTTCTTCTTCTACCTGGACCCTAAAAATCTCACTGTCTGTGGTAGATAGAATAATGCCCCCAAAGATGTCCATATCCTAATCTCCAGAACCTGTTAGGTTACACGGCAAAACAGAATTAAGGTTGCTAATCAACTGACCTTAAAATATGAAAATTATCCTGGGTTATCTGTGGTCTTAATTTAATCACAAGGGTTCTTAACAGTAGAAGAAAGAGCCAGAAAAGAAAACCAAAGAGATGGCCATGTGTAAAGACCTCAGCCCAATACCACTGACTTTGAAGATGGAGGAAGGGGGCCATGAGCCAAAAAATGCAAACAGCCATTAGAATCTGGAAAAGACAAGGAAACAGATTGTCTCCTGCAGCTTCCAGAAGGAACAGGCACTGCTAACACCTTGATTTTACCCAATGAGACCCATTTTACAGAACTGTAAGATAATAAATTTGTGTTGTTTAAGCTATTAAGTTTGTGATAACTTGTTACAGCAACAATAGGAAACTAACATATCATCTAAGAGAAAGACCTGAAGTAGCAGGTACATTAGATGCCTTGAAGAAGCAGGTGTGCCAGAGTCTTAACACACACACACACACACACACACACACACACATCCACCTGTAATGGTCTAGTGGTCTAAACCACACTCGAAAATATCCTCCATAATAAATAGTAAGAGGCAGAACACTTGGTAGACCATTTTGGATTTTGGAGGCAATATATTTCATATATAGCTATGTTGCTTTGACCATTTTTATTGAACAAAACATAGGCTGCCAGATTTGTAAGACGCCAGAATACAAGACTCCTCAGCTACCTGAGTCTACTGGGCAAGGAGCTCTACTATTTTTCCTTTATGACTTAGGGTCTGTGGCAGAGCCTGTGTTAAGCCCCTCTAGGAGAATCACAGCAGAGGCTCCTGAGGTTTGTAAGCAAAGACACGCCCTCACTGGTATATGCTGTGGATTGAGTGACGGTGCCCCAAAAGATATGTCCACTCAGAACCTGTGGCTATAACCTTATAACCTTGCAAAGAAAAAAGGGTCTTTGCAAGGTGTAATTAAGTTAAGGATCTCAAGATGAGACCATTCCAGATTAGACTGGACCCTAAATCCAATGACTAATATCCTATAAGTAAGAGAAGGGGAAAAGACACACAGAGGAGACATCAATATAAAGACAGAGGCAGAGGCTGGAGTAACATGTCTCCAGGCCAAGGAATGCATAGGATTGCTGGCAGCCATCAGAAGCTAGGAGAGAAGCATGGAACAGATTCTCCCTCAGAGGCTCCAAAAGTAATCAACACTGTCAATACCTTGATTTTGGACTTCTGGCCTCCAGAAACAGAAGGGGGAAAAAATTCTGTTGTTTTAAGCCACCCAGTTTGTGGTACTTTGTTATGGCAGCCACAGGAATCTAATATAGTATGTAAGCATATTTCTTTTATGAAAGCTTTTAGCTCACTACTGGGCTCTGATAGAGGCTAAAATTCAGACCATGGGATCTTCAGACTATATGATCTTGCAACCTGAACCGCTCTTCACAGACTGACATCATCAGGCATTCACAGGAGTACTAATCAAATGGAAGTGCTATATATATATATGGTTGGGTTTGAACAGGTCCTAAAAGCTTTAAGTTGCATAACCAGGTGATTAATACTCCAGTAGGCCTACTCCTATCACGTTTCCATCATTTCCTAAAACCTACTTTTATGGTATCCTATGACCAGCTAACTGAAGGAGGGAAAGTAGATGTATGATATGCCAATAGTACACAGAAGTAAGTCCACGGGTATAATCTTAAAAACTCATAGATAGTTGGCCCTAAAAGAGAATAGAGCAAAGTAAATTCTCCCCGTAACTAGAATTTCACATGGTACACTTAACATGTCTAGTTTTCCTGTATACGAACTGATTACATTAAATGAGGCAGAAGCAAGTTATTATGTTGTTTCTTGAAAGTTTAAGAATGTTACCAACCTTAAGAAGGGTGAATATGGATGTTAAGTATCCCATCTAGAGGTGAACTGTGGGATACTGTAGAGAGGTTCAATCACTCAAACTATTTCTACCTTGTCTCCCTGTGCTATTAGACGTTGGAAACCTAACAACTCTATACCAGACTCCACTGCGATTAAGGTGCTGGCATGTCACCAGTTCCTGCTATTCATACACCCAAAAAAGACTTAGTTGCAGAAGTGAGCATTGTCAGATGGCAGCCACGTGTGAATATCTGGTCCTTCCGACATTTGTAGTAATAGAATTATCTGGTCCTTTTGGACTACTGGGACAGATATTCTGCTGCCTAGCCCAAACACCATACTGGTATTTTCAATAGAATACTCTTCCGGTATAGTTCCCATGGTATCACTAGATATTCTTCCCTGCGTTGTGACCCTAGCCACATTGTAGCATCTATGTAGCATCTAAACCTGCCTCTTTGGTACTTTCTAAGGTTTTGTGATCCTAACATTCTTTTGTATGTGATATTATATATCTGGAAAACCCAAAGGAATCATCATAAATATTATTTTAAAAAGAGGATTTAGTAATGTGACTAGAAACAAAATTAATATATAAACCAATCATTTCCCTGTACACAAATAAAATAGTTAGGAAGTAACCATTTACAATAACAACAAAATGTGTAATACCCATGTAAATAAATTCCTAAAGGAATATATATAATTTAAATTAAAAAAAAACTTTAAATTCTAAAATGGTTCATAAAAAAAGTCAAATAAATTGAAAGCTATATCCAGTTCTTGGAATATAAAGATAGCAATTTTCTTTAAATTAATTTATAAATTTTATGAAATCCAAGGGTAAAGTCCACAGGAGTTTTTTGAAACAACATAAGATGATTCTAAAGCTCACATGCACAAAAAAAAAAAAAAAATACAAATAGACCAAAATTTTGACAAAGAAAATTAGAGGGACGTAAGCTAGAAATAGAAGGAAATTGCCTTAACTAGAAAAAGTATCAGAAAGCACACATTAAAAATTGTAAATTATGAAATACTACAGAGAAATTCAAATAAAACTAGGTAACAAAGTCTATTATCACTGCCATTTTCAAAAATGTTCTGAATGCCCTCATTAATATGATAAAATGATAACAAGAAAGAAGGGCATAAATGTTGGAAAGGAAAAAACAGTATGTCATTATTTGCGAACGATATAACTATCTCCTTAAAAGTACTTAGAGAATCAATAGAAAAACTCTAAACTACTATAATTAAATCAACTGAAATAGGCATCATCAAAAAAAATTAATGAAATAGGATATATGAGGAGGTAGGCTTTCAAATCACTGGGGGAAATATAGCCAATGGATAGCGGCAGGAAGACTGAACATCCATTTGAAAAGTAATTAAGTTGGGTTCATACATATGTATATATATAAAGAATAAATAAAATGTATTTATATGTTTCTATATATAATATGTACATAAATACATATATATTCAAAATCGATTAAGAGTCAAAGCCCAGAAGTCTTAAAGGAAAAGATAAATATATTTGCATACATAGAAATCTTTTTAAAATCTTTAAAGATGCAGGAAAGATTGTAAGAAAATACAAAGTATAAAAGCCAAAGGATTAACATCCATAATATGATTTATGATTAAAGGTGGCTAACTCACTACATGTTTACCTCTTCTCTCAGTGAAAACCCTCTAAAAGTAGACAAAGGAAAGGTGCTACCATCAGCTAAGAGGTCTCAAACAATTTTCTGGAAGGTAAGCTAATGATGGAAGTGTGATCATTGTTGAGAGATTCTAGAAAAACTCTAAAACAGAAATCAGATGTGATAGATACAATAGGAAGTGTTCTTTCCCATTGGTATACTTCTTAGGAACTAACTCCAGACTTAGCCATGTAACTTACTCTGGTCAATTAGACAATAGCGAATGTAACAGAAGCAAACCTGAAAAGTGCCTGTGCACTGTGGCTTGCCCTCTCACTGCCTTGGAATCCTGAAACCACATGTAAACAAGCCTGAGCTGTCCTGCAGGAGGGTGAGAGTCTACGTGAAAGGGAGCCAAGGCACCCTAGCTGAACACAGTCCAACAGACAGACCAGTGCGTGAGACCATCTGGATCATCCAGCTGCCAACCAACTCAGGAGCGGATGACAGATCCAGGAAAGAGCACCGATGCGCCACAGACTACCTAAGCCAGTCCAAACCAGAGCAACAGCCCCACCAGCCCATAGAATCATGTTCTAGAACAGAGGCTGATGAAGGTGAAGCTCAGTCTTAAATAGGGCTCACTGAGAAGATGGCATCTGGGCACAGAACTGAAGAAGGTGAGGAGGGGAACAAATGAATATCTCTGGCAGATCATCCCAGGAAGAAAAAGGATCAAGCGCAAAGGTCTTTGGGAGGAACTGCCTGGCATGTCTGAAAAGCAGCAAGGGAGCTACTGTGGTTGGATTAGCATGAGCAGTGAGGAAGAGAGTAAGGGGTGAGGCCAGAGAGGGGACAAGCTGCTGAGATCCTGTAGGGCATTACAGGTCAGAGTTAGCACTTTAATTTTTATTCTTGGTGAGATAAGAAACTACTGAAAGATTCTGAGCAGAGGGCGGACATGAGCTGACTTAGATTTTAACAAGAAAACTTTATGTTGAGAATAGGCTGAAGGATGGTGTGTTAGTTATCTATTGCTGCATAACAAATTATCCCAAAATTTAGCAGCTTAAAATAGGGAACATTTATTAATCACTATTGTCCCTTGGTCAGGTATCTGGGCACAGCTTAACCGAATGCCTCTGGCTCAGACTCTCACAAAGCGACAGTCAAACTGTAGGCCAGGGCTGCGACCATTTCAAGGCTTGACTAGCATAGGATCCACTTCAAGGCTCATGCACTTAGCTGTTGGCAGGCATTGGGTCTTTCCAGGCTGTTAATGAGAAAGCTCAGTTCCATGCCACACAGGCCTCTCCATAAGGCTTCTCACAATATGACAACTTGCTTCCCTCAGAACAAGGGCTCAGAAAAAGAGAGACTGAAAGCGGGCACCCAGGACAAAAGACACAGTTTTTCTGTACCCTAATCTCACAAGAGACATCCCATGATCCTGACCACATTTTATTCACTAAAAACAAACCATAAAACACAGCTCACTCCGCCTGCCGATGCAGGGGACACGGGTTCGTGCCCTGGTCCGGGAAGATCCCACGTGCTGCGGAGCGGCTAGGGCCGTGAGCCATGGCCACTGAGCCTGCGTGTCCGGAGCCTGTGCTCTGCAACGGGAGAGGCCACAACAGTGAGAGGCCCGCGTACTCCCCCAAAAAACCCAAAAACCAAAAAACACACAGCTCACATTTAAGAGGAGGGGATTACACAAGGGCGTGATTACCAGGATGTGGGAAACATTGGTAGCCATCTCACAGGCTGCCTAAGAGAGTGCAAGAGAAGAAATATAAATTTGGAGTTATCAGTATCGACATGGTACTAAAAGCCACAGACTAAATAAAATCGAGTAGGGAAGGAGCCAATTCAATGAGCACATCTTTTGTATGCTGATTCAAACAATGCATGGACATTATTTTCTAGGTGATTACAAACTGTAAGGAAACTTATTACACTCATGAAACAATTGAAAATTTGAACACAGACTGAATATTGGGTGATAGAAGAAATCGTTAATTTCTAAGCCATGATCATGATACTGTGGTTATATTTTCTGGCCATTTAGCAATATATATTGAAATGCTTAGACACGAAATGATATAAAGTCTATAATTTGCTCCAAATAATATGAGAATAGAGGAAGTGGTAGGGAACGTAGAAAAGAAACAGAATTAACCACGAGTTTATAACTGTTGAACCTGAGTTCTTTATTCTTCTATTTTTGCATTTATTTGAAATCCTCATAATTAAAAAAAAAAGTTAATAACATGCAGGCCAAACAGCAATGGAGTAACATTCTCAAAGTGCTACTGGAAAAACAACTGTCAGTCTGAAATTGGATATCAAACTAAATTGTCATTCAACAGTGAGGGAGACATAAAGACATTTTCAAGTAAACAGACGATTTACCACTCAAACTCTTGACGAAAAAGATACTAAGAAGGAAAGAGTAGGGTGCTAGAAAGAAGGTAAGCAAGTCAAGCTATAAACTTGTGGATAAATCTAAGTAACAATAAAGATGATGACTCATTTGGGAAACAATACATAAAAGTGGCAGTAAATACTAAATAACAGTAACATGTAGGATGATAAAGGCAGTGTCTGACAACTTTCTAAGGTCATTGTCGTTTTTAGAAGAAGACATGTTGCTTAATTGTAGACTCTAAGTCAATTATACATGTTACAGTAAAATCAGAAAAACACATAAGACAGGAAATAAGATTTTTAATGATATCAAATAAAAAGTATAGTAAACAGAAAGCATAAAATATTATAAAAGACTTAAATACAAATATACTCTCCTTGAAAGTAGCATGGCTTTTCCAGTTTACTTCCTGGAAGTAAAGGGCTCAAGAGTTGTGTTAATTCTCAAATAGTCAAAAGCTTGTATAATCTAGTTTGAAGTTCCTTTGGCAGTACACTACCATCAAAAACGTAGAAGTTTCTCATCTAGTTGTCTTCAGTAACTTTGTCATGCAATTAAAACACATATAAAACTTTTTAAAGTCATAATTTTCAAATCTACTTTATTTCTTTGCCCTTTATTTTCTGGATACTAGACCCTTTTCAGACAAATCATTTACAAATATTTTCTCTCATCCTGTAATTTCTTGGCCTAACTCCTATTTCTCCTTCCCTCCTCTCTCACCTCTCTCTCTCTCAACTAAGTGATGGCAATCATAAGTCAGTCTAAAAAAATATAATGTAAGGCCACACCCTTGACTGCAGTGCTAACCTGAGTAATTTTCTCTAACTGAGAGTTTTTACTGACGTTTCACTGCTCAAACCTTTTAAAATTCCATTTCTTACTATTTGAAATCTGGAACTGGTCACCCTTTAAAGTCCTGAAAGGCCCCAAATTTCTGGATTTATTCCCTATTAATTCGATTTGCAAACTGGTCAACTGTTTCCTGAGATTATCTCTTTCTCTTAACACTTTGACAAAATTGAGTAATGAAACCAACTTCCACAGCTAACAATCTCTTATCTAACTTCTACAGAATGTAGTCTGTCCTACAGTTTTTACCAAATGTTCTGTCACTTCTTGTCATTGATTTCCATTTTTTCCAGGTGGTTTCCATTTCTTGTCACCTGCTACCCATCAATACCCAGCAGCAAAGCCAAAGGCATATATTTTAAGTTTATCATGGCAGCACACCACTTCAAAGCTCCAATCTCTATATTAGTCAACTGAGGCTGACCAGGCTATGGAATGGCAATAAATAAACCTTGAAATCTTGGTGGCTTAACACAATAAAAGTTTCTTTGTTTTTCATGCAAAATATGATGGGAGTCACCAGGAGCTCTCATTCAAATAGTAACTCAGAGATCCAAGCTCCCTCCAAGTGGTAACACCATAAACTCAGCTCATAGCTTCTAAGGTAAATCTGGCATCAGAAAAGAAACATAGAAGAGAAATACCAGCTCTCAATTGCCTTGATCTAAAGTGATGCAAATCACTTCTTCTCAACCCCACGAGCAATAGTATTTAAACTGCCCCACACTAAATGGAAAAAGGCTCAGAAATGTAGGCAAGAAGATGGATACTTAGTGAGCACTGGGGACTTTGCCACATAAAAGGATGGAGAAAATATGTTCACAGCAAATATTAGCCAAAGGAAAGCTGACATACCTATGTTAACATTAGCATGAATAGACTCAAAGGAGGAAAAAAGCATTATTAGGAATAAACAGGGGCACGATATAGTTAATAAAAAGAAACCAGAATGAATGTAAATAAATAAAGTTGGAACCCTACCTCACACTGTGTACGAAAATTAACTCAAAATGGATCAATGACATAAACATAAGAGCTAAAACAATAAAATTCTTAGAAGAAAAGATAGGAGTAAATATACATGACCTTAGATTTGGCAATGGATTCTTAGATATGACACTAAAACCATGAGCAACAAAATTAGATTCCATCATAATTTAAAACTTTTGTGAGTCAAAGGACACTCCCAAGAAAGTGAAGACAACCTACAGCATGAAAAAAAATATTTGCAAATCATTTGTCTGAAAGTCTAGTATCCAGAATATAAAAGGAACTCTTGTAACTCAACAAAATGAACAACCTAATCTTTAAAATGGGCAAAGGACTTCAATACTCATTTCTCCAAAAAAGATATACAAATGGCCAATAAGCATATGAAAAGATGCTCAACATCACTAACTATCAGGGGAATACAAATCAAAGCCACAATGAGATACCCTGTCATAACCATTAGGAAGACTATAATCATTAAAATATAAAAGTAAAATAACATGTATTAGGAAGAACGTGGAGAAACTGTAACCCTTGTGCACTGCTGGTAGAAATGTAAAATTGCACAGCCAGTACGGAAAACAATGTAACAGTTCCTTAAAATATTAAAAATAGAATCACCGTATGATCCAGCAACTCCACTTCTGTACATATACCCAAAAGAATTAAAAGCAGGACTCAAACAAGTACAGGTACATACATGTTCATGGCAGCATTATTCATAATATCCAAAAGGTAGAAGCAACCTAAGTATCCATCAACAGATGAATGGATAAACAAAATGAAATATGTATTTTCCCATATGTATTTCACACAATGGAATGCTATTCATGTGTCAGAATAAAAGGAGAAAATTCTGACACATGCTACAACATGGATAAACATTGAGGGCATTATGCTAAGTGAAAGAAGTCAGTCACAAAGAAAAATACTGCATAACTCCACTTACATGAGGAAACTAGAGCAGTCAAATCCATGGAGACAGAAAGTAGAATGGTGGTTGCCAAGAGCTGGGGGAAGGGAAGAATGAGGAATTAGTGTTAAATGGGTACTGAGTTTCAGTCTGGGAAGAATAAAAAAAAATATTCTGGAGATGGACGATGGTGATGGCAAAACAAAGTGAATGTATTTAATGCCACTGAACTGTACACTTAAAAATGGTTAGAATGAGTACAAAATAGAAATCATAGAGCTGAATACAATAACTGAACTGAAACTTTCAATAGAGGGTTTCAACATCAGACTAGATTAAGTGAAAGAAAGGATCAGCAAACTTGAAGACAGAGCAATAGAATTCATCCAATCAGAGGAGCAAAAAATTAAAATTAAAAAAAAGAATGAAAAAGAGTGAAGACAGATTAAAGGATTTATGGGACACCATCAAGCAGACCAGTATCCACATTATAGAAGTCCCAGAAGGAGAAGGAGTGGGGGTAGAGGGCAGAAAGCTTATTTAAAGAAATAATGGCTAAAAACTTCTCTCACCTGGCAAAAACAGAAAAGAAAAATAGACATCCTAATCTAGGAAGCTCAAAGAAAACCAAAAAAAAAAAAAAATTAAAGAGAACTACACTGAGACAGGTTATAATTAAACTGCCAAAAATTAAAGACAAAGAGAAACTCTTAAAAAGCAGCAAGAGATTTTTTTTTCTTAAATTCCATATATATGTGTTAGCATACGGTATTTGTCTTTCTCTTTCTGACTTACTTCACTCTGTATGACAGACTCTAGGTCTATCCACCTCATTACAAATAGCTCAATTTCATTTCTTTTTATGGCTGAGTAATATTCCATTGTATATATATGACACATCTTCTTTATCCATTCATCCGATGATGGGCACTTAGGTTGTTTCCATCTCCGGGCTATTGTAAATAGAGCTGCAATGAACATTTTGGTACATGACTCTTTTTGAATTATGGTTTTCTCAGGGTATATGCCCAGGAGTGGGATTGCTGGGTCATATGGTAGTTCTATTTGTAGTTTTTTAAGGAACCTCCATACTGTTCTCCATAGTGGCTGAACCAATTCACATTCCCACCAGCAGTGCAAGAGTGTTCCCTTTTCTCCACACCCTCTCCAGCATTTATTGTTTCTAGATTTTTTGATGATGGCCATTCTGACTGGTGTGAGATGATATCTCATTGTAGTTTTGATTAAAAGAAAATGTCATGAAGAACCTAGGGGTAAGACAGGAATAAAGACACAGACCTACTGGAGAACAGACTTGAGGATATGGGGAGGGGGAAGGGTGAGCTGTGACAGGGTGAGAGAGAGGCATGGACATAAATACACTAACAAATGTAAGGTAGATAGCTAGTGGGAAGCAGCCACATGGCACAGGGAGATCAGCTCGGTGCTTTGTGACCGCCTGGAGGGGTGGGATAGGGAGGGTGGGAGGGAGGGAGACACAAGAGGGAAGAGATATGGGAACATATGTATATGTATAACTGATTCACTTTGTTATAAAGCAGAAACTAACACACCATTGTAAAGCAATTATACCCCAATAAAGATGTTAAAAGAAAGAAATAAAATAAAATAAAATAGAAATTTTAAAAAAAAAAGCAGCAAGAGAGGGGCTTCCCCGGTGGCGCAGTGGTTGGGAGTCCGCCTGCCAATGCAGGGGACGCGGGTTCGTGCCCCGGTCTGGGGGGATCCCACATGCCGCGGAGTGGCTGGGCCCGTGGGCCGTGGCCGCTGGGCCTGCGCATCCAGAGCCTGTGGTCCGCAATGGGAGAGGCCGCAGCAGTGAGAGGTCTGCATACCGCAAAAAAAAAAAAAAAAAAGCAGCAAGAGAAACACAATTTGTTTTGTACAAAGGAACTCCCATAAGACTATCAGTGAATTTTTCAGCAGAAACCTTGCAGGCCAGAATGGAGTGTACTGAAAAGTACTGAAAGAAAGAAAATTCCACCTAAGGATACCATACCCAGGAAAGATGTCCTTCAGAATTGAAGGAGAGATAAAGAATTTCCTTAAAAAAGTTAGAGTCCATCACCACTACAATGGCCTCACAAGAAATGTTAAAGAGAGTTCTTCGTACTGAAGCAAAAAGACACTAACTTTAAAAACTAAACATATCCTTACCATATGATCCAGCAATAGCACTCCTTGGTATTTACCCAAAGGAGTTGAAAACTTATGTCCACACAAAAACTTGCACACAGATATTTATGGTAGCTTTGCTCATACCTGTCAAAACTTGAAAGCAACCAAGATGTCTTTTAGTAGGTAAATGGATAAGTAAACTGGTATATACAGACAATGGAATATCACTCACTGCTAAAAAGAAATAAGCTATGCAGCCCTGGAAAGACATGGAAGAACCATAAATGCATATTACTAAGTGAAAGAAGCCAATCTGAAAAAGGCAACATACTCTAAGATTCCAACTATATGACATTCTGGAAAAGGCAAAACTATGGAGACAGCAAAAAGATCAGTGGTTGCCAGGACTTAGGGGAAAGGGAGACATGAACAGGTGAAGCACAGAGGATTTTTAGGGCTGCAAAACTACTCTGGGGGATACATGTCATTATACATTTGTCAAATTCCACAGAATGTAAAACAGCAAGAGTGAATCCTAAGGTAAACTATAGATTTGGGGTGATAATGATGTACCAGTGTGGGATCATCAATTCTAACAAACATACCACTGTGGAGCAGGACGCCTAGAGCAGAGATTGTACAGGTGTGGGGACAGGGGTATGTGAGAAATCTCTGTACCTTTCTCTCAGTTTTGCTATGAACCTGAAACACTCTAAAAAATAAAGTTTATTCATTTTTAAAACGGTTGAAGATGGTAAATTTTATGTTTTGTATATTTTACCACAATTTAAAATAATTTTAAAACAAAGGTATAAAGAAGATGTAGCACATATATACAATGGAATATTACTCAGCCATAAAAAGAAACAAAACTGAATTATTTGTAGTGAGGTGGATGGACCTAGCATCTGTCATACAGAGTGAAGTAAGTCAGAAAGAGAAAAACAAATACCATATGCTAACACATATGTATGGAATCTAAAATATATATATATATATATAGGTTCTGAAGAACCTAGAGGCAGGACAGGAATAAAGACACAGACGTAGAAAATGGACTGAGGACACGGGGGTGGGGAAGGATAAGCTGGGACGAAGTGAGAGAGTGGCATGGACATATATACACTACCAAATGTAAAACAGGGAGATCAGCTCAGTGCTTTGTGACCACCTAGAGGGGTGGGATAGGGAGAGTGGGACAGAAACACAAGAGGGAGGAGCTATAGGGATATATGTATATGTATAGCTGATTCACTTTGTTATAAAGCAGAAACTAACACACCTTTGTAAAGCAATTATACTCCAGTAAAGATGTTAAAAAAGAAAAAAACAAAGGTAATGTATTAAAAAAAAGCAAATGGGTAAAATATCCATTAAAGTTCAAAATAGACCAATGGATTTTAACATAACATATTAAGAAAAATTCATTGGTATGTTTTAGATTCCACATTGCAACTAAACTTTACCATTTATCACGTGTGTATTTGGTGCAGCATCCAAAGAGGAACACTGGTAATTACCTGAAAAGGCTCCTAAACTACTCCCTTTTCCAACTACATAAGCTGGAATTTTTTCATATACTTCAAACAAAACATTTGGCAACAGACTGAATGCAGAAGTAGATATGAGAATCTAGCTGTCATCTATTAAACCAAACCTTAAAGAGATTCACAAAATGTAAAACAATGCCACTCTAAATTCTTTGTTTTGGAAAATATAGTTTTTATTTTTTAAATGTGTTACTTACATTAACATATAATAGGTCTATTACTGTAATTGAGCGGGACCCTATGGGGCTTTCCCAGGACAGACCCCCCACACACACACATCCAATGTCCTCTGTCTGCCTCTTGTCTGTAGAAAAACTTTAGTCAAAGAATAAATTCAGAGAAGTGAAAAAAAAAATGCAGAACCAAAGGAAAGCAGTCAAACAAGACAAAATAATAATAGTTTAGCCATTAAACAAAGTCAAGGACCTTTAGTTCCTCTTCAAGAGCTATAGATAATATTCTGAGCCATGTCCTTTGAGCTGTTTTGCAGACACTGAAACCCTCACCAGGTGGGAGAAGTTAACTACGTGATGACCAGACTGCAGCCAAGACATAAGGTGCTCCATCTTGCACAATTCCAAGAACTGGCCTCAAGGAAATGGGAACCAACCCTGGAACTGAAGATTAACTGAACTTAAAACAATCAAGATGACGCTGATCAGACCACCACATGACCAATTTCATGACTGCGGGAGCTGACTGTGCTGTTCTGCAAGTCGTAGCCCCCTCCCTCTGCCTATACATCCCTGAAACTCCCCTTTCAAAGCTCTTGCCCCCTGATCAACAACCAAGCTGGTGTTTGGACACGAGTCTACCTTCTCCCCAGGTTGCCAGCCTCCTGAATGAAGCAACCTTTCCTTTCCTACCAATACCTGTCTCTCGAGTACTGGCTTTCGAGCCGTGAGCAGCCAAACCTGAGTTCAGTAACATTACTGTTATTTTTTAATGAATTAATTAAAATTCTTAAATTTCTACATTAATTTCTAATATGACAAATACTGACGAATATAAGCAGAACATAAAAGCTCTCTGAGAACTTCGATAATTGTTACATTTTTGTTCATTTCTTTGCTGAAAGAAACATTCCGAAAAGTTTCAGAAACACTGTATTTAAATGTTGCAGGTGTTATGGTGAAGATGTGTCCCCCGGCCCCAGCTTTCCTATTGGAAGCCCTAACCCCCAATGTGATGGTATTCAGCAATGGGATCTTTGGGAGGTAATCAGGGTTAGATGAGATCATGAAGATGGATCTCTCATGATGGGTTTCACGCCTTTGTAAGAAGAGACAAGTGAGTTTGCTCCTTCTCTCTGCTCACAAAGAAGAGGTCACGTGAGTACACAGCAAGAAGGGAACGGTCTACTAGCCAGGAAGAGAGACCTCACCAGATCCCCACTATGAGAGCACCCTGATTTCAGGCTTCCTGCCTCCAGAACTGTGAGAAAATAAATCTCTGTTGTTTAAGCCACCCGGTCTAGGGTATTTTGTGGGGGGAACGGGGGGTGCCGTCCGAGTTCAGCAGTTAGCATGTAACAGCAAAATGACTGGAAACAATCCAACAGTCCTTTAATAAGAGAACTGGCTGCTAAATTGTGGTACCTCCAAGCCACAGAACACTATGCAGATGGGGGAGGAGAAGACAAGATATTCCATGTACTGACACAGAATGGGAAGATTCAGAACAGTGTATAAAAAGGGAAGGAAAATAAGAACATATCTTAAAATTTTACTTGCATCTAAATCCCCCCCTAATATATTTTAAAATTTTGAGGACTCTCTGTAACTGTTCCCCGTATTGTCACAATGTCAGCAATAGAATTTTTTTTGGTATTGCAGGACAAGTTACTGAATGCAGGACAAATTATACTGGAACAGATGATATCTGAGGAGACACAGTTTTCTGGAGTTTGAGTAGAGTTCATGAAGTTTCTGGGGTGCTTCTGAGCGCAAGAAATTGTGAGGTAGTTTTGTGAGTGCCTAACAGACCTCCATAAACGGCTGCCCCAAACCCAGATTCAGAGAGTCAGGGCGTCAGAGATTTAGTCCTTAAGCTTATTAAAACTATCTTCCTCTCTCGTGAGTCAGTTCTGTATCCCTACGGAGCGCCTAAAAACTGCCCGGTTTCCTGACTGGCAAAAGAAACCTAAAAGCAGGGAAGGGCGCCGAGTTCTCAATCGAGTCGAGGCGCAGTTTGACCCAAGCAGGTACGCGTTTAAAGAAGGAAAAGAAAAATCTTCCTCCTCCCCCTACCGGAGTAACAAACAGGGCATCCTCGGGCTTACCGGGTCTTGACGTTAGCAAGCCACGGAGCCCCGCTAGCAACATCATTAGGCGGAACATTTCGTGACTCCTGTCTTCCAGCGGAGACTTCAACCCTACTGCGTTGGCCGTTCGTGAGCGCCGTTCTCGCGAAGCTGCGGCACCTACCGGAGCGCCCGGTACTCAGCGCCCAGTCCACCAATCGCCTGTAGGGCACGCCTCCCTTTATAGTCGTGCGTCCGGATCCGCAGGAAGTTCTTTTCCCAGCAGTCCGCTCTACCCGATGGCCAGTTATCTGGAGGTCCCCGACCACCCCAGCCCTCTCCGTCGCGGTCATCGTCCCCCACAAACTTTTTGCTTCGTGTGGATGGACCTAAAAGAACTAACATTTATTGTGCGCTGTTTTGTATCAGACACTACTTGGTGAATTTAACACTATGCGCATACGCACACGCGCACACACACACACACGAATTATACATTCATATTTCCTAAAGCTGAGGTCTTTTAATTAAAACAACAACAACAAAAATCCAGATAGATTTTAAAACGATTCCAAGAAAGGGAAAAGTGAGTAGATTATGGTATCTTCGGAAAGTACCTGCTATGGTTTTTTTCCATACCCACTGCCCAAATACACTTTGTAACCAGGCTGTGTCTACTTTTTTCCAATCAAAAAGGTTCTCCCCAAACCGTTGGCTAAAATTCATGTGATGGCCTGCTCTTGTTCAGTAACTTCTCAGTACAATAAATATTCATTCATTCATGTAATGAATGAAATGGACAAGATTTTTGCCCATAATTACAGTACATATGTTCCAGTAGAAAATTCTGGCCGAATTCCTCAACATAGTATTCAAAAATTTCTAAATTCGGAGCCCAGGCTGCTGCCTCTTTTCTTCTATCCCCAGCGCTATGACTACTTATGACTTCCTGTCTTTCCTGAGTGAAAATTGCCTTATTACCTTGGACTGCAATGCCTCCTCCCTCCCAGACTCACCTCCCAGTCTCTACGTATATGCACTATCCTTCAATTCTTTTCAATCCCCAAGAATGAGTTAATCTCTCACACCAATTAACAGAACGGCAGATACACAAACTAAAAGGTCCCGTGGTAACAGAAAAGTTCGTTTGGGGAATCACCACATCTAAACTCACAGTTGAGATGTAATTTTATGGATGCATAGGATTTCAACAGGGTAATCTAAGTCTGCAAAAGAATATCATGAGCATAAACACGGCAACAAAAATACAACTGGCCTCTCGGTATCCACGGGGAGATTGATTCCAGGACCCACTGTGGATACCAAAATCCCCAGATGCTCAAGTCCCGATGTTGGCCCTCCGATTTCCGTACCTGCAGATTCAACCAACCATGGATACTGAACTATTTACCACTTGCGGTTGGTTGAATCCACGGATGTGAACCTGCAGATATGGAGTGCCACTGTATTTTTATTGGAAAACAAAAAAGCTTGTAAGTGGATCTGTGCAGTTCAAACCCACGTGGTTCAAGGGTCAACTGTATACACATAGCTTGCATCTCAACAGGAACAACAAATGCTAGACTAACACTTCTTTTAGGGGGTAGTTGAGCCGAAAGCTGGTTTCATCTTGCTTCACAGCATTAGAACCGTTACAGTAAAGGCTTAGACTTGTTAATTAGTGGTAAGTACTTTGAATGGATTTCCAGTTATTTCACTTCTTTGTTATTTCCTTCTCCGCAACCTTTCCTGTTTAAATCTTTTAAAAAGCAGACTTTATGTCATTCTTACTTGTGTATATGGCTCTCTCTATAATGGGAGGCATGTCTCATCCAGAACTTATATATCACAGGACCTAATGATGTACTGTGGTACCTGCAACATGGTAGAGTTTCAGTAAACATTTATAGAATTTAATAAAATCTGATCTGTGCTTAGAAAACCTAGATCATGTTTTACTAGATGGTTAGAGACCCAGGCAGCTGCCTGATAGAAAGGGAAAATGCGATACCTCGAACAAGGTAATAAGCTTGTGAACACAGTCACACAGCAACACCAAAGTTACATACAATTTATCCTTGATTATTAAAACATCTTTAGCAGATGGCAAAGACTACCTTTAATATTTTCAAATTTTTAAGTGGCATCTATGACCAAGAAATTTTACAATTTTTAATAACAATCCAAGATAAATCAAGGACAAACCTAAGTGAAAAGAATATAAAATATGTAAAAATATATATAAAAGCAAAAGAAGTTCAGACTGATCAACAGTCTTTTAGAAAAACTTTCTAAATATTCAAAGATCCAAGGAATTATCTAATTCTGAAAAAAGTTTTAAGTTGCATAGTTAATATATTACCAACTGTGAAATTTCAGTGATATGAATGACAATTGCAAAGCTGTACAAAAACTGTGGGACTATCTCAGTGACAAACACAAACATTTTTGGTTGTATATTAATTCATTCAGAGATTTAAATTGAAATGAAGAATCTTTATTTGGGACTGTTTACAATTTTTAATATGTACCTGATTGTTAAAATAATGTACCATCTTCAGAAGACAGATAGGTGTCTTCTTCAAAACCAATCTGTTTTTCTTTTTAACAAAAAGCCACTGTTCACAATTTGGCAGAAGTCTGGAAAATTAGTATAATGTTTTAATTAATAAGGTTATAAATAGCTGAGTATTTAAGAAATTACTGGGCAACACAAATCAGAATTTCAAGTATTTTATTTATTGTAAATCTTATGTTTGTATATGTATGTATACACAAACCAAAAATTTTTTAAAAACTAAAGAAATTCAGTTAATAAACTTATTAATAAACTTTATTATGAAAAATTACCAAAAAAATTTAGGTGCTTAAATTTTTATCATTCATACCATTTCTTCCACAGTAAAAATTCATTTTTTTATCATAGCTGGGACAATAACTCACAGATACCACTAACTTTTTTGCGCTTATCTAAGAAAACTTTTTCTTCCTTCCTTTCTCCAGCCTAATTTCTTTAAAAATATTAGTGTCAACAGAGACATTATCAAGCACACCTTAGTAAATGTAAACATTCTAAATTATATTAATAGCAATCTTTGAAGTTTCAGATTTTGGACTTAAAATTAAAGTGCTTATGAAATTCTCAAGTGGTTTTATGATAGCTCAATTGATTGAAGATATTATAATTGTTCCTGCTTTTTATTACAGCCAAGAATCAACAGCGTATCTGATTAGTTCTATTAAATACTTCGTACCTTAAAGTTTATAATTAATTTAAAATAATGCTATTGTAAAAGGATGCTATGCTTTAACATGATTCATAATAAAAATTCTATTATTAAATTAATTTTTCTAATATTCATTATCCATTGATAGACCCACAGAATCTATTAGCCATAGAATCCACAGAATCATATATCCATAGAATGTTCATTAAAATGGAAGATAATAACTGTGTGTAAGTATACACATACACACTTTTAGTGTGTTTTTGCACTTTTAAATTTATATTATGGTATCTTAATTCTGTATTTTGTGCATTCTTCTGAAGACAGAGTATTCCTTTATTCATGTAGTGAATGAGATACACAAAATTCTAGTGTGTGATGATTATTAGTCTGTGCAAGATTAAAAATATTAGATATTAATTGACAGCTAATTAGTTTTCACAGGTATTAGATTATTACATGTTCAATCAGAAACTACATTAATGATAACTAAGGTCAAAATTCAGAATTACATTTAAGCACATAATGACAAAACTTAAACCAATACAGTTAATTTGAAAATCACTACAGTAACGTGTTCAAATAACATAATCCATGTCACGTGCATTAACCTCACAGATGACCGAATAAAATGTATTCAGTAATGGAAATGAAAATGTATTCTAAATTCCCTGGCTTTACTGCATTTCTTCTGTTTCTCATTTCCCACTACTCAAGTTCTGTTTTTCTGTATTAACAAAGTTTGTTTGGTGGTATTTTGTTTTCATTCATAATTGCAGCAGGAAGAAAGGTTTTTCAAGAAAATATCAGGAAAAAAAAAGTATTAGCTCAGTTCCCTGAAGATGTCTGCAAAATGAAAGGTTAAAAAAAAAAAAACAATCAAGTGAGGGAACTATATAACGGAGGTGGAGGAGCAGGACGAGCAGGAATTAAATTTCCCTGAGATGATACTTTCGGTTGTGGTGGAGGCGGCCTGTGAGGGGGAAGAAAGACAGTTAATCGTATGTTTCAACCATATGAAATAATTCTACCTTCATTACAAGCCCAACATAACACCATTCTTGACACCACTGACAATTCTTAAGGGTACCTTATATTCTGAGATCATTATGAATCGGATATGTAATGGTTAAAAGTCTCCAATCGGAGTCTAAAATGGAGTAACTACCTTAAAGTCATGCTAGTATATAACCAATAATGTACAAAGGTGCTGGTGTATATGTGTTTAAAAAGGACAGTACATGAGGGGCTTCCCTGGTGGCGCAGTGGTTGAGAGTCTGCCTGCCGATGCAGGGGACGCGGGTTCATGCCCTGGTCCGGGAATATCCCACATGCCGCGGAGCGGCTGGGCCCGTGAGCCATGGCCGCTGAGCCTGCGCGTCCGGAGCCTGTGCTCCACAACGAAGAGAGGCCACAACAGTGAGAGGCCCGCGTACCACAAAAAAAAAAAAGGACAGTACATGAAATAGAAAAGACAAATTGTAAAAGACAACTGAAGATACTATGTGAATTACCTCCTGTACTGTTAGGAGTTAAGGGGAGCAAATCACAACTAAGTATAAACCTTACATACATACATAGAACTGAAATTCCAGCTCTCTCAAATATAATTTCCACTCCAAGAATTAAACCTGCTATGACTTCTATACCAGTCCTTCTCAGTTCTCATGCTTTAACCTGTGGATACTCTTCCCTAACTTCTTCATCCAATTCTAGTATACCTCTATTCCAATAACATACTAGAACTTTACATGGTGAGTATGTGTCTCACTATTTATATAATCTGCTCCTGAGGTTCGGGTGGATTTCAGTACACTCTCACTGCATAATAAAGTTTATACTTGAGGATACTACTCAGTGTGCAATTCAACTGTAATTTGAAGGACTTTTGTGGGGTGGGGGGGGTGAGATGTATTTTATGTGATGCAAAATGTTATAATAAATTTTCTCCTTTCTTGCTGATGTTACGCCCATCCACTGAGTCTTTTATTTTTCTTGTGGTTTTCAGTTCTAGAATTTCCATTTAATTCTTTTTTTAGGTTTTTAAGTCCAGCACATCTAGTTTTGTGCTGAAATTCTCAATCTTGACTATTAATTCGCTGATGTAATTGTCATAGTTACTTTAAAGTCCATCTCTGATATTAATTGCATACCCTCTGAGTCTGCTTTTCTTGGTTTTAGTCACATTTTCTTTTCTTATATGTCTAGCTTTTTAAACTGGGGGCCAAACATTAAAAAAATAATAATAAAACTGCAGGAAATAAGTTGAGGGTCTGATTCACCCTTACCCCGGGGTCCCAACACAAAGACTGGGATATTTGCCAGGGTACCACCTCCTTGACAGGGCTCCAGTCTTTGTCCCCTCATCCCTATGAGTTTGTTGAAAGCTCTCCTCAGCTTCCTATCCTCTCACGTTCAGAATAGGTAGATATTTACAGTCTAGGACGAAAAATGGTCCCAAAAGCTGAGATTATCTCTGGACTGCCTTCCTCTCCTGGACCATAGTCCCATAATCTCTCACTTCCTTGGTAGTTTTCTGATGCCTTGAAATACATATTTTCTTATATTGTCTAGCTTTTTTCTAGCTGTTCCTAATAAGAAGGCTGGTCCAGCCTATCTGATTTCCCATTGCTGGTTATTTTAAAGGTCGTTGCTTCTGAATCTTACAGACACCAAAGGCTACAGCAGCTGTTGAATGTCTCATTTGGGCTTCTTTAAAATTTCATTCCGACACTGCATTAATATGACAAAACTTATATAAAAGCTCTTAAAAGTTTTTCTGCAAATTGTGTTCTATCTAAACTGTTAGCAACAAATACCTTGTCCTAAATTAAATTAAAAATACAAGAGAACTATTTAGACATTAACCCTGGGTTTTATTCTGGTCAAGTAATCTAAGCAAATTCACTTCAGACCTTGATGGGAACTGCTGAGGCTGCTTGGCTGCATAAGTTGGTACTGGAAATCTGTTTGCATATATAGGCTAAAAAGGAAAAAAAAAGTTATTACCACAGTGCACTCATAAATATATTTTCTATAAAGTTTATTTTCCATATAAAAGTAATCAATCTATTTAAAAATCTATGAATAGATGACTATTAATGTTGACATTTTAAAATACTTCGCTTATTCAACATGTCTTTGCTACTGAGTGTAGAATATTTAATTTTTAAGATTGTATATATTTTTAATAGATCTTTATTGGCGTATAATTGCTTCACAATACCGTGTTAGTTTCTGTTGCACAACAAAGCGAATCAGCCATATGCACACCTATGTCCCCACATCCCCTCCCTCTTGCGTGTCCCTCCCACCCTCCCTATCCCACCCCTCTAGGTCATCGCAAAGCACCGAGCTGATCTCCCTGTGCTATGCTGCTGCTTCCCACCAGCCAACTATTTTACATTCGGTAGTGTATATATGTCGATGCTACTCTCACTTTGCCCCAGCTTCGCTCTCCCACGCCATGTCATCAAGTCCATTCTCTATGTCTACCTCTTTATTCCTGCCCTGCAACTAGGTTCATCAGTACCTTTTTTTTTTTTTTTGGATTCCATATATATGCGTTAGCATATGGTATTTGTTTTCTCTTTCTGACTTACATCACTCTATGACAGACTATAGGTCCATCCACCTCACTACAAATAACTCAATTTCGTTTCTTTTTCTGGCTAAGTAATATTCTGTTGTATATCATGTGCCACATCTTCTTTATCCATTCATCTGTTGATGGACATTTAGGTTGGTTCCATGTCCTAGCTATTGTAAATAGTGCTGCAATGAACATTGTGGTACATGACTCTTTTTGAATTATGGTTTTCTCAGGGTATATGCCCAGCAGTGGGATTGCTGGGTCATATGGTAGTTCTATTTTTAGTTTTTTAAGGAACCTCCATACTGTTTTCCATAGTGGTTGTATCAATTTACATTCCCACTAACAGTGTAGGAGGGTTCCGTTTTCACCACACCTTTCCTTCTACTGACTTTGGGTTTTCTTTGTTCTTCTTTCCCTAGTTGTTTTAAAAGTGTATTGTTTATTTGAGATTTTTCTTGTTTCTTGGGGTGAGATTGAATTGCTATAAACTTCCCTCTTAGAACTGCTTTTGCTGCATCCCATAGATTTTGGGTCATCATGTTTTCATTGTCATTTGTTTCTGTGTATTTTTTTTATTTCTTCTTTGATTTCTTCATGATCTCTTGGTTCCTTAGTAACGTATTGTTTAGCCTCCACGTATTTGTGTTTTTTACAGTATTTTTCCTATAACTGATTTCCAATCTCATAGTGTTGTGGTCAGAAAAGATGCTTGATATGATTTCAATTTTCTTAAATTTTCTGAGGCTTCTTTGTGACCCAGGATGTGATCTATCCTGTAGAATGTTCCATGTGCACTTGGGAAGAAACTGTATTCTACCACTTTTGGGTGGAATGTCCTAAAAATATCAATTAAATCTATTCGGTCTATTGTGTCATTTAAAGCTTGTGTTTCCTTATTTATTTTCTGTTTGGATGATCTGTCTATTGGTGTAAGTGGGGTGTTCAAGTCCCCTACTATTATTGTATTACTATCGATTTCTCCTTTCATGGTTGTTAGCATTTGCCTTATGTATTGAGGTGCTTCTATTTGGGTGCATAAACATTTATAATTGTTGTGTCTTATTCTTGGATTGATCTCTTGATCATTATGTACTGTCCCTCCTTATCTCTTGTAACAGTCCTTATTTTAAAGTCTATTTTATCTGATATGAGTATTGCTACTCCAGCTTTCTTTTGATTTCCATTTGCATGGAATACCGTTTTCCATCCCCTCACTTTCGGTCTGTATGTGTCCCTAGGTCTGAAGTGGGTTTCTTGTAGACAGCATATATACAGGTCTTGTTTTTGTATCCATTCAGCCAGTCTGTGTCTTTTGGTTGGGGCATTTAATCCATTTACATTCAAGGTTATTATTGATATGTATGTTCCTATTGCCATTTTCTTAATTGTTTTTGGGGGTTTTTTTGTGGGTCTTTTTCTTCTCTTGTGTTTCCCGCTTAGAGAAGTTTCTTTAGCATTTGTTGTAAAGCTGGTTTCGTGGTGCTGAATTCTCTTAGCTTTTGCTTGTCTGAAAAGCTTTTGACTTCATTGAATCTGAATGAGATCCCTGCTGGGTAGAGTAGTCTTGGTTGTAGCTTTTTCTCTTTCATCACTTTAAGTATATCCTGCCACTCCCTTCTGGCCTGCACTTTCCACTGAAAAATCAGCTGATAACCTTATGGGGATTCCTTTGTATGTTATTTTTTGTTTTTCCTTGCTGCTTTTAATGTTTTTTCTTTGAATTTAATTTTTGTTAGTTTGATTAATATGTGTCTTGGTGTATTTTTCCTAGGGTTTATCCTGTATGGGACTCTCTGTGCTTCCTGGACTTGGGTGACTATTTCCTTTCCCATGTTAGGGAAGTTTTCCACTATAATCTCTTCAAATATTTTCTCAGACCCTTTCTTTTCTCTTCTTCTGGAGCCCCTATAATTCGAATGTTGGTGTGTTTAGTGTTGTCCCAGAGGTCTCTGAGATTGTCTTCAATTCTTTTCATTCTTTTTTCTTTATTCTGCTCCAGGGCAGTATTTCCACCATTTTGTCTTCCAGTTCACTTATTCATTCTTCTACCTCAGTTATTCTGTTATTGATTCCTTCTAATGTATTTTTCATTTAGTTATTGTGCTGTTCATCTCTGTTTGTTCTGTACTTCTTCTAGGTCCTTGTTAAACATTTCTTGTATTACCTCAATCTGTGCTTCCATTCTGTTTCTGAGATTCTGGATCATCTTTACTATCATTACTCTTAATTCTTTTTCAGGTAGATTACTTATTTCCTCCTCATTTATTTGGTCTTGTAGGTTTTTACCTTGCTCCTTCATCTATGACATACTTTTTTGCTGTCTCTCTTTTTTTTTTATGAGTGGGATTGTGTTCCTGTTTTATTGGTTGTTTGGCCTGAGGCTCCCAACACTGGAGTCTGTAGGATATTGGATAGAGCTGGGTCTTAGTGATGAGATGAGGAACTCTGTGAGACCTCACTCCAGTGAATATTCCCTGGGGTCTGAGGTTCCCGTTAGTCCAGTGGTGCAGACTCAGAGCTCCCACCGCAGGAGCTTCTGCCCAACCCCAGGCTTGCAAACCAGGATCCCTCAAGCCACATGGGGTGGAAAAAAAGAGAAAAAGAACAATAACAAAGCAAAAAATAAAATTAGGCTAGGAAACTAACAGTTATATTAGAAAGAATGTAAAAATAAAAATATAGATGAATCAACAACCAGAAGGTACATCAGTATCACAATAGTAAAAAAGAGGAGGAGGGAAAAGGAAAAAAAAAAAAAGAAAAAAGGGGCGGGGGGAAGGCCTTGGCTGTGGAGAGCAGGGCCTAAGCAAGGGTGAGATTTGAGTGGTGGGCAGGGCCTATGCTTAGCACTCACGGGGCTGTAAAAGATGGGGGGTAAGGGGGTGGGGCTTAGGCTCAATGGAACAGAAGGGGCCCAGGTGTGCCCCCCACCCCTGGTCTCAGAGGGCAGGGGACCTCACCTGGGAGCCCAGCAGGCTTTCTGGGCTCGTGTGGGCAGGGCAAACGCCCTCCCCTCCTCTCCTTTTCCTCTGGTCTGGGGTCTGGTAGGGCCCCTCCCACCTGCTTCTCCTGATCTCCCTGGCCTACCCTCTTATGTCCCCAGAACCAATGTGGCCGGGGAGGGAAGGGGGGGCCTTGGAGGGCATGGGACCAGCCTGAGAGCTCAGCAGGCTCCCTGGGCCCTTGTCAAAATTATATTTTTTTAAATTCAAAAATAATGAAGTATTATCTTGGCCCTAATCAACTCTATTAGTTAAAAGGTAACATATTTCCTATGTCCATGTATTTTAAATAAAATCTTCCAAAAATGTATTGCCAAACCTATACAGTACCTAACTGGTACTGTAAATACCACTAATTTACAACCCTTGATTTTGATGTGGAAAACAGGGAACTTCTGTGCACTGCTGATGCAAATGTATAATAAACTGGTACAGCCACCATGGAAAACAGTATGGAGGTTCCTCAAAAAATTAAAAACACAACTACCATATGATCCAGCAATTCTATTTCTTGGTGTTTATCCAAAGAAAATGAGAACACTAACTTGTAAAAATATCTGCACCCCCCCATGTTCATTGCAACATTATTTATAACAGCCAACATGTGGAAGAGCCTAAGTGTCCATCTGTGGCGCATACATATATATATAAGAATATTATTCAGCCACCAAACAAAAGGAAATCTTGCCATTTGTGACAACATGGATGGACTAGAGGGCATTCAGGCTAAGTGAAATAAGTCAGACAGGAAAAGACAAATACTGTATGATCTCACTTATATGTGGAATCTAAAAACAAACAAACAAACCAAAAAATACCAAACTCTTAGATACAGAGAACAGGTTGCAGAATGACATAGGCAGGAGAGGGAGATGGGTGAAAACAGATGAAGGTGGTCAGAAGGTACTAGTTTCCAGTCATAAGATGAATAAGTCCTGGGGATATAATGTACAGCATGGTGACTGTAGTTAATAACACTGCATTGCATATTTGAAAGCTGCTAAGAGAGCAAACTTTAAAAATTCTCATCACAAGAAAAAAAATTTGTAACTATGTGTGGTGATGGATGTTAACTAGACTTATTGTGGTGCTCATTTCATACCATACACAAATATTGAATCATGTTGTATACCTGAAACTTATATGTTATGTCTATTATATCTCAATTTTTTTTTTTTTTAGATCTTGTTATGTATATCCCTTGAGGGGGAACCAGGACCCTGCCCCAAGGCTGCACTATTTTTTTAATAAATTTATTTATTTAATTTATGTATTATTTTTGGCTGTGTTGGATCTTCATCGCTGTGCGTGGGCTTTCTCTAGTTGCAGCAAGTGGGGCTTCTCCTGTTGCGAAGCACAGGGTCTAGGTGTGCAGGCTTCAGTAGTTGTGGCATGCGTGCTCAGTAGTTGTGGCGCACAGGCTTAGTTGCTGCGAGGCATGTGGGATCTTCCCGGACCAGGGCTCGAACCCGTGTCCCCTGCATTGGCAGGCGGATTCTTAACCACTAGACCACTAGGGAAGCCCATATCTCAATTTTTTAAAACGTAGAATAGTGGTTGCTAGGGTGTGGGGGATGGGGACTTATTGCTTCATGGGTACAGAGTTTCTGTTTGGGGTAATGAAAAAGTTTTAGAAATAGGTAGCAGCGATGATTGCACAACATTGTGAATGTAATTAATGCCACTGAATTGTAAACTTAAAAATGGTCAAAATGGCAACCTTTATGGCATGTATATTTTACCACAATAAAAAAGGAAAAAAATATGTCAAAGATGAAAAAGAACACATATATAATTTCTAACTTGGATATGTAGGGACTGTGTGATCGTCCTATATATGTAGTGATATGGAAAAATCTCTGAGATATATGGTTAAGGGGGAAAAAGGGCATAACAAGTTTTGTTTCTTTTTTATAAAGGAAAAGGGAGAAGAACTGGGAGATTCCATATGTATCCTTCCATATTAGGATATCTAATCATCTTACCTCCACATAACTGGAAAGACTTTAAAAGTCTGACAGTACCAAGTGTTGGCAAAGATGTAGTTTGACAGGAATGCTCATACACCACTGACAGTACAACACCCAATGGTGTAACCTTTTTGGAAAACAATTTGGCATTTTCCAGTAAATATTCACATACCTTTCAACCCAGCAATTTAATTCCTGTATGCCCCTAGATCAGAGCTCTCTAACAGAATTTTCTACAATGATGGAAACAATCTATGTCTGTGGTGTCCCTACAATAGTGGCCACATATGATCTATCGAGCATTTAAAATGTCAATGAGGAATGGAATTCTTAATTTTATTTAATTTAAAATGAAATTTAAATAGCCACATGTGGATAGTAACCACTGTACTAGTACAGTCCTAGAACTCACACATGTGCATGAGAAACATATAGAATGTTTACCTTAGCTTTGTTCATAGTAATGAACAATTGGAAACTAGTAATAGAAAAATGGATTTTTAAACTGTGTGGTATTTATGTAACATAATATCAATAGTGAAAATGAATGCATTAGAGCTACACGTATTGCTAGGGACAAATCACAAAGCAATGTTAAAGGAAAAAGCAAGTTGTAGATATATGTGTAAGATAGCAAGCAAAACATACAATGTTTAAAAGCAGACAAAGTAATATTATATATTTCTTAGGGATATATGCATATTAGAAAAAGTATATCATTATCCCAGTATTCCCTAATACACTCCCAAGGACAGTGATTACTGGTCCCACTGCTGAGACAACTAGGCCTATTATTCCAGGAGCTCAGCACCAGATCTTCAGTAACATGCCCTGGGGAAGCCAGGCATTAAAAACAGAAGGATAGCAGACATAGGAGAAAACAGTGACAGCATAAATCCCACGTCATTTCCCAAGCTTGGTTTCAAGGCAAGACATTCTCAATGACTAGATGTTTTCTCCCATCTCCTCTGAGCCACGGACCCTGCTGGTATTCCATTAACTAACCCAGAGACTACCTATAGACCACACTCCTAAATTCTTTGGAAATTATCTATGTTTATTCCTATATGATGTAACAATTTTTTTAATCTTTAAAACTTTGATATCATAATATAGTAAAGAAAAAGAATTTTTCATTTAAACTTACAACTTCTCTGGGAGGAGCCACTGAAGAAGCATGTCCAGGAACACTCACTGGCTGTCTAGAAACTTTTGCTTGATTTTTGCCATCTGACCTGAAAGATACAATTACTTTTGAGCTAAATTAAGATTAAAACATTTCTACATGATATATTACATAGACCTTGCATTTTCCCAAGTACAGAATAATGTTGTTGGTAGTGGTGGTGATGATGATCATGAAGACAACTAAAATTTTTACAGCATTTTTATTAGCTTTCACCCAGTTTTAATCCTTAGAGTACTAGAAAGTTTTATTAACCTCATTTTACAATTAAATAAACTGAAATTCTAAGAAATTATGTAGTTTGGTCAATTGGGCCAGTGTTCTCCAACTTCTCTCCTCAAGTCTTCCTGAAATCAGAGAGGAGTAAAAGCATATTCCTAGGTTTGAAGTAGTCACTCTGAATATTAGGAAGTCCAAGAGGAGCAAACAAGCTGGCTGGAAAGATGTCAGCTAAGATTTAGACATGCTGAAATGACAGTAAGTCAGCTAGGTAGAAGTGTATAGGAGATAGCTATTGCTATGGAACTAAAATTTCAGAGATGCAGACTGGGGAATTATCTATAGGGATTGGTCAGTCTGAAGTTAAGAAAAAGGGTAGAAACATAAATCTGGGGAAGTCCCTGGCAGTCCAGTGGTTAGGACTTGGCGCTTCTACTGCTGTGGCCTGGGTTCAACCCCTATTCAGGGAACTAAGATCCCGCCAAGCCAAGTGCTTGGCCAAGTGCAGTGTGGCCAAAGAAAAGGGTGGGCGAGGGTGCTACACCTCAATAAATTATATTTTTTAAAAAAAGAAATATAAATCTGTTTTAGAATACATTAAGAAAAATAAAGCTAACATCAGGATACTCTAGGAAAACATTATACAGTAAGTGAGGTAAGTTAGAAATAGGGCAATGAAGTAAAGTGAGCCATCGAGGCAAGATTTGAACATTTTGGACCATTATCATAAGAAAGATTAGTTATTAAGTAATTACATTGTGCTATGGGTTTTATTTGTTAGTATTTCCTCATTTAATCCTCACATCAACCCGAAGAGATAGGCAATATCATTATTCCCATTTTAAAGGAAGTAAACCAATGCTCAGAAACTTTTTTTATTATTCCAGTTCATAATTCTAGCAAATGACAAACTGGAACTTGAACTTAGATCTGACTACAAGGCCCAGGCTAATATATGCTACATTCCAATGCCAACATGTTAGAAGTGATCGCTGAGAGACAGTTGTATAAGAGTCCAACACACAGACTAGAAATATCAGCTGTCTGAATTATGACAGCCCTTTCTTCCATCAAAGCTTATTTCTTAAAAGCTGATGATTCACAAAATCTGTTTTCAAAACAGACTTGAAGAACTCTTTTCCTATGAGAACTGATACTTGAAATAGACATGGATGAAAATTTTTTAACGAAGCCCAAATCAGAAGTTGTAGTCCAATTACTCCACTATCAGAAATCAGAGTCAAGTAAACTGAATCCTAGCAGCCATTTTCAGTAGCATACAGGCTGGTCACCATAATCCGTTCCCCTCACCATTATAATAGGTGGCTGAGTCACCACTGCCCTTTAACTCCTGCTAATCATGTCAAAAGAATGGAGAGATAACTTAGAACCCTATTTTTAAACCAGCTTCTATGGTATGACTATCATCATTAATAATTATTATACTTTAAAATTTTTAATATGAATTTAAAAGAAAAATAATCTAAGTACTCATATGTTTGTGATCTCTTCCTTCTGCAGTAGCTTTTCTGTAGCTGGTCTCTCTTAATGAAGACAAAAGCAGCCAATGCAGTAAGAGGAACAATGACGAAGAAGAACACCAGAAGTCCGTCCCTCAAGGCGGTATTCTTTTCTACAGAGAAGGATTTTACATTAATGATCATTAAATTAGAAGTTAACTCATATTAACTAGAACATACTAGGTGATGATACGTTTTACATTAATTTTCACATTGTTCAAAAGTCACACTGATATAAACTGAAATATATTGAGAAGTCTTGTTCACTCCTCATGCTTACCCACTTCATTTTTGCCTCCCTGAAGATAACCACTTTTATTAATTTCTTATATAATCTTACAGTATTTCTTCATGTAAATATAAGCAAGAACAAAATATGTTCTATTGTTAACCCTTTCTTACACAAAAGGTAGCATGGCATAAATGCTATTCCACACATTACTTTTATCACTTAGCTATACTACATATCTTCCCAAACTATACATACAGCACCACCTCATTTTCTATACAGCTATACAAAACTCCATTGCAAGGATGTCCCGTAGTTTATTCAGTCAGTAAGTACCCTATTAATACTTTTATTTTTCCAATCTTCGCTGTTACAAAAAAAAATGTTACAATGAATAACCTTGTACATATGTCATATCATTTTGGTGCAGGTATATCTGTAGAATAATTTCCCAAAAGTAGAATTGCTGTATCAGAAGGTGAATGCATTCATCATTTTTTTTAAGGCACTATAAACCTGTCTACCACAGTGATGGTTACAAGTTAGCATGCCATATATTCAGACTATAATTCAAAAAGGTACATGCACCCCTATATTCATAACAGCACTATTCACAATACCCAAGACATGGAAACAACCTAAATGTCCATTGACAGATGAATGGATAAAGAAGATGTGGTACATATATATATAATGGAATACTACTCAGCCATAAAAAAGAATGAAATAATGCCATTTACAGCCACATGGATGGACCTAGAGATTACCCTACCAATTAAAGTAAGTCAGATAGAGAAAGACAAATACTATATGGTATCACTTATATGCAGAATCTAAAATATGACACAAATGAACTTACCTACGAAACAGAAACAGACTTACAGACATAGAGAACAGACTTGTAGTTGCCAAGAGGAATGGGGGGAGGGAGAGGGATGGATTGGGAGTTTGGGATTAGCAGATGCAAACTATTATATATAGAATGGATAAACAACAAGGTCCTACTACTATATAGCACAGGAAACTATATTCAATATCCTGTGATCAACCATAATGGAAAAGAACATGTAAAAGAATGTATATACATGTATCACTGAATCACTTTGCTGTACAGCAGAAATTAACACAACATTGTAAATCAACTATACTTCAATAAAATAAATTTCTTTTAAAAGTTAGAAGGCCAGCCAGCAATATACAAGAATTCCTCACAGCCTCACCTATAGAGTCAAACTTCTGCATGTTTGCCAACCTGGAAGGTGAAAAACTATATCTTTTATGATTTTAATTTGCATTTCTCTTTTTATACTATGATTTGAGCAACTTTTCATGTTTAAGGAAACATTGTATTTCTTTTTCTTCTCAGTCCTTTGACTGTTTTTCTGTTGGTCTATTGGTTTTTTTTCTTCTCAGTTTCTAAAAGCCTTTATATGTTAGGGAGAATAGTTTTATCTGTATGTGAGTTGGAAATATTTTCCCCATTTTGTCATTTGTCTTATGGTACAATGCTTTTCTCCATGCATAAGTTTATTGTTCTGAGGTAGCTGAAGTTATCAATCTTATTTTTTATGGCTTATGGATTGAAAGTTTTATTATAATTTTAAAAATTCATTAATTAACATTAATTTTGTCTGTTTCATGTTCTTTAGTGAAAGAATATAGTAAATATGAACACGAGTGGTAAACAGTGAAATTATCCTCATAGTTTGAAATTTGTAAAAGTACCAAAACTTTCTGTTCCAAAAGTTATATGAAACACTCAACCCAATTAAAAATAAAAATATGAAAAATTAAAGCAAGCTTGATGTATCAGTTTATACTCACTAATAAGTAGACAAAATTTAAATTAAAGCATCCAACACTGGCCAGGTTATGTTAAAATTGGTACCTTCATACTGTCAGTGGCATTACACAACTTCATTTGGAATTTTTATCAAGAATCATAAAAAAAAAACCTGTAGGCTTCCCTGCATAAAAAAATCATATCTAGGGCTTCCCTGGTGGCACAGTGGTGGTTAAGAATCTGCCTGCCAATGCAGGGGACACAGGTTCGAGCCCTGGTCCGGGAAGATCCCACATGCCACAGAGCAACTAAGCCCGTGCACCACAACTACTGAGCCTGTGCTCTAGAGCCCATGAGCCACAACTACTGAGTCCATGTGCCACAACTACTGAAGCCCATGCGCCTTGAGCCTGTGCTCCACAATAAGAGAAGCCACCGCAGTGAGAAGCCTGCGCACCGCAACGAAGAGTAGCCCCCACTCACCACAACTAGAGAAAGCCCGCAGGCAGCAATGAAGACCCAATGTAGCCAAAAATTTTAAGAAATTAAAAAATAAAATAAATTAAATTAATTAAAAATAAAGAATCATAAAAAGGATTATACCTTTCAATCTAATAATACCATAACTGGCAATTTATACTTCAATTGGGAAAAATGCATGAGTATTAAGATGTACACTACAATCTTATCAATGTGTATCGAAAACTTAGAAACAACCTAATGTCAAATAATTAGACAACAGCTAAGTCAAGTTATGGCACATCCATCAATGGAATGATACACAGCCATTAATATCCATAGTTCTGACTTCCGCTTCTAGACAAGATGCAGTAATAGGGACCAGATTTATCCTGTCAGCTATAACAACCAGAAAACCAGGCAAAATACATGAAGCAATGGTTTTCATGGCATTGGACATAAGGCAATAAAGAACAACGATCCCTGAGAGACAGAAAGCAAATAAGGTGAGCTTTACAACAATCCCAGTTTGCTGCCTAGAGAAAGTTAACAGACTGTGATGAGGGGTGTGGGAATCCAAGCAAAACCAAGTGGTCTCCTCGAGTTGAGGAATGCACGCTAGTTGTCTGAGGAAGAAGCCAAGACAACTAGAGTTCACAGGCAAAGTACCAGAAGGGAGGCAGCTGCACAGATAGAACTTGAAAGATCTGCAAAGGGTTCCCCTCAAATACTCAGTTGAGTACTGATCAGTGTATGCATGTAAGGAAACCACCTGAAGCCAGAGAAAGAATCTCCTGAAAGGATTAGTGGGAATAAACCCAAGAACTCACACAGGACTGGAAAGAATACCTGTTCCTGCCATTTCCAGTGGAAAACTCCATAGTTAATGGCATTGAGTAGAATAAACAGAAGGGGTTTGCCTCAGTAATGGGGCAAAATCAGCCCTAGGCTAAATGCTGCTCAGGTCCCCCCAATAGAGCTTTAAAAAAAGATTCAAAAGAACCGTACTACATCCATGTAGCTTAAGCCCACTTAAGCTTAAGCCCAAAGTTCAGCAATAGAAATTCAAAAACACCTAATATACAACAGGCAAAATTCACAATTTCTGGCATTCAGTAAAAACGTTAGAAGGCATGCAAAGAAGCAGAAAAATATGACCCAAAATGAGGAGAAAATCAATCAATCAAAACTAAGAAATGATACAGATGATAGAATTAGTAGACAAGGACATTAGAAATTATTATAAATGTATTCTACATGTTCAAGAAGATAAGTAAAGATTGAACATGCTGTGTAGAGACATGAGGAAGGAAAGAAGGAAGGAAGGGAGGGAGGGAGGAACGGAGAAAGAGAGAGTAGAAGGGAGGGAGAGAGAGAGGGAGGGAGGGAAGGAGGGATGGAGGGAGGGAGGAAGGAAGGAAGGAAAGCAGGCAAAGAAAAAGAGAGAGGGAAAGAAAGAAGGAGAGAGAGAGAAAGAAAACGAAAGGAAAAGGGAGGGAGAAATAGAACTCACAGCGATAAAAACTTCAATGTCTAAGATAAACAATACACTGGATGGAATTAATGGCAGATCAGACATCACAGAAGAAGAGTGAACTTGAAGAATAACAATAGAAACTATTCAAAGTTAAACACAAAGAATAAAGAATTTTTAAAAATCAAGGCAAATCACTGAGATGTGAAAGAACTCCAAGTAGCCAAATATACATGTAATGGGAGTCCCTGAGGGAGAGGAAAAAGAAGGAAAAAGGAAGAAAAAATATTTGAGGAAATAATGACCAAAATTTTTCCAAATTTGAAGAAAACTATAACAGCACAAATCCAAAAAGTTTAAGAAATCCCAAGCACACCAAGGCACATTATAATCAAATACTAAAAATGAGAGCTAAAGAGATAATCTTATGAGCAACCAGAGGGTAAAAAAGAGACACACTATAAACAGAAAACAAACAAAAAAAGATGATGGCAGATTTCTCAGGAAAAACAGTGCAAGTCAAAAGACAACATAGGAACATCTGTGAAGAAGTAAAAGGGGGGGAAAAAACTGTCACCTTAGAATTCTTTACCCAGTCATCATTCCAGAAGAAGGCAAAATACTTTTTCAGATATACAAAGGTAAAAGTATTTGTCACCAGCAGAAATGTGAAAAAAAGACCTTCAAGCAGAAATTGAATGATGCCAGATGGAAATCTGACTTTACACAAAAAAATGAAGAGCACCAGAAATGGTAACTATGTGGGTAAATATAAAGACCTTTTCTATTATTTAAATTTCTTTTAAAAATAATCAACTGTTTAAAGCAAAAATAATCACAATGTATTATAGGTTTATAACATATGTAGTATGACGACAATAGCACAAAAGCTGAGAGGAGAGACATGGAAGGATCCTGAAATGGCACAGTATCACATGAAGGGAGACTGTGATAGAAAAATATCAATGTGGTAGATTTAAACCCAAACATATCAATAATCAAATTAAATATAATTGGCCAAAACAACTCAATTAAAAGGCAGAGATGGGCTTCCCTGGTGGCGCAGTGGTTGAGAGTCCGCCTGCTGATGCAGCGGACACGGGTTCACGCCCAGGTCTGGGAAGACCCCACATGCCGCGGAGCGGCTGGGCCCGTGAGCCATGGCCGCTGGGCCTGCGCGTCCAGAGCCTGTGCTCCGCAACGGGAGAGGCCACAACAGTGAGAGGCCTGCGTACCGCAAAAAAAAAAAAAAAAAAAGGCAGAGATGGGCAGAATGGATTAGACCCAGCTATAGGCCACCTACAGGAAACCAACTTTAAATATAAAGACACAAATAGATTAACAGATGTGGAAGCGAGGGCAAGGGACAAGGATGCCCCACTTTTGACATGGGCCACTGAGAGACCACACTAACTTCCCTCCACATTACTTGCCATTGTATGCAGGTCCACTATCCACACTTCCTCCGTACCCTGTAGCCTCACAGTAGGGGGGAGCCCAGCCGCTGTCACAGTGACAATTCTTATTGCTGTTACATACCTTCAAAACAAAACACCACTTTTGTTAATTGTGAATGTTGCTCTACACAATGAACTCAAGAATAGAAACCAAGAGAAAAGACTAAATTCATGCAAATCCATAGACACTTTTTAAGAATGAACAATTTATCAGGTATCTAAATTCCCCAATATCTAAAAATCTAAGAAGTCTTACAGAGAATCCTCACTAAGAATTCTCATTATTCAGCATTACTTTCATGAACAAACCAAAAGAGGCTATTACCTACCCCATGTCCATGACACTTTTTCTGAATATCACAGTCATAATTCAGAACAGACGCATTTACACATTGGAAATTTCTACAGATCTGAAAAAAAAAGAAGTAATGAGTAAAGAAAACTTGAACACATTAATAAACTAGCCAGAAAAAAACAGACCTGGGTGTAGATTATTTCATAGGTGAATTCTTTCACACTTTTCAGGAATAGTTAATTCCCATATCACATATTTGAAAATTTAGAAAAATAAGTGAAATTAACTAATTTAGATAGAACTAATGATCAAAGATGACACAAAGGCCAAAAACAAAGATAAAACTATAATCTTTCCTTCCATACATATATAAATGTGAAATTCAAAGTAAAACATTCACAAATGGATTTTTTTCAAGTCAGAGATGATCCCACTACTACAGAAAAGGATCAATGATAGGAAATCTATTACTATAATACCTTACATAAATTGTCATTATTAAAATAAATATCAAAAAAGCATTTGAGGGCTTCCCTGGTGGCGCAGTGGTTGAGAGTCTGCCTGCTGATGCAGGGGACACGGGTTCGTGCCCCGGTCCGGGAGTATCCCACATGCCGTGGAGCGGCTGGGCCCGTGAGCCATGGCCGCTGAGCCTGCGCGTCTGGAGCCTGTGCTCCACAACGGGAGAGGCCGCAGCAGTGAGAGGCCCGTGTACCGCAAAAAAAAAAAAAAAAAAAAAAAAAGCATTTGATAAAATTTGACACGTTAATTTTTAAAATTTTTTCCAAAATAAGAATAAAAAGATACTTTGTGACAAGACAAAACCTGTCTTCCAATATCATGACTAATTATGAAACTAATTCATATACAGACATTCTTTTTAAGAGACAAAATTGAAATGATTCCATGATATTTTAATTTTTTATGGCAAAACAAATGACAAACTGGAAAAAAATATTTACAACAGACATAACTATCAGTTAATATTCTTTATATATGAGGAGCCTGTAAAAACAATAACAAAGATAACCCAACAGAAAAACAGAAAGATATGAATATGGACTAAGAAGAATAAATGAATATGAATATGAATATGGCCTGTAAGATTTCTGCTGAGAAATCCACTGATAGCCTTGTGCAGTTTCCTTTGTAAGTTGCAAATTTCCGTTTTCTTGCTGCATTTTCTTTAATTCTTTTTCTTTAATTTTTGCCAGATTTATTATAATGTGTCTTGAAGAAGATCTCTCAGTTGAACTTGTCTGATGACCCATTTGCTTCGCGAACTTGGATATCCAATTCTCTCCTCAGCTTTGGGAAGTTCTCAGCCATCATTCTGTTAAATGAGCTTTCTGCCCCTTTCTCCCTAGTTTACTCTGGAACTCAATAATTCACAAATTGCTTCTTTTGATGTTATGCCATAGATCACATCAGCTTCCTTCATGCTTTTTCATTCTTCTGTTATTCTTTTCCTCTGAATGGATCATTTCAAAGTTCCTATCTTCCAGCTCACAGATTCTTTCTTCTGCTTCATGCATTCTAAGGTTGATGCCATTATATTTTTTTCCATTTCATCCATTATATTCTTCAGCTCCAGAATTTGTTTGGTTCTTTTTTTATGATTTCTATCTCTTTGTTAAACTTGTCATTTTGTTCATGCATTGCTTTCCTGATCTCATTAAATTGTCTTTTCTATGCTCATTGAGCATCCTTCAAACAGCTATTTGAATTCTTTATTGGTACATTACAGATCATCATGTCTTTGGGATCAGGTACTGGAAGATTACTGTGATCCTTTGATGTTGTCATCTTTGCTTGACTTTTCATGTTCCTGGAAGTTCTGCATTACTCTCTTCACATCTGAAGTAGCAGTCAACTCCTCCAGTCTTTACTAACTACCTTTATGAGAGAAATACCTTCTTTCAGTCCTGCTAGGGATTCTGAGGCTTTCTCAGATTCTCTAGGACATGCCTGCTCCATACTTCTTGCTCCCTCTTAGGGAAGAATTCTTAAGCCTATTCTCTTCTCTCAATCCTGCAACATACCAAGCCAAGTGCTGACAACCCTTTCCAAAACTGGAGCTCAAATCTGCGTTCCCTCTCTGGCCAGCAGATTCTAGCTGGCTCTCTGCACATGCTCACTAGCTGTCTGCAAAAGCTCAGTCTTGCACCACTGTTGGGAGGGCACGTAGAGTGCTGGCCACAGGGTGAAGGGTGTCTGGGTAAGGCATGCAGCAAGCTGGAGGTGCCTGTTGGCCACCTGGGGGGATCTGCAGGCAAAGCATCCCCAGACGCTCATGGGTGGGCTTCTTGATGGAGTCCACCTCACAGTAGGATCTGCATTCCTTTAATATCCTCTGAGAGTCTTAAGTGCCACTCTCCCAGCCTCTTCTCACCTCCCAGTCACTTAAAAGCCTGGGAATGTTATTACCATGGAAGTTCCTCCACAAGGAAACAATAAAGAAGGGAATAAATATCCCTTGCCAACAATTAGGACAAAACACTGTTGATTTCAAAGCGAGTTACTAAGAGTGTATTTTCCTTCTTATACAGCTTTTGTTTTTACTACAGCTAATACTTGTCTTTCTTCTTATACAACTGGCCTTTGTCATATCAGTATTCAATCTCTTCACAAAAAAAAAAAAGAAAGAAAGAAAAAAACAAAGTTCTCATGTCCTTTCCTCTTTCAAGTTCCCTCTTTCTCTAGAAACCTCCCTGCAGGGTCCGCTTGCTCCAATCTAAATTGATTACTCTACTGGCCTGGTACATAGCTGCAATTTTAGAATTTCTCTTTGACGTTCTTCTGTGTCCTAGACTATAATTCTCTTTTTGGTATACTTCCTCATTTGTTAGAACATTGTGTTAGATGATTTCCTAAGACAGGATAAATAAAGATAAATTTTCTGAAAAGAAAATTTGAAACGATACATTGTCTAAAATGTTTTTATTGTGCTCTCTCACTTCATTGCTACTTAGGCTGTGTATAGAATTCTAGGTTGAGAATCTTTCGGAAACATGAATGTGTTGCTCCCTTGGTTCCCAGATTTCAATTCTCAATCTCATCCCTTTATATGTGACCTTTGTTTGTTTTGGGGGGGGCCAAGGGTTTGTCTCTGGAAGCTATTCCTCACAAGTACTCTGACACAAGTTCGCTTCACTGTTTTCTTTCTCTAAATTAGAGATTTAAATTAGTTGGATTTAAAAATCTTTAGTTGATCCTTGCAAGCTTTTAGCTTCTCTCTCATTTTTCTGTTTCAGTCTTTTCGTTCAGCTTCCTCATAGAATTGTCCAAGTTTATGTAACAATCCATCTATAGTCCAGTTATACATGCATGAAGGAGAACAGTATACTAGGGTTAGGACAGGGAGACAGGTATCTCCTAGGAGGATGACCAAATAATATCAAAAATCTTATCTTCTCATCTCCAACCTGTTCCCAGGGGAACAGGCAACTGGTTGCTGATGCTTTGTTGACAAGATAGGAGAAGCAGACAGACAGAAGAGCTAGCCTCTCCATTGGTAGAATAAATTTAAGTCCATTTTCAATACCATGCCTCCCTCCACCAACCCCTCTCAGCTATAACCACTGTTTCCAAATCACCAATCTGTTTAGGGTTCTGCCAGACTAAGATACAGGCTCTTTGTTCACACCCTATCAGTCTGCACTGTAAGTTGTAGGTCCCACTACTCAGTCAAACTATCAATACTTTCTCTCCTCTTTCAGTTTCAAAACGTGTTGAAGTTTTTATCTACTGATGAAATCTCATATACTTCAAACTTTGGAATCTATTCCCTAATTTGTTTCTTTATATTTTGAGAGATATTGGCAAGGCAAACAGGATAAATGAATATTACAATCCACCATCTTTTACAGATTTTTTTTCCAATTCACATTTTCACTCTGAACTTCATAACTTGTAATAACTGACTGTGATGATTACTTTTATGTGTCCACCTATATGAGACAGAGGGCGCCAGGAGCCATGGGTCCAGGACTGAAGGGGTGGAAGTGCAGTGGCACCATTTACTATTTCTCCTTGTGACCCACTAGCAAAATGTTTGCTTGCTCCCAGGACCTTATGCTCTGTTGGCCTAGAAGTCTTAGCTCTAGAGGGAGTTATGCTTCCATCAGGAGACACAACAGTGATGCCACTGAACTGGAAGTTAAGACTTCCAGTTAAGTTCATGCCTCTGAATAAACAAAGAAGGGAGTTACTGTAGGCTGGGGTGACTGATCCTGACTCCCAAGGGGAAATTGGACTGCTACTCCACAATGGTAGTAAGGAAGAGGATGTCTGGAATACAGGAGATCCCTTAGGGCATTTCTTAATATTATCATACCCTGTGATAAAGACCAATAGAAAACTACAACAACCCAATCCTGGCAGGACTACTAAGAGCCCAGAGCCTTCAGGAATGAAGGTTTAGGGCATCCTGCCAAGTAAAGAACCATAATCAGCTGAGGTCCTTGCTGAAGGCAAAGAGAATACAGAATTAGTAGGGAAGAAGGTAGTTAAAAATAGCAGCTATAACTATATTACAGAAAAAAAAATGTAATTATCATGAGTATTTCCTCCTTATTTTGTTATGATATGCTTGTGTGTATATGTGTATCAAATATCTTTTTCTTCTCTCTCTTAGTCCCTTAGGTAACTCACAATGTATTGACTTTAAGTATTGTTAACTTTACATCACAGGATTTAAGTTACAGGATATTAAGAAAAGTAAACAATAGCCAAAGATTTTATCTCCTCTTCGAAGTAGTGCATTTTCGGTTGTAAGCAGGATACAATGGTTGTACACAGTTTTTCTACCATGTTAGGCAGAATTATGACTGTGCTATTGTCTTCAAGATTGTTTTGAAGATTGTTTTTGTCTTGGAGATTATGTATGGTTTAAGGAGATGCATATGGACACCAAGCTGACAAGGTGTGGACCTGTGATGGTTAATTTCATGTATCAACTTGACTGGGCCACAGAGTGCCTAGATATTTGATCTAATATTATTCTAGATGTTTCTGTGGGATGTTTTTGGATGTGCTTAATACATAAGTTGATCACATGAGTAAAGCAGATTGTCCGTATGTTGGTCTCGTCCAATCAGTTAATGGCCTGAATAAAATGAAAAGGCTGACCCTCCTCCAAATAAGAGAGAATTTCTCCTACCTGCCTGCCCTCTAGGTGGGCATTGGTTTTTTCCTGCCTCTGGACTCAAACCGAATCATAACTCTTTCTGGGACTCAAACCCACTAGCCTTTGAACTGGAACTGCACCATCAGCTCTTCTGGGTCTCCAACTTGCCCACTGAGATCTTGGGATTTCTTATCTTCCATAATTGTGTAAGCTAATTCCTCATAAAAAGCCTTATATATATAAACACACACACACACACACACACACACACACACACACACACACACGCCCTTTTGGTTCTGTTTCTCTGGAGAACCCTGACCAATATTTCTTCCTTATGCCCAAAACAAGAATAAGCAACCCAAAACAACTGAAATGTACCAATATTGAGGTAAATCAGCCTTTAGCACACCGAGTACAAGGCACGACTCAACAGCAAAAGCTACGTGGGCAATGAGGCAGGAATGATTATCCAACTTCAATTAACTAAACTCCATTCTAGTGGCTGTCTGTTACAGACTCAGTGATTGTGTTCCCCTCAAAATTCATATGTTGAGGCCCTAATCCACATGTGATGGTATCTGAAGATGTGTAATTAAGGTTTGTTGAAGTCATGATGGTGAAGCCTTGGTCCAATGGGATTAGTGCCCTTATATGAAGAGACACTAGAAAGGAGATACTCATGTTTGTCCCTAATGAGAACTGAACTGGTGCCACACTCAGCTCCAGACCCTCAAGCCACAGTCAGGAAGCAGCCCAGCACGTCCAAGGACCTGGCTGGGGACATGCACATCCATGCCTCAAGAACTAGGCCTATAGACTTCAGTTTTGGCTGTGGAATCTGAAACAGCTCTGGGATTTCATTCCAGCCAATCTCAGTCACAGTCCCGGGGTAGTCCTGCCCATCCAGGGACCCAATTAATGAACAGACAGCAGCTCTCTTAGGTACCTGATGAGAGCCCCACCCATCTATGCAACTGGTAATAGACCTGCTGTTTAAGGACCCAACTGTGGACCCTGAGGCAGACCCCTGTCCTGGGGCCACCTCCTGAAAAAGGTACTGGAGGAAGTTCAGTCCACCCAGGGACCAGTTAGCACCCATGCCCTACCAAGTCTGTGATAAAAAGTTCACCAACTGCAGGCCCTGCTGCACATCCAGAAACAGCTTTGTAACCAGCTCCAAACCAGGCAGACTGAGATCCCAGAGGTAATCCCATCAGCACACAGAACAGACAGGAGGTGTTTACCAGCTGAAACCAGTCTGTAAAGACTGGTGCTCCTTCAAATGCACAGGCACCAATGCAAGGTTACATGGAAGAATCAAGCAAATATGACAACACCAAAAGAAACTAATAAAGTTCCAATAAATGACCCCAAAGAATGAAGATCTATAGTTTGCCTGATAAAGAACTCAAAATAATCATCATTAAGGAACTGAATGAAATGTGAGAGAACACAGGTAGCCAACCCAGCAAAATCAGGAAAACAATGAATGAACATAATGAGAAGTTTAATAAAGAAATAGGAACCAGTAAAAGTAACCAAAAAGAAACCCTACAGAAGAATACAATGACAGAAATGAAAAATTCAGCAGAGAGCTTCAACAACCAACTTAATCACCCAGGAGAAAGAATCAGTGAACTCAAAGACAGATCACTTGAAATTAGCCCATTAGAGAAACAAAAAGAAAAAAAGAATAAAAAAGAGTGAAGAAAGCCAATGTGAATTACGGAACACCATCAAGGAAACAAACATTCGCATCATGGGAGTCCCAGAAAGAGAAGGAAGAAAGGGGCAGAAAGAAAATTTAAAGAATTAATAGCAGGGACTTCCTGGTGGTACAGGGATTAAGAATCCGCCTGCCAATGCAGGGGACGCAGGTTCAATCCCTGGTCCGGGAAGATCCCACATGCTGCGAAGCAACTAAGCCCGTGTGCCACAACTACTGAGTTTGCACTCTAGAGCCCGTGAGCCACAACTACTGAGCCTGCACTCTAGAGCCCATGAGCCACAACTACTGAGCCCACTCACCACAACTATTGAAGCCCGCGTGCCTACAGCCCATGCTCCACAGCAAGCCACCGCAATGAGAAGCCCGCACACTGCAATGAAGAGTAGCCCCCACTCGCTGCAACTAGAGAAAGCCTGCACACAGCAACGAAGACCCAATGCAGCCAAAAATTAAAAAAAAAAAAAAAAGAATTAATAGCAAAAAACTTCTGAAACCTTGGGAGAATATGGACATTCAGGTACAGGAAGCTCACAGGACCCCAAGCAAGGTCAACCCAAAGAAGATTGCTCTGAGACACATTATAATCAATAATCAAAATGTTAAAAGTTAAAGACAAGGAGAGAATTTTAAAAGTAGCAAGAGAAAAATGACTCATCCCATATTAGGGAAATCCACCAGCAGCCCAGTATGGCTATCAGTGGATTTTTCTAAAGAAACCTTGCAAGCCAAGAGAGATTGAGATGATATATTCAATGTACTGAGTGAAAAAAATTGCCAACCACAAGTACTAACCTGTCCTTCTGAAATGCAAAGTTAAAGACATTCCCAGACAAACAAAGCTAGGGGATTTCATCACCACTAGACCTGCCTTACAAGAAATGATAAAGAGACTTCTTCAAGTTGAAATGAAAGGATACTAAGTAACAATATGAAAACATAAAAAACTATAAAACTCATTGGTAAAGGTAAATATATAGTCAAAATCAGAATATTCTAATACGGTAATGACGGTGTGTAAATCACTTTATGTCGAGTATAAAAGTTTTAAAAAAAATCAAAAGTAACTAAAGGTATAATATTGTTTTGGATATGTCTCCTCAGGGAAGGAAAACAAATGGAACTACAGCAAACTAAAAAGCTTTTGCATAGCAAAGGAAACCATCAACAAAATGAAAAGGTCATCTACTGAATGGGAGAGATATTTGCAAATGATATACCTGATAAGGGGTGAATTATCCAAAATACACATACACACACACACACACACAAAACTCGTGTAACTCAACATCCAAAAAACAAACCACCTGATTTAAAAATGAGAAGAGAATCTGAATAGACATTTTTCCAAAGAAGACATTCAGATGGCCAACAGGCATCACATAAAAAGATGCTCAACATCACTAATCATCAGGGAAACGGGCAAATCAAAACCACAATGAGATATTACCTCACACCTGTCAGAATAGCTATTATCAAAAAGACAATAAATGACAAGTGTTGCCACGGATGTGGAGAAAAAGGAACTCCTGTGCACTGTTGGTGAGAATATAAATTGGTGCAGCTGCTATGGAAAACAATATGGGGGTCCCTCAAAAAATTAAAAATAGAACTATTATATGACCCAGAAGTTTCACTTCTGGGTAGTTTTACAAATAAAACAAAAACACTAATTTAAAAAGATATATGCACCCCTATGTTCACATGCACACACACGCACACATACACATGCATACAATGAAATATTACTCAGCCATAATAAGAATGTTGCAACAATGCGGATGGACCCAGAGGGTATTATGCGAAGTGGAATAACTCAGACAGAGAAAGACAAATACCATATGATTTTACTTATATGTGTAACCTAAAAACCAAAACAAATGAACAAACATAAGAAAGTAGAAACAGAGTCACTGATAAAGAGAACAAATAGGTGGTTGCCGGAGGGGAAGAAGGTGGGGGAATGAGTGAAATACGTGAGGGAAATTAAGAGACACAAACTCCAAATGAGGCATGGGAATGAAATGTACAGCAAGGGGAATATAGTCAATAATAACATAATATGTTTGTATGGTGACGGTAACCAGAGCTATCATGCTGATAATTTCGTAACAATTGAAAGTATTGCATCACCCTGTTGTGCGCTAGGAACTAACATAGTTTTATAGGTCAACTATACTTCAAAACACAAACAGACAAACTCATAGAAAAAGAGATCAGATTTGTGGTTACCAGAGGTGGGGTTCGGGGGAGAGAGAACTGGATGAAGGGGGTCAAAAGGTACAAATTCTAGTTATAAGATAAGTAAGTACTAGGGATGAATGTACAACACGATTAATGTAATGAACACTGCTGTGTGTTACATAGGAAAGTTGTTACAAGAGTAAACCCTAAGAGTTCTCACCACAAGAAGAAAGTATTTCTTTAATTTTGTATCTATATGAGATGATGGATGTTCACTAAACTTACTGTGATACATTTTATGATGTATGTAAGTCAAACCATTATGCTGTACACCCTAAACATATACAGTGCTGTACGTCAATTATATCTCAATAAAAATGGAAGAAAAAATGATGAAAAAAATAACTATAGGTACAATAATTTGTTAATGGATGCACAATATAAAAAGATGTAAAGTATGACATCAATAGCATAAAATACAAGGAAAGGAGAAGTAAAAGTGTAGAGCTGTGTATATAATTGAAGGTAAGTTGTTATCAGCTTAAAATAGACTGTTATAGCTATAAAATATTTTATGTAAGCCTCATGGTAACCACAAAGGGAAAAAACTTAAACACAAAAGATAAAGAGAAAGGAATTAAAACATGCACTACAAAAAAATTAATCACAAAAGAAGACAGAGAGGGGCAAAAGAACTAAAAAACAGTCAACAAACACTTAACAAACTGACAGGCAGTAGGTCTTTACCTATCAATAATTAAATACTTTAAACATAAATGAACTAAATTCCCATATCAAAAGACACAAAGTGGTTGAATGGATTAAAAAATCAAGATCTAACAATATGTTGCCAACAAGAGACTCACTTTAGCTTTAAGGACATATATAGGTTGAAAGTAAAGAGATGGAAAATGGTATTCTATGCAAATGGTAACCAAAAGAGAGCAGAAGTAGCTACACTTGTATCACATATAATAGACTTTCAGTCAAAATCAATCACAAGAGACAAAGAAGGTCATTGCATAGTGATAAAGGGGTCAATTCATCAAGAGGATATAACAATTATAAGTATATATACACCCTACATTGGAGCATCTAATATTTAATGCAAATAACAGGACTAAAGGGAGAAATAGACAACAATATAATAATAGTACAGGGGACTTCAGTTTTAATATTGGATGGATGATCCAGACAGAAATGTAATAAGGAAACAGACCTGAAGAACACTACAGACCAAAATGGACCAAAAGACATAGACAGAACATTCCATGCAACAGCAGCAGAATACATATTTGGTATTCTGTATGTATCCATTCCACAAGATAAATCATATGCTGGGCCACAGAGCAAGACTTAAGAAGATTGAAATCCCATCTGGTCTCTATCTTGACCACAGTGGTATAATTAGAAATCAGTAACAGAAAGAAAACTGGAAAATTCACAAAAATATGGAAATTAAACAACACATTCCCGAACAACCAATCCTGCCATTTGCAACAACATGGATGGACCTTCAGGGCATTCAGACTAAGAGAAATAAGTCTGATAGAGAAAGAAAAATACCATATGATCTCACTTATATGTGGAATCTTTTAAAAAGCTGAACTCAGAAACAGAGAGTGGAAGGGTGGTTGCCAGGGGCCAGGGAAGGGGAGAAATGGGGAGTCACTGGTCAAAGGGTACAAACTTCCAGTTATAAGATGAACAAGTCCTGAGGATCTAATATTCAGCATGGTGATTATAGTGAACAATACTGTATTATATACTTGAAAGTTGGTAATAAGAGAATAAATCTTAAATGTTCTCACCACAAAAAAAAGTTCTATTTATGTGAGGTGACAGATGTGTTAATTAACCTTATTGCAGTAATTATTTCACAATATATATGTGTATCAAATCATCACATTGTGTACCTTAAACTTACACAATGTTACATATTGATTGTATCTCAATAAAGCTGGGCTTGGTGGGGGTGGGCGGAGAGGGGATCAACAAGGGAGAAGAAGAAATGGAAGATACAGGAAAAGAACTACAGGGACATTATCTCAGATTCTGGGTTCCAAAGCTCTTTATTTGATTCTGTGGTTTGAATCAGTAAATTTCCTGCTATGCTTTAATTCAGTTTTAGCTGAGTTTTTGTGAGATTTAAGAGTACTGACTATAATCCACAGAGTAAAATTTCATAAATTAAAAAAGCCTAAGTATACAGCTTCAGAAATATAAAAGTATATTCACCAGCACACAGAATCCAGGAATAAATCTACATTACCAGTATTTGCTCCCGGAATGTAAAGACAATTCAATGTTGAGGAATTTATCAGTATAACCCAGCACATTAATAAGTCAAAGGAAAAGATGTAGTGATTATTAAAATAGCTGTTGAAAAAACTACCTATAAAATTTTTAATCTATTTGTTCTTTTATTCTTATTAATCACAACTAAAACAATTCTCCATTAAATGAAAAATACTACCTACCCCAAGCCAATAGCCAAAATCATATATAACCTTGGAAGGCTAGATGCATTCCCAGTCAAGTTAGGGAGAAGACAAAGAAGTACACTATTATCATTATTATTTAAAATTATCCTGAAAGCTCTATCATTGCAATTACACAAGAAAATAAATCCAAATTGTAAGTATCAGAAAGGAAATCAACTTTCTATCATTTACAGATGATTGTTTACCTAGAAAATTTTAATACAATCAACAATAAAAATATGTGACACTAAGTATATGGCTGGTAACAAAATAAATATATACAAGTGAATATATTTTTCTGAACATCAATAATAGCCAGTAAAAATATAAACAAAACAGTTTCTCTTATCCATAAACACCAATTAGAAAATGTAACATAACAAATTAGAAAACATAATAAGAGGCTATTCATAATAACAATAAAAATATAAAATACCTAGGAATAAAACTAACAAAAAATAAAAAGGACCTTTATAATTAAATCTTTAAAATAAGACCCCCCCCAAAAAATTGAGAGACATACCATGTTCTTCTATGGGAAGACTGAATAATGTAAAGATGTCACTTTTCCCCATTACAAATTTATAAATTTGATTTGATCCCAACCAAAATTCCAATGCGCTTTTATTTAAAAACTTTTTTTTGCACCTTGACAAAATGATCTCAAGTTCATCTGGAATAATAAATGAATATTAATAGCCAAGAAAACTATGAAAAAAGAATGAGGGGGCATTTGTATGACCAGATAATAAAAATATATTATAAAACTGACAAAAACTAAAAGAAGGCAATACTGACACATGAGTATCAGACCAATCAGTGGACATTAAGAGAAAAAGCAGAAATCAAGCCCAAGTATATGTGAAAATTTAATAAGTAATTTAAATAAGATTTCAGATTAAAAGAGAGATTATAATTAAGGTGATGGCAAATAACAAACCATTCTGAAAAAATGTAACATTAGAAATCAGCATATAGTCATCATCTCTGAATGAATAAAATGAAAAAGGAAAAAAAGAAGAATGCCAACCTCATACTATACACTCCATATTCCCCTGGATTAAAGAGTTAAGTATTAAAAAAAATTAAAAATCTACTAGAAAATAATGCTCTGATACTATACTAAGAAAGTCTTGTAAAACATGTAAGTAAAGTTGGAAACCATAAAGGAAAGGAATAATAGATTTGTTTACATAAAAATGTAAACATGGCAAAAAATACTAAAAACAAAAGGAAGAGGCAAGTAATAACTGGGCAAATATATTACACGTATTACATCTTATCTGACATAAGTTAAAGTTCTCTAAAATCAATAAGAAAAACACATCAATTTTTAAATGAACAAATAACATCGACAAGCAAATCACAAAAGAAGGAATAAATATATGGAGACAAAAAAATTCAACATCACTAATAATCGAGAAAGAGTAAAAAGAAAATTACCAAATGAAAGTTTAAAAACAATAGCACCTAATCATGACTAGGATATAGAGTTAAAACATTTATTATTGAAAACTGCTTGGAAGATAAACTAATAAATACTTTTCTAAAGAGAAATTTGGCAAAACTATATCTAAAACCTTAAAAGTACACACCCCCTTATAGTAATTTAACCTCAGAAAATAATCAGGATTTTGGGAAATTTTTTAGAAAGCCATTTACCTTAGCATTGTTTATAGTAACTGCAGCAGTTGAGTTTATGGCGTGGCAAGGGCAGGCACAAGAATACCAGGGTCTTTTTGGTAAGAAGTGAGGGGCAACAGAATTGGAACTGAAAACTTGGTAGAAACTGAGGTAACTTGCAGGTCCCTCTGTCTTTTTCATGTGTCCCACATAATCAATTGATTATGTTCGCTCTCCCCTCCTCTATTCTCCTATGAGTTGGTTTCTTCAACTTGTTCAACAATCCTGCTCCCTCTGTCTCTTGTACATAGCTGAAGCTCACCATAACCCTTCTAGCCCTCCTCCTACATCATGCTATCTCTCAAAGAATTCGTAGTTTCAGCGCTACTCTTAACTACCTTTCTTTACTTATATATTCCCCCCCAAAAAAGGAATTAGGCCTAGCTCCTCTCATCCAGGACCGCTGTAGTAAGTCAGCAGCTAACTCTTGGCTAACGCTGGATCAAAACAGCTGTGGCCAGGGTAGCAGGATGCATGGGCAGGACAAGCGCTATGACATTTCTAGTATAAAGACACGGATGCATGCACACATACATGCATACACACACACACACACACAATCCTGGAAATCCCAGTAATAGCAGCCTGGCTAATAAATTACAGCACATTGATGGGGAGGGGGGGATATGCCCAGTATATTACAACATAGAAAACACAGGTTATAATATATGACCCCAATGAAGAAATCGGGATAATAGAATTATAGTTGTTTCTTTTTTAATGGATGCAGAAGTTTCTTTAATGAAATTGTGGAAATTATCCAATGAGATGCAGATAATGAATACTCTAATCTAAGCAGATCCAGTGACCATGATGAAAACTGATCATTTCTGAAGTTAAAAAAAGCATTATATGAAACTAACACAGCATTGTAAATCAACTATACTGCAATAAAAATTTTTTTTAAAAAAGAAAGCATTATATGGCTATAAATCATCAGGAGGTATAGCTGTTCTTATTTTTATTCTTGGTAGCTTTCTATTTTCCCAAATCTCTACAATAAACAGAGATTTCTTTTATACCCAGAAAAGAACCACTAGCTTTATATAATGATTTTTTTAATTTTTAAAATTTTACTTTGTTTTAGAAAACATTATGATTACCTTTCCAACGCCACATCTGGTGCCTTCATTCACCATGCCAGGATCGGGAACATCTGACCCAAGCTGGAAATCCACACCCCAACATTTGGTGCCTCTCCCAGGAGTCTGAATAATAGCAGGCACAATTCCAAATACAGGCATTTCTTGTACATTCTCACATTGAAGCTTTCCACACAAAGCATTCCTGGAAAGATAAATAATGCAAACTACAATGCATCCAGTGTAGATACAAAAGAAAAATCATATATTTTTTGTATATAGGCAGGGAGTTTATTGCTGTTTAGCTAAAGGGAATCTCAACAGAAAAAGTGTGTGAGAGAAACAGAGATCAAAGTAGCTCTCTTTAAATATGGCAGAGAAGAGGTAAGTGGATGCAAAGATGCAAATTAGTAGGGTACCAGGGGGTGTGGATGCTGACACGTAATAATCTCTCTTCACTACCTGCCTAGGGCTCAAAAAAGTCTAACTAATAAAGTTGTTTTTAAATGTGATATAATTTTATAAATGCTTTTACACAGAAAATAATAGAACTATACCAAAATTCAATTGTGTCTTCTTACAGAGTTATAGTAAAGAGAAACCTAGATTTTGTAATGTTAAATAAGTATGACAGGACTCCACCTTTCTTCACTTGGCTCACTCTTACTTAAAGACTCAATTCATTAACTCATTAATTCACTAATTTAATTCACTAATTCAGTAACAACGCTATGAAGACTTCCCTGACTACAATTCCTATTACAAGGCTGTGTAAGTTAAATGTCCTTCCTATAGCCTTTCAGGGTACAATAAGTATCCCTAACATCAACTCTTATGATGCTGTATTGAAATTTCCTATTAGATTGATTGTCTTTGTCTTTTTTTTTTTTTTTTGGCTGCGTTGGGTCTTCGTTGTTGCATGCAGGCTTTCTCTAGGTGTGGCAAGCGGGGGCTACTCTTCGTTGCAGTGCAAGGGCTTCTCACTGCGGTGGCTTCTCTTGTTGCGGAGCACGGGCTCTAGGCGCACGGCTTCAGTAGTTGTGGCACGCGGGCTCAGTAGTTGTGGCGCATGGGCTTAGTTGCTCTGCGGCATGTGAGATCTTCCCGGACCAGGGCTCAAACCCGTGTCCCCTGCATTAGCAGGCGGATTCTTAACCACTGTGCCATGAGGGAAGTCCTAATTGATTGTCTTTTGATCCAAGCACCTACCCTATTCTTAAATCTCCCCTATGCTATCACTGCCAAGTCATTATAGGATATTGTTTTCCAATTCCTCTAATTCATCACCTCCTAAATATTCTCATACCAGCTATCATATCTTTTACTTCTTTTTTCTTTTTTTAATTTATTTATTTTTGCTGTGTTGGGTCTTCATTTCTGTGCGTGGGCTTTCTCTAGTTGTGGCAAGCGGGGGCCACTCTTCATCGCGGTGCGCGGGCCTCTCACTATCGCGGCCTCTCTTGTTGCGGAGCACAGGCTCCAGACGCGCAGGCTCAGTAGTTGTGGCTCACGGGCCTAGTTGCTCCGCGGCATGTGGGATCCTCCCAGACCAGGGCTCGAACCTGTGTCCCCTGCATTGGCAGGCAGATTCTCAACCACTGCGCCACCAGGGAAGCCCATATCTTTTACTTCTTGAGTTAAAATCTTTCTCCCTATAACTTTTCCTCATTGGTCCCAGATCTTCAACATGAGACCACACAGATAATGTCTTTTCTTTCCTCCACATGGCAGCTTTTTAGGACAATTATCACATAGGTCCTAATTACTTACTTCACAGGACAATAGTCTACAATCATTTCTCATGCAACAAGGAAGCTCCCCTCTAAATATGTTCTAGTTTGTCTCACTCCCTCTTGAAACACAGTGCTCAGAGTAAAATATGAAGTTTCAGTTACAGCCTGACAAGCAAAGAACAAGATGAACTGTCATTTCCTTTATTCTAGATACTGTACTTCTATGAAGCCCAGGATGACAGTAGCTCTTATGGTAACTACATTACATTATTGACGTCCTTGAATTTATCCTCAGCTAACACCCCTATTTACTTTTTGCACATGCTGCTACTAAGCCTCCTCTTCCTTCCATCCTTCACTTAAGAGTTAGTTATTTTGTCCCATCTTTACATTTATTCTTATGTCACCATTTATTCACGAGGTAACCTGAGTAAAGTGCTTAAACTTTAAGTTCAGTTTCTTCATCTGAAAAACAAGACCTAAATAATGATGCCTATCTCACATAATTAGTTGAAATTAGATATGAAAACCTCTAAAACAAAGCATAGAAGAAAGCAGATCTCAGTTAGCATCTACTGGAACCTACCAAAATTCATGCTGCTATGATATACGTAATGTCTCATGTATCGTCTTACTGACATATTAAGAAGTAAAAGGAAAATACTCTTAACATATTAAAAGAAAACTGTCACAAATCATTAAAAGGATAGTCACTTCAACAGAAAAAAATTAGCAAAGATGCAAATAGGCAATTCACAAAGTAAGACATGCAAACAGCCTACAAAGCTAAGAGATGCTCATTGTTATAGTAATAAAAATTATATTGCAAGCACCAACAGAATAACTGCTTCAGGCAAGGATCATCAATGCACGCTTAAACCATGAGGTGAAACACTGGTGGGAAACTGGATATTTATACGGTACAAAATCATCACTCCACATATTAATTGATAGTTGCAGTGGGAAAGACCTAACTTTACAAGAGCAAGATCTGGTCATTGCCACTTAGTAACAGTAATAATAAGACAATCCAGAATTATGTGCCTCCTTGACATCATCTACCACTTACAAAGTAGTCAAATACTTACAAAGTATTCAAAATGTTTAACCTGAATCTAATTAAGACTTTAGGTTTAACTTCTGATGTATAGAAAATTCAGGGAATAAAGACGCAAGTTAAGCAACGTTGAGAAGGAACTACCAAACAAATCCAGAACGTGGGCCACCCTAAAAGACCACTGGCCCAGTCATTTCCTCAGGTCACTGTCATTGAAAAGAAAAAAATAAATAAACTGAAGAAGAATATTTTAGATTAAAAGTGACTTAAGTGGGGCTTCCCTGGTGGCACAGTGGTTAAGAATCTGCCTGCCAACGCAGGGAACACAAGTTTGAGCCCTGGTCCAGCAAGATCCCACATGCCGCGGAGCAACTAAGTTGGTGCACCACAACTACTGAGCCTGCGCTCTAGAGCCCGCGAGCCACAACTACTGAAGCCCGCGTGCCTAGAGCCCGTGCTCTGCAACAAGAGAAGCCACCGCAATGAGAAGCCCGCGCACCACAACGAAGAGTAGCCCCGGCTCGCCGCAACTAGAGAAAGCCTGCTCGCAGCAACGAAGACCCAATGCAGCCAAAAATAAAATTAATTATTATTTTTTTTTAAAGTGCCTTAAGTGACATGACAACTAAATGCAATGTGTGAACCTTGTTTGAGTCCTGATGTGGGAAAAAAAAACAGCTATGAAAGACAATTTGAGGACATGGACAATTGGAGAAATGTCAATACTGACCAGGGATTACATTACATTAGGAAACTCTGAATTTTGTTAGGTATGATAACAGTATTGAGAACGGGCTTATATGTTGGAGATGAATACTCAAGAATTTAGGAGTGATGCAACATAATGCTGATAATTTACTTAAAAATGGTTCAGCAAAATCTAGACAAGGTAAATATGATAAAATATTAACAGTGTTTTAATCTAGGATATATGGGTGTTCATCATACTATTCTTTCTACTCCTCTGTGTATTTAAAACTTTTCATTTAAAAAGTTTAACAAACTATTGAATGTTAAGAATGGCTCAAGGGGGCTTCCCTGGTGGCGCAGTGGTTGAGAGTCCGCCTGCCGATGCAGGGGACGCGGGTTCGTGCCTCGGTCCGGGAGGATCCCACATGCCGCAGAGCGGCTGCGCCCGGGAGCCATGGCCGCTGAGCCTGCGCGTCCGGAGCCTGTGCTGCGCAACGGGAGAGGCCACAACAGTGAGAGGCCCGCGTACCGCAAAAAAAAAAAAAAAGAATGGCTCAAGGATGTATTTGTACAATACAACATGGGGAATATAGCCAATATTCTGTAATAAATGTAAATGGAAAGGAACCCTTAAAAATTGTATAAAAATATAAAAAATGTAAATAAACAAATAGTTTAAAAGGACGACACCATCTTGTTCTGCAAGAGAGGCCAGCTCTTTTGGTGAAATGGAACAAGACAATGTGCACAGTAGGGGGTGGGAGTCGGTGGGGAGTAGGAGTGTATATGTGCATAAGAAACCCTGGAGAGGCAGACAAAAAGCTCAAAGACACACCTGAAGAGCAGGGTGGGAAGAGGGAGAAAGAGAGTAAGAGTGGAAACCACATTTTCTCTATATCCCTTTAAACATTTTTGAAAAACAACAACAAGAAATTAAATAAGTATTTACAAATTCATTCAAAGCAAGAATGAAATATCTATTTGATGTAACAAATTGGAAAAGTATTTCTTAAGACAATACTCTGACATTGATGAGGGGGTAGTGGAAGTATAAATCAGTCAAACGTTTTGAAGGTCAATTTAGAAGCATCTATGAAGAGCCTTTAAAACTATCTTCCATTTTCTTTTGAGAAAAATCTACTAAAGAAACAATCAGAGACATAAATACTTAAATTGTATTTATCACAGCCTTGTTTAAAAAAACAAATTACTGGAAAAAACATACATTTCTAACATAAGGAAATGGTTAAAAGAAGCTGGGTATATCCTATAAATGCCCTTAATAGAGTGGAGAGTAAACACATCAACTTATAAAACAGTATAAATCATACTATGCAATTTTGTTTATACACACAGATATGGGTCTCTGAGTACACATATGTGTGTGTATATATGTGTATGATACATATTTATATGCTTATGAATACACATGAGAAGGAAATAACAATAAAACTTTAACAGAGTATCTCTGGATGACAGGACCATATGTGACCAGTGTCTTGAGACTTTTCTAGATTTTATGCATTTTCTATGATGGGGATGATTATAAAGAGTGTGATGATGATGATGATAAGTCCTACAATGAACCGGGTACTCTTCTTAGTATTAACATCCACCAACTCATTCAGTCTTTAAAACAATACTTAGAAATAGGTACCATTATTATTTCCATTTTACAGAAGAGAAAAATGAAGTATGTAAGCGAAGTAACGTGTCCAAAGTCTCAGAGATCTTAAGTGGTTAAAGCAGTATTCAAACCCAGAGTCTAACTTCAAATGTGTATTCCTAATGACTATATTACATTATTCTTATATTACTATTATAAAATGCTTTTCAAATCAGCTACCCAGTAATTTAAGTTTTGTAAATGTAGTTGCTATATTTTCATCAAGATATTCATAAAAATATGGAAACGGGACCAGGCTAAAGACAAGGATGAGGCATATGTAGCAAGCCCCTTCCAGGTCTGCATCAATCCACTTATCCCAAGGTCTAGCTCAGCTCATTCAATTAGTCACACTAATTCCACCCATTAGATATATCATCTGTTCCCTCATTCGTTCAACAAACAGTTAATAGGCACTTACTATGACAATGTGCCAGGCACTATGTTAAACACAGAATGGACTTTACAGTGTAGTGACAAGGGTGGTAACCAGATGGTCACTTAAACAAATGAGATGTCTTATGAGACAAATACTACAAAAAAAAAATCTGAAGTATTAAATTTGGTAGTAATGAAAGGATCAGTTCTCCAGAAGACATAACAATCCTAAATGTGTATGCACCTAATAACATAAGCACTGAAGAACACACTTCAAAACACATACAGCAAAAATTTATAGAACTAAAAGGAGAAATAGACAACGTCATAATCACAGCTGGGGATTTTAACACACCTGTCTCAGAAACTGAAGGGTAAACAGATAAACACACACACACCCAAAATATACAAGATCTGAACAAGACCATTAATTAACTTGACATTTATGGAATAATATATCCAACAACTGCAAGATACTCTTTTCTTTTTAATTGAACATGGAACATTCACCAAAATAGACTATATGCTGGACACTAATTCACATCTCAATAAATTGAAAAGAACTGAAATCATAGAGAGTATGTTCTCAATGGAATTAAACTAGAAATCAAAAACGGATAACCAGAATATTCCCAATTTTTGGAAATTAGCAATATACTTTTAATAACACATGAGTCAAAGGAGAAATCACAGTATAACTTAGAAAATATTATGAACTGAACAATAAGGAAAATACAACACATCAAATTCAATGAAAGAGAAACATACAACTTTTTAACCAATTCATCCTTCAACTTTCAAATTGCTACTTTTTTCATTTTGATTTAGCCTAATCATGTTAGCCAAGATGGGTCCAATTCCTCCAAGTGCAGGACAGAGCCCTCCTTGGTCTTTTCTAAACACCACAAAAGAATCTTAAAAATGCTGTGCCTATAACTGGTTTTGTATCTGACCTTCCCTTTATCTGGAAAATTACCTATTACACTACCTATTGGATTGGACAAAAAGTTCATTCTGTCAGTGAATATGTTGTTCAATAAAGTTCTTCGTGAAAATTTAAAATGTGTCTTTTATTTGTACTTAAAACCGAACAAACTTTTTGGCCGACCCAATATCTTTTCTAAGGCAGTATCACTTTTAAGTGATTATTCTTGCTAAAGCAATGGTTTGGACATAAAACCTTCCCGTGCAATTTAAATATACTAAAAATTTATTAAGAATAATAGTTTGACTTCCCCAGAAAAAGAGTGCTATATAAATGCAAGAGAACTTATATCTACAACTAGTTTTGAGACTATACAAGGTAGTCAAAACAGTTATGTTCATACCCTCTTTTGAAATACTTTCTTGTTTTTCTAACTTCCTTCAACCTACTCTGTTTTATATATCAAGAAAGGTATATTCTAAATATTCTGTGAAGTATACTTTATGTGGATAACTAATTTGTAAAGAATTAGAACAACATAATTTGGCTAACGTTAAAAAAAATAAAAGCACACAGCATTAAGAACATCTATAAGAGGGACATCTGACCCTGTTAAGGAAGTTGAGGAAGTCTTTCTCAGAGAAGTTGTACTTAAAATGGCAGAGAGAGGAGAGCATGTCAGGCAGAAGGAACAGCACGTGCCAAGGCCCTGTGGCAGAGGATGACATGTAGACCAGTAGAGCTGAAGTATTTCACATTTAATGGCTCAGTAGAGAAAGATGAGCCTACAAATAAATACATTAAAGGAGCATCTGGAAACAGAAAAAAAAATACTAGAAGAATATTCTACACAAAAGCCAAGGAAAGGGGTTTCTTCAAGGAGAAAATGGTCAACAGAGTTGAATGCTACCGAAAGGTCCAGAAGCATGAAGACCTAAAGATGTCTGTTGGATTTTGGAACACGGAGGTCACGGTTGTTATTTCTTCTTAGTAAGCATTGTTTTACCTCAGTTGCTTAGCTTAATTGGCAGAGTAGGAGGTGAAGTGAGTAGAAGAGAAGCACAGTATTATAGAATAATTCCAACTATACAAAATGTTAGTGTGTGTATGTATAGTGCACAGAAACAACAAAAAAAAGGAAGACATACACTGAAATTACTGAATACATACAGACAGATTATGGATAACTTTTGTTTATATTTTTGTAATAATTTTAATTTTTTTACGATGTGCAAATGTTATAGAAACAAAAAAGGCTTTTAATTTGTCACTTTCAAATTATATAGAGCCAGAAGAAAATGATAAAGTCCAGAATTAATTCTGCAGATACCTCTACGTATGGATTTAGCAGCATAATCTTTTAATGAAAGGAAGAGGGAGAAGAGTGTTTATTTGGGCTTCTTATTGTAGAACAGGATAAACAAAAGTAACATTCTAAAAATCATTATATTTTAGACAGGTAATGTCAAAAGGTATGAATAATTTTACCCTTCCTATTCAGAATCTCTCTGAAGTCATGTTTTACAAAATTGTTAAATTTGAAAAGTTAGATGTTTAAGGGGGAGAAAAGTCGGCAGTCACAAGGAGCTGTAAAAGATGCTAAAGATGGCTGATCTTACAACCTTTCATATTCTTTTACACTCTTGCCTCCACTTACCCAGTGGCACACTTCTTGTATTCATTGCCAGAGAAACCACAATTGCCAAATCTGTCACCTTTGGAATTCACATCAATGAAACAATCCCTTGGAGCAGCCTTGGCTTCTGGAACAGCAAAAAAAATTTTTTTTGTACACCTGAAACTAATACAACATTGTAAATCAACTATACCCCAATAAGATTAAAATTTAAAAAAAATATATTTTTAAGTTATGGCAATTTAATTCAGAAATAAAAGTATTCCCTACGACAGTCCATACGCCTGGATAAACTGCCTCAACACCTCTGAAAAGGTTTCAGGGCCTACATATAAAACATTTTGTTCCACATTTTATAATTGACAACAAAATGTGAAAATAAAGCTTAGATGGTACTTAAAAGTTAGCCTGGACTCAAGTCCTCAAAGAAGTGTCATTAAACAAGGTGAAATTATTAACCATGATGGGACTTGGCTGGTGGTGCAGTGGTTAAGAATCCGCCTGCCAATGCAGGGGACATGGGTTCAAGCCCTGGTCCGGGAAGATCCCACATGCTGCGGAGCAACTAAGCCCACGAGCCACAACTACTGAGCCCGCGAGCCACAACTACTGAAGCCCAAGTGCCTAGAGCCCGTGCTCCACAACAAGAGAAGCCACCACAAGGAGAAGTCTACACACGCAGTGAAGAGTAGCCCCCGCTCGCTGCAACTAGAGAAAGCCTGCGCGCAGCAACAAAGACCCAACGCAGCCAGAAATAAATAAATAAATTTATATTAACCATGATGAAATTAAAAACCATGCACAGTATGGTAGCACTTTCAGCATATTAATTCTCACTGCTCTCAAACACAGGTCTACTGCACCCCTGGTTAGATCAGGCTGGGAGGGTTGGTGAAAACACTTCCAGGTATTATTTTTTTTAACTTACCATATATGGATGCTTAATTTAGGTATTAATTACATTGACAAATAGCCGTGACAGCTAATAAAGTATCAATCCATTCTTGTTTTCTTATATTTTATATATGTACCACTTAATGTTTGATTTTTCCACTTAATTACGTATTCCTAAAAATATTTTATTTGTAAATATTTTGAAGCCAAAATGGCAGTACATTCTATCTAATAATGGAAATTCATGTGTCTGTCTTACACACCTGATACTAGGTTGTTCAGTTTACAAGAAAATGGATATGAGGTGAAAGGAGTTGGAAGAAAAAAGAAGTGGAGGATCAAGTAATCTGACAATGGATGCAGAATACTTGCACAGGATAAACGTCACATGGCAGTAACTCTAGCTAAGCACATGCTCACACTCACATTTATATCAGGAAAAAGTGACTAAATTAATAACAAGCCCCCCCCAATAATGTTGTTCCTTCGATCGTCCTAGACTTTTTTGCAGACCTCTACAAAGATAATATACTTGCTAAATAATAGCATTTGCTTCTCTAAAATGCCTATCTGTAAGTACTTTTTTGGTCTGCAATAACCTGTCCATTCCTGCAAAATATATCAGAAGTTCACAGCTCTCTACCACTGTGTCCCATGACCTGATTAACATAAAGGAAGTCCCATTTCATGCTTAGTCTTCTCTCCTCCGACCCTATCTGATCAAGGTTCCCATGACCCACCCCCTCCTTGGGTTTGATTAATTTGCTAGAGTGGCTCACAGAACTCAGAGAAACATTTTACTCACTAGATTACTGGTGTATTATCAAAGAATATAACTCAGGAACAGCCAGATGGAAGAGATGCATACGCAAGATATAGAGAAAGGGGCCTGGAGGTTCCAGGCCCCGCCAAGTGTGACACTCCCTGCATCTCCACTTGTTCACCAAGCCAGAAGCTCTCCAAACCCTGTCCTTTGGGGTTTTCATGGAGGCTTCATTACATAGACATGATTGATTAAATCACTGGCCACTTGTGAGTACGGCAATCTCCAGTCCCAGAGGTGGGGGAGCTGAAAGTTCCAACCGCTAATCACAGGGTTAGTTCCCTGGCAACCAGCCCCATCCTTATGTCACTGAGGGACTTTCCAAAAGTCACTTCATTGACATAACAAAAGACACTTTTACAGCTCTCATCACTTGGGAAATTCCAAGGGTTTTAGGAGCTCATGCCAGGAACTGGACAAAGACCAATTTTTTTTGGTTTGTTATAAATCACAACAGTCAACACTGTTCTACCTAAAATTATAATTAATCCATATTAAGAGGATGGAGAATGAAAAATGAGCATGAGTAGGATGAGAGTTGACAAGTGTTGAGAGAAGAGAAGGTAAGACATAAAATTCTCATCCTCTACAGTGAAAAATTAACAGTTAATAACTAGAATGGAAAAATCCAAAAGTAGCATTACCAAGAAATTATCTAAAGACCTGGAGCAAGTAAGTAACAAAGTAATCGGCTAGAAATCAGCAAGAAAAGGTAGAAATGGTTGCCTTAAGGGATGGGGCTATTATGGGGAGGCACACTTTACTTTTTCATAAAATCTTGTGAATGATTTGGCTCTTTAATCTACTGTATGTATAACTTTGATAAAAATGAAATAGTTAAAAAGAGACACAATAAAAAATATATTAAATACTACTAGGAAAAGAATGGATTCCATTTATATAATAGAATACTCTAATGCTCTGTGATCTAAATATAGCAATACAGATGGATTGCAAAAACATTTTGAGTGAACAATGAAAACAGAAGACCCATATGTATGTCCCCATACTATTTACATGAATTTATTAAAGCTAGAATACAATACTGTGTATATATATGTATACACATAATGTTAATATACACAGGATAGAGAGGTGAGAAAGTGTGATAAAAACAAAAATCACCAACTGAACTTGGACACATCAAATTAATGACCATGATTGCCTACAGAGAAGGAAAGAGGGTAACATGATAGGAGAGAGGAAACGGGAGAATTTCAATTTTAGCAATAACGTTTGCTTTCCATTTTTAACAAAAACTAAAACAAAAAAATAAAGTCACAGCAATCAATATAAATAACATATCTTACTTGAGCCAAAGATGACTTGACACTGAGCATCATAATATTGGCACATGCCATTGTAACAATAGGCTCTGTTATTCTGGCAAGGGTATCCATTCTGAATAAAAACATCTGGCTGACAGAACTGAGAAGAACCGTTGCAATATTCTGGAACATCACATTCATTGGTTTTTCCTCGGCACAAAGTACCTCCTGGAAGGAACTAGGGTAATGGGATTGAAATTGAAAAGGAATATCAGGAAAATTCCCACAAATTAATCAAATTGGAAACCACAATATTTATATCTATAAAAAGTTCTAACAAAAACAAAAGATTAAACAACCCAATAGAAAAATGAACAAAGGCCCGTAATAGGCTATTCATAAAAGTCATGAAACATGGAAAATGAAAAAGCATAGCCTCATTGATAACCAAAAGAAATGCAAATTAAACTAAGATATAAAAGCACTTTACAACTATCAAACTAACCTGGATTGTAACACTGGCTAGCAACCAATGTTAGTATGAGGAAACAAAAATAGTGCGGATGTAATCTATACTGTACACTGTACAGTAATCAGTGTATTGATTAGACTGGCAATTACAGACTGGCACATTTGTAGAAGGTATATAAAATGCGTGTCAAAAATTTTCATATGCATACTCTGTCCCAACAATTCCACTTATAAGCAAATATTGGAAGCTATCTAAATGTCCATCATTGGTAGACCAGATAAAGAAATTATGGTACAGCCATACAAAGGAATACTAACTATATAACCTTGTAGAACTACATGAATGGAAGAAAATCCATGGTATCTTACTGAAAAAAGTACATAGTAAAAATATGTATACCCATGTTTACACACTTTCACACAGACACACACCTACACACACACTCATACTCACATTTACATAGGAAAAAGTGACTAACAACAAATTATCAAACAATGGCTACCTGAAGAGGGTAAAATGATAGAGGGTCTTTCAGTGTCTACTTTCTATTGTTGAATTCTTAATGAAAAACATAGATCACTCTTAAATCAGAAAAAAAAATGTTTTTACTTAAGAAAAAAATTCTCTCTAGACCATTTGTCATAAAAGAACATGACACAAAACTGCAAACAAGTGTCATAAAACTTTTCATGTAATCATGTAATAAAAATAGTGCTCTCTTACAGATCAGAGAAAACCAATTTTGATATATGCATATTTTTCCTTTTTCTATTTTTTCCAAATACGGAGGAATTCCCTACCCAACAGTCTTGACAACAGTCGCCATATGCACATTCAGCAGATGATTTAAGTTTACAAGTACTTCCTTCACAACAAGGGTCCAATTCACATTCCTGTGAAGAGAAAATGACTGTCAATAAAGAAATAAATTATTGCCATCAATATTCATTAATAAAATTCTTATCTTAGACCTATGCTTCCTTCTAACCTGACTGTAACAGTTACTCTCTGGAAACAGTCCCTTACTATCCTTCTGGATTTATCAGTGACTCTTTAGCTATTATCTAGGTCTCAACATATTTCAAAGGACTGAAATCACAGAGAGTATGTGTCTTAGTCTGCTGGGATTGTCAGAACAAGATACCATAGACTAATGACTTAAACAAAAGAAATTTATTACGTCAGCTCTGAAGGCTAGAGGGCCAAGATGAAAGTTCCAGCCAATTCAGTTTCTGGCACAGACTCTCTTCCTTGGCTTGCAGACAGCTGCCTTCTTGCTGTGTGCTCACATGGCCTTTCTTCAGTGCATGTGTTCAGAGAGAAAGCAAGCAAACTCTCCAGTGTCTCTTTTTTATAAGGACTCTAATCCTATCAGATCAAGGCCCACTCTTATGACCTCATTTAACCTTAATTACTTTCCTAGAGATCCCTTCTCCAAATACAGACATACTTGGGGGTTAGGGCTTCAACATATGAATTTGGGGGACACAAACATTCAGTCTATAACAGTGTGTTTAATGATCACAGGAAATTAAGCATCCATAAATGCACTTCTCTTCATGCTCAAGGTCTGACTTCTCTGTTGGGTGAATTTGCACCCATGTGGACATTCTTTTTATCTTGCTTGGCTTCTCTCACCCCACTTTGGCCCACCATGGCTCCCTACCCCTGCTCCGAACCTTCCACCCAGTGACATCTACTCTCCTATGTTCCAACTAATGTCTTCAGGTATGAATTGTTTGAGAAGGGAAGGAGAAAGGAGAGGGGGAAAGAAGAAGACAGGAGAAAGGAGGAGGAGGAGAGAAGGGGGCAGGGGCTCTAAGCTTTAATTTTTGAAGAATATTTATTTTCCTATGTTGCAGAATTCTAGGCTGACGGTTTCTTCCTTTCAGAACCATAAATCTGCTGTTCTACTGTCTTCTGCTCCCAAAATCAGCTGCCATGTATACATTTGTTCCCCATTTTCTTCTGACTTCTTGCATTATTTTCTGCTTATCTCAGCACTTTGATTACAATGTGCCTACAATTGTTCTTAGTAATGATTCTGATTTGGCTTTACTTAGTGTTTTAGAATTGTAACTTAACATTTTCTGTTAAATATGGGAAATTTTCAGCCATTATTTCTTTGAATACTTTTCCCATCTCATTCTCACTCTTCTCTTGGGATTTCACTTATAATTACATTAGGCTCTTTGATATTGCCTACATGTCCCTGATGCTCTGTTCATTTTTCTTTAATCTTTCTTCTTTTTTCTTTAGATTGGATTATTTCTTTTGTTCTACTTCATGTTCATTGACTCTTTTTATGCCATCCTAATCTGCTATTAATTCTACCCAGTGAATCTTTCATTTATTAGACTTTTTAGTTCTATAATTTCCATTTGGTTCTTTATTATACATTTCTCTGCTGAGATTCTTCATATGTTTACTCATGAAGACCATATTTTTAATTCTCTGATGATAAAGAGTGGACTATAATTCATGGCAGCTTTATTCATAATAGCAAAATGTTAGAAACAACCTAGATATCCTTTGATGGGTGAATGGTTAAACAAACTTCAGATAGGCCCTTAGAGCTGGTGGAAATACCACCCTAAACATTATTGCAAATCTCTGAAGTAATATCCATACAATGGACTGTTACTCGCTAATAAAAAATTAAAAAAATATTAACACATGCAACAACCTAGACTGACCTCAAAGGCATTACGCTTAGTGAAAAAAAGTCAGTCTCAAAAGGTTATATGTTGTATGATTCCATTTATTATTATTATTTTTAAAGATTATTTATTTATTTTTGGCTGTGTCGCGTCTTAGTTGCAGCATGTGGGATCTTCATTGAGGCGTGTGGGATCTTTTGTTGCGGCGTGCAGGCTCTTCATTGCAGCTCTCGAGCTTCTCTCTAGTTGTGGCATGTGGGTTTTCTCTTCTCTAGTTGTGGCTCCAGCCACTTGGGCTCTGTAGTTTGCAGCATGCGGGCTCTCTAGTTGAGGCGCATGAGCTTGTTTGAGGCGCGTGAGCTCATTGTTTGTGGTGCGCAGACTTAGTTGCCCCAAGGCATGTGGGATCTTAGTTCCCTGACCAGGGATCGAACATGCGTCCCCTGCATTGTAAGGCGGATTCTTTACCACTGGACCACCAGGGAAGTCCCTCCATTTATTATTATTTCTTTTAAGTCTTTATTGAATTTGTTACAACATTGCTTCTGTTTTATGCTTTGGTTTTTTGGCCCGAGGCATGTGGAATCTTAACTCCCTGACCAGGGATTGAACCCACACCCCCTTCATTGGCAGGCAAAGTCCTAACCACTGGACCACCAGGGAAGTCCCTCTATTTATTATTGAAATGGCAAACATTATTGAAATGGCAAAACCACAGATGGAAGCCAGGGGCAGGGATAAGGGCTGGAGTCAGGGTGGGTGTAATTACAACAAGGTAGCAGGAGGGTGTTCTTTTGTGGTGACGGAACAGTTCTGTATTTTAATTGAGGTGGTGGTTACATAAATCTATATATGGAATAAAACGGCATAAAAGTTCACACACACACACACACACCAATGCAGGTTAAAATGGTAAAAGCTCAATAAAGTCTGTAATCTAGTTAACATACCAATGTCAGTGTCCTGGTTTTTATACTGCACTATAACTATATAATTTGTCACCCTTTGGGGGAAACTGAGCAAAAAATACATAGGACTCTTTGGACTGTTTTTCCAATGGTCTGTCAGTTTATAATAATTTCATAATAAAAATTTGAAAATTTGAAAAATGATCTATACCTTGCACCATACAAAATATTAAGTCAAAATGTATCATAAACCTAAATGTAAAACCTAAAACAATGGACTCCCCTGGTGGCACAGTGGTTAAGAGTCCACCTGCCAATGCAGGGGACAGAGGTTCGAGCCCTGGTCCGGGAAGATCCCACATGCCGTGGAGCAACAAAGCCCATGCGCCACAACTACTGAGCCTGTGCTCTAGAGCCCGTGAGCCACAACTACTGAGCCCACGTGCCACAACTAGCAAAGCCCGCACGCCTGGAGCCTGTGCTCCGCAACAAGAGAAGACGCTGCAATGAGAAGACTGTGCACCGCAACGAAGGGTAGCCCCCCCCACCACAACTAGAGAAAGCCTGTGTGCAGCAACAAAGACCTAATGCAACCAAAAATAAATAAATAAAATCGAAATAAAGTTATTTTTTAAAAAAACCTAAAATGATAAAGCTTCTAGGAGAAAACATTTGAAATCTTGGACTAGGCAAAGATTTCTTAGATGTAACACCAAAAGCACAAAAACATATGTTTCACATAGGCAAACAGGTATCAAAACCTAACTTGTATGTGTTAAATGGGTGCAGTTCATTGTTGACAAGTGTTTATAATTGCCTGTTTCTTACCCTTTGCTTTGTCTTGACCAAACTTTAGTGAGCCTTCTCTCTTTCCTATATAGGCCCTTGAACTCTGTTTGTCTCCACAAAAAAAAAGGGAACAAGTATCCCCACCCCTTCCCAGCTTCTCCTGGCAATCAGCTGACCAAAAGACAACTTCCCATCAGACCTCACTGGCTTTTCTCCCCTGCTTATCCAGCTTCCCCATAAAAGATTCTGCTTATCTCTGTTTGCTCCCACATTTACCCTATAAAAGAAAAACCTTTTTGTTTGATTTTGAGACGCTTCCAGATGTCTGAGGTCAGTGTGTTCTCCCTACTACAATAGTCTTTCTTCTGGATAAAGCCTTTTCTTATCTAAGTCCGAATTTGGGGTGGGTTTTTTTTGACACTGTATTCAATTATACTTCAATACAGCTGTTAATTTTTTTTCACAACTACTGTGCAAGACAGACAGATGGCTTCATAAAAGAAAAGAGAATCCGGAAATAGACTATGTATACAGGAATTTTGTTTATGGTGAAAGTACCATTTTAAATGGTTTTGCAATAACTGACAATTAATGGGTAAAAGTTAATTCTCTAGCTCACTCCACATGACCCCCCCACACCAATTATAGAGCTAATACAAAAAACCGTAATTACAAAAATGCTAGAAAAAATTATAGAGGGGCTATATGATGATAATCTTGAAACACGAGTAAAACTTGTACCTTGCTCAGTTAACAAAACTATGGGGGACACTAAATGCCATGACATATTGTTGGTAAAAGTGCAAACTGACACAGCCTTTTTGTAGGAAATTTGGTAGTCTCTAATAAAATTAAAAACATGCATACTTTGCAATTCAATAATTCTACCTTTATGTAATTATCTTAGATAAATACTTGTATATGTATGTATGCACACACACACACACACACACGGAGCATATACAAGGATGTACTGTTTGCAACAGAAAAATACTAACTACAGTGAGTAAATGCCCTTTAATGAGAGTATGGTGAAATAAATCACAGTATATCCTTATACTGAAATACTAATCAGCAGATTAAAGGATTATGTGTAAATAACATAATGACGTGGGAAAAATCTGTAGGATATATTAATAGAAAAAAAACCTCTGCGTGCAATGTATTAAGTTGGATTTCATTTATGTAAAAAAATAAAATCCTGAAACAAACCCAACTATGGTACAAATGTTCATACTGTATATAGGTATATAAATGCATAGGATAAAATCTATAAAGAGACACACTGAACTCATAAGAATGGTTACCACTGCAGAAGGAAGGGAAAAAATGTATGGGAGAAATAAAGGGAAATTTTGCTTGTGCTTGCTATTTGAAACTTTTATACCAAGAAAAACACCTGTGATATTTGGGGGGAAGAGGTACTTTTTTCAAGAGTAATTTGTAGTGCAAAAGCTCGAGAAGCAAATATAGACTATTTCAATTAGTTCGATAATGAAGTAAATAGTCAGGAGAAATCAAAACATATATAATATTTTAGGAGAATGCCTGGAAAGAAGAGCTTGGTCATCCTAACAGTATAACATTAATTTAGAGACTAAACATAACCTCATTAGGCTTTATTTGCCTCACTTGAAAATGAGAATATAAAGAAATATCAACCTCCTAGAGTTATTGTGAGGATCACACCATGGAAAACATTTAGCAGAGGCTGCTGACATGCAGCAATAGTGCAATGAAGGCCCATGACAATTTCGTCATAAAATACATACTGCCTGGCAATTCCCTAGTGGTCCAGTGGTTAGGACTCTGTGCTCTCACTGCCGCGGGCCCAGGTTAGACCCCTGTTTGGGAAACTAAGATCTCACAAGCCAAGCGGCGTGCCCCTCCGCCGCAGAAAACAAAACCAAAAAAACGTACTGCCTTTCTAGAATGTAAAGCCTTCTGGCAAAAGCCAGGGATGTGTGGTCAGGTAAGGGAGAAGAAGCAGCACTTGTGGAAAAGATTGAGAATATAGTAAAGTTTACATACAATTGAACCAATTTCTTTAAAATTTAAATTTTTTTAATTTTTGAAATTTAATTAAAACTTTTTTTCCTCCTAAGCCTTGTCTAGGAAGTCTTAAGTAGGCCATTTTGAGAGGAGAATGGCTAAGATATAGAAGAAGAAGAATAAAGACGGGCACAGACTTATGGCAGTAAGTGTGGGCAACAGGTGTGAGAAAGCCAGAGAGCGGTAGGTGAACTGAAGCTTACTAAAGGGAGGATGTTAATTTGAGTTGCAAGAACTTTGTTAATGAAGAACTCTGGACAATGGGCCAGCTTCAATTTATTATTAAAATGAGGTCAACTGAATAAATGTTTCTGCAATGGCAGTGCCAGAATAGTAAAAGTTTCTAAGTAAAGAGCCAAGAGAAAAACTGATTCGTTCTTTAAAATCAATAAATGACTCAGTAACCATAACAGAAATGGTAGAAGGTAGCAAAAAACAGAAGAATAAACATGGTGCTTTCCTGGACACCAAAACAGATGACACCATTGGTTATGTTCTAGGAAGGAGGGGATGATCAATCCCAGGAACATTATGCCCACAAGCAAAATACCACTCCTCATTTTGCCACTATATTTTACTTTAGCTCCTATGCTAGAGTTGCCCAAAGCGAGCTATTTTATTCTTTTGCAAATCCCAAGGTAACTTCGCAAAGCAAACATCACACATTAAACTGACCTTTGGAGTACCGCAGTCACACTCTTCCCCAGGGTCCACCAATTTATTACCACAGAAAGGAGCGCTGTAAGCTTCGTCAGGCTTTGGAATATTAAGAAGGCAGTTTCCACCTTTATTTAAAGTTAACTTCTCAAAGTCTTCTGCACTGCAGGTGCTGAAGTTTCTGGAACCTCTGTAATAAACATGAAGAAAAAGATCTTAAGTCATAGCAATTACTCACTTTGAAAATCTTAAGTCATGTCTTCAACCAACAAGAAGTGAACATTTAATTCATTGCAGCTCTATTTACAATAGCCCAGAGATGGAAACAACCTAAGTGTCCATCATCGGATGAATGGATAAAGAAGATGTGGCACATATATACAATGGAATATTACTCAGCCATAAAAAGAGACGAAATTGAGCTATTTGTAATGAGGTGGATAGACCTAGAGTCTGTCATACAGAGTGAAGTCAGTCAGAAAGAGAGAGACAAATACTGTATGCTAACACATATATATGGAATTTAAAAAAAAAAAAATGTCATGAAAAACCTAGGGGTGAAACAGGAATAAAGACACAGACTTACTAGAGAATGGACTTGAGGCTATGGGGAGGGGGAAGGGTAAACAGTGACAAAGCGATAAAGAGGCATGGACATATATACACTACCAAACGTAAGGTAGATAGCTAGTGGGAAGCAGCCGCATAGCACAGGGAGATCAGCTCCGTGCTTTGTGACCGCCTGGAGGGGTGGGATAGGGAGGGTGGGAGGGAGGGAGACGCAAGCGGGAAGAGATATGGGAATATATGTATATATATAACTGATTCATTTTGTTGTGAAGCTGAAACTAACATACCACTGTAAAGCAATTATACTCCAATAAAGATGTTAAAAAAAAAAAAAAAAGAAGTGAACATTTAAAATGGCAGAGGGGGCTTCCCTGGTGGCGCAGTGGTTGGGAGTCCGCCTGCCGATGCAGGGGACATGGGTTCGTGCCCCGGTCCGGGAAGATCCCACATGCCGCGGAGCGGCTAGGCCCGTGAGCCATGGCCGCTGAGCCTGCGCGTCCGGAGCCTGTGCTCCGCAATGGGAGAGGCCACAACAGTGAGAGGCCCGCATAACAATAAATAAATAAATAAATAAAATAAAATAAAATAAAATGGCAGAGGAAGTTCCCTGGCTGTCCAGTGGTTAAGACTCCATGCTTTCCCTACCAAGGGTCCAGGTTCAGTCTCTGGTTGGGGAACAAAGATCCTGCAAACCGCGAGACATGGCGGGGAAAAAAAAAAACGGCAGGGGTTTCCCTGGTGGCACAGTGGTTGAGAGTCTGGCTGCCGATGCAGGGGACACGGGTTCGTGCCCCGGTCTGGGAAGATCCCACATGCCGCGGAGCGGCTGGGCCTGTGAGCCATGGCCACTGAGCCTGCGCGTCCGGAGCCTGTGCTCCGCAACGGGAGAGGCCACAACAGTGAGAGGCCCGCGTACCACACACAAAAAAATAAAATAAAATAAAATAAAATGGCAAAAAATAAAATGGCAGAAGATACAGAAAATATTCACAGAATCATAAATCTCAGCATCAGAAGAGACCTCAAAAATTATCTAGTCCTCTCTAGAATTAAGTTTTATTTGTCTTCCATAGTAAAGGTTCTTCAAATATGTGAAGCGAGCTCTGTTTCCCCAACCTCTTTTCACTCTGTTGAAATGACGTTCCTGCGCTCCCCTCACTAACACTTACGAGGAGCTATGTGACAATAACATGAATCCAGTGACGATGCACGCACTGTAGCTACCAAGGAGCAGCCTGCACAGGGCAGAATTTCAGCTACAGTCTGAGGTTCAAATGCCTCTGATGGTAATTTCTAAGAACTGTAGTTAATACTCTGAAGGCTAGATGGGCTTCTAGAAACGGTCCAACTTGAACTGTCTATGTGGTATTTATACGAACACAATTTTGATGTGTTTCTATGTGTTGCTGGGTTGTTTTTAGTTATTGTTTTACTCAATAACGATATTTTTAGATAGTCCCACTGGCTAGGTTCACTTTTGAAGACTAGTGGGAGACACACTCATCTATAAAACAAGAACCTTTGAGAAATCCAAGTCACATTAAAATTTTATTGGGGGCGTTTGGTGCCCTGAAAGAATCTTTTTCATCAGTTTGAGCAATGGTACCAAAAGTAACAGTGGGAATGAGAACCATGTTACGTTACAGTGATTGAGAAAGCATTCCTATTGATTCCGTGTCTTCTGTACATCCAAGGAATCTAAGAAACAGATCCCTTCTGGGAGACTTTGTCCCCTGGGTAAACTCTTCTTTGCTAACCGGCCCAGAGTCTCCCAGGAAGTAGACAGTCCTGGCTCCTGGCTCTTCGGACTGGAAAGCAGTCACACAGAAAGTAAAGACCTAGCACAAGATTTCCGACAATGACAAAAACACTCGTTTTCCACATTCTTCTTTTTCTTGCTACTCTCTGCTTAGGAATATTGTAAGGAGGAGTCCTTTTGTACAACACTGTTCCTTCAACAAATATTTGTGGAACATCTATCATGTACAAGGCACTCTTCTTCGTGCAGGGGAGAAAACAGTAAACAAGGCAGACAAAAATCCCCGCCCCTGTGAAGGCAACATTCTATTGAGTGAAACAGACTATAAACATAATGAAGAAATAAATTCAATAGTACATTAGAAGACAAGTCACGTTGGGGAAAAAGATGAGGAGGTGAAGAGGACGACCTCTGCAGGGGGAGGAGCGACTACAGTTTTTCAAAGAGCTGTCAGGACAGGCACTTCAAATACTGAGACAACTGAATCAAAACTGGATTTCTAGGGGAAGAACATTACCGGCAGAAGAAACAGTAAGTGCAAAAGCCCGAAGGGAGAGGCCTGCCTGTTCAAGGAACAGATAAGGAAGCCAGCGTGGCTGGAGTGGAGTGAGACAGTGAGGGATACAGACAGCAAGGTGTGAAGAGGCCATTGCAAGAATCTGACTTTTTACGATGAGTGAAATAAGGAGGGGAATGACACAATGGAAAGCGTGAAGCAGGAATGATGTGATCTGATTTACGTTTTAATAAAATCACCATGTTTGCTATGTTAAGCAGGAAGAAGTCCACTCAACAGATGATGACGGACCAACTGGCAGTGGTGAAAGCAGTAAGAAGGGTTTGGATTATTTATATGGTTTAAAGAAATAGGCATTAAGGCAAAGAATGTGAGAAAAGAGAAGTCAAGGGTGACTGAGATTTTTGTCCTGAGCTACTAGAAGGAAGGCGCTATCATTAACTATCACGGGAAGATGGGGGCAGAGCAGGTTTTAGGAAGGACAACAAGAGTTTGAGTCTAAGGACCTCAAGTAGAAATGTCAAACTAGAGCATGTGATAATTATCTGATAAACAAGGAGACTTCAATTTAAACAATTGTTTTTTATTTCCTATTATTGTTCTTTATATGGCTAGTACATTGCCTACCACACAGTACATATTCAATAATGTTTTCTGTAAGAATATATTAATCAGCTGATAGTCACAGGAGTTGTACAGACATATGTGTATATTTCCTACACTTGAGCTCCTAATTTTAATCTACAAAGTTCACCACTTCTGAACAGATTATTTTTGAAATAAGCTTGTTATACAGTCCTTGGAACACATTTTCTCATAGAAACAATGTTTTATATGTGTGATCCTAAAGCAATCTACAAAAAAAAAAAATCTGTTTCACCCACAATGAAGTTGACTATCATACTGAAAAGGATAACAAAATCATAACCGCTTCTTCTGCTGTTTAGTATGTGGAGATAATAACAAACATCCCCACGTTGGCCTTCACTAACACTGTGGATAATAAAATGAAGATATTCTCTCCCTAGTCATCCTTGGATGTCACCTACAGTAATAAGAAGGATGATCTTTCTCCTGACACTCGGCTTGAATAATAGCAACTAAAATACCCCTACTCTCTATCACTTCTGGGAACTAAGATATGAATCTAAAGCATCTCCGAATCTCTTCTGTCACATCTAGGTGAGTTTTATAAAACTGATTCAAAAGGAGATACATGGGACTAACAGTGATGGAAATGGTCCCCCAGGATATGACCAAAAAAACCCCAACTATCATTTAAAACATTCTCTCTATGACTAACCTGGAAATAACCAAAACCACCAAAACCACCACTACCATCCTAACCCCACAGCCTAGGAACAGGAAGTCCTAAGAAAGAACTCTAAGTGATGGCACTTAATCAGATCAATTTTTTTAAAAAAGAGCACTCTTTTAAAAGCCTCCGATTATGGAGGCTTTCTGATGTAGGTGGCATTGAGGGACAGAGTTAAGAAAGCCATTTCTCTAGAAAGGTACCTCCCAGGAAAAGCACCCCTCACACGCCCAGGAATCCAAGAGCAGTGTGTGAGGGGAATACTACCAGGTCCCTCAAATATCTTAAATAATGATAAAAAATTATATTACAAAGTTAATTATCCACTTTTTAAACAGAACTGGATCCAACTGATTATCTGTAAAAACACTAGCATCTATATCACTTGCATCTAAAAAAAAAGCCTAACTTATAACAGTCAACTAATGTTCATGAAATAGCATATGAAGTAGTAGGTGGGAAATCTGTCCTCAAAAAGAAGATTTAATATGCCAAAGATAACATAATCCTACTTCTCAAATTATTTCTTACCAAAACTTGTTCAAATATAATGCCCAATACTTTATCAAAACATAACATGAAGACACAAGATACTGTGAGAAGAACTATAAAAAAATTAAAAGACACTATAAGGGGAAAAAAAAAACAGATATAGTCCCATAAAGTCTCTAGATACTAGAATTATCAAACAATAACCCAGGAAGAGAAAATCTGTGCTTCCTATGGTCAGAGAGAAAAATGAGAAGCTTGAAAATTTTAGCAGGGAACTAAAATCCATAGCTGTAATACAGCAGATTTGATGTGTTTTTCTAAAACACATTCTTTACACATTTAAAATACCCTGAAATTGAGATTCATCTTAAAATTTGAATTAACTTGATAGTCACCATTTTTTTCATTCTAAGTGGTATGTTAATAATGGTATCTTATAATCAGTGTCACCTACATTTGCATAAATACAGTGTATTAGTGATCATATTAAACGTAAGTAGATTAAATGATTCAATTAAGAGACAAATATTGCCAGGCTGGATTAAGAAAATAAAACCTAAATATAGGTTGTTTAGAAACATATATCTAAAACACAAGAATAAAGAAAAGTTCAAAGTAAAGGAATAGAAAACATATACTGTCAACATTACCAAAAAAAAAAACAAATCTGGGACAGCTAAATTAATATCAGACAAAACTGACCACTCTAGCTAATGCAATAAAAAAGGAAATGAAAGACATACAAATTGGGAAGAAAGAAACAAAACTGTCTTTGTTTGCAGATCTCTGCCTGCTGCTGGACTGCTGCAGCTTGTGCCCAGACCCACGCTGAGTGCCCACACCAGCCCCTCTTGTCCCAGCACTGCTCCCCCCCACCCCAGGGAGAGGGTGCTGGTGCTGGGAAAGGGGACAGCACACACTTAAAGGGAACAGAGCGGGCTCAGACCCAACCCTCAGCGCTCGTGCTCCAGCAACTGGGGACCAAACCCCAGGCCCAATAGGGCAGTGTTGCCACTGAGCAGAGGGGAAGTCCCGTCACAAACCCAGCTCCAGCTCCAGCCCCTCCATTCCCCATCCCAACCTCTGCTAAGGTGATAGCTTCCAGCACACGTTGAGGAAAGACATGACTTGTGTTCATGTCAAATCCAGCTCTCCCATGAAAATACAAATAACGCACTTTAAAAAACAGGCCGTACACCACATTAACAAATTGAAGAATAAAAACCATATGATCATCTCTATAGATGCAGAAAAAGCTTTTGATAAAATTCAATATCTGTTTAGGACAAACACTCTTCAGAAAGTAGGCAGAGAAGGAACATACCTCAACATAATAAAGGCCATATAGGACAAATCCACAGCTAACATCATTCTCAATGGTGAAAAGCTGAAAGCATTTCCTCTAAGATCAGGAATAAAACAAGTATGCCCACTCCTGCAACTTTTATTCAACATAGCTTTGGAAGTCCTAGCCACAGCAGTCAGAGAAGAAAAAGAAATAAAAGGAATTCAAATTGAAAGAGAAGAAGTAAAACTGTCACTGTCTGAAGACGACACGATGCTATACACAGAAAATCCTAAAGACCCTACCAGAAAACTACTAGAGCTCATCAATGAATTCGGTAAAGTTGCAGGATACAAAATGAATGCACAGAAATCTATTGCATTTCTATACACTAACAACAAAATATCAGAAAGTAAAATTAAGGAAACAATCCCATTTACCATCACATCAAAGAATAAAATACCCAGGAATAAACCAACTTAAGGAGGCAAAAGACCTGTATTCCAAAAACTATAAGACACTGATGAAAGAAGTTGAAGATGACACAAACAGATAGAAAGATATACCATGTTCTTGGATTGGAAGAATCAATATTGTTAAAATGACCATACTATTCAAGGCAATCTACAGATTCAATGCAATCCCTATCAAATTACCAATAGACAAAAAATTTTAAAACTTGCATGGAAACACAAAGACCCTGAATAGCCAAAACAATCTTGAGAAAGAAGAATGGAGCTGAAGGAATCACACTTCCTAACTTCAGACTATATTACAAAGCTACAGTCATCAAAACAGTATGGTACTGACACAAAAACAGAAATATAGATCAATGGAACAGGATAGAAAGCCACAGAAATAAGCCCACGCACTTATGGTCAATTAATCTATGACAAAGGAGGCAAGAATATACAATGGAGAAAAGACAGCTTCTTCAATTAGTGGTGTTGGGAAAACTAGACAGTTACATGTAAAAGAATGAAATTAGAACATTCTCTAACACTATATACAGAAATAAAGTCATAATGGATTAAAGACCTAACTATAAGACCAGATACTATAAAACTCTTAGAGGAAAACACAGGCAGAACACTTGTTGACATAAATTGCAGCAATATTTTTTGGATCCCTCTCTAAAAAATGAGTAACAGAAATAAAAACAAAAAATAAACAAATGGGACCTAATTAAACTTAAAAGTTTTTGCACAGCAAAGGAAACCATAAACAAAACGAAAAGACAACCTACAGACTGGGAGATAATATTAGCAAACGATGCAACCAACAAGGGATTAATTTCCAAAACATACAAACAGCTCATACTGCTTAACATCAAAAAAACAAACATCCCAATCAAAAAAATGGGCAGAAGATTTAAATAGACATTTCTCCAAAGAAGACATACAGATCACCAACAGGCACATGAAAAGATGCTTAATATCGCTATTATTAGAGAAATGCAAATCAAAACTCAATGAGTTATCACCTCACACCGGTCAGAATGGCAATCACTAAAAAGTCTACAAGTAATAAATGCTGGAGAGGGTGTGGAGAAAAAGGAACCCTCCTATACTCTTGGTGGGAATGCAAATTGATGCAGCCACTATGGAAAACAATGTGAAGGTTCCTTAAAAAACTAAAAATATAGCTACCATATGATCCTGCAATCCCATTCCTGGGCATACACCTGGGGAAAACTCTAATTCAAAAAGATACACATTACTCCAATCCAAACAATTCATTGTTTATTTTTAGCATTAAACAAATGTTCAATAGTTTTAAAAAAGCAAAAGGAAAAAGAATAAAAAGAAAGAATTCAGTTACTCACGATGCTCCTGAATTCATGATGCAGCTCTTTGCTCCACAATAACAATCTCTCCCATCATCATGATTCATTCCAAGGTTATGACCCAACTCATGAGCAACAATGGATGCAAATGTCTCCACTGTGATTTGCCCAAACTGCCCAAACACAGGAAGGTATTCATTAGGTTTCTGAACAAAAAGGATATGCTTTTTGTTTCTCAGATTACTTTTTCACAAAAGGAAATTCATCACTACAATACTGATAGCCTACGTAATAAAGCAAGCATCCAACATCAGTGTGTAGACACGGCAGTCTAGTAGGAAACTGGTGTGACTTAACATACTGATGATAGAGATAGACTCTTTAAGCAACAGATCAATTCCTTTAGCACCAACAGATTATTCATGGTGGTTGATGGGAAAACAAGTTCATGGTTCTGACTTAATTTTCTCAAATGGAACCTCTGTTTCCTCATCCATAAAAAGTGAGGCGCTAATAAACACACAATAAATATTAGAAAACTTAATTCAGTCTCCAGGGAAAGAACACATCTGCCACTTCTACCATGTCCCTCATAATAGCCAAAATATCGCGGTAAGGACTAGGAGAGGAAGTACAGAGTCACTGAATGTTGGACATTTCCTAATGCAGATTCCAAAGATGAACATCAAGAACAAAACATACCACGTTAATCCCGCCCGCGTGGCTCCTTGAACACACTGTTCCCACAAACGCCATTCCCGCGGTCCCACCAAAACCTTTCTTCCTAAATGAAGAGAACAGGTATAAGTTATAAAATGTACTTGGGGAGGAAAAGGTACACATTGCTCCTATTTCTTTGGGTAATCTTAAACTGATTGGTAGACCCTATGAAAACTGGGAGAAAAATGGCAAAGGTAAATAACATTTTAAAAATCACAATTCAATTAAAGACATTCTTTTTTATTATCAGAGTGGAGATTAATATTACAAATTCATTTTTCAGACAAATGAAGATACATTTTTGATATCAAACCAATTTGTTTTGTACCTTCTAGATGAAAAAACCTTCCTAAAATGCAGTATATCTATTTATTCAAAAACTCTATTGAGATCAGGTAACAAAATGACATATTCACACAGGAGGCTGCAGGCAGGGAGCACAGGAAACAGAAGAGACACGATGGTCTCCGTAGGGCTGCTCAATCATCGCGGACACACCTGTAACTAAGGACCTGGTCCCTCTGCCTGGAACTCTCCTCCCCAATATACAGCCCTAACTCACTCCCTCACCTGCTTCAGGTCTTTACACAAAGGTCATCTTCTCATTGAGGCCTTCCCTCGCCAAGCTACCTAAATTTTCAACCTCACTCCCCCCAATTCTTCTATCTCTACCCTCCCTGCTTTATTTTTCCTCCTTACTACTTATCATTATTTAGCATATTATATACACTTATTTATCTCACTTATGAGGTAAATCTCCTCCACCACAATATGAACTCCATGAGAGCAAGAAATTTTGTCTGTTTTGTTCACTGCTATACCCCAGAGCCTAGGAATACATCTAATAAATATCTTTTACATGAATGAATAAACCCTTCTCTCGGGCATCTGAACAGCCAGGACAAGAGGCCTAGAGATATTGACATAAGGGGATTGCCAAGAAAACATTTTAGCCAGATCACCCTGTAGTGAACCCCACAGTCCCCAAGCCCCACTTATGTCCTCAATGCTTCCGAAAGGAATTTTAGTACCCCATTCCTAACCACAAACAACCAGGGATTATTAGACATCTGGGAAACGCCTCTAACATGGCAGATGGAGACCAAACAGAGGAGACAGCTTGGTAGGTGTGGTTGGGCAAAGCACAGGGAGTGTGCCTGGTGCCTGTTCCTTTTGTGAATGAGAAGGCATGCTCACTGCCAGGGTATGAGGACACTTCCAGGTACAATTTTACTAAAAATTAATAAAAATGTCAGGATCAAGCTTTTGTGGTTATGGGGCCATAAAAATCCATTTAGGCATTCTCAGTGCCTTGCTTTAAACTAACTGGTATGACTAAGTAAATAAATAAGTAAATAAATAAATTAATTAAATCAAGGGAAATTTCTCCTCAGAAAAAAATTTTGAGTTTTAGGTACCATCAGCATTAAGGAAGGCAAAAATTATTACATAAAACATTTTTTGGCAAAAAGTCAGCCCACCAACCAGAAGATTTTTAAGAAGCAAGAAATTTTTTTAGTATTTTTAAGTGAGGGTTTTGTATTAACTTTTGGAATATATTTGTATTAAGTGATTACATAAGCTTAAGTTTTTTTATGGTTCCATGAAAATACTATGTAGAAAGAAGAAAATTTAAAAAAATATATCAGAAATATCTCAAAGAGAGTTTAAAAAATTATTATATCCATGAAATAAGAATTTGACCAGCTCTCTTCTCTTCTCTTCTCTGCCATCCTACGTACGGTTAAATTTGCTCCTCGCCATGTCTTCTCACAAGACTTTCAGGATCAAGCAATCCCTGGCCAAGAAACAAAAGCAGGGAATCGTCCCATTCCCCAGTGGATTCAAATGAAGACTGGTAATAAAATCAGGTACAACCCCAAGACGAGACATTGGAGAAGAACCAAGCTAGGTCTGTAAGGAGCCTCGCATATGAGGTGGCGCACATTTTTGCTGGGTCAAGGACACTTGCATCTTACCATATCACTCTGAGAACATCACTACTACCCAAACAGCTGGATGGGTTTTATTAGGAAAGTGATTTTTCTCTTTGTGTCAGTGTTTCTGCACTAATGCTTTGGCCCAGTAGTAAATATGTGGAACCTTTTGTTGGGATAAAAAAAAAAAGAATTTGACCATATAAAAATTTTAAGGGGGACAAAAAAGAGCTAAATATTAAACATTAAAAATAAGATAGCTGAAATGAAAAACTAATAAAAACCTTAGAAGGTAAATTTAAAGAAATATCCAGAAAGCAGAACAAAAAGACAAAGAGAAGGAGACAAAAGATAATAAAATTAGAGGACAAGCACCGGAAACTCAATAGCTGAGTAAAAGGAATCCAGAAGGAATGAAGAATAAAAATAAAGAGGATGAAATCATCTCCAAAATAGTTTGAGAAAAATTCCTAGAACTGCAGTTTCAAGATTGAAATTACCCACTAAGAACACAACACAGTGAGTGATAAAAGACCTACACCAAAGCGTAGCATCAGGAAAATTTAGAAGCCTGGGAACCAAGAGAAGATCCTACAAGTTTCCAAAGAAGAAAAAAAAAAAAGGCCACATACAAAAGATCAGGAACCAAAGTGAATTAAAGCTTCTCAATAGTAATTCTGGAAGTCAAAAGACAATGGCCATGCCTTCAAAATTCCGAAGGAAAACATTTCGTGCCTAGAATTTTATACTCAGCAAAATAACCTGAAATTTACAAAACAAACTAGAAAGCACACCTCTGAAAAACTGAGTTACTTAAGCCCTAGGATAATCAGAGTTCAAACTGAGATAATTTTTTTATTAATTGAAGTACAGTTGATTTACAATGTTTTGCTACTTTCTGGTGTACAGGAGATAATTTTTAAATTCTGTTTTGAGGCCGTGAAACACATTTTCCAACATGCAAGAGGTCAAAATTTTTTCTTTCAATATATCCTTACACAAGAAGAAACTAGAAAACATGCCATACCAAAATGAGGAAGTAAACCCAAGAAAGAGGAAGAAGGACATGGGATAAAGGTCACAGAGGCTCCAACACAAAAGACAGGTCTTATTATCATACTGTCACTTGTCCTACAGTAGCAAAAATTTTCCTCATTTAAATGAATGCTCAGAAACCTTAACAGAATGATTCTAATAAAAGAAAAAAAGCAAAAATTATTATTCTGATCATGCCATTAATAGTACCTTTAAAAAAAAATCACTTACAGAACTAGCTGTGCACTGTCATGTCTCCGACGTGTTATAAGAAACTTTTCCCGCCACTGTACAAAGTTCCCCAACACATCACCCGCACCTCCGATTATGTTGATCAGATTTCCATTTGTCCAAATCTCCAGCCCAACTAGCACAATTCGAATATTTAACATGATGTACATCTGGAAAGAAAACAAATAAAAATATATAAAATTTATTAAAGAATATGAGAATAATTCCTGGTTATATATCCGAAAAAAGAAAAAACACTAATTCAAAAAGATATGTTCACCCCAATGTTCACAGCAGCATTATTTACAATAGCCAGGATACGGAAGCAATCTAAGTGTCCATCAACAGATGAATGGGTAAGAAGGTGAGGTATATATATACACATACATACAATGGAATATTATTCAACCATAAAAAGAATGAAATTTTTGCCATTTGCAGCAGCATGCATGGACTTGGACAGTACTATGCTAAGTGAAATAAGTCAGAAAGAGAAAGACAAGTATAGTACAGTATCACTTACATGTGGAATCTAAAAACATACAACAAACTAGTGAATATAACAAAAAAGAAACAGACTCACAGATATAGAGAACAAACTAGTGGTTACCAGTGGGGAGAAGGAAGGGAGGGGGCAATACAGGGATAGGGGATTAAGAGGTACAAACTATTATATATAAAATAAGTTACAAGGATATATTGTACAACACAAGGAACAGTAGCCAATATTTTATAATAACTATAAATGGAGTATAACCTTTAAAAATTGTGAAACAGCATACTGTACACCTGTAACATATATAATATTGTACATCAACTATGCTTCAATAAAAAATAATACAATAAAATAAACAATATGAGAATATCTTTTAAGTAACACAACTACTTAAATTAAAAACAGGACTCCTCCCCTCCAAAAAAAATTCCCTTCAATATAATGAGACTCTAACTTCTCAAAGGGTCTCAGTTTCCTCATCCATAAAACAAAAGTAAAGATTCAAAATCCTTTTTATCTTCCATTCCAAAATCTGACAAACTCTGGATATTTAAAGTTTTGGGTATTTTGGTTCCAAAACTTTCCCTAAACTAATGCAAGCCTATTTATAGTCCATATTTAGCTCACTTAATGTAAATATTCATATATTTCACTACAGAAATGTCAATGAGGTTGATTACAAGGTGCTACCCCAGGACCCTGTTGGAGGTGTAATGTAATACATAGTGAACTGTATGTTATAAATGTATGCGAAGTGAACTATATTACCTACCTAAACTCTTAACTAAAATTCTAATGACATGCACCCCAAAGGTTTCAGATAAAGGATTATGGAACTCATATCTATTTCACAGAGATACTGTGAGGAATAAGTGAGTTAATAAATGTAAGGCAATTGACTCAGTTTCTAGAATGTTATAAATATCCAATAGAATGTTATCATTATCATCATCATCATTATTATGCTTGGTATTTGTATTAGGGGAACAACTTAGAGATGAAATTATCTTATAAGAACATGTAGCTAATTCTCCAGCATCTCCCACTGGATGAATAAACTCCAAAATCTCAAACCAAATCCCTCCTTCTCTCTCTCTCTCTCACATAGACACACACACACACACACACACACACACACACAGTGTCATAGTTTCAGAGGAGGCAGCCTTATTTAAAATAAGATTCTCTCAGTAAAAATTCAAAGATCTTTCTATAAATACCAAAGTACCTTAGCCTATCTGCTATGAAATAAAAGTCATATTTTATGGCAAGATGAGAAAAATTTAAACAAATACATTTTTCTCTGCCCTTTGGCCTCCTCTCTCCCCGCACTGTGCACTGTGTATCTGCATTAGGCATCGACCAAACCTCCCCCATTGGCAGAAATACCTGCTCAACCATAAAGAGCAGCATTCTCCTAGCATCAATAAGACAACTCCTTAAAAGATAACATTCCTTCTTGACCTGTTAAGGGCCACGATGATAATTAAATCTCGATTGTGTAAACTGTCAATAATGCCTCATTGAATGTACAGCTCTCTGTCTCAAAAAACTTATATAACTGTGCCTTGACTTCTAACGAGGGGAACAGTTCTCAGAGCTTTCTGAGATGCTCTTCCTGGGTTATAATCCTCAAATTTGGTTAAATAAAATTTTCCATTTCTTTCTTAGATCAGCTGATGAATTTTTCGTTGACATTAAAGATAAAGTAGATGCTAATTCGAAATCTCTTGCTTGTCTCAGAGTCTCTCTCTCTCCAATTATACTTTACTTTTAAACATAAAACAGTTACAAAACAAATTAGAGAGCAGACCCCTGAAAGACTGAGTTACTTACTTAGGCTCTAGAATAATCAGAGCTCAAAATGAGACAATTTTAAAATTCCATTCGGAGACTGTGAGAGGAGAGGACAGAATAATCCCAGCTGATAGAAAATACAACTCACGCTATCTAAGTAGTTTGCTAAAAGAATCATCTCTTCTCGCACTGCAGTCTGGTTTCTTCCCATCATGTCATACTGAAAAGCAAAGAAGGGAAATCATTATCACCAAAGCAATTTAAGAATAAAATTTCTATAATCTCTTACAATGAAGATAAGAATCCAAATATTTCCTCTGAACCAAAAACTGAGGCACTTAGACATTCTCCTGCATTTCAAACTAATAAGTCTAAAGGATACATTTTAGTGATAAATAGGAATAAAAGAAAAGCAGATACGTGGGTGAAATGAATAATGAAAAAGCACTGAAATCTTAATCTTCTCCAAAGCAGTACAACTTTAAAATGAGTTTCATGCTTAACAGTCTTTAATTCATTTTAATGCAAAAATATTTTCAAGCATTTCACAAAGGTAGAGTTTAAAACAATCAAAATACATAGATAAAGGAATGAAAGACAATCTGAAAGACTTCCTGATCCTTTCACCTCTTAGGCTAACGACATTACCAATAACCAATTTCTAAACTCTGGGCTAAATTAATTATCAGAAATTAACCAACGTTCACTAGTGAAAACATTATATGTAGATAGAAATATAGAGATATATAAAAGTTTAACCATATTAAGCCAGTTGATTATGACTGATTCACTTCTTTGAGATCTAGCTAAATCCAAATGTCTATTTTAATATTATTTTAATATAACCAATTTAATAACTAATTAAAAGAACACTTTTAAAAGATTAGGTGGTTTTGCTCTATGATAAGGGCATTAATACCAGAATATATCAGATTTTATTAATTAGACATTTTATCATGATTCTCCTAAACAAAAAAAAATTTTTTTAATACACTTGACAAGGTTTGATTAAAATAGAACCATTTTTATTTTGAACCATTTTATACCTATGTGGAGAGAGTAATAAAGAAAAACTTTTCAAATCTCTATTTTTGTCACTTGTCCACAACATTCTACAGGAACATTTTACACATTATCTGGGACAAAGTTCATGCTTGTTCATACTCCTTTATGCTTCTTCCTTCTACACTTGAGGATAATGAACCTATAATGAACAAATCTGAATATATTTCTATCTCTTAAAAATATGGCTTGTTTTTTTTTCCAGTCTACATACAATAAGGGATTTTTTTTAAAAAAACATAAAAATTCTCAAAACTGTCTCTGCAGGTTACAAGAAAGGACTTGTCAACTGTGTTAAGTTTCTGCAAACAGCTTATTTGCACAAACAACAAAGTTGGAAGTACAAGTCAGACAAAACATTTCAAATAATCTATAGGTTAAATTATATAGCACCTGTATCTAAAATTGATAATGCTGTAAATGCTGAAATAGACACATAACTTTTTTTAGTTGAGTAAAGCACAATTCTTAAGTATGAATAAGGAAAATGCCCTGGTGTTATCCTGTACAATAAAATAAATAGTAAATGCTAAGCTGACCTATTCTCCTCTGCTCCCTTCTAAAGCATGCCAAGAACCTGGAAGTTTTCTAACTCTTAAATAGGATAGATAGATAGATATCTCTTAGAGATATCTTTCTCTTAGATAGATAGTTTTCTGTCTCTTAAATAGGTTAGCTGAAATCTAGAAAGAAAAGCAATTTTATTAGGCAACAAAGCAATATCTGATTAACTGGGTTTATCATCACCGTCCTTTAAATGTCTCTGAAAAAGTCTCAAGAGCTTAACTGAGAGGCAGAACAGTTTCACTTAAGAAATTTAGCATATGCAAATCACCCAAAAGAACGGGGGAAGAAAATCACCAGTAAAAAATAAAGGTAGAGGTAATCTCATTTGCTACATTCAGTTCTGGAGGTATTAGGCATATCATGTATGAGTATCAAGAAAAAAAGTCATTTTAGTTTTTAAATTACATTTAACAGAAATCAATACAAATACGTTATATTTAATATTTCCTTCATGGGATGCTCACTTCTCATCTGCTTTTCATGAAAAAGAAGAAAAACTGTCACCAATCCTACCCTTTCCTTGTCTACGACAATGAACAGCTCCACATAGCGGGTCTGTGGCAGGACAGCTCTTCTTCTCTGTCAAACACACAAACATCATAAAGGCAAAAAAAAAAAAAAGGTATAAGGCTACACGTTTTTCATACATAATGATCTTACCCTAACCTCTAGTCACTTATTTCATGTCTGTTAAGAACTTCATAAAATGATTTTAACACATCCTAGATCAATAAAGCCAAAACAACACTTTTTTTAAAAAAGTGATATCTGCCATCTGTACTGATCTGAGAAATAGTCTATCTAGTTAAAGACAATATGAGTTATTCAAGTTTCCAAAGCAGAATAACTGATCTTCTAATATCTAAACTACACACACACCCACACACACACACCCACACACACACACACACACACACGTTAATAGGAAACTCCATCACTTTGCTGGGAGTAGAAGAAAGAATATCTGCCAATAACCCAGAGCAGAAGGAAGGACAAGGTTGTCATTTTATTTTGTTATTGTTGTCCTTTATTTTTTTCCTTCCAGTTTCATTGAGATACAATTGACCCTGACATACAAGGTGCCACTTTAAAAAAAAATTAGTTTTGTGATTTTACAGAAATTTAGATAAAGTATAGCATGAGCTAAAATTTAATGTTTTCCAATGATTAAAAAGAACAGTACAAAAGTCAAAAGAATGAATGGCAGGAGAGGCAATGAAAATAATGCCATAAACTAGTATGAGTTAATTAAAATACACCAGAAGAAGAGGCACAAGCCTCTTCTACCACAGCGACATCATCTCATTATGTAGAAAGCTGGCTTCTCTGCAACTGAGGTTCCTCTGGTCCTAGAAACAGTTCAGGTTAAGAGACTCCTGTCAAGGGCTTCCCTGGTGGCGCAGTGGTTGAGAGTCCGCCTGCCAATGCAGGGGACACGGGTTCGTGCCCCAGTCCGGGAAGATACCATATGCCGCGGAGCGGCTGGGCCCGTGAGCCATGGCCGCTGAGCCTGCGCGTCCGGAGCCTGTGCTCCGCAACGGAAGAGGCCACAACAGTGAGAGGCCCGCGTACAGAAAAAAAAAAAAAAGAGAGAGAGACTCCTGTCAAGAGTAAGCCAAGGAATCCTAAAGAAGTCTCAAAACAGGGATACCATGAGTGTCCCTGGAAAAAATCTGAGATCATTAAAGTTCTAAACCTCAATCTCTCTTTCCCTCTCTTTCTCTTTCTCACTTTAGACCTCCAGAATTACCACTCCAGTCTGTGTAAAGCATATCTACATCAAAAAGACCATGGCTGGGGCTTCCCTGGTGGCGCAGTGCCCTGGTCCGGGAAGATCCCACATGCCGCGGAGCGGGTGGGCCCGTGAGCCATGGCCGCTGGGCCTAAACGTCCGGAGCCTGTGCTCCGCAGCGGGAGAGGCCACAACAGTGAGAGGCCCACGTACCGCAAAAAAAAAAAAAAGGCCACGGCTGGACTTCCCTGGTGGCGCAGTGGTTAAGAATCTGCCTGCCAATGCAGGAGACACGGGTTCAAGCCCCAGTCCGGGAAGATCCCACATACCGCGGAGCAACTAAGCCCGTGCGGCACAACTACTGAGCCTGCGCTCTAGAGCCCTCGAGCCACAACTACTGAAGCCCACGCACCTAGAGCCCGTGCTCCGCAACAAGAGAAGCCACCGCAATGAGAAGCCCGCGCACCGCAACGAAGAGTAGCCCCGGCTCGCCACAACTAGAGAAAGCCCGCGTGCAGCAATGAAGACCCAATGCAGCCAAAAGTAAATTAATTAATTAATATTTTTTAAAAAGCCCTCTCAAAGTCACTGTAAAGGGCTATTAGGTAGCAATGACAAAAAGAAATACAGTTACTGTTTAAGACTTAAGCCCTAGTGTCCAAAACACAGAAGCCTGATTGTACTCATCTTGCTGGCTGGAACTGCGTATTGCTCGTCTTTTTATCCCCTTAGTACCCATCACAATGTCTGGCATACAGTTGGCAAAAACACAGTAATAACAGGTATTGGTTTAAGGCACAAACACAACATTTTTTTTTAACTTGAGTCTCAGCCATGAAGAAATACATTATGTCCTTACTCGAAGTAGCTGAGTGACGCTGGGAGGCTCTTCCTCTTCATCCTTTGTGGTTTCTTCCTCTGTATCCTTGTTGGAAACCCCACATTTCACAGGCTCTTTGTGGACATCATCCATTCGATAAAAGATGTGCTCAAAATGAGAGCTGTTTTGCAGGGGTTCAATCCCATAACTCACATTCTCTATATGCAGCAAGCCTCTTAAGTGTTGTATTACACATACACAAGGTTTTAGAATGAAAAAAAAAATACACAGGAAAAGGAATTAAGAAACCGGAATAAAAGTCCTACTTCCTAACATATGTAAGAAGGGGTAGAATGGTATAGAGAAAAACAGAGAGGCTTTACAGGCAGGCAGACCTAAACTTAAAGCACAAGACGACTACTCACTAGCATGACTGCCTGAAAGTTACCTAACCTCTCTGAGGGTTTGCTGTATAAGGAAAGGCAATTCAGAACAGTGGCTAAAAGTGTGAAGTCTGGAGTCAGAAGACCAGAGTTTGAATCCCAAATGTTTCCTACTAGCCTTAGTTTACATTCTCCATAGAGTTGTTCTGAAAACTAAATTATTTAATACACACAAAATACTTAGAACGTTGCCTGGTACACAGTAACTGTTCTACGAGTATCATTACTTAAATGGAGATAATCATAGCCATCTTATATAGTTGGTTTGAGAATTTAAAGTAATATTTCTTAGTTCAATCAATCATGCAAACAATCAACCAGCCCAGTGTCATGCTGCCTGGCCCTTAATAAATTTAATTTTAATATTATTATCACTTCACTTGATACATGATATGATTTCTCTGAACCTCAGCTTGCTCACCTAAATATGGAAATAATCAGCCCCTTTTCACAGTCATTATGCACCTTAGATGAAAGAATATAGGTGAAAATTTTATAAACCTGAAGGGTGACAGAAATTTAAAGTATACGTTATTTTAAATAGCAAAGTTTATTTAGTGGACTCAAAAAAATGAAATTTTTTCTTTAGTTATTAAAATTCATCAACTGCAAGATTGTCCTAAATAAACATGCTGAAAATGACATCTGAAACACAGCTATAAAGACCTTCAGCAACATCAAAGTAAAATCTAAATGTAAGTCCCCTAAAGCGACTTGATCTGGAGACAGAGATAGGTAAAGAGGAAAGAAATAAGGGAATGAAAAAACCCCAAAAAATTGATAAAGAAAATTCCTTACCTGAGTCCAAAACAGTTGCTAAGAGCAATCGATGAATTATAAACGCCCTCCACGTATCCCCGATAATGACAATGATTCTAAATGATAAAAACTGTATTATCTTCAAATACTGTTACATTGCTGAAAATCATCATAGAAACTGCAGAACTAACAAAATTACTTAAGGCCCATAAACTAAAAATTTTTATTATTGGCATCCCATCATTATCACATGGCATTCTTTGTACTATCTTCAGACTGTCTACTATCACTCTACAGCTACACAAATGTTTAGGCAGAATTCCAGAGGACACTAAGTACAAACAACTCTACTCCTATAACCTTTAAACCTAGAAGCAGAACAAGGAAGCATAACGTCATGTTTAACATTTTTAATCACAGGCAAGAAGATGCCACAGCAGCCAACTGAAATCCAATACAGAAGAGGACCTTGTGACAGGCTAGTGACACCAAGGGGGAAAAAATTCAGTACACGGCAAAAACAGTGACTTTGATCCGATGATTTTCTTTTCTTCATATAAGCATACTGATTATACTATTATTATTATTAGTTATACATTTAACCATCTTTAAAAATTAAAGAGACTTTATCCTTAATCTTGAGCAAGAAACTGACCAGTGGAAATGCAAGCATATCACTTACTAATATCAGAATTTTTTAGTACACAATGAGATTTTTTCATCTTTAAAACAACTGTAAAGCACTAAAAAAGAAAAGCCAAGGGGAGTGGGAGGAGGAGGAGGAGGACCAGCCCTGCCAGACCTTATGACATATCATCGGGCCTTAATAATTAAAACAGTAGGGTCCTGGTGGTGCGTTAACTGAGAGACCAACTAGTGGAGCAGAATACGAAGTCTCAAAATAGACTGAAATACATGTGGAACCTTATATGATAAAAGTGGCATCTCAAGTCACTGAGGCAAAGATGCACTTTTTAACAAGTGGAGCTCAGCCAACCGGTTAGACATTCAAAAAAGGGTACCTCACACCATACATAAGAATAAGTTCCAAATGGATCAAGACTCCAAACATTTAAAAAAATTAACTCATGCAAGAACTGAAAGAAAACAGGGGTGAATTCCTCTTTAAGCTGGTGTAGAGAAAGACTTCCTACCACTCAAAATCTAGAGTCAACAGAAGAAAAGGCTGATAATTTTCACTGTATTAAAAAAATTTTTTTAACTTCTACATTAAAAGAAACACCAAAAAAAAAAAAGTCAAAAGACAACTCAGAGACTGGTGAGAAGTATCTGTAACTTTTATCATAGATAAAACTATACTATATTATATATAATACAAAGAACTCTGAAACATTAAAGGGGAAAGATTAAACCTAATAGAAGATGGAGCAAAAGAGTTGAACGACAATTCACAAAAGAAGATATAAAAATGCCCTTATATAAATGAAAAGATTTTCAATTTCACTAATGATACAGTAAGAACCCATGAGTCTATGCTGATATAAACAAGTAAGAAGGAAAAACTCTTCCTTACAGTAGAAACCACCAGTGAATACAGAAGCACTGATGAAATTAGGAAATCACCATTCTGACAACCATCATAACAACTGATTCAGGCAAATACTAAATACTAAAACTAGGGGGTAAAAATTTGAGAAGCATTGGGATAGTTACTAAGCTTCAAAGTATCTAACCAAAAAAGGCAAAACACAGTAACTTTACAGAGAAGAAACCCAGCAGACAACTCCTTAATCATCAATGTTAACACTGTCAGTGATAAACTAATTGCAGCACATGCTCATGATATGATACAGAGAACGGCTCAATGTCCCTTCAGGGTGGATTCCTGCCAAAAGTGCATAACCTGAATCCAATCATGAGTAAACATCACACAAACCCAAATTGCAGGACGTTCTACAAAAAGTCGGCCTGTACTTCTCAAAAATGCCAATGTTGTGAAATACAAGGGAAGACTATGGATTTCTGGATTAAAGGAAACGGGAGACTGCTGAGCATAACACGTGAAATTGGATTTCCTTTCACTATAAAGTACATTATTAGGATAATGGACCAAAACAAATATCAATAAGGTATGTAACTGAATAACAGTATTGCTTCAATATTAACTTCTTAATTTTGAGAACTATACTATGGTGACATAAAAGAAATTCTTGTTTTTAGGAAATTTACGCTGAAGTATTTAAGAGTAAAGGGACACCAGGTGTACAACATACTCTTCAGGAAAGAAAAAAAAGAGAGAGAAGAAGGGATAAAGTATATGTGATAAATGCTAACATTTGGAGAATCTAGGTAAAGGGTATGCACGAATGTTTTCTATCATTCCTGCAACTTTTCCTATAAGTCTAAAACTGTGAACATTTTTTTAAAAATTAAACAATTATGCACTAAACAACACAGGTGAAATTTCAACATTTTACAACTTTTTCCAGTGTGAGGCTATTTACAACCACTGTTTTCTTTCTAGTGCTTTGTAGTTAAAGTCTAGCTTTGATACTGCCTTCTTCTCACTAGAGGAAAAGAGACACCTCTTCTATTACAGATGAGGTAGCACTTATGAGATAGTAATACAGTAACTCACAGCGCTCAAAAATTAAATGCTTCTACTTCCACTATAATAGAAGCTCTCATTTGACATGACTGAAATCCAGCACTTGATCACTCAATCTACCAACTTGATGGTATTTCTTTAATAACTTGGTTTTATTAAATCTTTCCAAAGCCTTCAATTTAGTTTTTTAAAAAAACAACAAATCCTATTTCGCAAGTTTACAAAACATCCAATTGAATCACATGATTAGAGTAAAGGTATAAATGGCATAAACAGTTTTGGAAACACAAAAACTGTAAGCAAAAAACTCAACTACTGGGAGTAGAAGTACTCAGAAGTATCTGAGAAGAGCCTACTAGCCACAAGGGCCAGCGAGCTTGCGGCAGTCAACAAATTTTTCAGAGGAAAGAAGGAGCATTAATTAACCGAGGGAGTTAGTTGAGAGACTTTCTAATGCATTTGCAAGGTACCCCAAAGTTCAAAGACTAATACTAATTTGGAGTTTTATTTCACACAGCAACTCATATCAAGTGGTTATTAAAACTGTGTTTCTTTGTGAAAAATGGCCTTGTGAAAGATGCTGATGATGAAAGCCACATAAGAGTTTTACAAATTAATTTAAATAACAGAATCACAAGGGAAAGCATTTACATTTTCTCAGTGTAACTTAACTGCATTTTATGAACAAAAGTATATTCCATGATGATATCTGACGATGTTGCCACACACACAAAAATCCCAGTACCAAAGTTTTAATTACTATCTCAAATCTATAGTCACACTTTTATCTATTTGAACAATATTCAATAACCAATAAGTGAAAGGCTCCATCTGTCTTAGTTTATATTTTTCAAACACCCAGGAAAACATAATTAAATTGTAATTCTTTATGATAAGAGTTGAATAAATTTCTATAAAACTGAAATCTATTTTTAGCACTTTTAAGCATATAAACTTTCAATAGTAAAAAATAATATTGAGTTCACAGTTGTTGGACTGACTGTTCTAAGTAGTATCTTACAAGTATTAACTCATTTAAGCTTCCCAATAACTCCATGAAGTTATAATTATTATTCCCATTTTAAGGTGAGGATTCTAAGGCACAAACAGGTTTAAGAAACTTGACCAGCAAATAAATAATAGAGCCAGGAATCAAGTCCAAGCAGTGTGTGTTACCAAAATCCAGGCCAAGAAACCGCTCCAAGAGAAAAAATGCCTTTTTAAAATCACTGCTTTTGTTGAGTGGCATAAATTATGTGGTCTTTGGTCTCATGCTGTAGTAATCTTCGGATGGATGACTGGATGGATGGATGAACGGCTGAATGGATTATCTGTGTTCTGGTTTATGCTATCACATACATTTAAACTCCTCTACTATTTTGCTATTAAACAATGGAAAAACAATAAAACAAAACAAAACAAATAAAATAAAATAAAACAATGGACAAACACAACATTGAGATAAAGGAGTCAGCAAAGTCAGCAAAGGCCAGCAAAGGATGGATCTAAGTCAGCACTGCCTTTTTTAAGTACTAATAATTAATCTAAAATAAAGGTTTTCATAATTCAAAAAGAGTCATGTACACAATGTTCATTGCAGCTCTATTTACAATAGCCAGCACATGGAAGCAACCTAAATGTCCATTGACAGATGAATGGATAAAGAAGATGTAGCACATATATACAATGGAATATTACTCAGCCAGAAAAAGAAATGAAATTGAGTTATTTGTAGTGAGGTGGATGGACCTAGAGTCTGTCATACAGAGTGAAGTAAGTCAGAAACAGAAAAACAAATACCGTATGCTAACACATATATATGGAGTCTAAAAAACAAATGGTTCTGATGAACCTAGAGGCAGGACAGGAATAAAGTCACAGACATAGAGAATGGACTTGAGGACACAGGTAGGGGGAAAGGTAAGCTGGGACGAAGTGAGAGAGTGGCATTGACATATATACACTACCAAATGTAAAATAACTAGCTAGTGGGAAGCAGCCGCATAGCACAGGGAGTTCAGCTCAGTGCTTTGTGACCACCTAGAGGGGTGGGATAGAGAGGGTGGGAGGGAGACACAAGAGGGAGGGGATATGGGGACATTTGTATATGTATAGCTGATTCACTTTGTTATACAGCAGAAACTAACACAACATTGTAAAGCAATTATACTCCAATAAAGATGTTAAAAATAAATAAATAAAATAAAATAAAGGTTTTGCCTTCTATTTATTTGAAGAGAGCTGCAAAAGTGCAAAACTAACATAAACAATTCCACCTAGCAAAACATAACAAAGCTCAGGGGAAAAATTATACATGTTTAATGGTAACAAAGATTTCTCATGAAAACTATAGCAAAAAATAATAATATATAATACCTAACTGCCAAAAGGGACTTTAAGACACTCTTACCAACTAAAATTCGAAATATTTATGCTCTAATTAAATAACACATAAAGCAAAGTTGACATCTGCCAATTATTTCAAGTATTCCTGGCCAGTTCTGTCCTCAGGAAAACTCTGTTCTCTGATGCAAAAAGGACCACAATTCTTAAGAAAATAATTGTTTTCAGCAAAAAATCAGAACGTATAATAGGAAACAAGTGTTTGTTCTTTACTAAGTACTAATGGCAAGTCAAATGGTTTAATAAGGAAGTAAGATGTACTTTAAGAGGTATCCATTTTCAGCAAAATAAATAAAATAAAAAATAAAAAAATAAATCAGACTTTTCCCCTTCATAATCTCTAAGGATTATCATTCAATAGAAGATTATTTTCCTGCTCTTTTAAAAATCACTTGACCATGGAGAACCAGGAGAGCCGTAAGGTAAATACTGTTTAATTTATGTCAATGCACTCACACTCCCACCCCAGGACAATGCCATATATAATAATATCAAAAGAGGTCCTTGGGGAAGCACAAGGTAACAGTCCTGAGTACCTGAAGAGAACGCACTTTAAAATTATAATTATTTTAAATTCTGATATAGGGTCAGGAGGAAAATATATTACCTGTATATCAGGGTAGTCAGAGATCAGAGCCCCTTCCTTGTTGTAGGTATAAACTACAAAATCTTTGGGTAAAAGGTCCCTGCAAGAGGAATAAAACACACCATTTAAAATTATTTTATCTATTTGCAACTAAGGACACAACTTATAAGGCATTATCCCAGAAGAGATGAGCAGAAATAAAAACTTTCACCTGATAAATTGTTATTCAAAGAAGGAGCTACCATAAAACTAAAAGCTCATGAAGGGACCTGCATCTGAAATCATGCGTTGTCCTCACGGTCACAAAATGCTGGTTGCATAAAACATACGTAACATCCTTAAAGTTTTCTGATACATCTCATAGGAAAAGTATAAATTAGGTTATATAGTACACCATATTTCTGGAAGAAAATAAATGATTTTACCCTCTTTTAAATGTCCTAGATAAAGAAGCAGCGCTCCTTGACCTCCTAAGTACGGGGGCAAAATCTGTGTCAGCTGTTAGAGGAACCAATCATTGCTGATTCCTGAAGCTTCCTTCCATGTTAAGGTAGACTGATAGTGGAAACCACACGTGCAAAATAGGGTTAGCTTTGTCAATGAAAAGATATCCAGTGATGCTTGTTGAAGATGGTAAGGCAGACTTTATTATCGACATAAGTATAGGAACCACTGCAAAGGGATTTTACAGGGCGGTGGGGAGAAAGACCAGGCTCAACTCCAAATACAGCACGGGGAAGTGGGAATTTATAACCAAGGAGCATGGTGAGGGTCAGTGGATGGAAAATTACTATGAGGAAACAACAGGGGTGAGGGACATTCTGGCTAAACTAACCTAACAGATTCTTGCTGAGGACAGGCCAGGGTGATCAGACATCACTGGGCGGGGAAGGGGAGTGGAAGATAAAGAACCTGATCAGACATCCAGAATGATCAGATATGGGGGGCAGGGGGAAGTTCTTGCTAAAACTAGATTTTACAACAAACTACACTGCTGGACCTAGGAGAAGGTTCAGGAACCTGACTAAAGTTTGGTCAAGTAAAGAATCTTTGTTAGTCTCCCTGCTTGTTCAAGGAAAGAAAAGACATTCTTCTTTCCTCTGAATAATACAAGTCCATTTCCTCATTCAGTTGTCTTTTGTTCATTACAGACCAGCTGAATCATCTATTGGAACCTGATAGTAGAGGATATTTGCTGGGTGGTGCTGGCAGTCAGGCATTTAATGAGGGGAGTTGCTATGAAAAATAAAAGAAAAACAAAGATTAGTAGTTAGAAACCCAGTTTCTAAGTCCAGGAGGAAGCCATCAAGATTTTTTAGACTTGAGCTTAGAGCATCTTCAGGTGTTAGACTGAGGTTGGCACTGGCCACCTGACACATTTTCCTAGTTTGCAGTTTCAATGTCACTGGTGATAGCATCAGGTATTCTGATGAATTTCCTGAGAGGTCCACACAGCAGGAGGCATGAAGCTCGCCCATACATGATCTATTGTAATCATTTTTTTTTGAAGTTTCTATCAAGTCTTCCAGCTGCAGCTTACAGAGTTTCAGGAAAAGGGCAGTTTTAGTTGTCAATGATTCCAAGTCAGAAAGGACAAAATTTGGAAATGTGAACTTAGAGAGTTGTAGCCAGATACAGGAGGAAACTAGAAGAATTCAGGATTTGGTAAAGCTGGCAAAATGTGCAAGATGAAAGCAGCAACAGTTCACTATAGTTTTCCATTGAAACAAACAAAAAAGCACATTCTCTCTACAGTCACACCCATTTCTGTGAAAGATAAAGTAAGACTAATTTGTTTGCAAGGAAGTTTGGTCTCATTAAATTTGGCCTGGTTATTTACATAAGTACAGCAAAAACAGTGATTGACCACATAGTACCTTGTTTGAGTTTGCTTTGCTGGAGCATTCCCTCTCAAGGCTAAGAAGCCAAGTCAAAAACTTGCCACCAGATCTGACTGCAATACCTATAGATTTGGGTGAATTCCTCTCTTCTGAAGGTTCCCCAAACATCCTGAGGTTCCTGGGCCTGCCAGAAGTGACCTTCCTTACTCACCTGTAAGGCAGGAAACCCTGTAAGCCAGGAACAGGATGGTTCTTCCAAGGGGAGCTGTATAAACATTGCCTTCTTAAAGTCAACCTTAGATCCTTAGAGCTATCTGGTCATATCTGATTCAGTACACATCATTCCCAAATATGACATTACAATCAAAGTCTTGGTAATATAAGAAAGGTTTCCAATTGCTTTGTGTTACAAGGAGGATAGATTTTGACTGAACTTATGCAAATAACTATACTGCCGTGAATATAAGATGCGTTAACACATCAAATAAACCTGATTAGTTCAACATCTCTCTTTTCATAAGGAGACAAATCCTTTGAGGTTTTCCAAGGGCCATTTTGGAAATATCAAAGTTAGTTTGGGGTCAAAGAGACTCCACTTAGAATTTGATTTGGGGAAATTGTCAAAAATGCCAAAAGGTTTGAACACTTGACTAAATTGGATCACAGGTGTCACTGTGAAACAACACTTAGCTGTCCATTTAACCAAAGTCACAATTAAAAGATTTCAAAGGCACATACAGAAAGTTACCCAGTTATTAAAAAAAAAAAAAAAAACTCTTAGCTTTCTTAATATTGAGAAGATCTGGTTTTCTGAAATAATCAAAGACCTGATAAACACAAGACACACTGGAAATTATCTTAAAACACAAAATCTTATCCTCCCAAGCTGATTACTTAAATGTAAAGAAAACAACCTTTTTTACCATTTCCTATTAAGAGGAAACCAATAATCTAAGAAAACCTTGTGTTTTAACAGAGAAAGAAAACCAAATTCTGGTTTTGTATCAGTGTACTATTAATACTAAGGCAAATTAAACAAACAAACAAACCAAAAAACCTTACAAATAAATCCATCCAATAGTAGCCAGTTTTGACCACACAAGGAAAGATTCCTTTTCCAAGGTCCCTTTTCCACAAACTTTCTTTAGAAATTTTCTTACATCACTCAGTTTTTGTCCTACATTTTTCTTCTTTCTCATTCTGGAACAACCATTCATTCTACTTTGGGACAAAATTATCCTCTCTTACCCTTAGCAAAACATATCTTTCATACCCTTCCTTATCAAAAATACACCTTATATTTTCCTTGTATACAGTTTGTTTTCTTTACCCTTATTATTCCTAGTGGTTTCATTTATTTATATTGATTAGATTTTTTAATCATTAGTAACTCTAATTTTCAGTAAAAACTAGGAAGCAGGCAATTGCAAACTGTCTGCTACATACTATCATTCTGTAACAATGAATACATTATTTCATAATTTCTAGAGATGTGTCTTTTTCACAGTACAATTCCTCATGCTTACTAACAGACCTAAATATATTTAGCTTCTCTATACCATATGAAAACAAGATGCCAAAAGTAAATAAAATTAAATTTCTCTTCGGCAATTAATATTTCAATATTTTATCTTATTTGGAAATTATGTAGTCAATGATTACCCATCTTTGACTTAACTTCATATAGCTTTAAGGTTTCAAGTTATGAAAAAAATGTTTGAAACTATTTTTCAGGAGGCATAAAACATAATTACCATTGAAAAGTTCATTTATAAACTTTTAGTCCACTTACATCTATTTAATTTACTTGTTCTGAACAATTATACTTGAATTACTCATGAAAATTTCATGAGCCATTAATTAAACAAAGCTAGCCATCCATTCTTAAGTTGTTTTTCTTGTTGACAAGTCACGCAAGTATCAAAAAAAAAATCACAAAAGCGAAGAACAAAAAATTATATATTTATGGTTCTTGCCTCTTTTTTTTTAACTGCCATGCTTGACATCAAGCAATTCCTTTTTATTATACATTTTGTCCTAAGGGTTGATTTATAATTTATAATCTTAAATATCTGGTAGAGATAACATAAGCTTATTTGAATAGTAAACATAGGTGGAAAAAATTGCATATCTGCATTACATATTTAAAGCCGACACCACTGAAGTTGTCAATTTATCAACAACTGTATCAACAATATAAGAACTAGCAAAAAGATTATTCAAGATCATGTGAACTTAAAAAAACTTGGGTTAGTTTCTGTATTCCTGAGAGTTTTAAGAACATAATTTATCTAAGTGCTCATTTATCTCTAAACCAATTTGAATAGAACTCTTTAAGGGATTTTATAAATTAATGTGATAATACCATCCAGAGGTAGGAAACTATCACACACCTATAACATACATATATATAGAAATACATAAACATAGAGACACAAATAGAGAACTTAAGAGTTTTCATTTTAAAATTTTAGCCGTGAGTCAGTAAAACAGCAATACAATCTTATTTGTTTATCTCCACTTCGTATTTTCATCTGAATTGTCTCTGGCAAATAAAACAAGTTAAGGTCACCTGCCTACCAATACTTCTGGAGGAGACTTTTAAGATTTTCTCTTGCCGTGATATGTAATCTTCCTTTGCTGTGGTCTAAATTTTAGGCAACAGACTGAAGAGACATCTAACTGCTGTCTGGATGTTTCCAAAGCCCATGTGAGTGGACAAATCATTCAGTTCTATTTCCAAATAGCCTTTTGTTCTTCTTTTCAGACTCAGGTAGCTGCTTTCAAGGCTACCTGAGTTGAGAGGACTGAGGTTGGCGGCGTGAACACAGCCTGCAGGGCGTTAGTGCGCCGCGGCTGGCCGGGAGAGAGTCCGGGGAGAAGTCTGGAACTGCCGAAGAGGCAAGAGACTTTTACGTCCCTCTTTGTTTCCTGGTGCACGAGGAGAGGGGATTAAGAACGCTGCTTGAGAGAGCTCCAGGGACGGGCGCGAGCCGCGGCTAAAAGTGCGGAGCCCAGAGACAGACATGAGACGCTAGGGCCGCTGCTGCCGCCACCGGGAGGCCTGTGTGCGAACACAGGTCACTAACCACAAGCCCTTCCGGGGAGCCTGTGCAGCCCGCCACTGCCAGGGTCCCGGGATCCAGGGACAACTCCCCCGGGAGAACGCACAGGCGCGCCTCAGGCTGCAACTTCTCGCCGGCCTCTGCCGCAGCAGGCCCGCCCCACACTCCGTGCCCCTCCCTACCCCCGGGCCTGAGTGACCCAGAGCCTCCGAATCAGCGGCTCCTTTAACCCCGTCCTGTCTGAGCAAAGAACAGACGCCCTCCGGCGACCTACACGCACAGGCGGGGCTCAATCCAAAGCTGAGCCCCTGGGAGCTGTGAGAACAAAGAAGAGAAAGGGAAATCTCTCCCAGCAGCATCAGAAGCAGCGGATTAAAGCTCCACAATCAACTTGATGTACCCTGCATCTGTGGAATACCTGAATAGACAACCAATCATCCCAAATTAAGGAGCCCTGTGGATGAAAGGCTCTTGGGGCTGCAGCCAGGAGTCAGTGCTGTGCCTCTGAGGTGGGAGAGCCAACTTCAGGACACTGATCCACAAGAGACCTCCCAGCTGCACATAATATCAAACAGCAAAAATTTCCGAGAGATCTCCATCTCAACGCCAGCACCCAGCTTCACTCAACGACCAGCAAGCTACAGTGCTGGACATCCTATGCCAAACAACTAGCAAGACAGGAACACAACCCCACCCATTAGCAGAGAGGCGGCCCAAAATCATAATAAGTCTACAGACACCCCAAAACACACCACCAGACGTGGACCTGCCCACCAGAAAGACAAGATCTAGCCTCATCCACCAGAACACAGGCACTAGTACCCTCCACCAGGAAGCCTACACAACCCACCGAACCAACCTTAGCCACTGGGGACAGACACAAAAAACAACAGGAACTACGAACCTTCAGCCTGCAAAAAAGGAGACCCCAAACACAGTAGGATAAGCAAAATGAAAAGACAGAAAAACACACCGCAGATGAAGGAGCAAGATAAAAACCCATCAGACCTAACAAATGAAGAGGAAATAGGCAGTCTACCTGAAAAAGAATTCAAAATAATGATAGTAAGGTTGATCCGAAATCTTGGAGATAGAATGGACAATAGAATGGACAAAATGCAAGAATCAGTTAACAAGGACCTAGAAGAACTAAAGATGAAACAAGCAACGATGAACAACACAATAAATGAAATTAAAAGTACTCTAGATGGGATCAATAGCAGAATAACTGAGGCAGAAGAACGGATAAGTGACCTGGAAGATAAAATAGTGGAAATAACTACTGCAGAGCAGAATAAAGAAAAAAGAATGAAAAGAACTGAGGACAGTCTCAGAGACCTCTGGGACAACATTAAACGTACCAACATTCGAATTATAGGGGTTCCAGAAGAAGAAGAGAAAAAGAAAGGGACTGAGAAAATATTTGAAGAGATTATAGTTGAAAACTTCCCTAATATGGGAAAGGAAATAGTTAATCAAGTCCAGGAAGCACAGAGAGTCCCATACAGGATAAATCCAAGGAGAAATACGCCAAGACACATATTAATCAAACTGTCAAAAATTAAATACAAAGAAAACATATTAAAAGCAGCAAGGGAAAAACAACAAATAACACACAAGGGAATCCCCATAAGGTTAACAGCTGATCTTTCAGCAGAAACTCTGCAAGCCAGAAGGGAGTGGCAGGACATATTGAAAGTGTTGAAGGAGAAAAACCTGCAACCAAGATTACTCTACCCAGCAAGGATCTCATTCAGATTTGATGGAGAAATTAAAACCTTTAGAGACAAGCAAAAGCTGAGAGAGTTCAGCACCACCAAACCAGCTCTACAACAACTGCTAAAGGAACTTCTCTAGGCAAGAAACACAAAAGAAGGAAAAGACCTACAATAACAAACCCAAAACAATTAAGAAAATGGGAATGGGAACACACATATCGATAATTACCTTAAATGTAAATGGACTAAATGCTCCCACCAAAAGACACAGATTGGCTGAATGGATACAAAAACAAGACCCATATATTTGCTGTCTGCAAGAGACCCGTATGCTAACACATATATATGGAATTTAAGAAAAAAAAAATGTCATGAAAAACCTAGGGGTGAAACAGGAATAAAGACACAGACTTACTAGAGAATGGACTTGAGGCTATGGGGAGGGGGAAGGGTAAACGGTGACAAAGCAATAAAGAGGCATGGACATGTATACACTACCAAACGTAAGGTAGATAGCTAGTGGGAAGCAGCCGCATAGCACAGGGAGATCAGCTCGGTGCTGTGTGACCGCCTGGAGGGGTGGGATAGGGAGGGTGGGAGGGAGGGTGACGCAAGCGGGAAGAGATATGGGAACATATGTATATATATAACTGATTCATTTTGTTGTGAAGCTGAAACTAACATACCATTGTAAAGCAATTATGCTCCAATAAAGATGTTTTAAAAAAAAAAAAAAAAAAAAAAAAAAAAAAAAAAAGGCTACCTGAGTTTCTTGAGAGCCCCCGATGGATGGCAAGGGACCAAAAATGGAAGTGGCTGTGGGGAGCTGAGGGGCTGCAGTGGGAGAGGAAAGTCTGACGGGTGTGCACAGAGGGATGGAGGAGGTGGCGGTCTGAAGTGGGACATATCAAAGGATCCAAGGGAACTGGGGGAAAGATTGATGGTGGTAAGAGGAGGACGGAGGAGCAGAAGCAACAGGGAGGGAGCAGTATTAGAGCAGTCAATCTGGGGAGATCTCAAGTTTCCAAAAGACGCCAACAAAGTTCCAAATTATCCTCAGCAAAACATGCCAACAAGAACAGAAGCAGACAGAGCTGGCATAGCAGAGAGTCAGCAGGATGTGAGAAGAGGTGGTTTAGTTGACTGAGAAGTTCCAAAGGGAGAAGCCAGATCCAAAAGAGAGAACAGAGAGACTTCACACAGAGTCAGGAAGGAAGAAGCTGCAGCCCAGGACATCAGGGAGTAATCCCCATTCAGAACACGGAGCCAGGAAGACCTTCCAGCCCAGGAGGTACCTGTCGAAAGAAGCCTGGGACTCTAACCCAGCTTCGGAGGGTATACTCAAAACTGTAAAAATCAAGTCAGCTTCAACAGATGTTTGTCTGGAGCAATGGTTCAGGAGTCAGAGTCACCAATGGATCCCCGATCAGTCAGTCAGGACTGAAGACAAGGGCTTCAAGGTGCATACTTAGGGTCCAGAGTGAGAGGCCGGGGGGTCCAGTGATGAATCTGATCCTATACGAGTCATGGCGCCATGACTGTCAAAGAAAAAAATATTCAGTGACACGTGTTAAAGATGGTGAGGCTAACCTTATTCAGGACCACTGCAATGGCATTTTACAGTGAGGGACAGAGATCAGGCTCAACTCCAAGCACAGCATGGGCAGGTGGGAATTTGTACCCAATGAGCAGGGTGGGGGTCAGTGGATGGAAAATTACTAAGATGAAACACCACGGTGAAGGAAGCTCTGGCTAAACAGACTCACGGATTCTTACTGAAGACAGGCCACGGTGACCAGACATCACCCGAGGGGATGGCGGAAGATGAGGAATTTGATCAGATGTTGAGGGTGGGGGGTTCTTGCTAAACTCACTTAGCAGGGTTCTTGCTAAAACTGGATTTTCCAAGGAAGTGTAGACATGCACCCAGGGGAAAGTTCAGTAGCCTGACCAAAGTCTGGTCAAGCAAAGGACCTGTGTCATTTGCAGCAGCAATGGAGCAGCAGTATACTCATCTCCAAGGCTTATGGACAAGGCATGGATGCAGGGTGCCAGCTAGTGGTTTATGAAGTAACCCTTAACCTTCTAAACTCCAGGCTCAGACTGTCTAGACTGTTTAAGAGATGGAGAGATCAACGGTTTACGTGCAGTTTAATCAGTTACACAGCCTGACTTTAGCCACGTGACCAATATAGTATAAAAGACCCCTTCGGTAAACATGATGCTTGTTTACCCTGAAAAGATGATGCTTCAGTCATATCTCAGTGGTTTGTAATCTGAAGACAAAGCACATCTGTGCAACTGAAAAAGGACCCTGGGGGGCTCTGTCTGGAAGTGTTCAAACTCCTTGACGATCTCCTCTGCTTTCTTTGTCCTGATGTCCTGTACCCTTTACCTTTATGAAAGTCTCCTTGAGTGAGCTTCGGAGTAGCCCGTGGAGTTTTGAGTCCTTTCCATTATCCAACCCTGTTCAGTCACTGCCCTGTCTCTCCCCTTTCTCCCCAACACATACACACTCTTTGCTCCCTCTGGTGGTGAATTTAAAAAGAATAAACTGGAGATGGTACTTGGCTTTGCTCTGCCCTTCCTCTTCCTTGGAAGTCACTGCCTGCCAGTGGGAGCACAGATTTTGCCACGCTCCTCCAGGAGCAGGCCTGCCACCGTGCAGGCTGACGTGAGTGGATGAATCTGCCTAATCCGGGGTTCAGGACTGGCAGGTCCATCAGGCTCTCATTCTATGGTAAATCCTCTAACCCAGCCCTCATCAATAATAAAAGTGGTATTTTGACCTCCTATCTAACTCACCCTTTTAGTTTATGTTTAAAGTTGTTGAGCACAGGCAGAGAAAAGGTGGCCCCACAACCCACAGTCCCTGCCAAATAACCCAGCAGAAGTAATTATGTCCATCCCTCTGCAAGGAGGCTTCGTATCTTTCAGCAAGGATTCATGACCAAAAAAGGTTAAGACTGCCATTGTAGAAGCCCTGGGAGGAAAAAAATAAGCGCTCACTCAAACAGAGTCCCCCGTTCATTGATAGCCATAATAATAGGCTATCTATCCTAACTCTTTTTCGCTAGTGATCATTAGCTTTGATGACTGCCTTTCAAAGATATTCAAAGACCTGGCTCCTCTTAACAAATGCCTGGAAAAGTACATTTGCCCACTAATTCAAGAAGCATAGGGGGGACCTTCAAGATGGTGGAGGAGTAAGACGTGGAGATCACCTTCCTCCCCACAAATACATCAGAAATACGTCTACATGTGGAACAACTCCTACAGAACACGTACTGAACGCTGGCAGAAGATCTCAGATTTCCCAAAAGGCAAGAAACTCCCCACGTACCTGGGTAGGGCAAAAGAAAAAAGAATAAACATGGGTAGGGCAAAAGAAAAAAGAATAAACAGAGACAAAAGGATAGGGACGGGACCTGCACCTCTGGGAAGGAGCTGTGAAGGAGGAAAAGTTTCCACACACTAGGAAGCCTCTTCACTGGTAGAGATGAAGCTTCAGAGCTATGGAGGAGAGCGCAACAACAGGGGTGCAGAGGGCAAAGCGGAGAGATTCACGCACAGAGGATCAGTGCCAACCGGCACTCACCAGGCCGAGAGGCTTTTCTGCTCGCCTGCTGGGGCAGGTGGCGGCTGGGAGCTGAGGCTCGGGCTTCAGAGGTCAGATCCCAGGGAGAGGACTGGGGTTGGCTGCCTGAACACAGCCTGAAGGGGTTAGTGCGCCACAGCTAGCCGGGAGGGAGTCCGGGAAAAGGTCTGGACCTGCCTAAGAGGCAAGAGACCATTGTTTCGGGGTGTGTGAGGAGAGGGGATTCAGAGCACTGCCTAAACGAGCTCCAGAGATGGGCGCAAGCCGCGGCTATCAGCTTGGACCCCAGAGATGGGCATGAAACGCTAATGCTGCTGCTGCAGCCACCAAGAAGCCTGTGTGCGAGCACAGGTCACTATCCACACGCCCCCAAGGAGCCTGTGCAGCCCGACACTGCCAGGGTCCCATGATCCAGGGACAACTTCCCCAGGAGAACACACGGCATGCCCCAGGCTGTTGCAACGTCACGTCGGCCTCTGCCACCACAGGCTCGCCCCGCATTCCAATTATAACTACTGTACCCCTCCCAACCCCCCCACCTGAATGAGCAAGAGCCCCCTAAACAGCCGCTGCTTTAACCCCCTCCTGTCTGGGTGGGAACAGATGCCTGGGAGCAACCTACACACGGAGGCGGGGCCAAAACCAAAGCTGAACCCATGAGCTGTGTGAACAAAGAAGAGAAAAGGAAATTTCTTTGTGCAGCCTCAGGAACAGCAGATTAAATCCCCACAATCAACTTGATATACCCTGCATCTGTGGAATACCTGAATAGACAACGATCATCCCCAAATTGTGGCGGTGCACTTTGGGAGCAACTGTAGACTTGGGGTTTGCTGTCTGCGATTGACTTCTTTCCGATTTTTATGTTTATCTCAGCTTACTGTTTAGCATTTGTTATCATTGGTGAATCTGTTTATTCGTTTGGTTGCTCTTTTCTTTTTTTTTTAAACTATTATTATTTTTTACAATAATTTTTTAAAATTATTATTTATTTAATTTTAATTTTTTCTCCCTTTTCTTCTGAGCCGTGTGGCTGACAGGGTCTTGGTGCTCCAGCCTGATGTCAGGCCTGAGCCTCTGGGTGGGAGAGGCAAATTCAGGACACTGAACCACAAGAGACCTCCCAGCCCCACATCATATCAAATGGCGAGAGCTCTCCCAGAGATCTCCGTCTCAATGCTATGACCCAGCTCCACCCAACAGCCAGTAAACTCCAGTGCTGGACGCCCCATGCCAAACAACTAGCAAGACAGGAACACAACCCCACCCATTAGCAGAGAGGCTGCCTAAAATCCTACTAAGTTCACAGACACCCCAAAACACACCACCGGACGAGGTGCTGCCCACCAGAAAGACAAGATACAGCCCAACCCACCAGAACACAGGCACCAGTCCCCTCCACCAGGAAGCCTACACAACCCACTGAACCAACCTCACCCACTGGGGGCAGGAAACAAAAGCAACAGGAATTATGAGCCTGGAGCCTGAAAAAAGGAGACCCCAAACACAGTAAGTTAAACAACATAAGACATAGAAAGGAGCAGCAGAAGGAGGAGCAAGCTAAAACCCCACCAGACCAAACACATGAAGAGGAAATAGGCAGTCTACGGGAAAAATAATTCAGAGTAATGATAGTAAAGGTGATCCAAAATCTTGGAAATAGAATGGAGAAAATACAAGAAACGTTTAACAAGGACTTAGAAGAACTAAAGAGCAAACAAACAATGATGAGCAACACAATAAATGAAATTAAAAATTCTCTGCAAGGAATCAATAGCAGAATAACTGAGGCAGAAGAATGGATACGTGACCTGGAAGATAATATAGTGGAAATAACTGCCACGGAGCAGAATAAAGAAAAAAGAATGAAAAGAACTGAGGAGAGTCTCAGAGGCCTCTGAGACGACATTAAAGGCACCAACATTCAAATTATAGGGGTCCCAGAAGAAAAAGAGAAAAAGAAAGGGTCTGAGAAAATATTTGAAGAGATTATAGTTGAAAACTTCCCTAACGTGGGAAAGGAAATAGGCAATCAAGTCCAGGAAGCTCAGAGAGTCCCATACAGGATAAATCCAAGGAGAAAAACGCCAAGACATATTAATCACACTAACAAAAATTAAATACAAAGAAAAAATATTAAAAGCAGCAAGGGAAAAGCAACAAATAACATACAAGGGAATCCCCATAAGGTTAACAGCTGATCTTTAGCAGAAACTCTGCAAGCCAGAAGGGAGGGGCAGGACATACTTAAAGTGATGAAAGGGAAAAATCTACAACCAAGATTGCTCTACACAGCAAGGATCTCATTCAGATTCAACAGACAAATTAAAACCTTTACAGACAAGCAAAATCTAAGAGTATTCAGCACCACCAAAGTAACTTTACAACAAATGCTAAAGGAACTTTTCTAGGCAAGAAACACAAGAGAAGGAAAAGACCTATCAAAACAAACCCAAAACAATTAAGAAAATGATAATAGGAACATACATATTGATAATTACTTTAAATGTAAATGGATTAAATGCTCCAACCAAAAGACATACACTGGCTTAATGGATACAAAAACAAGACCCGTACATATGCTGTCTACAAGAGACCCACTTCATACCTAGGGACACATACAGACTGAAAGTGAGGGGATGGAAAAGGATATTCCATGCAAATGGAAATCAAAAGAAAGCTGGAGTAGCAATTCTCATATCAGACAAAATAGACTTTAAAATAAAGACTATTACAAGCGACAAAGAAGGACACTACATAATGATCAAGGGATCAATCCAAGAAGAAGATATAACAATTGTCAATATTTATGCACCCCGCATAGGAGCACCTCAATACAGAAGGCAAATGCTAACAGCCATAAAAGAGGAAATCAACAGTAACACAATAATAGTAGGGGACTTTAACACCCCACTTTCACCAATGGACAGATTATCCAAAATGAAAATAAATTAAGGAAACACAAACTTTAAATGACACATTAAACAAGATGGACTTAATTGATATTTATAGGACATTTCATCCAGAAAAATCAGAATACACTTTCTTCTCAAGTGCTCATGGAACATTCTCCAGGATAAATCATATCTTGGGTCACAAATCAACCCTTGGTAAATTTAAGAATATTGAAATCATATGAAGTATCTTTTGCAAGCACAATGCTATGAGACTAGATATCAATTACAGGAAAAAATCTGTAAAAAAATACCAAACACATGGAGGCTAAACAATACATTACTAAATAACCAAGAGATCACTGAAGAAATCAAAGAGGAAATCAACAACTACCTAGACAAAAATGACAATGAAAACACGATGACCCAAAACCTATGGGATGCAGCAAAAGCAGTTCTAAGAGGGAAGTTTATGGCAATACAATCCTACCTCAAGAAACAAGAAAAATCTCAAATAAACAACCTAACCATACACCTAAAACAATTAGAGAAAGAAGAACAAAAAAAATCCCTAAGTTAGCAGAAGGGAAGAAATCATAAAGATCAGATGAGAAATAAATGAAAAAGCAATGAAGGAAATGATAGCAAAGATCAATAAAACTCAAAGCTGGTTCTTTGAGAAGATAAACAAAATTGATAAATCACTAGACACACTCTCCAAGAAAAAAAGGGACAAGACTCAAATCAACAGAATTAGAAATAAAAAAGGAGAAGTAACAACAGACACTGCAGAAATACAAAGGATCATGAGAGATTACTGCAAGCAACTATATGCCAATAAGGTGACAACCTGGAAAAAATGGACAAATTCTTAGAAAAGCACAACCTTCTGAGACTGAACAGGGAAGAAATAGAAAATATAAACAGAACAATTACAAGCACTGAAATTGAAACTGTGATTAGAAATTTTCCAACAAACAAGAGCCCAGGACCAGATGGCTCCACAGGTGAATTCTATCAAATATTTAGAGAAGAGCTAACACCCATCCTTCTCAAACTCTTCCAAAATATGCCAGAGGGAGGAACACTCCCCAACTCATTCTACGAGGCCACCATCACCCTGATACCAAAACCAGACAAAGATGTCACAAAGAAAGAAAACTACAGGCCAATATCACTGAGGAACATAGATGCAAAAATCCTCAACAAAATACTAACAAACAGAATCCAACAGAACACTAAAAGGATCATACACCATGATCAAGTGGGGTTTATCCCAGGAAGGATACTTCAATATACGCAAATCAATCAATGTGACAAACCATATTAACAAACTGAAGGAGAAAAACCATATGATCATCTCAATAGATGCAGAAAAAACTTTCGACAAAATTGAACACCTATTTATGATAAAAACCCTCCAGAAGGTAGGCATAGAGGGAACTTACCTCAATATAATAAAGGCCATATATGACAAACCCACAGCCAACATCGTTCTCAATGGTGAAAAACTGAAACCATTTCCTCTAACAACAGGGACAAGACAAGGTTGTCCACTCTCACCATCGTTATTCAACACAGTTTTGGAAGTTTTAGCCACAGCAATCAGAGACGAAAAAGAAGTAAAAGGAATCCAAGTTGGAAAAGAAGATGTAAAGCTATCACTGTTTGCAGACGACATGATACTATACATAGAGAATCCTAAAGATGCTACCAGAAAACTACTAGAGCTAATCAATGAATTTGGTAAAGTAGCAGGATACAAAATTGATGCACAGAAATATCTTGCATTCCTATACACTAATGATGAAAAATCTGAAAGAGAAATTAAAGAAACACTCCCATTTACCATTGCAACAAAAAGAATAATAAACCTAGGAATAAACCTACCTAAGGAGACAAAAGACCAGTATGCAGAAAACTATAAGACACTGATGAAAGAAATTAAAGACGATACCAACAGATGGAGAGATATACCATGTTCTTGGATTGGAAGAATCAATATTGTGAAAATGACTCTACTACCCAAAGCAATCTACAGATTCAATGCAATCCCTATCAAACTACCAATGGCATTTTTTCACAGAACGAGAACTAAAAATTTCACAATTTGTATGGAAACACAAAAGACCCCGAATAGCCAAAGCAATCTTGAGAAAGAAAAGCAGAGCTGGAGGAATCAGGCTCCCTGACTTCAGACAATACTACAAAGCTACAGTACTCAAGACAGTATGGTACTGGCACAAAAACAGAAATATAGATTAATGGAACAGGAAAGAAAGCCCAGAGATAAACCCACGCCCATATGGTCACCTTATTTTTGATAAAGGAGGCAAGAATATACAATGGAGAGAAGACAGCCTCTTCAATAAGTGGTGCTGGGTAAAATGGACAGCTACATGTAAAAGAATGAAATTAGAACACTTCTTAACACCATACACAAAAATAAATTCAAAATGGATTAAAGACCTAAATGTAAGGCCAGACACTATAAAACTCTTAGAGGAAAACATAGGCAGAACACTCTATGACATAAATCACAGCAAGATCCTTTTTGACCTACAGAAATGGAAATAAAACAAAAATAAACAAATGGGACCAAATGAAACTTAAAAGCTTTTGCACAGCAAAGGAAACCATAAACAAGACGAAAAGACAACCCTCAGAATGGGAGAAAATATTTGCAAATGAAGCAACTGACTAAGGATTAATCTCCAAAATTTACAAGTAGCTCATGCAGCTCAATCAAAAAAACAAACAACCTGGGCTTCCCTGGTGGCGCAGTGGTTGAGAGATCGCCTGCCGATGCAGGGGACAAGCTTTCATGCCCCGGTCCGGGAAGATCCCACATGCCACAGAGCAGCTGGGCCCGTGAGCCATGGCCACTGAGCCTGCGCATCCAGAGTCTGTCCTCCGCAACAGGAGAGGCCACAGCAGTGAGAGGCCCGCTTACCACAAACAAACAAACAAACAACTCAATCTAAAAATGGGCAGACCTAAATAGACATTTCTCCAAAGAAGGTATACAGACTGCCAACAAACACATGAAAGGATGCTCAACATCACTAATCATTAGAGAAATGCAAATCAAAACTACAATGAGGTATCACCTCACACCAGTCAGAATGGCCATCATCAAAAATATCTACAAACAATAAATGCTGGAGAGGGTGTGGAGAAAAGGGAACCCTCTTGCACTGTTGGTGGGAGTGTAAATTGATACAGCCACTATGGAGAACAGTATGGAGGTTCCTTAAAAAACTAAAAATAGAATTACCATATGATCCAGCAATCCCACTACTGGGCATATACCCTGAGAAATCCATAATTCAAAAAGAGTCATGTACCACAATGTTCATTGCAGCTCTATTTACAATAGCCAGGACATGGAAGCAACCTAAGTGTCCATCGACAGATGAATGGATAAAGAAGATGTGGCACATATACACAATGGAATATTACTCAGCCATACAAAGAAATGAAACTGAGTTATTTGTAGTGAGGTGGATGGACCTAGAGTCTGTTATACAGAGTGAAATAAGTCAGAAAGAGAAAAACAAATGCCGTATGCTAATACATATATATATGGAATCTAAAAAAAAAAAAAAATGGTTCTGATGAACCTAGGGGCAGGACAGGAATAAAGACACAGACGTAGAGAATGGACTTGAGGACATGGGGTGTGGGAAGGGTAAGCTGGGACGAAGTGTGAGAGTGGCATGGACTTATATATACTACCAAATGTAAAACAGATAGCTAGTGGGAAGCAGCTGCATAGCACAGGGAGTTCAGCTCGGTGCTCTGTGGCCACCTAGATGGTGGGAGGGACACGCAAGAGGGAGGGTTTATAGGGATATATGTATACATATAGCTGATTCACTTTGTTATACAGCAGAAACAAACACAACATTGTAAAGCAATTATACTCTAACAAAGATGTTACAAAAAAGAAAAGAAAAGAAAAAAAGAGCATAGGAATGCAGACCAGACATCGCACATGTATATACATCACTAGCCTTACTGAGGTGGGATCAGGTGAAAACATGACAAAATGAGAAGAGATTAAAAAGGGGGGTGAGAGACCACTGCTATGGACTGAATGTTTTGTCCCCCTCCCAAAATCCTTATGTTGAAGCCCTAACCCCCAGAGTGGCTGTATTTGGAGATGTGGCCACCTAAGGAAGTTATGGTTAAATGAGGTCATAAGGCGGACCCCTGAGCCAACAGGATTAGCGTCCTCACAAGAAGAGAAGCCAGAGAGCTCGCTCATCCATCTACCCCGCTTCCTGTGCACACAGGCCAAGGAGAGGTCATATGAGCACTGGCCAGAAGGTGGCCATCTGCAACCCAAGAAGAGAGCCCTCACCAGACACTAACCCTGCTGGCACCTTGATCTTGGACTTCCAGTCCTGTGAGAAAATACATGTCTGTTGTTTACATCTGTAGTACTTTGCTGTGGCAGCTCTAGCAGACTGATAAAACTACTAAAGACTTCTTTACCCCCTGCTCAGCTGTTTCTTGGGCCGATCATGATTTTAAAGTTTTCTTAAATACAACTTTCTCTTCCTTTAATTTAGATTTATTTTCCTTTGCTCTAATGTCAATGGAAATGCAAAATAGTATGGCTTTTTCCATACATCTACTCTTATTTTCTCACCTTCTTATCAATCTACTAAGCAATATCTAACTAGAAAAGATACCCATATAGCACTGAAAAAAAAATTACTGAAAAGCCAAAGTAAATTAAATTTCTTACTTATTCCTTTCCAAGTGAATAATATGCTCTTTTCCTTCAGCTTGAATGACATAAGATACCTAAATGCACAAAGGAGAAAAGAACAATAAAACACTATCTTCTAAATAACTTTTCAACAACAGAAATTCCATCCTGAATGAAAATAACTTGGTACTGACTAGAACTATTTTATGAAAGAACCTTAAATATACTCGTAAATCATAAAAATATACTCTGATCATCCCTACCTTCCTTTAATAAACTACTGTGGAAAACAACCTGCATGTTTATCTAAACTCTTCTTAAATTCATTTAAAATTGAGCTATAACTTAAGGGATTATTTTTACTAAGTCCATCCCTGTATTACCTATAGTATAAAGTAGTTCTTCCTTTTGTTTTAAATGAAATGAACCTCTTAGTTTCAAAAGATATTCCTTCGTTCTGGTTAGACGAAATTAATAGCCTTTTATGATTTTATATCTTCACATGGCTCAACACATTTCATCGCTTCTAAACAGACTTTCCCCCCTCACGTGAACATCTTTGAAATCCGGATACATCGTACAGAGGCAGAGCAGTCTAACTGGTAGCACTCTGTTCCTTTCTTAATTAGTGGTACATTAAATAACAGTGTGATGAGGCAACTTACACTTACACATCCTCAGCTTGTGGGATCCTCTTCTCTACCTCAAACGCTAAAATAACTTGCCCAGTGACTCACTGTTTCATTAGCAAGAAGCACTTTAATGTGATCTCTAGAACCAGGGGATTCAACTTTGCCATAATTCTAATAAAAAAGACAGTCATGGAGGGACTCAACAAACAATAATAGTATCAGGAGTGTCCTCTTATTCTCCCTACTGTTTCTGGACTCTAAGTGAATGTTTTGCCAAGAAACAGCAGGATCTCCTTTCCTAGGGCACTTCAACATCTGACTTCTAAGGCCAAGACTGAGATCCAGGTCCTGGGGTTCTGCTTCCACATCCTGTGTGGGGACCTCAGGACTCTGCGATCTACCTCTTTCTCCACTGAGGCATCAAAAATACCAAGCTCCTTCCAACGCCACAGTTTTAGAGTGTGTGTTTCTATCCTTTCTGCTCTTGGACAAACACAGGACGTAAAAACATCACTGTCATCTCCTCTGAGAAGAATTCTGATAATCTGAGAATTGTTTTGTGATATTACATTCTTCCCCCAAACAGCTGCCTGGGTTGCTCATTCCCTTCCTTCTGGTCTTTGCTCTGCTCCAGGGTTACCTTCTTAGTAAAGTCTTCCCGGGCTATCCTATTAAAAAACACAAACCGTCCTACCCCCTCACCCCCACCCCCAATTCCAACATTCCCAACCCCCTCCCTGCTTTAATTTTCCCCATAGCACTTCTTACCATCTTAAGTAATCTCTATTATTAATCTATATTGCTTATTTGTCTCCTCCTCTCCTCCCACGAGAATGGAAGCTCCACAGGGGCATGGAGTTTGTTTTGTTCACTGCCATATCCCCAGTGCTTAAACAGTGCTTCCACGTCTTCCCCAAATATTTATCAGGGTGCATGCAGGACATTTACTACAATCCCAAGTATCTATGTGTGCAGTGTTGATAAAGGTCATCAGAGACACGATAAAGTAGAAAACATCGTCCCTGTGCTGCTAAGTGAAGAAAAGGGGGAAAATAACAATGAAAACACAAATTAATTCTACTCTAAAGGCAAAACAAAAATCAAAGAGTAGAATGTCCAGTTCAAAACAAGGAAAAATTACAAACTGTTCCACTGGAAGGAGATCTTAGAGTCATTTATTCCTTACTTATAAAGAAGTAAATGAAGACGAATGATCTACCCAATTCGTGGTAGCACCCAGAGGGAGGGCTAAAGCTAAAAGCTCCTGACGCTAACTCCAATGTTCTCTTCACTATGCCTAGTCCCTAAACAATGGACAAGCTGCCTTATCGTTAGAAATATATCGGCAATTCAGAGGTAATAAGCTAAACTCTCTATCCTTCATCACCTGTTACTGTTAAACTATAATAAAGTTAAATTATACTTCTATAAAGTTGAAGGGTTTGCAAAGTCAGTTGATATCCAAATATATTATTTCTGAGCTTTACAGTAAGAGAAAAATAGTATAAAAATTAATTTTTGTGCATTGGTTACCCTGTTAGCATATTATGTTTCTTCTGATATGGAGATAAAACTCATTTTTGAGCAAACATTCCCAGATATGAAATACATGCATATAACACACTACTATTCTCCAGTGTCAGTAAAGATACAGCATGTAGTACTCTACCTGTCACACACTGAGAGAGAGGTGAATTCTTATTCTTATAACAAGACCACTGTAACCATCACCAGTCAGGTAAGGGTCAGAAATCTATGTAACCAGCATCCTACCCTGGTCATAGAATTTTACTTAACTGACTATTTCATCCTCTTACGTTTCAAGTTGATTATTTTGTCTTTAAAAAAAAAAAAGCTATTAAGGATCAGTATGTCACTTTACTAGAATAATGTCCAATGGACACCAGTGCCGTAATCACTGGCTGACATTACTCACTGAACCAATCACTCCTGAAAATAACACCCTTGTCTTAAAAAAAGTGAAATTTAAATACATATATATTTCTCAAGAGATAACTTACCTGCTCTGAGTAGGGCCTAGGGGCTTCTCTTCTTTCTCTAGTTAATCTCCAAGGAGTTATTATTTCATAAGAAGAGAGATGGGAGGTCTGTTGAAAGCCTACAGAAAAGGGAATAACAAACATTATATAACAACTGAACCTGAAAAACTACATGTCCTAAAATACAATGGAAATCAAAAGCTGAATGTTCAATTCATAGAAAAATCATCTGATATTCCCACACTAAAATATATATAGTTTTATACAAAGTTTTATAGGAAAATAGCAATATACTAGATAAGTATGAGGGGGAAGAAATGTATTTCTTAAAAAAGGATGTCGGCCTTTATCCAAACAGTATATACACAGCAATCATTTTCAAACAATTTTTAGCTATAAACCCTAATCCCTTGTCTTAAAAGAAATCTTAAGGCATAAACACAAGGAAAAAACTGCTCCGGTGGGGAAATGGAGGGAAGGCATCTAGAACATGGCACCGTTTACTACTGTCTCTTTTCCCACCCTCACCCAACATGAATGATACCCTGAGATGGTACGGGGATACTTACAATACGGTCAAGGACAATAAGAGGGAAAAGTTACTTTTAATGCCTGATGGATTAACTCTAATAAATACATACCTAACAATGTAGCAATTATCTCCAATGAAATTACTGCCACTAATCTGTCCTAAAAAGTTGAATAGATAAAATGTATTAAAAATAAAGTACTCAGAACCATCATGCAAGACTTCCTCCCAATTCCAATCTTGTATAGCTCATTACACAGTGGAGTCACGTCTGAGTGGGGCCTGGGTTCTAAACTCATCACTTGAGAGGGGAGAGGGATAAACTAGGAGTGTGGGATTCACAGATACACACCACTATATGTAAAACAGATAAACAACAGGGACCTACTGAAAAGAACCTGAAAAAGAATGAATATATGTATATGTATAACTGAATCACTTTGCTGTACACCTGAAACTAACACAACATTGTAGATCAACTATAATCCAATAAAATTAAAAAAAAAAAAACCAAGGACCTACCATATAGCACAGGGAACTGTATTCAATATCTTATAATAATCTATACTGGAAAATAATCTTAAAATATATATATATATATATATATACATATATATATATATATATAAAACTGAATCACTTTGCTGTACACTTGAAACCAATACAATATTGTAAATTAACTATACCTCAATGAAAAAAAATAAGTAAATCTACCTAAAAAAATTAAAATGAAAATAAATAAGTAAATAAAACAATGAGCAGAAAGCCATGTTGATTCACTGCATTGAAGCAGTCAAGCAGGATTTATGTATAAATACAAAGTTTTATTGTTAGGTTTCCATTTTGTATTTTTGAAATTATCAAAGGTATTAAATAATCATATATTATTTAAAAAATAAGATAACTAGAAAAAAAGTAAAGTCATCACTTAAGCAAAATTTGGGTATAATTAAAATGGCCCATTCAAATCCCTTAGGAAGGCACACCCCATGTTGGCATCTGATACAGTCTCTCAATACATCCAACACATCTCTTCTTCCTCCAGCATAACTGCCAATGATGGCATGTCAGTTTGTTCAGAGAACTTGACGAAGTAGATGGTCACCATCTAAGGACCACGGATGAAAAACCTCTATCTCTATATATCTCCATATACCAACACCACATTTGTTATGAGGAGGCTTGAGAATGGCATACACAAACAGAAACACTGAGGGAAGAACAGATTCACAGCTTCTACTCAGTGGGGATCAATTCAGGAAATAAATTCATTAAGTAGAATTTCTTGAACAGATAAATGCCATGAAAAGGAGGAAGAGGGGACCATTATAAATTAAAAGAGCCATATAACCAAATGCAATATCTGGACCTATCTGGATCCTAATTAAAATAAATTAACAGAAAAAAAAAATTCTGAGACAACCAGGGAAATTTTATAGATATGTAATCTGTATAGATATGTGATGATCTTGAGGAATTAGTATTAATTTTTTAAGTGTAATAAGCATATTGTGGGTAATGTTTTCTTTAAAAGTCCTTATGTCATAGAGATTCATTCTGAATATTCAAGGGCAACATGATATGACATCCAGGATTCGCATCAAAATAATCCAGTGTGCGTTTGAGGGATGAGATATATGAAACTATATTAAAACTGGGTAATGGGTACAGAGGAGTTCATTACTCTTCGCTCTACTGTTTTGTTATGTTTAAAATTTTCAATAGTAAAATAATTATTTTTTAAGTAGTTATCTATAGGGAGTGGGATGAGAGGAGAGACTTTTCACTTTATAAGCTCTGTATTATTTATAGTGTCTATGAAACATTACAATTATAACATATATCATATATATGAGACTATAAGATGTGTCATAACAAACATGTAAGTATCATAAGTAAATGTACCAAACTTGTTTAAAGCAGCTACCACGATGGAATAGAACCAGAGAGTAATGAGATAAGGACTCAGACTTTATTTCCTGTACTCATGCATGTCCGTATTGTTTGAATTTGTTTTTATAATGAGTATTTTGAAACCCCAAATTACCATTGAAATTAAAAGGGGGAAAAAGGAGTGTTTCTTCAATTAAAAAAGAAAAGCACAAACTATTTAAAGTACTGATTATCTACTATCTCAACACCTCCTGTCTTCCCATCAGCCTCATTAACCTCGCATCCAGACTATGATACCGTCTCACTCCCGCTCTCTCCTCTCCTTTGGATCCAAGTTCATTCACTCCTTAATTGCCTTATGCCTCTCAGATTTCTCAAATGCAAATTAAAATGAAGCATCTTCACCTAACCTTCCACAAGCTAACACTGTACATAAAAATGTCTATAACCTTGTCTAGTTTGGAATTTTTAAAGATACAATGTAAACAGGAAAATATAAATTAAATCTCATTCAGTACAACATGTCATACTAACACTCTGCAAACTCTTTACCCATCAACCCCTTAAATCTTATTAGGCATAACATACCATCTAAATGGGGCTTCACGTCATTACATAAAAATACCAGAAATAGACTCCAATACTCACAAAAGCAACCAGGGGCTGGCTGATCTAAGGCATACTTACGACATACTATGATAAAATATCCTTCAGATATTTGGAGTTGCCAAATGGGAGCCGTGTCAAAAGAAATCTGTGGCCTTGATAGAAGCAGGCTTCAAATCACTAAGTAGAAATATCCTTCATCCTAAATTAACTGAGGTACAGGACTATTTCCTCACCCAGAATAAACCTTTCAAGGACCTTCAGTTTTCTCAAATTCCTAAAAACACAAATTTCAATATTATCCTTAATATTTTTCTTTTAGATCATGGTAATTTGTTCAACTACTAAGACAGTCACTCTAAAAGTAATGGCAGGAACAGATGGCAGGAATAAATGCTTTCAGTGAGTTACAGAGGAGAAGCTCTGTGTGATAAAAAAAAAGTCAATCATCCTGTGCATTTATATGCAACTTCCTATGATTCTATAATTATTTCAAAATAAAAGATTTCTTAAGTAAATCCTTACAGGCAGGGATTAAAATGTTAATAGGCTCAGGCAACTCTTATACTAGAAGCTAAACAATATGCAACTAAACTGAAATCTTTTCATCACAACTCAGAAGCAAACATCACAGAGAAACAGAAATGCCTCAGAAAAGACAACTACAAATGAGCAGGCACATATTTAAAGAGCTCTCATTCTGAAACATGTTAAGTGACTTTATAAGGTCACATAGCTAGTTTCAGGCCAGGACTGAAGCTATGGATCTTTTACGAAGATGGTTAGAGAAGAATGAAAGTCCAATAAAGGAATATAAGACACATTCTACCCTTTCTCCCATTTTAATGCACAATTCTTGTTTTGGAAAAAAAATTAAAATGAACCTTTTATTTTTTAAAGGCTTTCAAAATTACACCGCCCCAAAATAACTTCTATTTACATATAAGAGCTGTTATTCTGATACTGACTTCTTGGTTTTAAAATCCAAGGATCCACTTTCTGAATGCCATAGGAGTTCCAAAACATCATAAGAAATGCACATATTTTGGTTATGTCATTGAAAAACAATATACACTGGTTGTATGAAACCCCTTCTTCCTGTATTTTTTCAACATTCCTTCATCCCTAGTCCTGGCTTATTTTTATTCTTTTTCCCGTTCATACCTTGCATAGATTTTCCCCAAATTCCTTTTATTTTTTGTTTTTAATTCCAAATAGTAGCACTTGCTCGTGGGAATCTAGAGATCAAGTTTCCCATGTCACTATAGAGAACGTGCATCAACAGTATTTGTACTATAAAGCTTCAGCCTCAGCACTATTGACATTTGAGGCCAGAAAATTCTTTGCTGTGGGTGTTTTTCTGTGCAATGTAGGATAGTTAGGAGCATCCCTGACCTCTACCCACCACTGGCCAGAAGCACCACCAGTGTGATAACTAAAACTATCTTCCAGATGCCTTCTGGGGGCAAAATCACCCCCCCTGAAAACCACTGGTATAGAGTTCACAATGAAAACTAAAATCTTAATACAATCAGCTCCATGGAAAATACAAACTATTTTATCAGAATTTGATGCACACCATCAAAAGTCACATTACTAGAAAACATGGGCTGGAGATAAAAGTAAGAGTTGAGGGCTTCCCTGGTGGTGCAGTGGTTAAGAATCCGCCTGCCAACGCAGGAGACATGGGTTCCAGCCCTAGTCCGGGAAGATCCCACACGCCACGGAGCACCTAAGCCCGTGTGCCACAACTTCTGAGCCTGAGCTCTAGAGCCTGCGAGCCACAACTACCAAGCCCGCGCACCACAACTACTGAAGCCCACGCACGTACAGCCCGTGCTCCACAAGAGAAGCCACCACAATGAGAAGCCTGCACACCGCAACGAAGAATAGCTCCCGCTCGCCATAACTAGAGAAAGCCCGTGCACAGCAACGAAGACCCAACACAGCCAAAAATAAATAAATAAAATAATAAATAAATGTATTAAAAAATAAGAGTTGAAACATGAAACTTAAAGTGTCTTAAATTTAGTAAAAGAAAGAAAAAGGTGTTAGTTGCACTTCTTTCTTCCTTTAACTCCTTAGATATTTTTACGTACTGTGTTTTGGAGGAAGCCTAAATACATGTTTTGTAATAGCATCTGAGAAACTGAGTCCCCCTAAAAATGAATCCCCTTACTTAGTTTATGATTAATCTCTCTATTCAAAACTTTATCCCCTTTCTTGCCCTCTCTGACCTCAATCCTGTGCTAACTGAACACTAATCAACCAGAGTTAGATGACTGAGATTGCTGTCGTTGATAACATCATTATGTGCCTAAAACTGCTATTGTAGATACTACTATCGTTCACGTACAAACTCAGGTTGCTTCTCCGGAGCAAGATGCCCTCATAGACCCCCAGCCATGGACCACCTGGCCAGAGAATGTAAACCAGAGGCATTCTGACTCCCAAAACCAGGATTAAGAAATGTCAGAAGATGATGATTAATCCCAGCATCTTTGTTCTTCCCCTTTAAAAAAAACAAAACAAAACACTTCACTCAAAAAGCCAAGCTGGAGTGGATCTGAGACTTATCTTCCACTCTCTTGCTTGGCGCCCTGCAACATACCCTTACTTTGCTGCAAACACCCGCTGTCAGAGTTTGACTTTCTGTGCCCTGGACACAGAAGCCCTTCCTCGGTTACAACTGTAGACGGATATAAGTTAAAAGAATTCTACCTAATTGCAAAGCAAACAAATGTAAACCCTCAGCCAAGGGCTTTTCTCCTTTCCTTCCCACCTATTGTGTAAACAGAGAACCACCCTTAAGTACTTTCACTATAGAAAATAAACCTGGGTTTCACATACAAGATGAAGAAGATAATTCTGTTGTCTGAGTTATTTCTTGAAGAGAAATTGCAATTAGATCCATAAATTGCTGTATTTTGGGCCATATCTTTCCATTCCATTCACAAGGTCAGTGCCCAGTAAACATATATTATATATTAATAGCTATCTTCAAACATAATTATAATTTCCACTGTTACGTCCTACATTCTGACATTTTTTGCGTTATAATTTGTTTTTACATTTACTCAGTTTTACATTTAAAAAGAAATAGGGCTTTTGCTCTAGTTTGTTTGTAAGTGGCCCTTTGGGAAAAACACTCACCATTTATAAGATTTAATGCCCTAAAGAATTTAAATTCCTCTACCAAGGAATTTAAGTTTCTTGAAACCAAGGATGGTACCGTACTCATCCCCTATTTCCTGCACTGGTACAGTAGATATTCAACAAATGTATTGAGTAAATGACCTCTTTTGATCTTTACAGCTATACATACATAGATCTCATAATTGCAAATGATTCTGTACAACCTAAAATAAGCTTTATTTTTTATGATTAGCACCTTTCATATCAATTTTCCACAAATCCTCACGGCCCACAATTTGTCATGTTAATGCAATGCCACATTTCACTGTATGACTCTATCATTGACTGCTTACCCTCCCCTCGGAAGCAGCCAATGTGTCAATGGATGTGGAACAGGCTCTCCCAGGGTCTACTTGTATGAGAGTTCTTAGGGGCTACTAAAGGAAGGGGTAGGGGGAACCTTCCAAAAATGAGTTAAGCCATAAAAAAATCTCATTAAAAGGAAAATGTGTCAAAGGGAAAGAAGCATTTCCCATGTATGGGAATGGGTTTTATCCTACAGTATGACAAATGTTTGGCAGTGACATCATTTTTACTTATTATAAGCTGAAATACTCTAATTCTTACGTTAAAATCAACATAAACCGATACGAAAACAACCGCATATTTAATAACTGACCAAAGTATTTATAAGTGAACTTCTCAGGTTCCCTAACTCATTCTTGAAGGGTGTGATTCAAGCAGTACCCGACACATGATCACTTTGGGGAAAACGATTTGAAATAACACTTTCACAAAATGAAAAATAAACTACAATAATATATGAACAAGACTACACAATTCAAAGTGCAATTCAACTTTAATTGGGTCCATGTTGGCCCCATTCAAAGGCAGGGTGGTTGGGAGGTTAGTTACTGAGATACCTAGAGGACCAGATTTACTTATGCGGCAGTCCCATAGTTCTAACACAAAGGTGGCATAACTCCAAGACTCTGCTATATACTAGGCATTAAAGAAAAAAAAGAAATATCATGAGGCTATCTATGTCATATATTTGAGCTTGTGGCTATTCCAAGAAAATGCTTCCGGTTACTTAAAGCTTGCATCTTTGGGGGGATTCTACCACAAACTAGGATTAAAAAAAAAATATATATATATATATATATATACACACACACACACACACACACATATAAAGTCAACTTTGGTAAGGTAAAAATTATTTATTTATTTATTTAAATTTGGCCTCGCCACTCAGCTTATAGGATCTTAGTTCCCCCACCAGAGATCGAACCTGCACCCCCGGCCGTGAAAGCACGGAGTCCTAACCACTGGACCACCAAGGAATTCCCGGTAAGGTAAAATTTAAAATGTGTTTGGAAAACTGTCTTGGAACCCAGCAACTTGTTCTGTGCATATTTTAATTATAAATGTTTTATTTTTTTACATAAAAGTGAAACTCAAATTATCTTTATATTTAAAAGACTACATTCTCCTATTCGGCACAAACATACCAAATCCAAATAATTCACAGGCACCTAAAAACAAAATTAGTACAGACCTAAATTCTTACCATGTAGTTCATCTTATGATTCATCATGAGTAAGCCTTAAATCTCATTTCTTCTAGAATTCTAGTCTTGAAAAACAAAAAAAATTCTAGGTCTGCACATCATAATCACTATCTTAAAAGAAGAAATCAGATGAGGTTTCATACCTGCCTGATTCCCTTTGTTATTGTTCACAATGATACAAAGTTACCTTTGTCAGCCCCAGTTTAAAAAAATATATAACGTTTACTGTGTCAGCTTTTGAGAATTTATACTACATTTCCTCATCGACACAATGTTATAAATGGTAAAAAAAAAAAAAAAAAAAAAAATCCTACAAAACCTATTTAACTCCTAATGTAACCGGATGTGTAGGTGGTACTTACTGAGTACGCAAATTCCTCTTTCATTAGCAGAAAAGGTTTCAGTGCTGCTTTAAACATCCTGTATTGCAAAAATTCGGTCAGCTGATTTTGGAAGAACATTCCCGTAGGGAAACATGAGTTGACTCACTGCACACTAGTACAAAAGGCTCTTAACTGCTCTCTCCCAGCCTCCAGTCCCTCCCTCCTATATTCTGTCCTCTACTGTGTAGCCAGTTATATTAACCGCAAATCTAGTTATGCCACATCCCTACTTAAAAACCATCCTGCCCAAAGAACTTCCTCCAGGGTAAAGTCCAAACCCCACAGCACATCACAAGAAGACTCTCCCCAGCTGGTAGCAACCTACCTTGGTTTTTTCCGTGCCTCCCTTTCATGTAGACTGCCTGGTGACATTCTCATCATTCCCTAACTATCCTCATACCTCTCCATACTCTTGCAAAAACCCTTCTGCTTAGAAAGAATTCCTATTCCTTTCCTTGAACATTCACCTATATAGATCAGTTCAAATATCACTTTGTCAAATAAAACCTTCCCCTATATCCCTCAGATAGACCCAGCACATTTGGTCACCTTCTGCCCCTCCACAAGCATTGAGCTTGGTGTTTACAGGCGTTTGATAAACGCTGACTAAATTTTGAAAGCATACACATGCTTCAGTGAGGGACTGGCCATAAACTGTTAAAGCTGCTGTTAAAAAACATAAGGATATTCCATCCATCTATATACGGGTATGCAATAAACAGAATCATGGATTACTAAAACTCCAGATGTTTAACCTACTTCCCCTTAAATGTTGGTAAATGTTAACCATATAGAATACCACAGCAAAAACAGTCTCAACCATAAAAGATTTGGTAGCTTCCCATCAATAAAGTTTCAGTATTTAGAGCTTCAAAATTCCTGCAATGGGGCAAATTTACCTAATTGAAAAAGAATAAACCAAACATAAGAAAAAACTTAAATTTAGTCCTGCACTGAAATCTTCACCTTTGAACAACTCTCAAGATAAAGATTTAGTAGAAACCCCACTCTCCATCATACTCTATGGCTGATAAAGAAAACACAACTGTGCAAACAATAATTTAACACGAGCCAAAATAAAGAAAGAAGGTGTTTCCAGAAAGAAGCTAGTGTGTTGGCGGTTTGTTTCCACTATGTTTGGGTATCTCCAATACAAATACCTTATATATTCAAGGTTAGTTTCACAAGTCAAAAGCGATTTCACATAAATCACTGTAATCCTGTGAGTTAAGCAGAGCAGGGATTATTCGTCCGTATTTGAGATATTACCAACCCAATAAAAAAGAAGATAAAAGACCGTTTGGCTATAGAAATGTAGCACTTCGTTTCCAAAAAAGTATTCTTACTACAACAAAATGGCCCAAGAAAAATATAAGAACCCCCCCCCATTCCATCGCTAAATTTAGCTCTGTGTACCTAGTGGTGACTCCGCTAATAAAATGAACATCAAAATTTCAAATCATGATAACCTGGAGCAAAAGTTCCATCTCCCGGTCTGCTTCCCAGTGACATTGACTGTACAAGCAAGAGCAAGCTCCATTTCTCAAAGCACTTCTCAAAACCCCCACGCGCACCCAGCCTCCAAGGCTCTCAGCCGAGCCCCCGAGGTCAGGGTCGGACCCAGAGTCGCCCGAGAGGGTCTGGGGGCCCCAGCCTTGCGCGAGATGGGGGTGGGGCGCGCCGCAAAAGGCTCTGCCCAGCATGAGACCGAGGACGAGGAACCAGACCCGAGAACAGTGCCGAGAAGAATTTGGGGCGCCAGACCCCGAGCCTCGGGTCCGAGCACTGTCCACACACAGCTGAGCGGCTCCGCCTCCGACTCCGGGTTCAGTCCCCAGGCCAGGCCCCTCCACTCCCAGGCACTACAGGGTAACTCCGAGCATCCCAGCCCTAAGAAACGCGAATCCCAAAGGGTCCTGGGGGCGGACACCCACCTGACCGAGCCCCACCGAGGGCTGGGCTCACCAAGCCGAACAAGATCAGCCACAGGAAGCAGAGGGTCCCAGAGGGCGAGCCCGCGCCCGATCCCATCTCGGCCGAGTCCGCAGGTTCCCCTCAACACTCGGTCGCCCCTGCCTCCGCCCGCTCCACCATTTCCCAGCCCTGCCGGGGCCCCAGAGCTGGCAGCGATGCGCGCGCTCGGCACTGACGCAAGTCGGCTCTGGTCCGAGCTCGCTCCCGACGCGGCGCTGGCTACACTGACGTAGAGAGCGATCCGTCCCCGGCGGGAGAACGGACTTTCTATCGGGCCCCTAAGACCCTCACTAGTCTGCCCCGCCCATCACTATCCGTCCCGCCTCCTCCCTCCAAGGCCCGCCTACTTCGGGGGTCGAGGGAGCCCATTGGAGGAAGCAATCGAGGCAAAAGAAGGCGGAGCGTGAGACCCAGAAGCGGAATTGACAGGCACAAGTGACGCGCAGCCCCGCCTCCTGCGCAGCCTCTTCTTATTAGCTGTCGGGGTCGGGCGGAGCGTCGAGCTGCTCTCCCATTGGCTGTTTGGCGGCGAGGAGCGGGGCTACGCGGAGAGGCCTGACTAGGCAGGGCTTGGGTCGGCGGTGCCGGCCGGGGTTTGAGGTTGAGTCCGGGTCTCCGCCACTGGGCCCGGGAAGATGGTGCTGGGTGGTTGCCCGGTGAGTTACTTACTCCTCTGCGGCCAGGCGGCTTTGCTGATGGGGAATCTCCTGCTGCTGCACTGTGTCTCTCGGAGCCACTCGCACAACACTACCGCCGAGCCCGAGCCCACATCCGCTGGCGCCGCCCACCCGGAGAGCTCCACCGGCTCCGCGAGCTGGGAATATGGCGACCCCCACTCTCCAGTCATCCTTTGCTCTTACCTGTAAGCTACGCAGTCGTCGAGGCGGGTGTAGATGGAGATGGGGCCTGGGACATATGGGTGTTATGCAGGGGAGAGGAAGGGAGGGAGGCAGGCTGCTTTTTTCCCCCAGCCTCTCTCCACCTGAGGACCTAATAAGTCAAAACGCGGGAAGTAAATATCGTGACAGGTTTCTCACTCGTCTCACTCATGCAGGGGAAAACCCTGTGTGTCGATGGCAGATCCTTTGGGATCCCCAAAGAGGAGAACTAGGGAGGAGTGACATCATATAGCCTCCGGAAGAAGTATACGTGTTGTGCCTTCTCTGTCCTGCTCCCTTTAACCTAAGGAGAAACCATCGTAGGTGCTGCTACTGAGTGGGGCACAATTGGAGTAAGTTATTTGTACCTACAAGGCACTTCCTTACAAAAAAAAAAAAAAAGAATATCCTTACTGTTGCAGAGCCAAGTCAAAATTTTTAACCTCTCTTTTAAGTCAAATAAGAAAAGGCGTTTGGGAAATGCAAAGAGGGCTGGGAATCCTTTGGCTTCAATTTTGCCCTCATACCTTGTGGCTGTTTGCCTAGGGAAGAGATGAAGCCATGGCAGAGGTAGAATCCGTGTAGAAATAGGACCAGAAACACGCCCCTGGCACAACCAAAGGGTCATTTGGATGGCTGTTTGACCGGCTGTGCTTCAGCCTAACTGACAGCATTTCTTGTCTTGGGGAAGAGTCAGAATGAAATTAACCCCCAGAAAACTTAAAGAAATTTCTCTTGCCTGTTTTGATTATATACATGTAAACAGCCATTTGCAAAACCTTAATGATGATGACAGTGATGCTCTTACTGGTGATTTACAGACCCGATGAATTTATAGAATGTGAAGACCCAGTGGATCATGTTGGAAATGCAACGGCATCCCAGGAACTTGGTTATGGTTGTCTCAAGGTGGGTTTTTGTTTTGTTTTATGAGCAAACTCTTCCATAGAGAAATAGTACTGGCTAAATGCTGTTACAGAAAAGTATAAGGGGCATTAAGTTACCTTTTTGTAAAATTCATTGGAATGACTATTACTGGAAATTTTCAGCATGGCTAGGGTCAGTGGCTGAACAAGACATTTAGCTTCCTCAGGAAGAAGCAGTCTCTGTGCCAAAACTACCCAGGTGCAAAGACCAACCTGTCTTTGGTTCCTTTGGCCATTGAGATTGACAGATTTGGAACTCAAATATCACCCCTGACAGTCCTTCAAGGTATGTACTTTCCCGAAAGAGCAAAAGAAAGGTTTAGGCAGTTTCTAAAACTGATGATGGATTGAGCAGTATCTTTGTTACACATGCATTTGGAGCGAAGATCCTCTTGCCAGTGACCTTTCTTTTCACCACACAAGCAGTTTCCACTGTGTCCTTAGGAAATAGGTAGGGTCTATCAGTGTATGTCTTTGTAGGAGGTTACAGCGTTCAGGAGAAGCCTTTGATAACAGTGGCCTCTTGAAATGGAAAGAAGCCATTCAGTTCCATTAATAGTATCCCTAAAGCTGGATGCATGCTTCCTAGTCAGTCTCCCCAAAACCAGTGAAGTTCACATACTTCCTCCCCACTGTGGACTCACCATTATGTTATACTATGCTACATAATACAAGTCAAGACAGAGTCAGCTATAAGAGAATTATGGAAAATATTCTTTGTGCTAAATCAGACACAGAGGAATAAACCTGAAAGTAATAAGGCCAAAAAGGCCACACTTACTGCAGTCATGTGTAAAGAAGTATTTTCAATACAATGAGATTTTGTTCTATGGGTAATTACTGATAAAAGTTTGAGTGAGTATTGTATAGAGATCACTTACGTTTACCCATTTTCATTAAACACTGGGTTGATCCTGTCAAGGTTCTCGGACTGTCACTTCCCCCAGAAGTCCTGGAGGACTGTCAACATTCAGGCACCCGTGTCCTGGGGCAGGACCCACCCCTTCCCTTTGAGGAATGTTTCAGCAAAAACAGTAGTGAAGCACTTAGTAAGGTGCCAGTGGAGAATGTACAGCTGTGCTTTCTCTGCAAGCATTCAGTTACACAAAGGGTCAGAGGTCCTGTTCTGAAATGTTTTTCTGGAATTTAAACTTATACTATAGATATATTACAGACATCTGAAAATCACAGTTTCGTGACCGAAGTAAAGTCCTGAGTCAGCTGATATTCTGAGTTCTTTCCTAATGATGTTCGTTTATAATATGTATAAAACAGACCTCAACTACACATTGACTTTTTAAATACCCATTCCCAAATGTTCAGTAATGTGCTCTTTTTTCCTGTAAATACAGGATAAAGTGTTGTGTCTACTCTAAATGGCATTTAATGAAACTGATTATAAACTTTTCTATTATATTATTAAAGAAGGCAGTCATAAGGAAAGAAAAAAAAGAGTTTATTTAAAACAGTGTACATTTAGGATGGAATAATGTAAAATCACTTGAAGCACGTCACCGCATTCCTTGCTCTTTAGCAGAGCTTTACCTCACCTTTGTTAGAATAATTATTGTCCTGAGTCAGCTTTTACTAATATAAAGATATATTTTGTGTTACTTGCTCTGGTGAGTTTGGTTGGTTGTTTTGTTTTGGTCGTTCTTCCCCAGTTCGGTGGTCAGGCCTACAGTGATGTGGAACACACCTCCGTACAGTGCCGCGCCCTGGACGGAATCGAATGTGCCAGTCCTAGGACCTTCTTACGAGAGAATAAACCTTGTATAAAGTAAGTGTTACTCTGAATGGAGCAGTTGTTACTTGGATGGTGGTAGAGCTGTTTTGTCATTTCTTGATGTGACTTTTTCTTTTACCGTTAAGTGTTAAAGGGGCAGCATGATTACTACTGTGCATCCTCCATGGACACCAACAATGTAGTTATAACAGAGGGGACACTGGACAGGAGACCAGAGGCTGTGAATTCTAAATGTCTCTTTCACCAACCAGCTAAGGACCTTTGGCCACCCAGTCTCTGTCGTCTCATCTGAAAAATGAAGGAGTTGGACCAGATGATGTAGCTCCCAAAGTCCTAGGATAGGCATAAATCCTTTGCAGACAGCCTTAGATTTTCAGGAATAAAGATTTTATTATGAAAAGTATGGACGCTTCTCCCTGAAAATCAGGTATTACCTTAAAGAATTAGGGTTATTTCTGTAAACTCCGCTTGAAGGCACAGAATTTACATGTACCATTTGCTAATGGAGAGTCTGTGACTGTGTTAAGTGATGCTGTTAGAGCATCTGCAATTGATTGTTATCACAGCATATAAGACTGTGTACAGTCTTATGTACAGTACATAAGACCTTACAAAGAAGTCCTGTTGTTAGGTGCCACAAAACAGCAGAAAAGGAATATGGAGATCAGTGTTCATTTAAGGGAAGGTAACACCTCATTAGAGAACTACTTTCAGAACTGCAGCCTCCCTCCGGAAAGGAGCCTGTGTAGGAGGGATGGGGGCCCAGACTCCACACCTACCAGCATACCTGTCTTGCAAATGTGCTTGATAGTTTCTTGTTCAGTCCAGCTCTGTATTGATTCCTAAAGGTCCTCCGTACCTTAGCAAGTACTCTTTTGAGGGTCTAGACAAACTAGAGATTTTCCTTTTTGGGGGCGGGATGGGGGGCAGTTAAGAGGTCACAGAGGAACTGCCTCACCATCTTTTCACTTACGTGAAATTCACTAATCGTTGAGTGTTTTCATTTTCACGTGGTAATCATCTTCCTCTTAATTCCCTTTGTGTAGGTATACCGGACACTACTTCATAACCACTTTGCTCTACTCCTTCTTCCTGGGATGTTTTGGAGTAGATCGTTTCTGTCTGGGACACACTGGCACAGCAGTAGGGAAGCTCTTGACACTTGGAGGACTTGGGATTTGGTGGTTTGTTGACCTTATTTTGCTTATTACTGGAGGGCTGATGCCAAGTGACGGCAGCAATTGGTGCACTGTTTACTAAAAAGAGCGGCTACCGTGGCCCAGAGAGGTAAGTCTCCTGAATTCATCTCTACAGGCTCAGAACTCTTCCTTATTATCAGACCTGACCATTGCCTTCCTCTTTGGAGGGAATGGCTTTGGTTAGGAAGGTTTCTTTGGACTGTGGATTTTCAACCCAAACTTCACCTTGCAGACTAGAAATGACAAGCAAACAGTATTATGGGTATCAAGTTTGCACCTTTCCTCATATACAAAAAATATAAAGGATAGTGATTAACTTATAAGCTGCAGGAGGGTTTCCATACACTTTATTTCTGTGCGTTGCTGTATAATCAATCCTTTGGAGCAAGTGGACCCAACAGGATAAGCAAAGTGAATATTTTTAGCCTTGTGCCTTTTGTGACCCTGAGTCCTCATGCAGTGGAGATCGGAAGCTAAACCAATGAAAATCTTCAGAAGTAGAAATGACGATGGATTTTAATTACACTGAAATTCTGACTTTCTGAGTTTAAATTGCAGAATAAATGTTGCCAACCTGGAATGCTCGTTTGGGTGTTTTCAGTAGGTAGAATGAAACTCAAAATTATATTTGTTGTGCTTAAAGCTAAGCATTTGAACTGAGCCTGATAATAAACCCTATTGTTTCATCATTATTATGCCTGAGAGGGAAGATGTCCAGTACAGTAATTTCCTCATTCCAGTTATGTTTTGGATAGCTGAACATGGCTGAGTTCAGCCATCCTCTTGGCAGACTTTTCCTATCAAAAAAGTAGTATTTACCAGTTTAGAGAGCCCATGTTGTAGACTAGTAAAAAAAAAAAAAAAAGATTTCATACAAGTAACTGTAAATCTGTTCTTCATGATTAGGTAAGATAATATGAGGGGCCTCAGGCCCCTGGAAAGAAAAGCAGACTCTTCCTTAAAGGATATTACTACTGAGTGCAGGGTAGAGTTAGGATGTGATCTGGGGGGCAAAGAAACTGAACACATTCTGTCAAAATAAGCATGGTACCAAAATCTCTCAGTGTGGGCTATAGCAATCAGTCATAGGGAAAGAGACAGCCAAGGTTTCGAGTTCCCAAATCACTGGGAATAAAAGAAAATGTTCTGAATTATAAGTGGTTTTTAAAACTTAGTTCCCATCCCTTGCAATCTGAGTTGAAAAGAATATAAGGTAAAAATGGGGTTTGTAAGGTAAATCAAAGTAAGAGCCTGGTATTTGGGCAACTTATAAATTCTAGAAACAATCAAGGTAGAACTGCTCAAAGTTTAGTCTCATAATAATTGACATAAAGACCAAGAATCCCAGTTAAAATAACTCTGAATATGCTCTATCATTATGAAGTTTTCCTAAGAGCTTCAGCTTTATTATCTCTGATTAATATGACCACTGTTCTTACGGTATTAAATGGTGGCAATTATGTAAAAGTTAAAACAGATTATTCTATTTTGTCCTGAAAGTTCTGTACCACGTTGACCTTAACCTTCTTTATAACAGTAATAATTGATAGATTCTTATTTATAATCTCTACACTCTAAGGCAGTACATTTTAAATTGTTGTGGGTCATGAAGAAACTGGACCTTCTCCCCAGAAAAATGCATAGAAACATAAAATTTTGCATAGAACTTAAGAGGGTTCAAGGATGCCCCCTTTTAAAAAGAAAAAAAAACTTCTAAGAAAAATCTGGAAAACAAACTAAAATTGAAATCTTACCCCAAATAAGATACTACTTTAAAACCACAAATCCTGCTTCATCTCACAAAAAAAAAAAAAAAAAAAAACTTAAGGATATTCACAAACCCCATCCAAAGCTATTTTCCTTTAAAAATAAAAAATAAACTGTGGCAGCTTTCAGACTCAAAATCATTAATCATTAATGTTTCCAGGAGGAAGAGCTTGGGTAAAGAGGTAAAAGTCTGTAAGTTACTAAATTTTGTATTTTAAAGAAGAAGCCCTTCTCACAGAAAAGGTGATGGGGATCAAAGTTGTTTCTACTGCTAGGTGACAGCCTGAGAATCTTTACCTTCCTCTGTGACGATCCACATTTGTCAGTTTCAGTGTGGCTTCTAGGTGATGCCCATCCTCTGTATTCACAAACCCTGGCCAAATGTGACACAACCTGAAAAACTATTTGAATAAAGGAATATTTTGAAAAATGTGATTTCCTTTATACTCTGGATTCAGTTTTTTTCTTAATATTTGGTAGATAGATCTATTTGTTTGTGTATATTTGTGTTATATCCAGTTTGTGGCTATAGAGAAGTTTTTAAATACTGAAGCGTCCTTTTTGTCAAGGTTAAACTAGAAACTCTGCCTGTTTTCAGTTGTTTCCTGTCTTTAAATAAAATTTTATCAGCTCCCCAGACTTCCTGGCACCATGTCCTTCTTCCACTTGCCTTAGGAATGCTTCTTAGCAGCAGTTATAACACCCCCAACCTAATGGTTCCAGAGTGTGTGTATTTGTGTTTTAAAGCATTCATTTTCCTTTATTAAGAAACAGATCCTAAAACCCCTTGCCATCTTTGGCACATCTTCAATAGAAACCAGGTAATAAAGCTTTGGTTTTGTTAGATCGTTTCTTTTTAAAGCAAGACGCTTAATTGATTATTTCACGTGTGTCTGTCAGGATCAACGATTGACTTCTCCAACGAACCAGGATAGAAAGGGAATCATTGGCCTTAACAGCTTCAATCACGTCGGTTGTCGTGTGACAGGTTGTCCGTTTATGCTGACTATTACATCATGGTCTCTCAACCCAGAGCTGGGAGGGGAGAAGAAAGGACCATGAAACTGTAAGAGTTTTACTTATCCCCATCTAGAATTTAATGTCTGTCTCTTAAGACACTACCATTTTGCTGGCATTAAACATACAGACCATGGGCTTCCCTGGTGGCGCAGTGGTTGAGAGTCCGCCTGCCGCTGCAGGGGACACGGGTTCTTGCCCCGGTCCGGGAAGATCCCACATGCCGCGGGGCAGCTGGGCCCCTGAGCCATGGCTGCTGAGCCTGTGCGTCCGGAGCCTGTGCTACAACGGGAGAGGCCACAACAGTGAGAGGCCCGCATACAGCAAAAAAAAAAAACATACAGACCAGGAAACCAGAAGTAGCCTCCATCCTTCCGAATGTGAGGCCTGCTCTAATGTATTCTGCAAAATCACTGGAGGACAACAACCCTATTTGCCTTTCCAAAATCAATATTCTACCAGAATAATGTATAAGAAGTTTGCTCCTCCCATATATGAGATTTGGTTTGCAATAGGGGGTTCAGCTTTTCATTTCTATTAATCCCTGACCTCACTTAACCTGAAGCATACACTCGGCCTTACCAACAAACGTGAAAAGCCCAAGCAATATATATTTTTCCAGACAGTTACACTCTAATCAGTTTGATGTTGACAGCCCACTTACTTGCCCCATCTTTACCCATAGTTTATGGACCTGGAGGGTATGCTGAGCTGCACTACAGAAGCAGCTTCCAGTAAGTCAAAAACCAGTCACCAAGGTCTAAATATTTAAGACTCTGGTTCTAGGCTCCTTTTCCTCAAAGTTGTGATTATACTCAGCCTCCAACATATTTGCTTCACGTAGAATATATATTTTAGAAACAAAAACCAGCTCCAAATACAAAACACTAGAATAAATATATAGCCATGCTGATCATCTGTCTTAAAGTCAAAAATAGCCTGGAAATCAAATTAAATGACTGCAGGCGACACCATTTGTGAGAAATGGGGGGAATTCCCTGGTGGTCCAGTGGTTAGGACTCAGTGCTCCCACTACCAGGGTCCCGAGTTCGATCCCTGGTCAGGGAACTAAGATCTCACAAGCCGTGAGGTGCAGCCAAAGAAAAAAAGAGAGAGAGAGAGAGAAACTGGAAGCTGGGAAGCCCAGGGAAGATTGATAATGTGGGAGGATTACCAAGGTATGTAGAGTTTGTTTTTTAAAAAAATTTAAAGGAAGAGGATGTGAAGTTTGAGCATAGAACTAAAAGCAGGGAAAGCCTGAGAAGCAGGACAGCTCAGGGGAATGCCTGGGACAGTGCATAAAGAAAGAACTGAATTCATGATAGTTCTGTGAGAAAGAAACCTGCAAAGTATTACTGAATGCAAACTGTGCACCAAGTATGAGGAAGTGGGGCTCAGGCAGGATGACAGACCTTTTCCGTGTCCCACAGCTTGTAAGAGGCTAAAGTAGGGTTTCATCCTGGATCTCTCAGACTTGAAAACCCATTTTCTTGCCAATCACTCTGCCTCTCAGAAACAAAAGTAGACGCAAGAGCAGGATAATACGGGGGCTAAGCTAGGTTGCACATCCCTGCCCTCTGACTTGCAGTGTAACTCTCAAGGTCATTCACCTCTCTGCACCACAGCTGCTGCTTCCGTAAAATAACACCTGTATCCCACAATTACTGGGGGCTCGAACAAGTACGTAAGACACTTTAAATGATGCCTGACATAATAAGTGGTTGATAAATGCCAGCTGTTATTACTGGAATTATTGTCATTATTCTTAGATATAAGTGGGTGACAGCAGAATGATTTGCAGTTTATCAGGGACTTCAAGCAAGCAGTAATACCCACATTTTAATGTGCATCTGAATCCCCTGAAGATCTTGTTTAAAAAGCAGATTCTGATGTTTTTTTAACTTTTTATTTTATATTGGAGTAGGTTGTGTTAGTTTCAGGTATACGGCAAAGTGATTCAGTTATACCTATACATATACCAGTTCTTTTTCAAGTCCTTTTTCAGTGGTGCTCCTGTCACTGAATTTCTAAAAAGCTCCAGCTGATGCTATTGCTGCTGGTCTACAGACCACATTTTGAGGAGCAAGGACTTGAAGAGCTGAAAGAGATAGCTTTGGCCTTGAGCCAGAAGTTAAAAATAAGTGGGGGGGAGGGGGTGGGCAGGGACCAAGAACATCTAGAAAAGCCTGTGACGAGTCAAATTTAGTAACAGGAGGCCTAACACTTAACTCTTCTGAACAGTTAGTACCCTATAGATTCTTCCCCATGAAAAGAGTTGCCATAATCTAAGCAGATTGTTGAGCTCTTAAAAAACAAAAACAGTGAGAGAGGGATATGGAAGAAGTATAAGAGAGAGACCAGGAGAATATTTGTAGGCCAAGTCACCCTGTCTCGAAGTAGTTACTGTAAATGTCTCAAAACGTCTCTTGCCTTTGCTTTATTTACTGTGTGTACTTGTTTGTTTGTTTGTTGTTTGTTTTGGTTTTGGTTTTTTTTTTTGCGGTACGCGGGCCTCTCACTGTTGTGGCCTCTCCCGCTGCAGAGCACAGGCTCGGGACGCGCAGGCTCAGCGGCCATGGCTCACAGGCTCAGCGGCCATGGCTCACAGGCCCAGCCGCTCCGCGGCATGTGGGATCTTCCCAGACCAGGGAACGAACCCGTGTCCCCTGCGTCGGCAGGCGGACTCTCAACCACTGCGCCACCAGGGAAGCCCTTAGTGCTGGCCTCTGATACTGTCATCCGAAATTCAAAGAGAAAAAGTGTTTTAAAGTACCTAAAATAGGTTCTTAAACTCCTATCTCCCTGGATTCTTCTGATTCTTAATAAGTAAGGTAGCAAAAGAGTAGATTTGGGAATTCCAAATTAAACTTAGGTCATGAACTCATATCATGAATTCTTGGGCTGCAGAGAACCATCCCTTCCAAACAAAGAAAAGCCGGGGGTAGGGGGGCCCTTACTAGTACACTCAGCACTGTCCAACAGAAATGTAAGGCAAGCCACATATATAATTTAAAATTTTCTGGTAGCCACATTCAAAAAATTTTTAAACAGATGAAACTAATATATAATATAAAAATATATTTTAATATCTTAACTCTATATCTAAAATATCATTTAACATATCATAGTTTAATAATTATTAATACATATTTTACGCTCTGTTCTAAGTCTTTGAAATCCTCTAGAAACAGCACACACCCAATATGCTGCTATACGATGATAATCTCTTACACAATGCAGTTATTAAAGTGAAACGCAGTCTCCCCAAAACAAAAAAAGTGTGTTTCAGGGGAGAATATTTTACATTGCTTCTGGGTTTTTGTATTTAAATCAATTAAAGTTAAATAAAATTAAAAATGCAGTTCCTCAGTCACACCAGCCACCCCTCAGGTAGGTGTTCAGTAGCCTCACAGCAGGCAGGGCCCACCGTTATCAGATAGGGCAAGTCTAGATCCTACACACATTTACCACGGGGCACATCTAGTGAGAACAGAGAAGGATGGTCAGAGGCCCGAGCTGCTCTTACCTTTCAGCAGCTGTTCCTCGAATCACCTCATATACAAAAACTCCAGAGGTCACATCATGGAAATGTGGATCTGGCCTTTTCATTTCCTGAAGCAGGCTAAGAAGAGACAGAAGAGTTTTCCCATGAGGTTAGGAAGCACAATGAATTAGTCTCCTGAGCCCTGGACAACCCTCCAACTGTCAGTGGGGACTCTATCTGCTCTGCTCAGGGCTCACACACATGGGACAAGGATGCCCTCTAGCTGGTCACCATCATTCTTCCCCAGGGGTGGTCTGATTCCCTGTGCCGAAGCCTAGAACCATTGGACACAGTGAAAGAAACCACTGAAAAGTACAGTGTGTGCTGGTGCCAGCAGATGCAGTCACCTACCCTGTGACAAGTAGGGCCTGCAGTCACGAGAGGAGCCAGCCGCTGTCCAAATGCTTTACCTTCCCCGTTCAGGCTCTCTACCCATAGCTTGTGCTTCTGAAAAACAACCCAGGCATGGTCACACCCATGCTTGCTTCACAGTGAGGGGCAGCATGCGCAGAGCCAACTGTTTGTTCTGTGAAACAGCCTTTCCTGGAAAGGAGAATTACAACGCGTTACTAACAAAGCCTTCTCTCCTTTTGGCAGACCGAGTCACAGAATATCCTTCCAATGTTAGCTGCCCTTTCGGGCTGCCAGCCAAGACAAACATGCCTCAGAGAACCTTTGTCGCTGGCACAGGCCCACCTCCCCACATCCAGCCCAGGGCTTTCCTTTCCACAATAGTCCATCCAACTATCTCTGGGTACAGCTCAGGCTGGGCTTTGCACCTAGTCCGCTGGTACTGCTGCCTGGATCACTGTGATCAGAGCTCAGTACCAGTGACTGTTTTCTACAGAACTCAAAGGATTGTCTCAGGGACTTCCCAGTGGTTAGGGCTCCACACTTCCACTGCAGGGGGCACGGATTCAATCCCTGGTTGCAGAACTAGGATCCCACAAGCCACGCAGCGTGACCAGAAAAAGGGATTGTCTCCACCACAGTGGAGCCCTTTGAGGGCTCCTGAAAAGCATGGGAGGGGAAGAAAAATTCCTAATTCCCCTTACCTTTCTGTCGAATGCAATCCAAGGGAATTGCAAAGGAGATTCCTGTGGTCACCTTCAGTGTGTTTATGCCAATCACATCACCATCCTGACAAGGGAGGAGACATCAATTCAGCAGCCCAGTTCTGCAGACTGACAAGCAAAGGAAGGAGAGCTTAGGGTCACTTACGGTCGAGCAACAGGTAGCATCTTAGCGGACCAAGGCGTGCAAAATCCTGCTGAGGAATTCTGGGTTTTAATCTTGAGCTCTTTTTTTTCTTGGCCAAATTACATTGCTTTTCAAAGTGAACCACAGTTTGTATTTTGACACAGATATGAGAGTAAGGAGTATATGCCTTTCCATTCCTTAAATGAGACTAAAAATAAACACGGAAAAGGCAAAAATCTGTTGACTTCCAGCCACACTTCAATGAAACTATTCAGAAGATTCAGTAAATTGACCTTAGGAACAAAGCTCTACGAAACTAAACTTATGAAGTGGGAAATGCTTGCCTTTTTGTGCATTTCATCTTCCCTTAGCCTTTGTTAGGTAACGGGAAGGATAGAAAAGAGACTTCCGATCACATTAAAATACACATTATAATTCAATAGGTCTGGAGTGTGGCTTGAAATTCTGCATTTCATCCCTGCTCTAGTAAACTCATTGTTTACTGGAGAAAAAGCAGGCACAAAAATCACATGCAAAAAAAAAAAAAAAAAAAAATCACATGCAATGTTAGGAGTAAAGGGGGCGGAGTCAAGATGGCAGACTAGGAGGATGCAGAATTCGCGTCTCCTCACAACTAGGGTACCTACCAGGCACTGGAGGGGGACCATGGACACCTAAGGGGACGGGAGGAACCCCCAGTGACCAGGTAAGATGTGGGGCTCGCGGGGAGTGAAGGGGGAGGAGAAGTGGAGGCGGGACAGGACTGGCGCCCCTGAGGGGCGACTGGGGGAAGGAAGGAGTTCCTACACCCAGCGGGACCCACCCACGGTTAGGGGTCCAGCTGGTGGAGATGGTGGGGGAGGGGCGCGGAGGAACGGAAGGGAACGCAGCCAGCGCTTTCCCTGTCCTCTTAGGCAGCGGGGAACCTGTTGGGCTCCCGGGCCTAATCCTCAGCCCTCGGAGCCTCCCTCCTGCCGGGCAGAGCCCAAGGCCCGCCCCTGCACACCCACCCGGGGCCCCACGTCTACACTCGGAGACCCCCTCCAACGTGCTGGGCCTAAACCCAACCCACACACCCTCACCCAGGGCCCTACCTCCAAACTCCCGAACCCCACACTCCAGAGGCCCTCCTTTCCATGTGCTCCCCTTCCCTGCAGGCCCTAAGCAGAAGTCCCGCTCCACGCTTGAACGTCGACCGCCTAGGCCCAGCCCCATGCTCAAACATCACCTCCCACCCGCCTAGCTCCCACCCCACCCTAAACCCTGCCCCTGCTGAAGTTCCACCCCCGCCTAAACTCCACCCCCCCATAGCCAAGGCTTTTGTTTTTCTTTCTTTCTTTTTTCCTCTTTTAGATTGGGGTTCTGTTTTACCTTGATTCATTTATATTTTTATTTTTTCTAATAAATCTTTTAGTTTTCTAATTTTATTCTTTATACTTTGTTATGGTTCTCCTTTTTGCTTGTTCCCTTTTTTTTCTTTCCTTTTTTCTGTTGTGGTTTTATTTTACCTTGTTGCAGCTGTTTCAATTATAGTTTTATTTTTCCTAATATATTTTTTGTCTTTCTAATTTTATTTCTTTTTTATTCTTTGTTATTGTATTGCTCCTTTTTTCTTTTTTTTTTTCTCCCATGCCACACGTCTTGTGGGATCTTGGTTCCCAGGCTGGGGGTCGCTCTGAGTCCAAACCGCTGGACTAACAGAGAACTTCAGACCCCAGGGAATATTAATCGGAGTGAGTCCTCCTGGAGGTCCTCATCTCAGCTCTGAGACCCGGCTCTATCCAACTGCCTGCAAACCCCAGTGCTGGACACCTCAGGCCAAACAACCAGTAAAACAGGAATACAGCTCCACCCATCAAAAAAAAAAAAAAATGAAACGACAGAAAAATATATTACAGACGAAGGAGCAAGGTAAAAACCTATAAGACCAAATAAATGAAGACAAAATAGGTAACCTACCTGAAAAAGAATTCAGAGTAATGATAGGAAAAATGATACAAAATCTCAGAAACAGAATGGAGAAAATACAAGAAACATCTCACAAGGATCTAGAAGAACTAAAGTGCAAACAAACAGTGAGAACCACACAATAAATGAAATTAAAAATACTCTAGAAGGAATCAATAGCAGAATAACTGGGGCAGAAGAACACATAACTGAGCTGGAAGATAAAATGTTGGAAATAACTGCCAGGGAACAGAATAAAGAAAAAGGAATGAAAAGAATTGAGGAGAGTCTCAGAGGCCTCTGAGACATTAAACGCACCAACATTTGAATTATAGGGGGTCCCAGCAGAAGAAGAGAAAAAGAAGGGGTCTGAGAAAATATTTGAAGAGATTATAGTCAAAAACTTCCCTAACATGCGAAAGGAAATAGTCAGTCAAGTCCAGGAAGCACAGAGAGTCCCATACAGGATAAACCCAAAGAGAAACACACCGATACACATATTAATCAAACTATCAAAAATTAAATACAAAGAAAAACTATTAAGAGCAGCAAGGGAAAAGCAACAGATAACATACAAGGGAATCCCCATAAGGTTAACAACTGATCTTTCAGCAAAAACTCTGCAAGCCAGAAGGTAGTGACAGGACATATTTAAAGTGATGAAAGGGAAAATCTACAACCAAGATTACTCTACCCAGCAAGGATCTCATTCAGATTTGATGGAGAAATCAAAAGCTTTACAAAAACAAACACAAATCAATTAAGAAAATGGTCACAGGAACATACATATCAATAATCACTTTGAATGTAAATGGATTAAATGCTCCAACCAAAAAACATAGACTGGCTGAATGGATACAAAAACAAAACCCTTATAAATGCTGTCTACAAGAGACCCACTTCAGACCTAGGGACACATACAGACTGAAAATGAGGGGATGGAAAAAGATATTCCACACAAATGGAAATCACAAGAAAGCTGGAGCAGCAATACTCATATTAGAGTAAATAGGCTTTAAAATAAAGACTGTTACAAGAGATAAGGAAGGACACTATATAATGATCAAGAGATCAATCCAAGAAGAAAACGTAACAATTATAAATATTTATGCACCCAACATAGGAGCATCTCAATACGTAAGGCAAATGCTAACAGCCATAAAAGGAGAAATCGACAGTAACACAATAATAGTGGGGGACTTTAACACCCCACTTACACCAATAGACAGATCATCCAAACAGAAAATAAATAAGGAAACACAAGCTTTAAATGACACAACAGAACAGAAAGACTTAATTGATATTTTTAGGACATTCCACCCAAAAGAGGAAGAATACAGTTTCTTCTCAAGTGCACATGGAACCTTCTCCCGTCACATTTTGGGTCACAAGTCAAACCTTGGAAAATTTAAGAAAATGTAAATCATATAGAGCATCTCTTCTGAACACAATGCTATGAAATTAGAAATCAATTACAGGAAAAAAACAGTAAAATACACAAATACATGAGGGCTAAACAGTGTGCTGCTAAATAACCAAGAGATTACTGAAGAAATCAAAGAGGAAATCAAAAAATACCTAGAAACAAATGACAATGAAAACACGATGACCCAAAACCCATGGGATGCAGCAAAAGCAGTTCTAAGAGGGAAGTTTATAGGAATACAATCCTACCTGAGGAAACAAGAAACATCTCAAATAAACAACCTAACCTTACACCTAAAGCAATGAGAGAAAGAAGAACAAAAAAAAGCCAAAGTCAGCAAAAGGAAAGAAATCATAAAGATAAGATCAGAAATAAATAAAAAAGAAGTGAAGGAAACAATAGCAAAGATCAATAACTAATTCTTTGAGAAGATAAGCAAAATTGATAAACCATTAGCCAGACTCATCAAGAAAAAAGGGAGAAGACTCAAATCAACAGAATTAGAAATGAAAAAGGAGAAGTAACAACAGACACTGCAGAAATACAAAGGATCATGAGAGATTACTACAAACAACTATATGCCAATAAAATGGACAACCTGGAAGAAATGGACAAATTCTTAGAAAAGCACAACCTTCTGAGACTGAACCAGGAAGAAATAGAAAATATAAACAGACCAATCACAAGCACTGAAAATGAGACTGTGATTAAAAATCTTCCAACAAACAAAAGCCCAGGACCAGATGGCTTCACAGGCAAATTCTATCAAACATTTAGAGAAGAGCTAACACCTATCCTTCTCAAACTCTTCCAAAATATAACAGAGGGAGGATCACTCCCCAACTCATTCTACGAGGCCACCATCACCCTGATACCAAAACCAGACAAAGGTGTCACAAAAAAGGAAACTACAGGCCAATATCACTGATGAACATAGATGCAAAAATCCTCAACAAAATATTGCAAACAGAATCCAACAGCATATTAAAAGGATCATACACCATGATCAAGTGGGATTTATCCCAGAATGCAAGGATTCTCCAATATACGCAAAACAATCAATGTGATACACCATATAACAAATTAAAGAATAAAAACCATATGATCACCTCAATAGATGCAGAAAAGCTTTTGACAAAATTCAACACCCATTTATGATGAAAACTCTCCAGGGCTTCCCTGGTGGTGCAGTGGTTAAGAATCCGCCTGCCAATGCAGGGGACACGGGTTCGAGCCCTGGTCTGGAAAGATCCCACATGCCGCAGAGCAACTAAGTCCGTGCACCACAGCTACTGAGCCTGCACTCTACAGCCAGCGAGCCACAACTACTGAGACTGCATGCCACAACTACTGAAGCCTGCGCACCTAGAGCCCATGCTCTGCAACAAGAGAAGCCACCGCAATGAGAAGCCCATGCACTGCAACAAAGAGTAGCCCCCGCTCGCCACAACTAGAGAAAGCCCATGCACAGCAAGGAAGACCCATTGTAGCCAAAACATAAATAAATAAATAAATTTATTTAAAAAAAAAAAAAAACTCTCCAGAAAGTGGGCATAGAAGGAACCTACCTCAACATAATAAAAGCCATATATGACAAACCCACAGCCAACATCATTCTCAATGGTAAAAAACTGAAAGCATTTCCTTTAAGATCAGGAACAAGACAAGGCTGCCCACTCTCACCACTGTTATTCAGCATAGTGTTGGAAGTCCTAGCCACAGCAATCAGAGAAGAAAAAGAAATAAAAGGAATACAAATTGGGAAAGAAGAAGTAAAACTGTCACTGTCTGCTGATGATATGATACTAAACATAGGAAATCCTAAAGATGCCACCAAAAAACTACTAGAACTAATCAATGAATTTGGTAAGGTTGCAGGATACAAAATTAATGCACAGAAATCTCTTGCATTCCTATGCACTAACAACGAAAGATCAGAAAGAGAAATTAAGGAAACAATCCTATTTACCACTGCAACAAAAAGAATAAAATACCTAGGAATAGGGGCTTCCCTGGTGGCGCAGTGGTTGAGAGTCCGCCTGCCGATGCAGGGGACACGGGTTCGTGCCCCAGTCTGGGAGGATCCCACATGCTGCGGAGCGGCTGGGCCTGTGGGCCATGGCCGCTGAGCCTGCGCGTCCGGAGCCTGTGCTCTGCAAAGGGAGAGGCCACAACAGTGAGAGGCCCACGTACCGCAAACAAAACAAAACAAAACAAAACAAAACAAAAAAATACCTAGGAATAAACCTACCTAAGGAGGCAAAAGACCAGTCAGTACTCAGAAAACTATAAAACACTGATGAAAGAAATCAAAGATAACATAAACAGATAGAGAGATACCATCCTCCTGGATTGGAAGAATCAATATTGTGAAAATGCCTACACTACCCAAAGCAATCTACAGGTTCAATGAAATCCCTATCAAATTACCAATGGCATTTTTCACAGAACTAGAACAAGAAATTTTACAATTTGTATGGAAACACAAAAGACCCCGAATAGCCAAAGCAATCTTGAGAAAGATAAACAGAGCTGGAGGAATCAGGCTCCCTGACTTCAGACTATACTACAAAGCTACAGTAATCAAGACAGTATGGTACTGGCACAAAAACAGAAATATAGATCAATGGAACAAGATAGAAAGCCCAGAGATAAACCCACGCACATATGGTCACCTTATTTTTGATAAAGGAGGCAAGAATATACAATGAAGAAAAGACAGCCTCTTCAATAAGTGGTGCTGGGAAAACTGGACAGCTACATGTAAAAGAATGAAATTAGAACACACCCAAACACCATACACAAAAATAAATTCAAAATGGATTAAAGACCTAAATGTAAGGCCAGACACTATAAAACTGTTAGAGGAAAACACAGGCAGAACACTCTATGACATAAATCACAGCAAGATCCTTTCTGACCCACCTCCTAGAATAAGGGAAATAAAAACAAAAATAAAACAAATGGGACCTAATGAAATTTGCACAGCAAAGGAAACCATAAACAAGACGAAAAGACAACCCTCAGAATGGGAGACAATATTTGCAAATGAAGCAACTGACAGAGCATTAATCTCCAAAATATACAAGCAGCTCATGCAGCTCAATATCACAAAAACAAACAACCCAATCCAAAAATGAGCAGAAGACCTAAATAGACATTTCTCCAAAGGAGACATACAGATGGCCAACAAATGCATGAAAAGAGGCTCAACATCACTAATCATTAGAGAAATGCAAATCAAAACTACAATGAGGTATCACTTCACACCGGTCAGAATGGCCATCATCAAAAAATCTAGAAACAATAAATGCTGGAGAGGGTGTGGAGAAAAGGGAACCCTTCTGCACTTTTGGTGGGCATGTAAATTGATACAGCCACTATAGAGAACAGTATGGAGATTCCTTTAAAAACTAAAAATAGAACTACCATATGACCCAGCAATCCCACTACTGGGCATATACCCTGAGAAAACCATAATTCAAAAAGAGACATGTACCACAATGTTCACTGTAGCTCTATTTACAATAGCCAGGACATGGAAGCAACCTAAATGTCCATCAACAGATGACTGGATAAAGAAGATGTGGCACATATATACAATGGAATATTACTCAGCCATAAGAAGATACAAAACTGAGTTATTTGTAGTGAGGTGGATTGACCAAGAATCTGTCATACAGAGTGAAGTAAGTCAGAAAGAAGAAAAACAAATACCATATGCTAACACGTATATATGGAATCCAAAAAATATGGAATTTAAAAAAGCAGTACTAATGAACCTAGTGGCAGGGCAGGAATACAGACGCAGATGTAGAGAACAGACTTGAGGGCACGGGGGGGAAGGGGAAGCTGGAATTAAGTGAGAGAGTGGCATGGACATATATACACTACCAAATGTAAAATGGATGGCTAGTGGGAAACTGCTGCAGAGCACAGGGAGATCAGCTCGGTGCTTTGTGATGACCTAGAGGGGTGGGATAGGGAGGGTGGGAGGGAGACGCAAGAGGGAGGGGATTTGGGGATATATGTATACATATAGCTGATTCACTTTGTTATACAGCAGAAACTAACACATCATTGTAAAGCATTGAAACTCCAATGAAGATGTGAAAAAAAAAAAAGTTAGGAATAAAAAGCGCTCAGTGATCTCACACACAATTCCTCCTCCGACAAGCAAATGTAATATGTGAAGAGAAACCAGAAACAATCAGCTCAAGGGACTCAGAGAGCATGATCACAGGCCGTGTGTCAAACAGCACTGCTCTCTTGTTGTATCTGAGCAACTAGAAACCCTGGCATTTCCATTAGGGACGTTAAATAAAATTTAAGAATTAAATACATGACAGAGCAACGGATTGTTGTTGTGGCTTTTTTGTCGTCTCTAAGCAGGTCAATACTAAATTAGCATTTTGGAATGAGACTTAGTTCTTCACATGCAGAAGCAGGGGGTCTTCAAGGATATACACTACATAGTACAGTTGTCATTTGACACAATTTGGGTTTAGTACCCAGGACTTTTTTAAGTACCCAATGAAAGCAGAAAGCACACTGAAGAGATGTAAGTAGGTGTTAAGGAAACCCTGACCCCCTCGGCTGGAGGAGCTCACATGCCAAGATGACAAATCCATCACAGATCTTACATTTTTCCTAGCCCTTTACTTAAGATGCAATAATAGAAAAGCATCGTACCACACATCTCCACACAAGAGCGACATCCCAGTCTGCATCATGAAATTTGTCAAGTTTTTGAAAGTTCAGAAGAAGCGTGAAGCAGCGAGGAAAGTGGTCACTTACCAAATTCACCAGAGGCCCCCCAGAATTCCCATGCTGAAGACAGAATTTGAAAAAGCCATCAGTACTTTTCTCCCAGTCATCTATATATAGTTCCCAAAGAGGTTTCCCAAAAACAGCCTGCCCTCGTGAGCCCCTGTTTCCCCAGGGCAGGCAAAATTGGGCCCCATCATGATCATCTCCGAAGTCGGTACAGGTAAAGAACAACAGCAAGAGGACCGCCACCTCCTACGGAAGCAGTGATCTCTGCGACAGACCCTAAGAGACCATCCAGTTATCACATCAAACAGGCTCACCTCTAACAGCGTGGCATTCCGTACCTCTCATGAGGATAGACCTGATCTCCGGACATCCCCGAAAGGCCAAAGGGAAAAGAAGGCCCCCTGAAGTGTTCTTCTCACCGCATTGCCAGTATCTTATGGGCTGAGCACAGCCTACCCCTGTGACTTACATTAATTATGGCATCCGTCTGGATATAGTCCATGCCTGAATCCTTCAGCCCCAGCTCTTTGCCCTCTCGCCGTGTGGCGCTGACAATGCCTGCCGTCCCTGTGTTCTGCAGTGAAAACAGGCTACCCAAGGCCACCAGAACTCGCCAGCTCACAGGTCAGATGACTTTCCCAGCAGCAATACAGGAAGTTCAGTCTGCACATGGGTGAGGAGGGACAAGATGGACAAATTAAAACTGGAATCAATCAGCATCTGTATACAATCCATATATGACATGGTCTCCACCATTTCGGCATTTATAATGCAAGAATCACCCACCCACCTAGTTTCTACAACTGCCTGAGTCTTCCTCCTTACACTCCAACTACCACTAAACTCTCACTTGTTAAGATGCTAGGGATCATCTCTAAAAATCTAAAATTATTGCTTATAGAAATTACAATAAGTAAACCGCCAGTGAAGTAACTGATGAACATAAACTGACATTAGCAATTTACTTAGCACCATTCCAGCTCAGAAGTTTACAAAGTTAATAAGCCACGAACAGAAAGGAGGTCACCCAAAGCAGTGCTTCTCCTTAATGTGCATATGAATCTCCCAGTGATCAGTAGACCTGGGTAGGGTCTGAGTTTCTGTATTTCTAAAAAATTCTCAGATGATGTCAATGCTGCTGGGGTGCAGACCACACTTCGTATAGCAAGGAACTCAAAGCACTCCTTAGCAGCTTTGAATCCGTTACAATCATTTCCGGTGTTCTGAGACAAGCAGAGAAATAAGTTTCCCAGAAGCAGCATCTGTTGAAGAAGGAACTGAAGGAGAAAAAAAGACAGCTGGGTAGTTAATAAAAATTGTTACAGACATACAGACAGGCATGGAAGAAAATAAACAAAAGAAGGAGTGAAGAACAGAAAAAAAGCAAACTAGAAAAAAAAAAAAAAGTATATGCCAGGGAGAAAAGACATGTGATGGGGTGGGGAAGAAAATATCGCAAGTTGATGAAAATCCTCGGATCGCAGACTCACATTTGGCTCAGTTTTAATCAGGGCAAGATCCAATTTATGGTCAATGTCCTTGACAGTGGCTTCATACTGGACCCCGCTCTGGAGCTCCACCTGGATCCGCTGCTGGTTCGTGAGGACGTGGGCATTGGTAACAATAAGCCCATCCTCAGATACTATGAACCCAGAGCCACTGGATGCAAGAATATCCTCACTGCTGAGAGGCGACCTGTCTCAGCAAGACAACAGCATAAGCAGAAGGTGGGCAAATCAGGGCATCCGCCATAGTCCGGAAGCATGGGAACCTGGCATTTATGAAACATTCTTCCACCACAGTTTCCTCAGACATTTTACTTTTCCCTGCCTGTTTTCATTCTCTCCACATGTAATTAGACTCTGTGTTCAATGTCCTGGCCGTCTCTTTGGAAACAGGACTGAGAGCTGATTCCAACTCTGCTTTTCCAGGAAAAGCAGCACCCCTCTGCTTCAAAGACGACTAACCTAATCGTAATACTGGGGGCAAAAGTGGACCTAGTGCTACATTATCCAGCACCCAGGCAGGAAGGGAGTCACAGAAGTCTGGTCCCGGCTTAGGTTCCACTACTAACTGGCCTTGTGACATAGGACAAGTTTCTCTTGCTCTCTGGGTTTGGGATTCCTTACATGCAAAAGAAGGGGCCGGGCAAAGATCACCATCAAGGTGCCTTCTGGCTCTTACCTCTGACCTTGAACTTGTCTGAGAGAGAGGAGTAGCCCAGATTTGGAAGTCAGAATCCTTGTGTCTCTGCTCTTTGGCTAAACGACCAACAGGCTATGCAACCTCTTTGAGCCGTTTGATTTCCTCACCGTGGTTTTTACAACTAAATTGTGCTGGGAGCGTGGTTGCGCGGGGCCAGGAGCAGGGAGGCGCTCGGGAACAGTTAGCCCGGGGAGCTTACGTCCTCCTCCGACCTCCTTTACCCGCGGAACAGCTGTAAGTGGACCACGGACGGGGCCACCGTCTCCACCACGGCGGCGATGAAGTTGTACTTGCTCCTGAGCCAGCCTGCGCTTCTGGTCCCCGCAAAGAGATGCTCCATTCTTTGGGCGGGGGTGGGGGTGGGGGACGACCCTCGCTGCCTGACCGCATCAGGCATCACCTCTCTCCTCCCTCCCTCTCTCTCCGCTTTCCCTCCCCTTCCTCTCTTCGGTCTCCCACTGTGTATTCACTGCGGTCGCATGAGACCAGACCTGTCACCCCGATTTGAAAATAAAAGGGAAGACGGCGGCCACCAGCTATAGGGAGGAAATTGGGGAGCAACCACATGGGAACCGGTAACCGGACACCTAAGGAGGGAAGAAAATCGGTACCTAGGAGGCGTTGAATCGCTCTGGCGATGCAGCAGCGAGAACCGCGCGAACGGAACTCGCTCCTGAAGAGGGCGCGGAGAGCGCACGGCCCTCCGCTCACCTGGGGCTCCACAGTCCCCCGCTTCCGCACCGCCACTGCCGGGAGCGCGCCTCGGAGGCGCGCGGCGCTGTTCTCGGCGCGGAGCGCGCACAGGCTGGGGTAGGTGCGGCCGTCCCCCGCCGCCGAGGAGCCGGGGCGCGGGCGGCGCACGGCCGGCCGAGCGCCCCGCCGCAGGCCTCGCCCTCGGCCGCGGCGCAGACGCGGCAGCCCCCGCAGCGGTCGAGCCCCGGGGCCGTCCCCCGCCGAGCAGGGGGCGCAGTGGCGGGCACGGCGGCGCGGGCCTGGCCCTCCTGGCCTGGACTTCTTTCCCCGGAGACGCGGGCAGCGGCAGCCACGTCAGGACGAACGGTCCGAGCCCGGCGGGCCGCAGCAGGGGTCTCGTCATCCCGCTCCCTTCCTCCTTCCTTCCCACTTTCCCGCGGACTCTCCTCTGGACCCGCAGCTGCTCTCAGACGAGCAACGCTTTCTCCGGACTGGGATGCCGCCTCCTTCAGCCCCCGACTTTAAGGGGCAGAACCTGGCAGCCCTCTCCACACACACCGGTTCCCCACCCCGCCCCGCGTCCCGGCCCTTCCCCCACCTCGTGGAATTCAGAACACCAAGAACGGGGGCAGACTGACAACTCACCCACCCACGGACAGACGATCAGAGTTAGGAAAACACACAACCTACTTCAGTATTTCACATGGTTTTTATTACAAAACAAGCGACAAAACAGTTTTAGAAAATTATTTTTTGCTACATACCAAGTAGGAGATCGCTTAAAATGAGAAGCGTAAGAGTTTCCATGCACTCAGCTCAGCCTACAAGTGCATTTCACAGCTGAAACATACTGGTTCAAAACACAGAATCATGCTACATCTTGGGGAGCAGCGGGGGAAGGGGTCAAACAATATGTTTTTGGGCCAAATAATCTCTTTATTGAAACTCTACCAAGCATGAGTGACTGTAATTCACTACTGCAGGCAGTAACAGAGAGAAGAAGGGACCAAGGGAAAAAAGTGACATTGGTAGAAAAGATGTAATAAGTCTGTCCGTTTCTGACATGTTCAAACTTTATAAACAAAGCTGATTTGGGAAACTCAGTTTCCAAAACTCTGCTACTTCCTTATGCCTATTTATCTGGTTAACAGTGAAAACAAACATATCAAATCCCACTGCCCAACTACTGAATCTGCCACTTATTTATTGGATCCTTTCAGACCATATCAGAGCACAGTGACATTCAGGGGAAAAAAATAAAACAACAAACCACCTTCTGCTTCAAGTGAACTATGAAGTTGGACTCTTTCTCATGGGAGCTCAGCATTCTATTCAGAAACAGATGTGTAACTCTGCAATTTTCACCTGAGATCGCTTTACCTGATGGACACCTTAGTACGAACTGTCATCTCACAGAATGCAAAAGGCCAAACTACGTTCACCAGCCATCAGCTGACCCTGAGCAAGCAATTCCTTAACTTTCAAGAACAGTGGACAATAATAGTTCACCTATGGGGAGACACCTGAAGCTGTTACACACAGTGGGTCAAGACCATGTCAAAAGTCTTATGAAGACAGCACAACTCAGAGAACGTTTTTATTCCACACACACAAAAAAATGCAGTACCTTTTTTGGTTCCTGTTTTTAAAAAAAACAAACAGATTTATTCCAGAGCCTATGCACTTAACTACTAATCGATATTGCATCCCCTCCTTGTTTTTTCCATTTGGTTCCATTTTTCACATTTGAAACCAAATGCTTTGGTCGTATATGCACCATCTTTGGCTCACATGTGTAGTGACATTAAAAGGTGTGATGTGAAATTAAGCAGAAGCTAAGAAATATGAACACGAAAGGAATTCTGAAATAAGATTTGGCAATGAGAATGCCTCTAAGCTTCATTGAAGATAATTATATTTATCTGGTGTTGGAACTACATTAACAACACTCTAACTTGGAATTCCCAAGTATCTGCCAACTAGAATCCTTGTTTCCCCTCTATTATGATAATATAATCTGGATTTATAAGTATGTTTAATTTAATACATTCTCAAAATAAACCTTACTGAATAAGAAACAGATCAGCTTACCATAATGGCCAATTAATTTAGCAGTAGTAATCGAGCAGAGAGTTGATTTAAAAGAGGAAGAAATGGGTAGATTTTCACAAGTTAAACACCAGGAGATGACACCTTTCCATGAGTCAGGGAATGTTTACAGAGATCTCAAAAGGTCCTAATTTATCTTTGTTAGTTCCATATCTCTGTGCACTTTCTTTCACCTAGCCAAAGAATTTTCTTGAGGAAAATCTGAAGATGAAACCTGAGACAAAGAACTTTAAGAATTCGTAATGGCTTCTTGAAACCAGGCTACTTGAAGTATGTTATCACCTTGATCGCTCATAAATAAATAATCTCCAAACCAGGGATTTCTAAGGACAAAAGTATACAGGAGGCTGCAGAAAAGAGGGGAAAAAGAGAGAGAGAGAGAAATCTAGAGTAGATTTCCTTTTTTATGTCAGGACCACTAGGGCAAACAATTTAAGTGAAAGTTATCTCCAAAGAAGTACGGTCAAGAAAAGTTCTCAACCTGACACAGTCTTCAAGGAAACTACACTGCCCGAAACAAACAGAAGATTTCCCTCAAGCCACTAAGGATTTTCTGATCACAGTCTCCTCCTCTACTCGTTAATTCTTAATTTAAAGACAAAATTAACTGATCTAGCTGATAAAGAGTTCTAGATAGAACTGAGTTAAGCTCCCTCCCTTTAGGGAACCTTGGTAGCAGTTCACCACATAAGCTGGACAGATAATTTCTCCCAGGGACCCTGGAAATAGGATCTCTTGTCAAATGGAAGAAGGTACATCCTAAAATACGGGATGGGAAATACAATCTATGCTCTTCTACCTGGGAAATCTCTAACCAGCAATGCATAGGCTGTAAATCAATGTTTCTCTGCACAGTTTCTATTTTATTAAAGATATAAATATCTCTCAAGATGATCTTTGTTATCTCCTCACTGTTATGAACGTAGGACCTCGTCAGACGACAAGATTTCATCATGCAAGTACAGACACGAGGCATCACCCAAAGGGCAACACAAAGAACAGAAAGAAAGCAAACCTGCCAAGGTATACAATATACAGCACTTCAAATCAGACTACTGTCGGCCCACGAAAGAAGAGCTGAGAGGCAAGAACCCAAGATCATCTGTCTTTGCGAAAAGAGACCTTTTCTTCTGTCTGGAAAACATGGATCAAAAATTTTTAGCTGGATGAACTCAACACCATCTCTTCCCAGCACCTGCTTTAAAGCAACTCTCAAACTCTAAAATACAGATGTGATGTATCACACAAGTGAATTATCATACACTCATCAACCCTCCACACATTCCAAGTAACGCCGTATCAAGGGCAATGTCTGTTCTGTTCTCAGCACTGAACACTGATAAACCTATCCTAAGGGCCTGACACAGCAACAGGGTGGGCAGGTCTGTCTCTCACAGCGACAGTATTTGGGGTGAAAGAACATCTCAAAGAGAACAGAGTAATTCCCGAAACTGGCTGATGCACTGGGGTAGGGAGTGCATTCTCCCATTCCTTACAAGAAGTCCCTATTTCTTCCCCTATGGAGGTCCCCTGGAGGTTGGGGGAATCTGCCCTGGTCGACATTCAGGGCCCCCCCACGACCAGCGCCCAGATTTTAACACCTCCCCTCAGAATGTATCCCGGCCAAGCTGGAGCCTGGGTGTCCCCCACTGCTTCCCCCAGTTTCAGTTGGGTGAGTTCCCACCCTCCTACTTCACAGTCAAACTTCAGCCAATGAACAGCAATAGGATAAAACCAGATGACTGGCCTCAAGGTTCTGCACCTGGCCTGAAAACAAAGGGAAGAAACTAATAAGACAAGGACAAGGAACAAAAACTTGGTTAGGGATGAAATTGGATTTCCAACCTCCGCTCACCAGGTGGACCATGGAAGAGTCAAGGTAAGAGGCACCCTGCTCTCCACTGAGCAAGCCTACAGGTCTAACCTGGTGACTTTCCCGAATTAAAAACACTGCATTGATTTTAAAAAAAAAAAAAAAACAGCTGGATGCTCCCCTCCCCCAAGAGAGCTCCACAGGGATGTGAGTGCCAGGAAGGCCTCCGACTGTCCTCCAGCAGGTGGAGAAACTGAGTCACGGCCCCTTGGACATCTGAGTCCTCCCCTTCCCTCCTGGGCACTGCGCCTCATCACACATCAGAGGTCCGTATGTTTTCATCATCGAGGTTGAACACAAATGGCTTCTCCTTGGGGTGCTGGGGCTCCGATCTGTGCCTTATCCGGGAGCTGGGCAGCACCCCAGAAGTACTGCTCTCCCCAAGTCGAGGCATGAAGAAAGAGTCCTCAGGAGTCTCTTCAGTGGGCAGCAGCTTTTCCCCAGCCTGGGGGACAGGTGTCCAGGGCTGCCAGGAGGAAGCCACGGAGGGGGCTTTGCAGAGGGCCCTTCTCTCCTCCAGAGGCGGCCGCCCTCTGCACAAGACAGAGTTGGGCCCCCCTGAGAGCCTGGAGCTTCCAGAGCGGGTCAGAGAAATGGATCGAGAAAAGGACATTTCCTACAAAAATAAAAGGCGGGAAAAAGAGGAAAGTAAGCGTTTTCCTGACAATGTTTATCCCAAGGTCCCAGGAAGAGGACCCCCTCCAGGATCACCACCCTCACAGGCCCAGAGACACGCGTCTACAGAAATTAAATATGGCCAGCGGCATTCACCCCAGAAGTGTCAAGGTCTGCCTGGCAGGGAGATGTGCAGGACACATCGGAAGCTCTGGTTCTCTATCCAACCCTACCTCACTTCCTCCAACTACTGAAAAAAACAAAAAATAAAAATCTGTACCCAAACCAGTCAAAAGAGAAAAACAAGCAAGACAGCCCGGGGCTTCAACTGCATCTGGGCACCGGGCTGCTTCCCTACATCACCAAATAAAACCCACCCACTCGGGACAACTCCTCACGAGCTTGACAGTGACTGTGAACAGGAAGGAAGTGACTTACTCTGGGGTGGCACTTGAGGGCCTGGACAGCTGCCCCGATCTCCTTAATCCAGCTGTGCATGTCTTCTGGACTGTCTGCCTGCAAAACACCCACCACACTTACAGAGACACGTCTGGCGCTGTGATTTCAGCTTTCACGCCTGTGACTCAATTCTAAGTTCGTAAAATCACACCATTAGAGCTGGAAGGGATCTCAGAGACCATCCAGGCCGGTGGCTTTCGGACTTCTGAGGACATTTTTTTCCCCAGAAAAATCATATTTGTCACCCCATAAATAAAAGGGCTCAAAGTGGGGCAGAGATCGTGACAGAGGGAGAGCTTAGAGGCCCATCCCTACTGAAGTCCCTCACCCCCTCTGGAACACAATCGGCCTGGCCTCACCCCTGTTTTACAGAAAAGGAAAATGAAGCCCAGAAAGCCAGAGCCCAAGGTTTAGGGCTGGTCTAGATTCCAGTTCTTCTGACACCCAGTGCAGTCATCCTTCTACCACAGCTATCCCAACAAATGATCCCACTTTCAGCTCCAGTCCCATTAAAACCAAATCCTCCCAGACAGGTGGTTTCTCCAGGAATAGGGCTTCTCTCAAAGCACAAGTGATCTGGGTCTGTCCTGAGTCCCATCCAGGCCTCAAGAGTTGCTAGACTTGCAGCACCAAGCTCACCAACATGCAGGGAGGGCACAGCCGAGGCCTTAAAAAGTTCCTCCCTCAGAAATACCGAGCAACCCCAGAAGGGGGCAGCAGCGGCTCTGTGAAGAAAGAGGAAAATCAGAAGCCAAGCCACAGTAGGTAGAGCCCTGGGAATTCTCAGTGCTTTCCAGCTTTACAGGAGCTGAATCCAAGTGAACCTGGCAAACATTTACTGAGGCCTTACTCAGGGTGACACGTGACATCAGGTACCAGGCACACAGATGGGACCAAGACTGAATGAAACCTTGACCTCCAGAAACGTTTTATTAGTTAACCTCTCTCTGTCGCCCTGCACCTTCCCCAATAGAGCCACCCAAAATTACCGGCGTGCATTTGCATGCCCGTGCATACATGAATGCAAACATCACACACACTGGCCTGCAAAATTCTCCACATATACCCCTCACTCTCCCCATCCCTAGGATGATGCTTTCCCTTTGCATTATATCAAGGTAATACTTGACCAGTCTTTTTAAAACCCTCAAATTTGCATGCTTACCCCATCCTGTCCCCAAACCAACCCTCCCTGGTTAGGTGTGTGCAGGACACTTACAAGGGGAACAGTTTCACACCCTGGCACGCTGGGCCAAAGAGAGGCAGCAACGGTGCCCCTGGAGAAGACCCCTCTCACGCACCATAGCTGCAAATTCACCTGCCCTCTCTCTTCCCTGGACTTTTCTTTTCCCAGTTACCTGACAACCTGGTGGTTTCCCAGAAAGAGAAATCCATCCCTAGTCTAAAAAGATAACCAGGACACGGTCTCCAAGATTCTTCCAGAAGGTATTTTACTGATAGCAGGGCTAGCTAACCTGTTCCACAAGTAGAACTATTGGGAAAAATTAAATGAACTCATTTAGGTAAGGCAGTTTGAAAGAGCCTAATACACAGAAAGGGCTTCATATTAGTCATTATCGTTGTTGTTGTTATTATTATATGAGGGACACAGATGAAGCCTTAAATTCCAGTATTATAAATATGTTTGCTGCCTTCTCCCTACAACTTTTTAATTTCATTTTCTTCATACTCAAACTGTGGATAATTCTTACCTAAAGGATCAAATTGTTGGGATCAAGGAAGGTAACATACTTTTTCTTAATATGCTTGTTTATCAGCCCCATAAAATGGTTTACAGACAGGAGGGTGACCAGGTCTTCACTGCCTACCTGTTTTCTATTGTATTCTTTTCAGCCTTCTTAAGGATTTCTGTACACATGTCTATATTTCTTGAAGTCTCTCAGATTCCTTGGGTTGTTTGAAAAGATATTAATAATTATTTCTATTATAAATAACATTATCCATAAATGCTAATGTCTATTTCTACAGCTAGGAAATTTAAAGTAAAACTGTATTATATCTCAATTCACCTTAGTTGTATTGCTTTTCTCTGGATAAAGTGACCAATTATACATTGCATTTTCCAATCTCAGTTTCAAAAGAATACTTTGCTAATTAAAAAAGTTTTCAACTGTAAGCAGAATAATATTACAGCATGCTTTTTTTTTTTTTTTGCGGTACACGGGCCTCTCACTGTTGCAGCCTCTCCTGCTGTGGAGCACAGGCTCCGGACGCGCAGGCTCAGCGGCCATGGCCCACGGGCCCAGCCGCTCTGCGGCATGCGGGATCCTCCCGGACTGGGGCACGAACCCACGTCCCCTGCATTGGCAGGCAGACCCTCAACCACTGCACCACCAGGGAAGCCCCAGCATGCTTCTTAATTTATGTAGAAAGTCATATTCAAATTCTTAATTACTTCACTAGTCAATTACATTATAGAGATGACCCTGGAAACAAAAAGTAATGTAGAAGACAGCAAGTTGCAACTCTGGGGGGTGCGTTATATGGAAAGAGCCTCTGCATGTAAATTATCGTCATTGTCAAGTAAATTAAAATAATATGAGCAAAAGATAATTAAAGGCAACTTCTGTAAAAAAAGTAATAATAATAAGATAACGTATTTGGGGGAGAAGAAAGGCTATTTTGAATTGGAATGAGATGGTGGCAATTAAATTGTCCATCAGCAGAATAGCATTTCTTACAGATTTTCCTTCTAGGGGAACAGAAGTTGATTTGGTGGGGAAATGTGAGAAGACAGAGGGAAAGATGGGGATGGGAGCTAAGGGAGAGACAAAGGTCTCCCGCATCACACAGGAGATGGAACGTTCCCATTAACCAGACTGCAAGACCCCCATGATGACAGTCCAATAGTCAGTTTCCAGGGCTTTTTAAGCTACTTTTAGTCCTTTTATCACCAGAGCAAAAAACGCCCCACCCACAAGCCACAGACCACCTATCTGACTGTCCTTTGAGATAGTCAACAAACACTCACTCCTTCTCTAGGAGCAATCACTCAACCAACCTAGGTGTGCTCACCCCAGCTCCACTTAGCAAGGAATCCTGAATCAGAGAACACTGGGAATCACCTGACTTAACAGCTGGAAACTCAAACACAAGAATCCAGATCCTCTAGAATTCGTTCAGATCATTTCCAATTCTCTAATATAAACAATACTGCTATTCACATCTTCGTGTATAAAGCTTTTTTCATACTTAAGATTCTTCAGCTCCCAGGGAAGTTGCTAAAGAGTATGCATGTTTTTGCGGGGCGGGGGGGGGGCGGCCCACAGCACATGGCATGTGGGATCTTAGTTCCTGGGATCGAACCCACGCCCCCTGCACTGGAAGTGCAGAGTCTTAACCACTGGATCGCCGGGAAAAGTCCCAGAGTATCCACGCTTTTAAGGCTCTTCTTATATATGGCCAGAGTGATGTCTAGTCAATAATATAGATTTCATTTAAACATATATATGTATGTATGTATATTACATGCACCCTTGTTAGAATTAAATATTACAGTTAAAAAACTTTTTTTTATTTTTTGGCCACAGTGCGAGCTTGCAGGATCTTAGTTCCCCAACCAGGGAGGGAACCTGGGCCCACGGCAGTGAAAGCGTGGAGTCCTAACCACTGGACTGACAGGGAATTCCCTTTTATTTTTTACTTTTTTTTTTGTTTTAAATATTACAATTTTTAAAAAATCTTTGCTAATATGATGGGAAAAACAATTAAATCTCTTTCTTAAAACATTTAGTATTTGAGACGGAAATTGTTTGCTAATTACATTTCTTCCCTAATGCACTAATTCCGTTTAAGGACATTTTTCTGTCAGATAACCTAGGTAATGAACCCAGCCATGAGGATAATAAACAGTAGTAAACATTATTTTAATGTTCACTAATGTTTAAAACATTATTCAAGGGGCTTCCCTGGTGGCGCAGTGGTTAAGAATCCGCCTGCCAATGCAAGGGACACGGGTTCGAGCCCCGGTCTGGGAAGATCCCACATGCGGCGGAGCAACTAAGCCCCTGCACCACAACTACTAAGCCTGCTCTCCAGAGCCCTCGAGCCACAACTACTGAGCCCACGTGCCACAACTACTGAAGCCTGCACGCCTAGAGACCGCGTTCCGCAACAAGAGAAGCCACCGCAACGAGAAGCCCGCGCACCGCAATGAAGAGTGGCCCCCGCGTGCCGCAACTAGAGAAAGCCCATGCACAGCAATGAACACCAAACGCGGCCAAAAATAAATAAATTTATTAAAAAAAAAAAAATATATATATATATATATATATATACTATTCAAAGAGAAAAGCAGATACTGATCCCACACGAGAAGAAATAGGATATTACATTACTGAGATCACAGTTTAAATCTCTATTAGTAGTTTTAAGAACTGGACTCCACTGGCAACAGAAATTAAGTGAAACCTCAAAAATTATATGCAAAAATTACAGTGTATGTGTATACCTATCTTTTATGGAAAGCCTGTGCTTAGCTTTCATCAAACACTCAAAACTATCTTAAAACCACATCACACAGGTAGCTCCATGAACCAGTAAAACACAGAGCTGAAATCCACCCACCCTGTGGTGAATTACTAAGAGACTAGAAAAAAAGCCTTGAAACTCAACAGAACGAGAAGGGAAGTGCCAAGCTTATACCTTCCCCTCTTCCTGGTCTGCTTAAGTGTGTACGTGTCTCTGGTGCTTGGTTCAAAAGGAAAAGTAGGGTTTCCGTCCGTGAGGGCACTTTTTGAGGTGAGAGGAACGAAGGGTATTAAAAGCGTCACTGCAGTCTGTGGTTTCACTGCAGTCAGATGAGCTCTGATTACCTGGTATGAGACCGGTATCATAACATTTGCAATGGTTTCAAGCACTGAGTTCTAACGGGCCATCAATAAAAGGCTTCCCATATGCACCTCTGGTTACTTCCATTGCAGCTGTCCAAAAGCTTTAGGCATCTCCTTCTCAATCTTACTCCCAACCTCTGCAGCCCTCCCTTTCCAACAAGCTAATAACCCCTACCTCTCCCCAAGAACCAATCCCACCTTTAGATACAGCCCTGCCACATATGATCCATTCAGAGAGCAAAACTGACCAATGGATTTTAATGTAAGAGTATGAAAGTTTATTGATACCAGCTTCTGGTTCCACACAGCACCTAAACATTAAGAAACTACGATTTGTCAAGTTTCGGTATAGAATCAAAGAAGATCCACAATTATCTGAAAGAGCTATTAAAATATCCCTTTATTCCAAATACATGTCTCTGCGGGGCCAGATTTTCTTCATACTCTTCCATCAAAACAACATATGGCCACAGACTGAGTGCAGAAGCAGATATGAGAATCCTGCTGTCTTCTAATAAACCAGCCATTAAAGAGATTTGCAAAAATATATTTAAAAAATGCTACTCCTGTTGCTTTTTTGTTTTAGAAAGCGTTATTTTTCATTAAATGTTACTTGTATTAACATAAACGAGTTTATAGTTGTTGTTTTTAAATGAATAAATACATATTCTTAAAGAGTTTTAATCTCTACTCTTCTCCAACCTTCTATTCTGAGTTTTGGTGCTATACACAGATTTGTCCATTTGCTCATTTATTTATTCAGGGGGATGTGAGTGTTCTTGTATCCTAGAAATGTGGGAGCAGATGGCAAAGTAGGACAGAAATGATGATAAGGTCCTGGTCAATGTGCAGACACTCGTGCCAATGATGGATGCAGTGTCTTCTGAACTTTTTTTTTTTTTTTGGTTGACGTTCATGTTTCCCAAATCACTATCTCCAGTCCAAGGCTCTGTTCTAGACTCTTAACCCCAGCATAATCGCTCCCTTCACCCCACATCCAATCAACTCTCAAGTCCTGGAAAGGACTTATCAATAGCTTCAAATGTTTCCACTTTTCTCCATCCATCCAAGTTCAGGCTACCTTTATCTCTCACTGAAACCATTACAACAGCCTTCCAACTGCTCTCCCTGGCTCCTGTCTAACCCTTTTCTTACCTGTCCCCTACACTGCACCAAACAGGACATTCACCGCCAGCATCCCATCAACAGGACCAGGACCGAGGGCTCTCATCTCCACTTTACAGATGAGGAAAACAAGGCTCTTAGGTCACTTGCCCAAGTGGGATTTTTAGGAGGCAGATCTGATTGGGTCACTCCCCTAGCTTAACCTCCAAGGACCCTAACTCCCAGGATGAAATACAAGCTCCTGAACAAGGCCCACAGGCCACAGGCCCTCCATATCAGCTTCCCAGCACCTGTGCCCCTTTCATCTCCAAGCTTTTTTAACCCCTGTTGTTTGCTGTTCCCTCTGCCTGGGCCACTCTTCCGCCAAGGGTTTGGCTTCGGTGTATCTTCCTTCAGGAAACCTCCCTTGACTCCCTGAGACTGGGGGAGGTACCCTTCTTGGGAGTTCCCATGGCAACGACTACTCACTCTAAGGGTAGCCCTTCTCACAGTTTTCTTGTTTTGTTTTTTGTTGTTTTATTCCCCCACTCCCACGAGTGAGGTTGTTTCATACTTGTAACACATTTAGGTTCTTTGGTCATATTCTGCATGCCATGCTAGGATCACCTGACCTCCTAAATGATTTTTTAAATTTGCATATATTAAAGGTTTATGCTCTGTGCTGTGAAATTCGATTTCACACATCTGCCACTGCAGTATCACACAGGACAGTTCCACTGCCCCGAAAGCTCCCCTGCGTTCATCTCTCCAACACGCCCTCCCCACCTCTGCACACTGTTCTAACTGCCTGTTTACCTGACTATCTCCCTCTCGGGTTCAGGATCCGCTCTGTTGAATGCGGGGTCCCCAGGATGAGGCAACGCCCCATCTGTCTAGTCCAAGAACTGGAAACTCTTTTGGTGCACCGACAGCTCAAACATGTCCCTGAATGGCCGTGGAGGCTGCTCTAGGGCCCCAGCAGCACTTTTCCACAGCTCTTCCCAGATGCTTGTCTAAATGAATGGAACACAGATGCCTCAGGCTGCTAGCATGTCTGCTGGGCTCAGGAAAGGGGACCCGCTCAGAAGGACCTGCTGCTCACGAAATGGGTGAGGGTCGACCTCACGAAAGGGAAGGTGTTGAGTGGGGAGCGCGCGGGGAACCCTGAGAAGCTTTGGTCGGGGAGCCCCACATTTCAACCAACACACTCCATGGCAGTCTTGGCGCTCGACGGGCACCATCACCGTGAGGCTGCAGGAATCAAGGCACGCTCTGTGGACGGCTAGGCAGGCTGCAGCGAGGACTTGGCCTTGAAAGTCTAGGCCAGGCTAGAGGCTAGAAATCTGCCTTTCTAGCTCCTATGATTTGAGAAGGAGTTGGGAGAACTCCAAGGCTGTGGGTGGAGGGGAGATGCTTCTGAGAGCTGAACCGTCGGAGTCCAAACAATCGCTTTCTCTGTGCAGCTGGCTGTGCACCTGGTACCCGCACAGGGCCCTCTGTGCTTTTGTCCTTCCGCACACAGTGCTGTCCACACATAGACGGGGCTTATAAACACCCTCCAAGGGAGAAGTGAAACCACTGACCAGTTCCCCTTTTCTCTGCTGAGCTGGCGCCCAGCAGCTACGAGCAGCTGGTACAAACTCACATTCCCCAGTGTAGCGGCTCAACCCGTTCTTATTATTTTACGGTTGGGAAGCTTTTGGCAAACATCCTGTTTAGAATAAAATGGGAGTCGGACTGACTATCGGGGGCTAAATTTACCACCTAGAAACTTCGAACAAAATAAAAGAGAAAGCAAAGGGAAAGGCAGGCCTACAAGCACACCACCCACAGAGAAGGAACGTCAGCGTCTTCTGGCAGCGAGCTTTTTACCTGCACGTAGAAGGTCCTGGAGCTGGTTATTATTTCAAACAGGTTGTCCCTCATCAGCAGATCGCTAGACAGAGAAAGAGATAGAAAGTTACCAGGCATGCTGGTCACCCACTGAGGACTTGATTCACCCTGAGGCAGGTACCCATGCCCCCACCCTGAAAGTTACCAGGCATGCTGGTCACCCACTGAGGACTTGATTCACCCTGAGGCAGGTACCCGTGCCCCCTACCCTAAAAAGGGGATCCACAGGCCATTCCTCCTGCTGCCCTGCCTCAGAAGGCATTACAGGGTTTCCTACAGCTTCACTTCCTGGAGGGTCTCAAGTGGTTTAACCATCCCCATGGATCCCCCTCCCCAGTACACACCACCACCAGTTCTAACAGGACAAAGCTCCTTGGCCTCCAAAACCTCTTGCCTCACATGCACCACACCCCACACTGTCTAGAACTGTGTGTTTCTTCAGTGGCTCAGATGTACTGATAAAAAGTGCTTGGTGAGAAGCACTGTTTCAAGTGTTTTTATCTGAGGGTCAAGTAGATGAAAATTTTATTGGTTTTATATATATACACAAGCACACACTGTTCTGTCCATTATGCTCCATTAAATATATATTTTATATACATATATATTATTAAGAGATGGACATAGAACAGTATATTTGTAAGACAAAAAACAGTATATTCATTTCAGGTGTACAACATGATTTGATATTTGTATACACTGCAAATGATCACTGTCTCGTACGTAACACTCAAATTTTATTTCTCGTGATGAGATTGTAGCTTTTAAGCTCTACTCTCTTAGCAACTTTCAAATATAGAATACAGTGCTATCAACCACAGTCACCGTGCTGCACATGGCATCCCCAGGACTTACTGATTTGATAACTGGAGGTTTGTATCTTTCGACCCCCTTCACCCATTTCGGCCACTACCCACCCTCCGCCTCTGACAACCACCAATCTGTTGTGTTATTTTTTTGTTTGTTTATTTGTTTTTTTTGCGGTACGCGGGCCTCTCACTGTTGTGGCCTCTCCCGTTGTGGAGCACAGGCTCCGGACGCGCAGGCTCAGCGGCCATGGCTCAGGGGCCTAGCCGCTCCACGGCATGTGGGATCTTCCCAGACCGGGGCACGAACCCGTGTCCCCTGCATCGGCAGGTGGACTCTCAACCACTACGCCACCAGGGAAGCCCTTCTTTGTGTTTTTTAATGTGTTATTTCATCCAATCTTCCCAACAATCCAATGAGGCAGTAAGACTTTCCCTACTTTATGGATGGGGAAACCCAGGCTCAGAGAGGTTCCATGACTTGTCCACGGCACCGGAGTAAGGAACCGGCAGAGCCAGGATTTGAAACTGGGTCCAACTCCAGAGTCTACGCTCTTAGTTACTCCACTACCAGGTGCCTCTCCTAAGGGACCTGAATCTCTTATTTCCAAAGCCTTTCTCCACCCACACAGCAACTGCATCAGCTTCCCTAAATCCCTGCTCTCAAAAGGGGACTGGATGCTCAAGAGGAAAAAGGGAAGGAGAGAGTAGACCACTGGAAGATGCTTCAAATTGGGTGTGAGGTTTGGAAGAGGGACCCTACTTCCGCAAGGAGGAAGGCGGGAGGAAGGCGAGAGGTAGCTGGTGCTCAGCCACAAACCTCCCATCCCGAAATTATTTACAGGGTGAAATGCCTGCTCTGTGCATCCAGTCACTACGGGGAACATGTAAGGAATGAAAGATCTAATTCCTTCCCCATGAAAGAACATAAAAGAGCAAAACTTTACAGTCAGATGTTAGACTGCGTGTTATATGCCAAGAGTTAGAATAATTCCAAGAAAGGACTAATCACAGGGGGACTTCCCCGGTGGTCCAGTGGTTAAGCCTCTGCACTTCCACTGCAGGGGGGCCCGGGTTTGATTCCTGGTTGAGGAACTAAGATCCTACATGCCATGTGGTGTGGTCAAAAAATTAAAAAAAAAAAAAAGAAAGAAAGAAAGAAAAAGAAAGAAAGGACTGATCACAGGCAGGGCTGGCTTCAGGAATCAGGACTTGGAAGGAAATGGCAGGTGCGCTGCCAGTGACATGGGCACCTGGGCAAAGGAGGAGCATGAGACTAGAGCCCCACATGGGCGGGGACAGCAATCAGGGGTCAGACAGACCTGGGGCCCAATCCTGACTCCACTGGGAAAAGGTACTTTAGGAATATTTTTAAAACTTTGTGAGCCTTTCTACCCCAACTGTAAAATGGAAATCAGAAGCACTCCTCTACCAAGCTTCTTACCGCAAAGATCAGTTATAAGTTATATAAGGCATCTCATAAGTTATATGAGGCACCTGGTACAATGAATGTCACAGAGTGGTCATTTGAAATGCATTTCATTAGCTATTATAATCACTTTCTGAGTATCCGAGTGGAGATGGCTCTTCTTTCTGGATAAGATGGTTTAACCTTTTCAACTATTCATGCACATGCAGCACAATCATGTAATCTACTACAGGGGAGGTAAACGCAAACAGGGAGGAAATCCCCACCCTTTTCATATCTACTTCTCAGGCTACATGTGGCCTTTCAATTCAACTCAAGTCAACAAAACATTAACTGACTACTCAGAGGCCCTAACCCCCGTGACTGGGTTTGGGAGACCCCAGTCTCACAGGCCTGGAACCTGCAGGGCCTCGGCAACTTCCGTCCCCGAGGATCTTCAACTCCCTCAATTCTTTTCCTCGGAGTTCAGTCTGACTCTGGCTCAGGCAAAGTGCAAAGCACTCTTAGGGACGAACATTATCTGGGTTTCCTAAGCTGCCCCAATACACCCATCAACCTGCACGGGCCTCCAGGGTCAGGAGCAAGCCTCATCTCTCCTCCACCCACTGTCACCGCTGGGGCCACACTTCTGCAGCTTCCATCTGTAGCACCTTTCACGCATGATAATTTGTCGGTGGGAACTTCCCTAATCTTCCACACTCTGCAACTGCCGTTTGCAAGGCTCACAACAGTGCCTGCTTCCTTGGGCCACAAGACACCTCGTTTTCATGCAAGACCCTTCCATGCCTTCATGTGAGAACAGTCAGCCTGCTGCTAACAGCTTCCCTGGGGACGCAGGCTCTGCATGCACAGTCCGTGGGACGGAGATTCCATATAGTACCCCTACAGACTGCAGACTGAGGGCCAAATGAGGACTGCTAGATGCCCGGATGCCCTTGAGTCTCTAAAGTTTGGTTCCAGGGGCACCTGTATGGGTGTTGGATATGGGAGAGCACTCGAAGAGGCCCCAGGTCCCAAACTCGTCCTACGCTCTGTGGCACTGGAAAGGTGACCATTTCCTAGTTGAAAGAGGAACACATTAAAAATACTTCCTCGTCCTGCCCGAGAGCATTGCTGTGACTCATCCCCATATTAAGAAGACATCAGGGACTTTGTCAAAATGAGGAGAGGAGAAAGGCATAACAAGTTCAGGGCAGAGGCATGGCATAAACAGGGGTCTGAGCAGATGCACTGAAAAGCAAGTGACTAAGGGCACAGTCCCCCTCCACCTCTGAGCCCAGTCCTCCGGTGAGATGAGCAGCTGACACCTGAGAAGCACCTCTCCTTTGTTCTATATCCTTTCTTTTTCTCCATCAGAAAAGTATCACATAGGCCCATTTCAGGAGCGAGAGTAAGGGGACGGGAAGAGGATAGGTTTGCCCAGCGCCATTTCACAGCTGCGGCAGCTTGGATGTGGAGAATCAGCCACAGATGTCAAGGAGACAACATCTTCCTGCTCTTGGAAGAAGTTTCTGCTATAGAGCCTCAGAAGGGGAGTAACAGAAGAGTTAAGGCTGAGACGAAGTGAGAGAGTGACATGGACTTACATATACTACCGTAAAAGAGATAGCTAGTGGGAAGCAGCCGCATAGCACAGGGAGATCAGCTTGGTTCTTTGTGACCACCTAGAGGGATGGGATAGGGAGGGTGGGAGGGAGACGCAAGAGGGAGGAGATATGGGGATATATGTATACGTATAGCTGATTCACTTTGTTATACAGCAGAAACTAACACACCACTGTAAAGCAATTATACTCCAATGAAGATGTTAAAAAAATAAAGAAGAGTTAAGAGGGCACACGGAGTTCTGACCAGAGAAGAATAAGCAGAGACAATTACCCAGACTTGACCAAACACTCGTGGGTCTTGAGAACATCCTTGAGGAATATGGTACGCAGAGGTTCTCGGTCCTGGGGGGAAACAGAGAGAGAGTGCATGAGGCTGTCAGCCCAATGCCCAGACCAGGCAGCCATCATCATCAGAGATGACTGGCTGAGACCAGGTGGCAAACAAGACAAGGTCTCAAAATAATCAAGAGAGGAAAGAAATCTAAGATGATGCTCTGTGGCCCTGACCACGAAGGCAGGGAGTTAAGGCCACTTTACATCACCATGAAGATGCGCACACCAGAAGGACGGAGGTCAGATACAAGCACCCCCGGAGTCTGTGTGCCCACATCTCTGCTCGGACACACACACGTGGGTGTGACTCCTGTGCCTCTGCCCTCCACGGCCTCTCAGGCGGGCCCCAGAGTGACTACAAACCTGCTCACACTTGAAGTAGCAGATGGTAAAGTCGTCCAGCGCAAAGAAGCGCCGTTTCCAGCTCTTGCGCTGAAATAAACGGTAAAGAGCAGGACGTTAGAAGAGTTCCCAGCATTCCCGGGGGTGCGTTCGGGTTCTAAGCTCCTGGGGACCCCGCCCCACCGAAGCCAGGCTCCCACGTTGGGGGTCAGGGGCAAGGACTTCTTCTCATGGGGCGACTCCTCGGATCACCTCGAGCTGCGGGGCGGGAGCTCTCCCCACCCCAGCCTCTCCCTGGTTTGGGCGGTTTGGGCGTGGCTGGCTCCACGCTCCTCCTTGCAAACTGCCCTCCCCTCTGCCTCGCCCACACCCACTGGCTCCCGGGGTCCCCAGAACCCCTCCCAGCCCCCGCATGGACACTCACCACATTCCCTTGCTTCACACAATAGCCGCTCTTAATGAGGGGGGGCCCAGTGGGGACACGGCAGCCTGTCGTGGGGATGTAACTCTGAGACCTTCGAAGGATGGCGTGGGAGCCGGGCTCACTCCCTTCCTGCCCATCCCCACCGTTCTACAAGGAAACAGCTGCAGGATTAGCACCGCCCCCTCCTGACGCAGCCACACCCCTGACCCCACCCTCTCCGGCCAATCATCTCTTCCTCTTGGGCCACGATGGCAGTCAAGTGAGAAATAAACCAGGTGGGGAAGCTGGGACGAAGTGAGAGAGTGGCATGCCCTTATACACACTACCAACTGTAAAACAGGTAGCTAGTGGGGAGCTGCCGCCTAGCACAGGGAGGTCAGCTCGGTGCTTTGTGTCCACCTAGAGGGGTGGGATAGGGAGGGTAGGAGGGAGATGCAAGAGGGAGGGGATATGGGGGTGTATGTATATGTATAGCTGATTCACTTCGTTATACAGCAGAAACTAACACACGATTGTAAAGCAATTATACTCCAATAAAGATGTTAAAAAAAAAAGAGAGAGAGAGAAAGAAACCATAAAAAAAACCCTTTGGCTTTGCCCCGGGAAGGCACTGTACGGGGTGCGTTCACAGACCAAGGCTGGGGAGGTTGGGCAGACCCGGGAGAAAGGGAAGACTCTGAAGCAAACTGGACGAGGCCTAGGGACAGCGGGGCTTGTTTCCAGCCATCCTCGACCCCACTTCTCACGGGCTTCACAGTGCCGGTCCCCGTGGGTGACGCAAAGCCGTACTGCCACAGAGCTTCAGAGGCGGTGGCCTCAATTTCTGCACTGCCGGTATCTTCTTGACCACCCCATGTGCACTGGCCCCGCTACCCTCACCCCTTCCTCGGTCCAGCCCTTCTGTCATGTCACTGACACACCACGGACACCCCCGAACCCCTCCACCCTCTGGCAGCGCCAGGCCCCAGCACCTGGTTGATGGGCGTGTGTACCACCACGCCTCCGATGATCTCTGTCTTGTAGGCCACCTGGGGCTTCTTCTCCAGGGCCAGAGGAGTTGCTAGGCTCTTGACAACTTCGGTCGTCAGGGGCAGGTTCCCAACTTTGGGTACCTGGGAAGAATGACGGAACAGTTAACAGGGAACAGAAGGTCTAGGAAAAGTTGGGGAGGCAACAGCAGGAAGGGGGAGGGGAGGAAAGCTAATGTACGAAATTAGAGCACGATGCCTCTCTCCCCGCTACCCTTCCATCCATCCAAACCTGTATATGAGGAATTCAGCAAGCCACGCCCACCCCGCGCACACGCACACCCACACACACACCCACTCAACAAATGTACGGAGCACCCGCTATGAGTCAGCCCTTGCCTGGCTAGAGACCAAAGGTAAAACAGCAGACACTGACACGCGTCCTGCCCTCACACCACATACGTGCTGATCAGGGAGACTGAGCGAAACTACAGAGCAAGACTAGCAATCAGAGTGATTACAAATCGTGGTGAGTGCCGTGAGGACGATAAACAGGAGCTGGGACTGACAGCAGCAGGGGAACGGCTTGGGATGGAACGCCTGGCGTGGCTGGTGTGCGTGGTGGAGGTCTCCAAGGGGAGAGATGCCGAAACAGTAACCTGGCGGACGAAAAGGAGCCAGGAACATGAAGACGGGAGAAAGCACGCTCAGCAGTGGGTAAGATGCCTGTGGTATACGGTACAGGACTCGGGGAGCATGAGCTCTGGGGCCCCAGGGCCTGGGGTGTAACTCCTGACCTGTCACTAACTGAGTGACGCAGTCATACAGGTGTCACGGCCATCAAATGATAGAGGATATAAATTTCAACACGTTAGAAATATGAATAAAACTACAAAAGTATTTTAATTGTCAAAATATTCTAAGTAACTTTTTATAAACGGTGCTAACGTTTACAAATGCAGTCCTTTCTGTGGAATGAGTTATCTTTGCTCCTCTCCATGATGGAGTTCGAGCACCACTGCTGGTGCAAGAATCACGGAATTTTTAGGGCGAGCTTGAGACCACAGGTTGCAAACTGGTGGCCCAAAGGTAGACTTGCCCCAACTGTGTTTCATTCGTCCTATCCAGTGTGTTTTTCAATCCACTGTTAAAATCTGGGATATTTCGCGTAAAACTCTTGATTTCCAGTGAAGCAGCTGTCCACTCTTCGGATGGGGAACGGATTCTTCAGTTCGCCACAGTCCTGAACACCCTCCCAACCCGAGGTCATCGATCCTCATTCGCTTCTCCTCCACCTTGTCCATTTCTCATTTATACTGGAAAATTTTTCATCACAAGAGAGGCCCAGAGTAGTCTGGTTCTCTGCCCAAAGCCGATTAATACCTAGACAGAGACCAGACCCTGATGCTGCCGAGGCAGTACCCACAGCATCACAAAGCCTGTCCTTCCACAGATGTGGAGAACAAACGTACGGACGCCAACGGGGGAAAGCAGGGGCGGAAGGGTGGGGAGCGGAGATGGTGGGATGAATTGAGAGACTGGGATTGACATGTATACACCAATATGTATAAGATAGATAACCAATAAGAACCTGCTGTATAAAAAATAAAATAAAATAAAATTCAAAAAAAAAAAAAAAAAAAAAGCCTGTTCTTCACAAGGACTCAACGCCCCATGTGGATCTGCCAGGAACATAACTGCAGACACCACGAGAAAAACTAACATCCTCTTCCACTTCTTCTACAGCCCTGGGAGCTAGAAAGACCTAAGAATCCAGACTGTTCAGAAGCTCACGGCCCAAGGATATATTGTATAATGCAGGGAATATAGCCAATATTTTGTGATAATTTCAAATGGAAAGGAACCTTTAAAAACCATATAAAAATTAAAAATTAAGGGACTTCCCTGGTGGTCCAGTGGTTAAGAATCCGCCTGCCAATGCAGGGGACGCAGGTTCAACCCCTGGTCAGGGAACTAAGATCCCCCATGCCGTGGGGCAACTAAGCCCGCGAGCCGCAACCACAGCACCCATGCGCCCTGGAGCCTGTGCGCCACAACTAGAGAGAAGCCCGCGCGCCGCACCGAGGAGGCCACGCACCGCAGCAGAGGATCCCACGTGCTACAACTAAGACCTGATGCAGCCAAAAATAAATAAATAAATACTTTTTTTTTTAATTAAAAAAAATAAACTATTGCAAGCCACGGGGAGAAAAAAAGAGCTCTCAGCTCAGGGCCATAGGAGAACTCTGCCTGCCAAGGACAGGGACCAAAGGCCACACCCCCTGGCATCTATCGAAACGACTAAGACCATCATGATTACGCTGGGGCCCCAGAAAGGAGACAGGGCCCCTCTTCCTGGCCTGTGCACTCAGCTTACACCACGGTGACCTCTGCCCACCAACTCTCCAGATTGGGCCAGAAATCCACCCTGTCCTTCCCTTCTGGCTGAGGGACAACCGCAGCTCCCATTGCTTTGGGCCTCTGTTCAGTGCCAGGCAAAGTACCCATCTCTTTACTGCATTATCTCTCATCTCAGACGACCTTATCAGGTAGGCCTTATTTTCTCCATTTCATAGATGAAGTAAACTAAAGCTCGCTGAAATGAAGTAACTGCCCCACTGCTTAACACCACTACCTACCTACCTGGACCACCCTTTCCGATTTCTCTGTGGTTTGCTCTGATAAGATAGAATTCTTTAGGGATGTGGATTAGTGCTGGGGTGTCCAGAGATATAATCACCGTGGAACAACACGACTGCCTCCAAATGACCCAAATGAATTCCTGAAACCCAGCAAAGAAGGAGGGAAGTGGCCTTTCAGCGCTCACGGTGGCCAGAAGAGGACTCCTGGTGACTTGGCTGTTGTGTTGCCTCTCAACCCGTCAGCCCACCCGGAGAACCGCTGGTTGTCACCACTCACGTCCCTGCATCGTGGGCTGCCTCTGGCCAACCGCCTGGAGCCTCTGCAAAGCTGTTTCCACTTCTGAGACTCTGAATCAGCCTGCAGAGGGCAAACTCACCAATAACTACACTCCAGATCTCGAAAACAAGTTCATCCTCTTGGTTTGTGTATCTCCCAGAATCCCAGTGAAAGGTGGGACCCCTTTCACCCACCGTGGAGGGTCCTCTGATGGGGAAGGCCCACAGGGTTCCCATTTGCAATGTGAAACGAAATTTGCAAGGACTCATCTTTCTTCCCACCAGGCGTGGCTAGGTTGCTACAAGGAATAATCCAACTTGGGAGGGAAGGGGAGAAAGCTGTGCTTTACTTTTACTGCTCAAACTTCAACCCTTTTGAAAAACTTTAGTGAGTTGAATAATGTCTCCCAAAATTGTCCACCCGTAACCTCAGAACATGACTTTATTTGGAAATAAGGTCTTCGCAGATATAATTAAATTAAGATGAATTTATGCTGGTTTAGGCTGGGCCCTAAGACCAATGACTGATGCCCTCCTAAAAGGAGAGGTCACACAGACACACAGGCCAGACAGTGGTGGAGACAGAGATGGAGGGATCCAGCTATTAGCCGGGCAACGCCAAGGACGGCCCGGGGCCACTGGGAGCTGGAGGAGGCAAGCAAGGATTCTCCGCTTGAGCCTTCAGGGGGCACATGGAGGGCCCTGCCGACACCCTGATTTCAGGCTTCTCAGGACTAGGCGAGAACACACTTCTGTTGCTTTAAGCCACGCAGTTTGTTACGACAGCCCAAGAAAACTAACACAGGAATACTGATACTCCGAGCGAACTCAATTCTTTAAATACCACTATGTCGGCCATTATCTTCAGTCATAAGAACTCAATGACCCAGCACTAAATGACCAGTGATCTGCGGGCAGAAAAACTGGCTCCTGACCCTGGGAGGGTCGCTGATCTCCAGGCACTTCCACTGCCTCGTTTATAAACAGAGATAATCACACCTGCCCTCCCTACCTAAGGTTTTCACAAGGCTACAAGAAGCCATAGATATAAAAGTGGTGTGTAATCTAACCTCTTTTTACAACTGCTGCTCATTTTTCATATATTTATAAACTCTTTGAGATCTTGGAAGGCAGAAGGTCCTGGGTTTGAATCCCAGCTCTGCCATTTACTAAACTCTAGATTTGGGGCAAGACTCTCGTTTCCGTTTTCCTCATCTTAAAAATGGCAGTGAATGCACCTGTCTCACAGGAGTGACATGAGGGGTGATGAATGTGGCCCGTGAGAAAGCTTGGTTCACTGGATACGCTGTCTGTGTCTTTCATCTCTGCATCTCCCCTGGGATGCTTCACTTCGCACACAAGGTGCCCTAAGATAAAAATGCAGGTAATCAGGCAGGAGGGTACCCCTCCTCTTCCTTCTGTCACACAGGACCTCTGGCAGGAGGAGTGAAGGGATGTATAAACGGAGCAAAGGAAAGTCAGGAAGACCCTGGAGGTTACGGAGCCCCTGCAGAGGCTGCGCCACCCCCGCAGGCCTCTGGACTCCCGGCCTCTCGGTACCACCTCGCTCCCTCCCACTCCTGTCGCCAATCACTTCTGTCCAGTGGGGCCAGGAAAGAGGACGGGGAGCTAGCTGCTTAGAGCAACTCTACACTCAAGGCACAACAGCAAGGCAAAGAGGCCACCGCTGCCTCGCAGGCTGTGTAGCCCAGCTCACCAGGCAGGACCAAGGGAGGAAACACTTAACGAGAAGAAGGTATTAGACATTGAAAGAAACTCCCCAGATTGTGGAAGACACAGAAGGGTGAAGACCTCAACCTGAATGAAGAAAACCTTTACTAAAGTCAGCGTTCTAGAGCCGCACACACAAACATGTGGGTAGCAGAAGGGAGTGAGCGGCTCCCTCCCCCATGCCACCCCGGCATTTCTCTCTCTTTTCACAGGTTCACCAACGTTTATCAGAATAACGGGCCCACAAGCAAATCCGCTTTGTACTCTGCTTGGGTGCGGTATCACAAGGGCTGGGTAGAGTGTACAGGTTTCTTCCATTACTTTATTCACGGGAACCCTGAGATACCGGGGAAGATGATCTGCCCCAGCACAGAAGGGTTGTTACCGGAAGTCACTAGAATGTAAGCATTTCTGACTGTACGATACAGAAAATCAAGCTTTTCAGCAAAGCATGGATTGCACGCCCGAAGCCTGCCTATATTATCGGTTAAAGGTCCAGTTTTTTCCAAACATAGTTTCCCCCTCTCTTCCTCCCTACCCGTCTCCCTTTCTTTTTCTGTATTTCTAAGAAAGGAGTTCTTCGTTAGCCGAGTCAAGGAAAACAAGAGTCTTCACAGAACAGCCAGTAAACTGGTGCTTATAAACGGAAGGCTTTCCCAGAACAGGTCGGTGCATGGCCTGGACTGGTCCCCAGGTGGCTTCCTAAAGTCAGAAGAGTCTCCCCCAAGCCAGGACCAAGTTCCGACTTCCCTCCTCATGTGAGTTTCCTTTACTCTGTTTCTCGGAGTCAGCAATCCATTTTCCAATCCCGCCACGTTCTGAATCAGCATCCCAGAATGACCCAAACCACGACTGACCAGGAGCCCTCCCCTCCCAGGAAGCACAAAGGGGACACTCCATAAACTTCCCCTTGAGCTTGATTCAAACTCAGACTCTCAGTTCAACTTGTGGTCAGTCAGCCAAGGTGTGAGAAGAGGTAGGGGAACTAGTCTGGAACAGGGTCCTGGGAAAGTCCCTGCCGCCATCTGGGTCGTTCCTGTGCGGGGAAGAGGCCCTGACCCCCTCCAGAAAGGAGAAAGATCGTACATACAGTGATTTTGCTGGCTTGGTTCAGGGCTTCGACCCAGTCCTTCAGATCCTTCTGGTCATTAGCTTGAAGAAAATACCTCTGCGAGAGGGCGTTGATGACTGCAAAAGGCACGGGGACGAAGAGAGAAGAACCCGGGTCAGAACACACACAACACAGAGACTCCACAAAACCAAGGCGCTTCAACTAGCAGGGCGGAGGATCCCCGCCGCGCAGACGAAGATGCTCCCCACGGTGCAAAGTCACCCGCGTGAATATCTGGGAAGCAGTGGGCTCTCATTTTTAAAAGGTGTGGATTATTCCATTGGCCACAAGACAACAACAATAGCCTTAGTGTGCTGCTGGGAGGCAGCTCATCCACCATCCCTAAGACACATGCCTGGACAGCTTTTCAGAGGCACCGAGAGATTGACCGTCGTGATGATACATATATAATTTTGGCCCCAGTGTCCCTAGTTTCCACTGGCACAACTGACCCAGGTTAGGGGTCTTGTCTGTGGTTGAGAAATGTAACGAAGCTTGCCTGCGATCAAGTCTGTGACCTGGACCTCATTTTCAACCTGGTCTTTCCTCTGAGCACTCCATAAAGTCAACAGTTTACTTCTGGATTCATTGTTTTTTGTTTTTTTTTTTAAGATCCGCTGACCACAAGATCTGAGAGTCATGTTGGAGCTTGGTCATGATATTTAAAGGGAGTGGGTGAAAGAGCACAAAAGAAGTTTGAAGCAACCTGAAGTTGGGAAAGGGGACAGATCAAAGGACTATTTTACTTTCCAGGCATAAATAAGCCGGAACTGGAGGAGGTGAGCATTGTGGGGTAGACAGAGAGTCCCTTAGTTCATTCATTTATTCATTCAGCAAATATTTAGTGAGTACCCGCTGTGTGCCAGGAACCACACTCTAAGTGCCGGGGATACAGCAAAGACAAAGCAGAGGAGCATTCCTGCCTTCGTGGAGCTCACACTCAGAACCAGAGAGACAACAGAAGCTATCTGTTAGCATCTGCTCGTAGCACTCAGCACAGCACTGAGAAGGCAGTGGAACGCAGTTAAATACTGATGATTCAATGACCTGCCTCCACTGAGCAGCTCTGCTTCCTGTGTCACTCTCACCGGTCACTCATTTGGCAACAAGACGCTCAACAGAACGTTCTTCCTTTTCTATGATCCCCCAACTCCTTCAAGTCTCCACGTTTCCTAAGCACACCGTTACTCTGCTCTGAGATGAAGGTTCCCGAAAACTTCAGGTAGATACCCGGCACCCCGCCCTGCGGAGCCGGGAAAACTGAGACATCACTGGCCCCCGTGCCTCTGTCTCATGTTGTTAACAATCTTTGCAGGGAGACCAAGGAAAGGAGTATCACTTGAGACCCACGGACATGGCTGGGACAGCAGTCACTCACACACACAGGGTGTAAGTCACATGTGGTCACAGGACTGTCTCCACTCAAAAGAGGAAGCTGCTGTAGGAGTGTTCAGAAAACCCATCCTGGGCTCAGTACTTACCAAAGCAAAACGGAGTCTTGGGTTTCTGCTTTGGGGTGGCTATGCTCACCTAAATCAAATGAAAAATAAAAGAAACATGAATATGTTTCCAACAGTGTTGTAAAGTTGTGGGGGGAATTTTTTCCTCAAATTTTTTAAATTGGGAAAACTTTATACAAAAAGAAGAGTATATAAAACATATTTGAACATTTTAAGAACTAATAATTAAGTGGAAACCCTGCACTCATCATTCAGATCAAGAAATAAGCCACTATCGGTCCTATTTCTTAGAAGCCCTTTGTGTGCCCCTCCCTAATGGAATCCCGTCTTCACCCCTCGGAGATAATCATTATCCTCTTATCTGTGTCGAATCGTCATCCTTGCAAAAACTCTTAAAATCCACTGAGTCCTGAAAAACTTCTCTTTGGACCACAAACATGCACTGGCCCCATTCACACGAGCAAGATTCCACTCCTCTCCCAACCACCAACCTGCTCCCTAAACAGCTCTTCGAATTAAAGGTGGAACTGTCACAAATACATAGATTCCAATCAGAGTTCGCAGAAAGGTGAGGCAGCCCGTCACTCACTGCACTGGGACAACTGACCAGCCTCCCTTATCTCTACCCTGACTGTTTCACCATGAAAATAAGCACTTGCCCGGAGAGGTGCCGATGGAATCAGAGAGCATACCTGTATTGAAGCAGAAGGGTTTTTCTATCTCCTGCTGTGTTATCTTGCTTTTTCAAGCCTGCCTCTTACATGTATATTCCTGAGTATGTGCATGTTGTGAGCCCACCTCATTCAGGTTCAAATACACTGAACAAATTAAGGAAAGCAGATTCCATCCCATGGAGTTAGGTGACTGCCCTTGATGGGGGCTGGACCTCGCTGGAGCCGGCATCCACCACGGTACCTGAGAATTAACCTTAATACTGCCCGGGGTACTCAAGACGGGCACCAAGGTGGCAGCCTATAAAAGATCAAAGGAAGGACAGGCGGTACAGCCTGGGCTTGGTGCCAGAGCACCTGGCCCCCAAACCCAGGAGGCCCTGTTGTCAGACCCCCATTTCCTGTTCTATCAAATAGGGTTAGTAAATCACATTCTCATAGGGCTATGGTGAGGATTAAATGTGACCGTGCAGGTGAAGCACTTGAGCCATCCTGTCATACAGGAGCTGCTCAACCAAGGAGGGGCTGTTTACACCCACTCCACATACCGTGCCGTGCTTGGCACAATGGGCAAAATGCTGAGGGCCTTGCGAGCTTCTCCGGGGCCTAAAACAATGCAACATTAATAAATATTTAATTAAATGTCTGTATAACATTATATCAACCTCACTGACAAGTATTTAAATAAATGCCTACAAGATGTCACACATTAAGTCAACTTCATTCACGTTTCAATTAAACATTCACAAAAATCACACTACATTCGAAAATAATTAGTAGCTTCGATTTTCTTGGTTCATGAGAATCCTTGGATGTGCAAGACGACAGCCGAGAAATTAGAGCCAATCATAAATTAAATGAGTTACAGCCAAATCATTCCAAAAGTAAAATGATTTAAATCCTTTCAAATATCTTACAGCCGGACAATTAGGGTCAACGAGGGATGTGAGTGTATTTTGATACGTTTACCATGACGTGAGGTGGAGGACAGAGGGCCTAAGAAAGTGTTTAAATAGTCCCGAAAAACATGAAGATGTATGCAAAGGTAAGCCCCCATATCCTGAGCACAGACACACACAATGCAAATTCCGTTACATCTTCAGCGCTCCCAGGAGGCGTGCGCTGGAGCCTCAGGACGTTGAGTCCTGGCCCCCGTGCCATCTTGTTCTCCTGCGATTCAGACCCCAGAATTCAACCTGAGCCACGCTGTGTGCCTTTATCCTGTTTGCCTCTGATGCTCTGATCTGTCAGTGGCTCATGTGCTTCCTCCTTCAGCATCCGTGTTCCTGCAGGTCCTTGAGCCCACAGCTCCTGTGCGTCCTGCCCTTGGTTCCTGTATAACCTTGACCGTCACAGAACTGCCTCGGCCATCCCGGTCCTCAGTATCCACCTATCTCACGGCTGCCCTTCTACCTTTGGCTTTCAAATGGCAGTGAAAAGCTGGGTGCTTCGAGACTTTTCTCTGGCTTATTAGGGGACTCGTTCTTTCTCCCCGACACTGACAATTTATCATCAACAAGAGACAGCACTGCTGTGGGCCCTTTCGCCCTGGCTGGGTGACAAACAGGCCCACTCTGACCACAACTTATTACCAGCCTATCCGGGGAGAATGTGCTTATTACCGGAACCCAAGCTTTCAAAGAGATGGCCTGGTTTTTCATTTGTTTTTGTATGTTTATCCAGCGTTCAGTTGTATGTTTCATTTGTTTTTGTATGTTTATCCAGCGTTCAGTTGGGGGTATGCTGATTACACGTCTAATAATGCATGCACGTCTATAATTTGCCTCATGGTGACCACAGAAGGATTATTTGGCAAAGCAGCTCTTGCTGAATTAACAGGACGTCAGTTCCAGGTCAGCCCCGATGGGCTGTTGAGCAAGGGTAAGACCCTCAACATCTCTGATCAGCTTCCCGATTGGCAAAGCCAGAGCGGAATGACTTGTCCCCTTCTTAGAGTCCCGGAATGACAAAAGAAGAAAACAAAGTCATAGCTACTGGTTGCTGTGCCCTCCAAGAGAAGGGCCAGGGTTGCGGGGGCGGGGGGGGGGGTCTCACTTACCATGAATATACGTAGCTCCAGGTATAGCTCTGGCCTCCCCCCAGCAGAATCCCTGCCACCTGGGAGGCAAACCCCACTCCTCCCACCCCTACCGTCTGTTGGTAACCAGGACAGGCCGTGCAGCCTCCTTCACAAGAAGTGAAGGAACAGAGGCTCTTGAAGAAGCAGCGTGGCTGACAGGCTGACGCTGGCTGCAGTTAAGTAGCTGCACAACGGTGTTGACTGATGAATCCTCGGTGAGAAGGCAGCGAGAGGCGGTGGGGACGTGAGGGAGGGACGGGCATGGGTCACCCGCAGGGTGACGCAAGCGAGGCCGCCCCACAGCTCGACTGACTCTCAGGAACTTGCTCTTATCAGATCGCGCACAGACCACAGGAGCAGCAAAGTCGTGGGACGCCGGGGCACTGCTAGCCCGCCCCACCCTGTCTGCCCTCGGCCGGAAGTGGAGCTGGGGCCCCTCTGGCAGAAGCAGCAGCAGCAGGCCACGGTCTCGGAGCTCCGGTGCAGCTCGCGGCCTCCGTGTCCATGGAGACCCTGCCCCACGCAGTGGCATCCAGAGCAGGGGAAGGGGCAGCCACCTACCCGGAGCGGCCGGAGGGGCTCTAAGCTGGGGTCCCTGGACCAGCTTCAGGGAGTCAAGGGGCCCTGAAGCCACAGGCGAAATCAGGGTGTGTGCACACGTGCGTGATTTACCTGGGAAACGAGACCACGCTTTTCACCAGACTTTAGAAAGGATCCCTGACACCCCGCCCCTGCAAAAGCCAGGAACACTGTTCCAGGAGGGTCTTCATTACAGTTAAGGAAGGGCCAGGCCCTGACAAAACGGAATGCGAGCTGGAGGTGGGACGGTGGGCCTGGCTGTGTGGAAGAGAAGGGCCCCCAGGCAAAGCGGGGAGGTGGGTAGCACCAGAGGCCAGCATCCATTTTTTTCTGGTTTGCCCAAGAATTGGTCCTGCCTCTGTCAAGTCAAGAACCTTTATCTCTGCTGGCCTCTCTGAAGGACCCCATCTTCCCAACACCAGCCTGCAAGAAGGAGCACGCCTGAACGAAGAGGCCACACAGACGCTCCGGCCAGGCTGCCACTGCCGGGTAAACGCTTTCCTCGGGGCGGGAACACCTAGGGGTTAACAAGAAGTAACCCGGAACGCTGAATGTGATACCAGCGCCCGGCTAAATGTTTTTCTGGGAAAACCCCTGCTTTCTGACATTGGGTCAGGCAGCAGTTAAAGGCTCTCCTCTCTGTGAAACCTGACCCAGTGGCAGCTGTGGGTTTTGCAAAACCCATCCAGTCCTGCCTCTCCTGTCCATGAAGGGTGAAAGGCAGGAACATCCCTGCTAAATGACGGCAGCCTCCCAAGCTGAGAAATCTAGAAACCCTCATCTGAGCTACGTTTATACATCACGATTCTGCAGGAGACTGTATTCACTCTTCTCCCATCAGGAAAAACAACAACGACAAAACCCTCTCAAACAGGAGAGGGTTTGGAGTTTCATTAACATTGAGGTTCTCTGCTCCCCGCTCTCTGAATCCTCTTTCTTTGACCCTCCTAACGAAATGACCTAATGGGCTCTCAGCAAGACAGGACAGAGACGGGAGGGCCCAGGCCTCCGACCTCTGGGCCGGGAGGCGGCCACATTCTAACCACAAGGCATGCAAATTGGCTGCTTCCACAGGCCCTTCCCCCTCCGCAGGTCCTTCCCTGCTCCCTCTAAGGCGCTCAGACACTGCCTGCAGCTTCTGCCTTGGCACCCGGCTGTGTCTGCCAGACTCTGGCCTGCAGCCCCTGCAGCTGCTCCCACCTCCGGCCCAGCTGAGATGGAGGGCTGCCCAAGGACTCCCGAAGCCTGTTACAAAAAGGAGCCAGGGGCCACTCAGATCAGGGCCTCATCCCCCCTGAGGATGGGAGAACGTGGACAAGGAAGCCGAGGTCCCCAAGAGACTTGACGTGAGGGGTGTGTGGGGAGAGCGGGCCTTCCGGAACCTCGGTCCTGGCTGGGCGCCACCTGGCTCTCCTCACTGGACAGAGCTCCTCTTTCTAACGAGGCTCTAAATCTCCCGGCCTTTTTTTTTTTTTTTTTTTTTTTTTTTTATCACTGCTGCACCACAGTTCAGCGCTGGTGCCTGCTCCAGGGAGGGGCCCCTGAACAAAGCTGAATTCAGCAGCTCCGTCTGGGCATCAGCAAGCAGCCCCAGGCCCCACCCAGGTCTCGGCACGGAAGAGGGGCTGCTCTCGCCCTGTCTGTGCAAACAGGACCAGGGGACGGACTGTCGGCCTGCCCACCGGACCCTCCAGCCCTTATCTGGCCGCTGAATGGCTTCCTGGCTCATCTGGGAACGTCCTCGGGGCGCTCGTAGCCTCCCCGCCACAGTGATCCAGTGACCATGTTCTAGAGACCCCCTCAACACTCCCCCCAAGTTGGCCAGTTACTAAGCCCAGCCCTGTATCTGAAAGGTGTCAGGGACATTTAGTTGTTAATGATCCATGCATTTTATGACACAGGCCCAAGGGATTAAGGCTACTTGGGTACTGGGCCAACATGAAGTGCCTCTGCTGTGCAAACCTACCAAGAACCAAGTGTGTGAAAAGAAGAAGAATAACAATAAAAAGACACAAAATGGTAAGACTAGGAAGTCATCACAGGTCAATAACTATTTAAATAAATAAAAATGTTAGACACTGAATTCACCTCTATATCCTTATATTAAATTCCTTTTTTCCTTTATTAATTTTTTTTTGCAATTGCCAATGCACTGGAAGATGAAAAATATACTTCAACCCACGCTTTTGGTTTGACCACGTGTCTGTTGTTGTTCAACATTAAATATCATTCTGAAAACACAGTGATTTAATTATAATTTAACTTTTGGCCCTTCAATGAAATGCATATAATTCCAGTGCAGCCCTCACTCCTTGTGAGCCACGCCAGTGGAACCACGCCATTCGGAAGAATCCTTTTCGGTCACCAGGTTTTTTGTTGTTGTGTTCCTTTTTGTCCCGATTGCAAAAACAAAGTCACGTCCCACTCTTCCCTCCACCCCCCATCCCTCCTTTGCGGGAGCTGGCAGCATCACTGACTGCTGGGTGCCAGGAGTGAGAGGCCGCAGGCCACCCTCCAAGAACCTGCTGACCACACGCCACCCCGCCCCAGTCAGCCACAAGCTTCCACGGGCCACCGCGGAAGGGGAGCACTTTATGGCCAGGCAACATCCCCAGATGCCAATGCCCGACGTGTGACGCTTCCTCTGGTTTACATCCTCAACCTACTCACGGACCATGAATCCCCAGAGCTCCAGGCCAACGTTACCTTCGAGATGTAGGTCAGCTGCAAAGATCCGACGGCTCCTGCCCCAACTGCCAGGTTCTGAAAGACACATGTTTTGCGTTTTAAGAAGGATGCTATCTGAGGCAGTGAAGCACGACTGAGAGTCAGAAGACCAAGATTCTGGTTCCGTTGATGCCATTTTCTGGCTTTGCAACCTTGAGCAAGTCACCTACCTATTGCTTTTTTGATTTTTTATTTTATATTGGACTACAGTTGATTAATAATGTTGTGTTCGTTTCAGGTGTACAGCAAAGTGATTCAGTTACACATATACATGTATCTCTTCTTTTTCAAATTCTTTTCCCAATTAGGTTGTTACAGAGTATCGAGCAGAGTTCCCTGTGCTACACAGTAGGTCCCTGTTGGTTATCCTTTTCAAATATAGCAGTGTGTTCCTGTCAGTCCCAGACTCCCTAACTATCCCTTTCCCCTACCCTTCCCCCCTAGTAACCATAAGTTCATTCTCTAGTCACTTACCTATTCTTCAGCTCACTTTCCTCGTCTGTAAAATAGTGATAATTCTTGCTGTGGGTATGTGGACTTAACATTTCCCTTGGTCTCATTTATTATAGAGAGGTATTCTAGTACAGTGGTTAAAATTGGGGGCTCCACCATTTGACTGTGACTAAGTTCCTTCACTGCTAAGCCTCAGTTTTCCCTTTGTAAAAAGAGGGATAATGATAGTACCTACCTCACCAGACAGTTCTAAGGATGAGTTAATAGATTTACACCACCTGGAAGTGTCCCTGGTATATAGATGACCCTGAACAAGTGTTAGCTATTTCATATATATATATATATATATAAAAATTCTTCAAATTCAAATTCTTTTCTTAACAAAGAGGGTACAGGTTCACACAATATAGGAAAAAAAGAAAAGAAAAAAACATAGCTGTTCAGTCTATTTCAAAGGACGCTTATGAGTACCAAACGGAATGATGTCCATACACTATAAAACACTAAGTCAGTGCACTATTAAAAAACATCAAGAAACTCACAGGCACCTTGTCTGGCAATATTCCACCCTGGCACAATCTCTTCGGCTTTCTAACTTCTCCACTGTCAGAAATGAAGTGATGAAGACACACGGGCGGTAGCGTACCAAAAAAATGGCCAAGATGAGAAATCACAGCTGTGGAGTTTCTCATTTATAACTTGGCAAATCCAATCCCACAGGGACCTGAGGTGTCCATAGCTCCTGGTGGCCTCTTAAACTGCTGCCGTAGGCCTCAAAGAATAACCTGGAAGCCCTCATTTTGAAGACCTGGGGTCTTCTCAAAGCAATCAACAGAGGCAAACCTAGGACGATGGGGATTTAGTAAACTTCCTAAAGGGTCAATGGTGAAATGACCCATCATTCCAGGAGACTGCCCTTAAGAAATACCTTAGGTGGCAGGGAAGTGTCCTTCTAGGCCCAATTACCTAAATTAACATGCGTCACTTGAAGCAAAGGCAATGCGTGAAGTTTCCTATTCACAAGAAAATGGATGGGGATAAAACCACAACAAAAGGATTCTCAGAGCTCAAGAAATTTAGAGAGAAATCTAGAAAGGTCATCTCCCCCCTTTTGCAAATGAGGCCATAAGTCTAAAAGCTGCTTTTGAGTAGCTGATTTAGCATTCTGAATATGGACGATTAGATTTACACATTTGTTTTAACTACATAGTGATTGCATTTGTTTTTTGGGGTTTTTTTTAGAAAAATCTCTATTGGGGGCTTCCCTGGTGGCACAGGGGTTGAGAGTCCACCTGCCGATGCAGGGGAACACGGGTTCGTGTCCCGGTCCGGGAAGATCCCACATGCCACAGAGCGGCTGGGCCCGTGAGCCATGGCCACTGAGCCTGCGCGTCCGGAGCCTGTGCTCCGTGACGGGAGAGGCCACAGCAGTGAGAGGCCCGCGTACCGCAAAAAAAAAAAAAAGAAAAGAAAAATCTCTATTGGGTAATGACAGATAGGCCTTGTATCCCTAAATCAGAGTCCATAAAGGAGCCACAGCACCCCAAAAGGCCAGTGAGCAGCTGACACTGCCCCGGAGGAGGCCGTGAACCACCCTAGGCCTCTGCTGGATACTGGGCGCCTGGCCCTCCCCCAGCCCCTGTTCTGCACTTGAGGAAAGTGACTCATGAGTGAGGGGATTTGCTCAAGGTCACATAACTGGCTCGGGTCTCCTGACTTCCACGCTGATACCCTAGACGCAGCACACTGTCATTTCAAACCCTTGAGCGTCTGGAATTCCACCTGAGACATTATCGCCCTAGGACCTCAGGCAAGTTTCTCTACCTATAAAATGGGGCTCATCCGCCCCGTTCCCTAGGCTTGTTGTGAGAGTTACATAAGAATAAACAGCGCAAGCCCAGCAAAGGGCAGCTCCCATCCCCGGCCCAGAGCGCTAATTACAAGACGCAGATGCCAAGTCTCAGAGCCACTCTTGCTCAACTTGCTTTCCTCACCCCAAACCGCAGCCTGAAGGCCTCCAGAGCCTTAGCCTGAATTACAAGCGATGAAGTGGGATTTGGGGAGCCACTCAGACACTAACCTGTGCGTCCTGCCAGATATGAGCTGATCCCCTTCCAACGACTTCTCCCCCCTACCCTCCAGAGGGAGGGCAGCTCCACCCTCAGCCCCTGCCCCCCTGAACTCTCCCGCTTCAGAGACAAGGCCACATCAGTCTCCCGGCCCAGCTACCCTGGGACGGGGGTGTCCCCAGGCCCCTCACCACGGCCCACCCTCGGCCTGCCTGCTCCTAGGCTCACAGGCACCTCCCTCCTCCATGAGGAGCCAGGAAAATCTGACGCATGTCTGAAAATGCAGCTTCCCCCCACCTTCCTCCCCACCCAGGGGGAAGTGAGTGACAGGAGAAAATAGCGCCAAGATCACAGAGGCTTGATCCAGACGGATGGCTCAGGGTCCGCTCCGATTGCTGGACCTCGGAGATGAATGACAACAGCTCGCTGCCAGGATGGCGGCCCCGGGCAGACACTTCCCGGGCCAGGAAGAATGTGCCAGCTGCCTGAGCAGAGGGCTTCGCAGCCAGATGTCAGGGCAGGATCACCAGGGCCCAGCGCCTGGGGAGGGCCAGGTGTCAGAGCCCAGGCAAGCACCACGTCCTCCGGGGAAAGGATGGGAGGCCCTGCCTTCACAAAGCCTTGTTGTCTACCGCGGCAGCCTGCCCTGCCCTCCCACCCCCGCCTGAATTCGTGCACGCCATCCTCCAACTTTGGTGCACATCAGCCTCTCCCGGGCAGCCTGTTTTAAAAGGCCCAGGCTCAAGCCTCACCCGGAAAAACACTGAATCAGAATCAAGTGGAATATGGTCAGAAAGTGCACATTCATTCTTCAAGCATCCCCTAAATAGGCCCGAGTTTGAGAACACCGGTCCACATGACAAAGCCTAGCCCTGGATTGTTTGTTGTTTCTGGCCACACCGTGCGGCTTGCGGGATTTTAGTTCCACGACCGGGGATCGAAACCGTGCCCCCCTGCCGTAGAAGTGCGGAGTCCTAACCACTGGACCGCCAGGGAAGCCCCCAGCCCTGAGTTTTGTATTGGAGTGTATTTTACTGTGAGTTTAAGTCTCTTCTTGCTAGATTTTAAGCACTCTGAGGACACGAGTAGCATCTTATTCCTCTACCCAGGAGACAACTCGATTTTTAAATGAAAACACAATTTGCATGGTGGTTAAGTTCCCAAACCAGTCCTTAAGAGCCTGCTACCCTCACAGGATACTGGACAACCAGGACAGCTTCTCTCTACCACTGGCAAACATTGTGCCTTCGGGAAGACCCGTTCAAGTTCGAACTTGGGTGTCACTTGAGTCTGCAGTTCCCCTGTCCTGGGGCAGGGTTCCTGTGGGACAGGAACTGGGTGCAGGGGGGAGCGAAAGGAAAGGGTCCCCAGTAGAAGGGAGTCAAGGACCTGGGGGAGGGAGTTGAGGAAGGGGTTAGGGAGGGGCCAGCAGCCGGGGAGTGGAGACAGAGGTTGGTGGGGAGGCTGCCTGTACGGATCACCTGGGGACGTTTTCATACAAAGAATGCCCATGCTTCGTTCCAGGGTTTTAACATAAAGGGTAGGGCCCAGGCACCTGTATGTTTTTAAAGCTCGAAGGTGATTCCACCCCACGGCCAGGTCTCAGGCCCCCAGTTGCAGACTCTGGCTGGGCCTGCTGACTCTGCACTGGAGACCCAGCAGCGGGTGAGAAAGGCCAGTCACCCCGTCGTTGCACCATCACCAAGAGGGAAGCGGAAGACGCCAGGGCAGTGGGCAGAGAGGGGGAAAGGAGATCCCAGCCCCACGCTGGGTGTCTGTGAGTCAGGAGCAGCCTGTCCGTTTCTGGGGCTTCTAAATTTTCTGGAACAACGTAGGGCATAAGGCACGTTCCTATTTAATGGCGGATGGCTTTAGGAAGGTGCGGCCAACCCTTGCTTTCTGCTCAAGGGTTCTCCTGCCACCAAGGGCCTCAAGGGAGCTCCCACTCCCTTAACTGGGAAGCAGGGGGTTGATTCTTTCCCATCACCAAGGAAGGAGCTGAGGTGCCCACAGAGATGTGACACACCTCCCAGGGGAAGCCTTTTTGCTAGAAGCAACATTGTTTCTTGAAAGAGAAAAATGTCCCCATCTTCTAGTGAGAGTAACAAGAACACAGAAATGACCAGAAGACCTATCTACAGATTCCTAAATTCATGGAATGTCAGTGCCAGAGGGTTCTACGGCTGCCCCATCATTCACCACGAGTCCTCTAAGCCTCACCTTGAGGAAGTGACTTCCTCAAGCAGCCGGGTGAAGACAGACAGACGTCCTAACTCCCAGAGTCAATCGGCTGCTTTGGCAAAGCACAGCCCGAGAAAGGAAGGCGGAAACTGACAGATGTTTAGAGTCTGTTTTGCACCAAGCCTGCTGCACACTGTCAGTTCACCCTAACAACCCATTTCACAGATGAGGAAAGTCGGGATGGAGCAGGAGAAGCAAGTGCTCCGGGTCACATGGGTACTGGGTAGTCAGGCGAGGATTTGAACCCAGCCCTTGTTGGTTCTCAAATACCACGCACTTTCCTTTATACCAGGCCACCTCCTGTGAGACAGTCCTTCACATCTACCAGGACCTGCTCATTATCTAAGAGTTGATTATCACCGAAAGGTAAATACAAGAGCCGGACCAGCAGGGTTACACCAAGACGCCCTAAACAGTTGCCCAAACTGGGCAGGGCAAGAACTAGTCAAACTGGCTCTTGGGTGCCAAACTCCAAAAGACCAGGATTCAGAGAGCGAACAGGGGGAAGGAGAGATGCTGGGCCTTCTGGCCTTCTCCTATGTGTCTCCTGGGTGCCTGGCAGTCAGTCAGGACCTTAAACTCAGTAAGCCCACTCCTCACACCTTTCCTCAACTCAGCCTCCAACACATTTGCCTCAAACTCAATCATCACGTCCCCTCCAAGCTCTAAATGATTCCCTCCCCAACCTCCCCACGTCCATCAGCCGCTCCACATTCTCCCACAGTCAACCAGGTCACCACGCCTTTGACCACTGAACTTCGCCCTTCGGTCAGTCACCAAGCCTGCCACCGTCTTCCTTCAATCGGCCTTTAGATCTATCTGTCCCTTCCTCTCTGTTCCCACTGCACCATCACCGTGCAGACACCCCAGGAAAATCCAGGACAAATTCCTCACTGTCTTCCCTGATTCCAGGCCCTCCCATTTCCCCGCCCATCCTGATGTCACTGCCAGAACAAACGTGAACAAATAGCACCTCTGTAGTGCTTTAGAGTTTATCAGAGCACTCTCCCATTCATTACTTTATTTAATCTTCACAGCAACAATGTCAGAGGTAGAGACAACAGAGGCTCAAAAACAGGGGTGTTTCCCAATTAACGTGTTCATCAAGTTGTCCTGTGCTTGGCTGACGTAACTAAACAGGATGGATTCTGAAGCAAAATCTGATATGCAGCCCTTCTCGCAAACACACAGTTGCCTGCTTTGCCTTAGAGACATTTTTTAAAATAATAAAATGGCATTCTTTTGTATATAAATACATATATAACTATATAAAAAGAGATGTATATAATAGATACACTAAACAAATGCTGAAGGTTACAATCTAAAGCAAAACTTAACAACAACATAACCGAAGACAAATTTTAAGAAAACTTAGAACAGTCATCCCCATGGTTCTGCATTAGTAAAACCTCTGCTTGAACTTTAATACCCAGTAGTGCTAGCTATTAACATGATTGCCCCAAAGTGCTTCTTAATTTTTACTTCTTTTTAATTTAAACAAAGTACATCTTGTTATAAAAACGAGAATCGCCCTAAAGAGTAAGATTCCTATAGAAAGCGTGTAAAACAAAATTACACTTACAGTATTTTATATTAACTCTCGAAAAGTCCATACAACATTTTAATGCTAAAACCATTAATTTAATAATAATTTACCCTAAGCAGAATTTGCATTTTGATGGGAAAAAAAAAAAAAAAGATCTGTTGCTCGAAATCTTCTTTTTGGAGTTTTTTTCCCCAAAGGCATTCTGCATTCTACGCTAACCCAGTATGGACAAAAACAGGCCAGAAATTCCACTTAACCCTTGAAATCATGTGTCTCCATGGATAGTTAATACACCAATTACATAAAATCCATGAATTAACAACACTTTGCCCCCCAAACTGATAAAGACCTGAAAGTTATCATGATGGTTATATGTGCTGAGAATATATATCTCTGGACAGACACACAAGAACCTGGAAATCCTGGCTGCCTCTAGTTAGGGGACCTGTGACTGGGGGCCAGGAGTGGAAGGGAAACACATGTCACTAAATCAGCTTTCCCACATTTAGAATTTTATACCATGTGTATGTATTGGCCTTTTTTTTTTTTTTTTTTTTTTTTGCGGTGCGCGGGCCTCTCACTGTTGTGGCCTCTCCCGTTGCGGAGCACAGGCTCCGGGCGCGCAGGCTCAGCGGCCATGGCTCACGGGCCCAGCCGCTCCGCGGCATGTGGGATCTTCCCGGACCGGGGCACGAACCCGTGTGCCCTGCGTCGGCAGGCGGACTCTCAACCACTGCGCCACCAGGGAAGCCCTTGGCCATTTTTTAAAGAAAGTTATCATCCTGCTTCTTGGCATTTTGACTTTCTTGGCAGGTTTAGCATATGATGCAAAAATCTTTTAAACGTTGTTGGATTTCAGCCAAATTTTGCTCAAAGAGGTTTTTGATACAGAAAATGCAATTTTTTTTAAAAATAGCAATTTTCACCCAGGCTTTAAGGCAAAACTATTGTCCATTCCATGTTATATGTTAATATCATTTTCTACCACTCTTCTGTATTCTTTCTACTAAAATGTAGCCAAATATCCATCTTTTTGTAATACTGCTAAGCTCTGTGCACCTTTCAGTGGAAAGAACGGCTTTCAGCTTTAAAAAAAAAAAAAAAAAAAGCAAAGGGCTTTTATCGGGGCCCCAGAGTTACGGGGAGAAATGCTATCTTTTTGGATATTACGATGATTCATAATTCACATTATGGCCTTTGTAAAGTAAAAGCATCTGAGTATTTACTGGCAAAAGAGAGAAAATACAATCTACAGAGTAAATCTGACAAGGACAACTATCTAGTGCAATATTGTTTTCATGCTTCTGTTTATCCTTCGTTCGGGACAATATAATTTAGTCTCGCAATTACCTATCCACGTGGGCATCACAAGAGTTGAACGTAAGCATCGCCGTGCAACTAAAACATAGTTGGTTACTTGGTCGGTAATAAAGTAGAGCAGGCCAATTAAGAAATTTCACCTTTTCTGTCATGACAGGGACCAACATTAAATTAAATACATGTGCTGGTGCCATAATATCATTGTAATGTTTGGCAGGAAATCCAGCCAATGTTTGTCTCTATTCAGGAATTATCTGTGTGCTTGATATTGTCAGCAGGTTGATTTTTAAATGCATGAAACAAATCAGGGGCCATAATCAATAGTATTGAAACTTTCCATTTATAGGGTCCTTTTTAGCTAATGGGTTTCATCCTCTATCTGTTTGGTGCCACCACTGCCTGGATTAAAAAAGCCTTGATTTCATACTTTATCACATGGATTCTAAATTCCATCAGGCACTCAAGGCTGTACCTGGTCCAGCACGCTGACCCCCCACACGCACGCACCACCATCCCGCCAGTGGACATGCCGCTGGCCTCCTAAATCTGCCGTTTTGCTGCAGCTCTGCTTCCAAGGGCTGTCCTCAGGTTAGTGGATCCATTCCGTCCCCCTGCGTAGAGCCAAGACCATGACCGTCCACAGTGCGGTGTGCGAAGCCAGCTCCCTTGGGACCACTCTTGGGCCTGACTCACGGCAGGTCCCCCGGGGCATCTGGCTAACTAAGCCTTTGCCGACTTCGGCCTGAGCTCAGACCCTCGTCGGTCCCCTTCCCTGTCCTGCTTCCCAGTTCTCTCCTTAAAAAAGAACTTTCCACAAATCCTTGTCTCGGTGAGTCCTGGTCTCAGGGTCTCCTTCTGGGGAACTGAAGCCTGAACACCCTCCAAGCAGGCAAGCTCGCCTTCCCTCCTGGGTGCTGCCTCTGTCCCATAGTGACGCTGCTTCCCTCACAGGTGCCCTCCTGTCCCCTTTGGCTGTGCTTAGGACAAGGCGCCTAACAGTCAAGTGAGATACTGTAAGTGAGAACACTTCAGACCTGTAAAATGCGCTACAAACGTGAATCGCTAGTAGCAATAATGACTCTAACCTTGCTCATCCTTGCAGACCTGGATCTAAGCCACCCCTCCTTGAAGGGGTGCCCTGCAGTTCTCCCTGCAGCAATTTTATCTAATCCTCTATATCCTCACTTACAGTGCAAGCTCCATGAAAGCCCAGACTTTGTCTAATGCACTGTTGCAGCCTCAGCATCTAGGCTGATGCCTGGCACATGGGGCATATTTAGCAAATATGTGTTAAATAATGATGCTGAATTCAAAGGTCTTGCTCTAGTCTCAGCCCCTTGGGAAACAGAAGGGCGAAAAGCCGCGCGTTAAGGATCACCCAAAGTGCCTACGATGACATGCCTAACGTACAAAACAACTCAGTGGCAGAGCCAGGACCTCATCCTTGATCTCTTGTCTCCCAGGCCTGGGACCGTTCCATCTGAGACTCCACCTCCAGGCCCTACATCTTCCCTGGACCGCAGGGGAAAACTGCAACCCCTTCTCCTTCACCCAAACTATTGGCATCTGGGCTGTTCACTTTAATGATACGCCACCTTGTTACAAAGACGGACTGGGTGACTTCCTTGGTGGCGCAGTGGTTAAGAATCCGCCTGCCAATGCAGGGGACACAGGTTCGATTCCCTGGCCCGCGAAGATCCCACATGCTGCGGAGCAACTAAGCCCGTGCGCCACAACTACTGAGCCTGCGCTCTAGAGCTTGTGAGCCACAACTACTGAGCCCATGCACCACAACTACTGAAGCCCGTGCGCCTAGAGCCCGTGCTCTGCAACGAAGAGTAGCCCTCGCTCGCTGCAACTAGAGAAAGCCCGTGTGCAGCAACGAAGACCCAACGCAGCCAAACATAAATAAATAAAATTTTAAAATTCATTTTAAAATAATAAATAAAGAGGGACTGGGATTTTTTAGCACTGTAGGGTTTTTTGTTTTTGTTGTTGCTGCTTACCAGTAAATTTATTTTATTTTATTTTTTTATTGAAGTATAGTTGATTTACACAGTTGTGTTAATTTCTGTTGTACAGCAAAGTGATTCAGTTATACGTGTATATATATATACATTCTTTTTTTTAACATATTCTTTTCCATTGTGGTTTATCACAGGATACTGAATACAGTTCTCTGGGCTACACAGTAGGACCTTGTTGTTTATCCATTCTCTATATAAAAGCTTTCATCTGCCAGTCCCAAAGTCCCACTCCGTCCCTCCCCTGCCCCCCTGCCCCCTCAGCAACCACTAGCACTGTAGTTTTATGTGTGCTGTTTTCACCTCCCCAACTAAACCTGAAGCTTCCTGGTGAATTCCCCTCCACACCATCTCCAGGACCCTGCACAGGACGGACCACACATATCCGCTGGAGGAAAGAGGCAGACAAAGATGAGGCGTGCAGACGCTGAAGTCAGACAGACCTGGCTCCAGGGCCCGCTCGGCATTTACCACCTGCATGGCCTTGAACGAAGCCGCTGACCATCTCTGCACCTTGCAGAGAAAGTGAGAGAGTCCCCGCGCCCCAGGATTACTGGGAGGACCTAATGAGATAACACATGCCAAGCATTCGGCACAATGGCTGGTATATGGCAACCGCTCAGTAAGTATAACCCGCAGTTAGTAATACTAGTAGCAGTGGTAGTAAAAACAGGCTCCCAAACACCGACTTCCAAGTGGTTTAAACAGGCAAAGATCAAAGACCTGAGTTCAGAAAAAATCCTGCTTATTAATGCCTATTAAATACCTAAACTATTATATCAGGTGTCTCCTTTTCCTTATAAACTTAAGATGTTCAGTAACTACACACAGTCCCCAATGTCCTTCTCCACAGTGAAAGGCCAACCCCCCTGCCCCCCAGTTTGCTTTTCTGGGTCACCTCCCATCCATCTCCTCCTGACTCCTGGCTCCCTGCTTCGCCCCACTCTGCAGAGCTTGCATTGGGTGTAGACTCCACCCCCAGTCCCAGGAGAACAGTGCTGGACACTTTGCATTTCACAAAGGCGTCCCTTCTGACAGCCTCATTCGTTCATTCAATGAGCGCACATTTATCAAATGCTGGACACTTGGATCAAACGCCAGACGACCACCTGCCCTCTAGAGGACCTCCCAGCCCTGAGAGTCCCCCAGCTTCTCTTTCTTAATCACAGACTCACCTTTGAGAGCTCTCCTTCCTCCCAAGCAGCATTAGGATGACTGTCTCATTCTCAGCAATAAGAGCAGGCGAGCTGGATTCAGACGGCCAGGGTTAGAATACCGGCTCAGTCACGTTCTTATGACAAAACCATGGGCAAATTTCTTTCCCTCTCTGCTTCACCCACCTCACCTTTAGAATGAGGATAATGATGCCTACCAACTAGACCTGTCGGAATGAAATGAAAACCCAATGAGCCTATATGGGATAAGAACCTAAAACAAGAGTGGATATATGCATATGTATAACTGATTCACTTTGCTGTACACCTGAAACTAACACATTGTAAATCAACTATATTCCAATAAAAATAAATAAATAAATAAAAAATAAGAGAGTGAGATAATAAAAACATTTTTCTAAATGTTTTATTTAGAAAAAGTGAAAAAGTCTTAAAGTTAGACTAATTGCCTTTTTTTAAATAAATTTATTTATTTATTTAATTTTGGCTGCGTTGGGTCCTCGTTGCTGCACGTGGGCTTCCCCTGGTTGTGGTGAACGGGGACCACTCTTCATTTCGGTGCATGGACTTCTCATTGCGGTGGCTTCTCTTGTTTCGGCGCACGGGCTCTAGGCGCATGGCCTTCAGTAGTTGTGGCACGCGGGCTCAGTAGTTGTGGCTCACGGGCTCTAGAGCGCAGGCTCAGCAGTTGTGGCGCACGGGCTTAGCTGCTCCGCGGCATGTGGGATCTTCCCGGACCAGGGATCGAACCCGTGTCCCCTGCATTGGCAGGCGGATTCTTAACCACTGTGCCACCAGGGAAGTCCCAAATTAGAGTAACTGTATCCAAAATGCCTACTAACTGTTATGCAATAAAATCATTTATATACTCAAAAAAAAAAAACCAATGAAGTCTTTAGAACAGCGCGTGGCACATATTAATAAATGCTCACTGATACCATTTTACAGCTTACAAAAAAGATCTACCCTTTAGCTGGAACGGCTGTTTGGTGTTAACACAACGAAGTGCTAAGCTAACCACTGAAGAAGAAGAAGTAAAATGTTCTGAACTATTGCTATGTCACAGCAAGACTCTCCTTTTCCAGGCATCTGCCAAGCCAGCTAAAACCTCTGCTTCCAGGGAAAATGTAAAGAATCTCGAGCAGGGACCACAAGTTCTATTTGTAACTCAAACTCGAAGAAGGCTCTGGAACAAAGAGCATCCTGACAGCTCAGGGGGCAGAGAGGTGCAGGAGGCTGCCCTGGGCAGGGTGCGACCTGCCGCAGAGGCTGACCCCAGAGACCCCTGCAAGGCGGCCCGAGGCACAGCGCCCGAGGGAAGTGCAGGTTCTGGAACCAAGGAACAGCCGAATCAGAGGGCAGGACACAGCAAGGGAAATCCCGAGCACTGCCAACAGTTGAGACTCGAGACGGTGGCAGTATGGTCCTGGGTGATCCGTCGCCAACAGCAAGACCCTCAGCCTGTGGCCCAGGGCGTGAAGGAGGGTCCAGTCTCAGGGGAGGGAGCTGGCAACAGCTGGGCAGGGTTCCCCAAGCATGTGAATTTCCGATAACAACAGTCCAGGCAGGAAGCATGGCACTAAGCAGGTAAATCAGGACAAAAATCCATTCGAAACACCTGAGTTAATAAGGCAGGTGAGCAGGAGAAGGTACACAAAGGGAGAAAAGGGAAAAGAGTAGACCCAGAGACCCCAGCCTGGGGCTCAGCCCTGGCCCATCAGAAGCCAAGTGTACTGGCAACAAAGACTTGAGTCCAATCCCTCCAACGGTGGGAAGGCAGCACCTTAAATGCTACTTCCTTTCATAGTAGATGTGTTGCCCCAGCTGTGGGCACCCGTGCAGAGCAATGGAGGGAAAATGATGTAGCAGAGCCCAGAGGCAAACCCAAGACCAAAACATGGTAAGAGGCGAGCATTCCAGGTACGTCAAGGATGGGAGGGTCTGTGTGTAGGTTTCACTCTGCACGCTCAGCACGTTAAATGAAAGTAGCCCAAAGAAGGGTTTACCAGGGATGTGGGGTGAAACATGGGGCTTCTATTTAGGGTTAAGTCTTTCCCAGAGAAGGTGATTAGTGGCAGTGACTTGAGTACGTGGTCTGTATTTATAGCATTTTCTCTCAGCCATCAAATCCAGAGGACAAATGCCAAAGGCCTCTAGAGGATGAGTACCCGGATTTTTTCCACTTCACCTCTTAAAGCAAAACCCCTCCCCTAACATTCAGACTCTCCTCTGCCCAAGTCTCTGAACGAGAGCCAGCTCTCAGCCCACACCCCTTCCCGCCCCAACAGGGTCGTGACCCACGACCTTGCTGGGTCCACAGGCCATGCCAGGCCTTGGGGCGGGAAGGGGTGTGGGACCCACCAGACTGCTCCAGGGCAGCAGGAAGGGAAGACTGAACAACACTCAGAGCGCCAGAAAAGAAGACCTGAGATCCCAAATCAGGAGCAGAGCAACTTTTTCCCAGACTGGTGATGACTCAAGGGATTCCCGGGCACAGCAGTAAAGCCTCGGGGGCTGTCTTCGTGCCTGATGCCCCAGAACGCTAAGCGAGTCACCCCGTTCTGCCGCGTCCCTGCCAAAGTCAATTCCAATGTGAGCCTCAGTTTCTCATCTGTCACAAACTGGGTGGCCCCCAAAGTCACCTCCCACCCAGGATCCTATGACTCCCTGAGCAGGAGACCAAACAGGTCCAACGTTTGTCCAGTTCAGGGAACCAGGTCAATTCTCTGCTGGGCAGGAGCCCCAGACTGGAAGAACAGGAGTGGTCACGAGGCTGCACTCCTGACACAGGTAAGAGGAAGGAAGCCATGCCTCAGAGCCTGCATCCAGCCCAGCCGGCCTCTGCCGGACTTGTGCAAGGGTTAAATTCCTAGGCCTGAGAAAAGGCACCAGATCCCCAGGGGCAGGAGAGAGATGAGCTTCCTCCTCCTCCAGCTAAGGTCTGGGATGGTTTCCTGTGCATGCGTGCATGCGTGTGCGTATGCATGTGTGTGTGTGCGTGTGTGTGCGTGTGTGTGTGTGTGTGTGTGTGTACGCGCGCGCCCCTTTGTGGGGTTTTTCCCTCCCTCCTGACCAGCAGGTTGTGCTGCCCATGACAGAGGGAGCCCCTGAGGCTAACCCTGTGTGCATCCCCCCAGCAATGATGGGCGGCCGGCCACCCTGCCCCTTCCCACACCACCTCTCACCTGGGGGTTGTCCATGTACCAGAGAAGGCAGTTGGCCTGCGTGTCCAGAATAAAGTACCTCCGCAGAAACTTGCCGCTGTTCTCATTCTCCTCGATGTCCAGAAACCCACAGATGCGGTTCTGCCGATCCACATAAGGCATTCCTGGGCTCTGCTCACATCACCCTGTGTGCAGGAGGGAGGGAGGGGCCGTGAGAAGGAGAGTACAGCAGGTGCCTCACTCCGGCCTGACTCCCCTCTGCAGAAGGGAGGCTGCCACCCTCTCCCACTGGTGTCCTTCCCCAGGGCCCCAGATGTCCCACCCCAACCAGACCCTGGAAACTTCTGTCAACTCTGTTCCATGAACAGTCACCAAAATCCATTAATTCAACTAACTTTCCTGAGGCTCCACTACGTGCCAAGCAGAGCGCTAGGCAACTTTACACGCGTGGAAGATGTGAGTCCAGACTCTGGGTCAGGGGCCTGGGTTCAAATCCCAGTTCTTGTCACTTACTGATGTTTGTGTGACCACAAACTGTTTAATCTTCCCATGCCTCAGTTTCTGCGTCTGTAAAATGGGGATAATAATAGGACCTACACCAGATTTTGGCGAGAATTAAGTATGTGGCAGACAAAGCATTCATAAACACTAGGTATTGTTATCACTCTTCAGAAAAACCTTGTAAAGTAGGTTATAACCCAATTTATACGTAAAGAAACTATTGCAGAAAGGATTTAAGCTCCCGTGCAAACGCCTGGATAAACTCTGCCGAGAATTCAGGTGTGAAGAGCAGCCCCTCCAGCTCCATGAAGGTACCAAGGAATCAAATCCGAGGGGTTCCTGGGGCAGGGCCACACCCCTCAGCCCCAGGACCACTTCCTTCACTTTGCCATTTCCCAGAAGCCACTTGTAATCGAAGGAATGAGGGAGCAGAAGAAAGCCCAAACCTGAACACTTTCCTGATTGCAGAAGAGGGTCCGGCGATTTGAGACATTCCGCACCCTCAGACAGGCCTCCCCTCTCCCGGCTCCCTTCCGTCTGTCTGAAGAGCCAAAGGAAAAGGCAGGAGCTCTGTTCTCCTCCCCAAGAGGAAAAGCACCCTCCAACAGGCAGCTACACCCCACCTGGATGCACAATGCACTGCAGAAGTGCGACACGGTGCCCAAGGGTTAGAAAACCCCACGTGACAGTCAGAACTTCAAGGACAGACGCCACCCACCCCACCCACCCCTGGTCCTGCTTGGCTCCAACAAAGCAAAAATTCACTGTGACCCAAGCCCACCATGGCCCTGAGCCTATGACTAAGCACAGCTGAGAGACGGCTGGCTTCGGGCCGTGCCCTGCACCATGACCCTGGGTGAGCCCCTGAGCTACCAAGATGCCACGCCCGCAGGCTTCCTGGCCAGGAGGAAAGTCCCACATGCAGAGACACACATTCCCACAAGACGAGGCGAATTCTAAGGATGTGGATGGTGGCGGGGCCTTGCGGTGCTGAGACGCTGCCCCAAGAAAAAAATACCCTGCTCACACACCAGGATGCCAGGAAACAGTGAATCCCTTGATTCCAGGTAAGGTCAGGCAGAATCCCAACGGGGCAGATGACTCAGTCAGGAGGGAGGCGGGTCAGGGGATCCCGCGGCGACTCGCTGGGCAATGATGGGAGACAAAAAGGAAAGCAGGCAGGGAAACAGGACACAGATGAAACAGCACAGCTAGAAGGGAGTAAAAGAGGAGGAGAGAAAAGGAGAAAAAGTGGAAAGAGGAGGTTTAGAAAGAGGACAGAGGAGAACGAAGTAGCAGCACAGTGGGAGAGGAGGACCCCGAGGGTGAGGGCCAGGGGGGAGACACCCCTGCACGCAGTGCATCACGTGGTCAGAGGTCCCTGTGGCCAGATCCCCAGCTCCTCGGTACCTCCCCAAACTAAGCCTCCATCCCAGCTCCCGTCTCACCACTGGCCAAAGTGAGTTCAGGAAAGGGAGAGGGATGGGTTCAAGCCAAGGGGTAGGGTCAAAAATGGGGAGGGAGAGGCCCAGCGCTGGTTGGGGAGGAAGCGGATCCCTGAGAAAGGATGCAGCTTCCCCCAGGGAATCAGGGGAAATCAGGAGTCCCAGGCAGAAAGGCTGGGTCAGCCCTGCAGTGAGGGTGCACCCAACCCCCAAGAAAACTCAGCAAATTCCCCTGATGCCAGCGCAGCCACAGAGACAGACGTTCCGGGGGATTCAGCGCTGTCGCCACCCGGGACATCCCTAAGGGGAAGGGTATAAACTGCAGTGGATGACAAAGCCAACTGTCTCTGGGTGCAGCCAGCAAGCACAGCACCCGACTTCACGCTGCCTTTCCAATGTCCCCTCTTCAGCCCAAGGGGCCTGTCTTTTTCTCAAGTCAGAGGCCAGAGAAGCCACTGTTTCCACAATCCTCCAACAGTCTACTCTTGTAGAGGGGGCTTCCCACTTGCATGGTGGGAGAGGACCCTCAGGGACCAAAAGGAAAGATGATAAAAAGAAGAAATCTGGTTATACATCTCCTGACTGTGGTTCTAGCCCAGAAAACAAAAAGCTGCTCTGATGTCCTGAGAAGCAGCTGAGTCACAGGGCTCATCAGCATGTGGGAGGTGGGTGGGGGCAGGATGGGCGGCAGGAGAACCAAGCATCACACGGGAAGTGTGGTTAGAACGAACAAGCCCACCCACACAGAAGCGACAAACCCAAAGATGGCGCAGACACACAAACCTGAGGTCCCGAGCCCCGTCCTCTGACAGTGCATCCTCATCCCGTGGGTGCATCCCTTGTCCCAGCAGCTGCTGGTACAGAGAGCCAGCCGCCACCGGCCCCCAATCCCCTCTCCCTGCTTCTTCAACCTGCCCCCCAGCATCGTCCAAGTCTCCGCTGGCTCCTCCCCTTTTTCCCAGAGAGGCTCCTCGGATGGGATTAACTCTGCCACCACCCCCCCAGCCCCGAAAACCAGGCAGGGAGGGGAGAAAAGGAAGTACCAGCAGCCGATCCATAAGGGGGAGGACACCCTGATGCACATACACATACTGTCTATCACCTCTTCGAAATGTCCCTTCCAACTTGCATGACACTCCTCGGTTATACAGTTCTAGCCTGTCTTTTAAACTTTAAAATCACTTGTTATCTTAAATTTCATTTTAACCGAGTTCCCCAGTGTAAAAATACTGGGGGGAGGGTGACACTGGGTGATGCGCCCCAGGAGTTGCCCCATGCCCACCCCCACTGTATCCTGGGTCCCTCAACTGGACAATGACTCTCAGCCCATCTCCTGGGGCAGCGTGCAAAGTGTTCTGGCTGTGTCAGAGCACCGGACAGTACTCTCTCAGGCCAGCCCCTCCACCTTCGCTCTGATTCCGTAACGAGACCACCCAGCGAGGAGCTCCTAGGCCATCACAACACACGGACAAGAAAGAGCACAGACTCTGTGCCCAGCAAGGGACCTCGGCCCACCGCACTCAGCACCCTGTCTTTCCAAAGCACGCCAATCTCCCCAGTGTCTTCCATTTCTAGTGCAAAATTCACAATATAACAATGCTAGCATTAAAAAAAAAATCACTCTAGGGTTTCCCTGGTGGCGCAGTGGTTGAAAGTCCACCTGCCGATGCAGGGGACACGGGTTCGTGCCCTGGTCCGGGAAGATCCCACGTGCCACGGAGCGGCTGGGCCCGTGAGTCATGGCCGCTGAGCCTGTGCGTCTGGAGCCTGTGCTCCGCAACGGGAGAGGCCACGGCAGTGAGAGGCCCGCGTACCGCTAAAAAAAAAAAAAAAAATCACTCTAGCCAACTGTTTTCACTTTTGCATGCTTTTTCATGCTTCTGTCCACATAATCAACCTTCTTAAAACTTTCAATTATACCGTAAACATGTTCCATGTTGCTACACAGTCTTTATAATCAGTGTTTTTAATGGTTGCATAACATCACTGGACTGGATTTACTATAATTTACTTAAACCATTTCTCCATGATTAGACAGTTAGATGATATCCAATTTTTCTAATGCTAAAATTCATCTTTTTATACTTTCTTCTTCTTTTACACATGGATACAGTATAAATTCCAAGTAGTAATAAGACTAGACCATAGGTTATGAACTTTTATAACTCTTGAGACTTATTACAAAATTGCTTTCTAAAAGTATTTCATCTGTTTACACTGCAGCCAGCAATATATTGTTACCATTGCTATAATCTTACATACATTGAATGTTCTCATTATTTTAAACTGTGGCTAGTTTAAATATATAATGACGCCCAGTGAGGCAGAACATTTTTTCATGTTTCTTTCCTGCTTCACATTCCTTCCTAGACTTTGTTAAATGCAAATCAAAATTATGTGTGGGGCTTCCCTGGTGGCGCAGTGGTTGAGAGTCCGCCTGCCGATGCAGGGGACACGGGTTCGTGCCCCGGTCCGGGAAGATCCCACATGCCGCAGAGCGGCTGGGCCCGTGAGCCATGGCCGCTAGGCCTGCGCGTCTGGAGCCTGTGCTCCGCGACGGGAGAGGCCACAACAGTGAGAGGCCCGCGTACAGCAAAAAAAAAATTATGTCTGCACACAATCAATTTCTCTCTCTCTCTCTCTCCCCGTCTCCCTCCCTCCCTCTCTCCCTTTCTCTCTCTCTCTCTCTCTCTCTCTCTCACAAACACACACACCCCAAACAAAACCAAAACATAGCCTCAATAATTCAAATAAGTAAATAATGTACCTTAATGAAAAGTAAAATAGAAAAGCAGCAAGTTTTACACCATCTAGATTTCCTTAGTACATAAGTTGCTAAGTATGTGCTGCAAATGAAAATATGTTAAATATTTAATTGATGGTAAAAGTGAAACTTTCTTTTTTGGCCACGAGGCTTGCAGGACCTTAGCTCCACCACCAGGGAGGGATCAAACCCGGGCCCCCTGCAGTGGAAGCACAGAGTCCTAACCACTGGACCCCCAGGGAATTCCCAAAAGTGAAACTTTTAGAAAGAAAGGGACTTTGCATGGAGTTACCCATTGATGAGCAGCAGAAAATGGGTTAAATGTCAACTAACCTGAGATTCCTGGCCAACACTTGCCAGCTGACGAGATGAAGCTCATGAGAAAAGAATCAATGGCTGCCCACCATCGAATGAGATGAGGGCACAGGGCAACATCCCCGTCCCAAATATCTCCTCTACTGCCCATTCCAGTGCCTTAGCCTCCATCATTGGAGGAGATTCAAGCCAAGAATAAAATTCTCCCCTAGGAATTGAGACAACGGACATCTTTATCAGGCTCATTAATATACAAGAGACAACTTGGGACCAAGACCCTAAGAAAATAAAACAGGTCCCAATGGGAGACTGAGGCATTAGCAGGGAAGAAAAGTAAGAAGGCTGTCTCCTGAAGACACTTCTTAGGATTCTTATACACCCGGGACAGTAGTATGAAGCTTTCCGGAAAGCAGTTTGGCGGTATGGAACTAGAGAGCTAAAAATGTTCCTATCCTTTGACCCAGAAATTCTACTTCTAGAATTCCATCCAAGTAAATAAACAAAGATGCAAATACAGATTAAAATAAAACGATGGCAACTGCAACAGAATTTATAATGACACAAAGTTGGAAATGCCCTGAATGTCCAAATGATTAGGGAATAATAAATAAATGATAGGACATTCACATAAGGAAATGTTGCACAATCTTTAAATAGCTATGTTTTCAAGTACTTAAATGAATTAGGGAAAAACTCCCCCAAAGTTTTTTAAAGATACAATAATATGATTTAGAATATGATCCCAGTCCTCTAAGTGTTATTTTTATATTTCTATATTCGGATAGAAAAAGACTGACATCCAGGCACCAAAATATTAGCAGTTATTATCTATGGGTCACAGGCGAATTTTATCTACATCTATATTTTTTTCCATATTTTCCAAATTTTCTACAGGAAATGTATGTTACTTTATTTAGCAGGAGGGAAAGCTATTTAACTCCACACACACCCCCATCCCCAGCGTACAAGTTTTGAAGCTGAGAATAAATTTCTCAATTCTCCAGAGTCCATAAACAAGCAAAACCTTGCCTAAATTATAGCGCTCTTGAGACTTCTTAGTGTTTCAAAGTCTTAAATCTAATAAAGCCATGTTCCACCCATCACAATTGCCCAAAAGCTAGGTACCTACCCAGAGGGCTTTGGCACCCTCCAATCTAGTTGGGTTTCTTACTTCCTACTGCAGCCTCCCCTAAGAGAGGCTCTTTCTTTCCTCTGTGGGTTTGGTTGCTTGCTCTCTGGTCTTCATAAGAGGAGCCCCTGTCCTGGGGGTCAACTGAAGATTCACACGCAAGTCAGTGCCTCTTTCCCTCTGCTGTCACAGAGCCTGCAGCACAGCACGCCCAGAAGCAGGGATCCCGACAAAGACCGCCCCCAGTGGAATTTTCCTTCTTGAAACTTGGGAGATGGGACTGACGTCTTTAAGTTAAATGTCTAGATAGATGAATGAAAAGATGGATAAATAGGTTTGTTTGTTTTTTTAAAGAAAAGCTGAAGAGCTATTAAGTCATGAAAGCTCTGGCTTACTGTACTGGACGTCTTATTTGTAAGATCTCTAATGTGGCTTGAAGATACAGGAAAAAATAGAGTGAAATAAGGGAGATTCATCTGCCTGATCGTCCTGATACTTCTGAGGTAAATACAAACGAAAGAAAGTGGTAACAGAGATAAAGCCTTAAATGGTATTGGCCCCAGGATGAAATAATCCACTATAATCTCCGGTAGTTCAAAACTCAAAAAAAATGAATCCATTTTTAAATTTGGTTATTTTTCTTTCATGTTACTTGGCGTTGGTAGGAAAGGGAATTTCAGGGATTTTGCTCCAGAAAAAAGTCAGGAAGGCATTTCTTAACATAGGGGGGCGGGCAGGGATGCAGTGAATACATCTGCTATCTTGTCATCCTCGAGGGTAGAAGCTGGGGACAGTAGCATCAGTGGTAAGTGAGAGAGATACCAACGGGAAATTGCTAAATTTCTACAGGAGAAAGTTAATCGGGAAATGACATCAGAGGTCTCAGAGAGGACTGTAATAAGCAGACAGGAACTGGGGTGTGGAGGTTAGAAAACGTATGGGCCATGCGAACAGAGAGTTCGCCTATGTTTCCATCTCCCACCTACATAAGGGTGCATTGCAGAGGGCCCACGAATGCCCAGGGCCCAGTAAAAACACAAGAATGACAACAACAAAACGCAAGCGTGGCTATTTCAGAACACAGCTCTGAGACTGGGCCAAAGACTCTAACTTCCAAAATGTGGGAACATCTATTTCCTACCGTTATAACATCATTGCATTCTGAAGCTGTCATAGGAGCGCATTCCAAATAGTCTGAGGCCGGAGAATAATGTGAGAGAGAAGAGAATGTACTGAGAACACATTCCCAGCGGAAGAGCAGGCTGAGGAATGCAGACATCCACAGGAATGGGGAGGGTAAGAGAAGGTGCCCGACGTCCCCTGGACCCAAGAACTCTCAATGGAGGGCAAGAGACACTCGAGGAATTTTTTAAGGGAAAAAAATACTGGGGAAACGGCAGGAACGACTGACTACTGATACCACTCCAACAAAGATGCCAAAAACAGCAAAATGTTTTAAACTCTCATGACCTCTCTGAACAGCAGCCTCATCTATGTTCAGAGAAAATGTGGTTGTTAGAGCTGGTACGAAACAAAGGCCTGCCCTTGACTCAAGGCTCCTGAGACCACCTCCCCCCAGAGAGTTCACCAGCACAGGGACCAGCCCCAGGGGTTATAAATAGCCTATAAAAACTGAGATCTCCCACTTTCAGAATCCAGTTACTAGGCTCTGCGATTCAGTTTCACTGTAGGCCTTCTTACTGGTAGCAGCACAGCAGCTTGGTCCTCATTTAAAAGTTGGACCTTCTCACCCACTAAAACCTGGGCAGTAGGAGAAGGAAAAGAAAGCATCCTTATTTCTCCTACGTACCAGCCTCTTGCAAAGTGCTGGGGGAAAGTCTAAAGGGCCTAAGCCTGCCTGTCTAAAGGCACTGTGCTCCCGTCTCTGGATGTAGGGACGGAGGAGGGGCCAGGTGTGGCACAGAGCACGTGCAGGTGACAAGGATGGGTCTGAGAGCATCTGACAAAACTCTTGCAAGAACGTGACCATTGAAGAGGGCGAGCTGATTTCAGTGACCCACCGCTGTGCTGGAGTGAAGTGAAAGAGCATGGGTTTTAGAGTCAGACAGACTCTACTAAACTCTTCAGGGCCTATTTCCTCATTTGCGAAATGGAGAGAATCGCTGTACCTACTTCAAAGGCTGCTGTGTGCATTAAACGAAATAATGTGTGAAAAGGGCTTAAGAGGAGGTCTGGCAAAGACCAAGCACTGTGTAACTGTTGTTGTTAAGATGTGTGCGTGTGTAGTGCCTAACAAGTAGTACATGACCCCCACCGCTAGGTAAAGCAGGGCAGGCAGCTGCCAGGCTGTCTCCACCCCTCAAATATCAGTAAGTAAATCCCACTGGGAAGGCAGTGATGCTGGAATCCCTCACAAGGAAAGACACAAGCTGCCCTCACTCTTCCGTCTACTCCAAGAACCATCATATTTCTCAAAAATTCTCCAAAAGGTTAAAAAAAAACAGTCCAAGAGATCCACCGACTCCATCTCGGCCAGGCCACCCTGAAAGTTAACAGAACCAGGCCTGCGATCAGAAGCCAAGGAAGGGTCTCTGGAGCCACCTCCTGCTTGGCCCGTGGGAGAATCACAGCAGCAGAGATCCGCTCCGCAAATGGATGGCCAAAAGGGAGTCCCAGCTGATGGGAGGGCGAGCCCTTGCCTTTGCACTTTAACCCCAGTGTTTCTCAGGGAGAAGGGGACCTCCCTTTTTATCTCAGCTGGCCGGGCAGAAAGGCAGCCCAAGGTTCGGAGTAAAGGTCAACGGGGCCTTCCAATTACTGTCCCACTACAGCAACCACAGACCTGTGCAGAACAGGAAGCAAGGGACCCCATCCCTCCCACCCCCCAGCCGCCCTATCTCCCTGCCCTGGCCAATTCCCTGGCTCAATGATGGGCTTATATCAGGCAGGGCTAGGATTCTGCTCTTGCCATAGACTGTCACACTATACTATTTGCTCTGCTTCCTTCCTTTCCAAAGCCTAACAGATTGGATTGCCGGAGTCCTCTCCAGCTCACTAAGACACGTGGAAAACTGAAAGTAAGGCAGCGGTGGGAAGAGGGAAGAGGCCGAGCAGTGCAACGCCCCAGCACCCAGATCATCTTTTCCAAGCTCCACGACTATCTCGGCCAAAATAACTACTTACTACAGTTTCAGGGAAACAGAAGAGATATTTACTGCACTGGGGCCACAGCAAGATCTAATTTGAGGCGTTCCAGCCTTTTAACAGGGGCATCACCCACCTGCCCACCTGCCCCATGAAGAAGACCGGAGATCAATGAAGCGCCAGCTGGATGCACATCCGGAGATCGAGGCCCTGCTGCTCCCGGCTCCCTAGTGATCCGGCACTTTCAGCAAATACCAGGCAAGCCAGCAGGAGGGCTGCTCGGAGGGGCGTGGCTGGCTGATGGGGCTGATGACTCTCCCTTCCCATTTTTGCAGAATCTCTCCATAAGTAGGCACCGACCAAAATCTGCATGTCTCCAGGATTTATTTTAACCTCGGGGGAAAACACCAAGCTGAATTACGGTTCAGCACACTACGATGACACGATGGGATTTGCAGGCCCTACTTCCTTATACAGAAGAGAGAAGCAAGCACCAACGACAAGGGAAAAGCAGCACTGCAAACGCTCCACCAAAGGGCAGGTGGTTCCCCAATCCGTACCTAGGTGATTACCCATCTGTGAAGTGAGCGAGGCTCCCATCAGCAGGAGTGCCATAGGCACTTTGTCAAAAGCGGGGCTTACAAGGAGGGCGAAGGATACTTAGGTCCAAAGGCAACACCCAAGGGAAGCCCTCATGAACCAGCTCAGACGAGCTTGAGGCACCACCACATTGCTCTCTTCTCTTCCATTTGGATAGGGGCAAACAATTCATGCTCTTGCAGTCACTCACTCATTCATTCAAGAAACGTTTACTTAGCACCTAGTAGATGTCACACACCAGGCTGGCCACAGAGTCTAGACTGCAAGCTATGGCAAAAGTCACCTGCGTTCAAGTGGCACACGATGGTGAAAGCTAGTATATGAAAGGATGAGAAGGCTGTTAAAGCTTCCTCTGGCTCCTCAAAGCATGCTGGATCTCTATTTTAGCAACTGCATTGTGTCCTAGGCCCTGGTGTACCGCGTGTGTCCTGCATCAGATGGTAAAATCCCTGAAGACAGAGGCTACATTTTGTTCATCACTGCCTTTCGTGTCTTAATTACCCAATAAATGTCAGCTGAATGCAACTGAAATAGAAAACACTTCGATTCTTTCAAGATCTTTGGCTTTACTGTTTCTGAAGGCTTTGCCACCAAACAGAAAAATGATGAAGCTCCAGAAAGGAGGAAAAAGGGGATTGACTTAGATATATTAAGAAAACAGAAGTACAATTTTGGAACTTCAGCCCAAGTGCAACCACCACTCAGCGGACCGAGATGCCTCGGGGGTGTCACCGCTGGCGTCCCGGTAGAATGCCTGTCCCCTCCCCTTCTCTCCCCGTCCCTTACTCTCCTCTGAAAATCCCCATCTGGAGTCCTAAAGAAAGGCGGGGCGGGTGGCGGGAGAAGGAGTTAGAAGGGGAAGATCCACCAAGTAGCAAGGAAACCTTACAGCGAGAGGCTGGGGGTTCAGGGCTGGCCTGGGGAGGAGATGGGTCCGACCCCAGTGAGGTGGCCCTGCCGCGCCTCCTCTCACACTTTTCGTTCCTACAAGGCCTCTCTTTTCCCTTTTCTCTTTTTTTTTTTTTTTTTTTTAATTCGATGAAACAGCAGTCTTCAGAACTGGAGCAGAAGAGGGAAGCGGGTAAGGTGAGGAAGAAGTTCGTGAGACAGACAGACAGCTCCCCTCGAGTGCTTTCCCGACCTGACACCAAATCTGCATTTTAGTACAGTTTCCTTTAAGTCACCCCAGAGTCCGTAGTTCCAGAAGCCCGAGGGGCCCGGGCTGGACCCAGAGGGAAGGGAGGTCTCTCCCTCGGGAGGCTTCTAGGCCTGCCACGGAATAAGGTAATAGGGGAAGAGAAAGATGAGTCTCCACGGCCCCATCCGTGCCCCCGGGGACTTGCCTGCACGTTCTCTGCTCGTCTCCCCTACCCGCTGCCCGGGAAGTCGTGGCCAAGCCGGGGCCCCAGCGCCAGAACCCGCGGAGAAGTTTCGCCGCTGCAAACGTGAGAAAACGCAGCTCCGCAGAACACCCGCCCCCACCCTGCCCGCGGCCCCACCCCGCAGCCCGACCCCTGGCGGCGGCGACCTTGGACACCCCGGGCGCTCCCGAGGGCCGGAGGAGGGGCTGCCCTGCGGGCTCGCCGGGGGCCACCGGAGGCGGCCGGGGGACGGCGGCGACCTCCCCTCGGCCCGCAGGGGGGGCGCTCCCCCCCCGCCCGCCCCTCGGCGCCGCGCCGCTCCCGGGCCCGCGCGGGCGCCCCACTTACCCCGCCGCGCAGGGCCGGGGCTCGGGCAGGGTGCGTGGGTTACATCGGGCTGGGAAGCGCCTCTGGGGCCCCGCGGGCCGTCGCTCTCGGGGGATGTCTGTCGCCGCCAAACTCTCGGGGTCTCTCGCGCCTCTCGCTCCTCTCCCCCTCCCCTCCCCTCCTCCCTCCCCTCCTCCCTCCCTCCTTCTCTCTTGTCCTTCGGCTCTTTTTTCCGGGTTAATTACGTTTCGCATTAAAGCAAAACCCAGCCCCGGATGTGAGTACAATGCTCCGCCGAGCCCGCCGGGGGCGGAGAGGGGTGCCGGGGCGCCGCGGGCTGGGAGGGGGCGCGGCCGGGCGTGCGGGCTGCGCGGACTCGGCGGGGGCGGGGCGCCCGGAGGCGGCCCCAGAGGCTGCGCGCCGGGACCACCTCGGCCGCGCAGGGGGAGGCCCTGCTTCCGACGCCGGCCCCGGGCAGCAGGTGTCCGAGTGGGAAAGGGGCCCGGGGATGAGGGCATCCTAGAAACAGGGAGACGAGCCGGCCCGCGGGCTCACTCTTTACCCCGTTTATTCTTCCCAAAGCACCCACCTCCTCCCCCAGCCCGCTCCAGCGACTTCAGCCGGGCCTTCCCCGGACCCAGAGCCTTCAGCCATCGGGGTTTAGGGTTAGCGTCGAAGGAAGCATCTCAGATTCTCCCGGGTTGTCATGCATGTGCCCCAGGAGCCCAAGGGGGTCGTAAGTTCTAACGGCTGTATAGGGACTTTTTCAGAGCGTGGCGCAAAGACGCCTTTCCAGCCCTCGGAGCGGGAGGGAGCTCTGGGGGAAAATGGGAAACAGACAAGCAGCAGGTATTAAGTAATATTGCCAAGAGGAACCGAAGAGAACTGTCGGGTGCCGGTGCAGCCTCTGCGTTACCGCATTTGATCCACGCTGCAACCTAATGGGTATCAATCCCCTTCACGATGAGGAAACCGAGACTCAGAGACGTTAAGGAATTTGCCCTGGGTCCCACAGTTATCAATGGCTCGTCTGTCAGGTTCTGATGCCGGCCTCGCACGTGAGGAGATAGATATTTCAATGTACATGCAGCCAGGCACATAACATTCGAAACACAGAAACGTAGTGGATTGACCCTGGGATGGAGGACCGACCGGGAGCTGCGATTCCTGGGGATTTTGGTGCAAATATAGTTGATAAGGTCGAGTCCTAGTTACAAGGCTTTGACGCAGGGGAGGGCCGAAGAAGACCCTTGAGGCTAGATGGGCGGGATTGCGGGAAAGGCGGGTCCACGTCCCAGTGTTGGAAGGGGAAAGGCAGACTGTTAAAAAGTCTCCAGGACCTGAGGTAGCAAAGCCTGGGGGAAGGGGGGCCCCAGCCAGACGAGCTGGGAGGAAGGTAGGACCACGCTCAGCACACACCCCGAAAGCACTAGTGATGAAACCACACGTTTCCTCTTCCATTTTGATTGCCAAAGCAAAAATGAACCGACCTGCTCTCTCAGGTGTGAAAAAAGACTGTTTGCTTTAGAACATTTTGCTTTGAATGAGGAAGGAAAGGGGGACACAAGAAAAAAAGCATTTCCTTTGAAATAAATACATCAACGTCAATTTTTTTTTTTCTATCTGCTCATGAAGATTTTTGCCACTCACATAAATTTCAGGCAGAGCATATACTCTGGAACCAGATGGCCTGGGTTTGAATCCCAGCTGTGGTGCTTATTAGCTTTGATCCCAGAGCAAGTGACAACTTTTCCGTGCCTTATTTTCTACATCTGGATGCTTACAAAGAGTGAATGAGCTAACATTTGTAGAGTGTTTGGATTACTGCCGAACGTGAAGTAGGTGCTATGTAAATGTTTTTGAATTTAAAAATTAGATTATGGTTTTCAGGGTGAAATGGAACAAAATTCCATCCAGCTCCCAGTAAATCCGACTGGAACGGATGGTTTCCAGTATGAGCCATGAGGTAAAAAGTCTCAGATTCCATGGTACGGTTCATATTAAAACCCATAAAACTCTAGTCCCTGTGGGGCCTGCCTGAGTTACTCAGTCACAGAGCCACAAATATTTCCTGAGCACTACTGTATTGGATGCCTGGGAGGCAAAGCTCGGCGAGAGGATGCAAGTGTTACTAGGAGGTTGACGCAGCCTTGTATCCCTCCTGGAAATGCCATGAAAATGGCACAGAGTGACAAAGTACTACCAACTTTTAGAGGAACAAGACGTGTGTGTGCGCGCACACGCATATGTTTGGGAGGGGTCCTCGAGAAGGAAGTAGTGAATTTTGAAATGGGCCTGAGAAGATGGGGACAATTTGACTCCAGTGTTGGGCTGGGGTGGGGGTGGGGGTCATCAGTGCACTTTGGATGATGCTTGTACTTCACTGGGATCCCCGTTTACTGCCACATTTATCGCTAGCCAGGACCTGGCCCCAGTTAGATTACAGTTTCTTCTCTGACTCCTGTACTTCCACTGTTTCCTCAGAGGTCTCCTGCCACCCCCTCCCATAGTGGCACAGAGTGTCTATTGCGTCTGAGCCCTGCTGTGGTCCTTTTGCCATCTCTGACACATTTTGAAAGTATTTACATTGACTGATTTTATGCATTCATTTTTTTCAGTGCAATAAACAGCCCGGATGTCTGAAAATGTGACTCCGTCTATTGGGAAAGGAATGTCAAAAAAGGCCTTTCACATCAGCTATCTCAGTCCCCTGTTGTATCAGTGCAAGATGAGGTTCAACAATTTGCTGAAGGTTTTGCAGCTGGTTAGTGGCAGAGGTGTTTCTGGAACCCAGGGTTGACTACCCCCAGAATCTTCTAGTATTGATGTGGGAACCTTTCCATGAAGATGGAGACTACTGGTCCAGAACCTAAGAATTTAAACAGAGAGCCTTATACTCTATACCCATTTATGCACTTTTCTATTCATTTTCAGTGTTCACGGCTGGGTAACTAGATGCCCTAACGACCTTCAGTGGTGAGCCAGGGCACCCTCTGGGGAACCACATTGTGCTCTGTCCTTAGAGACACCCATTATGGAAGGTACCAGGCTGAAGCTGGGGCCGGGTAGTTCCGTTGGGGAAAGTGTGGGACTGAAGAGGCCAAGGTCAGTGGTTGATCCTGGTTCAGGCCAGTTAATTTCGCACAAAGATGAATTGCTCCAAGGCCATCACACTTCTAGTGCTAGCTGGTCATTTTATAAAGAGTTGTTGTTGGTTTCAATAGCAAAGTACCATCCATTTCTAGAAAGATTACTCAAACTACTATTGTTCTATTCAGTCCTATTCATTCAGCAAACAATGATCTGAACCTATTAACTATTTTTCCTCCCATATATCTTGTACTTACTTATTTTCCAGGTACTTACTAAATGTTAATTGCTTTACCTGTATTGTCTCATTTAAGTCTTACAACACTGGGAGTAAGGTGCTACCATTTCCCCATTTTATAGATGAGATGTCTAAAACATGGAGACCAAGCCTAGTTACAAGCCTGTGCAGTCTGACGCCAGAGCTGGCCCCCTCTTAACCACCAAGTTTGTGAAGGATTCAGGAAGACATAAAACAAGACTCTTTCCCTCCACATTTTCGATAATTATCATCATTTAGAATCTCCTTTCCTTTTCAGCTAGCAATTTCATGTCCAAAGATTTGTCCTACAGAAAGTCATCCAGAGATATATATAGTATAGATGGAGTGTATGTTTATTTGTATATACGAAGTGTATATCTGGAATATATATACACATTTGCTGCAGCATAATAGTGAAATTTGGAAATCACTGTCATTCTCATCAGCAAGGGATTGAACAGGTAAATACCATTAGTGCCATATAATCTTATACTATGCAGCTGTTAAAAAAGAATGAAAAATACTATATGAAATTTTTTCTATATGAAAAAATACTAAATAAGTAGGACTAAAAAAGGTACAAAGGTGCCTGTATAATACAATCCCATTTCTGTAAATAAAAACCGTACATATTTATTACATGAAAAAAAGTCTAAAAGACTATATTCCAAGCTGTTAGCCACAGTTCTCTTAGGGCATGGGAAGAGGGACTATAATGACGAATCTCACTTTCTAAGAGATGTATTTCTGTAATGTGTTATTTTTTGCAATAAGCCTGCATACATTTGCTTATCAAAGAAGAACAATAATGATTTAAAATTATAATGAAAAATTTTAAAGTTCTATGAGAAAGCATATCGCATCCCTCAAGAATCCCATCATTTAGTTGGGAGGGAATGTAACAAAAAGAAAGAAAAGCCAGAAACTAACACAAGCAGGGACAAGAGGAAAGAGAAAATTTTGTGGGAAAAAAACAACCAGCTGGGGTTGAGAGGTGCAGGAGAAAATGTATGAAGGAGATAGCACTTTGGAAGAACCTTGAAGGTGTAGATAGTGTAAAATGTGGAAGCTGGAGAGGGGCATGAGAATAAATGGGTTCCAGATAAAGGGACTGGTCCTGTGCAGCTGGAGCACGGTGGAAGCAGGGAGGATGAAGAAAGGATTTTCATGGGGAACAAAACAGGAAAGAAAGGTTGCTGGAGGGTCTTTATTGCTAAGCAAATGAGTTTTACTTTATTACTTTAGGCTTTAAGAGCCACTGGAGGTTTTTGAACAAGGAAGTGACACTATTAGAAGTAAATAAGCAGCAATTTCATAGTTCATGACTGCATGGTAACTGGTCTCTTAACACCAAGCTGCCACCGGGATGTGACTCCTGACTCTGTTCCTAATTAACTCTGTAGCCATGGACCAGTTACTCTGCTTCTCTGTATTTCTATAAAATGGAGAAGGTGGTGATAACAGATAACTTATCTCATACCATTGCTGTTGAGACTGAGTTAATGTTTTTAGGGCACATGGTAATTGCTGAGAATGTCTGTTAAACTTTAACAATCAGCTTCATACCTTTGAATTAAAATCTTTGCATTTCATTTTGAAACTTCTATTACAAAGAGCTAACATTACACGACAAATTATTAACTATTCTTTCTTCACACTTTCACAGGTTTATAGATTATTAATTCCATTTTACAGGTGGAAGACTTTAGGTTTTTAAGGAGAGATACAGTCTCAGAATCACATAGCAAGACATGAGTTGTGAGTCCTGGTTCAGTGATCCCTGCCCAACACCCAAGGTTATCACTTAGCTCCAATTCTCAGAGCCTTGAGAATAGGAAAAATAGAAAAACATTGACAATTTCTGTTTATAGGATAAGGGAAACAGCAGTAAGGGACAGTAATAAAATAAAATCAAAAACGAGAAAACTTTGGTGAAATACCTGGAAGTGTGTATATAAAATCAAATTTATAATATATATATATATGTATATATATCTGGTGAATTATGCTACTTCCATAATAAAAGTCATATGTTGAAGACCTAACTTCCAATCTGACTGCATTTGGAGGTAGAGCTTTTAGGAGGTAATTAAGGTTGAATGAGTTTATAAGGGTGAGGTCCTAATCCGATAGGATTGATGGCCATATAAGAAGAGGAAGAGATCTCTCTCCCTGTCTCCACAGCACCAAGAAAAAGCCGTGTGAACACACAGCAAGAAGGCAGCCGTCTGCAGTCCTAGAAGAGAGCTCTCACCAGAGCGCAACCATGCTGGCAACCCCATCCCAGACTCCAGCCTCCAGACGGTGAGAAAATAAATTTCTGTTGTTTAAGCCACCCACTCTATAGTACTTTTTATACTCATACATATATATAGACATTACATATGTACACATGCCAAAATTACTTCCCTGTGACAAAGTTTGGAAAACATTGCCATACTGCTAAATCTGATACTAATATAAACTTCAAAATGAAGTGCCCATCCAGTCCCCAGAAATAAGAGTCTCCTGGCTAAATGCACCATTCCTATTGATTCATGCTGATGATATTGTTTTTCCGTCAGTTTGAACAAGGGCAGTGCATGGCTTGGAATCCTGCATCCCCAGTGATGCCCTGTGATTACAAGGGAAGAACTGGGCCTGTGGAATCAGAGAGAGAGAATGAATAGATAGATACCTTAGGTTTGGATCCTTGACCTTGCTTTCGTACTAAATTTTATTTTTGACCTTGCTTTCGTACTAAACTTTATTTTTGCTTAGACTAGTTTCATAATTCATTTCCTCAGCACCGAGCCTACATAGGGGCTACGATTAGAAAATACTGGGGGTGAATATAGTTAAAGTTGGCAACTGGAATAAACTATCTGGTTTATTCCAAGAGATGCCTATGGTGGTCAGTGAAGCGGGTTGGCTGTTACTTCAGTGGTTCACAACACAAGCTGGTGATTACAAAACAAAGAAAATCAAACAGGGTATTTGAACAGATGGATTTATGTCCTTCCATTATTTTGTCAATAGGAAATATATGCACACTATACAAAGTTCAAAAGGTACAAAAGAGGAAGAGTGAACAAATATTTTATTTTTAAAAATTCTTTCTAGGGGCTTCCCTGGTGGTGCAGTGGTTAAGAATCCACCTGCCAATGCAGGGGACATGGGTTCGAGCCCTGGTCCGGGAAGATCCCACATGCTGCAGAGCAACTAAGCCCGTGTGCCACAACTACTGAGCCTGCGTGCCACAACTACTGAAGCCTACGCGCCTAGAGCCCATGCTCCGCAACAAGAGAAGCCACCGCAATGAGAAGCCCGTGCTCTGCAACGAAGAGTAGTCCCCGCTCACCACAACTAGAGAAAGCCCAAGCACTGCAGTGAAGACCCAATGCAGCCAAAAATAAAATAAATAAATTTATAGAAAGAATCCTTTCTATTTCTGAATTTTCCAAGTATTCTTCAATAAGCATGTATTATTTTATGATTATAGGAAAAAAGTTAGCTTTATAAGCAAATAACTAGTTTTTAATTTAAAAGTACCTCAGAGATCTCACAGCTGCTTTGTGATTTAAAAAAAAAGCAACAACATACCACTAACTTTATCTTCAACTTAAAAATAATTGTGTCTTTGATATATTTTTCAAGAAATTTTAGCCAACTTTATATCCATTCATGTTAAAATTCCTGCCACTGGAAAAGATATACAAAACTGACTGGCAGTTTGAACCCCGAGAACTGGTGAAACTCAGTATGAGTCACTGGAGACAGGTAATTTGCTAAGGAATCTTCTTTCAAATTTCATCATAATTTGTATGATGACTCCACATGTCTGTCAAATGTTGTTAAAATTAAGTGCAACACTAGGCTGGAGGTTTTAGCCCAGTCCAGCTTAACTCCTTCATTTAGGAATTAAACAATAACAAGCTAGATTTATCCTTACACCTAATGCATAATGATGGTTTGGATGTTCTAATTGGATAAGTGGCCAAATGCTCCCTCCAGCATATAATGTCAGAAGATGTCACAGTCCTGGTTTGCTGCAAAGACATATCAGGAACATGGTCCTGACCTGGAGGTCACTTTCTGGTAACTTCAATCCCTGGAACAGAACTCTGAACCGGAAGGTAAGAGGGGAAGAGCCTCTGCGTAGCCAAGTCCCTGCATCTTCATGGAGATGCCTTTCTTAGGCTTGCTCTTTGATTCTGGCTGAAGATCTAATTTCAGAAGGTCCAGTTATGTGGTTTCCCAGTCCTCAGTGGATTAGAAACCAAGAAAATAAAAAAGCTTTTGGAGACGGAGGAGGGAGGGGGAGGAGAAAATGACTTTATTCAGTTCATTCCTCTCTGTAAGTGGATTAGCTGACAACAACAAAGGAGGGAAAGAAAAGTTAACAAGCATTCCCAGAGGTTATATGTGCCCCAGACAATCTTCTTCATTCCCAGTGATGACCTTGGGGTAGGAAAATGTGTTTGAACTGTGATCAGAAATTTTCATATAGTTTTGCTGGTAAGAGTGGTGGCCTCTGGGGAGGAGATCACTTCTGAGGTGGTAAGAGGAGACAGGACTCATTCATGCTCTTGTATATTTTTCAGATATTATATTATGTGCATTATGTTTCTTTTGCTTAAAAATAAATTTTTAAAAAATTATTTAATGCCCCCACAAAAGACTTTACAAATAAAAAGTACATAAAAGAAAAGTGTATAAATTAAAATATTGGAGACCTGAAACCATAAAACTCTAGAAGAAAACATACTGGGTGAGCTCCTTGACATTGGCCTTGGCAATGATTTCTTTGGATTTAACACCAAAAGCAACAAAAGGCAACAAAAGCAAAAATAAACAGGTGGGGCTACACCAAACCAAAAAGCTTCTGCACAGCAAAGGAAACCGTCAACAAGATGAAAAGGCAACCTACGGAATGGGAGAAAATACTTGCAGTATCTGATAAGGGATTAATATCCAAAATATGTAAAGAACTCATACAACTCAACAACAAAAAAACAAACAATCTGATTTTTTAAATGGGCAGAAAAACTGAATAGACATTTTTCCAAAGAAGATATACAGGTAATCAACAGGTACATGAAAAGATGCTCAACATCACTAATCATCAGGGAAATGCAAATCACGACCACAATGAGATGTCACCTCACACGTATCAGAATAGCTATCATCAAAAAGACAGCAAATGACAAGTTGGCAAGGATGTGGAGAAAAGGGAACCCTCAGGCACCGTTGGAATGCAAATTGGTATAGCCACTATGGAAAACAGTATGGAGGTTCCTCAAAACATTAAAAATAGAACTACCATGTGATCCAGCAGTTCCACTTCTGTGTATATATCAGAAGGAAACAAAATCACTATCTCAAAAAGATATCTGCACTCCCATGTTCACTGCAGCATTAGTTACAATAGCCAGGACATAGAAACAAAGTGTGTCCACTGACAGATGAATAGATAAAGAAAATGTGGTGTGTATATATATATATATATATATGTATATATATATAGACACATATATATATAGACACACACATATATATAGACACACATATATATATAGACACACATATATATATGCAATGAAATATATGCAACCATAAAAAAGAAGGAAATCCTGCCATTTGCAGCAACATGGATGGACCTTGAAGGCATTATGCTAAGTAACGTGAGACAGAGAAAAAGAAATGCTGTATGATCTCACTTATATGTGGAACCTAAAAAACCACTGTGGAAAACAATATGGAGGTTCCTTAAAAAACTAAATATAGAACTACCATATGACCCAGCAATCCCACTACTGGGCATATACCCTGAGAAAACCATAATTCAAAAAGACTCATGTACCACAATGTTCATTGCAGCTCTATTTACAATAGCCAGGACATGGAGGCAACCTAAGTGTCCATCAACAGATTACTGGATAAAGAAGATGTGACACATATGTACAATGGAATATTACTCAGCCATAAAAAGAAATGAAATTGAGTTATTTGTAGTGAGGTGGATGGACCTAGATGGAATCTAAAAAAAAAATGGTACTGATGAACCTAGTTGCAGGGCAGGAGTAAAGATGTAGACATAGAGAATGGACTTGAGGACACAAGGTGGGAGGGAGAAGCTGGGGTGAAGTGAGAGTAGAATCGACATATACACACTACCAAATGTAAAATACTTAGCTAGTGGGAAGCAGCTGCATAGCACAGGGAGATCAGCTCCGTGCTTTGTGACCACCTAGAGGGCTGGGATAGGGAGGGTGGGAGGGAGATGCAAGAGGGAGGGGATATGGGGACATGTGTATGCATATGGCTGATTCACTTTGGTGTACAGCAGAAACTAACACAGTATTGTGAAGCAATTATACTCCAATAAAGATCTATTAAAAAAACAAAACAAAACAAAACATTGAACTTATAGAAACAGAGAACAGATTGGTGGTTGCCAGAGGTTAGTGTGGGGTGAGGGGAATGTATGAAGGTGGTCAAAAGTGCAAACTTCCAGTTATAAGATAAATAAGTTCTGGGGATGGATGCATGGTAACTATAGTTAACAATACCATATAGTATATTTGAAAGTTGATAAGAGAGGAGATCTCAGAAGTGCACATGACAGAAAAGAACTGTCATTTACTCTTCAGTTCTGATGTGAAGAACGGTGCTTCTTTACTCTCCTATTTCAACTGCTACAATCCCTGTGACCGAGCTTCCCCCCACGTGGATGTGGATTTCCTTTGCCATTTGGGCATATGGTTGCTTGCATTCGTTTTTTTGCCTTCCTTGAAAAGAAAGTCCACCAGAACCTTGGCTGGTATGCGAGAAAGTCATTCTCCAGAGGGGTGCACATCAGGGTCGGTTAGATCATTTCAATTAGTTACCATCCAACCCTGAGGTAGCTCCCCTGTACTCAGAAGGTGACAAGCAAGCATTACAGTAGAAGTCAAGTCCGTTAGAACGCAGCTTGTAATTACATGTTACTGAGTACACCATGAGTCAAATCATGGTCACTGAAATGTAACTGCATGTTCTTGAAATAGTTCAGCCTTGAGGTCTAGGGGCTGATTTATTTCTGGTTTCTCCAATTTAAGCCCTTGTATCATGACCGTGGAACTACCACCCAGTTCAGAGTAGATGGGCAACATGATGAGGTACAAAGAACTGGGGACTACGAATCCTCTGAAATTGTAGGTAAAATGATGTCTACATTTTTTTATTGTTCAAAGTTGTAAAGTATCTAGAAATATAAGGATTATGAGCAGAAATGTTGGGAAGACAATGATATGAAGTGGTGGTCTTCAAACTTTTCTTTACCAACACCCCCTAAAAAAATGATAGAAAACTACATATCTCTGCAAACATTTTTAAATTGACATGTGTAACTTTTAATCACAGGTTTGAGTGGTTCAAAGGATGTATTCTGTTAGCATGGTATATTTTAAAATAAAACTGTCATATAGCTTTTTTTTTTTTTTTTTTTTGGCCATGCTGCAGGGCTTGTGGGAACCGGCAGTGAAAGTGTGGAGTCCTAACCAGTGGTCCACCAGGGAATTCCCATAACACTCTTTTAAAATGTATCCAACAGAATCTAATACCACAGTAACTTGACACTTACCATCATTCCTTTTTCAAAATGAACAAGCAGTTCTTTAACAGTCAGAAATGTTAAATCCTTTCCTTTCTTCCTGGAACTCTATATTCATTCCACTTCTTCTAAACAAGTGTATCCAAATGTCATATTTTTATGACATCTTTTATTATTTGAACATCTCTTATTGATTACCCCCTCACATTTTCTGAAGCAAAAATGCCTATGTAAATAGATTTCCAATTTAAAATTTTAAAACTATCCCACGACCTTCAGGCTCCGAGTGTTAAAACATTTTTTGGAAACTAAGTCATCATTACAATTATTTGTTAACAAGGTAAATATATATGTTATTGATCACTAAACATAGAGCAGTAAAATGTTATTGGAAATTATTCCCTTAATACATAAATATATGTACTTTTATATATTTACATACATATGTAATTAGTTTAAATATCCATTAATTAATATTACTTAGGGAAGAAAGAGCTGGTTTAGCACCAGTATTATCCGTCTTACTCGTTTTTTTTTTTTTTAACACATGGAAAAAGAGTAAGGAAAAGAAGTGTCTAAGACCTCATGGGAACTAAGTAACAGCAACAGAACCGGAAGTCATGTAAAGACAACCACAGACACATACCTGGGCTATATGGCAATCACAATGTAATTTGAGAACTGGAAGATTTCTATTCCTCAAGGTCCAATTCTAGCTTTAGAGACCCATCTATTTCTCATTTTTATGAACGTAGGCACTGAGAAACCTTGTTCACATGAACAAATTGGTGAGGCTGTTATGACAGTGCTTAGGGCTGATGAGAAGGAAGGAAAATTGGGACATACTTCTGGGCTCACGGCTTCAGAGCGGCGTCTGGAAAGACTCAATGAACACAAACCCCGTGTGAAGATTTCTAGCGAGTCCACCTTTGTCAGGGAGCTAAAAATCTGTTTTTCAGCAGAGCCGAATTTGGCAGTGTCATTCAATTTTTTGAACTCCTTCGAGCTATAGGTCAGACATCATGTCAAAAATTACTCTATGGGGGAGGTTGGAGGGCAGGGAGCATATGGGAACATTCTGTACTTTCTGCTCAATTCTGCTGTGAACCTAAAACTGCTCTAAAAAATAAAGCCTATTTTTAAAAAAATTGTTGTAATGATCTATCAGTGGTCAACTCAATTAGGCTTTTTTCCTCCAAGTTTTATGGAAAGCCATCAATTGGAAGCCACCTACCTTGTGAAATGATTTGTACCTCAGTTACAAAAGGCATTTGCTTTCTCAACAAAAACACAGATATTTCTAATCATCCCTTGTCTTGGCCCTGGAGGCTTTTACAACAAAGGGCAATGCCTTTCTTTCCTTTTTTAGAAGAGAGAGAGGGCCGGTGTGAAAGGGCAGGCGGGAGCAGAGAAGACGGGCATGAAACCCCACTCTCTCTCCATCTCAGGCAGATGGAGAAACTGATTCTCTAAGACTGTGTGCCCCGTGGGTGCCCATCCTTTAAACATCACCTGAGGGTGGCGATTTAAGAGCTACCTCAAATACACAGAATTATAAGGTCAGATTTTTAATAACGAATTCGCTGTTTATCTGAAATTCAAATTTAACTGGGAGTCCAGTATCTACAGTCTATCTGGCAACCCTTTCTAATCCTCATCATTCTTTTTAAGAGATGAGAAAAACTGAGACCTGGACAGAACAAAGTACTGGACCAAGGGACTTTTATTTCTCCATCTACCTGATTCTCAAATGTAATTACTGTTTTCTCACCTCTCATCATGGGGCCC